>NW_026775581.1:12270180-15063930 GCF_030987335.1 Cornus florida | reverse complement strand
AAACATGCAAGATAACAAACATATAACCCTATAACATCCCCTACCTCACTAAAGAAGTGTCTCTCTAGAATCCAAGGCAAAATGAACACAAAATGGCAAACCCTTCTAGAGTTATGAAGAGGAGGATGAGGGGAACAAAAAGTGTTCCAAGCTTCATGGTCTAAGGTGAGTGGAAGGCCCTCAAAAATCAAGGTCAAGGCTTAAGGCTTCAAGCTCCTTCCTTAGAGGCTTGGGTTTTCTTTACAAGAGAGGGAGGAAATGGAAAATAATGAAGATGAAATGTGAGTGGAGGGGATAGAGATCCTCCACTCACTATGTTCTCTTACACTACCTCTCACATACACACTAATGCAAGATCAAATTGTGAGCCTACACTTGTCACTCATCTAAGCATCCATTGTAGGCTTAATCCTAAGCCTACACTTGTCAACCATTCAAGCCAACAAGTGCACCAATCCTAGGCCAACAAGTGGGTGAATCTTCACCCTCCATGTGTCATCATCCAAGGCCTCAAAGTGTCTCCACACAAACGTTAACAAGTGAACCAATGAGAGCATCACACTTGTCATACTTTCTGAAAATTACGAAAAGGTCCTTTTTGAAAATATCTTCCAAATTAAATTACAAAATGGTCCCTAAGATGAAAAATAATTACTTTACAGTAATTACACAAAAACCCCAAAAGTTAGGAAAATTACAAAAAGGTTATGCGTCTATACCCTTTACAAGAAAAGTAAGCACTTAGCATGCTTTTCTATAAAAGTGAAAATACACATAGTATGGAATTTAAATATCGTGGATGCATGCAAAACCAGAATCGAATCCGAACACAAAAAGTGAGGTTATGCTAACAAAGTGACAACTGAGAAAAAGACGAAAAGTAAATAGTGTCACAAAGTGAAAATGTGAAAATGACTCGGTCCTCAAAGGAAGTCGTCAATCCACAGAAAAGAGTCTCAAAAACCATTCCCGAGTACTCAAGATGACACTAAGTGACGAGAAACTGAACTCAGAAAGGAAAAGATCAACGAAAAAAAAAATATCCGTGAAAATCTAAGAAAAGGAAGGAAAGAAAATGATTGGGTTATTACAACTTCACAATTAAAATGAGAAACTTGACTCTAAACAAGTCAAATAAGGTGAAAACAACCTAACTTAATCATTTCATGACTTTCCAAGAGGTTCTAAGAACATTGAACAAGAATCCCACAAAACGCCCTTTTCCGGTTTAAGCCAAAACTGACACCCTCTCACTAAAACTTGAATAACTCCCACTGTGATTAGAATATGAGAATGGAATTAAGACCATTGGAAAGGTGACTCAAAATCCATGAATTTAGGCTCAAGAATCACCCCATTTGGATTTAAAACAAAGGAGTTATGGTCATTTGTAGTCGAAAGATCAGTGTTGAAATTGGACTGAAGCTACTCTCGGGATCTAGCTATTTCGGTCAACCGAAATGACCCATTGGACGACCGAAATGAACAAAATCTGTGCTAAAAACTAGTCTTTAAGGCTTGGTTGGTTTGATACACAAAAAGGAACCATCGGTCGACCGAAATGAGCCATCGGTCGACCGAAATGACCTTAAATGCTAACTTTGGCTACTGGAAAGTGAGGTTTCAAGGTTCAAACAAAACCCAAAAGGCTTCGGTTGACCAAAATGACATTTCGGTCGACTAAAATGACTCGAGAAAGTGCACAAACCTCTTGTTATGCATCCATGACTAAAAGTTTACTTGGAATCCCCCATGGCATACTCAATTTACGTTATATGCAAATATGTGATGATGTGAACATGTACGCAAGTGTAATATAACATTTAAAACATGTTGCAATGGCCTACGGCCTCATTACATTCCATTTACAAAATTTCACATGTCAAACCTCAAAGTTTGGAAAAATTTACATTTTCAAACAAAACTTGAAACTTAGAAGCATATACTTGAACTTTAAGGTTAGTGACCCTTGGTCACAAATCACACATATCAAATGAGCTCTAAATAACATACTTAAGTACACTTTACACCCAATGAAGCAAAATTAGCATATTGAACCTAACTAAGTATTACAACACCAAATGTAAAACTTAAACATGCTAACACTTGCATGTGAACAAGAATGCTTTGAAAGAAACTTCAAATCTCCAAACCACCAAAGGTAAATGCTAATCTCCATATCTTGAATCTTGTACTTGAAATATGCCACAGTAACGTAGGGGTGAGCAACGCAAAAGCTACTCGTAGGAAATGAACATGCATCGACCTACGTTTTACAATTTTATCACCTTAAGGTGAAACATGTTAAAGGGCTCATGCCACCTAACGTCTACGTCAAAGTGAGACTCAGGGATCATCCTAAGCTACTCATGCAATTGAAATGAACAACGTCATACAAGTATACATGCTCAAGTACACTAAGTCATGTTAAACAAGTTATGCATTGTCTAAGCATGCATATACAAACATACAATTAACATGGAAAACTCATAAATCAAGCATACATGCACAAGTATACTAAGCTAAATGAATTACGCATGAGACAAACATACACGACACAAGTATACATAATGAAGTCCGATTGGACAAATCAAACATGCAATGCTTAAGTATACTAATTGAGATCTAAATACACAAAACAAATATACAGTTTCAAGTATACTAAATAGAATTCAAATACCCAAAGTAAGCATCAATTCTCAAGCTACCAGTAATCCATAATTAACAACTTGAAATTAAATGTGAAATCAAATAGTGGAAAGACTAGGATCCTTGGCTGCAGACCAATCAAGTTATTCTGGGTTACTAGCCCACAAGGTACTACCTAGTGCACACGTGTATAAGTTATTCCGGATAATTACGACCCACAAGGTACTACCTACTGCGCACTTCATATGACTTAGGAAACTCATGAATCCGTACTAGGGCTAGACCCTAGCCATCATATGAACATGATCCTTACAAGCCTCCAAAAATAATAAGTTCAAAACTTATGCATATTATTACTACATAGTAACAAGTTAGCAATATAACTCTCAATCGTGCATAGTAAGCATTTCATATTCATAATGCAATGAAATCACAAGTCAACAATATATTTATATTAGAAACATATTCTCATGAATATAAATTTAACAGCAACGCTTTCCAATGCTTAAAACATAATCAAGTGAATACACCACAAGTCTAAATCCATGATCTTAAAATAGAAGTAACTCCTACAACATGATTAAATCCATGGATAAACAAGATAGAATTTAATTACATCAAAATAATAAAACTCTCTAGATTTCAAATCATCCCCAAATGGCTTCAATTTAATATATGTTACAAGACAAATCATGGTCATTACATATATTCATTCAAAAGCTTAATTAGGCCCATGAAACCACTAAATAGATTTTAATTAATTCTCTTAATTAAAGTCTCTAAATTTTCAATCTCAACCAAATGCTCTCAAATTAAAGTATATTAAACAACATGCCAAAACTTAATTTAGAAGCATAATACAACTCAATTTCATGCAAGGTATAACCATGAACTTTAATCTTTCACAAAAGATAAATATTAATTAAAAAGTGCTATTCTTATTTAATTAATCCCAATTTAATATATGTTAACAAATATATTAAAACTAAACTTTCTAGCATGCCACAATTCAAATCAAAGTTATATATCATCAAGAATTTTAAATCTTATACAAAGAAATAAAAAATAATAATTTTCTAGATTTGATACAAGGCATACATATATGTTATATAATCATGGCAAACACACAATACAACACACAAATAATCCTAAAACATTCCCTACCTCCATTTGAGATGAGATCCCAAATCCCCACCAAATGGAAACTGCTCCGAATCCGACGAAACTCCTAGGTTTTGTTGGGGACAACACCACAAACAAGAATCCGAAGAAAGCCTTATCAAAAACACATCTTGACTTCAAACCCAAACTTAAGAAATGGCCAAAACTGAGTTCTAATAAAGGGGAAAGGTAGAGCACGGCGAGGGGAACAATAAACACAAAGGTACTACACCTTTTCAACCAAGGGAAGTGACCGGAAAAGAAGAGAGAAGCATGGAAGCCATGGTTGCCATGAGATCCGGCCAAGAGAGAGGAGGGAGAGAGAAAAATCTGATATTAAGTGTTCCTATTTATAGAAAATCTCGAAAAGTGCCCCGAAAGGGCCCCGCCGGGTCCCGAAAAGTGAAATTCGAGTAGACGCGCTCAAACGGAAAAAATTCATGAATGAAAAAGATTCAAAATGAGAAAAGATGAACAACAGAAGAATTAGCGTAAAAAATTCAGTCCCGAGCAGAAAGTTATGCCCTAAACAAATTTGGCGCGAACCGGGGTTAAAAACCCTGAAACTGGAAAATATCGACCAGGAGGAAATTCCAAGAGTACACAACTCGACGAAAAGTGAAAATGAATACCGTACGAGGATCCAGGCTCAAAACAAGACATTGAGCAATAACTTTCATTAATTGCACAATGGCCTCTCCAAAAAGTGAAAACTTCGAAACTGCCCCAGAATGAAAATATCTTCCAAAAAGATATTTTCTTAGAAACCCCTGAAATAAATATCTTCAAAAGATATTTATGAAAAATACCCCAAGAAAAGAAAAAGTTTCCAAAGAACTTTGCATCCATGCCTCTATGGACATTGGGAGCAACCAGAGTACTTTTTTGCTATGGTAAAGACACGTATTTTATGGAAATTACTGAGAATGAAGATACGTGTAGTCAAAAACCAACTTCGAGCATAGGAAGTGTGGTTATGCCAATAAAGTGGCAAACGGGGAAAAGACAAAATATGGAAAATGACGAAATAGGGAAAAGGACAAAAAGTGAATAGTGTCGAAAAACGAAAAATGTGGAAATGACTCGATCCTCAAAGGAAGTTGTCATTCCAAAGAAAAGAGTCTCGAAAATCATTTCAGAGCACTTGAGATGACACTAATCGACAAGAAACCAAACTCAGAAAGGAAAAGACAACGAAAAAAAATTTACCCGAAAAATCCGAGTCATTACACGTCAGGACCCATTGTTCATTTGGAACGCATCTAGTCCGTTAGGATCTATTGTTCCATTGGAATACATCTTTACTAGTCTGTCAGGACCCATTCTTCCATTAGAACACATCTAGTCTGTCAGGACCCATTGTTCCTTTGGAATACATCTAGTCCGGTAAGATCCATTGTTCCGTTGGAACGCATTTAGTCCGTCAGGACCCATTATTCCATTGGAACACATCTTTACTAGTCCGTCAGGACCCGTTGTTCCATTGGAACGCATCTAGTCCGTCAGGACCCATTGTTCCGTTGGAATACATCTTTACTAGTCTGTCAGGACCCATTGTTCTGTTGGAACACATCTAGTCCGTCAGGACCCATTGTTCCTTTGGAACGCATCTAGTCTGTCAAGATCCATTATTCCATTAGAACGCATTTAGTCCGTTAGGATCCATTATTCCGTTGGAACACATCGTTACTAGTCCGTCAGGACCCGTTGTTCCGTTAGAACGCATCTAGTACTTCAAGACCCATTGTTCCATTGGAACAAAAATCTTCTATGCATGCCAATCCACACCATGGTGTTTTTTAAGAGTTTCAAGCCCCATACTATCACCATTTTGGAGTGAGGGAATGACACCATAGAGAAAGGAATTACTCTGGATGTCAGATCTTCTCTTGTTGGCCACTTTGCACTGAAATCGCTTCACTCTGATCCTCCGTACCAACATTTCCAGGAGTGGTCCGTCATATCTTCCTGTGAGCTCTCCAACCTTGGCTATAATTAGAATAAGGAGATAAGCTCGATTTCAGATGTTTTAATTTTACGCTCTGCACTTTATGAGCATTTTTTTGTTAACAAAGATGTTGTCATTGTTTATTTGTTTAGCCATTCACAGTTTATACTCTTGCGGGGCAGGAGTTGTACACATAATTTTTTCTTAAAAATTATTATTATTTTTTTATCGTACTGAATTGAGAATAAAATTCTAAGCTGCCTACGTACCCTCAAAAGAGGGATCAAGTCATCACGTAGTTCAATTATTTATTTTATTATTATTTTTTTTGTTTTGCGATCATAGTTTTAACTCATATGGGCCAGGAGTATAGTGTAGTTTAAGCTTATACGATCAGGAGCATAGCCTTCATGGGCAGTAGCGCTTCAAGAACTTGCCATTAATGGGCCCCACTCTTACTCTGTCTTCATCAATAATAAGATATACGTCGTTACTATAAACTTCGCGAACAACATATGGTCCATCCCATTTGGATACAAATTTATTTCCCTTACGATGATTCATGATAATCGGTCTACGAACAGCTAATACTAAGTCTCGAACTTGGAATGATCGAGGTCGAACTTTCTTGTTGAATGCTTTAGAAAGTCAAGCTTGATAACACTCTAGCTGTTGTTGAGCTTCTAATCTCTTTACATCTAATGCTTCTAGTTCTTGAAGATGTAAGATGGCATTTTCTTCACTTGTAAGACCTTCTTGTATGGCAATCCTTAACGAAGGGATCTGTTGTTCCAATGAAGGAACCACTTCAACGCCATAGACAAGAGAATACGGAGTTGCTTGAGTAGGTGTACGATGTGTAGTACGGTATGCCCCCAATGCTTCTTTCATTCACTCATGCCAATCTCTCTTTGTCTGGTTGACTACTTTCTTCAATAGCTCACAAAGAGTTTTATTGAATGCTTCCGCGAGACCATTTCTGGGGGCATTGTACATGGAGGATTTACGTTGTTTGAAGCCAAACTTCTCACAAAGGTCAGTCACCCAATTATTTTTGAAATTCGTCCCATTATCAGTGATAATGTATCGAGGGACACTATACTGATAAATAAGGTTAGATTTGATGAAATCAATGACTGTTTCCTTTTTCACATGTTTATAGGGTGCAACTTTCGCCCATTTAGAAAAATAATCAGTAGCAGCCACGATATACAAGTGGCCTTTTGAAGACTTCTCTAGAGGACCAACTACATCTAATCCCCATGCATCGAATGGCCATGATGTCACAGTAGGGTGCAACGGCTCCTGTGGTTGGTATATGAAGTTAGCATAGAATTGATAGGCTTGGCACCTCTTCACATACTCTAGGCAATCTTTGACCATGGTGGGCCATTAATAACCCATTCTTTTGACGCGAATGTGCCTCCTTCATTGCATGGGTTACTTCGTCATTTGCAAGGCAGCGAAGGAAAAAGGCCCACATATAAACGCCTATACAACGTATCGTTGTAATAGATGAAACAAGGTGCTCGTCTTTGTATTTTAGTTTTGTGGCGTAGGTCTTTGGGAAGCTTTCTATGTTCCAGATAATCAATGATAGGGAGTCTCCAGTCTTCTTCCTCTTGTGTCTAACAAGAAATCAAATTACTTTCTTCAAATTTATCTTTCAGGACTTGTGGCAAGACCAATCGTTAACATACAGGAACATCAACTAGGTCCTCATCAATTAAAGCTAATGTTTTAGCTAATTTTGCCAAAGTATTAGCTATTCGATTTTCTTTCCTCTGAATGTGCTTTAGCATGACGCTATCAAACCGTTCCAACAAATGAGAGGCATAACGATGGTACGGCACTAGATCATTTTTCTTAACCTCATAATCTTTAAGAAGTTGGTTGATCACTAACTTAGAGTCTCCATATATTTTGAGATCCGTGATCTTCATCATATTTGCCATTTGAAGGCCGATAATCAAAGTTTGATATTCAGCTACATTATTTGAGCAGTTTTCAGTGAGTGCAAAAGAGTATGGAATAACAAGTCTTTTTGGATAGACAAAACTACACCTGCTCCGGCCCCGTCTGATCGTGCTGCCCTATAAAAAAACATCATCTATGTATGGAGGATGTCCACAAAGAAGACTTCTTTATCAGGAAAATCTTCAAAAATTTCCCAATCGGCTAGAATAGGATGGTTAGCTAAGAAATTTGCTAAGACTTGTCCTTTCACTACTTTTTGTGGTACATAAATAATTTAAAACTCATTGAATAAAATTAACTACCTCGCCAAGCTCCTGAAAAGGACTGGTTTAGACATGACATATTTGAGAGGATCAGCTCTTGCAATAAGATGTATTATAAGAGCTAAGAAATAATGCCTCAATTTCTTAGAGGCAAAGACAAGCGCGAGGCATGTTTTTTCAATTGGAGGATAATTTTGCTCCGTTAGGGTAAGCCTGTAACTTAAGTAATACAAGGATTTCTCTTTATGTTCTTCATTATTCTGAGAAAGTAGGGCACCCAGTGATTTTTCTTGCGCAACAATGTAAAGTATGAGTGGTTTTCCAGGTACAGGTGTTCCTAATACCGGAGAATTGAGAAGGTACTTTTTGATGCTATCAAAAGCATTTTAGAAAGATTGGTCCCAGTTGAATGGGGTGTCTTTCTTTATGAGTCGATTAAAAGGTTGACAACAACCAGCTAAATTTGAGATGAACCGACGAATGAACACAAGTTGACCTTGTAAACTTCGAAGCTCAACTTTGGTGGCGGCATCTTTTGAATGGCCTAAACTATATTAGGATCAATCTCAATACCATGATGACGTACGACGTATCCCAGGAATTTCCCTAAAGTCACACTAAATGCACATTTAAGGGGATTCATCTTGATCTGATATTTTCGGAGGTGATTAAAAACTATATGTAGATCTTGTAAATGATTTCTTCGTTCTTTCATCTTAACCACCAAGTCATCAACATAACATTCAAAAATCTTGTGGAGTATGTCGTCGAAGATCCTTTACATGGAGTGCTGGTATGTTGGTCCTATATTTTTGAGTCCGAAGGGCATAACTTTGTAGCAATATATGCCTTTAGGAGTGCGAAAGGCAGTTAGATCCTCATCTTTCGGAGTCATTCTTATCTGATTGTACCAGGAGTAACAATCCATGAATAAGAGAGCTTCATGCCCCGTGGTTGCATCTGCAGTGAGCTCGGGGATGGGAAGAAGAAAATCATCTTTTGGGCATGCCATTCAAATCTAAAAAGTCCACACAGATTCAAATTTGTTCATTTTTCTTCTTTACTGGAACAATGCTCGAAATCCATGTCGGATATTTGACTTCTCGGATGACCCCTACTTCAATTAATTTGTTGAGTTCTTCCTCTATTCTCGAAACTAGCTTTGAACGGAAGAAACGTTAGGACTGCTTAATCGGACATGTCCCATATTTGACAACAAGATTGTGCACTGCAATTTTAGGGTCAAGACCGGGCATCTCTTTGTATGTCTAAGCAAAGATATCTTTGTACTCAGACAATAATTGAAAGTAATCATTTTCTTCTGAGGGTTTTAAGAATGCACTAATGAAAACTAGTTTGGGTTGATCATCATTCCCTAAGTTGATTTCTTTGAGTTGATTAACAGTAGCCTGTCCCTTGTCTTCTAGTGTTGGTAGAGCTTTCTCGATATCATCTGGTTGTTCAGAGTCAGGTTCCTCTTCAACAGTGAGGTGGTATGAAGTAACACAAGATGATTCACCAATATCTTCTGTTCTATACACTTCTTCTGATTGATTAGTGAATACAATGGTTCGTGATGGGTCCTGAAAAGTGCGCAATTAAACCCTTTAAGCTTAGGTATTCTAGGACCTTTATCTATCTTATTTTTCCGTCTTAGACTAATTTTATGTTATTGCCCTTTTTAGGTACTTATCCCAAAAATAAGTTAATTCAGCCAAATAAGAGCTTAAAAGAAGCAATCTCTAGCTGAATGGAAGAAAGGAGCAAAGTGGAAGCAAAGTGTGGAAAAACAGCAAGTTCGATCAATCTCAACATTCTTTCGATCAATAAGAGCAGCATCAATCTGGCCTCACCAAGATGGATCCAAGCAATTGTCCTTATCCAAAAGATCTCACCATCTTTGATCGATCCAACCTTTCTCAGATCGATCGAAATTATTCGATCTTATCCCCACCTACCACCCCACCTACCACTCTTGTCTATTTCCTAAAATATCCTAAAATATCTAAGAGATTTGTCTTTATTCAAAAAGGCACTGCTAAGGATGATCGATCTCTGTAGCATTCGATGGATCTCACTATAGTTCGATCGATTGAACATCCTTAAGTCCGAAATAAAAGAAATTTCAGCTCATTAAAAGTTGGCTCATGATGCAATCATTGCAAGAGCCCTAGTGCACGAATCCAAACCATTTGGTGTGACATTTGAGCCTCCTATATAAGGATTTGGAGCTATTTTAAGAAAAAGATTGAACATATTTTCATTACACATATCATATATCATATCTTGGAGAGGAGGTTAGAGACTAGAGAGCTTTTACACATCTTTGGGAATTCTTCCATTCTTCTAGGGTTTCCATCAAGAAGGAGGTCATTCCTACCATGGAGATAGCCCTTGAGGGTTGGATGACTACTTCAATGAGTGGCTAGACATCTACTTGGGGCTAGAGTAACCCCTAAGTTTACTTCCTAGACTTAGTGCTTTGTATATTTTTGGGGATTTATTTGTAATAAATGTTTTGATCTTGGATTTATATATATATCTTGTGTTTTCTACTTGATGTGTATGGATTTTAATGTTTTCAATTGATTCTCTATCTTTAATCATATGTATACGTATGTTAGAATGGATAATTCATGTGCTTTTCTCTAGATTTAGTGGAGTTTATGCATGTTTATGTGTATGGATGAAGTTAATCTAGTGATAATCAAAACATAGTGCTTAATTGAACACTCTTGTAAGTTATTTGATGGTTCACACTTGTTTCTTGATGGATTATGCCACACCTTTAGCTTACTTAGTTTAATTTCTATGTCTTTAGTGTAGTTGTAATGTAGTTGCTTTAGATTCATAGATAGGTGGACAATATATTCTTGTTCCTTGGTGTTCCATACTTACGAATGCAAAGGGTGTATGCTTCTAGATAGTTGTGTGTGCATAAATTGTTGTTTTATTGAATGGATTTTGGTCTCATTTGATAGTTTGTGCTTTTCATATGATTGGCTAGACAATCTATACTTATTTGCCTTCCATGCCTAGTTTCAATTAATGTTATATACACACAAGTTACAATTTAATTTCCCCATTGATATACAATTGCTAGTGTCTAGTGAAGTCAAGCTCAGTGGTGAGCTCTAGTACCCCAAGTCCTCTCCTCTATATCTTTTTCCCTACATTCTAAATTGTTACCTTTTACTTGCTTTAATTTCAATTGCATTGTAGTCTAATTAACCAAACAACCCACATTTTGATCATTCGACCTACTAACCCTATATATTGTTTCCATTGCAAACACGCCCGTAATCCCTTGGGACGATCCCTACTCACCCTAGCTATATTTTTAGTTAAAGGTAGTAGTGGCTTTTATAAATTTAAAACATAGCCACATTGCACATTCCCATTCTTATCACATTTTTAAGCGTTGGAGCCGCGACACACCAAGTTTTTGGCGCCGTTACTGGGGATTGAATTGGCAACGCCGTATTTCTTTGGAAACAAATAGGAATTAGTACTCTTTTGATCGTGTCTTTTCTTTATTTTCATTTTTGTTACTTATTGTGTTTGTTCTTGATTGGCTTGGTACATTGAGCTAAGAGAGTCAAGCAAAGGGAATTAAAGAGCAAAGGAAGCAAGGAAGCTAAGTGAAGCTAAGCAAAAGCAAAAAGGAGCTAAAATCTAAAAATTTGCAAAGCATAGCAAGGCTTAAAAACTAAAAATGAATTGAAGTTACTTAAGGACCCTTTGTGAGATCTTTCTAACTCAATCTCTAGTTAAATTGTCAGCCCGCGTGGTGGTAAGTTTTTCATTTTATAGATAAATTGTCAGCCCGTGTGGAGGCAATTTACTTTTTCTTTGCATATTGTTCAAACATGGGAGTATGGGACCAATGTATGTGGAGAATGTTTGTTGATTAATTTGTTATGGGGGCGAAGTGATTGTTATTTGACTAATTGTTTGTTACTCATTTTGCTAGTGTATGCATGGTCGTAGGTCATTGAGTCCTACTCTTGTCCCTCCTAATTTGCATGTTGAATCGGTTGTTCGTAATCCTTGGGGAAGAGGTAGTTCTCATCACTCCATTTCACCAATGGAGGAATTGAATGATGACCATGTGGAGGACCTTGGTCACATAGACCAACAAGGCATCCTCTACCCTAATGCGCATCATGAAAATATTCAAGTACCATTAGGCATGCCTAGACCATTCATCCCACCACAACAACAAGGCCAAATTCCATTGGGAATGCCTCGGCCAATTTTTGCTCCACAACCTCCCATTATGCAAGGCAGTCACAGTGGTCGAGTAGCACCATTGGTTGTGAATCCTCCCATTGCTTTAAGAGACCATTATGTTCCTAATGAATACAATACACCTATTTGCATTCAATTACCCCTATTTAGAGCACATCACTATGAGATTAAATCATAAACTATTCATATGCTTCCTAACTATCATGGACTTCCAAGTGAAGAACCTTACAAGCATTTGGATAAGTTTCTTGAAGTGTGTTCCACCGTGAAATACACGGACATGCCAGGAAAAGTTTTAAGACTCAAACTTTTTTCTTTTACCTTTAAGGACAAGGCAAAATATTGGTTTAACAATCTTAGACCTTTTTCAATAACTTCTTGGGTAGAAATGCAATAAGAGTTCTTGAAGAAGTATTATCCGGTTTCAAAGACAAATGCCATGAGAACTTTCATTCGTGAATTTTCTTAAGGGGATGGGGAAATGTTTCATGAGGCATGGGAAATGTTTAATGACTTGCTTAGGAAGTGCCCACATCATGACATACCTAAGTGGCAACTAGTGCAATATCTTTTTGAAAGTTTATCGGATAATCACAAGGGTGTGGTTGATGCATCTATGGGTGGTTCTTATCTTAATAAGCACGAAAATGATGTATGGCAATTGTGTGAAAGCATGAGTGGGAATTCAATGCATAGATCTTTGTCCTCTAAGAATGGTAGAAATCTAGGTGGAAGGAAGAATGTTGGCTTATATCAAGTTGACAACTCCAATGACATAGCCGTCGAGATGAAATCTTTGTCTCAAAGTTTTGATCAATTCTTGATCAACCAAACTTCAGCGAATCAAGTATCTTCCTCCCTAATCATGTTCATCATCATGTATCTAATGAATCTTACATGACTTGTTCAAGTGTCTTGCATTTTACTTCCAATTGCCCCCATGGACATGCGCAAAGAAAGAACCATAAACAAGCAAATGCTGTTTTTGCTAACCAATGGAATAATCCCTATGGCTCACACTATAATCCAGGGTGGAGGAACCATCCAAACTTCTCTTGGAAAAGCCAAGGGGAAGGCTCAAACCCTCCCCAAGGTGGTTTTAAAAACAAGTATATTCCACCTCCAATGCAAAGCCAAGGTTCCCAAGGTTTTAGATCTTCTTTTCAATCATCATATAGAAATCAATTCTCCATCATCGTATTCTTAAGGAAACTCAAGGAGTACCACTTTTGAGGAGAAAGTGTTGACTGCTCTAGGCACTCTAGAGGTGAACACTCAATTGCTTCATTCCCATTCCCATTCCCAATCCATTGCTAAGCTAGAAACCCAAGTCAGACAAATAGCTAGTACTTTGAATGCAAGAGAGAAAGGGAAGATGCCTTTAATGCCCCACCAAAGCAACAATGTGTTATGGAGACTCATTCCTCATCGGAAGGTCACACAATTGAACATGTCAATGCAGTGACAACCTTGAGAAGTGGGAGAATTGTTGATAACCAAGTAGTATTTCCAATGAAGAGAGTGAACCGGTGCAACCAAGAGTTGACACCTATCCCGTTTCACATTTTATTCCACCTTCATTGTATGTGCATGATCATCTTGTTAAGAAAGTTGTCAAAAATGATTTAAAAGATGAATTGAACAATGATTTCAAAAAAGATTTGAAAAATTCTTACTTTGAAAGTGATTTGAAAAAAGATTTTGAAAAAGCTTTTGAGCCTAAAGCTGGATTTCCGGATGCCTTGAAATGATTTATTTCTCTTGACAAACAAAAGACCAAGATCAATGAAATCATTGAAATGTTTAGGCAAGTGAATATCAATCTTCCACTTTTGGATGCAATTAAGCAAATTCTGGCTTATGCCAAATTTTAAAAAGATCTTTGCACCTAAAAGAGGAAGAACAAGAGCCAAGTATCAAGAAAAGTAGTCTTGACCGAGCAAGTGAGCTCCATTTTGCAACACAACACTCTCCCAAAGTTTAAGGACCCCGATTCACCTACTACTTCTTGTATCATCGGTGACCATGTCATTAATCCGGCCCTCTTAGATTTAGGAGCAAGTGTCAACCTTCTTTCATATTCAGTGTATGTCAAATTGGGCTTAGGAGACTTGAAACCGACGTCGGTGGTTTTACAACTTACCGACTGATCCATCAAGAAGCCCCTGGGTATCATTGAGGATGTTTTGATTAAGATTGATAAGTTCTTCTTCCCCGTTGATTTCATTGTCATAGACACGGAACCAGTTCCGAATCCCAAGAGCCCAATTCCAGTTATCCTTGGCCGTCCCTTCTTGGCAACCGCAAATGCCAACATCAATTGTAGGACGGGGATAATGAAAATCTCATTTGGCCATATGAAGGTGAAGTTGAACATCTTTAATCCAACGCCAAATTCAATAGACAAGCATGAACAAGTGTGTGTTGTTGAAAAATGCATAGCCAATGAAATTGATAAAGTTGAGTCTTTACTTGATAATGGACATTTCCATGGTTTGCCTACCATAAAGAATTCAAGGAAAGTTGTTGTGAAACCAAGTGTTCTAAGGGCATGGAAGCCTAAAGATTACACTGATAAAGGATCGTCAATTCCTTTTGAATCAAATCCAACAAGTTCTCTAAAGAACCATTTGTTGGGTGGGGTTCAAAGTGCATTTCACCCCGTCAAGGAGGGGATGCATAACAAGATATTTGATCCGGGCTAAAAGAGCTCAACGTCTTGCTAGAGACGTTAAAGACTAGCGATGCTTCATAGGGTTTACAACCCTATTCCTCCCTCATTTCTATTTTACCTTTCATTTCTTGCGTCGTTTAGATATATTCTGGGTTTATACACATTGCTAGGAACTGTGATTGAGAATTCATGCACTTCTCTTCTGAAATTAAGCATTTTAGACTTGTTCTATTGATCTCAAAAGATGTTCAATCGATCGAACATCCATCTCTGCATCCAATCATCTTTTAGTTCCATCGATCAAGAATTTCCTGCATAAATCAGCTCTCTATGTATCGAGTGAACTTCAGTTTAGATCGATCTGAGTGCTCTAAGATCGATCGAGATTTTCTTTAGATCAATCTCATTCTATACTTAGAAATTTTTTTGAAACCCATGAAAAAGGCCTCTCTGTGTATCGATCGAACTTGTCTGCAGGTTTTCACCTGTTGGATCGATCTTGGATTGATCGATCTGTGTCCCTTTGTTGACTTTGACTTTGACTGCCCTTTTTGAATTTTGAATTTATTTATTAAAGAAAAAAAAACAACAACAAAAATATTTTCAATTTTTATTTTATTTTATTCTCAAAAATTTCAAAAATATTTTTAGTTTTAAGGAATTTTTCAAAAATACAAAAATATTTTTCCTTTATTTATTTATTTTTTTTTTATGTTTTTTAATTTTCAAAAACTCTAAAAAGATTTTTATTTGATTTTATTTTTCTAAAAAAAAAACTCCAAAAATATTTTATTTTTATTTTTATCTTCAAAAATCCAAAAAAATATTTTTTTTTTTTAAAAAAAAAAAAAAATTTCAAAAATTCAAAAAATTCCAAAAATACTGTGTCATTTTGAAGTTTAAATCGATCTATGTTCGATCGATCTAAGATTTTTCCAGATCGATCGAACATGTCGGAAACAGTTTTTAAAAATAGAAACCAAGGGTCATTTTGATCGATTTACACATCGATCTCAACCCTAGCTCCCTTTCGCCACTGCCCACCTTCTTCCCAACCTCCGGCGAGCTTCCAGAGCTTTGAATCCCTCTTCCTCATCTCAAATCTTGTCTCTCTCTCTTTCTCGACCCACTTCTCTCTCGGATTAGGTAAGTTTTGAGTTTTATCATTGATTTCGAGCTTCAATCTTGATATTTTCCATGTTTCCATGCTAGATTTGAGATTCTATGTTGGATTTGTTGCCATTATTGATGATTTTGAGCTTGTATATATATATGTATATATGTGTATATATATTTGTATATATTTTGATTTAAATTTAGATTTTGGGGGTCATGTGCCTATTCAAGTGACCATTTTTGTGTTGTTGAGGTATAGAGGGAGCCACAAGCTTGCTTGGGTGCCCCCCGTATCATCCACATCACAGATCTTTGACTTTTCAAATTTCTCACAGTAGTTCGATCGATCGAAGTTTTCTATGATCGATCAGAGAAAGATCAATCGAACTTAGTCCTGATCGATCTGAGAGAGATCGATCTCACTCAAGTCATGATCGATTGAACTTCACAGATTTGCATATGCACACCTCACACACCATCCATAATGTTCATGCTAGTTTCTTGATGCCCAATGCCTATGTTTTCCATATTGGATGCATTCCATACTTACACTATTTAGCATACTTCACTTAGTCACTGTTTACTTGGCTACATCATCACTTGCATAGATTCATATCGATTATTCTGAGTTGTCTATCCTACTTGACATACATGTTTCTATATACTGTGCTTCAATTCTCTATTATTTGTTACTACCTTATTTTGCAAGTGTTTCTTTTCTGTTTTACAGGCCATGGCATGGGTTAAGACAGTTGCACGTCGACAGTATGAACGGAGAGTCCGCAGAGAATAGAGGATCCAACAGAGCCTTCTCATGCGTAGGATCCAGAGCCGGTTGAGTAGCATAAACAGTTATAGGAGTATGAGGAGCCAGCCCTAGCTCAGTCTGATTGTTCTGCCTCTACCACTTCTGTATCTTTATCCCATTCTGATGAGGCTAAGCATATATCTTCTCCTTCTCCACCACCGGCACAGCCTGGCTAGGTCTGAGATAGACCTATTTGGAAGTTCAGACGCCTTTTAGTGTCACATGAGTCCGTATTTGACATAGCTTTCTTCTCCCGGTCAGTCTTGACTCTGGCAGCTTTTGACAATATTGAGCGGCGCAGCATTTTAGCCATTCTGGCGCCAGTTACTTATCCTGTTTACCCGTGGCTTGTTCGGATGTTCTACCAGAACCTCCGGCCAGCCCCGAGTAACTTATCAGAGCTGCAGACTACCATCGATGGCTATCCCATCCGCATTACAGTTGATACATTGGCCACATTTTCTCGGTGCCCACATGTCTGCCCTCTAGGTCTTGATTATCCTATTCTTATGAGGCCTTCTGATGTAGATATGGCCGTTGCCCTTACTCGCTATTACGTAGATGGTGAGACTTTTGCCACCAGGACTTATCTGCCCAATGATCTCTGGTTCTTTGATTCGGTCCTATACCGAAATGTATTTATGGCGGGCCATAAGATCTAGAGACATTCAGACTTTCTGGCAGCTCTTTATGCATTCTACACCGGGCACTGGTTCTCCATTCCTGCACTCTACTGGATTGTCATGATGAAGTTATATACAAATTATATTAGCAAGGCGAAACCCAAGTGGGTTAAGTATCTCCCCTTCGCTCATCTTATTACTCAGATCCTGCGGGACCAGTGTTACCCTTTCCATCCACAAAAGCATACTAAGTCAGGGGCTTACCACTACTGCAAGAAGGATTGGAATAAGAGCTATAATACTCTTATCAAGAGCTTGGAGGAGAACGCTATTTTAGCAGGAGAGGAAGCTGTAGAGGCTGAGGAAGCAGAGATAACAGCAGCAGCAGATGATCCAGCAGTCGCACCGGCGGCTGCAGCATATAGATATAGACTTGGAACAGCAGCCTCTAGAGGAGTTACAGCATCACTCTCCAGTTAGATCACCAGTTCATTTCCAGGAGCAGGGTCAGGATGTACCATAGTTTCATGATCCAATCATACCTGAGGCTCCAGTTTCGACACCTGGCTTAGGAGAGCGTGTCCAGTCATTGGAGGATGCAGTAGTCTTTCTCAGAGCAGACATTTCTACTCTCCATATAGATGTCTTAGCTGCACTACGTGACATATCCAGAGATATCCAGGGATCACGGCCCACTCGCCCTACCTCCTCTGCCTGATTTCTCTATCTCTTTACTCTCCTCATTTGATATATCTGTGATACATTACTGTTACATTGCTACTGTTATAATATTTTTGCAGCCAGTCTATTGGCTATGATACTCTGATGCGCTGTACATTATTCTCTTTTTCTATGCATAATATTTTTGGATGTCTAGATTTTATATTGAAACATTTATCTGTGATTGACTCCATTTATTAGGTACATCCCAGTGACTTCAGTAAGAGAGAGTGCTGCCCAAATTTTTTTTTCTGGACCACCCTAATTCCTCTCTCTTTACTTCATTTACTATCCCATTTATGCTTGCATGTCCACTGTACACTATTATTATCCCTTTGTTATCTGATGAGTTTTGTTCAGGTGCCATCTTTTTAGGACCGCAGTCAATTTCAAGTTTGGGGGGGGGGGGGGGGGGTTGTACCACCCACTTTGGATATTTGTGTCCCGGCCATTCTTTGCCTTAGTTGCACTGATATACTCTTTCCTTTTGTTCTCTTTGCATATTGAGGACACTGTGCCATTTAAGTTTGGGGGTAATGGGTGTTAATTGTAGTGTTTTCTTTCAATTCAAAATTTTAAGCATGACTTATGTATTTGAGGGATTTTCTATGATTGGTCCATAACTAGCTGTGATTTTGATCTTTTGAGGACTATATTGCTTAAAATTTAAAAATTGCTTGACTTGAAAGTCCAATACTCCTTGTATGCCTTCTGGTTGCCATTTAGGAGTAAATTTTTCAAAAAATTGATATCTTGCTTGCATTTGTGGTCCATATCATCCTGATTTTGTGATTGTTTTGAGATTCACTCTAGGATTCTACACTAGCATAGGTGCACACTATCATTCATTTGTGAGGTATATGCTTTGTTGATTATTGAATTGGTTATATCCCAATGGGGCTAGTAGTGCATTGAAAGCTTTCATTTTGATAAAGGTGGATAACAAACCCTTTTCATTGAGTAGCCAGGATTCTAGCCTCATTAAGCACTGAATTTCTCGTGCCGAAAGGTAGAGGGCCCAAGCTCTAGGTTAATAATTGAACTTGAAAAAAAATAAAAAAAATAAATAAATTTGCAAAAGCAATAAAAAGTGAGGACTTTTCCCAAAAGATGAAAAGTGGGAAGTGATTAAATTGAGGTTGTTTTGATTTGTAGCCTAGTTGATTTGGGCTTATAAGTCTTTATGGGTGTTTGAACACCTAGTGCCCTAAAGCCGTCTGGTTTGGGAGTTATTGACCTATGGATTGCTAGAAAGCTTAATAGATTAACACATTGCACTATGTTTCCATCTTTGATCCTTAGGATTAGAAAAAAATATAATAAAAAAAAAATGAGTAAAAAGAATAAGAGTACCTAGATCAATAAAGCTTTAATAAAAGGTCCACTCTTTGTCTTGATGTTCGGTACTAGATTTGTGTGCTAGTTTGAGGGTAAAGATGTGATCATTTCTTTAGTTGGCTTAGATAGCAACATATTTGATGCCGGTCCACTCAAAAAGGATTCTAGAGTTGTTTTGATATGCATGATTATTTTTTTGATGTGTGGATGACCATATTTGTTTACTTGATGTTGAGATTTTGGGAGATTGCTTGGAAATGGTTGAAAAATTGCATACTTGAGATAGTTTTCTCCCAATGCTTGTTTGCAATATTGGTGCCTCTTTAGTAAGAATGAGCTTAATTTTTGTGCGTATCATTTCTAGAAACCCTCATGAGACTTCACTCGTCCACTAAGGGTAACCTAGTGTTTAAAAAGGTTTGTTGCATGCGCTAAATGCAATCGTGTTCCCAACGAAAGTGGCGTTATCCATTTATTGCTTTCTAGATTCATAGTTGTATAGTCATTCATTTCATTCCTTTACTTCGTAGTTCATTGGACAAGGTCCTAAAAAAGTGTTTCTCACGGAGCAAGTGAGCTCCATCATTCAACATAACACTCCACCTAAGTTCAAAGATCTCGGTGCTCCGACCATCTCATGTGTGATTGGAAACCATGAAGTTCGTAGAGCTCTTCTTGACTTAGGGGCGAGTGTTAATTTGATTCCTTACTTCGTGTATGTCCAACTAGGATTGAATGAATTGAAGCTAACCTCGGTGGTGCTTTAATTAGCCGATAGATCCATCAAAACTCCTAGGGGCATGGTTGAGGATATTTTCATCAAAGTGGATAAGTTCTATTTCCCGGTTGATTTTGTGGTTCTTGATACCGAACCGGATGCTAATTTTACCAACCACATCCCAATCATCTTAGGAAGGCTATTTCTTGCCACCACAAATTCTACCATTAATTGTAGATCCGGGGTTATGGACCTTTCTTTTGGTAATATGATGGTTAAGCTTAATGTCTTTAATGCAAGTCGACATCCCATAGATGAAAATGAGTGTTGTCTCATAGATGTCATGGATGAGATTGTTGAGGAGTCCATTCCTTCCATGATTATGAAAAAGCTAACCGAGGACAATCTCTTATCTCTCCTTTCTGAGGACCCTCTTGCATCTTGTTTCCTTGAAATGTATGGCAATTGTAGGTTTGATAATGAAGGATCAATGAGTAAAGTAAATGATTTAATGGATTCCGTTGCAAGTTTGGATTTTCCACCTTGGAAAGCTCCAAAGGAACCTCTTCCTCCACTCTCTAGTACTCCACCGGTCCCATCTTTAGTGTCTTCACCCACTCTTGAACTTAAAACTCTTCCTTCCAATCTTAAGTATGCCTTCTTGGGCCCAAAAGAGACTCTCTGGTCATTATTTCTTCAAACCTTGAAGAAGACCAAGAGAATGATCTTTTAAATGTGCTTAAAAAAATTAAGGAAGTTATTGGATAGAGTGTGGTGGATCTAAAGGGAATTGACCTTTCTATTTGTATGCATCGCATACTTATGGAAGAGGATGCAAAACCTTTAAGGGATGCTCAAATGAGATTGAACCCAAATATGAAAGAGGTGGTCAAAAAGGAAGTTGTTAAACTTTTAGATGCCAGTATAATTTATCCAATCTTTGATAGCAAATGAGTGAGTCCAACTCAAGTAGTTCCCAAGAAATTAGGGATTACGGTGGTTGAAAATTCAAAAGGTGAAGAGATTTCTAAGCATATTGCCAATTCATGGCGTGTATGCATTGACTATCGCAAATTGAATGCCGCCACTAGAAAAGATCACTTCCTTTTGCCATTTATTGACAAATTTTAGAGAGATTAGCCGGGCAACAATATTACTACTTTTTGGATGGTTATTCGAGTTATAACCAAGTAGTTTTTGACTCTTTAGACCAAGAAAAACCACCTTTACTTGTCCTTTTGGCACATTTGCTTATAGACGGATGCCATTTGGTTTGTGTAATGCCCCTGCCACATTCTAACGGTGTATGATGTCAATTTTTTTGGACATGGTGGAAGAGTATCTAGAGGTCTTTATTGATGATTTTTCTGTCTTTGGGTCATCGTTGATGCATGCCTCAAAAATCTAAATTTGGTGCTTAAAAGATGTCGTGAAACAAACCTTGTTCTTAGTTGGGAAAAGAGTCATTTCATAGTTCAGGAAGGTATTGTTTTGGGTCATGTCATCTCAAAAAGGGGAATTGAAATAGATAAGGCGAAAGTTGATCTCATTTCTGAATTGCCTCCATCTTCTACGGTGAGAGAGGTTCACTTCTTTCTAGGTCATGCCGGCTTCTATAGCCGTTTTATCAAAGACTTTAGCAAAATTGCTCGACCCTTGGGCAATCTTCTTACCTAGGAAACACCATTTGTCCTTGATCAACCATGCCTTGATGCTTTTTATAAACTACGGAGTTTATTGACATCTGCTCCTATTATGCAACCTCTCAATTGGTCATTACCATTTGAAATCATGTGTGATGCCTCCGATTATGCCATGGGAGCAGTGTTGGGGCAAAGGGTAGGAAAACTTCCATGCGCTATATACTGTGCAAGTAAGACCTTCTCGGGAGCTCAATTGAATTACTCCACTACCGAGAAAGAATTACTTGCCGTGGTATATGCTCTCGATAAATTCCGGTCCTATCTCTTAAGGTCAAAAGTCATTTTCTATTCTAATCATGCCGCTTTGAGGCATCTTTTAACAAAGAAGGAAACAAACCCTCGTTTGATAAGAAAGGCACCGAAAATGTGGTTGTCGAACATCTTTCAAGGTTAATGGTAGAATCTTCTCCAAGTCCACTAATTCATGATTTATTTCCAGATGAACAGCTTTTCCAAATTTCCAATGGAAAAATGCCTTGGTTTGCCGACATTGTGAATTATCTCGCAATTGGCAAACTTCCCACTAATTGGTTGAGGCAAGAAAAGAACTGATTCTTTGCCAATATCAGAAAATATTATTGGGAAGATCTCATTTTGTTTCGATATTGCCCGGATCAAATTATGAGGAGATGTATTCCAGAGAGTGAGGTTCCTAGTGTCCTCATGTTTTGTCATACCCTTGTATGTGGCAGGCATTTTAGTGCAAAGAAGACTGCCTTAAAAGTTCTTCAAAGTGGGCTATTTTGGCCTACCATTTATAGAGATGCATACAATTTTTGCAAGGAGTGTGAAAGATGTCAAAAAATGGGATCAATGTCAAGAAGAGATATGATGCCCTTGATAAATATTCTTGTTGTAGAAGTTTTCGATATTTGGGGCATTAATTTTATGGGTCCATTTCCTATGTCTTATGACGCAATATATTCTGCTTGCCGTTGATTATGCTTCCAAATGGGTGGAAGCTTGTGCTTCCAAAATAAATGACCATTCCGTGGTCATTCAATTCATTAAATCCAACATCTTCGCTCATTTTGGTATGCCGAGGGCTATGATTAGTAATGGAGGAAAGTATTTTTGTAATCAATTCTTAAAGTACTTATTTCTTAAGTACTCTGTTACTCATAAAGTGGCCACCACATACCACCCTCAAACAAGTGGGCAAGTAGAAGTGTTAAATCAGGAAATAAAGCAAATTCTTAAGAAAACAGTTAACACAACCAGGAAAGATTGGTCGCGCAAATTGAATGATGCTTTGTGGGCTTACCGAATGGCGTATAAGACTCCCATTGACATGTCTTCTTATAAACTTGTATATGGAAAGCCTTGCCACCTCCCGGTCGAGCTAGAACACAAAGCCATGTGGGTGGTTAAAAAGCTCAATCTTGACCTTGATAAGGTCGGAGAGAATCGGTTGCTACAATTGAATGAATTGGAAAAGTTAAAACATAATGCTTATGATAATGCAAAACTTTACAAAGAAAGAACTAAAGCTTTTCATGACTACCATATTGTGAAGAAATCTTTTGAACCTGGTCAGAAAGCATGGCTCTTGAACCCTAGGCTAAAACTCTTCCTTGGGAAGTTGCGAACCAAATGGGAAGGCCCACATGAGATCATTTCAGTTGTGCCACATGGGGCGGTTGAAATACAAAGTTTGAAAAATGGAAATATATTCAAAGTGAATGGAAAAAGGTTAAAGCCCTATATTGAAGGGAAATTTTTTCAAAGACATACAAAAACTGCCCTTTTGGTAGATCCTATTTATGAAGAGATATAGTGATGTACTGAATGTTCTCAAGAAAAGTTTAATTTCCTGCATAATCTTGCATGTTCTCTATTCGATCGATCTCAGAATAGGTTCGATCAATCGAACATCATTTCTGCTTCCAAC
Source organism: Cornus florida (assembly GCF_030987335.1). Classification (NCBI taxonomy): domain Eukaryota; kingdom Viridiplantae; phylum Streptophyta; class Magnoliopsida; order Cornales; family Cornaceae; genus Cornus; species Cornus florida. The sequence continues at coordinate 15,040,090 of NW_026775581.1, read as the reverse complement.
CAGCTCTCTGTCCCATTGTGTAGAAATTTCCTGCATATTTCAGCTCTCTGTCCATCTTGCGAACTTCCTTCCAAATCGATCCAATTCTTTTTCGATCAATCAAGTTTCCCTTGGATCGATCAGAGTTCTATACTTAGAAATTTTTTGGATCCCTGCATATTTCATCTCTCTGTGTATCGTTCGAAGCTATCTGTAGCTTTTCAGGTTTTGGATCGATTGAAGCTGGATCGATCGAAGTTGGATTGATCATTCTCCGATCGATCAGGATGTTTCTCGATTTGTACAAAATATATATATATATATATATATATATATATATATATATTATTTCAACTCTTCAAAGTAGCATTCTGTCTTGCTAGAGACATTAAACTTAGCACCTACTTCCCATATTGTGTCTTTTATCTCTTGTATAGTCTATGTTCATTTTTATTTTCTTTTTTATTTCTTCATTTTTCTTGTATTTTGTTCATTGTACATACTTTCATAAAAATATATATATATAAAAACTTTTCATCATTGTCCCCTTATGTGTAGTCATGCTTACTTTATGCTTTATCTTAGGCTTAATCTCATGTCTCTCTTTCATCTTGTGCTATATTGCCTTAGATTGCATACCTTAGTTATTCTTATCATATTTGATATTTGATATGAGTTTGCTAGTGTGGTTATTCAAATAGATTGACGATTTCAAGTTTGGAGGAGACGTCTTTTGAATTGGTCCACTACCAAGCTTCATGCTTTCGCCACCATAGTATACTCTTTCCTTCTTTTCCATTGTTCTCATTGCACATTGAGGATAATGTGCAGTTTAAGTTTGAAGGTAAGGTGTCTTTGTTGCATTCCACTTAAAGTTGAGTTTTAAATGCATGATTGAGATTAGAGATCCATGGCTAGCTATGATTTTGATCTTTTGAGGACTATATTACTTAAAATTTAAAAATTATTTGACTTAAGAGTCCAATACTCCTTGTATACCTTGTGGATGCCATTTAAGAGTAAATTTTTCGAAAGATTGATATCTTGCTTGCATTTGTGGTTCACATCATCTTGATTTTGTGATTGTTTTAAGATTCACTCTAGGATTCTACACTAGCACAGGTGCACACTAGCATTCATTTGTGGGGTACATGCTTTGTTGACTATTGATTTGGTTATATCCCAATTGAGCTAGTAGTGCAATGAAAGCTTTCATTCTTGATAAAGGTGGATAACAAACTCTTTTTCATTGAGTAACCGGGATTTTAGCCTCATCAAGCACTAAATTTCTCCCGCCGAAAGGTGGAGGGCCCAAACTCTAGGTTAATAACTTGTGTGCAAAAAAAAAAAAAAAAAAAAGTTGCAAAACCAATAAAAAAAAGTAAGGACTTCTCCCAAAATGAGAGAAGTGGGAAATGATTAGATGGAGGTTGTTTTGATTTGTAGCCTAGTTGATTTAAGCTTGTAAGTCTTTAGGGGTGTTTGAACACCTAATGCCCTAAAGTTGTCCGGTTTGGGAGTCATTGACCTAATGCTTGACCTCATAGATCGCTAGAAAGCTTAATAGATCAACACAGTGCACTATGCTTCCATCTTTGATTCAAAGGATTAGAAGGAAAAAAAAAAAAAAAAAAAAAAACAAATTGAGTGAAAAGAATAAGCGCACCTAGTTAAATAAAGCTTTAATAAAAGGTCCACTATTTGTCTTGATGATCGGTACTAGATTTGTGTGCTAGTTTGTGAGTAAGGATATGATCGTTTCTTTAGTTGGCTTAGATAGAAACATACTTGATGCCGGTCCACTCAAAAAGGATTCTAGAGTTGTTTTGATTTGCATGATCATTTTCTTGATGTGTGGAGGACTATTCTTGCTTACTTGATGTTGAAATTTTGGGAAATTTCTTAGAAAGGGTTGAAAATTTGCATACTTGAGGTAGTTTTCTCCCAATACTTGTTTGTAATATTGGTGCCTCTTTTGAGATAATGAGCTTAATATTTGTGGGTATCATATCTGGAAACCCTCACGAGACTTCACTCGTCCACTAGGGATAACCTAGGGGTTTAAAAGGCTTGTTGCATGTCCTAAATGCAATCGTGTTCCCTACGAAAGTGGCGTTATCTATTTATTGCTTTTTAGTTCATAGTTGTATAGTTGTTCATTTCATTCCTTTACTTCGTAGTTCATTGTTAGGGACTAGCAATATTTAAGTTTGGGGATGTGATGAGTACTGAAAAATGCGCATTTAAACCCCTTAAGCTCAAGTATTCTAGGACCTTTATCTATCTTATTTTCCCATTTTAGACTAATTTCATGCTATTGCCCTTTTCAGGCGCTTATCCCCAAAATAAGTCAATTCAGCCAAATTAGAGCATAAAAGAAGCAATCTCAAGCTGAATGGAAAAAAGGAGCAAAAAAGAGCAAAGTGGAGGAAAACAACAAGTTTCGATCAATCAAAACAATCTTCGATCGATCTCACAGTGATCGATCCAGCCTCACCAAGATAGATCAAACCCCATGTCCTTATCCTCAAGAATCTCCATCTTCGATCAATCCAACTTTCCTTTCGATCGATCAAACTTCTTTAATCTTATCCCCACCTACCACTTTTATCTTTTTTCCCAAAATATCCCAAAAATATCTCAGACTTGTCTTATTCCAAAAAGGCGCCGCTAAGGTTTGATCGATCCGGCCACACTTTGATCGATTTGAACATTCTTTGATCGATCTCATCATAATTCGATCGATCGAATCTCCTCAAGTTCGAAATAAAATAGAGTCCAGCTCATTAAAAGATGGTTCGTGGTGCAATCATTAAAGGAGCCCTAGTGCACGAGACATGACCATTGGGTGTGACATTGGAGCTACCTATATAAGGATTTTAAGCCATTTTTACATCATATATTGAGATATCATCATACAACAATAGGAGGGAGGAGAGAGCTTAGAGATTAGAGAGATACACAAACTATTTAGGAGTTCTTCCATTCATCTAGGGTTTCCATCAAGGAGAAGAAGATCAATCCTAGCATGGAGATGGCCCTTGAGGGTTGGATGACTACATCAATGAGTGGCTAAACATCTTCTTGGGGCTAGAGTTAGCCCTAAGTGTAATGACCCAGTCATTTTCCTTCCTTTCTTTTTTCCTGAAATTTTGAGGATAAATTTTTTTTTCCGTTGTCTTTTCCTTTTTGAGTTCTATTTCTCGACGCTTAGTGTCATCTCGAGTGCTCAGAAATAGTTTTCGAGACTCTTTCCTATGGATTGACAACTTCCTTTGAGGACCGCATTATTTCCACATTTTCACTTTTTGGACACTATTCACTTTTCGTCCTTTTCTCTATTTTGTCTTTTCCTAGTTTGTCACTTTTTGGCACAACCTCACTTTTTGTGCTCGGAGTTGGTTTCTGACTTCACGTACCTTCATCCTAAGTGGTTTCCACGAAATACGTATCTTTACTTTTGCAGAAAAGTACTCTAGTTGCTTCCGGTGTCCGTAAGGGCATGGATGCACAGTTCTTTAGAAACTTTTTCTTTTCTTGGGGTGTTTTACATAAATATCTTTTGAAGATATTTTATTTTAGGAGTTTTTAAGAAAATATATTTGAAAGATATTTTTATTCTGGGGCAGTTTCGTAGTTATCACTTTTTATAGGGGCCATTGTGTAATTAATGAAAGTTATTACTAAATGTCTTGTTTTGAGCCTGGATCCTCGTACAAGATTTATTTTCACTTTTCGTTAAGTCGTGTACTCATAGAATTCCCTTCTAGTTGTTTTTCTCCAGTTTCAGGGTTTCTGGCCCTAGTTGTCGCCGAACTTGTTTGGGCCATATCTCTCTGTTCAGGACTCTATTTTTGTTTCCATTTCTTCCATTGTTCATATTTTCTCATTTTGAATCTTTTTCGTTCACAGAGTTTTACCGTTTGAGCGCGTTTGCTCAAATTTCACTTTTCCGGACTCGGTAGGGCCCTATCAGAACACTTTTAGGGTTTTACTATAAATAAGGGGTTATAAAATTAAAAACTCATCTTCCCCACTTTTCATGCATGACCAGAAGCTGCCATGGAAGCCCCTTAGGCTGCCACCCTTCTTCTCTCAATTAAACCTCCTTCCCTTTGTTAAAAAGTCGAAGTACCTTTGCGTTCTGTGTTTGTCTTGACTACGCGCATCTTTCCCCCTTATTAGAACCTATTTTTGGCCAATTTTTGAGTTCGGGTTTGAGGTCAAGTTAGGATTTTGGTAGGTCCCCTCTAGAGTTTAATGGTCATGGCGTTGTCCCCGACAAAATCCCGAAGTATTGTCGGATTCGGAGCTGTTTCATTTTGATGGCTTTTGAGATTTTCATCTCAAATCAAGGTAGGGGTGTTATAATTTATTATTGTTGATGTTAGCATGTTATTGATGTTTATATGAGTTGTATACATACTTTAATTTAAGTTCTAGAATTTAATTTAATTTCCATGATGGTATGAAACTTGGAATTAAATTGTGGCATGCTAGAAAATTTGGCCTTGGTATGGTTGTTGACATATATTAAATTTGGATCATTTGATTAATAATTACAAAATTTATTTAATATTAATCTTTTGTGAAAGTTTAATTCACATGGCTATAGCAAGCATGAAATTAAGTTGTAATGTGACATTTAAATAGGCCTTGGCATGTTTCTTAACATACTTTAATTTGAGAGCATTTGGATAAGTTTAAAAATCTAGCGATTTTAATTAAAAGGATTAATTAAAATCTATTTAGTGGTTCCTTTGACTTAATTAAGTTTTTAACTTGGCAATTGTGATGACTTGAACTTGTATACTAACATACATTAATTTGGGGCCATTTGAAGTTGTTTTAGGAGTTAGAGATTTAATTATTATGTTTTAATTAAATTCTACCTTATTGTTTCAACGACCTAATTAAGTTTTGATTTGGTATATGTAATGACCATGCTATATTGTTTAACATGTGTTAATTAGGGATCATTTGGTTGAGAATTGAAACCTAAGGAAATTAATTAGTTATTTACTTAATTTCCGTTTCTATTGCATTAATGATATAATCATGTACTTGACATTGGTAGTATGTTTAAATCATGGTTTTGGACTTGTATTAGATTCATGAGTTTAAGATTTCAATAATGAGATATTTTGTTATAGCGTGTAACGAATCGCACACTGAAGATTCGACATTTGTCATGCCTTAGTAGTTGTGGACTTAGAGCATGTATTGTATGTGTTTCCAAATTCGGTTGTGCATGGTAGATAGTTAATTATCTTGCATATACATGTTGATATATACGTTGTTGCATAACTTATTGATTTTGGAAACTTGGGGATGTCGTTGTTTGGCTACGGCTAGGACTTGGTTCTAGTATGGGGGATTGTCCCTCTATAGAGTCTAGTGCGCACATAGGGAGGTATACCATGGGCTAGTAACCCTAAAGTAACTTTGGTGTCAGTCTGATCTGGCGTGACGTCCAAGTATCCACTTTGTTTGATTTCGCATTTCATTTCAAGTTGATAACTAGATGATATCGTAACTTTTTGTTCCTTAGTTGATTTCCCGTTTTTGAGTTTCAAGATGTTAACTTAGAGAAATCAAGCTTATGCGTTGTATTGGAAGTTCCAATGTTGGTTAAATTGCATCGATATTGTGATTTGTGTTTTGATATTTAAATGTAGCTAAGGAAGATTCCTTAGACTCCTTGAAACATAGACGCTAGGTGGCATGACCCACTTTAGTTGTTTTCGTATCTTAAGTTGCAAGTTGATACTTTTGAGAACCTATATCTTGTTGCCTTGTATAACATGCTTCTATATTGTATAAATTGCATGGATGATGTGATTTATGCTATAAATGATCTAAGGTAACTTAGGATGCTCCCTGAGTCTCATCTTGGCATAGACGCTATGTGGCATGAGCCCCTTTAACATGTTTCACCATAAGGTAATATAATTGTAAAATGCTAGGTCGACGCATGCTCATTTTTCAAGTACTGGGACCTTATTTGGTATGCACACTAAGCCATGGAAGTTTCGTAGACTTGAAGTATCATTTTCATGAAAATGTTGGCATGAAATCCTTTTTGTAGCTTTATGTATCAAAACTTGTACCTTTGATTCCATTTATGTAATGTATGCATAAGTATACTCTTTTCAATGTATTTGACATGTATAAGATGAGGCCGGAGGCCAATGACATGTATTTTGTATTCTATGGACTTTCGCTAATAAGGTTCACTATGAAAATATTGAAAAATCACGAGTTATTAATTCATAACTTTTACATCGGGTGTGGGAATTCCATTCTTTTTCTTTCATATGGTCTCCATGATCATACATGAGGTATGGGCAAGGGCCAAACCATATTTGAAATTCACGTATATTTATAAATATTGAAAATTGTATTAATGGGAATATTATGAAAACTATGCGTTTTAATATGTCATTTATGCACCAGAGTGTGCATTGGGTATGAAATTCATTATCTAACATTCATTTAATATGTATGAGGTGTGGCCAAGGGCCAAACACTATTTCATTTTCATTTTTGCACTTTAGTTTCATACTTTACATTTTGACCTAAAATAGTAAAATCCGAGCCTTTAAGGGTTCATTTCCAAATCGGGCGATGCAAAGTGTGCATGAGTATATTCATTAGGACATACTTAATATGCATGAGGTGTGGCCATGGGCCAAATGGTAATTTAAAATCATTTGTTAATTTTAGTTTTCAAATTTCCCATTTCTTGTTCGTTTTTGCCTTTTTGGCCATTGGGGGGTCGGATTTTGCATCGGCGGTATTTTTAAGCTGTAGACCATTGTACCATGTCTTATTAGGTAAGTTACGTTTGCGTGTATGATCATTTTCAAGTTTAGAGTCATTTCTCACAAAATGAGTACTCTATGGATTTACTTTTGACATTTTTTGCATAATCTGATGTTAGGGCATTTTGGGGTTTTCCTTCGAGAAATGAATTCCATTCTTCCCATGGTGACTTAGAAAACGTGATTTTAGGGGGGGTTCTTTTTCGTGTTTTTCCAGAAAATGTCTTTTTGGTACCGGAAATCCCTCGCAAAGTTCAGCTTTCAGTTTTGCAATGTAGCAGCTTTTTCACCCTCACTACCAGATTTCATGGAAGGGCATTCTGGGCATTTTACAGTGCATTTTCTTTGTTTCCGTCCACGCTGCCCGGTAGAAAATTTGATTTCGGGAGGGGTTCCTTTTTCGTGTTTTTCCAGAAAAAATTATCTTCTACCTTGTTTCAGCTCTCAGATCAGGACAGTCACTGTAGCAACTTTTGCCCTCTTGTCCAGTTCTGATCCAGGGGCATTTTGGGGATTTTTCATTATGTTTTTCTCATTTCCGTTCATATGGTTGGGTAGAAAACTTGATTTTAGGGGGGGGTTTCTTCTTCGTGTTTTTCCATAAAATGTCATCTCGGACCCGAAAACCCCGCGTCAAATCTGATTTTCTGTGCGCATTTGCACTATTTGAAAAAGTCCGTTGTAAGGGCATTTTGGGGATTTCACATCAAAAATAAAATTTTATTTTGACATAGTCAGCTTGGAAAAATTATTCTGAGTGGGGGTTTCGCCTTTGTGTTTTTCCAGAAAACGTAGTTTAGTGCCTCAAAACGGCACATGAATTTTAGCATTTTAACCAGGTTACTATTCATGGCCGCGGCAACGTCAAAACTTTGTTTTGACTTTTCTCTATCATCCGGACTCCGAATCAAGTGATTCTTAAGTCCAACTTGATTAATTTTTCGTTGTCTTCTCAGTGGTGTGTGCTCGGTATCACCCGACTTTATATTTTCAGAAATAACCATTTTGCCCTTGGGGCTATTTTTGTTCGGTTTTCTTGTAATTCGCTTCCGCTACATTCTTTTGAGTTCCGTGACTTCACGGGAAGTCATGGATATGTCTCGAGAATAATATACATTCTAGGGACGTCATTTCCATGTGAAATTACTATTTTTGCCCTTGGGGGCTTATTTGTCATATTTTCGATCTTTCGTTTCCGCATTAATTCTTTACTGGATTAGCCTTTCGGTTCATCACTGACGCACTAGCCTAAAAACCAGGGTTGTTACAGGTGGTATCAGAGCGTCCGGGTTCGAATACCTTAGACGACAGGTTTTGGGTGCATATCATGCTTTTGTTGATGTACTTTGATATTTTCACATGCCTTTGGTAATATGTTTTGGCATTGTAACATGTTTATATGTTTCTTGATAACACGTTGGTATTATGATATGTCTCTATGTTTATATGCCTATGCGTTTAAAAGCATCCTTGTTTGACATGTATGGTTATTTGCTTAAGTGCTTAATTGTTTAAACAGCTTTCTTTGATTGCTTTAGCATGACTGTATGTTGCATACCTTGTCTTGCTTCGCATTTCGTTCATTCATAGCATGAGTTGCATTCGATCATAATAACTTGTGTTATTATTGATCTCGTTTCCTTTTCACGCATATAGCGTCACAGTCTTGGCTCACGGAGAGTCTTCTTGATAGGGCTTAGGTGAGCACGGAGTTGTAGTCTTCGTCTGGAGAGATGAGACGTAGGCCACGGAGGCACCATTTCATCTCATTTTCTTTTGTCTTTTGTGATGTGGTCATAGTGGCTTTGGAGGTATTGGTGTTATCTCTTAGGACTTCATAGTGGTCTTGACATCATGATGCCATTGAGGTCTTTGTTTCTAGCGTCGTGGGACGATGAGTCAGGACTGACTCAAATCCTTCCTTAGGGAATTGGGAAGTTGCCTTGTGAGACTCAGGGCGAGGTTCTTGTGTCTTCCCTTCTTAGGACGATGGTTTCGGGATTTGGATGGGTGTGTTCACCTAGAATCTTTCTTGTGTTGCCTTGGTTAGCTCTTACGAGCTACTGTTGGGATGTGAGTGGTTTTGTGTAATTAGTTGTACTAACGTAATTAATTGCTCTCCCTGGTCCTTGGAGACTTAGGGCATTACGTTAGGGTTCTGGTAGAATCCTGTAGAGTTCCTATAGAGCTCGTTGGTATCTTGGTTTGGGGGATGGTTCCTTTCCTCGTAATGAGAGATTAGACTCATCTAGATTTTATGTTACCTTTTCTGAGAGGTTTTGTCCTTTTGAGAGGCATTCTATTCATTTCTTTTGATTTTACGAACTTGCTATTTGTATGATCACTTTTATATGTTTATGAGCCCCATTGTTTTCGGGCATGCCTTAGAAACATGTTTAGGATTTATGACTATGTGGTAGTTATGTGAGGATGTATATGATACGTTGCTTATACAGTATCTGCTTAACAAGTTTATGCCGCTGGTGGGGTATAGCGCGTTGCTATTTGTTTGACCCCTATGTGATAGGTGGTTTATTTGGTTTACCTTATGTGTACTGTGTATTTAGTACTATGATATTATTTGATTTATGTCATTTAATTTTTGCGAGTTGTACTATGTGAGTATTTGGTTTATACTATTTCATCTTTCTGGCACTTATGTTGGGTTTTGTGACCGCGGTTGTTGGGATAGAGATGTGTGAACTACGTTGTAGACTTGCATTTTGAGGTTTTAGCTGTCTACTATAGGAATTTTGACCCAGCGTTTTGTCTTCTGTATGTAGCCTTACGGTAGGTCTACTTTAGATCAGTGTATAGGTTTTTGGTTTTATGGGTCCGATCCATTGGCTTAAGGGCATAGACTTGTCAGGCTGTGGATTCGGGACTGGTGTTGTTATTGGGGTGTTTTAGATATGGGGGTCTTTAGTTACGCCAGCGTTAGGGATTTAAGGCCTTAAGCGTAACGGCGCCAGTGACATTATTGTTAAAGTTTTGGGATTAGCTACCCCAACTCTCGCGGATGCCTGGTTCCCGTAGTGCTTTTGGTAATGATCATTTTTAACATCGATGTCATTTGTATTGAAAAGTTTCTTTCTGAGTTGATCTGTTGGGGGCATGTTATGAACTAATGCCTTATACTGTTATGCTACCATACTGACGAGTAAGTGTGGACGGGTTCTGGTCGCTGTTCATATTGCCTTGTCACTCTCTGCTTTTATCGTGATCCAACATTTCGTTGTCTTGGGATTCTCTCGGTGGTTGACGTTGAGTTAACGTACCGATTCGTATGAGGTGTTGTCTCAGTCTATGGTTTCGCATTCCTTCGGTTGATCATGAGACATCTGGAGTTGTCCTTCAGTGCTTTATATGCTATCCTTTCTTTAACCTTTGTTCGGTCGTTGTTCTATTCTTTCTGGTATGTTCCTAATTTCGGGGACGAAATTCCTTTCAGGAGGGTAGGTTGTAATGACCCAATCATTTTCCTTCCTTTCCTTTTTCCTGAAATTTTGCGGATAAATTTTTTTTCCGTTGTCTTTTCCTTTTTAAGTTCGGTTTCTCGACGCTTAGTGTCGTCTCGAGTGCTCAGAAATGATTTCTGAGACTCTTTCCTGTGGATTGACAACTTCCTTTGAGGACCACGTCATTTTCACATTTTCACTTTTTGGACACTATTCACTTTTCGTCATTTTTCCTATTTCGTCTTTTTCCGTATTTTGTCTTTTCCCAGTTTGTCACTTTTTGGCACAGCCTCACTTTTCGTGCTCAGAGTTGGTTTTAAACATCATGTACCTTCATCCTAAGTGGTTTCCACGAAATACGTATCTTTACTTTTGCAGGAAAGTACTATAGTTGCTCCCGGTGTGCGTAGCGGCATGGATGCACGGTTCTTTGGAAACTTTTTCTTTTCTTGGGGTGTTTTTTATAAATATCTTTTGAATATATTTTATTTTAGGGGTTTTTAAGAAAATATTTTTAGAAGATATTTTCATTTTGGGGCAGTTTCGCAGTTATCATTTTTTGTAGGGGCCATTGTGCAATTAAATACTCATCTTCCCCTTTTTTCATGCATGACCAGAAGCTTCCATGGTAGCCCAAGGGGGCTACCAGCCTTCTTCTCTCAATTAAACCTCCTTCCCTTTGTTAAAAAGTCGAAGTGCCTTTGCGTTTTGTGTTTGTCTTGACTACGGCCATCTTTCCCCCTTATTAGAACCCATTTTTGGCCAACTTTTGAGTTCGGGTTTGAGGTCAAGTTAGGATTTTGGTAGGTCCTCTCTGGAGTTTAATGTTCATGGCGTTGTCCACGACACAACCCCGAAGTATTGTCAGATTCGGAGCCGTTTCATTTTGATGGCTTTTAAGAGTTTCATCTCAAATCAAGGTAGGGGGTGTTATAATTTATTATTTTTGATGTTTAGGATGTTATTGATGTATATACAAGTTGTATGCATGCTTTAATTTAAGTTCTAGAATTTAATTTAATTATTTTCTTAGTTTAAGATTTAATTTCCATGATGCTATGAAACTTGGAATTAAATTGTGGTATGCTAGAAAATTTGGCCTTAGTATGGTTGTTGACATATATTAAATTTGGATCATTTGATTAAGAATTACAAAATTTATTTAATATTTATCTTTTGTGAAAGTTTAATTCACATGGTTATAGCAAGCATGAAATTAAGTTATAATGTGACATTTAAATAGGCCTTAGCATATTCCTTAACATACTTTAATTTGAGAGCATTTGGATAAGTTTAAAAATCTAGTGAATTTAATTAAAAGGATTAATTAAAATCTATTTAGTGGTTCTTTTGACTTAATTAAGTTTTTAACTTGGTAATTGTGATGACTAGGACTTGTATACCAACATATATTAATTTGGGGCCATTTGAAGTTGTTTTAGGAGTTAGAGATTTAATGATCATGTTTTAATTAAATTCTACCTTATTGTTTCAATGACCTAATTAAGTTTTGATTTGGTATATGTAATGACCATGTTATATTATTTAACATGTGTTAATTAGGGATCATTTGGTTGAGAATTGAAACCTAAGGAAATTAATTAGTTATTTACTTAATTTCTGTTTCTATTGCATTAATGATATAATCATGTACTTAACATTGGTAGTATGTTTAAATCATGGTTTTGGACTTCTATTAGATTCATGAGTTTATGATTTCAATGTTGAGATATTTTGTTACAGCGTGTAACGAATCGCATATTGAAGATTCGACATTTGTCATGCCTTAGTAGTTGTGGACTATGAGCATGTATTGTATGTGTTCCCAAATTCGGTTGTGTATGGTAGATAGTTGATTATCTTGTATATACATGTTGATATATACGTTGTTGCATAACTTGTTGATTTTGGAAACTTGGGGATGTCGTTGTTCGGCTACGGCTAGGACTTTGTTCTAGTATAGGGGATTGTCCCTCTATATAGTCTAGTGCGCACATAGGGAGGTTTACCATGGGCTAGTAACCCTAAAGTAACTATGGTGTCGGTCTGATCCGGAGTGACGTCCAAGGATCCACTTTATTTAATTTCGCATTTCATTTCAAGTTGATAACTAGATGATATCGTAACTTGTTGTTCCTTAGTTGATTTCCCGTTTTGAGTTTCAAGATGTTAACTTAGAGAAATCATGCTTATGTGTTGTATTGGAAGTTCCAATGTTGGTTAAATTACATCGATATTGTGATTTGTGTTTTGATGTTCAAATATAGCTTAGGAAGATTCCTTAAACTTAATGAAACATAGACGCTAGGTGGCATGACCCACTTTAGCTGTTTTATTATCTTAAGTTGCAAGTTGATACTTTTGAGAACCTATATCTTGTTGCCTTGTATAACATACTTTTATATTGTTTAAATTGCATGGATGATGTGATTTATGCTATAAATGATCTAAGGTAGCTTAGGATGTTCCCTGAGTCTCATCTTGACATAGACGCTAGGCGGCATGAGTCCCTTTAACATGTTTCACATAAGGTGATATAATTGTAAAATGCTAGGTCGATGCATGCTCATTTCTTACGAGTAGCTTTATGTTACTCACCCACGTTGTGGAGACATTTTTTAGGTACAAGGACCATGATTTGGGATGCACACTAAGCCATGGAAGTTTCGTTGAGTTAAAGTATCATTTTCATGAAAATGTTGGCATGAAATCCTTTTTGTAGCTTTATGTATCAAAACTTGTGCCTTTGATTCCATTTATGTAATGTGTGCATAAGTACACTCTTTTCAATATATTTGACATGTATGAGATGAGGCCGGAGGCCAATGACATATATTTTGTATTCTATGCACTTTCGTTGATTAGGTTCACTATGAAAATATTGAAAAATCACGAGTTATTACTTCATAACTTTTACATCGAGTGTAAAAATTCCATTCTTTTTCTTTCATAGGGTCTCCATGATCATGCATGAGGCGTGACCAAGGGCCAAACCATATTTGAAATTCTTGTATATTCATAAATGTTGAAAATTGCCTTAATGGGAATATTTTGAAAACTATACGTTTTAATATGTTATTTATGCACCAGAGTGTGCATTGGGTGTGAAATTCATTATTTAGCATTCATTTAATATGTATGAGGTGTGGCCAAGGGCCAAACACCATTTCATTTTCATTTTTGCACTTTAGCTTCATACTTTGCATTTGGACCTAAAATAGTAAAATCCGAGCCTTTAAAGGTTCATTTCCAAATCGGGTGATGCAAAGTGTGCACGAGTATATTCATTAGGACCTACTTAATATGCATTAAGTGTGGCTAAGGGCCAAACGGTAATTTGAAATCATTTGTTAATTTTAGTTTTCAAATTTCCCATTTCTTGTTCGTTTTTGCCTTTTTGGCCGTTGGGGGGTTGGATTTTGCATCGGCGGTATTTTTAAGCTGTAGACCATTGTACTGTCTTATTAGGTAAGTTATGTTTGTGTGTATGATCATTTTCAAGTTTAGAGTCATTTCTCACAAAATGAGTACTCTATGGATTTACTTTTGACATTTTTTTCGTAATATGATTTTAGGGCATTTTGGGATTTTTCTTCGAGAAATGAAATCCATTCTTTACATGGTCACTTAGAAAATGTGATTTTAAGGGGGGTTTCTTTTTCGTGTTTTTCCATAAAATGTCGTATTGGTACCGGAAATCCCTCTCAAAGTTTAGCTTTCAGTTTTGCAATGTAGCAGCTTTTTCACCCTCACTATCAGATTTCATGGAGGGGCATTCTGGGCATTTTACAGTGCATTTTCTTTGTTTTCGTCCAAAATGTCCACTAGAAAATTTGATTTCGGGAGGGGTTTCTTTTTCGTGTTTTTCCAGAAAAATTCATCTTCTACCCCATTTCTGCTCTCAGATCAAGATAGTCACTGTAGCAACTTTTGCCCTCTTGTCCAGTTCTGATCTAGGGGCATTTTGGGGATTTTTCATTGTGTTTTTCTCATTTCCTTTCACATTTTTGGGTAGAAAACTTGATTTAGGGGGGTTTCTTCTTCGTGTTTTTCCAAAAAATGTCATCTCGGACCCGAAAACCCTGCGTCAAATCTGATTTCCTGTGCGCATTTGCACTATTTGAAAAAGTGTTGTAAGGGCATTTTGGGGATTTCACATCAAAAATAAAATTTTATTTCGATATGTTTAGCTTGGAAAAAGTATTTTGAGGTGGTTTTCTTATTCGTGTTTTTCCAGTAAACGTCGTTTAGTGCATCAAAACGGCACATGATTTCAGCATTTTGCCTAGGTTACTATTCACGACCGCGGCGACGTCAAAACTTTGTTTTGACTTTTCTCTATCATCTGGACTCCGAATCAAGTGATTCTTGATGTTTTGTATTATGAGGGGATTTATGTTGTAATTCTTGTCTTGACATTTGATTTATATATGAATCTTGTTTCTACAATGATTTGTGTTGTTTAATACTTTCAATTGATCATTTCATTCTATTCATATGTCTATGTATGCTAAAATAGATGTTCATGTATTTATCTCTTGGTTTTATGATATTAATGCATGTCTATGTGTGTTGATGCTATAAATCTAGAGGTTGTTAAGGCATGGTGCTTTAATGGAGTACTCTTGTAGCTTGTTTGATGGTTCATACTCATTTCTTGATGGATTATGCCTATACTTTAGTTTAATTAGTTTAATTTGCATGTCCTTAGTTTAGTTGTAGTGTGGTTGCCTTATTTTCTTAGAAAGGATGACAATCCATGCTTGTTGTTTGATGTTCTATGCTTATGAATGTAAGTAGTATAATTTTCTAGCTTGTTAAAGTGTTTGATTGTGAGCTTAAAACAAGGAATAATGGCTTAATTTGATATATTGTGCTATTCATTAGGTTGTCTAGACAATGTATACTTAATTAGTCATCCATGCTTATTGATTCAATCAATCACACATATTGGTGTGGCAACATAAATTTCCCCTCATTCATTACACATTAAGTATCTAGAAAGGTGATGTTTAGTGGTAATGTAATACCCCTACTTTAAAAAGGGATAAAATTGGAATTTAAATGTTATTTTATGTGCATTTTTATTTTATTTATTAAATTTATGTGCATTTTTATTTTATTTATTAAATTTAAGAATAAATGCTTATGTGGCAAATTGTTTATTTGTGTGTATTAATTGATTTATTTGTTAATTATTTATTTGCGTTTATTATTTTTGTTTAATTGTCTTAGTTGAATTATTTAACATTATTTGCATTAATTGACTTAATTGGATAATTTGATTTAATCGATTTATTATTGTTTTATTAAATGGAATTTAATTGTAGGTTTTTGTTATGGGCCAACTCGGATTAAGTTTAGGGCTTTATCTCAATGTGACAAGGATTAGGGTTTTAGTATTTAGTTTATAAATACTCCATTATGCGTTAAGCTAGGGTTTTATGATATATCACATAGCATATACACGTAGAGGGTTCTGCAAAACACAGAGAGATGCAGAGTAAGGGTTGAGATAACAGAGCAAATTGTGAGTTCTCGACTGAGGTTTCAAAGCCAAACCTAGGAGAAGGGAAACATAGAAGTAATAGGAGGCTAAGCAGTATTTCAGTGTGGCCAGAACAGAGGAAAGCAGACCAACAATTACAAAGGCAAGTTCTATCTTCCTCTTTCCCTTTGGGCCGTGTTCCGTGCACCTAGATAATCTCTAGGGTTTAATCAAGCAGAACTGGAATTAATATGTTTATTACGTGTTATATTGTTGGTCTGTATGTGTTCAATATCTGTTACAGTGTATGCAAGTGGTGTTTCAGTTTTCTGTACTTTAAGCATATGGTTTCCATCGTAGCCTTAGTTTCTGTATTTGACTGCAACTCTTGTAGACACAATATAGGAACTCTACTGGGGTTATACAGAACTCATAGGGATGTTATTATTCTGTTTTAAATACGTGTGCAATCTGTTCCGTTTCTGTTTCTGCATATAGTTTCAGTTTTGATACTGGAAGCTTGGTAAGTTCAATAGCAACCTTAAGCTTTGTAATTGTTTTAAATTACTATAATCAAACCTTGGAGATGTTAATGGAGTGATAATAAACCCTTAAGATCAGTTTAAGAAATAAACAGAAGGGTAGGGACTGACCAGAGAAGGAGCAGATTGACGGAAACGGAGCAGGGATGAACTGGAGGCTCTCAAAAGGGAGAGAGCCGGCTCTAGGAAGTCAAGAGCCGGCTCCCCTTCAGCAAGAGCCGGCTCCTAGGGGATTGGAGCCGGCTCCAATAGGGGAAGAGCCGGCTCCTCCATTCCAAGAGCCGGCTCCAATTTGTTTTTACGTCCAGAAAGTGGTTTTAGGGCTATGTTTGGTGTTTTGAGCACTGTTTGGGCTGTTTGGGCTTCTGAGTGATTCTAATGAACTGTAGGGACTTAACAGAGGATCTAAGTAGTTAATTTTAAGTGTTATTAAACTTAATGTTGCATGGTTTAAGTCTTTAAGACAAAGGATGAAGCAGTGTAAAAATATACCACGGTGTATGCTACTAATAGAGAAAGGAACTAAATGGCTTGATTAAATTTTAGAAATTTAATAAGACTTCACGAGGGATTAAATAGTTAATTTTTGGGTGTTATTAAGACCCTAAATTAATTTAAGGTTAATTCTAAATTAACAGATCAAACTGTATAACACTTATGTACAATGGTATACGGTTGGTGGATGAATGAAGTTTTAAATGCTTAAGCTTATTTTTAGGCATTCCAGTGGGATGTAATATATTTATAAAATGGTCTTAAATATATTATGGGGTCATTGATGTGTTAGATGTAATCTATGCAGGCTCTGGAAGTTAGTTGTTGATTTATTAATTCATCCCCTACAAATATATGGTTAATTTGGTTGGATTTAAATTGCTGAAACATTTAAAAATCTTCTGTAATTAATTGGATATTGGTTTTGGATTTTAAATTGCTGTACTATCATTCGTAGTCTGTAATTTACATGGTTTTGGTTTTAAGTTGTTGAAATACTAAATACTATTCTACAACGATGTGGATGGTTGGTTTTGGACTATAAATTACATGCTTATTATTTATGCCTTGTAATTTACCTGGAATTATGTATTGGAACATAATTGCTGAATTCTTATACTTAATTTGGTCAATTATTTGGAATCATATATTGGATTATAATTGCTGAATTCTTATATCAAATTTGACCAATTATTTGGAATTATGTATTGGATTTTAATTGCTGAATTCTCACATTAAAATTCTGTCAATTATCTGGGTTTGGTTTTGCATTGTAAATTACTTGCTTATCATTTGAATGTTGTAATTTACATGGATATGGAGGATGGTATGCACCGGTATGGGACGGTGGCATACTAGGTATGGTTTAGCTCAAAATGCTAATTCCTACCTTATGGATTTTAATTGGTGAACAGTATGACTGGTCCTATCAATTATATGGAATTTGTGGATTGTATGCACCGGTATGGGACGGTGGCATACTAGGGACAGACTGATTTAAAATACTCAGTCCTACCTATTTTGGAATAAGGGAACGGGTTGTTAAATAAATCCTCCTTATCTATATATAAGTCGGTACGGTTGAATACGCCGAATGACTTATTGGATTTCTTGTGAATGGTTAGGAATGGAGTTTAGATATATATGTTTATGGTACCACGAGTTGAGCTTGAGTCTCAAACTTGTTGGTTAGGGTGCGTATATGCAGTGGATGTGTAGCTGGGTATAGTAGGTTGGGTGTACCCTGTTAGGTCTAGGTACTCATGCCCACCTTTGGGTGCATTTTCGCATGTTGCCTTCTATTCAGGTTGAGACCCCTACTGTAGTTCAGTGAATGTCCTATAGTGTGGATATATATATGTATGGACTAGATAGATATTGTGAGGTATCTATGGTATATCTGCGTATCGGGTCACTGTATGGATTGCAGTTAGATTAGAACTTGCTAGTGGGCCTGACCCACCCCTTTATTATTTTTTTTCAGGTGTTCGTCAGTTCTGGGCTGTAGAGCTTGATCGTGCTGAGCAGATACAGTTATTCACTCTACTGATGGCGTAGGATTTTATTTCATGTTAAGACTTGGGTTTTGTTCCAGTCTTTTGAGTACCATTGGATATTTTAGGGGTCCACTAGATGGATTCCCGAGTTGTATAAATTGGAGAACGATTTCCATTCGTGGTGGATCAGTTGTATCAAAATAGCTTTAATTATCAATGAAATTATTTATTCTGAGGTTTTCAATTATTGGATTATCATTCTAGGTTCTTTTCAGCAAAATTTTATTCATTCTTGTTTTCTATATTGTATTCTGTGTTCATTAAATTGCTAATTGTTTTGATATCCTCGGGTAATCGGGCGTGGGCCTGGCCAACCCGTATCCGAAAATCCAGGGGTATCACAGTTGGTATCAGAGCACTCCAGGTTCTAGTGTCCTTAGGAGTGTTTTCGTTATAAGACTTCCGCGTTGCGTCTCTTAAAACTTAGAGCCATGTTAGGATTCGTTGTACTCTTGTTACGGATCGTTAGGAGGAACGGATGTCAATTATATTCCATAGTTATGGAATGGTTGGCACTAGGAGGAGGATGGGGTCCAGGACGGAAGCAATACGGACCTAACGGAGTAAATGAGTATGTTGTCGAGTTCTTTGCAGGAAAACAGAACTTAGGATTGAAGGCTTAGTTCAAAGATTGGCATTGCTTAGAAAGTATACGCCAAAGAAGGATTAAGGTGTAGGTGGTAGGTCACCGTTTATTGGGACCAACACAATTTCAGTTGTGTTCAAAGAGGAGAGAAGCGAAGAGTGGGATTCTGAAGGGGATCCTGAGGAAGAAGATGTCGGCGTATCCAAGAAAACGGATACTGAAATTTGAGGATGACGAATCGCACAAGTGAGTTTTCATTCACCAGTAGTATAGTAAGTGATACTCTGGTAGAGTTGGTGTGAACCAACCTACATATGGATGAATTTGTGTATCATGTCTTAAGGAGTAAATTGAAAAGTACTCTTTGGGAGTTTAGGAATCGGATGGAGTTCTTGTCAGAACAAAGACGTGATTTATATCACATTCTGGAGCGTATAGGAATTAGGATGTAACGTGCTAAGTTGCTTTAATAAAGTCACGATAGACGGTTTGCGTATTAGGTGGATGAGGGTTAAGCCATTGGATATTTGCTTAAGCAAACGATTGTGCAGTTAAGCTACGGTTAATGGATCAGTTTCAGGGTTGGATAATTACCAACGAAACTATGGAACAGACTTTTGCGAACTTGAGTTCAAAGGAGGTTTTCTTCTTGGGAATGGAGGATATCTTTAAAAAGGATTATATTTTGGTTGTTTTATGTGTTGTGTGTATCTACGTGTTTCATTTATGTTATTATATGTGTCATTTTGATTGTTATGTGTTTCGATTCTGATATTACGTGTTCATTTTTGTTAATTAATCCGGATTAGGAGTATGGTATGTGTTCACTTTTGGATTTCGCATTAGTTCTACATGGCACTTACAATGGAGGAGATACTTGGGATAGGTATCCTAGGTTTTTATGGGAAGTTGTAAGTGTTTCTTTTCACTTCTCATATTGTTGGCACAGGGAGGATAGTATGATAACGTAAAAGGTTTTGTATTTTATACGGTGCAGACTTCTTACCTGTTGGTTTGACATGGAAGCGGGGGGTTATACAATTAGACCCTAACTTCATTTAAGGATACGTTAGAGAGATATATTCTTCTTTGTAGTGGATTACGCGCAGTTTGGAGGCGGTAATAGGATATGGTAACTAATTCCATTCATACACTAACGATTTTCCTATTAAGGAACAGTTGATTGGGTTGTCTTCCATATCGGAAGCAAGGAGCGTGATTAAGGAAGGTCAGTTTTTATGTCTTAATTAGATTTTTTTTATGGATGGTGTTTCTCCGTTTAAGCGGTAACCTATCGATTTGTGTTTTCAAACATTGGGATGGGATGCATAGAAGTTTTACATATCTATGTTATGGAACTTGTAGGAATATGGACCTCTACCCTATATCAAAATTTGGGTACGGATGAGTAGTTGTTAAATACAACTTACATGTTGGATAATTTTTGTGTGTCATGTATATCGGACATATATATTTTTCTTTACGGATTTGGAAATCAGTGGAGCCCTTACACGGAGGCAGAATCCACAACGGAATGGAGTAAAACTAATTCAGAGTTTCGTGAATTCCGAGGACGGAATTCCTTTTGTTAGGGGGGAAGAATGTAATACCCCTACTTTAAAAAGGGATAAAATTGGAATTTAAATGTTATTTTATGTGCATTTTTATTTTATTTATTAAATTTATGTGCATTTTTATTTTATTTATTAAATTTAAGAATAAATGCTTATGTGGCAAATTGTTTATTTGTGTGTATTAATTGATTTATTTGTTAATTATTTATTTGCGTTTATTATTTTTGTTTAATTGTCTTAGTTGAATTATTTAACATTATTTGCATTAATTGACTTAATTGGATAATTTGATTTAATTGATTTATTATTGTTTTATTAAATGGAATTTAATTGTAGGTTTTTGTTATGGGCCAACTCGGATTAAGTTTAGGGCTTTATCTCAATGTGACAAGGATTAGGGTTTTAGTATTTAGTTTATAAATACTCCATTATGCGTTAAGCTAGGGTTTTACGATATATCACATAGCATATACACGTAGAGGGTTCTGCAAAACACAGAGAGATGCAGAGTAAGGGTTGAGATAACAGAGCAAATTGTGAGTTCTCGACTGAGGTTTCAAAGCCAAACCTAGGAGAAGGGAAACATAGAAGTAATAGGAGGCTAAGCAGTATTTCAGTGTGGCCAGAACAGAGGAAAGCAGACCAACAATTACAAAGGCAAGTTCTATCTTCCTCTTTCCCTTTGGGCCGTGTTCTGTGCACCTAGATAATCTCTAGGGTTTAATCAAGCAGAAACTGGAATTAATATGTTTATTACGTGTTATATTGTTGGTCTGTATGTGTTCAATATCTGTTACAGTGTATGCAAGTGGTGTTTCAGTTTTCTGTACTTTAAGCATATGGTTTCCATCGTAGCCTTAGTTTCTGTATTTGACTGCAACTCTTGTAGACACAATATAGGAACTCTACTGGGGTTATACAGAACTCATAGGGATGTTATTATTCTGTTTTAAATACGTGTGCAATCTGTTCCGTTTCTGTTTCTGCATATAGTTTCAGTTTTGATACTGGAAGCTTGGTAAGTTCAATAGCAACCTTAAGCTTTGTAATTGTTTTAAATTACTGTAATTAAACCTTGGAGATGTTAATAGAGTGATAATAAACCCTTAAGATCAGTTTAAGAAATAAACAGAAGGGTAGGGACTGACCAGAGAAGGAGCAGATTGACGGAAACGGAGCAGGGATGAACTGGAGGCTCTCAAAAGGGAGAGAGCCGGCTCTAGGAAGTCAAGAGCCGGCTCCCCTTCAGCAAGAGCCGGCTCCTAGGGGATTGGAGCCGGCTCCAATAGGGGAAGAGCCGGCTCCTCCATTCCAAGAGCCGGCTCCAATTTGTTTTTACGTCCAGAAAGTGGTTTTAGGGCTCTGTTTGGTGTTTTGAGCACTGTTTGGGCTGTTTGGGCTTCTGAGTGATTCTAATGAACTGTAGGGACTTAACAGAGGATCTAAGTAGTTAATTTTAAGTGTTATTAAACTTAATGTTGCATGGTTTAAGTCTTTAAGACAAAGGATGAAGCAGTGTAAAAATATACCACGGTGTATGCTACTAATAGAGAAAGGAACTAAATGGCTTGATTAAATTTTAGAAATTTAATAAGACTTCACGGGGGATTAAATAGTTAATTTTTGGGTGTTATTAAGACCCTAAATTAATTTAAGGTTAATTCTAAATTAACGGATCAAACTGTATAACACTTATGTACAATGGTATACGGTTGGTGGATGAATGAAGTTTTAAATGCTTAAGCTTATTTTTAGGCATTCCAGTGGGATGTAATATATTTATAAAATGGTCTTAAATATATTATGGGGTCATTGATGTGTTAGATGTAATCTATGCAGGCTCTGGAAGTTAGTTGTTGATTTATTAATTCATCCCCTACAAATATATGGTTAATTTGGTTGGATTTAAATTGCTGAAACATTTAAAAATCTTCTGTAATTAATTGGATATTGGTTTTGGATTTTAAATTGATGTACTATCATTCGTAGTCTGTAATTTACATGGTTTTGGTTTTAAGTTGTTGAAATACTAAATACTATTCTACAACGATGTGGATGGTTGGTTTTGGACTATAAATTACATGCTTATTATTTATGCCTTGTAATTTACCTGGAATTATGTATTGGAACATAATTGCTGAATTCTTATACTTAATTTGGTCAATTATTTGGAATCATATATTGGATTATAATTGCTGAATTCTTATATCAAATTTGACCAATTATTTGGAATTATGTATTGGATTTTAATTGCTGAATTCTCACATTAAAATTCTGTCAATTATCTGGGTTTGGTTTTGCATTGTAAATTACTTGCTTATCATTTGAATGTTGTAATTTACATGGATATGGAGGATGGTATGCACCGGTATGGGACGGTGGCATACTAGGTATGGTTTAGCTCAAAATGCTAATTCCTACCTTATGGATTTTAATTGGTGAACAGTATGACTGGTCCTATCAATTATATGGACTTTGTGGATTGTATGCACCGGTATGGGACGGTGGCATACTAGGGACAGACTGATTTAAAATACTCAGTCCTACCTATTTTGGAATAAGGGAACGGGTTGTTAAATAAATCCTCCTTATCTATATATAAGTCGGTACGGTTGAATACGCCGAATGACTTATTGGATTTCTTGTGAATGGTTAGGAATGGAGTTTAGATATATATGTTTATGGTACCACGAGTTGAGCTTGAGTCTCAAACTTGTTGGTTAGGGTGCGTATATGCAGTGGATGTGTAGCTGGGTATAGTAGGTTGGGTGTACCCTGTTAGGTCTAGGTACTCATGCCCACCTTTGGGTGCGTTTTCGCATGTTGCCTTCTATTCAGGTTGAGACCCCTACTGTAGTTCAGTGAATGTCCCATAGTGTGGATATATATATGTATGGACTAGATAGATATTGTGAGGTATCTATGGTGTATCTGCGTATCGGGTCACTGTATGGATTGCAGTTAGATTAGAACTTGCTAGTGGGCCTGACCCACCCTTTTATTATTTTTTTTCAGGTGTTCGTCAGTTCTGGGCTGTAGAGCTTGATCGTGCTGAGCAGATACAGTTATTCACTCTACTGATGGCGTAGGATTTTATTTCATGTTAAGACTTGGGTTTTGTTCCAGTCTTTTGAGTACCATTGGATATTTTAGGGGTCCACTAGATGGATTCCCGAGTTGTATAAATTGGAGAACGATTTCCATTCGTGGTGGATCAGTTGTATCAAAATAGCTTTAATTATCAATGAAATTATTTATTCTGAGGTTTTCAATTATTGGATTATCATTCTAGGTTCTTTTCAGCAAAATTTTATTCATTCTTGTTTTCTATATTGTATTCTGTGTTCATTAAATTGCTAATTGTTTTGATATCCTCGGGTAATCGGGCGTGTGCCTGGCCAACCCGCATCCGAAAATCCGGGGGTATCACAGGTAACCTCCAAATCCTAAGATCCCTTTCTCTTGTTCTCTACCTTTTATTTACTTTAATTGTTTTGCATTGAATTTATTTATATTGTAGTTTAATTAACCAATCAAACCACCTTTTGATCACTCGACCTACTAATCCAACCTTGTTTCCATATTAACATTGTCCACAATTCCTTGGGACGATCCCTACTCACCCTAGTTATACACCCTAGTTATATTAGTAGTTAGAGGTAGTAGTGGCACTTTATAAATTCAAACTTGGCTACTCTTTAACTCGTTTTAGCTTGTTGCCTATGAACACACCAATTACTTAAGGATTTGTATGGACGATTTTTAAGATTTTTCATTTGTGGATCATTATTTAAAAGGAGTTGGATTATGAGTCCTACATTAATTAAGGACATATTTAGGGAGCTTACTCTTATTAGAGATTTTTTTTTTCTTTTTTTTTTTTTTTTTTTTTGTGCTGCCATAATGGGCAAAATAGTTAGGTTATCGTAAACTCATATATTAGAGTTCAAAAATGAGAACCAAGTTATTATCTAAAACATTTTTCGTGAAAGGTAAAACGTGGTTTAGCAATAAAGAGGAGGTTATTACTTCATTATATGGGTTATTTATACTTTATTTGATTAGGCAATAGCCTGTTGTTGGCGATATTATATATTTTGCGTCATGTATGTAACGGTGTTTTGATGTATTTTTCTGTAAGAAATACACAATGGGGACGTTTACCAATCCATATAAATTGATAAGATTAAGTTGCAAATAAATGCAACGAGCATAGATTAGCTTAGTATATTCTTCATAAATTATGAGATATGCCTGCTAATTATGAGTATGTATGGATGGGTTAATTTTCACATGGATAAAGGGAACATAGGAATTTGAAATTAAATAATCAAAATTTTCATTTCATAGATTCGTGAATTCCAAGGACGGAATTCCTTTTGTTAGGGGGGAAGAATGTAATACCCTTATATTTTAAAGGTATTATTTATTAGGATTAATGATTTTTTTTTTATTTAAATGATTTGTTTAATTTATTTGGGATTAATTGCCTTTATTTTTTATTTTTAAATGATTTGTTTTAGTTAATTGAGTGATGATTTAATTGTCTTATTTGTATTAAATTATATTTCGCGATTATATTTGATGAATTGGTGTGATGTTTTAATTTGTGGAATGCTATGATTGAATTGTTGATTTGTAATGTGTGTATTTATACTTGTGTGAATTGATTGTTAATTATTAGATTTAATTTAATTATTTTATTTATTTAAGTTAATGGGTTTGAGCTTAAGAGGAGTGAGACCAATGGATATGGTCTTGGGCTTGAATGAAGTCTTGTTGGGTTAATTAATAAGGTCCCATGGTTAATTATAAAGATATATAAATAATTTTCTTTGCATAATTATATATATATATATATATATATATCTAATTATATGTATATAAATATAATTAATTAATAATCATTATGGAGGGGTATATATGTCAATATATATATATAGATATATATAGGTATATATGATTTATTTAATAAATGATTATTTATGGAAGGTATTTATATATATAATACAATATATGTGTATATAAATATATATATTATTTAAAGATTATTATTTTATTTGGTAGTCATAGTAGGAATAGAATTTTGATTTTAATGTGTATAAATATACACATAAGGTTTTATACTTAAAAGTTTACACGTTAGAAAAATAAGAGAGAAGAGAGAGAAGAAGAAGAGAAGGTTGACAAAGAGGAGGCCGGATCAAAGGAAGAGGAATTTGGAAGAGGCAATCAAGGCTTGAAACTTCGGTTTCGTTTCGAAACCTTCAGGCGAGTTCTTCTCTATCTTTCCTCCTATAACTCATAAGGATTTCACCTTGAGTATCAAGGTTTTAGATTAAATTTATTAATTTAAATCATGGTTTGAACGAATTAATAAAAAACATTAACTTAACTTTATTTGATTAAATTATGTTTAGATTGGATTATTTAAAAGAATGAATTATTATATATTTTTAGTTTTGAATTATTAGATTTTAATTATATATATAGATGTTGTATATATATTTTAAAATTAATTTATAGGTTGATCTATGATTCAAGAGGGTAAATTATGGTTTCTGGAATTTCAAGTATTTTTCTGGAATTTTCTGGTATTTTTATATATTTTTCTAGAATTTATTAAATTTACTTTCTTATTATTTATTTGAAAAATTATATATATACACTGTTTATATATATACATATACACACACACACTGGCGTATGTGGAGTCGGCACATTAATAGGGTTACAATCCAGTGTGATGCGATGTATTTTGTTACCATGCATACGCAAGTCTTGGCCCTTAGATAGTGTGTATGGGGTTTTGGTGCGCATGATCATCTGGACCATAGAAGTGGTCTAGTCAACAAGGAACTGATCTGGTGTAGCATAAACCATGGAGAGTGGTGCACACTCAGATCTGAACCGTTGACTTGTTCTGGTCAACATTAGAAATGATCTAGTGCAGTCGTGCTCATAGCAGCAATAGAGCTCAGCCTATTATTTTGCTTGTTTTATTACTCAAAATTTAAGTGGTCATAACTCAGTCATCTTAAATCGAAATTGAGTCATTATTGAACTCAAATTTAAGGATTTTTCGACCTCTTTCCAATGGTACTAATTTCATTATCAGATTCTCATCTACTAGGACATATTTACATTTTAGTAAGACGGTGGCGGAAAATTATTTAAACCAAGATGGAGTATTTATGGGAAACCATTTATGATGATATTTTGTACCATTTAATTTGCATAAATATAATTAAATTAATATATTGGTGATGAAGGAGGTATATATATATATATAGATACATATTTATTTATATATGTGTATATCTGCTTTAATTAATTTATGAGTTATATGGATGGACGTATATATATATATATATACCCTAATAATCCTTGATTATTAGGGAAGGTGTTATACACACACAGATATATATATATATATATATATATATATATATATCTGTGTGTGTATAACACCTTCCCTAATAATCAAGGATTATTAGGGAAGGTGTTATACATACACAGATATATATATTAAACATTCTATGTGTATGTGTTTATATTATTTAAGATGATTAATATTATTAGTTTTATTTGGTATATCTGGATAGGTTGGTTATTAAATTAGTTATATGCATATAATATGCATGGAATGTCTAGGTATGAGTTGTTTTGTTGATAAGTTAATTTGCCTATGTAAGAATTGTTTGGTTGATAAATTAACTTTTAAAATTTGGTACGTGATTGAAATGTAGGCATGGATGAATTGCATAAGGCGTAAATATATTGCCTAAGTATTTATATGAATAAAATACATACATAAGAAGCATGGATGAGTTATTAGTTTAAAAGTATAAATATATATATACTTATGAAGGCATGGTTGAATTGCCAATGTATAAATAAATATACTTGTGGAGGCATGGTTGAATTGCCAATGTGTAAATAAATATACTTAAAGGAGGTATGGTTGAATTGCCAATATATAAATAAATATATTTATAATGGCATGATTGATTTGCCAAAGTGTAATTAAATTGCTGTGTGTTAAATGATTAAAATTTCATCTAAGGTTATTACATGTATAGGTTGGATTAGGATTAGATATTCTTAAATTAGAATAATCTAGTAATCACAGGTTAGTATATTATTTTATGTATATTAATAAAATAATATTGGTGGAGACATAGATAATTTGTTAAAGTCTAGATATTGGTTGTGTGATTTAAATAATTAAGATCATTATTGGGTTTTGAATTAAATATAATATTCATTTAATTATATTTTATTGTTTAAATAATTAAACAACTGTCTAGGATGAAATTAAGGTTAAAGGAGTTTCTCTATAAAAGAAAAGGAGATTGTGGATTGGTTTAGGTATGATTATGTTTTAATCATTATTTAAAGGGTTTTGAATTTAGTGAACCTATTAATGGATGTAATTAGCGTAGTATATATAATTATTTATATATATGCGTATCATTGTATGTTAAAGATAAAACTTTATTAAGTTTGGTTTTGATTAGAGATGATCTGCTTATTGGTTTTCAGAGGCCTGGTAGAGAGAACTTGCTTGTTGAGTTTAATCCACGATTTATTTTTTAGGTTATTAGAAGTTCCAGTCTCGAGGTTAAGGATCCACTACTGGGAGATTGTCATTCATCTATTCATCTTGTGTACTTTTAAGTAGTGTTGTTATTTATTGGATAATGTTTTTTAGGGTTCCTTGAATTACGGGATTCTCGTATTGTATCCATTGGAGAAGTATTAATGAATTTATTATTTAATAGATTTTTCTTGAGCGAGTGTTTTTTTTTTTTTTTGTTTGTACTCTGTGCTTGTTTGAAATACTTTAATTGTTTTGATATCCCCTAGTTTAGTGCGCGGACTTGATCAACTCGTGTTCCAAAATTAGGGGGTATCACATACAATGTGTGCCAGGCAAGTCTCAGAAAGGCAGGGAAGAGGCCCAATATTGCAGAATCACATGAAGGATCTCAGGAAAGATCACCTACATCCTCCAGGCCTAGGCAGAGACCTCGTACTACTTCCGACTCCTCCCACTATCCCAGCTATTCCCAGCTCTGGATAGGTACTTCGTCAGTTCCACCTCCTCCTCCAGCAGCTCCGACAGGCCCCTCATCCCAGCATGCTAGCTCAGAGTCTAGTCTCCGTGGCGATTTTACTTAATTTCAGTCTGAGTTTAGATCACTCAACGAATGGATAGTTCAGAGAGTTACTGACATTGAGCAAGCTATCACATATTTGATAAATGCCGAATATTGTAAATTCAAGTGCCCTTAATTATATTAGTTAAGCCCATTATTTGATCTTTGTATATAGATTATCTTCATTTTTGTGTTTTTGTATTTTTAGAGGTTTATTTACTAAAAAGAAATAAAAATAAGATTTTAAGAGTTTTTGAAAAATAAGGCATTTCGGGCCTAAATATCAAGTGATTTTCAAGAAAAGGTGGCCCAAATATTCAATGGATATATTTAGCACTACAGAAGAGAAGAAAGAAGCCAAGTATTAGCCTTCGCGTCCGAACGCAGGACTTCGTGTCCGAATGCCATGTAGTCATCTCGCGTCCGAACGCCAGCTTGCGGGTCCCCATTTTTAATAAGTCAAAGTTTGTTCTCTTTTAAGAAAGAATTTAAATTTAAACGGGCTGGGTTGTTTGGCAACCCATTTTGGGATTAAGAGGGGGCAAAGGCCTGAATTTAATTAATTAATTTTGGATTCTAAAGAGATATTGAGAGAGAGGGGATTTTCCTTAGGGTTTTATGTTGAGTTTTGCAACAATGGAGCTGTAGAGGAAATCTTCTTCTTCTTCAATCCTTGAAGCTGCTACCATGTCCATGAGGAACTAACTCCCTCCCTAGGAAGTTAATGTAACCTAGACTAAGTAAATATATCGTAATTGTTATTTCAATTTGGGGATTCATATTGTATATATTGGTTTCATAAATTAGAAGTTGTTTACATTGAATTAATGTATGTGATCTTCATTTGAATATATAATTATGTTGATATGTTTATCTTGTCTTAGAAATAATATTGACACAATTATGCACTTCATTTCCTATAGTGACAATGAGAATGAATTTATGAAATGGTTATATTGGCATGCTAATTGAGAATTTCTATAGATTATACTTAAAGAAGATGGACCATGCTACACCTTAAGATTAATTTAGTTAGATAGATGGTCCATACCAACTGAAGATAATTTATGATAGATAATTAAATTTCATGTGCTACAACATACAATTGAAGGACCTTAATAAGCCATGCCTAGGGAAGATGGTTTATATCACAACCTAGTTTAGGTGGATGAACCATTCCAACCAAAGATGGGTTATGCTTAATCCTGAAATGTATGATTTTCTGGAAGATGTTGTGGTTGTTTTATACTTCTACACATTATTTTATATACATAGTTGTTTATCCCTAAGTTGAGTGCAAGTTAGCATGTTTATGAGGTTTTGGTGAAGTCAATTCCCTAGCCTTTATCTCTATAAGTTAAATCCATTTGAATTTATTTTATTTACTGTTTTTATGCAATTTTAATTCATAGTTCAAGTGACAAACCAATCAAACTGTCATTTTTTTTTTTTTTATCAAACTAAAAAGTAATTTTACAATTTTGGTTGCCATAAACTAGTAATCCTTGTGGTTCGACAACTTTTGTGCTATTGCAAGTGGTATTTTAAGTGGTAACAATTTATATCCATCAACTTTTGGCGCCGTTGCCGGGGATTGCATACGGTTTTGTGATCAAAGTTTAAAAATTGCTTTGTGTTTGATTGTATATATTTTATTTATTTTGGTGTGTTTTATGTTTTTAGTGTATTTTTGTGTTACTAGGAATTAAAGACTTTCTAGGTGATCTACTTACAAAATTTGAAGTCTTAAAGACTTTAGTTAAGTTTTTGAAGTTTCTAGTTTTTTCATTGTTTGGCCCTTGTTAAGGCAAATTTT
This sequence comes from Cornus florida, assembly GCF_030987335.1. NCBI lineage: Eukaryota > Viridiplantae > Streptophyta > Magnoliopsida > Cornales > Cornaceae > Cornus > Cornus florida. Next base: position 15,009,610 of record NW_026775581.1, on the reverse strand, counting down.
TATGTTTTGTTTAGAGCATAGGTCCTTGTTGTGGCCATTTAAATCTGTTTTTCATTATTGTTGAATTAAGGAGAAAGGGATCAATGTATGTGGATGTATTGGTGAAAAGTTGTTGTGATTGTTGTGTTTGTTAGTTGATGGTAAGTTGTGGGTCATTGTCTCTACCACATCTTGATGAACCAATTGATATTGCTTTACTTGAAAGGACTCTTAGGCAATAAAGAAGGAACCTTAGGGATCCCGAAACTATAAGAGAACTTGAAATCAAAGTAGACAATATGGCTGATGAACAAGATAATCTTGAACAAGCTAATCTCGAAAATGCTAGAGTTGAAATTCCTAGAGTTGAAAATGAAAATTTAGCCCCAATGACTCTAAGGGATCACTTTGTACCCTCCACATATACATCTCCATCATGTATTGTCATGCCCAATGTTGAGGCTCATCATTATAAGATCAAATCTTCCATAATCCAAATGCTTCCAATTTATCATGGGTTTGATAATGAAGATCATTGTAAACATCTTGATAAGGTCTTGAAAATCTGCTCCACCATCAAGATGAGGGACTTCCCCCAAGATGCACTTAATATGTTTTTCTTCCCATTTTCTCTAAAAGAAAAAGTAAAGTATTGGATGAACCCTCTTGTTGTAAATTTTATCACTTCGTGGGTCCAATTGCAACAAGAATTCCTTAAAAAATACTATCCTGTGAGTAAAACCAATCAAATGTGTCGATCCATTCTTAGTTTTTCCCAAATTAATGGGAAACAATTCTATAAGATATGGGAAAGACTTCAAGATTCTCTAAGGAATTGTCCGCACCACCAAATTCCAAAGTGGCAATTGGTGCAAGCCTTCTATGATGGTTTAACAAAACCACATAGACAATTAATTGATTCTTTGTGTGGGGGTATGTTCATGTCTAAAAATCCTGATGATGTTTGGACTCTACTTTAGAATATAAGCGAAAATTCTATGCAACATACTTCTCGTATAGCTTCTACTTCAAAAGTTGTGAAACCCTCAAATCCGTGCAAATCACAGACTCTTAGGGAAGAAGCCTCTCAAGTGGATGACATAGCCCACAAAGTTTTTCAGCTTATGGCACCACATCTCTCATCTTCTCAGAATTCTCTATCCAGTGCTATGTGTGCACATTGCACAAGCACTTTTCATAATATAAAAGATTGCCCCACACCGGAGCAATTTTCTAGAGGTATGCTAGAACAGGCCAATGCCATGTTCTCTCGCCCTAAAAATAATTCTTATTCCAATACTTACAATCTGGGTTGGAGAGATTATCCAAATTTCTTATGGAGGCAACAAGCCCCACAAAATTCATCATTTCAAGGTTATGGGCAATTAACTCAGTCTAATTCTCAGCCCATGAATCGGCTATTTCAAGCTTCTTCAAGCTACTGTCCTCCTTCCTATAATGCGAGCTCTTTTAATCAAAATCCTGCTCCTCCTTCCCCGTCTCAATTAGATGAGATATTGAGATCCAATAAGCAGATAATGGCTGCCATTATTGGTATGCAATCAACTGTGCAATTGGTTAATACTCATTCCCAATCAATAGCCAACATTGAAACCCAACTAGGACAATTAGCTACTTCTATGAACTAGATTCACAAAAGTGACATGGGAAAACTTCCAACTCAACCTATGGTGACCCAAAAAGGTAATATATGATTGATGAAATAACTCCTCCGAGTGGATCAAATCTTGAGCAAGTCCAAGCAATCACCACACTTCGGAGTGGAATAAATGTGGACAATAAGGTTAATGAAAAAACTGAAACTCTTGCTCCCAAGAATTCAAGTTTTTCACCTAAAAATCTGAATGTTAGTCCAAAAATTCAAAATCTGCCAATTCCAAATGTTGAGACATCTTATGAGCCTAAGGCTCTTTTTCCTCAATGCCTCAAAAAGTCTACACACTTTGCGAAAAAGGGTGATAAATTCAAGAAATATTTGAAGTCTTTAAGCAAGTAAAGATCTACATTCCTCTCCTTGATGCCATTAAGCAAATTCCACCTTATACTAAATTTCTCAAAGATTTGTGTACTCAAAAACGCATTTCTAGGAGTAATACTCCCAAGAAGGTGAGGTTAACTGAGCAAACAAGTGCTATGATATAACATAATACACCTCCGAAGTTTAAGGATCCGGGTGCCCCGATAATCTCGTGTGTCATTGGAGACAATTAAATAGAAAAGGCCCTCCTTGACTTAGGATCAAGTGTAAATCTCATCCTTACTCAGGATACTTGCAACTTAGCTTAGGAGAACTCAAACCAACCACGGTTGTCTTGCAACTTGCAGATAGATTTGTCAAATAACCTCGTTGTATCATAAAGGATGTTCTCATCTATGTGAACAAGTTCTACTTTCTAGTATATTTCTTGGTTCTAGATACTGAATCAGTTCACGATCCCGAAAGACACATTCTCGTGATCCCTGGTCAGTCCTTCTTAGCCACGGCTAATGCTTCAATTAATTACCGAATCGAGGTAGTGGATATTTCTTTTGGAAATATGAAGGTAAAGCTTAACATCTTTAGTGCTTCTCATCATCCTCCGGAAGAATGTGAGTGTTTCTCTCTTGACATCATAGATGAAATGGTCAAAGAATCTCTCCTATTCGTTCTAGGTCAAGACCCTCTTTAAACTTGCTTGGCTTATTTTAACTTCAAAGATTACGATATTCAATCCATTCGTGAAGTTAACTCTTTGATTGAGGCCAATGCAATCTTGAACTTTCCTTCTTGGAAGTTACCAAAGGAACCTCTTCCATTTATTTCTAACACTCCTCCTGTTCCTTCGGTGAAAACTCCACCTCAACTTGAGTTAAAGCTACTCCCAAGTATGTATTTCTTGGTACAAACAAAACTCTTCCGGTAATTATTGCATCGGATCTTTCCAAAGACCAAGAAAATAACATTTTAGCGGTGCTACAAGAGTACAAAGAAGCTATTGGTTGGTCGGTGGCTGATTTAAAAGGAATTGACCCCTTCATTTGCATGCACCATATTCTTTTAGAGGAAGATGCGATACTTTCCCGAGACGTGCAGCGTAGGTTGAATCCTAACATGAAGAAGGTTGTCATGAAAGAGGTAATCAAGCTATTAGATGCTGGAATCATTTACCCTATCTCGGATAGCAAGTGGGTAAGCCCCACTCAAGTTGTTCCAAAGAAATCCGGTCTCATCGTTGTTGAAAATTCGGTGGGGGAACTTGTGCCACAATGCACCACCACTGGTTGGTGTGTGTGCATAGATTACCAGAAACTAAACTCTGTAAATAGGAAAGATCATTTTCCACTTCCATTCATTAATCAAATCCTAGAAAGGCTAGCCGGCCAAAGTTATTATTGTTTTCTTGATGGTTATTCTGGCTATAACCAAGTGGCTGTAGATCCTCAAGATCAAGAGAAAACCACCTTCACTTGTCCTTTTGGAACTTTTGCTTATCGTCGCATGCCCTTTGGGTTATGCAATGCACCGGCCACTTTTCAGAGATACATGATATCCATATTTTCTGATATGGTCGAAAAATTTCTTGAAGTGTTCATGGACGATTTTTCCGTCTTTGGATCTTCCTTTGACTCTTGTCTTCATAATCTGTCTCTTGTGCTTCTAAGATGTAAGGAGACAAATCTAATTTTAAGTTGGGAGAAGAGTCATTTCATGGTGCAAGAAGGGACTGTCTTGGGATACATTATCTCTAAAAGAGGGATTGAGGTCGATAAGGAAAAAGTTGAATTAATTCCCAACATTCCTCCTCCTTCTTTGGTGAGACAAATTCGATCTTTTCTTGGCCATGCTGGCTTTTATCGCTGCTTCATTAAAGACTTTGGCAAGATATCTCAGCCTTTGTGCCATCTTCTTGGCAAGGATACTAGTTTTAACTTTGATGAAGCATGTTTGGAAGCTTTTAAGAAGCTCCGTTCATTACTCTCTTCCACCCCAATCATGAAACCACCTAATTGGTCTCTTCCCTTTGAGATCATGTGTGATGCATCCGACTATGCATTAGGTGCTATTTTAGACCAGCGTGTGGATCAGGCTCCTCATGCCATTTACTATGCTAGCAAGACCCTCTCAGATGCTCAATTGAATTATACGACAACTGAGAAAGAGTTGCTAGCTGTTGTCTATGCCTTGGACAAATTTCGTTCATATCTTCTTGGATCCAAGGTTATGGTCTTCATAGATCATGCCGCGTTAAGGCATCTGCTTGCAAAGAAAGAGACCAAACCTCAACTCATTCGTTGGATACTCTTACTCCAAGAGTTCAACCTTGAGATTAAGGACAAGAAAGGCACTGACAATGTTGTAGCAAACCATCTCTCTCAGCTTCTCATTGAGAACACTTCTGATTTTTCTCTAGTTCATGATTCCTTTCCGGATGAGCAATTGTTTCAAATTTCTCAAGTGTCGCCACCTTGGTTTGCTGACATTGTCAACTATCTTGCAGTTAAAAAAATTCCATCCCAATGGTCTAAGCAAGAGAAAGATCGGTTCTTCGCTCAAATCAAAAATTTCTTTTGGGAAGACCTGGAATTGTTTAAGTATTGCCCGGATCAAATATTCCAGAGATGCATTCCTGAAAATAATGTCCAAAATATTTTAAAATTCTGCCACACTCTCGAATGTGAAGGACACTTCAGTGCTAAAAAGACTTCATCTAAAGTCCTTCAAAGTGGATTTTATTGGCCTTCATTATTCAGGGATGCTTACAATTTTTTCAAGTCTTGTGAGAGATATCAAAAGCTTAGGGCCATGTCTAAAAGAGACATGCAGCCATTGAACTCAATTTTAATTGTTGAAATCTTTGATATATGGGGAATAGATTTTATAGGACCGTTTCCATCTTCTTATGTTTATTTTTACATTCTCTTAGCGGTGGATTATGTATCTAAATGGATAGAGGCTGAGGCAACCATAACCAATGGCCATGATGCAGTGGTCAAGTTCATTTAAATGAACATATTTAGTCGGTTTGGTACACCTAAAGGACTCTTAAGTGATGGAGGATCTCATTTCTGTAATCGCCATCTTCGATCCATCCTCCTTAAGTACTCTATCACTCACAAGGTTTTCACGCCTTACCATCTTCAATCGAATGGTTAAGTGGAAGTCTCAAATCGGGAAATCAAATATATTCTTGAAAAGACAGTTAAACCGAACCGCAAAGATTGGTCAGTACAACTAAATGATGCGTTTTGGGCTTACCGAACTACGTTTAAGACGCTAATTGGCATGTTTTCATACCGGCTCGTCTACGGTAAGGCATGTCACTTCCCGATTGAATTGGAGCATCGTGCCTTTTGGGCCATAAAAAGGTTCAACTTCAATCTTGATCAGACCGACTCTAACCAGAAATTGCAGCTCAACGAGCTAGAGGAAATCCGAAATGATGCTTATAAAAGTGCCAAAATTTACAAAACAAATACTAAGGCATTCCATAATAAGCATATCGTTAAGAAGTCTTTTGCTTCGGGTCAGAAAGTTTGGCTTTTTAATTCCCTGTTGCAACTCTTTCCTCGGAAACTCTGTTCACAGTGGGAAAGTCCTTTCCTTATCATTTCTATCTTCCCTCATGGTGCAGTTAAGTTGCAAGATCTAAAGAATGGGAATCTTTTTAAGGTCAATGGCCAGCGGCTTAAGCCCTACATTGAAAACCTAGTCCTGGTTGAATATATAGATTCCATCATCTTGATGGATCCAATTTATGAGGACTAGTTAGATTCCCATATCATCTAGCTATCGACTGTAACGACCCGGTCATTTGCCTCCCTTTCCTTTTTCCTGAAATTTTACGAATGAATTATTTTCGTTTAATTTTCTTTTCTGAGCTCTATTTCGTGTCGTTTAGTGTCATCTCGAGTGCTCAAAATTGGTTTCTGAGACTCTTTCATGTGAATTGACAACTTCCTTTGAGGACCGAGTCATTTTCGCATTTTCACTTTTCGGACACTATACACTATTTCGTCATTTTCCCTATTCTATGTGACCACCCTAGATTTTTCAACCCAGTGTGTCCTGTGATGAACCAAAAGAATGACCCGATAATGGATCCAAAATGCGGAAACGAAGGAAACTAAGTGGCCACTAGAGATGTACGTCATCCCTAAGGCATCAAAATGACTCCCCATGGCATGATCAAATTACCTTATATGCGATTGTGTGATGATGTGAACATATACGTAAGTGTAAAATGGTATTTTAAACATGCTACAATGGCCCATGGCCTTATTACAACTCATTTACAACATTTGACATGTCAGACCTCCAAGTCAGAAAAATTACATTTCATAGACAAGTCATGAACATGCTAACACTTGCATGTTAACAAGAATGTTTCTAAAGAAGCTCAACTTAGCAAATCACCCAAGCAATTGCAATCTCCAATCTTTTATCCTGTACCTGAAATATACCCCAGTATCGTAGGGGTGAGTAACATAAAGCTACTCGTAGGAAATGAGTATGCATCGACCTATGTAATGACCCAGTCATTTGCCTTCCTTTCCTTTTTCCTGAAATTTTACGAATGAATTTTTTTCGTTTAATTTTCTTTTCTGAGCTCTGTTTCATGTCGCTTAGTGTCATCTCGAGTGCTCAGAATTGGTTCCTGAGACTCTTTTCCGTGGACTGACAACTTCCTTTGAGGACCGAGTCATTTTCATATTTTTCGTTTTTCGAAACTATGCGCTATTTCGTCCTTTTCCCTATTCTGTCTTATCTCCGTTTGTCAATTTTTGGCACAACCTCACTTCTCATGCTCGGAGTTGGTTTTTGACTTCACGTGCCTTCATCTTGAGTGGTTTCCTCGAAATACGTATCTTTACTTTTGCAAGAAAGTACTCTGGTTGCTCCCGGTATCCATAGGGGCATGGATGCAAAGTTCTTTGAAATTATTTTCTTTTTTTGGGGTTTTTTTCGTAAATATCTTTTGAAGATATTTTATTTTAGGGGTTTTTAAGAAAATATTTTTGGAAGATATTTTCATTCTTGGCCATAAGTGCAGTTTTCACTTTTTGGAGGGGCTATTGTGCAATTAATGAAAGTTATTGCAAAATGTCTTGTTTTGAGCCTGGATCATCGTACAGGATTCATTTTCACATGTCGTCGAGTTGTGTACTCTTAGAATTTCCTCCTGGTCGATGTTTTCCAGTTTCAGGATTTTTGGCCCCGGTTTGTGCCAAACTTGTTTTGGGCATAACTTTTTGTTCGGGACTCGATTTTTGATGTCGTTTCTTCTATTATTCATATTTTTATCATTTTGAATCTTTTTCATTCACAAAATTTTGCCATTTGAACGTATCTGCTCAAATTTTACTTTTTCTGACCCGGCGGGGCCCGTTCGGGGCACTTTTTGAGATTTCTATAAAAGGGGGGTGAGATATTTCATTTTTCATCTTCTCCCCTCTTCATGCACGACCTGGAGCTCCCATGGCAGCCCAAGGGGTGTTGCCATCTTCTCTCTCCTCTTTTGGTTCACTTTTCCTTGATGGAAAGTCTTCGGCCTTAACATTTGTTGTTCCCCTCGTCGTGCTCTACCTTTCCCCCTTATTAGAATTCAGTTTTGACCATTTCTTGAGTTTGGTTTTGAGGTCAAATTATGATTTTAATGGGGCTTTGATGGGGGTTATGTTCATGACGTTGTCCCCGACAAAACCTAGTAGTTTCGTCGGATTCGGAGCCGTTCCATTTTGATGGCTTTTGAGATTTTCATCTCAAATTGAGGTATGAGATGTTCTAGGTTTAAATTCTTGTTATATAGCATGCTTGTGATGCTTATACTACTTGTTTGCATGATTAAATATAAAATCTAGAGATTTTATTATTTATTTTTCTTGTACGGGATCTAATTTTTCCGGTTGTTCATGACTTGGTTTAAACATGTAGCATGATTTTATATTGCCCCTTGATATGCCCATTGTCATGTATTAAAATTGGAACATTTGAATAAGTATTAAAGATTTTATTTAATATTTATCTTAGGTGAAAGATTAATTCACATGGCCTTAACTAGCTTGAAATTAATATGTGTTAGCATATTATATTAGGCCTTAGCATGCTCTTCAACATAGTTGAATTTGAAAGTAATTGGAGGTGTTTTGAAAATTAGTAATTATTAATTAATTAATTTACCCCGAGTGCACTATTCACTCTTTTTGAATTCCGACTTGATATTCTTGATTTACATACCATATAGCTTCACATATATTTGATTTGGAATATTCAGTGAGGTTTTGAAACCTTTCATTTAATTAATTTCCTTGTTTAAGATTTAATCATCATGGTGATATACAACTTGGAATTGTATTGTGGCATGATAGAAAATTAAGTTTTGGTATGGCTGTTCACATGTATTAAATTGGGATTTATTGCATGAGAATTGCAACTTTTGTTTTATATTTAACTTTAGTGAAAGTTTAATTCACATAGTCGTAGATTGAATGAAATAAACTTGTAATGTGATATTACATTAGTCCTTGGCATGTTTTCTAAGATATGTTAAATTGAGAGCATTTGGTTAAGTTTAAAAATCTAGAGATTTTAATTAAATGAATTAATTAAAATCTATTTTGTGGTTCCATTAGCTTAATTAAGGTTTTAACTTGATATTTGTATTGGCCATGACTTGTTTACTAGTATATATTAATTTGGGACTATCTGAAGTTGTTTTAGAACCTTGGGATTTAAATTAGCATGATTTAATTAAAGTTTTACTTTGTTATTCTAACAACCTAATTGAGTTTTAGAATGAATATAGGTGATGACCTTGTCATGTCCTTTAACATGTGTTAAATTGAGGTTAATTAGAATTGAATCGGAATCTATAGAATTTAATTGTGTTTATCTATTTAAATTCTATCAATTTGCTCCATAATCTAGTTGTGTTTTAGAAGTGGTTTCTATATTCAAATCATGGACTTAGACTTGTTGTATATTCATTTGGTTATGTTTTGAACATTGGATAACATAGTTGCTATGTTTGTATTCGTGATAATATGTTTTCCTTATTGAATATATTGTTGCCTTGTGTAATGATTTGCACACTTCGTGTTTAACATCTTTCATGCATAGCGTGTAACGAATCGCACACTGAAGATTCGACATTCATCATATCATATTAGTTGTGGATTTAGAGCATGTATTGTATAGGTTTCCAAATTTGGTTGTGCTTGGTAAATAGTTGATTATCTTACATATTCCTGTTGATATATGTGTTGTTGCACAACTTGTTGATTTTGAAAACTTGGGAATGTCGTTGTTTGACTATGGCTAGGACGTGGTTCTAGTATGGGGGATAATCCCTCTATATGGTCTAGTGCGCACATAGGGAGGTTACCCATGGGCTAGTAACCCTAAAGTAACTATGTTGTCGGTCTGATCCGGCGTGACGTCCGAGTATCCACTTTGTTTGACTTCGCATTTCATTTTCAAGTTGATAACTAGATGATGTTGTAACTTGATGTTTCTTATTTGTCGTTTCATTTTAAGTTATAGGATGTTAACTTTGCGAAATTGTGCTTTATGCGTTGTATTGGAAGTTCCAATGTTGGTTAAATTGCATCGATATTAAAAATCGTGTTTTGACATTCTAATAAAGCTTAGGATTGATCCTATTGATTCATTTATAACATAGACGTTAGGTGGCATGAACCACTACTGTTATTTTGTGCTTTAGATTCTAAGTTGATGGCTTTGAGAACTTAAACCTTGTTGCATTGTATAACATGCTCTTTTGTTGTTGAATTGCATGGATAATATGATTCTTGTTAACTTGTATTCAAATATGCTTTTGTCATGTTGTATGGATTACTCTAGACCGAGTTCAATTGTATTGAAAATACAATTCATGTTAATCTATGCTCAAGCATCCTTCTTGTCGTGTTCTTTGGATTGTCCCAACCATAATTCGTTTCATACACGTATGTATATCATGATTCTTGTTACTTAGACTCTAAGGTAGCTTAGGATGCTCCTCGAGTCTCACTTGGACATAGACGTTGGGTGGTATGAGCCCCTTTAACATGTTTCACCTTAAGGTGATAAATTTATAAAATGTTAAGTCAATGCATGCTCATCTCCTACGAGTAGCTTTATGTTACTCACCCCTATGATACTGGGGCATATTTCAGGTACGAAGACTTGGTTCGTGACGCCTAGCATTCCTTGGATGTCGTGTAGCTTTCAAGTTTCCATTTCATGCAAATGTTAGCATGAAATGTCATTTTGTAGACTTATATGTCAAAATATGTATATTCGATTCCATGTATGTAATGTGTACTTAAGTACACTCCTTTCAATGTATTTGATATGTATGAGATGAGGCCGGAGGCCAATGACCATTATATTGTATTCTATGTACTTTTTAACTTTATGAAATATTGTGACCATTGCTTCACCATGGTTGCATCGGGTGTGGGAATTCCATTTTCATTCTTTCATAGGGTCTTTTTAATCTTGTATTAAGTGTGGCCAAGGGCCAAATGGTCATTTAACTCCATTTTACATTTTTGGATTCCATGTTTTCCATTCCAAGTCCATTTTTGCCTTTTTGCCCGCTGCGGGGTCGGATTTTGCATCAGCTATATTTTTAAGCCATGGACCAATAGCGTGTCCAAATAGGTAAGTTATGTTTGCGTGCATGGTCGTTTCCGGGCAAAACCTTATCGTTTGTGTTTTGAGCCTCTTGTGAATTCATTTCGCATTTTTTTTTGCATATTCTGATCTAGGGGCATTATGGACCTTTCACAGTGGTTTTATTTTTTTCTTTCAATATGGTTATATAGAAAACATGATTTTAGGAGGGGGTGGGGGGGGGGGGGGGGGTTTCTTCTCCGTGTTTTTCCAGAAAATGTCGTCTTGATATCGGAAATCGCTTACGAAGTTCAGCTCTCAGTTTTTCAATTTAGCAGCTTTTTGGACCCTATGGACCAGTTTTCTTAGGAGGGCATTTTGGGCATTTCATAGTGAGTTTTTTTCGATTTTCCACATGCATCACGTAGAAAACTCGATTTTGAGGGGGGTTTCTTCTTTGTGTTTTTGCAAAAAAATTCATCTAGGCCTCCAAATTCAGCCACTAATCTGGATTTTTCTGGAAAATAACCCCATAGCAACTTTTGGGCTGCTACTGCCAGCCATGGTGCACTCAGTGCGCGCGCGACGTGCATGGGCGCACGCATGGGCGTGCGCATGCGGCTGTCATGGCCCCTCGTCGGGCCGCCGCGACGTCAATTCTTCTTTTGGACTTTTCTCCTTCGTCCGGACTCCGATTCAAGTGAATTTTTTTTTGAACTTGACTAATTTTTCGCTTTCTTTCCAACTGTGTGCTCGGTTGCACTCGGTTCTTCCTAGATAATTACCAGTTTACCCTTTTTACCTTAAGTGCTCGTTTTTCTTCGTCATGCCGTTTCTCCTTCGTCCGGACTCTGAATCATGCGATTCTTGAGTCCATCTTGATTAGTTTTTCGTTGTCTTTCCAGCGGTGTGATCGGTGGCACCTGAATCTATAGTTTTCAGAAATGACCATTTTGCCCTTGGGGGCCTGTTCGGTCTTTTTCTGATCATTCGTTCCCGCATTAGTTCTTATTGAGTTCCACGACCTCATGGAAGGTCACTTTGACTTCTTAGAGTTTTATTTTCTATTTTCGCTTCCGCATTCGGATCCGTTATCAGGTCAACCTTCGGTTCATCACAGGACACGCTGGCCAAAAAACCAGGGTCGTCACGACCTATGTTTTACAAGTGTACATGATTTAATCATTGTGGTTCATTCCACCTAACATCTATGTCAAAGGTGAGACTCAGGGAGCATCCTAGCTACCTAAGATCATTTCTAGCATAACACACATCCTTTATGCAATTTCAACAACACAAGAGCATGCTACACATAGCAACAAGATATAACATGCTTACACAAAGCAACTAGTTAGAAACATGCTTACACAAAGCAACCAGATAGAAACATGCTTACACAAAGCAACTAGATATAGATTCTCAAAGTTATCAACTTGAAATCTAAATGCTAAATCAACTAAATATAGCAATTTAGTATGGATGTACTTAACAACATCAAATAGCCAAAAGCCAAAACCACAGTCACAATATAAACATGATTGATAACTTGGAATTGAATGCGAAAACAAATAGTGGAAGACTTGGACATTACGTCTCGGACTAAACCAAGAACAAATTGGTTATTCCGAGCATTAACCCGCTGGGAAGACCACCCTAGTGCGCACTATCTCAATTGGAGAGAACTCATACCTCCCGCACTAAAGCCTAACTTTAGCCATATCACAGTAACAATGTTCCAAGACTCCAAAATAATCAAATAAGTTCACAACTTATACATAATTTATATAACGCACTAAGTCACCTTCCAGGCACAAGTAGATTGTATCCACACAATACATGCTCTAAATCCACAACTACTACAGGATGACAATGTCGAATCTTCAAAGTGCGATTCATTACATGCTATAACAATATAATCCAATATTGAAAACATAAACTCATAAATTCATTATAAGTCAAAAGTCAAGCTTTAAACATACTATCAATGTCAAATACATGAGTTAATCAATAATACCATAGACACAGAATTTAATCTATAAACTAATTAAATTCCCTAGGTTTCAAATCTCAATCAAATGGTCTCCAATTAATATATGATAAACAATATAGCATGGTCATTACATACACCACATCAAAACTCGATTAGGCCATAAGAACAATAAAGTGGAATTTAATTAAATCATGATAATCAAATCCCTAACTTCTAAAACAACATCAAATGGTTCCAAATTAACATATGCTAGAACATAAGTCATAGTTATCACAAATATCAAGTTAAACACTTAATTAGGCCAATGGAACCCTTAATTAGATTTTAATTAATCATTTTAATTAAAATCTCTAGATTTTCATACTTGTCCAAAGACTCTCAAATTAAAGTATGTTAAACAACATGCCAAGACATAATTTAAAAGCATATCACAAGTCAATTTCATGCAAGGTACGGCCATGGGATTTAATCTTTCACAAAAGATAAACATTAAATAAAATATGCAATTTTTATTCAATCAATACCAATTTAATATATGTTAGCAAACATATTAAAACATGATTTTCTAACATGCCATAATTCAAATCAAAGTTATATATCATTATAAATTTTAAATCTTATACAAAGAAATAAAAATTACCAACTTTCTAAATTTGATACAAGGCATACATATAAGTTGTATAATCATGAGAAACACTCAATACAACACATATAAATCCTAAAACATTTCCTACCTCAATTGGAATGAAAATCTCAATTACCACCGAAATGAAATCGCCCTAAATTTTTCGTCCGCAAGACAAATATTTCAACCTGTTACCTTCAACTTGGGAAATTCATAAAAAATTCAATTTTAATCCAAATTGAATGAATCAAAAGCCCAATGAAAGCTTAAACACTTTAATTTGATAACATCAATTTAGTTTAACAAAATATTCTCCCAATTGAAACAGTTTTGACCCACAACTTTGAAACAAATTCTGCCTAGAAAACACATTTTCAGCCTATAGCTTCCAACTTTGAAAATTCATGAAAAATTCATTTGACATCCAAATTGGGAAAACCTAATTTATTTCGAAAGTAAACATATAAGAGTGTAAAACTGGAAATTTAATCCATGACCCAATGTCAAAAGGTTAGTGAAATAAATTATCTAAAAATATGTTTTCCAGCTGCAATAAAAACATGGACAGCAGATAGTCTCGGATTTTTAAAAAAATTTAGAAATGCTCTGAAATCGTGAAAAAAATTCTGAGTAGTGTAAAATGTAAGGGGAAACTTCCAGTAAAAATTTTAGGGTAATTGAAGCACCACAGCTCCATATAAAAATTTGTTTCTAGACCACATAATAAAAGATTTAAATTTTCAGCAACTAGCTTGCAACTTCAAAAATTCATAACTAATTCATTTTAAATCCAAATTACATGAAACCAAAACTAAATGGAAGCTAATTGATTATGTTTTCATGTTATATATTTAATTTAACAAGATTTATTTCAAGTTAAAATAGTTTAAGGGCAGAATACAAGTCATTCTCTTCTATGTATGTAAAACACTCAATAATGACATAAAAATACTTCAAAATAATAGATCAATACCTTACTAGAGAATTGAATCCCTAGATACCAAAGCAAAATTAGGAGTTATGCTAGATCCTTCAAGGGTTTTGAAGAGGAGGATGAGGGGAACAAAAAGTATTCCAAGCTTTATGGTCTAAAGTAAGTGGAAGGGCCTCAAAGATCAAGATCAATGCCTAAAGCCTCAAGTTTCATCCATGAAGGCTAGGGTTTTGTGGTGAGGACGAAAGAGATGAAATGTGAAAATGTGTGAGTGGAGGAAATAGAAATCCTCCACTTACTATGTGATCCTACGCCATGGTCAACACACACATCTATGGTCAATTGCACAAAACCCTCCTTTAAAACCATTATCCTAAAGTGGCCCAAAGATATTTGCAAGACTAAATTGTGAACCTATACTTGTCACCCATCCATGGCTCCTTCCTAGGCTTAATCCCACACCTACACTTGTCAACCATCCAAGCCAACAAGTGCAGCAATCCTAGGCCAACAAGTGGGTGAATCCTCACACTCCAAATGTCATCATCCAGTGTATCAAAATGTTTCCACAGAAATGTCAACAAGTGGACCAATGAGAGTGTGACACTTGTCACACTTTTCAAAAATTGCAAAAAGGTCCTTTTTGAAAATATCTTCCAAATTTAATTACAAAATGGTCCCCAAGATGAAAAATAATTACTTTATTTAATTACACTAAAGTATGCATTAATGCCCCTTTATGAAGGAAGTAAGCAATCAACATGCTTTTCTAGAAAAGTAAAAATACCACTATCATGGAAATCAAATATCATGAATGCATGCAAAAGCGAAATCAAATCCGAGCACAAAAAGTGAGGTTGTGAAAGGAAAAAGGATAAACGAGAAAAAGACAAAATGTGAATAGTGTTCGGAAAATAAAATATGGAAATGACACAATCCCCAAAGGAAGTTGTCAATCGAAGGAAAAGAGTCTCGGAAATCATTCCAGAGCACTCGAGACGACATCAAGTGATGAAAAACTGAACCCAAAAAGGAAAAGACAACGGAAAAAATTATCCGTAAAAATCCGGGTTATTACAACCTTCCTACCTTAAAGGGATTTCGTCCCCGAAATCCAGCCCCAACCAACAAAAGGCGAAACAAGGATAACTACAGAGTACATCTCCGAGTATCCCACATAACACGCCATACAAGTGACCTCAAAGTTGAAAGGAACACACAAACTAGTGTCATTTGCACCCACGTGCTCATGACAAAATGACCTCTCAAAGGAAAAGTGACCACATGGCCACACGACAAGTCTGAACTTACACACAGAACCCAAGTTCAAATAAAAGAATAGAAAACAACAACCGTAAGCATTCCTCCTGATGAACCTCCAAACCAATCCATAAACAACCACCAATTGAACTTCAAGATCATCACAGATCAAATCAAAATACTGAACAAAGACGACATGGCAGTACGAATAGCGACCAGAACCCACCCGCGACGTACTCAAATGTGTGGTAGCAATGACAGTGCTTAGTGCACGCCCACACTTACTCGTCAGTAAGGTAGCATCGACGGCAACTAGTACTCGCTCACAACATACAACTTCGTACGGTAGTATGACAGCATAAGGCACTAATTCATAACCTGCCCCCCACTAGGTCTACCCATGAAACCTCTCGATACCAATGACATCAATGTCACAGAACAATCATAGCCAAAAGCATTATGGGAACCAGGCATCTGTGAGAATTAGAATATGGTCCAAAGATATTCCGGACCATCTCGACCAATCCCAAACTCTGACAACAATGTCATAGGCACCATTATGCTTGAGGCCCCAAATCCTCAATACAACAAAAACCGACTACTCTAATGTCTCAAAACGCTACTACCAACAACATCAATCGAGAATCCAAATCCTAATAAGCCAATCAAGACCTCCAAAAATTAAAACGAAACTCACCACAAGGCATTCCATCGAAAGTCCTACATTTCCCCCTAAAACAGATCAACTACATGACCAATCACTATGATCAAACATCAGATCCACAACCTTATCATGGATAACTAAATCCTCAAAATACAAGTCCACTAAATGGCACTCACATCAAAATGTCAACAACCAAGGTCACAAAATGAATTTCTCAAAATCGTGCTTGGCATCACCAAGCTAAATCAAAATTCCTCAATTTCAATCCAAGAACCATCACTGGAACAATAATTCCTCAAAACTATGCCTAGTCATAACTAGGATGAGAAAACTCCTCAACAAGCCATATCTAACAGTGATCCTCCAAAACTCTTCCTAAGAGTCAACCACATAAAGGCCTCCAAAATGAAAATAAGTCTCCGAAAGACATTCTCAAAAATGCATCGAGCTCACCTCACGAATCAAACAAATCCTCAATGATATGGACATAAGTCCCCGAAAAAGAATCTCACATCAATTAACTCACTTTGAGCACCACAACCGTCAACAACCACGGCAGGAACTCCCCAAGGGAAGACACGAAAGAAAGGGGGCCACTAGTCCTAAAAAGGACAACACCACAACTCCATCTCTGAAATGAAAGACAACAAGGTCAAAGACTTCACCCCCTATATTGAAGTAAATTGACCAAAATTTATCAAATCCTCACCAAGGACTCAAGACAACAACGATGATCCTAATGGACCAACCAACCCCAAAATAGTGCACAACGCAACGGAGGGAAGAGACTCACTCCTTGTGAAGCCCCTAACACGAACCAACACAAAACTATTTGTGGAAACCCGCATCCAGACTACGTGCGACCAAGGGAAACGAATGGGAAAACCAAACCTGGAAGTCATGCATATGACAAGGAATGCAACTACCAGAAAGAAAATCTACTCAGATAGATAAAAATCAAAAGCACATGTTGCACGTCTACACATAAACACAAAAGCATGTCATTAAAGCGCAGTAACAACATGGCATCTCAAAACATATAAGAAAGGCATGTTATCGCCACAAAACAATAAGGCAAATGTGGATAGACCTCCACCTACTCATGCATCACAATATCATAAACCATACTACTAACATGGTAGTAATTGAAACTGCAGAAAACAAAAGTGATGCAACAATGAACCCTATGGACATTGTGTCCTAGATCAAAGCATATAAGAAAGGCATGTTATCGCCACAAAACAAGAAGGCAAATGTGGATAGACCTCCACCTACTCATGCATCACAATATCATAAATCATACTACTAACATGGTAGTAATTGAAACTGCAGAAAACAAAAGTGATGCAACAATGAACCCTATGGACATTGTGTCCTAGAGTGCCTAGGTAAAAAGGAAGGACCAGTCCTAGCCATACACTGACTCCAAAAACCAATGCAATAACAACCTGTCTCAAAATAAACGTGAGCCCTTACCACAATGGTAAGACTCTTACAATCCATCTCTGAATCTAAGGATGACACTACAAGTGACACTAACAATGCAATGCTCTCTCTACCCGAAGCATCTATCAATCGATGTTTGATCATGGTGACTGGTCATGTAGAACATAAGTCATAATTATCACAAATATCAAGTTAAACACTTAATTAGTCCAATGGAACCCTTAGTTAGATTTTAATTAATCATTTTAATTAAAATCTCTAGATTTTCATACTTGTCCAAATGCTCTCAAATTAAAGTATGTTAAACAACAAGCCAAGACATAATTTAAAAGCATATCACAAGTCAATTTCATGTAAGGTACGGACATGGGATTTAATCTTTCACAAAAGATAAATATTAAATAAAATATGCAATTTTTATTCAATCAATACCAATTTAATATATGTTAACAAACATATTAAAACATGATTTTCTAGCATGCCATAATTCAAATCAAAGTTATATATCATCATGAATTTTAAATCTTATACAAAGAAATAAAAATTACCAACTTTCTAAATTTGATACAAGACATACATATAAGTTGTATAATCATGAAAAACACTCAATACAACACATATAAATCCTAAAACATTTCCTACCTCAATTGGAATGAAAATCCCAATTACCACCGAAACGAAATCGCCTTAAATTTTTGGTCCGCAAGACAGATATTTTAACTTGTTACTTTCAACTTGGGAAATTCATAAAAAATTCAATTCAAATCCAAATTGAATAAATCCAAAGCCCAATGAAAGCTTAAACACTGTAATTTGATAATATCAATTTAGTTTAACAAAATATTTTCCCAATTGAAACAGTTTTGATCCACAACTTTGAAACAAATTCTGCCCAGAAAACACATTTTCAGCCTATAGCTTCCAACTTTGAAAATTCATGAAAAATTCATTTGACATCCAAATTGGGCAAACCTAATTTATTTTGGAAGTAAACATATAAGAGTATAAAACTGGAAATTTAAGCCATGATCCAATGTCAAAAGGTTAGTGAAATAAATCATCTAAAAATATGTTTTTCAGCTGCAATAAAAACATGGACAGCAGATAGTCTTGGATTTTTTAAAAACTTTAGACAAGCTCTAAAATCATAAAAAAAATTTAAGTAGTGTAAAATCCATGGGGAAAGTTCCAGTAAAAATTTCAAGGTAATTGAAGCACCACAGCTCCATATCAAAATTCATTTCTGGACCGGATAAGAAAATATTTAAATTTTCAGCAACTAGCTTGCAATTTCAAAAATTCATAACTAATTCATTTTAAATCCAAATTACATGAAACCAAAACTAAATGGAAGCTAACTGATTATATTTTTATGTTATATATTTAATTTGACAAGATTTATTTCAAGTTAAAACAGTTTAAGGGCAGAATACAAGTCATTCTCTTCTATGCATGTAAAACACTCAATAATGACATAAAAATACTTCAAAATAATAGATCAATACCTCATTAGAGAATTGAATCCCTAGATACCAAAGCAAAACTAGGAGTTAGGCTAGATCCTTCAAGGGTTTTGAAGAGGAGGATGAGGGGAACAAAAAGTATTCCAAGCTTTATGGTCTAAAGTAAGTGGAAGGGCCTCAAAGATCAAGGTCAATGCCTAAAGTTTCAAGCTTCATCCATGGAGGCTAGGGTTTTGTGGTGAGGAAGAAAGAGATGAAATGTGAAAATGTGTGAGTGGAGGAAATAGAAATCCTCCACTCACTATGTGATCCTACACCATGGTCAACACACACATCTATGGTCAATTGCACAAAAACCCTCCTTTAAAACCATAATCCCAAAGTGGCCCAAATATATTTGCAAGACTAAATTGTGAACCTATACTTGTCACCAATCCAAGGCTCCTTCCTAGGCTTAATCCCACACTTACACTTGTCAACCATCCAAGCCAATAAGTGCACCAATCCTAGGTCAACAAGTGGGTGAATCCTCACCCTCCAAATGTCATCATCCAATGCATCAAAATGTTTCCACACAAATGTCAACAAATGGACCAGTGAGAGTGTGACACTTGTCTCACTTTTCAAAAATTTGAAAAAGGTCCTTTTTGAAAATGTCTTCCAAATTTAATTGTAAAATGGTCCCCAAGATGAAAAATAATTACTTTATTTAATAACACTAATGTATGCATTAATGCCCCTTTATGAAGGATGTAAGCAATCAACATGGTTTTCTAGAAAAGTAAAAATACCACTATCATGGAAATCAAATATCATGAACGCATG
This sequence comes from Cornus florida, assembly GCF_030987335.1. Classification (NCBI taxonomy): domain Eukaryota; kingdom Viridiplantae; phylum Streptophyta; class Magnoliopsida; order Cornales; family Cornaceae; genus Cornus; species Cornus florida. The sequence continues at coordinate 14,989,806 of NW_026775581.1, read as the reverse complement.
CAAAACCGGAATCAAATCCGAGCACAAAAAGTGAGGTTGGGAAAGGAAAAAGGATAAACGAGAAAAAGGCAAAATGTGAATAGTGTTCGGAAAAATAAAATATGGAAATAACACAATCCCCAAAGGAAGTTGTCAATACAAGGAAAAGAGTCTTAGAAATCATTCCAGAGCACTCTGGGCCACCACAGGTCCTACTTGGCTAGCCTGTTAGTTGACGAGGGTAGCAGTCTGGGCTGTGTTTTTTCGACAGTTGTAGACGAGTTTTTGGATGTCTTCCCGAAGGAGTTGACAGAACTCCCTCCTCTTCGGGAGGTTGTCTTTGCCATTAATGTCATTCCCGGTACTGCACCTATTTCTATGGCACCGTACCGTATGGCACTGACAGAGCTTGATGAGCTGAAAGCTCAATTGGATGATTTGAAAGTTAAGGGCTTTATTCATCATAGTGCTTCACCCTGGGGACCACCGGTTCTTTTTGCGAAGAAGAAGGATGGGTCTATCGCAAGCTGAACCATGTCACAATCAAGAACAGGTATCCTTTGCCTAGGATTGATGACTTGTTTGATCAGTTGAAGGGAGCAACATGTTTTTCGAAGATTGATCTGAGATCGGGTTACTATCAGTTGAGGGTTAAGGATGAGGATGTATCCAAGACCGCTTTCCGCACACGGTATGGCCATTATGAGTTTCTAGTGATGCCATTTGGTTTGACCAATGCTCTAGTAGCTTTTATGGACTTAATGAACCGTGTATTTAGTGACCATCTTGATCAGTTCGTTATAGTCTTTGTTGATGACATTCTTGTATACTCAACTTCGGTGGAAGAGCATGAGTTTCATTTGAGGACAGTGTTGCAGATCCTTAGGGATAATCGGTTGTGCGCCAAGCTCGAGAAATACGAATTTTGGCTACCAGAAGTGAAGTTCCTTGGCCATGTTGTGTCAAGGGGCGGTGTTGCAGTGGATCCAACGAAGATTGAGTCAGTGATGGATTGGGAGCGTCCAAAGACAGTGTTTGAGATTCAGAGTTTTCTTGGCCTTGCCGACTATTACCGGAGATTTGTTCGGGATTTCTCTCGTTTAGCGGCACCTATGACTCGACTTACCCGCAAGGGGGTCAAGTTCGTATGGAACGAGGCATGTGAGTTTGCTTTTCAGGAGTTGAAGGTCAGGTTGACATCCGCTCCAGTTTTGATCATTCCTGAACGTGGTTTAGGTTATGTAATTTTTGTGATGCTTCACAAGAAGGTTTGGGTTGTGTTTTGATGCAGATAGAGCGGGTGGTTGTTTATGGGTCTCGATAGCTGAAGACTCACGAGTTGAACTATCCAACACATGATTTGGAGTTAGCAGCTGTTATCTTTGCCCTGAAGGGGTGGAGACACTATTTGTACGGGGAGAAGTTTGAAGTTTTCTCCGACCACAAGAGTCTCAAGTATCTCTTTTCTCAGAAGGATTTGAACTTAAGACAGCACAGATGGGTTGAGTTTATGGAGGATTACGATTTTGAATTACAGTATCACCCGGGTAAGGCCAATGTGGTGGCCGATGCATTGAGTAGGAAGTCACGGGGAACTCTTGCTAGCATTTCCCTTCATAGATGGAAAATGCTAGAAGAGCTTGTAGATCTTGGTTTACAGTGTTATGAGGATGTTTCACCGGCTATTTTGTTTAGCCTTGTGGCTCAACCGGCACTTGTTAGTAGAGTTATTGAGGCACAGTTGGAGGATGGGGAGATAAAGTCCATCTATGTTCGGATTTCAGGTGGCGAGAATGTAGAGGGTTGGACCTTACATTCAGACGGTGGTCTCAGGTACAAGGGGATGATGTTTATTCCATTATCTTGTCATAAGGACGTTCTTCGATATTTCCACCACTTTAGGCTCGCAGTTCATCCTGGTGGTACAAAGATGTATCATAATCTGCGACGACAGTTTTGGTGGCAGGGCATGAAACGGGATGTTTCACAATTCGTGGCTCGATGCCTTACTTATCAACAAGTGAAGGCAGAGCATTAGCGACCGGCAGGATTGTTGCAACCATTACCAGTAGCTGAGTGGAAATGGGAGCATATCACTATGGATTTCGTGATGGGACTTCCGAGGTCTCAGGCAGGGAATGATGCCGTTTGGGTCATAGTTGACAGGTTGACTAAGACGGCTCACTTCTTACTGATGGCAATGACAGATAGTGCAGAGAGACTGAGTGGACTGTATGTGAGACAGATTGTCAAGCTTCATGGGGTTCCTGTATCCATTGTTTCGGATAGGGATCCGCGGTTCACCTCTTACTTTTGGCAGAGTTTTAAGGAGGCTCTTGACACGGGGCTTCATTTTAGCACGTCATTCCATCCTCAGACTGATGGACAGTCGGAACGCACCATTCAGGTATTGGAGGATATGTTGCGGGCTTGTATCTTGGATTTTGGGGGTAGTTGGGAGGACTACTTGCCTTTGGTTGAGTTTACCTATAACAACAGTTACCAGGCCAGTATTGGCATGGCACCTTTTGAGGCGTTGTATGGCAAACCTTGCAAATCTTCAGTTTGTTGGACCGAGGTCGGTGATACTATTGCCTTAGGTCCCGACATTGTTATTGAGACTACAGAGAAGATCAAATTGATTCGGCAGCGGTTGGCTACCGCACAGAGTAGACAGAAGAGTTACGCTGACAGGAGGAGGCGATCATTGTCTTTCGAGGTAGGGGATCATGTCTTTCTTAAGATTTCTCCGCGTAAGGGGCTCCTGAGATTTCGGCAGACTGGCAAGTTGTCGCCTAGGTTCATCGGACCATTTGAGATTTTAGAGCGCATCGGTGAAGTTGCTTATCGTTGAGCATTGCCACCAAACCTAGATAGGGTTACGACATCTTTCATGTCTCTATGTTGAGGAAGTACGAGCCGGACCCATCGCATGTTCTGCGGTGGACTGATGTGGTTGTTGATGAGGACGTGACCTACGAGGAAGGTCCGGTCCAGATTCTTGATTCACGGGAGCAGGTCTTACGGACTAAGACCATTCGATTGGTTAAGGTCTTGTGGAGACATCACGGTGTTAAGGAGGCTACCTGGGAGCTCGAACAGGAGGTTCGCTCACGGTATCCCCATTTGTTCTCCTTTTTAGGTACGACTTGATTTCGGGGAAAAAATCCTTTTAAGGAGGGTAGGTTGTAATGACCCTACCTTTTTCCTCCTTTTCCATTTTTGACGATTTTCTTTTTTCATCTATTTCCTATTTTGTCTTTTCCCTATTTCGTCTTTTTCCCGTTTCTTTCGTTTTTCCTTGCATAACCTTACTTGTTGTGCTTGAATTTGATTCCGGTTTTGCATGCATTCATGGTATTTAAATTCCATGACATCTACATTTTTACTTTTGTAGAAATGCATATTAAATGCTTACTTTCTTTGTAAAATTCATGAAAACAAGACTTTTTGTAATTATCCATAACTTGTGGGGTTTTTGGGTAATTAAGTAAAGTAATTATTTTTCGTCTTAGGGATAATTTTGCAATTTAATTTGGAAGATATTTTCAAAAAGGACTTGTTTGCAATTTCTGAAAAGTGTGACAAGTGTCACACTCTCATTGGTCCACTTGTTGACATTTGTGTGGAAACACTTTGATGCCTTAGATGATGACATGTGGAGGGTGGAGATTCACCCACTTGTTGGCCTAGGATTGGTACACGTGTTGGCATGGATGTTTGACAAATGTAGGTTCAATATTAAGTCTTGGAAGTTTACATAGGATGGTGACAAGTGTAGGCTTGAGATTAAGCCTAGGAATGAACCATAGATTTATGACAAGTGTAGGTTCACCATTTAGTCTTGCATTATGTGTGTGAGAGAGGTAGTGTAAGAGCACATAGTGAGTGGAGGATTTCTAGCCCTTCCACTCACCATTTTACACTTTATCATTTTCATTTTCACTTGTCTTCAAGAACCATAACCTAGCCACCATTGGAGAAAAGCTTGGTTAATAGCTTTTTTCTTCATTTTAGCCTCCTTCCACTCACCTTAGACATAAAACCTTAGAAGACAAAAGCTTCCTCTCACTCCCCTCCTCATTAACCCTAAACTTGTTTTCCATTTTGAGCTTGGTTGCTTGGATTATAGAGATTCAATTCTCTATTGAGGTAGGGGGTGTTATCATTTATCTTCCAAGTGATTTTATTTGTTCCTATAGTGATATCTAAGTTATATGTTTGTCTTGTATTAAAATGAGAAATAAATGATTAATTGTGACTTGTATGTAATTCACTTTAGACTTGATAAATAACATGACCATGGCTTGATTCATAACTTATGTTAATTTGAGGTCATTTAGAGTTGTTTTAAAATCTAGAGGGATTAATGAATTAATTTAATCAATTTTTATTTATATGCTCCCATGACTTAAATCAAGTTTTGAAGTGATTTATATAATAACCAAGACATGTACTACAACATATATTGAATTGAGCATGTTTGGATGAGAAGTGAAATCTAGGGAATTTAGTTGTTTTATTAAATTGTTTAAATTATGATTTTAAACTTATATCATACTTGTGAGGTTATGTTCTTGTTGTTGAATGATATTGTTGTAATTAGTGGCAAATTGCATAATGATCATTCAATATTCTTCATGCCATTTTAGTTGAGAACTTAGGGCATGTATTGTGTTTCCAAAATTGATTTGTGCATGTTGATGGCTTTACATTGTATATATATATGTTATGTTGATACATATATGTAATGTGCAAAAAATGTTGATTTTGGAAACTTGAGGATGTCGCTGTTATGACTATGGCTAGGGCATGGTTCTAGTACGGGGGAAAGCCCCTCTACAAGTCTAGTGCGCACATAGGGAGGTTACCCATGGGCTAGTAACCCTAAAGTAACCACATTTTCGGTTTGATCCGGCATGACGTCCAAGTATCCACTTTGGTTTGATTTTGCATTTAAATTCCAAGTTGTTAACTTTGTAAAATTACATCTCATTGTGTTATGTTGAAAGTTCTATTGTCACTTGATAGCATGAATTAAATGATATTGGATTGTAACTTAGTACAAAGATAAACCCATGCATTCCATACGAGTAAACTTGTTTACTCACCCCTAAGTTAATGGGTGTTTTGCAGGTAAAGAAGCCTTAGTGTGGGATGCACAGCATTCTTAGACTCACTAGAGTTCTTGAAGTATATTTTGATGACATAGAATATGCATATATTAGCATATCTTGTCCTACTTTTGCTTACTTTGATAAAACTTGTACTTATTGTCTAAGTTATGTAAAGTGCACTTAAGTGCACCTTTTGACACTCTTAGAATGTGGTTGTAATGAGGCCAAGGGCCAAAAACACTTATGTGAAATGTATGCTAACTTTGAACTTCATTGTTGCCTATGGAAGATATGTAGATTAATGCATTGAAGGGTTTTATTTTGCATATGACATGCCATGAGGCCATAGGCCATTGAAACACATCTATTTTATCACATTACATATGCTTGCATGCTCACTTTGGCAAACAAAACCATCCTTGATGAAACAAAGACTCTAAGTAGCATTTTTAGGGAGTTTTACCCTATTCTATTCTAGGGGAATTTTGGGTATTTCAAAATGTGTTTTTTTCATTTTTCCTTAGGAGTCCCATAGAAAACTCAATTTTGAGGGGGGTTTCTTCTTTGTGTTTTTCCAGAAACTACCATATTGGCCTTTAAAAATCTATTTTTTTCCGAAAAATCATTGCTGCCAGGTTTTTGCCGACTTTAGTGCAAATATACTTGGTACTGTTCATTGACTTTTTTTTGAAAAGCATGACGACCGATCTGAAACTTCCGAGGGTCTTGTGGGTGTATTTTAAGATTGTATTTTCAATTTAGGCAATTTAAAAACCTTCCAAAGCCCCATTTCCTTTCTTTGGGCAATAGCTTGGAACGAATTTTGACCTCTAGACCTGATTTTCTTGAGGGTATTTTGGACATTTTACAATGCATTTTTTTGGTTTCCGTCCGCTTTTCAGGTAGAAAAATTGATTTTAGGGGGGTTTCTTCTTTGAGTTTTTCCAGAAAAGTCCATTTAGATGCCCGATTTTACTCTCAGTTGCAGCAGTAGTGGGTTGATGGCACTGTAGCTGTCACTGTAGCTGTCACGGCCTTCGTCGGGCCGCCGCGACGTCGATTTTGTTTTTGACCTTTCTCCCTCATCCGGACTCCAAATAAAGTGAGTTTTTTTTTTTCAATTGATTAATTTTTCATTGTCTATCCAACGGTGTGCTTGGTTGTACCTAGATATTGCTAAATAATTACCACTTTACCCTTTTAGCTTTGTTGCTCGTTTTTCTTTGTTTTGTCGTTTCTCCTTCGTCCGGAATCCGGATAATGAAATTCTTGAATACATCATCATTAGTTTTTCATTGTCGTCCCAGTTGTGTGCTCGATAGCACTTGAATCCATTTTTTTTTGCAAAATGACCATTTTGCCCCTAGGTTCCTTTTTGTCCGTTTTTTAAACGACACTTCCGCATTTGTTTTCCTTTGGGTTCCATGACCTCATTGAGGGTCACATTGGTGTCTTAGAGACGCATTGTATCTATAGAAATCGTTGTTTCACCTTTCGCTTCCACATTTCGGATCCGTTATCGGGTCATCTTTTGGTCATCTTTTGGTCATCACTGACGCACCAGGTTTACAAAACTTGGGCCGTCACAAAACTGATCCATAAACAACCACCAATTGAACTCCAAGATCATCACAGATCAAATCAAAGTACCGAACAAAGAAGACATGGCTGTACGAATAGCGACCAGAACCCACCCACGACGTACTCAAATGTGTGGTAGCAATGACAGTGCTTAGTGCTCACCCACACTTACTCGTCAATAAGGTAGCATCAACGGCAACTAGTACTCGCCCAAAACACACAACTTCGTACGGTAGTATGACAGTATAAGGCACTAATTCATAACCTGCCCCCCACTAGGTCTACCCATGAAACCTCTCGATACCAATGACATCAATGTCACAAAACAATCATAGCCAAAAGAATTAAGGGAACCAGGCATCAGTGAGAGTTAGAATACGGTCCAAAGATGTTCCGGACCATCTCGGTCAATTGCACCCGAATCTATAGTTTTCAGAAATGACCATTTTGCCCTTGGGGGCCTCTTCGGGCTTTTTCTGATCATTCGTTCCCGCATTAGTTCTTATTGAGTTCCACGACCTCGTGGAAGGTCACTTTGACTTCTTAGAGTCTTATTTTCTATTTTTGCTTCCGCATTCGGATCCGTTATCAGGTCAACCTTCGGTTCATCACAGGACACGCAGGCCAAAAGACCAGGGTCGTCACAACCTATGTTTTACAAGTGTACATGATTTAATCATTGTGGTTCATTCCACCTAACGTCTATGTCAAAGGTGAGACTCAGGGAGCATCCTAGCTACCTAAGATCATTTCTAGCATAAAACACATCCTTTATGCAATTTCAACAACACAAGAGCATGCTACACATAGCAACAAGATATAACATGCTTACACAAAGTAACTAGTTAGAAACATGCTTACACAAAGCAACCAGATAGAAACATGCTTACACAAAGCAACTAGATATAGATTCTCAAAGTTATCAACTTCAAATCTAAATGCTAAATCAACTAAATATAGCAATTTAGTATGGATGTACTTAACAACATCAAATCGCCAAAAGCCAAAACCACAGTCACAATATAAACATGATTGATAACTTGGAATTGAATGCGAAAACAAATAGTGGAAGACTTGGACATCACGTCTCGGACTAAACCAAGAACAAATTGGTTATTTCGAGCATTAACCCGCTGGGAAGACCACCCTAGTGCACACTATCTCAATTGGAGAGGACTCATACCTCCCGCACTAAAGCCGAACTTTAGCCATATCACAGTAACAATGTTCCAAGACTCCAAAATAATTAAATAAGTTCACAACTTATACGTAATTTATATAATGCACTAAGTCACCTTCCATGCACAAGTAGATTGTATCCACACAACACATGCTCTAAATCCACAACTACTACAGGATGACAATGTCGAATCTGCAAAGTGCGATTTATTACACGCTATAACAATATAATCCAATATTGAAAACATAAACTCATAAATTCATTATAAGTCAAAAGTCAAGCTTTAAACATACTATCAATGTCAAATACATGAGTTAATCAATAATACCATAGAAACGGAATTTAATCTATAAACTAATTAAATTTCCTAGGTTTCAAATCTCAATCAAATGGCCTCCAATTAATACATGATAAACAATATAGCATGGTCGTTACATACACCACATCAAAACTCGATTAGGCCATAAGAACAATAAAGTGGAATTTAATTAAACCATGATAATCAAATCCCTAACATCTAAAACAACATCAAATGGTTCCAAATTAACATATGCTAGAACATAAGTCATAGTTATTACAACTATCAAGTTAAACACTTAATTAGGCCAATGGAACCCTTAATTAGATTTTAATTAATCATTTTAATTAAAATCGATAGATTTTCATACTTGTCCAAATGCTCTCAAATTAAAGTATGTTAAACAACATGCCAAGACATAATTTAAAAGCATATCACAAGTCAATTTCATGCAAGGTACGACCATGGGATTTAATCTTTCACAAAAGATAAACATTAAATAAAATATGCAATTTTTATTCAATCAATACCAATTTAATATATGTTAACAAACATATTAAAACATGATTTTCTAGCATGCCATAATTCAAATCAAAGTTATATATCATCATAAATTTTAAATCTTATACAAAGAAATAAAAATTACCAACTTTCTAAATTTGATACAAGGCATACATATAAGTTGTATAATCATGAGAAACACTCAATACAATACATATAAATCCTAAAACATTTCCTACCTCAATTGGAATGAAAATCTCAATTACCACCGAAATGAAATCGCCCTAAATTTTTGGTCCACCAGACAGATATTTCAGCCTGTTACCTTCAACTTGGGAAATTCATAAAAAAATTCAATTTTAATCTAAATTGAATGAATCAAAAGCCCAATGAAAGCTTAAATACTTTAATTTGATAACATCAATTTAGTTTAACAAAATATTTTCCCAATTGAAACAGTTTGACCCACAACTTTGAAACAAATTCTGCCCGGAAAACACATTTTCAGCCTGTAGCTTCCAACTTTGAAAATTCATGAAAAATTCATTTGACATCCAAATTGGGCAAACCTAATTTATTTAAGAACTAAACATATGAGAGTGTAAAACTGAAAATTTAATCCATGACCCAATGTCAAAAGGTTTGTGAAATAAATCATCTAAAAATATGTTTTCCAGCTGCAATAAAAACATGGACAACAGATAGTCTCGGATTTTTAAAAAAATTTAGAAATGCTCTAAAATTGTGAAAAAAATTCTGAGCAGTGTAAATCTAAGGAAAACTTCCAGTAAAAATCTTAAGGTAATTGAACCACCACAGCTCCATATAAAAATTTGTTTCCAAACCACATAAGAAAAGATTTAAATTTCCAGCAACTAGCTTGCAACTTCAAAAATTCATAACTAATTCATTTTAAATCCAAATTACATGAAACCAAAACTAAATGGAAGCTAATTGATTATATTTTCATGTTATTTATTTAATTTAACAAGATTTATTTCAAGTTAAAATAGTTTAAGGGCAGAATACAAGTCCTTCTCTTCAATGCATGTAAAACACTCAATAATGACATAAAAATACTTCAAAATAATAGATCAATACCTTACTAGAGAATTGAATCCCTAGATACCAAAGCAAAACTAGGAGTTATGCTAGATCCTTCAAGGGTTTTGAAGAAGAGGATGAGGGGAACAAAAAGTATTCCAAGCTTTATGGTCTAAAGTAAGTGGAAGGGCCTCAAAGATCAAGGTCAATGCCTAAAGCTTCAAGTTTCATCCATGGAGGCTAGGGTTTTGTGGTGAGGACGAAAGAGATGAAATGTGAAAATGTGTGAGTGGAGGAAATAGAAATCCTCCACTTACTATGTGATCCTACACCATGGTCAACACACACATCTATGGTCAATTGCACAAAAACCCTCCTTTAAAACCATTATCCCAAAGTGGCCCAAAGATATTTGCAAGACTAAATTGTGAACCTACACTTGTCACCCATCCATGACTCCTTCCTAAGCTTAATCCCACACCTACACTTGTCAACCATCCAAGCCAACAAGTGCACCAATCCTAGGCCAACAAGTGGGTGAACCCTCACCCTCCAAATGTTATCATCCAATGCATCAAAATATTTCCACACAAATGTCAACAAGTGGACCAATGGGAGTGTGACACTTGTCACACTGTTCAAATTGCAAAAAGGTCCTTTTTTAAAATATCTTCCAAATTTAATTGCAAAATGGTCCCCAAGATGAAAAATAATTACTTTATTTAATTACACTAAAGTATGCATTAATGCCCCTTTATGAAGGAAGTAAGCAATCAACATGCTTTTCTAGAAAAGTAAAAATACCACTATCATGGAAATCAAATATCATGAATGCATGCAAAAGCGAAATCAAATCCGAGCACAAAAAAGTGAGGTTGTGAAAGGAAAAAGCATAAACCAGAAAAAGACAAAATGTAAATAGTGTTCGGAAAATAAAATATGGAAATAACACAATCCCCAAAAGAAGTTGTCAATCGAAGGAAAAGAGTCTCAGAAATCATTCCAGAGCACTCGAGACGACATCGAGTGATGAAAAACTGAACCCAAAAAGGAAAAGACAACGGAAAAAAATTATCCGTGAAAATCCGGGTTATTACAACCTTCCCACCTTAAAGGGATTTCGTCCCCGAAATCCAGCCCCAACAAATAAAAGGCGAAACCAGGATAACTATAGAGTACATCTCCGAGTATCCCACACAACACGCCATACTAGTGACCTCAAAGCTGAAAGGAACACACAAACCAGTGTCATTTACACCCACGTGCTCATGACAAAACGACCTCAAAGGAAAAGTGACCACATGGCCACACAACAAGTCTAAACTTACACACAGAACCCAAGTTCAAACAAAAGAATGGAAAATAACAACCGTAAGCATTCCTCCTGATGAACCTCCAAACCGATCCATAAACAACCACCAATTGAACTTCAAGATCATCACAGATCAAATCAAAATACCGAACAAAGACGACATAGCAGTACGAATAGCGACCAGAACCCGCCCGCGACGTACTCAAATGTGTGGTAGCAATGACAGTGCTAGTGCTCGCCCACATTTACTCGTCAGTAAGGTAGCATCAACGGCAACTAGTACTCGCTCACACCACACAACTTCGTACGGTAGTATGATAGCATAAGGCACTAATTCATAACCTGCCCCCCACTAGGTCTACCCATGAAACCTCTCGATACCAATGACATCAATGTCACAAAACAATCATAGCCAAAAGCATTATGGGAACCAGGCATCTGTGAGAGTTAGAATATGGTCCAAAGATATTCCGGACCATCTCGGCCAATCCCAAACTCTGACAACAATGTCATAGGCACCATTATGCTTGAGGCCCCAAATCCTCAATACAACAAAACCGACTACTCTAATGTCTCAAAATGCTACTACCAACAACATCAATCGAGAATCCAAATCCTGATAAGCGAATTAAGACCTTCAAAAATTAAAACGAAACTCACCACAAGGCATTCCATCGAAAGTCCTACATTTCTCCCTAAAACAGATCAACTACATGACCAATCACTATGATTAAACATCAGATCCACAACCTTATCACGGATAACTAAATCCTCAAAATACAAGTCCACTAAATGGCACTCACATCAAAATGCCAACAACCAAGGTCACAAAATGAATCTCTCAAAATCGTGCTTGGCATCACCAAGCTAAATCAAAATTCCTCAATTTCAATCGAAGAACCATCACTGGAACAAAAATTCCCCAAAACTATGCCTAGTCATAACAAGGATGAGAAAACTCCTCAACAAGCCATATCTAACAGTGATCCTCCAAAACTCTTCCAAATAGTCAATCACATAAAGGCTTCCAAAATGAAAACAAGTCTCCGAAAAACATTCTCAAAAGTGCATCGAGCTCACCTCACGAATCAAACAAATCCTCAATGATATGGACATAAGTCCCCGAAAAAGAATCTCACATCAATCAACTCACTTTGAGCACCACAACCGTAAACAACCACGGCAGGAACTCCACAAGGGAAGACATGAAAGAAAGGGGACCACTAGTCCTAAAAAGGATAACACCACAACTCCATCTCTGAAATGAAAGACAACAAGGTCAAAGACTTCACCCCCTATATTGAAATAAGTCGACCAAAATTTATCAAATCCTCACCAAGGACTCAAGACAACAACGATGATCCTGATGGACCAACCAACCCCAAAACAGTGCACAATGCAACGGAGGGAAGAGACTCACTCCTTGTGAAGTCCCTAACACGAACCAACACAAAACCATTGTGGAAACCCGCATCCAGACTACGTACGACCAAGGGAAACGAATGGGAAAACCAAACCTGAAAGTCATGCATATGGCTGGGAATGCAACTACCAGAAAGAAAATCTACTTACATAGATGAAAATCAAAAGCACATGTTGCACGTTTCCATATAAACACAAAAGCATGTCATTAAAGCGCAGTAACAACATGGTATCTCAAAGCATATAAGAAAGGCATGTTATCGCCACAAAACAAGAAGGCAAATGTGGATAGACCTCCACCTACCCATGCATCACAATATCATAAATCATACTACTAACATGGTAGTAATTGAAACTGCAGAAAACAAAAGTGATGCAACAATGAACCCTATGGACATCGTGTCCTAGAGTGCCTAGGTAAAAAGGAAGGACCAGTCATAGCCATACACTGACTCCAAAAACCAATGCAATAACAACCTGCCTCAAAACAAATGTGAGCCCTTACCACAAAGGTAAGACTCTTACAATCCATCTCTGAATCTAAGGGTGACACTACAAGTGACACTAACAATGCAATGCTCTCTCTACCCGAAGCATCTATCAATCGATGTTTGATCATGGTGACTGGTCATGTAGAACATAAGTCATAATTATCACAAATATCAAGTTAAACACTTAATTAGGCCAATGGAACCCTTAGTTAGATTTTAATTAATCATTTTAATTAAAATCTCTAGATTTTCATACTTGTCCAAATACTCTCAAATTAAAGTATGTTAAACAACGTGCCAAGACATAATTTAAAAGCATATCACAAGTCAATTTCATGTAAGGTACGGACATGGGATTTAATCTTTCACAAAAGATAAATATTAAATAAAATATGCAATTTTTATTCAATCAATACCAATTTAATATATGTTAACAAACATATTAAAACATGATTTTCTAGCATGCCATAATTCAAATCAAAGTTATATATCATCATGAATCTTAAATCTTATACAAAGAAAAAAAAAATTACCAACTTTCTAAATTTGATACAAGGCATACATATAAGTTGTATAATCATGAAAAACACTCAATACAACACATATAAATCCTAAAACATTTCCTACCTCAATTGGAATGAAAATAACAATTACCACCGAAACGAAATCACCTTAAATTTTTGGTCCGCAAGACAGATATTTTAAGTTGTTACTTTCAACTTGGGAAATTCATAAAAAATTCAATTCTAATCCAAATTGAATAAATCCAAAGCCCAATGAAAGCTTAAACACTGTAATTTGATAATATCAATTTAGTTTAACAAAATATTTTCCCAATTGAAACAGTTTTGACCCACAACTTTGAAACAAATTCTGCCCAGAAAACACATTTTCAGCCTATAGCTTCCAACTTTGAAAATTCATGAAAAATTCATTTGACATCCAAATTGGGCAAACCTAATTTATTTTAGAAGTAAACATATAAGAGTATAAAACTGGAAATTTAAGCCATGATCCAATGTCAAAAGGTTAGTGAAATAAATCATCTAAAAATATGTTTTTCAGCTGCAATAAAAACATGGACAGCAGATAGTCTTGGATTTTTTAAAAAATTTAGACATTCTCTAAAATAGTAAAAAAAAATTTTAGTAGTGTAAAATCCATGGGGAAAGTTCCAGTAAAAATTTCAAGGTAATTGAAGCACCACAGATCCATATCAAAATTCATTTCTGGACCGGATAAGAAAATATTTAAATTTCCAGCAACTAGCTTGCAATTTCAAAAATTCATAACTAATTCATTTTAAATCCAAATTACATGAAACCAAAACTAAATGGAAGCTAATTGATTATATTTTCATGTTATATATTTAATTTGACAAGATTTATTTCAAGTTAAAACAGTTTAAGGGCAGAATACAAGTCATTCTCTTTTATGCATGTAAAACACTCAATAATGATATAAAAATACTTCAAAATAATAGATCAATACCTCATTAGAGAATTGAATCCCTAGACACCAAAGCAAAACTAGGAGTTAGGCTAGATCCTTCAAGGGTTTTGAAGAGGAGGATGAGGGGAACAAAAAGTATTCCAAGCTTTATGGTCTAAAGTAAGTGGAAGGGCCTCAAAGATCAAGGTCAATGCCTAAAGCTTCAAGCTTCATCCATGGAGGCTAGGGTTTTGTGGTGAGGAAGAAAGAGATGAAATGTGAAAATGTGTGAGTGGAGGAAATAGAAATCCTCCACTCACTATGTGATCCTACACCATGGTCAACACACACACCTGTGGTCAATTGCACAAAAACCCTCCTTTAAAACCATAATCCCAAAGTGGCCCAAAGATATTTGCAAGACTAAATTGTGAACCTACACTTGTCACCAATCCATGGCTCCTTCCTAGGCTTAATCCCACACTCACACTTGTCAACCATCCAAGCCAATAAGTGCACCAATCCTAGGCCAACAAGTGGGTGAATCCTCACCCTCCAAATGTCATCATCCAATGCATCAAAATGTTTCCACACAAATGTCAACAAGTGGACCAGTGAGAGTGTGACACTTGTCTCACTTTTCAAAAATTGCAAAAAGGTCCTTTTTGAAAATGTCTTCCAAATTTAATTGTAAAATGGTCCCCAAGATGAAAAATAATTACTTTATTTAACAACACTAATGTATGCATTAATGCACCCTTATGAAGGATGTAAGCAATCAACATGCTTTTCTAGAAAAGTAAAAATACCACTATCATGGATATCAAATATCATGAATGCATGCAAAACCGGAATCAAATCCGAGCACAAAAAGTGAGGTTAGGAAAGGAAAAAGGATAAACGAGAAAAAGGCAAAATGTGAATAGTGTTCGGAAAAATAAAATATGGAAATAACACAATCCCCAAAGGAAGTTGTCAATACAAGGAAAAGAGTCTTAGAAATCATTCCAGAGCACTATGGGCCACCACAGGTCCTACTTGGCTAGCCTGTTAGTTGACGAGGGTAGCAGTCTGGGCTGTGTTTTTTCGACAGTTGTAGACGAGTTTCTGGATGTCTTCCCGGAGGAGTTGACAGAACTCCCTCCTCTTTGGGAGGTTGTCTTTGCCATCAATGTCATTCCCGGTACTGCACCTATTTTTATGGCACCGTACCGTATGGCACTGACAGAGCTTGATGAGCTGAAAGCTCAATTGGATGATTTGAAAGTTAAGGGCTTTATTCGTCCTAGTGCTTCACCCTGGGGACCACCGGTTCTTTTTGCGAAGAAGAAGGATGGGTCTTTGAGACTTTGCATCGATTATCGCAAGCTGAACCATGTCACAATCAAGAACAGGTATCCTTTGCCTAGGATTGATGACTTGTTTGATCAGTTGAAGGGAGCGACATATTTTTCGAAGATTGATCTGAGATCGGGTTACTATCAGTTGAGGGTTAAGGATGAGGATGTATCCAAGACTGGTTTCCGCACACGGTATGGCCATTATGAGTTTCTAGTGATGCCATTTGGTTTGATCAATGCTCTAGTAGCTTTTATGGACTTAATGAACCGTGTATTTAGTGACCATCTTGATCAGTTCGTTGTAGTCTTTGTTGATGACATTCTTGTATACTCAACTTCTGTGGAAGAGCATGAATATCATTTAAGGACAGTGTTGTAGATCCTTAGGGATAATCGGTTGTGCGCCAAGTTCGAGAAATACGAATTTTGGCTACCAGAAATGAAGTTCCTTGGCCATGTTGTGTCAAGGGGCGGTGTTGCAGTGGATCCAACGAAGATTGAGTCAGTGATGGATTGGGAGCGTCCAAAGACAGTGTTTGAGATTCGGAGTTTTCTTGGCCTCGCCGACTATTACCGGAGATTTGTTCGGGATTTCTCTCGTTTAGCGGCACCTATGACTCGACTTACCCGCAAGGGGGTCAAGTTCGTATGGAACGAGGCGTGTGAGTTTGCTTTTCAGGAGTTGAAGGTCAGGTTGACATCCGCTCCAGTTGTAATCATTCCTGAACGTGGTTTAGGTTATGTAATCTTTTGTGATGCTTCACAAGAAGGTTTGGGTTGTGTTTTGATGCAGACAGAGCGGGTGGTTGCTTATGGGTCTCGACAGCTGAAGACTCACGAGTTGAACTATCCAACACATGATTTGGAGTTAGCAGTAGTTATCTTTGCCCTGAAGGGGTGGAGACACTATTTGTACGGGGAGAAGTTTGAAATTTTCTCCGACCACAAGAGTCTCAAGTACCTCTTTTCTCAGAAGGATTTGAACTTGAGACAGCGCAGATGGGTTGATTTTATGGAGGATTACGATTTTGAATTACAATATCACCCGGGTAAGGCCAATGCGGTGGCCGATGCATTGAGTAGGAAGTCACGGGGAACTCTTGCTAGCATTTCCCTTCATAGATGGAAAATGCTAGAAGAGCTTGTAGATCTTGGTTTACAGTGTTATGAGGATGTTTCACCGGCTATTTTATTTAGCCTTGTGGCTCAACCGGCACTTGTTAGCAGAGTTATTGAGGCACAGTTGGAGGCTGGGGAGATAAAGTCCATCTATGTTCGGATTTCAGGCGGCAAGAATGTAGAGGGTTGGACCTTACATTCAGACGGTGGTCTCAGGTACAAGGGGATGATGTTTATTCCATTATCTTGTCGTGAGGACGTTCTTCGAGATTTCTACCACTCTAGGCTCGCAGTTCATCCTGGTGGTACAAAGACGTATCATAATCTGCGACGATAGTTTTGGTGGCAGGGCATAAAACGGGATGTTTCATAATTCGTGGCTCGATGCCTTACTTATCAACAAGTGAAGGCAGAGCATCAACGACCGGCAGGATTGTAGCCACCATTACCAGTAGCTGAGTGGAAATAGGAGCATATCACTTTGGATTTCGTGACGGGACTTCTGAGGTCTCAGGTAGGGAATGATGCCGTTTGGGTCATAGTTGACAGGTTGACTAAGACGGCTCACTTCTTACCGATGGCAATGACAGATAGTGCAGAGAGACTGAGTGAACTGTATGTGAGACAGATTGTCAAACTTCATGGGGTTCCTGTGTCCATTGTTTCGGATAGGGATCCGCGGTTCACCTCTTACTTTTGGCAGAGTTTTCAGGAGGCTCTTGACACGGGGCTTCATTTTAGCACGGCGATCCATCCTCAGACTGATGGACAGTCGGAACGCACCATTCAGGTATTGGAGGATATGTTGCGGGCTTGCATCTTGGATTTTGGGGGTAGTTGGGTGGACTACTTGCCTTTGGTTGAGTTTGCCTATAACAACAGTTACCAGGCCAGTATTGGCATGGCACCTTTTGAGGCGTTGTATGACAAACCTTGCAGATCTCCAGTTTGTTGGACCGAGGTCGGTGATACTGTTGCCTTAGGTCCCGACATTGTTATTGAGACTACAGAGAAGATCAAATTGATTCGGCAGCGGTTGGCTACCGTACAGAGTAGACAGAAGAGTTACGCTGACAGGAGGAGGCGATCATTGTCTTTCAAGGTAGGCGATCATGTCTTTCTTAAGATTTCTCCGCGTAAGGGGCTCCTGAGATTTTAGCAGACTGGCAAGTTGTCGCCTAGGTTCATCGGACCATTTGAGAGTTTAGAGCGCGTCGGTGAAGTTGCTTATCGTTTGGCTTTGCCGCCAGACCTAGATAGGGTTACGACATCTTTCATGTCTCTATGTTGAGGAAGTACGAGTCGGACCCATCGCATGTTCTGCGGTGGACTGATGTGGTTGTTGATGAAGACGTGACCTACGAGGAATGTCCGGTCCAGATTCTTGATTCACGGGAGCAGGTCTTGCGGACCAAGACCATTCGATTGGTTAAGGTCTTGTGGAGACATCACGGTGTTAAGGAGGCTACCTGGGAGCTCGGACAGGAGGTTCGCTCATGGTATCCCCATTTGTTCTCCTTTTCAGGTACGACTTGATTTCAGGGACAAAATCCTTTTAAGGAGGCTAGGTTGTAATGACCCGGCCTTTTTACTCCTTTTCCATTTTTGACGATTTTCTTTTTTCATCTTTTTCCTATTTTGTCTTTTCCCTATTTCGTCTTTTTCCCGTTTCTTTCGTTTTTTCTTGCATAACCTTACTTGTTGTGCTCGAATTTGATTCTGGTTTTGCATGCATTCATGGTATTTAAATTCCATGACATCTACATTTTTACTTTTGTAGAAATGCATATTAAATGCTTACTTTCTTTGTAAAAGCCATGAAAACAAGACTTTTTGTAATTATCCATAACTTGAGGGGTTTTTGGGTAATTAAGTAAAGTAATTATTTTTCGTCTTAGGGACAATTTTGTAATTTAATTTGGAAGATATTTTCAAAAAGGACTTGTTTGCAATTTTTGAAAAAGTGTGACAAGTGTCACACTCTCATTGGTCCACTTGTTGACATTTGTGTGAAAACACTTTGATGCCTTGGATGATGACATGTGGAGGGTGGAGATTCACCCACTTGTTGGCCTAGGATTGGTACACACGTTGGCATGGATGTTTGATAAATGTAGGTTCAATATTAAGTCTTGGAAGTTTACATAGGATGGTGACAAGTGTAGGCTTGAGATTAAGCCTAGGAATGAACCATAGATTTATGATAAGTGTAGGTTCACCATTTAGTATTGCATTATGTGTGTGAGAGAGGTAGTGTAAGAGCACATAGTGAGTGGAGGATTTCTAGCCCTTCCACTCACCATTTTACACTTTATCATTTTCATTTTCACTTGTCTTCAAGAACCATAACCTAGCCACCATTGGAGAAAAGCTTGGTTAATAGCTTTTTTCTTCATTTTGGCCTCCTTCCACTCACCTTAGACATAAAACCTTGGAAGACAAAAGCTTCCTCTCACTCCCCTCTTCATTAACCCTAAACTTGTTTTCCATTTTGAGCTTGGTTGCTTGGATTATAGAGATTCAATTCTCTATTGAGGTAGGGGGTGTTATCATTTATCTTCCAAGTGATTTTATTTGTTCCTATAGTGATATCTAAGTTATATGTTTGTCTTGTATTAAAATGAGAAATAAATGATTAATTGTGACTTGTATGTAATTCACTTTAGACTTGATAAATAACATGACCATGGCTTGATTCATAACTTATGTTAATTTGAGGTCATTTAGAGTTGTTTTAAAATCTAGAGGGATTAATGAATTAATTTAATTAATTTTTATATATATGCTCCCATGACTTAAATCAAGTTTTGAAGTGATTTATATAATAACCATGACATGTACTACAACATATACTAAATTGAGCATGCTTGGATGAGAAGTGAAATCTAGGGAATTTAGTTGTTTTATTAAATTGTTTAAATTATGATTTTAAACTTATATCATACTTGTGAGGTTATGTTCTTGTTGTTGAATGATATTGTTGTAATTAGTGGCAAATTGCATAATGATCATTCAATATTCTTCATGCCATTTTAGTTGAGAACTTAGGGCATGTATTGTGTTTTCCAAAACTGATTTGTGCATGTTGATGGCTTTACATTGTATATATATATGTTATGTTGATACATATATGTAATGTGCAAAAAATGTTAATTTTGGAAACTTGGGGATGTCGTTGTTATGACTATGGCTAGGGCATGGTTCTAGTACGGGGGAAAGTCCCTCTACAAGTCTAGTGCGCACATAGGGAGGTTACCCATGGGCTAGTAACCCTAAAGTAACTACATTTTCGGTTTGATCCGGCGTGACGTCCAAGTATCCACTTTGGTTTGATTTTGCATTTAAATTCCAAGTTGTTAACTTTGTAAAATTACATCTCATTGTGTTATGTTGAAAGTTTTATTGTCACTTGATAGCATGAATTAAATGATATTGGATTGTAACTTAGTACAAAGATAAACCCATGCATTCCATACGAGTAAACTTGTTTACTCACCCCTAAGTTAATGGGTGTTTTGCAGGTAAAGAAGCCTTAGTGTGGGATGTACAGCATTCTTAGACTCACTAGAGTTCTTGAAGTATATTTTGATGACATAGAATATGCATATGTTAGCATATCTTGTCCTACTTTTGCTTACTTTGATAAAACTTGTACTTATTGTCTAAGTTATGTAAAGTGCACTTAAGTGCACCTTTTGACACTCTTAGAATGTGGTTGTAATGAGGCCAAGGGCCAAGGACACTTATGTGAAATGTATGCTAACTTTGAACTTCATTGTTACCTATGGAAGATATGTAGATTAATGCATTGAAGGGTTCTATTTTGCATATGACATGCCATGAGGCCATAGGCCATTGAAACACATCTATTTTATCACATTACATATGCTTGCATGCTCACTTTGGCAAACAAAACCATCCTTGATGAAACAAAGACTCTAAGTAGCATTTTTAGGGAGTTTTACCCTATTCTGTTCTAGGGGAATTTTGGTTATTTCAAAATGTGTTTTTTTCATTTTTCCTTAGGGGTCCCATAGAAAACTCAATTTTGAGGGGGGTTTCTGCTTTGTGTTTTTCCAGAAACTACCATATTGGCCCTTAAAAATCTATTTTTTTCCGAAAAATCATTGCTGCCAGGTTTTTGCCGACTTTAGTGCAAATATACTTGGTACTATTCATTGACTTTTTTTTGAAAAGCATGACGACCGATCCGAAACTTCCGAGGGTCTTGTGGGTGTATTTTAAGATTGTATTTTCAATTTAGGCAATTTAAAAACCTTCCGAAGCCCCATTTCCTTTCCTTGGGCAGTAGCTTGGAACGATTTTTGACTTCTAGACCTGATTTTCTTGAGGGTATTTTGGACATTTTACAATGCATTTTTTTGGTTTCCGTCCGCTTTTCAGGTAGAAAAATTGATTTTAGGGGGGTTTCTTCTTTGAGTTTTTCCAGAAAAGTCCGTTTAGATGCCCGATTTTACTCTCAGTTGCAGCAGTAGTGGGTTGATGGCACTGTAGCTGTCACAGCCTTCGTCGGGCCGCCGCGACGTCGATTTTGTTTTTGACCTCTCCCTCATCCGGACTCCAAATAAAGTGAGTTTTTTTTTTAAAATTGATTAATTTTTCATTGTCTATCCAACGGTGTGCTCGGTTGCACCTAGATATTGCTAAATAATTACCACTTTACCCTTTTAGCTTTGTTGCTCGTTTTTCTTTGTTTTGTCGTTTCTCCTTCGTCCGGAATCCGGATAATGAAATTCTTGAGTACATCATCATTAGTTTTTCATTGTCGTCCCAGTGGTGTGCTCGATAGCACTTGAATCCATTTTTTTTTGCAAAATGACCATTTTGCCCCTAGGTTCCTTTTTGTCCGTTTTTTAAACGACACTTCCGCATTTGTTTTCCTTTGGGTTCCATGACCTCATTGAGGGTCACATTGGTGTCTTAGAGACGCATTGTATCTATAGAGACCGTTGTTTAACCTTTCGCTTCCGCATTTCAGATCCGTTATCGGCTCATCTTTTGGTCATCACTGACGCACCGGGTTTACAAAACTTGGGCCGTCACAAAATCGATCAACAAACAACCACTAATTGAACTCCAAGATCATCACAGATCAAATCAAAGTACCGAACAAAAATGACATGGCTGTACGAATAGCGACCAGAACCCACCCACGACGTACTCAAATGTGTGGTAGCAATGACAGTGCTTAGTGCTCGCCCACACTTACTCGTCAATAAGGTAGCATCAACGAAAACTAGTACTCGCCCACAACACACAACTTCGTACGATAGTATGACAGTATAAGGCACTAATTCATAACCTGCCCCCCACTAGGTCTACCCATGAAACCTCTCGATACCAATGACATCAATGTCACAAAACAATCATAGCTAAAAGAATTATGGGAACCAGGCATCAGTGAGAATTAGAATACGGTCCAAAGATGTTCCGGACCATCTCGGCCAATCCCAAACTCTGACAACAATGTCATATGCACCATTATGCTTAAGGCCCCAAGTCCTCAATACAACAAAACCGACTACTCTAATATCTCAAAATACTACTACCAACAACATCAATCGAGAATCCAAATCCTGATAAGCGAATCAAGACCTCCAAAAATTAAAACGAAACTCACCACAAGGCATTCCATCGAAAGTCCTACATTTATCCCTGAAACAAATCAACTAAATGACCAATCACCATGATCAAACATTAGATCCACAACCTTATCACGGATAACTAAATCCTCAGAATACAAGTCCACTAAATGGCACTCACATCAAAATGCCAACAACCAAGGTCACAAAATGAATCTCTCAAAACCGTGCTTGGCATCACTAAGCTAAATAAAAATTCCTTAATTTCAATCCAAGAACCATCACTGGAACAACAATTCCTCAAAACTACGCCTAGTCATAACCAGGACGAGAAAACTCCTTAACAAGCCATATCTAACAGTGATCCTCCAAAACTCTTCCTAAGAGTCAACCACATCAAGGCCTCCAAAATGAAAACAAGTCTCCGAAAGACATTCTCAAAAGTGCATCGAGCTTACCTCACGAATCAAACAAACCCTTAATGATATAGACATAAGTCCCCGAAAAAGAATCTCACATCAATCAACTCACTTTGAGCACCATAACCGTCAACAACCACGACAGGAACTCCCCAAGGGAAGACACGAAAGAAAGGGGACCACTAGTCCTAAAAAGGACAACACCACGACTCTATCTCTGAAATTAAAGAAAACATGGTCAAAGACTTCACCCCCTATATGGAAGTAAGTCAACCAAAATCTATCAAATCCTCACCAAGGACTCAAGACAACAACAATGATCCTTAAGGACCAACCAACCCCAAAACAGTGCACAACGCAACGGAGGGAAGAGACTCACTCCTTGTGAAGTCCCTAACACGAACCAACACAAAACCATTGTGGAAACTCGTATACAGACTACGTGCGACCAAGGGAAACAAATGGGAAAACCAAACCTGGAAGTCATGCATATGACAAGGAATGCAACTACCAGAAAGAAAATCTACTCACATAGATGAAAATCAAAAGCACATGCTGCACGTCTCCACATAAACACAAAAGCATGTCATTAAAGCGCAGTAACAACATGGCATCTCGAAGCACATAAGAAAGGCATGCTATCGCCCTATAACAAGAAGGCAAATATGGATAGACCTCCACCTACTCATGCATCATAATATCATAAATCATACTACTAACATGGTAGTAATTGAAACTGCAGAAAATAAAAGTGATGCAACAATGAACCCTATAGACATCGTATCCTAGAGTGCCTAGGTAAAAAGGAAGGACCAGTCCTAGCCATACATTGACTCCAAAAACCAATGCAATAACAACCTATCTCAAAACAAATGTGAGCCCTTACCACAATGGTAAGACTCTTACAATCCATCTCTGAATCTAAGGGTGACACTACAAGTGACACTAACAATGTAATGCTCTCTCTACCCGAAGCATCTATCAATCGACTTGATCCCAAAAACGTCATCGCGCAAAGAGAACTCAAAGAAAATGGCAACTATAGCCATACCAATAACAATTAAATCAATCACCACGAATGATCTCCAAAACAACCATCATCATCACCGATCAATGGACAACGCCTATTAAAACAAAACCAACACTGATTCCATCCGAACTGCGCTTGTAGCTAGCCAGCACGGTAGCATGACAGTGCCATGCACCTGCCCATAAACGTACCCGCCCACGAAAAATGTAAGTTCTAGAGGAATATTCCTGGATAATCAAGGATCCTAAGAAGTCCATAACCTCATAATGGCCCAAAACCAACAAATCCACCACTACAGTAACTCCAAATGACTCATCTCACAAGAGCCTAAACAAAAGGTGACCATCCACCTACCTTAAAACTAATACTAGGTCGACAACAACCTATACTACCACGAAACTGTGACTACAATCACCATCAACCTCAACTCGTGCCTCAATGACCAATCCCATGTCATGCCAAATATGCAACACAATTATGCATACGTCACATGTCATGCTCTTTACATTACAATAAAATAATGCTAAACAAACAGCTTACAACATGTAGCACGTAAGCATATAAACATGTTATCAACCAAAACATATTATCACAAAGCATATAAACACATAGAGCATGGCAACAAAAGCATGATATACACCCAAAACCCGTCATCCTAAGGTTTTAGAACCTAGGAGCTCTGATACCACCTGTGACGACCCTAGATTTTTCAACCCAGTGTGTCCTATGATGAACCAAAAGAATGACTCGATAACGGATCCAAAATTTGGAAACGAAGGAAACTAAGTGGCCACTAGAGATGTACGTCATCCCTAAGGCATCAAAATGACTCCCCATGGCATGATCAAATTGCATTATATGCTATTGTGTGATGATGTGAACATATACGCAAGTGTAAAATGGTATTTTAAACATGCTACAATGGCCCATGGCCTTATTACAACTCATTTACAACATTTGACATGTCAGACCTCCAAGTTAGAAAAATTACATTTCATAGACAAATCATGAACATGCTAACACTTGCATGTGAACAAGAATGTTTCTAAAGAAGCTCAACTCAGCAAATCACCCAAGCAATTGCAATCTCCAATCTTGTATCCTGTACCTGAAATATGCCCCAATATCGTAGGGGTGAGTAATATAAAGCTACTCGTAGGAAATGATGTATCGACCTACGTTTTACAAGTATACATGATTTAATCATTGTGGTTAATTTCACCTAATGTCTATGTCAAAGGTGAGACTCAGGGAGCATCCTAGCTACCTAAGATCATTTCTAGCATAAAGCACATCCTTTATGCAATTTCAACAACACAAGAGCATGCTACACATAGCAACAAGATATAACATGCTTACACAAAGCAACCAGATAGAAACATGCTTACACAAAGCAACCAGATAGAAACATGCTTACACAAAGCAACCAGATATAGATTCTCAAAGTTATCAACTTGAAATCTAAATGCTAAATCAACTAAATATAGCAATTTAGTATGGATATACTTAACAACATCAAATCGCCAATAGCCAAAACCACAGTCACAATATAAACATGATTGATAACTTGGAATTGAATGCGAAAACAAATAATGGAAGACTTGGACATCACGTCTCAGACTAAACCAAGAACAAATTGGTTATTCCGAGCATTAACCCGCTGGGAAGACCACCCTAGTGCGCACTATCTTAATTGGGGAGAACTCATACCTCCCGCACTAAAGTCGAACTTTAGCCATATCATAGTAACAATGTCCCAAGATTCCAAAATAATCAAATAAGTTCACAACTTATACGTAATTTATATAATACACTAAGTCACCTTCTATGCACAAGTAGATTGTATCCACACAACACATGCTCTAAATCCACAACTACTATAGGATGACAATGTCAAATCTTCAAAGTGCGATTCGTTACACGCTATAACAATATAATCCAATATTGAAAACATAAACTCATAAATTCATTATAAGTCAAAAGTCATGCTTTAAACATACTATCAATGTCAAATACATGAGTTAATCAATAATACCATAGAAACGGAATTTAATCTATAAACTAATTAAATTCCCTAGGTTTCAAATCCCAATCAAATGGCCTCCAATTAATACATGATAAACAATATAGCATGGTCATTATATACACCACATCAAAACTCGATTAGGCCATAAGAACAATAAAGTGGAATTTAATTAAATCATGATAATCAAATCCTTAACTTCTAAAACAACATCAAATGGTTCCAAATTAACATATGCTAGAACATAAGTCATAGTTATCACAAATATCAAGTTAAACACTTAATTAAGCCAATAGAACCCTTAATTAGATTTTAATTAATCATTTTAATTAAAATCTCTAGATTTTCATAATTGTCCAAATGCTCTCAAATTAAAGTATATTAAACAACATGCCAAGACATAATTTAAAAGTATATCACAAGTCAATTTCATGCAAGGTACGGCCATGGGATTTAATCTTTCACAAAAGATAAATATTAAATAAAATATGCAATTTTTATTCAATCAATATCAATTTAATATATGTTAACAAACATATTAAAACACGATTTTCTAGCATGCCACAATTCAAATCAAAATTATATATCATCATGAATTTTAAATCTTTATACAAAGAAATAAAAATTACCAACTTTCTAAATTTGATACAAGGAATACATATAAGTTGTATAATCATGAGAAACACTCAATACAACACATATAAATCCTAAAACATTTCCTACCTCAATTGGAATGAAAATCCCAATTACAACCGAAACGAAATCGCCCTAAATTTTTGGCCCGCAAGACAGATATTTCAACATGTTACCTTCACCTTGGAAAATTCATAAAAAATTCAATTCTAATCCAAATTGAATGAATCCAAAGCCCAATGAAAGCTTAAACACTTTAATTTGATAATATCAATTTAGTTTAACAAAATATTTTCTCAATTGAAACAGTTTTGACCCACAACTTTGAAACAAATTCTGCCCAAAAAACACATTTTCAGCCTGTAGCTTCCAACTTTGAAAATTTATGAAAATTCATTTGACATCCAAATTAGGCAAACTTAATTTATTTTGGAAGTAAACATATGAGATTATAAAACTGAAAATTTAAGCCATGATCCAATGGCAAAAGGTTAGTGAAATAAATCATCTAAAAATATGTTTTCTAGCTGCAATAAAAACATGGACAGCAGATAGTCTCAGATTTTTAAAAACATTTAGAAATTCTCTAAAATGGTGAAAAAATTCTGAGTAGTGTAAAATCTATGGGGAGAGTTCCAGTAAAAATTTAAAGGTAATTGAAGCAATACACCTCTATATAAAAATTCATTTCTGAACCGGATAAAATAAGATTTAAATTTCCAGCAACTAGCTTGCAACTTCAAAAATTCATAACTAATTCATTTTAAATCCAAATTACATGAAACCAAAACTAAATGGAAGCTAATTGATTATATTTTCATGTTATATATTTAATTTGACACGATTTATTTCAAGTTAAAACAGTTTAAGGGCAGAATACAAGTCCTTCTCTTCTATGCATGTAAAACACTCAATAATGACATAAAACTACTTCAAAATAATAGATCAATACCTCACTAGAGAATTGAATCTCTAGTTACCAAAGCAAAACTAGGAGTTAGGCTAGATCCTTCAAGGGTTTTGAAGAGGAAGATGAGGGGAACAAAAAGTATTCCAAGTTTTATGGTCTAAAGTAAGTGGAAGGGCCTCAAAGATCAAGGTCAATGCCTAAAGCTTCAAGCTTCATCCATGGAGGCTAGGGTTTTGTGGTGAGGAAGAAAGAGATGAAATGTGAAAATATGTGAGTGGAGGAAATAGAAATCCTCCACTCACTATGTGATCCTACACCATGGTTAACACACACATCTATGGTCAATTACACAAAAACCCTCCTTTAAAACCAAAATCCCAAAGTGGCCCAAAGATATTTGCAAGACTAAATTGTGAACCTACACTTGTCACCAATCCATGGCTCCTTCCTAGGCTTAATCCCACACCTACACTTGTCAACCATTCAAGCCAACAAGTGCACCAATCCTAGGCCAACAAGTGGGTGAATCTTCACCCTCCAAATGTCATCATCCAATGCATCAAAGTGTTTCCACACAAATGTCAACAAGTGGACCAATGAGAGTGTGACACTTGTCACATTTTTCAAAAATTGCAAAAAGGTCCTTTTTGAAAATATCTTCCAAATTTAATTACAAAATGGTCCCCAAGATGAAAAATAATTACTTTATTTAATTACACTAAAGTATGCATTAATGCCCCTTTTATGAAGGAATTAAGCAATCAACATGGTTTTCTAGAAAAGTAAAAATACCACTATCATGGAAATCAAATATCATCAATGCATGCAAAACCGGAATCAAATCCGAGCACAAAAAGTGAGGTTGTGAAAGGAAAAAGGATAAATGAGAAAAAGACAAAATGTGAATAGTGTTCGGAAAAATAAAATATGGAAATGACATAATCCCCAAAGGATTTTGTCAATCCAAGGAAAAGTGTCTCGGAAATCATTCTAGAGCACTCTAGACGACATCAAGTGATGAAAAACCGAACCCAAAAAGGAAAAGACAACGGAAAAAAATTATCCGTGAAAATTTGGGTTATTACAATCATAGTTGGTATCAGAGCACTCCAGGTTCAAGTGTCTCTAGGGTATTTCGTTATAAGACTTCCACATAGCATGTTCTCTTTATTAGAGCTTAAGTTTAGGATTCATTATATTCGTATACGGTCTGTTTAAATCGTACTGATGTCTGTCTTTCTATGTTAACACTATGATTAATGCTAGAAGAGGACAGAACATGCAAGGAAACAATCGACAGAGGAGAGCAGCACGTACGTAGCAGGAACGCCTGCGGCGTCAGCAAATGGAGGAAGAGCAGCAAATACCTGGGTTTCAGGATGATGATGGTCAGTTTCATGAGGGGCAGGAGGAAGTTTAGCAGACTCGGGATCAAGGAGGAGATTTAGAGTATCCTCCTCATGTCAATGACCTCATTGCTCGAGCTATAAAAGCTGGGGTAACAGCTGCACTTCGGAATCATCCACAGGTTCAGCAGGCACCGATACCAGTACTGGTTGTTCAAGTTAATACTTGGGAAAAGGCTAGGAGTTCTTTCACAAAGGGGAGCTCACCTGAATTCTCTGGCTCCACCGATGCAAAAGCAGCTCACCAATGGAAATAGGACATTGAGCAACATCTTCGCTTGGTTCATTGCATCGAGGTTCAGAAGCAAATGCTTGCTACCTTCAAGCTAGTTAGGGATGCATTACAGTGGTGGGAGTCAGTTACCACCACAGAGGAGAGAATGTCATTGACTTATGATCAGTTTAGTGCACGTTTTGATGAGAAGTACTTTTCTTACGTAGTCAGGGCAACTACGAAGACAAAGTTCCTCAATCTGCAGCAGGGAAACATAACAGTTGTAGAGTTTGAGCAGCAGTTCACGCACTTATCTCTTTTTGCTCCAAAGGAGGTGGATACAGAGGAGAAGAAGCACAATAGTTTTGTTAAGGGACTGATGTGGTTTATTAAGCGAGCTATTATAGGTAGTCCAACCTACACTACTTATGCTCAGGTGGTAAATGCCCTTTTACAGCACTATCAGTTGACTGTGGACTTCAGACAGGCTAAGGGTGAGAAGTGGGGTGACAGAGACTCTACTAATCAGTCAGCTGAGAAAGGGAATGGCAATGGACACCGATAGAATGACAAAGGCAAATTCCAGGGACATCAATCTTGGAAGAAGCACAACGTAAAGGTGAGATAGACCTTAGAAATCCTAGCTTATTGGAATTTGCTAGATAATTTGAATCTTCTTTTATTTACTTCGGAAACAGCTTTTAAGATTTCAAAAAACATAAAACTCTTTTCAGAGAAATCATAAAAGATAATTCTCTAAAAATAGGAATTTTTATTACTGAGTTTTTAAAAAATAGTTTTCATAAAACTGAACCAAGCAAAGTTTTTTTTACAGTTTTTTAATTTTCAGTTATCAGAAAACAAAAATTATTTTCAGAGTTACAAACAAAGCAACCCTTTAATTTTCAGTTGAGTTCAGACTAAAGTCTTAGGTGAGTGGTCCCTAGGCCCTAACACACTAAAAGTTTTTATTTCCTAAACCACAACCATTAGAAAAGTACCAAAAAAAAAATAATTTAAATTTTTTTCTAAATTTTATTTTATTTTATTTTACTTTTTGTATTATTACCTTTTAAAAATTTTATTTCCTTATATTATTGTAACCTAACCAATAGAGAATTTAATAGCGGGCCCAAATAATTAACTCCTATTTTCTTTCCTTATCTAACTTTTATTATTTCGAATATGGCCCGGTTTGCTTGCTGGATTTTGGTGCTTTGCATGCCCAAGGTATGGGTTTTGAGTCTCGCTAGGTGTTTTTTGTGACTAGCATTCGCTGCCATTGCATTGCTTTACCCGGCTCGGGTGGGGACGCACCTTTTCGGGTCCTTGGGGATTAGTCGAGTTGTTGAGGGACCCTCGGCCGGGTTAATGAAAAAAAAAAAAACCTTTTTATATATATATATTTTAATCCTTTTCCCCTTATTCCACACTGCTTCTTTTTTTTTTCTTTTTTTTTTTCCATCCTTTATCATTTACACCAGCTTTATTAATTATGGAGTATATATTTATTATACTAGTTATATATTATATATTGCAAGAAGGATGATTTTTAAAGAAATATAATTAACTATTATTTGATATTTTCGTATATTACACATTAGAAGACTACTTTTATATTTTTTTTCCCTAAGGCCTCAAATTATATATATATATAGTAACCTGGAAATAAAAAACGGCCATACGACATCTACAAATCCCAACCCAACCAAACAACAAAACACACAAAGGCATAGGACACACCTAGATCAACATGCATAGAAAGCCTATAAAACTATGAGGTCAGAGCACAACAGTGACAAGAAAGAGGGTTTAACTAAAATCAAAACCTATATCCACAAAGTCCATAGTCACTAGATAAACCATTGCCTGTGTACCTCCTAAGTGATTTGGTGGAGGCAAGATAAGACACCCCATAGGGCCCACTGCACCAATATAGATACCCAAAGAAATGTACCAACCACGCCGATGGAACAAAACCATTATGACTGTTGATTTTTGAGGTTCATTCTGACAGACCATAAGATGACGTGGGTTTCGAGAAGTACCCAAAGTCACCGGCCACCGAAAAGGAGGAAGAATCAAGTTCGCCAACAAATCCCTAAACTTTGAAGCCTTCATAACTAAGAAACAACTTTGACCCAGATTAGCAACCAAAACACCACTGATAGTCCGATCCTTCGCCAGACCAATATTTTCCACCATCACAGACCATAATTGGTGCCATCATGCACTACCATGGATTCAAGTGATGACTTGTTACGGTGAGAAGACATGACCATGGCTGAAACAGATGGATTGGAGCTGCTACAAAAGGAAAAAAGCAAACCCGCCAAGGTAATAGAACACTTAAAAGAGAAAAACATGTCTAGATCACCGATTTTAAGAGAGTTTGCTGGCTGATCGTCATCCCCACTAGCAAACATCTGAGTCAGAGGGAACGATAGACAAAAGACAACTAATAATGAAATCGATGCAAAAAATAATTGGAGAAAACGTGAAACGACACAGTTAGCAAAAAAACTCGTACTAATACCAGGATCAAAAGGACAGTTGGTGTGGCCCTCCCCCAAAAGATTGCTAACACTCCAAAAGCCATTAAGGAGCACCACGACCACAAACGTTGCCAACCCGCTATAGTTCACAGCATGGGGCGAATACACACCGTAAGCACGAAGATCATGAGAGAAAAGGGAAGCCATCCCAAAGAACAAAGAACCACCGGCAGAAGACTTCGGACTCTGATCAACAGAGAACCTCAATAGAGAGAGGTGTTAGGAAACGTGCAAGTTTTAAAAAACTTTTTGAGGGATTTTCAAACATAGATCTTGATTCATCACATAGAAATAAGTTTTATACAAAAATAAAATATGATGTATCATTAAATTAATAGATTAAATACTTACATCAAAGGTTTGAGTAAATCTTAGATCTCTCCTTTAAAGTGAATGTTCTCACTTATTGTAGATCCTTTTACTAGATGCCTTCTCATTGGATCTCCATATTCTTGGTAATGGTCTTGCCTTTAGGAATCACCCATAAGCCTCCATGAAAGACCTTGGAAAACTAGGCTTGTGGAAGCCTCCATTAGATGAGAACACTAACCCTAAATTTCTAGAAAGAGAAAATGTAACGACCCGGTCATTTGCCTTCCTTTCCTTTTTCCTGAAATTTTACGGATAATTTTTTTCCATTTAATTTTCTTTTCTAAGCTCTGTTTCTTGTAGCTTAGTGTCATCTCGAGTGCTTGGAAATGGTTTCTGAGATCTTTTCCATGAATTGACAACTTCCTTTGAGGACCGAATCATTTCTGCATTTTCACTTTTCGGACACTATGCGCCTTTCGTTATTTTCCTTGTTTCGTCTTTTTCCCTCTTATGTCTTTTCCCCATTTGTCACATTGTTGGCACAACCTCACTTCTCATGCTCAGAGTTGGTTTTTGACTTCACATGCCTTCATCTTGAGTGGTTTCATCGAAATATGTATCTTTACTTTTGCAAGAAACTACTCTGGTTGCTCCCGGTGTCCATAGGGGCGTGGATGCACAATTCTTCAGAGTCTTTTTCTTTGCTTGGGGTGTTTTTCGTAAATATATTTTGAAGATATTTTATTTCAGGGGTATCTAAGAAAATATCTTTTGGAAGATATTTTCATTCTGGGGTAGTTTCGCAATTAACCCTTTTTATAGGGGCCATTGTGCAATTAACGAAAGTTATTGCAAAATGTCTTGTATGGAGCCTAGATCCTCATACGGGATTCATTTTCACTTTTTGTTGACTTGTAAATTCATAGAATTCCGTTCTGGTCATTTTTCTCTAGTTTCAGAGTTTCTGGACCCGGTTGCCGCTGAACTTGTTCGGGGCATAACTTTCTGCTCGGGACTCAGTTTTTGATGTTGTTTCTTCTGTTATTCATATTTTCTCATTTTGAATCTTTTTTGTTCACGGAGTTTTTCCGTTTGAGCGCACTTGCTCAAAATCCACTTTTCCGGACCTTGCGGGGCCCTTTCGGGGCACTTTTTGTGATTTACTATAAATAGGTGCCTTAAAGAAGAAAAATCAGATTTTCTTCTTCTTCCTCCTCTCCTTGCATGACCAAAGGCAGCCATGGATGCCCATGGAGCTGCCATCTTCTCTCTCCTCCTTTAACCGACTTTTCCTAAGTGAAAATCTTTCGGCCTTTGCATTTGTTGCTTGCCTCGTCGTGCTCTACCATTACCCCTTATTAGAAACCATTTCTGACCAAATTTTGAGTTTGGAATTTAGGCTAAGTTTGGATTTCCATGGGGTTTCTTGGAGATTCATATAGATCGTGTTGTCCCCGACAAAACCTAGGAGTTTCGTCGAATTCGGAGATCTTTCGTTTTGATGGCTTTTGAGATTTTCATCTCAAATTGAGGTAGGGGGTGTCTTAGGATTATATTGTGTTGTATTGATGATTATATGAGCATATACAATTTGTGAGCATGTTTTGTTTAAGATTTAGAATTTAATTTAATTAATTTTTATATTTGAGATTTAATTCATATGGTTTTGTGTATAACATGGAATTAAATTGTGGCATGCTAGGAAATTAAGTTTTAGTATGTTGATTAACATATATTAAATTTGGGGCATTTGGATAAGAATTGCAAAATTTATTTAATATTTATCTTTTGTGAAAGTGTAATTCACATGGTGATAACAAGCATAAAATCATGATGTAATGTGATATTAGGATAGGCCTTGGCATGTTCTCTAACATAGATTAAATTGAGGGCATTTGGAATTGTTTAAAAATCTAGAGGAAATTAATTAATTAGCTTGATTAATTTTGTTTTAAGTGTGATTAATTTTGTTTTAAGTATTTTAATCACTTAACTTGTCATTTGATATTATATATGTGATGACCATGACATGTCCTTCAATATATATTAAATTGAGGTTATTTGAGATTAACTTGGAATTTAGAGAATTTAACTATTTATGTTTAATTAAATTCTACTTTATTACTCCGTGGATTTAATTGCATTTTGGAAGTTGTATCTATATTTAAATCATGGATTTGGATTCGGTGTATGTTCACTTGATTACTTTTGAGCATTGGATAACATAGTTGTTATTTTTATATTCATGAGAATATGTTTTCCTTATTGGATATATTGTTGCTATGTGTAAGGAATTGCACACTTTGTATTTGACATCTTTCATGCCATAGTAGTTGTAGACTTTGAGCATGTGTTGTATACGTTTCCAAATTTGGATTGTGCTTGGTAAATAGTTGATATCTTGTATATACATGTTGATATATATACGTTGTTGCACAATTTGTTGATTTTGGAAACTTGAGGATGTCGTTGTTTGGCTACGGCTAGGACTTGGTTCTAGTACGGGGGACTGTCCATCTATATAGTCTAGTGCGTACATAGGGAGGTTACCCATGGGCTAGTAACCCTAAAGTAACTATGTTGTCGGTTTAATCCGGCGTGACGTCCGAGTATCCACTTTGTTTGATTTCGCTTTTCATTTCAAGTTGAAAACTAGATGATGTTATAACTTGTTGTTCCTTATTTGTTTTCTTGTTTTAAGTTTCAAGATGTTTACTTTGAGAAGCCATGCTTTATACATTGTATTGGGAGTTCCAATGTTGGTTAATGGCATCTATATCATAATTTGTGTTTTGATGTTCAAATGTAGTTTAGGAATGATTCTATAGATTCATTTTGAACATAGACGTTAGGTGGCATGACCCATTCTTGTTGTTTTCGTATTTTGGATTTCAAGTTGAAGACTTGAGATTCTATATCTTGTTACTTTGTATAACATGTCTCAATGTTATTTGAATTGTATGAACAATGTGATCATGCTAGAAATGATCTAAGGTAGTTAGGATGCTCCCTGAGTCTCATCTTGATATAGACATTAGGTGGTATGAGCCATTTAACATGTTTCACCCTAACGTGATAAAACTGTAAAATGCTAGGTCGATGCATGCTCATCTCCTACGAGTAACTTTATGTTACTCACCCTTACGTTACTGGGGCATATTTCAGGTACAGGACTCAAGACTTGAAGATTTCATTGCCTTGGATCGTTGGGTAGCTTTATGTATCAAACTTGTATTCTTTGACTCTACGTATGTAAAGTGTACATAAGTACACTCCTTTTAATACATTTGACATGTCGGACATGAGGCCAAGGGCCAAGCAAGTTTATATTTGCACTTGTATTCAATTGGTGCCATATTTTGCTTGAAAATGTATTTTTATCAACTATGGAGGCTTTGTATGCTAAAACTTGTTAATGGAATGTAAAGAGGCTTTAGGCCATGTTGGTACATCTATTTTATCATATTGCATGCACTTGCATACTCACTTTGGCAAACAACACCATCCTTGATGAAACAAAAACTCTAAGTAGCATTTTTAGGGAGTTTTACCCTATTCTGTACCAGGGGCATTTCGGGTATTTCACAATGTGTTTTTTTCATTTTTTTCTCAAGATTCATGTAGAAAACTCAATTTTGAGGGGGGTTTCTTCTTTTTGTTTTTCCAGAAAATGCCATCTTGGCCCTCAAAAATCCATATTTGTCCGAAAAATCCTTACTGCCAGGTTTTGCAAATTTTTAGTGCAAATGTACTTGGTACTATTCATTGACTTTTTTTTGAAAAGTGTGACGACCGATCCGAAACTTCCAGGGGTCTTGTGGGTGTATTTTAAGATTGAATTTTTAATTTAGGCAATTTAAAAACCTCCCGAAGCCCTATTTCCTTTCTTTGGGCAGCAGCTCGGAGAAATTTTTACCCCCTTGACCAGATTTTCTTGGGGGCATTCTGGGCATTTTACAATGTATTTTTTTTGTTTCCATCAACAATCGGGGTAGGAAACTTGATTTTAGGGGGGGGTTTCTTCTTTGAGTTTTTCCAGAAAAGTCCGTTTAGATGCCCGTTTTTACTCTCAGTTGCAGCAGTAGTGGGTTGATGGCACTGTAGCTGTCACAGCCTTCGTCAGGCCGCCGCGCCGTCGATTTTGTTTTTGACCTTTCTCCCTCATCCGGACTCCAAATCAAGTGAATTTTTTTTTTTGAAATTGATTAATTTTTCATTGTCTATCCAAAGGTGTGCTTAGTTGCACCCAGATATTTTTGGATAATTATCAGTTTACCCCTTTTAGTTTTATTGCTCGTTTTTCTTTATTTTGTCGTTTCTCCTTCGTCCGGAATCCGAATAATAAAATTTTTGAGTCCATCATGATTAGTTTTTCATTATCTTCCCAGTGGTGTGCTCGATAGCACTTGAATCCACTTTTTTGTAAAATGACCATTTTGCCCCTAGGTTCCTTTTTGTCTTTTTTTGAAACGACACTTCCGCATTTGTTTTCCTTCGGGTTGCATGACCTCATTGAGGGTCATATTGGTATCTTAGAGACGCATTGTATCTCTAGAGACCGTTGTTTCACCTTTTGCTTCCGCATTTCGGATCCGTTATCGGGTCATCTTTTGGTCATCACTAAAGCACCGGGTTTACAAAACTTGGGCCGTCACAGAAAATATATTCCTTTTTCTTCCAAAAGTCACCCATAAAATATACATGAACCACGTATATATAGGCAACATAAAGATAAGGAAATGAAACATTAAATCCTTTTCAATCTCTAATTCACATATCTCAAATCTAATAGGATTCTAATATCAAGTTGGGCTATGAGTGAGAATCCTTTGGGCTTATTATTTTCTTGGCTACAATGAATTAATAATTGGTCTGATCCATGGATACAATTCAATTAATTCATAAATTAATTTCTACTCCACTAAAAGAAATTAATTGAACTCTAATTAAATAATAAATAACCTCTAAGTCAATGTTGCACTTTGACCCCTCTATGCATAATTAGTTATTGGATAAATAAAGCCATCAATCCGACTACTTAATTAATATATTTATTTTGGTACCTTTGATTATTTTCAGCTTGATCACAATAAAACATTTTTTTGACAAAAATAATAATTTAAATAAATAAATATATAATAAATCATTTTGTCTAAAAACACACGAAGGCCTTCGAATTTACTTTGTGATCAACCATAATCAATAAAAAATAAATAGAAGTAGCAATAATACAAATATTGAAAATATAATCCTCTAACTATTAATTACATAATTACCCAAAGTGCCGGTCCATGGATTCCGATGATTCTGTCGAACAAATCAAAGTAATTACTAATTAATAAAGGAGTCTATACTTCTCCCATGCTTAGAGTCAAATACCATAATAGTGATAGGGAGCAATTGCATACGACGGCTCTCGTAATATATCTCAACCTAATGTGGATCCAATTCAAGTCTTAGTTAATAATGAGTCCATCCATAATTACCGACTATAAACAATTTATGATTACTATTTATATTCATGTATTGATCGCTATTACATACATATATAAATATTTCGTGTAATTAAGTGGACACTATCAATTCCATAATGAACGAAACATAATACATTGAATTCGCCAATTATATAAATCATAAATATTTCAGATATATCAGGAACATATGTTAGTATAATCCAAATAAGAATTTGCTATGTCAGGGCATATAAATCCCAACAGCTCCCACTTGCCCTCATAGCCAATTCAAATTGCATCTAACTCTAATGTTATCCAGGTGATGATCAAAACTATTGATCGATGACACCTTTGTTAATGGATCAATAAAGTTGTGTTCCAATGCAATATTTTAGCCACGAGTACATTTTCTTGCCAGCTAATATCATGTAGGACATGATACTTCCTCTCAGTGTACCTTGTTCCTCTATGGAACCTTGGGTCATAGGTTTGGATTACTTCTGCACTATTGTCGCAACATAGCTTGATATACAGGCTAGTATGCTCCACAACCTCTAAATCAGTGAGATCAAACCAAAAGGCTTTCTTTGTTGCCTTTAAGGCTGCAATGTACTCCATCTTCAGGTTTAAGTTAGTAGTTGGAAACTGCTTAACAATCTACTAACTAATTTCCCTTCCATTGAGTGAACAAACACTAAGTCATGAACCTCATAGTATCAACATCTGATTTAAAATCAAAATCAGCATACTTGACTAGGACCATATCATCACATCCATAAATGAGTATGAGATTATTAATTCTCCTAAGGTACTTTATGATATTTTTCACAACAGACCAGTTATCAAGTCTGGGATTAGACTGATATCTACAGACTATCCCTACAATGTAGCGAATGTCCTGTTTGGTATAGACCATGGCATATATGAGAATCCCACATGCCGAAGCATATTATTCCACTCTCATTTGCTCAATCTCCTCTACTAGTCTTGGAAAACTACTTACCAGAGAGAGCAATCCATGTCAATAAAGTAAGAACTTATTCTTTAAGTTTTGCATACCAAACCTGGTTAAAACTTTATCAATGTAGGATTATTAAGATAAACCTATTTTTCTTTTAACTTGATCTTGCAAAAGCTTGATCCTAGGAATGTAGCTTACATCTTGAAGATCCTTCATTTCAAAGTAATTGAACAACTACCTTTTTACTGATAACAAAACTTCCACATCATTCTAAATGAGTAGGATGTCATCAATTTATAGAATTAGAAAAATAATAACATTACCCTGTACACACATGGTTCATTTACTAAGAAATCTTCTGGTATCCTTTTGTAGATTGACTTGCCTTCCATAAGTATCACCCCACTAGAAAGTTCTACAAGATCCCATATTTTATTAGAATACATAGATTCCAACTCTGATTTCATAGCAACTTGCCAAAATGATCTCTATCCATATCGATTCACGCTTCTGTGTAGTTTACTGGGTCCAACTCATGTTTAACAGGGATGTCTATAAAGGTCTCACCTAAAAACATGATTCTGTCACATTAGATGATAATCCTCCCACTACATCAATATACTGATGTAGGAATCTATGTACTAGATGATACCGATGCATCAATAGGGAATTCATTTATAATTCTTAATCTCTATAATAAGTGTGTTCATTTATGGTACAGCTGGTACTAATACCATATTCTCTAACATTATGCTACTAGGTATATGATTCATAATATGATCCTCCTATAGATAAACAGTGAGTGTAAACAATCAACTTTTATCATTGATATCAAAAAATAATCCATCTCAGTGCCTTTAGAGTAGCGATCACATCAAGTATACCTATGATCTGCTTTCAACTTACTTGTCTATATCAAACGCACATGTACAAGACTACACCAT
This sequence comes from Cornus florida, assembly GCF_030987335.1. NCBI lineage: Eukaryota > Viridiplantae > Streptophyta > Magnoliopsida > Cornales > Cornaceae > Cornus > Cornus florida. Next base: position 14,950,528 of record NW_026775581.1, on the reverse strand, counting down.
ATGTGCATGTGATTCAAACTAAGATTTAGTCAAAAACATAGTTCAAAAAGTATCCTTGAGACAAACTAAGATGAATTGCAGTTCATAATGTGCATTGATATCGTCAAGGCTAAACTCTAAAATGAAAGAGATAATGTAGCACGACAGATCATAGATCTAACCATGTTAAGCGGAATTCTGTTATTCCTATTTGACACCTCAATTCATTGAGTATCAATTGTGGAAAAACTGGTACATAACACCCTCATTGACCATATAGTCTTGCAAATATCCCAAGAAATACTCATATCCATGATCAGATCGAAGTGTTTTGATAAGTTTACCTAATCTATGCTCCACATCAGTCTTGACACTCTCGGAATATGCTAAAATTTTAAAACTTGTGTCACAACAGGTAAATTTATCCAAAACGTGAGTAATCTTGCTTGGATGTTCAGAAGACCACACGTGTCTGTGTGTATTGACTCCAATTGTTCTTTATGTCTATTTCATTTAGCTGATTAAAGCCCTTAGGGTTATTATCCTTCAATACAAGATTCACAAGTTAGTTTAGGCTCTCCTACCTCACTAGGTAATAAACATTCTTTGACCAATCTTTGAATCTCATTTTGACTGATTATAACCCAATAATAGACACTAAAAATACAATGACTAAGGAGTAACAAATATTCTCTTAACATTCAATCTATAAGATGCAACATTAGTTTCTACATCCTACAAATATTAAGAGCTTGTGGTTATAATATATTAACCATCTTTCAATACACTAGAAGCAATCGCACATCTATTCAATTTTATAAAATCAGTTTTATCAAAAGTAACATCAAAGTTTTTATAAACCATAGGAGAAAAAAGAATGAGATTGCGTCTAACATCTGTGCATAAAGATAGTTCTCTAATATTAATATCCTCATACTCTTTAATTTCAGATGTATTACTCCCACTGACTTAGCTACAACCTTGGCATCAGGTCAAAAAATAAATATATATCCATGTCATCAAGACTTCTGGAATCCTGAAATCCTTCCAACGAATTGCAAACATGTTTAGTGGCTCCAGAATCTATCCATCAGGAATTAATAGATGCAACCACATAACATGGTTTAATGATTAAATATATATTTTCCTATGCCATGTCATTGCTTAGACAGTTCATTCCTTAAATGTCTTAGTTGGCTGCAAAAGAAATAATTCCCTTCACCCTCAACATACACTACCTTATATCCTTTAATCTTTTAGATCCTCATGTTGTGTACTGGCCTAGTCATATTGTCATCCTTCTTCTTTCATTTGCCCTTCCACTTAGGCCTAGAAGAAGATGGTATAAACTAGGGTAGATTGATAAGAACGCCCATACTTTTGATTATCCCTTCAATTGTTACCAAATCTATAAGAATATCAGCGAGTGTGAACTCAAACTGGTTCCTTATTTAGTTCACTCTAAAAGAGTCGAACGAGTTTGGTAACAAGGCACTAATCAGGTCAACTTGAAACTTACCACACAAGTCAGCCCTATTGACCTCCAGTTCAATTTTTAAATAATAAACTATCATTTTCCAAAATCCAATCTTTTACTGGAGATCTTTAGGCTATCTTGATGGTCTTTAAATCTGACATAGTACTTAGGCATATGCTCTATATAATCTTACCAAAATACCTCATTGACATCTAACATAATGCTTAAAGAAAATAAAATAATGTAAATATTAGCTTTGGAGAGTATTCGAGATAAATTCTAGAATGTAGCACCGAACCATATCATTTGCCTTATTTCACTTATTAAAAGCATTAATGTCAAATTGGGTATCTTAAAGTAAAATGATTAGGTATAGGAGTGTTAAATACATTTTGTACCCTTATGTTGTGAGTAAAATATCTAAGTTCATTTTTTCAGTCCGTATAAATAAGGTCCAGTTGCATTGAATATGTTAGCAAACAGATTAAATGGATTAGACATAATTAATCTGAATATAAATGCATTCATACAATATACAAGGTGAATTATTAATATTATCATGCTTATTTAAAATTAAAATGAGTTTGTCAACCACATAGTATAATAAATCTCAATAGTATAGGTTCATTATCACTATTGGTGAACAATCACTTTTAATTAATGTGGGTCCCTCAACTTCGTAGCATAATAAATCACACAATCAATACGTCAATAACTTATCCTGATAGAGGAGTTCATTATTACTATTGTTGAGATTCATTTGCTATTAGGCGAGCATTTCCATTAAAATAACAATATGTGGGTCCTTTAACCATTTTACATGAAAAATCGGATAACCAATATACCAATAACTTATTCGGTTGGCGAAGTCCATTATTGCTATTGGCGGAAAAATTCCATCATTTCCATATCTCTTAAGACAATGCCTTGTCTATATATATGAAATGATTCCCGATTATGTTTAGCCTTTCTAAAATCATTTAGTGTAGACCACTCAATTGGGGAGCTAACACTATTGATTTTAGATTGAGTATATAATGTTATTAATGCTCCAACGAAAAACAAAACATTAAATATCTTATCATTATAATTTAGACTCTTTAAATCATGCGTAGGGCCTTATTTTTAAAGATCTAATTACAATGAACATTTAATATTTTTATTTTCATGAGACAACCATTCTTGTAATTTTTAGGCTCTTCAAATCATGCGTGAGCCTTATTTTTTAATATCTAATTACAATGGTTATAATAACGAATGCCTTGAGGTAATGTATGAAAATCCCCGCTCCCACTCAATTTTTAATTATTTATAATTAGGGTTTTCAATTTATGATTTAATACATGCAAAACGCCTTGATTTTAATCCAATTAAATTTAGAAAATATCTGGACTTTTAAATGATTCACTAATATTTAATTTGAGGTACACTTTAAAAATAATTTACAAAAATAATTTTTCGTTTCCCAATAAGTGCCCTCTAATTAATTAGTAATCAAATCCAATTAAATTTCATAATTTAATTAATACAAATCAAGTCATTTAGATAAAAAATCATGGATCCAATGCATGAACAATAATAATCGGCAATTAATTATTCCATGCATCATATAAATTATTAAACAACAGACAAAAGCAAATAAAATGGCCAATGGAATTAGCTTTTAACATTTAAATACTATTCTTGTTGTACGAGCATCCACCAACGGCTTGTTAACACCTGTAGGGAGCTGGTACGTGCTTAGGGAAGCAAAACAGTGCTTGGGACGCGCCCGGAGGACCTTGCACGCGCTGGCACGCACCTCTGATGTTCCCAGTGCGTGCCACACACTCTCACGCGCTTGCACGGGTCAAAGGGAGGTTGCAGCCCGTGCCACGGGCCAGTCGTGCGTCTGGAAGTGGCCAACGCATTCCACGCGCTGGCACGCACCTGATGGCGCCATTCTTGCTGGCGCGTGATCCTCACGCGCTGTGATACCCCTGGATTTCTGGATGCGGATTGGCCAGGCCTACGCCCGAATACCCGAGAATATAAAAAATAAATGGTAATAATCGAACACAGAATACAACAAGTAAAAATAAGAAAAACTAAAATGCTAATCAGAAACTAAAATGATAAATAATACCATATAATAAATTTTCATTAATAAATTCTCCGGATACAAGAAATCCACCAATTTATACAACTCGGGAATCCATAATATGTGGACCCCTGGAAAACCAAAACTGAATAACCAACGGTTTACAACTAGATACTAAAATCACAAAGAGAACTTCTTTGTAGACAATCCGGAGGAATGAAGTAGACAATCTCTGCTCAGCATAAACAATCCCTACTCCTGACGAATACCTGAAAAATGATGATGGGTCAATACCACAAATAAGTTCTACTCTACTACAGTCCAAGTAGAGACCCGATACGCAGATACATCATAGATAACTCAATAATAACTAAATAGTCCATATATATATATACACACACACTATAGGATGCTCACTAGTCCATAAGTCTGTCTCTACCTGAATAGAAGGTAACATGCAAATTGCACAATAAGTGGGCATGTATACCTAGACCTACCAGGGGACCAGATGTCGACTATATCCAGTTATCCATGCTAGGAGATATGCGCACCCTAACCATGATCCTGAGACTCAAGCTCATATCATGGTACCATAATCATATATATAAATCCATCCAAAAATCAAGGTATGTCATTCAATTATTTATTGACCTGACACAGATATAAGTAGGATCTAACCTTATAGTTAATCCATTCCCTTATTCCAGAGTAGGTAGGATTTATTATTTTGAACTAATCCGTCCTTAGTATGCCACGTCCCATACTAGTGCATACAATCCATATAATTGACAGAACAGAAATAAATAGTTCATCAATCATAGTCCAGAGTAAGCATAATAAAAATTTGATATGTATATGATCATATTATGCATCTAATACAAGATTTAAAAATCATGTCACAGTCCTTTAAATTGTTAAAATAAGATTAAGCAATTAAATCCTCTATATCCATTAACAACATGCTAATTTGTTTAAAATTTCATATTGTTCTAACCATTAGCGTATTATGCATCCAATACAAAATTAAAATCAGATCATAATCGCGGTCATTAAATTGCTAAAATAATATTTAAGCAATTAAATTCTCCTCATCCGATAATAATATGTAAACTTGTTTAAATTTTCATATTGTTCTAACTATTAGCATACAGTTATAAATTATACATTATGGGACTTTAAGATGTCTTGAAACATTATTTAGAATCCCTACAATCAACCCAAATCCATTCTGAAACTCCAAAACACCCAAACAGTGCCTAAAATATCACCTATACGCACCAAATCAAGAGAGCCAGCTCAAAAAAATGTAAAGCGGGCTCTACCACAAAGGGAGCCAGCTCCCCATCATATGGAGCTGGCTCTACTCATGAGGGAGCCGGCTCTACATCACATGGAGCTGGCTCAACTCTTGAGGAAGTCGGCTCCCACTTCCATCGAGCCGACTTTCTCCCTCTCTGAGAGCCCTAACCTAATTCCCACCTGTTTTACTCCTTCATCCCCATCTCCAGCAAGTTTAATGTAATGACCCGGTCATTTTCTTTCCTTTCCCTTTTCTCAGATTTTCACGGATATTTTTTTTTCCGTTATTCTTTTCCTTTCTAAGTTCCGTTTTTCATCACTTAGTGTCGTCTCGAGTGCTCTGAAATGATTTCTGAGACTCTTTTCCTTGGATTGACAATTTTCTTTGAGCACCGAGTTATTCCCAGATTTTTCATTTTTCGACATTATTCACTTTTTGTCATTTTCCCTATTTCGTCTTTTTTCCTATTTTGTCTTTTCCCTGTTTGTCACTTTTTAGCATAACCTCACTTTTCGTGCTCAGAGTTGGATTTTGACTTCACATACCTTCATCCTAAGCGGTTTCCATGAAATACGTATCTTTACTTTTGTAAGAAAGTACTCTGGTTGCTCCTGGTGTCCGTAGGGGTATTGTGCTATTAATTGTTTACTTTCATATCTTGAATATTGCTTAATTACTTAAGTGGTTGATTAGAAATTGTAAATCTATAAATTGCGAAAATTGGCCATTGACTCTATTCACCCCCCTCCCCCCCCCCCCCCCCCTCTAGAGTCAATCCTTGGGCAACAGTTGTATAACATGTTTAACATTGTTTAATATACTTAAGCATGTATACTTGTATGTCGTTGTTCACTTAAAATTGCATGAGTAGCTTAGGATGATCCCTGAGTCTCACTTGACATAGACGTTAGGTGGCATGAGCCCCTTTGACATGTTTCACCTTAAAGTGATATAATTGTAAAACGCTAGGTCGATGCATGCTCATCTCCTACGAGTAGCTTTATGTTACTCACCCACATAGTGGGGACATTTTTCAGGTACCGGAATCAAGATTCGGGATTCACATCATGCTTGGATGATTTGTAGACTTGAAGTTCTCATTTCTTATAAATGTTGGCTTAAAATGCCATTTATAGCTTTATATGTCAAAATGTGTAAATTTGATTCTATTTTTGTAATGTGTACATAAGTACACTCTTTATAATGTATTTGACATGTATGAGATGAGGCCATAGGCCAATGACATCTAATTTGTAGCCTATGTAACTTTTAACTTCATGAAATATTGTGAAAATATTGAAAAATGCCGAGTCATTGCTTCATTATGCTTGCATCGGGTGTGGGAATTCCATTTTTATTCTTTCATAGGATCTCATTAATCATGTATGAAGTGTGGCCAAGGGCCAAACGGTAATTTGAAATCATTTGTTAATTTTGGTTTTCAAATTTCCCTTTTCTTGTTCATCTTCGCCTTTTTGCCTGTTGGGGGGTCGAATTTTGCATCGGTGGTATTTTTAAGCCATGGACCATTGTAGCACGTCCTAATAGGTATGTTACATTTGCGTGCATGATTATTTTCAAGAAAAACCTCTTCCTTGGCAATTTGAGCCTCCTAGGAACTCATTTTGAGGTTTTGTTGCATAATCTGATTTAGGGGTATTCTAGACCTTTTATATCAGTTTTATTTACTTCTTTCGACATGGTCGATTAGAAAACGTGATTTTAGGAAGGGTTTCTTCTTCATGTTTTTCCAGAAAACATCATCTTGGTACCGGAAATCCCTCGTGAAGTTTCAGCTTCCAGTTTTCATTTTAGCAACTTTTTAGCTCTTTTGACCAGATTTCTTGGGAGGGCGTTTTAGCCATTTTACAGTGAGTTTTTTTTTTTAATTCTCTTACAAGTCAAGTAGAAAACTCAATTTTGAGGGAGGTTTCTTCTTTGTGTTTTTGCAAAAAAATTCATCTAGGCCTCCAAATTCAGTCTCTGTTCCGGATTTTTCTGAAAATAAAACCATACAGAAGCTTTATGGACTGTAGCCAGCCATGTGTGCACCCAGCGCGCACGCGGCGTGCATGGGTGCGCACATGGGCGTGCGCATGGGGCTGTCATGGCCCCTCGTCGAGCCGCCGCGACATCAATTCTTCTTTTGGGCTTTTCTTCTTCGTCCAAACTCCGATTCAAGTGAATTTTTTTTTTAACTTGACTAATTTTTCGCTATCTTTCCAACAGTGTGCTCAGTTGCACCCAGTTCTTCCTGAATAACTACCATTTTACCCTTTTTGCTTTAAGTGCTCGCTTTTCTTCGTCATGCCGTTTCTCCTTCATCCGGATTCCGAATCATGCGATTCTTGAGTCCATCTTGATTAATTTTTCGTTGTCCTTCCAGCGGTGTGCTCGGTGGCACCCAAATCTACAGTTTTTAGAAATGACTATTTTGCCTCTGGGGGCTTATTTGTCATATTTTCGATCTTTTACTTCCGCATCAGTTCTTATTGAGTTCCACGACCTCATGAAAGGTCACTTTAACTTCTTAGAGTCTTGTTTTCTGTTTTCGCTTTCGCATTCGGATCCGTTATCGGATCATCCTTTCGGTTCATCACTGACGCACTGTGCTAAAAACCAGGGCCGTCACAGTTCTCCTTCCGACCTAGAAAAATGAAGGATAATTTAGAGAATTTTTTTAATATCAAGGATATTTCAGTAAATTCCTCTAAATATACACAATATAATATATACATACACTAATATATACACTACAGCGTATAAAAGTAAAGGCAAGTAAACGCGGATGGTAACTTTTCGACGCCAATTTGTTTTAATCGACGCGGCGCAATCTGGGCCATACATCTGAACCGGTAGGAACAGGAGAGGATTCCTTCCCAAGCAAAAGGGGCAACGTGGCAAAGCTGTGTCAAGAAAAATTGGGGCAACGTGGCAAAGCTGTGTCAAGAAAAATTGGATCGAATTTGACCAACTAGAGTGAATCGTGGTCTCCTCCAATGATCAATTGCATTTTCTCTTTCTATTTTACAAAACCATATCTCTAGGGTGGTTCTCCTCCACAAGCGCTGACGAAGACCATTAATTTTAGAGGTACAGTTTTCTTCATGTAATATATTTTTTTTTAAATATTTTTGATCGCCTGAAGAAGTCATTCAATATTTTTTTTGCTTCAACAGTTTTAACCATTAGACGTAATTCCCAACAATTCAATCACCTCCTTCCCAAACTGCAGGTGATCGAGCAATCGCAAAGGAGACACTCCCGGTGCATGTTAGCGAGATTGAGGCGCAGGATAGCATGGATGCCTTACGTAGGATGAGGATCGATGTGAGGGAGTCGACCATGGTGCGTCCGGCGGAGGATACCCCGACGCGGAGGCTGTGGATCTCGAGCTTGGATATAGTGGTGTCCAACTTCCACACCCCGAGTGTCTACTTCTACCGGCCCACCGGTTCATGTAACTTCTTCGACGCGGGAGTGCTGAAACGCTCCCTGAGCAGAGCTCTCGTGCCGTTTTACCCGGTGGCTGGGCGGCTTAGGAGGGACGAGGACGGCCGGACCGAGATTTACTGCAACGGCGACGGTGTACTCTTCGTGGTGGCTGAGACGGACTCCACCGTGGATGATTTGGGTGACTTTGCACCCACTTCCAAACTCCGGTGTCTCGTTCCGGCTGTTGATTACTCTGGTGGGATTGAATCCTTTCCTCTCCTAGTCTTGCAGGTACATTTTTGTTTTGGTATATTACTATTATTTGTCTAAATTAAGAAAAACATGCAATCTAGCTAGCTATTTTAAAGTAGTTGCATTTGATTCGATATATCCAACTCTTGAGTCTGCTCAATATTTATTAAGAATAATGTTTGGGAGATCAAAGAAGAATCTGATGTGTATTTATCCACATAATCTATTTAAACAGTTTTTAAAAAATAATAATTTAACAAGCAATGGCCTATTTTCAATGTTAATTCGATAATTTTTTTTGGTACTCCTATCATTACTTATTTATTAATTATGAGCTAGCTAGCTCTAAGTATGATGTTGGACGGTCTGTAAATTTCATTTTTTTCTTCAAATGTTATAGAATGTATGAAAATGTCACTGCTAAAATTACAATGTGCTTCTACTGGATTATTAATTTTTTTTTTTTCTTTTGCATTTTATATTTTAAATATTTGAGAATTTATGAAGATACGCTAACTAAAATTATAATTCCCTCCCTGAATTTTTTTTTTATTTTTTTCATTAAAATTTTATCCCCTCACAATTTTTTGATTCCGTCACTTGATTAATATGTCCAACTCTTGGGTCTGCTCAATATTTATTAATTAAGAGTTAGCTAGCTTTAGCATGATGATATTTTGTTTGTTATGGTTCTGAATTAACAGCTCACGCATTTCAAATGTGGTGGAGTTTCGCTTGGCGTTGGTATGCAACATCGCGTGGCAGACGGTGCTTCTGGTCTCCACTTTATCAACACATGGTCCGACATGGCTCGTAGTCTAGACCTCAAGATACCGCCATTCATCGACCGGACCCTCCTAGCTGCCCGCAACCCACCCCAGCCTGCATTCCACCACATTGAATACCAGCCCCCTCCGGCTATGAAAGTTTCTCTCCAAACAACAACAGATCAATCCCAATCGGCTGTGGTTTCTGTTTTCAAGTTAACCCGGGACCAACTCAACGTTCTCAAAGGCAAATCAAAGGTAAATGGGAATACGGTTAGTTATAGCTCATATGAAATGCTAGCATTGCACGTATGGCGTTGTGCGTGCAAAGCCCGTGGACTTTCAGATGATCAAGAAACAAAGCTGTACGTTGCCACAGATGGACGGTCCAGGCTCGAACCTCCACTCCCACCTGGCTACTTTGGAAATGTGATCTTCAATGCCACTCCTATCGCAGTAGCCGGGGATCTTCAATCAAAGCCACTTTGGCATGCCGCCAGTCGAATTCACGATGCATTAGTGCGGATGGACAACAATTATTTGAGGTCAGCTCTTGATTACTTAGAATTGCAGCCTGATCTAAAGCCCCTTGTCCGTGGTGCCCATACTTTTAGGTGTCCGAATCTCGGGATAACCAGTTGGGCTAGGCTGCCTATCCATGATGCAGATTTCGGTTGGGGCAGGCCAATTTTCATGGGACCTGGTGGGATTGCATATGAAGGATTAGCATTTGTTTTACCAAGTCCCACCAATGATGGGAGCTTATCTGTTCCAATATCGCTGCAAGCCCAACACATGAAACTCTTCCAGGAATTCTTCTATGATTTTTAAATATATAAGGCGGCTGACAATTAAACTGGTGCGGGCCCGGTTATAGCTACCTGGTTGGTTCATACTTCATAGATGTCATTTTTATTATTATTTTGTATTTTTCTGGCATGGTTATGTTTATTATGATGCAAAATACTTGACCTATAGCCACCCACAGTAGGCAAGTGTTTTGTGCGTGTAAGGAACATGCATGAGTAGTGAAGGTATGTTTGATTTTAGAGGGAATAAGTCAAAAGAAATTTTTGGGGGATTTGTCCGGCTGAATGATTTGGTTAAGTGGATATGGGTTCTGTATCATAAATTTCATAAAACGGAGTTTAATTTAAACAAAGTTGAAAGTGAAAAGAATTTAGTGCTATTTCCCTTACATTTTGTTACTTCCTTTATCCTAGTAGAAATGGAATCTCTAAAATAGATATGAAATCCGTAAATATCATAAGAACATTGAAGATAAAGTCATCTAATATGCAGTTTCATAACTTAATTCGTTTATCTAAATAGGTGTATTTTGAGAATTTTTATAATTTCAACTACTTTTTATGTGAACAATTTACTATTAAAAATTATTATAAGGTCAATTCCGCTCAAATAAAATAGTTGAACGAACATAATTTTTTATTTTTTTTATCCACATTTTCATATAACCTCTGATCCGAATAATTGGATAATAATTTTTGAATTTGTAACTTTAATCAAGCCTCTAACTCAGATATTTCTATCACTTGAATGAATTGAATAAATTTTAAATTTTAAATCTTATTTACTTCATTTAAACTAATAAAGGATTTCGTATAAAATTTAGGGAAAATTACATATAGATGGAGTTAAAGTTTCATATTTACTTAGAGACTGAGTCAAAGTTCCATATTTCTCTAAAATGGATTGCTGAGGTGGCACATGGTTTTTTACTGTTTAAAAAATTATGGTGCCTAAAATGCCCTTCCTTAACAAAAAAGTAATACCTTCAGTTCAAAAAAGTAGTACCTTCAGTTCAAAAAAGTAGTACCTCTGGAGAAAAAGTAGTACCTTCGCGGGTGTTTAAAAAACATAGTACCTGGACACCAAAAAGTAGTACCTTCAGTTCAAAAAAGTGGTACCTTTGAAGAAAAAGTAATACCTTCACGGAAGGGTATTTTAGGCACCACAATTTCTAAACAGTAAAAAACCATGTGCCACCTCAGTAATCCATTTTAGAGAAATATGAAATTTTGACTCAGCCTCTAAGTAAATATGAAACTTTGACTCCATTTATATGTAATTTTCCCTAAAATTTAAGGCATGAGTAATAATTTTTCCTAAATACATGCATGCAATTCAACACCAATCACATGCCACTGGGACCCGCTTCAATCAATTGATTCTCTCTTTAAAGATGGCTGTACTTCTCTGAATGTCATTATTGCCCACCGACAAGAAGAGTTGACGAGTAAAGGGCAGCCGGTACAGCAATAGCTACACGCTGGCAATGCATATGTGGATTGCTGTGCTGGCTAGTTACGGTAATTTGTTAGTCAAAGTTAACCGTATGATTATAATTATTTATTATTTTATTAGTTTTTGGTAGAGTTTTTATTAACAAAAAGAAACAAACAAACGATAGAAGCTTTGGGCCCACTTTGGACTAGCAACCAGGCTGCTAAATGTGGCGATGAAGATTGCTATCACAATGTGCTGACCCAACGTTAGCCAGCACCACACCATCCCTTGCTATCGCATTACTAACTCATTTGCTAGCAAAAATCTAATTTATACGGGTTGCTCTAACAGTGTGTGATATAACAAAACGTAACCCATAAATTTCGTAACCCACCTTACCTTCCATTTATAATCAGATGTTCACATAAATTTTGTATCTATAATTAAAGAACCAAATATAAAAAAATAATAATAATTTATTTATTTATAAAAATTGAAACTTTCTGAGATATTTTTTATAAAAGAAAGAATTTGTCTTTTGATTCAGTCTCTTTGTTAGTTGAATCCAAAGACCGGTGGGACTTGATCTTGAATCGATTTGTCAACAACCTTGGATCTTCAATTTGTACTTGAGAAAGACAACCGTTGATTTTTGATCGAGAGATAACAAAGCTTGATCTCGAACAATGTCGTTTGATAATTCTTCAAAGTTGTTGAATCGGCATGATTTCAGATTGTTGTTATTCGTCTTCAGAGAATTAGTGAATTTGAGGAAGAACGACATGACTTTGGATGTACTTGTTATTCTTCGCCTTCAGAGAATTTGATGAAGAACGACATGATTTTGGATGTGCTTGTTGTTCTTTTTTGAATTTGAGGAAGAATGGCACGGCATTGGTTGTGCTTGTTGTTATTTTTCTTCAATGTTTGGATGTTGGGCATGAATGTCAACAGAGCTTCTGTATTTTACTCTGGAATCTGGATCTCTGGTTCTCTAAATTTCTAAGTATCGAATTTCTAGATCCCCAAATTTCTGAGTTTCTTAATGTCCCTTCTTCCTTCCTCCATGTCTCTATTTATAGACTTCCTGGATAAACACACAATCATAATTGGGCCGGGTGTGTGTTTGCGAGTGCGTGCTTTTGTGCGTGCGTGTGCATGCGTTTGTGTGTGCGCCTACGTGTGTTTGTGTATGCGCCTACGTGTGCTTGTGCATGTGCTTGTTTTTGTTTATTTTTTTGTGTGTGCGTGTTTGTGTGCTTGTGCGTGTGTTTATTTATGTTTGTTATAATTATTCATTAGGGTAATTATTCCGAATATATTTTATTGGGAATAATTATCTTACGTGTGATTGTGCGTGTGCCTGCGTGTGCATGTGCATGTGCTTTTTTTTTTTTTTTTGTGCGTGTGCGTGTGTTTGTTCGTGTGATTGTGCGTGTGTTTATTTGTGTTTGTTATAATTATTCATTAGGGTAATTATCCCCGAATATATTTTATTGGGAATAATTATCTTTTTATTTAACTAACTGTGGTAGACTAGTTAAATAATTTAAATTGACTAAGTTTGGGCCAAGTAAACAATTTAAATAAATATGAGACTCATATTGATAGGCCAATTTGCCAAGGGAAAAACACATAAAATTTGTGTCTACAAATTGCACAGACTTCAAGTCTGTAATACCTCGATATTTTAAAGGATTTATTAATTGGGATTAATTACTTTTGTTTTATTTTTAAATGATTTGTTTGATTTAATTGGGATTAATTTCTTTAATTTTATTTTTAATGATTTATTTTATTTAATTGAGTGCTTAGATTAATTGTCTTACATTAATTAGATTATATTTTGTGATTATATTTGTTGAACTGATATGATGATTGCTATGTGTGTATTTGATTATTGATTGAATTATTGGTGTGTTGATTTTATTGGTACGGTGTGACTTGATTATAATTTCTTATTTTGTTTATGTACTTCATGTAATTAGTTATTTTAATTTAAGTGTTTATTTAATTATTTAATTTATTTAAATTAATTGGATGTGGGTTTAAGGGAAGTTGGACCAAAAGATGTGGTCTTGGGCTTGTATGAAGCCTTATTGGTTTAATTAATAAAGGTCCATGATTATTTGATTATTTAAATGATCATTTTTGTATAATTATAAATATATATATTTAATTATATATAAATATAATTAATTAATACATGTTATGCAATGATATATATATATATATATACACATGTAATATAATATATGTAAAGATTATTATTTTATTTGGTAGTCCTAATAGGAATATGATTTGTATTCTAATGTGTATAAATATACATATAAGGCTTTAGGGTTAAAACTTTTACACGTAGAAAAATAAGAGAGGCAGAGAGAGAGGAAAAAAAATGGCTGACAATGAGGAGGCCGGATCTGAGAAGAGGATGTCGGATTTGGAAAAGACAATTAAAGGTTGAAGCGTCGATTTCGTTTTGAAACCTTCAGGCGAGTTCTTCTATATCTTTCCTCTTAAAACTCATATGGATTTCACCTTGAGTATCAATACTTTAATTAAATTTATTTGTTTAAAAATCATGGTTAGATCGGAATAATTAAAAGTATAAACTATTATATTTGATTTTTAGATTATTGGATTTTAATTAATATATATAGGTGTTATATATATATTTTAAAATCAATCTATAGGTGGATTTATAACCCAAGAGGGTTAATTAGGGTTTTTTTATTTTCTAGAATTGTTCTGGAATTTTCTGGAATTTTTCTGATATTTTTCTATATATTTAGGAATTTATTAGGATTTATTTTCCTATTATTTGTTAGGAAAATAATTATATATATATATATATATATATATATATATATACTGCTTATATATACTACGTAATATATACATTGGCATATGTGGGGTGGCGTTTAATGACCCTGTCATTTTCCTTCCTTTCCTTTTTCGGTGATTTTCTTTTTTCGTCTTTTTCCTATTTTGACTTTTCCTTATTTCGTTTTTTTCTCGTTTATCATTTTTTCTTTGCATAACCTCACTTTTTGTACTCGGATTTGATTCTAGTTTTGCATGCATTCATGATATTTGATTTCTATGATCATTGTATTTCTGTTTTGTAGAAAATACATTCTAATTACTTACATTTTCGTAAAGGGTATGGATGTATACTTTATTGTAATTATTCTTAATTTTTAGGGTTTTAGTGTAATTATATAAAATAATTATCTTTCGTCTTAGGGACCTTTTTGCAATTTAATTTGGAAGATATTTTGAAAAATGACCTTTTTGTAATTTTTAAAAAATGTGACAAGTATCTCATTCTCATGGAGCCACTTGTTGGCATTTGGGTGGGGAGACTTGAAAGAATAACCTATTGACATTTGGAGGGTGGAGACTCACTTACTTGTTGGCCTAGGATTGATGCACTTGTTGGCTTAGATGGTTGACAAGTGTAGGCTTAGGATTAAGCCTAGGAAGAAGCCTTGGATTTGTGACAAGTGTAAGCTCACCATTTAGTTTTACATTGTGTGTGTGAGAGAGATAGTGTAAGGACACATAGAGAGTGGAGGATTTCTATACCTTCCACTCACCATTTTACACTTTATCTTTTTCATTTCTTTGTTCTTTAAAACCCTAACCTAGCCACTATTGGAGAAAAGCTTGGTTAATAACTTTCTTCTTCATTTTGGTTTCCTTCCACTCACCTTAGACTAAAAACCTTGGGAGATAAAAGTTTCCTCTTACTCTCTTCTTCAAAACCCTATAATTGTTTTCCATTTTTAAGCTTGGTTGCTTGGATTATAGAGATTCAATTCTCTATTGAGGTAGGGGTGGTAGTATGTTTATATTTTAAGTGTTTTAAGTCATTTGGGGTTTAATATATATTATGTACATGTTTTTAATATGATAGTCTTGTAAATTATAGGAAACCCTCACTTTTGACTTAGGGTTTATTAATTTAAGCATGTATTATATGTATTTACCTTGTATAGAAGGATTATACGATTTAGTAGTGTGTTAAATTCTAGTATTTTCATATGTGGTAGTGATATAGAACTCTTGTAAAAATTATCAATGTTATATAAAATTCTTATTGGCTTGAATTGTTGTACTATGGTGGTGATAATTCTATATTATTATTGAGGCAAGATTTAAATTGATAAGTTGGTGATATTGTCTTGTACCTTATATCATAATGAAAATTTGTCATTTATTATGCCATTCTAGACTTGGAACCCTAAGACATAGTTTGTGTGGTTTCAAAATACTTGTGCATGGAAGGTGATATATATGCCTTAATATTGTGTATAAGTGTTGAACTCGATATATTTTGGATTCTCTTGGGACATTGCTATAAGTGACATGGCTAGAGTTTGGCCCTAATGCGGGAGGTATGAGTTCTCCCCATTTATAGTGCGCACTAGGGTGGTATTCCTAGTGGGTTAATGCCCGGAATAAGTAGGTCTTGGCTTTATCCAAGGCATGATGTCCAAGTATTCCACTATTTGATTTCGCATTAAATTTCAAGTTGGCAACCAATGTTTAATTGTGACTTGTGATTTTGGTTAATGACGATTTGATGTTGTTAAGTACAATGATTATATTGTTGCATTGTTATAGAATCAATTAAATAAGCTTAAGATGATTCTTTAGAATACCTTTAACATAGACGTTAAGTGGAATGCTCCCTTCTATTCGTCTATATTGATCTTGCAATGACATTGTAACTTTAAGGTATACGCATATGCTTCTTCCTACGAGTAACTTGATTACTCACCCTAGTTGTGTGGGTTATTTTACAAGTAAGGAGACAATGTTCTTGGATGCTCATCATCCTTAGAGGCTTATGAGCACTTTGGAACATTTTTTGCCTATGGACATGCACTTGTTTAACATACATACTTTTGGATGTTATATATTTTGTATACCATGGATGTATGGTATTTTGTAAGGTAAGATGGCTTCTTTGACATGTAAGGTGTATCCAAGTATACTTTTGGAGCTTATTTGGAATGTATAACATGAGGCCAAGGGCCATTAAAACTTCAAGTTTACATGTATGCTTTTAAAGCTTGTGTTTTGCCCTAATTGCCTATTTTTTGAAAATGGGGGTTGAAAGGTCAATTTTTGTAAATGAATTGAAATGGGGCCGTAGGCCATTTTCGCGTGTCTAAAACATCATTTTACACTTGTGGGCATGCTCACATTTCATAAAACTCTCAAGTTGCAAGTTTTGAACTATTTATGGAAAGATTTATGGATTTTATGCAAAAATTCATGCATGGGAGTAAGTCTCAGGTTTCTTCTTAGTTTAACATGTTGTTTATACTTCATTGAGGCTAGGAATCATGTTTAAACTCATTTTGAATCAAATGAAATACTTGCATAACATCAAAATTGGATAGGGTAAGCTTTGCACACTCTGTAGCAGCTTTTAAACTGCAGCACCAGAGGCGTCGGTCAGCTGATGAAGTCTATCAGCCGACTGCCACGTGCTTGAGGAGCATTCCAGTAGCCAAGTTAGGATTTTCATCGTTTCGGTCGGCTATTGATTGGGGTTTAGCCGACCGATGATGGAGCTTCAGCCGACTGATGAGAGCCCTTCGGTCGACCGATCCTCCTTGGAAGCATCTCACTTCATTTTCCTTGGGCGGCTTCCTTGCATCGACTTCAGAGTACCATAACTCTTTCATTCTTAATCCAAATTGGGTTGTTCTTGAGTCTAAGTTCAAGATCTTGAAGTTCGTTTTCCAATGGTACCAACGACACTTCAAAACTCCACCTATAGTGAGAGTTATTTCCATTTTAGTGAGATAGGTGCATGACATCTCTTAAACGGAGGGTGCCGTTTTGTTCTCTTTATACCTTTCCGTTTGGACTCCAAATCAGGCGAATCTTGAGTCCAACTTCATTCATTTTTAGTTGTCATTCCAATGGTATGCCCGGTAGCATCCATTTCAGTTTTGAATGACTATTTTACCCTTGGTTCACTTCTTTTCAGGTAAGGCATTCTTGCTTCATTTGCTTGGCTCATTTGAGTTCCATGGCTTCATGGGGAGTCATTTTGGTGCCTTAAGGATGATGTACATCTCTAGTGGTCATCTTGTTTCTTTCACTTCCGCATTTCGGATCCGTTATCGGGTTATTCTTTTGGTTCATCACTGACACACTGGGTTGAAAAACTTGGGTCATCACAAGTGTTATCAAAGCTCCTAGGTTTGAATACCTTAAGACGATGGGTTTGGGTGCATATCATGCTTTTGTTGATCTACTTTGACATATTCATTTGCCTTTGATAACATGTTTCGGCGCTATTACATATTTATGTGTTTCTTGATAACACGTTTGGTATTATGACAAGTCCTTATGCTTATATGCCTATGTGGTTAAAAGAATCTTTGTTTGACATGTATGCTTATTTGCTTAAATGTTTAATCGTTTAAATATCTTTCCTTAGTTACTTTAACATGACCGTATGTTGTATACTTTGTCTTGCTTCGTGTTTTTTGCACTCATAGTGTGAGTTGCATTCGGTCATAATAACTTGTGTTATTGTTGACCTCTTTCCTTTCGGGTGTTTAGCACCATGGTTGTCACGCGTGGAAAGTCTTTGTAATACCCCTAGTTTTAAAAAGGATAAAATGGGAATTTAATTTTAATTTTTATGTAAATTATGTGACTTAATTAATTGATTATTTGTGAATATGTAAATTAATTGGTTAATTTTAAATTGTATCTGTTTTACTTTATTTGTCTATATTACTTTAATTATTTAATTTTGATTTAATTTAATTAATTAAAGTAGGTTAACTGACGTGTGTTTTATTATGACTTATTTGGTATATATTTTGTATGGTTGTGTATATAGTTTAGGATTGGGGTTTTCTTTTATGGAGATTAATTAGCCAACTTGTAAATTTTGTTTAAATTAAAAGTAGGTTAATTCAAGGCCTATAAATAGAACAAGTATACGTCTTCTAGGGTTGGCAAAACCCTATGCATGTAATAGTTTATGAGAAGGAAAACAGAGGTGGTTTTGAGAGGAAAAACAGAGAGATACAGGGAGAAACAGAGAGAGATAGGAGAGGAAGGCTAGTGTTTGGGTTAGACCAAGGTTGGACCAAGGAAGAGGAAGGAGTGGTTGTTCGTTGGTGAAGTCAAGAGCAACAAAGGTAGAATAGCAGTCTAGGACGTTGACGGAAAATTCAGAGACGGTGATTTGGAATTTTAAAGCTGAAACTCAAGGCAAGTCTCTATTCTATCTCTTTCCCCTAAACCTGTGTTCTGTGCATGCCTAGCTAGACTCCAGGGGTTTAATGAATGCTAAAATTGAGTAATTATGCATGCTTAGTTGGATTAAAACAGAGGGTGTATGACTTTGTTTTCATATTCCTGTTTTGAATTGTTCTGAAAATTCTTGATGCACAATTGATGTTTAAATTTAATTTTTTCATGTTAAAACATCTAAAATAGTTTAGTATGGACGTATGGGACTTAGGTTAAAGCTTAGAGGCTTTAACTATGGAGTTTTAGGGTTTACAGAGGCTGAACAGACGAAGAAGACGACTTCAGCAAAAACTCAGCTTACTAAGTTGGCAACTCAGCCGACTCAGTTGGGAACTCAGCCAGCTAAGTTGGTAACTCAGCCAACTAAGTTGGACCGCGACCTGGATTTTGGTTTTAATTGCCCGGAAGTAGTTCTAAACCTATTTTAATTAATCTAAATGGGTTTAATGGACTTAGGAAGATCCCAGAATGCATCTTATATTTATATATGCTAAGAAGGTGGATGGTTTGGAAATTTAAATAACTTATATGTTGTTTAGATCGGATGGAAGGGTAAATTTAATTGCTCTGACAATTGAAATTAATGTTTAAACGGATTAAACAATGTTCATGAAACGTTATATTTGTTTATCTGAGATGTATGTTAGTAACTTGGAGGGTAAGTTAGCTGCATGCTATTTAAACTTTGGTATTGCTTAAATAAATGCAATACTTATCTGTATGATGTGTATCATATTCTCTGTGGATTAAATTGATGTATTATTTTTATATTGCATCATTTATTGGACTGGATGGTTTAATCTTGGTATCAATTTATGGATGATTTAGAGAATTTAAATGCTATGACTTATTGTAGCTGTTTAAATTGTTGGATCATGATTTTTAGGTTCTGTAATGAATGCCTAATGTCATGACATAGGTATTAAACCATAGTTATATATAATTGAAGAACTATTAAAATGTATGTTCGATCAATTGTATGGATGTGGATACTTTAAATTGTTTATCATTACTTTAACAATTTAAAAGGAGGAGTTATGATTATAATCATATACTGGATGCATGATAGGATCGTAATAATATCTGATTGCTATTATGCTGGTTTCTGGATATACTTGATGTTCATTTGAGTGTGCATCATTTGTGGATCATATGCATTATATGCACCGGTATGGGACGGTGGCATATCAGAGATGGATTAGATCAAAAAGCTAAATCCTACCTCTTCATACATACGGAATGGATTAACTAAAACAGTTAAATCCTACATAGATGCATGTCCTGTCAACTAAAATAGTTGAACGATAAAACGGATATTTGTTTTACTTTTCTGCATTAGGAAGAAATTTATATATATACTTATGGTATTGTGATATTAGCTTGAGTCTTCTGATCATGGTTAGGGTGCATATATCGCCTGGATGGATAACTGGACTTAATGACATTCCCTAGTAGGTCTAGGTGTGCATGACTACGCTACGGTGTTTTGCGTGTTACCTTCTACTCAGGTGTGATGACTATAGGTTAGTGAATATCCTATAGTGTGTATTTATATCTATATGGATTATTTTAGATAGTGCCGAGCTATCTAGGATGTATCTGCGTATCAGGTTTATGTACGGATTGTAGTAGGATGGAACTTGCATGTGGGCCTGACCCATTCTTATTTTTCAGGTGTTTGCCAGTACCAGGCTTAGAGCTTGATCGTGTTGATACAGATACAGACACTCACTCTTCTAACTACATAGGATTTTCTTTCCTTTTTAGTTTTGGATTTAAATTCTGTATTTTAGTTATCGTTTGGGATTATTAGGGGTCCACTAAATGGATTCCCGAGTTGTACGGATTGGAAGGATTTAAATTATTTTAATCTTTTATTTTGGAGGATTTTTACATTTAGAATTCTTTTCAGCTTATTATTTATTTCCTTTAATTCTTTTGTAATCTGCTCGTTTACATATTGACAGTTGGTATCCCTCGGATCTGTGCTTGGACTTGATCACCCGTGGCTCTAGAATCGAGGGGTATCACAGTCTTCACGTCAGGGCATTGAGGAGCAAGTGGATGACACCGAGCTTACAAAGGGTTCGGGAAGGACCAGAATTCCAGTTCGTGGCGTGGATGCTGATCCACCGCGGGCACCGACTTATGAAGAGTGAGTGGCTTAAGGAATCAATTAGGGGATCGCTGAATCTCTACAGGTTCCGGCACCGGCACCGGCAGTCAATGAGGCACTGGAGTACTTCATGCGACTATAAAGGGTTAAGATTGATGCATTTGCGGGGAATTCAGATCTGCTAGTCTCAGAGGCTTGGTTAGACCTTATGATTCGCAAGTTGGATAGTATGTAAGGATTGTTTTTTACAAGGGAGAGCCAATATCATATCATATCATCTCTTGGAGAGCAAGCTTAGAGGAAAAGGAGGCTAGAGACACAAAGGGGGGAGTTTTTCATCGACAAGGAGCAGATTTCTTCCATGGAGTTAGCCTTTGAGGGTTGGAGCAACATCACCATGAGTGGCTAGACATCCTCTTAGGGCTAGAGTTAGCCCCAAGCATGCTTTCTATATCTTAATCTTGTGTATTATTTGAGGGATTAGTGTTGTAATTAATGTTTTGATACTTTGATATATATAGATCTTGATTGTTCAATGATTTATGTGGTTAAATGCTTTCAATTGATCATTTCATTCTATCCATATGTCTATGTATGCTAAAATAGATGTTCATATGCTTGTCTCTAGATTTTGTGTTATTGATGCATGTCTATGTGTATTGATGTTTTAGATTTAGAGATTGTCAAAATATAGTGTTTAATGGAATACTCTTGTGATTTTTTTGATGGTTCATACTTATTCCTTGATGGATTATGCCTCTCCCTTAGTTTATTTTCATGCTAGTAGTGTAGATGTAGTGTAGTGTTAAATGGGAGGACAATCCATGCTTGTTGTTTGATGATCCATGCTTTTGAATGCAAGTAGCATATGTCTCTAACCTTGTGTTGTATTTGGATTGTGAGCTTAATGAAAGGATTAATGACTTGTTTTGATCTATTGTGCCTTTTACATGTTGTTTAGACAATATATGCTTTATTGCTTAGATATATTGTGCCTTTCACATGATGTTTAGACAATACATGCTTAACTAGTCATCCTTGCTTGTTGAATCAACCAAACACACACACACACCAATATTGCAACACACTATTTGCCCTCATTAGTCACTTGTCAATGGTACAGAAATGCATTGCTTGGTGGTGATCTCTAAACCCCAAGACTTTTCTCTCTTTTATTTGCTTTTTGTTGCATTCAATTATTTAGTTTAATTTGCTCTCTAGTTTAATCAACCAACCAACCATTTGTTTGACCACTCGACTTACTAACCCTAATAGCAATTCTACAACCAAGTACGACTCCAATCCCTTGGGACAATCCCTACTCACCCTAACTATACTGTTAGTGAAGGTAGTAGTGGCTTCTATAAATGTAAAAATTGGCCCTCGCCTTAATGCACACTCTCTAAGCTTGTGGTAGGACAGCGACACACCCACCACCACATACTCACAGGGAGCACCACAGCAGAATCGTTCGGCACCCACAGTTCTTGTATCTTTAGGATCAGCTCAGGGTGTGATCTATCACCACTGCCAGCAGTCGGGGTACATCAAGCCTCGCTGCCCACAGCTTCGGCCACAAGCCAGTTAGACTTCAGTTTCTACGAAAACGGGACAGGGAGTTTGCTTCTATTGTAGGCGACTAGGACATCTCAAGAAAGATTGTCCATAGTTATTAAACAAGTCACGTAGTGGCACGGATTCACAGATGGTACCAGCACAGTCTACAGTGGTTCAGTCTGGTTTCAGAGTTCCTCAGGCACCACAGCCAGTGGCACAATTGGCACTTATCCAGCCAGGGGTTCTACACCTACTGCTTCTTCACATCAGTCAGATTATCATGGCAGTTTGCGACAGGGCTCAGGGGCGAGCCTATGCTCTTCCATAGGCGGATACTTCCGTAGGGACCTCTTCAGTTCGAGGTATCTTTCCAGTTTTTAGTTCTTAGGCACGAGTTCTTGTTGACACAAGTGCATCACATTCTTTCATTTCTACATCATTTGTGTATTCATTGGGTCTGGAGGTCACACTTCAGGATGGTCTTCTTTGTGTTGACACATTAGTTGGGGTCCAGTGTCTTCGGATCGTGTTTGCCGGGGTTATGCTATTGAGATAGCTGGGCGGACCTTAGAGTTTGATTTTGTTGTTCTCGACATGACGGGCTTTGACGTCATTCTCGGGATGGGTTGGTTGTCATTCTTTCGGGCTACGATCGATTACTTCCGCAGGAGGGTGTCCGTTTGCACTCCCAAAGGAGATTGTTTCCATTTTGTGGGAGATCGGAGCGATTCCCACCCGGCGATGGTTTTTAGCATTGGTGACTATAGTCGCCACAGATCCTACTTGGCTAGTTTGATAGTTGACGAGGATAGCAGTTTGGGCCATGTTCTTCTGGCAGTTATTGAGGAGTTTGTTGATGTTTTTCCAGAGGAACTGACAGAGTTACCTCCTTTAAGGGAAGTTATTTTTACCATTGATGTCATTCCCGGTACAGCACCTATCTTTATGGCATCGTACCGTATGGCACCGATAGAGCTTGATAAGCTGAAAGGTCAGTTGGATGATTTGAAAGCTAAGGGCTTTATTCGTCCTAGTGCTTCACCATGGGGAGCACCGATTCTTTTTGCAAAGAAGAAGGATGGGTCTTTGAGACTTTGCATCGATTATCGTAAGTTGAATCACGTTACGATCAAGAACAGGTATCCTTTGCCTAGGATTGATGACTTGTTTGATCAGTTGAAGGGAGCGATATGCTTTTCAAAGATTGATTTGAGATCGGGTTACTATCAGTTGAGGGTTAAGGATGAGGATGTATCCAAGACCACTTTTCGTACACGGTATGGCCATTATAAGTTTCTGGTGATGCCAATTGGTTTGACTAATGCTCCAGTAGCTTTAATGGATTTGATGAACCGTGTATTCAGTGACTATCTTGATAGATTTGTGGTGGTGTTCATTGACGACATTCTCGTATACTCAGCTTCGGTAGAGGAGCATGAGTATCATTTGAGGACAGTGTTACAGATCTTTATGGATAATCAATTGTATGCCAAGTTCAAGAAATGCGAATTTTGGTTACCAGAAGTGAAGTTCCTTGGACACATCGTGTCAAGGGGTGGTGTTGTAGTGGATCTTTTGAAGATTGAGTCTATGATGGATTGGGAGTGTCCAAAGACAGTGTTTGAGGTTCGGAGCTTTCTTGGCCTAGCCGGCTACTACAGGAGATTTGTTTGGGATTTCTCTTGTTTAGCGGCACCTATAACTCGACTTACTCGCAAGGGAATCAAGTTCATATGGAATGAGTCTTGTAATTCTACTTTTCAGGAGTTGAAGGTTAGGTTGACATCAACTCCAGTTTTGATCATACCTGAACGTGGTTTGGGTTACGTGGTCTATTGTGATGCTTCGCGGGAAGGATTGGGTTGTGTCTTAATGCAGACAGAGCGGGTGGTTGCTTATGGGTCTCGACAGTTGAAGACTCACGAGTTGAACTATCCGACATATGATTTGGAGTTGGCAGCCGTTATCTTTGCCCTGAAGGGGTGGAGGCATTATTTGTACGGGGAGAAGTTTGAGGTTTTCTTCGATCACAAGAGTCTCAAACATCTCTTTTCTCAGAAGGATTTGAATTTAAGACAGTGCAGATGGGTAGAATTCATGGAGGACTACGATTTTGAGTTGCAGTATCATCCGGGAAAGGCTAATGTAGTGGCCGATGCATTGAGTAGGAAGTCACGAGATACTCTTGCCAGCATTTCCGTCCACAAATGGAAGATGCTAGAAGAGCTTGCAAATCTTAGTTTACAATTGTATGAGGATGTTTCACTAGGCTATCTTGTTTAGCCTTGTGGCTCAACCAGCTCTTGTTAGCAGAGTTATTGAGGCACAGCAGGAGGATGGGGAGATGAAGTCCATCCACAATCAGATTTCAGGTGGCGAGAATGTAGAGGGTTGAACCTTGCATTCAGATAGTGGTCTCAGGTACAGGGGAAAGATGTTTGTTCCTTTGTCTTGTCGTGATGTTGTTGTTTGAGATTTTCACCATTCTCGACTCATAGTTTATCCTGGTGGTACGAAGATGTATCACAATTTTTGGAGACAATTTTGGTGGAAAGGCATGAAATGGGATGTTTCTCAATTCGTGGCTAAATGTCTTACTTGTCAGCAAGTGAAGGCAGAGCATCAAATACCGGCAGGTTTGTTGCAACCACTACCAGTGGCAGAGTGGAAGTGGGAGCACATCACTATGGATTTCGTGACGGGACTTCCGAGATCCAAGGCAGGGAATGATGCCGTTTGGGTCATTGTTGACAGATTGACTAAGACGACTCACTTTTGCCTATAGCAATGATAGATGACGCAGAGAGACTTAGTGGATTGTATGTGGGGCAGATTGTCAGGCTTTACGGGGTTCCAGTATCTATTGTTTTGGATAGGGATCCTAGGTCCATGTCTCACTTTTGGCAGAGTTTTCAGGAGGCTCTTGACACGGGGCTTCATTTTGGCACCGCATTCCATCCTCAGACTGATGATCAGTCGGAGCGTACCATTAAGATATTGGAGGATATGTTACGCGTTTACATCTTGGATTTTGGGGGTAGTTGGGAAGGCTACTTACCCTTGGTTGAGTTTGCCTACAATAATAGTTATCAGGCCAGTATTGGCATGGCACCTTTTGAGGCGTTGTATGGCAGACCTTGCAGATCTCCAGTTTATTGGACCGAGGTAGGTGATACAGTCACCTTGGGTCCTGACATTGTCATTGAAACAACTGAAAAGATTAAGTTGATTCGACAGCGGTTGGCTACAGCTCAGAGTAGACATAAGAGTTATGCTGACAGGAGGAGAAGATCTTTGTCTTTTGAGGTAGAGGACCATGTCTTTCTCAAGATTTCTCCACGGAAGGGACTTCTAAGATTTCGACAAAAGGACAAGTTGTCTCTTAGGTTGATTGGACCATTTCAGATTTTGGAGCGCGTCAGTGAAGTTGTTTATCGTTTGGCATTGCCGCTAGACCTGGATAAGGTTCACGATGTCTTTTATGTCTCTATGTTGAGAAAGTATGAGCCGGATCCATCGCATGTTTTATGGTAGACAGATGTTGTTGTTGATGAGGATGTGACCTACGAGGAGGGTCCAGTCCAGATTCTTGATTCACGGGAGCAGATTTTGCGGACCAAGACCATTCCATTGGTTAAGGTCTTGTGGAGACATTACGGCATTGAGGAGGCTACCTGGGAGCTCGAACAGGAGGTTCGCTCTCGGTATCCCAATTTATTCTCTCTTTTAGGCACGACTTGATTTCAAGGATGAAATCCTTTTAAGGAGGGTAGGTTATAATGACCCTGTCATTTTCTTTCCTTTCCTTTTTCAGTGATTTTCTTTTTTTCGTCTTTTTCCTATTTTGTCTTTTCCTTATTTCATTTTTTTCCCGTTTATCATTTTTTCCTTGTATAACCTCACTTTTTGTGCTCGGATTTGATTCCAGTTTTGCATGCATTCATGATATTTGATTTCCATGATTAGTGTATTTTTACTTTTGCATAAAATATATTCTAGTTGCTTACTTTTTCGTAAAGGGCATAGATGCATACTTTATTGTAATTATTCTTGATTTTTGGGGTTTTAGTTTAATTATGTAAAATAATTATCTTTCATCTTAGGGACCTTTTTGCAATTTAATTTGGAAGATATTTTGAAAAATGACCTTTTGTAATTTTTAGAAAATGTGACAAGTGTCTCATTCTCATGGAGCCACTTGTTGGCATTTGGGTGGGGAGACTTGGAAGAATAACCTATTGACATTTGGAGGGTGGAGACTCACTCACTTGTTGGCTAGGATTGATGCACTTGTTGGCTTAGATGGTTGACAAGTGTAGGCTTAGGATTAAGCCTAGGAAGAAGCCTTACATTTGTGACAAGTGTAAGCTCACCATTTGGTCTTGCATTGTATGTATGTGAGAGGTAGTGTAAGAACACATAATGAGTATAGGATTTCTAGACATTCCACTCACCATTTTACACTTTATCTTTTTCATTTCTTTGTTCTTCAAAACCCTAACCCAGCCACCATTGGAGAAAAGCTTGGTTAATAGCTTTCTTCTTCATTTTGGCCTCCTTCCACTCACCTTAGACCAAAAACATTGGGAGGCGAAAGTTTCCTCTTGCTCTCCTCTTCAAAACCCTATAATTGTTTTCCATTTTTAAGCTTAGATGCTTGGATTATAGAGATTCAATTCTCTATTGAGGTAGGGGTGGTAGTATGTTTATATTTTGAGTGTTTTAAGTCCTTTGGGGTTTAATATATATTGTGTACATGCTTTTAATATGATAGTCTTGCATATTATAGGAAACCCTCACTTTTGACTTGGGGTTTATTGATTTAAGCATGTATTATATGTATTTACCTTGTGTAGAAGGATTATACGATTTAGTAGTATGCTAAGTTCTAATATTTTCACATGTGGAAGTGATATAGAACTCTTGTAGAAATTATCAAAGTTATATGAAATTCTTATTGACTTGAATTGTTATACTATAGTGGTGATAATTCTATATTACTATTGAGGCATGATTTAAATTGATAAGTTGGTGATATTGCCTTGTAGCTTATATCATGATGAAAACTTGTAATTTATTATGACATTCTAGACTTGGAACCCTAAGACATGGTTTGTGTGGTTTCAAAATACTTGTGCATGGAAGGTGATATATATGCCTTAATATTGTGTATAAGTGTTGAACTTGATATATTTTGGATTCTCTTGGGATATTGTTACAAGTGACATAGCTAAAGTTTGGCTCTAATACTGGATGTATGAGTTCTCCCCATTTATAGTGCGCACTAGGGTGGTATTCCTAGCGAGTTAATGCCCAGAATAACTGTTTAGGTCTTAGCTTTATCCAAGGCATGATGTCCAAGTATTCTACTATTTGATTTCGCCTTAAATTTCAAGTTGGCAACCAATGTTTAATTATAACTTGTGATTTTGGTTAATGGCGATTTGATGTTTCTAACACATTGATTATGTTGTTACATTATTATAGAATCAATTAAGTAAGCTTAAGATGATTCCTTAGAATACCTTGAGCATAGACGTTAAGTGGAATACTTCCTGTATTCGTCTATATTGATCCTGCAATGACATTGAAACTTTAGGGTATACGCATATGCTTCTTCCTACGAGTAACTTGATTACTCACCCTAGCTGTGTGGGTTATTTTACAGGTAAGGAGACAATGTTCTCGGATGCTCATCATCCTTAGAAGCTTATGAGCACTTTGGAACATTTTTTGCCTATGGACATGCACTTGTTTAGCATGCTTACTTTTGGATGTTATATATTTTGTATACCATGGATGTTTGGTATTTTGTAAGCTAGGATAGCTTCTTTGACATGTAAGGTGTATCTAAGCATACTTTTGGAGCTTATTTGGTATGTATAACATGAGGCCAAGGGTCATTAAAACTTTAAGTTTACATGCATGCTTTTGAAGCTTGTGTTTTGCCCTAATTGCCTATTTTATGAAAATGGGGGTTGAAAGGTCAATTTTTATAAATGGATTGAAATGGGGCCGTAGGGCATTTTTGCACGTCTAAAACATCATTTTACACTTACGGGCATGCTCACATTTAAAAAAACTCTCAAGTTGCAAGTTTTGAACTATTTATGGAAAGATTTATGGATTTTATGCAAAAATTCATGCATGGGAGTAAGTCTTAGGTTTCTCCTTAGTTTAGCATGTTGTTTATACTTCATTGAGGCTAGGAATCATGTTTAAACTCATTTTAAATCAAATGGAATACTTTCATAACATCAAAATTGGATAGGGCAAGATTTGCACACTCTACAGCAGCTTTTAAATTGTAACAGCAGAGGCGTCGGTCAGCTGATGAAGTCTATCAGCCGACTGTTACATACTCGAGGAGCATTCCAGTATCCAATTTAGGATTTTCATCGTTTCGGCTAGCTGATGATTGGGGTTCAGCTGACCGATGATGGAGCTTCAACCGACTGATGAGAGCCCTTCGGTCGACCGATCCTCCCTGGGAGCATCTCACTTCATTTTCCTTGGGTAGCTTCCTTGCATCGACTTCAGAGTACCATAACTCTTTCATTCTTAATCCAAATTGGGTTGTTCTTGAGTCTAAGTTCAAGAGCTTGAAATTGGCTTTCCAATGGTACCAACCACACTTCAAAACTCCACCTATAGTGGGAGTTATTTCCATTTTAGTGAGATAGGTGCATGACATCTCTTAAACGGAGGGTGCCGTTTTGTTCTCTTTATACCTTTCCGTTTAGACTTCGAATCAGGCGACTCTTGAGTCCAACTTTGTTCATTTTTAGTTGTCCTTCCAATGGTATGCCTGGTAGCATCAATTTCAGTTTGAAATAACTATTTTACCCTTGGTTCACTTCTTTTCAGGTAAGGCATTCTTGCTTCATTTGCTTGGCTCATTTGAGTTCCATGGCTTCATGGGGAGTCATTTTGGTGCCTTAGGGATGATGTACATCTCTAGTGGCCATCTTGTTTCTTTCACTTCCGCATTTCGCATCCATTATCGGGTCATTCTTTTGGTTCATCACTAACACACCGGGTTGAAAAACTTGGGTCGTCACATAGTGCCTCAATAGGGAATTGATCCAGCGTGGCGCGGCGTAGGATAATGGTGGGTACAGGCCAATTAAGGCCATAAGATTAAGTAAACTTATGTAGATTGATATAGTGCATCGCGGCACATGAAAGTTTAGTGTGCATGTGCATCTGAACCATAGAAGTGGTCTAGTCAACTATGGGATTATCTAGTGTAGCGCCGACCATGAGAAGATGGTGCACTCGCTGATCTGGACCTTAGATCTATTATAGTCAACAGAAAATAATTCAGTGTGAGCGTGTTCATTTGCGCACGGATTTATTACCATTGGATGCGGCATAAAGGAAGTGATGGATTCAATGTGGCGAGCTCACAGCAACTGAAATAGCTCAGCCAATACCAGCACACAAGGAGGCTTGAATCTAGCGCGTGCAAGTGCATGGTAAGTGCGTGGGCACGCGTAGGAAACTACTGTTGGCCTGTTTCGACACTAAAAATTGAAACGGTCATAACTTAGTCATCTTAAATCGAAATTAGGTCATTCTTGAGCTCAAATTTAAGGATTTTTCGTCCTCTTTCCAATGGTACCAATTTTATTATTAGATTTTCATCATAGTAGGAGATATTTATGTTTTAGTGAGACGGTGTAGGAAAATTATTTACCGAGATGGAGTATTTATGGGAATCTATTTCTGACGATATTTTGTAGCATTTAAATTGCATAAATATAATTACATTAATATATTGTTATGGAAGGAAGTATATATATATATATATATATATATATAAAATTATTTATATATGTATATATATGATTTAAATAATAAAAGATTATTACGGATGATATTATACATATTTATATATTATATAATATATGTGTATGTATATATATCATTTAAGATGATTAATATTAATTATTCTTATTTGGTATATTTGGATAGGCTGGTTAATTATTAAAGTAATGTTATGCTTATGAAATGCATGAGATGTCTATGTGTGATTTAGTTCATCGTTAAGTTTAAAGTTGGTACATGGTTGAATTGTAGGCATGGATGAATTGCCAAAGGCTTAAATATATGGCCTAAATATTTATATGAATAAAACACATACATAGGAAGCATGGATGAGTTGTTAATTAAAAGTATAAATATATATACTTAAGGAGGCATGCTTAAGTTGCCAATATATAAATAAATATATTTATAATGGCATGGTTGATTTACCATAGTATAAGTTAATGACTATGTGTATTAGATGTTTAAATTATATCTATGGTTATTATATGTATAGGTTGGATTAAGATTAAATGTTCTTAAATTAGAATAATCTAATACTTACAAGTTAGTGCATTATTTTATATTTATTAATAAAATAATATTGGTGGAGACATGGATGATTTGTCAAAGCCTTTATATTGGCTGTGTGATTTAAATAATTAAAATTATTATTTGGTATTGGATTAAATGGAATATTCCTTTAATTATAGTTTATTGTTTAAATGATTAATTAATTGTCTAGGATGGGATTAAGGTTAAGGAATTTTTCTTTAAAAGAAATAGTAGATTGGTCTAGGTATGATTATTATTTAATCATTGATAATTGTTTTGGAATTAATGAACCTAGTAATAGATGTGACTCTTTTATTTATATATAATTATTTATATATATGTATATCATTGTTTATTAAAGATAAAAACTGTATTAGGTTTTTTTTTTTATCAGAGATGATCTGCTTATTGGTTTTCAGAGGCCTGGTAAAGAGAACTAGCTCGTGGGTTTGACCCACTTATTTTTATCTTTTAGGTTATTAGAAGTTCAAGTCTCAAGGTTAAGGATCCGCAGCTGGAAAACTTATCCGTTCTTTTAGTTTATTTTAAAGTAGGATGATAGACTTATTTTTATAGTTGATTAGATTATTGGATAATATTTTAAAGGGTCCTTGAGTTATGGGATTCCCGAGTTGTAATTGTTGGAGAAGTATTAATTAATGAATTATTTGTTTATTAGTTTTCTTCAACGGTGTATTTATTCTTTGTTATTCATCTTTGTATTCTGTGCTTGTTTAAATACTTTAATTGTTTTGATATTCCCTGATTTTGTGCGCGGACTTGATCAACCCGTGTTCCAAAATTAGGGAGTATCACAAAGTCCCACACTATATTGAACTTGTCTCATATTACAAGTATGACTTGAAGTATTCAATTTATCAATGTTGATTACCTTTTTGAATTATCATGTCTTAATATTTATTATTATTTTATAACCAAATCATAATTTCATTTAATTTTTCTCTTTCCTAATTGAACTAAACTTCCAAATCCTATCCCAAATAGCAAGTATGCAATTCCTATTAAAAATAGGAAGTCTTTTATTGATTATATATACAACCCCGGTCTAGCATCAATAAAAAATGGAGACTTAGAAGCTGTCTGAAATCTTCAATTGCAGCCACCGCAAGATCTTTCCTCATTAATTTAGAAGCTGTGGTGTATTTGTAGTCACCAAATTCATCTGGTAGACTTCTCTTATTTATTTATTTATTTTAATTTGGTAAAAGAACAGTCGAACGACACTTATATAGCAACACACCACAGGCAAACACAAACCATTAAAACTAAGAACCACAAGCACTGACAAAATAAAGCTAGCTTCAGACAAACCCAACACCAAGCTAGGTCATGACATTAGTCATGATAACAACCTAAAGCTTAAAAGGTATCTGGAGTGCTGGGCTAACTAGCACCCAACAAAAGCGCAAGTTATGTTGCAAAAGATTGAGATGGAGACGATTCAGAATGGCAGAATCAATTATCAACCCAACTTTTCTACTCCAATCAATTGCATTTTGTCTCTTTAACGATGGTTATACTTCTCTGAATGTCATTACTACCTACTGACAAGAAGAGTTGACGAGACTCCAAGAGTGTGTTATATAACAAAACGTAACCCACCCCACCTTCCATTTCTAATCATATGTTCACATAAATTTCGTATCTATAATTAAAGAACCAATTATAAAAATAATAATGATTTATTGATTTATAAAAATTGACACTCTCTGAGATAATTTTTATAAAAGAAAGAATTTGTCTTCTGATTCGATCTTCTTTGTTGGTTGAATCCAAGGACTGGTGGAGCTTGATCTTGAATTAATTTGTTGACAATTTTCGATCTTTAATTTGTACTTGAGTAAGACCGTCGATGATTTTTGACCAAAAGTGGACGAAGCTTGATCTCGAACAATGTTGTTTGATAATTCCTCAAAGTCGTTGAATCGGCACGATTTCGGGTTATTATTATTCGTCTTCAGAGAATTAGTGATTTGAGGAAGAACAACACAACTTTGGATGTGCTTGTTATTCAGGCCTTCAGAGAATTTGAGGAAGAACAACACGATTTTGGATGTGTTTGTTATTCTTCGTTGAATTTAAGGAAGAACGGCACAGCTTTGGTTATGCTTATTGTTATTCTTCTTCAAGGTTTGGGTGTTAGGGATGAATATCCACAGAGCTTCTGTATTTTACTCTGGAATCCGGACCTTTGGTTCTCTAAATTTCTAAGTATCTGAATTTTTAGATCTTTGGATTTCTGAGTTTTTTAAAGTCCCTTCTTCCTTCCTCCATGCCTCTATTTTGGATTAATAACTTAGGGGCGAACATAATCACTTCTTGGGCATAATTACAACAAGAATTCTTAAAGAAATACTACCCCGCGAGTAGGACCAATTCATTGAGAACTTCTATCCATGAGTTTTCCTAAGGTGAGGGAGAACCTTTACATGAAGCATAGGAGCGCTTGAATGATTTGCTACAGAAGTGTCCACATCATGACCTTCCTAAGTAACAACTAGTTCAATGCTTCTATTAGAGCTTATTCGATACCCACAAAGGTATGGTTGATGCTTCATGTGTAGGTACCTATTTGGAGAAGAATGAAGATTACATTTGGAATCTTTTTAAAAGAATGAGTGAAAACTCAATGCATAAATCGTCATCTTCTCAGGGAGGTAGAAATTCAAATGAGGGAGGGAGGAAAATTTTATGTCAAGTAGATAATTCAATAGAGATTGCGGTAAAAACTCTTACTCAAAGGTTTGAAAAATTCCTTTTGAGTCAAAACCCGGCAAATCAATCATCCTCTTCTCCTTATCATCATAATGTCATATGCATGACTTGTTCTAGCTACACTCACAATACTTCCAATTGTACTTTTGGACAAGTCTTTCCAAGTGAGTCTCAAGAACAAGCAAATGTTACTTTCACTCATCTAGGGAACAGCCCCTACTCTAATTCATACAATTCGAGATGGAGGGAACATCCAAATTTTTCTTGGAGAAATCAAGGAGCCGGTGCAAACCCTCCTCAAGGTCAAAGTTCCCAAGGAAAATATGTGCCTCATCTCTAAAATGCAAATTCTCAAAGGTAACGTCCTCCATCCTATCCTCCTTATAATGTGAATCACTACTCTCATCCTCAAGCTTCCAATTCTCAATCTTACTCTCATCCTCCTCATGCACCTCCTAGGAGTTCCGCATTTGAAGACAAGATTTTGGTGGCCTTAGGTAGTCTTGAAGCTAACAATTAATTGCTCCACTCTCACTCTCAATCCATATCAAAGCTAGAAACCCAAATCGGGCAAATAGCTAATTCGTTGAATGCAAGAAAAAAGGGTAAGTTGCCTAGCCAATCCGAGCCTAATCCTAAGGTGCAATACATGGTGGAAATAAGTCCTTCGTCAGGATTTATCACCCATGAGCAAGTGCAAGCCATAACCACATTGAGAAGTGGTAGGCAAGTTGACAATAGGGTAGAAAGACCAAGTGAAGTTAGTGAACCGGTGCAACCAAGTGGTTGCTCCTGTCCCATTCCAAATCTCATTCCTACTTCATTAGATGCAAGTGGTTCCAAAAATAACCTTCCATCATCATCATCATCATCTCCCCAATTAGAGAAGCCTTATAAGCCAAAAGCTTCATTTCCTCAAGCCTTGAGAGAGACTTCACCATTTGGGAGACAAGAAGGGAAAATCCATGATATGATGGAGGTTTTTAAGTAAGTCAAAATCAACCTTCCTCTTCTTGATGCTATTAGACAAATTCCACCCTATGCTAAGTTCTTGAAGGACTTGCGTACTCAAAAGAGGAAGAGCAAGGGATAATGCCCTAAAAAAGTGCTTCTCACAGAGCAAGTGAGCTACATCCTTTTACATAACACCCCGCCTAAGTTCAAAGATCCCGTGCTCCAACCATTTCTTGTGTCATTGGGAACCATGAGGTTCGTATGACTGTTCTTGACTTTAGGGCAAGTGTTAACCTTATTCCTTACTCCGTGTATGTGCAATTAGGTTTGGGTGACTTGAAGCCAATTTCGGTGGTACTCTAATTAGCCGATAGATCTACCAAGAAGCCTAGGGGAATTGTCGAGGACATCCTCATTAAGGTTGATAAATTCTATTTTTTGGTTGATTTTGTTGTGCTGGATACCGAACTGGTCCCCAATCCTACCAATCACATTCCAATCATCCTAGGAAGACCATTCATTGCCACTGCTAATGCAACTATCAATTGTAGGTCTAACATTATGGACATCTCTTTTGGCAACATAATGGTTAAGCTTAATGTGTTCAATGCAAGTCAACATCTCATCGATGAAGATCAGTGTTTCCTAGTTGATGTCTTGGATGAACTAGTAGAAAAGTCCCTTTATTTTATGCTTTCAAAGGACTCTCTTGAGGAGAACCATTCCTCTATTCTTTCCGAAGATCCTCTTGAGGCGTGCCTCTCTTACTTCAATATGGATGAATTTGACATTGAAAATTCCTTATATGAAGTGAACTCTCTAATGGACTCCGTGACCACCTTGGAATTCTTGTTATGTTTAGCTTATTGATCTGAACTTAATATCACTATATCTTGGTATGAGTTGCATTATTATCATCTGAGCAAGTTTGCATAGTTGAATCAAGGATGTTGAAGTTGAGGTTTGCACAGAAATAAGTTCAATACAGATTTTGAGTTCTTGAAGGTTCTATAGAACTAAATCTATACTGAGTTGTAATTGTGTATTCATGTTGTATTCCTCTTGATTATCATTTGAGCGTGTTTTTAATGAAGATACAAGGCTAAGGATTTCATCTCTGAGTTTTTGGGACATAAAATTCCTATTTTACCCCTTAAATCCTAGTTTTAGCATAATGAATGCGAGGTGTTTGTAGTGATACTTTAAGCTGATACTTTGTATTATCTTGTGTAATAGCTTGAGTATTGTTGTAATACATCCTTTTATATGTAATTGGTGAGCTGTGAGAGCTTGCAGGATCAAACGGGGTTGCTTACTTGCTTAGGACAGGGAGAGTGCAGAGTACACTTAATGGTGCTAGTGTGTGTGTAGAGGCTGTGAAAGTCAGTGTTTGATCTTGTACAAAGGTGAGTGCAAAAAGTGAGATAGCTAAGTGTGTAACTACTTGCATACAACTAGAGGAGATTTTATTGGCTGAGGCCAAAAACCAAGGTTTTTCCCTATTGAGAGGGTTTTCCTTGTAAATGCACTGAGTACTTATAAGTATGTGTAAGCTTATTGAATCTGTCATCATCCTAGTTATATTATATTGATCAAATAAAAAAGAAAGTTTATACAAGAACTAATTCACCCACCCCCCCCCCCAGTTCATCATAGTATGTTGTCGGTATGGTGTTATGAGAGCCACTGAAAAGAGTGTGTTTGAAGTATTCCAGCAGCTGACTTAATCTTACCCTGAAAAGAAGGTTTGTATCAGGGAGTAGTCTTGTTTTGTGAAGAATTTGATATACCTTGCTGAGTTAATTGAATTTATCATCTGAGCAAGTGTAATTAACTAAGTCAATGCTGTGAACTTCATCTATTGATCTGTGTAGAAGCTACATTGTGTTTTGACACTTCAAAAGTCCAATTCTATATAAGTTAAGCTAGGGCTTCAATTGTATTACATCTTAGAGCTGTGGCTGCACTCTTATCATTTGTAATAGCTTGTGTATGATGTATTTGGTGGGTTGACACCTTTGTGTTGTGTTAAGAAATCCATTGAGAACTTTGAAGGTCTAAGAAAGGGTGTTGTGGACAAGCGGAGTGATATGTGCACTTAGATGAGCTAGTGTGTGTGCAGAGGTTGTGAAAACTAGTATTTTATCTTGTACAAGGGTGTGTGCAGAGAATGAGATAGCCGAGTATATAACTACTTGCATACAATTAGTGGAGACTTTATTTGCTGAGGCCAAGAACCAAGGTTTTTCCCTATTGAGAAGGTTTTCCTTGTAAAATTTGTGTTCTTGTGAATTGATTGTGAATTGCTTGACAATAGCATTGAATTCTATTATGTGCATCATTGATTTACTTGGGATTAAAAAAGAAATTTACATAGACCAATTCACCCCATCCCCCTCTTGGTCTATCAAAAACCCTAAAATAGGGGCAAAATGGTCAATTCAAAAGATTAACTTTTCAAACAAGCAGTCAAACTGACCAACGGACATCACCATCATGCTCAGAAGGTCCAAAAACCTTATAATGTATTGTAATATTGCCTTATTTCCCTTCCATGCCCACCTATAACCAAAACCTTACGATAGGGGTCAAATAATCAAATGGACAAACAACATTGTCATTGCATTCAAAAAGGTCCAAAAACCTTAGAAATCATTATAATAGTATTGGTTATGTTCCAGTTTGGACACTCATTTGACCAAAATTTCAGTTCTAGGAACAAAATAGACAATTCACACCTGTGTTGAGTTGTCCAGACCTCACTAGCAGACAAAATTGATGACATAACATGCATGACATCATTGGTGATGTCAAAACAGTTAATCATCTATTTATAATGATTGAGATAAACCATTCTATAAATAATAGTCTATATATATATATATATATATTACCATGTTACAGACTAGAGAGACTAACTCTACAAAAATTGTGTGATCATAAATTTATGAAGATGTAAAATCTTATAATTTATATCTCCAATGCATATCACTCGTTATGGTATGTAGATAAATCAGAATATATACTACTATATAATCAATGAACAATAACTCAATTCTAAAGTCAATCAATATTGGAATTCACCATATATGTATGTTAAATACTAAATAAATGAGATTTATTAATAACATATATTTAAAGGTTGGCTATGAAGGTCATACAATCCTAACATATACCTGTTTTGAATTGGATTTAGTACAAGTTCTCTCTTATTAATCCCTTATTAAAAAAAATAAAGAGATACGTGTAAATTGATTTTCTATGAAGATTATATGTAATGGCACACCACCATATAGTATGATATTATCTGTTTTGGGCCCGAGCCTGCACAGTTTTGTTATTGAGTTTTACCTCAAAAAGCCTCATACCAATTGGAGATAACACCACATATATGCACTTCATATTTTCCTTACCCAGACGATGTGTGATTGTACACCCATAGCTCGCCCAGTGTGGTAGTCTGCTAGTGCCTCACACCCGCACATAAGGTTGCCACAATCACCCCTCCTTTGGGGCCCAACATCTTCGTTGGCCACATTTCCAGCTGGGTCAAACTTTAATACCATTTGTAACGACCCACTCCACCATATGATATGATATGTCTGCTTTAAGCTCGAGCCCACATGGTTTTGTTATTGGGCTTTACCCCCAAAATACCTCATACCAATTAGAGATAATATCACCACATATAAGGACTTGGCCTTTCCTTTACCCAGACGGCCTATAGCTCGCCCAGTGTGGTAGCCTGTCAGTGCCTCTTGCACTCGTCCACAAGGTCGCCACAATCACCCCCTTTTAGGGCCCAACACCCCCGTTGACCACATTTTCGGCTGGGTCAGGATCTGATACCATTTGTAACAACCCACTCCACCACATGGTATGAAATTGTCCGCTTTAGGCCTGAGCCTGTACAGTTCTGCTATTGGGTTTTATCCCAAAAAGTCTCATACTAATTGAAGATAACACCACCACATATAAGCAATTCACCTTTCCCTTACCTAGGTGATGTAGGATTGTACACTCGTAACTCGTCCAGTATAGTAACTTGTTAGTGCCTCGCATCAGCCCACGACACACTTGCCCACAAGGTCGCCATATATGACCTTTATGATATCTCGATAAACTTTGACATTGCCACCCAATGATGCTTGACTAAGAACTATATACAAGCATGAGTCATGACTATTACATAAGGTACATATAAATCTTTTACATAGTAGAATCCATATGTAACAAGAGGGTGTTTCGCAATTTAACTAAAAGCTTAAGCTATTAGTTGGGACTAATACCTAATCCATATATATCTATTTTACTTTGAATCCGTTATGGACAAACCTCTAACCCCACACTTGTTAAATGAACAAATGAGTTGTTCCGGCAATTCGTAAACTCTTGATATTACTTTGAATGACAGAGCTATTGAAACATCACTAACAATCCAAGGTTAAAGCATAGTTGATCAATGAATTGGTGGGCAGTAACAAGTGCAAGACAGTTGAAACGTGGCCGTGACCTTGTCATGCTGGTGTTGGCCCAATTTTTATTTTTTTAAATCGCTCTCTTACCATTCTAATAAAGAGATTGTGTACTCCTCTTTCTTTTATTTAAATTAGGTGGAAGAGAAAATAATTAGATAATGCCTTATTTTGTTTGTTTGTTAGAAAAGAAGGGAAGTGAAATTGCTAATATAAGGAAAATTTTGTAATTTAAAAACATTTATAATAATATTCTCTTTCTGCCTTCGTGTTTTTCGTCCATATTTGAAGGGAATAAAATTTATGAAGGAAGAATGATCACTCGTCGATACTCTTTTCTCGTTGTCTCTTCTTTACTAAACGAAAGAAATTTGTTTCTTCTTTTTGTCTTCCTCCACCCCTCTTCTTTTCTTCCTGCCAAACGAAGCATTACTCTTCATTTGCTATTATTTTTATTTTTATTTTTTAAAATTGTGAGAGGAAAAGGAGTTAGAATGGAACTTGAAGGAAGGGGATAAGAAATTGAACATTTCCCATTCCATCATGAGTTCTCTTACTCTCTATTTCCTTCACATAATAAAATAATTGTTTCTTCTCTTTCTTTCCCACTTTCAATGGATATTTTGTGAGGTGCTTTCATGTTTCTTGGAGGGTGGGCTTTCTCCTGCAAAATGAAGGCATAGATTCCTCCCAACTTTACCTTTTCCTTCTGCTGAAGGAATTCCTCAACCTCTCTTATTCCATCTCCCATGTAAAAAAGAATTCACGGACCCTATTTATATAGGATGATGATTATGATAAAACAACAATAGGAATCACACAATTCATTCTTTATTCAGATACTACACTTGTCGGCATCCAGAAAGAATATATATATTCCCTGTAAATAAGAACAGTGTTCCAAAAGAATTTTTACCCATGAGAGAATAAAAATAAATAAATAAATAAATAAAATTATAAATAATAATAAATAAATAAACATCACCTCATACCCATACCATGAGTTCTTTACTATTTATCCTGAACCCCCTTTTAACTGTGTTAATAACAAAAATAAACCACCAGAACTTTTTCCTTCTATTTTAAGGAACCCTAGAAGATTTTGTTCTTCAATCACAATTACCTTGAATGCCTTGATAATACAACAAACACCTTATTGATTGCCCTTTTATGTTGGCCATGGACACTACAAAATTATTCTATCACAATAACAGTAATCCTATGCATTTTTCAAACAGCCTCGTGAATAATATGCACAAGAATCTACAACAAAATATGGATATCATCAACAGTTTTTCGACCTAAATTCTAAAACGTGAATGGATTTCAAGTGTTCTACAACTTTTAAAATTGACAAATATACAATGGCCTTTATAATTTTATCCTGTTTTTAAGAGTTGCCCCATGATATATTCACATTGTTCTTAGCAACAAGCTCTCAAATTATAGAAAAACCCTAACTTCAACTCCAATTCATTCCCACCGAAAATCCAAATTGGGAAGCTTCAGCAACAACTGGACATGAGGAAATGAATATAGTTGATGAGCATGGTTTATTTATGCAGGTAGGTAGTTTGCACAAGACGTGTAACTAACACTATATGAAATTTTATGGAACAAAGCTAACAAAAACCCTTAAACCACTCATACCACAACCCTTCCTAAACAGTACAATTATCCGCTTTGACTCTTATAGCCGTTCAGCCAGCAAGCAAATATTATACACTTCAGAAACTTTTATCTTATTTTTTGAGAAAAATATTAACACGTAAGAATGAAACAACTGCTTGTGTAAGCTACATTGTTGGAAAAACTGACTTCTACTCTCAAAGAAGACTTAACTGCTACGATCTTCTCAAAGTCTTGCCGCATGGAAGGGGTGTCAGATTAGATAGTTCGCACTAACATGCCTCAGTCCGGTAGTTTCAAACGGTTGAACAGCACAAGGAAACTTTGCTCAGGTACAACATAAAGGAAACCGAGGTCTGCGCCTTTGACATATGGTCCCATGCCCTGCAATAAAATAACAGTAGATAAATTTTAAAATGAAAAAAGTTAAATAAACCATAGCCCAATAATTTAAATTTCAAGCTCTTTACATAGGTCAGTATCAAAAGAATGGTAGCGAAGATGTTGGACAAATTTGTTACCTTGCCATTGAGTTGAAGAAGTTCACCCTCCACCCACTTTGGATTTCGGAACCCAAATTCTGCAATCCTTCCCTGACCTTTGTAACTTGCAACCTGTATATTATGTTATCACTTACAATAATCAAGCACCATTCAGGAAAGGTCAAAATTTTAAGGGATAAGGACTTCACTTACCACTGAAGTCGGAACACACCAAATGGTAAAGGTTACACAATATTATTCTAATGGACAAAATTACCCTACAATAAAATTCTCTCCTTCCTCTACCATATATCTGCAGAATGTGGGACAAAGAACAAAGAAAAGTAGATTGAAGGGATAATGACTTCACTTACCACTGAAGTCAGAACACACTTAAAGTGGTAAAATTTCAAAATATTATTCTAATGGACAAAAATACCCTAAAATAAGATTCTCTCCTTCCTCTTTTATCACCATATCTGCAGAACTAGCAACTGAGAACTAAGAAAAGTAGATTGGCAATGCCTCCTTTCCCAACAGACATGGATACAACAGAAAACCACTCATCTCGACTCAACGAACAAGAATATAGTAAAAAATAATAGAGATGCATTATATGATCATCCATCATTATAGTGCCTGTTAAGCTTCATCTTCCATATTGCAATTCTTAATATAGAAATTCAAAAAATTAATCCCACCTTTATAAGTCATATATAATATATGTATATATACAAATTTATTTTTATAAATTATTGTGTCCATGTCTAATTCTTTCGGATCTTCATGTATCTATCTTATCACGTGCGTGTCAATGCTACTTTGTGTATGATGTAAACCAACATAACAAGCATACTTGGTATGCACAGTGGACTAGTTACAATAATGGGAGCATTAAGAACGGATGTTGAGGAAGGCTTATATTGTAATGTAGATATGCTTTTATTTAATGCTAGGGATTCACATGAACTGAATGGTTCATGAATAGTTCGGACACGGTTTGTGTTTGTTTTAGCTAAATGAAGCAAATGGTCAAGCTCAAGCTTCACAAACAGCATCCAAACTGAACTATAACACTCATAACTAGACTTGACTTGACCTCAAGCTGAGCTCAGACAGCTATTTGATTTGATCGAGCTGGACTCAAACAGACAAATGCTTGATTCACTCCACTCGATTCCTATTCAAAGCATAACATAATTACATAAATAACTACATATATAGCCAAAGAATGACTTTTCCACAGACAACCACACTTGCACAGACATAGACACGCGCGCACACAACAACTTGCAAGCATAATTACCACTCCCAATTCATCTGGATACATCCCCTGGTTGGATATGCGACTCCCTTTACCAATTTTTGCACGAAATGTCACCTAAAGATCGAAAAAACATTGATTAATATACAAACTGTCCCCCAACATACATAATAATCAAGAAACTGCATGTGATATGTAAGCCACTAAAACCACCAGAAAAAATGGACTAAAAAAGCAGGCAACTACTGAGAAATGACTAAAAGCTACTAACCTGGCCAGCAGGAACATTTAGATCCCCTGTCAGCTTTACTGCCTCAACATACTCGAAGAACTCCATATCCGAAGATTCATCAGCATCATCCACAGCATTCCAGCTCCCATATTTACGCCTCAATTGCACCACCTCAGTGCCATAAGGGCCAAAGGCACCAACATATAGGCCTACACTAGAATCAGCAGGTTTCGTTCTCAAAGATGGTGTTTTTGCTCATATTGATTATTAAAATGGGTAGAGGGATGGAGAAAAATAGAGACAAGTAAACTCACCATCAAAAGGATCTAAGTCGCCTTTGGAAGTGGTAATTCGAGAAAAATTTGTATACTCAGATAATCGATCCCGCTTCTGTGCCTGAGTAACAGCAAGTTTAACAATCTCACGCAAATCTCTAGAAACCTGTGATAATGATAGCAATTAATAATTTGTGGTCCACAAAAGCATACCTGGACTAAAAGAAGAAAGGTGGTTTGCACCAAAAAGGAGGAGGATGGTTTGATCACAAGTTCCATTTCAATTCTAACCCATTCCAGAATGAGGATTTTCTTCTATACAAAATTCCAATATTTCTAATAACTTGAAATTCCAGTGTCTTCTCTTAAATTGCAGCCAAATGAAATTAATGCTAAAACTAGTTCTGTAGCCTTGATCATTTTTAAAACAGGGATTGCCTGGAGCTAAGATACTGCATAAATAAAAAAAAAGAATAGGAAATTGCACAAGGGTGCTTCCCTCTATTTCATAAAACAGAAATAAACGAAAATCAACAGTTCACTGTGATTCAAGTTATTTCCTGCCATAATCTTATGTAACTCAAAAACCCCATTGATAAAACAAAGCAAGCAGAAATTTTCAGAACTAGTCCATAGTTAAAATCATAAGGCCAAATTTGATTTTCCTGAATAAACATAAACAAATATGTATCTCACCTTTGAAGAAACCTTATCAGAACTCAAAAATGCTTTGGCAACATCAGGAGGCATGAGCTCAGAAATACCTTGGGCTGCTATAGCTGCCACTTTAACTTTGGATACTATACTTTCTTCAGCATCATGTTCTTGGCTTTTTATTGGAACATGTAGCACAAAAGAATCTCTCTCAAAATCATTAATTTCAGCTGGTACACGCACATACTCGTCCTTCGTAGGAGTATCCTCTTTATTATGTAAAACTCCACCAATAAAAAGCTTCATGTCTAAGTTCTTTCCATCTTCAGTTGTGTCACTATCTCCACCCAGAGCAACCCGGTCAGGCTGAATATCATCCATATTACTACCTTCGTCTTCAGAAGTCTTACCAGCCATTTTACTCTCATCATCTTCTTGAATCAACTGCTCTACAGAATCATTATCGTCTACTGTTT
Source organism: Cornus florida (assembly GCF_030987335.1). Lineage (NCBI taxonomy): Eukaryota > Viridiplantae > Streptophyta > Magnoliopsida > Cornales > Cornaceae > Cornus > Cornus florida. Next base: position 14,906,481 of record NW_026775581.1, on the reverse strand, counting down.
CTCCAGTACCATTAAATTTCATGACTTTTACTTTCAATTCTGGGATTTTTTCTTTGAGAAAATTTATAACACTGCTTATCCCTTCCTCAGTTTCTCCATCATTATTTATGCTCTTCTCTTCACTTTTTTCTGCTTTATTTTCACTCCCTTTAATGTCAACAACGGATGCATTCTCAATTTCGGCAGTGGATGGAAATTTTGTGGGCTTTGAATTGGATGATGAATCTGTATGATTCGTTGAACTTCCTTTGGTGCGCTGCAAGAATACTACCTGCCAAAAGGTCAAAAAAAATCAGTAGCAATTTTTTAATATGCATGAGGATGACTAAGAGAACCAGACAGACCCTAAAGAGCAAGATTGTCCTCTCAGAGACGCGGCCTTGATCCAAGGCCAGATACTCATTATTAAAAATAATAATAATAAATAAATAAATAGATAAAATAATCACAATTTGAGGATCTTCAGGGGTCAGAAGGTGGAAATATACTTTTGAGGGCACATTAGTGCCCTCTCAAGAGATAGAAGTAATATTTCTAAGTGAAAAAGGATTCAACTACAGAAAAAGGAAATCATTGAAATGAGTGTGGGTGTTTTGCCCTAAAACCTCCTGTTACGTGTTCAAAAACATGACAAGGAAGTTATATCACTTTTATATTACTAGCATTTCTACCAACAAGATGATAGATCCAGTGAGGTTGAGAACAGACATTTGCTCAAATTTTGAAATCCAGTTAAATTTCAAGACCAAGCCAATGTGGAATACATCTATAATTTGCAGACCAAATTATACAAATCATAGTTATCCATTTAAGTAGAACAGTACATATGTACTCCATAAACCATAACTTGAACTTTTTATAAAATTAATGATTTGAACAAAGGAAACACCCTTAAATAAGGTCATGGAACAACCAAAAAGGCATGGCATAAACTAAACTCAAGAGGATCACTTTGCCTTCACAACTGGAGGGATGATCCATTAATCAACATCTTGACAATTTTTCCAGCATATATCAACCAAACTACATTTCGTTAATTCACTCTTTTTTATCTATCTATCTTAAAATAAAAGTATATATTATATACATCTGTAAATTAAATTAAATATTGTTAACAAAATATCACCCTCAGCTTCATATCAAAGTCTGGTTGGGGCCATTGGGACTTGGGCCCACACTTTAGTTTCGTATGGGCCTCTTCAAGCTTGGTCCTTTTCATGGCCTACCAGCTAACCCAGATCTGTACAAAGTGCTTATGGGTGTCAACTCACGAGTTCTACAGATATATTGAACTTGAAAACTTTATTCGGCACATATAACTCAAAAACAATCACCCAGCACCATGATTACAGCATACAAATGTTTGTCGTGTGTGTGTTTGTGTGCACACACATATGCACATGTACTTCCTGTTCACTTCAAATAACATTGATAGAAAAATCCCATGTGCACTAACTTTATGCCGACACTTACTTTGCTGGCTCAAACTCATTAGTGTGAAGTACATGGATGAAGATCAAAAAGTTGATTTCTAATCGTAGTCATATCAACTCAAAACTAGATATCAGAAAGCTCAGTAGTACGTAAGTCATATCAACTCAAAACTAGATAACAGAAAGCCATGCCACTCTTAATATCATAAGTTTTAACTTTAAAACATCGTTTATTAAAAAAATAAGCATGTGCATGTTACCTGCATGATATATGTCTCCTCAACATCTTTGACAACAAAAATTTCAAACACTGGAGTTCCAGGAGATGCATTAACCAACTGTCTGCAATAAACAATCATCAATATTGACTCCGGGAAATCATAGATTACTCAAAGACAGAAATTTTTAATATTTTTTTTATGATGGAACTACCTTGGACTGTAACTCCTGCCAACAAATCTGCCCACACCAGGAGTTATACGCAGTAATCTGCCAAAGGGGTCATCAGAATCCTTTGACCAGCCCACCCACCAACCAACCTGTACACAAAATTAATAAATGTTTACTGAAAATGGCAAGAGAAACTTACACCTACACTGTCGGTGGGGGTAAGAACAAACAAAAACGGATTAGAAGTCCTATATTTCTTGGGCCCTCATTAAGAGAGAAAAAGAATAGAAGTAGAAAAAAAGATTTTTGCAATTTTCTCTTTTCTGGCTCTATTTTTTTCACCCCAATGAGGAGAGATGGGGAGAGTATAAAATGGAACTCAGGGAACAACATATCTGCAAAAGGTAAAATCACTTCAGCAAAAGCTTAGGTTTATTCCTCTCTAACCTTTCACCTTCTCAAGCCTTAACAAACATAGTGACATAAAGACAATTTTCCACTTCTTTTATTATTTTTCTCCTAATATTTTCCCTTTATATCATTAAGCAGTAACCAAAAAAATAAAAATCATTAACTCACATACTTGAAGTATAATAATCAAAATGAGATACATCACCATGTTTACATAGTTGAAAAAATTGTATTGCAGCCACCAAAAACACATAATCCAGCATAAGTGGATGTAATTGCGAAGTAGGCAGTTCACGAAAAAAAATCTAATGAGAATAAGAAATCTCCATCAGACTGGCAGCATCCCTACCCACCCTGAAACCTCTCAAAAGCCCAAGTCCACAGCCCTTGAAATCATTCTGCTAAGAGCTTCCATCACCAAAAGAAACAGAAAAGGGGAACAAGTCCCTCAAAAGCTAGACAAGGCCAAATAGGGCCTTTAAACCCTCAACGAATCCAAAAAAGCAACAATTTCATCCATGGATTTACAATTTCTCCCTAGGATGCAACAAAAAAGGGTGCTAATATTATATATATATATTACTCTTAAATATATATATATATATATTAAATAATTTGAATACTTATGTTTGGGAAATTAACACATCCAATACTTGAATACGTACATGCACCCGACACACGTACCCAAGTCCATGTAACATAACCCTCAAACTAAGATATATATATATATATATATATATACTAGTCAAGCACACATGTGATGCACGTGGTATTATATATTTCCTTCTTTAATTAGATTTTATTTTATTGATTTCCTTGATTCAATTTTTAAATATTATAAATGTACTAAAACTCTTTGTACTTTTAATAATATAGTATATATTATTAGTATTTGCTACTACTATATTATTAAATAAGTTTTTTAATATTATATATTTCCTTCTCTAATTAGATTTCCATTTATTGAATTTCAGTATTTCCTACTACTATATTATTATTATTATTAGTATTTCATTCTCTAATTAGATTTCTTTTTATTGAATTTCAGTATTTCCTACTACTATATTATTATTATTAGTATTTTATTCTCTAATTATATTTTCTTTTATTTAATTAAATAAATAATTTTTTTAATATTATATATTTCCTTCTCGAATTAGATTTCCTTTTATTGAATTTCATTAGTTTAATTCTTTAATGTTATATATTTCCTTCTATAATTAGATTTCTTTTTATTGAATTTCAGTATTTCCTACTACTATATTATTATTAGTATCAGTATTTCCTTTTATTATATGATAATTGTAAAATAATGTTCTATAACTATTTCCTTCTTGAATTAGATTTTCTTTTATTGAATTTTAGTATTTCCTACTACTATATTATTAATAGTATTTGCTTTTATTATAAATTAATGTACTGAAACTCTTTAATGTACTGAAACTCTTTGTACTTTTAATAATATATATATATGTGTGTGTGTGCGCTCTCTTCTTCATTTTCTTTGATTAGCATATAAATTCTTTTCATTAATATCTATTTTTTCCTGTTTTCAATGATAATGTTAATAATATAACAAGAGCATTAGCTGTCTAGATTAAGTGGTATATCTTGCCGCCTCATAAGGGAAGGTCTAGCGTTCATGTCCAAGTCGAGACATGAGTTCTCTATGTTGTAACAATTATAGTAAATGTATAAATAATATTAAGGACCAAAGAGGAGTTAAGGACAGTTGACTATTGCTACAAGTTACTACATGTAGACATTATATGATTGAAAATTGCCACTGCATACTGCCAATGCTTGCAAGTCTGGCGGAACAACTATGCAGAGGGGAGGCGGGACAGGGTTCCCCACCCACCCACCACACACCACAACCCACTCCCCCCCATTACATTAATGCACAATATCCATTACATTAATGCAAGAGAGAAAAAGGAGAAAAATACACTAATGTCCCCTCATGTTTAATAAAACTGCATGAAACTTTTTTGTCAAACATTTTTGTGAAATGATGTTTACAAGAAAATTCTATAATTATATACCAATCTCCATTGGCGAGCTGGGACTACTCAAAAGGAGAAGAAACTAAAGTGTTGTGAGATTGTCATCAACAACAATGATATCATATATGCTAATATTTTTAATTGTCACTTGCTAAATGACAAATTCTATGACTATTTCTTGTACAAGTTACTAAATTAATAATCTTGTTTTGCTAAAAAAATGAGATATTTTGTTTAGTAAAAATCATTATTTTTTTTTTCTTAATATTTCACCTAAATAATAATGATATATCTTTTCCGAACTAGAATCAAAGTACTCAAAACCTTTTTCCAAAAATTGGATTTTTGAAAAACTGAAACATTTGCTGAAGGAAAATTGATTCTCTAGCAATGCTTTGTTCTTTACCTCTTCTCTTTTTAATTAAAAACTATCGTTTCCTCCTCTCTATATTTTTCTTTCTCATATTAGTTTTCCATCTATTTATTTTAAGTTGCATTTTTCTCAATACTCGATTTTTTCAAGGTATATACACTATGAATAATATTAAAAAAAATTACATTACAATTGGTTTATAAATTTTAAATAAATAGTACAAATTCCGCCCACCACCCACCCCCCCCCCCCCCCCCCCCCCCACAAAAAAAAAAAAGGCTTCGCCCCTGGACTGGTGCACTCTCTCTATCAGCTGCATCAATCAATGTTAAGTCTGAGTACGCTCAGTACGGGGCTTCTTAGCCTGCAGTTGACTACGCATTGAAAGACCAACCAAGAAATGAAAAGTCGTACTACCAACAACAAAAATAATATGACAAGTCTGGGACGATCTAAATAGACTCCAACCATTAAGTTAAGTAGAAATATTCAAAAAACATAATAAGAAACATGAAAGAATTAGACCCCTTGTTGGATGAAAGTATAACCAGATATTTCAAGACATAAAAAAATTATTCTTCCTGATATATGTATCTTTGCCTTTCTCTATAATATTTTACCAATGGCTCCTAAGAAAGAACGAAATTAATAGCAGCAACAAGGAAGAAATAAAAGAGCACTTAATAGTCATCTAGAGTTTATGCCTTCTGACCGAGGTCACTAACAAATGAGAGATATCATATATAACACAAAAAGTGATCTGTCCATCCCAAATTATTTGTCCATTTTGAGAATTCCAACTTTCCCAAAGAACAAGCATTAGATGAATTCAAACTGAATGTGTTGAGTATATTAATAAATTCAGCATTAGATGAATTCAAACTCAATGTGCAAAGTATATTAATAAATTCAAATTCAATCAAAAAGGATGGCTTGGGAGATAACACAACTTTGTATATCAACTTATCAAAGAGCAAATTTATGGTGGGACATCAAGAAAAATGAAGATGGAATGTCAAAGTTTGGGACAGATGGATTAGCTAAGAAAATTACCAGCCCACTTCCTGTACTTCTACATAACCTCGAAGCATCATGGTAACGCTCTTCTTCTATTGCATTCTGCAAAGAAACACAGAAATTAGATCAGGAGCCAAAATTATATGCATGAAGGTCATAAATAATAGTTACTACTTTCCATCCAACTAAAGATCCAACCTTCAACTGAGACATAATTACAGTAACAGTGTCCTTTGATGTTGCTTCTGCAATAGCCATTTTCAACTTTGCAGCATCCTGGAAGTCTTCCTTCTCTATTGCATCTTCTAGTTGAAACTGTAAAGAATAGCAAACAGTAAAAAGTTAAAAACAGACAGTGGGAGCATAAGTTGTGTTTATCTTCAGGAAAAAAGAAAAAAATGAGGATAGAATACCACAAAATATGGAAAAATTTTGTTTTTCCATAATTATATAACTTCAACCGAGGATGGATCTCCCCACATTCAACCTATAGTCAAATAACATTACCCAAACAATTCTAACAAAATCTAAGGGAAACATACAAGCTGAATTCTTGAAGTAATAAAGAATTTGCAAGTTGTACTTTTAACGTAAAGTGTTTGTTGGCTTTCAACTCTCCCTGTTATATTTTCCTTGTACATGTTTAAAAGTATTCAAGAATTCTGCTTGAATACTTTCTAGGCTAAACTTGGTACTATGGAAAAGTAGATCTTGAATATAGAATTTAAAGCGTTATCCTAATTCCATATCAGTAAAATAGATGAAAATAATTCATTGTTATCTTTACTGCAGCAGAAGAAGATCAACAATTAGCTGATAAAAAAAAGTCCACCTCTAAAAGTGAGACATTAGTGGTGTTGATATAACCGACTAAAGGCTGCACTAAGGTCAGGCTCTTGCATATTAATTTGAACCATCAGCTTCATGGAAAAACTAGAAGGGGAAGACCATTTATTTTAAGTGTATCATGACCATTTCGAGGTTTATGACAGCAAAAGGATTGTAAAGTGGCTTTTGATTTGGAAAATCAAAATGATTGATATAGCTGAGTGAAGAGGCTGGAGTTGTATAATGGCATTCAATTTGTGACCTCATGGAAGTCACAAATTAAGGCATAAACCCTTAAAACTGCATCAAATCAGTCCAATTGCATTATATCCAAAGCGCACATCTACAAAATCCCTTTAACCTCCATCCCTATTAGTTTAAACTTTAAACAAATTCATGTTCCCGATAATGTACAAAAAGTGCATACTATATAAGGATAGAATTCCAGTTGACCATTTTAATTTACGAAAGGTGCATGTATATGTAGTGTTGTGTGCACTGTTGCACTATATACATCAAAATTATAAGCAATCAACTTCTTTTACTTCCTGTCATTGCACACTGTGTCCTCTGTGGAACTTTAGACATCCTCTAAAATTTGCAGTAATAATCATGCTACATAGAACAGGATAAGACCAGCCTTGAGAGTTTTGTCCTTTTACTGGGATGCACAACTTTCATGCCATCCAAAGATAGGGAAGACTATCAGCAGCCTTTTAGTTTCTAGTACTCTTAACAAGGACAAGTTTTTCAGTCATGTTCAAACTCTCGCACTTCTTTATCACCCAGCCCATTCTCAAACTCTTTTAGGCCTACTTCTATTTTCCAGTTCTCATACTGTCGACTGCCGCGAAAATATGTACAGAGCTTAGCAAGAACAACCATAAATAACCACCATACAGCTATTAACTTACACCTAAAATTCAATTTGAACACTTAAAATTAAGAACCCACTAAACAAAAAAACAAAGATTATCAGTTGAACTAATCACAAAGCGAATTTTTCAATGGGTACCTTAATGAACAATAAAACATCAGCAGATTGTAATAAATTTCCATTAATTTCAGCTATTAGGCACTATATGTTAACAACCCACTTCACAATTACAAGTAATTAATGATGTGCCCAAGTGTATGTATACATATAGAGAGAGAGGAAACCTTGAGAATAGAGGCAAAGGTCTCGGCCTGTTCAATTTCAGAGAAGTGGCGGGTCCATCGATTCCAATCCCACTGTGAAGAAGAAGAAATATTGTTGTTGTGATTGTTATTGTCAGTGCTGCAACGGCAACCCAGCTTGGAATTCTTGAATTTTCTAAGAAGAGGTTTGTGACCAATCCGACCGAATCCCAATACAAATCTCAGATTTACAGAGTTCTTAGCCAAGAAATCAAAATAACAAGAAGAAGAAGAAGGAGGAGGAGGAGGAGGAGCAGAAGAAGATAGCGAGTGCCTGAATTGGGGCATTGGGACCAAATGTCCCGTGCCCACTGTATTTGCCACCGCCATCTCTCCCTATTTCTCTACCTCCATCTATATGTATCTATCTATATATCAATCAATCTCTGTGCTGGCTTCAGTCTGTGCGACTCGTGTCGTATCGAAGACGACTTCTCATTCGTGTTATATGGATAGAATCGCCCGGATAATTTACACGGTCCATCAGAATTACATATCCTGGACCCATTGATTGGTGGGTCCCATTTTTTTAAATATTTTTTTTTTTCTTGTTAATATCTTTCCGCAGGACTCTAATGCTAAAAAAAATTTATTTGTATAAAATTGTTTCAAGTAAATGAAGAATAGGATTGATGTAGGATAGTTTTATTTTATTATTATTATTTTTATTATTATACATAAATATTATTATATTGCAAGGTTAGGATAGCTTTATTAGGTTTCATATTATTTCCTTTTCTCCCTATTTTTTAAAGAAAGTTTAATATTGAATAGTTTTTATATCTTTAGCTTTCTTTTAGTATCAGTTAGGTAGTTTTTTTTAATATATTTTTTGTTTTCTTATACTATTAGTTTTCTTAAGCAATTAGTTAATTTGTTAGGTTTCTCTGACAAAAGTTTCTTGTTTATTACAAATACAATAATGAATTAAATTATCAATAACATATCAAATTCTTGCAAAAAGAATTTTTTATAATTTTGTTAATTCAAAGTTGTTCTAGTTCATTATTGGACATTCTTAGCATGGCTTTATCAAGTATTGAGGTTGATAAGGGATAGAAATATCAGTCAACGGATCAAATTCGGATCGGATCGATTAAATCCATATCTGATTTATTAAGTTAACGAATTATCGTATTTAAATCGGGTTATCAGATCGAATGTTTCAATCCATATTCTATTTAGCCCGGATTCAAATTATTATTAGTTTTTATTTTTTATAATTACAAAAATTAAAATGACATGTATAATTATAAGTTTAGATGGAGTGAAGAATTGCTAAAATATAGAATAGTGCATAATGCAATCAAATGAATATATTGATAAATAATTAATATATATAAATTTAATACTAGTAAATAACTAATATATATAACATTCTTATATATAATAATAATATATACAATTTTAATTGAATCGGATTATTATGGGATTGGATTGTTTATCTGATTTGTTAAGGTAATGGATTATTGAATTTTTTTTTCAATTCGCATATGAATAATCGGATTAAATTCTGATCCATTAATAAGTCTAGATAGAGAACATAAGTCAAAGATTTGCCTACCATGTGAGAGAAGTGTTGAATAATCTAGTATGTTAGCCAAAATAAAAACTAATGTGTTGCCAAAATTTGGTGTAAATTGGGTAACCATAATTAATTTAATAATTATGAACATTATTTAGTTGCCTAATTAGTAAAGCTCTCAGCAACTGATATAGCCGAGTCCCTCCTTCCCTTAATTTGCCGGCATAAAATTGTATTAATCATCATGTGAATTTTTTATTTTTTTTAAAAAAAAAATAACATGTGAAACTTGTGCAGAAATGAGGTTGATATTATAAATCTACGGAAATGTATTAAATGATGGGTGTGGGTAGGCCCAAGGATATATAATAGTATGTGGATCTGCATGAAAATCACTGCTCCCACAATTGTAAGTGCTTTGGTGATAATCCTACTCCAAGTTGAGAATTTTCATCATTTCCCTTCTATTTTTTAGGGCTGCAAGTGGGGAAAGCTTAACTTACAAGTGCAAACAGAAAGTACATAGTTTGTCAAGTCTTTTACCAGACACAATGAATGGACCTAAATTATTTACACAAACATCTTCAAAACAAAAACATGTGGGTGCTTCCTGGGAGGCAGCCAAGGGGATCAGCTAATGCCTCCAAACTAGGGTGAATTCAAAAATTATTAATTGAATGGGTTAAAATTAAATATAAATTTAATAACATAATTTTTAAAATAAATTTTTTTATAACACAATCTAGATAAATATTTGAATTTAAATATTACAAGATATGACTTGTTTGGCTTGGGCCGTTTGGATTGGACCTTTATTTTAGTATTGTGGCTTAACTGACTTGGATTTGTTTAGATAGGCTAATTCTAATAATATATATATATATATATATATATATATATATATATATATATATATATATATATATTGGCTCGGTTAAATTTACCCATAATAAAAACAATTAAAATTTTGGGGTGCGCTGGAGCCCAGCCCAGCCCTCGGATCCGCTATTGCCTCCAATTTGAAAAGACCTCAAATTTTGGACCATAGTGCAAAATAGTACCATATATCTCACATTCAGGCCATAATTTTCAAAATTAAAAGACAATACATACTTATATAACATGTAAATTTATGACAATAAATAAATTTTAAAAAAAATTAAAAAATTATGACAATAAACACACGTACTTATAATATCAATCTATATATGTTATACAATAACTAGTATGGTAACAATAATTTTTTTATCCCATCCCTTTAAATGAAATAAAGATTTTTTTCTGGTTTATTTTATTATTATATTATTTTTGGGCTCATGCACATGCATAAGAGGCTCCATTAAGCCCAGTTCAAACAATTAAAATTTTAACTCATGTGTGTAATCAACTGCCACATTTTCCAAAATAACCTTGTAAGGTCTCCTAAAATATAAATTGGTTTCTGATATTGATGGGACAAAATTATTTTCAGAGTTACAAGTCTTAAGAGAAACTTTACCGAAAGGAACAAAAAAAAACACTTGAAGTATTTGATTTTATAAAAAGTTTAATTAGTTATTTTCCTAATGCTTGAATTGCATATAAAGTATTATTGACTATCCAATTACAGTTGCATCTGCTGGGAGAAGTTTTCAAAGTTGAAATTGATCAAATCTTATCTACGGTCGATGATGTCATAAGATCTAGAGATTGAATGTAACAACCCTCACCCTACCCAGACACAATATTGTCCGCTTTTGGCTCCCCCAAATCAGAGACTTCCCAGGGGGTCACCCATCCTGGTACTACTCCAGGTTAAGCACATTTAAATCTAGAGTTCTGGTGGGTTCGTGGCCATCACGGCTTTAAAACGCGTTGTGTTATAGAAAGGTGTTGAATTACATATAGCACTTACCCCCTTCACACCTAGGCGATGTGGGATTGTGCACCTATAACTCGCCCAGTGTGGTAGCCTACTGGTACCACCTGCACACGCTCACACACACCCGTCCACAATGTCGCCACAATCACCCGCTCTTTGGGGTCCAACGTCTTCGTTGGCTACAATTCTGGCTGGGTCAGGCTCTGATACTATTTGTAACAACCTTCACCTTACCCAGATACAATATTGTTCGCTTTTGGCTTCCCCGAACTAAAGACTTCCCAGGGGCTCACCCACTTTGGTACTACTCTAGGTTAAACACGCTTAACTCTAAAATTCTGGTGGGTTCGCGGCCATCATGGTTTTAAAACGCGTTGTGTTATAGAACGGTATTGAATTTACATGTAATACTTGCCCCCTACACACCTAAGCGATGTAGGATTGTGCACATGTAACTCGCCCAGTGTGATAGCCTACCGGTGCCACCTGCACACGCTCACATACACCCGTCCATAAGGTCGCCACATTGAATGTATTGACTATGATATCTATTAAAAAAGATATGTTGGAAAAACTTGATTGAAACACTTTAATTGATAATTTTGCAGCTCAAAATGTAAGACAATCACATTTACTTTGATATGAAGTTGAATTCTGATTTTTCTGACAAAGTTATGTTGAATATTTCTTTTAATTTTATTTATGTAAACTGGATCGTGCTCTTTATAAAGCACCAAGATCGAGTTTTGTTTTGTGTGTTTTCAACAGTAATATATTTTATGTGTTTATCGTCTTATATTAATGAAAATTTCGGATTCTTATACATTTTTTGCACATGTGAAACCTTATAAAGGGCCTTACATTTGAAAGTTTGCCTAGAACGTCTCAAAATTTGTTGGAAAGATATATGCTTCATGTGACATTTAAGATATAACAAACCTTATATTAATATGTCATATGATAATTAACAATATGCTAAGAAATCATTAATTAAATATGTAACTCTATATTTAATTAAATATGCAAAATAAAGTAATAAAATAATAATAATATACAAGGAATGAACCTGGACCGAGGCTAGTATTGGATACTATGTCCTTAAGACAGATTCGCCCCGCTATGGTACTAACGGACTCAGTGGCGTCTATCTCCCAAGATACAACTGTCTACATCCACCAGTAGTAGCACTACAAACTTGTGAATATGGCAAACCTCCTCCGTGTAATACTCTCTCTGACTCAAAAATGCATCTATACTATATAAATGTTGAATTGGGTGCAATCCGAACCAAATGGTTCAGACTAATCTTAATATGGCTCGATGAAATTGAATTAGGGTCTAAGTGGTTCGGACCACTTAATCTATGGTTTGAACCCACTTGGGTTGGGTTCAAGTCTAGAGAGGGAGATAGAAGAAATTGAAAAATGAATGAATTACAAATGATCCAAAGGGGGGTATTTATAGGCAACAAGGTGCATTTTCGGATTGGGTGCAACCCTTTGGAAAAAACTAAAAAGTAGTTTTTAATTAATGTGCCTTTTTGGATTGGGTGTGTCTCTTAATCATTGGACACAACCATTTATATGTATCTCTTCACACTGGACACATCCACTCCAATTGGTTGAAATTGTTCACATGGTGTCTGTTTACCAATAGACACATCCATTCCAATAGGTTACAATGGTTCACATGAATAGTTATGTCTGTTGGTTTTACGTTGCAACCCTTTAGAAATAGATGCAACTCTTTGAAAAACAGATGCAACCTTTTAGAAATAGATGCAACCCTTTGGTAAAAAACTAACTTTTAATTTAAATTAAAAAAATTAACCACCCATTTAAATAAGCCCAGCCCAAAATTAAAGGCCCAATCCAAGATTCCATTTAGTAAAAAGAATAATTGGACTTTACAATTAAGCCCAAGCCTAAGCCCAAGCAATTAGGCCCAAGCCCAAGCCCAAATTTGGCTTATTTAAATTTCAATTAGTTTCAACATTTTTCTATGTGGGACAAACACTTCCCACATTTTGCATACCCATTCAGGCTTATCAAAACACCACACTTTGGAGCTAATTTCTCATTCACCCGGAAACGGATTTGAGAAAGTAAATATACCACGTTCATCTCCTTGCGGAGAGAAACGCGCTCATCTAGAGATTCGCAAAAAATTATTAGCAGAATCTATTCCAAATCTCATCCAAAGTTTATGTTTTTAATGCCCCCGTTTCCAATAATCCCCCACATGAATGGAAATTTGCATAAAATGCAAAAGATGATCGTGCAGACACTAGAGAGAGTATAGTCGGAAAGTTACTGCATTAGGATATGTAGCTTTTGGCTTTGAACCTTCCTTAGTGTATTGCTATCGGATTTACTGGCTAACCAGTGAACGCGATGTCTTGAACTGTTCAGCCGTTTGTGTAAACCAAGACAATAACAAATACACAGTACCTTTCCTTACAAAGTTGGTTCTCATTGTTGTGTTCATTTTGGCCCTGAACAACTCCTGGTATTCAATGAGTGCTCCAGAAAACTTAGCCTTTATAGTTCTCATAGAAGCGGCCCCACTTCACACTCATATAGGTGACTTCTTATTAAGAGTATCCTACCATACCCCACTTGAATTTTTAAGGTACAAAAGTCATTAAAAGCGTAACTTATCCTAATCCTCGCTGTAGGTTGCACTGTCTTATCATAGAAATGGGTAGAAGATTTATATATTCCCTGTAATGACCCAGTCATTTCCTTCCTTTTCTTTTTCTTCAGAATTTCACGGATAAATTTTTTTCGTTGAAATTTCCGTTCTTAGTTCAGTTTCTTGTCGCTTAGTGTCGTCTTGAATGCTCGAAAATAGTTTCTGAGACTTTCCTTTGGATTGACAACTTCCTTTGAGGACCGAGTCATTTCCATATTTTTTGTTTTTCGACACTATTCACTTTTCGTCATTTTCCCTGTTTTGTCATTTTCCCTATTCTGTCTTTTCCCCGTTTGTCACTTTGTTGGCGTAACCTCACTCCTTGTGTTCAGAGTTGGTTTTTGATTTCACGTGTCTTCATTCTAAGTGGTTTCCACGAAATACGTATCTTTACTTTTGTAAGAAAGTACTCTGGTTGCTCCCGGTGTCCATAGGGGCATGGATGCAAAGTTCTTTGGAATTATTTTCTTTTCTTGGGCTGTTTTTTGTAAATATCTTTTGAAGATTTTTTATTTCAGGGGTTTTTAAGAAAATATTTTTGGAAGATATTTTCATTCTGGGGCATCAGTGCAATTAACCCTTTTTGGAGGGCCCATTTTACAATTAATGAAAGTTATTGTAAAATACTTCGTCTAGAGCCTAGATTCTCATACGGGATTCATTTTCACTTTTCGTTGACTCATAAATTCTTGGAATTTCCTTCTGGTCGTTTTTCTTCAGTTTTAGGGTTTCTGGCCCTAGTTGCCGCCGAACTTGTTCAGGGCATATCTCTCTGATCGGAACTTAGTTTTTGACACTGTTTCTTCCGTTGTTCATATTTTCTCATTTTAAATCTTTTTTGTTTATGGAGTTTTGCCATTTGAGTGCGTCTGCTCAAATTTCACTTTTTCGGATCCGGCGGGGCGCGTTCGGGGCACTTTTTGAGATTTTCTATAAATAGGGGGACTTAAAATTAAAAAGTCATCTTCTCCCCTCTCCATGCATGACCAGAACCTGCTATGGCAACCCAAGGGGGCTGCCACCCTTCTTCTTTCATTTGAACCTTCTTCCCTTTGTTAAAAAATCGAAGTGCCTTCGCATTTTGTGTTTGTCTTGACCACGCGCATCTTTCCCCCTTATTAGAATCCGTTTTTGGCCAAATTTTGAGTTCGGGTTTGAAGCCAAGTTGTGATTTTGATGGGGCTTCTTGTGGGTTCATGTAGATCGTGTTGTCCCCGACAAAACCCTTTGGTATCGTCGGATTCGGAGCACTTTTTTTTTCGGTGGGCTTTTGAGATTTTCATCTCAAATTGAGGTAGGGGATGTTTTAGGGTTATATTAATATTGTATTGATTGTTATATGAGCATATACAACTTGTGAGCATGCCTTGTTTAAGTTATAGAATTTAATTTAATTATTTTCTTTGTTTAAGATTTAATTCTCATGATGCTAGGCAACTTAGAATTAAATTGTGGCTTGCTAGAAATTTAGGCCTTGGTATGGTGGTTGATATATATTAAATTGGGATTATTTGAATAAGAATTGCAAATTTTATTTAAAATTTATCTTTTGTGAAAGTTTAATTCACCTAGTTGTATCAAGCATAGAATCAACTTGTAATGTGATATTAAAGTAGGCCTTAGTGAGTTCTTTAACATATATTAAATTGAAGATATTTAGATATGTTTGAAAATTTAGAGAAAATTAATTAATTAATTTAATTAATTTTATTTTTAAGTGTTGTAGGTACTTAAATTGATTTTGGGTATAATATATGTGAAGACTATGCTATGTTCTTTAACATATATTAATTTGAGTTTATTTGGGATTAATATGAAATCTAGAGACTTTTCATGTTAGGTTGAAAATCCCTTTTAATGTAGTGAAATTAATTATCTTGCGAGCATATTACTAATTGAATGTAGAATTAGTACTTGGGGCCTCTTAAAATGATAATTGGACTTAGCATGATATAGAATATCATTGACTTGTAATGCTTGTTTAAATATATCTTGTGTAGGTATATAGCTTGTTAGAATATTACAATTGTTTACCTTGAAAGTTTGTTACTAAATTGAAGCTTATTTAATACTTGTGGCTTAGGATGGTAATGTGATTCAATTGTTGTAAAATATGCTTACTTTGTGTATAATTTCATATTGGAGACTTGACATGTCATATGCTATTTAGATTTGAATCCTAGGACATGGTTTATGTGGATTCAACCTTATTTATGCATGGAAGATGGTTTTATGCATTATTGATTTTGATATAAGTTTGGTCTAACTTATTGATTTTGGTATAAGTTTTGAACTTATTGATTTTGGGAAGCTTGTAAGGACGTATTTCACGTGATGGCTAGGGTTTGGCTCTAGTACAGAGACAAGAATCTTCTAAGTCATAAGTGCGCACTAGGTAGTACCTTGTGGGTCGTAATTGCCCGGAATAACTTATACATGTGCGCACTAGGTAGTGCCTTGTGGGTCGTAATTGCCCGGAAACACTTACTTGGTCTAATAACCGCATGTCCTAGTCTTTCCACTATTTGATTTCGCATTTAATTTCAAGTTGTTAATCATGGATTACTTGTAGCTTGAGAATTAATGCTTGCTTTGGATATTTGAATCTTATTTAGTATACTTGAAACTGTATACTTGTTTGGTGCATTTAGATCTCATATAGTGTATTTGAACTTGTATGCTTGCTCTGTGAGTTTAGATTTCATTTAGTATGTTTGTGCCGTGTATACTTGTCTTAGGCATATCTCTCTTAGCTTAGTATACTTGTGTCGGTATACTTGATTTACGAGATTTTCATATAAAATGCACACTTGTGTAAATATGCTTAGACATTGCATGACTTGTCTTAATGTGGTTTAGTATACTTGGAAATGTATGCTTATATGTTGTATAACGTGTTTAACATTGTTTAGTATACTTGAGCATATATACTTGTATGCCGTTGTTCACTTTAAATTGCATGAGTAGCTTAGGATGCTCCCTGAGTCTCATTTTGATATAGACATTAGGTGGTATGAGCCCCTTTGACATTTTTCACCTTAAGGTGATATAATTGTAAAATGCTAGGTCGATGTATGCTCATCTCCTACAAGTAGCTTTATGGTACTCACCCACGTAGTGGGGACATTTTTCAGGTACCGGGATCAAGATTCGGGATTCACATCATGCTTGGATGATTTGTAGACTTGAAGTTCTCATTTCTTGTAAAAGTTGGCTTGAAATGCCACTTGTAGCCTTATATGTCAAAATGTGTATATTTGATTCCAATTATGTAATATGTACATAAGTACACTCTATGCAATGTATTTGACATGTATGCGATGAGGCCGGAGGCCAATGACATGTATCTTGTATTCTATGCAGCTTTAACTTTATGAAATATTATGAAAATATTGAAAAATGCTACGTCATTGCTTCATAACTTTTACATCAGGTGTGGGAATTCCATTCTTATTCTTTCATAGGGTCTTATAAATCATGTTTGAAGTGTGCCAAGGGCCAAACGGTAATTTGAAATCATTTGATAATTTTGGTTTTCAAATTTCCCTTTTCTTGTTCATTTTTGCCTTTTTGCCCGTTGGGGGGTCGGATTTTGTATCGGTGGTATTTTTAAGCCATGGACCATTGTAGTGCGTCCAAATAGGTAAGTTACATTTGCGTGCATGGTCGTTTCTGGGCAAACCTTCTTCTTTGGTGAAATGAGCCTCCTATGGACTCATTTTGAAATTTTGTTGCATAATCTTATCTAGGGGCATTCTAGACCTTTCACATTAGTTTTAATTTCTTCTTTTGATATGGTTGAATAGAAAATGTGATTTTAGGGGGGGTTTCTTCTTCGTGTTTTTCCAGAAAATGTCGTCTTGGTACCGGAAATCCCTCGTGAAATTTCAGCTTCCAGTTTGCATTTTAGCAGCTTTTTGGCCTTCATGACCAGATTTCATGGAGGGGCATTTTACAGTGAGTTTTTTTTTTAATTCTCTCACGAGTCACGTAGAAAACTCAATTTTAGGGGGGGTTTCTTCTTTGTGTTTTTCCAGAAAAATTCGTCTTGACATCCGCTTCAAGCCTCAGTTCTGGAAAACCTGCTTTGGACCCTAACTGTCAGCATGGGCATGCCATTGGGCGCCGGGTGCTCATGGGGCATGTCATGGCCTTCGTTCGGCCGCCGCGACGTTAAAACTTCAAACACTCGTTTCTCCTTCGTCCGGACTCCAAATCGAGTGAACTTTTTTTTGAACTTGATTAATTTTTCCCTATCTTTCCAACGGTGTGCTCGGTTGCCCCCAGATCTTCCTGGATAATTACCAGTTTACCTTTTTAGCCTTAAGTGCTCGTTTTTCTTCGTCATGCCGTTTCTCCTTCGTCCGGACTCCGAATCATACGATTCTTGAGTCCATCTTGATTAGTTTTTTGTTATCCTTTCAGCGGTGTGCCCGGTGGCACCCAAGTCCACAGTTTTCAGAAATGACTATTTTACCCCTGAGGGCTTATTTGTTATATTTTTTATCTTTTGCTTCCACATAAGTTCTCATTAAGTTCCACGACCTCATGGAAGGTCACTTTGACTTCTTAGAGTCTTATTTTCCGTTTTCGCTTCCGCATTTCTGATCTGTTATCGGGTCAAACTACGGTTCATCACATGACGCACTGACTTAAAAAACCAAGGCCGTCACATTCCCAGTGCTTCTGGTGAGTCACTCAGAATTTATGTTGCCCCTTCGAACCTAGATCTTGGGATCTCCAGTCAACTAGGTTGGGTTTCCATTAAGGTGACTCGTTAGCTTTCGTCTTTTAATCCCATTCCCCTCGATGATCTATATAATTGCTCTCTAGTACAACCCTCAATTTTATATGTGGCCACAAGGTTGTGTGTAGAAATATTACACTCTGTAGAGATTTCTCCAGGTGAGAGCAACTGTATACTTTGTGCCCTAAAATTATTTTCTTTAGTGGTACAGGTGTAGACTTACTTTGAAATGTCCTCTAGGTGAAGTCTATTGACTTTCCTATTTGATTTATTCAAAGTTTCTAACTTTGTGTTATATTAAGAACTTACAACTACACCTTTAATATAAAAGACATATCCACCATTGGATTTGAAGTCTTTAATATCCCATATCTAGATTGCATCACTGTTACAGCTCCAATTTAGTTAGATACCTCGATCTATGTAATATTGGGTTTAGGGTGTATCTTAACTACCCAATTTATTATTTTTCAGTGATCCGATCCTGGATTGAAAATGTGTAATTAAACACAATTATTAAGATGCCTTGCAATCTTAACCAATGAATTACTTTGACTAGTATTTATATTTGAGATTTACATCTACAAAAGCTAGCTAGGCTTTTGTTATCATAACTAGTATTATCTTAATCTCACTTTATTGAGAATATACTATGTTATCAGATGTTAAATCTTTCATATAAAATATACTAATTAGTATATTATTAATTTTTGTAAGGCATACAATGACTTATACATCACATTTATGTCATTGTCTTGGTACCAGCTTTAATCCACTCAAGGACTTATAAGCTTGCACACTTGACTTTTCAATTAGAACAAATAACTCAGCTCTTCAACTGAAAAAAGAACTCTTCTAGTTGTTCTATAATATTTTCCCCGTAGGAAACAACATGCACTATTCTTATAATACTATTAATGATTTTTGGTTCTAGCCAAAATCTCTTAGGATTAAGAACCACACATTTATAAGTATTTCTTATCTGGTGAGGTAACTCATAACAAATTTCATCTGTGGACAATATCCCCCCGTAACTTTGGGATAATCCTGAAATTTTATATATGATATATTTCTTATGGTTTTCTAACTCTTGAAATACCATATATTAAATATTTCACCTTATCTACCTTTCTAAGGTTTTATATTCGTTTCTCAACAAGCATGCATAACAGTCTCTAGTGCATATGTATTCACTTTATCTCTAGCTTGTTCTTATAATATTTCACATACGTTACTGTGAGTTAATACTAGAGATATTAATTACAATGAGCTTTAATTAATATTTGCTTCTACATCTCTTGTATTTATGAATTGAGTTATTCATGTTTAGGTTCATGTTAAGTCAGTCATCTTAACATGTCATAACTTTTCATGTGTCACACATCACATAACTCAACTATTTAAGCAAATAACTCACTTATTGTTTAAGCTTTGGATACATCACTACAAAGCGAGCACTCACTTCTCAACTATCGTTACTAGTTAAAAGTGAGTTTTTAAGCTCTCATTACTGGCTTAGATTAAGCACACTCTTCTCATTAATTACTACTAGTTTATAATGAGCACCTACTTCTCTGCTATTAACTTTAGTACACACTTAACTAAGTAGTTTACCTTGGTAGTAGAGTAATTTATTTTGAAAAATATTCTTAAAAAACTACTACTTTACAAGTAATATTATTCACTCCTACATGAGCAAATATGATGTATAGCTCAAATAGCTTATGGCTAAAATGGCTGCTCATCACCCTCGTGTTTTTTACTACCAAGTAGAGAGCAAGAACCAACTAACAGATTTTCATCTTCCTCTTAGGTTCTGTATACCTCATTAATCATTTTAACTTATTGCTAAGCTAACTAGTTTGTAACTTAGTAACATTTTAGCTTTCAGCTAAATTGTACATTATAGCTAACTAGCTTGATTTAGCTTGTCTCAGTGTACTTGCTTACTGTATGCATAACATTTTCCATTAAACATTTTAAAGTTATCTGAAAATCTTATCTTATTCAACCGATTTAGAGCTATACGTGTCTTTAAACACTAGTATAGATCTTTTTCTCTTGATTATTGGGAGAATTGACATAGCTAAACTAGTCAATTTTTGTCTGTTATATTAAATACACAAACCAGTTATGAACTCATACAAAATTAATAATATCACACATTAAATCAACTATATTGCAAAATTAAATTACGATACACATTAAGTAATATTATAATCTCAATTAAAAGTAAGCACTTATATAAATAATATTGAACTCACATAAATACCACATGATTAATTATATCACATAACTAATCTAAGAAATAATAATATTCAGGAGAAGACTTTATTTTCTCAAAGCTTTGTGCCTCATTCTCCAATAAACATGCTAGAAAATCAGGACCAAAAGATGTAGACGTTCTAGCCCATAAGAAAATGATATGTACTGATGTTATGAGAATAACCTATCAAATGTTTTATGTAACGATCCACTCCATCACATAGTATGATATTGTCCGCTTTGGGATTGAGCCCGCACGATTTTGTTGTTGGGTTTTATCTCAAAGGCCTCATACCAATTAGAGATAACACCACTACATAAAATCACTTTACCTTTCCCTTATATAGGTGGTGTGGGACTGTGCACCTGTAACTTGCTCAGTGTGATAGCATGTCAGTGCCTCTTGCACCCGCCCACGGCACACCCACCCACAAGGTTGCCACATTATAGCTCCCACTTTAACTTTCTTAGGAATAGGAACTGCAAACTTAGTTAGACACCCCCACACTTCTAGAATTTATAGGAAGGTTTTTTTGACCTTTCCATAATTCATATGATGTCACATTAGTTTCTTCTGAGGTATTTTATTGATAACATAATTTGCGGAAAACAAAACTTCCCACCACAAATTCTGAGTTAAACCAGAACTTGTTAACATAGCATTCACCATTTCTTCGTGAATGATACCATGTTTTGAATAAATATCAGCAAATGAAGATTCGTATTCACGAACTCTATCATTTCTTAACACCTTGTCAAGTTGATTCTTAACCTCATTTTTGTAATGTTTAAACATTTCTAAGGCTTTATCTTTGCTTCGTAACAGATATAGATAACATCATCTTGTGCAATCATTGATAAAAAGAATGAAATACCTTTTCTTATCTCTAGTTGGCACAAATTTAAGATAATATAATATAGTACATAATATTATATTACAAAATTAAAATAATTCAACCAATATTGAATTATATAAATAATTCAATAATTTACTAATATAACATACTTCAATTTCACATAATATTGAACATATTATCATATAATAATGTATATAACATTATTTTATTATATCTCATTTATTAGTATAATCTTTACTTGTTTATATCTTAAATAGAAGCATATAATAAAACATACGCAATGAGTGAATTTGTCTTAAGATTGTTGGAAAGATATATGCTTTATGTGACATTTAAGATATAACAAACCTTATACTAATATGTTATATAATAATTAATAATATGCTAAGAAATCATTAATTAAATATGTAACTCTATATTTAATTAAATATGCAAAATAAAGTAATAAAATAACAATAATATATAAGGAATGAACCGGGACCGAGGCTAGTATTGGATACAATGTCCTTAAGATAGATTCGTCCCGCTATAGTGCTAACGGATTCAGTGGCGTCTATCTCCCAGGATACAACGGTCTACATCCACCAGTAGCAGCACTACAAACTTGTGGATATGGCAAACCTCCTCCGTGTAATACTCTCTCTGCCTCAAAAATGCATCTATACTATATAAATGCTGAATTGGGTGCAATCCGAACCAATGGTTCGGACCAATCTTAATATGGCTCGATGAAATTGAATTAAGGTCTAAGTGGTTCGGACCACTTAACCTATGGTTTGAACCCACTTGGGTTGGGTTCAAGTCTAGAGAGGGAGATAGAAGTAATTGAAAAATGAATGAATTGCAAATGATCCAAAGGGGGGTATTTATAGGCAACAAGGTGCATTTTCGGATTGGGTGCAACCCTTTGGCAAAAACTAAAAAGTAGTTTTTAATTAATGTGCCTTTTTGGATTGGGTGTGTCTCTTCATCATTGGACACAACCATTTATATGTATCTCTTCACACTGGACACATCCACTCCAATTGGTTGCAATGGTTCACATGGTGTCTGTTTACCAATAGACACATCCACTCTAATAGGTTGTAATGGTTCACATGAATAGTTATGTCTGTTAGTTTTGCGTTGCAACCCTTTAGAAATAGATGCAACTCTTTGAAAAACAGATGCAACCCTTTAGAAATAGATGCAACCCTTTGGAAAAAAAACTAACTTTTAATTTAAATTAAAAAACTAACCACTCATTTAAATAAGCTCAGCCCAAAATTAAAGGCCCAATCCAAGATTCCATTTAGTAAAAAGAATAATTGGACTTTACAATTAGGCCCAAGCCCAAGCCCAAGCCCAAGCCCAAGCCCAAGCCCAAGCCCAAATTTGGCTTATTTAAATTTCAATTAGTTTCAACATTTTTTCTATGTGGAACAAACACTTCCCACATTTTGCATACCCATTCAGGCTTATCAAAACACCACACTTTGGAGCTAATTTCTCATTCACTCGAAAACGGATTTAAGAAAGTAAATATACCACATTCATCTCCTTGCAGAGAGAAATGCGCTCATCTAGAGATCCACAAAAAATTATTAGCGGAATCTATTCCAAGCCTCATTCAAAGTTTATAGTTTTAATGCCCCCGTTTCCAACAAATTTTGAGAATCTCAGGCCGGCTCTTGTGCTTTATGTTTGGTTTGATGATTATTCACATGCATATATGTAAACAAAAGTGATTATAAAGATTTGTGTTATTATGTTGGATACTTTCTTACATTTCTTGACATAGAAGTGGAAGCTATAACTAAACATTTCATTAAGGTGCTTACCTATTTAGAGGCAGCAGAATGGGGGACCACAGGCAGGACAGGGTCAGCCACCGGCTAATCGATAGAGGAGGCTATTTGGTACTTTCCAGGGTAGTTGTTACACTTGTGGAGAGTATGTTCATACTTCCCGGCAGTGTCCTAAAGCAGGACGGGGACAGGGACAGCATGTGCAGCAGGGGCAGTGGGCGCCAGTACCTTTACCCACTCCACAGGTTCCATAGATTCAGGGACAGACATATCCGGCTTTACCAGTACCGCCATAGCCTTAGAGACGGGCATCGCAGCAGTTACATTATGGCAGGGTGTATAACCCCATGCCGTAGGATATTCAAGCACCTCAGGCTGTTGAGGGTATGTTTCTTATTCATGGTTAAAAAGGACGTGTTTTATTTGATATGGGTGCTACACACTCATTTGTAGCTAGATCTTTTGTTGCTTTATCTGGGATGATGACACGGGTATGCAGTAGACCTCAAGGTATTTCTACACCTTTAGGCAATATAGCCATTCTACATGAGAGTGATAGGCTTGTGACACTAGATATTGGTAGACTCAAATTTCTAGCCATTCTATTGGTCATGGACATGCACACTTATCATGTGATACTTGGGATGGATTGGTTATCACACTACCATGCCCAAGTTAATTGTTATGATAGGTCTGTTGTTTTCACCATACCTGGTCAGGATATGTACGTCATCGCTATGCCACATTCTAACGGGGTCACCAGCACTTATTTGTTTCATATAGAGGCAGAAATGGAAGAATGGATTACTGTGTCATTGGATAGCATACTAATTGTACAGGACTTTTCAGATGTATTTCAAGAGATTCCAGGGTTGCCGCCTAGTCGCGAGATCGACTTTGTGATTGACTTACCTCCAGGCACTACGCCTATTGCTAGGGCACCATACAGGATGGCACCAGTGGAAATACGAGAGCTGAAGGATCAGATTCAACAATTACTCAGCCAAGGTTTTATTCGTAGGAGTACTTCACCCTGGGCGGCACCAGTTCTGTTTGTGAAGAAGAATGATGGTTCACTTCACCTGCGTATAGATTACAGGGAATTGAACAAGGTTACTATTTGTAACAAGTACCCTTTGCCCAGAATTGATGATCTTTTTGATCAGTTGAAGGGAGCTACATACTTCTCTAAGATTGATCTTCGTTTTGGATATCATCAACTTCGGGTTCGGGAGCAGGATGTTCTAAGGACAGCGTTTCTCACTAGATATGGATCTTATGAGTTGCGTGTCATGCCGTTCGGATTGACAATGCACCTGCGGTTTTCATAGACTTAATGAACAGAGTTTTCAGGGCTTACTTAGATTAGTTTGTCATTGTCTTTATTGATGACATTTTGATTTATTCAAAGTCAGAGGACGATTATGCTAGACATCTTCGCATAGTCTTGCAGACACTTCGTGAGCACCAGTTATATGCCAAGTTTAAGAAGTGTGAATTTTGGCAGCGGGAAGTGAAGTTTCTAGGTCACGTGGTGTCAGAAAGGGGAATAGCGGTAGATCCAGCCAAGGTTTCAGCAGTGGTTGAGTGGGGACAGCCTACTTCACCTACTGAGATTCAGAGTTTCCTCGGATTGGCAGGATATTATCGTATGTTCATTCATGGGTTCTCAAAGATAGCAAGACCGCTCACTTACCTAACTAAGAAAGGAGTACGGTTCGTGTGGGATGAACATTATCACAAAGCTTTTGATGAGCTAAAGACTAAGTCGACTTCTACACCGGTTTTGTCTACTCCACAGAGCGGGGTAGAGTATTTTGTCTACACAGATGCTTCTTTGCAAGGTCTTGGATGTGTTTTGATGCAGGAGGAATGACCGATTTCGTATTGATCTCATAAGGTGAAGCCTCATGAGCTTAATTATCCAACACATGATTTGGAATTGGCGGTTGTGGTCGTTGCCTTACGCATTTGGCGGCATTATCTATTGGGAGAGTCCTTTAGATTATTTAGTGATCACAAGAGTCTGCAGTATTTGTTCACTCAGCCAGAGCTGAATATGAGACAGCGCCGATGGTTAGAGTTTGTAAAAGACTATCAGTTCTCTAAACAGTACCATCCAGGGAAAGCAAATGTGGTGGTCAATGCACTTAGTCGTTGACCTGTTGCTAGTCTTTCTGCTCTATTCACTACTAAGTAAAATACTTTGAAGATGGTGAATGAGTTGTCTGATGTTTTTATGGCTTGCATGGTAGTTACACCTGCTATTATTCATAAAGTTTTAAAGGCGTAACTCACGGATTAGCAGTGCATTGACAAAATTGCAGAGATAACTTCTGGGGAGGTCTCATTTTACTATGTTGGGGCTGATGGAGGTTTGAGGTACAAGGGATGGTTAGTGGTACCTTCTGCTGATGATTTGAGGACGGATGTGATGACTGAGACTCATCATTCTGAGTTTTCTATTCGCCCAGGAGGAGACAAGATGTATCAGGATATGAAGCGGCAGTTTTGGTGGGCAGGTTTGAAAAAGGACATTACTATTTTTGTCTCTCGATACAGTACTTGTCAGATGGTCAAGATTGATCATCAGCGGCTGCCAGGAGCTCTACAGCCACTACCTATACCGGAGTAGAAATAGGATAGCATTTTTATGGATTTCATGGAGGGATTGCCTACTTCCTATAAGGATCACAATTCCATTTGGGTCATCATGTATTGGTTGACTAAATCATCTTATTTCTTGCTTATTCGCACTGACTTTACTTCAGAGCAGTTGGCGAGACTTTACATTACAAAGATTGTGAAGTTGTATGGGATTCCATTGTCTATTATATCAGACAGGGATTCGAGCTTTGGGTTCGGATTTTGGAAGAGTTTTCAACAGGCTTTGGGTACAGAATTGCGTCTTAGTATTGCTTATCATCCTCAGACTGATGGACAAACCGAGAGGGTTAATCAGATCATGAAGGATATGCTCCGTTCATGTGTTCTTGACTTCAAGGGCCACTTGTGGAGTTTGTGTGACACCCCCACATTTTCCACGCATAAGTTGATCAGGCTTATACACGAAAAACGAGGGATATCAAAAACAATTGGCAACATACAAGCATGGAATACAAAATGATAATAATAAAAGAATTTAGACAGGAAAGGAACACTAAATAATACAACATCCATCCATCCGTTATTTAATACAGTACTCCGTTACAACTTGGAAATCCTATGTCAAGGATCCCTAAATATAAACCTGAGAGTTCAACGTCAAAAGTAAATAAAAATTGAAACTAAGGTAATTCTTCTACCCTGAACTGGATCGTATGAGTAGATGAGTTCGGATGGTGGTCCTACACTGCTAACCTCAACCTTGGAACGGGTACTGACCGTATCCTGAAATAACAACAGTGGTGGGTCAAACCCACGAGCAAGTTCTCTCTACTATGACCCAAATCAGAGAATCAAATAAATTAATCATTAATTGGATGAGTACTATATTTGTATACATCCTAAGGGAACTATCCAATGTATAACATAACCTCAACCAGAATAGACGGTGATCACTTAGACTCACACTAGGTGGTTAAATGTCGCCTTTCCCTACCCGGGAAATCAGCCATTATACATGGTGCACGATACTGACAACACAGACTATAACGAACTACACAGTGATAACACCTCTCAATGTACTGATGAATATACTGAGCATATCAATTAGGCAACACATGCCAACAATATTAATAAATATACCGAGTATGTCAATTAGGCAATACATGCCAATAATATTAAACCACATACCCCGACAGCCACACATCTGTCTATCGCAACGAATGCATAAGGTATAAATGAGTCTAAACTTATTAGCCAGCTCACATGGTTCTATATGGCAACACATTCATATAATATAAATGCGACAGAATTTAAATAGTCCATTTATTCTCTGAAATGCACACAGCATAATAATTATGGTTGATATATGTTTAACAGTATAAATATCCCATAATATCTAATGGACAATTTATATGACAATAACCGTGACATTATTAACAGTACTAATGAATACCATTTAATAAAATAATAACAGCATCTATAGTAATGTTGTTAAATGAATCACATTCATATCCGTACGGTAAACGGGCCAATTAAGGTTTAGAAATATTAATCGGCCATTATAATACTTAACGGGTGTTAAAATAATAATTTCGTGGCCCGTTAAACCCGTAAATACCAACACAGTACCTAAAAATCCAAGTTTAAGGTTCTGAAATTTACAAAACAGGCCCTAGGGGTATTCTGGTAATTTCCAGCAGCTGACAAGGCCCTTCACGCGCCCTCACGCGCCGCCCTAAGCTCCCCCACGCGCAGCCCAACCTTCCCCACTCTTCCACGCGCCTCCACGCGCGTCTGGCATCAGCCACGCGCGCGCACGCGCTCCCATGCGCTCGTTTAAGTCTCCTGCAGACGTGGCACCTCCTGGTTGGTTGGCTGTATTGACTTGCTGTGGGTGTGCTACACAGGATCACTTCATCTCATCTCACCTAATCCAAGGGTCAATGATCCGGGTGTACCGCGGTAACATGGACCGCGATGCACTGGATCAATCAGATTCATCTAAGGCCCAGGATGCGTGCGCACGCTACCCTAAAGTACGCTGCATCACACCGGATCACTCCGGTCATCTCCCCCACATCCGGTGGCCGGAAAACTCGCCGGAAATTGCAGAAAAGCCCCGGAAAAATCTAGAAAATTCTAGAAAAATCCCTAAAGCCTTATTTAATTATTTTCAGCCCTTATAAATTTCATAGGATATTAAATAAATATATACCGTCCTATATAATTAAAATTTCATTAATTTAATAAACTAAAATTAATAATTTATTAACCTCCTAACCTGGTCTCTATGCATAAAAATAAACTAAACAATTAATTTATTAATTCAAAGGGGAAAAGTAGATAATAACTTGCCTTATGGATTTAAAATAAATCCGCCAGTTGCGCGTAGTCGGGTAAAATCGCCTACACCGGTACAGGCTCCCTTCTTTCTCTCTCTTCCTTTCACTCTTCAACAATTGCTCACTGTTATTCTTTCTTTTCTACTTAGGTGAGTTGCCTTAAGGGTAAGTTGGCTAACTAATATATATATACTAACTTATATAATATATATAATACAAATATCTAAATTTACATTTAATTCTCACCCATTCCTCACATTCCTACCTATAAGGCTTAATGGTCATGCCTCCTAAGTCCACCCAAAACCCAAATGTCTACTATAGGAATTAAATCCCAATCCAAATGTCATTGTTTTCATCATGACATTTAATTAATAATAATATAATTACATTATTATCTTATTATCATTATTATTATTTTATTAATCTTATTATTATTATTGTTATATTATAATTTAATACAACATAATCCATACAATATAACTACTAACATTAGAATATGTAGAGCACATACTAAACATATTATATTAGGCACATTATAATATTATTTTATTATTTAATAATCTTACTTTCTATTATTATAAAACACAAATAACTAAAATATATAAAAAAAAAATTAGCATTATTATACGTAGTGCACATAATCAACATTTCACGCACAAATAATTAATTTAATAATCTAACATTAAAAGATGAATAAACCTACACATTATAACATTAATTTAAATAATCACTTTCAAAAATACAGGGTATTACAGTTTGCATATAACAATAGTTTCCAGAAGACTATTGGTATGGAACCATTTGAAGCATTATACGGTCGACCATGTTGATCGCCTGTTTGTTGGATGAAGGTGGGCGAGAGCAGATTATTGGGTCCTGAGTTTATTAAGGATACTTCTGAGAAGATTGCTCTTATTAGGGATCGCATGCGCACTTCTCAGAGTAGGCAGAAGAGTTATGCAGATCGACGTACTCGTGCTTTGGAGTTTTAGGTTGGGGATCAGGTTCTGCTTAAAGTGTCTCCTATGAAAGGAGTAATGCGCTTTAGGAAGAAAGGGAAGTTGTCACCGCGGTTTGTCGGTTCATTCATGATTACGGATCGAGTTGGCGTTGTTGCTTATCGGTTAGCACTTCCGGATAATTTCGATCGCGTATACAATGTGTTCCATGTTTCCATGTTGCGGAAATTTCTGCGAGATAAGGATCGGTATCAGCATATCAATGTTGGGGAGATTGAGTTGCAGCCGGATACAACCTATTTGGAGCCACCATGCCGTATTGTCGACCAGAGGGATCCAGTTCTTTTTAATAAGGTTATTCCTTTGGTTCGTGTTCAGTGGAGTCATCACAATGAGGCTGAGTCTACTTGGGAACGGGAGGATGTCATTCGCTCACAATTTCCTAAAATATTGGAAGAAGGTAAGAGCGAATTTCGAGGACGGAATTCCTTTTGTTAGGGGAGAAGAATGTAATACCCCTAATTTTAAAAGGATAGTCTCAACATTTTTATAATTATTTTTACTGCATTTTTAGTTGATTATTTGTGTATTTGCATGATTATTGTGATTAATTGATTACTTGTTTTATTTGATTTATTTAATTGAATTGTAGTTTGTTAAATTGTTTTATTTTCTTTAATTAAATTATTTGTCTTAATTGTTAATTTTTTTTAATTAATTTAAATGGAATTAATGGAATTAATTGGATTAAATTAGTATTGTTATTGTTCAGATATAATTAGGGTTTATTTTAGAAGTCACGTATTGGTAGCCGACATAGATTATAAATTAGGTTTTATTCTATAGGCCGACTAGGGTTCAGTTTAGGGTTTTAATTGAACTTAGGTTTTGTGGTTGCCTATAAATTTGTTTGTCACACGTCTGCCAAGGGATTTAGAACCCTATTCACGTACTGGAGGTAGAGAGAAACAGAGAAATGGCTTGAGAGGAAAATAGAGAGGACCAAGGAGGTTGATTGTGGGTTAGAGCTGGAGCAATAGGAGGCTAGAGCTGGAGCAATAGGAGGCTTGACGGTATTCAGTAATTGCTGAAAACTTAGAGACGACGCCGAGATTTCATAACTGAAATCACAGACAAGTTCTTTTCTTTCTCTCTCCCATTGGCCTGTGTTCTGTGCATACCTAGATAGTCTCTAGGGTTTTAATGGATCATTAACTGAATCTTGCATGCCTATTATATATTAAATTGATCATCTGTATACGTTGAATTAACTATGTTACAGTCTTGCAAGGTTGGGTTTCAGTGTTTGTTTTCTTAAGCATGTTTAATCGGTGAGTGTTCTAAGGTTCTTAATAATGCAAACTAATCTAAGTGATGGTCTGGGATGATACTGGACACACTTAGGACTCTTAGGAACAATTTTAAAAATAAACAGAAAGATTGGAAGTGGCCGGAGTCAAAGCAGATGGTCAGAAATGGAGCTGGAACGGACTAGAGGCTCTCAGAGAGGGAGAGAGCCGACTCCATGGAAGTGGGAGCCAGCTCCCACCCCTTTAGAGCTAGCTCGAAGAGGCATGGAGCCGGCTCCATGCTTTAGGGAGCCTGCTCCCAAGTCCAGAGAGCAGGCTCTCTCTTGTTGCACGTTCTGGAATTATTTTTTTTCAATACTGTTTGAGTGAATTGGATTTTTCCGATTGGTTTTGGGACTTCACAAAGGGTTTAAATATTTAACTTTGGATGTTATTAAGTCCTCTAATTGCATAAGTTATCCATTAAATTAATTGAATGAACAGTATGAAATAAAACCACTTTGCATGCTGATTAACGGTTGGAGGGAATTTAATCACTTAGTTTAATTCGGCGATGTAACGGATTATAGCATGAGTTTAAATCCTGTTTTAAATGCACAGTAGGGTCATTTAATTATCAGATTTAACCTATGCATGCTTTGGATTTTAAATTGCTGAAATATTAGTTTTCTGCAATTACATGAGTTAAGAATTGGAATTAATTACTGGGATAAGAATTGGAATTAATTGCTGGGATATTATATACTGTTCTGTAATTAACTGGATTATGGTTTTGAACTGGATTATGGTTTTGGATTTTAATTGTTGAAATATTATACACTATTCTACAATTATCTAGATTATGGTTTTGAATTTTAATTGCTGAAATCCTATACACTATTCTGCAATTACCTAGATTATGGTTTTGAACTAGATTATGGTTTTGGACATTAATTGCTAAACTGTTATTTAGGTTCTGTAATTTACATGGATGTGGTGGACTGTATACACCGGTATGGGACAGTGGCATACCAGGGATGGTTTAGCTTAGGACGCTAAGACCTACCCTATGGGAATAAGGGAATGGATTGTAAACATTGAATCCTACTTATATTTAGGTCAGATCAACTGAGTAAGTTGAGTGACTACATGGATTAACTGTGTTTGTAGTTAAGTCATATCAACTGAATAAGTTGAATGACTAACTGGATTATAAATCGTATGTCAGATCAATATATAATTGAATGACATATTCTTGTTGTGGACGGACTTTAGATATATGGTTATTGTACCACGAGATGAGCTTGAGTCTCAGGCTCGTTGGTTAGGGTGCGTATATGCAGTGGATGCGTAGCTAGAAATGATAGGTTGAGGTGTACCATGTTAGGTCTAGGTACTCATGCCCACCTTTGGGTGAGTTTTTGCATGTTGCCTTCTATTCAGGTTGAGACCCCTTTGTAGTCTGGTGAATGTCCCTTAGTGTGGATAGATATATATATTTATGGACTAGATAGATATTGTGAGATATCTAGGATATATATACGTATTGAGTCACTGTATGGATTGTAGTTAGAATAGAATTTATTCGTGGGCCTGACCCACTCTTTTATTCTTTTCAGGTACAGGACGGTTCCAGCCTTAGAGCTTGGTCGTGCTTACCACGGTGACAGTCACTCATTCATCTGTTTACATAGGACTTCTCTCTATGTTTTAGTTTGGGATTTTATTTTCAGTTATTCAGTTCAGTTGGGATTTTGTTTAGGGGTCCACTAGATGGATTCCCGAGTTGTACTCTTGGAAGTTTTGGAGAATTGAATTATTATTATTCATTTTTATTTTGAGGATTTTACATTTAATAATTCTTTCAGTTTTTTTTCATTTTCTTAAATCTTTTTGTATTCCATGTTCGTTTATATATTAATTGTCTGATATTCCCTCGGGTTTGGGCTTGGGCTTGATCAACCCATGTCTCGGATTCGAGGGGTATCACATTATAAGGAGGATAAAAAGAGTAATCAAGTTCATAATAAGATGATGATGCTAGTAGGGAATTGGACTTAATTTCATAAGGAACAAAACATGATGGAGGGTTATAAGTAGAAAGGATGTAATGATCCCTATAACTTGGATCTAAAAATTCCTCCATTCACACTCAATCCTCTTCAACATAAAATAATAATAATAATAAAAATAATAATATACAACAAAAATAAGTGCAAGGATAAGAGTAAGAAAAACCCACAAAAGGTTCAGAAAATTCTATTCCCTATATTTTGTTGTTCCCGCACCTAAAATTTTACACCTGAAAACAAAAAAGAAATCAAAAGAAAAAAATATACAAAATCCTAAAATACAAATTAAAATAGAACTAATCTTAAACTCAATAAATCCGTGACACAGTCCCCGGCAAACCATATCTAAGACAAGGTAGGTGATAACTATTCAAAACTAGAATGGGTTGAGAACAGTTTATAAACAGTTATATCTAAGACAAGGTGATAACTATTCAAAAACTATTAATTCATTAAAACACCAATTGAGTTGACTCAATTACACAAAATCATATAATCAAAGTATATAAATTATTAAATTCCCAAAGTATAAACAATCAAACCATAGTAATCAGATCGGGTTAATTTCATCAATGCTCTAAGAGAGGAATTAGCCACTCATGACGACGCTAGATATCATCTGTGTAGTCTTCATCACCAAGGTCTGCACTTTTCTCTTGGGGACTTCCCTTCAAAACCCTAGAAGCCGCCGTGAGAGAGAGGAATGAGATTGATAGAAAAGAGATGGAAGAGATATTGATGGATGGATCCTCTGTGGCCTTCTCCTCTTCTTTTATAGTAGAGAACAAGTCACAATCCCCTTTGGATTGGTTTTACAGCTTCTGGAAATAAAGAAATATGATTTTTGATAATTCTTGGCGCCGTTGCCGGGGACTGCATCTTCCTATAATCCAAATCAGCCCCATAGTCCAAAGTTCTTTATTGAGGATGAAGAGTGGATTGAGGTCTTTCCATTACCTCTTTCCAACTTTTGTCTTCAAGCTCTTTTTTTTCCGCTTCCAAAAGAACTTTCTTATTTGGGGAAGTTTGAATCTCTTGAGAGACATGGTATAGGGTAAGGAGGACTAACATGATCTTGGTGTGTCTAGCTATCGAGATTTTTGAGGATTAGTACCTGCTTTAACTTCGTCTAGCTATCGACATTAAATTTAGCAAAGCAAGGGAATAAATTCTTTCGATGTTCCAAGCTTCTCTACCTTCTTAAATTGCTCGTGCCTTGAAATTTTCTGGGAAATGGTTTCGATAAGCCAAAAATTTGATTTTTCTGAAATGGTCTTCAGTTGTGTTTCGCAATTTTAGACTGGCCTCTTAGACCTTCTCAGCTCTAATTTTCATTCCCAGAAATTTCCATCGCTTTCGAGCAATTTCATAGGATCTTTGGCATGCAACCCATGTGCACAACCTCTCATTTTCAACGCATTGTTGGATCATGGTTCCCCAAAATTTTCCATGCATTGGAGATGAAGTGCAAGGTTTAAAAAAAAAAATTCCTACATTCATCCATGCATTTGAAGAGACCAAATCCCATCCATGCATTGAAGAGATGTTCCAAGGCTTGAAAATTTTCTCAGAATCCATCCATGCATTGGATTGGAATAATGTGTCAAGTTTCAAATTTTCCATGCATGGCTTGAATTTAGGACTGACATGTAAATTTTCAAAAATTCTCTATGCTTAAAATTTTCATTTTTGAGAATTCTATCCATTTTGCATCATGTTGCAAAAAGCTTGAAATTTTTCTTAAACTCATACATGCATTGTGTGCAGTGCAAAGTTTGAAATTTTTTTCCATCCATGCAAAAATTTCAATCCATTTCATCCATGCACTCAAAATCTATCCATGCAAGATCTTCCATGCATTCAAGTTGGCTGAAACATTCAATCTCCAAGTGCCAATTCATTTCCAAGCTACTGAGCCAATTTCGTGCCCTTCAAATCCCATTCAGATTGCTCCAAATTACCACACCAATTTTGCATGCTCACTGCCCAAGTTTGGAGCGCTCTAGCTTCCATTTGGATTGCTCCAAACTTCTCCACCATCATTCCGAGGCTGCTGCTTGTACTTAGAGCACTCTAATTCTATTTTAGAGTGCTCTAAATGTGAACCAATCTCATCCCAAGCTACTGCCTTCATTTAGAGCACTCTAGCTCCCATTTGGAGTGCTCTAAATGTGAACCATCAATCCCAAGCTCGCTGCCTTCATTTTGAGCACTCTAGCTTCCATTTAGAGTGCTCTAAATTTTCAGCCCAACATCCCGCAACCACTGTCTCCAATTCGAGCACTCGAAGGCCAAGCTTCGAGTGCTCGCAGCTGCTATCCCACTACAACCCAACATACCGAACTCTCTGTCTTTAAATCGAGCACTCGAAATCCCATTTCGAGTGCTCGAAATCTCTTTCTCACCCAAGCCAACAACCATGCAACCTTCTCTCGACATTCCTACCACATCTTGGCCAATCTCACTGCCCAGAGCTCGAGCACTCCAGCTCCCATTTAGAGTGCTCGAGCCTAACCAACCTCCCAACCTCACCACTCAACACTTCACATCTCGGCTTCCCATTATCTTCACCATCCCAACCTCACCCCCTCATACACACCACTACCTCTCGGCAACATCAACCCACCTTCCTCCTTGCTCGAGCCTAACCAGCATCTCACCTCACAAACCAACTTCCCTCTCCACCATGCAATCCTTATGCAACCCAAGCAACCCACACCTTCCAATACCAACCCCACCCTCTCGGCATCTTGCATGCACCATTAACTTCCACCACCTCAACCCACAAACTAACCTCTCGACAACCCCTCACCATCCTCAACCATGCATGCCTTCCACGGCCACCCTCCCAACACAATCCCAACCATTCACATCAACACCATGCACACACCAACCAAACCGACCACCACCCCAACCTTCACCCCTCTCTCATTCACCAACCAACCCTCACACAAGCCTTCTCTCTCTCGGCATCTACACACACCAACAACATGCAACCCCCATGCATGCCCCTCTCGGCATCCTCTTTTTTCCCAACCATCCAACCAACCTCACCAAACTTCCTCACCTTACCCCACCATGCATACCACCATCTCTCTCTCGGCACCTTCACTCCCTAACCACCCACCACCCTTCACACTCAATCAACCCCATCCTCAATTCCTCCACAACACCCTCATGCATGCCATTCAAAAAAAAAAAAAAAAATTGGCACACTTTTGGCATTCTTTTGCTATCCATTTTACACTTGTGGCTAATGTCTGCATTTGTGTTTTGTTTGGATTTTTATCTTGCACTACAATTCAGGTTAGTGTTTTTAATTCTGTTTTGATTTTTCTTAAGAGCCTATGCTTTTACATGTGTATATTAGTTGTGTTTTGCTAGGTCTTCATGTCCAAGTTTGGGGGGAGCACTTGCACATTCACATAGATGGAAACCTTTGCCTTCCTCACTCCGCTTGGTATTATTGTTCTTTAACCCTCTCTATTCTTACTTTCATTTACTTGTCTTCTCACATTGAGGACAATGTGACATTCAAGTTTGGGGGTGCATTTATGCATTTTTGGTTTTACATTTTTGCTAAGCAATGATAATGGAATTTGAAACCTGTTGGAGATGAAAGCATATGTTTAAAACTTTGTGTATAGAAGCAGCTGATATTTTTGAAAATAAAGAAAATTTGAGTTGAAATGATCATGTAGATTCAAATTAGTCTGTATAAATGTCTCAATTAAATTCTCGCTGGATTTAACACTCTTTTAAGCTTCACAATGCACAGATGCACATTGGAACCTTAACTGTGAGGCATGCAACTTGATTGACCTTGACCTTGGCCTAGTTAATCTGATTTGATGAACCTAATGGATGAATACTTTTGGCATGAATCTAAAAAAAAAAAAAAAAAAAAAAAAAAAACTGAGAAAGAAAGAAAATAATGATCAGTTGACGTTCATAACCTTTCCAACTCGAGTTATTAAGCCCTAGGAGTGTCTCTACACTTAGCACCCTAAAACCGTCTGGTTTGGGAGTTGTTGGCCTAACGCTTGCTACAGGGGTTAGTTAGAAAGTTTAAGGGACTTAAACATTGCACGGTCATTCAAAAAATAAACTGGTAATAAACATGGTTCGTTGGAGTTCGTAGCCTTTCCAACTTGAGCTATTAAGCCCTATGGAGTGTCTCTACACTTAACACCCTAAAGCCATCTGGTTTGGGAGTTGTTAGCCTAACGCTTGCTACATAGGTTGGTTAGAAAGCTTAAGGGACTTCAGCATTGCACAACCATTCTATGTTTCGCTTATGAGTTACAATAAATTGTCAACAAGCAACAAAAGTTGTCTTGTAAATAAAATCATGCCTTAGGGACCTCATTTAAAGGGGAATTCAATGATTTGAAAACTTGTGCTTTGGAATTGGAAAAGAAAGTAAAAGCCGCATGTTGAGAATCCAATTCACTTTCACTAAAGCTAGAGTTGATTTCCATTCAAGAGATGATAATTGAGTTATTTATATAGACTTTGATGTTGATGCATGTATGTGGAAATGTATTTAGCCAATTTTTGTAACAATGCTTCATATATGCAAGGTAGTCTTCCCAATGACCCCATCTCCAGTTCTTTGTTGTTTCAAATTGTATTTGAGCTATGTTTGCACTTCATTTCACCATGGATGATATTTTTGTAGTAGCATGCCCATGGTTGTATTTTCATTGAAGTATTCATTTTGGTTTTGCTAAGGGACTAGCAAAATGTAAGTTTTGGGGTGTGATAAGCGCCGAATATTGCATATTCAAGCGCCCTTAATTGCATTATTTAAGTCCATTGTTTGTTTAATTATGTAGATTACCTTCATATGCACGTTTTTGCATATTTTCAGGTTCATTGGCCAAAAAGAAGCAAGAAGGATGCTTTGTGGAGTTTTGAACATCAAAGGTCACAATGCTGAATTTCTGGCAGCAGTGGAACCTGGACTTTGCTCGCCATTTTGACTTTGAAAACTCGAGATCTGGACTTCCATTATAAAATGACATATTTAGAGCTCTGAATTAGCTTTCTAAATCTTTAAACGGTTTGTTATTCGGAGCTCAGAGCAGAGAGTTATGGCCTTGTTACCAGAGGTGCGCAGAACTTCCTGGCAGCAGTGAAATTCTGCCTTGATCTTCATTTTCGACCAACCATCCTTGAGAATTGGATCTCCACCAAAACATGAAGTTTTTAGATCTCTGAATCAGATTTCCAAATATTCAAATATTTCATTATTCGGAGTTCGGAGCGCAAAGTTATGGCCATTTTACCAAAGTAGGTCCGGGTAGAGCAAACCAAGCATAGGGCATTCTGCCCAATTTTTGAGTGCTCGAGGCCCTATTTCGAGCACTCGAAATTAGGGCAGAATTCTACACGACTCAGCCCACTTGTGCTCAGATTTTACCTACTTTGGAAGCTCTCCTTTATGAGTTGGTTGGGGATGTTTCTTGGAGGAGAGAGAGGGCTTTTTGGGTGGATTTCTTATCTAGATAAAGAGGGGAGAGCCACACATATCATTATCCTATATTCTAGCAAGATAGAGGAGAGAGAAGAGAACAAGGAAGAGGGTGTTCTTGAGTGCTACAGTAGGAGCACGAAAATGGAGTCTTGGATGGAGCTTCTTCCTTCTTCTAGCTTAGCAATGGGTAACTAACTCTTTCTCTAGGGAGGTGATGAAGTCCCTCCCTTTTAAGCATGTCCTAGGATAGTCTATTTTGGGGATTTGCCATGTATATTTTATGGTCTTTTCATAACCAAGAGCACCTCATTTGTTGTAATGAATGTTGATACATGTATGGATGATTCCTTTAAGTTGATTATCTTGTTTTAGATGATATCTTAGAGTAATCATATTGCTTGAGTTTTCATGGTGAGAGTGGAAGCAAGGTTATGAAATGGTTTCATGGCATGTTGATAGGTGACTTTGATAGACCATTGCTTAGGAAATCCTTTGATGGTGTATGCTTAATCTCTAACTTCATGTGCTTTATCATTTTGTCAAGAACTTGATAGTCTCTCATTTAAGTAAATGCGTATAAGCTACACCTTAGTTAGGTAGTCTAAGCATGTTTATCTTTTGATGGATTATACTTGTTTGAGACCTAA
Organism: Cornus florida; assembly: GCF_030987335.1. Lineage (NCBI taxonomy): Eukaryota > Viridiplantae > Streptophyta > Magnoliopsida > Cornales > Cornaceae > Cornus > Cornus florida. Next base: position 14,867,710 of record NW_026775581.1, on the reverse strand, counting down.
TGAACCTCTTGATTACTTACATGGCAACCATGTGTTGCTATGTAAGTCTTGACCATCATATGTTGTTTTCCCCCAATTTAGGTCTAATCTAGCATATGTATAGGGATGGAGGCGGATTCACTTCCCTAGACCTCTTTTTCTAGACTTCTTCCTCTTAAATTCCTTGCATTTATTTTTTTAAGCACATTTCAATTCTAGTGACTAAGTGACAAACCAACAAAACTCTATATACCCCCTCATCATTCTAAAAGTAATCTAGACTCTTAGGTTGCCATAGACTAGCGCAGTCCTAGTGGTTCGACTTACCCGACCAATAGCCCTATTTTACAATGATTCGTGCTATTGCGAAGGTTGATGTTAATTAACCAACCGATCAGGTTTAGAGTTTTCATCAATGCTTGAGCCCAAAGTGGTGGTGCTCGATCCTCTCTTCATGGTGGTTGATCCTAAGGTGTTGGGCTCGAGCTTTGGGGCTGTGGGCTTGAGCTCTAGGTGTTAGTGCTCGATCCCTGAGACTTGGCACGAGGTCCTGGGAGCTTGGATCGACTTTTCACATTCCGACGCATCATGTGCTCGAGCTTTTAGGTAAAGGCTCGAGCACCCTTGGTTAAGGCTCGAGCCTGAAGATGCAAGGCTTGAGCTTTCTTACTTTGGTGGAATTTTCTTGTTTTGTACTCGAGCTATAGAACTGAGGCTCGAGCTTCCGAACTTGAACTCTTCCAAAATTCAATATTTTGGCTCCCAGCTTGCTTCGGATGATCGGCAACGACGCGGTAAACTTCATTATCATTCTTTTCATCATAAAAGTCCAATTTTAACTGTTTCTTTGGGAAAACACCTAAAAACATTAAATAAACATAAATCAATATAAAATAGGATAGATATATCACTTTAGGTCTTAACATACGTATATTTAGGGGCTCGAATATGTAATATTTAGCGCTCATCATTGTCCACAATTCTTCCACTCTGAAGTGTGGTGATTGTTTGGACTTGCTCAAGATTTGAACCACTAGGAGGAGTGATTTCATCAATCATATATTGCCCTTTCAGGTTCACCACGGGTTAATCTGGAAGTTTTCCCGTATCCCTCTTATGAAATTGGTTCACAGAAGTAGCCAATTATCCCAGATGGGTTTCAATATTGGCTATTGATTGGGAATGAGTATTAACCAAATGCACAGTTGATTGCATACCACTAATGGCAATCATTATCTGCTTATTGGAATTCAATATCTCATCCAATTGAGACGGAGAAGGAGCAGTAGGATTTTGATTAGAAGAGCTCACATTATAGGATGGAGGACGGTAGCTTGAAGAAGCTTGGAATGGCCGGTTCATGGGCTGAGAATTAGACTGAGTTTATTGCCCATAACCTTAAAATGATGAATTTTGTGGGGCTTATTACCTCCACGAGAAATTTGAATGATCTCTCCAACCTGGATTATAAGTATTAGAATAAGGATTATTTCCAGGGCAAGAGAATATGGCATTGGCCTATTCTGGCATCCCTCCAGAAAATTGCTCCGGTGTGGGGCAATCTTCTGTAATATGGAAAGTGCTTGTGCAATGTACACACATAGCACTGGATGGAGAATTTTAAGAAGATGAGGGATGTGGTGCTATAAGCTGAAAAACTTTGTGGGCTATGGTATCTACTTGAGAGGCTTCTTCCCTAAGAGTCCGTAGTTGGCAAGGATTTGAGGGTTTCACAACATTTGAAGTAGAAGCTCTACGAGAACTATGTTGCATAGAATTTTTGCTTATATTTTCAAGTAGAGTCCAAGCATCATCAGGATTTTTAGACATGAACATACCCCCATGCTCCTACACGAAGAATCAATTAATTGTCTATGTGGTTCTGTTAAACCATCATAGAGGGTTTGCACTAATTGCCACTTTGGAATTTGGTGGTGCGGGCACTTCCTTAGAAAATCTTCAAGTCTTTTCCATGTCTCATAAAATTATTCCCCATCAATTTGGGAAAAGCGAAGAATGGATCGACGCATTTGATTGGTCTTACTCACAAGATAGTACTTTTTAAGGAATTCTTATTGTAATTGGACCCACGAAGTGATGGAATTTGCAACAAGAGAATTCAACCAATACTTTGCTTTTTCTTTTAGAAAAAATGGGAAGAGAAGCATATGAAGTGCATCTTTAGGGAAATCCATCATCTTGATAGTGGAGCAGATTTCTAAGAACTCATCAAGATGTTTATAAGGACCTTCATTATCAAACCCATGATAAATTGGAAGCATTTGGATTGTGGTAGATTTGATCTCATAATGACGAGCCTTAACATTGAGCATGACAATACATGATGGAGATGTATATATGGAGGGTACAAAGTGATCCCTTAGAGTCATTGAGGCTAAATTTTCATTTTCAGCTCTAGGATTTTCAACTCTAGCATTTTCGAGATTAGGTTGTTCAAGATTATCTTGTTCATCAGTCATATTATCTACTTTTGATTTCAAGTTCTCTTATAGTTTTGGGATCCCTAAGGTTCCTTCTTTGTTGCCTAAAAGTCCTTTTAAGTAAAGCAATATCAATTGGTTCCTTAAGATTTGGTAAAGACGATGACCTACGACTTACCATCAACTAACAAACACAATAATCATAACAACCTTTCACCAATACATCCACATAAATTCATCAATTTCGCCTCAATTCAACATTAACAATGAAAAACATATTTAAATGGCCATGACAAGTGATGAGCGCTGAAAAGTGTGCAATTAAACCCCTTAAGCTTAGGTATTCTAGCACCTTTATCTATCTTACATTCCCGTTTTAGACTAATTTCATGTTATTGCCCTTTTTAGGTACTTATCCCAAAAATAAGTTAATTCAGCCAAAAAAGAGCATTAAAGAAGCTAACTCAAGCCGGATGGAAGAAAGGAACAAAGTGGAAGCAAAATGAAGCAAAGTGTGGAGATTCAACATGTTAGATCGATCTCAACAATCCTTCGATCAATCTAGAGTTAATCGATCTGGACACTTCAAGATGGATCCAAGCCTTTGTTCTTATCCAAAAGAATCCACCAAGTTCGATCGATCCAACATCTCTTATCCACACTTACCACCCCACCTACCACTTTTGTCTCTGTTCCAAAATATCCTAAAATATCTCAGAGATTTGTCTTTATTCAAAAAGGCGCCGCCAAGGATGGATCGATATCTGCAGCATTCAATGGATCTCACCTCAGTTTGATCGATCTCTATATAGTTCGATCGATCTAACCCTCTCAAGTGCAAAAAAAAATAAGTTCCAGCTCATTAAAAGTTGTCTCATGGTGCAATCATTGGAGGAGCCCTTGTATACGAGTCAAGACCATTGGGTGTGACACTTGAGCCTCCTATAGAAACATTTTGAGCCATTTTTGCACATAGCTTGAAGGATATCATATACTTAGATACATTTAGAAACATTCTTAGAGAGGAAGAAAAAAGAGGAAGAGAGGCTAGAGATACATTCTTGGGAGTTCTTCCATTCTTCTAGGGTTTCCATCAAGAAGGAGGTCATTCCTACCATGAAGATAGCCCTTGAGGGTTGGATGACTACTTCAATGAATGGCTAAACATCTTCTTGGGGCTAGAGTTAGCCCTAAGCATGCCTTCTAGACTCTAATGATTTGTTTTTTGAGGGGATTTGTGTTGCAATCTTGTCTTGATATTTATTTTATATACGAATCTTGTTGATTCAATGATTTGTGTGGTTTAATACTTTCAATTGATCATTTCATTCTATCCATATGCTTATGTATGTTAGAATAGATGTTCATGTGTTTATCTCTAGTTTTTGTGTTATTGATGCATGTCTATGTGTGTAGATGCTATGGATCTAGAGATTGTCAAGGCATAGTGCTTAATAGAATACTATTGTAGTTTATTTGATGGTTCATACTCATGTCTTAATGGATTGTGCCTCTTCCTTAGTTTCTTTAGTTTAATTTTCATGCCCTTAGCTTAGTTGTTGTGTAGTTACCTTAGTTATTAGATAGGAGGACAATCCATACTTGTTGTTAGATGTTTCGTGCTTATGAATGCAAGTAGTATTATTCTCTAACCATGTGATGTGTTTGGATTGTGAGCTTTAAAAGAAGGATTAATGGATTAGTTTGATGTATTGTGCTATTCACTAGGTTGCTTGGACAATATACGCTTAATTGGTCATCCATGCTTGTTGAAACAATCAATTACACACTCTCAAATTGCAACACATCTTTCCCCTCTTTAATTTATACATTGAGTGTCTAGAATGGTGATGTTTAGTGGTGACCTCTAGACCCCAAGACCTTACTCTCTTGTTTTCTCTAAATTTCATTTAAATTGCTTATTTTACATTGAACTTGTTTAGTTTAGTTTGTAGTCTAATCAACCAAACACACCATCTCTTGATCACTCAACCTACTAACCCTATACATTGTTTCCATTGCTAGTGCCTAAAATCCCTTGGGACGATCCCTACTCACCCTAGCTATATTTTAGTTAGAGGAAGTAGTGGCATTTATAACTTTAAAACTTGGCCACACTATTTTGCACAAATTTGGTTGTACCCGCGATGAACCACCAAGTTTTTGGCGCCGTCACCGGGGATCTAAATTGGCAACGCCGTGTCTTGGTAACAAATAGGAATTAGTACTCTTTTGATCGTGTCTTTACTTTATTTTACTTTTGTTACTTATTGTGTTTGTTCATATTTAATTAGGTGAATTGAGCAAGGAAGCCAAGTGAAGCTAAGCAAAAGCAAAAAGAAGCTAAAATCTAAAAATTTGCAAAGCATAGCAAAGCTTGAAAATTGAAAATGAATTGAAGTTACTTAAGGACCCTTTGTGAGATCTTTCTAACTCAATCTCTAGTTAAATCTTCGACCCGCGTGGTGGCAAGTTTTTCAATTCTTAGATAAATCGTGAGCCCACGTGGAGGCAATTTACTTTTCTTTGCATGTTGTTCAAGCATGAGAGTATGAGATCATTGTATGTGGAGATTTGTTGATTGAGTTGTTGTGGGGACGAAGTGATTGTTATTTTGTTTGTTATTTGTTTAGCTAGTGTCTGCATGGTCATAGGTCATTAAATCCTACTCTTGTCCCTCCTAATTTGCATCTTGAATCAGTTGTTTGTAATCCTACGGGAAGAGGTAGTTCTCATCACTCCATTTTACCAATGGAGGAATTGAATGACAGCCATGTGGAGGACCTTGGTCGCATAGACCAACAAGGCATCCTCCACCCTAATGTGCAACATGAAAATATTCAAGTACCATTAGGCATGCCTAGACCATTCATTCCACCACAACAACAAGGCCAAATTCCATTGGGAATGCCTCAGTCAATGTTTGCTCCACAACCTCCCATTATGCAAGGCAATCAAGGTGTTCGAGTAGCACCGCCGATTGTGAATCCTCCCATTGCTTTAAGAGACCATTATGTGCCTAATGAATATAATGCGCCCACTTGCATTAAATTGCCTCCATTTAGAGCACATCACTATGAGATTAAACCACAAACCATCCAAATGCTTTCTATCTATCATAGACTTCCAAGTGAAGAACCTTAAAAGCATTTGGATGAGTTTCTTGAAATGTGTCCACCATGAAATACACGGATATTTCGGAAGAGGTTTTAAGACTTAAACGTTTTCCTTTCACCCTTAAAGATAAGGCAAAATATTGGTTCAACAATCTTAGGTCTTTTTCGATAATTTCTTAGGCTAAAATACAACAAGAGTTCTTGAAGAAGTACTATCCGGTTTCTAAGACCAATGCCATGAGAACTTCAATTCGTGAATTTTCTCAAAGGGATGGGGAAATGTTTCATGAGGCATGGGAAAGGTTTAATGATTTGCTTAGAAAGTGCCCTCATCATGATATACCTAAGTAGCAATTAGTCCAATATTTCTTTGAAAGTTTGCCGGATAATCACAAGTGTATGGTTGATACATCTATGGATGGTTCTTATCTTGACAACCATAAGGATGATGTGTGGCAATTGTATGAAAGCATGAGTGAGAATTCAATGCATAGATCTTTATCCTTTAAAAATGGTAAAAATTTAGGTGGAAGGAAGAATGTTGGCTTTTATCAAGTTGACAACTCCAATGATATAGCCGCCGAGATGAAATCCTTATCTCAAAGATTTGATCAAGTTTTGATCAACCAAACTTCGGTGAATCAAGTATCTTCCTCCCCTAATCATGTTCATCATCGTGCATCTAATGAATCTTGCATGACTTGTTCAAGTGTTTTACATTCTACTTCCAATTGTCCTCATGGATATGTGCAAAGTGAAAACCATAAACAAGTCAATGCGACATTTGTCAACCAAGGGAATAATCCTTATGGCACTCATTACAATTCAAATTGGAGGAACCATCCAAACTTTTCTTGGAAAAGCCAAGGGGAAGGCTCAAACCCTCCCCAAGGTGGTTTTCAAAACAAGTATATTCCACCTCCAATGTAAGGCCAAGGTTCCCAAGGTTTTAGATCATCATCATTTCAATCGCATGGTAATCAATTCTCTAATTCTCATTTTCCTAACCAATCATCATATTCTCAAGGAAATTCTAAGAGTCCCGCTTTTGAGGAGAAAGTGTTGACTACTCTAGGTACTCTAGAGGCGAATACTCAATTGCTTCATTCCCATTCTCAATCCATTGCTAAGCTAGAAACCCAATTCGGGCAAATAGCTAGTACCTTGAATGCTAGAGAGAAAGGGAAGATGCCTTTGAATGCACCACCAAAGCAACAATGTATTGTGGAGACTCATTCCTCATTAGAAGGTCACACAATTGAACATGTCAATGCGGTGATAACCTTAAGAAGTAGGAGAATTGTGGACAACCAAGTGAGTATGTCCAATGAAGAGAGTGAATCGGTGCAACCAAAAGTTGACACCTATCCCGTTTCACATCCTATTCCTCCTTTATTGCATATGCATGACCCTTTTGTTGAAAAAGTAATGGAAAATGATTTGAACAAAGTTTTGAAGGATGATTTGAAAAATTCTTGTGATAGTTTGAAAAATTCTTGTGTTGAAGATTCTTTAAAGAAAAATTCTGAAAAAGCTTTTAAGCTTAAAGCTCCATTTCCAGATGCCTTGAAAGGATCCATTTCTCTTGACAAACAAAAGACCAAGACTAATAAAATCATTGAAATGTTTAGGCAAATGAAGATCAATCTTCCGCTTTTGGATGCAACTAAGAAAATTCTGGCTTATGCCAAATTTTTGAAAGATCTTTGAACCCAAAAGAGGAAGAATAAAAGCCAAGCACCAAGAAAAGAGGTCTTGACCGGGCAAGTGAGCTCCATTTTGCAACATAACACACTCCCAAAGTTTAAGGACCTCGGTTCACCTACTACTTCTTGCATCATTGGTGACCATGTCATTAATCGGGCTCTTCTAGACTTAGGAGCAAGTGTCAACCTTCTTCCATATTCGGTATATGTCAAATTGGGCTTAGGAGACTTAAAACCCACGTCGGTGGTTTTACAACTTGCCAACCGATCCATCAAAAAGCCCCGGGGTATCATAGAGGATGTTTTAATTAAGATTGATAAGTTCTTCTTCCCCGTTGATTTCGTTGTCATAGACACAGAATCGATTCCGAATCCCAAGAGCCAAATTCCCGTTATCCCTGGCCATCCCTTCTTGGCAACCGCAAATGCCAACTTAAATTGTAGGACAGGGATAATGAAAATCTCATTTGGGCATATGAAGGTGAAGTTAAACATTTTTAATCCAACCCCGAATTCGATAGACAAGCATGAAGAAGTGTGTGTTGTAGAAAAGGGCAAGGAAGCCCAAGAGTTGTTTTAACCAAGGACCATCAATGTCTTTTGATCCAAATCCAACAAGTTCCTTAAAGAACCATTTGTTGGATGGGGTTCAAAGTGTTTTTCACCCCGTCAAGGAGGGGATGCATAAGAAGATATTTGATTCAGGCTAAAAAAGCCCAACGTCTTGCTAGAGACGTTAAAGACTAGCAAATGCTTTGTAGGGTTTACAACCCTATTCCTTCCTCATTTCTATTTTATCTTTCATTTCTTGTGACGTCTAGATATATTTTGGGTTCATACACATTGTTAGGGATTTTGATTGGGAATGCCTACACTTTCAGCTCTGAAATAGACATTTTGTGCCTGTTCGATCGATCTCAAAAAAGGTTTGATCAATCGAACTTCATACCTGCATCCAATCACCTCTATGTATATCGAGCGAACTTCAGTTCAGATCGATTTGAGTACTCCAAGATCGATCGAAAATTTCCTCGGATCAATCTTCATTCCATACTTAGAAAATTTTTTGAAACCCATGAAAAAGGCCACTCTGTGTATCGATCGAACTTGTCTGCAGGTTTTCACCTATTCGATCGATCGAAGCATTTTCCAGATCAATCTTGGAGTGATAGATCTGTATTTCGTTGTTGACTTTGACTACATTTTTTTATTTTTAATGTTTATTTTATTTTATTTTCAAAAACCTCAAAAAGATTTTATTTTTATTTTAATTCAAAAATATTTTAATTTCAAATATTTTCAAAAAAAAAAAAATTCCAAAAAGATTGTTATTTTATTTTAATTTATTTTTCCAAAAATCCAAAAAATATTTTGAATTTTGAATTTTGAATTTTTAAAAATTTAAAATTTTAAAATTTTCAAAAATATGTTTTACAAGGTTAGATCGATCTAAGTTCTTTTCAGATCGATCTATGTTCGATCGATCGAAGATATTTCCAGATCGATCAAACATGTCGGAGGCGGTTTTTAAAAATAGAAACCCTAGAGTCATTTAATCGATTTACACATCAATCTCAACCCTAGCTTCATCTCCCACCGCTGCAACCCACTTTCCCAACCTCCGGCGACCTTCCACAAGCTTTGAAACTTCATTTCCCATCTCAGATCTCATCTCTCTCTCTCGGACCACTTCTCTCGTTGAGTTTTGGTAAGTTTGAGTTATATTTTTGGATTTCAAGCTTCAATCACATGTTTTAGATGCTTTCCATACTAGATCTAAGTTTTAATGTTGATTTCTTGCCATATATGAGCTTTAAACACTTGTATATATATGTATATATTTTTTGATTTCAATTTGATTTTAGGGGTCCCCAAGTGACCATTTTTGTGTTATTGAGGTGTAGGGGGACCCACAAGCTTGCTTGGGTGCCCCCCGTGTCATCCACCATGTCACAGATCTATGACTTTTCAAATTTCTCACCGCAGTTCGATCAATCGATCGAAGTTTTCTCAGATCGATCTGAGAAAGATTGATCGAACTTAATTATGATCGATCTGAGAGAGATCGATCTCATATTTTCCTGATCGATTGAACTTCACAGATTTGTATATATGCACTTCACACACCATCCATAGTGTTCATGCTGGTTTTTTGATACCCAATGCCTATGTTTTCCATATTGGATGCATTCCATACTTACACTCTTTAGCATGCTTCACTTAGTTACTATTTACCTGGCTACATTATCTCTTGCATAGATTCATGTCCATTACTCTAAGTTATCTATCTTACTTGACAAACATGTTTCTATATGTTGTGCTTTAATTCTTTATTATATAATTGCTAACTTTGCACGTGTTTCGTTCTTTTGCAGGTCATGGCACGGGTTAAGACAGTCACCCGTCGACAGTATCCGAGGAGGGTAAGATAGCGTGTAAAGGAGCCCGCAGAGCCCTCTCATGCTCGAGATCCAATTCCAAAGTAGGCTGAGCAGCCTGAGCAGTTACAGGAGTATGTGGAGCCAGCTCCAGCTCAATCTGACCGCTCTACCTCTATCACTTCTACATCTTCATCCCATTCCGATGAGGATGAGTATATATTTTCTCCTTCTCCACCACCGGCACAGCCTGGCCAAGTCCGAGACCGACCTGTCTGGAAGTTCAGACGCCTTTCTGTATCTCATGAGTCAGTATTTGACATAGCTTTCTACTCCCGGTCAGTCTTGACCCAGGCAACTTTCGATGACATCGAGCGGCGCGGCATTCTAGCCATTCTAGCGCCAGTTACTTATCCAGTTTTCCTGCGGGTTATTCGAATGTTCTTCCAGAACCTCTGGCTGGCCCTGGGTAATTTGTCAGAGCTACAGACTACGATTAATGAATATCCCATCCGCATCACCATCGACACTTTGGCCACTTCTTCTCAGTGCCCCCATGTCTGCCCTCCAGGACTTGATTATCCTATTCTGAGGAAGCCTTCTGATGCAGACATGGTCGTTGCCCTTACTGGCCATTATGCAGCTGGTGAGACTTTCGCCACCAGGACTTATCTGCCCAACAACCTATGGTTCTTCGATTCAGTCTTGTACCGAAATGTATTTATGGTGGGGCATAAAATCCAGAGGCATTCTGATTTTCTGGCAACCCTTTATACTTTCTACACTGGGTAGTGGTTCTTCATTCCGGCACTCTTCTGGAGTGTCATGATGAAGCTTAATACAGACTACATTAGCAAGGCGAAGCCCAAACGAGTTAAGTACCTTCCATTCGCTCATCTCATTACTCAAATCCTGCAGGATCAGCGCTACCTTCCATCCATAGGAGCGTTCTGAGTCCGGGGCTTGCCACTACGGCAAGAAGGACTGGAACAAGAGCTACAATGCTCTTATTAAGAGCCTGGAGGAGGATGCTACCTAGCAGCAGAGGAGGCTGCCGAGGCTGAGGAGGTGGAGATGATGGCAGCAGCAATAGCAAAGCACGATCTAGCAGACGCACTAGCGGCTGCAGTACATATGGAGATAGACCTGGAGCAGCAGCCTCCAGCAGAGGAGCTACCACATCACTCTCCAGTTGGGTCACCACTTCATTCCCAGGAGCAGACTCAAGATATACCATAGTTTCACGATCCAGTCATACCTGAGGGTCCAGTTCCGACACCCAGCTTAGGAGAGCGTATACAGACCTTGGAGGATGTCATTGTCTCTCTTTGGTCCAATGTGGCTTCCCTTAGTACTGATGTGGCATCTCTCCGCTCAGATGTCATGGCCGCGCTGCGAGATATATCCAAAGATATCCTGGGATCACGCCCCGCTCGCCCTACCTCCTCTGCCTAATCTCCCTATCTCTCTACTTTCATTTGATATATCTGTGATACATTACTATTACATTGCTACTGTTTTGATATTTTTGCGACCAGTCTATTGGCCCTGATACTGTGATGTGCTATACATTATTTTTTTTTTTATGCATGATATTTTTGGATGTCTAGATTATATATTAATACATTTCTCTGTGATTGACTCCATTTATCAAGTATATCCTAGTGACTTAAGTGAGAGAGAATGCTGCCCAAAATTTTTCAGGACCATCCTTTGTCCTCTCTCCTTACTTCATTTCTTATTCCATTTACACTTGTATGTCCACTGCGCACTGTTATTATCCCTTTTGTTATCTGATGAGTTTTATCCAAGTTCCATTTTTTTAGGACCACAGTTAATTCCAAGTTTGGGGGGGGGGGGGGGGGGGGGGTTATACCACCCACTTTGGATATTTGCGTCCTGGCCATTCTTTGTCTTAGTTGCACTGGTATACTCTCTCCTTTTGTTCTCTGTGCACATTGAGGACACTGTGCCATTTAAGTTTGGGGGTAATGAGTGTTAATTGTAGTATTTGCTTTCAATTCAAAATTTTAAGCATAACTTGTGTATTTGAGGGATTTTCTATGATTGGTCCATAACTAGTGATGATTTTGATCTTTTGAGGACTATATTGCTTAAAATTTAAAAATTGATTAACTTGAGAGTCTAATACTCCTTGTATGCCTTGTGGATGCCATTTTGAGTAAATTTTTTGAAAGATTGATATCATGCTTGCACTTGTGGTCCACATCATCCTAATTTTGTGATTGCTTTGAGATTCACTCTAGGATTCTACACTAGCACAGGCGCACACTAGCATTCATTTGTGGGGTACATGCTTTGTTGATTATTGAATTGGTTATATCCCAATTGAGCTAGTAGTGCATTGAAAGCTTTCATTTTGATAAAAGTGGATAACAAACTCTTTTCATTAAGTAGCTGGTATTCTAGCCTCATCAAGCACTGAATTTCTCATGCCGAAAGGTGAAGGGCCCAAACTCTAGATTAATAATTGAATGTTTCTAAATAAAAAAAAAAATTACAAAAGCAATAAAAGTGAGGATCGCTAGAAAGCTGTCCAGTTTGGGAGTCATTGACCTAACGCTCGACCTCATAGATCGCTAGAAAGCTTAATAGATCAACACATTGCACTATGCTTCCATCTTTGATCCTTAGGATTAGTAAAAAAATTAATAATAATAAAAATAAAAAATAAAAAATAAATAATAAATAATAAATCGAGAGAAAAAAATAAACGCACCTAGATCAATAAAGCTTTAATAAAAGGTCCACTCTTTGTTTTGATGATCGGGACTAGATTTGTGTGCTAGTTTAAGGGTAAGGATGTGATCATTTCTCTAGTTGGCTAAGATAGCAACATATTTGATGCCGGTCTACTCAAAAAGGATTCTAGTGTTGTTTTGATTTGCATGATCATTTTCTTGATATGTGGAGGACCATATTGCTTGCTTGATGTTGAGATTCTGGGAGATTGCTTGGAAATGGTTGAAAATTTGCATACTTGAAGTAGTTTTCTCCCAATGCTTGTTTGCAATATTGGTGCCTCTTTTGTGAGAATGAGCTTAATGTTTGTGGGTATCATTTCTGGAAACCCTCACGAGACTTCACTCGTCCACTAGGGATAACCTAGGGGTTCAAAAAGCTTGTTGCATATGCTAAATGCAATCGTGTTCCCTACGAAAGTGGCGTTATCCATTTATTGCTTTCTAGTTCATAGTTGTATAGCCATTCATTTCATTCCTTTACTTTGTAGTTCATTGCCAGGGACTAGCAATATTTAAGTTTGGGGGTGTGATGAGCGTTGAAAAGTGCGCAATTAAACCCCTTAAGCTTAGGTATTCTAGAACCTTTATCTATCTTACTTTCCCGTTTTAGACTAATTTCATGTTATTGCCCTTTTTAGGTACTTATCCCAAAAATAAGTTAATTCAGCCAAATAAGAGCATTAAAGAAGCTAACTCAAGTTGGATGGAAGAAAGGAGCAAAGTGGAAGCAAAATGAAGCAAAGTGTGGCGATTCAGCGTGTTCGATTAATCCCAACAATCCTTCGATCGATCTGGAGTTAATCGATCTAGACACTTTAAGATGGATCCAAGCCTTTATTCTTATCCAAAAGAATCCACCAAGTTCGATCGATCCAACATCTCTTAGATCGATCGAAAATATTCGATCTTATCAATACCTACCACCCCACCTACCACTTTTGTCTCTTTCCCAAAATATCCTGAAATATCTTAGAGATTTGTCTTTATTCAAAAAGGCGCCGCCAAGGATGGATCGATCTCAGCAGCATTTGATGGATCTCACCTCAGTTCGATCGATCTCTATATAGTTCGATCGATCGAACCCTCTTAAGTGTGAAAAAAAATAAGTTCCAGCTCATTAAAAGTTGTCTCATGGTGCAATCATTGGAGGAGCCCTTGTGCACGAGTCCAGACCATTGGGTGTGACACTTGAGCCTCCTATATAAGGATTTTAAGCCATTTTTGCACATATCTTGGAGGATATCATATACTTAGATACACTTAGAAACATTCTTAGAGAGGAAGAAAAGAGAGGAGGAAAGGCTAGAGATACATTCTTGGGAGTTCTTCCATTCTTCTAGGGTTTCCATCAAGAAGGAGGTCATTCCTACCATGAAGATAGCCCTTGAGGGTTGGATGACTACTTCAATGAGTGGCTAAACATCTTCTTGGGGCTAGAGTTAGCCCTAAGCATGCCTTCTAGACTCTAATGCTTTGTATTTTGAGGGGATTTGTGTTGTAATCTTGTCTTGACATTTATTTTATATATGAATCTTGTTGATTCAATGATTTGTGTGGTTTAATACTTCCAATTGATCATTTCATTCTATCCATATGTCTATGTATGCTAGAATAGATGTTCATGTGTTTATCTCTAGTTTTTGTGTTATTGATGCATAGCTATATGTGTTAATGCTATGGATCTAGAGATTGTCAAGGCATAGTACTTAATAGAATACTATTGTGGTTTATTTGATGGTTCATACTCATGTCTTGATGGATTGTGCTTCTCCCTTAGTTTCTTTAGTTTAATTTTCCTGCCCTTAGCTTAGTTGTAGCATAGTTACCTTAGTTGTTATATAGCAAGACAATCCATACTTGTTGTTAGATGTTCTATGCTTATGAATGCAAGTAGTATTATTCTCCAACCATGTGATATGTTTGGATTGTGAGCTTAAAGGAAGGATTAATGGCTTAGTTTGATGTATTGTACTATTCACTAGGTTACTTAGACAATATATGCTTAATTGGTCATCCATGCTTGTTAAAACAATCAATCACACACTCTCAAATTGCAACACATGTTTCCCCTCATTAATTATACATTGAGTGTCCAGAATGGTGATGTTTAGTGGTGACCTCGAAACCCCAAGACCTCACTCTCTTGTTTTCTCTAAATTTCATTTAAATTGCTTATTTTACATTGAACTTGTTTAGTTTAGTTTGTAGTCTAATAAACCAAACACACCATCTCTTGATCACTCAACCTACTAACCCTATACATTGTTTCCATTGCTAGTGCCTAAAATCCCTTGGGACGATCCTTACTCACCCTAGCTATATTTTTAGTTAGAGGAAGTAGTGGCATTTATAAATTTAAAACTTGGCCACACTATTTTGCACAAATTTGGTTGTACCCGTGACGAACCACCAACAAGGACCTATGCTTTGAACAAAATAGAAAAATTGCCTCGACAAGGGCCAAACAATGAATAAACTAGAAAGTTCAAAAATTTACCCAAAGTCCTTTAAGACTTCAAATTTTGCAATTAGATCACCTGGAAAGTCTTTAGTTCCTAGTAACTCAAAAACACACTAAAAATATAAAATACACCAAAATAAATAAAATATATACAATCAAACACAAAGCAATTTTTAAACTTTGATTATAAAACCGTATGCAATCCCCGTTAATGGCGCCAAAAGTTGATGGGTATAAATTGTTACCACTTAAAATACCACTTGTAATAGCACAATTCAATGTAGAATAAGGCTATAGTAAGGGTTGTCGAACCACAAGGATTGCTAGTTTATGGCAACCAAAATTATAAAATTACTTTTTAGTTTGATAAAAAGAGATGATAGTTTGATTGGTTTGTCACTTAAACTATGAAAGGAAATTGCATAAAAATAGTAAATAAAATGAATTCAAATGGATTAAACTTATAAAGATAAAAACTAGGGAATTGACTTCACCAAAACCTCATAAATATGTTAACTTGCACTTCACTTGGGGATAAACAACTATGTACATAAAAGGATATGTAGAAGTATAAAACAACCACAACATCTTCAAGAAAATCATACATTTTAGGACTAAGCATAACCCATCTTTGGTTGGAATGGTTCATCCACCTAAACTAGGTTGTGGCATAAACTATCTTCCTTAGGCATGGCCTATCAAGGTCCTTCAATTTTATATTGAAGCACCTGAAATTTGATTATCTATCATAAATTATCTTCAGTTGGCATAGACTATCTACCTAAATAAATTAATCTAAAGGTGTAGTATGGTCCATCTTCCTTAGGTATAATTTATATAAATTTTCAATTAACATACCAATAAAACCATTTAATAAATTCATTCCCATTGTCACTATAGGAAATTAAGTGCATAATTGTGTCCATAAGATTTCTAAGACAAGATAAACATATCAACATAATTATATATTCAAATGAAGATCACATTCATTCCTTCAATGTATAAACACATCAATTCAATTTAAACAACTTCTAATTTATGAAACCAATATATACAAGATGAATCCCCAAATTGAAATAGCAAGTACAACATATTTACTTGGTTTAGGTTACATCAACTCCTAGGAAGGAGTTAGTTCCTCATGGACATGATAGAAACTTTAAGGATTGAGAAGAAGAAGATTCCCCTTTCAGCCCCATTGTTACAAAACTCAGCATAAAAACCCTAAGAAAAATCCTCTCTCTCCCAATATCTTTTTAGAATCCAAAACTAATTAATTCAATTCAGACCTTTGCCCCTCTTAATCCCAAAATGAGTTTCCAAACAACCCAACTCATTGAAATTCAAAATTCCACTTAAAAGGGAACAAACTTTGACTTATTAAAAATGGAGGCCCGTAGGCTGGCGTCCGGACGCGAGGTGTAGCTAAATGGCGTCCAGACGCAAGATCCTGCATCCGGACGTGAAGCATGATGCTTGGCTTCCATCTTCTTTTCTGCAATGCTGAATATATCCAATAAATGTTTAGGTCATCTCTTCTTGAAAATCACTTGGTATTTAGGCCCGATATGACTTATTCTTCGAAAACCCTTAAAACCTTATTTTTATTTCTTTTTAGTAAATAAACCTGCAGAAACACAAAAGTGAAGATAATCTATGTACAAAGATCAAATAATGGGCTTAACTAATGTAATTAAGGGCGCTTGAATATGCAATATTCGACGCTTGAATATGCAATATTCGGCGCTTATCAGTCGGCTAGTTACAAAACTACCGACATTGGCTTTAAATCACCCAAGCCCAATTAGACATATACCGAGTAGGGAAGAAGATTCACGCTCGCCCCTAAATCCAAAAGAGCCTAATTAATGACATGGTCACCTATGGTGCACGATGTAGTTGGTGAACCAGGGTCTTTGAATTTGGGAAGAATGTTGTGTTGCAAAAGAGAGCTCACTTGCTTGGTAAAGACAACTTTCCTTGGTACTTGGCTCTTGTTCTTTCTCTTTAGAGTGCATAAATCTTTTAAAAACTTGGCATAAGCCGAAATTTGTCTAATTGCATCTAAGAGAGGAAGGTTTATTTTAACTTGCCGAAACACATCGATGATTTCAGTCACCTTGCTTTGTTGCTTTTCAAAAGATGTGGACACTTTCAAAGCATTCAGAAATGGATCCTTTGGCTTAAAAGATTTATCAATAACATTTGATGATGGATTTTCAATAATGGGGTCCTTTGCACTAAATAAAGGAGGAATAGGATGTGAAATGGGACAGGTGTCAACATTAGGTTATACCGGTTCACTCTCTTCATTGGAAACATCAACTTAGTTATCAATAACCCTTCCACTTCTCAAAGTGGTCACTATATTTACTTGTTCAAGTAAAGGACCTTCTGAAGGGGAAGTGGTCTCCACTACAAATTTTTGCTTAGGTGGGGGATTAAGAGGCATTTTTCCTTTTTCTCTCGCATTCAATGTGCTAGCTATTTGCCCTATTTGGGTTTCTAGCTTGGCAATTGATTATGAGTGAGAATGAAGCAATTGAGTATTCGCCTCCAAAGTACCTAAAGTAGATATAACTTTTTCCTCAAAAGCGAGACTTCTAGGATAACTTTGAGAATGAGATGGTTGATTGGGAAAATGAGAATTTAAAAATTGATTCCCATTGGGAGCTTGATAAGGCGAACGATAGCCTTGGGAATTTTGACCTTGGAAGTGGGGTGGAACATATTTCCCTTGAAAACCACCTTGGGGAGGATTTGAACTTTCCCTTTGGCTTTTCCAAGAAAAATTAGGATAATTTCTCCACCCGGGATTGTAATGATTGCCATAGGGATTATTCCCTTAATTCACAAATGCGGCATTGACTTATTCATGATGCTCATTATGCGCATGTCCATGGGGATAATTGAAAGTAGTATGCAACACACTTGAACATGTCATTCAAGACTCACTAGAATGATGAGGGGAGGAAGACATTTGATGGGCTGAATTTTGATTGATCAAACCTTTGAGTTAAAGACTTCACCTCGGCAACTATGTCATTAGAATTTTCTACTTGATATAAGCCTGAATTCTTTCTTCCTCCTACATTTCTACCATTTTTAGAGGATAATGTTCGATGCATTGAGTTTTCACTTATGCTTTCATATACACGTCACATATCATCTTCATGCTTATCCAAATACGAAATTCCCATTGAGGCATCAACCATGCCTTTATGGTTATCTGACAAAATTTCATAGAAATTTTGAACTATTTGCCACTTAGGAATGTCGTGATGAGGACACTTCCTAAGCAAATCATTCAATTGTTCCCATGCCTCATGTAACATTTCCCTATCCCCTTATGAAAATTCATGAATTGAAGTTCGCATAATATTAGTTTTGGAAACGGGATATATTATACCCCTCGATTCTAGAGCCACGGGTGATCAAGTCCGAGCACAGATCCGAGGGATACCAAATAATTAAGTATGTAAATGAACACATAATACAAAAGAAATAACTAAGAATAAATAAAATAGCAAAAAAAAAAATTACTAAATAATAAATCCTCAAAATGAAACATCCAAAACCTTAAATTATCATTACAACTCGGGAATACATCTAGTGGACCCCTAACAATATTCTAACTGAAACAACTCAAAATAACCATAATCTAAAACTAAAACATAAAGAGAGTCCTATGTAGAACCGGAAGAATGATGTAGACTGTCTCTACTCAGCACGAACAAACTCTATGTCTGGAACTGACGAGCACCTGAAAAAAATAATAATAGTAGGTCAGGCTCACGAACAAGTTCTTTCTACAACAACCCAAACACAGACCGGAGAAACTATATATTTATAGCTAACCAATGCAATAGCTGAGTAGTCCGTATATATATATAGATACACACTAAAGGAATCTCACTAGACTATAGGGTTGTCTCAACCTGAATAGTAGGTAACATACAAAACGCAGATATTGTGGGCATGAGTCCTAGATCTACCAGGGAAACAACTACATTATATCTAGCTACATATTCCTGACAATATACGCACCCTAACCATAATCATGAGACTCAAGCTCATATCATGGCATATGTCTATATATATATATCCAATCTAAACTAATCCACTATGTATCATCCAACTTGTCTAGTTGACCTGACACAAATATAAGTAGGACTTAACATTTTAGTTAATCCGTTCCCTTATAAAATAGGTAGGACTTAACTGATAAGTTAATCCATCCCTAGAGTGCCACCATCCCAGGTACACTAAATCCACACAATTCAACAGTTGATGTAATAATTAAAGGATTACATCAAATAATCCAGAATAAACATAATGATATTATATCATGCTATCACAAAATATGAACAATTTATAATTTATTTAAGCTTCCTACATCACATATCCTACATATACTGAATCTTAAACAGATTGATACTTTACTATACAATCACTTAAGCATTCTCGATATACCATTCATGCTATACATTTAATCTTAACTGTTAAAACCAATTAAAGACTAAGTCCATTCATTCCTCAAAGAATCAAATAACATGCGTTAATAAATTAAGTTTGTTTAAAATTTATTTAATTTGATTGTTAGTCCTTATTTGATGTTTAGGACTCCTCAATTTCAATAAAAATAATACAACGTTGTTTCCCAAACCTCACCAGGTAAGGCTCGAGCTTTTGTCCCAATTGCTTGAGCACCTTGCTTCAGGCTCGAGCATCCTACTTTAGGCTCGAGTTTTTCACCCAATTGTTCGAGCTTTCCTTCTCAGGCTCAAGTTTTACATCCAATTACTCGAGTTTTTCCTTACAGGCTCGAGCTTTTCATCCATGGCTCGAGCTTGGTCCCCAAGGCTTGAGCACTGTATCGACAACTCAAACCCTGTTTACGTGATTCAACCCAGAACTCTACTGTGAACCCAAATATTTCTTGTTTAAGGATTCTAAGGCATGTTTCTAAGTTCCATCATATACAGATATAAAAATATATCATGTAAAACATATAACAAAACATAAAGAAATTAAATTAAATCATGAATTTATTAATTATACACAAGAACAACCATGAAAAATGTAATTTATAAAACCTACATTCCAGATCAATTAAATTATAAATTCCAATTTTAATGGTTCTTTAAATAATCCTAAGATTAAACTAGAGATATAAATTTCACAGATCAAAGGAGAAGTGTAGAACAAGAACTTTTCTTTAGGGATTTGATAAAAAAACCCTAACCTCCTTCTTCTTCTTC
This sequence comes from Cornus florida, assembly GCF_030987335.1. Taxonomy (NCBI): domain Eukaryota; kingdom Viridiplantae; phylum Streptophyta; class Magnoliopsida; order Cornales; family Cornaceae; genus Cornus; species Cornus florida. The sequence goes on along the minus strand of NW_026775581.1, from coordinate 14,847,603 downwards.
ATCTTCCTTCTTCCTCCTTCTTTCTCTCTCTCTCTCTCTAAAATATACGTGATATATTTCTAGCCCCTTTTTTCCAACCCTATAGTTATGTTTATAGGCTACATATTAACCCTATTCATTTTCCCAATCCACATCCAATTAATAAAGAAAAAAAATAAAATAAAAACACTAAAAAGGTAACAAAAAATATAAGTTACGTATAATCTATGTATATTATTTCTATCAAAATAAAATAAATATATTAGATTATCTCTAAAGGACTTTCCTTATATATATATATATATATATATATATATATATATATATATATATATACATACATACATACATATACACTATCCATGGGTAATTATCCGTACCCAATAAATCCCTTATCCAAATAGTCCATGGAACCCAATTGGGTGGCCCATGACTGCTATCTATAACCATTAAAAAAAAATGAAAAAAAAAATAAAACAATATAAAATAAAATAAAACAACCATTTAAAACATTTAGTTCCTAAACATTATTTTTAAAGAAAACACCTAACATTTAAGTAAACAAATACACATCATTAAACAGGTATTTCAAAAAAACACATAATCAATTAATTCATATAAACAATTAACCAATAGCAAAGAAATCAATTAAATAATTAAAAACACAATTAAAAATAATTAATAAAATACCGAGACTATCCTTTTAAAATTAGGGGTATTACACTCTTCCCCCCTAACAAAAGGAATTCCGTCCTTGGAATTTGCCTTTACATTCATCCATTATGTCTGGAAAGGTTAAGCGAATGACATCCTCCCGTTCCCAAGTAGATTCAGTCTCATTGTGATGACTCCACTTGACACGGACCAAAGGGATGACCTTATTACGAAGAATCTGATCCCTATGGTCAATAATACGATACGGTGGTTCCACATAGGTTGCATCGAGCTGCAACTTAATCTCACCAACATCAATATGCTGATAACGATCTTTATCATGAAGAAATTTCTACAACATGGAACACATTGTGGACTCGATCTAAATGGTACGGAAGTGCTAAGCAGTAAGCCACCGCTCCAATTCAATCTGTAATCATAAAAGGACCGACAAAACGTGGTGACAACTTCCCTTTCTTCTCAAAGCGCATTACTCCTTTCATAGGAGACACTTTGAGTAAAACCTGATCTCTCACCTGAAACTCCAATGCACGAGTATGACGATCTGCATAACTCTTTTGCCTACACTGGGCAGTGCGCATACGATCCTTAATAAGAGCAATCTTTTCAGAGGTATCCTTATTAAACTCAAGACCCAAAAATCTGCTCTCACCAACCTCCATCTAACAAATAGGAGATCTACAAGGTCGGCCATATAAAACCTCAAACGGTGCCATACCAATAGTCTTCTAAAAGTTATTATTATATGCAAACTCCACAAGTGGCAAATAATCCTCCCAGTGACCCTTGAAGTCAGGGAACAAAGCATGATCTGATTAACCCTCTCGATCTGTCCATTAGTCTGAGGATGGTAAGCAGTACTAAGATGCAATTCGGTACCCAAAGCCTGCTGAAAACTCTTCCGAAATCCCAATACAAAGCTCGAATCCCTATCCGATATAATAGATAACGGTATGCCATGTAACTTCACAATCTCTGTTATATAAAGTCTCGCCAACTGTTCTGAAGTGTAATCAATACGAATAGGCAAAAAATGAGCTGATTTGGTTAACCAATCAACGATGACCCAAATGGAATTGTGATCCTTAAATGAATTTGACAATCCCTCAACAAAATCCATAGAAATGCTCTCCCATTTCCACTCTGGTATAGGTAGTGGTTGTAGAGAACCTGGTGGCCGCTAATGATCAATCTTGACCATCTGACAAGTACTACACTGAGAGACAAAAATAGCAATGTCCTTCTTTATACCTTCCCACCAAAAATGCTTCTTTATATCCTGATACATTTTGTCTCCTCCTGGATGAACAGAAAACTCAGAACAGTGAGTCTCAACCATCACGTCCTTCCTCAAATCGTCAGCATAGGGTACTACTAAACGCCCCTTGTACCTCAAGCTTCCATCAGTCCCAACATGATAGAATGGAACAGTCTCAGAAGCAAATTTTGTAACCTTATCAATGCACTGCTGATCTGTGAGTTATGCCTTCAATACCTTATGAATGATCAAAGGTGTAACTACCATGCATGCCATAAAAGCATTAGACAACTCATCAATGGTCTTCAAAGCATTCCATTCAGTAGCGAACAATGTAAAAAGACTCCCAGAAGGTCGGCAACTGAGTGCATCTACCACCACATTCACTTTCCCTAGATGGTATTGTATAGAGAAATAATAATCTTTCACAAACTCTAACCATCTGCGCTATCTCATAGTCAGCTCCTGCTAAGTGAACAAATACTGCAGACTCTTGTGATCACTAAATAATCTAAAAGATTCTCTAATAGATAATACCTCCAAATACGTAAGGCAAAGACCACAGCTGCCAACTCCAAATCATGTGTTGGATAATTAAGCTCATGAGGCTTAAGCTTATGAGATCCATATAAAATTGGTCGCTCCTCCTGCATTAAAACACACCCAAGACCTTGCAATGAAGCATTTATGTAGACAAGATACTCTATCCCACTCTGTGGAGAAGGCAGAACTGGTGTAGAAGTCAACTTATTCTTTAGCTCATCAAAAGCTTTTTGATAATGTTCATCATATACGAACCGTACACCCTTCTTAGTTAAATAAGTTAATGGTCCCGCTATCTTCGAGAACCCCTGAATGAATCGATAATAGTATCTTGCCAGTCCTAGAAAACTCCGAATCTCTGTAGGTGAGGTAGGTTGTCTCCACTCTACCACTGCTGAAACCTTGGCCGGATCCACCGCTATCCCTTTCTCTGACACTACATGACCCAGAAACTTCACTTCTCGTTGCCAAAATTCACACTTCTCGAATTTGGCATATAACTGGTGTTCACGAAGCGTCTGTAACACTGTACGAAGATGTCTAGCATGATCGTCCTCTATCTTAGAATAGACCAAAATATCATCAATGAACACGATGACAAACTGATCTAAGTAAGCCCTGAAGACTCTGTTCATTAGATTTATGAAAACTGCTGGTGCATTAGTCCATCCAAAAGGCATGACACAAAACTCATAAGAACCATATCTAGTGAGAAACATTGTCCTAGGACCATCCTGCTCCCTAACCCGAAGTTGATGATATCCAAAACGCAAATCAATCTTAGAAAAGTATGTTACTCCCTTTAGCTGATCAAAATGATCATCAATCCTGGGCAAATGATACTTGTTATGAATAGTAACCTTATTCAACTCCCTGTAATCTATACACAGGCGAAATGAACCATCATTCTTCTTCACAAACAAAACTGGGGCTCCCCAAGGTGAAGTACTCCGACGAATAAAACTCTGACTAAGCAATTGCTGAATCTGATCTCTTAGTTCATGCATCTCTACTGGTGCCATCCTGTATGGTGCCCTAGCAATAGGCGTCGTGCCTGGAGCTAAATCAATAACAAAGTCTATCTCTCGACTAGGTGGTAACCCTAGAATCTCTTGAAAAACATCTGAAAATTCTTGTACAACTGGTATGTTATCCAATGACATAGTAATCTCCTCCTCGGTCTCCTCATCCATATGAAACAAATAAGTGCTAGAAACCCCATTAGAACGTGGCATAGCAACGATATACATATCCTGACCAGGTAAAGTGAAAATAATAGACCTATCATAACAATTAACATGGGCATGGTAATGAGATAACCAATCCATCCCGAGTATTACATCATAAGTGTGCATGTCCAGGACCAATAGATTGGTTAGAAATCAAAGTCTACCAATATCTAGTGTCGCAGGCCCATTATTCTCATGTAAAATAGTTGTATCGCCCATAGGTGTAGAAATACCATGAGGTCTATCACACACTCGCGTCATATCCCGAATAATACAATAAAAGTACTAGACATGAATGAATGCGTAGCACTTGTATCAAATAAAACATTACCAGATCTACTATGAATAGGAAACATACCCTCAATAGCCTGAGTCGCCTGAACATCCTGTGGTGTGGGGTTATACACCCTGCCATAATGCAACTGCTGCGGTGCCTATCCCTGAGGTTGTGGCGGCGTTGGTAAAGCCGGATATGTCTGTCCCTAAATTCGTGGAATCTGTAGAGCGGGTAAAGGTAACGATACCCTCTGTCCTTGCTGCACATGTTATCCCTGTCCCTGTCCTGCTTTAGGACACTGCCTAGAAGTATGACCAAACTCTTCACAAGTGTAACAACTCCCCTAAACAATGCCAAATTTCCTCCTATGTTGGTTTGCTTGTGGCTGACCCTGTCCTGCCTGTGGTCCCTTATTTTGCTGTCTCTAAATAGGCGCCCTATCTCTGTGAGCATCTAAACCACCTTTGTGTTTCTTCCAAGACTGCTGTCCCTGGAATTTGCCCTTATCATTGTGTCAGTGTTCATTGCCATTCCCTTTCTGCTGATTAATAGAGTCTCTGTCACCCCGTTTCTCACCCCTAGCATGTCTGAAATCCACAGTCAACTGATACTGCTATAGAGCAACATCTACCACTTGAGCATAAGTAGTGTAGGCCGGACTACCTATAATAGATCTCTTAATAGACCACATAAGTCCCTTAACAAAACTATTATGTTTTTTCTCCTCTGTATCCACCTCCTCAGGAGCAAAAAAAGAGATAAGCGCGTGAACTACTGCTCATACTCTGCCACTGTCATGTTTCCCTGCTTTAGATTAAGGAACTCTGTCTTCATAGATGTCCTGACTGCATATGGAAAGTACTTCTCGTTCAAGCGAGTACTGAACTGCTCATAGGTCAATAAAGTCCTCTCCTCCATAGTGGTAACTAACTCTCACCACTGGAATGCATCTCCAATAAGCTTAAAGGCAGCAAGCATATACTTCTGAACCTCTGTGCACTGAACCATGCGAAGATGTCACTTGATATCCTTCTTCCACTGGTGAGCTGCTTTCGCATTGGTGGAGCTTCAAAACTCAGGTGGGCTCCTCTTTGTGAAAGAACTCCTAGCCTTTTCCCAAGGATCAGTCTGAACCACTAGTGCTTGTATAGGTGCCTATTGAACCTTTGGCTGATTCCGAAGGACAGCTATTACTCCTACTTCTATAGCCCGAGCAATGAGGTCATTGAGATGAGGAGGATACTCTAGATTTCCTCCCTGATCGTGAGTCTGCTGAACTTCCTCCTGCTCTTCTTGCAACTGACCACCATCGTCCTAAAATCCAGGCAATTGCTGCTCTTCCTCTATTAATTGACACTGTAGGAGATCTTGTTGCCTACGTGCCACTTCCCTTCGCTGCCTATTGTTCTATCTGGTTCTAGCATTAACCATTCTGTTAACACAGAAAGATAGACATTAGCACAATTTTAAACGAACCGTAAAGGAATACAACGAATCCTAAACTTAAGATCTACACAAGAGAATACGCTACGCGGAAGTCTTAAAACGATAAATCCCTAGAGACACTTGAACCTGGAGTGCTCTGATACCAACTATGATACCCCTCAATTCTAGAGCCACGGGTGATCAAGTCCGAGCACAGATTCGAGGGATACCAAATAATTAAGTATGTAAATGAACACAGAATACAAAAGAAATAACTAAGAATAAATAAAATAACATAAAATTAAACTAAATAATAAATCCTCCAAATGAAATATCCAAAACCTTAAATTATCATTACAACTCGGGAATCCATCTAGTGGACCCCTAATGATATTCCAACTAAAACAACTCAAAATAACCATAATCTAAAACTAAAACATAAAGAGAGTCCTACATAGAACCAGAAAAATGATGTGGATTGACTCTGGTCAGCACAAACAAACTCTATGTCTGGAACTGACGAGCACCTGAAAAAAATAATAATTGTGGGTCAGGCCCACAAACAAGTTCTTTCTACGTCAACCCAAACAGAGACCGGAGAAACTATATATCTATAGCTAACCCATGCAATAGCTAAGTAGTTCGTAAGGTTGTCTCAACCTGAATAGTATGCAACATGCAAAACGCACATATAGTGGGCATGAGTACCTAGACCTACCAGGGAAACAACTACACTATATCTAGCTACACATCCCTGGCAATATACGCACCATAACCATGATCCTGAGACTCAAGCTCATATCATGGTATATATCTATATATATATATCCAATCTAAACTAGTCCACTATGTATCCTCCAACTTGTCCAGTTGACCTGACACATATATAAGTAGGACTTAACATTTTAGTTAATCCGTTCCCTTATAAAATAGGTAGGACTTAACTGATAAGTTAATCCATCCCTGGAGCGCCACCATCCCATACTGGTGCACTAAATCCACACAATCCAACAGCTGATGTAATAATTAAAGGTGTACATCAAATAATCCAAAATAAACATAATCATATTATATCATGCTATCACAAAATATGAACAACTTATAATTTATATAAGCTTCCTATATCACATATCCTACACATACTGAATCTCAAACAGATTGATATTTTACTATACAATCACTTAAGCATTCTCCATATACCATTCATGCTATACATTTAATCTTAATTGTTAAAATCCAATTAAAGACTAAGTCCATTCATTTCTCAAAGAATCAAATAAAATGCGTTAATAAATTAAGTTTGTTTAAAATTTATTTAATCTCATTGCTAGTCCTTATTTGATGTTTAGGACTCCTCAATTTCAATAAAAATAATACAACGCTGTTTCCGAAACCTCACTAGGTAAGGCTTGAGCTTTTATCCCAATTGCTCAAGGCCCCTGCTTCATGCTCGAGCATCCTACTTCAGGCTCTAGCTTTTCACCCAATTGCTATCCTACTTCAGGCTCTAGCTTTTCACCCAATTGCTCAAGTTTTCCTTCTCAAGCTTGAGCTTTACATCCAATTGCTCGAGTTTTTCCTTACAGTCTCGAGCTTTTCATCCATGGCTCGAGCTTGGTCCCCAAGGCTTGAGCACTGTATCGACGACTCAAACCATGTTTACGTGATTCAACCCAGAACTCTACTGTGAACCCAAATATTTATTGTTTAAGGATTCTAAAGCATGTTTCTAGGTTCCATTAATATACAGATATGAAAATACATCAGGTAAAACATGTAACAAAACATAAAGTAATTAAATCAAATGATGAATTTATTAATTATACAAAAGAACAACCATGAAAAATATAATTTATAAAACCTACATTCTAGATCAATTAAATTATAAATTCCAATTTTAATGGTTCTTTAAATAATCCTAAGATTAAACTAGAGATATAAATTTCACAGATCAAAGGAGAAGTGTAGAACAAGAACTTGCCTTTAGGAATTTGATAAAAAAACCCTAGCCTCCTTCTTCTTTTTCCTCTTCCTTCTTCCTCCTTCCTCCTTCTTTCTCTCTCTCTCTCTAAAATATACATGATATATTTCTAACCTTTTTCCAACCCTATAGTTATATTTGTAGGCTATATATTAACCCTATTCCTTTTCCCAATCCACATCCAATTAATAAAGAAAAAAAATAAAATTAAAACACTAAAAAGGTAACTAAAAATATAAGTTACGTAGAATCTATGTATATCATTTTTATCTAAATAAAATAAATACATTAGATTATCTCTTATGCAAAAAAAGAAAAAATACATTAGATTATCTCCAAAGGACATTCCTTAAATATATATATATATATATATATATATATATATATATATACATATACACTATCCATGGGTAATTATCCATACCCAATAAACCCCTTATAGAAGTAGTCCATGGAACCCAATTGGGTGGCCCATGACTACTATCCATAACCATTAAAATAAAATGAAATAAAAATAAAACAACATAAAATAAAATAAAACAACCATTTAAAACATTTAGTTCCTAAACATTATTTTTAAAGAAAACACATAACATTTAAGTAAACAAATACACATCATTAAACAGGTATTTCAAATAAATACATAATCAATTAATTCATATAAACAATTAACCAATAGCCAATAAATCAATTAAATAATTATAAACACAATTAAAAATAATTTATAAAATACCGAGACTATCCTTTTAAAATTTGGGGTATTACAGGATAATACTTTCTCAAAAACTCTTGTTGCATTTCTGCCCAAGAAGTTGTGGAAAGAGGTCTCAAATTGTTAAACCAATACTTTGCCTTATCTTTTAGGATATAGGGAAAAAGTTTAAGCCTTAAATTTTTTCCGGCATGTCCGTATATTTTACGCTGGAACAAACTTCAAGAAATTCATCCAAATGCTTATAAGGTTCCTCATTGGTTAGCCCAAAATAATTCGGGAGCATTTGAATGATTTGTGGCTTAATCTCATAATGATGTGCTCTAAATTGAGGAAGTTGAATGCCTGTGGGTGCATTATACTCATTAAGCACATAGTGATCTTTTAAAGCCATGGGAGGATTTGTAATTGGTGGCTCTACATGAGCTCCATTGTTAACTTGGAAAATGGGTGGTGGAGGTTGTAATGACCCGGCCATTTTCTTTCCTTTCCTTTTTCTCAAATTTTTTATGGATAATTTTTTTTTTGTTGATCTTTTCTTTTCTGAGTTCAGTTTCTCATCACTTGGTGTATCTCGAGTGCTCGGGAATGGTTTCCAAGACTCTTTCATTAGGATTGACAACAAGATCGCTTCATTTCCACATTTTCGTTTTTCAACACTATTCCCTTTTCGTCTTTTCCCCGTTCGTCACTTTTTTGGCATAACCTCACTTTTCATGTTCAAAGTTGATTTTTGACTTCATAAGTTTTCATTCCAGTTGGTTTCCTCAAAACGCGTAATTTTACTTTTGGAGAAAAGCTCGCCGATTGTTTCCTTTTCCCTTAGGGGCGTGGATGAAAGGATTCTTCAGAAACATTCTTGTTTCTTGGGGTTTTTTCATAAATATCTTTTGAAGATATTTATTTTAGGAGTTTTTAAGAAAATATCTTTTGGAAGATATTTTCATTCTGGGCCAATTTCACAGTCATCCCTTTTTATCGGGGCCATTGTGCAATTAACAAAAGTTATTGCAAAATGCCTCATTTTGAGCCTGGATACTCGTACGAGATTCATTTTCAGTTTTTTTTGAGTCACGTACTCTTAGAATTGTCTTCTGGTCGTATTCCCCAGTTTTAGGGTTTCTAACCCCGGTTGCCGCCAAACTTGTTCGAGGCATATCTTTCTGCACAGAACTCGATTTTTTATGCCGTTTCTTCTACTATTCATTTTTTTTCATTTCAGTTCTTTTTTGTTCATAGTGTTTTACCGTTTGAGTGCGTCTACGCAAATTCCACTTTTTTGGGCCCGGCGGGGCCCATTCAGGGCACTTTTAGGATTTTTCTATAAATAAGGGACTTAAAATGAAACGTCAGATTTCGTCATCTCTTTCCCCTCTTGGCTGGCAACCAGACAGCCCCTTGGCTTCCACCGTTCTTTCTTCTTTTCCACCTTCTTTCCTCTTGAATTTTGTAGTAATGTCTTAGTGTTTATCGTAGGCCTTGGCGAGGCGGTCCTTTCCCCCTTATTAGAATCCGTTTTCGACCATTTTTGAGTTCAAGTTTGGATTTTAATGGTACCTCAAGGGTGATATTTTTGACATAACCCCGAAGTATCGTCGGATTTGGGGTGGTTTCCTTTTGGTGGTTTTTGAGATTTTCATCTCAAATTGAGGTAGGGGATGTTTTAGGTTCATATATGTGTTGTATTGATTGTTTTCGATGTTTATACAACTTGTATGCATGCCTTTTTATTAATTCTAGAATTTAATTTAATTATTTTCTATGTAAAAGATTTAATTCACATGGTTGTATATAGTTTGGAATTAATTTGTGGCATGCTATTAAATTAACTCTTAATATGTTCATTAACATATATTAAATTGGGAGTATTTGAATAAGTATTGTAACTTTTATTTAATTATTTTCTTGAATGAAAATTTAATCCACATGGTTGTATATAGCTTGAAATTAATTTATGGCATGCTATTAAATTAGGCCTTGATATGTTCATTAACATATATTAAATTGAGAGTATTTGAATAAGTATTGTAACTTTTATTTAATTATTTTCTTGAATGAAAATTTAATTCACATGGTTGTAACTAGCATGAAATTAACTTGTAATGTGATATTAAAATAGGCCATGGTATGTTCTTTAACTTATGTTAATTTGAGAACATTTGAAGTTGTTTTAAAATCTAGAGGAAATTAATTAATCTAATTAATTAATTTTATTTTAAGTATTTTACTCACTCAATTGGATTTTTAACTTGATATTGTTGATGACCATGTTATGTTCCTTAATATATATTAATTTGAAGTTATTTGAAATTGATTTGAAATCTAGAGAATTTAATTATTTTATTTAATTAAATTCTATCTACTTGTTCAATAGATTTAATTATGTTTTATAAGTTGTTTCTTTGTTTAAATTATGGACTTAGACTTGTTGTGTATTCACTTAGTTATGTTTTAAGCATTGAATAGTATTGTTGTTATATTTATATTCATGTGAATATGTTTCCAATAATTAATATATTGTTGTCATATGTAATAAATTGCACACTTTGTATTTGACATTTAATATGTCATTGTAGCTTGAATGCCTAGGGCATATCTTATGTGATTTCCATGACTTGGATGTGCATGGTATTTGGCTAAGTGCATTGAGTATATATGATATACATTTGTTGCACAATTTGTTGATTTTGGATTCTTAAAGCATCTTTTGTTTTGACTTGGCTAGAGTAAGGCTCTAGTACGGGAGATGTGAGTTCTCCCTACTTTATAATGCGCACTTAGGGGAAGGTATCCACGGGCTAGTAACCCAAAAGTGGTCTTTGTATACGGTTCTATTCCGGTTGGTGTCCAAAAATATCCACTTTGTTTGATTTTGCAATTTCATTTTCAAGTTGATAATATTGAGTATTTATAACTTGATGTATTATTTTGGAGGTTCCAATTGTGTTTAATTATAGCACTTTGGTTAATTTTGCAATCTTGATTCCAAGTTAGTAACTTTGATAATCTATACTTTGATGTGCTATATTGGAGATTTCAACTATATTGCATTGTATCATTTTGTTAGTTTTGAGTTTAAACTTCAAGTTGATAAATTTGAGAATATATATATATATTGTTGTAATATATTGGAGATTCCAATTTTGTTAAATTGCATGAATGATGTGGTTTATGTTAGAAATGCTTTGAGGTAACTTATGATGCTCCCTGAGTCTCACCTTTGACATAGACATTAGGTGGCATGAACCGTATAAATTGATTATATATCAACTTAATAAATTTGTAAAACGTTAGGTCCTTGCATGCTCATTTCCTATGAGTAGCTTTATGTTACTCACCCACATAGTGGGGACATCTTTCAGGTACAGGGAATCAAGATTTGGGGATTCACATTATGCTTTGGATGAATTGTAGACTTGAAGTATTTGATTCATGCAAATGTTAGCATAAAATGTTATTTGCAGCTTTTTATGTCGAAACTTGTATATTTTGTTTTAAATATATCATGTGTACATAAGTACACATTTTGTGATATATTTGACATGTATGAGATGAGGCTATGAGCTAATGACATTTATTTTGTATTTTCAAGTTTCAAATTCCCTTTTTAAAGTTCATTTTAAGTATTTTTGAGTTTTGATATGTCATATTTTGCTTCGGCAATTTTCCAGAGCCGCAGACCATTCCCACACGCTTAAAATCACTTATTACGTTTGCGTGCATAATCGTTTTAGCATACAACACCTTTTAGGGTCAAATGAACACTTGGTGCAAAGTTGCATTTTTTTCGTTTTTCGCTTAAACTGATCTAGGGGCATTCTGGAAATTTCACAGCACATTTTAATTTTTTCTTTTGACATGGTCGGGTAGAAAACTTGATTTTAGGGGGAGTTTCTTCTTTGTGTTTTTCCAAAAAGTCTATCTTGATGCCCAAAATTGCTCTCAGTTCCAGCAAATCTCTGCTGTCAAAAAAATTTATTGTTGTTAGCCATGCATGCACCTAGCGCTATGCCCACGCGGCGCTGCCCTTGCGCACGCGCGGCACGTATGCGCGCTTCTTGTTGCCCCTTTTCTACTTTGATGTCAAATTTTCAAATGATTGTTTCTCCTTTATCCGGACTCTGTTTTTAGTGATTTTTGAGCCTAACTTGCCTAATTTTTCGTCGTCTATCCAATGGTGTACTCGGTTATACTTGGAGCTTTCTAAAAAATAACCAATTTGCCCCTAGGCCTTAAATATTTCATTTTTCGTTGTTAGGCCATAACTTCTTCGTCTGGATTCCGAATCAAGCAATTTTTGAGTCTAACTTGATAATTTTTTCGTTGTCTATCCATTGGTGTGCTCTGCAGTGCCCAAATATTTTCAAAAATTACCATTTTGCCCTTGGGGCTAAATTTTTCCGTTTTCCTTTTTAATTCGTTTCCGCTTTGCTTTCTTTCGAGTTTCGTGACTTCATAGGAAGTCACGCTTGTGTCTTAGGGATGATATAAATTTCTAGAGACGTTGTTTCCATGTAAAAAGACTATTTTGCCCTTGGAGGCTTGTTTGGTCTTTTTCTGATCTTTTACTTCCGCGTTGGTTCTCGTTGAGATCTGTGGCCTCATGGAAGGTCACTTTGGCATCTTAGAGATACATTGCATCTCTAGAGACTTGTTTTATGTTTTTGCTTCCACATTTGGATCCATTATCGGGTTAAACTTCTGTTCATCACAAGACGCACTGGCTTGAAAATCCAGGACCGTCACAAAGGTGGCACAAAAAATGGCCTTGGCATTCCAAGTGGAACTTAGCCTTGTGGTTAAGGAGCAAAAGGTCTAGGAATACCTAAGGGAACATGCATATCATTGTGTTATTGCACATTATGATGGAGTATGCCTTGTTGGTCTACATGACCAAGGTCTTTAATATGTTTTGTCTATTGATGAAATGAATTCACTTGAATTACCCCTTCCCCTTGGATTGTGCACAACTGACTCAAGATTAAGATTCAATAGAACAAGAGGGCGGTTTAAAGACCTACGACAATGCATGCACAATGCAAATCAGCACAAACAACAATCACAACAAATAGCAAATACTTCTCCTCCACAACATAAATCAATCAACAACAAGCCTCCACATACATTGATCCCATACTCCCATGCTTTTCAACAAATACAAGAAAGTAAGTTGCCTCCACATGGGCTGATGATTAATAATAAAATTGCCTCCACACAGGTTGATGATTTAAACTAAGCAAGAGGAGTTAGAAACGCTCACAAAGGGTCCTTAAGCAACTTTAAGAAATTTTTAAGCTTTTTGCTTTGCTTTTGCAATTTTATTTATTTATTTTTTTTATGCTTTGCTTGCTTGTTTTGAAGTTCCTTTACTTTGCTTCTCTTTACTCCAAGTACCTAGTCAATTTAAAAGTAACAATATGAGAAAACAAAACAAAATAAAGTAAAGCAAGGATCAAAAGAGTACTAATTCCTAATGCGGCGTTGCTAATCCCCGGCAACGGCGCCAAAAACGTGGTGTGCGCGTGACCGATACTTCAAAATGATGTAGAATGTTTGAGTGTGAGAAGTGGCCACCACATTTAGAATTTATAAAAACCACTTAACACTATACTATGTAGTATGAGTGAAAAGGGATCATCCAAAGAGATTTGCAAAATACTAAGAAATTGAATTCGGGTTAATAGGTTGAATGATCAAAGAGGGGTTTAATTGGTTGAATTAAGCTAATGATTCAATTAAAAACATGCAAATTAAGAGCAATATAAAGATTAAGGTATAGAGAATGAGAGAGAAGTCTTGAGGCATAAAGTTCACCACTAAGCTTCACTTCACTAAACATTTAACATTTGTAAATTTAGGGGGATTCCATGTTGCAAATAAAGTGTGTGTATCATTAATTGAAATACTAAGCATGGATGACAAATTAAGCATAAATTGTCTAATCAATCTAGTGAGTAGCACAACCTATCGAATTAAGCCATTAACCATTCAATAAATCCACAATTATTACTCACACAAAAATCTAGAGAAATGTACTACTTGCACTCATAAGTATGGATCATCAAACAACAAGAATGGCTTGTTTACCTATCTTAGAATTTAAAGCAACTACTCTACAACTAGACTAATGACAAGGAAATTAAACTAATTAAACTAAGGAAGTAGCACAATCCATTAAGAAATAATTATAATCCATCAAACAAACCACAAGAGTAATTAATTAAGCACCATGCCTTGACCATCACTAGATTTATAATTCTAACACACATAGACATGCATTAAACTCATAAAATCTAGTGTAAGCACATGACCATTCATTCTAGCATACATAGACATATGAATAGAAATCATGTAGAAACTCAAGATTTATATATAATCAAGGTCAAAACATTATTTACAACATAAATCCCCAAAAACTACAAAATACTAAGTTTAGGAAGCAAGCCTAGGGGCTATCTCTAACCCCAAGAGAAGGATCTAGCCACTCATGGTTGTTGTCATCCAACCCTCAAAGGCTTTCTTTAATGTAGGCACCATCTTCTTCCCTCTTTGCTTTGCTTCAAAAACCCTAATTTGGAGAAAGAAAATTATCTAAGAGCTATCTCTAAAACTTCAACAAAAGTTGTAAAAAAATTTGGAACCCTATACAATTGGTTTCATTTGATTTAAATACAAGCCTCTTTGAGCAGGCAACAAGTCAGAAAATAGGCCTTTAATTGGGGCAATCTCGCAGGTACAAAAGTTGGTGGAGTTCGGCCGTGCTCTGGAATTAGACAACTCACTGCCAGTAGGGGCTTTGATCAATCAAAGCTGGCTTCGATGGATCGAAGCTCACTTCGATCGATCGAAGATGATGTGGCAAAGATATTTTTGATAACTGGCAACCTTATCCATTGAGCTAGCATCGCCTTAATTTCGATCGATCTAAGATCTTTTCGATCGATTGGGACTTCCTTCGATCGATTGAAGCTTCACCCCTGCAGATTTTTTTGACTTCTTCTGAATTTTTTCTCGACTCCAAAAAAAGAGCTAAAAGCCTCTTTTTAACCTGTTTGAACCTTATTAACCTAAAATAGACAAAAACACAAATTAGAACTAAAACGGGAAAGTAAGATAGATGAATAGATTAAAATATTTTAACTTAGGTGCTAAAATGCATCACATTTAAGCAGTTATCATGGGTCACCCATTTTGACTCATGTTTCACCCATTATATAAGAAACTCAGTTTCACATCCTCTATTTGACTCAAATTCACCTCTTCTTCCTCTCTAAAATTCTCTCACACGATCCCAAATTATCTCTCTTCTACTCTCTCTCTAACATTATCTCTCTAAAATTCTCTCGCATCATCCTCTTTCTCTCTCTAAAATTATTTGGAGTACTATACTTTTACTCTGTTACATCCGTAATACATTGTATCATGTATTATATCTTCTCTGCTTTCCTACCTAAGGAATTCTATGGGAAGGCTTGTTAGAGTTGCATCAATATTCTTTTTTGGTTTATCTACTGCACCAAAAAAGAAAAAAAAAAAAAAGAAAAAAAAAAGAAGAACATTTACCTTCATGCATGTCTAATCATAAAATAAAATAATATAAATTTAAAGAATTTTCAAAATAAATTGAAGTATTTACAATTATCCATACATATTTTTACAAGCTTTTATACATATAAAACCAAGAACTATAATAATGAGATTGTCCAAAATAATAACATTTTTTTTCCCTAAATCGGGCTGGCGGGTCATGACGGGTTAACCCAGTCCATTTTGACTCAACTCAAATTTAACCCGCTACAAGCAAGTTGAATATGAGTCACAAGACTCACAACCCATATTTAATCTATCCATATTAGACCATGCCTAAACACGAACCAACCCGCCCGTTTGCTACCCTTACTGAAAGGAAAACTGGCCCAATTGATAAGCCCATTAAATATTGCCCAACAAGTTAAAAACTGAGTTGATACAGAGAGAACAAGTAGGCCCAACCGAATAGGCCCAACGGTAGCTATTACCTGTTTACACTGTGGAGTATTATGCCTCCTAAAATTATATTTTTCTTAAATTCTCTCTAATTCTTTTTATTTTTATTTTTATTTTTCTGTTCTTTCTCATACTCTTCTTTTTCTACTTCAATTTACTCTAATTTCTTTCAATATGTTATTTAAACTATATATTGTTTAAAATAGTCTTCCAAGTTTAACCTATATATATGATATTTCAACAAATTCCATTTTCAGACAAACATAAATGATTTTTTTGAATTTATTGTGATTAATTTTAAAAATGAAACAAATTGTATGGGACTGCCTAGGTTTATTTCGGTACCATAATCAAATCAAAGAAACAAACACAATCCCCACACCATCATTTTATTAGACATATTTCATTACACCAACGAAAATTCGTCTATTTAATATACATATACATATTTAAATAAACTACATCCTTGAAATAAAATTATGTATTATTAGAATGAGTCATTTCTACCTAATAAAAAAAATATATGATATTTTTTTAAAAATAAAGTAGAGAAAAAAAAACTCTTTGATCGGAATTCATCCTACAGTCCTACACATCAACATCATAAGTGGGAATGACTGTTTGATGTTTGTTTCTTGCCCGCGAAAATATAACAAATCAAATAGGGAGCAGTCGTTTTCAGATTTTTTTTTTCTCTGCACAGAGCAGCTTTCCCTCAACACGAAACCATTTGAAATCTCTCTTTCTCTCTCTAGATTTTGTTGCTTTGTCCATCTCTTTCTCTGTCTAGATTTTTCGCATTTTATGTATCGATTCAAACGGAATTGCCAGATAATAGATTGGTGTTCGATTTGGCTCCCAGATTCAAGCTTCCGTGTCGTGAAATGAAGATTGAGTCTTTCAGTTATAGATTCTAGGGTTTCGAAATAGTTCTTCTCCAATGGCGATTAGAGGCGTAGATTTCAAGTGGTAACTTTTGATTTTCGTAGTAATGAAGATTTCATTTGATATCTATATTTTTGTTTAACTTCTGTCAGTTTCTCATCAGTATGTCTTTTTTATATTTATTTTTGTAAGTAATTTGTCTATCACTATACCACACGCATATATATGACTAACTAATTTCTGTTCATGCAGGTACGATGGGTTCTTCTTATCTATGCTTGCTACAAGTATGTATCCTTTATATATTCAGATTGAGGGTTTTTATGATGCCAAAAGCTGTAATAAGTTTAATTTATTTATTTTATTTTTCTTTTGGGATAGCTTATAAAAGAATATTTGTACTTATTCATCTTTCTTATTGGATTTTATCTCACCATTCATTTCCTTGTGGTTGTTTGTAATTTGGACATTTATTTGAATGGTTGTGTTGATTCTTTAACTATTTAACTATTAGAACCATTGTTGCAATCAATTGGAAGCGGTACCATCTTTGTGCATACCCATTGCACATATGGATCGTGGTGAGTATCAACAATTCTTCAATGAATAAAACTAGATCTGCTAGTTCTCACTTCTGATGCTAATTTAGTCACATTGTGGTATAATGTTCATCTTTCTTTATTGGACTAGGTCGACTACACCACAGTTTTTGTTTTTCGGCTCTTGATGTTCATAGACAATGGGCTTTCAGCTGGAATGGGATTGTAAGGTCTTCCATCTTGGGCTATTGAGGTTATTGTTAATTTTGTTGTAAATGTACATTGTTTGTTACATAATGGACGTATCACCGTGAACTTCTAAGCCGATTATGTTTTGGCTTATGTTTTTAAACGATTAGTTGGTAATTTTATTTTTCAAAATCTTCACAATTATATGATCAAGAGGTAAAACTTTTTTGCTTTCCTTCTGTACAATCCCATTGTTCTATGATATCACTGTAGTAGATCCCTTTTCTTACTGGTTAAGGTTAAGATTCTTTATATATATATATGTATAATTTTTAATAAGTAATTTCTGATTAAGACTTTTGTTTCTGGCAGTATGTTTTGATTGTCAATTTTAAAATTGCTTTCAGATCTTTTTTAGAGTACCTATACAAGGGTTTGGATTATTTCTTTACTTAGACCCCTAAATACATCTTATATATACTGGAATTGCATATAATCTTTTCACTCATATTCAGTTTAATGGTATGGTGTTAGGGATTTTGGGTGGCAGCAGAGATATGCGCGCTTTTGTGGAAGAATAGTGGTGCTTTCGATACTTTGTCTGCTACTTTATCCGTTTCTTTGGGCTTGGACTATTATTGGTACCTTATGGTTCACTAAGGCAAGAAACTGTGTAAGTTTTGCATTTGTTGTTTTCAATTTGTGGAGATGTTGTAATCTATAAACAATCTGAAAATGAAGGTAATGCATTAAAATGCTCACAGTTGCCGGAAGAAGGTCAGAAATGGGGATTTCTTATTTGGTTGCTTTTCAGCTACTGTGGACTCCTTTGCATTGCTTGCTTGTCTTTCAGGAAGGTTAGTGGGGCTTTCTTTACTTCCTCTGTTTGTGTGTGCGCGTGTATTTTTATAATAAATTCAACTGGCCTTTCCCCCAAGGACTTAAGGTTCTTCTTCCCCCTTCCCCCTTCTCAAGGATTCTGTATTTTTTATTTCTCATGGTTCTCTTTGTCGAACGTTGGCCATAATGAAGATATTCTTCAATGATTTGTTTTTTGTTTTTGTTTTTATTTTAAATAATATATACGCCCTTTTGATCTTTATTTTGCAGTGGTTAATGCGAAGACAAGCTCACATGCTACGTGCTCAACCGGGGATTCCTATTTCAGAATATGGGGTAAGTTAAGAAATTTTTTTTGCTTCATCATTTCGTGGATTTTTTTTTTCCTACTGCTTATTTATGAGTGGCTTTTATATTATGTGCAATCCCTAAGTATTATTCACTTGTTATCTTATAATAAATATCAAAGTGAAATGTATCTTCAATAGACATGCAAGTAGATTTTGAAAGCAAAAATATATATATATTTGATTGTTATGTCCATTTTTTTTTTTTTTTTTTTGTAAAACCAATTCCTTAGAGCTGTTTAATATAAAGTAGCTGCAAAGGTGTATAGGTTCTTGCCTTGCCAATATATATATATATTTTCCAAACCTATTCCTTAGTCTGGAAATAGCTGCATGATATTTGATGCTTATCCTGCCAGTGACATCCAATGCCAATAATGACGATTTGTGACCAATTTGAAATGTAGAACTTCTTACGTTTCTTTCTGAACTCTAGTGGTACTCGCAAAAGGGCTTGAATCTAGTAAGCCACACATCATGAATAATTATCATAAGGAATGAAATTACTTTATTTTTTATTTTTTATTTTTATTTTTGTGTTTTCTTTCCTGGGGTTGGTGATAGCAAAATCGCCACACTTGGTTCATTTCCATGCGCATAATTGTTACTAGTTTATAAATAATGGGTATTTAAGAGAGCATTAAAATATTGTTGTGACATTTCCAAGTATATTAGGTGAGAAATAAACTAGAGACGTTAAGAGATAGTAGGACTGTAGGAAACGTGTAGCAGTTCGAGTGACAAAGGGCCCTCAAGGGAGTGGCCTCCCATGCACTCTCTTCTTCTTTGTTAATTAAAAATGGGCATTTTTAGGAGAAATAATTGTGACTTACAAAGCATAAAATGTGGAAAAGAAGCTAGAGATATTAAGAATTGTGGGATCTATGTAGTACAAAAGGGTGACAAAGGGCCCTTGAGTGAGTGCATATGATTTGTCGAGGTAGTTCCTATTAATTTTAAATCCTAACATCCTTAACATTATCTGGTTTCCAGTGGGGATCTTACAGTGTGATTTGAACCTGGATGAGGTTCTGACCATAAGTTTTTTTCGAAGTTTCTGACTATAAGTTGTAAAAATGGATTTGTTAATTTTCTAGGATTCTTAGGAGTTTTTTTTTTTATTTCATATGCATCACTGTCAAAGTATTTGTCAAAAAAAAAAAAAATACATCACTGTCAAAGCAATCCGACAAAAAGGCCAGGTCCAACCGGTTTTGCAGAAATTGAGGGAATAATTCTCGAGGCTGCGACAATCATTTCCATGCTGTAGATTGTATGAGCTGATAAGCTATTTATGTTTTTCATTGACCACTCATCTAAAATAAGAGTCGTGAAGAACTGAAAATTGTAAATCATCTGAGACAAACATTATCTCAACACTTCTTGCATTATTGAATCAATGAATCTATAATTTAGAGAAAATTACTTTTGCTATTTGTTTCAAAGACTTAACATTGCCAATGATTTGTCGGGGTTTCACATTTTTATCCATCACAAATTCTTGTTCTTGTGAAGAAATTAATCATGAATGATTCTAGTCTTTGACTTGGAAAGTTCGTACTTGAAATTTGTTCAATAAGCACCGCTAATTACGAAAGGACATCTAAAGCTAAATTGCTAACACCATCAAGGCTGATTACAGATATTTGAAAGGGGCAGTAGGTATCATACCTGTTGAACTGCAGTCAACCTACCTTTTCTTGTTGAGGTCAAATATGAAAATCGCACATAAGGGAAGACACAAACCCTGCCTTTGGATTTAGTTATTTTAAGAGGTCAAGACTGGGTGTTGGACCATAAAAGATCTTTTTTAAGTTTCTAGGGCTTGGAAAGCTGATTTGAACATGACCATCAAAAGAATTCATGAAACAACTCATTAAACATGTTGAGTAATTGTAATTTCGTATTACTACCTACTCAAGACCAGGAAAATGTGCATGCAATGGTTTTAGTATTTGACTCAATTTCATTTTAACGAGTCTTTGAGGTATGTATTCTTTGTTTTGTTAATTAAAAGTCTCCTTATCTCCCATGTTGAAGGGGACACTTAATTGTGTTTTGTTATTTTATCCCATGGAGGAGCAGATGGTATAAATAGTAATGTTCTCCAACTGTGACATCACTGCTTCTAAGTGATTATTCTGTGCGTTTTGATGCAATTTTTTGTCCTCATATCATGATTGTAAAGATTGATTCCTCATTTCAGGTGTTGGTTGACATGATCCGGGTACCAGATTGGGCATTTGAAGCTGCTGGCCAAGAGATGAGAGGGATGGGCCAAGATGCTGCTGTATACCATCCAGGGCCTAACTTGACTCCAACTCAGGTAACAATTTGCCTTTGTTTTTCTTCTTTTGATAAGTACAAGTGCACAACACATGCAACTGTGTCCCAATTTGAGCTTGAATTCTGCTACTCTCCTTGGGAGGTGGTAGGAGATACTGCTCAAGCTAGAACTCGTGTTCCACCAATTTTTAGTGCGATTTTATGTTACGGTATTTGGCTGCCATATGAAACCCATGTAATAGATAATAATTTTAAAAAGATTCAGAGTTTGAACCAATATATAAGGAGTTATTTTAGAAAGTAAACAAATTTAGAAAGCTGGAAGCACACGTTTCGTATCCCATGAAATACCCTACAAATGGAGGAATTGAAACAGCATTTTGCACTAGTTTGTGCATTAGTTAATATTCTCATTGATTACCATTTGGAGGTGTACGAGTTGCAATCCTCTCTTTGCCTTTAACCATATTCTTTACTTTTGTTTTTTCAAAAAAAAATATTAGGGAAAAAAAAAAAATTCTGAAAGCCTTTATTACGAACTACAATTTTACCATCCTTTTTGTCAGTTTTGATTTTTGATGTTTGGGTTTTCTTTTTTGGCACATAGAGAGAAGCAGTGGAGGCACTCATTCAGGAACTTCCGAAGTTCAGGTTGAAGACTGTTCCTACGGATTGCAGTGATTGTCCCTTCTGTTTAGAAGAATTCCATGTGGGGAAAGAGGTAAATATTTTCCTAATCCAAGATATAATCATCCAAACACTGCAGCTTTCAGGATTCATCAGGTTTTTTATTCCCATCATTTGGTATTGGTTCATAAATCCTTTTTTGCTATCTATATATATATATATATATATATATATATATATATATTGTATAGGGATGGCCTTCCACAAGTTTTTAAAGCAGTAACATAGTTATAAAATGGTGGGTTTCAATCTCCTGAAAATCCCCCTTCCCCACCCAGGCTCAAAAACATACACAAATGGAAGTTACCCTCTTTAGAATCACCCATAATACAAATAAACATACTTGCACCTATTTCTAGCCTTATTTTGTGGCATTCGAACCCAATTCTCACGAGGTATCTCGCAGGTTCGTGGCCTTCCTTGTGCTCACAACTTCCATGTGGAATGCATTGATGAGTGGCTCCGACTGAATGTGAAATGCCCCAGGTGCCGTTCTTCGGTCTTCCCAAACCTTGACCTCAGTGCTCTATCTAACGTCCATGCTGATTCTGAACGTTCATCGGCCAGTGTCATGGCTACAACCAGATATGTGAGAACCCAACCACCCAGCCAGAGCTATCTGTTGAGATTGCAGGGTTTGCTCCGTTCAGTCCATACAGAAAATGCAGGGTCAGGTGCTGATGCAGATGTTACCTTGGAAATGGCTGAGAATGGAGGTCTGCCAGTGCAAGTCAGAGCCGCACTAACCTGGAACCGGAACATCTTATTTAACGTGTACATACTGTTCACTCCATCCCACCGTAACACTAGATTATTTCTTGGACTCTCTCTTACAGATTTTACTTCATATTCTAACTACGTGTTCTTGGAGAAGCTAAAGTTAAAGATTGTCCATCCCTGGTCGTTGCTCCATAGTTTTACTGTTAATTCATCACAAAGAATTCCATAGTTTTTGCTTGTAATGTTCATGGACAAAAAGTTGGTACCTTCATTTTTCTTTTTCCTTGTTTCTTTTTTTCCAGCCCGTGGACTTCGAACCTTGTGTCATTATATGATTCATTGGGACCAATGATCCGGGACCGTACAAATAATTTCATATAGTTCAATTGTTTCTTTTCTATCTTCTAAAGTATAACATATAAGACTCAAGTTGTGCTAGTGATAACAAAATAATGTGAGTTCAATGCCATTGATTCCATTTTTATATAGTTTTCTCAATTTTTTTATTTTATTTTTTTCTTTTTTTTAATTATTGTTATTATTATTATTTTTGTATGAATGTTAAATTTCATAGTGGGGAACATATAGCTCTATCCAATTTGAGCCCAGTGACACAATATTCTCTATCAAACACCAAGAAAATTAAAATTGTTTAGATGTTGGATCTTCAGTTGAAGTTGATCAAACACAATGAAACTCCATGTTCTTAACTGAGGGAGCACAATATAATTTGAGGTGAGTTTCCTCTTGTTGAGATTTATATGCCTTGGCATAGCAAATTCCTATTTGGATTATACTGACATATGTTCCTGACATATCTGAAATATTTATGATTTATATAATTGACGAATTCAATGTATTATGTTTCGATTCATTATGGAATTGATAGTGTCCACTTGATTATAAGAAATATTTATATATGTATATGATGGCGATCGATATATGAATATAAATAATAATCATAAATTATTCATAGTCGGTAATTATGGATGAACTCATTATTAACTAAGACTTGAACTGGATCCGCGTTAGGTTGAGATATATTGTTAGAGTCGTCGTATGCAATTGCTCTTTATCACTGTCATGACATTTGACTCTTAAGCATGAGAGAAGTATAGACTCTTTTATTAATTAGTAATTACTTTAATTTGTTCGACAGAATCTTCGGAATCCATAGACCGACATTTTGGGTAATTATGTAATTAATAGTTAAAGGATTATATTTTCAATATTTGCATCATTAATACTTGTATTTATATTGTATTGATTATGATTGATCACAAAGTAAATTCAAAGGTCTTCGTGTGTTTTTAGATAAAATGATTTATTATATATATATTTATTTAAATTATTATTTTTGTCAAACAAATGTTTTATTGTAATCAAATCGGAAATAATCAAAGGTACCAAAATAAATATATTAATTAAGTAGTTAGATTGATGACTTTATTTATCCGATAACTAATTATGCATAGAGGGGTCAAAGTGCAACATTGACTTAGAGGTTATTTATTATTTAATTGGATTTCAATTAATTTCTTTTAGTGGAACAGAAATTAATTTATGAATTAATTGAATTGGGTTCATGGATCGGACCAATTATTCATTCATTGTAGCCAAGAAAATAATAAGTCCAAAGGATTCTTACTCATAGCCCAACTTGATATTGGAATCCTATTAGATTTGAGATATGTGACTTAGAGATTGAGAAGGATTTAGTGTTTCATTTCCTTATATTTATGTTGCCTATATATACATGGTCCATATATATTTTATGGGTGACTTTTGGAAGAAAAATGAATATATTTTCTCTTTTTAGAAATTTGGGATTAGTGTTCTCATCTAATGGAGGCTTTCACAAGCCTAATTTTCCAAGGTCTTTCATGGAGGCTTATGGGTGATTCCTAAAGGTAAGACCATTATCAAGAAGATGGAGATCCAAGGAGAAGGCATCTACCAAAGGGATCTACAATAAGTGAGAACATTCACTTTAGAGGAGAGATCTAAGGTTTACTCAAACCTTTGATGTAAGTATTCAATCTAATGATTGAATGTTACATCATATTTTTTTGCATAAAACTTGTCTCTATGTGATGAATCAAGATCTATATTTGAAAATCCCTTAAAAAGTTTTTTAAAACTTGCACATTTCCCAACAGTGGTTTCAAAGCATGGTTTGATTCATTACTAGAGATCATGTTTTTTTATGAAAATCATCATTCATGGATCCAAATTATATATGCATATATATATTTATTGATGTATGATTTAATATGTTGATATATATTGATACATGATGATGATGTATGTATAATTTGTAACGACCCAAATCGGGGGTCCAGATCGCTAAACTAGTTCTTAACCAAACCCGAGGACACACTAGGGGCAAATCAGTCATTTTACATTTTTAGAGGGTAATGCATCCTTAAAATTATCAAATGAGGTTTGAAATAATCATTCTTAATCATTTCATGACACTTGAAGAGGTTTCATGGTCATTGGATGTGATTTCCCAAAAGTACCCTTACCGGTTCAAGACAATTTCCGACACTACTCTACTAAAACAATTATAATTCTCAACATGAATGGAATTTGGGGATGAGGCTTGTCTCATTGGAAAGTTAACTCAAAATCCTTGAAAATGGACTCAAGAATGACCCTATTTGGGTTCCGACCGCATGAGGTCAGGTGATCAAAGCTGGTAGGCTATCAAGGCAAAAGTGACCCACTGGAGGACTTGAACCGGTTCAAGATGGGCAGTAAGCCCATTCGAGAACAATTGCAACCCCTTGAACCGGTTCAATGGGGCTGAACAGGTTTAAGATATCCAGAACCCTGAAAATGGCCAGAAAGCTCAAAATTTAAGTCTTATGCTGCTTGACACCACTTTGGTCTTTTAGTGACCTTACACAAAGCCCAAACCTGTTTCAATTCTTCCATTTGATGATAAAACTAACACAACTAAGTGGTACTAAAATCAAATAAGGCCATATATGAGTCCGATACACCATTAAAATTAAGTGAAAACGTCATACATAAAAAATATAACCTTAAGGCCTTACATGGATGTTAAAATCAAATTGAGACCACAAAATACAATGAATGGTCTCAAAACCATTTCCAAACATGTAGAAGATACCAAATGTCCTCTAATATTATTTACAACAAAATGGGTTAACATACACTTCGAACACAAAAATTCCAAGTCTGTCAACTTTATTAAGCTGGTGGTGGATTATCGTCCGCCACTTCTTGACCGTACCCTGAAAAATGTTAAATATAATGGGGTGAGCAAATTGCTCAGTAGGTGGTGCCTAGGACATACCTCTTGTAACCCCGTGAATCTAAATAATGAATAAAAATAGAGGATAGGGGTCATGTTATGCCGGAAAAGAATATAACATTAATTTCAATTTCAGAATAAACAATGTCGTGCCATGATATGTGATGCCATGTATGTCGCTCCCCATTTTCAAAATCCAATTCCATCCATTTTTCAAACTGTTAATATAACCCATCCGTTGGTGACTTTGCAGCGACATGAGAGAATGATTGGTTACTGTCCCTGACCCTTGATACCCCCGTGGCTTCATTTGGGGCCAGCTAGCTCAACCACGCTAGGGAAATCTCCCTAGTTCTCTCTAGGTTACATTAACACACCGGCCCTTTGGTGACTCCGCGGCGACCGGGTTTTTCTTAAAATCATTTAATTAAACTTCTTCCCCAAAAATCCCTTTCTTTCCATTTTAAAACAACTTTCCCATTTTTCCTTACCCATTGTTGTGCATGAATGCATCATGCTATTCCATGTCATGCCATTATCCATCTTCATACACCAAATTTAAGCTCAAATCACACATCATAATTTTTCAAGAAATCCCAAGAGAATATCATGCTTTCACAATATAAAATTTGGCAAATTCTAAATACAATAGGCAAGGAAAATTACTAATTAAGCATGTTAATTTGCACAATATCAACTACACACAAAATCACATACTTCATATACACAACATATACATCATCTTCAAGGCAATTGATTCAAAATTAAACATGTTTTACAACAAATATTGAGGGATAATTCACAAAGGAACAAGAAAACATAAATTAGGGACCCCTAACTCAATCTAAGCAAAAAGCCCCAATTTTGAGCCCAAGATTCCAAATCTCCTAGTGTGCACCAAACACGAAATTGCTCCGATCAACTTGTAGATCTCGTCGTGAGCTTCGAATTGCAGCAAACGGCACTAAAAAATACCAAGTATTTCAAGAGAAATCAAGATTGGAAGTTTGAAACCCAAAAGAAAGAAAAAAGAAACATCTAGAATGGGGGAGAGAGAGTCCAATGGGAGTGAGAGGAAAAAGGGGAAGAAATGTGACCAAAAATGTCTCTTTGTCTCTCTTAAAACACTAATGTGGGCCCCACCAATTTTCCTTTTTTCAATATATACCACATACACATATAAATACACATTTAATTCACAATTACTTATTACACATTAAATAAAATAACTATGATGTAAATGGATCCAACTAAATTCCCCGTACTCGACAAGTCCAGTAGTGGGTCCCACACGGGACTGTCCGGCCCGAAAAGCTGAAAAATGTAAAAAAGATCACCCTAACATTTCAAAGAGTTCTGGACTCAATGAAATACCCTAACCAACTCTAGGACACAACCGACACACTCCACAGTGTCCGGTACGAAAAACGGCAAAAGACGAAAATGCCCTCGAAAAATCAGAAAATTCCAAAAATTAGAAAATGGCAAAAATTAGAAACATCACAATCTACCCTCCTTAAAGAGATTCGTCCTCGAAATCTACCCTCCTTAAAAGAAGGAGGCCCACAGCCACACACTTTTTGAGAACACCTCACAAAACCCCGAGACTAAGAACTCAACAACCATATTGCTTTTGACACCGACGCCAACAGGCAATCACACTCTGCTTCCAGAAAACCCAATGATCACCACCCTATGGGGGTACTCATCACTCACAACATCATACACAAAACCCGTTAAATTCTACACTCGACTTAAAACTAACACTGGTCCTCGCTACACTGCTACACAAGGTTAGAAAGGAGACTAATCACAAGACCCCTGAACATGACAACATCCTATCTCAACCCATCCCTTTAAAGGACACACAAGTCCTAGACAAGAGCCCTATCCACCACATAATCAGACTCAAACTTAGATCTACACCTCTCAGTCAGACTAACACTTGCCATCCAACATACGGCTGTACGACTACATAATCATACAACAACCACCAACCACACCAACCGGCAATCATTATACTGATCAACCTCAAGATAACTAGATAATGAATCTCCCGACGACTACATAATCATGAGTCACCAAAATAATTAAACAGATCATCTTGTACCCAAGTCACAAATCCTCAAAACAAGATCTTCAATAATCAATGATTGTACCACAAACCCCATTATCGGACACTTGGTTTTACCTAGCACACCTCGTTACCCGAGACAACCACCTGAATCCACACCATCACACTTACACAACACCCAATATCGTGCTTTCACTATCCCTGACAAATTGAAATAATTATTGACCTTTGACCCGACATCATGCTAAAGAGGGATTGATTCAAGAGAAATGGTTGGCCAGGCCTTTCTCATCCTCAATCCAGCCTCGACACAAACATCGTTCTTGTCCTCTGGTCCAAACCTCAAACACAGTCTCATACAGTCCACAAAATAACCATGAGATCCACTCACTATCCATCCATTTCTATACATAACCTCAATAACTATACAATCACATACTAGCACTAAGAATCTCAATCATTCCTCAATCATATAACTCGTAACAAGCTAAAAACAACACGGCACCAAACGTCACAATTCTCAACCAGCACGAGAGATCTCTAATTTCCTCATAACACCCTTACCAGGTAAACAACTCATAATATCACTTGATCCAAGTCTTACCTCATAAAAACAAACACTACAACCATCTTATACCGAAAACCTCAAAACCAAAGTCAATCATCCCATTATTCCTCAATCGAGTCCCACATTCACTTCCTTTAATCACGAAATTCTAAGGTAATATCAACAATTGTCCTCAAAGCGCTGCTCAAATCAGACATCTATAAAAACACCCTAGTACATAACTCATTTCAAATCACCTAATCATCCTTAATCTATCGTTCACTACATATTCCCTAGCCATCACCGACAGTGCCAAACACTAGAGACACAATCCTTATTCAGCAACTCGTGCCTCACACACCACCTGTCAAGAACACTCTCAGAACACGTACTACAAAAACTAAAGACTACACCTTCCTCTCTCGGAGTGAATCGACTGATTCAACCAAACCTTTCCTAGTGAACTCTAACAGCACAACAGCTCCACATAAGTCCGTCCATTCGCGGATACACACAACTCCTAGATGGAGGACAAGACATACGACAAATGACATCCTTGCCAGGACTAGAACAAATGGAAAGGGTAACAATCCCGCTCTTACAAGGGATTGACAACTTGTGATACCCCTCGATTCTAGAGCCACGGGTGATCAAGTTCGAGCACAAATCCGAGGGATATCAGACAATTAATATGTAAATAAGCAGGAATAAAAATTGAATTAAGAATAAAATAACAAAACGCTGAAAGAATTCTAAAATAAAAATCCTCAACTTAAAATAATAAATTAATATCATTTAAATCCTTCAAATCTGTACAACTCGGGAATCCATCTAATGGACCCCTAATAATTCCAACTGGTAAAACATTCACAGAATTAAAATCCAAAACCAAAATAAGAAAGAAAATCCTATATAGTTGGAAAAGTGAGTGACTGTATCTGCATCACCACGATCAAACCTTAAGCCTGGTACTCACAAACACCTGAAAAATAAAGGTGGGTTAGGCCCACATGCAAGTTCCATCCTACTACAATCCGTACATAAACCCGATACACAGATACATCTTAAATAGCTCGGCAATATCTAAAATAGTCCATATATATATATACACACTATAGGATGCTCACTAGCCTATAACATAGTTCAGCCTGGGTAGAAGGTGACATAAAAACACGCTTTCCAGCGGCCAAGTACCTAGACCTACCAGGGAGCATCAGCTATATCTAGCTACCCAAGCTTTGCGATATACGCACCCTAACCATGAACAGGAGACTCAAGCTCGTATCACGGTACCATAAGTATATATAAAAATTCCTTCATAGTGCAGAAAGTTAAAACAAATATCCATTATGTCGTTCAAAATCCAATAATTTCAGTGTACTGCTTAACATTACAGCAATTAAGATTCCAAGCTTAAATCCATGCATTCCAGAAAAGAATTTAGAACTTCAACCATTAACATCCAAGTTATGCATAGACCAAACTTGTTAATTAAATGATCCTAGCATGCAACCAAAATAAGATTTATAAATATATACATATTTCGTTCAATTGGTAAAATTAAATTAGGCAATTAAACTCCTTCCATTAGTTAACCACCTAAACTGTTGTATACTTCCCTACGGTTAAATCCATGAATACTAAGACCTAAATTTATTACAGGTGGCTCTAATATAGCATGGTATAATGTTTAAAGTCTATGCTACAATCCGTTAAATTTTTAAAAACAAGATTTAGCAATTTAATCCGTCCTATCCGAAAGTTGCTTATTCTTACCATGTTTCTTCCAATTGCCCTAGGAACTAAATTATACCATTAGAGGGACTAAAATTCATTGTAATTACTTTTAGAATTCCCATTCCAGTCCTTGAAACCATTTAAAATCCCAAACGGTACCCAAATAGTGTCCAAACCACTTCCAAACACAACCCAACCACGGGAGCCTGCTCTAAAATCACAGAGCAGGCTCTTTTCCACTTAGAGCTGGCTCCCTAACCCCTTGGGGCCAGCTCTTTGAAGGGGGAGATGGCTCCCACAAATCTGGAGCCTTCTTTCTTTCACTTTGAGCCTTCTCTACTCCCCTATTCGTTTTCTCTGCTACCGGCGAACTCCAAGCTTCAGTTCTGAATTTTTTTTAAAGTTTTAGGGTTCAATCAGAGTCTAAAGATCCCTAGGAACCCCTCATATTCCAGTGTAAACCAATTGACAAAAATTGAAACCAAAAATAACATAGTTTATGCAAGAAACAGGTTTCAGTTCTTTAGACAAAAAACAATTTACAGCCTAACAATCTTGTATCAAATTTCCGTTTTTAAGTTTCCAGTGTTAAATTATAGTCAAAACCATCCTAAGAACTCCTTGTATTCCCTTAAGAATTAAGTGCAAAAGTTTAAAACTATAATCAACACAGTTTTATGCAAGAACCAATTTCAGTGTTTTAAATAAAACAAATTATAGTCCGGTACATTATGCATTAATGTAATACCCCTAATTTTAAAAGGATAGTCCTGACATTTATTTAATTGTTTAATCCTTTATTTAATTGTTTAATTGCATGTTATTTTATTTAGTTGGTTATTTTAATTGTGTGTTTCTTCCATGGTTATATAAATTTGACTTTGTTTTAATTAATTGATTAAAGTGTTTTATTTTCTTTTATTAAATTATTTTTAATTAAATTGTTTTATGATGTTTTATTTGACTTAATTGATAATTGGTCTGACTAAGTGTTGCATTAGGGCTCAACTTATATAAGGATTAGGGTTGGATTACTACACCTATAAATATGACCTTATATGGGTTTAGAGTTGGAGAAAAAAATACATAAAACTCTATTCCTGTATACTGTGTTACAGAGAGTTGTGAGAGCAGAGAAACAGAGAGGGATTAAGGAGGGAAGCTAGGGTTGTGGGCTTCAACTAAGACTAAACCAAGAGTGACGGAGGTGGAACAACAGTCAGAAACTTCGTCGGAAAATTCAGGAGACGATAGTTTAGAGTTTCAAATTCTGAAACTTAAGGTAAGTCTTGTTCTTCTCTATCTCTTTAATCTGTGTTCTGTGCATGATTAGCTAGACTCTAGGGATTAAATAAAGGCTAAAATGAAATAGTAATGCATGCATAATTGGACTAAAACAAAGAGTTTCATGATTATATATGCTTATTCGTGTTTTCTTTATTTGTTTGATCTGTATGCATGAACTGTTGTTTAAATTGAATCCTGTATGGACGTATGGGACATAGGTGGAAGCTTAGAGGCCTTAACAATGAAGTTTTAGGGTTTACAGAGGCTAAACAGACGAAGAAGACGGCTTCAGCACCAATTTAGCCGACTCAGTTGGGAACTGAGCCGACTAAGTTAGCAACTCAGCCGACTAAGTTAGCAACTTAGCCTTCTCAGTTGTAACTTAGCTTGCTCAGTTGGGATTTTTGGTTTTAAACGCCCAATTTGGGTTTTTTGTGCACTATTTGGACTATATAGAGTGTTAGCACTTCGTTTAAATTGTTTTAAATGATGTATATTATTGTTTTAGACCTTTAAGAATATAGGTAAATAATGATTCATAAATGGATTAAGGTATGGACAGTGTACAATTAGGGGAAGATCCTATATGTTGAGCTTTGAATGTTAATCAGCTTATACTTTGGAACTTGGAGGATTGTTTATGTATGATTTAAATTTTAATTAATCATATTTAGATAGGATTATAAGTAACATGGATTACTTGAATTTAACCATGCTTGTATTGGATCAAATTAATTTTCACTTTGCTATACATCTGCATCAGTTTATGGATAATTTGGAGGATGTGAACGCTTATACTTGTTTTAGTTGTTTACATTATTGGAATTGGATTTTTAGGCTCTATAATGACTGCCTAATATTGATATATATGTGTTAATTTATATTGATGCATGATTTGAAGGATGGTTGTTGGATATATATAGTATCGTTTTATTAACTATGCTATCTGGAGGATTGTATGCACCGGTATGGGACGGTGACATACTGGGTATGGACTAGTTCAAACACTGTGTTCTACCTAACTTGGATTGAGTTATGGATTAATCACAAAGGTTAAGTCCTTCACCTATATGTGTCATATCAATTGTGAATTGAATGATCCACTATGGTTTCAGGATGGATTTGTTATACATATATCAGACCACTACACTGATGGATGGTATTTTGTATTAGGAGGAGTACGGACTTTATATATATATTATATGGTGCCGTGGTATAAGCTTGAGTCTCATGACCATGGTTAGGGCGCGTATATCACCTAGGATGGATAACTAGACATAGGTGTTGTTCCCTGGTAGGTCTAGGTAGTTATGCCCACCTTAGGGTGCGTATTCGCATGTTGCCTTCTATCCAGGCTGAGACAGACCTACTGGACTAGCGATCGTCCTATAGTGTGTACTATGTACTTATATGGACTACTCTAGATATTGTTGAGTCTTCCTAGGATGTATCTGCGTATTGGATTACTCTTTAGATTGTAGTAGATCAGGACTTGCATGTGGGCCTGACCCACTTCTTTATTTTTTAGGTGTTCGTCAGTTCTAGGGTTAGAGCTTGGACGTGCAGAGTAGATACAGATATTCATTCCTCCGACTATGTAGGAATCTTCTTTATGTTAGCTTTAGACTTTATTTCTATTATTTCAGTTTCGGTTTGAGAATCTTTAATAAGGGGTCCAATGGATGGATTTCCAAGTTGTAAACCTATGGAGTTTGGATTTAACAAATTTCAATAATTATATTATTTTAAGGATTTTCAATTAGCATTCTTTCAGCTTATTATTTTTATTTCTTATTTTATCTTGTATTCTGTGTTCGGTTACATATTAATTGTTTGATATCCCTCGGGTTTGGGCCTGGGCCTGATCAACCCGTGTGTCGGATCCGAGGGGTATCACAGTTGGTATTAGAGCACTCCAGGTTCAGGTGTCTCTAGGATTCTATCGTATAAGACTTTCGCGTAGCGTTCTCTATTGTTTAGAGCTTAAGTTTAGGATTTTTTGTAATCTTTACGGTTCGGTTTAGTCGTGTTGATGCCTATCTTTTTGTGTTGACAGAATGGCTAACGCAAGAACCAGACGGAACAGTCAGCAACGAAGGGAAGCGACCCGTAGGCAGCGTCAGGAGGATGAAGGTCAGTTCTATGAGGAGCAGGAGGAAGTTCAGCAGACTTGGGATTAGGGAGGAGATCCAGAGTTTCCTCCTCACCTCAATGACCTTATTGCTCGGGCTATAGAAGCAGGGGTAACGACTGCTCTTCGAAATTAGCCTTAAGTACAGCCGACACCGTTACTAGCACCAGTACCAGCACCGGTTGTTTAGGTTGATATTTGGGAGAAGGCTAGGAGTTCTTTCACAAAAGGGAGCCCACCTGAGTTCACAGGCTCCACCGATGCGAGAGCAGCTCACCAATAGAAACAGGATATCGAGCGACATCTTCGCTTGGTTCAGTACATGGAGGTTCAGAAGTAGATGCTTGCTACATTCAAGCTAGTGGGGAATGCACTGTAGTGGTGGGAGTCAGTTACCACCATAAAAGAGAGGATGGCTTTGACTTATGATGATTTCAGTGCACGCTTTGAAGAAAAGTATTTTCCTTATGCAGTCAGGGCAGCCATGAAGACTGAGTTTCTTAATCTGCAATAGGAAAACATGACAGTAGTAGAGTATGAGTAGCAGTTTACATGTTTGTCTCTCTTTGCACCAGAGGAGGTGGATACAGAGGAGAAGAAGCGCAACAGTTTTATCAAGGGACTGATGTGGTCTATCAAGAGAGCTATTACAGGTAGTCTAACCTATACTACCTATGCTCAGGTGGTAGATGCCGCGCTACAGCAGTATCAGTTGACTGTGGATATTAGACAGGCTAAGGGTGAGAAGTGGGGTGACAGAGACTCTGCTAATCAATTAGCTAAGAAAGGGAATGGGAACGGACACCGACAAAACGACAAGGGCAGATTCCAGGGACAGCAGCCTTGGAAGAAGCACAAGGGTGGTTTAGATGCTCTCAAAGATGTGGCACCTATTCAGCGTCAACAGAATGGGGGACCGTAGGCAGGACAGGGTCAGCCACAGGCTAACCGACAGAGGAGGCCATTGGTACTTTCCAGGGTAGTTATTGTACTTGTGGAGAGTATGGTCACACTTCTAGGCAGTGTCCTACAGTTAGACAGGGATAGGGACAGAGACAGGGGCAGGGACAACATGTGCAGCAGGGGCAGAGGGCGCCAGTGCCTCTACCAGCTCTACAGGTTCCTCGGATTCAGGGACAGACTTATCCGGCATTACCAGCTCTGCCACAGTCTCAGGGACAGGCACCGCAGTAGTTACATTATGGCAGGGTGTACAACCTTAAGCCACAGGATATGCAGGCACCTCAGGCTGTTAAGGGTAAGTTTCCTATACATGGTTTTCATGGACGTGTTTTATTTGATACGGGTGCTACACACTCATTTGTAGCTAGGACTTTTGTTGTTTTATCTAGGATGAGGACGAGGGTATGCACTAGACCTCAGGGTATTTCTACACCATTAGGCAATACAGCTATTATACATGAGAGTGATGGGCCTGTGACACTAGATATTGGCAGACTCAGATTTCTAGCCAACCTATTGGTCCTGGAGATGCACACTTATGATGTGATACTTGGGATGGATTGGTTATCTCACTACCATGCCCAAGTTAATTATTTTAATAGGTCTATTGTGTTTACAATACCTGGTCAAGACATGTATGTTGTCGCTATGCCGTGTTCTAGCGGAGTCACTAGCACCTATTTATTCTATGTGGAGGAGGAAACGGAGGAGGGGACTACTGTATCATTGGATAACATACCGGTTGTACAGGATTTCCCGGATGTATTTCAGGAGATTCCAGGGTTGCCACCTAGTCGCGAGATTGATTTTGTGATAGACTTAACTCCAGGCACTATACCTATTGCTAGGGCACCTTATAGGATGGCACCGGTAGAGATGCGCGAGCTGAGGGATCAGATTCAGCAGCTATTCAGCCAGGGTTTCATTCACAAGAGTACTTCACCCTGGGGAGCACCAGTGTTATTTGTAAAGAAGAAGGATGGTTCACTCCGCTTGTGTATAGATTATAGGGAGTTAAACAAGGTTACGATTCGTAACAAGTATCCTTTACCCAGGATTGATGACTTGTTTGATCAGTTAAGAGGAGCCACATACTTCTCCAAGATTGATCTGCGTTCTGGGTATCATCAGCTGAGGGTTAGGGAGCAGGATGTTCCTAAGACAGCATTTCTCACGAGATATGGTTTTTATGAGTTTCGTGTTATGCCGTTTGGGACGACTAACGCACCAGCAGTGTTCATGGACTTAATAAACAGAGTCTTCCAGGCTTATTTGGAACAGTTTGTTATTGTCTTTATTGATGACATCTTGATCTATTCTCAGTTGGAGGACGATCATGCTAGGCATCTACAGATAGTGTTGCAGACGCTTCGTGAGCACCAGCTGTATGCCAAGTTCAAGAAGTGTGAATTTTGGTAGCGGGAAGTGAAGTTTTTGTGTCACGTGGTGTCAGAAGGGGGGATAGTGGTTGATCCAGCCAAGGTTTCAACTGTGGTAGAGTGGGGACAGCCTACTTCACCTACCGAGATTCGGAGTTTTCTCGGTTTGGCAGGATATTATCGTCGGTTCATCCAGGGGTTCTCCAAGATAGCAGGACCACTCACTCATCTGACCAAGAAGGGTGTACAGTTCGTGTTAGATGAGCACTGTCAGTGAGCTTTTGATGAGCTTAAAAGGAAGTTGACTTCTGCACCGGTTCTGGCTACTCCTTAGAGCGGGATCGAATATCTTGTTTACATGGATGCTTCGTTGCAGGGTTTTGGATATGTTTTGATGCAGGAGGAGCGACCGATTTCTTATGAATCTCGGAAGCTTAAGCCTCATGAGCTTAATTATCCAACACATGATTTGGAGTTGGCAGCAGTGGTCTTTGCCTTACGTATTTGGAGGCATTATCTGTTGGGTGAATCCTTCAGATTATTTAGTGATCACAAGAGTCTGCAGTACTTGTTCACTCAGCGGGAGCTGAATATGAGATAGCGCAGATGGTTGGAGTTTGTGAAAGACTATCATTTTCTATATAGTATTATCCAGGGAAAGCGAATGTAGTGGCGGATGCACTCAGTCGCCGACCTGTTGGTAATCTTTCTGCTCTATTCACTACTGAGTGGAATGCTTTGAAGAATGTAGATGAGTTATCGGATGCTTTTATGGCTTGCATGGTGGTTACACCTTCCATTATTCTCAAGGTTTTACAAGCACCACTCACCGATCAGCAGTGTATCGATAAAGTTATAGAGGTAGCTTCTAGGGAGGTTCCATTCTACTATGTTGGGACTGATGGAGGTTTGAGGTACAAGGGACGGTTAGTGGTACCTTCTGCTGATGATTTGAGGAAGGATGTGACGACTGAGACTCACCACTCTGAGTTCTCTGTTCATCCAGGAGGCGATAAGATGTATTAGGATATGAAGCGGCAGTTTTGGTGGGCAGGTATAAAGAGGAACATTGCTCTTTTTGTCTCACGATGTAGTACTTGTCAGATGGTTAAGATTGATCATCAGAGGCCGCCAGGAGCTCTACAGCCATTGCCAATTTCGGAGTGGAAATGGGAGAGCATATCTATGGATTTTGTGGAAGGATTGCCGAATTCTTTCAAGGGGCATAATTCCATATGTGTCATTGTGGATAGGTTGACCAAGTCAGCTCATTTCTTGCCTATTTGCACTGATTTCACTTCGGAGCAGTTGGCAAGGCTTTACAACTTATGAGATTGTGAAGTTGCACGGCATTCTATTGTCTATTATATCGGACAGGGATTCGAGCTTTGTGTCTGGCTTTTGAAAGAGTTTTCAGCAGGCTTTGGGTACGGAATTGCACCTTAGCACTGCTTATCATCCTCAGACTGACGGGCAGACTGAGAAGGTGAATCAGATTATGGAGGATATGCTTCGATCATGTACTCTTGATTTCAAGGGCCACTGGGAGGATTACTTGCCACTTGTGGAGTTTATGTACAATAATAGTTTTCAGAAAACTATTGGAATGGCACCATTTGAGGCATTGTATGGTCAACCGTGTTGGTCACCTGTTTGTTGGATGGAGGTTGGAGAGAATCGATTCTTGGGTCCTGAGTTCATTAAGGATACCTCTAAAAAGATTGCTCTTATTAGAGATCGCATGCGTACTGCCCAAAGTTGACAGAAGAGCTATGCTGATCGTCATACTCGGGTATTGGAGTTTAGGGTTGGAGATAAGGTTCTACTCAAAGTGTCACCTACGAAAGCTGTCATGCGCTTCGGGAAGCAAGGGAAGTTTTCACCGCGGTTTGTCGGTTCATTCATGATTACGGATCGAGTTGGAGCTGTGGCTTATCGGTTGGCACTTTCGGATAACTTGGATCGCGTTCACAACGTGTTTCATGTTTCTATGTTGTGGAAATTTTTACGAGATGAGGATCGGTATCAGCATATCGATGTTGGGGAGATTGAGTTGCAACTGGATGTAACTTATTTGGAGCCACCATGTCGTATTGTTGACCGTCGGGATCAAATCCTTCATAACAAGGCCCTTTAGTTCATGTGCAGTGGGGTCATCACAATGAGGCTGAATCCGCTTGGGAACGGGAGGATGTCATTCGCTCGCAGTTTCCAAAAATATTGGAAGAAGGTAAGAGCGAATTTCGAGGACGGAATTCCTTTTGAAAAGGGGGAAGAATGTAATACCCCTAATTTTTAAAGGATAGTCCTGGCATTTATTTAATTATTTAATCCTTTATTTAATTGTTTAATTGCGTGTTATTTTATTGAATTGGTTATTTTAATTGTGTGTTTCTTCCATGGTTATATAAATTTGACTTTGTTTTAATTAATTGATTAAAGTGTTTTATTTTCTTTTATTAAATTGTTTTAAATTAAATTATTTTATGATGTTTTATTTGACTTAATTGATAATTGGTTTTATTTAATTAAATTGGTTTAAATTAGGATTGTGTTTTCTGTGTATTCACGTATTAGCCGACATAGGTTATAACTTAGGTTATTCTTGGGCCGACTAAGTGTTGCATTAGGGCTCAACTTATACAAGGATTAGGGTTGGATTACTACGCCTATAAATATGACCTTATGTGGGTTTAGAGTTGGAGAAAAAAATACATAAAACTCTAGTCCCGTATACTGTGTTACAGAGAGTTGTGAGAGCAGAGAAATAGAGAGGGATTAAGGAGGGAAGCTAGGGTTGTGGGCTTCAACTAAGACTAAACCAAGAGTGACGGAGGTGGAACAACGGTCGGAAACTTCGTCGGAAAATTCAGGAGATGACAGTTTAGAGTTTCAAATCTGAAACTTAAGGCAAGTCTTGTTCTTCTCTATCTCTTTAATCTGTGTTCTGTGAATGATTAGCTAAACTCCAGGGATTAAATAAAGGCTAAAATGGAATAGTAATGCATGCGTAATTGGACTAAAATAGAGAGTTTCATGATTATATATGCTTATTCGTGTTTTCTTTATTTGTTTGATCTTTATGCATGAACTGTTGTTTAAATTGAATCCTTGCCTACTAAAACATCTAAAATAATTTAGTATGGATGTATGGGACATAGGTGGAAGCTTAGAGGCCTTAACAATGAAGTTTTAGGGTTTATAGAGGCTAAACAGATGAAGAAGACGGCTTCAGCACCAACTTAGCCGACTCAGTTAGAAACTAAGCCGACTAAGTTGGCAACTTAGCCGACTCAGTTGGGAACTAAGCCGACTAAGTTAGCAACTCAGCCGACTAAGTTAGCAACTTAGCCTGCTCAGTTGTAACTTAGCTTGCTCAGTTGGGATTTTTGGTTTTAAACGCCCAATTTGGATTTTTTGTGCACTATTTGGACTATACAGAGTGTTAGCACTTCGTTTAAATTGTTTTAAATGATGTATATTATTGTTTTAGACCTTTAAGAATATAGGTAAATAATGATTCATAAATGGATTAAGGTATGGACAGAGTACAGTTAGGGGAAGATCCTATATGTTGAGCTTTGAATGTTAATCAGCTTATACTTTGGAACTTGGAGGATTGTTTATATATGATTTAAATTTTAATTAATCCTATTTAGATCGGATTATAAGTAACATGGATTACTTGAATTTAAACATGCTTGTGTTGGATCAAATTAATTTTCACTTTGCTATACATCTGCATCAGTTTATGGATAATTTGGAGGATGTGAACGCTTATACTTGTTTTAGTTGTTTACATTATTGGAATTGGATTTTTAGGCTCTATAATGACTGCCTAATATTGATATATATGTGTTAATTTATATTGATGCATGATTTGAAGGATGGTTGTTGGATATATATAGTATCGTTTTATTAACTATGTTATCTGGAGGATTGTATGCACCGGTATAGGACGGTGACATACTGGGTATGGATTAGTTCAAACACTGTGTTCTACCTAACTTGGATTAAGTTATGGATTAATCACAATGGTTAAGTCCATCACCTATATGTGTCATATCAATTGTGAATTGAATGATCCACTATGGTTTCAGGATGGATTTGTTATACATATATCAGACCACTACACTGATGGATGGTATTTTGTATTAGGAGGAGTACAGACTTTATATATATATATTATATGGTGTCGTGGTATGAGCTTAAGTCTCATAACCATGGTTAGGGCGCGTATATCGCTTAGGATGGATAACTGGACATAGGTGTTGTTCCCTGGTAGGTCTAGGTACTGATGCCCACATTAGGGTGCGTATTCGCATGTTGCCTTCTATTCAGGCTGAGACAGACCTACTGGACTAGCTAGCGTCCTATAGTGTGTACTATATACTTATATAGACTACTCTAGATATTGTTGAGTCTTCCTAGGATGTATCTGCGTATCGGATTACTATTTAGATTGTAGTAGATTAGGACTTGCATGTGGGCCTGACCACTTCTTTATTTTTTAGGTGTTCGTCAATTCCAAGGTTAGAGCTTGGACGTGCAGATCAGATACAGATATTCATTCCTCCAACTATGTAAGAATCTTCTTTATGTTAGCTTTAGACTTTATTTCTATTATTTCAGTTTCGGTTTGAGAAACTTTAATAAGGGGTCCAATGGATGGATTCCCAAGTTCTAAACCTATGGAGTTTGGATTTAATAGATTTCAATAATTATATTATTTTAAGGATTTTCAATTAGTATTCTTTCAGCTTATTATTTTTATTTCTTATTTTATTTTGTATTTTGTGTTCGGTTACATATTAATTGTTTGATATCCCTCGGGTTTGGGCCTGGGCCTGATCAACCCGTGTCTCGGATCCGAGGGGTATCGCAATCAACCACCATGTTTTAATAGTTGAATTAATCGCTGGAGACTATAAAGAATGCATAGAACACAAGTTTACAGGAAAGGAATAGGATGAAACTTGCCTCTATGTTTCAATTTGAAACCTTTCGCCGTCTCTAAATTGCAGAATATCCAAGACTGTATTTTTCCCCTCTAATCACCGTTCCCTTCCTCTACTATTTCATGATTTCATCCAGAAGCAACTCCCTAATAAATTTCTCAAGACCCTCACTGTGTATCTCTCTTTACATCCCAGAGCCTTTGTTCCCTCACAGGTTAATACTACGTGAATAAGGTTTTTATTTTAACCCTAGCAAACTACACAAGAATATATATATATTGGAATCTATACAACCCTCTCTATGTATCTCTGTTTATCTCTCAAATTACTCCTACGTGAATAGGGTTTTCTCCCAAAACCCTTGCAACATATATCGTTCTATATATATATAGACTCCTCTGAAACCCTAATCCTAAGTCCAGCCCAACTACAAGTCGGCTATCCTATTTATATCAATTAAAACCCTAAACCTAAAACATACACAAACACAGTATTAAATAATTACATCATTTACAATTAACTAAAATAAGTAATTAATAACATGTAAACCAAATAAACAAAGGAAAATAACTAAATAACTTTAATTAACTAAATCATTCCAAACACATAAACAATTACATTAAAACAATAATAATTCACAATTAATTTAAATACACACAATTAATCCATTAGGAAAACAAAACAACTAAATCACATAATTAAATCAATTAATCAATAAAAAGCAAAATTAAATACCCATTTTATCCTTTTGAAAACTAGGGGTATTACATTCTTCCCCCTAACAAAAAGAATTCTATCCTCGGAATTCATGAAACTCTGAATTAATGACTTTGCAAAATTCATTTTCGTTTTCGAGTGGCATAACCTCTTTTAGATGAGCTCTACCAAATTCCTAATATATCCAACAATATACTAAGTTTCTATGTAAAAGAAATATAGCATAAATGGACAACTCCTAGGTTGTATCTATCAACGAACCAATCTAATGTGTAATGATCCCTAGTCCTCCAAGTTCCATAGAACACACGCATAAAATTCCAATGAATCCAGCGCTTAACAAGTTGGTAACGCTATAATATAAACAACTGCCTAACTTGATTAACAAAATCCATGAAAAGGCAGTGTAATACAGAAAACTGACCTTCCTCCAAAACAACCATTTCCTAATAGAGAACTCCTATGTACGAGTTTAACTATCCACAAAATCCGACTGTCGCCTCCAAACCGTGCGCACTTATTACCAAAAGAGAGTACGTTTCTCCGATGTATCCTTACATAAAGTCAAGATCTTATCAGATAACCTCGTTTCCATGCCGAACCAACCAGTGAGAGATCGGCACAACCTATTATCCAAAATCCCAAACATTATCGCACGAACCTCCTTGATCCACGACTCCTAATCCAGATGGAAGTAAAATTCCAACCAATATCGGTACTTCCTACCAACCATCCCCTCCTGATCGGTCCTACTTCCATGTTGATATAGGAAGTAACTAAAACCTCCAATGATATCCAAGTATCAATTTTACTCCTTGTTAATAGGTGACACTTGGAGACAGTGATATACAGGTCTCTAACTATACCGGCTTACCAAAACGAACTTGGTAAGTCGTGCTGTAACTCCTATCCATTTGACTGTACCATAAAATTTATAAATTTTACATTTCAGTTACTCTGACCTTCCTTGAATCAGAAAGACAACTACAAATCCTCCTCCAGTACCCTAAACGCATCTGAGTAAGGTACTACCTCCTGTGGGGTCAGCCCAAATATTCTAAGTTGACCACTTCTATTTCCTTGGTAATAGCAAGTGTTATTATTTCCACATGCTAAACCACAACGAATTGCGCAACAACCACCGAAGGTTCAATTACCATATCAGTTGATAAGATCATCCTCCTCCCTATTACTTTCACCAGACGAAGCATAATGCAAAGTGTGAATCACCACATCTATCTATCTAAGCCGTCTCGTGATCCGTGCTATTCGTAGGAACTGATATCTTACTAGTTCCAAAATAGACAAAGTGAAGCTGATTTAATTTTATTAGTCAAACAATATCAAAACGAGAATCCTGACCCTTGTATAGAACCAACAATCTTTCATCTAGATCCGTGGAAACTACTCTGTCAGTCCCGCTCTAGTATAAGAAGTGGCTGCAATGATCGAAAGATCTCTAATGGTCCATTTTGACTATTTACTAGATATCGGACCTTAAGACAAATCCCTATGTCCCTCCTCCTACCTACCCTCCAAACATCTGCTTCCCTCAGTGAAGCATTGTGTTTCCTCCAGGAGCAAAAAAGAACTAAGAGTGACAAATCTCAGTCCGTACATCCCCCTTCCAATTTGTCTAACGAAAGTATCGTGAGTCTGGTAACACAAGCTTCCATATTTAGGTGTTCGATCCCACCTTCACGTCTTTGACACCCTACTTTCTAACACAAATAAGTGTCTATTAGACTTCCTGTCTAACTTCAAAAGAATATGGATTCTTTCCATCCTCTATATAGTTAACAATTCCCAGCAACAACTATTTTTTGCGAACTGTGACCTAAAAAAAAAATTCCATATTAGTGATGCAAATGAGTGACTTTGCCTCCTCCTTGACATGCAACTCTAACACCTCCTCCTAATGACACCCCCTGATGAAAATAAAATTCTTGACTAAGAATTGACTAATAACTAGTCAATCCGTCTACTATCCTCAGTCAGTGTCGTTCCAATTAGTACTTAAACCAGTACTAAATCCTCCTTTGACTTAGGACACCCGTTTAAAATTTCCGAGGAGCCAAGTCAGTTCCTCCGGTAAACCGTTGCAACGTTATAGTTTATTAAATGAATCTATATCATTTGACTTGAACTGCCAGTTTACTTATCCCATCCTGAAAACGTACTATAACTATGCATATCTAAGTTCACTAGATTGGCTAAGGGTAGGTATACTTACCAAATCCTTGACCACATGCCCAAAATCCTAGCGTAATTAATGTTATTCCTCCAAAACGGTAGTTGACTGTTCACTCACTTGTGTCCCCAACTAAACCGTATTCCCGA
This sequence comes from Cornus florida, assembly GCF_030987335.1. Lineage (NCBI taxonomy): Eukaryota > Viridiplantae > Streptophyta > Magnoliopsida > Cornales > Cornaceae > Cornus > Cornus florida. The sequence goes on along the minus strand of NW_026775581.1, from coordinate 14,803,629 downwards.
TCCTGAATAATTAACGAAAAAGGAAACACATAAAGCACACACAATAAAACACAATAAAACATAATAGACTCCTACGTAAAACATCGTTCCTCTTAGCAAAGAAAATCTCTTTTAGAAATCAACTTTACCTGATTGGTTCACAATCTCCTTTCCACAGTTTCAGAGGTAATCATCTAACCTCGAAACATAGCTCAAACCATAGCTCACAACAAAATCCATTTACCTCAGCAAATTCCGAGGCTTAACCCTCATCCTCCTTATACACGGAATGTGACCGTCTACTTAAGCTGTATAAAGCAACTTAGAACGTCACAACCCAATCCCCATACTCCCCGGAATGTGATATAAAATCAGTGCTTTGTTCTAAGAAGAACTCCATCCAATTCCTGAACCCCTGAAGAGTTCTCTTTATCGTCCTCGTTTAAAGGTAATACATAAGGTTAACTATCCACCTCAACTCTACGAGTATCGTTCACTATATTATTAGTGAACAAGATCACTCTCGTGTGATCCTTGATTTTCAACATTCAAGTCCCTCTTTCTTGGATATGTTGAAATCTCCTCCACTAGAATCCTCTTTGGACTCCTATTCCTTGGTTGTCTCCTTTACGAAAAAACCTGAAATCATGTTGGTCCTGTTATGCGGTGACCTAAAACGCACTCCTATATCCCTCTTTGGCTTATACTTCTAAAAGTAGCGCCAACCAAAACTAAACCTTCAATCCCAAGTTCTGCTTCTGATAGAGAACTCGATAACGTACTCCTCTACTCCTTCGGGTCTGATTCGCTATCGCCGCAGACCCCATCCTCCTTCTAGTGTCAACCATTCCATAAGGATGAAATATAATTGATATCAGCTCCTCCTAACGAACCGTAAAAGAGTACAACGAATCCTAATATGGCTCTAAGTTTTGAAGAGACGCAACGCGGAAGACTTTTAACGAAAGACACTCCTAAGGACACTAGAACCTGGAGTGCTCTGATACCAATTGTGATACCCCTCGACTCTAGAGCCACGGGTGATCCAGTTCGAGCACAGATCCGAGGTATATCAGACAATTAATATATAAACAATCAGGAATAAAAATTGAATTAAGAATAAAATAACAAAACGCTGAAAGAATTCCAAAATAAAAATCCTCAACTTAAAACAATAAATTAATATCATTTAAATCCTTCAAATCTATACAACTCGGGAATCAATCTAGTGGATCCCTAATAATTCCAACTGGTAAAACATTTACAGAATTAAAATCTAAAACCAAAATAAGAAAGAAATTCCTATGTAGTCGGAAGAGTGAGTGACTGTATCTGTATCACCACGATCAAGCCCTAAGCCTGGTACTCACGAACACTTGAAAAATAAAGGTGGGTCAGGCCCACATGCGAGTTCCATCCTACTACAATCCGTACAAAAACCCGATACGCAAATACATCCTAAATAGCTCGGTAATATCTAAAATAGTCCATATATATATATACACACTATAGGATGCTCACTAACCTATAACATAGTTCAGCCTGGGTAGAAGGTGACATAAAAACACGCTTTCCAGCGGCCAAGTACCTAGACCTACCAGGGAACATCAGCTATATCTAGCTACCCAACCTTTGCGATATACGCACCCTAACCGTGATCAGGAGACTCAAGCTCGTATCACGGTACCATAAGTATATATATAAATTCCTTCCTAGTGCAGAAAGATAAAACAAATATCTATTATGTCGTTCAACTGTTTTAGTTGAAAGCACATGCATCCATGTAGGATTTAACTGTTTTAGTTAATCCATTCCTTATGTATGAATGGGTAGGGATTAGCGTTGTGACCTAATCCGTCCCTCCGCATGCCACCATCCCATACCGGTGCATATCATACAAATGATCCGTAAATAATGCAACATTTTAAGCAGTTCATCAAATCAAATCCACATAATCCAAATAGTTGATATACAGAATTTAAATAGTTAATCAACTAGCAATCCAGAATCCCTCCACGTAACTAACAAGACAAAGTTTAATAGTTCATCAAGTTAAAGTCCAGCATCTATCCAGATAATTTGACAGAAAATATATAATTAATTCTACAATTAATTCCAGGCCAACATCCAATTAGATCGACAGAACTTAAGTATTAGTTCAGCAATTTAAGTCTAAACCAAAATTCAATAATTTCAGTGTACTGCTTAAAATTACAGCAATTAAGATTCCAAGCTTAAATCCATGCATTCCAGAAAAGAATTTAGAACTTCAACCATTAACATCCAAGTTATGCATAGACCAAACTTGTTAATTAAATGATCCTAGCATGCAACCAAAATAAGATTTATAAATATATACATATTCCATTCAATTGGTAAAATTAAATTAGGCAATTAAACTCCTTCCATCAGTTAACCACCTAAACTGTCATATACTTCCCTACGGTTAAATCCATGAATACTAAGACCTAAATTTATTACAGGTGGCTCTAATATAGCATGGTATAATGTTTAAAGTCTATGCTACAATCCGTTAAATTTTTAAAAACAAGATTTAGCAATTTAATCCGTCCTATCCGTTAGAGCGTACAAAGTTGCTTATTCTTACCCTGTTTCTTCCAATTGCCCTAGGAACCAAATTATACCATTAGAGGGACTAAAATCCATTGTAATTACTTTTAGAATTCCCATTCCAGTCCCTAAAACCATTTAAAATCCCAAACGGTGCCCAAACAGTGTCCAAACAGTGTCCAAACCACTTCCAAACACAACCCAACCAAGGGAGCCTGCTCTAAAATCACAGAGCAGGCTCTTTGCCACTTAGAGCCGGCTCCCTAACCCCTTGGAGCTGGCTCTTTGAAGGGGGAGATGGCTCCCACAAATTTGGAGCCTTCTCTCTCTTACTTTGAGCCTTATCTACTCCCCTGTTCGTTTTCTCTGCTACCGGCGAATTCCAAGCTTCAGTTCTGAATTTTTTTTAAAGTTTTAGGGTTCAATCAGAGTCTAAAGATCCCTAGGAACCCCTCATATTCCAGTGTAAACCAATTGACAAAATTCAAAACCAAAAATAACATAGTTTATGCAAGAAACAGGTTTTAGTTCTTTAGACAAAAAACAATTTACAGTCTAACAATCTTGTATCAAATTTCCGTTTTTAAGTTTCCAGTGTTAAATTATAGTCCAAACCATCCTAGAAACTCCTTGTATTCCCTTAAGAATTAATTACAGAAGTTTAAAACCATAATCAACACAGTTTTATGCAAGAACCAATTTCAGTGTTTTAAATAAAACAAATTACAGTCCGGTACATTATGCATCAACCACCATGTTTTAACAGTTGAATTAATCCCTGGAGACTATAAAGAATGCACAAAACACAAGTTTACAGGAAAGGAATATAATGAAACTTGCCTCTAGGTTTCAATTTGAAGCCTTTCGCCGTCTCTAAATTGCGGAATATCCAAGACTGTATTTTTCCCCTCTGATCACCGTTCCCTTCCTTTACTGTCTCATGATTTCATCCAGAAGCAACTTCATAATAAATCTCTCAAGACCCTCACTGTGTATCTCTCTTCACATCCCAGAGCCTCTATTTCCCTCACAGGTTAATACTACGTGAATAAGGTTTTTATTTTAACCCGAGCAGACTACACAAGAATATATATATATATTGGAGTGTATACAACCCTCTCTATGTATCTCTGTTTATCTCTCAAATTACTCCTACGTGAATAGGGTTTTCTCCCAAAACCCTTGCAACATATATCGTTATATATATATAGACTCCTCTGAAACCCTAATTCTAAGTCTAGCCCAACTACAAGTTGGCTATCCTATTTATATCAATTAAAACCCTAAACCTAAAACATACACAAACACAGTATTAAATAATTACGTGATTTACAATTAACTAAAATAAGTAATTAATAACATGTAAACCAAATAAACAAAGGAAAATAACTAAATAACTTTAATTAACTAAATCATTCCAAACACATAAACAATTAAATTAAAACAATAACAATTAACAATTAATTTAAATACACACAATTAATCCATTAGGAAAACAAAACAACTAAATCACATAATTAAATCAATTAATCAATAAAAAGCAAAATTAAATACCCATTTTATCCTTCTGAAAACTAGGGGTATTACACAACTCACACCTAAAAGCACCCGACACTCTATCACACGCTACCCACCAATCGTCCAACCATGGACACCCAACCTCACCTGAGATGAAATGAACTCCCTACACATAAGGGGAAGAACCAACTGGAGACACACACGGGACTATGACCTCGATTCTAGGCCACCTCGCCACAACGGACCGTCAAACACAAACACGGAACCTCACATACGCTATATCGCAATACTCATGCCAACCAAAACTAACCAGATAAGAACACTAAAGCTCACGATACTCGATCATTAGAAACAATCATAGCACTTTGGGCATCACATTCCGTCCCATTTGGAAACCGTCACTCCTAAATGACAACCTCAAAGCCACAAAATGAAACCTTACCACCTATTCCATCTTCTCCCTTCAAAATGACATTACCTTAAACACCGTGCACATAAGACCCATGACCACAGTCACAACAGTCCACTGACTCCTCAAAAGAAAGAGGTGCCTATCCAGCAACACCGCTCTCGCTGGTTCTAAGAACTAAGCCGTCCACAATCGCCTCAACTGGCGTACAATCCCATTACCTACTTGACAACATACAACAACACTCACAATTCTAATCCATTCTTGGATCATACCTGAAACCATTATGCTCATCAATGCCAAATATCACGCCATAACACGTCACCCACCATTCTTTCCAAACAACAATCCAAATCTATTGTCCCATCGGACTATCAAGTCATTGCTAAGCGATTCTTCTTTCAATATCCATAAGATAAACACCATCATAACAATAGAATAAGCACCACTCTCGATACTTCCCACAACGACCACTATTTACCACTAGAAAAGAACATCCATATGGTAATGCCATGCCGACAAATCGTCAAAACAAAAATGAGCATAAAAATCCCAAATGCTCAACACCCAACTGTCTCCTTAAAACCATCAACGATGCAATCAATCACCACTTTCTTCCCGAATACTGGGGTCACCCCTAAACTGACTTACTCTCTAAAACAGGAACCTTAAGTACAATGCCCCCATGATCATCCTTCCCAGAATAACTGCACAAGCTCTAATCCCCTGGAAACGAGCCTCCACTAACCAACTGCTCATTCAAAAGTGACTCTAGCTCGACATGAAACACACATTACTTATGATACCCAATACCATAGTCAACAACCCGCTATGAGAAAATAAGAATCCTATGCGGCAACGCCACAGGGACAATCCCTAAGAGAGACAACAGACACCATGCCAAATGGTTAACCACACAACTACACTCTACGATAATTACAAAACAATGGTCTCCCATTGGTATCTAACTGGACACTCAAGATATACCTACAACTAACCTATCCGACCAAACAAAAGAGTATACAACTCCTACGCCCCTAACACTATCATTTCCCAACCAACCGCCATGACTACCAGCCAACACAATGGAATGTCCACATCGATTTTATCTGAGTTGTGTGCCCATAGCTCACCAAGTGTGGTAGCCTTTTGGTGCCACCTGCACACGCTCACGCACACCTGCCCACAGGGCCACAAAACAAAGAAATAAAAAAGAATAAGCCACCAAGCCCAAGAGGTCACTCCTTATCCTGGCTCAACACAATCTGTGACCAACACTCTATGGTCACCAAACAACATCACACTAAGCTTCTGCCTTTCTTGCTGAGGATCAAAACAAAAGGTACAACCTACCCATTTCGTCACCAACCCCAGGTCAACCTCTACTCTTACTCCCAAAATGGCAATCTAAGAGACAAATTCGCAACCTTAAACATTAGTGAACTTCTAAATAAAAACCCAAATACAAACCTTACTCAACCCGCACAACACCTGAACCTCACAAGTCATGCACTGCATACACCACTTCACATCCCATGACATCTAATCAACTCTTCTCATATGAAAGGAACCCATGACTTACACACCATACCATACTTACCCATCATCCCAAGAGTCTACTCACTACACCGAGGAAACACAACACAAACTCTCGCCCGTGCAAAAAAATGAGGACTTCCATCCCAGAAGGCACCTAAGATCAAACCCTTCCACCGTTACCAGTCTCTAGGGAAAAAAAACTCCTAATGAAACAACACGTCTAGATTAAACCAGACTCAAAAGATCGTGCTATTCACATCACCCATGCTTATAACGTTGATACCTTATCCAGTTGTAGGTGACAACTCACAGAACGAACACAACATAAAAATGCGACTTAAGCATGCTTTAACTCAACAAGTAATTAACACATAAGCAGGTAAGCAAATAAGCAATTAGGCATGCTTTTCAAAAAATTAAACACTTAGCACATAAGCATATAAACATGCAACTTAACTTCCCATGCAATCCTAGGTAGGCCTCTACCTGTCGTCCTAATGGTGTTCAAACCATTACTCTGATACTAACTTTGTAACGACCTAAACCGGGGGTAAGGATCGCTAATCGGGTCCCTAACCAAACCCGAGGACACACTAGGGGTAAATCAATCATTTTATATTGTTAGAGGGTAATCCATCCTTAAAATTATCAAATGAGGTTTGAAATAATCATTCTTAATCATTTCATGACACTTGAAGAGGTTCTATGGTCATTGGATGTGATTTCCCAAAAGTACCCTCACCGGTTCAAGACAATTTCCGACACTACTCCACTAAAACAATCATAATTCTCAACATGAATGGAATTTGAGGATGAGGTTGGTCTTATTGGAAATTTAACTCAAAATCCTTAAAAATGGACTCAAGAATGACCCTATTTGGGTTCCGAACAAAGAAGTTATGGCTGCACGAAGTCAGGTGATCAAAGCTGGTAGGCTGTCAAAGCAAAAGTGACCCACTGGAGGACTTGAACCAGTTCAATGGGTCTTGAACCGGTTCAAAATGGGCAGTAAGCCCATTCGAGAACCATTGCACCCCCTTGAACCGGTTTAATGGGGCTGAACCGGTTCAAGATACCTAGAACCTTGAAAATGCCCCGGAAAGCTCAAAATTTAAGTCTTGTGCTCCTTGGCACCACTTTGGTCCTTTAGTGACCTTACAAAAAGCCCAAAACTGTCTCAGTTCTTCCATTTGATGATAAAACTAATACAACTAAGTGCTACTAAAATCAAATAAGGCCATACATGAGTTCAATACACCATTAAAATTAAGCGAAAGCGTCATACATAAAAAATATGGCCTTAAGGCCTTACATGGATGTTAAAATCAAATTGAGACCACAAAATACAATGAATGGTCTCAAGACCATATCCAAACATGTAGAAGATACCAAATGTCCTCTAATATTATTTACAACAAAATGGGTTGATATACACATCGAACACAAAAAGTCCAAGTCTGTCAACTTTATTAACCTGATGGTGGATTATTGTCCGCCACTTCTTGACCGTGCCCTGAAAAATGTTAAATATAATGGGGTGAGCAAATTGCTCAGTAGGTGGTTCCTAAGACACACTTCTTGTAGCCCGTGAATCCAAATAATGAATAAAAATAGAGGATATGGGTCATGCTATGCCGGAAAGGAATACAACATTAATTTCAATTTCAAAATAAACAATGTCGTGCCATGATATGCGATGCCATGTATGTCGCTCCCCATTTTCAAAATCCAATTGCATCCATTTTTCAAATTGTTAATATAACCAATCCATTGGTGATTTCGCAGCGACACGAGAGAACGATTGGCTACTATCCCTGACCCTTGGTACCCCCGCGGTGTCATTTGGGGCCCAGCTAGCTCAACCATGCTAGGGCGATCTCCCTAATTCTCTCTAGGTTACATTAACACACCGGCCCTTTGGTGACTCCGCGGCGACCAGGTTTTCTCAAAATCATTTAATCAAACTTATTCCCCAAAAATCCCTTTCTTTCCATTTCAAAACAACTTTCCCATTTTTCCTTACCCAATGTTATGCATGAATGCATCATGCTATTCCATGTTATGCCATTATCCATCATCATACACCAAATTTAAGCTCAAATCACATATCATAATTTTTCAAGAAATCCCAAGAGAACAGCTTGCTTTCACAATATAAAATTTGGCAAATTCTAAATACAATAGGCAAGGAATATTGCCAATTAAACATGTTAATTTGCACAATATCAACTACACACAAAATCACATACTTCATATACAACATATACATCATCTTTAAGGCAATTAATTCAAAATTAAACATGTTTTACAACAAATATTGAGGGATAATTCACAAAGGAACAAGAAAACATGAATTAGGGACCCCTACCTCAATCTAAGCAAAAAGCCCCAATTTTGAGCCCAAGATTCCAAATCTCATAGTGTGCACCAAACGCGAAATTGATCCGATCAACTTGCAGATCTCGTCGTGAGCTTCGAATTGCCGCAAACGGCACTCAAAAATACCAAGTATTGCAAGAGAAATCTAGATTGAAAGTTTGAAACCCAAAAGAAAGAAAAAAGAAACATCTAAAATGGGGGAGAGAGAGTCCAGCGGGAGTGAGAGGAAAAAGGGGAAGAAATGTGACCAAAAATGTCTCTTTGTCTCTCTTAAAACACTAATGTGGGCCCCACCAATTTTCCTTTTTATTTTTCCTTTTCTTTTGTTTTCAATTTATACCACATACACACATAAATACACATTTAATTAACAATTAATTAAAACACATAAAATAAAATAAATATATTGCAAATTGATCCAACTAAAGGCCCCGTACTTGACAATTCCGGCAATGGGTCTCACACGGGACCGTCCGGCTCGAAAAGCTGAAAAATGCAAAAATGATCACCCTAACATTTCAAAGGATTCTGGACTCAATGAAATTCCCCAAACAACTCTCAAACATAACTGGTGCACTCTACAGTGTTTGGTACGAAAAACGACAAAAAGACAAAAATGCCCTCGAAAAATCAGAAAATTCCAAAAATTGAAATATGGCAAAAATTGGAAACATCACATAATTGTGAATAGATGATGATGTATTTTGGGCTATGGATGAAGCTTATAGGTTTAATGTAATTTTATTTTTGGATGAATGTAATTAATGCTTTGATATAGCCATTAGAAAGTTCAATAATGTAATTTAATTATTTTGCATTGTATTTCATATGTATAATTAATTTCAAAGCCATGTAATCTTCATCAAATGATGTTATAAAGCTTCATAAAGGTCCAAGAGGGTTAAATTTGGCCTCAAGAATTTTTTAGAAATTTTTCAGAATTTTTCAGAATTTTTCTGGAATTTTTTGGGCTTAATTTAATTTTCTGAAAATTTTTAATATTTTTTTCCCGAATTTCCACGTTTTTCGGGCAGCCGGAGCGCCGCCACCAGCGAAGGTGGCATTGGAGTTAGGGTGGATGATCGTGTAATGACCCGGTCATTTTCCTTCCTTTCTTTTTCGGTAAATTCTTTTTTCGTCTTTTTCCCTATTTTGTCTTTTTCTCGGTTAGCATTTTTCCTTGCATAACCTCACTTTTTGTGCTCAGATTTGATTTCATCTTTGCACACATCCTTGATATTTAAATTCCATGATATCTACATTTTTACTTTTGTAGAAAAGTATGTTAAATGTTTACTTTCTTGTAAAGGGCATGAATGTGTAACTTTTGGTAATTATTCAAGACTTGAGGGATTTTTGTGTAATTAAATAAAGTAATTATTTCTCGTCTTAGGGACCATTTTGTAATTTAATTTGGAAGATATTTTCAAAAAGGACCTTTTTGCAATTTCTAAAAAATGTGACAAGTGTCACACTCTCATGGTGTCACTTGTTGATCTTGTGGTGGAACCACTTGGAAGCCTTTTTTGATGACACATGGAGGGTGGAGATTCACCAATTTGTTGGCCTAGGATAGGAGCACTTGTTGGCATGGATGGTTGACAAGTGTAGGCTTGATATTTAATCTTGGAAGCTTACTTAGATTCATAACAAGTGTAGGACTCACCTTTAGTCTTGCAAGTGTGTGTGTGTGAGAGAGGTACTGCAAGAGCACCTAGTGAGTGGAGAATCCCACCACATTTAACTTAGGGTTTGCACATTTATTTCATTCATCCCTTTCCTCTCAATAACCCTAACCTAGCCACCATTGAAGACTAAGTTTGGTTTAAAGCTTTAGACTCCATTTTGGTGCCCTTCCACTCACTTAAGACCTTGAAGCTTGGAATACTTTAGTTTCCTCTCACTCTCCTCTACAAAACCCTTGCTTGGTTTTCCATTTTTAAGCTTGGTTGCCTTGGATTATAGAGATTCAATTCTCTATTGAGGTAGGGGGTGTTATAATATATTTTCCAAGTGATTTAATCGCTCTTGTAGTGATATCCAAGTTGTATGCATGTCTTGTATTGAAATGAGAAATAAATGATTAATTGTAGCTTGTATATAACTCACTTTAGACTTGATATATGGCATGGCCATGACTTGATTTTTGTTGTGTATTGATTTGGCATGATTTAAAAGAGCTTTTAAATCTAGAGGATTAATTGATTTAAGTTGATTTAAATTCTAATTATTTATACCATGCTTGTATTTCATTTTTGACTTGATATATGGCATAGCCATGAATTACTCCTTGTTATATATTAAATTGGAATCCTTTAGACAACTCTTGAAATCTAGCGAAATTACTTAGTTGGTATATTTAATATCTATCATATTGATCTAATGATTTAGTCATGTAATTCATGGAACTTGTTGTGTTTATCACATATCATGACATGTTGCTCTACTTGTTGATTTTGGAAACTTGAGATATCATTAAGAACTTGACATGGCTAGGACTTGGTTCTAGTACGAGAGATAGATAGCTCCCTATACTATAGTGCGCACTAGGGGAAGGTACCCATGGGTTAATAGCCCTAAAGAGATCGATCTCAAGAGTACGGTTTTAGTCCGGACGATATCCAAGTATCCACTTTAGTTTGATTTCACTCTTTAATTATCAAACCTAATAACCTTGTAATATTGCATCTCATTGTGCCATGATAAAAGTTCCAATGTCATTTTAATAGCATGGACTAAATTTTAATGAATTGTAAACTTTGTAATAAATTAAACTTATGTATGCTCATTCCCTACGAGTAAACTTGTTTACTCACCCCGAAGTTACTGGGTGTTTTTCATGTAAAGAAGCATTATTATGGGATGCATAACACTCTTAGGCTTGCTAGATTTTTTGGAGTATTTTTTGTGACATTGAATATGCACTTGTTAGCATATCATGATCCTTTTTGGTGTATTGTATAAAAACTTGTATTTATTGTTCAAGCCATGTAACATGCACTTAAGTGCACCTTTTGCCACTCTTCGGATGTATATGTAATGAGGCCAAGGGCCAAAGACACTTATATGACATGTATGCTACTTTATTTTCATAGTTTGCTTATGGAATACATGAGATTTCATGCATTGAAAGGTCATATTTTGTATATGACATGTCATGAGGCCGTAGGCCATTCTAGCGCGTCTAATTCATCATTTTACACATGTGAGTATGATTACATCTCAAGGAATACATGGATTTCAACTTTTGAATTATTTTTGGATGATTTAAGAAGATTTTAGCAAAATTCATGCATTGGAGCATCATTTAAAGCTTCACTTCGATTTAGCATGTAATGGTTGTTCATTTAAGGTTTTATAATGTTTAGAAACTTGTCCGGATCAAATGGAAAACATGCATAGCCTTAGGATTGAGCCAAGCACCTTCCCCATGAGTTGCAGCAGCTTTTTCTACTGTAGCAGGATGCATCGGCCGGCTGATAACAAAGATCAGCCGGCTGACACATATCGAGTCTTCATTCTAGTAGCCTTTTGGGGATTTTTGGTGTTTCGGTAGGCTGATGATTGGGATTCAGCCGGCTGATCATTGGGGTTTGGTCGGCTGATGATGGAGGTTCAGCTGGCTGATCCTCCCTGGAACTTTCCACTTTTGATTTTTCTTGGACAACATTGTTGTAGCAACTTCAGAGAGCCATAACTCCTTCATTTCTAATCCAAATTAGGTTGTTCTTGGGTCTAAACTTAAGAGCTTGAAGTTATATTTCCAATGGTACCAACTATGCATTAAAAATCCAACTGTAGTGATAGTTATTGTAATTTAAGTGAGATAGGGTCGTGGTAACTCCAAAACGGAGAAGGCCAATTGGTTCTAAATTCATATCTTTTCCGTCCGGACTCCGAATCAGGTGATTCTATAGTCTAAATTCATTAATTTTTCGTTATCTTTCCAATGGTTTGCTTGGAAGTACCCACTTTCACTTTAGAAAAGACCATTTTGCCCCTAGGCTCATTCTTGTCATTTTTTGAAACGTTGCTTCCGCAATTATTTTCTTTGAGTTCCGTGACCCCGTTGAGGGTCACATTAGTGTCTTATAGACATGTAGTATCTCTAGAGACCACTGTTTTACCTTTTGCATTCGCATTTTGATTCATTGTGGATTTACGTTCGGGTTACCGCTGATGCACCGGGTTGAATAAAAACTCGGGTCAATACAGATCTGGTGTGGCGCTCTCCACATGTGCGTGCACCAGCCACCATAGGATCAAGATTAGCGATGGAGAAGATATGGTGCGGTGCATATACGGTGCTCTCCATGCTCACCCAACCACAGGGCGCGTATAATACCCCTAATTTTAAAAAAGATATAATTGTAATTTTATTATTTATTTTGTTGTATTTTAGGTACTTACGTGGCTATGTGTTTATGTGGCTTCATGGTATGTGTTTAATTGAATTATTTTTTTGATTATTTAGTTAATTGTAAATTGTTTAATTGTTTAATTGCATTATTTGTTTGAATTTAATTGTATGCTTATGTGGTAATTGAAATAATTATTTATTTGTTTTATTAAATAGTGTTTTAAATTTTAAATTTAATTTTAAGGATGGACTTGGATAGTAATAATGAACCAACCGTTTAGGTCTTATCGACTACTTGGATAGGAGATTAAATGGGTATGGTGTTATCCATGGATAGTTATACATATATATATGGTGCCGATATGTTTATTATGTGTTTAGTTTTTTTTTTTTTTTTTTTTTTTTTTTTCCTTAGGGAATTAAAATTAGGTTAAATTAGAATTGCCTATAAATATATTATGATATGTCTGCCAAGGGTTTTAGAACCCTATTCACGTAACAGTGGAGGCAGAGAGAAAGAACATAGAGGTTTGAGAGGAAACGGAGAAAGGGGGAATTAGGGTTTTGGCCAAGAACAAGGGCTGAACCAAGGAGAGCTTATTATTGAAGCTTGCTCGTGGGTTGAACTAAGGGCAACATGGGAGTTGAGAACATTCGAGGATTGCCAGAAAATCTAGAAAGACGACGTTGAGATTTTAATCCAAAATCTCAAAGGCAAGTTCTATATCTTACTCCTTCCCATAGACCTGTGTTCTGTGCGTACCTAGATAATCTCCAGGATTAAATCAGACTTTAAAACTGAACTTGTATGCATATTAATTCAGAGTTTTAACTATATTATTTGATATTAATTGAAATTGGCATATCTCATAAATTGTTTCGTTCTATGTACTCTAAATTGTTGTTTTGATGCATACTGTGTTTAAAGTGTTACTGGAATAAATTCAGGCATAGATTGAACTCCTAGGAACCCTAATTAAAAGTTACAGAGGTGTTTAAACTTGCCGGAGACAGGGACGAAGGAGTAGAATGGGTGGGAATTGGGTAAGGGCTTTCAGAGAGGGAGATAGTCAGTTCCATAGAAGTGGGAGCCGTCTCCCTCAAGCAAAGAGCCGGCTCCATGTTTCCTTTCCTTATATTTATGTCGCCTATATATACATGGTCCATATATATTTTATCGGTGACTTTTGGAAGAAAAAATAAATATATTTTCTCTCTCTAGAAATTTAGGGTTAGTGTTCTCATCTAATGGAGGATTCCACAAGTCTGGTTTTTCAAGGTCTTTCATGGAGGCTTATGGGTGATTCCTAAAGGCATGACCATTACCAAGAAGATAGAGATCCAAGGAGAAGGTATCTACCAAAGGGATCTACAATAAATGAGAAAATTTACTTTAGAGGAGAGATCTAAGGTTTACTCAAACCTTTAATGTAACTATTCAATCTATTAATTGAACGTTACATCATATTTTATTTTTGCATAAAATTTGTCTCTATTTGATGAATCAAGATTTATGTTTGAAAATTCCTCAAAAAGTTTTTTAAAACTTGCACGTTTCCCAATAGTGGTATCAGAGCATGGTTTGATTCATTACTAGAGATCATGTTTTTAAAGAAAATTATCATTCGTGGATCCAAATTATATATGCATATATATATTTATTGATGTATGTTGATGTATAATTTAATATGTTGACATATATTGTTACATGATGATGATGTATGTATAATTGTGAATGGATGATGATATATTTTGGGCCATCGATGAAGCTTATAGGTTTAATGTAATTTTATTTTTGGATGAATGTAATTAAGGTTTTGATTTAGCCATTAGTAAGTTCAATGATGTAATTTAATTATTTTCTATTGTACTTCATATATATAATTAATTTCAAAGCCTTGTAATTTTCATCAAATGATGTTATAAAGCTTCAAGAAGGTCTAAGAAGGTTAAATTAGGCTTTAGGAATTTTTTAGAATTTTTCCGGAACTTTTCAGAATTTTTTTGGAATTTTTTGGGCTTAATTTAATTTCTTGAAATTTTTAATATTTTTTTTCAGGAATTTCCACATTTTTCTGGTAGCCGGAGCGCCACCCTTGGCGAGGGCAGCGCCGGAGTTAAGGCGGATGATCTGGTGCGGCGCTCTCCACATGCGCGCGCACCAGCCACCATAGGATCAAGATCAGCGCTGGAGAAGATATGGTGCGACACACATACGATGCTCACCATGTGCACCCAACCACAGGGCGTGTGTAATACCCCTAATTTTTAAAAAAATATAATTGAAATTTTATTATTTATTTTGTTGTATTTTAGGTGCTTACATGGCTATGTGTTTATGTGGCTTCATGGTATGTATTTAATTGAATTAATTGTTTGATTATTTGGTTAATTGTAAATTGTTTAACTATTTAATTGCATTATTTGTTTTAATTTAATTGTATGCTTATGTGGTAATTGAAATAATTGTTTATTTGTTTTATTAAATAATGTTTTAAATTTTAAATTTTATTTTAAGGATGGACTTGGATGGTAATAATGAACCAACTGTTTAGGTCTTATGGACTACTTGGATATGAGATTAAATGGGTATAGTGTTATCCATGGATAGTTATACATATATATATGGGTATATATGTATATAAGTTTATATTAATTATTAATCATAATTAACAGTTACATTAATTGTGTTTTTCAGTATATGCTATATATTATATAATTATAAAGGTTATATATATATATATATATATATATATATGTTATCACGTTGAATTAGGGTGCCGATATGTTTATTATGTATTTAGTTTTTTTTTTTTTTTCCTTTTCCTTAGGGAATTAAAATTAGGTTAAATTAGAATTGCCTATAAATATATTATGATATGTCTACCAAGGGTTTTATAACCCTATTCACGTAACAGTGGACGCAGAAAGAAAGAACAGAGAGGTTTGAGAGGAAACGGAGAGAGGGGGAATTAGGATTTTGGCCAAGAACAAGGGCTGACCCAAGGAGAGATTATTGAAGCTTTCTCGTGGGTTGAACCAAGGGCAATGGGAGAGTTGAGAATGGTCAAGGATTGCCAGAAAATCTAGAAAGACGACGTTGAGATTTTAACTCAAAATCTCAAAGGTAAGTTCTATATCTTACTCCTTCCCGTAGACCTGTGTTCTGTGCATGCCTAGATAATCTCCAAGATTAAATCAGACTTTAAAACTAAACTTGTATGCATATTAATTCAGAGTTTTTACTGTATAATCTGATATTAATTGAAATTGACATATCTCATAAATTATTTTATTCTATGTACTCTAAATTGTTGTTTTGATGCATATTGTGTTTAAAGTGTTTCTGGAATAAAATTCAGACATTGATTGAACTCCTAGGAACCCTAATAAAAAGTTATAGAGGTGTTTAAACTTGCCAGAGACGGGGATGAATGAGTAGAACATGTGGGAATTGGATTAGGGCTCTCAGAGAGGGAGAGAGCTTTCTCCATGGAAGTGGAAGCCTGCTCCCTTAAGCAAAGAGCCGGTTTCATGTGATAGGGAGCCAGCTCCCTTTGTGGTGGAGCCTGCTCTACATTTTTTAGAGCAGGCTCTCTTGATTTGGTGCGTACAGGTGATATTTTAGGCACTCTTTGGGTGTTTTGGAGTTTCAGAATGGATTTGGGTTGATTGTAGGGATTCTAAATTATGTTTCAAGACATTTTAAAATCCCATAATGCATAATTTATAATTGTATGCTAATAGTTAGAACAATATGAAATTTTAAACAAGTTTACATATTGTTATTGGATGAGGAGAATTTAATTACTTAAATATTATTTTAGCAATTTAATGACTGTGATTATGATCTGATTTTAATTTTGTATTGGATGCATAATACGCTAATGGTTAGAACAATATGAAATTTTAAACAAATTAGCATGTTGTTAATGGATATAGAGGATTTAATTACTTAATCTTAGTTTAACAATTTAAAGGACTGTGACATGATTTTTAAATCTTGTATTGGATGCATAATATGATCATATACATATCAGATTTTTATTATGCATACTCTGGACTATGATTGATGAACTATTTATTTATGTTCTATCAATTATATGGATTTTGTGGATTGTATGCACCGGTATGGGACGGTGGCATACTAGGGATGGTTTTGTGACAGCCCAAGTTTTGTAAACCCGGTGCGTTAGTGATGACCAAAAGATGACCCGATAATGGATCCGAAATGTGGAAGCGAAAGGTGAAACAACGGTCTCTAGAGATACAATGCATCTCTAAGACACCAATGTGACCCTCCATGAGGTCACGGAACCCAAAGGAAACAAATGCAGAAGTGTCGTTTCAAAAACGGACAAAAAGAACCTAGGGGCAAATTGGTCATTTTGTAAAAATTAGATTCAGGTGCTATCGAGTACACCACTGGAAAGATAATGACAAATTAGTCAAGTTCAAAAATTTTTTTACTCAATTTGGAGTCTGGACGGGGGAGAAAGGTCAAAAACAAAAATGATGTCGTGGCGGCCCAACAAGGACAACTCACCACTACTGCAACTGAGAGTAAAAACTGGCATCTAAACGGACTTTTTTAGAAAACCTCAAAGAAGAAACCCCCCCTAAAATCAAGTTTCCTACCCCATGCATGAACGGAAACAAAAAAAATGCATTGTAAAATGCCCAGAATGCCCCCAAGAAAATCAGGTCAAGAGGAAAAAAAACTAATCCGAGCTACTGCCCAAGTTTTGGAAATAGGGCTTCGGGAGGTTTTTAAATTGCCTAAATTGAAAATGCAATCTTAAAATACACCCACAAGACCTCCAGAAGTTTTGGATCAATCGTGACTATTTTAAAAAAAAAGTCGATGAATAGTACCAACTACATTTGTACTAAAAATTTGCAAAACCTGGCAGCAAGGATTTTTTGGAAAAATATGGATTTTTGAGGGCCAAGATGATGTTTTCTAGAAAAAAACAAAGAAGAAACCCCCCTCAAAATTTAGTTTTCTACGTGACTCTAGAGGAAAAATGAAAAAAATACATTGTGAAATACCTGAAATGCCCCTGGAACAGAACAGGGTAAAACTCCCTAAAAATGCTACTTAGAGTTTTTGTTTCATCAAGGAAGGTATTATTTGCCAAAGTGAGCATGCAAGTGTATGTAATATGATAAAATAGATGTGCTACAATGGCCTATGGCCTCATTACAATACATTTACAACATTTGACATGTCAAACCTCCAAGTTATAAAAATTACATTTCATAGACAAATCATGAACATGCTAACACTTGCATATGAACAAGAATGCTTCTAAAGAAGCTCAACTCAGCAAATCACCCAAGCAATTGCAATCTCCAATCTTGTATCCTATACCTGAAATATGCCCCAGTATCGTAGGGGTGAGTAACATAAAGCTACTCGTAGGAAATGAGCATGCATTGACCTAAAGTTTTACAAGTTGCATGATTTAATTATTGTGGTTCATTCCACCTAACGTCTATGTCAAGGTGAGACTCAGGGACCATCCTAGCTACCTAAGATCATTTCTAGCATCAATCACCTCATTCATGCAATTTTAACAACATAGGGTCATGCTTACATAAAGCAACAATATAGGAGCATGCTTACACAAAGCAACAACATAGTGGTTCTCAAGGTTATCAACTTGAAGTCTAAAATGCAACATCAACTAAATATAACAATTTAGCCTAATTAGAATATCTAATACCACACATCAAGACATAGATTCTCTAGGTTATCAACTAGCAATCTAAAAGTGTGAAATCAACTAAATATATCAATTTAGTATGGATGTACTTAACAACATCAAATTGCCAATTACCAAAACCACAAGTCACAATTAAACATTGGTTGTCAACTTGGAATTGAATGCGAAATCAAATAGTGGAAGACTTGGACATCACAGCTCGGATTTCCGCCGAGACAAGGTAAATTTGGAGCTACTAACCTCCAGGCAGCCTACCCAATGCGCGAACTTTATAGGGCTAATTTGGAGCTACTAAACCCCAGGCAGCCTACCCAACGCGCGAACTTTTGACTTAAAGGACTCTTGTCCCCATACTAGAGCCAAACCCTAGCCATCACAGCTTAACAATGTCCCAAGCAACTCCAAAATAAATAAGTTAACAACTTATATATGTATTAAACAGTACACGAAACTACCCTCATACATAAGTAGGTTGTAACCACACAATACATGCTCTAAATCCATAACTACTATAGGATGACAATGTCGAATCTTCAGAGCGCGATTCGTTACGCACTATAATAACATCATATGTTGAATCTTCAGTGTGCAATATGTTACACGCTATAACAATATAATTCAATATTGGAATATAAACTCATAATTCCATTATAAACCTAAAATCATGCCTTAAACATATTATCAATGTCAATTACATGATTCAATCAACGGTGCAACAAGGTAGAATTTAATTACATCATGATAATTAAATCTCTCAATTCTAAAACAACTCTAAATGGTCCCAAATTAACATATGCTAGTACATAAGTCATAGTTATCACAAATATCAAGCTAAACACTCAATTAGGCCAACGGAACCCTTAATTAGATTTTAATTAATCATTTTAATTAAAATCTCTAGATTTTCATACTTGTCCAAATGCTCTCAAATTAAAGTATGTTAAACAACATGCCAAAACCTAATTTAGAAGCATACTACAACTTAATTTCATGCAAGGTACGGCCATGCACTTTAATCTTTCACAAAAGATAAATATTAATTAAAAAGAGCAATTTTTATTTAATTAATCCCAATTTAATATATGTTAACAAACATATTAAAACTAGATTTTCTAGCATGCCACACAATTCAAATCAAAGTTATATATCATCATGAATTTTAAATCTTATACAAAGAAATAAAAATTAATAACTTTTAAGATTTGATACAAAGCATATATATAAGTTGTATAATCATGCTAAACACTCAATACAACACACACAAAAGCCTAAAACATTCCCTACCTCAATTTGAGATGAAAATCTCAAAAGCCATCAAAATGGAACGGCTCCGAATCCAACGAAACTATTGGGTTTTGTCGGGGACAACGCCGTGAACATAACCCCCATGAAAGCCCCATAAAAATCATAACTTGACCTCAAAATCAAACTCAAGAAATGGTCCAAACTAAATTCTAATAAGGGGGAAAGGTAGAGCACGGCGAGGGGAACAACAAACGTTAAGACCGAAGACTTTCCATCAAGGAAAAGTGAACCAAAAGAGGAGAGATAAGATGGCAGCCCCCCTTGGGCTGCCATGGGAGCTCCAGGTCATGCATGAAGAGGGAAGAAGATGAAAAAGGAAATATCTCACCCCCCTTTTATAGAAATCTCAAAAAGTGCCCTGAACGGGCCCTACCGGGTCCGAAAAAGTAAAATTTGAGCAGACGCGCTCAAATGGAAAAACTTTGTGAACAAAAAAGATTCAAAATGATATAATATGAATAACGGAAGAAACAGCGTTGAAAACCGAGTCCCGAGCAAAAAGTTATGCCCAAAACAAGTTTGGCGCAAACCGGGGCCAAAAACCCTGAAACTAGAAAACATCGACCAGGAGGAAATTCCAAGAGTACACAACTCAACAAAATGTGAAAATGAATCTCATACAAGGATCCAGGCTCAAAACAAGACATTTTGCAATAACTTTCATTAATTGCACAATGGCCCCTCCAAAAAGTGAAAACTGCACTTATGGCCTAGAATGAAAATATCTTCCAAAAATATTTTTTTAAAAACCCCTGAAATAAAATATCTTCAAAAGATATTTACGAAAAACACTCCAAGAAAAGAAAATAATTTCAAAGAACTTTGCATCCATGCCCCTATGGATACCGGGAGCAACCAGAGTACTTTCTTGCAAAAGTGAAGATACTTATTTCGTGAAAACCACTCAAAATGGAGATACATGAAGTCAAAAACCAACTCCAAGCACAAGAAGTGTGGTTACGCCAACAAAGTGTCAAACGGGGAAAAGACAAAATAGGGAAAAGGACGAAAAGTGAATAGTGTCGAAAAACGAAAAATGTGGAAACGACTCGGTCCTCAAAGGAAGTTGTTAATCCACAGAAAAGAGTCTCAAAAATCACTCCAGAGCACTCAAGACGACACTAAGCGAAGAGGAACTAAATTCAGAAAGGAACGACAACGAAAAAAAAATATCCGTGAAAATCCGGGTCATTACAGGATTAGTTCAAAATATTAAATCCTACCTACTTTGGAATAAGGGAATGGATTAACTATAAGGTTAAATCCTACTTTTATCTGTGTCAGGTCAATAAACAATTGAATGACATACCTTGGTCTTTGGATGGATTTATATATATTATTATGGCACCATGATATGAGCTTAAGTCTCAGGATCATGGTTAGGGTGTGTCTATCACCTAGGATGGATAACTGGATATAGAAGACATCTGGTCCCCTAGTAGGTCTAGGTATACATGCCCACTTATTGTGCGATTTGCATGGTACGTTCTATTCAGGTTAAGACAGACTTATGGAATAGTGAGCGTCCTGTAATGTTTATATATATACTATTTAGCTATTGTTGAGTTATCTAGGATGTATCTGCGTATCGGGTCTCTGCTTGGACTATAGTAGAGCAGAAATTGTTTGTGGGCCTGACCCACCATCATTTTTTAGGTATTCGTCAAGAGTAGGGATTGTTCGTGCTGAGCAGGGATCGTCTACTTCATTCTTCCAGATTGCCTATATAGGAGTTCTCTTTGTGATTTCAGTATCTAGTTGTTGACCGTTGGTTATTTAGTTTTGGTTTTCCAGGGGTCCACATATTATGGATTCCCTAGTTGTATAAATTGGAGGATTTCTTGTATCTGAAGAATTTATTAATGGAAATATATTATGAGGTATTATTTATCATTTTAGTTTCTAATCAGCATTTCAGTTATTCTTATTTTCACTTGTTGTATTCTATGTTCAATTATTACCATTTATTTTTTATATCCTTAGGTATCAGGCGTGGGCCTGGCCAACCCACATTCGAAAATCCGGGGGTATCACAGTTGGTATCAGAGCACTCTAGGTTCAAGTGTCCTTAGGAGTGTCTTTAGTTATATAACTTCCGCATTGCATCTCTTAAAACTTAAAGCCCATATTAGGATTCGTTGTACTCTATCTACGGCTCGTTAAGAGGAGCTGATGTCAATTATATTCTGTAGTCACAAAATGTTTAACACTAGGAAGAGGATGGGGTCCAGGGCGAAAGCGATAAAGACCCAAAGGAGTAAAGGAGTACGTTGTCGATTTCTTTGCCAGAAGGCAGAATTTGAGATTGAAGGTTTAGTTCCGGGTTGGTGTTACTTTAAAGGTATAAGCCAAAGGAGGATTTAGGTGTACGTAATAGGTTACCGCATATTGGGGCCAACACGACTTCAGTTGTTCTCAAAAAGGAGACAAACGAAAAGGAGGAGCCCGAAGAGGATTCTAATGGAGGAGATTTCAGCATATCCAAGAAAGAGGGTACTAAATCTGGAAGATGAAGGATCGATCAAGGATGATTTTATTTGTAAGTAGTTTAGGTAGTAGAATTGGTGTTGATTAATCTACATATAGTTAAACTTTCTTGTCATCTCGAAAAGAGATATATAAGAAGTACTCTTCAGGAGTTTGGGAATTTGATGGAGTTCTTATCAGAATGAGATTCATGATTTTATATCACATAGAGGAGAGCATTGGTATTATGTTGTGACGTTATAAGTTGCTTTATAAAGCCACGTTAGACGATTTCCATTCCACGTATAAGGAGGATGAGGGTTAAGCCCTTGGTATTTGCTTAGGGAAATGATTATTGCTTTTAAGCTATGTTTAAAGGATATGTTTTGAGGTTGGATGATTACCTACGAAACTATAAAAGGAAATTTTGTGAAACAATTTTGCAAGTTAATTTCAGAGGAGACTTTCTTTTCTAGAAAGAACGATGTTTTAAGTAGGATTTTATTTTGTTTTGTTTTGTGTGTCATATGTGTTTTATTTTCATTATTTATTCAGGATTTAATATGTGGTTTAGTTGGGGACACAAGTGTGTGATCAGCCGACTACTGTTTTTAATAACATGGAGTACTAGCGCTATATTATGCTAAGATTGTGAGCATGAGGTCAAAGGATTTGGGAGATACACATAAATCTAGCCAATCTATTGGACCTAGACATACGTCATTATGGTATGATATTTAGGATGGGATAGTTAAACCATCAATATGAGTCAAATAATCTAGAACAATTAGTTGGATATACTTTACGCTAGGTATGGATTTGTATCATTTTACAACGCCCTAATAATGGTGGTTATTAATATTTCGATATTCATGAGGTTGTGGTAAATAAAGACCCCTGGAACGCTACGATGGTTTCTCAAAGGTGTCGGAGTTGTAGAACATCTTCTTGGAAATTCCAGAAGTTGTCACCAAGATAGAAGGAGGATTTCGTACTGGTTTAGGTATTTATTGGAATGACGCCGAGTGAGGATAGTAGATTAAATCAATCTATCATTAATCAAGAATTTGTTCACAAGGGCGTGTCATTAGGAGTAGTTGCCGGTGTTGCACATGGAGGAGGAAACTAAGTCTTTTCACTACATAAGTAAAATGGAGAAATATATATATATATATATAGGTTACAGTTCGCAACAATTGGTTGTTGTTAAGAAATTGATGACTTGTTTGGAGGATGAAAAAGTTGCATATTCTTTTGAAGTTAGACAAGAAGTCAGATTGACACTTGTATTAAAGAAGTAAGGTGTGTCAAAGATAGGATGGGGAGACCGAGCACCTAAATAAAGAAGAGGTGCACGGTGGGTATGGGAAAGTTGTAGTTACTGGACTTTTTGATGAATAAAATTACCAGTTGACTTTCATTATCGGTAAGTTTATCACAGATCAGTGATGCATGATTTCAGTTACAGAGTTAGCTTTTGATGATGCTCTGATTTAAACAATGGGTGCAGATGAAAGCTGGTGGTACCAGACTAACGGTACTTTCTGTAGACAAATTGGAAGAAGGATGTAAGGACTGGGGTTTACAACTCTTAGTGCTTTATTTATCCTAGTGGAAACATGATGCTTCACGGTATGAAGCAGATGTTTAGAGGATAGGCAGAAGGAGGGACATAGTGATTTTGTCTCCAATTCTAATATTTAATAGATAATCGAGATGGACCATCAGAGATCCCTAGATCCTTGCAGCCATTTTCTATACAGAAGTGGAAATGACAGAGCATTTTCACGGATTTAGTTGAGGGATTGCTGATTTTACACAAAGGTCAGGATTCTGGTTGGGATACTGGTTGACTGATAAATTAAATCAGCTTCATTTTTGTCTGTTTTGAACTGGTAAGATATCAGTTTTATGCGAATAGAACGGATCACGAGGCGGCTTAGATGGATAGAAGTGGTGATTCGCACTTTGCATTACATTCCGTCTGGTAGAAGTAATAGGGAAGTGGATGCTCATAACGACCGATATGGTAATTAAACCTTCGGGTAGTTATTGAGAAATCGGTTGAATTTATAACATGTGTAATAATAACACTTGTTATTACTACGGTAATTAAGAAGGTCAACTTAGAATATTGGAGTTGACCCTGGAGGAGGTAGTACCTTACTCAGATAGAGCTTAGGGTACTGAAGGAGGATGAGTAGGTTGTATAAATGATGTTATGGAGGTCAGAGTGACTGAGATGTAAAATTCAAAATTTTAAGGTGCACTCAAATGGTTATAAGTTATATCAAGACATCTAATGTTCGTTTTGGCGAGCCAATACGGATAGGGACATGTACATAACTGTCTCTAAGTGTAACACTTGTTAGAAAGGTGAAAAAAATTGATAATCGAATATCATTGGAGATTTTTGCCACTTCCTATATCAAAATGGGAGTAGGACTAATGAGGAATAGATGGTTGATAGAAATTCTCGATATTAAATGGAATTATAATTCCATAAGGGATTAGAGTGATTGACTGAGTACGTTCGCTTATGAACATTAATTAGAGTAATGTTCACTTTGGAATTTCATGTCAGTTGAACATTGCACTGATAATGGAGTACGTTATAGCATGTGGATATCCGTTATTGTGGATGAAAAGTGCTATGTTGAAGGAATTTTCTGAAGATTTTGAAGCAGCAACTTTGCTTTATATCTTTAGATGGGTGATTTGATCGAGAAATTATATTTGATCATGGAGGATATGCTTGGGACATATATCCTAGGTTTTCATGGACAATTGGAAGTGTTTACTTCACTTTTTGGAGTTTTTGTCTGTCATATAGTTGGCACAAGGAGGTTAGTGTGACAACTTTTGAGGTTTTGTATAATACTTAGTGCAGACCTCTCATTTGTTGGTTTTAAATGGAAGTAAGGGTTGTACAATTAGACCTTAACTTCATTTACAGATACATCAGAGAGAAATACTCTCCTTTGTCATGGATTGCGCGCGATTTGGCTGCGGCAGTAGGATTTTGTAAATAGTTGAACTCGTGCACTAGAGTTTTCTATCAGGAAACGGTTGATTGGGATATCTTTGTAATGACCCGATCATTTCCTTCCTTTCTTTTTTCTCTATTTTTACAGATTAATTTTTTTCGTTGAAATTTTCCTTCGTGTAACCTCACTCTTCATGCTCGGAGTTGGTTTTTGACTCCCCGTGCTTCCATTCTTGTTGGTTTCCTTGAAAGACGTAGCTTTACTTTTGGAGGAAGGTTTGCCGATCGTCTCCTTTTCCCGCAGAGGCATGGATGAAAAGATTCTTCAGAAACATTTTTGTTTCTTGGGGTGTTTTTCATAAATATCTTTTGAAGATATTTTGGTTTAGGGGTTTCTAAGAAAATATATTTTGGAAGATATTTTCATTTGGGGTCGCTTGCGCAGTTTTCCATTTGTGTAGGGGCCTTTGTGCAATTAATGAAAGTTAATTGCCAAGTGTCTCCTTGGGGCTTGAATTCTCATATGGGATTCATTTTCACATTTCGTCGAGTTGTGTACTCTTTGAATTGTCTTGCAGTTGAACCCTGCAGTTTTTAGGTTTTCAGCCCCGGTTAGCGCCAAACTTGTTTAGGACATATCTCTCTACTCGGGACTCAATTTTTGACGCCATTTCCTCTGTTGTTCATTTTTTCTTATTTTGGTTCTTTTTCATTCACGGAGTTTTGCCATTTGAGTGCGTCTACTCAAATTCCACTTTTCCAGACCAGGCGGGGCCCGTACGGGGCAATTTTTGAAATTCTATAAATAGGAGGTAATAGAAATTTTTTTTAAAAGCTCTTGTATCTCCCCCATGGCCGGCCCTAGCTCCTCCCATGGCTGCCACCCTCTCTCTCCTCCTTTGAACCTCCTCCCTTTAGTAAAAAGTGGTGAAGCCTTAGTGTTTTATGTTCGTCTTGGCGAGGCCTTCGATTCCAACCGATTGGAATTCCGTTTTGGCCATTTTTTGAGTTTGGATTTGAAGCCAAGTTAGGATTTTGGTAGGACTCCCATGGGGTTTTATGATCGCCTTGTTGTCCCCGACAAAACCCTAGAGTTTTGTCGGATTCGGAGCGGTTTCATTTCGGTGGGGATTTGTGATTTCATCACAAAATGAGGTAGGGGAAGTTATAGTTTCATATTTGAGTTGTATTGATTGTTTTATGAGTTTATACAACTTGTATGCATGCTTTGTATAAATCCTAGAATTTAATTTAATTATTTTTTTATATAGGATTTAATTCTAATAGATGTATGTAGCTTAGAATTGAATTGTGGCATGCTAGGAAGTTAGGCCTTGATATGTTGAGTAACATATATTAAATTGGGAGCATTTGAATAAGAATTGCAATTTTATTTATGAAAGATTAATTCACAGTTGGAACAAGCATGAAATCAACTTATAATGTGATATTAAAATAGACCTTGGCATGTTCTCTAACCTATGTTAAATTGAGAGCATTTGGATAAGTTTAGAAATCTAGAGATTTTGAATTAAATGAATTAATTAAAATCTAATTAATGGTTCCACTAGTTGGATTGAGTTTTTAACTTGATAATGGTAGTGACTTGGGCTTGTTCACTTGTATATATCAATTTGGGGTTGTTTTAGAAAATCTAGAGATTTAATTACCGTGTTTTAATTAAAATCTATTTTGTTGTCACAATGATCCAATTTAGTTTTCGAGTTGGTTTGTGTAGTGAACATACCATGTTGTTTAACATATCTAAATTAGGGATCGTTTGGATGGGATTACATTTTGGTATTGAAATTAAATTGTCATAGCGTGTAACAAATCGCATACTGAAGATTCGACATTGTGAATGTCATTATAGACTTGAACTCTAGGATATGGTTTGTGTGGATTCAACCTTACTTGTGCATGTAAATTGATTCCTAGACATTATTTGAGATGTATAAGTTTGGTTTAACTTATTGATTTTGCATAAGTTTTGAACTTTTTTTTTTTTTTTTTTGAGGCTTGTAAGGATCATATTCATGTGATGGCTAGGGTTTGGCCCTAGTACGGATTCGTAAGTTTCCTAAGTCATATGAAGTGCGCAGCAGGTAGTACCTTGTGGGTCGTAATTACCCGGAATAACTTATACACGTGCGCACTAGGTAGTACCTTGCGGGCTAGTAACCCGAAATAACTTGATTGGTCTGCAACCAAGGATCCTAATCTTTCCACTATCTGTTTTCGCATTCAATTCCAAGTAGCTAATCATGGATTACTTGTAGCTTTTGAATTGGTGCTTGCCTTGTGTATTTGGATCTCATTTAGTACACTTGCGACTGTATACTTGTTTTGTGTATTTTAATCTCATTTAGTATACTTGGAACTGTATACTTGCTTCGTGTATTTTGATCTCATTTAGTATACTTGGACTAGTGTACTTGTTTGTGTATTTGAGCCTCTTTTAGTGTACTTGAACTAGTATACTTACTCCGTGTATGTAGATTTCATTTAGTATACTTGTGTTATGTATACTTGTTTCATGCGCAACTCACATTGTTTAGTATACTTGTGTCGTATACTTGATTCACGGGCTTTCCATAGTAATTGTATTCTTGTGTATATATGCTGAGACATTGCATGACCTATCTTAATATGGTTTAGTATACTTGGAAATGTATGCTTATATGTCGTGTATCATGTTTTAACATTGTTTAGTATACTTAAGTATGTATACTTGTATGTTGTTCTTCATTTCAATTGCTAGTGTAGCTTGAGATGATCCCTTAGTCCCACTTTTAACCAAAATGAAAATGAAAATAAAGTAAAGACACGATCAAAAGAGTACTAATTCCTAATTGATTCCACAAATACGACGTTGCCTTCAATTAATCCCCGGCAACACCGCTGTAATGACCCAGTCATTTCCTTCCTTTCCTTTTTCCTCAGAATTTTGCGGATGAAATTTTTTTTCGTTGAAATTTCTTTTCTGAGTTCGGTTTCTTGTCACTTAGTGTCATCTCGAGTGCTCAGAAATGGTTTCTGAGACTCTTTCCCTAAGATTGACAACTTCCTTTAAGGACTGAGTCATTTTCACATTTTTCGTTTTTTGACACTATTCACTTTTCTTTCTTTTCCCTATTTTGTCATTTCCTCGTTCGTCACTTTGTTGGCATAACCTCACTCTTGTGTTCGGAGTTGGTTTTTGACTTCATGTACCTTTATCCTAAGTGATTTCCACGAAATACATATCTTTACTTTTGCAAGAAAGTACTCTGGTTGCTCCCAGTGTCCTTAGGGGCGTGGATGCAAGGTTCTTCAGAAATATCCTTGTTTTTTGGGCTGTTTTTCGTAAATATCTTTTGAAGATATTTTATTTCAGGGGTTTCTAAGAAAATATCTTTTAGAAGATATTTTCTTTTGGGGTCACTTGTGCAGTTATCTGTTTGTGTAGGGGCCTTTGTGCAATTAATGAAAGTTAGTTGCTAAGAGTCTCATTTGGGCTTGAATCCTCGTACGGGATTTATTTTCACATTTTGTCGAGTTGTGTACTCTTAGAATTGTCTTGCGGGTCGAACCGTGCAGTTTTTGGGTTTTTGGCCCTAGTTAGCGCCAAACTTGTTTAGGGTATATCTCTCTGCACGGAACTCAGTTTTTGGTGCTGTTTCTCCTGTTGTTCATTTTTTCTTATTTAAATTCTTTTTCGTTCACGGAGTTTTTCCGTTTGAGCGAATCTGCTCAAATTCCACTTTTTCAGACCCGGCGGGGCCCGTTCGGGACACTTTTTAAGTTTTTCTATAAATAGGGGGTCTTGAAATGAAAAATCAGATTTTTCTATCTCTCTCCTCTCTCTTGGCTGGCCCTAGCTCCTCCCATGGCTACCACCTTCTCTCTCCTCTTTTGAACCTCCTCCCTTGAATGAAAAGTGGTGAAGCCTTAGTGTTTATTGTTCCCCTTGGCGTGGCCTTCAATTCCAACCGATTGGAATTTCATTTTGGCTATTTTTTAAGTTCGGGTTTGAAGTCAGTCGTGATTTTGATGGGACTTCTTGGGGGTTCATGTAGATCGTGTTGTCCCCGACAAAACCTAGGAGTTTCGTCGGATTCGGAGTGGTTTCATTTTGGTGGCTTTTGAGATTTTCATCTCAAATTGAGGTAGGTGATGTATTAGGATTATATATGTGTTATATTGATTATTTTATGAACTTATACAACTTGTATGCATGCCTTGTATAAATCCTATAATTTAATTTAATTATTTTCTTGTATAGAATTTAATTCTAATGGATGCATGTGGCTTAGAATTGAATTATGGCATGCTAGGAAATTAAGCCTTGATATATTGAGTAACATATATTAAATTTGGAGTATTTGAATAAGAATTGCAAAACTTATTTAATATTTATCTTTTATGAAAGTTTAATTCACATAGTTGAAACAAGCATGAAATCAACTTGTAATGTGATATTAAAGTAGGCCTTAGTGAGTTCCTTAACATATGTTAAATTGAGGACAATTGGAGTTGATTGAAAGCCTAGAGAAAAATTAATTAATGAGCTTAATTAATTTTATTTTAAGTGTGTTGATCACTTAAATTGATGTTGGAGGTAATAGGTTGATAATCCCTTAAAATGTAGTCCGTTTAATCACCTTGTGAGCATGTTACTAAATTAATGTAGAATTAGTACTTGAGGAATCTTGAAATGGTAATTGAACTTAGCATGATATAGAATATCATTGACTTACATAGCTTGTTTAGATATATCTTGTGTTGGTATATAGCTTGTTAGAATATTATAATTGTTTACCTTGGAAGCTAGTTACTAAATTAGGACTTATTTAGTACTTGTGGCTTAGTGTGGTAATGTGGCTCAATTATTGTAAAATATTCTTGTTTTGGTGTATAAATTGCATATTGGAGACTTGACATGTCATATGCTATCTAGAATTGAATTCTAGGACATGGCTTGTGTGGATTCAACCTTATTTGTGCATGGAAGATGGTTTTATACATTATTGGATTTGGTATAAGTTTGGTCTAACTTATTGATTTTTGTATAAGTTTTGAACTTATTGATTTTGGAAAGCTTGAAAGGACATATTTCACATGATGGCTAGGATTTGGCTCTAGTACGGAGACAAGAGTCTTCTAAGTCATAAGTGCGCACTAGGTAGTACCTTGTGGGTCATAATTGCCCGGAATAACTTATGCATGTGCGCACTAGGTAGTGCCTTATGGGTCATAATTACCCGGAAACACTTGCTTGGTCTAGTGACCACATGTCCTAGTCTTTCTACTTGATTTCGCATTCAATTTTAAGTTGTTAATCATGGATTACTTTTAGCTTGAGAATTGGTGCTTGCTTATGTATTTTAATCTCATTTAGTATACTTGAAACTGTATACTTGAACTAGTATCCTTGTTGGTGTATCTAAACTCTATCTAGTGTATTTAGCTTAGTATACTTGTGTTTGTATACTTGATTTATGAGTACTCTATACATATATCTTATACTTGTGTATGTATGCTAGATATTGCTTATCTCGTTTAACATGATTTAGTATACTTGTGAGCATGTGTACTTGAATGTCGTGTATCATGTTTTAATACGATTTAGTGTACTTGAGCATGTATGCTTCTATACCGTAGTTCATTTCAATTGTACGAGTAGCTTAGGATGATCCCTGAGTCTCACTTGACATAGACGTTAGGTGGCATGAGCCCCTTTAACATGTTTCACCTTAAGGTGATATAATTGTAAAATGTTAGGTCGATGCATGCTCATCTCCTACGAGTAGTTTTATGTTACTCACCCATATAGTGGGGACATTTTTCAGGTATGAAGACTTGGTTCATGATGCCTGTTGCTCCATGGATGATTTGTAGCTTTCAAGTTTCCATTTCATGCAAATGTTAGCATGAAATATCATTTCGTAGCCTTATGTATCAAAACTTGTATTCTTTGATTCCAAACTTGTAATGTCTAACTAAGTACACTTTTTGACACTTATTTTGTGTATATGATATGAGGCCAAGGGCCGAACTTCATTTGAAATTCATATATATTCACAAATCTAAAATATTGCCTTGAATGAGAATATCATGAGAACTATGCATTTTAGTATGCTATTTTGCACCGGAGTGTGCATTATGTATGAAATTCATTATTTGTCATTCATTTACCATGTATGAGGTGTGGCCAAGGGCCAAACATCATTTAGTTTTCATTTTTGCATTTTAGTTTCATATTTTGTGTTTGGGCTGAATAGTGAAATCCGAGCCTTTAAAGGTTCTTTTTCAGATCGGGTGGTGCAAAGTGTGTTCCGGCACATCCACTAGGACCTTTTTGGTATGCATGAAGTGTGACCAAAGGCCAAACAGCCTTTTGATTGCATTTAGGTTCGATTCTCGCATCATTTACCTTTAAAGGACATTTTTCGAGCATTTGAGGTTTGAGAGGTCATTTGTCGCATCGGCGGTATTTTTAAGCCGTGGATCATTGTAGCACGTCCTAATAGGTAAGTTACATCTGTGTGCATGATCGTTTTCGAGAAAAGTCCCTTCCTTGGTGAAATGAGTCTTCTTTGGATTCATTTCACATTTTTCTTGCATGTTAGGGTTTAAGGGCATTTTGGGGTTTTCCTTTGGGAAATAAATTCCGGTCCTGACTCCGTCACATAGAAAATGTGATTTTAGGGGTAGTTTCTTCACGGCATTTTTCCAGAAAATGTCGTCTCGGCCTCAAAAATCCTAAATCCATTTCATTTTTGGTTTTCTGCTATTTTTTTTTCCAAAGTAGTAGGTTGCAGCATGCCTCAGTCCAAAAGAGTCGGCTAAGTTCCAAAAGAGCTGACTCTTTCATCAACTCAGCCGACTAAGTTTGGCTACAGCGATGACCTATTTTTCAAATGGTCATAACTTGCTCATCCGAGGTCCAAATTAGGTCATTTTTGAGCCTAAACTCAAGAGCTTGGAGTCAGCTTTCCAATGGTATCAACAAAATCTTGAAACTCCAACTGTAGTGAGAGTTATGATGGTTTTAGTGAGATAGGTTCCCGGTGTCGTTTAGTCGCAGGACGCCGCTTTGTTCAATCTTCATATCTTTGTCATCCGGACTCCGAATCAAGTGATTCTTGAGTCTATCCTTGTTAATTTTTTGTTGTCTTTCCAATGGTATGCACGGTGGCACCATATTTGTGTGAAATGACCATTTTACCCTTGGTTTATTTCTTTTCTGGTTAGACATTCTTGCTTCATTGCTTGGCTCATTTGAGTTCCATGGCTTCATGTGGAGTCATTTTGGTGCCTTAGGGATGACGTACATCTCTAGAGGTCATCTTTCTTCTTTTGTTTCCGCATTTTGGGTCCGTTTCGGGTCATCAAAGGACACACTAGGTTGAAAAATCCAGGGTCGTCATAGCCGCCAAAATTTGATGAGGCCACTTGTATATGCCAAAATAATGTAGTGAATGTGCGGTTCAAGAAAAAAGCCTTTTAGGTCAAGTTTAAATTTATAAAAATCACTACCACCACTATTACTAAAGTAGTAAGGGTGAGTAGGGATCATCCCAAGGGATTATACGTGTTGGAATTTAACTTTGACTCTAGTGGATCACAAGATTGCAAAGGAGAGATTGATTATTTGATTACACTAAAATTCAATTAATTAAAATGTAATTAAAATAAACTAAGTTGAGTTAGGGATTTAAGAGATGAGAGTGAGGTGTTGGGGTGTATTAGAATTGCCACCAAGCTTGTTCACCAAACCACACACTTTCAACTACCAATTGCAATATTAAGCATATACCATCAAATTCATGTATGAATTGTCTACCTAACTAACAAATAAAGTAAGTGTAGCACAACCCATCAATTCTAAGCATGACCTATCAAACTAGTCACAATTGTAGCACACATCAATCTAGAGAATCATGGAATTTGCAATAATAAGCCATGGAATATCAAATCAAGTATAGATTGTCTACCTACCTACAAGCATGAATTAAATTGTAGAACAACCCATCAAGCATAAGAATAATCCATTAAATTAATTGAAAAACCCATCTAATAATAACTATGTCTAGCCATCACTAGATTCTCAATCAACCACACATAGACATGCAATTAATATAGAAAAACTAGTGTAGAGATCAATTCACAAATAATCACACATAAGACAACATGTAATCAAATAGAGAATCAATAGAAATAATTAATCCATATGAATCATGTAAGACATAATTCCCAATTTAATCACACATAGACATGTAAATCAATTAGAGAATTAATAAGAAGAATTAAACCATAGAAATCATAGAAATATACCAAGATTCATTAAATTCATAAGGCTAGAACACTAATCACAAGATATTATTCCCCAAAAAGTATGAAAAAGATAGAGGTTTAGATTATAAACTTGGGCTCATCCAAGCCCCAAGGAGAAGTCTATCCAATCATGGACGAGGTGGATGTGATCTTGGAATGCTCAAGGGCAATCCCCAAACATGGTTTCATCTTCTTCCTCTTCTTCTTTGATGAATTCTAGAGAGAGAGTGGATCTGGAGATAGATCTTGAGATGTGCCTCCACTTCCCTCTTTTCTTTTAACCCTAATCTCTAACTTTCTAGAGATAGAAACTAAAGAGAATATAGAAATTATAATCTAAAATATGAATCTCCTAACAAAAAGGTTGAATCCCTCTTATATACAAGGCTTTGAGAGCCCAAATATGTGAGAACTCGGCCCTAGAATCTCTTCTTTGAAGCTTTGCCCGAGTTAGTTCGAAATGAGATTCAGATCTGCTTTTTAATAACTTTCGCGAACAGTTCGATCGATCTCAGAAAAGTTTGATTAATCAGAGAAAAGTTCTATTAATCAGAGTTTAATCAATCTCACTTTTTAGCTTTCAGCATCAGCCTTCTTTTTGCTCCAAATCAGCCTCCTTTTGCTCCAAATTCTCACTAAGACTTAGTTTGACTCCAAAAAGGCCTTAAGAAACCATTTGTAGCTCGTTTTAACATTATTAACCTGAAATAGACAAAAACACAAATAAGTACTAAAACGGGTAAATAAAGATAGATAAATGGACTAAAATACCCTCGCTTAAGGGGTTTAAATGCGCACTTTTCAGCGCTCATCAATGCTTGTGTTGCCATGCTCTATGTTTTTAGTTATTTCTTGATAGCATGTTTTAGTTGATAACATATTTATGTGTTTATATGGACGTATGTTTAGAAGTTTATTTTAACTGCTTTAGCATATTGTATGTGCTTGTCTGCCTGAGTACATTGTATATGCCTAATTGCATTAGCGTATTGTATGTGCTTGTTTACCTTAGCATACCGTATATGCTTATCAGCTTTAGTACATTGTATATGCTTGGCTATTGTAGCTTATTATTTTACGCTTGTCTGCTTAGCATGTTAGATATGCTTATTTGTTTTAACATATTATATGAGCTTGTTCATCTTAGCATGATTGCATGATACATACATTGACATGCCTTATGTGATTTTACTACTTGTGTAAGTATGTAATCCATTGCTATTTCATGTGTTAGCTGTTTGTTCCAATGTCTTGTTTTGGCATTGCGGGTTGTTCCA
Source organism: Cornus florida (assembly GCF_030987335.1). Lineage (NCBI taxonomy): Eukaryota > Viridiplantae > Streptophyta > Magnoliopsida > Cornales > Cornaceae > Cornus > Cornus florida. The sequence continues at coordinate 14,768,792 of NW_026775581.1, read as the reverse complement.
GCTTGGTTGGTAGAGATTGATGTTAGGGCATTGTCTCTTGGAGTCTGCCATATTCTTTGGATGCATTCTTGTCTTGCGGAGTTTCTTCCTTGGGTAAGAGAAATTCATTTTGTAAGGACCTCATGTCGGGGGAACCTTCTTGTCTGTTTTGCTTGTTAGGGTGTTTTGAGACCTTAGTCTGACAGTTAATGTGAGTAAGGCTCATGTGAGCGTCGAATCGCAGTCCTTGTCTAGTGGAATGAGACGTGGGCCAGGGAGGCACCATTTCATTTCCTTTTTCTTTTGTGGCTTCACGATATAGTCAAGAAGTGTCTAGGGTGTTGGTATCCTCTCTTGGGGTTTCGTGGTGACCTTGATGTGATGACATCATTGGGGTTTTGTTTCTGGCTTCGTGGAACGATGAGTTGGATTGCCCTGAGTCCTTCCTTAAGGGATTTGAAGTTCTGTTTTCACGAGCCTCAATGGCGAGGTTGTGACGGCCCAAGTTTTTCAACCCTGTGCCTCAGTGATGAACCAAAAGTTGATCCGATAACGAATCCAAAATGCGGAAGCAAAAGATAAAACCTAAGTCTATAGAGATATAAATCATCTCTAAGATACCAATGTGACCTTCCATGAAGTCACGGAACTTAAAGGAAATGAAAGCGGAAACAAAGGTCAAAAGGGGCAGAACCTATTAACCAAGGGGTAAAATGGTCAATTCACAAATAAAAAGAGAAACTTGACTCCAAACAAGTCAAACAAGGTGAATACAACCTAACCTAGTCATTTTACAACATTCCAAGAGGTTCTAAGAACATTGGCCAAGAATCCCACAAAAATGCCCTTTCCAAGTTTAGCGAAAACTAACACTATCCCACTAAAACTTGAATAACTCTCCCTGTGATTTGAATCTGAGAATGGAATTGGCACCATTGGAAATTTGACTCAAAATACATGAATTTAGGCTTAAGAATCACCCCATTTGGATTAGAAATGAAGGAGATATGACCATTTAAAGTCAAAACAACAGTGCTTAAACAAAACTGAAGGAGCAGCTGAATGAGGGCTATTTCGGTCGACCGAACTGGAGTTTTGGATGACCGAACTGGACAAAAATTGTGCAGAAAACATGTTTTTGAGGGGAGGTTGTTTCAGTAAACCGAAATAAGCCATCGGTCAACCGAAATGACCCTGAACAGTGTAAAAGGCTATTGGAAATGGGTTTTTACTGTGCAATGAAGTCTCCAAAAGCCATCGGTCGACCGAACTAGCATTTCGAATGACCAAAATGACTTGAAAAGCAGCTGAATTACCTGCTATATACCAAAAACATTAAGGCTTAACCCAAGCCTCAAACCCCAACATGAATATGGTCTAAAAATAAGATTTTAAGCTATGTAAGCATACCAACAAGTGTACTTTACATATTGAAATGTATTACAATGGCCCATGGCCTTATTACATAACATTTACTCCAAATCATATGCTAAACCTCAAAGTTAGAACAAAATATATTTCAAAGACAAAACTTGAAATTTAAATACATACACTTGAACTTTAAAATTTGTGGCCTTCGACCTCAAATCATACATATCAAATAGGTTCTAAATAGTGTATCCAAGTACACTTTACATATCATAAGGCAAAAATGACATAATTGAACCTAACCAAGTATTTTAACATCAAATATAAAACTTAAACATGCTAACACTTGCATGTGAACAAGAATACATTAAAATAAACTTCAAATCCCAAACCACCCAAGGCAAGTGCAAATCTCCAACTCTTGAATCCTGTACCTAAACAATACCCTCAGTAACTTCGGGGTGAGTAAACAAGTTTACTCGTAGGGAATGAGCATGCATCGACTCGATTTCTTACAGATTTTTACATTAACTTGAAATAATTCAAAAGGGTCATGCCACCTCACGTATATGTCAAGGGTGAGACTCAGAGCTATCTTAGATCATTTCTAGCATAAATCACATCCTTCATGCAATACAAATAACATAAAGGCATGCTATACAAAGCAACAAGATATAAATTCTCAAGGTTATCAACTTGAAATCCAAAATACGAAAACAACTAAATATAGCAATTTAGTATAATTAGAATTTCTAATACCACACATCAAGACATAGATTTTCAAAGTTATCAACTTGAAATCTAAAATGTGAAAACGACAAAAGTAGGTCATACCACATAACGTCTATGTTCCAAATGAATCTATAGGATCATTCCTAAGCTACATTTGAACAATACAACACAATGTACTTAACAACATCAAAGTTTACAATGATTCATCAAAAATCATAAAACATGAATGTACTTAACAACATTAAATCGCCAAGAACCAAAACCACATGTCATAATTAAACATTGGTTGTCAACTTAGAATTGAATGCGAAATCAAATAGTGGAAGACTTGGACATCACGTCTCGGACTAAACCAAGATCAAAATGGTTATTTCGGGCATTAACCCGTTGGGAAGACCACCCTAGTGCGCACTATCTCAAATGGGGAGAACTCATACCTCTCGCACTAGAGCCAAACTCTAGCTATATCATAGTAACGATGTCCCAAATGACTCCAAAATCAACAAATAAGTTCAAAACTTAAACATACTTAATTAATGTACGAAACCACCTTCCATGCACAAGTAAGCTGAAGCCACACAATCCATGCCTTAGAGTTTCAATTCTAAAATGGCATATATAATGTCAAGTCTTTACTATGATTCAATGTACAAAACAATATCATCTACTTAACAACTTAAATCATGCTTCCATGGTTAACTTTCACATTAATTCTATGACATTGTAGCAAAAAGTTTACAAGGTTAATATTACCAATAATTCACAAGAATCTTATATTACTACTACATAGTAACAAGTTAGCAATTTAACTTCCAATAGTCCACAATAAGCATTCCATATTCATAATGCTATGAAATCACAAGTCAACAATACATTCATATTAGAAGCATGTTCTCATGAATACAAATTTAACAATAATGTTCTTCAATGCTTAAAACATAATTAATTGAATACGCAACAAGTCCAAATCTATGATCTTAACATAGAAACAACTTCTAAATCATGATTAAATCCATGGGACAATTTGATAGAATTTAATTAAATAAAAATAATTAAATTATCTCTATTTCAAATAAATTCCGAATAGCTTCAATTTAATACATGTTAAGGGACATAACACGGTTATCAACAATATCGAGTTAAAAATCCAATTAAGTGACTACAACACTTAAAAATTAATTTCCTTTAGATTTTAAATCAATTCCAAATATTCCCAAATTTACATATGTTAAAGAACATATTAAGGCCTAATTTAATATCACATTACAAGTCAGTCTCATGCTAGTTACGACCATGTGAATTAAACTTTCACCAAAAAAAAATATTAAATAAAAGTCTCAATACTTATTCAAATTTCCTCCATTTAATATATGATAATAAACATATAATGGCCTAATTTAATAGCATGGCAGAATTTGATTCCAAGCTTTAGACAATCATATAAATTAAATCTTATACAAAGAAATAATTAAATTAAATTTCTAGATTATGAACAAAAGCATGCATACAAGTTATATAAGTATCAATAGCATGCAAGACAATAAGAAATTGAAACTATAACGCCTCCTACCTCCATTTGAGACGAAATCTCAAATCCCCACCAAAATGAAACCGTTTCGAATCCGACGAAACTTCTAGGTTTTGTCGGGGACAACACGGTGAACAAGAATCCCAAGGAAGCCCCATCAAAATCACAACTTGACCTCAAACCCGAACTTAAGAAATGGCTAAAAATGGATTCTAATAAGGGGGAAGGATGCGCGTGGTTAAGACAAACATAAAACATGAAGGCACTATGACTTTTTACTGAAGGGAAGAAGCTCAAAAGACGAGAGAGAAGGTGGTCTTCCATGGCTGCTGCCCAAGAAGGAGGAAAAAGATAGAAAAAGTGACTTTTCACTTTAAGACATTCTATTTATGGCAAAACCCTAAAAGTGCCCCGAAAGGACCCCGCGGGTCCGGAAAAGAAGAATTTGAGCAAACGCCCTCAAACGGCAAAACTCTGTGAATGAAAAATAATCAAAAGGAGAAAATATGAATAATGGAAGAAACAACGTCAAAAACTAAGTCCCGAACAGAAAGATATGCGCCGAACAAGTTCGACGGCAACTAGAGCCAAAAATCCTGAAATTGGATAAAAATGACCAGAAGGAAATTCTAAGAGTACACGACTTGAAGAAAAGTGAAAATGAATCCCGTACGAGGATCTAGGCTCAAAATGAGGCATTTAGCAATAACTTTCATTAATTGCACAATGGCCCCTACAAAAAGTGAAAACTGCACAACTGGCCCAGAATCAAAATATCTTTCAAAAATATTTTCTTAAAAACCCCTAAAATAAAATATCTTCAAAAGATATTTATAAAAAAAACCCCAAGAAAAGAAAAAGATTCTGAAAAACTATGCATCATGCCCCTATGGACACCGGGAGCAACCAGAGTACTTTACTACAAAAGTAAAGATACGTATTTCGTGGAAACCACTTAGAATGAAGATATGTGAAGTCAAAAACCAACTCCGAGCATGAAAAGTGAAGTTGTGCCAAAAAGTGACAAACGGAAAAAAAAAAAGAAAGGATGAAAAGTGAATAGTGTCTGAAAAATGAAAATGTGGAAATGACGCGGTCCTCAAAGGAAGTTGTCAATCCAAGGAAAAGAGTTTCAGAAATCATTCCCGAGCACTCGAGACGACACTAAGTGACAAGCAACTGAACTCCGAAAAGAAAAGATCAACAAAAAAAAAAAATACCCATGAAAATCTGAGAAAATGAAAGGAAGGAAAATGATCGGGTCATTACAGAGGTTTTCATGTCCCTTCTTCTTAGAGTGATGGTTGGAGATTTAATAGGTGCTTTGACCTAGGATTTTTCTTATCTTGCCTTGGACAGCTCTTATGAGCTAAGGTTGAGGTGTGAATATTTTCTGTAATTAATTGCATTGGAGCAATGAATTACTCTCCCTCATCGTCGGAGACTTGGGGTTATATTTAGGGTTCCGATAGAATCCTGTAGAGTTCCCATCGAACTCATCGGTGTATTAAGAGGTGTTCTCTTGTTGATGACCTGTAATGTCTAGTGTTGAGACTATTCATTACATCGTTGTTTGTTTTGTGTAGCATTAGGACTCTATCTTGGCTTGAGTCAGTCTTGGGAAAGACTTATAGGCTTTCTATTTCGGGAACCTTAGTGTTCATTCTGGGAGATGATTCCTAGTAGCCTTTTGAGAAGCATTCCATCCCTTCGTGTTTACAATTTTGTGGGATTGTTATTTGCATGGTCTCTCTTACATGTTTATATGCCTTGTTGTTTTGAGCATGCCTTAGAAACATGTTTAGGGGATGTGACTATTTAGTGTTATGTGCTGATATAGATGGGGTGTTTTTCGTTTGCTATATCTATTTTTTTTTTCGCGCTAGCGTCATAGGTGACGTGTAGCGTGTCTCTAATGCTTGACTCCTATGTGATAGGTATCATATTTGATCACCCTTATACACTATGTGTTTAGTTGTATGGTGCGTGGATTTTTATTTAAGTTTAGTATACATATACCTTGTATGCTTGTGCGTTGTATACTTTGTTTCATTTTAGTATAGTATACTGAGCCCCGTATACTTGTATACTATGACGACCCTGGATTTTTCAACCCAGTGTGTCCCATGATGAACCAAAACGGATCCAAAATGCGGAAGCAAAAGAAGGAAGGTGACCTCTAGAGATGTACGTCATCCCTAAGGCACCAAAATGACTCCATATGAAGATATGGAACTCAAACGAGCCAAGCAATGAAACAAGAATGCCAAACCTGAAAAGAAATGAACCAAGGGCAAAATTATCATTTCACACTAAAATGGGTGCCACCGTGCACACCATTGGAAAGACAATGAAAAATTAACAAGAATAGACTCAAGAATCGCATGATTTGGAGTCCGGACGACAAAGATATCAAGTTCTGAAGTCGAAAGAAGGGAAACCCTATCCCGGTTCGAACTAAAAACAGACACTACCTTACTAAAACTTGAATATCTTGAGCTACAAGAAGAATCTGAAGCTCTAATTGGCACCATTGGAAAGCTTATTTTGATGCAGTCAATTTAGACTCAAGAACGGACCAATTTGGAGTTAAAACGAAGAAGATATGATAATTTGAAGTCGGAGATACAATGCTGAACCAAGAGACAAACACACACACACATGAACAGTACCACGAGCGCTAGTGCAAGGGCTTCGAGCACTCATACAGCACACACCCAAGGGCCAAAACTCTCTACCCCATCTTCGAGCGCTCGTACGACATCTTCGAGCGCTCGTTCTGCTGAAGGCTTAGTAGAAAACTGAGTTTAAAATGTGATTTTGAGGACTTAATGGACCTTTTTTGGAAAAAAGTTGTGAAGTAACCCCCCTTAAAATCATGTTTCTGGTTAACCATGTCAATAACAACATTTATTTTTTATATGAAAACCCTAAAATGCCGTTATGCTCAGTTTGGGCTCAAAACGGCAAAAATGTAAGTTTGCACCAAACATACATTTGACCCCAAATGCACTTCTAGGCTGAAACAAATATGCATGCAAACGTAATAAGTGATTTTGAGGGCACGGGAATGGTCCGCGGCTCCCAAAAATGGCCGATACAAAATCTGACCCCCCGACGGTCAAAAAGGCGAAAATGAACTTGAAATGGAAATTTTGAAAACCAAAATTAACAAATAATGAGAAATTACCGTTTGGCCCTTGGCCACACTTCATACATGATTAATGAGTCCCTATGAGAGAATAAAAATGGAATTCCCATACCCGATGCAAACATGGTGAAACAATTACTTGGCATTTTTTAATATTTTCATAATATTTCATGAAATCATAAGTCACATAGGATACAAAATACATGACATTGGCCTCCGGCCTCATCTTATACATGTTGAATACATTGTAAAGAGTGTACTCATGTACACATTACATATATGGAATCAAATATACACATTTTGACATAAAAGACTATAAGTGGCATTCCAAGCCAACCTTTACAAGAATTTAAAACCTTCAAGTCTAGAATCATCCAAGCAATGATGAACATCATGAATCAAATCTTCGTACCTGAAACAGCCCCTCAGTAACTTCGGGGTGAGTAAACAAGTTTACTCGTAAAGAATGAGCATACATGACTCGATTTCTTTAGAGATTTTTACATTGACTTAAAACAATTCAAAAGGGTCATGCCACCTAACGTCTATGTCAAATGTTAGACTCAGGGAGTATCCTAAGCTACCTTAGAACATTTCTAGCATACATCACACCCTTAACGCAATTCCAAACGACATAAGAGCATGATATACAAGCAACAAGATAAAGGTTCCCAAAGTTATCAACTTCAAATCCAAGGTACGAGAACAACTAAATATGACCATTTAGCATAATTAGAACTTCTAATACAATGCATCAAGACATAGATTCTCAAAGTTATCAACTTGAAATCTAAAATGCAAAAACAACTAAATATAATAATTTAGCATAGATGTACCTAACAACATCAAAATTTACCATGATTCATTGAAATCATAAAGCTCGGATGTACTTAACAACATTAAAATCGCCAACAACCAGAACCACAAGTCACAATTAAACATGATTGTCAACTTGGAATTGAATGCGAAATCAAATAGTGGAAGACTTGGACATCTAAGCTCAGAATTCTGCCGAGACCTCAACGGTTATTCCAGGAATTAATCTGCAGGGAAGACCACCCTAAGCGTGCATTATCTCAATTGGGAAGAACTCATACCTTCCGCACTAGAGCCAAACTCTAGCCATGTCATTTGTAACAACAATGTCCCAAGACTCCAAAAATAATCCAAATAAGTTCATAATTTATATATAAATTATATAATGCATGAAAACACCTTCCATGCACAAGTTGGTCGAAACCACACAATCCATGCCTTAGAGTTTCAATTCTAAAATGGCATACATAATGTCAATTACAAAGTGTGCAATTCATTACACAAGGCAACAATATATTCTATAAAGAAAACATGTTCTCATGAATATAAATATAACAACAATGTTATCAATTGCTTAAAACACAACCAAATGAATACATAATAAGTCCAAGTCCTGATTTGAATATAGAAACAACTTCTAAAACACAAATAGATCCATGGAGCCATTAGATATAATTCAATTAAACAAGATGATTAAATTCTCTAGATTTCAAATAACCTCAAATTAATATATGTTAAGCAACATATCATGGTCTTTACATATATCAAATCAAAAGTGTAAGATGAGCAAGATATCATCAAATAGAATTTAATTAATTTAAATCAATTAAATCTCTAGATTTCAAAAGTTATTCAAATGACCCCAAATTAATATATAGCAAATACTAAGTCATAGTCATATTATATATCAAGTCTAAAATGGAATACAAGTAAAACACAATTTACTAGAATTTAAATCAAATTAAATCCACTTAATCTCTAGATTTGAAAACTCATCTAAATCATCCCAAATTAATATATATCAAAGATCAACTCATGGCCATGCCATTTACCAAGTCTAAAATGAGTTATATGCAAGCTATGATAAATCACCAATTTATCAAATTAACAAAAGTCATGCATACAACATGTATTTCATACAAGACCAAGTAAAACAACTTGGAAAAGTAAATTATAACACCCCCTACCTCACTAGAGAAGTGTCTCTCTAGAATCCAAGGCAAATCAACACAAAATGGAAACCCTTCAAGGGTTATGTAGAGGAGGATGAGGGGAACAAAAAGTGTTCCAAGCTTCATGGTCTAAGGTGAGTAGAAGGCCATCAAAAATCAAGGTCAAGGCCAAAGGTTTCAAGCTCCATCCATGGAGGCTAGGGTTTGTGGTGATGAAGCTAATGACATAATGTGAAAAAGTAGAGGAATTAGAAATCCTCCACTCACTAGGTGATCCTACACCATGGTCAACACACACATCTATGGTCAATTGCACAAAAACCCTTCTTTAAAATCATAATCCCAAAGTGGCCCAAAAATAATTGCAAGACTTAATTTGGAGCATACGCTTGTCAGTCATCCAAGCATCCATTGTAGGCTTAATCCTAAGCCTACACTTGTCAACCATCCAAGCCAACAAGTGCACCTATCCTAGGTCAACAAGTGGTTAAATCTCCACCCTCCACATGTCCTCATCCAAGGCCTCAAAGTATTTCCACACAAATGCCAACAAGTGGACCAATGAGAGTGTGACACTTGTCACACTTTTTCAAAAATTACAAAAAGGTCCTTTTTGAAAATATCTTCAAAATTAAATTGCAAAATGGTCCCTAAGATGAAAAATAATTACTTTATAGTAATTACACAAAACCCCCAAAAGTTTAGAATATTACTAAAAGGTTATGCATCTATACCCTTTACAAGAAAAGTAAACATTTAGCATGCTTTTCTACAAAAGTGAAAATACACATAGCATAAAATTTAAATATCGTGGATGCATGCAAAACCGGAATCAAATCCAAACATGAAAAGTGAGGTTATGCTAACAAAGTGACACCCGAGAAAAAGACGAAAAGTGAATAGTGTCACAAAAGTGAAAATGTGAAAATGACTCGGTCCTCAAAGAAAGTCATCAATCCAAGGAAAAGAGTCTCAGAAACCATCCCCGAGCACTCAAGATGACATTAAGTGGCGAGAAACCGAATTCAGAAAGGAAAAGATCAACGAAAAAAAAAAATATCCGTGAAAATCTGAGAAAAGGAAAGGAAAGAAAATGACTGGGTCATTATATATACCTTGAATTTAGTACTGTTTAGTATACTTGTGGATGTATACTTGTGCATATATATATTGTGTTTTTGTTTCGAATTTGCTTAGTATACTTGTGTATACTTGTATATATATATATATATATATATGTTTTTTGACTAATTGCTTTAATTAGTTCATTTCATTTTTCTAGTATTGATGATTTAGGGCCTTAAGCGTAGCGGTACCTATGATATTATTGTCAGAGTTTTTAGATTGGCCAGAATGGTCCAGCCAGACATTTTGGACCATATCGCAACTCTCACAGAATGCCTGATTCCCATAGTGCTTTTGGTAATGACCATTTTGACATTGATGTCATTTGTATCCATAGATTTCACGGGTAAACTTGTTGGGGGCAGATGACGAATTGGGGATTTATACTGTCATGCTTCCGTACAGGTTATGTGTGGGCGAGTGCTAGTTACCATCGATGCTACATTGCATTACCTAGCTAGTAATGTGAGTATGGGTGGGCACTAAATGCTGTCGATGCTACCGCACCTTGGGTACGTTGTGGGCGGGTTCTAGTCATTATTCGTGCTGCCATGTTGCTTTTGGGTGTGTTCCTTGTTTCAACGTGTAGTTGCCTTGGTCTCCTTTGGAGTGGTTGACATTGGGTTAGTATGTCAATTCGTTGGAGGGGTGTCTCACGGTTCGTGGTTTCCTGTCTTTTCGTTGATCTTGAGACCTTTGCAGTTGTCCTTGCATACCTTATGATCTATTCCTTGGGGTGACCATGTGTTCGGTCCTTGCTCAGTTCTTCTGGGAGTATTTCTGATTTCGGGGATGAAATCTTTTTAAGGAGGGCAGGTTGTAATGACCCGGTCATTTCATTCCTTTCCTTTTTCTCCATTTTTATGGATTAATTTTTTTTTGTTGAAATTTTCCTTTGTGTAACCTCACTCTTCATGCTCGAAGTTATTTTTTGACTCCCTGTGCTTCCATTCTTGTTCGTTTCCTTGAAAGGCGTAGCTTTACTTTTGGAAGAAGGTTCGTCAGTCATCTCCTTTTCCACAGGGGCGTGGATGAAAAGATTCTTCAGAAATATTTTTGTTTCTTGTGGTGTTTTTCATAAATATCTTTTGAAGTTATTTTGGTTTAGGGGTTTCTTAGAAAATATCTTTTGGAAGATATTTTCATTTGGGGTCACTTGCGCAATTATCCATTTGTGTAGGGTCCTTTGTGCAATTAATGAAAGTTAATTGCTAAGTGTCTCATTGGGGCTTGAATCCTCATATGGGATTCATTTTCACATTTCGTCGAGTTGTGTACTCTTAGAATTGTCTTGTGGTCGAACCCCGTAGTTTCGGGTTTTCTGCCCCGGTTAGCGCCAAACTTGTTTGAGGCATATCTCTTTGCTTGGAACTCAGTTTTTGACGTTGTTTCTTCCGTTATTTATTTTTTCTCATTTTGGTTCTTTTTTGTTCACGGAGTTTTGCCGTTTGAGCGCGTCTGCTCAAATTCCACTTTTCCGAACCTAGTAGGGCCCGTTCGGGGCACTTTTTGAAATTCTATAAATAGGAGGTGATAGACAAAATTTTTAAAAGCTCTTGTCTCTCTCCCATGGCCGGCCCTAGCTCCTCCCATGGCTGCCACCCTCTTTCTCCTCCTTTGAACCTCTTCCCTTTAGTAAAAAGTGGTGAAGCCTTAGTGTTCGTCTTGGCAAGGCCTTCGATTCCAATCGATTGGAATTCCGTTTTGGCCATTTTTTGAGTTCAGGTTTGAAGCCAAGTTAGGATTTTGGTAGGACTCCCATGGGGTTTTATAATCACCTTGTTGTCCCCGACAAAACCCCGGAGTTTCGTCGGATTCGGAGCGGTTTCATTTCGGTGGGGATTTGTGATTTCATCACAAAATGAGGTAGGGGATGTTATAGTTTCATATTTGAGTTGTATTGATTGTTTTATGAGTTTATACAACTTGTATGCATGCTCTATATAAATCCTATAATTTAATTTAATTATTTTCTTGTATAGGATTTAATTTTAATGGATGTATGTAGCTTAGAATTGAATTGTGGCATGCTAGGAAATTAAGTCTTGATATGTTGAGTAACATATATTAAATTGGGAGCATTTGAATAAGAATTGCAAATTTTATTTAATACTTATCTTTTATGAAAGATTAATTCACATAGTTAGAACAAGCATGAAATCAACTTGTAATGTGATATTAAAATAGGCCTTGGCATGTTCTCTAACCTATGTTAAATTGAGAGCATTTGGATAAGTTTAGAAATCTAGAGATTTTGAATTAAATGAATTAATTAAAATCAAATTAGTTTGATTGAGTTTTTAACTTGATAATGGTAGTGACTTGGGTTTGTTCACTTGTATATATCAATTTGGGGTTGTTTTAGAAAATCTAGAGATTTAATTACCGTGTTTCAATTAAACTCTGTTTTGTTGTCTCAATGATCCAATTTAGTTTTTAAGTTGGTTTGTGTAGTGACTATACCATGTTGTTTAACATATATAAATTAGGGATCATTTGGATGGGATTACATTTTGATATTGAAATGAAATTGTCATAGCGTGTAACGAATCGCACACTGAAGATTCGACACTGTGAATGTCATTGTAGACTTGAACTATAGGACATGGTTTGTGTGGATTCAACCTTACTTGTGCATGTAAATTGATTCCAAAACATTATTTAAGATGTATAAGTTTTGTTTAACTTATTGATTTTGCATAAGTTTTGAACTTATTATTTTTTTTTTAGGCTTGTAAGGATCATGTTTATGTGATGGCTAGGATTTGGCCCTAGTATGGATTCGTGAGTTTCCTAAGTCATATGAAGTGCGCAGCAGGTAATACCTTGTGGGTTGTAATTACCCGGAATAACTTATACACGTGCGCACTAGGTAGTACATTGCGGGCTAGTAACCCAGAATAACTTGATTGGTCTGCAGCCGAGGATCCTAATCTTTCCACTATATGTTTTCACATTCAATTCCAAGTAGCTAATTATGGATTACTTGTAGCTTTTGAATTGGTGTTTACCTTGTGTATTTGGATCTCATTCAGTATACTTGCGACTGTATACATGTTTTGTGTATTTTGATTTCATTTAGTATACTTGGAACTGTATTCTTGCTTCGTGTATTTTGATCTCATTTAGTATACTTGGAACTGTATACTTGCTTCGTGTATGTTGATCTCACTTAGTATACTTGGAACTGTTTACTTGCTTTGTGTATTTTTATCTCATTTAGGATACTTGGACTAGTGTACTTGTTTGTATATTCGAGCCTCTTTTAGTGTACTTGAACTAGTATACTTACTCAGTGTATGTAGATTTCATTTAGTATACTTGTGCTACGTATACTTGTTTCATGTGCAACTCGCATTGTTTAGTATACTTGTGTCGTATACTTGATTCACGGGCTTATTGTGATACCCCCGGATTTCCGGATGTGGGTTGGCCAGGCCCACACCCGAATGCCCGAGGATATCAAAAACAAATGGCAATAATCGAACACAGAATACAAATAGGATAAATGAGAATAATCAAAATGCTGATCAGAAACTAAATGATATATAAAACCTCATAAATAAATTTCCATTAATAAATTTCTCTAATACAAGTAATCCTCCAAATATACAACTCGGGAATCCATACTATGTGGACCTCTAGAAAAATCCCAACTGAACAAGTGACAACATCAGAACACTGAAACATAAAGAAAACTTCAATATAAAAACAAATCTGGAAGTGTGAGGTAGACGATCCTTGCTCAGCACGAACAATCCCTACTCCTGACGAATACCTGAAAAATGATGGTGGGTCAGCCCCATAAACAAGTTCTATTCTAACTACAGTCTAAGCAGAGACCCGATACATCCTAGATGACTTAGCAATAGCTATATAGTCTATAACTATAAATATATATATATCCACACTAAGGGACATTCACTGGACTACAAAGGGGGTCTCAACCTGAATAAAAGGCAACATGCAAAACGCACCTGAATGGGCATGAGTACCTAAGCCTAATAGGGTATACCTCAACCTATCATAGCCAACTACGCATCCACTACATATACGCTCCCTAACCGTCAACTCTGAGACTCAAGCTCATATCGCGGTATCATAATTATATATATAAATTCCATCCAACAACCAATGTTGTGCTAGTCAACTGCTCGTCGCCAAGACACGACATATAATTAGGATTTAAAATATACTTTATCCCAATACAGAAACATAAAACAAACATCCAGTATGTCGTTCAACTGTTTTAGTTGACAAGACATGAGTCCATGTAGGATTTAATTGTTTTAGTTAATCCATTCTGTATGTATGAATAGGTAGGAATTAGCGTTTTGATCTAATCCATCCCTAATATGCCACCGTCCCATGCCGGTGCATATCATCCACAAAATCTAATAAATGATGCAACAATTAATATGAACATCAAATACATCTAGAAATAAGCATAATAGAAGTCAGATATATACAAAATCCTATTATGCAGCCACTATATGATTATAATCATATAACCTCCATTTAGATTGCTAGAGTAAAAGCAAACAATTTAAATCATCCATATCCAATAATTGATAAAATAAACTAAAGTAATTCATCAATTAACATCCAGAGAAGGGTATAATAAAAATCAGATACTTAACTGAGTATATTATACTATAATTTACAATAGTAAATTTATATTCCTCCATTTAATTTGCTAACATAAAGACAAGCAATTTAATTCTTTCCAAGCCATTAATAGCATGCAAATTTAATTTTAATTCTCATGATGTTAGCATGGATCATCATTCTTGGGTATTATCATGCTTAATCAAATCATTTAAAATCATCCATACAAGTTCAAAACTGCACTGGAGCCCCGGAAATCCCAAAAATCATAAAAATTACACATACTGTGTATTCACAAAGGGGAGCCGGCTCCAATTTAAGGTAGAGCCAGTTCCACTCCCAAAGGAGCCGCCTCTACACCATGTGGAGCCTGCTCCACTTTAATGGAGCTGCCTCTATTGAAGGGTGGAGCCGCCTCCACTCTTCCCAGCCTCCGTCTTCTCCGACGCCGGCTATTTTCTGACTTTCTGATTGCCCTTGTTAAGGTTCTTACCCCTCTATTCCAGGTTCCAGACAATCCAAACAATTTATAAGAAGTATTTATGCATCAATTACATGAATCAAAACAAGTTTACATTCAAAGAAAATTAAAAATTAAACCGAAAGCATATATTAACTAACAACAGTTTTAATTCGATTCAATTCCATTCAATTCAAGCATGATTAATAACTCAACTTTTAAATGTCCGTTTAAATCCTGGAGACTACCTAGGCATGCACAGAACACAAGTCTAAGGAAAAGAGTTAGAATAAAACTTGCCTTTAGGTTTCGGTTTGAAACCTTTCAACGTCGTCTTTGAATTCTCCAATGACTACCGACTACCATCAAACTTCCTACTGCTCTGTTCAATCCCACAAGCAATCCCTTCCTTCCTCCTTGGTCCGACCTTTAATCCACGGCTGAAATCCTAATTGGTTCTCTCTGTTTTTCTCTCAAGTTGCTCTCTGTTTGTGAATAAGGTTTTGTTGATTTCTAAACCCTAAGCCGACATCTAATGTTATATTTATATAAGCTTAAGAAAAACCTAATTTTAATTCTGAGAGGAGATGGAAAAGAAAAGAAAATAAAACTACACTAAGTCGGCTAACCCGTAAGAATAAACAAAACCCTAAAATTATCTTACACATTATATAATGAATAAAAATATAATTCAATTATTAATAATTACTAATAATTAAACTAATCCACATATACATGTATACCCATATATACATGTATAAACATCCATGGGTATTAACCGTACCCATTTACTCCACACCATCCAATCCCATCCTTAATAAATTAAACACTTTAATTGAAACAATTTAATTCAAGTCACCTATCTTATAATTTCAATTAAATAGACAATGCCAGTTAAACAAAAAAAAATATCAATTTAAACCATTAATGAACATTCACATAAGCATATAATTTAATTAACACAAAGAAATCAATTTAAACAATTCACAATTAAATAATTCATAATTAAACAAATAACATGAAGCCACATAAACACATACCCATGTAAACAACTAAAAATGCACAAAAAAGAATTAAATTCCAATTATATCCTTTTGAAAACTAGGGGTATTACACTTTCCATATTAATTGTATACTTGTGTATATATGCTGAGACATTGCATGACTTGTCTTAATATGGTTTAGTATACTTGGAAATGTATGCTTATATGTCATATATCATGTTTTAACAATGTTTAGTATACTTGAGTATGTATACTTGTATGTTGTTCTTCATTTCAATTGCTAGCGTAGCTTGAGATGATTCCTTAGTCCCACTTTTAACATAGATGTTAGGTGGCATGATCCCTTTTAAATTGTTTCATGTTAATGCAAAAATCTGTAAAAAGTTGAGTCTATGCATGCTCATTCCCTACGAGTAAACTCGTTTACTGACCCCAAAGTTACCGGGTGATTTGTTAGGTACAGATGCCTTGGTTTGGGATGCACAATATTCCTGGATTGTTTCGACGAATTGAAGTTCTTTAAGTGTATTCTTGTTCATGATTCATGCAAATCTTCACATGAAATGCCATTTGTAGCTCATATGTCAAAACTTGTAAATTTGATTCCATATATGTAATGTGTATATAAGTACACCCTTTGTATTGTATTTGACATGTATGAGATGAGGCCAAAGGCCAATGACATGTATCTTGTATCCTATGTAACTTTTGATTACATGAAATATTATGAAAATACTGAAAAAATCACAAGTCATTGTCTCACCATGTTTGCATCGGGTGTAGGAATTCCATTTTTACTCTTTTATAGGGTCTTATTATTCATGTATGAAGTGTGGCCAAGGGCCAATTGGTAATTCGAAGTCATTTGTTAATTTTGGATTTCAAGATTTTCATTTCAAGTTCATTTTCGCCTTTTTGGCCGTTGGGGAGTCAGATTTTGCATCGGCCATTTTCGGGAGCTGCGGACCATTCCTGCGTGCTTAAAATGATTATTTACGTTTGCGTGCATGATCTTTTTCATGAAAAACCCTTTCGTTTGTGAAATGAGCCTCCTATGGACTCATTTCACACTTTTGTTAAAAAATTTGGCTTAAGGGCATTTTGGGGATTTCTTTTGGGAAATAATTTCCGGCCTCGACTCCATCACATAGAAAATGTGATTTTAGAGGGAGTTTCTTCATGACATTTTTTCTGAAAAATGTCATCTTGGTCTAAAAAACCGCGTTCCAATCTCATTTTTCTGCATTGTTACTATTTCTGCTACATTTTACTGTTCAAGAATGTTGAACCTATTCAAGGTGAATTTTTTGGTCCAGTATGGAGGTTCTGTCCATGTTGAACTGGTTCAAGAATGTTGAACCGGTTCAAGTCCTCCAGAGATTTTCTGCAGGTTCAGTTTTGGACTTCCGACTTTGAACTAACATAACTTTATTCATTTCAACTCCGAATTAGCCCGTTCTTGAGTCTAAACTGACCGTGTCGACGTAAGCTTTCCAATGGTACTAATTTTAGTTTCATATTCTTCTCCTAGTTCAAGATATCCTTGTTTTAGTGAGAGGGTGTCAGATTTAGTTCGAACCGGAATAGGGTTCATTTAGGATTTCTCTTCTTTTGGCCTTGGGATTTCATGTGAAGTTATAAAATGATGTTTTTGGATATTTTTTTTTTATCTTATTTGACTTGTTGGAAGTCAAATTCCTTCCACTTAGGGTAAAATGACCTTTTTACCCTTGGTCCTTCTCTGGTAAGGTTTTGATACCCTTGGTTCTGTTTTTGCTTCCGTTAAGTCTCGAAACTCCTTGGAAGGTCCTTCTTATGTCTTAAGGATAACGTATATCTCTAAAGACCTTGTTATTGTTCTTGCTTCTGCATTTTGGATCCGTTTCGGGTCATCACAGGACACAATGGGTTTGTAAAAATTCAGGGTCGTCACAGTCTTCCATATCAGAAGCAATGTGCATGTGGAGGATGGTCATTTTTTATATATTAAATTGAATTTCACGGATTATATTTATCAATTAAGGCGGTAGCCTATCGATTAGCGTTACTAAAACGTTAGCGTTGGATGCATAGAAGTTTTGTGAATCTATGCTATGGAACTTAGAGGAATATGGATGTATACCTTGTATAAAACTTGGGTAAGGATGAGTTGTTGTTAAATACAACCTATGTGTAGTATAATTTTTGTGTTTCCTCAATATAGGATACATAAATTTTCTATAATAATTTGGAATTCAGTGGAGCCCATACGCAGTGGCAGAGTCTATAATGGAACGAAAATGAATTTTAACAGAAATAATTCAGAGTTTCATGAATTCCGAGTACGGAATTCCTTTTGTTAGGGAAAAGAATGTAATACCCCTAATTTTAAAAAGGATATAATTAGAATTTTATTATTTATTTTGATGTATTTTAGGTGCTTACGTGGCTATGTGTTTATGTGACTTCATGGTATGTGTTTAATTGAATTAATTATTTGATTATTTGGCTAATTGTAAATTGTTTAATTGCATTATTTGTTTTAATTTAATTATATACTTATATGGTAATTGAAATAATTGTTTATTTGTTTTATTAAATAGTGTTTTAAATTTTATATTTTATTTTAAGGATGGACTTGGATAGTAGTAATAGACCAACCGTTTAGGTCTTATGGACTACTTGGATAGGAGATTAAATAGGTATAGTGTTATCCATGGATAGTTATACATATATATATGGGTATATATGTATATAAGTTTATGTCAATTATTAATTATAATTAACAGTTACA
The DNA here is from genome assembly GCF_030987335.1 of Cornus florida. Taxonomy (NCBI): domain Eukaryota; kingdom Viridiplantae; phylum Streptophyta; class Magnoliopsida; order Cornales; family Cornaceae; genus Cornus; species Cornus florida. The sequence continues at coordinate 14,750,076 of NW_026775581.1, read as the reverse complement.
TTAATTGTGTTTTTCAGTATATGCTATATATTATATTATTATAAAGGTTATATATATATATATATATATATATATATATATATGTTATCACGTTGGATTAGGGTGCCGATATGTTTATTATGTATTTAGTTTTTTTTTTTTTCCTTCTTTTCCTTTTCCTTAGGGAATTAAAATTAGGTTAAATTAGAATTACCTATAAATATATTATGATATGTCTGCCAAGGGTTTTAGAACCCTATTCACGTAACAGTAGAGGCAGAGGGAAAGAAGAGAGAGGTTTGAGGGGAAATGGAGAGAGGGGGAATTAGGGTTTTGACCAAGAATAAGGGCTGAACCAAGGAGAGGTTATTGAAGTTTGCTTGTGGATTGAACCAAGGGCAACAGGGGAGTTGAGAACAGTCGAGGATTACCGAAAAATCTAGGAAGACGACGTTGAGATTTTAATCCGAAATCTCAAAGGCAAGTTCTATATCTTACTCTTTCCCGTAGACCTATGTTCTGTGCATGCCTAGATAACTCCAGGAATAAATCAGACTTTAAAACTGAACTTATATGCACATTAATTCAGAGTTTTAACTGTATTATCTGATATTAATTGAAATTGACATATCTCATAAATTATTTCGTTCTATGTACTCTAAATTGTTGTTTTAATGCATATTGTGTTTAAAGTGTTTCTGGAATAAATTCAGGCATAGATTGAACTCCTAGGAACCCTAATAAAAAGTTACAGAGGTGTTTAAATGTGACGGCCCTGGTTTTTAGGCCAGTGCGTCAGTGATGAACCGAAAGGATGATCCGATAACGGGTCCGAATGTAGAAGCAAAAATAGAAAACAAGACTCTAAGAAGTCAAAGTGACCTTCCATGAGGTCGTGGAACTCAACAAGAACTGATGCGGAAGCAAAAGATCAAAAACATGACAAATAAACCCCTAGGGGCAAAATAGTCATTTTTGAAAATTGTAGATTCGGGTGGCACTGAGCACACCGTTGGAAGAACAATAAAAAAACTAATCAAGATGGACTCAAGAATCGCATAATTCGGAGTCGGGACGAAGGAGAAACGGCATGACAAAGAAAAACAAGCACTTAAGGCAGAACTGGTAAACTGGTAATTATCCAGGAAGATCTAGGTGCAACCGAGCACACCATTGGAAAGACAGCGAAAAATTAGTCAAGGTCAAAAAAAAGTTCACTTGATTTGAAGTCCGGACGAGGGAGAAACGAGGGTATGAAGTTGAGACGTCGCGACGGCCCGACGAAGGCCATGGCGTGCTCGGCGCCCATGCGCCAGCCCACCGGCGCCTATGCCGGCACCCAATGGCATACACATGCTGACAGCAAGAAAAAAAAAAAAGGGAGTTTCCAGAACTGAGGCTTGAAACAAAGGCCTAAATGAATTTTTCTAGAAAAACACGAAGAAGACCCCCCCCCCCCAAAATTGAGTTTTCTACCCGACCACGTGAAAGGAAACGAAAAAAACTCACTGAAAAATCCCCAAAATGCCCCTAAATTAGAACTGGTCAAGAGGAGCAAAAAGCTGCTAAAATGCAAACTGGAAGCTGAAACTTCACGAGGGATTTCCGGTACCAAGATGACATTTTCTGGAAAAATACGAAGAATAAACCCCCCCCTAAAATCACGTTTTCTAAGTGACCATATAAAGACTGGAATTTATTTTCTGAAGGAAAACCCCAGAATGCCCTAAAATCAGATTATGCAAGAAAATTTTAAAATGAGTCCATATGAGGCTCAAATCACAAAGGAAAGGGTTTTTCTTGAAAACGATCATGCACGCAAACGAAAATGATGATTTTGAGTGCACGGGAATGATCCGTGGCTCCTAGCAATGGCCGATTCAAAATCCGACCCTCCGACGGCCAAAAAGACGAAAATAAACTTGAAATGGAAAATATGGAAACCAAAATTAGGAAATGGTTTCAAATAACTATTTGGCCCTTGGCCACACTTCATACAAGATAAATAAGACCTAGTGGAGGTGCTGGAACACACTTTATACCACCTGATTTGAAAATGAACTCTTAAAGGCTCGGTTTCTACTATTTAAGCCCAAAAATGCAATATGTGAACTAAAATGCAAAAATGAAAAGTAAATGGTGTTTGGCCCTTGGCCACACCTCATACATATTAAATGAATGCAAGATAATGAATTTCATACATAAAGCACACTCCGTGCAAAATAACATATTAAAACGCTCATTTAAGGCAAAATACAACCATTATGAATAAACATAGACTTCAAATGAAATTTGGCCCTTGACCTTATATCATATACATAAAATAAGAATCAAAAAGTGTGCTTAGGCACACATTATAAATTTAGAATTAAATATATACATTTGACAAATAAGGTTACAAATGGCATTTCAAGCCAACCTTTATAAGAATGGAACCTTCAAGTCCACAAATCATCCGAGCATAATGAGAATCTCAACCTTGATTCCTGTACCTAAAAATATGCCCCAATAACTTTGGGGTGAGTAACATAGAGCTATTCATAGGAAATGAGCATGCATCGACCTAGCATTTTATAATTTTATCACCTTAAGGTGAAATATGTCAAAGGGGCTCATGCCACCTAACGTCTATGTCAAGGGTGAGACTCAGGGAATATTCTAAGCTACCCTAGATCATTTCTAACATAAATCACATCATTTATGCAATTCAGAAGCATGTTATACAAAGCAACAAGATGTAGATTCTCAAAGTTATCAACTTGAAATCTAAAGTGCAAAAACAACGAGAGTGGGTCATGCCACCTAACATCTATGTTCCAAATGAATCTATAGGATCATTCCTAAGCTACATTTGAACATTTATAACATAGATATACTTAACAACATCAAAACCTGCAATTATTCATTAGAAATCATAAAATATGAATGTACTTAACAACATTAAAGGCATGCTATGATTCATTCAAATTCATAATGCATAAATGTACTTAACAATATTAAATCGTCAATAACCAAAACCATAAGTCACAATTAAATATTGGTTGTCAACTTGGAATTGAATGTGAAAATAAATAGTGGAAGACTTGGACATCACGTTTCGGACTAAACCAAGAACAAAATGGTTATTCTGGGCATTAACCCGTTGGGAAAACCACCCTAGTGCGTACTATCTCAACCGGGAGAACTCATATCTCCCGCACTAGAGCCAAACTCTAGCCATATCACAGTAACAATGTCCCAAGACTCCAAAATAAATAAGTTAACAACTTATATATGAAATATATATATACAGCACAAAACTACATTCCATGCACAAGTAGGTTGAAACCACACAATACATGTTCTAAATCCACAACTACTATAGGATGACAATGTCGAATCTTTAGAACGCGATTCGTTACGCGCTATAATAACATCACATGTCGAATCTTCAGTGTGCGATTCGTTACACGCTATAACAATATAATTCAATATTGAAACATAATCGCATAAATCCATTACAAGTCTAAAATCATGCTTCAAACATAATATCAATTTTAAACACATGATTTAATAAATAATACTGGAAACATAAATTAATTATATAACCTAATTAATTTCTCTAAGTTTCATATCTCAATCAAATGAACCCCAATTAACACATGTTAAGAAACATAACTTATTCATTATATGAATCAAATCAAAAGCTTACTTAGCTCATTGGATCAATATGATAGAATTTAATTAAAACATGATAATTAAATCCCTAAATTCTAAAATAATATCAAATGGTTCCAAATTAATATATGCTAGTATACAAGTCCTAGTCCTCACAAATACCAAGTCAAAAACTTAATTAAACTAATGGAACCTTTAAATAGATTTTAATTAATCATTTTAATTAAAATCTCCAGATTTTCATACTTATCCAAATGCTCTCAAATTAAAGTATGTTAAGGAACATGCCAAGACTCAATTTAAAAGCATATTACAAGTTCATTTCATGCAAGGTACGACCATGGGAATTAATCTTTCACAAAATAAAAATATTAAATAAAAAGTGCAATTCTTATTCAAATAATCCCAATTTAATATATGTTTACAAACATATTAAAGCATAATTTATCATCATGTCACAATTCAATTCTAAGCTATATACATCCTTGTAAATTAAATTTCATACAAAGAAATAAATATTACTAATTTTCTAAATTTGATACAAGGCATGAAAACAAGTTGTATAATCATGAGAAACACTCAATACAACACATATATAATCCTAAAACATCCCCTACCTCAATTTGAGATGAAAATCTCAAAAGCCACCAAAATGAAACGGCTCTGAATCCGACAATACTTCGGGATTTTGTCGAGGACAACGCCGTGAACATTAAACTCCAAAGAGGACCTACCAAAATTCTAACTTGACCTCAAACCCGAACTCAAAATTTGGCCAAAAATAGGTTCTACTAAGGGAAAAAAAGGAGCGCGTAGTCAAGACAAACACAAAACACAAAGACACTATGACTTTCTAAAAAAAGGAAGGAGGTTTAAATGAAAGGAGAAGGGTGGCAGCCCCCCTTGGGCTGCCATGGCAGATTCAGGTCGTGCATGAAGGGAGGAGAAAGTGACTTTTCAATTTTATAACCCCCTATTTATAGAATATCTCAAAAAGTGCCCCGGAAGGGCCCCGTAGGGTCCGAAAAAGTGGAATTTGAGCAGACGCACTCAAACAGAAAAACTCCGTGAACGAAAAAGATTCAAAATGAGAAAATATGAATAACGGAAGAAATGGCGTCAAAAATTGAGTTCCGAGCAGAGAGATATGCCCCGAACAAATTCGGCGGCAATCGGGACCAAAAACCCAGAAACTGGAGAAAAACGATCAAAAGACAATTCTAAGAGTACACGACTCGACGAAAAGTGAAAATGAGTCTCGTATGAGGACCTAGGCTCAAAACAAGATATTTTTACAATAACTTTCATTAATTGCACAATGGCCTCTCCAAAAAGTGAAAACTGCACTAATAACCGAGAAAGAAAATATCTTCCAAAAATATTTTCTTAAAAACCCCTGAAATAAAATATCTTCAAAAGATATTTATGAAAAATACCCCAAGAAAAGAAAAAGATTCTGAAAAATTGTACATCCAATTGTAAAAGAGATAAGGGAAGAGAAATTGCAAACAATGACTCGGCGATTTTAGCGAGGTTCGGAAACTCCTACTCCTCGGCTCAAGACCCCTCTTAAGACTTCCCAATCCACTATGGCTTCTCCTTACGGATGGAGAGCAAACCTTTACATGAAGCAACTCCTTGCTTCTCTTTCCTGCTAGGAGAACACCCTTCTCCTAAGCTTCTTTTGGGTCACACCAACCCTTACAAGTTTGTAGAAAAGTTTGTAGTTGAAATACAAGATTGAATCTCTCTCAAGATAGATATACAAATTTAGCTCTTAACTAGAGTATATATGAATATCAATAAAGTTCAAACTCTATGAATGATATGAATGAGAGAAGATGAAATATGTGAAGAATAAAAGCTCTTATGAACTCAATAGGATCTCTCAAGTATAGAATAGAGCAAAAACTCTTCGAATCCTTAGTTGAATCTCTCAAGTATAGTATATGAATGAATGAGAGAGATGGAGAGAAAAAATGAGAACAAAAGCTCTCTTTGATGCTTGATGAGGTCTCTCAAGTGTTGGCTCCCTTGCATGCCCATAATGTCCTTACATTGTATATTTATAGGCCCTTGGAAGAATATAGCCGTTTGGGGGCATTATGGTAAGTTCCCAGGAAGTCAGATGGTTGAAATAGCCGTTGGGAAGCTTCTGCCCATTCATCTAACTGGTTACAAGGCTTAAACTACTCGAGTAGATGAAATCTAGATCTCATCTAACCGGTTACAAGTTGTTGTCTAACCGGTTACTTGAATGCAAATGATTAAAGACATTATTCTGGCTTAGTTCAACTAAACGGTTACAAGCTTCATCCTAACCGGTTACATCAATGGCCAAGAAAAGTTTTATTCTGTTAAAGCACATCTAACCGGTTATATAGCTTCTTCTAACCGGTTACATTATTGGCTAAGAAAAAATCGTATTCTGTTTAAGTACATGTAAACGGTTACTTGAGTTCTCCTAACCGGTTACGAGAAGGTAGATACAATGTTTTGTATGTTGATCTAAACGGTTAGAACAATTCTTCTAACCGGTTACAAGGTGCGGATAAGAAGATCAAGCTTTCTATTTTGTTTCATCTAAACGGTTAGATGAAACTTCCTAACCGGTTATAAGGTGGCTTCAACCATGTTGCTTTCTGTTTAGCTCATCTAAACGGTTAAATGAAACTTCTTAACCGGTTATATGGTCATCAAATTTTAGGGACATATAAATACTGTAAATGTCTTTACAGTATTTATATGTCCATTTACTTTAAGTTTACAATGTAAATAAGGAAGTACCCCCCATTTGGATTCAATAAAAAATACTAGAAAATTGAAATCCAACTAAATCAAAATGTAGAAATTCAGTTTTAGTACAAATTTGGATTTTTGACAGTTTTGGTAAAAATGAATTCGTATGTAGACCATTGTAGAATGGATGAAAAAATCCCATAAAATCAGTTTAAGCTATTTGAAGTATAAAGAGTTATTACCGGGAAAAATTATTTTGAAATAATCATTATTTCAAAAATTCATTTTTTACACTTAGCAATTTTTCATACTTAGCCAAAAAGACAGTTTTTCATCAGGCGGATATTGGGTCCTAAAGTCCGTTACCAAGTCATTGTAATGAAGGCTTTATAGATGAGCAAATATGTTCTAAGCCTTAGCATTTACTTTCTAGAGACCAAAGTGAATCATGTAATTGATGTGCATGGTCTTAACATTTCTAGCACAAGTAATGAGTTCTTTCAAAGCTTAAGCAAGCTTGAACTAACTCATTCTTTAGCAATGACTTCATGTGTCTATTATATATGTGAATGAAGTGCATAGTTTATTGCTAATGGTCAAAGGAACTTATGAATGATGACATGCATAGTCCTATAGAGATGAGCTTCAAATGGATTCATAAATACTTTGACATTGAATCCTAAACACTCACCATTCTATCTACCCCTTTCTTGAAGTTTTGTCCATGATCTTTAGGCTTTAAGGTATCCTTGCTTTCATCCTTTCTTTGAGTTGCTTTCTTCCTTGTTGTAGTCCAAACTATCTTTGGATGGACTTTGCATTTGGCTTCTTGCAACTTCAAGTCTTCTTTGTATCCATTGCTTTCCTTGATGTGATCTTGAATAATGGAATACTTGGAATGATCTCTATAGCTTCATTGAGGTTCTTCTTTGAATGTAAATTATCTATAACACTCAATGTTTCTTTGAATGTAAATCATCTATAACATTCAATGTGAACATTAGTCCTTAAACACCATTAATGGTTTGTTATCATCAAAACATCTAGATTGTCATTGGATGAAATCCTTAAGGTCAACAACAACATACAAGCATACATTTCCAAGTATACTAAAACACATTAAGGCAAGTCATGCAATATCTAAGCATATTTACACAAGTATGCATTTTATATGAAAATCTCGTAAATCAAGTATACCGACACAAGTATACTAAGCTAAGAGAGATATGCCTAAAACAAGTATACACAGCACAAGCATACTAAATGAAATCTAAACTCACAGAGCAAGCATACAAGTTCAAGTACACTATATGAGATCTAAATGCACAAAACAAGTATACAGTTTCAAGTATACTAAGTAAGATTCAAATATCCAAAGCAAGTATTAATTCTCAAGCTACAACTAATCCATGATTTACAACTTGAAATTGAATGTGAAATCAAAGTAGAAAGACTACGACATGTGGTCACTAGACCAAACAAGTGTTTTCGGGTAATTACGACCCACAAGGCACTACCTAGTGCGTACATGCATTTATTTCGGGCAATTACGACCCACAAGGTACTACCTAGTGCGCACTTATGACTTAGAAAACTCTTGTCTCCGTACTAGAGCCAAACCCTAGCCATCACGTGAAATATATCCTTACAAGCTTTCCAAAATCAATAAGTCCAAAACTTATACAAAAATCAATAAGTTAGACCAAACTTATACCAAATCCACTAATGCATAAAGCCATATTCCACGCACAAATAAGGTTGAATCCACACAAATCATGTCCTAGAATTTAAGTCTAGATAGCATATGACATATCAAGTCTCCAATATGCAATTTATACACTAAAACAATAATATTTTACAACAATTGAACCACATTACCACACTAGGCCACAAGTACTAAATAAGTCCCAATTTAGTAACTAGCTTCTAAGGTAAATAATTGTAATATTCTAACAAGCTATACACCTACACAAGATATATCTAAACAAGCTATGCAAGTCAATGATATTCTATATCATGCTAAGTCCAATTACCATTTCAAGATGTCTCAAGTACTAATCTACATCAAATTAGTAACATGCTCACAAAGTGATTAAACAGACCACATTTTAAGGGATTATCAACTTATTACCTTCAATATCAATTTAAGTGACCAATACACTTAAAATAAAATTAATTAAGCTCATTAATTAATTTTTCTCTAGATATTCAAACATATCTAAATGTCCTCAATTTAATATATGTTAAAGAACTCACTAAGGCCTACTTTAATATCACATTACAAGTTGATTCCATACTTGATACAATTAGGTAAATTAAACTTTCACAAAAGATAAATATTAAATAAAATTTGCAATTCTTATTCAAATAACCCCAATTTAATATATATCAACCACCATACCAAGGTCTAAAATTCTAGCATGCCACAATTTAATTCTAAGTTGCCTAGCATCATGAGAATTAAATCTTAAACAAAGAAAATAATTAAATTAAATTCTAAAAACTTGAATAAGGCATGCTCACAAGTTGTATATACTTATAAAACAATCAATACAACAATAATATAAACCTAAGACACCCCCTACCTCAATTTGAGATGAAAATCTCAAAGGCCATCAAAACGAAACGGCTCCGAATCCGACAATACTTCGGGGTTTCGTCGGGGACAACGCCATAAATGATAAACTCCAAAGAGGACCTATGAAAATCACATCTTGACTTCAAAACCAAACTCAAATTTTTGCCAGAAATGGGTTCTAATAAGGGTAAAAGAAGCGCGTAGTCAACACGAACACAAAACGCAAAGGCCCTACTATGTTCTGACAAAGAAATGAAGTTCAAATGAGGAGAGAGAAGGTGGCAGCCTTCCTTGGGCTGCCATGGAAGCTTTAGGTCGTGCAAGAGAGTGGGGAAGATGAAAAAATAAAATATCTCATCCCCCTTTTATAGAAATCTCAAAAAGGGCCCCTAACGGGCCCCGCCGGGTCTGGAAAAGTGAAATTTGAGTAGACGGGCTCAAATGATGAAACTCTATGAATGAAAAAGATTCAAAATGAGAAAATAAGAATAATGGAATAAACGGTGTCAAAAACCGGGTCCCGAGCAGAAAGTTATGCCCCAAACAAGTTTGGCGCAAACTATGGCCAAAAACCCTAAAACTAGAAAACATCGACCAGAAGGGATTTCTAAGAGTTTACGACTCGACGAAAAGTGAAAATGAATCCCGTACGAGGATCCAGGCTCAAAATAAGATAATTTGTAACAACTTTCATTAACTGTAATGGCCCCCACAAAAAGGGTTAACTGCAAAATTGTCCCAGAATAAAAATATCTTCCAAAAGATATTTTCTTGGATACTCCTAAAATAAAATATCTTCAAAAGATATTTATGAAAAACACCCCAAGAAAAGAAATTAATTTCAAAGAATTATGCATCCATGCCCCTATGGACACCGGGAACAACCAGAGTACTTTCCTACAAAAGTAAAGATACGTATTTCGTGAAAACCACTCACGATAAAGATACGTGAAGTCAAAAACTAACTTCGAGCACAAGAAGTGAGGTTTTACCAACAAAGTGACAAACGGGGAAAAGGCGAAATAGGGAAAAGGATGAAATAGGAATAAGGACAAAAAAGTGAATAGTGTTGAAAAACGAAAATTGTGGAAATGACTCGGTCCTCAAAGGAAGTTGTCAATCCATGGAAAAGAGTCTTAGAAACCATTTCCGAGCACTCAAGATGACACTAAGTGACGAAAAACCATCCACAAAAAAGAAAAGACAACGGAAAAAATTTATCCGCAAAATTTGAGGAAAAAGGAAAAGGAAGAAAATGACCGGGTCATTACAACCTTCCCACCTTAAAGGGATTTCGTCCCTGAAATCCAGCCCCAACAAAACAAAAGGCGAAACTAGGATAACTTCGGAGTACATCTCCGAGTACCCCACGACATGCTACGAGAGTAATTCCAAAACTAGAAGACAACACGCAAACCAATGCCATTCGCACCCATGTGCTTATGACAGGACAACCTCTTAAAAGAAAAATGACCGCTCGGCTACACGACAAGTCAAAGGTCACTCACAGAACCCAACGCCAGACAAAGGAATGGAAGACAACAACCGTAAGCATTTCTCCTGATGAACCATCATACTGATCCAAAAACAACACCCAAAAGAACTCCAAGATAATCACGTATCAAATCAAGGTACATAACAAAGACAACATGGCAGTACGAATAGCGACCAGAACCAGCTCACGACGTACTCAAATGTGTGGTAGCAACGATAGTACCTAGTGCCCGCCCATACTTACTCGTCAGTAAGGTAGCATCGATGGCAACTAGCACTCACCCACAACACACAACTTTGTACAGTAGCATGATAGTATAAGGTACTTGTTCATAACCTACCCCCCACTAGGTCTACCCATGAAACCTTTCGATACCAATGACATCAATGTCGTGAATCATCATTACCAAAAGTACTACGGAAACCAGGCATCTTGTGAGAGTTGGGGTAGAAAATCCTAAAGCTCTGACAACAATGTCACAGGCACCGCTACGCTTAAGCCCTTAAATCCTTAATACCACAGAACCAACAACTCCAATGTCTCGAAATTTCAGATATCATCCTGAAATAGATCAACTATAAAACCACACCGCAATCAAACATCGGATCAAAATCCCTATCATGGATGACTAAATCCTTAAAATACAAGTCTACTAAGTGGTACACACATCAAGTCCTGACAACCAAAGTCACAAAATGAATCTCTCAAAACCGTGCTTGGCATCACCAAGCTAAATCAAAATCCTTTAATTTCAATCCACAATCAATCACTGGAACAATAATTCCTCAAAACTACGCCTAGCCATAACTAGGACGAGAAAACTCCATAAACAAGCCAAATCCAACAACGATCTTTCAAAACCTCTCCTAAGAGTCAACCACATCCAGGTCTCCAAAAACCAAAGCAAGTCTCCAAAAGACATTCTCAAAAGAGCATTGAGCTCACCTCATGAATCAACCAAATCCTCAATCAAATGGACATAAGTCCCCGAAAATGATCTCACACAAATCAATTCACTTTGAGCACCACAACCCCATCTCTGAAAGAAAGACAATAAGGTCAAAAACTTCACCCCCTCCATGGAAGTAAGTCGACCAAAATCCACCAAATACTCACCAAGGACTCAAAATGACAACAATAATCCTCACGGACCAACCAACCCCAAACCGTGCACAAGGCAACGAAGAGTAGAGACTCACTCCTTGTGAAGTCCCAAACACAGACTAAGAAAAGGTGAGAACCCTATCCCCCCTACAAGTGTCAACACGACGAACACGAAAAGGAAACATTTTTCCCACCTTAAAGAAATGGACAGCTCAAGACAAAACAAATGTGACAACAACCTATCTTAAAACAACGTGAGCCCTTACCACACTGGTAAAACTTTAACAATCCATCTCTAAATCTAAAGGTGACACTACAATTGACACTAACGGTGCAATGCTCTCACCAACCCCAAACGTCAATCAATCAACTTGATCCCAAAAGCGTCATTACGCAAGGAAAACTCAAAGAAAGCGACAACTATTGACATACCAATAACAACCAAATCAATCACTACGACTGATCCCCAACACAACATCATCATCATCGATCAAAAGGACAACGCCTATCAAAACAAAAGCCAAAGCTGATTCCAGCCAAACTGCGCTCGTAGCTAGCCAACATGGTAGCATGACAATGCCATGTACCCGCCCACAACATACCCGCCCACTAAAATTGCAATCTCAGAGGAACCTTCCAAAACAACAAGGTGCCCAAAAGGTCTAAAGCCTAATCATTGCCCAAAATCAACAAATCCAGTACTATGGTCGTGCCTAATGGCTCACCCCACTAGAGCCTAAACAAAAGGTGTCTCTCCACCTATCCAAAGTTAACTCTAGGTCAACAACAACCTAAACTACAATGAAATTATGACTACAATCACCATCAACCTCAACTCGTGCCTCAATGACCAATCCCGTGTTATGCCAAATATGCAATACAATAATGCATATACAAATATAATCTAGCATACATCATGTGTCATGCTCTTTACATTAGAATCAAAACAAGCTAAACAGATAGCATAACATATATAGCACGTAAGCACATAAACATGTTATCAAGCCAAAAAAATGTTATCATAAAGCATATTAACACGTAAAACAAAGCAACAGAAATGTGATATGCATCCAAAACCCGTTGTCCCAAGGTATTCAAACCTGGTAGCTCTGATACCACCTGTGACGGCCTTGGTTTTTAGGCCAGTGCGTCAGTGATGAACCGAAAGGATAATCCGATAACGGATCCAAATGCGGAAGTGAAAATAGAAAACAAGACTCTAAGAAGTTAAAGTGACCTTCCATGAGGTCATGGAACTCAACAAGAACTGATGTGGAAGCAAAAGATCAAAAATATGACAAATAAGCCCCTAGGGGCAAAATAGTCATTTCTGAAAACTATAGATTCGGGTGCTACTGAGCACACTGCTGGAAGGATAATGAAAAACTAATCAAGATGGACTCAAGAATCGCATGATTCGGAGTCCGGACGAAGGAGAAACTGCATGACGAAGAAAAGCAAGCACTTAAGGCAAAAAGGGTAAACTGGTAAATATCCAAGAAGAACTGAGCACACCGTTGGAAAGACAGCGAAAAATTAGCCAAGTTCAAAAAAAAATTCACTTGAATCGGAGTCCGAACGAAGGAAAAAAGCCTAAAATAAGAATTGACGTCGCGGCAGCCCGACGAGGGGCCAGGACAGCCCCATGCGCACGCCCATGTGCGCGCCCATGCATGCCGCGCGCGCGCTGGGTGCACACATGGCTGGCAGCAGCCCATAAAGCTGCTGTATGGTTTTTTTGTCAGAAAAATCCGGAACAGAGGCTGAATTTGGAGGCCTAGATGATTTTTTTTTTTTTGGTAAAAACACAAAGAAGAAACTCCCCTTAAAATTGAGTTTTCTACGTGACTTGTGGAGAATTAAAAAAAAAAAAACTCACTGTAAAATGGCCAAAATGCCCTCCCAAGAAATTTGGTCAAAAGAGCTAAAAAGCTGCTAAAATGAAAACTGGAAGCTGAAACTTCACGAGGGATTTCCGGTACCAAGACGATGTTTTCTGGAAAAACACGAAGAAAAAACCCTCCCTAAAATCACGTTTTCTAATCGACCATCTTGAAAGAAGAAAATAAAACTGATGTGAAGGTCTAGAATACCCTAAATCAGATTATGCAACAAAACCTCAAAATGAGTTCCTAGGAGGCTCAAATTGCCAAGGAAGAGGTTTTTCTTGAAAACGATCATGCACGCAAACGTAACTTATCTATTAGGATGTGCCACAATGGTCCATGGCTTAAAAATACCACTGATGCAAAATTCGACCCCCCAGCGGGCAAAAAGGCAAAGATGAACAAGAAAAGGGAAATTTGAAAACCAAAATTAACAAATGATTTCAAATTACCATTTGGCCCTTGGCCACACTTCATGCATGATTAATGAAACCCTATGAAAGAATAAAAATGGAATTCCCACACCTGATGCAAGCATAGTGAAACAATGACTTTGCATTTTTCAATATTTTCATAATATTTCATGAAGTTAAAAGTTACATAGGATACAAATTAGATGTTATTGGCCTATGGCCTCATCTCATACATGTCAAATACATTGTAAAGAGTGTACTTATGTACACATTACAAAAATAGAATCAAATTTACACATTTTGACATATAAAGCTATAAATGGCATTTCAAACCAACATTTACAAGAAATGAGAACTTCAAGTCTACAAATCATCCAAGCATGATGTGAATCCCGAATCTTGATCCCGGTACCTGAAAAATATCCCCACTACATGGGTGAGTAACATAAAGCTACTCGTAGGAGATGAGCATGCATCGACCTAGCGTTTTACAATTATATCACTTTAAGGTGAAACATGTCAAAGGGGTTCATGCCACCTAACGTCTATGTCAAGTGAGACTCAGGGATCATCCTAAGCTACTCATATAATTTAAAGTGAACAACGACATACAAGTATACATACTCAAGTATACTAAATAATGTTAAACATGTTATATGTGATACCCCCGAATTTCCAGATGCGGGTTGGCCAGGCCCACGCCCGATAACCCGAGGATATCAAATCAATTAGCAATAATCGAACACAGAATACAAATAAGAAAAACAAGAATAAATAAAATGCTGAAAAGAAACTAGAATAATAATCCAAAAAACTCAGAATAAAATTTAATTAACAAAGAATGATTCTGATACATCCTACTTCTCCATTTCTATTACAACTCGGGAATTCATCTAGTGGACCCCTAAAATATCTCACTGAACTCAAAAGATTGGAAACGAAACCCAAGTCTAAAATATGAAATAAAACCCTGGTCATCGGTGGAGTGAATAACTGTATCTGCTCAGCACGATCCAGCTCCAATTCTGGAACTAACAAACACCTGTAAAAATAAGAGTGGGTCAGGCCCACATGCAAATTCTTCTCTAACTACAATCCAAATAGTGACTCGATACGCAGATACACCCTAGATATCTCAACAATAGCTATCTATTCCATACATATATATATCCACACTAAGGGACATTCACTGGACTACAGTAGGGGTCTCAACCTGAATAGAAAGTAACATGCGAAAACGCACCCAAAGGTGGGCATGAGTACCTAGACCTAACAGGGTACATCTCAACCTACTATAGCCAGTTACGCATCCACTGCATATACGCACCCTAACCAACGAGTCTGAGGCTCAAGCTCATCTTGTGGTACCATAAACATATATATAAAGTCCGTCCAAAACCAGGGTATGTAGTTCAAATATATATTGAACTGACATACAATAAATAAGCTAGTTAGTCTATCAATTTATTCAGTTGATATGACTTAACTATCATCCATTAATCCAGGAAGCCACTCAACTTAGTTGCAGTTGATTTGACTTAACAGAAGTAGGATTCAATATTTTTAAATCCATTCCTTTAATCCATTAGGTTAGGTTTAAGCGTTTTGAGCTAAACCGTCCCCTAGTATGTCACCGTCCTATACCGGTGCATATAATCCTCCATATCCATGTAATTGACAGAATATATTTATTCAGCAATTTAAACCCAAAACCATGTAAAAATTACAGACTATCAATAACAGTACAACAATTTAATAACTAAAACCAAAAGCCCGGTAATTGCAGAATAGTTTATACAACACTACAGAAATTACAGTTCAAAACCATAATCCAATTACTTGTAAGATAATATCTAAGATCCCACAATTAACATCTAAACCATGTAAATTACAACCTATAAATAACAGTATAGCAATTTACAATCCAAAACCATCCCAAATAATTACAGAAGACTATTTATAGTTTCAGCAATTTAAATCCAAGAGTTAAACCATGTATTTGCAGGAAACGGTTTAAAGGTTCAACAACTAGCATCCATAGCATGCGTAGATCACATCTAATATATCAATGACTCTATCATGCATTAAAAATAAGTTTTTTAAATCACATTATAGTCCCATAAATTGCTAGATTAATTTGAGCAACTTAATTTTCTTCATCAGGTAACTGCGTGCTAAGTTGTACACTGATATTCTGTTTAATCTGTTAGCACAGAGCCCCAATAAGCTACAAGTCTAATTGTTATTCAAAAGACCCATCACACATTTAAACTTTAATTTAGAACTATATTATAGCCCCTTAAATTGTCAAATTAAAATTAGACAATAAATTTCCTTCCAACCGTTACCCGTACGCACAATTGTTAAATTAGCACACTGTTAATTTCATTCACTTAGAGGTCAAGCTTACTCAATTTAAGGACTTAATAACTCTCAAATCCAACCTTCTAATCCCTCTGTAAAACCCCAGAGTCAATAGAAATGTTCCCATGCTCCAACAGTATCCAAACAGTTCGTAGAATTTTTATCAGAAAATTACTATTTGAAAGAGCCTGCTCTAAATTCCAAGAGCAGGCTCTTTTTTGAGCCTGGATCCGGCTATAAGAATATAGAGCCAGCTCAATGAGTGTGGGAGCCGGCTCCCACATCCATGGAGCCGGCTCTCACCTCCTTTGAGAGCTTCCAGTCCCCGTTTGCTCCGTCCTCGTCCTTCTGCTTCTTCTTCGGCCTATGTCCACCCTTCAGTTGATTTCTAAAACTTATCCTAAGGTCTTATTAATACCAAAATAGACTCCCAATGGTTTTAGAACAACAATTTGAAATCAAATACAGAGATTTAACTAAGCAATTTACTAGCATGCTTAAAAAGGAAAACTGGAACAGACAATAACGAATTTATTTCAGACCACTTTCTCAGACAACAAATAATGAAATTTGACATATAATAATCATGCAAGATCCATTTAAGACTCAACAAATTCCCTAGAGTCTAAAATTACAACCGGACTAACAAGCTTTTCCAATAAAACTGAAAACAGATGTGTACGAATTCTGTAATAGATTCGACTACAACCCAAACAGATTATTAATATAACATACAATTAACATGTCAGTTTTAGTTTATAATTTATTTAACCCTAGAGACTACGTAGGTGCACAGAACATAAGCCAAAGGGAAGGAGAAAGTAGAAGAACTTGCCTGTAGCTTTGGTCTCAAAACTGTGTTGTCGTCTTCCTAATTTCCGGCAACCACTGACCACCTTCAAGCCTCCTATGGTTTTGGTTTAATCCACCACAACTCTCCCTTGGCCCTCTCTGTTCTCCTTCTAAGTTTTGTTCTGCTTTTCTCTCGTTCAATTCTCTCCAAACTCTCTGTATTTTCACTGTGTCGTGAATAGGGTTATCAAACCCTAGGGACGTATAAGTTATATATTTATAACTAACTCCAAATCCTAAGTCAATAAAAACCCTAGACGTAAATCCTAATTAATTATGTCGGCAAGTCCATAAAAATACTAAAACCCTAAAAGATAATTCATACACTTAATTTAATTAAACAGTTACGTCCATGCAAGAAAATAATTAATAATACAATTAAAGTAAGCATAGCAACCAAAAATACAATTAATTTAATTAAAATATACTTAACCAAATAAGGCAATTCAAATACAAAACTAACAGTTTAAAACAAATAAACCAATTAAACATTTAAGCAACTAGCCACATAAAAAAAAAAAAAAAAAAAAAAACAATAAAGATATGTTGTTTAACATATATTAATTTGAGGTTATCCGAATTTGATTTGAAATCTAGAGAATTTGATTATCTTGTTTAATTAAATTCTATCTAATGGATCCATGGATCTATTGGTATTTTAGAAGTTGTTTCTATATTCAAATCATGGACTTGAACTTGTTATGTATTCACTTTGTTGTATTTTGAGCATTAGACAACTTTGTTGTTATACTTATATTCATGAGAACATGTTTTTTTTATTGAATATATTGATGCTATGTGTAGTGAATTGCACACTTTGTAATTGACATTATGTATGTCATTTTAGAATTGAAACTCTAAGGCATGGATTGTGTAGTTTCAACCTACTTGTGCATGAAATGTGGTTTTCGTGCATTATATAAATTACGTATAAGTTGTGAACTTATTTGATTATTTTGGATTCTCTTGGGATATGGTTATTAGTAACATGGCTAGAGTTTGGCTCTAGTACGGGGACGTAAGTCTTCTAAGTCATTGAGATAGTGCGCACTTAAGGTGGTCTTCCCTGCGGGTTAGTGTCCGGAATAACCATTGAGGTCTCAGCAGAATTCCGAGCTTAGATGTCCAAGTCTTCCACTATTTGGTTTCGCATTCAATTCCAAGTTAACAATCATGTTTATATTGTAACTTGTGGTTTTGGTTATTGGCGATTTTGATGTTGTTAAGTACATCCATGTTTATGATTTTAATGAATCATTTTGATGTTGTTAAGTACATTTATGTTTATAATTTTAATGAATCATTTTGATGTTGTTAAGTACATCCATGTTTATGATTTTAATGAATCATTTTGATGTTGTTAAGTACATCCATACTAAATTGATATATTTAGTTGATTTCACACTTTTAGATTTCTAGTTGATAACCTAGAGAACCTATGTCTTGATGTGTGGTATTAGATATTCTAATTATGCTAAATTGTTATATTTAGTTGATGTTGCATTTTAGACTTCAAGTTGATTACCTTGAGAATCTATATGTTGTTGCTTTGTGTAAGCATGCTCCTATGTTGTTGCTTTGTGTAAGCGTGACCCTATGTTGCTAAAATTGCACGAATGAGGTGATTGATGCTAGAAATGATCTTAGGTAGTTAGGATGCTCCTTGAGTCTCATCTTTGACATAGACGTTAGGTGGAATGAACCTGTGACAACCCGAATTTTTAGAGTTTAATTTTAAATTTTATACTCTTGATTTTTAGTTGTCAACAAAATTGATTATTTTGTTTTAATTGGAGATTTACCAATTGGAGGTTGGATTATTGATTATTGATTATTGAATTGGAGATTTACCCAATTAAAAGATTTAATGGGTTTAATTTTTGTTTTCATAATTAATTTGATTAATTATGATTTAAGGCTTATCAATTGCAAATTGATTATTTTGTTTTAATTGGAGACTTGGTGAGTTACTTAATTGAAATTTTTAATGGGTTGATTTATTTATGTTGAAATTGAATTTATATTTTATTCTATGAATTTTAGTTGTCAAGATTGACTCTTTAATTTTAAATTTGAGATTTATCCAATTAATATTTTAATTGGTTTTTATTTTAGTTTTGTATGCTAAAGCTCCTGGATGAAATTAGTGAAAGAAGATTTAATTGGTGATTAATTTTTGTTACATATGCATAGATGATTTATATATTTCATTTGATGAGATTATTGGATCAATGGGTGGTCTGCCGAATTGGATGAGAAAAATAAATGGGTTTGTTTACTTGAAGTTTGTTGCATATAATATATATATATATGGTGCAAAATGCTACCAGCAGAATGAGAAAAGGTTGGTTTTGGTGATTTTTTTCGTAGGCCCAGTGGAGTTAATTAATGGGTTTGATTTTTGACACAAGGTTTATGCATATATATATTGTATCAGTTTGAGATAGAAGGAAAGCAGGATCCGAAATTGTGGGGGAAAAGAAATGGAAATGAGTTCTTATGGGGTCCACCACTTGTTATTTATGTAATAAATTTGGTGGAGTTTGACACTATTCACGTTCTGATGTGTTGGGTAAGATTATATTCTTTGTGTATGGAAATAATAGAATAAGAGAATTGAAATTGGTGATGATAGCTTCTTTTGTTGCGGGTCCCACTGGGATATTTTTTTTTTTTAGGCCAAAATCCATTTTGGCTATAATAGTCACGTGTGGGCTGTATATATGATGAGGGGAGTTATATTATTGTATATGGAAAGTGAAGAAAAGATAAGAAATAAAATGATGATGGGCGGGCCCAAGGCTAGGAAATTGTTTGGCCAAATTCACTTTTTGGCTTTGATTTTTCTGCACATAACTTTGTGTACGTGGGTTGATAAGATGAAGATAGAATATGAAATTATGACTTTTAAGCATTTTGTATTTGCTTTTGTGTGGTGGACTGTCAGCCGAAAGTAGGCTTGTTTGGAAAGAGATTAGTATTATGATAATACCTTTGGTGAGCTGTTTTGCATGTGTCGGTGGATTGCCTATTTATATCGGTATCAGTTTGTGAGTTTGAGAATGATACAAAGAAAAGAATTAGAGATAGAGAGAGACGTAGTGTCAAGATTTTATGTGCACAGACACAGTGATGAGGCCGAGATTGTTAGATGACAGAGAGGGCCAAAGATTGGTGCTCAGATGAATTTTTATTTTACATGGTAGGGATCATCATACCTTGAATGGCTTGGATGATTTATTTCAAATATTTTGTTAATTATTATTTTGCTAAAATTGCATATATGTATTTTGTTTAAAAACATATATATATATATATATTTTTGTGAAGCAAATTTATCATGAAACTTCTTGAAATCCTTGTTATGATTTTTCCTACTGTCTCACCCTCCTACAGTTTCAGGTACCGAGAATGAACTTGGATCATAATAGCGGGCTTAAGTGGAAGAGTTGGTTTTGAGGAATTAATTTTATTATTTAGAGAATTTGTATATTCATTTTTGAGGAATTGATTTAGTCAATAAAGGTTATTTTATTTCTTTTGAGATCCTGGGAGTGTACAATTGATGTATTTTGATTTGAATAATTCAAGGAATTTATTTAGAAAAAAAATTCGGGGCGTTACAAAACCATAATAATTAAATCATGCAAACTTATAAAATGTAGATCGATGCATGCTCATTTCCTACGAGTATCTTTATGTTACTCACCCCTACGATACTGGGGCATATTTCAGGTACAAGAATCAAGGTTGCGATTCTCATCATGCTTGGATGGTTGGTGGACTTGAAGATTTTTATTTCTTGTAAAGGTTGGCTTGAAAAGTCATTTGTAGCCTTATATTTCAAAATATGTATATTTAAATTTAAACATGTAATGTGTACACGAGTACACTCTTTTCAATGTATTTGACATGTATGAGATGAGGCCGGAGGCCAATGACTTGTATTTTGTATCCTTTGTACTTTTTGACTCCATGAAATATTATGAATATATTGAGAAATGTTAAGTAATAGTTTTGCCATGGTTGCATCGGGTGTGGGAAATTTGTTGTCATTCTTTTATAGGGTCTCATTATTCATGTTTGAAGTGTGGCCAAGGGCCAAAGGGTAATTTAAGGTCATTTGTGAATTTTGGTTTTCAAAATTCCAATTTCAATTTCAATTTCGCCTTTTTGGCCGTTGGGGGGTCGGATTTTGACTCGACCATTTTTGGGAGCCACGGACCATTCCCGCGTGCTCAAAATCACCATTTACATTTGTGTGCATATTCGTTTCAGCCTAGAAATGCATTTGGGGTCAAATGCATACTATTTGCAAAGTTGCATTTTTGCCGTTTTGAGCCTAATCTGATCTAAGGACATTTTGGGATTTTCACATGAAAAATAAAGTTTTCTTTTGACATGGTTGACCATAAAACATGATTTTGAGGGGGGTTTCTTCTTTGTGTTTTTTTCAAAAAGGCCCAGAAAGTCCTCAAAATTGCATTTCAATGTTGCATTTCAAGTGTAGCTTATAGCAGTTCGAGCGCTCTAAAGGGGGTTCGAGCGTTCTAACTTTGGGCAGAACTCTCGGGGCAATTTACGAGCGCTCAAAGCCCTTGCTCGAGCGCTCAAGGTACTATTCACAGGAGGTGTGTTTGTGTGTTTAGTTCAGCAATGCACTTCCAACTTCAGATTGTTATAACTTCTTCGTTTTAACTCTGAATTGGTCCGTTCTTGAATCTAAATTGACCGCGTTGAAGTAAGTTTTCCAATGGTACCAATTTCAGATTCAGATTATTCTTGTAACTCATGATATTCAAGTTTTAGTAAGGTAGTGTTTGTTTTTGGTTCGAACCGGGATAGGGTTTCCCTTCCTTCGACTTCAGAACTTGATATCTTTGTCATCCGGACTCCGAATCAAGTGATTCTTGAGTATAAATTCATTAATTTTTCGTTGTCTTTCCAATGGTGTGCACGGTGACACCCATTTCAGTGTGGAATGACCATTTTACCCCTAGGTTCATTCTTATCCGTTTTTGAAACGTTGTTTCCGCATTTACTTCCTTTGGGTTTCGTGACCTCGTTGAGGGTCACATTGGTGTCACAAAGGAGTGTTGTATCTCTAGAAATCATTGTTCTATCTTTTGTTTCGGCATTTTGGATCCGTTTCGGGTCATCACATGACACACTGGGTTGAAAAATCCAGGGTCGTCACACGGTCGGCTGATGAAGCTCCATCGGTCAGCTGACGATTCCCTCGAGACCATTCCAGTAGGCTTTTTAGGAAAAATCCTTGTTTCGGCCGGTTGATGATTGGGGTTTGGCCGACCGACGGTTGAGTTTCAGCCGGTTGACCATTGCATTTTAGTCGACCGATCCTCCCTGGAACCCTCTCCTTCTCAGTATCTATTGGACAGCTTTGTTATTCCAACTTTGGGAGATCATATCTCTTTTATTTCGAATCCAATTTGGGTCATTCTTGACTCTAAATTCAAGAGCTCGTAGTTAGCTATCCAATGGTACTAACCACACATCATAACTCTATCTATGATGAGAGTTATTCCAGTTTTAGTAAGATAGGTTCATGGTAATTCTTAAACGATGAAGGCCACCTTGTTTTAAATTCATATCTTGTCCGTTCGAACTCAGAATCAGGCAATTCTTGAGTCTAACCTTGTTTATTTTTTTGTTGTCTTTCTAATGGTGTGCTCAGTGGTACCTATTTCAATTTAGAAATGACCATTTTGCCCTTGGTTCATTTCTTTTCAGATTAGGCATTCTTGCTTCATTTGTTTGGCTCATGTGAGTTTAGTGGCTTTATGGGGAGTCACTTTAGTGCCTTAGGGATGATGTACATCTCTTGAGGCCATTCCGATTCTTTTGCTTCCACATCTTGGATCCGGTTCGGGTCATCACAGGACACGCTGGGTTGAAAAATCTAGGGTCGTCACAAAAATTTTAACCATAAACAGATAAAACAAACACACACACAATTAACTGTAAAAATGGTGCAACAACAAAATCATACCACCAAACAACAGATACAACACACCAATTACCATCACAAATTGTATAAAACATTGCATTCCCTTACACAAATAATATTTTTCATAATTTGCAATTCATTTTTCCACAATTTAATGATAACAAATAACTTCTATCACGAATTATACTGGAATATCTGGGCCACATATTGGAACTGGCGGGAACAGGCACAGGAGAGGATTCCTGCCCGTGTGAACGACTAGAGTAGACTGCAGAATTAAATAATTGAATAGACCTTTAATTTAAACAACTTGGAACCACTCCATTGCATACTATTTTGTATGGTCTAAAGTGTATAACATGTAAATACATCCTCTCAATCATATGATTAGTTAAATGTTTTATGAATTATGAGTAGAAAACACAGTTTGTAGCTACAATTTTGTAGGCCATTGTGTTGTATGGTATAAACTTGTTTTATGAATTGCTATAGCACAATTATAAATTAGAGTTTGAAAATTTTGCAATGTATCTCATTTTGATGATCTAAAGAATTTAATACATATACTATCATCTTCTTCAAATTTAATCTAAATTACATGACTGGAGGAGATTCGACTGCAAAATTCTAATAAACCACTATCTATCTACCCTTTGACTATTAAGATGTGCATAATTTAGACGATGATCTTTCACATTTCAAATTAATGAAACATAACTAATAAAACAGAATTTAATATACTATATTCAATCAAATTAAACCTCTGACTTAGGAAAAGGATGGACAGAATTTAATAGGGTTCAATCAATTTATACTGTATTCTTTATCACAGAATAACTTTTCCAGGATTTCACAAATAATCAAACAAAACTAATAACACACAATTTAATATAGAGTAATAACACATAATTTATTTATCACGAATAACTTTTTCAGGATTTCACAAATAATCAAACAAAACTAAAAACACATAATTTAATATAGTGTATTCAACGAAATTAAAACCTCTGCATTTCCGAACAAAATCTAATATAGTTAATTCAAAGAAATTAAAACCTCTGTGTTTCTGAAAACCTTCCGCTCCACAAACCTAACTCCGACTACTGTCACAACAGTCCGACAACTGTAACAATAGCAATAACAACCTCTTCTCGCGACCTTCTTCCACTTCCACCTCCACTTCCGAAAACCTAAGTTCGACCTTGACCTTCTTCCACCTCCACTTCCGAAAACCTAATCGCCTCTACTCCACTCCACTTCTGAAAACACCTTCTTCCACATCCACTTCCGAAAACCTAATCGCCTCTACTCTACTCCACTTTCGAAAACCTAATTCCGACAACCTCTTCTCGCGATCTTTACTCCACTCCAATTCCGAAAACCTAATTTTGACAACCTCTTCTCGCGATCTTCTTCTAAGTCCTCCTCAATCGCTCCTCAATCGCCTTTTTGGCCTTTTGAAAGTAGTTTTTGTAATGACTCAGTCATTTTCTTCCTTTTCCTATTTCCTTAAATTTTGTGAAAAATTTTTTTCCGTTGTCTTTTCTTTTCTGTCGATGGTTTTTCACCACTTAGTGTCGTCTTGAGTGCTCAGAAATGGTTTCTAAGACTCTTTTCCATGGATTGACAACTTCCTTTGAGGACCGAGTCATTTCCACAATTTTCGTTTTTCAACACTATTCACTTTTTTGTCCTTATTCTTATCGTCCTTTTCCCTATTTCGTCTTTTTCCCGTTTGTCGCTTTGTTGGCAAAACCTCACTTCTTGTGCTCGAAGTTGGTTTTTGACTTCACGTATCTTTATCATGAGTGGTTTCCACGAAATACATATCTTTACTTTTGTAGGAAAGTACTCTAGTTGTATAATTCTTTGAAATTAATTTCATTTCTTGGAGTGTTTTTCGTAAATATCTTTTGAAGATATTTTATTTCAGGGGTATCTAAAAAAATATCTTTTGGAAGATATTTTCATTCTGGGGCAGTTATGCAATTAACCTTTTTGTGGGGGCCATTGTGCAGTTAATGAAAGTTGTTACAAATTATCTTGTTTTGAACCTGGATCCTCGTACAGGATTCATTTTCACTTTTCGTTGAGTCGTAAACTCTTAGAAGTCCCTTCTGGTCGTTGTTTTCCAGTTTCAGGGTTTCTGGCCCCGGTTTGCACCAAACTTGTTTGGGGCATAACTTTCTGCTCGGGACTCAGTTTTTGACGCCGTTTCTTCCGTTATTCTTATTTCTCATTTTGAATCTATTTTGTTCACAAAGCTTCATCATTTGAGCGCGTCTTCTTAAATTTCACTTTTCCGGACCCGGCGAGGCCCGTTCATGGCACTTTTTGATATTCTATAAAAGGGGGATGAGATATTTTATTTTTTCATCTTCCCCACTCTCTTGCACGACCTGAAGCTTCCATGGCAGCCCAAAGGAGGCTGCTACCTTCTCTCTCCTCATTTAAACTTCATTTCTTTGTCAGAACATAGTAGGGCCTTTGCGTTTTGTGTTCGTGTTGACTACACGCTTCTTTCACCCTTATTAGAACCCATTTCTGGCCAAATTTTGAGTTTGGTTTTGAAGTCAAATTGTGATTTTCATGGGTCCTCTTTGGAGTTTATCGTTCTTGGCGTTGTCCCCAACGAAACCCCGAAGTATTGTCAAATTCGGAGCCGTTTCGTTTTGATGGCTTTTGAGATTTTCATCTCAAATTGAGGTAGGGGGTGTCTTAGGTTTATATTATTGTTGTATTGATTGTTTTATAAGCATATACAACTTTTGAACTTGCCTTGTTCAAGTTTTTAGAATTTAATTTAATTATTTTCTTTGTTTAAGATTTAATTCTCATGATGCTAGGCAACTTAGAATTAAATTGTGGCATGCTAGAATTTTAGGCCTTGGTATGGTGGTTGAAATATATTAAATTGGGGTTATATGAATAAGAATTGTAAATTTTATTTAATATTTATCTTTTGTGAAAGTTTAATTCACCTAGTTATATCAAGCATGGAATCAACTTGTAATGTAATATTAAAGAAGGCCTTGGTGAGTTCTTTAACATATATTAAATTGAGGACATTTAGATATGTTTGAAAATCTAGAGAAAAATTAATTAATGAGCTTAATTAATTTTATTTTAAGTGTGTTGGTCACTTAAATTGATATTGGAGGTAATAGGTTGATAATCCCTTGAAATGTGATCTGTTTAATCACTTTGTGAGCATGTTACTATTTTGAAGTAAAATTAGTACTTGAGAGATCTTGAAAAGATAATTGGACTTAGCATGATATAGAATATCATTGACTTGCATAGCTTGTTTAGATATATCTTGTGTAGATGTATAGCTTGTTAGAATATTACAATTGTTTACCTTGGAAGCTAGTTACTAAATTGGGACTTATTTAGTACTTGTGGCTTAGTGTGGTAATGTGGTTCAATTGTTGTAAAATATTATTGTTTTGGTGTATAAATTGCATATTGGAGACTTGACATGTCATATGCTATCTAGACTTGAATTCTAGGACATGGTTTGTGTGGATTCAACCTTATTTGTGCATGGAAGATGGCTTTATGCATTAGTGGATTTGATATAAGTTTGGTCTAACTTATTGATTTTTGTATAAGTTTTGGACTTATTGATTTTGGAAAGCTTGTAAGGACATATTTCACGTGATGGCTAGGGTTTGGCTCTAGTACAAAGACAAGAGTCTTTTAAGTCATAAGTGCACACTAGGTAGTACCTTGTGAGTCGTAATTGCCCGGAATAACTTATGCATGTACGTACTAGGTAGTGCCTTGTGGGTCGTAATTACCCAGAAACACTTGTTTGTTCTAGTGACCACATGTTCTAGTCTTTCTACTTTGATTTCGCATTCAATTTCAAGTTGTTAATCATGGATTACTTGTAGCTTGAGAATTAATACTTGCTTTGGATATTTGAATCTTACTTAGTATACTTGAAACTGTATACTTGTTTTGTGCATTTAGATCTCATATAGTGTACTTGAACTTGTATGCTTGCTCTGTGAGTTTAGATTTCATTTAGTATACTTGTGCCGTGCATACTTGTTTTAGGAGTATCTCTCTTAGCTTAGTATACTTGTGTCGGTATACTTGATTTACGAGATTTTCATATAAAATGCATACTTGTGTAAATATGCTTAGGTATTGCATGACTTGTCTTAATGTGTTTTAGTATACTTGGAAATGTATGCTTGTAAGTTGTATAATGTAATACCCCCTAGTTTTAAAAAGGATAAAATTGGAATTTCAATTAGCATGCTCATTACATATATCAAATCAAAAGTGTCAAATGAGCAAGATAGCATCATATAGAATTTAATTAATTTAAATTAATCAAATCTCTATATTTCAAAAGTTATTCAAATGATCCCTAATTAACATATATCAAGCACCAACTCATGGTCATACCATATCTTAAGTCCAAAATGGGAAACAAGCAAAACACAATTTACTAGAATTTAAATCAAATTAAATTCTTTTAATCTTTAGCTTTGAAAACTCATCTAAATTATCTCAAATTAATATATATCAAAGATCAACTTGTGACGGCCCAAGTTTTGTAAACGCGGTGCGTTAGTGATGACCAAAAGATGACCCGATAATGGATCCGAAATGCGGAAGCGAAAGGTGAAACAATGGTCTCTACAGATACAATGCGTCTCTAAGACACCAATGTGACCCTCAACGAGGTCACGGAACCCAAAGGAAACAAATGCAGAAGTGTTGTTTCAAAAACGGACAAAAAGAACCTAGGGGCAAAATGGTCATTTTGTAAAAAGTGGATTCAGGTGCTATCGAGCACACCGCTAGAAAGACAATGACAAATTAGTGAAGTTCAAAAATTTTTTTACTCAATTTGGAGTCCGGACGGGGGAGAAAGGTCAAAAACAAAAATGATGTCGTGGCGGCCGGACGAGGACAACCCACCACTGCTGCAACTGAGAGTAAAAACGGGTATCTAAACGGACTTTTTTGGAAAAACTCAAAGAAGAAATCCACCCTAAAATCAAGTTTCCTACCCCAATCGCGAACGGAAACAAAAAAAATACATTGTAAAATGCCAAGAATGCCCCCAAGAAAATCAGGTCAAGAGGAAAAAAACTAATCCGAGCTACTGCCCAAGTTTTGGAAATAGGGCTCCGGGAGGTTTTTAAATTGCCTAAATTGAAAATACAATCTTCAAATGTACCCATAAGACTTCCAGAAGTTTTGGATCGGTCGTGACGATTTTTAAAAAAAAGTCGATGAATAGTACCAACTATATTTGTACTAAAAATTTGCAAAACCTGGTAGCAAGGATTTTTCGGAAAAATATTGATTTTTGAGGGCCAAGATGATGTTTTCTGGAAAAACACAAAGAAGAAACCCCCCCCCCCCCCCCCCCTCAAAATTGAGTTTTCTATATGAATCGCAAGAAAAAATGAAAAAAATGCATTGTGAAATACCCAAAATGCCCTTGGAATAGAATAGGGTAAAACTCCCTAAAAATGCTACTTAGAGTTTTTGTTTCATCAAGGAAGGTATTGTTTGCCAAAGTGAGCATGCAAGTGTATGTAATATGATAAAATAGATGTGCCACAATGGCCTATGGCCTCATTAGAATACATTTACAACATTTGCATGTCAAACCTCCAAGTTAGAAAAATTACATTTCATAGACAAATCATGAACATGCTAACACTTGCATGTGAACAAGAATGCTTCTAAAGAAGCTCAACTCAGCAAATCACCCAAGCAATTGCAATCTCTAATCTTGTATCCTATACCTGAAATATGCCCTAGTATCGTAGGGGTGAGTAACATAAAGCTACTTGTAGGAAATGAGCATGCATCGATCTACATTTTACAAGTGTACATGATTTAATCATTGTGGTTCATTCCACCTAACATCTATGTCAAAGGTGAGACTCAGGGAGCATCCTAGCTACCTAAGATCATTTCTAGCATAAAACACATCCTTTATGCAATTTCAACAATACAAGAGCATGCTACACATAGCAACAAGATATAACATGCTTACACAAAGCAACTAGTTAGAAACATGCTTACACAAAGCAACCAGATAGAAACATGCTTACACAAAGCAACTAGATATAGATTCTCAAAGTTATCAATTTGAAATCTAAAATGCAACATCAACTAAATATAACAATTTAGCATAATTAGAATATCTAATACCACACATCAAGACATAGATTCTCTAGGTTATCAACTAGCAATCTAAAAGTGTGAAATCAACTAAATATATCAATTTAGTATGATGTACTTAACAACATCAAATCGCCAATTACCAAAACCACAAGTCACAATTAAATATTGGTTGTCAACTTGGAATTGAATGCGAAATCAAATAGTGGAAGACTTGGACATCACAGCTCGGATTTCCACCGAGACAAGGCAAATTTGGAGCTACTAACCCCCAGGCAGCATACCCAACGCGCGAACTTTATAGGGCTAATTTGGAGCTACTAACCCCCAGGCAGCCTACCCAACGCGCTAACTTTTAACTTAGAGGACTCTTGTCCCCGTACTAGAGCCAAACCCTAGCCATCACAGCTTAACAATATCCCAAGCAACTCCAAAATAAATAAGTTAACAACTTATATACGTATTAAACAGTACACGAAACTACCTTCATGCACAAGTAGGTTGTAACCACACAACACATGCTCTAAATCCACAACAACTATAGGATGACAATGTTGAATCTTCAGAGCGCGATTCGTTACGAGCTATAATGACATCACATGTCGAATCTTCAGTGTGCGATTTGCTACACGCTGTAACAATATAATCCAATATTGAAAACATAATTTATAAATCTATTACAAGTCTAAAATCATGCTTCAAACATACTATCAATGCCAATTTCAAGATTTAATCATTAAAGCAATAGAAACGGAATTTAATCAAATAAACTAATTAAATTCCCTAACTTTCAAATCTCAATCAAATGGCCCCTAATTAATGCATATTATACAATATAGCATAGTATATACATACATTCACTAAAATCTCAATTAGGCCAATGGCACAACAAGTAGAATTTAATTATATCATGATAATTAAACTTCTAAATTTCAAAACAACTTCAAATGGTCCCAATTTAATATATACTGGTACACAAGTCCTAGTCATCATGATTATCAAGTAAAAAACTTAATTGGGCCAAGGGAACCATTAAATAGATTTCAATTAATCATTTAATTTAAAATCTCTAGATTTTCATACTTGTCCAAGTACTCTCAAATTAAAGTATGTTAACAAACATACTAAGACTTAATTTAAAAGCATACTACAAGTTCATTTCATGAAAAGTATGGCCATGGGATTTAATCTGTCACCAAAGATAAATATTAAATAAAAAGTGCAATTCTTATTCAATTAATCCCAATTTAATATATGTTAACAAACATATTAAAACTAGATTTTCTAGCATGCCATAATTCAAATCAAAGTTATATATCATCATGAATTTTAAATCTTATACAAAGAAATAAAAATTAATAACTTTCAAGATTTGATACAAGGCATATATATAAGTTGTACAATCATGCTAAACACTCAATACAACACACACAAAAGCCTAAAACATTCCCTACCTCAATTTGAGATGAAAATCTCAAAAGCCATCAAAATGGAACGGCTCCGAATCCGACGAAACTACTAGGTTTTTTCGGGGACAACGCCGTGAACATAACCCCCATGAAAGCCCCATCAAAATCATAACTTGACCTCAAAACCAAACTCAAGAAATGGTCAAAACTGAATTCTAATAAGGGGGAAAGGTAGAGCAGGGCGAGGGGAACAACAAACGTTAAGGCCGAAGACTTTCCATCAAGGAAAAATGAACCAAAAAAGGAGAGAGAAGATGGCAGCACCCCTTGGGCTACCATGGGAGCTCTAGGTCATGCATGAAGAGGGGAGAAGATGAAAAATGAAATATCTCACCCCCCTTTTATAGAAATCTCAAAAAGTGCCCCGAATGGGCCCCGCCGGGTCCGAAAAAGTAAAATTTGAGCAGACGCGCTCAAATGGCAAAACTTTGTGAACGAAAAAGATTCAAAATGATAAAATATGAATAACAGAAGAAATGGCATCAGAAACCAAGTCTTGAATAGAAAGTTATGCCCAAAACAAGTTTAGCGCAAACTAGGGCCAGAAACCCTGAAACTGGAAAACATCGACCAGGAGGAAATTCCAAGAGTACACAACTTGACGAAATGTGAAAATGAATCCCGTACGAGGATCCAGGCTCAAAACAAGACATTTTCCAATAACTTTCATTAATTGCACAATGGCCCTTCCAAAAAGTGAAAACTGCACTTATGGCCCAGAATGAAAATATCTTCCAAAAATATTTTCTTAAAAACCCCTGAAATAAAATATCTTCAAAAGATATTCACGAAAAACACCCCAAGAAAAGAAAATAATTTCAAAGAACTTTGCATCTATGCCCCTATGGACACCGGGAGCAACCAGAGTACTTTCTTGCAAAAGTAAAGATACGTATTTCATGGAAACCACTCAAGATGGAGATACATGAAGTCAAAAACCAACTCCGAACACAAGAAGTATGGTTACGCCAACAAAGTGTCAAATGGGGAAAAGACAAAATAGTGAAAAGGACGAAATAGGGAAAATGACGAAAAGTGAATAGTGTCAAAAAACGAAAAATGCGAAAACGACTCGGTCCTCAAAGGAAGTTGTCAATCCACAGAAAAGAGTCTCGGAAATCACTCTAGAGCACTCGAGATGACACTAAGCGAAGAGGAACTGAACTCAGAAAGGAAAGACAACGAAAAAAAAATATCCGTAAAAATCATGGCCATGCCATTTACCAAGTCTAAAATGACTTATAAGCAAACTACCATTAATCATAATTTCTCAAATTAATACAATACATGCATACAAGTTGTATAAACATAAAAAAAAACATGTAAGATAACAAACATATAACCCTATAACATTCCCTACCTCACTAGAGAAGTGTCTCTTTAGAATCCAAGGCAAAATCAACACAAAATGGCAAACCCTTCTAGGGTTATGAAGAGGAAGATGAGGGGAACAAAATATATTCCAAGTTCAAGCTTGGAAATCAATGGAAGGCACTCAAAAATCAAGGTCAAAGCTTAAGGCTTTAGGCTCCAACCATGGAGGCTAGGGTTTTCTTTACCAAAGAGGGAGGAAATGGAAAATGATGAAGATGAAATGTGAGTGGAGGGGATAGAGATCCTCCACTCACTATGTGCTCTTACACTACCTCTCATACACACACTAATGCAAGATTAAATTGTGAGCCCACACTTGCCACTCATCCAAGGCTCCATCCTAAGCTTAATCTCAAGCCCACACTTGTCAACCATCCAAGCCAACAAGTGCACCAATCCTAGGCCAACATGTGGGTGAATCTCCACCCTCCATGTGTTATCATCCAAGGCCTCAAATTGTCTTCACACAAATGTCAACAAGTGGACCAATGAGAATGTGACACTTGTCACACTTTCCAGAAATTGCAAAAAGGTCCTTTTTGAAAATACCTCCCAAATTAAATTACAAAATGGTCCCTAAGACGAAAAATAATTACTTTACAGTAATTACACAAAAACCCCTAAAGTTAGAAAAATTACAAAAAGGTTATGCATCTATACCCTTTACAAGAAAAGTAAACACTTAGCATGCTTTTCTACAGAAGTGAAAATACACATAGCATGGAATTTAAATATCACGGATGCATACAAAACCGGAATCAAATCCTAACACAAAAAGTGAGGTTATGCCAACAAGTGACAACCGAGAAAAAGACGAAAGGTGAATAGTGTCACAAAAGTGAAAATGACTCAGTCCTCAAAGGAAGTCGTCAATCCACAGAAAAAGTCTCGGAAACCATCCCTGAGCACTCAAGATGACACTAAGTGACGAGAAACCGAACTTAGAAAGGAAAAGATGAACGGAAAAAAAATATCCGTGAAAATCTGAGAAAATGAAAGGAAAGAAATGACCAGGTCATTACAGACCGAAACTCCTGCTGCTGCTATGAAAAGTTGCTGTGTATGTGATGCTAGGCTCATTTCTAAGGCTCTCTAATCTTTATACATGATCCGAACAAGTTTGAAAACATCTCTTAACATCATTGAAGCATTCAAAACATGCTAAAACAAGGGGAAACTCAAAATGACACCCCGTGGAGTAATTTTTCATAAAAATTCAATAAATCGCCCAAAAATAGGTCAAAAGTTGAAACTCAAGGGTTTTGTGCAATATGGACATGCACCCAAACGTAGAAAGACATTTAAGATGCGGTCGAATGATCCGCGACTTCAAAATGCCAAGAATCCAAAATATAACCTCTCAATGGCCAAAAATGCCTAAAAATGCTATAAATGAAACCATAATGCGAAACTTAGAATGAAATGGTGTTTGGCCCTTGGCCACACCTCATACATGATCATGGAAACCCTATGGAACAAAAAGAACGGAATTCCCACGCCTGATGCAAAAGTTATGCTACAATGACTTATGAATTTTCAATATTTTCATAATTAGCCTTCAAAACTAAATTGCATAGAATACATGTTACATGTCATTGGCCTCCGGCCTCATTTGATACATGTTGAATACAATGAAAAGAGTGTACTTATGCACACTTTACATAAATGGAATCAAATAATACAAGTTTGATACAAAGGTTACAAACATGGCATTTCATACGAACACTTACATGAAATAGAAATGCGAAAGCTATATGCCTTCGAAGGAGCGACGAGCATCACGAACCAAGTTTTCATACCTGAACAAATCCCCCAGTAACTTCGGGGTGAGTAAAAAAGTTTACTCGTAGAGAATGAGCATGTATCGACTCAATTTCTTTAGAGATTTTTAGGACTAACATGATACCGTTCAAAAGGGATCATGCCACCTAACGTCTATGTCAAAGATTAGACTCAGGGATCATCTTAAGCTACCATGGAGCATAAGCAACAAGAATCATGATATATCTACATGTATGAAGCAAGTCAAGATTGGGATAATCCAAAGAACACGACAAGAAGGATGCTTGAGTACAGATCAACAAGAATTGCATTTTTAATACAATTAAACAAGGTTTGGAATAATCCGTACAACACGACAGGAAGTACTAGAATACAAGTATCATATTATTAATGGAATTGAACAAGGTTTGGAGCATACCAATTAACACGACAAGAAGTATACTCGAATATAAGTTAACACGAGTTACATTATCAATGCAATTAACATGATCGGAGCATTCCAATTAACGCGATAAAAGTAATACACGAAATCAAGAGCAAAACATAATACCCATGCAATTAAACAAGAATGGAACATTCCATGAAACACAAAAAGAGTTATACATGAATCAAGAACAAGGCATAACATCTATGCAAGTAAACAAGATTGGACCATTTCACATACACGACAAGTTTAAATCTTCAAGGAATAGCAATTTGAAATTTAAAGAGTGAAATCAACCAATGTGGAAACTCGGATATCGCCCGGATTAAAACCGTACTCTTGAGATCACTTTAGGGCTACTAACCCATGGGTACCTTTCCCCTAGTGCACACTATAGTGTAGGAGGACAATACCCCATACTAGAACCAAGTCCTAGCCATGACAATTCTTGATTGATATCCCAAGTCCCAAAATCAACAAGTTGTGCAAGTCAAGATTGTATCAAAATACAAGAAATGCATTAACCACATATCATGCACAACCAAGATTTTGGAACACACAAGTCATGCGCTAGATTCACAACTATGATGGCATGTGAAATGTCAAGAAAATAATGTGTACATCTATATAGATTAGAACCAAAGTATATATAGCACAAGAAAATCCATCGAAGCAAATATACCATAAGTATAAGATACACGATTCAATTACATACTAAACAACACATGTGTAATTAAATCATTTCAAGACAAATGAGCATGTTCATTAAGCACATTAATGAAACCAAGACACAAGAAGTTTAGATACATGATATCAAGGCATGATTAACTCGAGGGAGGCATAAAAAAGAATTTAATCTACTTGAGGGATTAAATTATCAAGTTTACATGGCAAGTCCAAATGTTCTACGAACAAGTTATGTCAAGGATCATGTCAAGGCCAAGTTCATTGTCAAGTTACAAGTCCATTACATACAAGATGCAACCATGTGAATTAAATTCCATACAAGGAAATTAATTAAATATAAGTTTGAAGACTTATCCGATTATTCTTGATTTGATACACGTGAAGGAACTTGCCAAGGGAATCATGAATACAAGGTTAGAAACTCAATCTAGCTCATGGAACCATTGAATAGATGGAACCATTGAATGGATTTTAATTAATCTAGATTTTGAAACTCGTCCAAATGATTTCAAATTAATGTATGTTATGCAACATGTCGAGACTTGATTTAAGAGCTTGATACAAGTACATTCCATGCAAGTTACGGCCATGTGTATTAAACTTTAATACAAGAAAAATAATAATTGAAAGGTTTCAAAACCTAATCAAATATTCTTGATTTAATATATATGAAACTACATGCCATGCACATCAAGAATTTCAAGTCAGAATTCTAACGGGATGAATGGTACACTTGGAGCAATTTAATTAATCTAATTAATTAAATATTACTAGATTTCAAAACACTTCCGATTTCTGTCAAATTCACCTATGTAGGAGAGCATGCTAAGGCCTAATATAATATGCTAACACATATTAATTTCAAGCTAGTTAAGGCCACATGATTTAATATTTTATTCAAGATAAATATTAAATAAAATCTTCAATACTTGTCCAAATGATCTAGATTTAATATATGTCAATCAACATATCAAGGGGTAATATTCTATCATACCACATGATTAAACGAAGCTATGGACAACCGAGAAAATTAAATCCTTCACAAGAAAAATAAATAATAAAATCTCTAGATTTTATATCCAAGAATGTAATCAAGTTGTATAAGTATAACAAGCATGTAATATAGCAAGAAAATAAATTATAACACCCCCTACCTCAATTTGAGATGAAAATCTCAAATCCCCACCGAAAAAAAAGTGTTCCAAATTCGCTGAAACCGAAGGGTTTTGTTGGGGACAACACGATCTACATGAATCCGAAGGAAGC
This sequence comes from Cornus florida, assembly GCF_030987335.1. NCBI lineage: Eukaryota > Viridiplantae > Streptophyta > Magnoliopsida > Cornales > Cornaceae > Cornus > Cornus florida. The sequence continues at coordinate 14,713,877 of NW_026775581.1, read as the reverse complement.
CCCATGAAAATCACAACTTGACTTCAAACCCAAACTCAAGAAGTGGTCAAAAATGAATTCTAATAGGGGGGAATGGTAGAACACGTCGATGGGAACAAAAAACGTGAAGGCCGAAGACTTTTCACTTAGGAAAAGTAAATCAAAGGAGGAGAGAGAAGGTGGAAGCTCCATGGACATCCATGGCTGCTTCAGGTCGTGCAAGGGGAGTGGGGAAGATGAAAAATGAAATATCTCATCCCCCTTTTATAGAAATCTCAAAAAGTGCCCCGAAAGGGCCCCACCAGGTCCGGAAAAGTGGAATTTGAGCAAACGAGCTCAAACAGCAAAACTCCATGAATGAAAAAGATTTAAAATGTGAAAATATGAATAACGGAAGAAACGGCATCAAAAACTGAGTCCTGAACAGAGAGTTATGCCCCGAACAAGTTTAGCGGCAACTGGGTCCATAAACTCTGAAACTGGAGAAAAACGACCAGAAGGAAATTCTATGAATTTACGAGTCAGCAAAAAGTGAAAATGAATCCCATACGAGAATCCAGGCTTCAGATGAGATATTTGGCAATAACTTTCGTTAATTGCACAATGGCCCCTACAAAAAGGGTTAATTGCAAAACTGGCCCAGAATGAAAATATCTTCCAAAAGATATTTTCTTAGATACCCCTGAAATAAAATATCTTGAAAAGATATTTATGAAAAACACCCCAAGAAATGAAAAAGATTCTGAAGAATTGTGCATCCATGCCCCTACGGACACCGGGAGCAACCAAAGTACTTTCTTGCAAAAGTAAAGATACGTATTTCGAGGAAACCACTGAAGATGAAGACACGTGAAGTCAAAAACCAACTCCAAGCATGAAAGTCAGGTTGTGCCAAAAACTAACAAATGGGGAAAAGATAGAATAGGGAAAAGGACGAAATAGGGAAAAAGACAAAAAATGAATAGTATCCCGAAAAGTAAAAATGCGGAAATGACTCGATCCTCAAAGGAAGTTGTCAATCCACATGAAAGAGTCTCAGAAGCCAATTCTGAGCACTCGAGATGACACTAAAAGACAAGAAACAGATCTCAGAAAAGAGAATTAAACGAAAAAAATTTATCTGTAAAATTTCAGGAAAAAGGAAAGGAAGGGGAATGACTAGGTCATTACAGCTTACCCTATTTAAAGGAATTTCATCTCCGAAATTCAGGACATACAGGAACAAGAACAGAGCAAAGACCGAACAGAAGGTCAAACCAAAGACGGCTCATAAGAAACTGAAGGACAACCCAAGAGATTTCAAGATCAACTGAAGGAATGCGGAACTACGGACTGAGGTAACACCTCATACGAATCAGTACATTAACTCAATGTCAACCACCGAGAGAATCCCAAGACAACAAAATGTTGGAACACGATAGAAGAAGAGAGTGACAAGGTAGTATGAACAGCAACCAGAACCCGCCCACACTTACTCGTCAGTAAGGTAGCATGATAGTATAAGGCACTAGTTCATAACATGCCCCAACTAGGTCAACCCTGAAAAACCCATTGATACGAATGACATCAATGTCAGAAATGATCATTACCAAAAGCACCACGGGAACCAGGCATTTTGCGAGAGTTAGGGTAGCTAATCCTAAAACTTTGACAACAATGTCACTAGTACCGCTACGCTTAAGGCCTTAGATCCAGAAGCCATGACGAAAAGGAATGAAATGGTACCTCCCTAGCCCACGTCTTACTCCACCAGACAAGGATTGCAATTCTATGCTCACATGAACCTTACTCGCATCAACCGTCAGACTAAGGTCGCGAAACATTCAACCAAGAAAACAGATAAGAAGGTTCCCTACATGGGTCCTTACGGAATGAATTTCTCCTGTCCAAGGAAGAAACTCGTGAAACAAGAATACATCCAAGGAATACAACAGATCCTACGAGACAATGTCAAAACCTGACATAAAAGTAATCAGCTAGCATGTAACATAGTAATGGACTATCTACTCAAGGTGCCACATAAGCAAACAGACATGTTATCAAGAAGCACGTAAGTACATGGTATGACAATACATGTGAATGAAAATCGTAAGGTATGCGTCGCATACGGTCATGCTAACATAAGCACACAGATATGTTATCACACAAGGACATGATAGCCACCTAGATCATGTTATCAGGAAGCATATATACACATAAGACATGCTTAACAAATAATAGGCGTCTCAAAACACCTGAGCATGGGAACAAGTTATCATACGAGACATATTATCAAACAAGACATGTTATCAAATAAAACATGTTATCAAACAATGCATGTTATCAAGAAGCATTTAAATACGTAGAGTATGGCAACACAAGCACGATATGCACCCAAAACCTGTCGTCCAAGGTATTCAAACCCGGACGCTCTGATACCACCTGTGACGACCCTAGATTTTTTAACCTAGAGTGTCCTGTGATGACCCGAACTGGATCCAAGATGCGGAAGCAAAAGAATTAGAATGGTCTCAAGAGATGTACGTCTTCTCTAAGGCACTAAAGTGACTCCCCATAAAGCCACTAAACTCACATGAGCCAAACAAATGAAGTAAGAATGCCTAATCCTGAAAGAAATGAACTAAGGGTAAAATGGTCATTTCTAAATTAAAATGGGTACCACTGAGCACACCATTGGAAAGACAACAAAAAATGAACAAGGTTAGACTCAAGAATCGCCTGATTCTGAGTTCGAATGAACAAGATATGAATTTAAAACAAGGTGGCCTTCGCTGTTTAAGAATTACCATGAACCTATCTTACTAAAACTGGAATAACTCTCATTATAGATGGAGTTATGATGTTTGGTTGGTACCATTGGATAGCTAACTACGAGCTCTTGAATTTAGAGTCAAGAATGACCCAAATTGGATTCAAAAGGAAAGAGATATGATCTCCCAAAGTTAGAATAACAAAGTTGTCCAATAGATGCTGAGAGGGAGAGGGTTCCAGGGAGGATTGGTCGACTGAAATACAATGGTCAGTAGGCTAAAACTCAATCGTCGGTCGGCCGAACCCCAATCATCAACCGGCCGAAACAAGGGTTTTTCCTAAAAAGCCTACTGGAATGGTCTCGAGGGAATCGTCAACCGACCGATGGAGCTTCATCAGCCGACCGAAACTCCAGCTACTGCTATGAAAAGCTACTGTAATGGTGTATGTGATGCTAGGCTCATTTCTAAGGCTCTCTAAGCTTTATACATGATCCGGACAAGTTTGAAAACATCTCTTAACATCATTGAAGCATTCAAAACATGCTAAAACAAAGGGAAACTCAAAATGACACCCCGTGGAGGAATTTTTCATAAAAATTCAATAAATCGCCCAAAAATAGTTCAAAAGTTGAAACTCAAGGGTTTTGTGCAATATGGACATGCACGCAAACGTAGAAATACATATAAGATGCGGTCCAATTGTCCGCGATTTCAAAATGCCAAGAATGCAAAATAGAACCTCTCAACGGCCAAAAATGCTATAAATGAAACCATAATGTGAAACTTAGAATGAAATGGTGTTTGGCCCTGGCCACACCTCATACATGATCATGGAAACCCTATGGAACAGAAAGAACGGAATTCCCACGCCCGATGCGAAAGTTATGCTACAATGACTTATGAATTTTCAATAATTTCATAATTAGCCTTGAAAACTAAAGTGCGTAGAATACATGTTACATGTCATTGGCCTCCGACCTCATTTGATACATGTTGAATACAATGAAAAGAGTGTACTTATGCACACTTTACATAAATGGAATCAAATAATACAAGTTTGATACAAAGGTTACAAACATGGCATTTCATACGAACACTTGCATGAAATGGAAATGCGAAAGCTATAAGCCTTCGAAGGAGCGACGAGCATCACGAACCAAGTTTTCATACCTGAACAAATCCCCAAGTAACTTCGGGGTGAGTAAACAAGTTTACTCGTAGAGAATGAGCATGCATCGACTCGATTTCTTTAGAGATTTTTAGGACTAACATGATATAGTTCAAAAGGGATCATGCCACCTAACGTCTATGTCAAAGATTAGACTCAAGGTTCATCCTAAGCTACCATGGAGCATAAGCAACAAGAATCATGATATATCTACATATATGAAGCAAGTCAAGATTGGGATAATCCAAAGAACACGACAAGAAGGATGCTTGAGTACAGATCAACATGAATTGCATTTTTAATACAATTAAACAAGGTTTGGAATAATCCGTACAACATGACAAGAAGTACTAGAATACAAGTATCACATTATTTATGGAATTGAATAAGGTTTGGAACATACCACTTAAAATGACAAGAAGTATACTCGAATACAAGTTAACATGAGTTACATTATCAATGCAATTAACATGATCGGAGCATTCCAATTAACGCGATAAAAGTAATACACGAAATCAAGAGCAAGACATAATACCTATGCAATTAAACAAGAATGGAACATTCTATGAAACATGAAAAGAGTTATACATGAATCAAGAACAAGAATTAATATCTGTGCAAGTAAACAAGATTGGAGCATTTCACATACACGATAAGTTTAAATCTTCAAGGAATAGAAAATTGAAATTTAAAGAGTGAAATCAACCAATGTGGAAACTCGGATATCGCCCGGATTAAAACCGTACTCTTGAGATCACTTTAGGGCTACTAACCCATGGATACCTTTCCCCTAGTGCACACTATAGTGTAGGAGTACAATCCCCCATCTTAGAACCAAGTCCTAGCCATGACAATTCTTGATTGATATCCCAAGTCCCAAAATCAACAAGTTGTGCAAGTCAAGATTGTATCAAAATACAAGAAATGCATTAACCACATATCATGCACAACCAAGATTTTGGAACACACAAGTCATGCCCTAGATTGACAACTATGATGGCATGTGAAATGTCAAGAAAATAAAGTGTACATCTATATAGACTAGAACCAAGGTATATATAGGACAAGAAAATCCATCGAAGCAAATATACCATAAGTATAAGATACACGATTCAATTACATACTAAACAACACGTGTAATTAAATCATTTCAAGACAAATGAGCATGTTCATTAAGCACATTAATGAAACCAAGACACAAGAAGTTTAGATACATGATATCAAGGCATGATTAACTCGAGGGAGGCATAAAAGAGAATTTAATCTACTTGAGGGATTAAATTATCAAAGTTACATGGCAAGTCCAAATGTTCTACGAACAAGTTATGTCAAGGATCATGTCAAGGCCAAGTTCATTGTCAAGTTACAAGTCCATTACATACAAGATGCAACCATGTGAATTAAATTCCATACAAGGAAATTAATTAAATATAAGTTTGAAAACTTATCCGATTATTCTTGATTTGACACACGTGAAGGAATTTGCCAAGGAAATCATGAATACAAGGTTAGAAACTTAATCTAGCTCATGGAACCATTGAATGGATTTTAATTAATCTAGATTTTGAAACTTGTTCAAATGATTTCAAATTAATGTCTGTTATGCAACATGTCGAGACTTGATTTAAGAGCATGATACAAGTACATTCCATGCAAGTTACGGCCATGTGTATTAAACTTTAATACAAGAAAAATAATAATTGAAAGGTTTCAAAACCTAATCAAATATTCTCGATTTAATATATATGAAACTACATGCCATGCACATCAAGAATTTCAAGTCGGAATTCCAACAAGATGAATGGTACACTTAGAGCAATTTAATTAATTAAATATTACTAGATTTCAAAACACTTCCGATTTCTCTCAAATTCACCTATGTTGAAGAGCATGCTATGGCCTAATATAATATGCTAACACATATTGATTTCAAGCTAGTTAAGGCCACATGATTTAATATTTTATTCAAGATAAATATTAAACAAAATCTTCAATACTTTTCCAAATGATCTAGATTTAATATATGTCAATCAACATATCAAGGGGTAATATTCTATCACACCACATGATTAAACGAAGCTATGGACAACCGGGAAAATTAAATCCTTCACAAGAAAAATAAATAATAAAATCTCTAGATTTTATATCCAAGCATGTAATCAAGTTGTATAAGTATCACAAGCATATAATATGGCAAGAAAATAAATTATAACACCTCCTACCTCAATTTGAGATGAAAACCTCAAATCCCCACCGAAAAAAAATGTTCCGAATTCGCCGAAACCGAAGGGTTTTGTCGGGGACAACACAATCTACATGAATCCGAAGGAAGCCCTATGAAAATCACAACTTGACTTCAAACCCAAACTCAAGAAATGGTCAAAAATGAATTCTAATAGGGGGGAATGGTAGAACATGTCGAGGGGAACAAAAAACGTGAAGGCCAAAAACTTTTCACTTAGGAAAAATAAATCAAAGGACGAGAGAGAAGGTGGCAGCTCCATGGATATCCATGGCTGCTTCAGGTCATGCAAGGGGAGTGGGGAAGATGAAAAATGAAATATCTCACCCCCCTTTTATAGAAATCTCAAAAAGTGCCCCGAAAGGGCCCCGCTGGGTCCGGAAAAGTGGAATTTGAGCAAACGTGCTCAAACGGCAAAACTCTATGAACAAAAAAGATTCAAAATCTGAAAATATGAACAACGGAAGAAACGGCGTCAAAAAAAGAGTCCCGAGCAAAGAGTTATGCCCTGAACAAGTTCAGCGACAACCGAGTCTAAAAACTCAGAAACTGGAGAAAAATGACAAGAAGGAAATTTTATGAATTTACGAGTCAACAAAAAGTAAAAATGAATCCCATACGAGGATCCAGGCTCCGGACGAGATATTTTGCAATAACTTTAGTTAATTGCACAATGGCCCTTACAAAAAGGGTTAACTGCAAAACTGGCCCAGAATGAAAATATATTCCAAAAGATATTTTCTTAGATACCCCTGAAATAAAATATCTTGAAAAGATATTTATGAAAAACACCCCAAGAAATGAAAAAGATTCTGAAGAATTGTGCATCCATGCCGCTACGGACACCGGGAGCAACCAGAGTACTTTTTTGCAAAGGTAAAGATACGTATTTCGAGAAAACCTCTAAAGATGAAGACACGTGAAGTCAAAAACCAACTCCAAGCATGAAAAGTGAGGTTGTGCCAAAAATTGACAAATGGGGAAAAGACCGAATAGGGAAAATGACGAAATATGGAAAAAGACAAAAGTGAATAGTGTCCCGAAATGTGAAAATGCGGAAATGACTCGGTCCTCAAAAGAAGTTGTCAATCCACATGAAAGAGTCTTAGAAGCCAATTCTGAGCACTCGGGATGACATTAAACGACGAGAAATAGATCTTAGAAAAGAGAATTAAATGAAAAAAATTTGTCTGTAAAATTTCAGGAAAAAGGAAAGGAAGGAAAATGATCGGGTCATTACAATTTTATTGACTGACAGTTGGTGGAAAGGTTACTTGTGCACAATAGAGTGTGCTTTGCTATACTGTAAAAAGTGGTTTACAAATGGGTAGTCGATAGCTCAAAAGAAAGGTCCTGTACGAAAAAAATTACCTATATGGACAAAAAATGCGGACAACATTGTTGATCGGTCTCCTTCTCCTACTCTGCAATGTATGATGCAAACCATGCGTAATCAATCTTCTTCTGCGGGGCGTACACCTCCCCCGCCTAAATCATCTACTCGTAGTTGTAGTCGTATCCGTAAATCATCTGACCTTGGTGATGAGGATTACAATGTTAAGGTGGAGGAAGAGAATTATGATCCGCAGCCAAGCAGCAACGCATCAGTTAATAATATGCAGCGTGGAGGAGGAGTTTACCTTTTGTTCAAGTAAGTATACGTTCATTTTAGTATTAATGTTAAGAATAGCATTTCAATGAATTATTTTTCATTTGCCTGATATTTACGTTCACACGGAAATTGATTGTTTAGGATGAATTATTAATAATGGTAGAACATAATTTCTACATGCCTTTGAAATGGAATTGATGTTTTACTGATGTGTTAGTTTGGTAAATATGAACATTTAGGAAATATTTGGTTCAACATGTTTATGTTTGAATCGATAAGTCTAATGTTGAGTTGGTGATATTGTATATGATATTATGTCTATGAGGGCTGCTTTTATGAAGAACTATCAACACGTGCATGGGCCAATGAAGGGGGGAGATAAAAAAATATTGGAATTGAAAGGCAAGGATGCTTGGAATGGTATAACCATGGTGGAGAAGGGTCCATATTATGACGATAAAAGATTGCGTGATACTGAGTTCAAAAGCCGTGGAGGCTTACCAGTCAACAAAAAGAAGAAGGAGAAGGTAAGTTGGGGAGTTCAATTAAATTATTAATTTAATTTGTTATTGTGTTGCTAACATAATATGAAGTACAAAAAAATGCAATTGATGCTTTCGTACTGGTAGTTAAATGAAATTTTGAATGTGACATGAAATTTATTGGGATGTTGTAAGTTGTATACAAGGTGAAAAGTGGGTGGAACAAATGCTCAATCGCGAAATTCATTAACACAGTAGCGAAACTTAGAGATGAAAAGAGGAAGGATGTGACAGATATAGGTTTTAGCTATTTGCTGAACCTACAATGTGAGCATTTGTCTACCGCACTCTTTGATTACATAATTGGCCATTTGGACATAAAGAAATGGTGCATTGAACTTGAAGATAATCAATATCTGCTAATAAATGCAATCGATGTCCACAAAATCTTTGGGTTACCCACTGGAATCATGGACATTCCTACATGTCAGCTTTTTAAAGCTGATTGGGTAACTGAAGGTGGATATCGAAGTGGGCTGCATGTAAATGAGCTGAAGCAGTGTGAGGCAAGTGATGATTTCAAAAGAGCGTTTGTTCTTTTTGCATGTGCTGTGTTTCTAACGCCCAATGGACGTTATAGTTCGCATGTCAAAGAATTAAAGGTTGTGCATAATGTGCATGAAATCAAGTCGTACAACTGGTGTACGTACGTGCTTGAAACTTTGATGGCTTACTTGGGTGAATCTGAAGGACGTGGGAAAATGAAGCACGAGTATATCGGATGCGTGCTCTTCTTGCAGGTAAATAACATAACGTACTTATATTTTGCAAAAAACTTTATCATTTATGTGATTAGTATGAATCATGACTGATTAAAGTTGCCGTATTTTAATTCAGCTGCTATATCTGATGAGGTGTAAAGTGGAATACCCCTGTTATCCGACCACGGGTGAAAAAAACAGTCTTGCTTTTTGGGACACATCCCTAGTACAAGAACGCTTAAAATGGGAGTTGAAAATTGGAGGTTTTGGAATGGGTAAGGTATGACACTAAATTGTACAAGTATTTGCAAGTTCCCAATTTTTGTTGTATATGATACCATTTCCTTGATGACGTACATTTGGTTCGAAATATTTATCTGGAAGAGTTAATTCCTCTCAAGGCGAATGTGTCCCAGTCTCCGTCATCGTCGTGGTCTGGAGGTGAAAAAGATAATGGTAGTTCTTCAAAAAGTGAGGTTGAGGTAACGATATATTACTTTACGGTTAATGAGTATCAATGAAATTGTGAATATGCAATTGATCAGTGACAGCAATTACAATTTTGTATGCAGCGTTGCGTTAAAGAAATTCGCAACGAAATGGAAAGAGAAGTAGAAAACAGGAAAATGTTGAAGAAGAATGTGAAGAAAATGGAGAGATTGGTCAGAAAAAAGTCGAAAGGGCCTGGAGGAAAACCAAGTGTTTCTACAAGAGATGGGGTAGTGTCCGTTGAGGACAAAGATGCGGCACTCAATTTTGAAAATGAAGTTGAGAGGGAAACATTTGAATCTCTGGTTGACAGAGGTGAGGAAGCAGAATGTTATGGTACAGATCATGGCCACTTTAGTCCCACCAGCAAGGATATACTGAATGAGGATGAGAGGACAGAGCTGAATGACGTTGTGGGCATGGCTTTGGAGGAGAACCTAGGAACAACACATATAACTCCCACTTCTTCAGTTATTAATATTGCATCGGAAAGTTTACATGGTAAAAGGAAGCATGTGGTGAAACAAGTCAGAAAGGTACTAGGAGCAAAAAACGCGCACCATATTGCTTCTCTCCATGGGTATTGAGGGATAGTAAGAAAATTAAATTGACTCAAAAGCAGAAGAAATTGTTGAGTTATGCTGCTACGCGAGCTGATGATCAAGATAAAGGGTAAGTGTAACCCACAATTGTGAATTTCCTAAGTCCATATATTGTTGTTCATTGTATTGTCATTTGGGCCTTATTATTTACAAAGAACCATTGTATTAGTGCACGTATGCTAATTTGTAAATACTTTGTACATTTGTTAGTGAAATTCTGGTTTCCATGTACGATATGCATCTTACAAGGATGGAAATACATGAGTTGTTTCACCTGAACTGGATCTCGAACTTGGTGTGTTAATTTTCAATTAATTGATACAGTTGTGTACGGTTATGATATGATGAACCTATTACAATTGCATTTGTGAAATTAGACTGTCAAATTCTGGGCAATGCTGTTGAACGAAGACCAAGGAGGGAATGTGAAGCACTACTATTTTGATAGTTGTGCTGTCGAGTTTATGAATCAACACAATGTCATTAAATATGACACTGTAGAGAAGCGCAGGCCTTTCATAAAAAAAGTTTGGGAACAATACAAAAGAGTATGTAAGCTTTAAGATTCGACGGTCTTCAAGGATTCCGAGCTGGTTAGTTTACTGATTTTGGAGTAATTTGTTGTGCATTATAGTAAAGTAGAAGATGTTTTAAGTACGAATGATTGAATCGTCCTATATTTGACCAATATGTTTTGTTGTCTCTAACTTTATGGTCATTACTGTATAGTTATTCTTCCCTGCAATCATTGACAAACATTGGTTTCTACTCGTTGTCAACCGACCCAACAAAGTAGTGAACTACCTATGTGGAATTGGACGACCGTACAGATACAAAGCATTTGGGGATTGTGTGGTAGACATCTATCTAATGAAATCAACCCCATTTATTAAAGTTTGGTTTATAAAAAATGCATACTTACTTCAGGTTCATGTGTATTACAGAATGAGTTTGTTGCGGTTGCCCTGGGGGAAGACAACTAGCCAGCTTACATAACAAAGACAGACCATAAAATCCCTCTCCAGGATGATCCGTATGTAAACATATATTTCAATACAAGTGCATAATAAAATTTTTTTTCACCGTATCATAAATCCAATACTATCCCTTGCTGAGTAGATCAGTTGAATACTGTTTGCATATCAGGAATAGTTACGGTGTGTTGGTTATGAGGTACATGCAGTTTTGGAATGGCACTAACTTCAATCAGAAATTTTGTGTAAGTAGTGTTATCATTATTATTTCTATATATGTGTAAAATACATAAGGTACAAGTTGTAGTATTCTTTGGTAGTAACATTTTGTAATATTGCAGGTAGACTGCAAGCCAATGCATTCTGAGGTCCTTGTGGAACTATTGGATTATCCCAGGAATAGAGTCCGAGAGGAGTTGTATAAGGCTGCCAAAGTTGAAGGAGATGATTGATGTCAATGCTGTATTTATAAGGAAGATTTTAAGAGTGGGTCACTTAGGCCTTGCTTGGAATGAAACTAGGTAAACACAAATGACACTCTCCATGAAAAGAAAGCATCTTTCACAGGTACCGCCTTAATAAATATTATTCCGGTTTCAGTATAGATGAATATACAATAGGAAAAATTAAATTAATAGACCTAAAGATTGGCTTAACCTAATGAATATTTGTTGAACACGGATAATTATGATTTTTGTGAACTAAGCACTGTTTTGCATGAACAAAGATAAGGTTGAATTTCTTTTATTTGTGAACGAAGAACTTGTAACTATAAAACAATGATATATGAGTCTCGGGTCATATGCACCATCTGCCTCTTAATATATCTGAATAAATTTTCAAATGAATAGAACAACATTGATGAGTGGATTACATGTTTTATTAATTTATTTGACAGTATAGATGGTACCAGCCTTTCATAGTAATTAATTGTTTGTTCATATGTCAAAATGCACAAGGTGACCATTTTTTTGGATTATGAGGTAGATTGTAATCTTATCCATGAAGGAAATAAAACTATTACGGTGTCCTAAATGAAATTAATTTTATTAAAGTAATCAAAAGAAGTTATGGCGTCATGGTGCATGGTGTTGCCAACTACATGTGAGAGTTAAGGGTTCCTGGTTATTGAGGGAATGGTGCACGTTGTTGCCACCTAGTTTTGGAATCAAGTAACAAATCTTTCTTCATAACTTTACTTCATTTCAATCAATGACATATTATGTTGCATTAGTACTTGACAGTGTTATATGCAAGGTTTTTTTTTTCCATCAGTACTTGACAGTGTTATATGAGCATGTCTTGATCAACTTAAAGGCATACATTATATGCTCAATTTTAGATGATTATGTATAGGTGTGTCTTATTGAATGCCAAAATGGACTATGACATAATTCAATAATTAAGGTTCTTTGTAAGATGCATATCTCCCCATCACCTCTCCCTTTCCGCTAATCCATATCCATAAGAGTTGTGTGATTATTAGACATCTTATTTCCATGGAATGTCTATTAATTACAGCACGTCTTTTGATGGTAGACCATTTTAATATAAAAATCTAAGAAAAGGGGTTCAGGTGACAGAATAATGGAAGGTATGTTTTTTGGGAGTGTTGACAGTTAGATAAGAAGTTGTTTTCGTTGTCTTCTACTATTATATTGAGTCCAGCAGCCCTTGTAATGTTAAAGTTGTAATCTAGATTGTAGAATTACACAATTTGCAAAAGCTTTGGTTTGCTTCTGTGTCGCTTGCCTTTTAGGTAAACAACTCTTCCTCTTTTAATAGGCGCAACATTGGGTCTATGTTCAATATGTCCATACAAACTTAGTCTACTTTCGCTAATATTAGTCTACTCTCGCTAATTTAATTTGGATGAACTTGTGGATTCACTATCCTAATATAATTACAGTTTTATGTGTATCTTGGCTTGTTCACTTTCGATATCTAAGATTTTTGTACTTATGCATACATTTTTAGTTTTATTTCGTCATCATTTTGAAGGATAGTATGATCTTATCTCCCTTCCCCAATCTCCTCATTCTGGGACCAGATTCTTTAATCTAAATCAGATTGAAACATGTTAGGACCTTTTTCAAGTTCATCGTTGGGTTGGTTGGGTTTTTTCTGCCTCATTATATATAGAACCATGCTTTGTTATGAAATAGAGATGTACCAACTTGTTTATATCTTTGATTCTTGTTTGCTATTCTATCTTCAACTTTCAGGTATGATCCTTTAATTGCCATTTATGGTATGGATTTCTATGTTATCGTGGAACTGCCAGGTTATCGAGTGTGGGCGTCATCGTAGGTGCAAGTCTACCATTGGAATCCAGCATAGGGTCACAAAAGAGGATGCCATGAAGTGGTTTGAAGTCAAATATGAGGGAGTTATCCTGAACAAGTCCCAGAATATTGGGGGTTAGCTCTAGAGTATCATTAGACTTTATTTGTGTTGTATGGGGACAAAAATCCAAGGACGTTTGCTTCAGTTCATAGTTTTGGAACATGTCTGTTATCTCTTTTATAGACCAGGTTATGTTTGTACTTAACAAATTTTGTAAATGAGGGTTGGAAATTCTCACCTCTTCTTTGTGGTTTACTTGGAAGCCAGTTAATTGTTATTGGTTTTTGATTATCCAATTCTTTGTTGTTTAGCTACTGTTGTGTACCACACCCCGTTTGATTATTGGCATTATCTTTATGTGCTAATCCTATATGTGTAGTGTTTATTATATAACTACCCATGTAATAAGGTACTCATCACATCAGATGGTCACTTGGTAGCAATTAAGTTGTTAGCAATTAAGTTTTAAAATTGGTGACTTTTCATATTTTCTCAATTTTAAGGTCACGATATAGCAATTTTTTTTGAATTTAGTCACCAAAATTTATTAGTATTTAAATTTTATTTTTCTGACACTAATTAAGTGAACATTTGGGTGTATGAACTTGATTGTTTTAATATGATGATATAAAATTTCAAATTTATAATATTCATGTATCTATTTATCCATGATTCCATGAAGCAACAAGAGCAATAAAGAAAGCTTAGAACTATGAGTTTGAGCATGTTTAAAATTTGAACCTACAATCCTTTATGTCATTGTTGTTAATTGCTTCAAAACAATTTGCATGTTATATCTCATTTAATATATTGTTCTCAATGTTTAATCCTTAAAACTAATATTCAAAATATGTTATAGGGAACATCCACATCATCCATTCGGGTAAAACCCAGAAATTCATAATCACATCACTGGTAAATAAGGATAATTACAAGTTAAAAAAAACATAAGTGTGTCATAAAAAGTGGAATATTTTCTAAGACAATTTCCAAGGCCCAAAGGAAAACAATCCAAATACAACTTTCAACTGATAATTTATGCAAATACAACTATTTGATTTATCCTTAAATTTTTATACATAAATGTCGTAATAATTTATATACAACATCACAATAAATTTATAAGACAATGTCCAAGGCCCAAAGGAAAATATCCAAATATAACTCTCAGCTGATTCATTAATGTATTGTGATGGTTAAGCTTCCACAGTAATAAGACATTATTTATAAAAATATAAGGATAAATATTACATATGTAAAAATAAATGTATCACTTAAGAATTGTATGTCGATGATTTTCATTTGTGCCTTGGAAATTGTCTTACAAATTTATTGGGATGTTGAATAAAAATTGTTATTGAAATTATCTATAAAAATATAAGGATAAATTTAATATTCCTATTACAATCGAAATACCTCGCTAAGGGATCCACTTATGCAAATACATAGTGTAACTTATGCTGATAGTTATATAGACATTATCGTTGATAATTTCTAAGAAGCATCCAAATGAATTTGTAATTTTGTTGACTGTAGGGTTTACTTCTCTGACGGGTAGAATGGAAATAATTTTATATAATTGTTGTTTGGTAAAACTTGAGAAGGACAACTATTCATATAGCTTGATAAACTTATACAAAATGTGGTTACAAATTTATAGGGACCATCCACATCATCCATTAGTGTAAAACCCAGAAATTCATAATCACATCACAGGTGAAGAAAAATTATTACAATTAATAAAAAACATAAGGCTGTCATAAAAAACCCAAACTTTGCTAGTAGCTTCATATTTGCATCGCTGGCTTCGAGAAGTCTCACAGTTGAAGCATACATTGGACGTTCATAATTTAGATCCTCCACATCATCCACCAAATTTATGTCTTCTCCCATAGACTAAGAAAATGGTGATTCATGTGGGTTAGTTGAAGTTTCACTTTGAACAATGTTGGTTGAAATAGGGTAATTCCATTCCTAGAAGCCGCAACGTTCGTCGCGTTCCTTCGGACATACATAATACAACTTTCATTTGTTTTTACCTTCTTTCCCTGTGATTTTAATGTCTGCCATATTACGTTCATCTCGACACCAACAATTTTTATTCATATACCTTAAGTCTTGTAGGTGGTTGGGTGGAAGATGGCACCTAGAAGTCGAAAAGAAAACATAAGAAGAAATTAAAACAAATTTAATGGGCTGCAATATCAGTTCAACATCAGTAAAAAAAAAATAGCAAAAAGAATGGAAAAAAATAAAAATAAAAAACACGCTTGCAAACAAAGAAGAAGATGTCGATCCGCAATACATACATTCGTTGGCCTGAAATTTCTTCGACTTGCACGACTGTTGGAAGAGGAAGCCATTGTACCTTCCTGATTATAGGTTCCAATACCTGAGAATGTGTATTTGACTAAGATGCTTCAACGATGAAGATGGATGGCCCGGGAAATTAGGAATTGCAATGTAGGAAAGTCCAAATTTATAGGGGTTGTATTTGTAACGTTACCTAAGTACCAAAATGGTCATTGACAGCCGCCAGGCAACGGTAACCCATTTGGAGTTTTGTATTTCAAAACCTCATAATTTGATCAGTTGACAATTTAAACAAATTTTGCAATTTATACATATACGTCGGGTTGCAGTATTGAGTGAGGATAATAAGGACATATGGACATTTTGATGAGTAGTGAATAGAGTAGAGGCAAACAATATGTACACCGAATACAAACAATAAGCCAAAATAAATATGTCATTTTCCAAACCCTAATTTATTTTAACAACACCATAATGTTTACATCAAGTCTAATACATGACATGTATTTCACATTAACCATTCAAGGGCTTTTACTACGAATTTTACGATTCCATATAATTACTTGAAATCTTTCCTTGCAACACCATGACACTGAAATCACACCAACAATGATGGCAAGTAATGACTTCTTCGTTAAGAATCCAACATCGCCAGTTTTCAACGCTCCCCTGAGTTGTTCATTTGTCCATAGCACATTTAATAAATTAATTCCGACCTCCTTATGTACTTCGTCTCCAAACAATAACGCAATACACATGACATATGTACACTTAAGTCCACCTCTATGCAGGAATGCCAACCCTTTGCTTTGGTTGTACACAATCCATTCAACCTACAACAACCATATAACCATATATTATGATTTACATTTGTAAAGTATTAATTTATGAAAATTCATATTTAATATAAAATGGTAGAAATTGTACCACACCCCTTATAAACCTTGTATCATTATTCCTACACTCAAAACACGCAAAATTGATCATTATTTCTAAACATATGATTTACTTCAATGCAATATTTTACAAATAACTCACCACTCATACTTGTCATGGTAAGAGTTGAAACATATGGCATCAATTCGGCCAACCACGTCATCAATCGTATTTTGCAGCAGTATCTCCATAAGAGTTATTTAATCTGTTATGTTTTTTTTTAGGGGATCCGATTTGAATACAAGTTTAATCTAACCGTCTAAATATGTAGCCCTTCCTTTAAATGGTAACCCTTCCTTGAAATGGTAACCCTCCCTTTAAATGGTAACCCTTCCTCCATCTTGGAAACTTTAAATGGTAACCGCCATATATGTAATCAATTAAATAGTAACTGACAGAAATTCATTACCCAGTCAATTCACAATTAATTGTACACAGTATTTCAAGAATATATTCCTTTTTTCCAACCTTTAAATGGAAACTGCCACACTGAAAGTAATGTTTTACCCATTCTACTTAATTGTCTGGCATCTAAAAAACATATTATGATTCACATAATTCAGAAAATAAGAACCTACGTAAACTCATGTTCTAAAAGTATCACGCATAATGAAAGAGAAAGTATCACACATAATGATAGAGTTCACACTTCATATATATGTAAGTCAACCAATACTGCAGATTTATATTTTACATATCCGAAGAAGTAAAAAACAACCTAAACTAAAGGACCTGAATGGCTCATAGAGCCGAATAAAACAACCAACCATCTCCCCTATAACCACTGAAAAATAGATAGCACCATCAGCGAACCACACAACAACCACAGAATGACCAAAAGTTGGGATATAGTAGACATGGAACATGTCATCCATACATAAACTAAGCAGAATATCACACACAGAGAGCACCATGAGAGAAGCACAAAACAACCACAGAATGATCAATATTTGGGTTTGTAGGCGGTCGAGTCACTTGTTTCCCCCAGTACCTCCACTATGGCAGAGTCGGATCCGTCTTGGAAATCCCTCTCCAAGTGGTGGATCCTTCGTCTCATGGCGCGTCATAACCGCCAGAGCTGATTCAGTTCAATCGATAGGTTATTGACCCTTATCAGTAGATACTCTGGATCAGGGGCAATATGATGGGGTGCTGGAGGAGGAGGAGGAGGACGGGGAGGGTTCACTGGAGGAGGAGGAGGAGGATGAGGGTTCACTCTTCTTCCTCTCCGGGGACCTCGTGAGCCAAAACTACTTTGGGCATGCTGCCTTGATGACATATTTTGGTTACCTGGTGGTTTTAGATGAGTTCGTTCTATTTATAGTAAAAAAATAGGTGGCTGTAGACCACATATTAGATACTTGTTAATTTGTTTGCTGTGAGAAGAGTAAGTTGCATTTAAAATTTGAACTATGATCCTGCATGGAGGGAGGATGTTTCTTAAATGCAATCAATGAGTAGGTCAGTTGAAGTTATTTGGATGTAATTGAAGTGTGACACCAATTCAGAATATATATATCTAAGGAGGACGTGACATGTAGTTCAGTCCATGAAACTAGTTACAAACTAGGTTAGAAGGAAAGTGGTTCAATTCATGAGAATAGAACATATAAACTAATTTCTATGGAAAAATAATTACCATAAAAATAATTACAAGTAAAATATGTATTTGACGACCAATACATAGAATAAAAATAATTTGAAAACCTACGCATACAACTAGTTTATTAGGATGTGACGTATTGTTCAGTCTATGAAATTAGGTACAAAGTCGGTTCGAAGGAAAATGGTTCAATTCATGAGAAAATGAGAAAAACTAATTACTTTGGAAAAATAATTACCATAAAAATAATTAGAAGTAAAATATAAAGACGACAAAAAAATAGAATAAAAATAATTAGAAGAAATACCCAAACAGTATATGCTTTACATAAACAGAAAAAACCCACCCAAACACAAGCTTCAACTGACACTTGAAGATTGCACAGACAAACGGATTTTCTTACAAACACATAACCAATATACTCTCTTCAGCTGCATAAATATTGTCTCTTGGTCGGATAATTTTCATGGAATGACTGCAAGGCTATTTATAGCCAAAAACTATACTTGGTGTCTAAGTATATTACAAAGCTTCTTTTGGAAGCTAAATAGGTGGCTGGCCAAGAATAATTGTTGTTGACAAACTATTTCAAAGCTTCCTTTGGAAAGTAATTTGGAAGCTTCACCATCCCACTACATTGATGACATGGCAATACATTATTGCCATGTCATTAATGTATTTGCATTAGTCGATCAATTGAGAGTTATATTCGGATGATTTTGCTTTGGGCCTTGGAAATTGTCTTACAAAGTTTTTGGGAAGATTTCTATAAACTAGTAAGGATATAGTATATAAAAACCTTAGTTGAGAGTTATATTTGGATGATTTTGCTTTGGGCCTTGGAAATTGTCT
The DNA here is from genome assembly GCF_030987335.1 of Cornus florida. Taxonomy (NCBI): domain Eukaryota; kingdom Viridiplantae; phylum Streptophyta; class Magnoliopsida; order Cornales; family Cornaceae; genus Cornus; species Cornus florida. The sequence goes on along the minus strand of NW_026775581.1, from coordinate 14,694,765 downwards.
TACAAATTTATTGAGATTGTTTTTTATAAACAAGTGACGATATTATTTATAAAAATATAAGGATACTAGAACATATATATTTGCATAAATGATCAGTTGATAGTTATATTCGGATTATTTTCCTTTGGGCTTTGAAATTGTCTTACAAATTTATTGGGATTTTTTCTATAAACTACTATGATATTATTTATAAAAATATAAGGATAAAATAAACATATATATTTACATAAATGGCTAGTTGAGAGTTATATTTGGATGATTTTCCTTTGGGCTTTGAAATTGTCTTACCAATTTATTGGACAATTTGATGAGTAGAGTTGAGGCAAACAATAAGACAACCGAATTCAAACAATAATAATGATAAAATAAGTGCTATTCCATTACATTAAAATTTCGGATAAAAGCCAAAAAAAAAATATTACATAAAAAAATATAAAAAAATATGTGTAAAAAACACCAGAACTTGTAAATATGTGTAATACAATCCATTTCATGAACCTAAACCATTCAAGGGAAATTAAAATGAATTTTATGAGAGAACATAAGTAGTTGACAGCTTTCCTTGTAACACCATGACATTGAAATCACACCAACAAAGATGGCAAGTAATTTCTTTTTCGTTAAGAATCCAGCACCGCCAGTTCACGTGGTTGCCTTCGTCACAGCATTGAGGGATATGTTCAAAGAATCGAGTGTTGAAGCATTTCCCCTTTTGAATCACTGTAACCATTTTTTTCCGCGCAGATTTCACCGCTCCCCTGACTTGTTCATTTGTCCATAGCATATTTAATAAATTAATTCCGGCATCCTTATTTTCTTCATCTCCAAACAATAACGCAATACACATGACATATGTACACTCAAGTCCACCTCCACACAGGAATGCGAACCCTTTGGTTTGGTTGTACACAATCCATTCAACCTACAACAACCACACAAACATATATTTGCATATACATTTCTAAAGTATTGATTTATGTAAATTAATATTTTATATAAAATGGTAGAAATCGTACCACACCCCTTATAAACCTTGCATCATTATTCCTACACTCCATACAATGTTGTAAGTAGATACGCCTCTCTCCGAGTACATGCTGTGGGCCCTCAGTTGCTAGTATTTGCTCTGCTACATCATAATTATAACGACCCGGTCATTTGCCTTCTTTTCCTTTTTCCTGAAATTTTACGAATGAATTTTTTTCGTTTAATTTTCTTTTCTGAGCTCTGTTTTGTGTCGCTTAGTGTCATTTCGAGTGCTTAGAATTGGTTTCTAAGACTCTTTTCATGTGAATTGACAACTTCCTCTGAGGACCGAGTCATTTTCGCATTTTTCATTTTTGGACACTATGCGCCTTTCGTCCTTTTCCCTGTTTCATCTTTTTCCCTATTCTGTCTTTTCCCTGTTTCGTCTTTTTCCCTATTCTGTCTTTTCCCCATTTGTCACATTGTTGGCATAACCTCACTTCTCATGCTCGGAGTTGGTTTTTGACTTCACGTGCCTTCATCTTGAGTGGTTTTCTCGAAATACGTATCTTTACTTTTGCAAGAAAGTACTATGGTTGCTCCCGGTATCCATAGGGGCATGGATGCAAAGTTCTTTGAAATTATTTTCTTTTCTTGGGGTGTTTTTCGTAAATATATTTTGAAGATATTTTATTTTAGGGGTTTTTAAGAAAATATTTTTGAAAGATATTTTCATTTTGGGCCATAAGTGCAGTTTTCACTTTTTGGAGGGGCCATTATGCAATTAATGAAAGTTATTGCAAAATGTCTTGTTTTGAGCCTGGATCCTCGTACAGTATTCATTTTCACATTTCATCAAGTTGTGTACTCTTGGAATTTCCTCCTGGTCGATGTTTTTCAGTTTCAGGGTTTCTGGCCCGAGTTTGCGCCAAACTTGTTTTGGGCATAACTTTCTGCTCGGGACTCGATTTTCAAAGCTGTTTCTTCCGTTATTCATATTTTATCATTTTAAATCTTTTTTGTTCACAAAGTTTTGCCATTTGAGCTCGTCTGCTCAAATTTTACTTTTTCGGACCTGGTGGGGCCCGTTCGGGGCACTTTTTGAGATTTCTATAAAAGGGGGGTGAGATATTTCATTTTTCATCTTCTCCCCTCTTCGTGCATGACCTGGAGCTCCCATGGCAGCCCAAGGGGTGCTGCCATCTTCTCTCTCCTCTTTTGGTTCACTTTTCCTTGATGGAAAGTCTTCGGCCTTAACGTTTGTTGTTCCCCTCGCCGTGTTCTACCTTTCCCCCTTATTAGAATTCAGTTTTGACCATTTCTTGAGTTTGATTTTAAGGTCAAGTTATGATTTTGATGGGGCTTTGATGGGGGTTATGTTCACGGCGTTGTCCCCGACAAAACCTAGTAGTTTCGTCGGATTCGGAGCCGTTCCATTTTGATGGCTTTTGAGATTTTCATCTTAAATTGAGGTAGGAGATGTTCTAGGTTTAAATTCTTGTTATATAGCATGCTTGTGATGCTTATATTACTTGTTTGCATGATTAAATATAAAATCTAGATATTTTATTATTTATTTTTCTTGTACAGGATCTAATTTTCCCAGTTGCTCATGACTTGGTTTAAACATATAGCATGATTTAATATTGCCCCTTGATATGCTCATTGTCGTGCATTAAAATTAGAACATTTGAATAAATATTAAAGATTTTATTTAATATTTATCTTAGGTGAAAGATTAATTCACATGGCCTTAACTAACTTGAAATTAATATGTGTTAGCATATTATATTAGGCCTTAGCATGCTCTTCAACATAGTTGAATTTGAAAGTAATTGGAGGTGTTTTGAAAATTAGTAATTATTAATTAATTTGATTAATTAATTTGCCCCGAGTTCACTATTCACTCTATTTAAATTCTGACTTGATATTCTTGATTTACGTGCCATATAGTTTCACATATATTTGATTTAGAATATTAGGTTAGGTTTTGAAACCTTTTATTTAATTAAATTCCATGTTTAAGATTTAATCCTCATGGTGATATACAACTTGGAATTGTATTGTGGCATGCTAGAAAATTAAGCTTTGGTGTGGTTGTTTACATATATTAAATTGGGATTGATTGCATGAGAATTGCAACCTTTATTTTATATTTAACTTTAGTGATAGTTTAATTTACATAGGTGTAACTTGCATGAAATAAACTTTTAATGTCATATTACATTACTCCTTGGCATATTCTCTAAGATATGTTAAATTGAGAGCATTTGGTTAAGTTTAAAAATCTAGAGATTTTAATTAAAAGAATTAATTAAAATCTATTTTGTGGTCCCATTAGCTTAATTAAGGTTTTAACTTGATGTTTGTATTGGTCATGACTTGTTTACTAGTATATATTAATTTGGGACTATTTGAAGTTGTTTTAGAACCTTGGGATTTAAATTAGCATGATTTAATTAAAGTTCTACTTTGTTGTTCTAACAACCTAATTGAGTTTTGGAATGGATATAGGTGATGACCTTGCCATGTCCTTTAACATGTGTTAAATTGAGGTTAATTGGAATTGAATTGGAATCTATAGAATTTAATTGTGTTTATCTATTTAAATTCTATCAAATTGCTCCATGATCTAGTTGTGTTTTAGAAGTGGTTTCTATATTCAAATCATGGACTTAGACTTGTTGTATATTTATTTGGTTATGTTTTGAGCATTGGATAACATAGTTGCTATGTTTATACTCATGAGAATATGTTTTCCTTATTGAATATATTGTTGCCTTGTGTAATGATTTGCACATTTCGTATTTAACATCATTCATGCATAGCGTGTAACGAATCGCACACTGAAGATTCGACATGTGATGTTATTATAGTGCGTAACGAATCGCGCTCTGAAGATTCGACATTGTCATCCTATAGTAGTTGTGGATTTAGAGCATGTGTTGTATGGTTATAACCTACTTGTGCATGAAGGTAGTTTCGTGTACTGTTGAATACGTATATAAGTTGTTAACTTAATTATTTTGGAGTCTTGGGACATTGTTACTGTGATATGGCTAAAGTTTGGCTTTAGTGCGGGAGGTATGAGTTCTCCCCAATTGAGATAGTGCGCACTAGGGTGGTCTTCCCAGCGGGTTAATGCCCGGAATAACCAATTTGTTCTTGGTTTAGTCCGAGACGTGATGTCCAAGTCTTCCACTATTTGTTTTTCGCATTCAATTCCAAGTTTGCAATCATGTTATATTGTGACTTGTGGTTTTGGCTATCAGCGATTTGATGTTGTTAAGTACATCTATACTAAATTGTTATATTTAGTTGATTTCACACTTTTAGATTTCTAGTTGATAACTTAGAGAATCTATATCTTGATGTGTGGTATTAGATGTCCAAATCATGCTAAATTGTTATATTTAGTTGATGTTGCATTTTAGACTTCAAGTTGATAACCTTGAGAACCACTACTGTTATTTTGTGCTTTAGATTCTAAGTTGATGGCTTTGAGAACTTAAACCTTGTTGCATTGTATAACATGCTCTTTTGTTGTTGAATTGCATGATTAATGTGATTCTTGTTAACTTGCATTCAAATATGCTTTTGTCATGTTGTATGGATTACTCTAGACCTAGTTCAATTGTATTGAAAATGCAATTCATGTTAGTCTATGCTCAAGCATTCTTCTTGTCATGTTCTTTGGATTATCCCAACCATGATTCGTTTCATACATGTATGTATATCATAATTCTTGTTGCTTAGACTCTAAGGTAGCTTACCAAACGGTCATTTGATCCCGTTTTGTATTTTGGATTCCGAGTTTTCATTCCGAGTTCCATTTTTGCCTTTTTGCCCGTTAGGGGGTCGAATTTTGTATCAGTGGTATATTTAAGTCGTGGACCATTGTAGCACGTCCAAATAGGTAAGTTACGTTTATGTGTATGGTCGTTTCCGGGCAAAACCTTATCGTTTGTGTTTTAAGCCTCTTGTGAATTCATTTCGCATTTTTTTTTGCATATTCTGATCTAGGGGCATTATGGACCTTTCACAGTGGTTTTATTTTCTTCTTTTAACATGGTTGAATAGAAAACATGATTTTAGGGGGGGTTTCTTTTCTGTGTTTTTCCAGAAAATGTCGTCTTGATATCGAAAATCACTTATGAAGTTCAGTTCTCAGTTTTCAAAATAGCAGCTTTTTGGACCTCCATGACCAGATTTCATAGAGGGGCATTTTGGGCATTCTACATTGTGTTTTTTTTGAATTCTCTTGCAAGTCTCGTAGAAAACTCAATTTTGAGGCGGGTTTCTTCTCTGTATTTTTGCAAAAAAATTCATCTAGGCCTCCAAATTCAGCCTCTGTTCCGGATTTTTCTGAAAAACAAACCCACAGCAGCGTTATGGGCTGTTGCTGCCAGCCATGTGTGCACCGGCGCGCGCACGGCGTGCATGGGCGCGCTCATAGGCATGCGCATGGGGCTGTCACAGCCCCTCGTCGGGCCGCCGCGACGTCAATTCTTCTTTTGGGCTTTTCTCCTTCGTCCGGACTCCGATTCAAGTGAATTTTTTTTTTGAACTTGACTAATTCTTCGCTGTATTTTCAACGGTGTGCTCGGTTGCACCCAGTTCCTCTTGGATAATTACCAGTTTACTCTTTTTGCCTTAAGTGCTCGTTTTTCTTCGTCATGCCGTTTCTCCTTCGTCCGGACTCTGAATCATGCGATTTTTGAGTCCATCTTGTTTAGTTTTTCGTTGTCTTTCCAGCGGTGTACTCGGTGGCACCCGAATCTACAGTTTTCAAAAATGACCATTTTGCCCTTGGGGGCCTGTTCGGTCTTTTTCTGAGTATTCGTTCCCGCATTAGTCCTTATTGAGTTCCACGACCTCACGGAAGGTCACTTTGACTTCTTAGAGTCTTGTTTTCTATTTTCGGTTCCGCATTCGGATCCGTTATCGAGTCAACCTTCGGTTCATCATAGACACGCTGGCCTAAAAAACCAGGGTCGTCACAATAATGGTCCCATAAAGTGCTCCAGGGTGCATTCCCAAGTTGTTGCGGTTCCCTAAATAAATTAAATCTCGGAATGGTAAAAAACCTGTAATGAATCAAAACTTCAAATGTAATATTTTACAAATAACTCACCACTCATACTTGTCGTGGTAAGACTTGAAACATATGGCATGAATTCGGCCAACCACTTCATCAATCATGAATTGCAGCTTCATCTCCATAAGAGTTGTTCAAAATAATCTTATAGTACTTGTTAGAGGAGTCCCATTTAAATACAAGTTAAATCTAACCATTGGAAGATTAAACCAAATATTAGAAATATGAAGGGTTGAATTCATGAACCAACTCAAGTGTGAAATACATGAACCAACTCATGTGTGGAATACACGCACTTGGGCATTGGGAGATGAAAAAATTGTGTTAAACTTAGTGGTGTATTTATTGTCTTGTAATTTGTGTATTTCTAGAGTCATGTATTGGTGCCTATAAAACTATGTTCTTAATATATTTTGTAAGCAAGAAGTGAGAAAGAATATATATCAGAATTGAGAGTTTTAAATAAAAGTTGTGTGTATGTTCTGGTTCTTTATATTGAGTGCCTCCTACAAATTTGTATGACAGCCTCTCACACTAACTGTCTAAATATGTAGCCCTTCCTTTTAATGGTAACCTGTCCTTCAAATGGTAACCCTTCCTTAAAATGGTAACCTTTCCTCGAACTTGGAAACTTGAAATGGTAACCGCCATATATGTACTCCATTAAATGGTAACTGACATAAATTCATTACCCAGTCGATTCGCAATTAATTGTAGACAGTGTTATTCCTTTGCTTGTTGCATGCATGTATTTGAATAATATATCCTTTTTTCAACCTTTAAGTGGAAATTGTCACACTGGCACCAATTCAGCACCCATTATACTTAATTATTTGTCTGTCATCTAAAGAACATATTATGATTTACACAATTCATAAAATAGGAACCTACATATAGTCATGTGCTTAAAGTATCACACAATTCATGTTCTGATACTATCACACATAATTAAAGAGAAAGTATCACACATTTGGTTAAAGTTAACACTTCATATATATGTAACTTAACAATTACTGCGGATTTATATTTTACATATCCGAAGAACTACAAAACAAACTATATATATTTGTATAAATAGGTCAGTTGGGAGTTATATTCGGATATTTTCCTTTATGCCAGGGAAATGGTCTTACAAATTTGTTAGGATATTTTCTATACATTGGTTGGATATTATCTATAAAAATTTAAGGATAAATTGAACATATATATTTGCATAAATGGGTCTTTGGGCCATGGAAATGGTCTTACAAATTTGTTGGGATGTTTCTTATCAATTAATAGGATATTATCTATAAAAATTTAAGGATAAATTGAACATATATATTTGCATAAATGGGCCAGTTGGGAGTTATATTCAGATATTTTCCTTTGGGCCAGAGAAATGGTCTTATAAATTTGTTGGGATGTTTTGTATAAATTGGTAGAATATTATCTATAAAAATTTAAGGATAAATGATACATATATATTTGCAAAAATGGGTTAGTTGGGAGATATTTTCGGATATTTTCCTTTGGGCCACGGAAATGGTCTTACAAATTTGTTGGATGTTTTTGATAAATTAGTAGGATATTAATTATAAAAATTTAAGGATAAATTGAACATATATATTTGCATAAATGGGTCAGTTGGGAGTTATATTCGGATGATTTTTCCTTTGGGCCATGGAAATGGTCTTACAAATTTGTTGAGATGTTTTGTATAAATTGGTAGGATATTATCTATAAAAATTTAATGATATATGAAACATATATATTTGCATAAATGGGTCAGTTGGGAGATATTTTCGGATATTTTCCTTTGGGCTAGGGAAATGGTCTTACAAATTTGTTGGGATGTTTTTTATAAACTAGTAATGATATTATCTATTTATATCTAAGGATAACTATTACATATATTTGCATAAATGGATCAGTTGGGAGTTATATTCGGATGATTTTCCTTTGGGCCGTGGAAATGGTCTTACAAATTTGTTGGGATGTTTCTCATAAATTAATAGGATATTATCTATAAAAATTTAAGGATACATAAAACATGTATATTTGCATAACTGGATCAGTTGGGAGTTATATTTGCATGATTTTTCTTTAGTGAGCATGATATGCACCCAAAACCCGTCGTCCAAGGTATTCGAACCTAGGAGCTCTGATAACACCTGTGACGACCCTGGTTTTTTAGGCCAGCGTGTCCTGTGATGAACCGAAGATTGACCCAATAACGGATCCGAATGCGGAAGTGAAAACAGAAAACAAGACTTTAAGAAGTCAAAGTGACGTTCCATGAGGTCGTGGAACTCAACAAGAACTGATGCGGAAGCAAAAGATCGAAAACATGACAAATAAGCCCCCTAGGGGCAAAATAGTCATTTCTAAAAATCGTAGATTCGGGTGCCACCGAGCACACCGCTAGAAGGACAATGAAAAACTAATCAAGATGGACTCAAGAATTGCATGATTTGGAGTCCGGACGAAGGAGAAATGGCATGACGATGAAAAACGGACACTTAAAGCTTTAAGGGCAAACTGGTAATTATCCAGGAAGAACAGGGTGCAACCGAGCACACCGTTGGAAAGACAGCGAAAAATTGGTCAAGTTCAAAAAAAAAATTCACTTGAATCGGAGTCCGGACGAAGGAGAAAAGCCCAAAAGAAGAATTGACGTCGCGGCGGCCTGACGAAGGCCATGGCGCACACGGCGCCCATGCGCGAACCCACCGGCGCGCATGCCGGCGCCCAAAGACATGGCTAGTGGCAGCCCTTGGCTGCTGCTACATTTTTTTGATCTGCCCAGAACTGAGGCTTGAAACGGAGGTCAAGACGAGTTTTTCTGGAAAAACACGAAGAAGAAACTCCCCCTAAAATCGAGTTTTCTACCCGACATTACGGACGGAATCGAAAAAAACTCACTGTGAAATCCCCAAAATGCCCCTAGATCAGAACTGAACAAGAGGGTCATAAAGCTGCTAAATGAAAACTGGAAGCTGAAACTTCACGAGGGATTTCCGATACCAAGACGACATTTTCTGAAAAACACAAAGAATAAACCCCCCCTAAAATCATGTTTTCTATTCAACCATGTCAAAAGAAGAAAATAAAACTGATGTGAAAGGTCCATAGTGCCCCTAGATCAGAATACGCAAAAAAAATGTGAAATGAATTCACAAGAGGCTCAAAACACAAACGATAAGGTTTTGCCTGGAAACGACCTTGCATGCAAACGTAACTTACCTATTTGGACGTGCTACAATAGTCCACGACTTAAAAATACCACCGATACAAAATCCGACCCCCCAACGGGCAAAAAGGCAAAAATGAAACTTGGAATGAAAACTCAGAATCCAAAAACACAAAACGGGGTCAAATGACCATTTGGCCCTTGGCCACACTTCATACAAGATTAATAAGACCCTATGAAAGAATGAGAATGGAATTCCCACACCCGATGCAACCATGGTGAAACAATGACTTGTGATTTTTCAGGTTTTCATAACATTTCATGAAGTTAAAAAGTTGCATAGAATACAATATTCATGTCATTGGCCTCCGGCCTCTTCTCATACATATCAAATACATTGAAAGGAGTGTACTTAAGTACACATTACATACATGGAATCAAATATACATATTTTGACATATAAGTCTACAAAATGACATTTCATGCTAAAATTTGCATGAAATGGGAACTTGAAAGCTACACGACATCCAAGGAATGCTAGGCTTCACGAACCAAGTCTTCGTACCTGAAATATGCCCCAGTATCGTAGGGGTGAGTAACATAAAGCTACTCGTAGGAGATGAGCATGCATCGACTTAGCATTTTACAAATTTATCACCTTAAGGTGAAGCATGTTAAAGGGGTTCAAGCCACCTAACGTCTATATCGAAATGAGACTCAGGGAGCATCCTAAGCTACCTTAGAGTGTTTCTAGCATAAATCACTTCATCCATGTATTTCAGCAACATAGAAACATGTTAAACAAAGCAACAAGAATTATGATATAAAACATAAATGAGACAAATCAAAGTTGGAGTAATCCGATTAATACAACGAGCTTGTAGTTACCACGGGTCATATTATCAATGTAATTGAACAAAGTCTAGAGGAATCCATACAACATGACAAAAGCATATTTGAATCCAAGTTAACAAAAATCACATTGTCCATGCAATTCAACAACAAAAGAGCATGTTATACAATGCAACAAGGTTTAAGTTCTCAAAGCCATCAACTTAGAATCTAAAGCACAAAATAACAGTAGTGGTTCATGCCACCTAACGTCTATGTTATAAATGAATCAATATAATCAATCCTAAGCTTTATTAGAATGTCAAAACACGATTTTCAATATCGATGCAATTTAACCAACATTGGAACTTCCAATACAATGCATAAAGTACAATTTCGCAAAGTTAACATCCTGTAACTTAAAATGGAACGACAAATAAGAAACAACAAGTTACAACATCATCTAGTTATCAATTTGAAAATGAAATGCGAAATCAAACAAAGTAGATACTCGGACGTCACGCCGGATCAGACCGACAACATAGTTACTTTAGGGTTACTAGCCCATGGGTAACCTCCCTATGTGCGCACTAGACTATATATAGAGGGACTATCCCCCGTACTAGAACCACATCCTAGCCATAGTCAAACAACGACATCCCTAAGTTTCCAAAATCAACAAGTTGTGCAACAACGCATATATCAATAGGAATATGCAAGATAATTAACTATCTACTAAGCACAACCAAATTTGGAAACCTATACAATATATGCTCTAAATCCACAACTAATATGATATGATGAATGTCGAATCTTCAGTGTGCGATTCGTTACACGCTATGCATGAAAGATGTTAAACACGAAGTGTGCAAATCATTACACAAGGCAACAATATATTCAATAAGAAAAACATATTCTCATGAATACAAACATAGCAACTATGTTATCCAATGTTCAAAACATAACCAAATGAATATACAACAAGTCTAAGTCCATGATTTGAATATAGAAACCACTTCTAAAACACAACTAGATCATGGAGCAAATTGATAGAATTTAAAGATAAACACAATTAAATTCTCTAGATTTCCGATTCAATTTCAATTAAGCTCAATTTAATACATGTTGAAGGGCATGGCAAGGTCATCACCTATATCCATTCTAAAACTCAATTAGGTTGTTAGAATAACAAAGTAGAACTTTAATTAAATCATGCTAATTTAAATCCCAAGGTTCTAAAACAACTTCAAATAGTCCCAAATTAATATATACGAGTAAACAAGTCATGGTCAATACAAACATCAAGTTAAAACCTTAATTATGCTAATGGGACCACAAAATAGATTTTAATTAATTCTTTTAATTAAAATCTCTAGATTTTCAAACTTAACCAAATGCTCTCAAATTAACCTATGTTGGAAAACATGCCAAGGACTAATGTAATATCATATTACTAGTTTATTTCATTCAATTTACGACCATGCGAATTAAACATTCAGTAAAGTTAAATATAAAACAAAAGTTGCAATTCTCATGCAATAAATCCCAATTTAATATATGTGAACAATCATACCGAAACTTAATTTTCTAGCATGCCACAATACAATTCCAAGTTGTATATCACCATGAGGATTAAATCTTAAATAGGGAATTTAATTAAGTAAAAGGTTTCAAAACTTAACTGAATATTCTAAATCAAATATATGTGAAACTATATGGCATGTAAATCAAGAATATCAAGTCGGAATTTAAATAGAGTGAAAAGTGCACTCGAGGCAAATTAATTAATCAAATTAATTAATAATTACTAATTTTCAAAATACCTCCAATCACTTTCAAATTCAACTATGTTGGAGAGCATGCTAAGGCCTAATTTAATATGCTAACACATATTGATTTTAAGCTAATTAAGGCTATGTGAATTAATCTTTCACCTAAGATAAATATTAAATAAAATCTTTAATACTTATTTAAATGTTCCAATTTTAATACACGACAATGAGTATATTAAGGGGTAATATAAAATCATGCTACATGTTTAAACTAAGTCATGAGCAACCGGGAAAATTAGATCCCGTACAAGAAAAATAAATAATAAAATCTCTAGATTTTATATTTAATCATGCAAACAAGTAGTATAAGCATCACAAGCATGCTATATAACAAGAATTTAAACTTAGAACATCTCCTACCTCAATTTAAGATGAAAATCCCAAAGGCCCACCAAAATGTAACGGCTCCGAATCCGACGAAACTACTAGGTTTTGTCGGGGACAACGCCGTGAACATAACCCCCATGAAAGCCCCATCAAAATCATAACTTGACCTCAAAACCAAACTCAAGAAATGGTCAAAACTGAATTCTAATAAGGGGGAAAGGTAGAGCACGGTGAGGGGAACAATAAACGTTAAGGCCGAAGACTTTCCATCAAGGAAAAGTGAACCAAAAGAGGAGAGAGAAGATGGCAGCACCCCTTGGGCTGCCATGGGAGCTCCAGGTCATGCATGAAGATGGGAGAAGATGAAAAATGAAATATCTCACCCCCCTTTTATAGAAATCTCAAAAAGTGCCCTGAACGGGCCTTGTCGGGTCCGAAAAAGTAAAATTTGAGCAGACGCGCTCAAATGGCAAAACTTTTTGAACGAAAAAGATTCAAAATGATAAAATATTAACAACGGAAGAAGCAACATTGAAAACTGAGTCCTGAGCAGAAAGTTATGCCTAAAATAAGTTTGGCGCAAACCGGGGCCAGAAACCCTGAAACTAGAAAACATCGACCAGGAGGAAATTCCAAGAGTACACAACTAGACGAAATGTGAAAATAAATCCCGTACGAGGATCCAGGCTCAAACAAGATATTTTGCAATAACTTTCATTAATTACACAATGGCCTCTCCAAAAAGTGAAAACTGCACTTATGGCCCAAAATAAAAATTTCTTCCAAAAATATTTTCTTAAAAACCCCTGAAATAAAATATCTTCAACAGATATTTATGAAAAACACCCCAAGAAAAGAAAATAATTTCAAAGAACTTTGCATCCATGCCCCTATGGATACCGAGAGCAACCAGAGTACTTTCTTGCAAAAGTAAAGATACGTATTTCGTGGAAACCACTCAAGATGGAGATACATGAAGTCAAAAACCAACTCCAAACACAAGAAGTGTGGTTACGCCAACAAAGTGTCAAACGGGGAAAAGACAAAATAGGGAAAATGACGAAATAGGAAAAATGACGAAAAGTGAATAGTGTCGAAAAACGAAAAATGTGAAAATGACTCGGTCCTCAAAGAAAATTGTCAATCCAAAGAAAAGAGTCTCAGGAACCAATTTCGAGCACCCGAGATGACACTAAGCAACACGAAACAGAGCTCAGAAAAGAAAATTAAACGAAAAAATTTCATTCGTAAAATTTCAGGAAAAAGGAAAGGAAGGCAAATGACGGGGTCATCACACGTAAGAGGTTGATTAGAGACATTTGGATTATAATGAGGACGGTAGCTTGACGAGGCCTAAAATGGCCTATTTTGAAATTGAGAAGGGGGCTAATTTTGATGCCCTTGATTTTGAAAGTTTGAATTTTGTGGGGCGGGTTGCCTCCATGAAAAATTCGGATGATCTCTCCAGCCTGGATTATAAGTATTAAAATAAGGATTGTTTCCAGGTTTGGAAAACATCGCGTTTGCTTGCTCATGATTGGGATTAGAAAATTGCTCCGGTGTGGGGCAATCTTCAGAGAGATGGAAGGGACTCGTACATAATGCACACACCGCACTTACCGAATATTGAGACAAATAGGGAGAGAGATATGGTGCCACTAATTGATAGAATTTATGAGCTATGGCATCCACTTGAGAAGATTCTTCCCTCATTGTTTTTGGTTGAAAAGGATTGGTGTTTTTAGCATTGGTTGAGATCGGAGCCCTACGAGAATTGTGTTGCAATGAAATTTCACTCAAATTCTCGAGTAAGGTCCAAGCCTCATCCGCATTCTTACACATGAACATCCCTCCATATGAGGAGTCGACCATGAGTCCATGTGATTCGGTTAAACCATCATAGAAGGCTTGCACTAATTGCCATTTTGGAATTAGATGGTGCGAGCATTTCCTAAGAAGATCTTGTAATCTTTCCCAAGTCTTATGGATTGTTCTCCATCAATTTGAGAAAAACTAAGAATGGAGTGCCTCATTTGATTGGTTTTACTCACCAAATAGTATTTCTTTAGAAATTCTTGTTGCAATTGGGCCCATGTTGTGATGGAGTTTGCAACAAGGGAGTTTAACCAATACTTTACCCTATCTTTCAAGGAGAATAGAAATAGACGCAGGTGGAATGCATTCTCAGGGAAACCCCTTATCTTGATAGTAGAGCAAATTTCAAGGAACTCATTAAGATGCTTATAAGGATCTTCATTATCAAAGCCATGAAAGGATGGAAGCATTTGGATGGTGCTAGATTTGATTTCATATTGAGCGGCTTCGATATTTGGCATCACTATACACGAAGGAGAAGCATAAGTGGTAGGGATGAAGTGGTCCCGAAGAGTTATGGGAACCACATTTGGAATTTCAGCCCCATTATTACTGATCCCCTCATAGGAACCAAATTTTCTTCATTACCGGCCATTGTATTAAATTCAAGTTCAATTCCTCTTATGTTAGCAGATTCCCTAAGGTTTCTTCTAAGAGTCCTTCCAAGTGAATTTATGTTAACTGCCAAGTCAAGAGTTGTTAAGGAAAGTGATCTATAGCCAAACATCAACAAATCACAACACAATCAAAACAACAACGCATCACCATAACCTCCACATACGATGTTCCCATTCTCCTCAATTATCAACAATATAAATTAAATGGCCACGACAAGGACCGATGCTTTGCAATATAAAAAAACAAAAAATAGCCTCAATAAGGGCTTCACAATTCAACTATTTCCAATTTAACCACATGCAAGATATTTACAACCTTGAGACCAGGACTTCAAAAACTTACCGGGAGTCTTTTAGACTTACAAATTTGCTAGCTTTCCCATGGTAAGCCTTGAGTACCTAGAATCTCATAAGAAAACTTGATACACAAATTAATTGAAATCAACGAGAAAATATCCACAAGAACACAATATTCATAATCAAACCAAAGTTAATCCTAGAACCTCGGTTGTAAAACCGTTTGCAGTCCCCGGCAACGGCGCCAAAAATTGATCCATTGTCAATTATACATCAACCTTTGCAATAGCACAAATCATTGTAAAATAGGGCTATTGGTCGGGTAAGTCGAACCATTGGGACTGCTAGTTTATGGCAACCAAGGTGTCTAAAATCACTTTTAGAATGATGAAGGGGTATAGAGTTTTGTTTGGACTGTCACTAAAATTAAGAATTAAGAAATGCATAAAACAATAATTGCAAAGAGATTAAGGAATAGAAAATGAGTAGAGAGGACTAGGGAAGCGAATCCACTACCAATCCTATAAACATGCTAACTTGCTATTAACTTGGGAAACAATTCCACTACATGGCAATGATGTGTAGTAATACTAGATCGCTACATTATCCTCAAGAAATTCATAGGATCAAGACTTAAGTATAATCCCTCAAAGTGCAACATGCTAGAACTACCTAGATTAGGGTGTAGCCATGACATGCTCACTGAGCTAGGGACTATCAAACCCTTAATCACTATGGTGATAGCACATGGAGTTAAGAATCAAGATAAAATCCATCAAAGGAAAGCCTAAGCAATGGACTACAAGCTTCTCATACAACATGCCTGTAATAATCCGGTCATTTTCTTTTCTTTCCCTTTCTTCAAATTTTACAGATAAATTTTTTTCATTATCTTTTCCTTTTCGGGTTCGATTTCCCGCCTCTTAGTGTCATCTCGAGTGCTCAGAAATGGTTTCTGAGACTCTTTCCTTTGGATTGACAACTTCCTTTGAGGACCGAGTCATTTCCACATTTTTTATTTTTTTGACACATTCATTTTTTCGTCTTTTCCCTTTTTCGTCCTTTAGTCATTTTTTATTTTTCCTTGCTTAACCTCACTTTTTGTGCTCGGATTTGATTCTGGCTTGGCATACGTCCATGATATTTAAATTCCATGACATCTACATTTTTACTTTGGTAGAAATGCATATTAAATGCTTACTTTCTTTGTAAAAGCCATGAAAACAAGACTTTTTGTAATTATCCATAACTTGAGGGGTTTTTGGGTAATTAAGTAAAGTAATTATTTTTTTCTTAGGGACCATTTTGCAAATTAAATTGGAAGATATTTTTAAAAAGGACCTTTTTGCAATTTTCGAAAAATGTGACAAGTGTCACATTCTTATGGTGCCACTTGTTGATTTTGTGGTGGAATGACTTAGAGGCTTAATCTCATGACACATAGAGGGTGGAGATTCACCCACTTGTTGTCCTAGGATTGGTGCACTTGTTGGCATGGATGGTTGACAAGTGTAGGGTTAATATTTAATCTTGGAAGCTTACTTGGATTCATGATAAGTGTAGGACTCACCTTTAGTCTTGCATTAGTGTGTGTGTGAGAGGTAGTGCAAGAGCACCTAGTGAGTGGAGAAGCCCACCAATTTAGCTTAGGGTTTACTCATTTTAATTCAATCATCACTTTCCTCTCAAGAACCCTAAGGAAGCCACCATTGGAGAAAAGCTTGACTAGTAGCTTTGACTTCATTTTTGGTGCCCTTTCACTCACCTTAGAACTTTGAACTTGGAATACTTTTTGTTCCCCTCATCCTCCTCTTCAAAACCCTTGAAGGATCTAGCCTAACTCCTAGTTTTACTTTGGTATCTAGAGATTCAATTCTCTAGTGAGGTATTGATCTATTATTTTGAAGTATTTTTATGTCATTATTGAGTGTTTTACATGCATGGAAGAGAAGGACTTGTATTTTGCCCTTAAACTGTTTTAACTTGAAATTAATCTTGTCAAATTAAATATAGAATATGAAAATATACTCAATTAGCTTTCATTTAATATTGGTTTCATGTAATTTGGATTTAAAATGAATTAGTTATGAATTTTTGAAATTGCAAGCTAGTTGCTGGAAATTTGAAGCTTTTCCTTTTTGGTCTGGAAATGAATTTTTATATGGAGAGCTGTGGTGCTTCAATTGCCTTGAAATTTTTACTGGAACTTGCCCCATGGGTTTTACACTAGTTAGATTTTTTTTATGATTTTAGAGCATTTCTAAATTTTTTTAAAAATCCAAAACTATCTGCTGTCCATGTTTTTATTGCAGTTGGAAAACATATTCTTAGATGATTTATTTCACTAACCTTTTGACATTGGATCATGGATTAAATTTCCAATTTTACACTCTCATATGTTTACTTCCAAAATAAATTAGTTTTGCCCAATTTGGATGTCAAATGAATTTTTTTATGAATTTTCAAAGTTGGAAGCTACAGGCTGAAAATGTGTTTTCTGGGCAGAATTTGTTTCAAAGTTGTGGTTCAAAACTATTTCAATTGGGAAAATATTTTGTTAAACTAAATTGATATTATCAAATTACAGTGTTTAAGCTTTCTATGGGCTTTGGATTCATTTGATTTGGGTTAGAATTGAATTTTTTATGAATTTTACAAGTTGAAGGTAGCAAGCTGAAAAATCTGTTTTGCGGACTAAAAATTTGGGGCGATTTCATTTCGGTGGTAATTGGGATTTTCATTCCAATTGAGGTATGGAATGTTTTAGAATTATTTGTGTGTTGTATTGTGTGTTTTCCATGATTATACAACATATATGTATGCCTTGTATCAAATCTAGAAAGTTAGTAATTTTTATTTCTTTGTATAAGATTTAAAATTTATGATGATGTATAACTTTGATTTGAATTGTAACATATTAGGAAATTATGCTTAGATATGTTAGTTAACATATATTAAATTTGGATCATTTGATTAAGAATTACAACTTTTATTTAATATTTATCTTTAGTGAAAGTTTAATTCACATGGTTGTATCAAGCATTAAATCAAGTTGCAATATGGTATTTAAATAGGCCTTGACATGTTCTCTAACATAGATTAAATTGAGGGCATTTGGAATTATTTAAAAATCTAGAGGAAATTAATTAATTAGCTTGATTAATTTTGTTTTAAGTGTTTTAATCACTTAACTTGTCATTTGATGTTATATATATGATGACCATGACATGTCTTTCAATATATATTAAATTGAGGTTATTTGGATTAAATTGGAATTTAGAGAATTTAACTATTTATGTTTAATTAAATTCTACTTTATTACTCCATGGATTTAATTGCATTTTGGAAGTTGTTTCTATATTTAAATCATGGATTTGGATTTGATGTATGTTCACTTGATTACTTTTGAGTATTGGATAACATAGTTGTTACTTTTATATTCATGAGAATATGTTTTTCCTTATTGAATATATTATTACTATGTGTAAAGAATTGCACACTTTGTATTTGACATCTTACATGCCATAGTAGTTGTGAATTTTGAGCATGTATTGTATAAGTTTCCAAAATTTGGATTGTGCTTGGTAAATAGTTGATATATTGTATATACATATTGATATATATACGTTGTTGCACAATTTGTTGATTTTTGAAACTTGGGGATGTCGTTGTTTGGCTACGGCTAGGACTTGGTTCTAGTACGGGGGATTGTCCCTCTATATAGTCTAGTGCGCACATAGGGAGGTTACCCATGGGCTAGTAACCCTAAAGTAACTATGTTGTCGGTCTGATCCGGCGTGACGTCCGAGTATCCACTTTGTTTGATTTCGTATTTCATTTCAAGTTGATAACTAGATTATATCGCTTGTTGTTCCTTATTTGATTTCCTATTTTGAGCTTAAGATGTAGCTTTGTGAAAGCATGCTTCATGCGTTGTATTGGAAGTTTCATTGTTGGTTAAATTGCATCGATATCATAATTTGTGTTTTGATGTTCAAATGTAGTTTAGGAATGACCTTATAGATTCATTTTGAATGTAGACGTTAGGTGAAATGACCCACACTTTTTGTTTTCGTATTTTGGATTTCAAGTTGAAGACTTTGAGAATCTATATCTTGTTGCCTTGTATAACATGTTTCCATGTTGTTTGAATTGCATGAACAATGTGATTATGGTATAAATGATCTAGGTAGCTTAGGATGCTCCCTTGATCTCATCTTGACATAGACGTTAGGTGGCATGAGCCCCTTTAACATGTTTCACTATAAGGTGATAAAATTGTAAAATGCTAGATCGATGCATGCTCATCTCCTACGAGTAGCTTTATGTTACTCACCCCTATGATACTGGGGCATATTTCAGGTACATGACTCAGGATTTGAAGATTCCATTGCTCCTTAGATGGCTTACAGTTTCTATGTTTTTATTTTATGCAAGTGTTAGCATAAGATGCCTCTTTGTAGCCCTATTTGTTTAAACTTGTATTCGTTGATTTGTATATGTAAAATGTACGTAAGAGTACTCTTTTCAATGTATTTAACATGTATGAGATGAGGCCGGAGGCTAATGACATGTATCTCGTTTTCTATGCACTTTTGTTTTCAAAGTTTATTATGAAAATATTGGAAAATGTTAAGTCATTGCTTCATAACTTTCGCATCGGGTGTTGGAATTTCATATCTTTTCTGCTCAGACTCAGAATCAGTTGATTCTTGAGTCTAATTTTGTTCATTTTTCGTTGTCCTACCAATGGTGTGCACGGTGGCACCCTTTTCAGTGAGAAATGACCATTTTGCCCTTAGTTCATCTCTTTTTAGGTTAGACATTCTTGCTTCATTTGCTTGGCTCATTTGAGTTCCGTGGCTTCATGGAGAGTCATTTTGGGGCCTTAGGGATGACGTACATCTCTTGAGGTCATTTGGCTTCTTTCGCTTTCGCATTTCGGGTCCGTTATCAGGTCAACTTCCGGTTCATCACTAACGTACTGGGTTGAGAAATCCAGGTCGTTACAATGCCAATAAAAACCATTCCACAATCTCATTTCCATTCTCACTATGAAAATATAAACTATACAATCATGTGAATATATAATCTAAGACAAGATAATAGCTTACACATAATCATTTATATAAATTAAGATCCATTACAAAATGTAAAGTGTTTTAGATCATGGAACCACCATATACATGAACCATTTCCCAAATTAAATGAAATTAAAGCATGCTTACAAGAGAGGGCTTCATCACCTCCCTAAATAGGGAGTTAGTTACCCATAGAAGCAATGGAAGAAGGAAAAGAGATGAAGAAACCTTCCATTTTCGCACCTAAAGGATCTAAAATACAAAAACCCTCAAGAACTCCTTTTTCACTCTCTAGAACTTAGCAAAAATATGACATATGGAATAATACATGCTTCCTTTCTTTTTTCAAGCCAAAATCCTCTCTCTCACCACACAATTTCGAGCTCCAACCACCCTAGAAGCAATCAGGACCACAAAAATTACTTAGGAGACAAAATGCAGCTTGAAATCAGGAGCAGGTGATCTGCTTTTTACAGATCAGCGGGGACCCGCGGGGAACTAGCAGGTGCCCGCGGGTCCTTGGCAACCGAGGGAGCTCATTAGACAAAATGGCGGGCACCCGCATGGACGTGGCGGGCACTCGCGGAGCTAGTGGTGGGGGCCTGCAGATCACAGCGGGGCCCCGCAGATGAAGGCAGCATTTTGGAGTGATTGGCGGGCGCTCGCGATAGTGCGGCGGGCGCCCACGGAGCCTTGTCTTTAGAGCACTCAACCCTCACTTTAGCCATTTTGATTGGTCCGGTGACACGACCGTCATTTTTAATGCAAGGCCACAAAACTCATGCATATGCTGACTCAAGAAACTTAGCTCAAATAACGGTCCCCAGCAACGGCGTGCTCTGATCCTTCAAAGGATTGTTAAAACTGCTCTTTTAATCATATTCGGGGGAACCAACCTGAAAGTAGACAAAAGCAAGCAAATAAAGCTAAACTATACATTATTATCAACTAATGGACTTAACTAATGCAAATAAGGGCGCTTGAATATGCAATATTCGGCGCTTATCACCCTCAATGTAAGGTTTTAATCTCTGTCCATTAACCTTGAAAATGTTCCCCTTTTTCAAATTTTGAATCTCAATCACCCCATGAGGTGCAACAGAGATGACTTCATAAGGACCTTCCCATTTGGTTATCAACTTTCCAAGAAAGAGTTTCAATCTAGAGTTGAAGAGCCAAACTTTTTGACGGGTTCAAAAGACTTCTTCACAATGTGCTTTTCATGAAAAGCTTTAGTTCTTTCTTTGTAGAGTTTGGCATTATCATAAGCATTATATCTCAACTCTTCCAACTCACTCAATTGTAATAACCGGTTCTCTCCAACTTTCTCAAGGTCAAGATTGAGCTTTTTAACCACCCACAAGACTTTATGTTCCAACTCAACCGGAAGATGGCAAGGCTTTCCATATACAAGTCTATAGGGAGACATGCCAATGGGAGTCTTATATGCCGTCCGGTAAGCCCACAAAGCATCATTTAACTTTTATGACCAATCTTTTTGGGTGGTGTTAACCGTTTTCTCAAGAATATGCTTAATTTCCCGGTTAGACACTGCTACTTGCCCACTTGTTTGAGGGTGGTAAGGAGTGGCCACTTTATGAGTAACGGAGTACTTAAGAAATAAATGCCTTAAGAATTGGTTACAAAAATGCTTTCCTCCGTCACTTATCATAGTTCTAAGCATACCAAAACGAGCAAAGATATTGGATTTGATGAATTGAATAACCACGGAATGGTCATTTGTTTTGGTAGCACAGGCTTCCACCCACTTTGAAACATAATCAATGGCAAGTAGAATATATTGAAAACCATAGGACATAGGAAATTGACCTATAAAATCAATGCCCCATATGTCAAAGATTTCTACAACAAGGATATTGGTCAAGGGTATCATATCTCTTCTCGACATTGATCCCATCTTTTGGCATCTCTCACATGACTTGCAAAAGTTGTAAGCATTTCTATAGATAGTGGGCCAAAAGAGCCCATTTTGAAAAACCTTCAAGGTGGTCTTCTTTGCACTAAAATGTCCACCACATGCAAGCGTATGACAAAACACAAGAACACTTGGAATTTCACTCTCCGGAATGCATCTCCTCACAATTTGATCCAGACAATAACGGTACAAGATAGGGTCTTCCTAATAATAATTCTGGATGTTGGCAAAGAAACCATTCTTCTCGTTCTTAGGCCAAGAAATTGGAAGCTTGCCAACTGCCAAATAATTCACAATATCGGCAAACCAAGGCATTTGCCCATGGGAGATTTGAAAGAGCTGTTCATCCAGAAAAGAGTCATGAATAGGTGGGCTAGGGGAAGGTTCTATCAATAACCTTGAATGATGATCGGCAACCACATTTTCGGTGCCTTTCTTGTCCTTGATTTCAAGATCAAATTCCTGAAGAAGCAAAATCCATTTAATCAATCTAGGTTTTGTTTTCTTCTTTGTCAAAAGATGTCTCAAGGCAGCATGATCAGAATAGACAACAACCTTAGACCCTAAGAGATAGGACCGAAATTTATCAATGGCATATACTACGGCAAGTAACTCTTTCTCGGTAGTGGAGTAGTTCAATTGAGCTCTCGAGAAAGTTTTTGCTTGCATAGTATATGGCACATGGAAGCTTTCCTACTCTTTGTCCCAAAACTGCTCCCATGGCATAATCTGAAGCATCACACATTATTTCAAACGGTAATGACCAATTGGGAGGCTGCATAATAGGAGCAGATGGTAACATGTCACACAATTTATGGAAGCGTCAAGGCATGCTTGATTAAAGACAAAAAGAGTTTCCTTGGGGAGAAGATTGCACAAGGGTCTAGCAATTTTGCTAAAATCTTTGATGAAACGGCGATAGAAGCCAGCATGACCTAGAAATGAGTGAACTTCTCTCACCGTAGAAGGTGGAGGTAATTCAGAAATGAGCTCAACTTTTGCTTTATCCACCTCAATTCCCCTTTTTGAGATGACGTGACCCAAAACATTACCTTCTTGAACTATGAAATGGCTCTTTTCCCTAACTAAGAACAAGGTTTGTTTCACGACATCTTTTAAGTACCAAATTTAGATTCTTGAGCCATGCATCAAATGAAGACCCAAAGATAAAAAAATTGTCCATAAAGACCTCTAGATACTCTTCCACCATATCCGAGAAAATTGACATCATACACCTTTGAAATGTGGCAGGGGCATTGCACAAACCAAATGGCATCTGTTTATAAGCAAATGTGCTGAAAGGACAAGTAAATGTAGTTTTCTCTTAGTTTGAGGGGTCAAGGGCTACTTGATTGTAACCCGAATAGCCATCAAGAAAGCAATAGAACTATTGCCTGGCCAATCTCTCTAGGATTTGATTAATAAATGGCAAAGGGAAGTGATCTTTCCTAGTGACGGCATTCAATTTTCGATAATCAATGCATACTCGCCATGAATTGGCAGTACGCTTAGAAATTGCCTTACCTTTTGCATTTTCAACCACCGTAATTCTTGATTTCTTAAGAACTACTGAGTTGGGCATCGGAGAGAGTTTTGCTAGCATAATAGATGACATGTGGAAGTTTGTCCACACACTGGCCCAAAACCGCACCTAATGCATAATCGGATGCATCACACATGATCTCAAATGGAAGAGACCAATTAGGCAGCTTCATGATTGGGGCTGATAAGAGAAGAGTGCGAAGTGTCATGAAAACTTCCATACAAGCTTCATCAAAATCAAACGGAGCATCCTTGGCAAGAAGATTACACAAGGGCTGAGAGATTTTACTAAAATCCTTGATGAAGTGACGATAAAATCCGACATGATCAAGGAAGGAATGGATTTGACAAACGGAATTTGGAGGAGGAAGATTAGAAATTAACTCCACTTTGGCTTTGTCAACCTCAATTCCTCTTTTTGAAATAATATGTTCTAGAACAATGCCCTCTTGGACCATAAAGTGACTCTTCTCCCAGCTTAGACTTAGATTTGTCTCCTTGCATCTTTGAAGCATAAGGGATAAATTGTGGAGACACGAATTGAATGAGTAGCCAAAGACGGAAAAATCGTCCATGAAACTTCCAAGAACTTTTCAACCATATCAGAGAATATGGACATCATGCATCTTTGGAACATGGCTGGTGCATTGCATAGCCCAAAAGGCATGCATCTATAAGCAAAGGTTCCGAAGGGGCATGTGAAAGTGGTCTTCTCTTGATCTTGTGGATCAATTGCCACTTGGTTATAGCCATAATAACCATCAAGAAAATAGTAGTAGCTTTGGCCGGTTAGCCTCTTAGGATTTGATCAATGAATGGGAGTGGGAAACGATCCTTCCTAATGGTAGAATTTAGCTTCCGGTAGTCAATGCACACACGCCACCCAGTGGTGGTACGTTGTGGTACGAGCTCTCCCACGGAATTTTCAACGACGGTGAGGCCGAATTTCTTGGGGACCACTTGAGTAAGGCTGACCCACTTGCTATCAGAAATGGGGTAGATGATTCCCGCATCTGGCAATTTGATCACTTCTTTCATGACCACTTCCTTCATGTTAGGATTTAACCGGTGTTGGACGTCTCTAGAAGGTTTTGCGTCATCCTCCATATGGATGCAATGCATACAAATAGAAGGGTCAATTCCTTTCAAGTCAGCCACCGCTCAGCCAATAACTTCTTTGTGCTCTTGGAGCACCGCTAAAAGGCTATTTTTTTGGTCCTTTAAAAAGTCCGATGCAATGATGACCGGAAGAGTTTGATTTACACCAAGAAACACATACTTGAGGTGGGCCGAGAGTGGCTTTAACTCAAGTTGTGGTGGAGATTCCAAGAAAGGGACCGGAGGAGTAGTAAAGAGTTGAGGAAATGGTTCTTTTGGCATCTTCTAAGGAGGAAAATCCATAATAGCACCTATGTTGAGCAACGAATTCACTTCTTGGATGGCTTGGTTAATATCAAAGTTCGAGAGGTCAAAATGAAACATGCAAGTTTCCAAAGGATCTTTGCTTAGAATGAATGGGAGAGATTTTTCAACCACTTCATCGACCACATCAATAAGGAAACAATCATCCTCTTCGGAAGGGTGTTGAGTGACATGGAAAATGTGGAGTTTGACTTGCTTATTTCCAAAGGTGATGTCCATGACTCCGGTTCGGTAATTAATTGAAACATGAAGCATAGCTAAGAATGACCTACCGAGGATCACGGGAATATGTTTCTTTGGATCATGGACCGGTTCCGTGTCAAGAACCACAAAGTCTACCGGGAAGTAGAATTTGTCCACTTTGATTATGACATCTTCAAGAATGCCCCGTGGGTGCTTGACCGATCTGTCGGCAAGCTGCAAGACTGTGGAGGTTGGCTTAAGATCTCCCAACCCAAGTTGTAAGTAGACTGAATATGGAATCAAGTTTACACTAGCTCCTAAGTCAGGGAGGGCTCTTTCTATCTTGTTGTCGCCAATGACACACGAGATTATTGGGGCGCCCGGATCCTTATACTTTGGAGGAGCACTGTGTCGAATGATTGCACTCACATTTTCAGTCAATCTTACTTTCTTTGGCAAATGATTTTTGGAGGTGCGCTTTTGAGTGCACAAATCCTTGAGGAATTTAACATAGGGGGGGATTTGCTTTATAGCATCTAAGAGAGGCAAGTTAATTTTTACTTGCTTGAAGACTTCCCACATGTCTTGAATTTTATAATTTTTGTTCCCAAAATGTGTCAACTCTTGGAGATGTTGAGGAAATGGAGCCTTAGGTTCATAAGAAGTCTCCACATTTGGGGCAACAAGCTTTGTATTTTCAGCATTAGACTTCGGAAATTCAAGAGTGAGATTTGGATTAGAAGAGTTGAGAATTGGATTTTTGGGAGTAAGAACTTTTTCATTGTTTCTTCTATTAACCTTGTTATCCACAACTCGACCACTCCTAAGGGTGCTGATTGCTTGGACTTGTTCATGAGTTGGCCCACTCGGAGGAGGGGTTTCGTCAATCACATGAATACCTCTAGGATTCTCAAATGGTTGAGTGGGAAGCTTCCTCTTATCTCGTTGAAGAAGTTAGTTCATTGAAGTGGCTATTTGCCCCACTTGATTCTCAAGTTTAGCAATAGACTGAGTATAAGAATGAACCATTTGGAGAGTGGGCTGCAATGATGTCAAGAGTTGCTTGTTAGATTCCATCATTTGATTGTTTAGAGATTCCATCATTTGCTTATTTGCAGCCAAAATCTCATCAGTTAGAAACGTAGTGTGACGACCCTGCTTTTTTAGGCCAGCGTGTCCTGTGATGAACCGAAGACTGACCCGATAACGGATCCGAATGCGAAAGCGAAAACAGAAAACAAGACTCTAAGAAGTCAAAGTGACCTTCCATGAGGTCGTGGAACTCAACAAGAACTGATAAGGAAGCAAAAGATCGAGAACATGACAAATTAGCCCCCCAGGGGTAAAATAGTCATTTCTGAAAATCATAGATTCAGGTGCCATCGAGCACACCGCTGGAAGGACAACGAAAAACTAATCAAGATAGACTAAAGAATCGCATGATTCGGAGTCCGGACGAAGGAGAAACGGCATGACGACGAAAAACGGATTTATTGGGATGTTTAATTAAACTACTAAGGATATTACCTATAAAAATCTATCGATAAATACAACATATATATTTGCATAAATTATCAGCTGACAGTTATATTTGGATGTGTTTCGTTTGGGCCTTCGAAATTGTGGTTCACAAATTTATTACGAGGTTTCCCATAAAGTATAACGCATATACGTATATAAGTATTACGATAACTGCTACATATGTAGTTGCATAAGTGGATAACAATGTTGTTGCATTTGTATTCTATTAATTTGGCCGTGCAAATATTTTCAATGCATTTGCCCCAATTCAAATACTTGAGTTACATTCATATGTCAACAGTATGCTCAATTTCATAATAAATGATCAAAACCACTTAATATAACTTTGATAATACAGAAAATTATACAAAGTTCACCAACCCCCCGATATTGTTATAAAAGTGAACAATAATTAAGCAGAGTTAAATAAACAACATTATAAAAACAATGTGCAATACATAATGTAATGATTGTCAAGTAGGGAAGAGTCGTTGAATTGGTCGGTCCAGCTCGGCGATTGGCATTTTGGACGTTAGCTTGACACTCCATTCGCAATTGTTTAAATCTGCTATCTTTCAATATGATCATGCCACAAAATGCAATCAAATTAGATAGCATGACAACACAGAAAAATATTGCAAAAAAACTATAGTGGTACGAATTGAGTTGATGAGGACAACTATGTACCTTATCAATTCTGAAACCATCACTGAAGCAATCATCATGTGAATAATTGGTATTGGAATTGCATGAATCGGCAACAAAGGTTTGCAACATTTTATATTTTTCCTTATATATTATAAACAATCAGTTAAATAATTATGCGACTTTGTAAATTGCAATTTATATGTTAGTTCCATCTTAACAGCAAAACTTGCTTGCGAAAACCTTGTCTGATGCATAACACGTTCTGGTGGTGGCACATAATTTTCTTCATTGAGAAGTTCAACTGGAATTTCACAGCCCTAGAAAATAAATGTTGTAAAACATTTCACCAGATAATAACTTGTAACCATAACGAACATGTTAGCATAGGGTGGAGGCTCACTCAATGAATTTCTAATTAATTGATCTAAGTAAATAGCTCACAGAACTTACAAATAAGTCACAGCAGCTATATTCAGTTTAGTGAATGTGAATTCTGTGACAACACACTCATTTTGTCTACAGCCACTGCAAAGGGTATTTTTGTCTTTACACACATCCTAATATCAATATTACATTATTTTCTATAGACCTACATTGTTGGTTTGAGCTCATTTTTATAATGTAACAGATCAATCACATGGTCTAAAAATGATACAGCAGGGTGTTTGTCACTGGTCTGTCAAAAGGCAATTGCAGGGACATTTTGTTTGAAATTCTATGAAAGGCTACCAGTTGGGGACACGTGTAATGTGGTCCTTAGGAGAGAGCGTATTCATAGCTACACAGTGTGTGTATGTTACATTGCAGCTGGTGTATTTACATATATATATATTGATGGACTACGAATGCTGTCAGTTGCATGCCAAAAGAGGTGTGTTGGCAAGGGTATAAAGGTACCATCACCTCTACAATGTCATATTTGCTTCCCTCACGGATTGGAGGACCTTAGCTCATATCTATCCATCCATTTTAGGCCTACATCAGCAAAGGTTCTGAGTATAAATGGAAGGTTATAGCTGCTGCAAGACTTAAGCCCTAAGAATTAATTTTCATATGTGTTAGAGGCTGTTCTTGAGTGAAATGTGAAGAGGACCTAAATTATTAATTCTGAGCAGTGATTTAACCATGTAAAGTCAGTTTAAATCTAAAAAATTAACTATGTGTGCAATATCTCTTCAAGACCTGCAAAGAATTAAGTGCTGCTAGTGTAATTTGGCTGTTGTTCAGACTATTGGACTGAGGTATCAAATGTTGCTCTAGAGGTTGAACGAGCTAGAATAAGGTTGAATTAAGTTGAATACTCTTATTTACATCTGCTGAACTCAAGTATTACCTTAAAGATACACATATACAGAAATTGATACATCTGAGCTTGTTGTTTGAATATTTTGAAGTAAAATTCCTGTTGTGCTGATATATAATGATTTAACCTGCTATGAAAGTTGTGGTAACCATTTAAACATGTATAACTTGATGATTTGAAGCTGTTAAAGTTGGATTAAATTTAGAAAATGGACAAGTCTGTGTGTTGGCCTTGTAAACCTCAATTACCTAGGGTTTTAACCTCATTGTTGTGAACTGAGAACTGAATATGAGATATCATGCTACTATCATTGTTTCTTCATTTGAACATAAGTAGAATGCTTATATAAAACTGTGAGAACCTGGACAAGTCCTGACAAAAGTTAAAATTCCAGTTCTACCCTTTGAGCAGTGTTACTATTGATTTAAACCTAATCTTGCTTCTTGTGAGCTGAGATCTGTTGAAATATGCATTGAAGTGTTTTAACTTGCTTGGTTCATCAATCGTATATGTTAAGCAAGTGTAGGGTATTGTTTGGCAACTGAGATTACACAGGTTTAAGATTAATAGAGGTGGTACATCATCTGTGTAAAGCTATTGCTGCCAGCTGAAGTGTTTCTGCAGAAAACAATCTGTTTTGGGGCTGAAAGTGTTTTATCTTGTTGTGATTAATGTGTTCATCATTTTACCAACTGTATATTGATATTATAAAGGTGTGATGACATTGAAAGGGGTTCTTATAGAAGATACTCTGTGAGTTGACAGATTTACCCTTTGAAGAGGGTTTAAAGTGTATTTGAGCTGAATGGTTGACGGAAGTTGCTATTCACTATCCAATATGTATTTGTGCAAGTATGTTGAACTGAGACAAGGTTGTGGGAACCTAGCTTGAGTATCAACTGAAGCTGCATTGTGTTTTAACAGTTTTATCATTTGATTGCAAAAACGTGAAGAATAAGGTTGTACATTGTTCTACTTGAGGCTGTGTATTGCATTCTGTTATTATTATTGCAGCTGAAGTAATATGTTCTATATGTATTGACATCTTACTCCATTGGTGATTTAGCTACTGAGAGCTTGTAAGTCCAAGCAGGGTTGTTTTGGACAGGGAGAGTAGGCAGGGAGAGTAGGCAAAAACTAATATCACGGGAGCAACATAAATACTGACAAAATCCCCAATGGCCTCAAGTGTAAAGATACACGGAAAGGAAAATTTAAGAGGTTAAAACCGACTATGGAGCTAAAAAGTCTCAATAAGAGAAAATCAGTGAAACGAATAGTTCAGCTTCAAGTACTTTTATCCCCTTACTGTTTTCCAAGTAGTATCATGTGTAATACCAGTTGTGTGTACTAAATTATGCATACGTAATACTTCTCATAATTGTGATATAGAATTGCAATGAAGCCCTTCAATCCAGAGATGTAGGTGCCAGTAGTCATAGTGGAACAATCCCCTACCACGTGTTAGTGAATGTGAGTATTGTTGCATAACTATTTTCAGCACATTGCTTAACATTTTTTTTTCCCCCTTAAATGATAGGAATGTATTGAATATAAACAAAACCTTTGTCACACAAAACGAAGAGGAGAGGGGTGAAATGGTCTAATTAAAAACTTTTCTCTTTGAAAACAAAACCAATCAATCACAACTCAAGCACATAACACAAAATTACAAAGGAAACCCTCTCAATAGGGAAAAACCTTGGTTCTTGGCCTCAGCCAATAAAGCATCCACTAGCTGCAAGTATCTTGTTACACACTCAGATGTCTCACTCTCTGCACACACCCTTGTACAAGAATAGACATTAGTTGTCACAACCAATACTCACACACTAGCTCACTAATGTGCGATGAATTGGCCCACATATATCCCCGTGAATTCGTTATAAAAATGGGGGAGATTCAATAATAACTTTTGAAGGGGATGGTATGATAATCAACTTACCTTGTGAGCAGGCGGTGCATAGATGATTATTTGGTAAGATGATTTTGTGATCCTTTAATGGGTGTCCATGTGAATTTTCAATAATTCGTCACATCATTGTACTCCCTGGGTGACCAAGTTGATTATGCCAAAGCATAAAAAGTTTTGGGCCACAAGATTTTTTATGTATCACAATATTTGACTCAATTGTCCTAATGGTTATATAGTATAACCTAGAAGAGAAAACATGGAGTTTTTCTAGTATCATCTTCTTGCATGAGGTAATGGAAGTAATGTAGAGATATTCCACGTTTATTTCATTTGCGGTCTCAATATGATACCCATTACGACACAAGTCTTTAAAACTTTACAGATTTCTTTGAGATCTTGTAGAATATAAGGCATCATTGATTTTTAATCTTGTTCCATATGGTAAAATGATGTTGGCTCGTCCGGAGCCTTCAATCAAGTCGGTGGGACCTGATATTGTACTGACACTAGCGTCTGTCAAAGTTAGGTGAGAAAAATATTTTTGATCTCAGAGGATTGTGTGTGTCATTCCACTATCTGCAAGACATATATCTTCACCATTTATTTTGGAACTAGTCAGATCCATTCATATTCATGCAAAGTTCTTTATTAGAAAAAAAACATTTATAACAAAAGAATCTTTAATACAAACTAGAAAATAAAAACTTTAATACAAGAAAAATAAAAACTTGTTAAAGATAACATAGTAGACAGAACATGAAATGAAAATAAAATTAATTGGTGTGGACATTTCCATCACCAATTAGGAAGTCTAGCTTTCCATTACGGTCCTCAAAAAAATCTGATACATCCAAATTTGTGATGTCAATTGGCTCATCATGATTAATGAAATTCATTTCCAGATTTGGCTCATCACGATCAATGAAATTCATTTCTTTTTGCTTCCCCTTTTCTTTCATTGAGGCTTGGTAAAGTTTAGCCAGATGCTTAGGTGTATGACAAATGCTTTGCCAATGACCTATCATTCCACATCGATATCAAGTATTATCATGTGCCTTGGGAGGTTGAGCCACATCCTTCCCTTTTACTTGTTTCATTTTATTATAATCTCTCTTTTGGGGATATGGTGCGGATCTTTGACTGCGAAAATTTGAGGACTGATATCCTTCACGGTAATAGGAGTGATTTATACCACGATCATATTCATTATTGTGGTAGTTATTTTTACCCCGACCATATTCATTATTATAGCCATTTCTACCACCACGACCACTCTCACGTCCACGCCCACGTCCACGACCACGACTACGGATGAGGCAACATATGTTTCAGGGATCGGTGTCGATCCAGTTGGACGAGACAGGTGGTTTCTTAACGAAAGCTCGTTATTTTGCTCTGCCACAAGTAAACATGATATCAGCTCTGAATATTTTTCAAATCTACGCTCTCGATATTGTTGTTGTAAGAGTACATTCGAGGCGTGAAATGTGGTGAATGTTTTTTCTAACTAAAGGTCATTAGTAATGGTATCACCACACAATTTCAATGTAGAGCTAATTTTAAATAGGGCAGAGTTATATTCAGCCACAGTTTTAAAATCTTGCAACTGCAGTTGTTGCCAATCAGCCCAAACCTTTGGGAGGATAACAGTTTTTTGATGATCATATCTTTCTTTCAAATTTTTCCACAAACACAGTAGATCTCTTTCAGTGAGGTATTCAGTTTTTAGCTCCTCACTAATATGATGCCTAAAGAAAATCATGGCCTTCGCTTTATCTTGTAAGGATGCATCATTCTCTTCTTTAATTGTGTTTCTGAGGCCCATGGCATCTAAATGGATCTGAGCATCCAGAATCTAAGATTAATAATTTTTGCCAAAAATGTCCTGTAATTACCCGGTCATTTTCTTTTCTTTCTTTTTTCCTTAAATTTTACGGATAAATTTTTTTTGTTGTCTTTTCTGTGTTTGGTTTCTCGTCACTTAGTGTCATCTCGAGTGCTCAAAAATTATTTTTGAGACTCTTTCCTTTGGATTGACAACTTCCTTTAAGGACTGAGTCATTGTCGCATTTTTCGTTTTTCGACATTATTCATTTTTCGTCATTTTCCCTATTTTGTCTTTTCCTTGTTTGTCACTTTGTTGGCATAACCTTACTTTATGTGTTTGGAGTTGGTTTTTGACTTCACGTATTTTCATTCTAAGTGGTTTTCATGAAATACGTATCTTTCCTTTTGGAGTAAAGTACTCTGGTTGCTCCCGGTGTCCATAGGGGCATGGATGCATAGTTTTTCAGAATCTTTTTCTTTTCTTGGGGTGTTTTTCATAAATATCTTTTGAAGATATTTTATTTTAGGGGTTTTTAAGAAAATATTTTTGGAAGATATTTTCATTCTAGGTCATTGTGCAGCTTTCCCTTTTTGGAGGGGCCATTGTGTAATTAATGAAAGTTATTGCAAAAATACCTCGTTTTGAGCCTGGATCCTTGTATGGGATTTTTTTTCACTTTTCATCGAGTCGTGTATTCTTAGAATTGCATTTTGGTCGATTTCCCCCAGTTTTAGGGTTTCTGGCCCCGGTTGCCGCTGAATTTGTTCGGGGCATATCTCTCTGCTCGGGAGTCGGTTTTCGACGCTGTTTTTTTTTTTTTTTTTTTGTTCATATTTTCTCATTTTGGTTCTTTTTTGTTCACAGAGTTTTGCCTTTTGAGTGCGTTTGCGTGAATTTCACTTTTCCAGACCCCTCGAGGCCCTTTCGGTGCACTTTTAGGGTTTTTCTATAAATATGGGGTTATAAAATAAAAAAGTTATTTTGGGATTTTCCTTCGAGAAATGAATTCCAGTCTTCACATAGTTACTTAGAAAACATGATTTTTTTTTTTTTGGGGGGGGGGGGGGGGGGAGGTTTCTTCTTTGTGTTTTTTCAAAAAATGTCATCTTGGTACCGGAAATCCCTCGCAAATTTCAGCTTTCTGTTTAGCATTTTAGCAGCTTTTTAACACCTCATGACCTGATTTTATGGAGGGGCATTTTACAGTGAGTTTTTTTCATTTCTCCCATGATGCCGGGTAGAAAATTTGATTTTGGGAGGGGTTTCTTCTTCGTGTTTTTCCAGAAAAATTCGTTTAGTAGCCCGTTTTTGATCTCAAATGTGGACAGTTACTGTAGCATTTTTTTTTGCCCTCTTGACCTGTTCTGATCTAGGGGCATTTTGGGGATTTTTCATTGAGTTTTTTTTCATTTCCTTCTACATAGTCGGGTAGAAAATTTGATTTCGAGAGGGGCTTCTTTTTCATGTTTTTCCAGAAAAATTCATGTCGGACCTCGTTTCGGCTATCAGTTCTGGTTGAACTTTTTTTCCCCTGGCATGTCATGGTGCTTGTCAGGATGCTCATGGGGTGCTCATCTCGACGTCGTGAAGTCGATTCTTGTTTTCGCTCGTTCTCCTTCGTATGGACTCCAAATCGAGTGAACTTTTTTTTGAATTTGATTAATTTTTCGCTGTCTTTGAAACAGTGTGCTTAGTTGCATCCAAATCTTTCTAAATAATTACCAGTTTACCCTTTTGCCTTAAGTGCTCATTTTTCTTTGTCATGTCGTTTCTCCTTTGTCCGGACTCCGAATCATGCGATTCTTGAGTCCATCTTGATTAGTTTTTCATTGTCTTTCCAGCGGTGTGCTCTGTGGCACTTGAATCCATAGTTTCAGAATGACTATTTTGCCCTTGGGGCTATTTTTGCCCAGTTTCTCTTACTTTTCACTTCCGCTGTTTTCTTTTGAGTTCCGTGACCTCATGGGAAGTCACGGATGTGTTTCGGGAATGATATACATTCTAGAGACATCATTTCTATGTAAAATGATTATTTTGCCCCTGGGGGCTAAATTGTTATTTTTTCAATCTTTTGTTTTCGCGTCAGTCCTCATTGAGTTCCACGACCTCATGGAAGGTCATCAAAGTGTCTTAGAGGTGTGTTGTGCCTTGGGAGACCATTGTCTTGTTTCTTACTTCCGCATTCTGAATTCGTTATCGAATCTATGTTCAGTTCATCACAGTACGCGCTTGCCTAAAAACCAGGGCCGTCACATGTCCAAGGCCACAAATTCCAGCTTTGTCAAGTTTGACATTTTTAGAATAACTAGATGTGACAACAATATAAAAATACAATTTAGCATAGTATATAAATAAATAAACTGGCATTAAATGAAATAATAACATAATATGAATTATTTAAATAACAAAGATGGTAAAACCAGCCATAATGAATAAATTATTAAACAATAAAGGCGGTAAAACCGGTCATAAATCATTAACTAATAAAGGTGGTAGAACCGACCATAATTAGTAGATCATTAAATAATAAAGGTGGTAGAACCGACCATAGTGTGAGCACATATATCATTTAAATGAACAAATGTATTTTATAAATAATAATCAATAATTAAAATTTTCTTACCCTTTGAAGTCAGAAATACAATTTTCTTCGATAAAGCAAACAAACCCAACAATCTATCAAAACTAATATTACAAAAGAGATATATAGTTGAGATAGAAAGAGGGAGAGAGAGCTTTTCCTTCAAATCTTAGATGGTTAGAGCTCGTGCTGATAACGTGTTCTAAATATGATATTGAAATTGATACAAATATGAAAATATGAAAAGATTAGAGAGAGTGTGCTAAGAAAGAGAGAGGGAGAGCTGATAATTTTATTAATTTTCACCACACCTCAATTGTATACATTGCAAGCCTATTTATAAGCGTGGCTGTCATGGGCAACAAGCAGCTTCTTGCATGAGCTGCACTGCCACACAAAGCTTCTTGCATAAGCTGCACTAACACACTAAATGATAATATATATACTTATTGCAAGTGGACCCCACACCAAAATATATATATAACATGACCCAAATTGTTTTAAAATTAATTTTAAACATTTTCAAACCTAGTCAAACCTTCTGCCCTAACTCAAAATCCCTGTAACCCAAATTAAAATTTCATTCCAAAAATATGAACCCAAATTCAAACCTTCAAACCTTCTCTTTGTAATCCAAATTCAAACCTTCTGTCCTAATTCAAACCTTCTGGCATTAAAGATTACTATGAGGAATGGAAAGATTCTATGCAAGAGATCAGAAGCATTATTGAAGAATATTTTTCTAATCTCTTCTCTTCATTAGCAATTTTTCATATCGATGATTCTTTTTGGGATATGATCCCTATTAAAATAACTGATGCTATAAATGAAGACTTACTCAAACCAGGATTTGAAGAGGAATTGTGGTTAGCTTTAAAAGATATGGGTCCATTAAAGACTTCGGGTCTGGACGGATTTTCTCCTCTCTTTTTCCAAGTTAATTGGGACATCATTAAAGGTAATTTGGTAAGATCTTTCAACTCTTTTTTGCATTCTGGCTTTCTTCTCAAGCAGTTAAATCAAACCAATATTTCTTTAATTCCAAAGGTGAGGAATCCCACACAGGTTTGTCATTTTCGTCCAATTTCATTATGTAATGTCTTTTACAAAAAAATTTCTGAGGCACTTGCAAATAAATTGAAACCGTATCTCTTCAATCTGATAAGACACAATCAAAGTGCCTTTGTTCCAGGGCGTATTATACATGATAATACCATTATTGCCCAAGAATTGATGCATTATATTAAGTGGAAAAAAGGACGAACAGGAATGGTGGCTTTAAAGCTTGCCATGCCAAGGCATATGATTTTATGGAGTGGGAATTCCTAAAGAAGATGATGAAATGCTGGGGATTTTCAGATCAGTGGATTCAACTCATGATGTCTTGTATTAGTTGAATTTCCTACTTAATAAAAATCAATGGTGAAACAGGGGGTCTTTTTAACCCTACTAGAGGGTTGAGACAAGGGGATCCTCTTTCCCCTATCTCTTCCTTCTTTGCTCTGAAGGGCTTTCTTTGCTTCTCTAGAATGCAATTAACAGAAATCATATTAGTGGGGTTAAGGTGAGCTGTGAATCCTCTTCCATTGCCCACCTCCTTTTAACGGATGACGCTTTACTTTTTTTGCCATCCTAACTGTGAAGAAGTTAGGCATCTTAAGAGCATTTTAACTAAATATGAAGCTCTCTCCGGTCAGTCAATTAATTATGCTAAGTCGGGGGCATTTTTTAGTCCAAATGTCTCTCCCCAGCTCCGATCTCAATTAAGTGGCATTCTGGGCATCGATGAAACTGGTTGGAAAAATGCTTATTTGGGTCTTCCATAGATTTTTGACCGCTCTAAATTAGCTTTATTTAATTTTCACTCGGAGCACATTAGTTCAAAAATTAAACACGTCAAGGGGGAGATGCTTTCAAAAGCAGGAAGCGAAGTTCTTATTAAGTTTACTATGGC
This sequence comes from Cornus florida, assembly GCF_030987335.1. Taxonomy (NCBI): domain Eukaryota; kingdom Viridiplantae; phylum Streptophyta; class Magnoliopsida; order Cornales; family Cornaceae; genus Cornus; species Cornus florida. The sequence goes on along the minus strand of NW_026775581.1, from coordinate 14,657,836 downwards.
TTTGTTTCCCAATTATTGTATGTCGTGTTCTAAACTTCCTATTTCTACGTGTAACGATTGATGAATTTTTAGTGGAGTGGAAAGGAATCGAGTTCTCATATCAAGTGGGTTGGGTGGTCGAAGCTTTGTGCTCCAAAGGCTATTGGTGGTTTGGGCTTTAAAGATTTACAAGCATTTAATCTTGCATTACTTTCCAAATTGGCATGGAGAATGCAAAGTTCTGATGGTTCTTTACTGTTTCATTTTCTTAAAAGTAAGTGTTGAACTAAGAGGGAGGGTGAATTGGTTAAATCTTTGCTTTCAAAAACTTTCTCACACAACTAGGCAAACATTCAAAGAACAGATAACAGAAGATTTACAAGGAAACCCTCATAAATAGGGAAAACCTTGGTTCTTAGCCTCAGCCAATAAGCAATCCACTAGTTGTATGTATCTTGTTACACACTCAGTTGTCTCACTCTCTGCATACACCCATGCACTAGAATATGCACTAGTTTTCACAACCAATACACACACACTAGGACACCACAATGCATCTACGTACTCCCCCTGTCCGAAGCAACCACGCTTAGACCCAATAAGCTCTCAAAGCTCACTCAACAATGGGGTGAGGATGTAAAGCCTCACTACCACTCAACAATGGGGTGAGGGATCATGCCTCACTACCATTTACAACAAGTGTCTAAACACCAAATGCAATTCAAAAAAGCTGGACAACACAGAATTCCAATTTACTACCTCAGAACTGCAATCTACTGAATCAAGTGTCTGAGGGGTAAAATAGGAAATTCTTTTTGAGATCAATTCACGAGCCCCTTATACAGTCTTCTTTCACTGTTGTACTCATGTTTATAGCTTTGTATAATCAATCACAGCATGAGTATATCATAAGTTCAGTCAAAATCCTTTGTTCAGCATATAACGGCTTCGACACAAAAAGTTTTGACACAAATAGCCTCGGACAGATCTCAACAGCACAAAATAGCCTCGGCACAGAATATCTTCAGCACAGAATACTCAAAACAAAGCATACCATATTTTTGCTACTAACTCAACTTTGACAATCTTGATTCATCAAAATATACTAGCTAACAACATAGATCATCATGAAATAGCTAAGTATAATCAAATAGTACTTGAATCCAAGATTTCTTCAGAAAAACAAGCTTAATTACTGACCACACTATCCGAATTCATTTTTAGAATAATCTCAACACAAACACAGTCTGAACAAGTGTGAGAAGATAAATTATACCTGTGTTAACCTTCAAAATCGACCACAGAAGCTTGAAACACCAAGTCAACACCAAGTCACTCTTCAATATAGCCCTTGCATCAGCAAATTTGACAGTGGCCTCATCTTAACAAACAGAGCACGCCTCAGAATTGATTCAATGAGTTTTTCTTGCATGGATCATCATTAAACAACAGAGAAAAACTTGCTTGACATAGTATACTTGAGGGTTCTCACGAGCAGCTTAATGTGTAATGTAAATTTCAAAGGCTTAAACCCTAAGGAGCCTTATGCTAGCATATTTATAATAACTCTCAATTTCATAAGGCCTCACACACCATAGATATACACCTGTCACCTTTCACAAATGATTGGGAGAGCACAATTCAGATATTTTCAGAGCAATAGACCAATGCAGGCCTGCCACCTCAGCTAATTTTGTCACTATTCTTCCAGCTACAGCAGGTTATAAGTTTGAGTACTGAATTCCATTTCTATCTAAACTTAGCCTCCAAGAATGGAATATTCTTGCATAAACCAGCTCTCTAAGACCACTAATACGTGTTACATTCTTCTCTAGGACCACTGGGACGTGTCACATTCTTCTGTAAGACCATTGAGATGCATCACATTCTTGAGCAAAGCTAGAAAAGACCATACTGCCTTCTACTCAACACTGTGATAGAGCCGAGGCTGTAGCTAAAACTAAAGTGCCGAACCTTCATTGTCTGAGGCTGAGCACCTGTAGCTGTTAAAGTGTTGAACCTTCATTGTCCGAGGTTGAAGCAATACTTTTTGACATTAACAGGCAAACATTCCTAAAGGCAACTTAGGACCAATAGTAAGTATTTCCCGTCATGTTCCTTTCTTAATTGTTATTGCCATAAGTCAGCTTCTTGGGTGTGGAAGGGAATTTGTGCTGGAAAAGCTCTTGTGAGTAGATCATGGAAGTGGTGAGTGGTGGATGGAAGTAAAATTGATTATTGGAAGGATCCCTGACTTTCTGATCCGAATAATTTTTTTGTGACCTCCCTCAATCTTGGATCTATTCAATTTCTATAGTTGCAGACCTAATTAATCATGATCTGAAGCAACTCTTATCCTTTAAAGTTTCAATAAAAGAGATGCAACTCTTATCCTTTAAATTCCACTTAGAGAGTTCAGTGGTGAAGATGTCAAAATTTGGGGTTCATCTTGAAATGGGATGTTTAGTGTTCGAAGTGCTTATAAGGCAATCATTGATTCTAATCTTCAACCTATTAAATCTTTAGGTCGTCCATGTTGCAACATTGATCAAGAGTTTCTCCCCAAATGGAAGGAAATTTGGAAAGTTAAAACTAAGAGAAAGATTCAATTTTTCATTTGGCAAAGTTGTATGGATCGCTTACTTGTCATGCTACATCTTTAAAAATTTCATGTCATATCTAATACTATTTGTAAAGTTTGTGGGATGGAAGATGAATATACTTTTCATATGTTTTGTAAATGCCCTATTGCTCTAGTTACTTGGAAATATAGTCCATTGTGTCTGGACTTTAGTAATGAGGCTTCTAATTCTTGGTAGGCGGTTTGGTGCAATTTATTAGATCAGTGGAAGAATGCTGAATATTTTGACCAACTTATCAGTTTGTTTTCATTTATGTGTTGGCAAATTTGGAAGGCAAGAAATGACTTTTGTTTCAATGGAATCAAATAGAATCCCAAAAACATTGTGGATCGAGCTTTATTTAATTTTAATGAGTTTTGGGCTTTTCTTGATCAACGTTTTCCTACCACGGTTTCTCCTTTTCGGTTGGCTTCTCCCTCTTACTGGGTTCCTCCAACTGAGGATCGAGTTAAGCTCAATTTTCATGCAGCCTTTAGATTTTTCTCAAAAGTAGCTGGCGATGGTCTTATTTTGAGAAATTCTAGTGGTCATCCAATTCGCATTACATCTGTCTTTAATTCTCATATGGCTAGTTCAGAGGTCGTTAAGGCTTGGGTTCTCCGCGAGGAATGAAGTTGTTAATCAATGGGGTTATGATAAGGTAGATATATAAGGTGATTGCTTATCCATCATTTCTTGCCATCCTCAAGACCCCCTCTCATTTCCTTTAATGGAAGATATCCAGTTCACGTTGAAGAAAAATTCTCATTTTTGACTTGGGTGGACGCCAAGGGAAAACAATTCTGTTGCTCACATTATCAGTCAATTGGCAATAGCCTCTCAATTTGGTGATGCAAGTTGGGATGTTTGGCCATCCGAGGTGCTGAAGGCTATTGCTATGGATACTTTGGACCATGGTGCTTAGTGGGTTGGTTTTGTTTTTTGTTTTTCTTTTTTAGTGTTTTCTTTCTTTATTGGACAGGAAAAAAAATAAAATAAAATAAAATTTCGTTCCAAAAATTTGAATTCATTTGCTCATTTTTCATCTTCCCTGCATAACACAGCCACTGTTGCAAAATTCCTCAACCTATTTATCGCCTCAGATCGACTGAGACAATCATTTCCTTACTCATTGTTCATCTTCCCTCCATAACACTCAGCCATAGTTGCAAAATTCCTTAACCTATTGTCGTTTCCTTGCTCACTGTTCATCTTCCCTCCATTACTCAGCAACTGTTGCAAAATTCCTCAACCTGTTTCTTGCCTCGTTTCCTTGCATGGTCGATCAAACCCAAGAAGTTTAAAAAAGCCCTTCGCCAATTACTATTCATTTTCCCCCAAAAATTGTTCTACTGTTTCAAATCAAAAAGTATAGGGTTTGATCCTTTCTTTTCACCGTTGGGAAGCTGTGTTCCTCTTTTCCCTATTCACCTTTCCAATGATGAGAAAAACTCGTAGTGGTCATGTAATACCCCTAATTTTGAAAGGTTATTCCTGGTATATAACTAGTATTTAATTTATTACTTAATTACATTTTATTTGATTATGTGTCATTTTATTGGATTATTTGTTTCATTTAAATTATATTGTGGTGATTATTGAATTAGTTGTATAATTTGACTTTATTATATTATTTGTGTAATTTGACTTATTTAAATTAAATTAATTGCTTAATAATATGAAACTTGTATTAATTAACTGTTTTAATTACTTTAATTATTTAATTGCTTCATTTAGTTAATTCTTTGTTTATTTATTTTCTTTATCGTAACTTAGGGTTGTAGGATGTAACGTGGCCGACTTATAGTTGGAATTGGATTAGGGTTTAAGGTCTAAGGCTATAAATATGCATATTACGGTGGTTTATGGTTTTAGGAAAAAATAAACAAAATTCTGTAAAACAGAAACCGTGAGATACAAAGGGAAACAGAGAGAGATAGAAGAGGAAGGCTAGGTTGGATCAAGGAGGAAGGAACATGGTTTTTGTGGAACAACAATGGGGAGTTAGACGGGCAATTCAGAGAACGGTGGTTTAGAGATTCAAACTGAAACTCAAAGGCAAGTCTCTGTTCTACTCTTTCCCTTAAATCTGTGTTCTGTGCATGCCTAGCTAGACTCCAGGGGTTTAATGAATGCTAAAATTGAGTAATTATGCATGCTTAATTGAACTAAAACAAAGGATTGTATGTTTTTAGTTTCATATTCTTGTTTTGAATGATTCTGGAATTTTTGATGTATAATTGATGTTTAAGTTTAATCTTTGCATGTTAAAATATCTAAAATAATTTAGTATGGACGTATGGGACTTAGGTTGAAGCTTAAAGGCTTTAACTATGGAGTTTTAGGGTTTACAGAGGCTGAATAGACGAAGAAGACGACTTCAGCACCAACTCAACCGACTAAGTTGGGAACTCAGCCAGCTTAGTTAGACCGCGACCTGGATTTTGGTTTTAATTGCCCCAAATTATTTCTAAACCTATTTTAATTAATCAAAATGGGTTTAATGGACTTAGGAAGATCCCAAAATGCATCTTATATCTATATATGCTAAGAAGATGGATGGTTTGGAAATTAAATAACTTATATGTTGTTTAGATCGGATGGAAGGGTAAATTTAATTGCTCTGACAATTGAAATTAATGTTTAAACGGATTAAACAATGTTCATGAAACGTTATATTTGTTTATCTGAGATGTATGTTAGTGACTTGGAGGGTAAGTTAGCTGCATGCTATTTAAACTGTGGTATTGCCTAAATAAATGCAATACTTATCTGTATGATGTGTATCATATTATCTGTGGATTAAATTGATGTATTATTTTTATATTGCATCATTTATTGGACTGGATGGTTTAATTTTGTATTATAATATTTTGGGTTTAATTGATGTGTTATTATTTTGTTGCATCATTTGTTGGACTGGATAGATTAATGCGCCGATATGGGACAGTGGCATTCTAGGGATGGATTGACCAAAGAAGTTAAATCCTACCTAATCTGGATTCAGGTATGGATTAACTATAAAGGTTAAATCCATCTCCTACTTGTGTCATGTCAATAAAATAATTGTACGACCTACTTTGGTTTCTGAATGGATTGTTATACATATATCAGACCACTATACTAGATGGATGATATTTTGTATTAGGAGGATACGGACTTTATATATTTATGTTATGGTGCCATGGTATGAGCTTGAGTCTCAGGATCATGGTTAGGGTGCGTATATCGCCTAGGATGGATAGCTGGATAGTAGTTGCTATTCCCTGGTAGGTCTAGGTACTCATGACCACGTAATGTGCGATTTGCATGGTATCTCTACTCAGGCTAAGAAAGACCTATTCGACTAGTGAGCGTCCTATAGTATTTAATATATACATAGATGGACTACTTTAGATATTGTTGAGTCTATCTAGGATGTATCTGCGTATCGGATTCCTGTTTGGATCGTAGTAGAATAGGACTTGCATGTGGGCCTGACCCACTCTTTTATTTTTCAGGTGCTCATCAGTTCCATGGTTAGAGCTTGGTCATGCAGAGCAGATACAGACTTCTGTTCCACCGACTACGTAGGACTGCTTACTTATCAGCTTTGGATCTTATTTCAGTTATTTTATTTTATAGTTGGGATTTTTACTAGGGGTCCACTAGATGGATTCCCGAGTTGTTAATTAATTGAAGGTTTCGGATTAGTGGATTTTAAGATTTAATAATTAACGATTTTATTTAGTTTTCTTCCAGCTATTAATTATTTCTTATTCAGTTTTGTAATCTGTGTTCGTTTTAAATATTAATTGTTTGATATTCCTTCGGGTTTGGTCCTGGGCCTGATCAACCCGTGTCTCGGATCTGAGGGGTATCACAGTTGGTATCAGAGCACTTCAAGTTCAAGTGTCTCTAGGATTCTATTGTATAAGACTTTCGCGTAGCGTTCTTTATTGTTTAGAGCTTAAGTTTAGGATTCATTGTATTCTTTTATGGTTTAGTTTAATCGTACTAATGTCTGTCTTTCTGTGTTGACAGAATGGTTAACGTAAGAACCAGATGGAACAATCAACAACGAAGGGAAACGGCCTGTAGGCAGCGTCAGGAGGATGATGGTCAGTTCTTTGAGGAGCAAGAAGAAGTTCAACAGACTCGGGATCAGGGAGGAGATCCAGAGTATCCTCCTCACCTCAATAACCTTATTGCTCGAGCTATAGAAGCAGGGGTAACAGCTGCACTTCGGAATCAGCCTCAAGCATAGCCGGCACCATTACCAGCACTGGTTGTTCAAACTGATACTTGGGAGAAGGCCAGGAGTTCTTTCACAAAGGGGAGCCTACCTGAGTTCACAGGTTCCACCGATGCGAAAGCAGCTCACCAGTGGAAACAGGACGTCGAGCGACATCTTCACTTGGTTTAGTGCACGAAGGTTCAGAAACAAATGCTTGCTACCTTCAAGCTAGTTAAAGATGCACTACAGTGGTGGGAGTCAGTTACCACCACAGAGAAGAGGATGGCATTGACTTATAATGAGTTCAGTGCACGCTTTGAAGAAAAGTACTTCCTTTATGCAGTCAGGGCAGCCATGAAGACTGAGTTTCTTAATCTGCAGTAGGGAAACATGACAGTGGCAGAGTATAAGTAGCAGTTCACATGCTTATCTCTTTTTGAACCGGAGGAGGTGGATATAGAAGAGAAGAAGCGCAACAGTTTTGTTAAAGGACTGATGTGGTCTATCAAGAGAGCTGTTACAGGTAGTCCAGCATATACTACCTATGCTCAAGTGGTAAACGCCGCTCTACAGCAGTATCAGTTGACCGTGGATTTAAGACAAGCCAAGGGTAAGAAGCGGGGTGATAGAGACTCTGTTAATCAGTTAGCTGAGAAAGGGAATGGGAACAGACATCGACAGAATGACAAAGGCAAATTCCAGAGACAACAGCCTTGGAAGAAGCACAAGGGTGGTTCAGATGCTCTAAGGAATATGGCACCTATTCAGCGATAGTAGAATGGGGGACCACAGGCAGGACAGAGTCAGCCACAGGCTAACCGACAGAGGAGGCCATTTGGTACTTTCCAAGGTAGTTGCTACACTTATGGAGAGTATGGTCACACTTCCAGGCAGTGTCCTACAGTAAGACAGGGATAGAGACAGGGATAGGGACAACATGTGCAGTAGGGGCAGAGGGCGCCAGTGCCTTTACCAGCTCTACAGGTTCCACGGATTCAGGGACAAACATATCCGGCTTTACCGGCACCACCGTAGCCTCAGGGACAGGCACCGCAGCAGCTACATTATGGCAAGGTGTATAACCCCATGGCATAGGATATGCAGGCACCTTAGACTGTTGAGGGTAAGTTTCCTATTCATGGTTTACATGGACGTGTTTTGTTTGATACGGGTGGTACACACTCATTTGTAGCTAGATCTTTTGTTATTTTATCTGGGATGACGACTCGAGTATGCAGTAGACCTCATGGTATTTCTACACCGTTAGGCAATACAGCCATTCTTCATGAGAGTGATTGGCCTGTGACACTAGATATTGGTAGACTCAAATTTCTAGCCAATCTTTTGGTCCTGGACATGCACACTTATGATCTAATACTTGGGATGGATTAGTTATTGCATTATCATGCCTAAGTTAATTGTTATGATAGGTCGGTTGTATTCACCATACCTGGTTAGGACATGTACGTTGTCGTTATGCCGCGTTCTAGTGAGGTCACTAGCACCTATTTGTTTCATATGGAGGAGGAAACGGAGGAGGGGACTACTATATCATTGGATAACATACCAATAGTACAGGATTTCCCGGATGTATTTCAGGAGATTCCAGCGTTGCCACCTAGTCAAGAGATTGACTTTGTTATTGACTTAGGTCCAGGTACTACTCCTATTGCTAGGGCACCATATAGGATGGCACCAGTGGAGACGCGAGAGTTGAGGGATCAGATTCAGTAGTTTCTCAGCCAGGGTTTTATTCGTAGGAGTACTTCACCCTAGGGAGCACCGGTTTTATTTGTGAAGAAGAAAGATGGTTCACTTCGGCTGTGTATAGATTACAGGGAGTTGAACAAGGTTACTATTCGTAACAAGTATCCGTTACCCACGATTGATGATCTTTTTGATCAGTTGAAGGGAGCTATGTACTTCTCTAAGATTGATCTGCGGTTTGGATATCATCAACTTCGGGTTAGGGAACAGGATATTGTGAGAACAGCGTTTCTCACTAGATATGGATCTTATGAGTTTCGGGTGATGCCGTTTGGGTTGACTAATGCACCAGCGGTCTTCATGGATTTGATGAACAGGGTCTTCAGGGCTTACTTGGATCAGTTTGTTATTGTCTTCATAGATAACATTTTGATTTACTCGAGGTCAGAGGATGATCATGCTAGACATCTTCGGATAGTCTTGCAGATGCTTCGTGAGCACCAGTTGTATGATAAGTTCGAGAAATGTGAATTTTGGCAGTGGGAGGTGAAATTTCTAGGTCACGTGGTGTTAGAAAGGGGAATAGCGGTGGATCCGGCCAAGGTTTCAGAGGTAGTTGAGTGGGTGCAGCCTACTTCACCTACTGAGATTCAGAGTTTCCTCGATTTGGCAGGGTATGATAAGAGGTTTATCCAGGGGTTTTCCAAGATAGCGGAGCCACTCACTCGTTTGACTAAGAAGGGTGTACGTTTTGTGTGGGATGAACACTGTCAGAAAGCTTTTGATGAGCTGAAGACTAAGTTAAGTTTTACACCAGTTTTGTCTACCCCACAGAGCAGGATCGAGTATCTTGTTTACACAGATGCTTCTTTGCAGGGTCTTGGATGTGTTTTGATGTAGGAGGAGCGACCGATTTCGTATGGATCTTGGAAGCTTAAACCGCATGAGCTTAATTATCCAACACATAATTTAGAGTTGGCAGCTGTGGTCCTTGCCTTGCATATTTGGAGGCATTATCTGTTGGGTGAGTCCTTCAGATTATTCAGCGATCACAAGAGTCTGCAGTATTTGTTCACTCAGTGGGAGCTGAATATGAGACAGCGTAGGTGGTTGGAGTTTGTAAAAGACTATCACTTTTCTATATAGTATCAGAAAAAGTGAATGTGGTGGCAGATGCACTCAGTTGCCGACCTATTGGTAGTCTTTCTACTGTCTTCACTACTGAGTGGAACGCTTTGAGGATAGTAGATGAATTATTGGATGCTTTCATGGCTTGCATGGTAGTTACACCTTCTATCATTCACAAGGTTTTGCAGGCACAACTCATGGACCAGCAGTGCATTGACAAAGCTACAGTGATAGCTTCTGGAGAGGTCCCATTTTACTATGTTGGGGCTAATGGAGGTTTGATGTAATGACTCGGTCATTTCCTTCCTTTCCTTTTTCCTTAGAATTTACGGATGAATTTTTTTTCGTTGAAATTCCTTTTCTAAGTTCAGTTTCTCGTCGCTTAGTGTCATCTCGAGTGCTCAAAAATGGTTTTTGAGACTCTTTCCTTTTGATTGACAACTTTCTTTGAGGACCGAGTCATTTCCACAATTTTCGTTTTTCGACACTATTTATTTTTTTATCCTTATTCCTATTTCGTTTTTTTCCCTATTTCGTCTTTTCCCTGTTTGTCACTTTGTTGGCAAAACCTCACTTCTTGTGCTCAGAGTTAGTTTTTGACTTCACGTATCCTTATCGTGAGTGGTTTCCACAAAATACGTATCTTTACTTTTGCAGGAAAGTACTTTGGTTGCTCCCGGTGTCCATAGGGGCATGGATGCATAATTCTTTGAAATTAATTTCTTTTCTTGGGGTGTTTTTCGTAAATATCTTTTGAAGATATTTTATTTCAAGGGTATCTAAGAAAATATCTTTTGGAAGATATTTTCATTCTGGGGCAATTTTGCAGTTAACCCTTTTTGTAGGGGCCATTGTGCAATTAATGAAAGTTATTGCAAATTATCTTCTTTTGAGCCTGGATCCTCGTACGAGATTCATTTTCACTTTTTGTCTAGTCGTAAACTCTTAGAACTCCCTTTTGGTTGATGTTTTCCAATTTCAGGGTTTCTAGCCCCAATTTGCGCCAAACTTATTTGGGGCATAACTTTCTGCTCGGGACTCAGTTTTTGACGCTATTTCTTCCGTTATTCTTACTTTCTCATTTTAAATCTTTTTTGTTCATATAGTTTCATCATTTGAGTGCGTCTGCTCAATTTCACTTTTCCGGACCCGGCGGGGCCCGTTCGGGGCACTTTTTGAGATTTCTATAAAAGGGGGATGAGATATTTTATTTTTTCATCTTCCCCACTCTCTTGCACGACCTGAAGCTTCCATGGCAGCCCAAGGGAGGCTGCCACCTTCTCTCTCCTCATTTGAACTTCATTTCTTTGTCAGAACATAGTAGGGCCTTTGCGTTTTGTGTTCGTGTTGACTACGCGCTTCTTTCACCCTTATTAGAACCCATTTTTGGCTAAATTTTGAGTTCGGGTTTGAAGTCAAGTTGTGATTTTGATGGGGCTTCTTGTGGGTTCATGTAGATCGAGTTGTCCCCGACAAAACCCTTCGGTATCGTCAGATTCGGAGCACTTTTTTTCAGTGGGCTTTTGAGATCTTCATCTCAAATTAAGGTAGGGGATGTCTTAGGTTTATATTATTGTTGTATTGATTGTTTTATAAGCATATACAACTTGTTTGTAATGACCCGGTCATTTTCTTTCCTTTCCTTTTCTCAGATTTTCACGGATATTTTTTTTCTATTGATCTTTTCCTTTCTAAGTTCGGTTTCTAGTCACTTAGTGTCATCTTGAGTGCTCGGGGATGGTTTCTGAGACTCTTTTTCGTGGATTGACGACTTCTTTTGAAGACCGAGTCATTTTCACATTTTCCCTTTTGTGACACTATTCACCTTTCGTTTTTTTCTCGGTTGTCACCTTGTTGGCATAAGTTCACTTTTCGCGTTCAGATTTGATTCCGGTTCTGCATGCATCCATGATATTTAAATTCTGTACTTTGTATATTTTCACTTTTGTAGAAAAGCGTGCTAAGTGCTTACTTTTCTTGTAAAGGGTATAGACGCATAACCTTTTTGTAATTTTCCTAACTTTTGGGGTTTTTGTGTAATTACTGTAAAGTAATTATTTTTCATCTTAGGGACCATTTTGTAATTTAATTTGGAAGATATTTTCAAAAAGGACCTTTTTGCAATTTCTGGAAAGTGTGACAAGTGTCACACTCTCATTGGTCCATTTGTTGACATTTGTGTGGAGACACTTTGAGGCCTTGGATGATGACACGTGGAGGGTGAAGATTCACCCACTTGTTGGCATAGGATTGGTGCACTTGTTGGCTTGGATGAGTGACAAGTGTAGGCTTAGGATTAAGCCTACAATGGATGCTTGGATGAGTGACAAGTGTAGGCTTAGGATTAAGCCTACAATGGATGCTTGGATGAGTGACAAGTGTAAGCTTAGGATTAAGCCTACAATGGATGCTTGGATGAGTGACAAGTGTAGGCTCACAATTTGATCTTGCATTAGTGTGTGTGTGAGAGGTAGTGTAAGAGCACAGAGTGAGTGGAGGATCTCTATCCCCTCTACTCACATTTCATCTTCATCATTTTCCATTTCCTCCCTCTCTTGTAAAGAAAACCCTAGCCTCCATGGACGGAGCCTAAAGCCTTAAGCTTTGACCTTGATTTTTGAGAGCCTTCCATTGATTTCCAAGCCTGAACTTGGGAATGCTTTTTGTTCCCCTCATCCTCCTCTTCATAACCCTTGAAGGGTTTACCATTTTGTGTTGATTTGCCTTGGATTCTAAAGAGACACTTCTTTAGTGAGGTAGGGGATGTTATAGGGTTATATTTTTGTTTCTTGCATGCTATTGATGCTTATATAAGTAGTATGCATGTCTTTTGCTAATTTGAGAAATTAGTGATTTGTCATATCTTGCATATAAATTATTTTAGACTTGGTAAATGGCATATTAATTTGGGATGATTTAGGTGAGTTTTCAAATCTAGAGATTAAATGGATTTAATTTGATTTAAATTCTAGTAAATTTTATTTTACTTGTATTTCATTTTAAACCTGAGATATGGTATGACCATGATTTGGTGTTTGATATATATTAAATTGGAATCATTTGAATAACTTTTGAAATCTAGAGATTTGATTAATTTAAATTAATTAAATTCTATATGATTGTATCTTGCTCATTTGACACTTTTGATTTGATATATGTAATGAGCATGCTATGTTGTTTAACATATATTAATTTAAAGTAATTTGAATTTGATTTGAAATCTAGAGAATTTGATTATCTTGTTTAATTAAATTCTATCTAATGGCTCCATGGATCGATGGGTATTTTAGAAGTTGTTTCTATATTCAAATCATAGACTTGAACTTGTTATGTATTCACTTTGTTGTTATATTTATATTCATAAGAACATGTTTTCTTTATGAAATATATTGATGCCATGTGTAATGAATTGTACACTTTGTAATTGACATTATGTATGCCATTTTAGAATTGAAACTCTAAGGCATGGATTGTATGGTTTCAACCTTCTTATGCATGGAAGGTTTTCTCATACATTATATAAGTTATGTATAAGTTGTGAACTTATTTGGATTATTTTGGAGTTGCTTGGGACATTGTTAAGCTGTGATGGCTAGGGTTTGACTCTAGTACGGAGACAAGAGTCCTTTAAGTCAAAAGTTTGCGCGTTGGGTAGGCTGCCTGGGGGTTAGTAGCTCCAAATTAGCCCTATAAAGTTCGTGCGTTGGGTAGGCTGCCTGGGGGTTAGTAGCTCCAAATTTGCCTGTCTCGGCAGAAATCTGAGCTTTGATGTCTAAGTCTTCCACTATTTGTTTTCGCATTCAATTCCAAGTTAACAATCATGTTTATATTGTAACTTGTGGTTTTGTGTAATACCCCGAAATTTTAAAGAATGTATTTAAATTAATTTTGTGTTAGGTTAATTAATTTTATTTATTTGTGCATACTACATTATTATATTAGGTTCATTTAATTGTGCATGTAAATTAATTGTGTATGTTAAAATAGTAAATTTGTTCATGTAAATATGCATGTATTATTTTTAATAATTTTATTTGTTGGTTATGCTTATATTAATCATTATTAGTTAAGTAAAGTATTATATTTGTGTTATATAGTATTATGATGATATAATGTATTATTTTGTAATAATAATAATTATATTAGTTTAATAATAATAATAATAATAATAATATTAATAATAATATAATAATAATAATTATAAAAGTTTTATTAATAATAATATTAGTAATAATAATATTAGTATTAAATCAAGGTAATGATGAAAAATTAAATACTAGGATAGAATTTCATTTACTATGGTAGAATGGTGGATCAAATATCTTGATTAAAGATAGCATTGTCTTAAAGCCATATAGGTAGGAGTATGAGAAATGGGTGAGAAGTTATTATAAATAAGATATTTGTAATATTTATATTATATATTTTGTGTATAAATTAACTAGCTTGCCTTAGAAAAAAATAAAGGGAGTTAGAAGCAAAGTATAAATTCTAGAGAGCTATTTTATAAGAGTGAAAGGAAAAGAGAAAGAGAAAGAAGCTTGGACCGGTGTAGGCAATTTTACCCGACTACGCGCAGACCGGCGGATTTATTTTAAATCCAAAAAGGCAAGTTATTATCTACTTTTCCCCTTTGAATTAATAAATTAATTGTTTAGCTTAGTTTTATGCATAGAGTCAAGGTTTAGAGGTTAATAAATTATTAATTTTATTTTATTCAATTAATGGAATTTTAATTATATAGGATGGTATATATTTATTTAATGTCCTATGAAATTAATAATGGCTAAAAATAATTAAATAAGACTTTAGGGATTTTTCTAGAATTTTCTAGATTTTTCCGGGCATTTTCTGCACTTTCCGGCGACCTTCCGGCGAGTTTTCCGGTCGCCGGCAGTAGGGGAGACGACCGGAGTGATCCGGTGCAACGCGGCGCACCATAGGAGGGTGTACGCGCGCATCTTGGCCATTAGTGGAGTCTGATTGATCCGGTGCATCGCGGTCCATGATACCGCGGTACACCCGGATCTGTGGGCGTTGGATGGAGGGAAGATAGGGTGAGATGATCCGGTGTGACGCGAGTACGGAGTCCGGATGCAGCCAACCAACCAGGAAGTGACACGTCAGCAAGGCACCCTTAGTGCGCGCGTGGCAGCGCGTGCGCGCGCGTGGGAGCGCGTGGCTGATGCCAGACGCGCGTGGAGGCGCGTGGGAGAGTGGGGAAGGTTGGGCTGCGCGTGGGGAGGCTCTGGGAGGCGCGTGAGGGCGCGTGTGGGGTCCCTACAGCTGCTGGAAATTACCAGAATACCCCTAGGGCCTGTTTTGTAAATTCCAGAACCTTAAACTTGGATTTTTAGGTACTGTGTTGGTAATTACGGGTTTAACGGGCCACGAAATTATTATTTTAATACCCGTTACTTATTCTTATGGCCGATTAATCTTTTCTAAGCATTTATTGGCTCGTTCACAGTACAGATACTAATGTGATTTATTTAACGACATTGTTAAATATAAATAGTGTTATTATCGTATTTAATGGTATCAAACATTACTGTTAAATTAAATAAGGCCATGGTTTTAGTCAGATAAATTATCCATGATATCTTATAGGATGTTTATACTGTTAATTGATATATAAACCATGATTATTATGCTGTGTGCATTTCAGGAAATAAATGGACTGTTTAATTATGTCGCATTTATATTATATGGATGTGTTGCCATATAGAACCATATGAGCTGGCTAATAAGTTTAGACTCATTTATACCTTATGCATTCGTTGCGATAGACAGATGTGTGGCTGTCGGGGTATGTGGTTTAATATTATTGGCATGTGTTGCCTAATTGACATACTCGGTATATTTCTTAATATTGTTGGCATGTGTTGCCTAATTTATATGCTCAGTATATTCATCAGTACTTTGCGAGGTGTTATCACTGTGTAGTTCGTTATAGTCTGTGTTGTCAGTACCGTGCACCATGTATAATAGCTGATTTCCCGGGTAGGGAAAGGCGACACTTAACCACCTAGTGTGAGTCTAAGTGATCACCGTCTATTCTGGTTGAGGTCATGTTATACATCGGATAGTTCCCATAGGATGTATACAGATATAGTACTCATCCGATTCATAATGATTAATTTATTGGATTCTCTGATTTGGGTCATAGTAGAGAGGACTTGCTCGTGGGGTTGACCCACCATTGTTGTTATTTCAGGATACGGTCAGTATCCGTTTCAAGGCTGAGGTTAGCAGTGTGGGACCATCATCCGAACTCATCTACTCCTACGATCCAGTGCAGGGTAGAAGTTTTATGTAGTATTTCAGTTTCAGTTTTTATTTACTTTTGACGTTGAACTCTCAGGGTTATATTTAGGGATCCCTGACGTAGGATTTCCAAGTTGTAATGAAGTACTATATTAAATAAAGGATGGATGGATGTTGTATTATTTAATGTTTCTTTCCTGTCTAAATTCTTTTATTTCCATCATTTTGTATTCCATGCTTGTATATTGCCAATTGTTTTTGATATCCCTCGTTTTTCGTGTATAAGCCTGATCAACTTATGCGTGGAAAATGTGGGGGTGTTACAGTTGGTATCAGAGCATTCCAGGTTCGAGTGTCTTAGGGATCTGTGATTACTATACTTCCGCGTTGTGTATTCTGATAATTAGAGCCTAAGTATTAGGGTTCTTTGTATTCTTTTAGTCGGTCCATTATAATGTACTGACGTTAGATTTTTCTGAATTTAATAGAAGGATGTCTCGGCGTGGGACAAGGAATGCGAACCGTCATCGCAGTAATTCCCCAACTCAAAATGAGAATCAGGAATTTTCTCCTCAAGTTGCTGATATCATTGCACGAGCGGTGGCAGCAGGAGTAGCATCTGCTCTACGAAACCAGCAACCTCCTCCGATAGTACCTGTTCCTGAACCAGTGGCACAGCCAATGTCATGGGACAAAGTTCGTCACTCGTTCATCCGGGGAAATCCACCAACGTTTGCGGGGTCCACAGATGTCCTGTTAGCATATCAGTGGAAACAGGAGAGCGAGCGTCATCTTCGGATGGTAATCTGTACCGAAGTGCAGAAACAGATGCTGGCTACGTTTATGCTGATAGGCAATGCATTGCAGTGGTGGGAGTCTATTACTACTGTCGATGAGAGGACCAGATTGACGTATGCTGAATTTCAGACTCGCTTTGACGGCAAGTATTTTCCTATGTCAGTAAGATCAGCGATGAAGACCGAATTTCTGGATCTGCAACAGGAAGATATGACTGTGGCTGAGTATGAACAGAAGTTCATAAATTTGTCATTATTTGCACCAGAGGAGGTCAATACGGAAGAAAAGAAGAGAGACCGCTTTGTGAAGGGATTAATATGGCCGATTAAAGTGGTGATCTTAGGTAGTCCTGCATATACTACTTATATCCAGGTGGTTAATGCCGCCTTACAGCACTGCCAGATGAGGAGTGATTACCGGAAGTCCAAGGGAGATAAGCGGACTAACCGAGACTACCAGACAGGGGAGAAAGGAAGCAGCAGTGGTGCCAAGTCCAATGATCGGGGCAGATTTCAAGGACATCAACCTTGGAAGAAAAACAAAGGAAACCTAGATGTGCAGAGGGATGGAGTCCCTAATCAGGGTAGACAAGGTGGGATACCTCAGACCGGACAGGAACAGTGGTCGGGAAATCAACAGAGAAGGCAGGCAGGTCCTTTTACGGGACGTTATTATCACTGTAGAGAGATTGGGCATCCGGCCAAGATGTGTCCCAAAGCTAAGCAGGGACAGTATGGGCAGCCGAGACCTAATCAGCCGTTACCTCTACCGGCCCCACCGATGCCACGTGGGCAAGTTCAGAATTTTCCGGCACTTCCAGCACCACCATTTCCTCCGGGACAACCTCCACAGCAGTTGCATAATGGCAGAGTTTATAACTTCATGTCACATAATGCGCAGGCTCCTCAGGCTATTGAGGGTATGTTTTCTATACATGGTAGAACTGCTCGTATACTGTTTGACACTGGTGCATCACATTCTTTTGTGTCTAGATCTTTTGTTATCTTATCTGGTATGACGACTCAGTTATGTGACCAACCTCTTAATATTTATACACCATTGGGAGTTGGCGCAATTTTACGAGAGTATAGCGGTGATATCCTTATAGATATGGGCCGACTTCGATTTCTTGCAAATTTGTTAGTGTTAGATATGCATTCGTATGATGTTATACTTGGGATGGACTGGTTATCTCAGTACCATGCTCAGGTTAACTGTTACGAAAAGTCTATTGGATTTTCTATACCAGGACAGGAGATGTATCTTCTTGTTGTACCACAACCTGATAGAGGGCCTAGCACTTATTTATTCGTTCTTGAGGAGGACTCACAGGAAGCGACTGCGGTATCTCTTGACAGCATCCCGGTAGTACAGGAATTCCAGGATGTATTCCAGGAAATTCCAGGCTTGCCACCGAGTCGAGAGATAGATTTCGTTATTGATTTAGCTCCAGGCACTACGCCTATTGCTAAGGCGCCGTACCGAATGGCACCAGTGGAGATGCGAGAGTTGAAAGATCAAATTCAACAGTTGCTCAGCCAGGGATTTATTCGCAGGAGTACTTCACCATGGGGAGCACCAGTACTGTTTGTAAAGAAGAAGGATGGATCTCTTCGTCTTTGTATTGATTACAGAGAACTGAACAAGGTCACTATTCGCAACAAGTACCCGTTGCCCAGAATTAATGACCTGTTTGATCAGTTGAAGGGAGCTACTTACTTCTCAAAGATCGATTTGAGGTCTGGTTATCATCAGCTACGAGTCAGAGAACAAGATGTTCCAAAGACAGCATTTCTCACGAGGTACGGATCTTATGAGTTTCGTGTTATGCCTTTCGGTTTAACGAACGCTCCAGCTGTCTTTATGGACTTGATGAATAGAGTATTCAGAGAATACTTAGATCAGTTTGTCATTGTTTTCATTGATGATATTCTGGTTTACTCCAAGTCGGAGAAGGACCATGCCAGACATTTACGCACAGTATTGCAGACACTTCGAGAACATCAGTTGTTTGCGAAGTTTGAGAAGTGTGAATTTTGGCAGAAAGAGGTCAAATTTCTGGGACATGTAGTGTCAGAAGAAGGGTTAGCAGTAGATCCAGCCAAGGTTGCGGCCGTTATGGAGTGGGGACAGCCTACCTCACCGACAGAGATTCGCAGTTTTCTGGGATTAGCGGGGTATTATCGCCGGTTCATCCAGGGATTTTCCAAAATTGCGGGTCCACTTACTCATCTGACTAAGAAGAATGTACCATTTGTATGGGATGATTCTTGTCAGACTGCTTTTGCTGAATTGAAGAGCAAGTTAACTTCTGCACCTGTCTTAGCCACACCTCAGAGTGGAATCGAGTATTTAGTATTTACCGACGCTTCTCTGAAGGGTTTGGGTTGTGTGTTGATGCAAGAAGAGCGACCAGTTTCTTATGGGTCTAGGAAGCTTAAGCCTCATGAGCTTAATTACCCGACTCACGACCTAGAGCTCGCCGCAGTGGTTTTTGCCTTGCGTATTTGGAGACATTATCTTTTGGGGGAGACTTTTCGATTGTTTAGCGATCATAAGAGTCTACAGTATTTGTTCACACAGAGGGAACTGAATATGAGACAACGCAGATGGTTGGAATTCGTGAAAGACTATCACTTCTCTATTCAGTATCATCCAGGGAAAGCGAATGTTGTAGCAGACGCACTCAGCCGCCGACCCTATGTCAGCCTTTCAGCTTTGTTTACAACAGAGTGGGATGCTTTGAAGACTGTTGATGAGTTAGCAGACGCTTTTATGGCATGTGTGGTAGTAACTCCTTCTATCATTCATCAGGTCATTCAAGCGCAACTCGCAGATCAACAGTGTATTGATCGGGTTTCGGAGTTAGCCTCCGGAGATGTTCCTTTTTATTCTATAGGGACTGATGGAGGATTGAGGTACAAGGGACGTTTAATTGTGCCTTCAGCTGATAATTTGAGAAATGTTGTGATGAGAGAGACACACACTTCTCAGTTCTCTGTACATCCAGGGGGAGACAAGATGTATCAGGACATGAAACGCCAGTTTTGGTGGGCTGGCATGAAAAGAGATATAGCTATCTTTGTCTCTAAATGTAGCACCTGTCAGATGATTAAGATTGATCATCAGAGACCGCCAGGATCGTTACAGCCACTTCCCATACCAGAGTGGAAATGGGAGAGTATTTCCATGGACTTCATAGAGGGATTACCTACTTCACAGCATAATCACAACTCTATTTGGGTCATTGTTGATAGATTGACCAAGTCCGCTCACTTTCTGCCTGTTCGGTCAAACTTTACGTCAGAACAGTATGCTAAGCTGTATATTGCAGAAATGGTGAAACTTCATGGAGTACCATTGTCCATCGTATCAGATAGAGATCCGAAGTTTGTATCAGGATTTTGGAGGAGCTTTCAGCAGGCTTTGGGTACAGAACTATATCTTAGCACTGCTTATCATCCTCAAACAGATGGACAGACTGAGCGAGTTAATCAGATTTTAGAAGACATGTTGCGGGCATGTGTTCTTGATTTTAAGGGCAATTGGGAGGAATATTTGCCGCTTTCAGAGTTTGCTTATAACAATAGTTATCAGAAAACTATTGGTATGGCACCATTTGAGGCTTTGTACGGCAGACCGTGTAGGTCTCCTGTCTGTTGGCTTGGAGTTGGTGAGAACAGCTTTTTGGGTCCTGAATTTATTAAGGACACGTCAGAAAAGATCGCTATCATTAGGGATCGGATGCGTACAGCTCAAAGCAGACAGAAAAGTTATGCTGACCGTCGAACTCGTGCTTTGGAGTTTAAGGTTGGTGATCAGGTTTTGCTTAAGGTTTCTCCCATGAAGGGAGTAATGCGGTTTGGGTCAAAGGGTAAGTTATCGCCTCGTTTTGTGGGTCCTTTTATGATTACAGATCGGATTGGGGCAGTAGCTTATCGTCTGGCTCTACCCGATAATCTTCATAGGGTACATAATGTTTTTCATGTATCTATGCTGCGAAAATTTCTACGGGATGAAGATCGATACCAACACATTGATGTGGGTGAGATTGAGTTGCAACCCGATGCAACCTATTTGGAACAACCTTACTGTATTCTCGATCGTAGGAATCAGATACTGCGCACGAAGACTATTCCATTAGTACGTGTACAGTGGAGTCATCATAATGCTACAGAGTCTACTTGGGAACGGGAAGATATTATCCATGCCAAGTATCCAGGACTTTTTAATACAGGTATGTAGTGAATTTCGGGGACGAAATTCCTTTATTAGGGGGGGAGAATGTAATACCCCGAAATTTTAAAGAATGTATTTAAATTAATTTTGTGTTAGGTTAATTAATTTTATTTATTTGTGCATACTACATTATTATATTAGGTTCATTTAATTGTGCATGTAAATTAATTGTGTATGTTAAAATAGTAAATTTGTTCATGTAAATATGCATGTATTATTTTTAATAATTTTATTTGTTGGTTATGCTTATATTAATCATTATTAGTTAAGTAAAGTATTATATTTGTGTTATATAGTATTATGATGATATAATGTATTATTTTGTAATAATAATAATTATATTAGTTTAATAATAATAATAATAATAATAATATTAATAATAATATAATAATAATAATTATAAAAGTTTTATTAATAATAATATTAGTAATAATAATATTAGTATTAAATCAAGGTAATGATGAAAAATTAAATACTAGGATAGAATTTCATTTACTATGGTAGAATGGTGGATCAAATATCTTGATTAAAGATAGCATTGTCTTAAAGCCATATAGGTAGGAGTATGAGAAATGGGTGAGAAGTTATTATAAATAAGATATTTGTAATATTTATATTATATATTTTGTGTATAAATTAACTAGCTTGCCTTAGAAAAAAATAAAGGGAGTTAGAAGCAAAGTATAAATTCTAGAGAGCTATTTTATAAGAGTGAAAGGAAAAGAGAAAGAGAAAGAAGCTTGGACCGGTGTAGGCAATTTTACCCGACTACGCGCAGACCGGCGGATTTATTTTAAATCCAAAAAGGCAAGTTATTATCTACTTTTCCCCTTTGAATTAATAAATTAATTGTTTAGCTTAGTTTTATGCATAGAGTCAAGGTTTAGAGGTTAATAAATTATTAATTTTATTTTATTCAATTAATGGAATTTTAATTATATAGGATGGTATATATTTATTTAATGTCCTATGAAATTAATAATGGCTAAAAATAATTAAATAAGACTTTAGGGATTTTTCTAGAATTTTCTAGATTTTTCCGGGCATTTTCTGCACTTTCCGGCGACCTTCCGGCGAGTTTTCCGGTCGCCGGCAGTAGGGGAGACGACCGGAGTGATCCGGTGCAACGCGGCGCACCATAGGAGGGTGTACGCGCGCATCTTGGCCATTAGTGGAGTCTGATTGATCCGGTGCATCGCGGTCCATGATACCGCGGTACACCCGGATCTGTGGGCGTTGGATGGAGGGAAGATAGGGTGAGATGATCCGGTGTGACGCGAGTACGGAGTCCGGATGCAGCCAACCAACCAGGAAGTGACACGTCAGCAAGGCACCCTTAGTGCGCGCGTGGCAGCGCGTGCGCGCGCGTGGGAGCGCGTGGCTGATGCCAGACGCGCGTGGAGGCGCGTGGGAGAGTGGGGAAGGTTGGGCTGCGCGTGGGGAGGCTCTGGGAGGCGCGTGAGGGCGCGTGTGGGGTCCCTACAGCTGCTGGAAATTACCAGAATACCCCTAGGGCCTGTTTTGTAAATTCCAGAACCTTAAACTTGGATTTTTAGGTACTGTGTTGGTAATTACGGGTTTAACGGGCCACGAAATTATTATTTTAATACCCGTTACTTATTCTTATGGCCGATTAATCTTTTCTAAGCATTTATTGGCTCGTTCACAGTACAGATACTAATGTGATTTATTTAACGACATTGTTAAATATAAATAGTGTTATTATCGTATTTAATGGTATCAAACATTACTGTTAAATTAAATAAGGCCATGGTTTTAGTCAGATAAATTATCCATGATATCTTATAGGATGTTTATACTGTTAATTGATATATAAACCATGATTATTATGCTGTGTGCATTTCAGGAAATAAATGGACTGTTTAATTATGTCGCATTTATATTATATGGATGTGTTGCCATATAGAACCATATGAGCTGGCTAATAAGTTTAGACTCATTTATACCTTATGCATTCGTTGCGATAGACAGATGTGTGGCTGTCGGGGTATGTGGTTTAATATTATTGGCATGTGTTGCCTAATTGACATACTCGGTATATTTCTTAATATTGTTGGCATGTGTTGCCTAATTTATATGCTCAGTATATTCATCAGTACTTTGCGAGGTGTTATCACTGTGTAGTTCGTTATAGTCTGTGTTGTCAGTACCGTGCACCATGTATAATAGCTGATTTCCCGGGTAGGGAAAGGCGACACTTAACCACCTAGTGTGAGTCTAAGTGATCACCGTCTATTCTGGTTGAGGTCATGTTATACATCGGATAGTTCCCATAGGATGTATACAGATATAGTACTCATCCGATTCATAATGATTAATTTATTGGATTCTCTGATTTGGGTCATAGTAGAGAGGACTTGCTCGTGGGGTTGACCCACCATTGTTGTTATTTCAGGATACGGTCAGTATCCGTTTCAAGGCTGAGGTTAGCAGTGTGGGACCATCATCCGAACTCATCTACTCCTACGATCCAGTGCAGGGTAGAAGTTTTATGTAGTATTTCAGTTTCAGTTTTTATTTACTTTTGACGTTGAACTCTCAGGGTTATATTTAGGGATCCCTGACGTAGGATTTCCAAGTTGTAATGAAGTACTATATTAAATAAAGGATGGATGGATGTTGTATTATTTAATGTTTCTTTCCTGTCTAAATTCTTTTATTTCCATCATTTTGTATTCCATGCTTGTATATTGCCAATTGTTTTTGATATCCCTCGTTTTTCGTGTATAAGCCTGATCAACTTATGCGTGGAAAATGTGGGGGTGTTACATTTTGGTTGTTGGCAATTTTGATGTTGTTAAGTGCATCCATGTTTATGATTTTAATGAATCATTTTGATGTTGTTAAGTACATCTATGTTTATAATTTCAATGAATCATTTTGATGTTGTTAAGTACATCTATGTTTTATGACTTTTGTGAATCATTTTGATGTTGTTAAGCGTATCTATGTTTTATGATTTTAGTGAATCATTCTGAACTTTGATGTTGTTAAGTACATTATGCCGTATATGTTCAAATGTGGTTTAGGAATGATCCTATAGATTCATTTGGAACATAGACTCTAGGTGGCGTGACCCACTTTGGTTATTCTAGCATTTTAGATTTCAAGTTGATAACTTTGAGAATCTTAATCTTGTTGCTATGTGTAGCATGCTCTTGTATTGTTGAAATTGCATAAGGGATGTGTTTTATGCTAGTAATAATCTTAGGTAGCTTAGGATGCTGCCTGAGTCTCATCTTGACATAGACGTTAGGTAACATGAGCCCCTTTAGCATGTTTCACCTTAAGGTGATATAATTGTAAATGTAGGTCGATGCATGCTCATCTCCTACGAGTAACTTTATGTTACTCACCCACGTTATGGGGACATTTTTCAGGTACGAAGACTTGGTTCGTGATGCTCATCATTCCTTGGATGGCTTCTAGTTCTTAAGTTTCCATTTCATGCAAATGTTTGCATGAGATACCCTTTTGTAGCTTTATTTGACAAAATGTGTGTATTTGATTCCGTATATCTAATATGTACATGAGTGCACTCCTTACAATGTATTTGACATGTATGAGATGAGGCCAGAGGCCAATAACCTGTATTTGTATCTTATGTAGACTTCATGAAATATTATGAAAATATTGAAAAATGTTAAGTTATTGTCTCACTATGTTTGCATCGGGTGTGGGAATTCCATTTTGATTCTTCTGTAGGATCTCATTAATTATGCATGAAGTGTGGCCAAGGGCCAAATGGT
Organism: Cornus florida; assembly: GCF_030987335.1. Taxonomy (NCBI): domain Eukaryota; kingdom Viridiplantae; phylum Streptophyta; class Magnoliopsida; order Cornales; family Cornaceae; genus Cornus; species Cornus florida. The sequence goes on along the minus strand of NW_026775581.1, from coordinate 14,633,111 downwards.
AATTTCCAATCATTTGTTAATTTTGGTTTTCAAAATTTCCATTTTAAATTCATTTTCGCCTTTTTGGCCGTTGGGGGGTCGAATTTTGACTCGACCATTTCAGGGGGCCGCGGACCATTCCCGTAAGCTCAAAATCACTTATTACATTTGCGTGCATATTCATTTCAGCCTAGAAGGGCATTTGGGGTCAAACGTATGTTTGGTGCAAATTCACATTTTTTGCCGTTTTGAGCCTAAACTGGGCATAAGGGCATTTTGGGGTTTTCACATGAAAAATAAAGTTTTATTTTGGCATAGTTGGCTAGAAAACATGATTTTGAGGGGTGTTTCTTCTTTGTGTTTTTTTCAAAAAGGCCCAGAAAGTCCTCAAAATTGCATTTCAAGTTGGCATTTCAGGTGCAGCCTATAGCAGTTCGAGCGCTCCAAGGGGGCTACAAGCGCTCGAAGATGGGGCAGAGAGTTTTGGCTCTTGGGCATGTGCCATTCAAGTGCTCGAAGCCCTTGCACGAGCACTCGAGGTACTGTTCATGTGTGTGTGTGTTTGTGTCTTGGTTCAGCACTGCACCTCCGACTTCAAACTACCATATCTTCTTCGTTTTAACTACGAATTGGTCCGTTCTTGAATCTAAATTGACTGTGTTGAAATAAGCTTTCCAATGGTACCAATTAAAGCTTCAGATTCTTCTTGTGGCTCAAGATATTCAAGTTTTAGTAAGGTAGTGTCTGTTTTTGGTTCGAACCAGGATAGGGTTTCCCTTCCTTCGACTTCAAAACTTGATATTTTTGTCATCCAGACTCCAAATCATGCGATTCTTGAACCTATTCTTGTTTTTTTTCATTGTCTTTCCAATGGTGTGCACGGTGGCACCCATTTTGGTTTGAAATGACCATTTTACCCCTTGGTTCATTTCTTTTCGGGTTTAGCTTTCTTGTTTCATTGTTTGGCTCATTTGAGTTCCATAGCTTCATATGGAGTTATTTTGTTGCCTTAGGGATGACGTACAACTTTAGAGGTCACCTTTCTTGTTTTGCTTCCGCATTTTGGATCCGTTTGGGGTCATCACAGGACACACTGGGTTGAAAAATCCAGGGTCGTCACAGGTGGTATCAGAGCTCCTAGGTTTGAATACCTTGGATGATGGGTTTTGGGTGCATATCACGCTTATGTTTCCATGCTCTATATGCTTATATGCTTCATGATAACATGTTTTGGTTTGATAACATGTTTATGTGCTATATGTGGTATGTTAACTGTATAGCTTGCTTGAATTCCATTGTAAAGAGCATGACATACGATGTATACTAGATTAGATTTGTATATGAATAACAGTGTTGCATATTCGGCATGACACGGGATTGGTCATTGAGGCACGAGTTGAGGTTGATGGTGATTAAAGTCACAGTCTTGTGGTAGTATAGGTTGTTATCGACCTGGCATTGTCTTTGAGGTAGGTGGTGAGACATCTTTGTTTAAGCTCTTGTGAGGTGAGTCATTTGGCATTGTCATAGTGCTGGATTTGTTGGTTTTGGGCCATAATGAGGTTATGGACCTCTTAGGATCCTTGGTTATTTTGGAAAGTTCCTCTGAGATTGCAATTTTTGTGGGCGGGTACGTTTGTGGGAGAGTGCATGGCACTGTCATGCTACCGTACTGGCTAGCTACGAGTGAAGTTCGGATGGAATCAGTATCAGTTTTTGTTCCGATAAGCGTAGTCCTTTTGGTTGGTGATGATATGAGTTTTGTTTTGAGCATCTGGTGTTAAGACGGTGATTGGTGGTCATTTTGAGGATAATTTTGGAGATTGATTCGATTTTATGGCTAAAGTAGCCATTTTATTTGAGTTCTCTTTGTGTGATGATGCTTTTGGGATCGAGTCAATTGATCAATGTTTTGGGTTGGTGAGAGCATTGCATTGTTAGTGTCACCTCTAGATTCAGAGTTGGATTGTTGGAGTCTTACCATTGTGGTAAAGGCTCACGTTTGTTTTGAGACAGGTTGTTGTCGCATTGGTTTTTGGAGACAGTTATGGCTAGGATTGATCTTTTCTTTTATCTAGACACTCTAGGACACGATGTCTGTAGGGTTCATTGTCGCATCATTTTGTTTTCTGTAGTTTCGTTTACTGCCATGTTAGTAGTATGATTTATGATATTGTGACGCATAAGTAGGTGGAAGTGTGTCCACATTGCTTTCTTGTTGTGTGGCATTAGCATGCCTTATTTATATGCTTAGAGATGCCATGTTGTTACTGTACCTTAGTGACATGATATTGTGCTTACGTGGAGACTTGCTGCAAGTACCCTTGATTTTTATCTATGTGAGTTGATTTATTTATTTGGTAGTTGCATTCCTTGTCATATGCATGACTTCCATATTCGGTTCTCTCTTTTGTTCCCTTTTCGTGTTTGTCGTGTTGATATTTGTGGGAGAATAGAGTTTCTTCTCTTTCTTGGTTCAAGTAAGGGACTTCAGAAGGAGTGAGTCTCTTCTCTTTGTCGCCTTGTGCATAGTTTTGGGTTTGGTTGGTCCGTGAGGATTGCCATTGTTGTCTTGAGTCCTTAGTGAGGATTTGGTTGATTTTGGTCGACTTACTTCCATGTAGGGGGTGAAGTCTTTGACCTTATTGTCTCTCATTTTGGAGATTAAGTCATGGTGTTGTCATTCTTAGGACTGGTGGTTCCTTTTCTTTCGTGTCTTCCCTTGGGGAGTTTTGCTGTGGTTGTTGACGGGTTGTAGTGCTCAGAGTGAGTGGATTTGTGTGAGATCATTTTTCAGGGACTTGTGTCCACTTAATTGAGGATTTAGTTGACTCGTTGTGTGAGTTTGATGTTGTTTAGGGACTTCTTTTAGAGACTTGTTTCAGTTTTGGAGACCTTGATGTGGTTGACTCTTAGGAGGAGTTTTGAAGGATCGCTGTTAGATATGGCTTGTTTATGGAGTCGTTTCATCCTGGTTGTGACTAGGTATAGTTTTGAGGAATCGTAGTTCCAGTGGTTGTTTATGGATCGATGGAAAATTGAGGAATTTCGATTTAGCTTGGTGTTGCCAAGCACGATTTTGAGAGATTCATTTTGTGACCTTGGTTGTCAGGATTTTGATGTGTGTGCCACTTGGTGGACTTATATTTCAAGGATTTAGTTATCCATGATAGGGCTGTGGATCTGATGTTTGATCATGGTGATTGGTCTTGTGGTTGATCTGTTTCAGGGAGAAATGTAGGACTTCCAATGAAATGTTTTGTGGTGGGGTTCGTTTTGATTTTTGGAGGTTTTAATTTGCTTTTCAAGTTTTGGATTCTAGATTGATATTGTTGGTAGTAGCATTTTGAGACATTAGAGATGTTGGTTTTGCTGTATTGAGGATTTGGGGCCTTAAGCATAATGGTGCCTATGACATTGTTGTCAGAGTTTGGGCTTGGCCGGGATGGTCCGGAACGTCCTTGGACCATATTCTGACTCTCACAGATGCTTGGTTCCCATATTGCCTTTGGCCATGATCATTTTGCGACATTGATGTCATTTGTATCAAGAGTTTCATGGGTAAACCTAGTGGGGGGCAGGTTATGAACTGGTGCCTTATACTGTCATGCTACCGTACAAAGTTGTGTGTTGTGGGCGAGTGCTAGTTGCCGTCGATGCTACCTTACTGATAAGTGAGTGTGGGCGGGCACTAGACACTGTCACTGCTACTACACATTTGAGTACATCGTGGGTGGGTTCTGGTCGCTATTCATACTGCTAAGTCGTCTTTGTTCAGTACCCTGATTTGATACGTGGTTATTTTGGAGTCCTTTTTAGTGGATGTTTTTGGATCCGCATGATGGTTCAGCGGGAGGGATGATTACGGTTGTTGTTTTCCGTTCCTTTGTCTGACCTTGGATTCTGTGTGTGACCTTTGACTTGTTATGTGGCCATGTAGTCACTTTTCCTTTGAGAGGTTGTCTTGTCATGAGCACGTGGGTGCAAATGACACTAGGTTGTGGGGTTCCTTTCAGCTTTAGGGTCCCTGGTGTAGCGTGTTATGTGGGATACTCAAAGACGTACTCTGTAGTTTTCCTGGTTTCGCCTTTTGTTGGTTGGGGCTGGAATTTGAGGACGAAATCCCTTTAAGGTGGGAAGGTTGTAATGACCCGGTCATTTTCTTTCCTTTCATTTTCTCAGATTTTCACGGATATTTTTTTTCCGTTGATCTTTTCCTTTCTGAGTTCGGTTTTTCGTCACTTAGTGTCATCTTGAGTGCTCGGGAATGGTTTCTGAGACTCTTTTTCGTGGATTGATGACTTACTTTGAGGACCGAGGCATTTTCGCATTTTCACTTTTGTGATACTATTCACCTTTCGTCTTTTTCTCGGTTGTCACCTTGTTGGCATAAGTTCACTTTTTGTGTTTGGATTTGATTTCGGTTTTGTATGCATCCACGATATTTAAATTTCATACTTTGTGTATTTTCACTTTTGTAGAAGAGCATGCTAAGTGCTTACTTTTCTTGTAAAGGGTATAGACGCATAACCTTTTTGTAATTTTTCTAACTTTTGGGGTTTTGTGTAATTACTGTAAAGTAATTATTTTTCATCTTAGGGACCATTTTGCAATTTTATTTGGAAGATATTTTTAAAAAGGACCTTTTTGCAATTTTTGAAAAGTGTGACAAGTGTCACACTCTCATTGGTCCACTTGTTGACATTTGTGTGGAGACACTTTGAGGCCTTGGATGATGACACATGGAGGGTGAAGATTCACCCACTTGTTGGCCTAGGATTGGTGCACTTGTTGGCTTGGATGAGTGACAAGTGTAGGCTTAGGATTAAGCCTACAATGGATGCTTGGATGAGTGACAAGTGTAGGCTCACAATTTGATCTTGCATTAGTGTGTGTGTGTGAGGTAGTGTAAGAGCACAGAGTGAGTGGAGGATCTCTATCCCCTCCACTCACATTTCAACTTCATCATTTTCCATTTCCTCCCTCTCTTGTAAAGAAAACCCTAGCCTCCATGGATGGAGCCTAAAGCCTTAAGGCTTGACCTTGATTTTTGAGAGCCTTCCATTGATTTCCAAGCTTGAACTTGGGAATACTTTTTGTTCCCCTCATCCTCCTCTTCATAACCCATGAAGGGTTTACCATTTTGTGTTGATTTGCCTTGGATTCTAGAGAGACACTTCTCTAGTGAGGTAGGGGATTTTATAGGGTTATATTTTTGTTTCTTGCATGCTATTGATGCTTATATAAGTAGCATGCATGTCTTATGCTAATTTGAGAAATTAGTGATTTGTCATATCTTGCATATAAATCATTTTAGACTTGGTAAATGGCATGGCCATGAGTTGATCTTTGATATATAATAATTTGGGATGATTTAGATGAGTTTTCAAATCTAGAGATTGAATATATTGAATTTGATTTAAATTCTAGTAAATTGTATTTTACTTGTATTCCATTTTAGACTTGAGATATGGTATGACCATGATTTGGTGTTTGATATATATTACTAGAGATTTGATTAATTTAAATTAATTAAATTCTATATGATGGTATCTTGCACATTTGACACTTTCGATTTGATATATGTAATGAGCATGCTATGTTGTTTAACATATATTAATTTGAGGTTATTCGAATTTGATTTTAAATCTAGAGAATTTGATTATCTTGTTTAATTAAATTCTATCTAATGGCTCCATGGATCTATGGGTATTTCAGAAGTTGCTTCTATATTCAAATCATGGACTTGAACTTGTTATGTATTTACTTTGTTGTGTTTTGAGCATTTGACAACTTTGTTGTTATATTTATATTCATGAGAACATGTTTTCTTTATGAAATATATTGATGCCATGTGTAATGAATTGTACACTTTGTAATTGACATTATTATGTATGCCATTTTGGAATTGAAACTCTAAGGCATGGATTGTATGGTTTCAACCTACTTGTGCATGGAAGGTGTTTTCATGCATTATATAAGTTATGTATAAGTTGTGAACTTATTTGGATTATTTTGGAGTTGCTTGGGACATTGTTAAGCTGTGATGGCTTGGGTTTGACTCTAGTACGGGGACAAGAGTCCTCTAAGTCAAAAGTTTGCGCATTGGATAGGCTGCCTGGGGGTTAGTAGCTCCAAATTAGCCCTATAAAGTTCGCACGTTAGGTAGCCTGCCTAGGGATTAGTAGCTCCAAATTTGGCTTGTCTCGGTGGAAATCCAAGCTTTGATGTCCAAGTCTTCCACTATTTGTTTTCGCATTTAATTCCAAGTTAACAATCATGTTTATATTGTAACTTGTGGTTTTGGTTGTTGGCGATTTTGATGTTGTTAAGTACATCCATGTTTATGATTTTAATGAATCATTTTGATGTTGTTAAGTACATCTATGTTTATGATTTTAATGAATCATTTTGATGTTGTTAAGTACATCTATGTTTTATAACTTTTGTGAATCATTTTGATGTGATTAAGCGCATCTATGTTTTATGATTTTAGTGAATCATTCTGAACTTTGATGTTGTTAAGTACAATATGCCGTATATGTTCAAATGTGGTTTAGAAATGATCTTATAGATTCATTTGGAACATAGACGCTAGGTGGCATGACCTAATTTGGTTATTCTAGCATTTTAGATTTCAAGTTGATAACTTTGAGAATCTTAATTTTATTGCTATGTGTAGCATGCTCTTATGTTGTTGAAATTGTATAAGGGATGTGTTTTATGCTAGTAATGATCTTAGGTAGCTTAAGATGCTCCCTGAGTCTCATCTTGACATATACGTTAAGTGGCATGAGCCCCTTTTGCATGTTTCACCTTAAGGTGATATAATTGTAAAATGTTGGTCAATGCATGCTCATCTCTTACGAGTAGCTTTATGTTACTCACCCACGTTGTGGGGACATTTTTCAGGTACGAAGACTTGATTCGTGATGCTCATCATTCCTTGGATGGCTTGTAGTTCTTAAGTTTCCATTTCATGCAAATGTTAGTATGAGATGCCCTTTTGTAGCTTTATTTGACAAAATATGTGCATTTGATTCTGTATATGTAATGTGTACATGAGTGCACTCCTTACAATGTATTTGACATGTATGAGATGAGGCCGGAGGCCAATGACATGTATTTGTATCTTATGTAGTTTTGACTTCATGAAATATTATGAAAATATTGAAAAATGTTAAGTTATTGTCTCACTATGTTTGCATCGGGTGTGAGAATTCCATTTTGATTCTTCCGTAGGATCTCATTAATCATGCATGAAGTGTGGCCAAGGGCCAAACGGTAATTTCCAATCATTTGTTAATTTTGGTTTTCAAAATTTCCATTTCAAATTCATTTTCGCCTTTTTGGCCATTGGGGGGTCGGCTTTTGACTCTACCATTTCAGGGAGCCGCAGACCATTCCCGCATGCTCAAAACCACTTATTACGTTTGCATGCATATTCATTTCAGCCTAGAAGGGCATTTGGGGTCAAACGTATGCTTGGTGTAAATTCACATTTTTTGCCGTTTTGAGCCTAAACTGAGCATAAGGGCATTTCGGGGTTTTAACATGAAAAATAAAGTTTTCTTTTGGCATGGTTGGCTAGAAAACATGATTTTGAGGGGGGTTTCTTCTTTATGTTTTTTTCAAAAAGGCCCAGAAAGTCCTCAAAATTGCATTTCAAGTTGGCATTTCAAGTGCAACCTACAGCAGTTCGAGCGCCCCAAAGGGGTTAAGAGCGCTCAAAGATAGGGTAGAGAGTTTTGGGTCTTGGGCGTGTGCTATTTGAGCGCTCAAAGCCCTTGCACGAGCGCTCGAGGTACTGTTCATGTGTGTGTGGGTTTGTGTCTTGTTTCAGCACTGCACCTCTCACTTCAAACTACCATATCTTCTTCGTTTTAACTCTAAATTGGTCCGTTCTTGAGTCTAAATTCACCGCGTTGAAATAAGCTTTCCATTGGTACCAATTAGAGCTTCAGATTCTTCTTTTGCCTTAGGATATTCAAGTTCTTGTAAGGTAGTGTCTGTTTTTGGTTCGAACTGGGATAGGGTTTCCCTTCCTTTCACTTCAGAACTTCATATTTTTGTCATCCAGACTCCGAATCATGCGATTATTGAGCCTATTCTTGTTGATTTTTCGTTGTCTTTCCAATGGTGTGCACGGTGGCACCCATTTTGGTGTGAAATGACCATTTTACCCCTTGGTTCATTTCTTTTCGGGTTTGGCTTTCTTGTTTCATTGCTTAGCTCATTTGAGTTCCATAGCTTCATATGGAGTCATTTTAGTGCCTTAGGGATGACGTACATCTTTAGAGGTCACCTTCCTTCTTTTGCTTCCGCATTTTGGATCCGTTTTGGGTCATCACAAGACACACTGGGTTGAAAAATCCAGGGTCGTCACATTGTGAACATACCTTATTCAAGTTTTTAGAATTTAATTTATTTATTTTCTTTGTTTAGGATTTATTTCTAATGATGATATATAGTTTAGAATTAAATTGTGGCATGCTAGTAAATTAGGCCTTGGTGAGTGTTAACACAACGAACACGAAAATGGAGCGTTTTTTCCACCTTAGGGAAGCGGACAGCTCAAAACAAAACAAATGTGAAAACTCCTCCATAAGGAATCTCATAATGGAACCATTACAAAAACTCACATACGCACTAAGTGCGACCGGAGGAAGCAAAAGGGAAAACTAAACATAAAAGTCATGCATATGACAAGGAATGCAACTACCAAGGAAGCAAATCTACTCACATAGATAAAATCAAAGGTACATGCAGCATGTCTCCAAGTAATGCAAAAGCATATTATTAAAGCATAATAATAAAATGGCATCTCTAAGCATGTAAATAAGTTATGCTAATGTCATACAACAAGAAAACAAATGTGGATAGACCTCCACCTACTCATGCATCGCAATAACATAAATCATTCTACTAACATGGTAGTAAACGAAATGTAAAAGATAAGATGATGTAACAATGAACCCTATGGACATCGTATCCTAGAATGTCTAGGTAAAAGGAAAACAAGTCCTAGCTATAATCTGACTCCAAAAACCAATATGACAACAACCTGTATCAAAACAAACGTGATTCCTCACCACAATGGTAAGACTCTAATAATCCATCTCTAAATCTAAAGGTGACACTAACAACGCAATGCTCTCACTAACCCAAAACATTGATCAATCGACTCGACCACAAAACTGTCATCATGCAAGGAGAACTCAAAGTAAATGGCAACTATAGCCATACCATCAACAACCAAATCAATCTCAAGAATCATCCCTAAAACAACCATCAAACACTGACCAAAAGGTCTACGTCTATCAAAACAAAAACCAACGCTGATCCCATCCGAACTGCACTCGTAGCTAGCTAATACGGTAGCATGATAGTGCCATACACCCGCCCACAAACGTACTCGCCCACGAAAATTGCAATCTTAGAGAAAATTTCCTAAACAACTAAGGATCCTAAGAGGTCCACAACTTCATCATGGCCCAAAACCAACAAATTCAGCACTACGGCTACGCCTAATGTCTCACCCCACGAGAGCCTAAACAAAAGGTGACCATCCACCTATCCAAAGCCAACGCTAGGTCAACAACGACCTAAACTACCATGAAACCAAACTGACAATTGCTAATGACATCTAAGAAAAGTGCCTAAACAAAACCAAAACACACCAAACATTACACTAAGTGCAAACTCACCAAACAACCCAACCTCGAGTCAAACATCCGTGACTAATCTCAAGTCCTATCAAATACGCAAAACAATATGCATATACAAATCTAACCTAGCATACATATCATATGTCATGCTTCTTATACTAGAATAAAATCATGCTTTAACCAAACAATATACTACATATACCACCTAGGCATTAAACATGTTATCATAAAGCATATAAACAAATAGAGCATGGCAACACAAGCATGATATGCACCCAAAACCTGTCATCCAAGGTATTCAAACCTAGGAGCTCTGATACCACTTATGACGGCCCAAGTTTTGTAAACCCGGTGCGTCAGCGATGACCAAAAGATGACCCGATAACAGATCCGTAATGCGGAAGCGAAAGGTGAAACAACGGTCTCTAGAGATACAATGCATCTCTAAGACACCAATGTGACCCTCAATGAGGTCATGGAACCCAAAGGAAAACAAATGCGGAAGTGTTGTTTCAAAAACGGACAAAAAGGAACCTAGGGGCAAAATGGTCATTTTGTAAAAAAAATGGATTCAAGTGCTATCGAGCACACCACTGGGAAGACAATGAAAACTAGTGATGATGGACTCAAGAATTTCATTATCCGGATTCCAGACGAAGGAGAAACGACAAAACAAAGAAAAACGAGCAAGAAATCTAAAAGGGTAAACTGGTAATTATTCAGAAATATCTGGGTACAACTGAGCACACCGTTGGATAGACAATGAAAAATTAATCAATTTTTTAAAAAAAAAACTCACTTGATTTGGAGTTCGGATGAGGGAAAAAGGTCAAAAACAAAATCGACGTCGCGGCGGCCCGACAAAGGCCGCGACAGCTACAGTGCCGTTAACCCACTACTGCTGCAACTGAGAGTAAAAACGGGCATCTAAACGGAATTTTCTGAAAAAACTCAAAGAACAAACCCCCCCTAAAATCAAGTTTTCTACCCGACTCCTGAACGGAAACCAAAAAAATGCATTGTAAAATGTTCAAAATACCCTCAAGAAAATCAGGTCTAGAGGTCAAAAATCGTTCCAAGCTACTGCCCAAAGAAAGGAAATGGGGCTTCGGAAGGTTTTTAAATTGCCTAAATTGAAAATGAAATCTTAAAATACACCCACAAGACCCCCCGGAAGTTTCAGATCAATCGTCACGCTTTTCAAAAAAAAGTCGATGAATAGTACCAAGTCTATTTGCACTAAAGTCGGCAAAAACCTGGCAGCAATGATTTTACGGAAAAAAATAGATTTTTGAAGGCCAAGATGGCATTTTCTGAAAAAATACAAAGAAGAAACCCCCCTCAAAATTGAGTTTTCTATGTGACACGTTTGGAAAAATGAAAAAAATGCATTTTAAAATACCCAAAATGCCCCTAGAACAGAATAGGGTAAAACTCCCTAAAAATGCTACTTAGAGTCTTTGTTTCATCAAAGATTGTGTTGTTTGCCAAAGTGAGCATGCAAGCATATGTAATGTGATAAAATAGATGTGTTGCAATGGCCTATGGTCTTATGGCATGTCATATGCAAAATAGAAACCTTCAATGCATTAATCTACATATCTTCCATAGGCAATAATGAAGTTCAAAGTTAGTATACATTTCACATAACTGTCTTTGGCCCTTGGCCTCATTACAACCACATTCTAAGAGTATCAAAAGGTGCACTTAAGTGCACATTACATAACTTAGACAATAAGTACAAGTTTTATCAAAGTAAGCAAAAGTAGGACAAGATATGCTAACATATGCATATTCTATGTCATCAAAAATACTTCAAGAACTCTAGTGAGTCTAAGAATGCTGTGCATCCCACACTAAGGCTTCTTTACCCGCAAAACACCCATTAACTTAGGGGTGAGTAAACAAATTTACTCGTAGGGAATGCATGGGTTTATCTTTGTACCAAGTTACAATCCAATACCATTTAATTCATGCTATCAAGTGACAATAGAACTTTCAACATAACACAATGAGATGTAATTATACAAAGTTAACAACTTGGAATTTAAATGCAAAATCAAACCAAAGTGGATACTTGGACGTCACGCCAGATCAAACCAACAACGTGGTTACTTTAGGGTTACTAGCCCATGGGTATCCTCCCTATGTGCGCACTAGACTTGTAGAAGGACTTTCCCCCGTACTAGAACCATGCCCTAGCCATAGTCATAACAACGACATCCCTAAGGTTCCAAAATCAACATTTTGTGCACATTACATATATGTATCAACATAACATATATACATACAATGTAAAGCCATCAACATGCACAAATCAATTTTTGGAAACACAATACATGCCCTAAGTTCCCAACTAAAATGGCATGAAGAATATTGAATGATCATTATACAATTTGCCACTAATTACAACAATATTATTCAACAACAAGAACATAGCCTCACAAGTATGATATAAGTTTAAAATCATAATTTAAACAATTAAATAAAACAACTAAATTCCCTAGATTTCATTTCTCATCCAAACATGCTCAATTTAATATATGTTGTAGTGCATGTCATGGTTATTATATAAATCACTTCAAAACTTGATTTAAGTCATGGAAGCATACAAATAAAAATTAATTAAATTAATTCATTAATCCCTCTAGATTTTAAAACAACTCTAAATGACCTCAAATTAACATAAGTTATGAATCAAGCCATGGTTATGTTATTTATCAAGTCTAAAGTGAATTACATACAAGTCACAATTAATCATTTATTTCTCATTTTAATATAAAACAAACATATAACTTAGATATCACTATAGGAACAAATAAAATCACTTAGAAGATAAATGATAACACCCCCTACCTCAATAGAGAATTGAATCTCTATAATCCAAGCAACCAAGCCCAAAATGGAAAACAAGTTTAGGGTTAATGAAGAGGGGAGTGAGAGGAAGTTTTTGTCTTCTAAGGTTTTATGTCTAAGGTGAGTGGAAGGATACCAAAATGAAGAAGAAAACTATTAACCAAGATTTTCTTCAATGGTGGCTAGGTTATGGTTCTTGAAGACAAGTGAAAATGAAAATGATAAAGTGTAAAATGGTGAGTGGAAGGGCTAGAAATCCTCCACTCACTATATGCTCTTACACTACCTCTCTCACACGTACAATGCAAGACTAAATGGTGAACCTACACTTGTCATGAATCTATGGTTCATTCCTAGGCTAAATCTCAAGCCTACACTTGTCACCATCCTATGTAAACTTCCAAGACTTAACATTGAACCTACATTTGTCAACCATCCATGCTAACAAGTGTACCAATCCTAGGCCAACAAGTGGGTGAATCTCCACCCTTCACATGTCATCATCCAAGGCATCAAAGTGTTTCCACACAAATGTCAACAAGTGGACCAATGAGAGTGTGACATTTGTCACACTTTTCGAAAATTGCAAACAAGTCCTTTTTGAAAATATCTTCCAAATTAAATTACAAAATGGTCCCTAAGACAAAAAAATAATTACTTTACTTAATTACCCAAAAACCCCTCAAGTTATGGATAATTACAAAAAGTCTTGTTTTCATGACTTTTACAAAGAAAGTAAGCATTTAATATGCATTTCTACAAAAATAAAAATGTAGATGTCATGGAATTTAAATATCGTGGGCATATGCAAAACCGGAATCAAATCCGAGCACAAAAAATGAGGTTATGCAAGTAAAAGTGAAAAACGAGAAGAGGACGAAATAAGGAAAAGACGAAAAAATGAATAGTGTCAAAAAAATAAAAAAAATGTAGAAATGACTCGGTCCTCAAAGGAAGTTGTCAATCCAAAGGAAAGAGTCTCAGAAACCATTTCCGAGCACTCGAGACGACACTAAGAGGCAGGAAATCGAACCCGAAAAGGAAAAGACAATGAAAAAAAAATTTATCCGCAAAATTTGAAGAAAGGGAAAGAAATGAAAATGACCGGGTCATTACAACCTTCCCACCTTAAAGGGATTTCGTCCCCGAAATCCAGCTCCAAGAAACTAAAGGTGAAACCAGGATAACTACGGAGTACATCTCCGAGTACCCTACACAACGTGCTACAAAAGCAATCCCAAAGCTGAAAGATAACGTACAAACTAATGTCATTCGCACCCACGTGCTTACTACAGGACAACCTCTCAAAAGGAAATTAACCACACGGTCACACGATAAGTCAAAAGTCACACACAAAGAACCCAAGGTTGGACAAAGGAACGAAAGACAACAACCATAAGCATTCCTCCTGATGAACCATCATACCGATCCAAAAATAACCACCTAAAGAACTCCAAGATAACCATGTATCAAATCAGGGTATAGAACAAAGACAATATGGCAGTACGAATAGCGACCATAACCCGCCCACACTTACTCGTCAATAAGGTAGCATGACGATACTAGGTACTAATTCATGACCTGCCTCCCACTAGGTCTACCCATGAAACCTCTCGATACAAATGACATTAATGTCAGGAAAAGATCATCACCAAATGCACTACGAAAACCAGGCATCGTGTGAGAGTTAGGGTAGCTAATCCCAAAACTCTGACAACAATGTCATAGGCACTGCTACGCTTAAGGTCTTAAATCCTCAATACAACAAAACTAACAACTCCAATGTCTCAAAACACTCCTATTAACAACATTAATCAAAAATCCAAAGCCTGCCCGATAAATCAACACCACCATGAATCAAAACGAACCTCAATACAAGACATTTCATCCAAAATCCCACATATCTCCCTGAAACAGATCAACTACAAAACTACACCGAAATCAAACATCAGATCCACATCCCTATCTTGGATAACTAAGTCCTCAAAAAACAAGTCCACCACATGGCATACACATCAAAATTCTGACAACTATGGTCATCAAAAAAGAGTCTCTCAAAATACCCCCGAATTTTTTCTAAATAAAATTCTCGATTTCATTAAATCAAAATACTTCATAAAAGACACCCAGGATCTCAAAAGAAATAAAATTCCCTTTATTGATACAAAATCAATCAAATTTCCTCAAATAAATAAGACAACATCTCAAATAAAATAATTTAATTCCATACCCAATCACTGGAATTACAATTCCTCAAAACGATGCCTAGCCATAACTAGGACGAGAAAACTTCACAAACAAGCCAAATCCAACTGCAATCCTTCAAAACCTCTCCTAAAGGTCAACCACATCTAGGTCTCCAAAATCGAAACAAGTCTCCAAAAGATATCCTCAAAAGAGCATCGAGCTCACCTCACAAATCAAAAAAATCCTCAATAATATGAACACAAGTCCTCGTAAAATGATCTCACACAAATCAACTCACCCTGAGCACCATAACTCCATTAACAAACATGGTAAAAACTCCCCAAGGGAAGACACGAAAGAAAGAAAACCACTAGTCCTAAGAAGGACAACACCACGACTCCACCTCTGAAACAAAAGACAACAAAGTCAAAGACTTCACCACCTACTTGGAAGTAAGTCGACCAAAATCCACCAACCCCTCACCAAGGACTCACGACAACCACGGTGATCCTCACGGACCAGCCAACCCCAAAACTGTGCACGAGGCGACGAAGAGAATAGACAACCAAGAAGAAGATGAGGAACCCTATCCCCCCACGAGTGTTAACAAAATGAACACGAAAATGGAGCGTTCTTTCCACCTTAGGGAAGCGGACAGCTCAAAACAAAACAAATGTGAAAACTCCTCCATAAGGATCTCACAATGGAACCATTACAAAAACTCACATACGCACTAAGTGCGACCGGAGGAAGCAAAAGGGAAAACTAAACATAAAAGTCATGCATATGACAAGGAATGCAACTACCAAGGAAGCAAATCTACTCACATAGATAAAATCAAAGATACATGCAGCATGTCTCTAAGTAACGCAAAAGCATATTATTAAAGCATAGTAATAATATGGCATCTCTAAGCATGTAAATAAGGCATGCTAATGTCATACAACAAGAAAACAAATGTGAATAGACCTTCACCTACTCATGCATTGCAATAACATAAATCATACTACTAACATGGTAGTAAACGAAACTGTAAAAGATAAGATGATGTAACAATAAACCCTATGGACATCGTGTCCTAGAATGTCTAGGTAAAAGGAAAACAAGTCCTAGCTATAATCTGACTCCAAAAACCAATATGACAACAACCTGTATAAAAAAAAACGTGATCCCTCACCACAATGGTAAGACTCTAACAATCAATCTCTAAATCTAAAGGTGACACTATGGGTGACACTAACAACGCAATGTTCTCACTAACCCAAAACACTGATCAATCGACTCGACCACAAAACCGTTATCATGCAAGGAGAACTCAAAGTAAATGGCAACTATAGCCATACCATCAACAACCAAATCAATCTCAAGAATCGTCCCTAAAACAACCATCAAACACTGACCAAAAGGTCTACGTCTATCAAAACAAAAACCAACATTGATCCCATCCGAACTGTACTCGTAGCTAGCTAGTACGGTAGCATGACATTGCCATGCACCCACCCACAAACGTACTCGCCCATGAAAATTGCAATCTTAGAGGAAACTTCCTAAACAACTAAGGATCCTAAGAGGTCCACAACTTCATCATGGCCCAAAACCAACAAATTCAGCACTACGGCTATGCCTAATGGCTCACTCCACGAGAGCCTAAACAAAAGGTGACCATCCACCTATCCAAAGCCAACGCTAGGTCAACAACGACCTAAACTACCATGAAACCAAACTGACAATTGCTAACGACATCTAAGAAGAGTGCCTAAATAAAACCAAAACACACCAAACTTTGCACTAAGTGCAAACTCACCAAACAACCCAACCTCGAGTCAAACATCCGTGACTAATCCCAAGTCTTATCAAATACGCAAAACAATATGCATATACAAATCTAACCTAGCATACATTATATGTCATGCTTCTTATACTAGAATAAAATCATGCTTTAACCAAACAATATACTACATATACCACCTAGGCATATAAACATGTTATCATAAAGCATATAAACAAATAGAGCATGGCAACACAAGCATGATATGCACCCAAAACCCGTCATCCAAGGTATTCAAACCTAGGAGCTCTGATACCACTTGTGACGGCCCAAGTTTTGTAAACCCGATGCGTCAGTGATGACCAAAAGATGACCCGATAACGGATTCGAAATGCGGAAGCGAAAGGTGAAACAACGGTCTCTAGAGATACAATGTGTCTCTAAGACACCAATGTGACCCTCAATGAGGTCATGGAACCCAAAGGAAAACAAATGCGGAAGTGTCATTTCAAAAACGGACAAAAAGGAACCTAGGGGCAAAATGGTCATTTTGCAAAAAAAATGGATTCAAGTGCTATCGAGCACACCACTGGGAAGACAATGAAAAACTAGTGATGGGACTCAAGAATTTCATTATCCGGATTCCAGACGAAGGAGAAACGACAAAACAAAAAAAAAAAAAACGAGCAATAAAGTTAAAAGGGTAAACTGGTAATTATTCAAAACTATTTGGGTACAACCGAGCACACCGTTGGATAGACAATGAAAAATTAATCAATTTAAAAGAAAAAAACTCACTTGATTTGGAGTCCGGATGAGGGAGAAAGGTCAAAAACAAAATCGACGTCGCGGCGGCCCGACGAAGGCCGTGACAACTACAGTGCCTTCAACCCACTACTGCTGCAACTGAGAGTAAAAACGGGCATTTAAATGGAATTTTTTTTGAAAAACTCAAAGAAGAAACCCCCCCTAAAATCAAGTTTTCTACCCGATAAAGAACGGAAACCAAAAAAATGCATTGTAAAATGTCCAAAATACCCTCAAGAAAATCAGGTCTAGAGGTCAAAAATCGTTCCAAGCTACTGCCCAAAGAAAGGAAATGGGGCTTCGGAAGGTTTTTAAATTGCCTAAATTGAAAATACAATCTTAAAATACAACCACAAAACCCCCGGAAGTTTCGGATTGATCGTCACGCTTTTCAAAAAAAAGTTGATGAATAGTACCAAGTATATTTGCACTAAAGTCGGCAAAAACCTGGCAGCAATGATTTTTCAGAAAAAAATAGATTTTTGAAGGCCAAGATGGCATTTTCTGGAAAAACACAAAGAAGAAACCCCCCTCAAAATTGAGTTTTCTATGTGACTCATTTGGAAAAATGAAAAAAACGCATTTTGAAATACCCGAAATGCCCCTAGAACAGAATAGGGTAAAACTCCCTAAAAATGCTACTTAGAGTCTTTGTTTCATCAAGGATGGTGTTGTTTGCCAAAGTGAGCATGCAAGCATATGTAATGTGATAAAATAGATGTGTTGCAATGGCCTATGGCCTCATGGCATGTCATATGCAAAATAGAACCCTTCAATGCATTAATCCACATATCTTGCATAGGTAAGAATGAAGTTCAAAGT
This sequence comes from Cornus florida, assembly GCF_030987335.1. Classification (NCBI taxonomy): domain Eukaryota; kingdom Viridiplantae; phylum Streptophyta; class Magnoliopsida; order Cornales; family Cornaceae; genus Cornus; species Cornus florida. Next base: position 14,615,024 of record NW_026775581.1, on the reverse strand, counting down.
TAGCAAACATTTAACATAAGTGTCTTTGGCCCTTGGCCTCATTACAACCACATTGAACGGTCCATTAAAGCCTTTTTGGAGTCAAGCAAAGATATTCAGAAAAAGTTCAGAAAATGACAAAAAGTTGTCGTAGCCCATTGCTCGTATAGTGTGTTTATTCTTCGAAAGCGGTCAATCTCGAGCCTTTGATGATGTTCCCAAAGATGAAGAAGCAAACCAATTAGCCCGGGGCCAAAATGGAGCTAAATAAGGCTTAAAGGAAATTTCCAACTCTGGGGGGATCGATCCCCCAGGGTGGGGGATCGATCCCCCAGGACTTGGCAACATTACAGATTTTTTTTTTTATTGTTTGGGCTTATTTTGTGAACTATTGGACTTTAATAGAGTTGTTACTTAAGGCCCAGTAAGCCATTAGATTAGGGTTAGTATTTATTTTATTTAGATGAATATTATTAGAATTATAAAGTTTTATTTATTCTGTACCGGGATATCACGTTCTCTCTGGGAAAAAAGGAAAAGCTAGGGTTTGAAGAACATTTTTACAGAGGCTTTGTCTACAATTGAAGGAAGAAGAAGAAGGAGCCAAAAGATGGAGATGGAGCTTGTTGACACCATGATCATCTTCTCAATGAGCTAGTTCTTCACTTAGGGCTTGGATGAGCCCTAAGTTCATGTAACCCTAACCTTTGTATTTCTTTTCTTGGGGAATTATTATGTTGTAATTAAATTGTATGGCCTTGTGATTTCTTTATATATATATGCTTGATTTGTTAAATTAGGGTTTGTATTGATGAATTCTTCCATTGAAATCTCCAATTGATTTTATGTCTATATATGATTAATTAGGGATTTTATTCTTCACTAGATGATTAGAACTTAATTCTTTCATTAATTTTATATGTAATTTGCATGTCTATGTGTGATTGCTTAGGATTATATTCTACAATAAATACTTCTTGTAGTTGTGTTTAGTGATGGCCATAGCATGATACTTATTTGATACAATTATCAATTAATTTGATGGATAAAGGCTTAATCTTGATGGGTTGTTCTACAAATTAGCTTTCTTGTTATTAGTTAATTGTAGTTAAGTAGGCAATTTGTGCTTGATTATGTTAATCTATGCTTCTAATTATAATTAGTATTATTCTCTTAATTGACGTGTGCTCTTATTTGATACATTTGTGAATGTGTTTGGTGGGTTATGACTTAGTCTTGAATGGGTTCTACACTTTAGTTTAATTGTCAATAAGTAGACAACTCATTCTTGATGTTGATAATCTATGCTTACAATTGTGATTTGTGATGATAATGTGGCTACGTCTATAATTACATTAATGATTTCCCCATTAATTGAAAGTAAATGGTTAATTACATGAGCTTAGTGGTGAATCCTAACCCTAAGACTCTCTTCCTATCTCTTTAATTCTTAGTTTAATTTAATTTAATTTACTTGCATTGTCATTTCTATTTCCATGCTTTCGATTTCTAGTTTAATCACTTCACCAAAAATCTTTTTCTCTCTCTCTATCTCTTTCTCACTCTCTCTTTCTTGTGCAATCTCATTAGCACTAAAATCAAGTTTAATCCCAACATGTGTTCAATCTCTTGGGTTCGATCCCTACTCACTATATACTTCAGAGTATAAGTGTCTAGCGGTTTTATAAATTATAAAATATGATGCCCACTTGACATTAATTCTAAACCTAAAGTGTTGTGCATTATTTTGTGCACACGCTCGGGTCGCACCATAGTTTTGGCGCCGTTGCCGGGGATCTAACAGTTTTTAAAAGAATTGAATTAGACATTAGTTCTTTGTTGATTGTTTACTTTTAAGTCATTTTAATTTTTATTTTCTCATTTGATTTATCAATTAGGTACTTGAAGCAAAGTGGAGCAAACGTTGGACTTTGAAGCAATTAAAAAAAAAAAATTGAAGTTGCTTAAGGACCATTTGTAAGTTCCTCTTTAATTTTTGTGCTTAATTGTTTACTATCTTGCATGCTTTGGACAGCCCAATTGGAGGCTTAAATTGAATTGTTTTATTTTTAAGTCCAAGCATACCTTCTTGTAGAAGGCATCGGCCCGTATAGAGGCATTTATTTGTTATAAGTGCATTGATATTATTGAGGAGTTTGGGAACATCGTATGTAGAGGTTGAAAAATTGAAGTGTTGATGTGTTGACTTATTCTAGTGCATATATGGTCGTAGATCACTTAATCGTCCTCTTGCTCCTGTAAATCAAAATCTCGAAGTTTCCCTTCGGCATTTAAGAGGTAGAACTACGGATAGTCATCCTAATTTTCTAAAATTTGATTTTTCATCACCTTTAATGGAAGACCCAATTGATCTAATTGAAGATCCCATTGTAGATCTTGGTCATGTGGATCATAACTGTGTGCACCACCCACCACAAGTTCATATTGTAGATCCTCAATGTGTGCATCCACCCTTAGGAATGCCACAACCAGTTAATCATACGGTGCAACAACCTAATCTATGCCAAAGCCAAATGTTGTTCCCCCAATTGGTAAGCAACAACAACAATATGTTCAAATGGCATACCCTCAACAAAGTCAAATGGCATACAATCAGCAAGGTCAAATGCCATATCCTCCTCTCAATCCTCCAATGGTCCATAGGGATCGTTACACTCCAAATCAATATAATGCACCCACTTGCATTCAATTGCCAAATTTCCGTGCTCAACATTATAAGATTAAGGCTTCCACCATTAACATGTGCCCCCTTTTCTATGGGTTGAGCAATGAAGAGCCTTATAAACATTTAGATGAGTTCTTGGAAGTTTGTTCCACCGTGAAAAATCACGGATGTTCCAGAAGAAGTCCTAAAAATGAAGCTTTTCCCTTTCACTCTTCGGGATAAAGCTAAATATTGGTTTAACAACTTGCGGCCAAATACAATCACCTCTTGGGCACAATTGCAACAAGAGTTCCTAAAAATTTTACCCCGCAAGTAGAACCGATGCTATGAGAGCTTCTATCCGTGAATTCTCCCAAAATGATGGAGAACCTTTGCATGAAGCATAGGAGCGTTTGAACAATTTGATACGGAAGTGTCCACATCATGACATTCCAAAGTGGTAGTTAGTTCGCTGCTTCTATAAAAGCTTATCCGATACCCAAAAAGGTATGGTTGGTGCTTCATGTGGAGGAGCCTATTTGGACAAAAATGAAGACGATGTGTGGCATCTTTTTGATCGCATGAGCGAAAATTCAATGCATTGTTCTTCATCGTCCCGATTTGGCCAAAATTTGAATGAAGGAGGGAAGAAAACCTCCAGTCTTTCTCAAGTGGAGAGTTCAATGGAAATTGCCGTCGAAGTCAAAAATCTTACTCAAAGGTTTGATAAATTTCTTTCGAGCCAAAACTCGGCAATTCAATCATCCAACTCTTTCAACTCTCAAAGTGTGATGTGCATGACTTGCTCTAGTTATACTCACAATACTTACAATTGTCCTTTTGGACAAGTTTTTTCGAGTGAGTATCAAGAACAAGTCAATGATGTTTTCCTTCATCCGGAAAGTAATCCAAATTCTAACTCCTACAATTCCGGATGGAATGATCCTCACTTCTCTTGGAGAAATCAAGGAGGAGGTATCATTCCTCCTCTTCATAAAAATTCTCAAGAAAAGTATGTACCTCCCCACCTCCGAAATGCAAAGTCTCAAGCATACCACTCTCCATCTTATCCTCCTCCAAATGTGAATCAATTCTCCAATTCTCATTCTTCAAATTATCAATCTTACTCTTATCCACCTCAAGAGCCTCCTAGAAATTCCACTTTTGAGGACATGGTTTTAGAAGCTTTGGGTGATCTTCGAAAGGAAAATCAAGTGTTTCATTTGCATTCTCAATCAATTGCAAAACTTGAAGCCCAAATTGGGCAAATAGTTCAAACAATGAAAGGGAAAGGGCCAATTCAACCAAAACTTAACCAAAAGGCATATTCCATTTCCACTTTGAGGAGTGGAAGAAAAATTGATAACAAAGTTGAGAGTCCTAGTGAAGTTAATGTTCCGGTGCACCCAAGTGTTAGCCCATTTCCCATTCCCAATTCCTTTCCTACTTCACTAGAGGCAAGTGGTCACATTGAGGAGCCAATTCCATCATTATCATCTTCCTCCCATATAGAGAAGGCCTTATGAGCCAAAAGCTCCATTTCCTCAAGCTTTAAACTTTACTCCATTTTCGAGGCAAGAAGGAAAAATCCATGACATGATGGAAGTTTTTAAACAAGTTAAAATCAACCTTCCTCTTCTTGATGCTATTCGACAAATTCCACCATATGCCAAGTTCTTGAAGGACTTGTGTACTCAAAAGAGGAAGAACAACAGACTAAGCCCAAAGAAAGTGCTTCTCACGGAGCAAGTAAGCTCTATCACCCCACCTAAGTTCAAAGACCCTGGTGCGCCAACCATCTCTTGTACCATAGGGAACCATGAGGTCAAAAGGGCTCTTCTTGACTTAGGGGCTAGTGTTAATGTTATTCCTTACTCCATGTATCTTCAATTAGGTTTGGAAAACCTTAAGCCAACTTTGGTAGTTATTCAACTCGCCGATAGGTCTACAAAACAACCAAGGGGAATTGTTGAGGACATCCTAATCAAAGTCGACAAATTCTATTTCCTGGTTGATTTTGTTGTGCTTAACACTGAGCCGGTTCCCAATCCTACCACTTACATTCCCACCATTTTAGGAAGACCATTCCTTGCCACCGCTAATGCAACAATCAATTGTAAGTCCGACATTATGGACATCTATTTTGGCAATAGTTAAGCTTAATGTTTTCAACACAAGCCAACATCCCATCGATGAATGCGAGTGTTTCATGGTGAATGTCTTGGATGAAATTGTTGAAGAAGTCTTTCCTTCCATTCTTTCCATTCCTTTTGAAGATCCTCTTGAGGCATGCCTCTCTCACTTCAATATGGACGCATTTGAAATTGAAAGCTCCATATATGAAGTTAATTCTCTAATGGACTCCATGGCCATCTTAAACTTCTCACCATGGAAAAACTCAAAAGAACCTCTTCCTCCAATCACAAGTACTCTTTCTTATCAAAAAGAGGAAGAAGTTGTAATTTCACCAATGGCCAATCCAATTTATGAGGACATTCCTTGTAATATTGAGCATGAAGTCATTGAGGCGACCTTAGTGAAGAAGGAGAAAGTGATCAATGTGGAAGTTGACAAAAAGGATGAAAAGATTGAATTTTCTAATAATCCAACCGAGTCTTTGAAAGACATTACCTTGCCAAGTGCTAGACCGATTATTATGGACTTTATTTTCAAGACCGTGGATGAAAGGAAACAAATTGCATCTTCCAACATTTCTTTCCAAATCATTCTTTTGGAAGATGCATCTGTTGTTGTGAGAGAAAATCCATTGGGGAAAATAGATAAACGGATCAATGAGGATGTCTCATATCCGGTTTTTTATTCTTTCGACTAGTGAGTCGCCCCACTGTCTTACTAGAAACGTTAAACACTAGTTTTTCGTAGAGTTTCCCGACTTTACTTCTCCCTCATTCCTCTTTATTTTATTTCTTACATCTTCGTCTAAATAAAATTTTATTTTATTTTCTTCTTTTACTTTATTTTATTTTTTTGTACAATTCTGCTTTTAGAAATTCAAAATAAAAAATAAAAAATAAAAAATAAAATTGTAATGGGTAGTGTAGGATGGTATTTGATTTGATTTCAATTTTATTATTATTATTTTATATATATATACTTCATTTTAGTGTATATATTTAATTTTAGTTTTACTTGATTTGACAAAAAAAAAAAAAAATTGTAATGGGTCATGTATGTTGGTATTTTATTTTATTTTTATGTATATATATTTTTTTAATTTTGCTTTATTTAAAAAATAAAATAAAAAATAAAGGGAATTGATCAATCAATGTTGGGCAGAAAGCACACAAAAAAAAGGCCTTGTGGATTGATCCCCCACCCACCCATGTGGATCGATCCCTTTTTAACTTGTGCCATCCCTTTTTCATTACACAGAAGGAGCAATTTTTTTGGTCTAAAATAATCTGATCCCTCCTATTGAGGGAGCGCCCTTAACCTTGCCCATTCACTGCTTACTTTCACCCCACATAAATTCCTCTCTTCTCCCTTCGGATTCCTTAACCCAAATCTCCACTTCCAACTTCCCTGCCCAATTTCTTCGCCTAAACCTCATTGTTCTATCCTTCTCTTCCGCGGCATTTAAAGGCGTCAAATTCCGGCGCCATTGTTCTGAGTTCGTCTTCGGCGGCGCCATGGGTTTCAGTTGGGTGTGATTGGGGAAGTGGGTGCACCGATTTGATTTGGGTCGTCGTTTTTCAAGCGTCGCAACTGGGTCTTTCGGCGACGCGTCTGGACTGGTGCAGCGATTCCGGTTGGATTGTTGTTCTACCGGCGACTTTGATTGAGTTTTCCTCCAGCGATTCCGGCTGGATTGTTGTTCTTCCGGCTATTCCGGCTTGGCTTAAATTCCGGCGCCGTTTGAGACTCGCCCTTGCAATTGTTCGTTTTTCCGGCGTCAGATCTGGGTTGTTCTCTCCGGCGATCGTGGCTTCATCTTTCCGGCGTTTCCTGCAGCTGGGTTTTTTTTTTCCGGTTGAGTTCACGGCTGAATCGCGATCACGGCTGTTCGTTTTCAGGCGATCAAGGCTGGGTTCTTTCTGGTCGCATCTGGTTCGTCTTTCCGGCGATTCGTGGCTGGTTCTTCTTCAGTCACCGGCCATGCTTGCTCTCAAGTCTTTCGGCAAGCTTTTGATCACGATCGCGGCTGTTCTTTCTCCGACGAACGCGGCTTGTTTGCTGGTCTCGCCGGCGATGGCGATTCTTGGCCGGTTTACCCAGCTCTGCCAGTTGTTTTCTCCGGCGAGCTTGTGATTTCTTAAAAATAAATAAATAAATAAAAAAGAAGAAAAAAAAAATTAAATAAATAATAAAAAAAAGAAAAAAGAAAAAGAAAAGAAAAAAATTAAATAACTATAAAAAAATAAAATTAAATAACAAATAATAATAATAATATTAAATATAAATAATAAATAATACTAAAAAAAATAATTAACTAAAAAAAATACATAAAAAAATTTTAATAAAAAAAATAATTTTGAATTATTGTTTTTTTTAAAAAAAAAAAAAATTTGCATCTATGATTTCTTTTTTTTTAAAAAAAAAAAAAACAATTTCATTGATATATTTTTTTTAAAATAAAAAAAAAATTGAATTGATTTATTTTAAATTAAAAAAAAAAATTCCCAATAACATTCCGTCTTACTAGAGACGTTAAACTTAGTCTATTTTATTTTATTTTATTTATTTATTTATTTATTTTGTTTTGTAGGTTATATATACATGTTCTTTTTCTTTGTTTCTTAAAAATAAAAAATAAAAAATTCTTGATTTTATTTTCATTTATTATTATTATTATTATTATTATATATATATATATTATTTTAGTATATATTTTTTTTCTTTTTAGTTTAGTATATATTTTTTCTTTTTAGTTTAGAATATTTTTCTTTGTGTTAAAAAAATAATAATAATAAAATAAAAAAACACTGGGAGATCAATCCCATTCTTGAAATTAAAAAAAAAAACCATATCACAAAAATTAAAAAATATGTGTTACTAGTATGCCCTTATGCTTGGATATGCATGTTTTAATCTTTTATAAAGGGCTTGATCTCATATATCTTTACATCTTATTCTATATTGTTTTGGAATGCATGTTTTACTTATCACATTTGATATTTGATGTGAGTTGCTAGTGTGGCTTTTCCGGTAGGTTTTTGCATCCAAGTTTTGGGGAGACCTCTTTCATCATGGATCATTGCCGGGCATCAAAAACTTTTGCCATCACGGTATACTCTTTTCATTTCTTCCATTGTTCTCATTGCACATTGAGGACAATGTGCAGTTTAAGTTTGGGGCTAAGGTAGCCTTGTTACATTTTACTTTAAGTTGAGCTTTAAATGCATGATTGAGATTTGAGATATATTTGGCAATGATTTCGAACTTTTGAAGTATAGTGCCTTTGAAAAACAAGTTGTTAGAGTCTAATACTTCTTGTATGCTCTAGGATGCCATTTAGGGGTAAATTTTAATTTTTGACATCATGTTTGCTTTTGTGGTACACATCATCTTGTTGGTTAAAAATGCTTTGAGAGTTGATTCTAGAATTATACACTTGCACTTGTGCACACTAGCATTCAATTTGTGGGGTACATGCTCAGTTGATTATTGTCTTGGTTTATCCCAATTGAGCTAGTATGCTTTGAAAGCTTTCATTCTTGATAAAATGACCTTGTAAAGAAAAGAAATAAAAGCACTCACCAAATGTGAGGAATAAAAAAAAAACTGCATTCTTTCAATATGTCAACTGATTAAAAAGGAAGACAAGGAAAGAATGTAAGATGTATGATTAGTTTGAGTTTGTAGCCTAACCATTCCGAGTCATTACGCCCTTAGGAGTGTCTTTACACTTAACGCCCTAAGACCATCTGGTTTGGGAGTCGTTGGCTCAACGCTTGTTACATGGGGTGATTAGAGAGCTTAAGGAACTTGGACATTGTACATGGTCATACATAAAAATAAAAATAAATAAATAAATGAAATCATTAATATATATATATATATATATATATATATATATATATTTGATTGAATAACAAGGTTCATTCAATGTCTTGATATCTTGTACTATATCTGTATGCTAGTTTGAGGGTAAGGCTATGCCATTACTTTGATTTGCTAGGATAAAAACACATTTTGATGCCGGTTTACTAAAAAAGGATGATAGAATTGATTCAATTTTCATGATTAACTTGCTTGATGTGTGGAGGACCATTTTTACTTATATGATGTTGGAATGTTGAAAATAGCTTAGAAATGGCAGAAATTTGCATACTTGAAGTAGTCTACTTTTAACACTTGTTTGATATGTGTTGTTGCTTTTCAAGTAAAAAAGAGCTGTTGATGTTTGTGTGTACCATTTCTGGAAACCCTCACCAGACTTTACTTGTCCACTAGGGGTCACCTAGGGGTTTAAAAGGCTTGTTGCATATGCTAAATGCAACCGTGATCCCTACGAAAGTGGTGTTATCTTTATTTGATTTATTAGTTAATAGTTGTATATATGTTTATTTCATTTCCATACTGTAGTTCATTACTAGGGACTAGCAATATCTAAGTTTGGGGGCGTGATAAGTGCTTAAATGTTGCACATTTCAGTACCTAAGTTAGGGTATTTCAGTCTTTGCATCTATCTTAATTTCATGTTTTAGTCTTAATTTATGTTTATGTGTATTTCAGGGCAATAAAGTTAAAATGAGCTAAGAACGGTCCATTAAAGCCTTTTTGGAGTCAAGCAAAGATATTCAGAAAAATTTTAGAAAATGACAAAAAGATGTCGTAGTCCATTGCTCGTATAGTGTGTTTATTCTTCGAAAGTGGTCAATCTCGAGCCTTTGATGATGTTCCCAAAGATGAAGAAGCAAACCAATTAGCCCGGGGCCAAAATGGAGCTAAATAAGGCTTAAAGGAAATTTCCAACTCTGGGGGTATCGATCCCCCAGGGTGGGGGATCAATCCCCCAGGACTTGGCAACATTACAGATTTTTTTTTTTATTGTTTGGGCTTATTTTGTGAACTATTGGACTTTAATAGAGTTGTTACTTAGGGCCCAGTGAGCCATTAGATTAAGGTTAGTATTTATTTTATTTAGATGAATATCATTAGAATTATAAAGTTTTATTTATTCTGTACCGGGATATCACATTCTCTCTGCGGAAAAAGGAAAAGCTAGGGTTTGAAGAACATTTTTATAGAGGCTTTATCTACAATTGAAGGAAGAAGAAGAAGGAGCCAAAAGATGGAGATGGAGCTTGTTGACACCATGATCATCTTCTCCATGAGCTAGTTCTTCACTTAGGGCTTGGATGAGCCCTAAGTTCATGTAACCCTAACCTTTGTATTTCTTTTCTTGGGGAATTATTATGTTGTAATTAAATTGTATGGCCTTGTGATTTCTTTATATATATATGCTTGATTTGTTAAATTAGGGTTTGTATTGATGAATTCTTCCATTGAAATCTCCAATTGATTTTATGTCTATATATGATTAATTAGGGATTTTATTCTTCACTAGATGATTAGAACTTAATTCTTTCATTAATTTTATATGTAATTTGCATGTCTATGTGTGATTGCTTAGGATTATATTCTACAATAAATACTTCTTGTAGTTGTGTTTAGTGATGGCCATAGCATGATACTTATTTGATACAATTATCAATTAATTTGATGGATAAAGGCTTAATCTTGATGGGTTGTTCTACAAATTAGCTTTCTTGTTATTAGTTAATTGTAGTTAAGTAGGCAATTTGTGCTTGATTATGTTAATCTATGCTTCTAACTATAATTAGTATTATTCTCTTAATTGATGTGTGCTCTTATTTGATACATTTGTGAATGTGTTTGGTGGGTTATGACGTAGTCTTGAATGGGTTCTACACTTTAGTTTAATTGTCAATAAGTAGACAACTCATTCTTGATGTTGATAATCTATGCTTACAATTGTAATTTGTGATGATAATGTGGCTACATCTATAATTACATTAATGATTTCCCCATTAATTGAAAGTAAATGGTTAATTACATGAGCTTAGTGGTGAATCCTAACCCTAAGACTCTCTTCATATCTCTTTAATTCTTAGTTTAATTTAATTTAATTTACTTGCATTGTCATTTTTATTTCCATGCTTTCGATTTCTAGTTTAATCACTTTACTAAAAATCTTTTTCTCTCTCTCTCTATCTCTTTCTCTCTCTCTCTCTCTTATGCAATCTCATTAGCACTAAAATCAAGTTTAATCCCAACACGTGTTCAATCTCGTGGGTTCGATCCCTACTCATTATATACTTCAGAGTATAAGTGTCTAGCGGTTTTATAAATTATAAAATATGATGCCCACTTGACATTAATTCTAAACCTAAAGTGTTGTGCATTATTTTGTGCACACGCTCGGGTCACACCATAGGACAAGATATGCTAACATATGCATATTTTATGTCATCAAAAATACTTCAAGAACTTTAGTGAGTCTAAGAATGTTGTGCATCCCACTCTAAGGCTTCTTTACCTGCAAAACACCCATTAACTTAAGGGTGAGTAAACAAGTTTACTCGTAGGGAATGCATGGGTTTATCTTTGTACCAAGTTACAATCCAATACCATTTAATTCATGCTATCAAGTGACAATAGAACTTTCAACATAACACAATGAGATGTAATTTTACAAAGTTAACAACTTGGAATTTAAATGCAAAATCAAATCAAAGTGGATACTTGGACGTCACGCCGGATCAAATCGACAATGTGGTTACTTTAGGGTTACTAGCCCATGGGTAACCTCCCTATGTGCGCACTAGACTTGTAGAGGGACTTTCCCCCGTACTAGAACCATGCCCTAGCCATAGTCATAACAATGACATCCCCAAGTTTCCAAAATCAACATTTTGTGCACATTACATATATGTATCAACATAACATATATACATACAATGTAAAGCCATCAACATGCACAAATCAATTTTTGGAAACACAATACATGCCCTAAGTTCTCAACTAAAATGGCATGAAGAATATTGAATGATCATTATGCAATTTGTCACTAATTACAACAATATCATTCAACAACAAGAACATAGCCTCACAAGTATGATATAAGTTTAAAATCATAATTTAAACAATTAAATAAAACAACTAAATTCCCTAGATTTCACTTCTCTTCCAAACATGCTCAATTTAATATATGTTGTAGTACATGTCATGGTTATTATATAAATCACTTCAAAACTTGATTTAAGTCATGGGAGCATATAAATAAAAATTAATTAAATTAATTCATTAATCCCTCTAGATTTTAAAACAACTCTAAATAACCTCAAATTAACATAAGTTATGAATTAAGTCATGGTCATGTTATTTATCAAGTCTAAAGTGAATTACATACAAGCCACAATTAATCATTTATTTCTCATTTTAATACAAGACAAACATATAACTTAGATATCACTATAGGAACAAATAAAATCACTTGGAAGATAAATGATAACACCCTCTACCTCAATAGAGACTTGAATCTCTATAATCCAAACAACTAAGCTCAAAATGGAAAACAAGTTTAGGGTTAATGAAGAGGGGAGTGAGAGGAAGCTTTTGTCTTCCAAGGTTTTATGTCTAAAGTGAGTGGAAGGAGGCCAAAATGAAGAAGAAAGCTATTAACCAAGCTTTTCTTCAATGGTGGCTAGGTTATGGTTCTTTAAGACAAGGGAAAATGAAAATGATAAAGTGTAAAACGGTGAGTGGAAGGGCTAGAAATCCTCCACTCACTATGTGCTCTTACACTACCTCTCACACACACACAATACAAGACTAAATGGTGAACCTACACTTGTCATGAATCTATGGTTCATTCCTAGGCTTAATCTCAAGCCTACACTTGTCACCATCCTATGTAAACTTCTAAGACTTAATATTGAACCTAAATTTGTCAACCATCCATGCCAACAAGTGTACCAATCCTAGGCCAACAAGTGGGTGAATCTCCACCCTCCACATGTCATCATCCAAGGCATCAAAGTGTTTCCACACAAATGTCAACAAGTGGACCAATGAGAGTGTGACACTTGTCATACTTTTCAAAAATTGCAAACAAGTCCTTTTTAAAAATATCTTCCAAATAAAATTACAAAATGGTCCCTAAGACGAAAAATAATTACTTTACTTAATTACCCAAAAACCCCTCAAGTTATGGATAATTACAAAAAGTCTTGTTTTCATGGCTTTTACAAAGAAAGTAAGCATTTAATATGCATTTCTACAAAAGTAAAAATGTAGATGTCATGGAATTTAAATATCATAGACGTATGCAAAACCGAAATCAAATCTGAGCACAAAAAATGAGGTTATGCAAGTAAAAGTGAAAAACGAGAAGAGGACGAAATAGGAAAAAAACGAAATATGAATAGTGTCAAAAAAACAAAAAAAATGTGGAAATGACTCTGTCCTCAAAGGAAATTGTCAATCCAAAGGAAAGAGTCTCAGAAACCATTTCCGAGCACTCGAGACGACACTAAGAGGCGAGAAATCGAACCCGAAAAGGAAAAGACAATGAAAAAAAAATTTATCCGCAAAATTTGAAGAAAGGGAAAGAAATGAAAATGATCGGGTCATTACAGGATCCTGTAGAGTTCTCATCGAACTCATTGGCATCTTGAGTTGAGTTCTCTCGTTGGTGTCTCGTAATGGTTAGTCTAGGGACTATCCATTACACCGTTGTTTGTTTTGTGTGGCGTTAGGATTCCACCTTATGTTTGGGCCAGTCTTGGGAAAAACTTATAGACTCTTTATTTCGGGAACCTTAGTGTTCATTCTAGGAGATAATTCCTTTCCTCATGGAGAGAGATCAGACTCATCCGGGTTTTTGGGATTCACTTTCCGTGAGTTTGTCCTTCTGAGAGGCATTTCATCCCTTCTTACTTTTGATTTTGTGGGATTGTTATTTGCATAGTCATTCTTACATGTTTATATGCCTTGTTGTTTTGAGCATGCCTTAGAAACATGTCAGGGGATGTGACTATTTAATGGCTATGTGCTGGTATAGATGGTATGTTTTCCATTTACTATATCTGTTTGTCATGCTAGCATCATAGGTGATGTGTAGTATGTCTCTGATGCTTGACCCCTATGTGATATGTAGCATATTTGATTACCCTTGTACACTGTGTTTAGTTGTATGGTGCGATATTGTTTCTGTGATATTATTCGTAGAATTTCATTTACGTTTAGTATACTTGTACCTAGAATACTTGCGCGTTGTTTATTTCATTTCACTTTGATTTAGTATACTTAAGCCTGTATACTTGTTCACCATGGATTTAGTACTGTTTAGTATACTTGTGAATGTATACTTGTGTATATATACGTGTATGTTGCATGACTAATTGCTTTATTAGTTCATTTCCTTTATCATTCCGCACTTTGCTTGGGGTTGGGTGACCTTGGTTGTAGGGATTGTGTGTGTGAGCTTGATCCGATGTCTTGATTCCTAGGTGTAGCCTTGTAGTAGGTCAGCGTTAGGATGACGTAGAGGATTTTGGGTGCATTGTCTGGTTGGAAGTCGTTGTGGCTAGGGCGATGATGATGTTGTTTGATTTGTAAAGTCCGATCCATTGGCTTGAGGGCACAAACTTGTCAGGCTTTGGATTTGTGACTGGTGTTGTTGACAGCGGTGTTTTGAGACTTGGGGTTGTCAGTTTTTCTAGTATTGGGGATTTAAGGCCTTTAGCGTAGCGGTGCCTATGACATTGTTGTCAGGGTTTTGGATTGGCCAGAATGGTCCGGCCGGACATTTTGGACCATATCGCAACTCTCACAAAATGCCTGGTTTCCGTAGTGCTTTTGGCAATGATTGTTTGACATTGATGTTATTTGTATCGATAGGTTTTACGGGTGAGCTTGTTGGGGGCAGGTGACGAATTAGGGCTTTATACTATCATGCTACCGTACAAGTTGTGTGTGGGCGAGTACTAGTTGCCGTCGATGCTACCTTGCATTACCTAGCTAGTAATGTGAGTGTGGGCAGGCACTTGACACTGTGGATGTTACCACACCTTAGGTACGTTGTGGGCGGGTTCTAGTCAGTATTCGTGCTGCCATATTGCTTCTGATTGTGTTCCTTGTTTTGATGTGTAGTTTCCTTGATCTCCTTTGGGTGGTTGACATTGGGTTAGTATGTCAATTCGTTGGAGAGGTGTCTCACTATTCACGGTATCGTATTTCTTCGTTGATCTCGAGACCTTTGGAGTTGTCCTTGGGTACTTTATGATCTATTCCTTGGTGTGACCTTATGTACGGTCCTTCTTCAGTTCTTTTGGGAATGTTCCTGATTTCGAGGATGAAATCTCTTTAAGGAGGGTAGGTTGTAATGACCCAGTCATTTCCTTCCTTTCCTTTTTCCTTAGAATTTTACGGATAAAATTTTTTCGTTGAAATTCATTTTCTAAGTTCGGTTTCTTGTCACTTAATGTCATCTCAAGTGCTCGGAAATGGTTTCTGAGACTCTTTCCTTTGGATTGACAACTTCCTTTGAGGACCGAGTCATTTCCACAATTTTCGTTTTTCGACACTATTCATTTTTTTGTCCTTATTCCTATTTCGTCCTTTTCCATATTTCGTCTTTTCCCCGTTTGTCACTTTGTTGGCAAAACCTCACTTCTTGTGCTTAAAGTTGGTTTTTGACTTCACGTATCTTTATCGTGAGTGGTTTCCACGAAATACGCATCTTTACTTTTACAGAAAAGTACTTTGGTTGCTCTTAGTGTTCATAGGGGCATGGATGCATAATTCTTTGAAATTAATTTCATTTCTTGGGCTGTTTTTTGTAAATATCTTTTGAAGATATTTTATTTCAGGGGTATCTAAGAAAATATCTTTTGGAAGATATTTTCATTCTGGGGCAGTTTTGCAGTTAACCCTTTTTGTAGGGGCCATTGTGCAATTAATGAAAGTTGTTGCAAATTATCTTGTTTTGAGCCTGGATTCTCGAACGGGATTCATTTTCACTTTTCCTCTAGCCGTAAACTCTTAGAAGTCCCTTCTGGTCGATGTTTTCCAATTTCAGGGTTTCTAGCCCCGGTTTGTGCCAAACTTGTTTGGGGCATAACTTTCTGCTCGGGACTCATTTTTTGACGTTGTTTCTTCCGTTATTGTTATTTTCTCATTTTGAATCTTTTTTGTTCACAGAGTTTCAACATTTGAGCGCGTCTGCTCAAATTTCACTTTTCCGGACCTGGCGGAGCTCGTTCAGGGCACGTTTTGAGATTTCTATAAAAGGGGGATGAGATATTTTATTTTTTCATCTTCCCCACTCTCTTACTCGACCTAAAGCTTCCATGGCAGCCCAAGGGAAGCTGCCACCTTCTCTCTCCTCATTTGAACTTTATTTCTTTGTTAGAACATAGTAGGGCCTTTGCGTTTTGTGTTCGTGTTGACTATGCGTTTCTTTCACCCTTATTAGAACCCGTTTTTGGCCAAATTTTGAGTTCAGGTTTGAAGTCAAGTTGTGATTTTGATGGGGCTTCTTGTGGGTTCATGTAGATCGAGTTGTCCACGACAAAACCCTTCAGTATCGTCGAATTCGGAGCACTTTTTTTTCGGTGGGCTTTTGAGATCTTCATCTCAAATTGAGGTAGGGGATGTCTTAGGTTTATATTATTATTGTATTGATTGTTTTATAAGCATATACAACTTGTGAGCACGCCTTGTTCAAGTTTTTAAAATTTAATTTATTTATTTTCTTTATTTAGGATTTAATTCTAATGATGATATATAGTTTAGAATTAAATTGTGGCATGCTAGTAAATTAGGCCTTAGTGATTTGTGTAACATTTATTAAATTTGGAGCATTTAAGTAAGAATTGCAAAACTTATTTAATATTTATCTTTTGTGAAAGATTAATTCACATAGTTGTATCAAGTATGAAACCAACTTGTAATGTGATATTAAAGTAGTCCTTGGTGAGTTCTTTAACATATATTAAATTGAAGACATTTGGATATGTTTGAAAATCTAGAGAAAAATTAATTAATGAGCTTAATTAATTTTATTTTAAGTGTGTTGGTCACTTAAATTGATATTGGAGGTAATAAGTTGATAATCCCTTGAAATGTAGTCTATTTAATTACCTTGTGAGCATGTTACTAATTTGATGTAGAATTAGTACTTGAGACCTCTTGAAATGGTAATTGGACTTAGCATGATATAGAATATCATTGACTTGCATAGCTTGTTTAGATATATCTTGTGTAGGTGTATAGCTTGTTAGAATATTACAATTGTTTACCTTGGAAGCTAGTTACTAAATTGGGACTTATTTAGTACTTGTGGCTTAGTGTGGTAATGTGGTTCAATTGTTGTAAAATATTCTTATTTTGGTGTATAAATTGCATATTGGAGGCTTGACATGTCATATGCTATCTAGACTTGAATTATAGGACATGGTTTGTGTGGATTCAACCTTATTTGTGCATGGAAGATGGTTTTATGCATTAGTGGATTTGGTATAAGTTTGGTCTAACTTATTGATTTTTGTATAAGTTTTGGACTTATTGATTTTGGAAAGCTTGTAAGGATATATTTCACGTAATGGTTAGGGTTTGGCTCTAGTGCGGAGACAAGAATCTTCTAAGTCATAAGTACGCATTAGGTAGTACCTTGTGGGTCGTAATTGCCCAGAATAACTTATGTATGTGTGCACTAGGTAGTGCCTTGTACGTCATAATTACCCGGAAACACTTGCTTGGTCTAGTGACCACATGTCCTAGTCTTTCTATTTTGATTTCGCATTCAATTTCAAGTTGTTAATCATGGATTACTTGTAACTTAAGAATTGGTGCTTGCCTATGTATTTTGATCTCATTTAGTATACTTGAAACTGTATACTTGAACTTGTATCCTTGTTGGTGTATCTAAACTCTATCTAGTGTGTTTACGCTTAGTATGCTTGTCTTGTGTGTGCAGATTTCATTTTTGTATACTTGT
The DNA here is from genome assembly GCF_030987335.1 of Cornus florida. Classification (NCBI taxonomy): domain Eukaryota; kingdom Viridiplantae; phylum Streptophyta; class Magnoliopsida; order Cornales; family Cornaceae; genus Cornus; species Cornus florida. Next base: position 14,597,391 of record NW_026775581.1, on the reverse strand, counting down.
GCCATGTATACTTGTCTTGTGCGTATGTGTTTAGCTTAGTATACTTGATTTATGAGTACACTATACATATATCTTATACTTGTATATGTATGTTAGATATTGCTTATCCCGTTTAACATGATTTAGTATACTTGTGAGCATGTGTACTTGAAATGTCGTGTATCATGTTTTAATGCGGTTTAGTGTACTTGAGCATGTATACTTATATGTCGTAGTTCATTTCAATTGCATGAGTAGCTTAGGATGATCCCTGAGTCTCACTTTGATACAGACGTTAGGTGGCCTGAGCCCTTCTAACATGTTTCACCTTAAGGTGATAGAATTGTAAAATGCTAGGTCGATGCATGTTCATCTCCTACGAGTAGCTTTATGTTACTTATCCACGTAGTGGGGACATTTTTTAGGTACCGGGATCAAGATTCGGGATTCACATCATGCTTGGATGATTTGTAGACTTGAAGTTTTCATTTCTTGTAAATGTTGGCTTGAAATGCCATTTATAACTTTATATGTCAAAATGTGTAAATATTATTCTATTTTTGTAATGTGTACATAAGTACACTCTTTACAATGTATTTGACATGTATGAGATGAGACCGGAAGCCAATGACATGTATCTTGCTTTCTATGCACTTTCGTTTTCTAGGCTTAATATGAAAATGTTGAAAAATGCTTAGACATTATGTCATAACTTTTGCATCGGGTGTGGGAATTTCATTTTTATTCTTTTGTAGGGTCTCATTAATCATGTTTGAAGTGTGGCCAAGGGCCAAACGGTAATTTAAAATCATTTGTCAATTTTGGTTTCCATATTTTCAATTTCAAGTTCATTTTTGCCTTTTTGGCCGTTGGGGGGTCGGATTTTGACTCGGCCATTTTCGGGAGCCGCGGACCATTCCCACGCGCTCAAAATCACCATTTACGTCTGCGTGCATGATCGTTTCTGGGGAAAACCCTTTCCTTTGTGATTTGAGCCTCCTATGGAATCATTTTTTTAATTTTGTTGCATGATCTGTTCTAGGGGCATTATAGACTTTTCACATCAGTTTTATTTTCTTCTTTTGACATGGTCGCTTAGAAAACGTGATTTTAGGGGGGGTTTCTTCTTCCTGTTTTTCCATAAAACATCATCTTGGTACTGGAAATCCCTCGTGAAGTTTTAGCTTCCAGTTTCATTTTAGCAGCTTTTTAGCTCTTTTGACCAGATTTCTTGGGATGGCATTTTGGCCATTTCACAGTGAGTTTTTTTTTTTTAATTCTCTCGCGAATCACGTAGAAAACTCAATTTTGACGGGGGTTTCTTCGTTGTGTTTTTGCAAAAAATTCATCTAGGCCTCCAAATTCAGCCTCTGTTCTGGAATTTTCTGAAAAAAAAAACCACACAGCAGCTTTATGGGCTGCTGCCAGCCATGGTGCACCTAGCGCGCACTTGGCCTGCATGGGCGCGCACATGGGGCTGTCATGGCCCCTCGTTGGGCCGCCGCGATGTCAATTATTCTTTTGGGCTTTTCTCCTTCGTCCGGACTCCGATTCATGTGAATTTTTTTTTTAAACTTGATTAATTTTTCGTCGTCTATCCAACGGTGTACTCGGTTACACCCGGATATTTCTAGATAATTACCAGTTTGCCCTTAAAGCTTTAAGTGTCCGTTTTTCGTCATCATGCCGTTTCTCCTTCGTCCGGACTCCGAATCATGTGATTCTTGAGTCCATCTTGATTAGTTTTTCGTTGTCCTTCTAGCGGTGTGCTCGGTGGCACCCAAATCTATAGTTTTCAGAAATGACTATTTTACCCCTGGGGGCTTATTTGTCATATTTTTGATCTTTTGCTTCCGCATCAGTTCTTGTTGAGTTCCACGACCTCCTGGAAGGTCACTTTGACTTGTTAGAGTCTTATTTTCTATTTTCGCTTCCACATATCGGATCCGTTATCGGATCAATCTTCGGTTCATCACAGGATGCGCTGGCCTAAAAACTAGGGTCATCACATTTGAGGTACAAGGGATGGTTAGTGGTACCTTCTGCTGACGATTTGAGGAAGGATGTGATGACTGAGACTCACCCCTCTGAGTTTTCTGTTCATCCGGGAGGCGACAAGATGTATCAAGATATGAAGCAGCAGTTTTGGTGGGCAGGTATGAAGAAGGACATTACTCTATTTATCTCACGGTGTAGTACTTGTCAGATGGTTAAGATTGATCATCAGAGGCCGCCTGGAGCTCTACAGCCACTACCAATACCAGAGTGGAAATAGGAGAGCATTTCTATGGATTTCGTGGAGGGATTGCCTAATTCCTTGAAGGATCACAATTTCATTTGGGTCATCGTGGATAGGTTGACTAAATCAACTCATTTCTTGCCTATTCGCACTGACTTCACTTCTGAGCAGTTAGCAAGACTTTACATTATAGAGATTGTGAAGTTTAATGGCATTCCGTTGTCTATTGTATCGGACAGGGATTCGAGCTTTGTGTCTGGGTTTTGGAAGAGTTTTCAGCAGGCTTTGGGTACAGAGTTACATCTTAGCACTGCTTATCATCCTCAGACTGATGGACAAACTGAGAGGGTTAATCAGATCGTGGAAGATATGCTTCGTTCGTGTGTGCTTGATTTCAAAGGCCACTGGGAGGATTACTTACCGCTTGTGGAGTTTGCTTATAACAATAGTTTCTAGAAGACTTTTGGGATGGCACCATTTGAGGCGTTATATGGCCTCCCGTGTCGATTGCCTGTTTGTGGGCTGGAGGTTGGCGAGAACAGATTCTTGGGTCCTGAGTTCATCAAGGATACTTCTGAGAAGATAACTCTTATTCGGGATCGCATACGCACTGCCCAAAGTAGGTAGAAGGGTTATGCGGACCGTCACACACGTGCTTTAGAGTTTCAGGTTGGGGATTAGGTTTTACTCAAAGTGTCTCCTTTAAAAGGGGTAATGTGCTTTGGAAAGAAAGGGAAGTTGGCACCGCGGTTTGTCGGTCCATTCATTATTACGGATCGAGTGGGTGCTGTAGCTTATCGGTTGGTACTTCTAGATAATTTAGATCGCGTACACAACGTTTTTCATGTTTCCATGTTGCGGAAATTTCTGCGAGATGAGGATCGGTATCAGCATATCGATGTTGGGGAGATTGAGTTGCAGCCGGATGCAACTTATATGGAGCCACCGTGTCGTATTATCAACCGGCGGGATCAAATCCTTTGTAAGAAGGTTATTCCATTAGTTCGTGTTCAGTGGAGTCATCACAATGAGGCTGAGTCCACTTGGGAACGGGAGGATGTCATTCGCTCGCAGTTTCCTAAAATATTGGAAGAAGGTAAGAGCGAATTCTGAGGATGGAATTCCTTTTGTTAGGGGGGAAGAATGTAATACCCCTAATTTTGAAAGGTTATTCCTAGTATTTAACTAGTATTTAATTTATTATTTAATTGCATTTTATTTGATTGTGTGTCATTTTATTGGATTATTTGTTTCATTTAAATTATATTGTGGTGATTATTGAATTAGTTGTATAATTTGACTTATTTAAATTAAATTAATTGCTTAATAATATGTAACTTGTATTAATTAACTATTTTAATTACTTTAATTATTTAATTGCTTCATTTAGTTAATTCTCTGTTTATTTATTTTCTTTATCGTAACTTAGGGTTGTAGGATGTAACGTGGCCGACTTGTAGTTGGAATTGGATTAGGGTTTAAGGTCTAAGCCAATAAATATGCATATTATGGTGGTTTAGGGTTTTAGGAAAAAATAAACAAAATTCTGTAAAACAGAGACCGTGACATACAGAGGGAAACAGAGAGAGATAGGAGAGGAAGGCTAGGTTGGATCAAGGAGGAAGGAACATGGTTTTTGTGGAACAGCAGTGGGGAGTTGGACGGACAATTCAAAGAATGATGGTTTAGAGTTTCAAACTAAAACTCAAAGGCAAGTCTCTGTTCTACTCTTTCCCTTAAATCTGTGTTCTGTGCATGCCTAGCTAGACTCCAGGGGTTTAATGAATGCTAAAATTGAGTAATTATGCATGCTTAATTGAACTAAAATAAAGGATTGTATGTTTTTAGTTTCATATTCTTGTTTTGAATGATTCTGGAATTTTTGATGCATAATTGATGTTTAAGTTTAATCTTTGCATGTTAAAACATCCAAAATAATTTAGTATGGATGTATGGGACTTAGGTTGAAGCTAACTATGAAGTTTTAGGGTTTACAGAGGCTGAACAGACGAAGAAGATGACTTCAGCACCAACTCAGCCGACTAAGTTGGGAACTCAGCCGACTAAGTTGGACCGCGACCTGGATTTTGGTTTTAATTGCCCCGAATTATTCCTAAACCTATTTTAATTAATCTAAATGGGTTTAATGGACTTAGGAAGATCCCAAAATGCATCTGATATCTACATATGCTAAGAAGATGGATGGTTTGGAAATTAAATAACTTATATGTTGTTTAGATCAGATGGAAGGGTAAATTTAATTGCTCTGACAATTGAAATTAATGTTTAAAAGGATTAAACAATGTTCATGAAATGTTATATTTGTTTATCTGAGATGTATGTTAGTGACTTGGAGGGTAAGTTAGCTGCATGCTATTTAAACTGTGGTATTGCCTAAATAAATGCAATACTTATCTGTATGATGTGTATCATATTATCTGTGGATTAAATTGATGTATTATTTTTATATTGCATCATTTATTGGACTGGATGGTTTAATTTTGTATCATAATATTTCGGGTTTAATTGATGTGTTATTATTTTGTTGCATCATTTGTTCGACTGGATGGATTAATGCACCGGTATGGGACGGTGGCATTCTAGGGATAGATTAATCAAAGAAATTAAATCCTACCTAATCTGGATTGAGGTATGGATTAACCATAAAGGTTAAATCCATCTCCTACTTGTGTCATGTCAATAAAATAATTGTATGATCTACTTTGGTTTCTGGATGGATTGTTATACATATATCAGACCACTATACTAGATGGATGATATTTTGTATTAGGAGGACACGGACTTTATATTTATGTTATGGTGCCATGGTATGAGCTTGAGTCTCATGATCATGGTTAGGGTATGTATATCGCCTAGGATGGATAGCTGGACAGTAGTTGCTGTTCCCTGGTAAGTCTAGGTACTCATGACCACGTAATGTGCAATTTGCATGGTATCTCTACTCAGGCTGAGACAGACCTATTGGACTAGTGAGCGTCCTATAGTGTTTAATATATACATATATGGACTACTCTAGATATTGTTGAGTCTATCTACGTTGTATCTGCGTATCGAATTCCTGTTTGGATCGTAATAGAATAGGACTTGCATGTGGGCCTGACCCACTCTTTTATTTTTTAGGTGTTCGTCAGTTCTAAGGTTAGAGCTTGGTTGTGCAGAGCAGATACAGACTTCTATTCCACTGACTACGTAGGACTGCTTACTTATCAGTTTTGGATCTTATTTCAGTTATTTTATTTTATAGTTGGGATTTTTACTAGGGGTCCACTAGATGGATTCCCGAGTTGTTAATTAATTGAAGGTTTCGGATTAGTGGATTTTAAGATTTAATATTTAAGGATTTTATTTAGTTTTCTTCCAGCTATTAATTATTTCTTATTCAGTTTTGTAATCTGTGTTCATTTTAAATATTAATTGTTTGATATTCCCTCGAGTTTGGGCCTGGGCCCGATCTACCCGTGTCTCGAATCCGAGGGGTATCACAGGTCATAATGCCTCATATAACAGTAAACACGTCTAATTTGCGAATGATTCTGACACTGGTACGGAGGATGAGGTATACTGTCCTTTCGACCCTATGTCTTCCTCTCCAGAAGATGACAGTTATGATGAAGAATATGTTGATGAAAGAGTCGGGTCAAAAATAGAGTGAGGTAAATGTTTCAACATTAACAGCAAAGTGTAAGTGAAAACGGTCCACTTCAACAGCAAATCCCAACCTCAAGGTTAACACAAAACAAGAAACTTCCCCACGTCCTATAGGAGCCTTATTCAGATTTAAGTATTTGTCAATGTCACTTTCAATTTCAATTTTTTTTTTGAAAAATATTACTTCTATTTTCACAAATTCGCTACAACATAATTGTGTAACATGAAAAACACATAATGCTATGTTGGTGGATATAACATAATGTGTAAAGGATATGTTCTCAAAAATTCAAAATTTGTTTGGGAATCATGTACACAAAATTAAGTCAAAACAGAGACGTTTGCTATGATAGTTGATATGGAATATTTGACTGGACAGGAAGTTCAAGCAAAACAGAAACCTAAATAGTATGGATAAACTCAAAGAGGTAAAGATAACTACTACCACCCTTCTATGACTCTTCCAATTCGTGATGGACAAGGAAAATGAATTGGTTTCACAACAAAACACTACCACCATTAAAACTATTATAAAAATAGTCATCAGTCAACATAGAAAAGTACGCCATAAATTCCATATTTAATCCTTTCTCGGATATTCAATTGTCAAGTACTAACTTGACCATTGGAGTGCACCCGACTGGCACTACGCCGGTCATTACTTCTCTTGTCTTGTAGGAATGGCTTTTAGCTCTGGATCGTGCGGATTTTTGCATCAACAGTTGGTGCCGTCTATGGGAACGTATATTGAGTTGCGATCCGATCTTATTGCCGGATTAATTGACAAGCCAACAATAGAGTTCCACTCAACTTGAGGTTCCATATATTCATCTTGTAGTACAATGAACACAATCCATTACAGTAATACAACACTTGATCCTCATCTGCCATCACGATAGTCAGCAAAGTCTCTAATCAAAGGTATCAATTACATATATAGCATTGTGCTCATGTTTGTGGTTCTTCAACATCCTAACAGTATTGTGCATCTATTTGCAATGATAATATATGTTGCATGTAGTTTTATGCATCTATTTGCAATGCTAATATATATTGCGTGTTCACCCAGTATAAATATTTGCAATGATAATATATATTGCATGCTGAAAATACCAAAGTGGTTTGTTTTTATACATACATGTAGTCATAAACTATCACTACCATGTAAAAATTTCTCCACTCCACCCAGTGCCTTATAAAGGCTAGTATGCTTACTTTCAAGTAAGCAAACCATTGCTGGTGCTTTAAAAAAAAAAAAATTCAAAAATAGGAATTATATATACACTACTCTAATATTTATAAACTCTCTAAACATGACCAAAGAGGTCAAGCGTGTGGACCACACGTGCTGGACATTCTCCGAGATGATGGACACCACTTCCTCCTTCGCGCCAAGTAAAACAAATCTTGTGCTTTGTTTAGGTGATAGCTAGCTCTATGTAGGACTTGTATGTTTGCATGCGTCAACAAGCTCCATTTTTGCTTACCCAAAAAGAAAATGAGAAGCAGGTCCACTTAAAATCCCATGTTTATGGCTTCTACTAAAAGCATCTTTAGCAAGCATTAAATTTTATCGAATTTAATATGGGATATTATTGAAACTTCTTCTTAGCCGTATCCATTCAGACCTGTGATATTTATTTTGATCTCCTCCTCCATCAAATTTGTCAAAACTATTTTATTATGATCTGAAAAGTAAAGCACCGAGGAGGGTCGGGGAGTGTTCAAACTTACCCAATGTAAATTGCAAAACTGCTCTGGAGAGTTGTTCTGCCAACACTTCATCCCTAACCTCACACATACACGTAGAAATCCTAATCAAGTTATATTGTAGGAGAACTTCTTAAAATTTTAAAACTCCTCGTTTCAATTTCATTGGCCTTGAGGTTAATGAATTGATGATATAAACTCTCAATCTCAATCAGTTGGTGGGACTTATAGAATAATCGAGACCGACACTCTTTTCCTTTTTGATCTATATATCAACACTTCTTTTATCAATTGAGATCGATGCTACTGTAAATCCAATTTTGGACTGATATATATATAGATCATTCCAAAGTGTCCAAATTCAGTACCATTATAAAAATCGTTTGAAATTAGTACTTTTACATAAAGGCAAAAATTGAATTCCTTTTGTAAAGAATTAAGTTTTCCATCTTCCTAATCTAGTATTTTTAAATACTGATTATCATAATTCGGGATATAGATGTTGAAACTTGTAGAAGTCCAATCATTATAATCATATACTTTTATAAGAGTTCTTTGCAATTTTGAATATTTAAAATTGGTTAACTTTATCAAAAAGAATATATTTTTTAAAAATTGCATATACATGTGAAACAGAGCACAGTTAAATTTTAGTAAAGTATGTGCATTTAGTTAATTCTGGTTCATAGGTTCTCTTATCATTTTGGGAACTATTTTTTGTTTATAAGAAATTAATCTACATTTTGATTAAAATTGTGAAATACTTATCATTCACTCTATTGACACTGCAAGATTAATATTTTGATCAATACTCTCGGTGTCACTGTACTATTTATATCTGGCGTATATTCAAAATCGCCAACCCACTGTTGAAACTCTGGCAAAACATAGATCTTGAGTCGTGGTTTTCTTATGAGGAAGGCGGTTTTTGCAACTAGTTATCCAATACTTTGTTGACATTAACATTGATGAATAATTGTGTGACGGCCCTGATTTTTAGGCCAACGCGTCCTGTGATGAACCGAACGTAGATCCGATAACGAATCCAGAATGCGGAAGCAAGAAATAAGACAACGGTCTCCCAAGGCACAACACACCTCTAAGACACTTTGATGACCTTCCATGAAGTCGTGGAACTCAATGAGAACTGACGCGAAAGCAAAAGATCGAAAAAAATAACAATTTAGCCCCTAGGGGAAAAATAGTCATTTTACATGGAAATGACGTCTCTAGAATGTATATCATTCCCGAAACACATCCATTACTTCCCATAAAGTAACAGAACTCAAAAGAATATAGCGGAAGCGGAAAGCAAGCAAAACTGGAAAAAAATAGCCCCAAGGGCAAAATAGTCATTTCTAAAACTATGGATTCGGGTGCCACCAAGCATACTGCTGGAAAGATAATGAAAAAATAATCAAGATGGACTCAAGAATTGCATGATTCAGAGTCCGGACGAAGGAGAAATGACATGACAAAGAAAACGAGCACTTAAGGCTAAAAGGGTAAACTGATAATTATCTAGGAAGATTTGGGTGTGGCCAAGCACACCGTTGGAAAGATAGTGAAAAATTAAACAAGTTCAAAAAAAATTTAACTCAATTTGGAGTCTGGACAAAGGAGAACGAGCGAAAACAAAAGTTGACGTCACGACGTCGAGACGAGCACCCCACGAGCATTATGAGTTGATTTCATGCTAGTTACAACCATGTGAATTAAATCTTCATACAAGTGAAAGATTAAATAAAACTTTCATTACTTATTCAAATAATCCCAATTATTACATGTTAATGAACATATGAAAGCTTAATTTACTAACATGTCACAATTTAATTCTATCACATATAAAACCATGTGAATTAAATCATATACAAAGAAAATAACTAAATTAAATTCTAGATTATGAAAAAAAGTATGCATACAAGTTGTATAAGCATCAATAGCATGCAAGACAACAAAAATATAAACCTATAATATCCCCTACCTCAATTTGAGATGAAAATCTCAAAAGCCACCAAAATGAAACCACTCTGAATTCGATGATACTTCAGGGTTTTGTCGGGGACAACACGGTGAACATTAAACCCCAAGGAAGTCATACCAAAATCCTAACTTGGTTTCAAACCTGAACTCAAAAAATGGCCAAAACGGATTCTAACAAAGGGGAAAGGAAGATCTCACCAAGGCCTACAATAAACGTTAAGGCACTACGACATTTATCACAAAGGACGAGGCTGAAAAAAGAAGAAGAAGGGTGGTAGCCCAAGGCTGCCATGGATGGCCGGCCAAGAGAGGGAGGAAGAAGAAGAAAAGTCCATTTTTTCTTATTTCACCTCCTATTTATAGAAAAACCCTAAAAGTGCCCCGAACGGGTCCTGTTGGGTTCGAAAAAGTGAAATTTGCGCAGACGTGCTTAAACGGTAAAACATTATGAAAGAAAAGATAAAAAATGAGATAAAATGAATAATGAAAGAAACGACATCAAAAATTAAGTCACAAACAGAAAGATATGCCCTGAACAATTTTGGTAGCAACCGAGGTCAAAAACCCTGAAACTGGGAAAAAATGACCGGAAGGAAATTATAAGAGTACATGACTCAATGAAAAGTGAAAATAAATCTCGTATGAGGCTCCAGGCTCAAAATGAGACATTTTGCAATAACTTTCGGTAATTGCACAATGGCCCCTACAAAAAGGGTTAACTGCATTAATGACCCAGAATGAAAATATCTTCCAAAAATATTTTCTTAAAAACCTCTGAAATAAAATATCTTCAAAAGATATTTATGAAAAACACAACAAGAAAAGAAAATGTTTCTGAAGAACTATGCATCCATGCCCTTATGGACACCGGGAGCAACCAGAGAGCTTTTCTACAAAAGTAACGATACGTATTTCATGGAAACCACTTAAAATGAAGGTACGCAAAGTCAAAAACCAACTCTGAACACAAAAAGTGAGGTTGTGCCAAAAAATGACAAATGGGAAAAATGATGAAAATTGAATAGTGTCAAAAAAATAAAAATGCGAAAATGACGCGGTCCTTTAAGGAAGTTATCAATCCAAAGGAAAGAGTCTCAAAAACCATTCCCAAGCACTCAAGATGACACTAAGTGATGAGAAACCGAACTCAGAAAAAAAAAAGATCAACAGAAAAAAAAAATATTCGTAAAATTTGACAAAAAAGAAAGGAAGGAAAATGACCGGGTCATTACAGTAATAGCAATGGTAATGGAGAACGGGTGCCACCTGTTCCTCCACAACCACAATTGAGTGATCATTTTATTCCAACCACATACACTTCCCCTTTGTGTTTTATATTTCCTGAAGTTGATGCAACCCATTTTGAGATTAAGCCTGCTATTATCCAAATACTTCCTACCTCTCATAGGTTTGCAACAGAGGATCTTTATACGCACTTGGATGTATTTTTGGAATTGTGTTCGACTACCAAGTTGACCACTCTTACCAATGATTCATTCAGGATGCGACTTTTCCAATTCTCTCTCAAGGACAAAATAAGAACTTGGTTGCAGTCCCTTCCACCAAATTCCATATCTACATGGGACATGTTGGAACAAGAGTTCTTGAAAAAGTACTGCACAGTGGGTAAAACCTTTTAAATCAGGAGAGATATCATGGCATTTTCCCAAATCCCAGGAAAGCAGCTCCATGATTCATGAGAAAGATATAATAATCTTCTAAGAAAGTGTCCACACCATAATATTACTAAATGACACTTAATACATATTTTCTATGATAGTCTTTTTAATTCTTATAGAAACATGGTTGATGCATCTAGTAATGGAGCTTTTCCGCGTAAGAGTCTGACTGACACTTGGGAACTGTTTGAGGCCTTAAGTGAAAATTCAATACAACATGCTTCTTCCTCTAGGTCTAAGTCTTCACCTGGAATGCATAAGGTTGGAAAACTCTATAAGGTAGACAAATCTAGTGAGTTAGTCACTCAAATAGAAGCATTAAACCGTAGGTTTGATCAAGTCTTGTCATCTGGCTTTGTTCATGTTACTAATCCACAAACTGCCCTGCCAAACGAAGTTTGTTCAATATGTGATAATCCTTTATATTTTACTGACACTTTCCCTATAATGGGATAATCATCTGAGATCCCGCAGAAGCAAGTGAATGCTGCATTCTCTAGACCAGCTTACAATCCATATGCTTCTACATATAATCCTAGCTGGAGATATCATCCAAATCTATCATGGCAAAATCAAAGTCAAGGAGTTACTGTTCCTCAATCATAGGGACAGTACCAAAATTCATCTAATCCTATGCCACAAAATAATTCTTTCAATCAATCTGGTATTTATCGTCCGTCCACCTCAATTTAGGAATTAACCTACTCAAACTCCTAATCTTCCACCTCCTCTTAGAAATTCTACTTTTGAAGATCAAGTACTCAATGCTCCTGTTGATCTTAAAACCAATACCCAACTTCTTAATTCTCATTCACAAGCCATAGCAAAGCTAGAGGCACAAGTTGGCCAAATAACGAGTACTCTATCTTGAAGAGATGATGGAAAGCTGCCTAATTAGCCAGTAGCTAACCCGAAAGGGCAAACTTACATGATTAATGAAGCCAATTTCTCATGTATTCATCATGAGCAAGTTCAGGCTATTACTACATTGAGAAGTTGTAAAGTGGTTGATAATCAAGTTGAAGAAGGATAGGAAGAAAAAGAAAGGTTTAGGGTTCCCATTGTTCTTATCATTCATAATCCACTTCCCAATGATGTTTCCTCAAACTCTATTCCACAATCCACCACAGAAGTTGAAGGTGGAGTCACTTCTTCATCTGCTCCTAACCTTGAGACAGCTAATGAGCCAAGAGTGCCTTATCCTGAACGTCTCAAGGAACCCTCCCACTTTGGTAAGCAAGGGGAGAAAATTCAAGATATGATGGAGGTCGTTAAACAGGTCAAAAATCAATCTTCCTCTACTTGATGCTATAAAACATATTCTAGCCTGCTCTAAATTTTTGAAGGACTTGTGCATTCTCAAAGAAAAATCCAAAAGCCAAGTTCCTAAGAAAATTTGTCTCATCGAGGAAGTCAGTGCTATTCTTAAGTATAACATTCCTCTAAAGGTTAAAGATCCTAGTGCTCCTACAATTTCTTGCATCATTGGAAACAATGTGATAGAGCAAGCATTTCTTGATCTTGGAGCAAGTGTGAATCTTATTCCTTATTCGGTGTATGAGAAGTTAGGTTTGGGAGAGTTAAAACCTACGTCTGTTGTTCTATAGCTTGCTGACCGTTCTGTCAGACAACTACAAGATATTGTTGAAGATGTACTTATAAAAGTGGACAAGCTCTTTTTTCCGGTCGATTTCATAGTTCTTGATACAGAACCGGTCCACGATTCCAAAAAGTATATTCCAGTCATTCTTGGGTGTCCTTTTCTCGCCACAACAAATGCTTGCATTAACTGTGTAATACCCCTAATTTTAAAAGGATAGTCCTGGTATTTTAATTAATTATTTAATTTCATCTTTGTTGGTTTAATTGTTAATTGCTTGTTTGTTTGAATTAATTGTTATTATTTGACTTATTTGAATTATTTGAATTAATTGATTAAATTGTTTTCTTTTATTATTATTTATTTTTAATTGAATTTTTGTAAATTGTTTAATTTTTTTTTTTTCCTAAATGGAGGAAAATTTTTCATAGATATGAACAATAATGTACATAAAACTCATAGGGTCATACCCCTATCCAAAACAACCCAAAGCAACAGCTAAACAATTCTGACTTCTCCTATGCTAGGAAAACATCAAAATTGTATCATGTAAACTTAAGCCTAAAATATCTTAAACCTCCCAAATAATACTTTTAGCAGTCTCATTTGCATTGGAAAACTTATTGGAATGAAATCTTTCATTCCTCTCCCTCCAAATGAAGTAAAGGGTAGATGTGAACAACAACTTGCAAAACTTATTCCTAACATTCTTCACACTAAATTTCTGAGTGAAATCTATAGCCGTCCCTTGAATTGTATTATACTTCTGAAACTGCCCTTGACATACAGTAGTAAATTGTTTAATTATTTAAATAAGGTAATTGGATTTAATTATGATTGTATTATTCTGTTATGTTTCATGTTGTGGCTGACTAGAATTTAACTTAGGGTTTGCAATCTCTAATTCTAAGTGGGCTAGGGTTTTTAGAGACGCCTATATATATATATATATGATGTCTGTCTAGGGTTTACGGCATAAACCACGAACAGAGAGTATTGAGAGGCAGAGAGGGAAATTTGAGAGATAGACAGAGAGGTTCAATGAGGATGGGACGAAGTGCTTCTGGGTTGAACCAAGAGCATCAGAAGAGTGGAACGGCAGTCTAGGAAGTGGTTGGGAAACTTAGAGACAAAGGTTTAAGATTTCTAAACTGAAATCAGGGGCAAGTCTTGTTCTAACTCTTTCCCCTAAACCTGTGTTCTGTGCAGGCCTAGGTAGACTCCAAGGGTTTAATTCCCATGCCAAAGGAGCAGGCTCTCAACCTGTGAAAGCCTGCTCTCGCCCAGAATTGCATACTATTGGTTTTAAAGCATTCTTTGGACTATGCAGGGTGTTTCTAATTCGTTTAAACTATTTTAACTGAGGTATATGATTCCTATAGACTTATAAAAATATAGGGGAATAATAATTCATAAATGGATTAACGATTGGATAGGGTGAACTTATGGAAAAATCCTACAAGTTACACTTTGATTGTTAATCAACTTACATATGGGAACTTGGAGGTTATGGTATATATGATTTTAATACTGTTAATCATATTTAAATAGAGGTAGAAGTATAGTGGATCACTTGAAAGTTTTGGAACAAATTGATACTTATTTGCTATTTAACTGCCTCAATTTATAGACAGTTTGGAGGACATAAATGCTTAAATTTATTTTAGCAGTTTACATTATTGGAATATGATTTTTTTAGGCTCTATAATGAATGCCTAATATTGATCTATATGTATTAATTTATATTGATGCATATTTTGGAAGATGGTTGTAGAATATATAGTGTTGTTTTATTAACTATGCTATTTGGAGGATTGTATGCACCGGTATGGGACGGTGGCATACTAGGGATGGATTAGTTCAAATACTAAGTTCTACCTATTCTGGATTGAGGTATGGATTAACCATAAAGGTTAAGTCCTACTCATATTGGTGTCATGTCAATAAAATAATTGAATGACTTACTTTGGTTTCTGGATGGATTGTTATACATATATTAGGCCACTATACCAGATGGATGATATTTTGTATTAGGAGTGTATGGTCTTTATATATTTATGTTATGGTGCCATGGTATGAGCTTGAGTCTCAGGACCATGGTTAGGGTGCGTATATCGCCTAGGATGGATAACTGGACAGTAGTTGCTATTCCCTGGTTGGTCTAGGTATACATGACCACATTATGTGCGATTTGCATGATATCTCTACTCAGGCTGAGACTGACCTATTAGACTAGTGAGCATCCTATAGTGTGTACTGATACATATATGGACTACTCTAGTTATTGTTAAGCTATCTAGGATGTATCTGCGTATCGGGTTTCTGTATGGATCGTAGTAGAATAGGACTTGCATGTGGGCCTGACCCACTCTCTTATTTTTCAGGTGCTCGTCAGTTCCAGGGTTAGAGCTTGGTTGTGCAGAGCAGATACAGACACTCATTCCTCTGACTCCGTAGGACTACTTTCCATGTTTGGCTTTAGATTTTATTTTACTTATTTCACTTATTTCAGTTTTAGTTTGGGATATTATTAGGGGTCTACAGGATGGATTCCCGAGTTGTTAGTTTAATGGATGTTTTGGATTATTGGATATTAAGTTTTAATATTTAAGGATTTTTAATTTAGAATTCTTTCAGCCTTTAATTATTTATTTCTTAATTCATTTTGTAATCTGTGTTCATTTAATTATTAATTGTTTGATATTACCCTCGAGTTTGGGCTTGGGCCTGATCAACCCATGTCTCGGATTTGAGGGGCATCGCAAACTGTAGGACTGGAGCCATGGATTTATCTTTTGGAAAAATGAAAGTCAAACTAAACATCTTCAATGCTATTCATGATCCCCACGATGATAGTGAATATTTCTTCCTTGATGTTATTGATGAGTTAGTTGAGGAATCACTCCCAACTATTTTATCTAAGGATCCTTTAGAAGTTTGTCTGAATCACTTCAATTATGAAGACTTCGATATCGAATCTTCAATAGCTAAAGTGAATTCCTTGCTCAACTCTACTCTTATCACAGAATTTCCTCGATGGAAATCTAGACTTGAGCCTCTTCCTCCACTTTCTAGTACTCCGCCTATTCCTTCTTTAGAGTCTCCACCTAAGCTTGAGCTTAAGCCACTACCGGACAAGCTCAACTATGCTTTCTTGGGTTTAAATGACACCCTCCCGGTGATCATTGCTTCCATTTTTATAAGTTCCTAAGAAAGAAGTCTCTTAAAAGTTCTTGAGCAAAATAAAGAGGCTATTGGGTGGAGTGTGGCTGATTTAAAAGGGATAAGTCCCACAATTTAAATGCATCAGATTCATTAGAGGAGGATTCTCGAACATCTCGGGAACTCCAAAGAAGATTGAATCCTAATATGAAGGAGGTAGTTTTGCAGAAAGTTGTGAAGTTGCTAGATGCGGGAATAATCTACCCCATCTTAGATAGTAAGTGGGTGAGTCCTACTCAAGTAGTACCTAAAAAGATAGGTATTACAATAATTAAGAATTTTGAGGGAGAATTAGTTCCACAATATACCACCACTGAATGGTGTGTGTGTATTGATTACCGAAAACTCAACTCCGCTACTAGAAATGATCATTTTCCATTACTATTCATTGATCAGATTCTAAAGCGATTGGCAGGCCAAAGCTATTATTGCTTCTTAAATGGATATTCAGGCTATAATTAGGTGGCCATTGATCCTAAAGATCAAGAGAAAACTACTTGCACTTGTCCATTAGGTATATTTGCATATAGACGGATGCCTTTCGGATTGTGTACTGCGCCAGCAACATTCCAGAGGTGTATGATGTCTATCTTTTCGGAAATGGTTGAAAAGTTTCTCTAGGTCTTTATGAATGACTTCTCTATTTTTGGGTCCACATTTGAAAACTATCTCCAACATCTATCCCTAGTGCTTCAACGTTGTAGGGAAACTAATCTTATTCTTAGTTGGGAGAAGAGCCATTTTATGGTTCAAGAGGGGATTGTTTTAGGACATATCATTTCAGAGAGAGGTATTGAAGATAGAGCCAAAGTAGATTTGATCTCTAAATTGCCTCCTCCTACCTCCGTAAGGGGAGTGCGATCATTTCTTGGGCACGCAGGGTTTTATCGACATTTCATTAAAGATTTTAGCAAAATTTCTCATCCTTTGTGTAATCTACTCTCAAAGGATGCTTATTTTGTCTTTGATCAATCATGCCTAGAAGCTTTCCATAAGCTTCGCTCTCTTCTTTTTTCAGCTCCTATTATGAATTGTCCTAACTGGGCTCTTCCATTTAAGATAATGTCTGACACATCTGGTTATGCTATGGGTGCTGTCTTGGGACAATGAGTAAATAAACTTCCTCGTGTTATCTACTATGTGAGCAAAACTCTTTCAGATGCACAATTGAATTATACCACTACTGAAAAAGAGTTACTTGCAGTTGTTTTTGCTTTAGATAAATTCAGATCTTATCTATTGGGTTCCAAAGTAGTGGTCTATTCTGATCATTCTGCTTTGAAACATCTTCTCCCCAAAAAGGAAACCAAACCCCATTTGATTTAATGGATCCTCTTGCTTGAAGAGTTTGATTACAAAATCCGGGATAAGAAATGGTCAGAGAATGTGGTAGCTGACCATTTTTCTAGAATTCTGATTAAGGATACCTCAACTTCACTTCAAGTTTGTGATTCTTTTCCGGATGAACCGCTGTTTGGGGTTTCTTGTACAGATTTGCCTTGGTTTACTGATATTGTGAATTATCTCATAATAGGCAAAATTCCTTTGTGACGGCCCTTGTTTTTCAAGCTAGTGCGTCCTGTGATGAACCGAAGATTGACCCGATAACGAATCCGAATTGCGGAAGCAAAAACAAAAAACAAGACTCTACGAAGTCAAAGTAACCTTTCATGAGGTCGTGGAACTCAATGAGAACTGATGCGGAAGCAAAAGATCAAAAATATGACAAATAAGCCCTCAGGGGTAAAATAGTCATTTCTGAAAACTATGGACTCGGGTGCCACCAAGCATACCGCTGGAAAGATAACAAAAAACTAATTAAGATGGATTCAAGAATCGCATGATTCGGAGTCTGGACGAAGGAGAAACGGCATGACGAAGAAAAACGAGCCCTTAAGGCTAAAAGGGTAAACTGGTAATTATTCAAGAAGATCCAGATACAACCGAGCACACTGTTAGAAAGACAGCGAAAAATTAATCAAGTTCAAAAAAAAGTTCACTCGATTTGGAGTCCGGACGAGGGAGAAACGAGTGTTTAAAATTTTGACATCGCAGTAGCCCGACGAAGGCCATGACATGCCCCATGCGCGCGCCGGCATGGGCCATGCGTGCCCGGCGCCCATGCCGGCACGCTCGCCGGTGCCCAATGGCATGCCCATGCTGACAGCAAGGGTCCAAAGCAGGTTTTCCAGAACTGAGGCTTGAAACGGAGTTCAAGACCAGTTTTTCTGGATAAAACACGAAGAAGAAACCCCCCCTAAAATTGAGTTTTCTATGTGACTCGCAAGAGAATTAAAAAAAAAAAAACTCAGTGTAAAATGCCAAAAATGCCCCTCCATGAAATCTAGTCATGAAGGCCAAAAAGCTGCTATAATGCAAACTGGAAGCTGAAACTTCACGAGGGATTTCCGGTACTAAGACGACATTTTATGGAAAAATATAAAGAAGAAACCCCCTATAAAATCACATTTTCTATTCAACCATATTGAAAGAAGAAATTAAAACTGATGTGAAAGGTCTAGAATGCCCCTAGATCAGATTATGCAACAAAATTTCAAAATGAGTCCATAGGAGGCTCATTTCACCAAAGAAGAAGGTTTGCCCAGAAACGACTATGCATGCAAACGTAACTTACCTATTTGAATGCACAACAATGGTCCATGGCTTAAAAATACCACCGATACAAAATCTGACCCCCCAACGGGCAAAAAGGCAAAAATGAATAAGAAAAGGGAAATTTGAAAACCAAAATTATCAAATGATTTCAAATTACTGTTTGGCCCTTGGCCACACTTCAAACATGATTTATAAGACCCTATGAAAGAATAAGAATGGAATTCCCACACCCGATGCAAAAGTTATGAAGCAACGACGTAGCATTTTTTAATATTTTCATAATATTTCATAAAGTTAAAGTTGCATAGAATACAAGATACATGTCATTGGCCTCTGGCCTCATCTCATACATGTCAAATACATTGCATAGAGTGTACTTATGTACACGTTACATAATTGGAATCAAATATACACATTTTGACATATAAGGCTATAAGTGGCATTTCAAGCCAACTTTTACAAGAAATGAGAACTTCAAGTCTACAAATCATCCAAGCATGATGTTAATCCCGAATCTTGATCCCGGTACCTGAAAAATGTCCCCACTACGTGGGTGAGTAACATAAAGCTACTCACAGGAGATGAGCATGCATCGACCTAGCATTTTACAATAAGATCACCTTATGGTGAAACATGTTAAAAGGGCTCATGCCACCTAACGTCTATATCAAAATGAGACTCAGGGAGCATCCTAAGCTACTCATGTAATTGAAATGAACTACGGCATACAAGTATACATGCCAAAGTACACTAAACCATATTAAAACATGATACACGACATTCAAGTACTCATGCTCACAAGTATACTAAATCATGTTAAACGGGATAAACAATATCTAGCATGCATACACAAGTATAAGATATATGTATAGAGTACTCATAAATCAAGTATACAAACACAAGTATACTAAGCTAAACACATACGGACAAGACAAGTATACATGGCACAAGTATATAAAAATGAAATCCGCACACACAAGACAAGTATAGTAAGCGTAAACACACTAGATAGAGTTTAGATACACTAACAAGGATACAAGTTCAAGTATACAGGTTCAAGTATACTAAATGAGATCAAAATACAGAGCCAAGAACCAATTCTCAAGTTACAAGTAATCCATGATTAATAACTTGAAATTGAATACGAAATCAAAGTAGAAAGACTAGGACATGTGGTCACTAGACCAAGCAAGTGTTTCCGTGTAATTACGACCCACAAGGGACTACCTAGTGCGCACATGCATAAGTTATTCCGGGCAATTACGACCCACAAGGTACTACCTAGTGTGTACTTATGACTTAGAAGACTCTTGTCTTCGTACTAGAGCCAAACCCTAGCCATCACATGAAATATGTCCTTACAAGCTTTCCAAAATCAATAAGTCCAAAACTTATACAAAAATCAATAAGTTAGACCAAACTTATACCAAATCCACTAATGCATAAAACCATCTTCCATGCACAAATAAGGTTGAATCCACACAAACCATGTCCTATAATTCAAGTCTAGATAACATATGACATGTTAAGCCTCTAATATGCTATTTATACACCAAAACAAGAATATTTTACAACAATTCAACCACATTACCACACTAAGCCACAAGAAACAAGGTGCGGAAGATTGACCCGATAACGGATCCAGATGTGGAAGTAAGAAACAAACCGATGCTCTTCCAAGGCACAAAACACCTCTAAGACCCTAGGATGACCCTCCATGACATCACGGAACTCAAAGAAACAAGGTGCGGAAGCAAAGGACCGGAAGAATGACAATTTAAGCCCCCAGGGGCAAGGTAGTCATTTCTGAAGGTATGAATTCAGGTGTCACCAAGTACACCACTAGAAAGGAAATGAAAAACTAATCAAGATGGACTCAAGAATCGCATGATTCGAAGTCCAGACGAAGGAGAAACAACAAGATGAAAAAAGGCGAGCAAAACCCTTTAATCAAGGGCAAAGTGGTCAATTTGCAATTAAAAAGGGATATTTGACTCTAAACAAGTCAAATGAGGTCCACACAACCTAATCCAAACATTTTGCAACATTCCAAAAGGTTCTAAGAACTTTGGACAAGAATCCCACGAAATGCCCCTTCCCGGTTGAAGTAAAAACTGACACCCTCTCACTAAAACCTGAATAAATCTCACCACTAATGGATTTTGAATGCATGGTTGGTTTCATTGGAAAGCTGACTTCAAGATCATGAATTTAGGCTCAAGAATCACCCCATTTGGGTTAGAAACGAAGAAGTTATGGCCGTTTGAAGTTGGAAGTTTAGTGTTGAAAATGAACCGAAGCAACTCTCGGGATCAGGCTATTTCGGTCGACCAAAATGACCCATTGGACGACCGAAATGGACCAATTTTCAGCTTCAAACATGTTTTCAAGGCTTAGTTGTATCGGTCGACCGAAATAAGCCATCGGTCGACCGAAATGACCCTGAACAGTGAAAATGGCTACTGGAAATGCATGTTTTGAAGTTCAAATGAAAACCATTAAGCTTCAGTTGACCAAAGTGCCATTTTGGTCGACCGAAATGACTCGAAGAAGTGCAATAACCACTTGTTATGCACCCAAGGCTGAAAGTCTATTTGAAAATGCCCATGGCATGTTCAATTCATAAAATATGCAAGTGTGTGACGATGTGAACATGCACGCAAGTGTAATATGGATAATTAAACATGTTACAATGGCCTATGGCCTTATTACATTCCATTTACAAGATTTGACATGTCAAACCTCTAAAGTTGAAAAAATTACATTTCAAAGGTAAAACTTAAAGTTTACATACATAGACTTGAACTTAAAAGTTTGTGGCCCTTGGCCTCATGTCACACATGTCAAATACATTGAAAATAGTGTACTTATGTACACTTTACATACGTAGAATCAAGAATACAAGTTTGTCATGTGCAGCCATAAATCACCCAAGCAATGAAATCTTCAAGTCTTGAGTCCTGTACCTGAAATATGCCCTAGTAACTTAGGGGTGAGTAACATAAAGCTACTCATAGGAGATGAGCATACATCGACCTAGCATTTTACAAAATTATCAGCTTAAGGTGAGACATGTCAAAGGGGCTCATGCCATCTAACGTCTATGTCACAATGAGACTCAGGGAGCATCTTAAGCTACCCTAGAGTACTAGCAACAAGAATCATGATATATACTCATATGAAACAAGTCAAAATTTGGGACAACCCAAGAACACAACAAGAAGCATACTCGAAATCAAAAACTAGGCATAATATCTATGCAAGTAAACAATGATAGAATACACGACATGAAGTATACTTGAAATCAAGAATGAAGCATAATATCTATGCAAGTAGACAAGGAAGGAACACTCCATAAAACACGAAAAGAAGTATACTTGAATCACGAATAAGGTATAATATCTACACTAATGACAGGATTAGAACATTCTAATTTACACTATAGGAGTTATACAAGGAATCAAGAACGAGGCCTAATATCTATGCAAATAACAAGATTGAGATAATCCAATTAGCAAGACAAGAGTTATACATGAAATCCAGAACAAGGCATAATATCTATGCGATTAACAAGGTTTGTGCATTTCATAGAACACGTTAAGAGGTAACATATGGAATCAAGGACAAGGCATACTATCTATGCAGGTAAACAAGGATGGAATATTCAATATAACACGACAATAAGTATACTTGGATATAAGTTAATAAGAATTGCGTTATCAATGCAATTTACATGGTTGGACTATACCAATTTACATGACATGAAGTATACTTGAAATCACGAATGAGGCATAATATCTATGCAATTAACAAGATTGGAGCATTTTACATAATACAACAAGTTTTAAATCTTCAAGGAATGGCAACTTGAAATTTAAAGAGTGAAATCAACCATTGTGGAAACTTGGATATCGCCCGGATTAAAACCGTACTCTTGGGATCACTTTAGGGTTACCAGCTGTAATACCCCTAGTTTTCAAAAGGATAAAATGGGAATGGGAATTTAATTTTCAATTTTGATTTGTATTTCATTTTTTTTTTAATTTAATAATTGGACTTATTTGTTATTTGTTTAGCTTAATTGTTTTATTTGCCTAATTGATTTATTACTATTTGTGTGTATTTAATTTTATTGTTGAATTGAGATTGTTTTAATTTAATTATTTGATGATAAATGACGTGCATTTTATATGACTTATTTTGGTTAGTTGTCTACATTAATTGTTTTATTTGGTCTTGTATTTAATATAGGATTAGGGTTTTATTTTTATATGGTTTGGACGCCAACTTAGGTTAGGTTTTAATTAAACTTGGGATGGCTATATATATTCTTATAAGTCTGCTAGGGTTGAGACAAATCCTTTTTCACGTAAAAGTGTATTGAGAGGGAAAACAGAGAGGGTTGGAAGGAAAAACACAGAGGGAAAACTGGGCGAATCAATTAAGCTTTCAACTATGGACTGAGGGTGTACCACAGAGGAAGGAAGAGGTTGAGGGTGAGATAGAACTGGAACCGTAGGAGAGTTGCAGTTGCAGGTAGCCTACAGTTCATTGGAGAATTTAGTAACGGTGTTGAAAGGTTTCAAACCGAAACCTAAAGGCAAGTTTCAGTCTATCTCTTTTCTGTAAACTTGTGTTCTGTGCATTCTAAATAGACTCCAAGACGTTAATTAAACATTAAAAATGGATCTGTTATGCATAATTAAATCAAATTGTAATCCGTTGTTTATTTTCGTTTAAACTGTAACTAGTTTGGTCTTAAAACTGTTCCGAGTGTGTTAAGTTTTTGATAATCAATTCATAAGGGTTTTAAAGAGTTTCTAGGACTGATTGGATTTAAAGTAGATCCTAAGAAGTTTTAAAACTGTTCGGACAGAGACATGGAATTTTGCCGGTTTTAAATAACTGAAATCGATTCACGCATAAACTATTTTGGTTATGTATTGAACTTCTATAATTTAATTCCTAATGGAATGTGAGGAGTTTCTAGGACTGTTTAGATTTAAATTAGACCCTAAGGATGTTAAAAGTGTTGGGACAGGGACTGGAAGCTTCGCCGGAAGCGCAGAAGGCAACCGGACGAAGCAGAAAAGACGCATGGAGTAGAGACGGCTCTCAGGGGGGGAGAGCCGGCTCCCTAAGTGAGGGAGCTGGCTCCCATTAAAGTAGAGACGGCTCTCCATGAGGGAGAGCCGGCTCTGGAAGATAAAGAGCCGGCTCCCATGGGGGGAAGCCGGCTCCCTTGAACAAATACCCTTCGGGGGTATTTTTGGTATTTATTTTGACCTTGGGGCCTTAAACAGAGTTTCTGGAAAATAAAGGGGGTTCTAAATACTTAAAAATTTACCTATTGGAACCTTTAAACAGTTGGTTTATGCTAGGGTTTAATTCTAAGGGGCATCATGAACATAAACATTAGTAATGT
Source organism: Cornus florida (assembly GCF_030987335.1). Taxonomy (NCBI): domain Eukaryota; kingdom Viridiplantae; phylum Streptophyta; class Magnoliopsida; order Cornales; family Cornaceae; genus Cornus; species Cornus florida. The sequence goes on along the minus strand of NW_026775581.1, from coordinate 14,573,269 downwards.
GTATGCTGTCCGGAAGAAAGAAAGGGAGACGGAAAGGCTAGTTGTTTCTGCAAATTCAATGAACTGATATAACAGATATTGTTGGGATTTTATAGCAATGATGTCTAGGATATATATGAGTCTCAAGAGGGTTGGTTGGGTTGTGATATATATTTTAAATATATATAGTTGCATGCTGAAAGGAGTGGAGGAAGTTCTAACTACTAGGTTATTTTCACCAGTTAAATGGGTTAGTATATTGTACCATTGGGGACTTATATGAGGTACAGTTTGACTTCTCTGTGTTATACTATATCAAGTACAGGTTTTAAGTTGGAGGATTAAAACGACGTCATATGATGCAAACATAAATTTTATGCCGTCAGGGGGTTAAGGAGGTTTGCATTACTAGTATTTGTTTTAATGATTTAAATGAACTAGTATGAGGGTATGGTTTGGGTTGAATGGTATATTGTGCTCAGTTCATAAGTCTGATAATCATTATACCCTGCTATGGTTGTTAATTGATGAACTGATTTAGTTTCTGTTTTGTCAATTGGATGGATGTCGATAATTTAAATTGTTTAACAGTACTATAACAATTTAACAGGAGTTTTATGATTATAATCATATACTGGATGCATAATAGGATCTTAATAATACTTATTTTCTATTATGCTGGTTCATGGATATACTTGATGTTCTAATGAATGTGCATCACTGGTGGATCATTTGCATTATATGTACCGGTATGGGACGGTGACATATCAGGGATGGATTAGATCAAAAAGCTAAGTCCTACCCCTTCATACATATGGAATGGATTAACTAAAACAGTTAAATCCTACATGGTTGCATGTCCTGTCAACTAAAGCAGTTGAACAACATAACGGATGTTTGTTTTATCTTTCTGCATTAGGAAGGAATTTATATATATATTTATGGTACCGTGATACGAGCTTGAGTCTCTTGATCACGGTTAGGGTGCATATATTGCAAAGGTTGGGTAGCTAGATATAGCTAATGTTCCCTGGTAGGTCTAGGTACTTGGCCGTTGAAAAACGTGTTTTATTTGTCACCTTTTACCCAGGCTGAACTATGTTTTAGGCTAGTGAGCATCCTATAGTGTGTATATATATATATGGACTATTGTAGATATTGCCGAGCTATCTAGGATGTATCTGCGTATCGGGTTTATGTACGGATTGTAGTAGATTGGAACTTGCATGTGGGCCTGACCCACTCCTATTTTTCAGGTATTCGCTAGTTCCAGCTTAGAGTTTGATCTGGTTATTATTTTTTTAAATCTTACTTCAGTTTTATTCCTGCTTGTTTACATATTGATTGTTTGGTATCCCTCAGATCTGTGCTCGGACTTGATCACCCGTGGCTCTAGAAACGAGGGGTATCACAGTTGGTATCAGAGCACTCCAGGTTCTAGTGTCCTTAGGTGTGTCTTTTGTTAGAAATCTTCCGCGTTGCGTCTCTTAAAAACTTAGAGCCGTATTAGGATTCGTTGTACTCTTTTACGGTTCATTAGGAGGAGCTCCTGATGTCAATTATATTCCATAATTATCAAATGGTTGACACTAGAAGGAGGATGGGGTCTGCGGCGACAGCAAATCAGACCGAAGGAGTAGAGGAGTACGTTATCGAGTTCTCTATCAGAAGCAGAACTTGGGATTTAAGGTTTAGTTCCGGTTGGCACTACTTTTAGAAGTATAAGCCAATGAGGGATATATGAGTGTGTTTTAGGTCCCCGTATAAAGGGACTAACACGATTTTAGTTATTCTCATAAAGGAGACAACCGAGGAATAGGAGTCCAAAGAGGATTCTAGTGGAGGAGATTTCAACAAACCCAAGAAAGAGGGTATTAAATGTTGAAAATCAAGGATCACGTGAAAGTAATCTTGTTCGCTAATAGTATAGTGAACGATACTCATAGAGTTGAGGTGGATAGTTAACCTTGTGTATTACCTTTAAATGAGATAGATAAAGGGAACTCTTCAGGGGTTTGGGAATCGGATGAAGTCCTTCTCAGAACGAAGCAAAGATTATATAGCACGTTCCGAGGAGTATGGGGATTAGGTTTTGATGATCTAAGTTGCTTTATATAGCTACATTAGACGGTTTGTATCCTGTGTATAAGGAGGATGAAGGTTAAGCCTTTGGCATTTGCTGAGGCAAATGGAGTTGGTTTTGAGCTATATTTCGAGGTTGGGCGATTACCTCCGAAACTGTAGAAAGGAGATTGTGAACCAATCGGGTAAAGTTGATTTCTAAAAGAGATTTTCTTGGCTAGGAGGAACGATGTTTTACGTAGGGGTTTATTGTGTTTTATTGTGTGTGCTTTATGTGTTTCTTTTTCGTTAAGTATTCAGGATTAATAATACGGTTTAGTTGGGGACACAAGTGAGTGATCAGTTAACTACCGTTTTGGAGGAATAGCGTTAATTACGCTAGGATTTTAGGCATGTGATCATAGGATTTGGTGAGTATATCTAACTTTAGTCAATCTAATGAACCTAGACATGCGTGGTTATAGTATGTGTTCAGGATGGGATAAGAAAACCAGCAATTTGAGTCAAATGATATAGATTCATTTGATAAGCTGTAACGTTATGCTGGTTTATCGGAGGAACTGGCTTGGCTAAATATCTTCTAGGAAAATTTTAAACAGGTGTTCCTAAGTTAGTAGGAGGATTTTGGTACTGGTTTAAGTACTTGTTGGAATGACACCGACTGAGGATAGTAGACGGATTTACTACTCATCAGTCAATTCTTAAACAAGAATTTTATTTTCATCAGGGAGTGTCATTAGGAGGAGGTGCTGGAGATGCATATCAAAGAGAAGGCAGAGTCATTCATTTACACAAATAATATGGAATTTTTTTTTTTTGGTTACCGTTCGCAACAAGTAGTTGTTGCTCGGAAATTGTTAACTATTTGGAGGATGAAAAGATTTCCATATGCGGTTGTAGTTAAACGAGATGTCTAATAGACACTTACTTATGTTAGAAAAGTAAGATGTCAAAGACTTGAAGATGAGACCGAACATCTAATATCTGTCTTAAAGTCTGATGTTTGGTAAATAATCTAGATGGACCGTCAGAGATCATTAGATCCTTGCGGCCACTTCTCATGCTAGAGCGGGACTGACAGAGTAGTTTCCACGGATTTAGATGAGAGATTACTAATTCTACACAAAGGGTCAGGATTCTGGTTGGGATATCGGTTGACTGATAAAATTAAATCAGCTTCACTTTGTCTATTTTGGGAACTAGTAAGATATCAGTTCCTACGAATAGCGCGGATCACGAGACAGCTTAGATGGATAGATGTGGTGATTCACACTTTGCGTTAAGCTTCGTCTGGTGGAAGTAATAGGGAAGAGGATGATCTTATCAACCGGTATGGTAATTAAACCTTCGGTGGTTATTGCACAATCCGTTATGGTTTAACATATGGAAATTATAACACCTGCTGTTACCAGGGAAATGGAAGTGGTTAACTTAGAATATTTGAGCTGACCCTACAGGAGGTAGTACCTTACTCAGATGAGTTTAAGGTACTGAAGGAAGATTGGTAGTTATCTTTCTGCTTCTAGGAAGGTCGGAGTGACTGAGATGTAAAATTCATAAATTTTACGGTGCAGTCAACTGGTTATGGTTTGCATCCCGACATACAATGTTAGTTTTGGTACGGTACGGATAGGGACATGTACATAACTGTCTCCAAGAGTATCATCTGTTAGTAAGGTGGAAAATTGATACTTGGATATCACTAGAGGTTTTAGTCCTTTCTTATATCGAAATGGGAGTAGGACTAATCAGGAGGGGATGGTTGGTAGAAATTACTGACATTTGTTGGAATTTTAATTCCATATGGTTTAAGAGTAGTGGATAGAGCAAGTTCGCTTGTGGACTACACTTTAGTGGAGTTTACTTTGGCATTTCTTATCAGTTGTACATTGCGCTGATAACAGAGTTATAGCATGTGGTTATTCAATATGGAAGATAACAGGTGCTATGTCAAAGGAGCTTTCTGAAGGTGTTGGAGCAACAACTATGCTTCGCATCTCTAAACGGGAAATGGGATCGTGATATTCTATTTAATCATGGCAAATATGCTTAGGATATATATCTTAGGTTGGCATGGGTAATTGAAAGCGTTACTTACCATTTCAGATATTATCTGTGCTATTGTTGGCACAAGGAGCTTCGTGCGACAATGTCTGGGATTTTAGATAGTCGGGTTGTGTCGATCTCTTACTGGTTGGTCCGACATGGGAGCGAGGTTATCTAATAAGACCTTGACTTTATGTAAGGATACATTGGAGAACCATGCTCTCTTTTGGTAATGAGTGCTCACGGTTTGGAGGCGACAGTCGGATGTTGTAGCTAGTTGAACTCGTACATAGGAGTTTTCTATCAGGGAAGGGTTGTTTGAGCGGTTTTCCGTATCGGAAGCAATGTGTTTTGGAGGAAAGTCAGTTTTATGTATCGCACTGACTCTTCACGGGTTTTGGTTATTGGTTTCGGCAGTAGCCTATTGTTTAGCGTTACCAACTTGTTAAGCGCTGGATGCATAGGACTTTTATGTGTTAGTTCTATGGAATTGGAAGGACGAGGGATGGTTACCCTTCATTAAATATTGGGTAAGATTGGATCGTTGCTAGATACATTCTAGGAGTTGCACATTTATGCTATTTCTTAAACATAGGAATCTTATATATGGTTGGATGTGTTGGAATTTGGGTGGCGCTCATCTAAAGGGGCTGTGCCACACGAAAACGGAAATGAATTTTGCAAAGACATTAATTTAGATTTTTGTGAATTCCGAGGACGGAATTCCTTTTGTTAGGGGGGAAGAATGTAATACCCCTAGTTTTCAAAAGGATAAAATGGGAATGGGAATTTAATTTTCAATTTTGATTTGTATTTCATTTTTTTTTTAATTTAATAATTGGACTTATTTGTTATTTGTTTAGCTTAATTGTTTTATTTGCCTAATTGATTTATTACTATTTGTGTGTATTTAATTTTATTGTTGAATTGAGATTGTTTTAATTTAATTATTTGATGATAAATGACGTGCATTTTATATGACTTATTTTGGTTAGTTGTCTACATTAATTGTTTTATTTGGTCTTGTATTTAATATAGGATTAGGGTTTTATTTTTATATGGTTTGGACGCCAACTTAGGTTAGGTTTTAATTAAACTTGGGATGGCTATATATATTCTTATAAGTTTGCTAGGGTTGAGACAAATCATTTTTCATGTAAAAGTGTATTGAGAGGGAAAACAGAGAGGGTTGGAAGGAAAAACACAGAGGGAAAACTGGGCGAACCAATTAAGCTTTCAACTAGGGACTGAGGGTGTACCACAGAGGAAGGAAGAGGTTGAGGGTGAGATAGAACTGGAACCGTAGGAGAGTTGCAGTTGTAGGTAGCCTACAGTTCATTGGGGAATTTAGCAATGGTGTTGAAAGGTTTCAAACCGAAACCTAAAGGCAAGTTTCAGTCTATCTCTTTCCTGTAAACTTGTGTTCTGTGCATTCTAAATAGACTCCAGGACGTTAATTAAACATTAAAAATGGATGTGTTATGCATAATTAAATCAAACTATAATCCGTTGTTTGTTTTCGTTTAAACTGTAACTAGTTTGGTCTTAAAACTGTTCCGAGTGTGTTAAGTTTTTGATAATCAATTCATAACGGTTTTAAAGAGTTTCTAGGACTGATTGGATTTAAAGTAGATCCTAAGAAGTTCTAAAACAGTTCGGACAGAGACTTGGAATTTTGCCGGTTTTAAATAACTGAAATCGGTTCACGCATAAACTATTTTGGTTATGTATTGAACTTCTGTAATTTAATTCCTAATGGAATGTGAGGAGTTTCTAGGACTGTTTAGATTTAAATTAGACCCTAAGGATGTTAAAAGTGTTGGGACAAGGACTGGAAGCTTCGCAGGAAGCGCAGAAGGCAACCGGACGAAGCAGAGAAGACGCATGGAGTAGAGACGGCTCTGAGGGGGGGAGAGCCTGATCCCTAAGTGAGGGAGCCGGCTCCCATTAAAGTAGAGCCAGCTCTCTATGAGGGAGAGCCAGCTTTGGAAGATAAAGAGCCGGCTCCCATGGGGGGAAGCCGGCTCCCATGGGGGGAAGCCGGCTCCCTTGAACAAATACCCTTTGGGGGTATTTTCGATATTTATTTTGACCTTGGGGCCTTAAACAGAGTTTCTGGAAAATAAAGGGGGTTCTAAATACTTAAAAATTTACCTATTGGAACCTTTAAATAGGTGGTTTATGCTAGGGTTTAATTCTAAGGGGCATCATGAACATAAACATTAGTAATGTGTATGCTGTCCGGAAGAAAGAAAGGGAGACGGAAAGGCTAGTTGTTTCCGCAAATTCAATGAACTGATATAACAGATATTGTTGGGATTTTATAGCAATGATGTCTAGGATATATATGAGTCTCAAGAGGGTTGGTTGGGTTGTGATATATATTTTAAATATATATAGTTGCATGCTGTAAGGAGTGGAGGAAGTTCTAACTACTGGGTTATTTTCACCAGTTAAATGGCTAGTATATTGTACCATTGGGGACTTATATGAGGTACAGTTTGACTTCTCTGTGTTATACTATATCAAGCACAGGTTTTAAGTTCGAGGATTAAAAGGACGTCATATGATGCAAACATAAATTTTATGCCGTCAGGGGGTTAAGGAGGTTTGCATTACTAGTATTTGTTTTAATGATTTAAATGAACTAGTATGAGGGTATGGTTTGGGTTTAATGGTATATTGTGCTCAGTTCATAAGTCTGATAATCATTATACCCTGCTATGGTTGTTAATTGATGAACTGATTTAGTTTCTGTTTTGTCAATTGGATGGATGTGGATAATTGAAATTGTTTAACAGTACTATAACAATTTAACAGGAGTTTTATGATTATAATCATATACTGGATGCATAATAGGATCTTAATAATACCTGTTTTCTATTATGCTGGTTCATGGATATACTTGATGTTCTAATGAATGTGTATCACTGGTGGATCATTTGCATTTTATGTACCGGTATGGGACGGTGACATATCAGGGATGGATTAGATCAAAAAGCTAAGTCCTACCCCTTCATACATATGGAATGGATTAACTAAAACAGTTAAATCCTACATGGATGCATATCCTGTCAACTAAAGCAGTTGAACGACATAACGGATGTTTGTTTTATCTTTCTGCATTAGGAAGGAATTTATATATATATTTATGGTACCGTGATACGACCTTGAGTCTCTTGATCACGGTTAGGGTGCATATATTGCAAAGGTTGGGTAGCTAGATATAGCTAATGTTCCCTGGTAGGTCTAGGTACTTGGCCGCTGAAAAGCGTGTTTTATATGTCACCTTCTACCCAGGCTGAACTATGTTATAGGCTAGTGAGCATCCTATAGTGTGTATATATATATATGGACTATTGTAGATATTGCCGAGCTATCTAGGATGTATCTGCGTATCGGGTTTATGTACGGATTGCAGTAGATTGGAACTTGCATGTAGGCCTGACCCACTCCTATTTTTCAGGTATTCGCCAGTTCCAGCTTAGAGTTTGATCGTGTTGATGCAGATACAGACACTCACTCTACCGGTTACATAGGATTTACTTCCTATTATGGTTTTGGATTTTAATTCTATAAATTTATCTAAAGATTTGTATTTAGGGGTCCACCAGGTGGATTCCTGAGTTGTACGGATTTAAATTATATTAAATTATTATTTAAGGTTTGAGGATTTTCATATTAGTATTCTTTCTGATTATTATTTTTTTAAATCTTACTTTAGTTTTATTCCTGCTTGTTTACATATTGATTGTTTGGTATCCCTCGGATCTGTGCTCGAACTTGATCACCCGTGACTCTAGAAACGAAGGGTATCACACCAGCCCAAGGGTACCTTCCCCTAGTCTTGGGATCACTTTAGGGATTATCAACCCAAGGGTACCTTCCCCTATTCTTGGGATCACTTTAGGGATTATCACCCAAGGATACCTTCCCCTATTCTTGATTGATATCCCAAGTCCCAAAATCAACAAGTTGTGCAAGTCAAGATTGTATCAAAATACTAAAAACACATTAACCACGTCTCATGCACAACTAAGATTTTGAAACATACAAGTCATGCCCTAAGTTCGCATGCATGAGATATGTTACACGCTATGCATGAAGGATGTTCAATGCGAAGTGTGCAAATCATTACACAAGGCAAGTCCAATGTCAAGTTACAAGTTCATTCTAAGCAAGATACAACCATGTGAATTAAGTTCCATACAAAGGAATTAATTAAATATAAGTTTCAAAACTTATCCGATTATTCTCGATTTGATACACGTGAATGAACTTGTCTAGAAAATCATGAATACAAGGTTAGAAACTGAATCAAGACCAATGAACCATGAAATGGATTTTAATTACTTCATTTAATTAAAATCTCTAGGTTTTGAAATTCACCTAAATGATCTCAAATTAATATATGTTATACAATATGCCAAGACTTGATTTAAAAACACGACACTAGTGAATTCCATGCAAGAGAAGACCACGAGTATTAAACTTTAATACTAGAAAATAAATAAATGAAAGGTTTTAAAACCTAATCAAATATTCTAGATTTAATATATGTGAAACCATATAGCATGCATATCAAGAATGTCATTTCGGAATTCCAATGGGGTGAATAGTACACCCGGAGCAAATTAATTAATAAATACTTGATTTCAAAACAACTCGGATTACTCTCAATTTAATCTATGTTGAAGATTATACTAGGGCCTAATATAATGTGCTAACACATATTAACTTGAAGCTAATTAAGGCCATGTGAATTAATCTTTCACTTAGGATAAATATTAAACAAAAGCTTTAATACTTATTCAAATGTTCTAAATTTAATACACGACAGTGAGCATATTAAGGGGTAATATAATATCATGCTACATGTTTAAACCGAGTCATGAGCAACCGGGAAAATCAGATCCCGTACACGAAAAATAAATAATAAAATCTCTAGATTTCATATTTAAGCATGTAATCAAGTTGTATAAGCATCAATAGCATGCTATATAACAAGAATTAAACCTAGAACATCCCCTACCTCAATTTGAGATGAAAACCTCAAAGGCCCACCAAAAAAAAAAGTGCTCCGAATCCGACGATACAGAAGGGTTTTGTCGGGGACAATACGATGAACAAGAAGCCGCAAGAAGCCCCATGAAAATCTCAACTTGACCTCAAACCTGAACTCAAGAAATCGTCAGAAATGAGTTCTAATAAGGGCATAAGGTATAACACGTCGAAGGGAACAATAAACATTAAGGCCGAAGGATTTCTACCAAGGAAAAGTGGACCAAAAGAAGAGAGAGAAGGTGGCAGCCATGGCTGCCATGGATTCTGGCCAGAAGAGAGGAGAGAGAGAGAGAAAAATCTGACTTTTTCTCTTAAGGCCTCCTATTTATAGAAAATCTCAAAAAGTGCCCCGAAAGGGCTCCGCCGGGTCTAGAAAAGTGGAATTTGAGTAGACGCGCTCAAACGGCAAAACTCCATGAACAAAAAAGATTTCAAATGAGAAAATATGAACAACTAAAGAAACGGTGTCAAAAACTGAGTCTCGAGTAGAGAGATATGGCCCGAACAAGTTCGACGCTGACCGGGTCCAGAAACTCTGAAACTGGAGAAAAATGACCAAAACGGAATTCTATGAGTACACGACTCAACGAAATGTGAAAATGAATCCCGTATGAGGATCCAGGCTCCAGACAAGATATTTTGCAATAACTTTCGTTAATTGCACAATGACCCCTACAAAAAGGGTTAACTGCAAAACTGTCCCTGAAAGAAAATATCTTCCAAAAGATATTTTCTTAGATACCCCTAAAATAAAATATCTTCAAAAGATATTTATGAAAAAAAACCCAAGAAAAGAAAAGAATTCCAAAGAATTGTGTATCCATGCCCCTACGGACACCGGGAGCAACCAGAGTACTTTCTTAAAAAAGTGAATATACGTATTTCGTGGAAACCACACAAGATCAAGATATATGAAGTCAAAAACTAACTCCGAGCACGAAAAGTGAGGTTATGCCAAAAACTGACAAATGGGGAAAAGACAGAATAGGGAAAAGGACGAAATAGTGCATAGTGTCAAAAAATGAAAAATGTGGAAATGACTCGGTCCCCAAAGGAAGTTGTCAATTCATGAAAAAGAGTCTCAGAACCCATTCATGAGCACTCGAGATGACACTAAGCAACGAGAAACTGAACTCAGCGAAGGAAATTAAACGAAAAAAATTCATTCATAAAATTTCAGGAAAAATAAAAGGAAGGGAATTTTCCGAGTCGTTACACAAGTACTAATTCTACATCAAATTAGTAAAATGCTCACAAGGTGATTAAACAGACTACATTTTAAGGGATTATCAACCCATTACCTCCAATATCAATTTAAGTGACCAACACACTTAAAATAAAATTAATTAAGCTCATTAATTAATTTTTCTCTAGATTTTCAAACATATCCAAATGTCCTCAATTTAATATATGTTAAAGAACTCACCAAGGCCTACTTTAATATCACATTACAAGTTGGTTTTATACTTGATACAACTATGTGAATTGATCTTTCACAAAAGATAAATATTAAATAAGTTTTGCAATTCTTACTCAAATGCTCCAAATTTAATATATGTTACACAACTTACCAAGGCCTAATTTACTAGTATGACACAATTTAATTCTAAACTATATATCATCATTAGAATTAAATCCTAAACAAAGAAAATAAATAAATTAAATTCTAAAAACTTGAACAAGGCATGCTCACAAGTTGTATATGCTTATAAAACAATCAATACAACAATAATATAAACCTAAGACATCCCCTACCTTAATTTGAGATGAAAACCTCAAAAGCCTATCGAAAAAAATTTGCTCCGAATCCGACGATACCGAAGGGTTTTGTCAGGGACAACACGATCTACATGAACCCACAAGAAGCCCCATCAAAATCACAACTTGACTTCAAACCCGAACTCAAAATTTGGCCAAAAACAGGTTCTAATAAGGGTGAAAGAAGCGCGTAGTCAACATGAACACAAAATGCAAAGGGCCTACTATGTTCTGACAAGAAATGAAGTTCAAATGAGGAGAGAAAAGGTGGCAGCCTCCCTTTGGCTTCCATGGAAGCTTCAGGTCGTGCAAGAGAGTGGGGAAGATGAAAAAATAAAATATCCCATCCTCCTTTTATAGAAATCTCAAAAAGTGCCCCGAATTGGCCCCGCTAGGTCCGGAAAAGTGAAATTTGAGCAGACACGCTCAAATTATGAAACTCTATGAATGAAAAAGATTTAAAATGAGAAAATAAGAATAACGGAAGAAATGGCATCAAAAACCAAGTCCCGAACATAAAGTTATGCCCCAAATAAGTTTGGCGCAAATTGGGGCTAGAAACCCTGAAACTGGAAAATATCGACCAAAAGGGACTTCTAAGAGTTTACGACTCGACGAAAAGTGAAAATGAATCCCGTACGAGGATCCAGGCTCAAAACAAGATAATTTGCAATAACTTTCATTAATTACACAATGGCCCCCACAAAAAGGGTTAACTACAAAACTGCCCCATAATGAAAATATCTTTTTCTTAGATACCCCTGAAATAAAATATCTTCAAAAGATATTTATGAAAAATACCCCAAGAAAAGAAATTAATTTTAAAGAATTATACCTCCATGCCCCTATGGACACCGGGAGCAACCAGAGTACTTTCCTGCAAAAGTAAAGATACGTATTTCGTGGAAACTACTTATGATAAAGATATGTGAAGTCAAAAACCAATTCCGAGCACAAGAAGTGAGGTTTTGCCAACAAAGTGACAAACGGGGAAAAGACGGAATAGGGAAAAGGACGAAATAGGAATAAGGACAAAAGTGAATAGTGTCGAAAAACGAAAATTGTGGAAATGACTCGGTCCTCAAAGGAAGTTGTCAATCCAAAGGAAAGAGTCTCAAAAACCATTTTTGAGCACTTGAGACAACACTAAGCGACGAGAAACCGAACTTAGAAAAGAATTTCAATGAAAAAAATTCATCCATAAAATTCTAAGGAAAAAGGAAAGGAAGGAAATGATCGGGTCATTACATCCTTTGTCTTGGTCAAAGCAGTAAAAAGATTGATTCTTCTCTTAGATTAAGACATACTATTGGGAATATCCAGCTCTTCAAGTATTGTGTTGATCAAATCATTCATAAATGTGTTCCTGAAAGTGAGTTTCATAATATTCTAACCTTGTGTCACAGCTGTGGAGGTCATTTCGGTGTAAAGAAAACTATAGCTAAAATTCTTCAGTGTGGCTTCTTTTGGCCTTCACTCTTTCAGGATGCATACTTATTCTGTAGGTCATGCCTTCGATGTTAGTAATTAGGATCAATTTCTAGAAGAAACAGGATGCCCTTAACTTCGATCTTAGTCATTGAGGTTTTTGATGTATGGGGTATTGATTTTTTAGTCAAATCAAAATGAATATATTCTTATGGCTGTTGATTATATGTCTAAATAAGTTGAAGCAGTGGCTGCTAAAATCACCGATCATGCAGTCGTGGTTGAGTTCATTCAAACGAACATTTTTAGTCGATTTGGTATGCCGTGGGCTATTATTAGTGATGGGGGTGCTCACTTCTGTAATAGGTTTCTTTGTACTTTGGTACAAAAATACTCCATCGCTCATAAAGTTGCTACTCCCTATCATCCCCAAACAAGTGGCCAAGTTGAAATATCCAATCGTGAGATTAAGAGAATTCTTGAAAAAATAGTTAAGCCAGATCGTAAGGATTGGTCATCAAGATTAAATGATGCTTTGTGGGCTTACCGAACAGCTTTTAAGACTCCAATTGGTATGTCACCTTACCGTCTTGTCTATGGTAAAGGGTGTCATCTTCTTGTAGAGTTAGAATATAGAGCTTTTTAAGCTATAAAAAAGCTCAATTTTGATATGAACTCTGCTAGTTCTAACCGGGAGCTTTAACTACTGAGCTCGAAGAATTATGTAATGATGATTATGAGAGTGCTAAGGTTTACAAATCAAAAACTAAGGCATTTCATGACAAACATATCTTGCGTAAGACTTTTGAGCCCGGGAAGAAGGTTTGGTTATTTAATACACAACTGAAACTTTTTCCTGGAAAGCTGAAGTCATGTTGGGAAGGTTCATACATGGTTATTTCTGTTACACCTTATGGTGCAATAGAGATACAAGATTGCAAGATTAGACAAGTGTCCAAAGTCAATAAGCAGAGACTTAAACCCTAAATAGAGGGTAGTGTGCAAAGAGGCACAGTGGAGGCAGTACAACTTCATGATCCTATTTACTTAAACTAAAGAGGTTAGTTTTCATCGAGCTATCGAGGTTAAACTTAGCATGTTGTCGAGCTATCGACGTTAAACTTAGCATTTGTATGTTGTATTGTAGTTAATTTTAATTTTAATTTTTGCTTTAATTTTTAGGTTTTAGTTATTTTTATTATTATTTTATTTCTAGTTTAGTTTAGGTTAGACTCAATAAGAAAAAATAAATAAAAATTGAAAAAACAGAAAAATATAAAAATATAAAAATTTGTCTCGAATCTCAAGCCTCAGCTATCAAAAGCTCGAGCTTGCGTACACTAAGCTCGAGCCATTCTCCATCGCTAACTTTAGGATTTTTGGCGGCATGCTCGAGCTCTCATTCTAAAGCTCAAGCCCTGGGTTTTGAAAGTTTTTAAAAGCCTGAGTTCTCCTTCTTCTATTATATCATACATCTCTCTGAGATCTGTGAAGTTTCTCTCTAAGTTTCTCCTCCATACTAATTTACCATGATTTTTGACATTCTCCTTCCAGATTTGCAAGTACTATTCAGGTAAAAATCTCCATCCTTATCTTCATCTTCTTCCAATTAATTCCTTCTTAGTAGCTTAAATTTCTAAATCTGGAAGAATGAATCTCTTTTTGGGTGATTGATTATTTGGGTTTTCATAAGCTATCTGCATATAATGGTTGTGCAAGGGATTTCTTGTTGATCTATATTTTGATTTCTGAGATCTGTGTTGGTGTAGTTTCAAGTAGAGCTCGAGCTCTATAACTCTAAGCTCGAGCATTGGTTCAAACTCGAGCCTAGAAGGTTAAGCTCGAGCCTTAGTTCTCAGATTGTAGAATTTGGAGGATTTTTGGTGCTTTAAGGGACTTTCTTTGTGAGTACTATTAATTAAAAGTTGAGATGGTTCGTCCTGCTCCGTCTAAGTGCGCTAGGGTGACTAAAGAGGTTTTGTCAAGTGCTTAGAAAACAATTCCAATTTCTTATGAAATGATCTTTGATTATAAGGCATTCATCACTGATCCTTGCACTAAATGGGCTATAAAGTCCTTTAGTTATAGGTATCTTCTGCATCTTATGGTTCCTGTTACTAAGATTGCTTATCCTCGCCTTATTCGTTTGTTTTATCTCAATCTTGTTTATAGTGAGGATGATCCTTGGGAGCTTAGGACTATGATCGATGGGCATGAGTTGATTATTAATCCTTGTGCTATTGCTGTAGCTTTAGAATGTTATCATATGCTTCCTGAGGTGGTAGATGAGAGGCGTAGTTATCCTACTTTCACACATTTCGCTAAGGTACCAATTGTAGAGAATTTGATTCAAAAACTATGTGATGGTAGATTTGCCAGGAGAAAGCGTAGTAGTACTACCAAGGCCAAGATTCCAAAGAGGTTATAGATTCTAGATTCAATTATCTCAGTTAATGTCCATCCTCTTGGCCATAAGAATATTCGAAATACTGATTTTCTTCAGGCACTTTATGTTATTCAGTTTGAGCACTGGTATTCATTTCCTAGGATGATTTTCTACCAGCTACTGGAGTTTTGGCTAGAGATTGGACCACTGATAAGCGCCGAATATTGCATATTCAAGCACCCTTATTTGCATTAGTTAAGTCCATTATTTGATTACTTTATATATATTATCTTCATTTGCATGTTTTTATATATTTTCAGGTTTGTTTCCCAAAAAGGAATAAAAATGATGTTTTGATGAGTTCTTAAATATCAAAGTGTGCAATGCTGAAGTTTACAGCCTGGCAGCAATGGAGTTCGACTTTGCTCTTCATTTTAGACCCACCAAACTTGAGAACTGGACTTCCATTAAAACATGACATACTTAGAGCTTTAAGTTAGCTTTCCAAATCATCAAATGGTTCATCATTTGGAGTTTGGAGTAGGGAGTTATGGCCTTTTTACCAAAGGTGCGCAGAGCTAAGGAACACCCGTAAGCGCCCGCCAAGAACCCGCGGGCGCCAGCCAAAAGGGGCAGAATGCTTGTCAAGCCGCGGGCGCCGCCCTATGCTTGCGGGCGCTTGCTGATCTGCAGATAAGAAGGCATGGGCTTCACTTTTCTTCACCAAATGTTATCCCCTTAATTAGGGGATTGCTCTACAATGGTCTAGGGACTTTAGGACCACAAATTTGGGGTAGATAGAAAGCTAAGGTTGATATAATAGAGGGGGGATAGATGGTAAAAGATCATCTCTCATTTTGCAAGGTTTTAGAGAGAGAAATATTGTGAGCAAGAGGTCCTCCAAGCACGAAAATGGAGGGGGCTTTCATCTTTTCCCCTTTTTCTCTTACATCCATGAGCAACTAACTCCCTATCCTAGGGAGGTGATGAAGCCACTTTTTGTAACCATGCTATAATCTTGTTTTGATTTGGGGAATGAAGTGTGTATGTAATCTTTTCATATTCTAGAGACTTACACATGTTGTAAATATTCTGTAATTCAATAAATGATTGTGTTAAATGTATTATCTTGTCTAAGATTATATGTTTTCATGATTATATGGCTTACATCTCCTTAGTGAGAATGGAGATGAGAATATGAAATGGTTTTAATAGCATGTTGTATGGATGATTTGATAGTCCATAGCTTAGGGTCTCCCTTTTGATGCATTATTCTTAGCTTTTGACTTCATGTGCACTTATCACACAAATTGAGGACTTTGATGGTTCATAGCTTAGGAAGGATATTTCATGCTATACCTTAGTTTAGATAGATGAATTATACCAACCTTTAATAGATTATACTTAATTCTTGAATGTGTATACTTCTTGAAGATATTGTAGTTGTCTTGTATTTCTACATATCATGGTTACATGTATATTTTGTCCCCCAAGTTATTTGCAAGCAAGCATGTTTACATAGTTGATGGTGAATTCACTTCCCTAGACCTATCTTTATAGATTTCTTCCTCTTAAATTCCTTGCATTTATTGCTTTAAGCACATTTCAATTCTAGTGACTAAGTGACAAACCAACAAAACTCTATATCCCCCTTTTATCATTCTAAAAGTGATTTCAAAGACCTTGGTTGCCATATATTAGTGATCCCAGTGGTTCGACCTACCCGACCAATAGCCCTATTTTACAATGATTTGTGCTATTGCAAAGGTTGATGTATAATTGTAATTGATTCATCGACCAAATTTTTGGCGCCGTTGTCAGGGATTGCAAATGGTTTTGTGACCAAGGTTTTAAAAATTACCTTTGGTTTAACTGTGAATATTGTGTTTTGTGGATATTTTCTATTTCGGTTTTGATTATTATTGTGTTCTAAGTGTTTTAGTGAGATTCTAGGTACTCAAGGCTTGCCGAGGGAAAATTGAGAAAATTGTAAGTCTAGAGGACTCCCGGTAAGTTTTTCAAGGTTCTAGTCTCACAAATTGTGAATATCTTTCATGTGTTTGTTATTTAGCTTGTGAAGCCCTTGTTGAGGCTATTCTTGTTTTACTGCTTTACAAAGCATCGGTCCTTATCGTGGCCATTTATTTTGTCTTATTGATAATTGAGGAGAAAGGGATTATTGCATGTGGATGTTTTGGAGAAGGGTTGTTGTGTATCTTGTTTGTGTTGTATATATGTTATGTGTGAAATTTTTCTTGTATCTCAACAAGAGGTTGAATTAGTCCTAAATGGAGGGTAATTTTCCTTCAACTCAATTTTACACACCACATGAGTTTTGTGCATTTTGCTCTAGTCATACACATCATACAAGAGATTGTCCTCCACTGGGACAATTTTCAGATTTTTATCTAGAGCAACCAAATGCAAATTTCTTTTAACCAGGTAATGATCCATATTTCAATGGTTATGACTCGGGTTGGGGAGATGATCAAAACTTTTTGTGGCATGACATGGGAAATTCAGCCCCACAATCTCATGGCCAACATTTTCAAGCCAATTTTCAGCCCCATGATCATTATTTCCAGCCCTCATTTCATACACCCTCTCAATTTGAAGAAGTGATTGCCAATAACAACAAAGAAATGACGGAGTCCATGATGGACTCCAACAAGCAAATATTGGCTACCCTTGCTAGCATGCAATCCACAATAGAGTCTATCAATCAAGTGGTACCATACCATAAGTCCCAAGTTAGTGCAATGATAGATGACCAAATATCTCAAATTCAACAAAGGATTAATGCTAAAAATCATGAAAAGGAAGAAGCATGTTCATTTGAATTTATGTCCAATCCAAAAGAGAATTCTATGAATGGTGAGTTTACTTCTAGTAACTTTCATTATGAGAATGATCAAGTGGTTATCACGTGTGAAAATGATGAAATGGTGGTTAAAGATCAAATTGTTGCCACACAAAAAATTGAAGAATTTGTGGTTCAAAATGAGGAAAATAATGATGAAGAGATTGTCTCCTTTAAAAATCCAAAACTGCCCTTAAAGAATCCTTCACTTGATACACCTACTTCAATGGAGGATCCTCTAAAAGCTTGTTTGGCCCATTTCAATTGTGAGGATTTTGATGTTGACAATTTTATTTGGGAGGTAAATTCTTTACTTGATATTCCTCCACCCATTCACTCTCTTCCTTGGGCAACATCAAATGTATCTCTTTCTTGGGAGCTTGTATCTCCTCCCATTCCCTCACCTGAGTTATCTCAAACTGTTGAGCCCGAACCACCGGATAAGTGTGAGGAGGATGTTGAAAGTGTGAAAGATATTATTCTGAACATTCCCGCGCCAAATATAATCCTTCACAAGCCTTTGCTAGATGTGCTCTCACTTAATCCTCTTGTCCATAATCCAAAATAGCCCCTAAATAATCCAAAGTTCTTCATTGAGGAAGAAGAGTGGGTTGAGGTCTTTCCGTTACCTCTTTTCAAATTTGATCTTCAAGCTCTTTTTCCTCCACTTTTAAAAGAATTTTCTTATTTGGGGAAGCATAACTCTCTAGAGAGACTTGGTGTAGGGTAAACCCTACTTTAAGATTCGTCTAGCTATCGACGTTAAACTTAGCACTCCTGGGAAGCAATTCTTTCAATTCCAAAGCTTCCCTATCCCAAAATTGCCTTAGCCAAGAATTTTCTGGAAATTAGCTAAGTTTAGCCAAAATGTGACCTCTTCCGGAATTGTCTCAAACGGCATTCCATAAGTCACATTCGGTTTTCTTAGTCATTTTAAGGTCTTAATACCATTTGCGGAATTCTTCAAGGTCATTCCGGCAACTTTCTCGTCTAATCCAAAAATCACGGGACATTCGGCCTCTACAATATCACTTTCGCATTTGAGATCCGAATCCCGTTCCGCAGCTTCTACACGGTGTCTAGGGTCCATTAGAGCTTAAATTTCATATTAGAGACACCTTCGATCCCAGCTCGGCTTTTGTAGGCCAAAAATTTACTGAAAAGGTAACTTTTACATAGCGTGCGGGCGCCCGCTAAAATCTGCGGGCTCCTGCCATTTTGGACAGTGGCCCCTTGTGCATCCGTGGGCGCCAGCCTAGCACCCGCGGGCGCCCGCCGCTAGTAGCACTTCCTTTAAAATGGGCTAAACTCTCCCTCCCAACCTCATTTCGACCCCAACCTCTCCATTGCTCTTCTTCCCCCTTATTTTCCCTTTCCTATCTTATTTCCATTACCGACCCTTGTCTCCATCATCCTTACTTCCTCCATCTTCCATTTCATTCCATCATTCACTCATTTTTTACCAAGCAAGGGGTTTTTGGTTCCTCCATTGTTGGTAAGTTCTCTTCTCTCTCTTTCTCTAAATTTTTTATCAATGAAGGACGAGATTATATGTGTGGAAGATTTGTAATTGTTTGGGAGTTGTAAATTGCATTTGCAGGGCCAAAATTTTTGGGCTTTCTCATCTCTAATCAACCTTTGGCCCTCTTCCTTTTTGTCTTGCACACCAAGTGTTCGACGAATTGCCCAAGCTAACTTCATCTTTCTAAATGGCACCACTTTTGGCATTAACTTGTGGCTGATTATGTTGTGTGCTGATTTGTGTTTTATGTGGATTTTTATCTTTCAATAAAATTCATCTTTATGTTATTAATTCTTTTTTAGATTTTCTTAAGAGACCTATGTTTTTACATATATATATTAGTTGTGTTTTGACAGGTCTTCATGTCCAAGTTTGGGGGAAGATCATTTTGGCATCTCTTCATGGGATTGCATGCGACCCCAATGCCAGAGTTGTCTCACTCACTTGGTATTATTGTTCCTTTTACCCCATATGCTCTTTTTTTATACATCTTTGTCTTCACACATTGAGGACAATGTGTCATTCAAGTTTATAGGTATTGTGTATTGTATAGTGTTTGCATTTGTATTGTATAATGTTTGCATTTGCTATTTTGTTCAAAAAGATTGGTTTAAAAACTGAAATTTTTTAAAAAAATATAGAAGCAATGATCTTGTAATCTTAGAACTTGTTGGAGATTAAAGCATGTGTTTAATACTTTGTGTATAGAGGTAAATGATAGTTTTGAATTGAGAAAAATCTGAAATAAACAAGTGGATTCAAAATGGTTTGTATAAATGCTTCAATTAGATTATCTTCAAGTATCACTCTCTTCTATGATTCACACTTCACATATGCACACTGGAAACTTAATTGTGAGGCATGCAACCCGATTTACCTTGACCTTGACTCAGTTGATTTGAATTAATGACCCTAATGAATGGATATCTTAAGCATGAAAAAAAATAATAATAATAATAATAATAATGATAATGATTAGTTTAAATTCGTAGCCTTGCTAACTCGAGTTATTAAGCCTTTGGAGTGTCTTTACACTTACCACCTTAAAGCCATCTGATTTGGGAATTGCTGGCCTAACACTTGCTACATAGGTTAGTTAGAAAGCTTAAGGGACTTAGGCATTGCACGGTCATTCACGAAATAAAAAAAATAAATAAATATGGTTCGTTGGAGTTCGTATCCTTGCCAACTCAAGTTACTAAGCCTATGGAGTATACTTACACTTAGCACCCTAAAGCCATCTGGTTTGGGAGTTGTTGGCCTGACACTTGCTACATGGGTCGGTTAGAAAACTTAAGGGACTTTGGCATTGCACGACCATAATATGTATGTAAAAAAAAAAAAAATAAATAAATAAAAATAAATAAATAAAATGTGTATTTTGAATAAATCATTCCTTAGAGACTTCATTTAAAGGGAAAGTCAATGATTTGAAGACTTATGTTTTGAAATTTAAAAAAATAAGGTAAAAGCCATATATTGGGAATTCAGTTCACTTTCAATGAAGCTTGAGATGATTTCTATTATAGATATGACAATTGAAGTATTTATATAGACTATGATGTTGATACTTGAGAATTGAAAGATGATTAGCCATTTTGTTCTATCAATGCTTTATATACACAAGGTAGTCTTCATAATGATTCCATCTCCAATGTTCTCTATGTTCCAAGTTTGAAAATGAGCTTTGTGCATCTTCATGCACCATGTTTGATGTTTGTGGGTAACATTCCTATTAAACCCTCACGAGACTTCACTCGTCCTCTAGGGACGCCTAGGGGTTTAAAAGGCTTGTTGCATATGCTAAATGCAACCGTCGCTCTCACGAAAGAGGAGATTTGTTGTCATTTCATTAAGTGTTTTCATTCTAGTTTTGCTAAGGGACTACCAAAATGTAAGTTTGTGGGTGTGATAAGCACCGAATATTGCATATTCAAGCGCCCTTATTTGCATTAGTTAAGTCCATTATTTGATTATTTTATATAGATTATCTTCATTTGCATGTTTTTATATATTTTCAGGTTTGCTTCCCAAAACTGAATAAAAATGATGTTTTGATGAGTTCTTGAATATCAAAGTGTGCAATGTTGAAGTTTACAGCCTGGTAGCAGTGGAGTTCAACTTTGCTTTTCATTTTAGACCCACCAAACTTAAGAACTGGACTTTTATTAAAACATGACGTACTTAGAGCTTTGAGTTAGCTTTCCAAATCATCCAATGGTTCGTCATTTAGAAGCAGGGAGTTATGGCCTTTTTACCAAAGGTACGCAGAGTTGAGGAACACTCGCGGGCGCCCGCCAAGAACCCACGGGCGCCCGCTAAAAGGGGCAAAATACTCGTCAAGCCGCGGGCGCCCGCCCTGCGCCTGCGGGCGCCCGCCGATATGCGGACAAGATGGCATGGGCTTCACTTTTCTTCACCAAATGTTATCCCCTTAATTAGGGGATTGCTCTACAATGGTCTAGGGACTTTAGGACCACAAATTTGGGGTAGATAGAAGGCTAAGGTTGATATAATAGAGGGGGGATAGATGGTAAAAGATCATCTCTCATTTTGCAAGTTTTTAGAGAGAGAAATATTGTGAGCAAGAGGGTTTGGGTTTCTTGGGTCCTCCAAGCACGAAAATGGAGGATGCTTTCATCTTTTCCCCTTCTTCTTTTGCATCCATGAGCAACTAACTCCCTATCCTAGGGAGGTGATGAAGCCATTCTTTGTAAGCATGCTATAATCTTGTTTTGATTTGGGGAATGAAGTGTGTATGTAATCTTTTCATATTCTAGAGACTTACACATGTTGTAAATGTTCTTCAATTCAATAAATGATTGTGTTAAATGTATTATCTTGTCTGAGATTGTATGTTTTCATGATTATAGGGCTTACATCTCCTTAGTGAGAATGGAGATGAGAATATGAAATGGTTTTAATGGCATGTTGTATGGAAGATTTGATAGTCCATAGATTAGGGTCTCCCTTTTGATGCATTATTCTTAGCTTTTGACTTCATGTGCACTTATCACACAAATTAAGGACTTTGATGGTTCATAGCTTAGGAAGGATACTTCATGCTATACCTTAGTTTAGATAGATGAATTATACCAACCTTTGATAGATTATACTTAATTCTTGAATGTGTGTACTTCTTGAAGATATTTAGTTGTCTTGTATTTCTACATATCATGGTTACATGTATATTTTGTCCCCCAAGTTATTTACAAGCAAGCATGTTTACATAGTTGATGGTGAATTCACTTCCCTAGACCTCTCTTTCTAGATTTCTTCCTCTTAAATTCCTTGCATTTATTGCTTTAAGCACATTTCAATTCTAGTGACTAAGTGACAAACCAACAAAACTCTATATCCCCTTTTATCATTCTAAAAGTAATTTCAAAGACCTTGTTTGCCATAAAATAGCGATTCCAGTGGTTCGACCTACTGGACCAATAGCCCTATTTTAAAATAATTTGTGCTATTGCAAAGGTTGATGTATAATTGTAATCGATTCATCGATCAACCACATAAAAATGTTCTTACCCATATACCATATTTTCCATATATGATTACCAGGCTATTAGAGCTACAGGGTTTTGTGGTAGGTAAAAAAGAAGAGACTTGTGATGAATCTCCTATATTTGGAATGAAAGAATGGAATAAGGTGTGGACACATATACCGGTAAATCACCACAGTGTAGTGGAGTTAGGCAATGAGGGTTATATAGCAGTTACTGCTAGACTGCCAGAGGATGATGATGAGGCCACAGAGGATGAGATAGATACCTCTGATGGCTAAGCCCTATCAAGAAGGAGGCCAGTTCCTGCAGCATAGCCTAAGAGTTCTTCTTAGACTGAGATCCGAGAGTTACATGCCCGAGTGGCAGAGCTATAGGATGGACAGAGAGTGCTGAGGCAGATGCTGATGGAGTAGCAGAGCATTCTTGCTGAGCTTTTACGCCGCACTCCGTCTGCGACGTCTACTTCCACCGATCTTCCTCCACCTCCTACGGATTAGTTGTCTAGGGCTTTTCGGTATTTTAATTCATTAGTTAGGCACTTTTGGAGAGTAGGGCAATATTTTTGATGTATTTATTTCTTTATGCTGTATTTCTGCCCTAAGTCTGTTATTTCAAAGCATTGTACTGATTCTATTCATTTATATATACGTGTTTTTTGCCTATATTATACTTGTGTTGATATTTGAGCTATACGTGATATTTCTTTGTTATTACTTCATATACTTGATACTCTGATGTGTGTTGAAGTTTGTTGATTTTACCATGTAATGACCCGGTCATTTTCATTCCTTTTCTTTTTGCTCAAATTTTACTAATAAATTTTTTATTTTGTCTTTTCTCTTTGGTGTTTGGTTTCCCATCACTTAGTGTCATATCGAGTGCTCGGAAATGGTTTTTGAGACTCTTTTCTTAAGATTGACAACTTCCTTTGAGAACCGAGTCATTTTCACATTTTCTCTTTTGTGACACTATTCACATTTCGTCTTTTTTCCATTTATTGTTTTTCTTTGCATAACCTCACTTTTTATGCTCAGATTTGATTTCGGCTTTGCATGCACCCATAGTATTTAGTTTCCATGATATCTATATTCTCACTTTTGTAGAAAAGCATGCTAAGTGTTTACTATTCTTGTAAAGGGTGTGGATGCATAACTTTTTTGTAATATTCTTAACTTATAGGGTTTTAGTGTAATTAAATAAAGTAATTATTTTTCATCTTGGGGACCATTTTACAATTTAATTTAGAAGATATTTTGGAAAATGACCTTTTTGCAATTTTTGAAAATTGTGACAAGTGTCACACTCTCATTGGTCCACTTGTTGACATTTATGTGGGGACACTTTGATGCCTTGGATCATGACATGTAGAGGGTAAAGATTGAACCACTTGTTGACCTAGGATAGGTGCACTTGTTGACTTGGATGGTTGATAAGTGTAGGCTTAGGATTAAGCCTACAATGGATGCTTGGATAAGTGACAAGTGTATGCTCCAAATTAAGTCTTGCAATTAATTTTGGGCCACTTTGGGATTATGGTTTTTAAAGAGGGGTTTTTATGCAATTGACCAAGACTTGTGTGTGTTGACCTTGGTGTAAGACCACATAGTGAGTGGAGGATTTCTATTTCCTCCACTCACATTCTATCACACTTAATTTCTATCTCCTCCCTCTCTTGTAAAGAAAACCCTAGCCTCTATGGATGGAACTTAAAGCCTTAAGCTTTGACCTTGATTTTGAGGGCCTTCCATTGATTTGCAAGCTTGACCTTGGGAATACTTTTTGTTCCCCTCATCTTCCTCTTCATAACACCAGAAGGGTTTACCATTTTGTGTTTGCTAGCCTTGGATTCAAGAGGAACAATCCTCTTATAAGGTAGGGGGTGTTATAATTTATTTTTCTAAGTGGTTTTACTTGTTTTTGTATGAGATATAAGTTGTATGCATGTCTTTTCTAAATTTAAGAAATTAATGATATATCATAGCTTGCATATAACTTATTTTAGACTTAGTATATGGTATGGCCATGGTTTGACTCCATCAAGTGCATTACAGTGACTTCAGTGAGAGAGAGTACTGCCCAATTTTCAGAACCACCCTTATACCTCTCTCCCTACTTTATTTGATTATCCCATTTACACTTGCATGTCCATTGTGCACTGATTATCCCTTTTGTTATCTGATGAGTTTATTCAAGTGTCAAATTTCAGGACCACAATTAATCTCAAGTTTGGGGGGGCCATGCCACCCACTTTGGATACTTCTGTCCCGATTATTCTTGCTACTTGCACTGGTATACTCTTTCCCTTTGTTCTCTTTGAACATTAAGGACACTGTGCCGTTTAAGTTTGGGGGTAATGGTGTATGTTATAGTGTTTGCTTTTAAATTCAAAATTTTGAGCATAACTTGTGTATTTGAGAGATTTTCTATGATTGGTCCATTTTAGCAATGATTTTGATCTTTTGAGGAATATATTGCTTAAAATTTAAAAATTGCTTGACTTGAGAGTTCAATACTCTTTGTATGCCTTGCGGATGCCATTTATGAGTAAATTTTTCGAAAAATTGATATCTTGCTTGCACTTGTGGTCCACATCATCTTGATCTTGTGATTATTTTGAGATTTACTCTAGTCTTCTACACTAGCACAGGCGCACACTAGCATTCATTTGTGGGGTATATGCTTTGTTGATAAAGTTGCAAAAGCAATAAAAAAGTGAGGACTTCTCCCAAAAGGTGAGAAGTGGGAAATGATTAGATGGAGGTTGTCTTGATTTGTAGCCTAGTTGATTTGAGCTTGTAAGTCCGTAAGGGTGTTTGAACGCCTAATGCCCTAAAGCCGTCTGGTTTAGGAGTCATTGACCTAACGCTCTACCTCATAAATCGCTAGAAAGCTTAATAGATTAACACATTGCACCATGCTTTCACCTTTGATCCTAAAAAAAAAAGAAAAAAAAAATCAAGTGAAAAGAATTAAGCGTACCTAGAATAATAAAGCTTTAATAAAAGGTCCACTCTTTGTCTTGACGATCGGTATTAGATTTATGTGCTAGTTTGAGGGTAAGGATGTGATTAATTCTTTAGTTGGCTTAGATAGCAACATATTTGATGCCGGTCCACTCAAAAGGATTCTAGAGTTGTTTTGATTTGCATGATCATTTTCTTGATGTGTGGATGACCATATTTTCTTGCTTGATGTTGAGATTTTAGGTGATTGCTTAGAAATGTTTGAAAAATTGCATACTTGAGGTAGTTTTCTCCCAATGCTTGTTTGCAATATTAGTGCCTCTTTTGTGAGAATGAGCTTAATGTTTGTGGGTATCATTGCTGGAAACCCTCACGAGACTTCACTCGTCCACTAGGGGTAACCTAGAGGTTTAAAAGGCTTGTTGCATATGCTAAGTGCAATCGTGTTCCCTACGAAAGTGGCATTATCTATTTATTGCTTTCTATTTCATAGTTGTATAGTTGTTCATTTCATTCCTTTACTTTCTAGTTCATTGCTAGGGACTAGCAATATTTAAGTTTGGGGGTGTGATGAGCGCTGAAAAGTGCTTATTTAAACCCCTTAAGCTTAGGTATTCTAGAACCTTTATCTACTGTATTTTACCATTTTGTATTGATTTCGTGTTATTTCCATTTTCAGGTACTTATCCCCAAAATAAGCTAACTCAGTCAAATAAGAGCATAATTGAAGCAATTCTGGGATTAATCAAAGAAATGAGCAAAGTAGAGCAAAAGGAAGCAAAGGGTGGAATTTCAACAACTTCGATCGATCTCAAGAAAAGTTCAATCGATCCAACTTTCATCGATCTCAGCACTTCAAGATAGATTTGAGCCATGTTTGTCCCTATTCAAAGATCTTAAAAGTTTGATCGATCCAACTTCCTTCTTCGATCGATCGAACATTCTTGACCTTATCCAAATGATTGATCTTATCCAGTTGTACCACCCTACCAACCACTTTTGTCCTTTTTCCAAAAATATCTTCAAAATATCTCAGATTTGTTTTTATCCAAAAGGGCACCACCATTGAAGATCGATCCAACTTCAGTTCAATAGATCTCAGCCATGTTTGATCGATCCAAGTCCAAGGTTCGATCGATCGAACTTCCTCCAGTGCGAAAAAGTTAAATTTCCAGCTCATTGAAAGCTGTCCTTATCCAATCATTGGGGAATATTTGCTACACGACCCCAGCTCATTTTGTGTGTCACTTGACCTACCTATATAAAGAATATGATACACTTTTTGAAAAGGATTCTTAACATTCTTAGAGATTAGAGAGAGGTTACTATTAGAGAGGAAGAAAAGAAAAGGAGGAGGCTAGAGACACCATTGGAGACTCTTCATCAACCAAGGAGCAGAATTTTTCCATGGAGTTTGCCCTTAAGGGTTGGAGGACATCATCCATGAGTGGCTAGACATCCTCTTGGGGCTAGAGTTAGCCCTAAGCATGCTTTCTATTTCTTGATTTATGTATTTTTGAGGGGATTTGTATTATAATTCATGTCTTAACACTTTTATATATATAGATCTTGTTTCTTCAATGATTTATGTGATTTAATGCTTCCAATTGATCATTTCATTCTATCCATATGTCTATGTATGCTAGAATAGATGTTCATGTGTTTGTCTCTATTTCTTGTGTTATTGATGCATGTCTATGTGTGTTGATGTTATAGATCTAGAGATTGTTAAGACATAGTGCTTAATGTCATGTTCTTGTGGTCTATTTGATGGTTCATACTTATTTCTTGATGGATTGTGCCTCTCCCTTAGTTCAATTAGTTTAATTTCATGTCATTAGCTTAGTTGTAGTGTAGTTGTTAAATAGGAGGACAATCCATGCTTGTTGTTGATGTTCCATACTTATGAAAAGCAAGTAACATGTATCTCTAACCTTGTGATGTGTTTGGATTGTGAGCTTAAAGAAAGGATTAATGGCTTAATTTGATATGTTGTGCTATCAACCATGTTGTTTAAACAATATATGCTTCATTTGTCATCCATGCCTGTTGAAACAACCACATACACACACTTTATTGTAATACATGTTCTTCCTCTCATTAATCATTCATTAAAGGTGTAGAAAAGTTATACTTAGTGGTGATCTCTAAACCCCAAGATCTCTCTCTATCTTTTATTCTCTCTATTGCATTATTGCTTACTTTAGTTTAATTTACATCTACTTTAATTCAACCAATCAACCACTATTTTGATCACTCGACCTACTAACCCTAATTTTGATTCCTCAAGCTAGTACGACAACTCAATCCTTGGGACGATCCCTTCTCACTCATACTACATTGTATAGGTGTTAAACAGTTTATAAATTTAAATTATGGTGCTCACTTGACACTAATTTCCAAATTCAAAGTTTTGAGCATTGTTTTGTGTGATCACCGGGAAGACACCATAGGGTGTAGCCTTAGACATGCTCACTAAGCTAGAGATTATCAAGCTCTTAATCAAATGATAAAAGCACATGAAATTAAAAATCAAGATTAATCCATCAAAGGGAGGCCCTAAGCTATGGACTAACAAGGTTCTCATAAAACATGCCATTAAAACCATTTTGCGATCTCATTTTCATTGTCACTATAAAAACACAAGCTATACAATCATGAGAAATTATGATCTAAGATAAGACAAAAGCTTCAATATAATCATTTATAGAGATTTATATCCATTACAATATGCAATGTGCTCTAGATTACAAAACTACCACAAATA
This sequence comes from Cornus florida, assembly GCF_030987335.1. NCBI lineage: Eukaryota > Viridiplantae > Streptophyta > Magnoliopsida > Cornales > Cornaceae > Cornus > Cornus florida. The sequence continues at coordinate 14,544,905 of NW_026775581.1, read as the reverse complement.
TACATTCTTCCCCAAATTAAACCCAAAACTAAGACATACTTACAAAGTAGGGCTTCATGACCTCCCTAGAAAGGGAGTTAGTTACCCATGGATGCAAGGGATGAAGGAGAAAAGAGGAGGAAGCCTTCCATTTTCGCCCCTAAAGGTTAAGAACAACCCACACACTCAAGAACTCAATATTTTTCTCTCTGGAACCTTACAAAATGTGTGTCCTCAATAATACATGCTTCAAGCCTCTTATTTAGCCAAAAACATCCTCCCAACCACTCCATTTTCGTGGCTTATCATCCCTAGAAGAGTGCAGAGCCACACAATGGGTCAAGAGGATAGTATTGGATGAAACAATGCAACCCACTCACATTTGTCTACAGATTGACGGGCGCCCGCAAGCGCAGGGCGGGCACCTGCGGCTTCATGAGGCTACTGACCATTTTGGCAGGCACCCGTGGGTTTATGGTTGGCGCCTGCAGCTTGTTATGGAGGAGAGCTACGCAACGGGCGAGCGCCCGTGCTTTTATAAAGATTCTGCCCATTTAGGCGGGTGCTCGCGGGTTCATGGTGGGCACCCACCATGCTTCTGGGCTCTGCAACATTATGCTTCAAAAACCTATCTTTGCTTGGTCCTCAGGCGCAATCATCTTTCTTAGCACTTTGCAGGTACAACCATGAATTCGTTGAGTCGCTGGCTTGGTCAAAATGAAGGTTCCCGGCAACGGCATACTTTAATCTTCAAAAACTTATCAAAGCATCACTTTTAACTCTCTTTGGGGAACCAACCAGAAAATGGACAAAAGCATGCAAATAAAGCTAATATATACAGCATAATCAACTAATGGACTTAACTAATGCAAACAAGGGCACTTGAATATACAATATTTGGCGCTTATCACACCCCTAAACTTACATTTTGTTAGTCCCATAGCAAAACCAAAAATGAAACTCTTAACAAAATGACACTTTTGAAATGCAATCAACATACAGTAACCATGGCACAAGAAAATACACACACAGCTCAAATGCAACTTGGAATAGACAAAATATTCGAGACGGAATCATTTTACAGACCACCTTGCATATATGAAGCCTTGATATACAAAATGGCTAAACATATTTCAATTCTCATGCATCAACATCATAATTTATATAAATACTTCAATTGTCATCTATTTAATAGAAATTAACTCTAACTTCAATGAAAGTGAACCGGATTTCCAGTATGTTACTTTTACCTTCTGTTTCCAATTTCAAAACACAAGCTTCAAATCATTGAATTTCCCTTTTAAATGAGGTCTCTCAGGCGTGAATTTATTCAAAATATAACTTTTGTTGCTTGGGTTTATATATATATATATATATATATATATATATATATATATGATACATATTATGGTCATGCAATGCTGAAGTCCCTTAAGCTTTCTAACCAACCCATATAGCAAGCGTTAGGCCAGCAACTCCTAAACCGGATGACTTTTGGGTGCTAAGTGTAAAGACACTCCAAGGGCTTAATGACTCGAGTTGGCAAGGCTACAAACTCCAACGAACCATATTTATTAATTTTTATTTTTTTGAATGACCGTGCAATACCTAAGTCCCTTAAGCTTTCTAATCAACCCATGTAACAAGTGTTAGGCCAGCAATTCCCAAACTAGATGGCTTTAGGGTGCTAAGTGTAAGGACACTCCAAAGGCTTAATAACTCGAGTTAGCAAGGCTACGAACTTAAACTAGTCATTATCCTTATTCATTTTTTTTTTTTTTTTGACAAATTCAATGCCAAAGATATCCCTTCATTAGGGTCATCAATTCAAATCAACTGAGTCAAGGTCAAGATCAATCAAGTTGCATGCCTCACAATTGAGTTTCTGGTGTGCATCTGTGCAATGTGAAACATAGAAGAGTATGAAATCCGACAAAAATCTAATTGAAGTATTTATATAAACCGGTTTGAATCAACATGATCATTTCAAATTTTTCTTTATTTTCAAAACTACAATTTGCCTTTATACACAAAGTATTAAACACATGCTTCAATCTCCAACAAGTTCCAAGATTATTTTATCATTGTTTTCCAAAAACTGATTTACATGAACAATTAGTGCATGCAAACAAAAATGTAATACCAAAAATGCAATAATGTACCCCCAAACTTGAATGTCACATTGTCCTCAATGTGAGAAGACAAAGAATGATTAATGAAAAATAGCGAGGGTACAAAAGCAATATTACCAAATGGAGAAGGAAATTCAGTGACAGTGTAAAAATATGCCACCATAGAAATTCCAATAGCACGCCCCCAAACTTGATTCTGAAAACCTATCGACAACACATCTATACAAAACAATCATCATATAAATCCAGACAGAGAGAAAAAATAAACAACTGCAATTTATTTGACTAAAAATGAAGTTTTCATGCAAAATAGTAACACCATTGCAGTTATGAGTTCAAAAGATGAACTGAAAGTAAATGCCAAAAGCCGCCCAAAATAAATCCAAATAGTACTACTAGAAGCAAAATAGATATGAAAAGCATAAAATCACTCCATTGGAGTGGAAGATGAACCACAGGCGCCGCCTGGGGTATGGTCAATCAAAGTCTGGAGCATGGTCTGCCAGACCTGCTGTCTATCTTGAGTCTCCTTGACACAGCGCTCGATGTTCTCGACTCGCATGTGAAGTGCATTAATACGAGCATTGAGAGAGACATATTGGCATAGGACATAGTAGGCAGAGGCGGCACAACTGGAGCAACCGGAGGGGCAGCCGGTGCAAGAGCAACAGGGACAGCCGAAGCTCCCCAATCATGCACATCACCAATGCGGGCTTGACGAGACGTCTTAAGCTAGATAGTGCTCGACTTCCAAACCCCAAGGTCAAAATTAAACACATCCGTCAGCTTCTCCTCATGACGGGGTGGCCGGAACCCTTGGTTCTTTAGGAGCTTGGTGATAAGATATGGGAATGGAAACGCCCAAGTGGTGGCATTGTTCGACCGCAGCAAAATTAGGTCATTGTAGACCTTGAGAAATTGGTCCTAGACAAACTGCGGGATACAAAACCATTGCTCCTTCTCAGCGGCATAAAGGGTGTTTAGGAAAGCCCCCTTACGCTCAAAATGCTTAGGGACAGGGAGGACATTCTTTGCAAGGATAGAGTCTACGAACCAGAGCCGGAATGGGAGGAATGACTTATTTGTGCTTGTTCTGTGATCGCCGATATACTGGTTGTGGCATATTTCCTCAACAATGTCAGACAATGTTAGCATAGCTGAAGGATCAACGTACAGAGGAAAGCCTACCTCATCCACCAGAGATGCCAATGGGCAGGCCAAAGCCATGGCAAGGTCTTGAATATTAAATTCAAAAACGGCGCCATCAATAGTGGTCTTAATGATGTCTGGGTCTGCACATGTATAGAACATGTTTGAGTAGAATTGGCAGACTATGCACGGATAGTAAGAGCTAGCACGTGGCTTGAATAGAGAATTTAGGCCACGGTCCGTCAAGTTTTTGACCGCCCACGCTGTTTCCGGATTGTGTTTGAAACCGTCTTGGATGACAAATTTGGCCTCGGTTTCGATGGGCCATTCCACCCAATTTGGCGTGGGAGGGTGTGATACCCCTCGGATCCAAGACACGAGTTGATCAGGCCCAGGCCCAAACCCGAGGGAATATCAAACAATTAATATTTTATAATGAACACAGAATACAAAATAAATTAAGAAATGAAATTAAAGCTAGAAGGAACTAAAAATAGAATCCGCAAAATATTATAATTATTAAAATCCAACAAACCCAAACTCCAAAACTCCATCAGTTTACAACTTGGGAATCCATCTTTAGTGGACCCCTATTAAACATCCAAACGGAAGATAGAACAACTGTAATAAACGTCCAGAAATAAAACTATAGAGAGAGCCCTACATCGTCGGAAGAGTGAATAGAGACCTCTGCTCAGCACGAACACGTCTAAGCATGGAACTGCCGTGTACCTGAAAAAATAGAAGTAGGTCAGGCCCACGCGCAAGTTCTATACTACTACAATCCAAACAGAGGCCCGATACGCATGCACATCCTAAACAATTCAACAATAGCTGATAGTCCATAAATATATATATAGTCACACTAAAGGACTCTCACTGGACTACAGGCCGGTCTCAACCTGAATAGAGGTAACATGCTAAAACGCACACGAAGTGGGCATATGTAACTATACCTAAACAGGGTACACCTCCAACCATCGTAGCCAGCTACACATCCCGATGCATATACGCTCCCTAGCCATCGGTCCTGAGGCTCAAGCTTATACCGAGGCACCATAACAGTATATATATAAAATCCATCCAAAATCCCTGGTATTGCCGCTCAACAAGTAGTTGCCATGACAATACAAATCCACGGGACTTAACTTTTAGTTAATCCCATCCTTATTCCAAGTAGGTGGGTAATGGTATTGTTTTAAAAACCAAACCCATCCTTAGTATGCCACCGTCCCATACCGGTGCCTACTTTCCAATCCTCTAGTAGTCAATAATACCAATAAATCAAGTATATATCAACTAAATTCCAACATCCAACATTCAATGTTAGCAGTGATAAAATAAGCATTGATAAACAGGGTCACAACAATAACATATACATGCCCAATTTAAGTTGTTCCCTTTAGTCTGATATAAAGACAGAATTAATTAAAACTTCCATTTAACACCTTACAAATGACATACAGATATGTAGGGTATGTATCACAAAATCCTAACCTCCACAGTTGATACTAACTGTGATAATGTAAGCATCAAAACAATATTCACAGTATGTATGTAGACATGCTCAAATTACAGTGTTCCACAAAACCGATCTAGTGTTAAACTCAAATCCTTCTAGTATTTAAGTTCCAACAGTTGCTATTACAGAAGTTAAGATAGCTATCATCTAGACCCATCCTTCCAATAATTTATACTAGCAGTGGTAAGGAAAAACGTGAACCACAGAACCACAATGCATCCACAAACATGCTTAGTCTAGGTTGAACAAGCATACAACACTACTGTAACTACCAGTTTCATAGCAAAACAGATATCATTTTAGTTTGGTTTAATCTTCATTAATCCTGAAATCATTTAAGAGTGCAAAGAGTATGAAGCCTAAGGGAAAGAGTAAGGATGGAATCTTGCCTCAGAAACTTTTGTTCAAAGTTTCAACGTCGTCTTCTTAAAAAATCCCGGCGAGTTCCAAAACCCGGTTACTGTTCATGGGTACGAAACACTATTCTTGAACTCAAAATCTGATCTCCACCGTTCAGATTGTGCAACACTAAGTCATGAACCTATCCTCCAAATTTCAGCTCGATCGGACCACGGACGAAGCAGGATCGGATGTTTGATGAAATCTGGGCAGAATGGAAAAAAACCTGTGCGACCCAGTTACTGTTCACAAGTACGAATCACTGTTCCCGAAGTCAAACTCTGATCTTCACCGTTCAGATTGTGCGACACTGAGTCATGAACCTCTCCTCCAAAATTTAGCTCGATCGGACCATGGACGAAGCAGGATCAGATGTTTGATGAAATCTGGGCAGAATGGAAAAAAACCTGTGCGACCCAGTTACTGTTCACGAGTACGAATCACTGTTCCCAAGGTCAAACTCTGATCTCTACCGTTCAGATTGTGCATCACTAAGTTTTGAACCTCTCCTCCAAAATTCAACTCGATCGGACCACGGACGAAGCGGGATCAGAGCTTTGATCAAACCTTGGCAGAATGTGAAAAATTGCGTTTTTCCTTCTCCACTTCCACAACACGTGTGCTTTATTTAAAAAAAACCCTACACAGACGTCTACCTTATACTTATAGAGTTTTCCTAAACCCTAGGTTCATTTAAGTCCAACTCACAATCCTAACCAGCCCATCCAATTAACGTAGAAACCTACAACGGCTATAATATAAAACCCTAATTTATACTGTAATTAAAACCCTAGTTAGATGTATTTACCTAATTACCCTATTCACCATTAAATACTTAACAAATAATCTAATTGAACAAAATAATAATTAGTAAACCCAATTAAACCAAATAAGACACACATAAAATAAGACACACATAGAATAATTAAACCAATTACACTTAAACCATTAATGCCAATTAAATAATTAAAATACTAACAAGTAATTTAAATCAAATAACTAAACCAATTACACTTAAACCATTAATGCCAATTAAATAATTAAAACACTAACAAGTAATTCCAATCAAATAACTAAAAATAAATATCATTTAAATAAATTAAATCACCACAAAAGAAATAAATTAAATCACCACAAAAGAAAACAATTAAGCACTTAATAAAAAAAATAATGACACATAATCAAATAAAATGCACTTAAATAATAAATTAAATACTATTAAATACCGAGAATATCCTTTTTAAAATTAGGGGTATTACATTTTTCCCCCCTAACAAAAGGAATTCTGTCCTCGGAATTCACTCTTACCTTCTTCCAATATTTCAGGAAACCGTGAGCGAATGACATCCTCTCGTTCCCAAGTGGACTCAGACTCATTGTAATGGCTCCACTGAACACGAACCAAAGGAATAACCTCATTACGAAGAATCTGATCTCGTCGGTCGACAATACGACACGGTGGCTCTAAATAAGTTGCATCTGGCTGTAACGCAATCTCCCCAACATCGATATGCTGATACCGATCCTCATCTCGAAGAAATTTCTGCAACATGGAAACATGAAACACGTTGTGGACTCGATCCAAAGTATCCGGAAGTGCCAACCGATAAGCAACAGCTCCAATGCGATCCGTAATCATGAATGGACCAACAAATCGCGGTGACAACTTCCCTTTCTTCCCAAAGCGCATAACACCCTTCATAGGAGACACTTTGAGTAGAACCTGATCCCCAACCTGAAACTCCAAAGCCCGAGTACAACGATCAGCATAGCTCTTCTGCCTACTTTGGGCAGTACGCATGCGATCTCGAATAAGAGCAATCTTTTCAGAGGTATCCTTGATGAACTCAGGACCTAAAAATCGATTCTTTCCAACCTCCATCCAACAAACAGGTGACCAACACGGTCGACCGTACAATGCCTCAAATGGTGCCATACCAATAGTCTTCTGGAAACTATTGTTATAAGCAAACTCCACAAGTGGCAAATATTCCTCCCAGTGGCCCTTGAAATCCAGAACACACGATCGAAGCATATCTTCCATAATTTGATTCACCCTCTCAGTCTGTCCGTCAGTCTGAGGATGATAAGCAGTACTAAGGTGTAACTCCGTACCTAAAGCCTGTTGAAAACTCTTCCAAAATCCAGATACAAAGCTCGAATCCCTGTCCGATATAATAAACAATGGAATGCCATGTAGCTTCACAATCTCTGAAATGTAAAGCCTCGCCAACTGCTTCGAAGTGTAGTCAGTGCAAATAGGCAAGAAATGAGCTGACTTGGTCAACCTATCCACAGTGACCCATATGGAATTATGCCCCTTGAAAGAATTTGGCAACCCTTCCACAAAATCCATAGATATGTTCTCCCATTTCCACTCCAAAATTGGTAGTGGCTGTAGAGCTCCTGGCGGCCTCTGATGATTAATCTTAACCATCTGACAAGTACTACATTGAGAAACAAAAAGAGCAATGTCCCTCTTCATACCTGCCCACCAAAACTGCCGCTTCATATCTTGATACATCTTATCGCCTCCTGGATGAACAGAGAACTCAAAGTGATGAGTCTCAGTCATCACATCCTTCCTCAAATTATCAGCAGAAGGTACCACTAACCGTCCCTTGTACCTTAAACCTCCATCAGCCCCAACATAGTAGAATGGAACCTCTCCGGAAGCTATCTCTGCGACCTTGTCAACACACTGCTGATCGGTGAGTTGTGCTTGTAAAACCCTGCGAATGATGGAAGGTGTAACCACCATGCAAGCCATAAAAGCATCCGATAACTCATCCACACTCTTTAAAGCATTCCACTCAGTAGTGAATAGAGCAGAAAGACTACCAACAGGTCGGCGACTGAGTGCATCCTCCACTACAAACTCCAACCACCTGCGCTGTCTCATATTTAGCTCCCGCTGAGTGAACAAGTACTGTAGACTCTTGTGATTACTGAATAATCTGAAGGACTCACCCAACAGATAATGCCTCCAAATATGCAAGGCAAAGACCACTGCTGCCAACTCCAAATCATGTGTTGGATAATTAAGCTCATGAGGCTTAAGTTTTCGAGATCCATAAGAAATCGGTCGCTCCTCCTGCATCAATACACATCCAAGACCCTACAACGAAGCATCCGTGTAAACAAAATACTCTATCCCGCTCTGCGGAGTAACCAGAACCAGTGCAAAAGTCAGCTTCCTTTTCAGCTCATCAAAAGCTCGCTGACAGTGTTCATCCCACACGAACTGTACACCCTTCTTAGTTAGATGAGTGAGTGGTCCTGCTATCTTGGAGAACCCCTGGATGAATCTCCTGTAATATCCTGCCAGACCGAGAAAACTCCGAATCTCAGTAGGTGATGTAGGCTGTCCCCACTCAACCATCGCTGAAACCTTGGCCGGATCCACTGCTATCCCCTTTTCTGACACCACGTGACCCAGAAATTTCACCTCCCGCTGCCAAAATTCACACTTCTCGAACTTGGCATATAACTGGTGCTCACGAAGCGTCTGCAAGATTATGCGAAGATGTCTAGCATGATCGTCCTCTGACCGAGAATAGATCAAGATGTCATCAATAAAGACAATAACAAACTGATCCAAATAAGCCCGGAAGACTCTATTCATTAAGTCCATGAATACTGCAGGTGCATTAGTCGTCCCAAACGGCATAACTCGAAACTCATAAGAACCATATCGCGTGAGAAATGCTATCTTAGAAACATCCTGCTCCCTGACCCTCAGTTGATGCCCAGAACGCAGATCAATCTTGGAGAAATATGTGGCTCCCCTTAACTGATCAAACAAGTCATCAATCCTGGGCAAAGGATACTTGTTACGAATCGTAACCTTGTTCAACTCCCTGTAATCTATACATAGACGAAGCGAACCATCTTTCTTCTTTACAAACAGAACCGGTGCTCCCCAAGGTGATGTACTCCTACGAATAAAACCCTGGCTGAGTAACTGCTGAATCTGATCCCTCAGCTCTCTCATCTCTACCGGTGCCATCCTATAGGGTGCCCTAGCAATAGGCGCAGTGCCTGGAGATAAGTCTATCACAAAATCGATCTCGCGACTAGGTGGCAACCCTGGAATCTCCTGAAATACATCCGGGAAATCCTGTACAATCGGTATGTTATCCAATGACACAGTAATCACTTCCTCATTTTCCTCCTCCACATGGAACAAATAGGTGCTACCGCCCCCTTTAGAACGTGGCATAGCTACTACATACATATCCTGACCAGGTATGGTAAAAATAATAGATCTATCAAAACAAACAACTTGGGCATGGTAGTGAGACAACCAATCCATCCCAAGTATCACATCATAAGTGTGTATGTCCAGGACCAATAGATTGGCTAGAAATCTGAGTCTACCAATATCTAGTATCAGAGGCCCATCACTCTCATGTATAATAGCTGTATCACCCAATGGTGTAGAAATACCCTGAGGTCTAGTGCATACCCTCGTCCTCATCCCAGACAAAGCAACAAAAGTCCTAGCTACAAATGAGTGTGTAGCACCCGTATCAAATAAAACACGTCCATGCAAACCATGAATAAGAAACTTACCCTCAATAGTCTGAGGTGCCTGAACATCCTGTGGCATGGGGTTATACACCCTGCCATAGTGCAACTGCTGTGGTGCCTGTCCCTGAGTCTGCGGCGGTGCCGGTAAAGCCAGATGTGTCTGTCCTTGAATCCGTGGAACCTGTGGAGCTGGTAGAGGCACTGGCACCCTCTGTCCCTGCTGCATATACTGTCTCTGTCCCTGTCCTTGTCCTGCTTTAGGACACTGCCTGGTGGTATGACCATACTCTCCACAAGTGTAACAACTACCCTGGAAAGTACCAAATGGCCTCTTCTGTCAGTTAGCCTGTGGCTGACCCTGTCCTGCCTGTGGTCCCCCATTCTGTTGCCTCTGAATAGGTGCCCCATTCCGGTGAGCATCTGAACCACCTTTGTGCTTCTTCCAAGGCTGTTGTCCTTAGAACTTGCCTTTGTCATTCTGCCGGTGACCATTGCCATTCCCCTTTTCAGCTGACTGACTAGTAGAGTCTTTATCTCCCCGCTTCTCACTACGAGCCTATCTGATGTCCACAGTCAACTGATACTGTTGTAGAGCGGCGTCTACCACCTGAGCATAGGTAGTATAGGCTGGACTACCTGTAATAGCTCTCTTGATAGACCACATCAGTCCCTTGACAAAACTGTTGCGCTTCTTCTCCTCTGTATCTACCTCCTCCGGTGCAAAGAGAGACAAGCGTGTGAACTGCTGCTCATACTCCGCCACTGTCATGTTTCCCTGCTGCAGACTTAGAAACTCGGTCTTCATAGCTGCCCTGACTGCATAGGGAAAATATTTCTCATCAAAGCGAGCACTGAACTCATCATAAAACAATGTCATCCTCTCCTCTAAGGTGGTAACTGACTCCCACCACTGTAGTGCATCCCCAACTAGCTTGAAAGTAGCAAGCATCTGCTTCTGAACCTCCGTGCACTGAAGCAAACGAAGATGGCGCTCAATGTCCTATTTCCACTGGTGAGCTGCTCTCGCATCGGTTGAGCCTGAGAACACAGGTGGACTCCCCTTTGTGAAAGAGCTCCTAGCCTTTCCCCAAGAATCCGTCTGAACCACTGGTGCTGGTACAGGTGCCGGCTGTACCTGAGGCTGATTCCGAAGTGCAGCTGTTACCCCAGCCTCTATAGCCCGAGTAACGAGGTCATTGGGGTGAGGAGGAATCTCTGGATCTCTGACCTGGTCCAGAGTCTGTTGAACATTCTCATGTTCTTCCTGAAACTGATCCATGTCATCATGAAACCCAAGCCTTTGCTGCTCTTCCTCCATTTGCTGACGCCATAGGAGATATTGTTGCCTACGTGTCGTTCTCCTTTCCTTCCTAGTTCCTTACATGTTCTGTCCATTTCTAGTGTTAACCATCTGTTAACACGAAAAGACAGACGTCAGTACCCCTTCTATACGAACCATAAGGAATACAATGAATCCTAACTTAAGCTCTATTCAAGAGAAAACGCTACGCGGAAGACTTAATACGAAAACATCCTAGAGACACTTGAACCTGGAGTGCTCTGATACCAACTGTGATACCCCTCGGATCCGAGACACGGGTTGATCAGGCCCAGGCCCAAACCCGAGGGAATATCAAACAATTAATATTTTATAATGAACACGGAATACAAAATAAATTAAGAAATGAAATTAAAGCTGGAAGGAACTAAAAATAGAATCCGCAAAATATTATAATTATTAAAATCCATCAAACCCAAACTCCAAAACTCCATCAGTTTACAACTTGGGAATCCATCTCTAGTGGACCCCTATTAAACATCCAAATGGAAGATAGAACAACTGTAATAAACGTCCAGAAATAAAACTATAGAGAGAGCCCTACATCGTCGAAAGAGTGAATAGAGACCTCTGCTCAGCACGAACACGTCTAAGCCTGGAACTGTCGTGTACCTGAAAAAATAGAAGTGGGTTAGGCCCACGCGTAAGTTCTATACTATTAAATCCAAACAGAGGCCCGATACGCATGTACATCCTAAACAATTCAACAATAGCTGATAGTCCGTAAATATATATATAGTCACACTAAAGGACTCTCACTGGACTACAGGCTGGTCTCAACCTGAATGGAGGTAACATGCTAAAACGCACACGAAGTGGGCATATGTACCTATACCTAAACAGGGTACACCTCCAACCATCGTAGCCAGCTACACATCCCGATGCATATACGCTCCCTAGCCATCGGTCCTGAGGCTCAAGCTCATACCGAGGCACCATAACAGTACATATATAAAATCCATCCAAAATCCCTGGTATTGCCGCTCAACAAGTAGTTGCCATGACAATATAAATCCACGGAACTTAACTTTTAGTTAATTCCATCCTTATTCCAAGTAGGTGGGTAATGGTATTGTTTTAAAAACCAAAACCATCCTTAGTATGCCACCGTCCCATACCGGTGCCTACTTTCCAATCCTCCAGTAGTCAATAATACCAATAAATCAAGTATATATCAACTAAATTCCAACATCCAACATTCAATGTTAGCAGTGATAAAATAAGCATTGATAAACAGGGTCACAACAACAACATATACATGCCCAATTTAAGTTATTCCCTTTAGTCTGATCTAAAGACAGAATTAATTAAAACTTCCATTTAACACCTTACAAATGACATACAGATATGTAGGGTATGTATCACAAAATCCTAACCTCCACAGTTGATACTAACTGTGATAATGTAAGCATCAAAACAATATTCACAGTATGTATGTAGACATGCTCAAATTATAGTGTTCCACAAAACCGATCTAGTGTTAAACTCAAATCCTTCTAGTATTTAAGTTCCAACAGTTGCTATTACAGGAGTTAAGATAGCTATCATCTAGACCCATCCTTCTAATAATTTATACTAGCAATGGTAAGGAAAAACGTGAACCACAGAACCACAATGCATCCACAAACATGCTTAGTCTAGGTTGAACAAGCATACAACACTACTGTAACTACCAATTTCATAGCAAAACAGATATCATTTTAGTTTGGTTTAATCTTCATTAATCCTGAAATCATTTAAGAGTGCAAAGAGTATGAAGCCTAAGGGAAAGAGTAAGGATAGAATCTTGCCTCAGAAACTTTTGTTCAAAGTTTCAACGTCGTCTTCTTAAAAAATCCCGGCGAGTTCCAAAACCCGGTTACTGTTCACGGGTATGAAACACTATTCCGGAACTCAAAATCTGATCTCCACCGTTCAGATTGTGCAACACTAAGTCATGAACCTATCCTCCAAATTTTAGCTCGATCGGACCACAGACGAAGCAGGATCGGATGTTTGATGAAATCTGGGCAGAATGGAAAAAAACCTGTGCGACCCAGTTACTGTTCATGAGTACGAATCACTGTTCCTGAGGTCAAACTCTGATCTCTACCATTCAGATTGTGCATCACTGAGTCGTGAACCCCTCCTCAAAAATTCAGCTCGATCGGACCACGGACGAAGCAGGATCGGATGTTTGATGAAATCTGGGCCGAATAGAAAAAAACCTGTGCGACCCAGTTATTGTTCACGAGTATGAATCACTGTTCCCGAGGTCAAACACTGATCTCCACCGTTCAGATTGTGCGTCATTGAGTTGTAAACCTCTCTTCCAAAATTTAGCTCGATCGGACCACGGACGAAGCAAGATCGGAGCTTTGATCAAACCTTGGCAGAATGTGAAAAATTGCATTTTTCCTTCTCCACTTCCATAAAACGTGTGCTTTGTTTAAAAAAAAAACCCTACACAGACGTCTACCTTATACTTATAGAGTTTTCCTAAACCCTAGGTTCATTTAAGTCCAACTCACAATCCTAACCAGCCCATCCAATTAACGTAGAAATCTACGACGGCTATAATATAAAACCCTAATTTATACTGTAATTAAAACCCTAGTTAGATGTATTTACCTAACTACTCTATTCACCATTAAATACTTAACAAATAATCTAATTGAACAAAATAATAATTAGTAAACCTAATTAAACCAAATAAGACACACATAAAATAAGACACACATAGAATATAATTAAACCAATTACACTTAAACCATTAATGCCAATTAAATAATTAAAACACTAACAAGTAATTCCAATCAAATAACTAAACCAATTACACTTAAACCATTAATGCCAATTAAATAATTAAAATACTAACAAGTAATTCAAATCAAATAACTAAACCAATTACACTTAAACCATTAATGCCAATTAAATAATTAAAACACTAACAAGTAATTCCAATCAAATAACTAAAAATAAATATCATTTAAATAAATTAGATCACCACAAAAGAAATAAATTAAATCACCACAAAAGAAAATAATTAAGCACCTAATAAAAAAAATAATGACACATAATCAAATAAAATGCACTTAAATAATAAATTAAATACTATTAAATACCAGGAATATAATTTTTAAATTAGGGGTATTACAGAGGGTCATTGGATGGTCCCTCAGATGAGTGAACACGCTTGGAAAAGACTTTGGGTGCCATTGGAAAGAAGGAATTGGCTCAGGCAATTTAACGAACACCTGGCGTGCATAAAAATTAGGAAGAGAAACAAAAGGGAATTAGAGATGTGGAAACCTAAAAATTTTGACCCTGCAATCAACAATACACAACCCCAAACAATTGCAAATCCTCCACATAATCAATCCCGTCCTCCATTGATCAAAAATTTAGAGAAAGAGAGAAAAGAGAACTTACCAACAATGGAGGAACCAAAAACCCCTTTTTGCTTGATGATGGAAGATTGAGGAAGATGGAGATGGAAGTATGATGGATGGGCTAAGGTAGATGGGATAAAAGAGGAGGAGATGGAAGTAGGAGATGAAAGGTTAAAAAAAGCATGAGGGGTTTGGGGTCGCAGGTTGAGAGAGAGGGAGAGTTAGATTTTTGAAATGAGGCTTGCTTGGGGCCTATTTAATGAGTCAGCGAGGGCTAGCGGACACCCGTAGACGTAGGGCTAGCGCCTGCGGTTCTTCAAGAGTCCGCTGCCCATATTGGCGGGCGCCGGCGGCTTCTTGGCGAGCGCCCGCGGGTGTTTGTCCTCCACTGCCCATTTTAGCGAGCGCCCGCGGATTCTTGGGGGGTGCCCGCAGGAGCTTAGGCTGACACCTACTTGAAGTGATACGGGCCTAACGGAGGCTGGGCCGGGGTTGAAACAGTCCCAAATTTGAAAAGTAAGCTTTTATGGACCCTAGACACCATGTAAAAACCCCCGGAATAAGAATTGGAGCGCAATTGCAAAAGTGATACTTTAAAGGCCCGAATTTCCCGTGATGTTTGGATTAGACGAGAAAATTGCCGGAATGACCTTGAAAAATTCCGAAAATGGTACCGAGACCTTAAAATGACTAAGAAAACCGAATGTGACTTTTGGAACGCAATTCTAAACAATTCTGAAAGAGTTCACAATTTGGCTATACTTAGCTAATTTACAGAAAATTCTTAGCTAAGGCAACTTGAAAGAGGGAAGCTTGGAAGTTGAAAGAATTGCTTCTCATGAGTGCTAAATTTAACGTCGATAGCTAGACGAACCATGATTTTGCATTAGTCTTCATAAATCGGGTCCGTCAATAGGACTTTTTTGACTTTTCGGATCGAGACTATGCCATCAACATAAGGCTTAAGCCGTTGGCCATTAACCTTAAAGAGAGATCCATTGATAGGATCTTGGAGTTTGATTACACTATGAGGATAGACGGATGTGATAACATATGGACCATCCCACCGCGAACGGAGTTTACTGGGAAAGAGTCACAAACGAGAATTGAAAAGCTAAACTTTTTATCCAGGGCAAAAAACTTGTTGACAATGTGCTTGTCATGAAATAGTCTTTGCCTTATAGATTTTGACGCTTTCATACACATCATTTTGGATTTCCTCAAGCTCATTGAGCTAAAATTTGCGAGTAGAATCGGCTTGCTTAAGATCAAAGTTGAGCCGTTTTATGGCCCAATAAGTGCGATGCTCTAACTCAACTGGGAGATGACAAGTTTTGCCAAAGACAAGTCGATATGGTGACATGCCAATGGGCGTCTTATACGTTGTCCGGTAGGCCCAAAGTGCATCGTTTAGTCTTAATGACCAATCTTTGCGGTCCGGATGAACCGTCTTTTCCATAATATGCTTGATCTCACGATTGGATACTTCTACTTGACCACTCATTTGAGGGTGGTAAGGTATGGTAACCTTATGAATGACAGAGTATTTAAGAATGACGGATTTGAGGTAGCGATTTCAAAAATAAGATCCTCCGTCACTGATGATGGCCCTAGGCGTACCAAATCGACTAAAGATGTTCGATTGAACGAACTTGACCACAACTTTATGATCGTTGGTTTTGGTAGCTTTGGCCTCAACCCACTTAGACATGTAATCCACCGCTACGAGAATGTACTCATAGCCATAAGAGGATGGAAACGGTCCCATGAAGTTAATTCCCCACACATTGAAAAATTTTATGATTAAGATGGGGGTCAGGGGCATCATGTCTCTTCTGGATATAGATCCGATCTTTTGGCAACGCTCACATGACTTGCAAAAATTGTAAGCATCCCGAAACAAAGATGGCCAATAAAATCCGCTTTGAAGGACTTTGTCGGCAGTTTTCTTGGCACTGAAGTGTCCTCCACATACAAGTGTGTGGCAGAAATTTAGGACACTTGAGATTCAGATTCGAGAATGCATCGCCGGATGATTTGATCCGAGCAATACTTAAATAGTTTCAGATCTTCCCAAAAGAAAATTTTGACTTGGGAGAAGAACCGGTCTTTCTCTTGTTTAGACCATTTGGATGAAATTTTTCCTACCGCAAGGTAGTTGACAATATCCGCGAACCATAGAAGATTTGTGTGAGAAATCTGAAATAGTTGTTCATCCGAGAAGGAATCAAGAACTACAGCAAATTCAAATGATTTCTCAATGAGTAAGCGAGAGAGATAGTAGGCGACGACATTGTCTATCCCTTTTTATCCCGGATTTCAATGTCAAACTCTTGGAGTAAGAGTATCCATCGAATTAACCGGTGTTTGGTCTCTTTTTTAGCGAGCAAATGCCTAAGAGCGGCATGATCCGAAAAGACAATGACCATAGATCCAAGAAGGTAAGAACAGAATTTATCCAAGGCGTACACCACAGCTAGCAACTCTTTTCAGTGGTGGTGTAATTCAATTGAGCATCAGATAGAGTTTTGCTAGCGTAATAGATGGTATGCGGAAGCTTGTCCACACGCTGGCCCAAAACCGCACCTAATGCATAATCGGATGCATCACGCATGATCTCAAATGGAAGAGACTATTTAGGCGGTTTCATGATTGGGGCTGATGAGAGAAGAGTACGGAGCTTCTTGAAAGCTTCCAAACATGCTTCATCAAAATTGAAGAGTATTTTGCTAAAATCTTTGATGAAGCAGCGATAAAAGCCGGCATGACCAAGGAAGGAACGGATTTGTCAGACAGAATTTGGAGGAGGGAGATTAGAGATCAATTCAAATTTGGCTTTGTCGACCTCAATTCCCCTTTTTAAAATAACATGTCCTAGGACAATGCCTTCTTGGACCATAAAATGGCTTTTTTCCTAACTTAGAATCAGATTTGTCTCCTTGTATCTTTAAAGCACAAGGGATAGATTGTGGAGACAGGAGTTAAAGGAAAATCCAAAGATGGAAAAATCATCCATGAACACTTCCAAAAACTTTTCGACCATATCAGAAAATATGGACATCATGCACCTTTGGAAGGTTGCCAGTGCATTGCATAGCCCAAAAGGCATGCGCCTATAGGCAAATGTTCCAAAGGGACATAGGAATATGGTCTTCTCTTGATCTTGAGGATCAATTGCCACTTAGTTATAGCCGGAATAACCATCAAGAAAACAGTAGTCGCTTTGGCTGACTAACCTCTCTAGGATTTGATCAATGAATGGGAGTGGGAAATGATCTTTCTTAGTGGTAGAGTTGAGTTTTCGGTAGTCAATGCACACACGCCACCCAGTGGTGGTGCGTTCTGGCACGAGCTCGCTCGCTGAATTTTCAATAACGGTGAGGCCAGATTTCTTGGGAACAACTTGAGTGGGGCTTACCCACTTGCTATCTGAGATGGGGTAGATGATTCCCGCATCTAGTAGCTTGATTACTTCTTTTATGACCACTTCCTTCATGTTGGGATTCAACAGGCGCTGTACCTCACTAGAAGGTTTTGCGTCGTCCTCCATATTAATATGGTGCATACAAATAGATGGGTCGATTCCTTTCAAATCAGCCACCGCCCAGCCAAGTGCTTCTTTATGCTCTTGTAGCACCGCTAAAAGGCTATTTTTTTGGTCCTTTAAAAGGTCTAATGCAATGATGACTGGAAGAGTTTGATTTACACCAAGAAACACATACTTGAGGTGGGCCGGGGGCGGCTTTAACTAAAGTTATGGTAGAGATTTCAAGGAAGGGACCAGAGGAGTAGTGGAAAGTTAAGGAAGTGGTTCCCTTGGCACCTTCCAAGGAGGAAAGTCCATGATAACACCAATGTCGAGCAAATAATTTACTTCTTGGATGGATTGGTTGATATCAAAGTTTGCAAAATCAAAGTGAGACATGCAAGCTTCAAATGGATCTTTACTTAGAATAAAGAGGAGAGATTCTTCAACCACTTCATCTACTATATCAATAAGGAAACAATCATCCTCTTCGACCATTTCTCCTCATGGACCTTGCCCTTGAGGGTCAGAGGACATCATCCATGAGTGGCTAGACATCCTCTTGGGGCTAGAGTTAGCCCTAAACATGCTTTCTATTTCTTGATTTATGTATTTTTGAGGGGATTTGTATTGTAATTCATGTCTTGGCACTTTTATATATGTAGATCTTATTTCTTCAATGATTTATGTGATTTAATGCTTCCAATTGATCATTTCATTTTATCCATATGTCTATGTATGCCAGAATAGATGTTCATGTGTTTGTCTCTATTTCTTGTGTTATTGATGCATGTCTATGTGTGTTGATGCTGCAGATCTAGAGATTGTCAAGACACAGTGCTTAATGTCATGTTTTTGTGGTCTATTTGATGGTTCATACTCATTTCTTGATGGATTGTGCCTCTCCCTTAGTTCAATTAATTTAATTTCATGTCATTAGCTTAGTTGTAGTGTAGTTGTTAAATGGGAGGACAATCCATGCTTGTTGTCGATGTTCCATACTTATGAAAAGCAAGTAACATGTATCTCTAACCTTGTGATGTGTTTGCATTGTGAGCTTAAAGAAATGATTAATGGCTTAATTTGATATGTTGTACTATCCACCATATTGTTTAGACAATATATGCTTAATTTATCATCCATGCTTGTTGAAACAACCACACACACACACTTTATTGCAATACATGTTCTTCCCCTCATTAATCATTCATTAAAGGTGTAGAAAAGCTATGCTTAGAGGTGATCTCTAAACCCCAAGATCTCTCTCTATCTTTTATTCTTTCTATTGCATTATTGCTCACTTTAGTTTAATTTACATCTAGTTTAATTCAACCAATCAACCACTATTTTGATCACTCGACCTACTAACCCTAATTTTGATTCCTTAAGCTAGTACAACAACTTAATCCCTTGGGACGATCCCTTCTCACTCATACTACATAGTATAGGTGTTAAGCGGTTTATAAATTTAAATTATGGTGCCCACTTGACACTAATTTCCAAATTCAAAGTTTTGAGCATTGTTTTGTGTGACCACCGGGAAGACACCATAGTTTTTGGCACCATTGCCGGGGAATTGATTGATTGCCAACGTCGTATTTGTGGAATCAATTAGGAATTAGTACTCTTTTGATCGTGTCTTTACTTTGTTTTTAATTTTTGTTACTTATTGTGTTTGTTCTTGATTGACAAGGAGCATTGAGCTAGGAAGCAAGCAAAGGAGCATTCAAGCAAAGGAGCTAAGCAAATAAAGGAAAAATGCTAAAAATTAAAAAAAAAAAAAAAAAAAAAAATTGCTAAGCTAAGCTATAAATTTGGAGTTGAAGTGCTAAAGGACCTTTGTAAGCTTTTCTTTACTTAAGCCCTTAGTTAAATCGTCGGCCCGCGTTGAGGTAATTTACTTTTCTTGCATTTTGTTTAAGCATGGGAGTATGAACATTGTATGTGGAAGAAGTTTGTTAATTATTGATTTGTTGTGAAGGTGATGTGTTTTTGTTATTGCTTGTTGTGTTGCATTGTGCATGTATGGTCGTAGATCATTGAGACCCACTCTTGTCCCTTTAAATTTTCATTTTGAATCCATTGTTCGAAACCCTAGGGGAAGAGGTAGTTCTAGTCAATCCATTTCATCAATGGAAGGACACAATGAGGACCATGTGGAGGACCTTGGTCACATAGACCAACAAGGTATCCTCCACCCCAATGTGCATCATGATAACATGCAAGTACCATTAGGCATGCCAAGGCCATATGTTTATCCACCACAACAACAAGGCCAAGTTCCATTAGGAATGCCAAGGCCAATCTATGCTCCACCACCTCCCATTATTCAAGGCAACCAAGGTGCCCATGTTGCACCTCCAATTACTAATCCTCCCCTTGCTTTACGAGATCACTATGTGCATAATGAATATAATGCACCCACATGCATTCAATTGCCACCATTTAGAGCACATCACTATGAAATTAAGTCACAAACCATTCAAATGCTTCCTAACTGTCATGGACTTCCAAGTGAAGAACCTTACAAGCATTTGGATGAGTTTTTTGAAGTATGTTCCACCGTAAAATATACGGACATGCCGGAAGAGGTCTTAAGGCTTAAAATTTTTCCATTTACCCTTAAAGACAAGGCAAAATATTGGTTTAACAATCTTAGGCCTTTTTCAATAACTTCTTGGGCGGAAATGCAACAAGAGTTCTTAAAGAAGTACTATCCGGTTTCTAAGACCAATGTCATGAGAACCTTAATTCGAGAATTTTCACATGGGGATGGAGAAACATTTCATAAGGCATGGGAACGCTTTAATGAATTGCTTAGGAAGTGTCCACATCATAACATGCCCAAATGGCAATTAGTTTAATATTTCTTTGAGAGCTTATCGGACAATTACAAAGGCATGATTGATACTTCCATGGGTGGCTCTTACATTGATAGGCATAAGGATGACGTGTGGCGTCTTTATGAGAGCATGAGTGAAAATTCTTTGTATCGTACTTTATCTTCGAAGAATGGTAGAAATTCTAGTGGTAGGAAGAGTGTTGGCTTACATCAAGTCGATCACTCCAATGAAATTGCCGCTGAAATGAAATCATTACTTCAAAGGTTTGATTAATTTTTGATTAACCAAAACTCGGCGAATTAAGTATCTTCCTTCCCTAACCATTCTCATCATGCATCTAATGAAACATGTATGACTTGTTCAAGTGTTTTACATTCTACTTACAATTATCCCTATGGACATGTGCAAAGTGAGCATCATGAACAAGTAAATGCTGTTTTTGCTAATCAAGGGAATAACCCTTATGGAAATCATTACAATCCCAGTTGGAGGAATCACCCGAATTTCTCTTGGAAAAACCAAGGGGAGGGCTCAAACCCTTCCCAAGACGGTTTTCAAGGAAAATACATTCCACCTCCATTACAAGGCCATGGTTCCCAAGGTTTTAGATCATCATATCAATCACAAGGAAACCGATTTTCAAATTCTCATTTTCCTAATCAACCATCATATTCCCAAGGAAATGTTAGAAGTCCCGCTTTTAAAGAGAAAGTTTTAACCGCTTTGGGCATTTTGGAGGCAAACACACAATTGCTTCATTCTCCCTCTCAATCCATTGTTAAGCTAGAAACCCAAGTAGGGCAAATAGCTAGCACTTTGAATGTAAAAGAGAAAGGAAAAATCAAAGTGAGACATGCAAGTTTCAAATGGATCTTTGCTTAGAATGAAGAGGAGAGATTCTTCGATCACTTCATCTACCATATCAATAAGGAAACAATCATCCTCTTCGGAAGGATGTTGAGTTGCATGGAAAATGTGGAGTTTGACTTGCATATTTCCAAAGGCGATATCCATTACCCCGGTTCGGTAATTTATCAAAGCATTAGCCGTAGCTAAGAAAGGCCTACCGAGGATCACGGGAATATGTTTCTTTGGATCATGGACCGGTTCTGTGTCAAGAACCACAAAGTCTACCGGGAAGTAGAATTTGTCTACTTTGATGATGACATCTTCAAGAATGCCCCGTAGGTGCTTGACCGATCTATCGGTAAGCTGCAAGACCACGGATGTTGGCTTAAGATCCCCCAACCCAAGTTGTAAGTAAACTAAATATGGAATCATGTTTACACTCGCTCCTAAGTCAAGGAAGGCCCTTTCTATCTTGTTGTCACCAATGACACACGAGATTGTTGGGGTGGGCGGATCCTTATACTTTGGAGGAGTGTTGTACTGAATGATCACACTTACATTTTCAGTTAGTCTTACCGTCTTTGGTAGATGACTTTTGGAAGTGTGCTTTTGAGTACACAAATCCTTAAGAAATTTTGCATAGGAAGGGATTTTCTTGATAGCATCCAAGAGAGGAATGTAAAGACCTCCCACATGTCCTAAATTTTACAACTTTTGTTCCCAAAATGTGTCAACTCTTGGAGACATTAAGGAAACAGAGCCTTAGGCTCATAAGAAGTCTCCATATTTGGGGGCACAAGCTTAGAATTTTCAGTGCTAGACTTTGGATTTTCAGGAGTGAAATTTGGATTAGATGAGATGAGATTTGAATTTTTGGGAGGAAGAACTTTTCCTCTTTTTCTCCATCAACCTTGTTGTCCATAATTCGACCACTCTTAAAGATGGTGATTGTTTGGACTTGTTCATGAGTAGGCCCACTAGGAGGAGGGGCTCCGTCAATCATATGCATCCCTCTAGGATTCTCAAATGGTTGAGCGTGAAGTTTTCCCTTATCTCTTTGAATAAGTTGGTTCATTTAAGTAGCTATTTGTTTGTCCTACTTGATTCTTAAGTTTAGTTATTGACTGAGTATGAGAATGAAACATTTGGAGAGTGGGCTGCAATGATGTCAACAGTTGCTTGTTAGATTCTAACATTTGCTTGTTTAGAGATTCCATCATTTACTTATTTGCAGCGAGAATTTCATCAGTTGGAAACACAATAGGTGGAGTAGAGACATTTGGATTACAGGATGGACGGTAACTTGAAGAGGCCTGAAACTGCCTATTTTGAAACTGAGAAGAGGGTTGATTTTGATGCCCTTGATTTTGAAAATTCAAATTTTGTGGGGCGGGTTACTTCCACAAAAAATTCGGATGATCTCTCCATCCCGGATTGTAGGTATTGGAATAAGTATTATTTCTGGGCCTAGAAAACATAGCATTTGCTTGCTCTTGATTGCTATTAGGAAATTGCTCCGGTGTGGGGCAATCTTCCGAGAGATGAAAAGGGCTAGTACATGATGCATACACCGCACTTGCTGAATTTTGAGACAAGGAAGGAGAGAGATGTAGTGCCATTAATTGATAGAATTTGTGAGCTATGGCATCCACTTGAGAAGATTCTTCCCTTAGTGTCTTTGGTTGACATAGATTGGTGTTTTTTGCATTGGTTGAGGTTGGAGCACTACGGGAATTATGTTGTAATGAGTTTTCACTCAAATTCTCGAGTAAGGTCCAAGCCTCATCCGCATAGACATGAGCATCCCTCCACATGATGAGTCAACCATGAATCTATGGGGGTCGGTTAAACTAGCATAGAAAGCTTGCACCAATTGTCATTTTGGAATTAGGTGGTGCGGACATTTCCTAAGGAGGTCTTGAAGTCTTTCCCAAGTCTCATGAAGTTGTTCCCCATCGATTTGTGCAAAGCTAAGAATAGAACACCTCATTTGGTTGGTCTTACTCACAAGATAGTATTTTTTTAAGAATTCTTATTGCAATTGAGCCCATGTAGTGATAGAGTTTGGAGCAAGGGAGTTTAACCAATATTTCGCCTTCCCTATCTTTTAAGGCGAATAGGAAGAGATGCAAATGGAGAGCATTTTTCAGGGAAGTCCTTAAGCTTGATGGTAGAACTTATTTTAAGGAATTCATCAAGATGCTTATATAGGTCTTCATTTTCAAAGCCATGAAAGGACGGAAGCATTTGAATTGTGCTAGATTTTATCTCATATTGGGCTGCCTTGATGTTTGGCATCACTATACAAGAAAGAGAGGTATAAGTTGTAGGGATGAAATGGTCCCTAAGAGTAATAGGAACTACATTTGGAATTTCGGCCCTATCATTATTGATTCCCTCATTCCCGACATTTTTTTCATTGCCAGCCATTGTATTAAATTCAAGTTCAATTCCTCTTATGTTTGTAGATTCCCTAAGGTTTCTTCTAAGAGTTATTTCAAGCGAATTTATGTCAATGGGAGATTCAAGAGTTGGTAAAGATAATGACCTACGGCCAAACATCAACAACACATTTCACAACAAACACAACAATTCATCACCATAACCTTCACATACGATGTTTCATTTCTCCTCAATTATCAACAAGACAGAAAATAAATGGCCATGACAAGGACCGATGCTTTGCAAAATAATAAAATAGAAATAGCCCTGACAAAGGCTCCACAATTAAATATCTGTAATTTAACCACATGCAAGATATTCACAATTTTGAAACTAGAACTTCGAAAACTTACCTGAAGTCCTCTAGACTTATGATATTTTCAGTTTTCCCACTGCAAGCTTTGAGTACCTAGAATCTCACTAGAATACTTAAAACACAACAATAGTCAAAACCGAATAAGAAAATATTCATAAGAAATAATATTAACAATCAAACCAAAGTTAATCCTTCAACCTCGGTTACAAAACCATTTGCAATCCCCGGCAACGGCGCCAAAAATTGATCGGTCTCGTCGACTATCAGAATAATAATCAACCCTTTGCAATAGCATAAATCATTGTAAAATAGGGCTATTGGATGGGTAAGTCGAACCACTGGGATTGCTAGTTTATAGCAACCAAGGTCTTATAAAATTACTTTTGGTTTGATGAAAGAAGTATGAGGTTTTGTTTGATTTGTCACTTGGTAACTAAAATTAACAATTGCATAAAACAATAATTTGCAAGAAATTAAGAAGGAAGGAACTTAGGTAGAGAGGACTAGGGAAGTGAATCTACTACCTACACTATAAACATGCTAGAAAATGATTTACATGGGAGAACAACATACATAAGTGGCCATGATATGTAGCTACACATGGTTGCTACATTATCTTCAAAAAATTCATTAAATCAAAAGGCAAGAATAACCTATCACAGTTTCACATACTTGAACTACCTAAACTAGGGTGTAGCCTTAGACATGCTCACTAAGCTAGAGATTATCAAACCCTTAATCAAATGATAAAAGCACATGAAATCAAGAATCAAGATTAATCCATCAAAGGGAGGCCCTAAGCTATGGACGAACAAGGCTCTCATAAAACATGCCATTAAAACCATTTTGCAATCTCATTTTCATTGTCACTATAAAAATGCAAGCTATACAATCATGAGAAATCATGATCTAAGACAAGACAAAAGCTTCAATATAATCATTTATAGAGATTTATACCCATTACAACATACAATGTGCTCTAGATTACAAAACTACCACAAATATACATTCTTCCCCAAATTAAACCCAAAACTAAGGCATGCTTAGCAGGGCTTTATCACCTCCCTAGAAAGGGAGTTAGTTACCCATGAATGTAAGAGAGGAAGGAGAAGAGAAGAGGAAGCCTTCCATTTTCACCCCTAAAGGTCAAGAACAACCCACACACTCAAGAACTCAATATTTTTCTCTCTAAAACCTTACAAAATGTGTGTCCTCAATAATACATGCTTCAAGCCTCTTATCTAGCTAAAAATATCCTCCCAACCACTCTATTTTCGTGGCTTATCATCCCTAGAAGAGTGCAGAGCCACACAATAGGTTAAGGGGACAGCATTGGATGAAACAATGCAGCCCATGCACATTTGTCTGCAGATTGGCGGGCAGCCACAGGCTCAGGGCGGGCTCCCGCGGCTTCACGAGGCTACTGGCCATTTTAGCGGGCACCCACGGGTTCATGGCGAGTGCCTGCAGCTTGTCATGGAGGAGCGCTGCGCAACCGGCAGGCGCCCGCGGGTGACGGGTGAACGCCCGCACTTTTCTAAAGATTCTGCCCATTTAGGCAGGCGCTCGAGGGTTCATGGTGAGCGCCCGCTATGCTTCTGGGCTCTACACCATTATGCTTCAAAAACCTATTTTTGCTTGGTCCTCTGGCGCAGTCATCTTTCTTAGCACTTTGCAGGGACAACCATGAGTTCGTTAAGTCACTGGCTTGGTCAAAACGAAGGTTCCTGGCAACGGCGTACTTTAATCTTCAAAAACTTATCAAAGCATCACTTTTAACTCTCTTTGAGGAACCAACCTGAAAATAGACAAAAGCATGCAAATAAAGCTAATATATACAACATAATCAACTAATGGACTTAACTAATGCAAATAAGGGCGCTTGAATATACAATATTCGGCACTTATCAAAATGAAGCCGACTCCATTCAAGTAGAGCAGGCTCTACTCTTGGAAATTCAAATCCAACAGCTGTTTTGACCATTTGACTTTATAGGACTTTAACATTTTGCCCCCAAACGGATATATTCTTCAATAGGGATATAAAAACATAATGCTTGAACATTGTGGGTATGCAAGAGAGCCATAGAGAAACCTACCTTTGGGGATGGAAATTGTCTATCTTTTTTTATAGAAATATCTTCTAGGAATCACCATTGAAGCATTCATTTCATATCATTCATGTGATTCATCTTGCAAACTTAGAGTTGAGCTTTCATTTGAATATTTCAATTGTAACTCTAAGTATAAGAGCTTTGATTTGTATATTTGTCTATTTGAGAGACGTTCATTGTAAGCTTCATTATATATCCATTCTTGAGAGAAGAAGACCAAGAGGTGCTTTTGGCAAGGGAAAGCTTGTTTAAGTTATTGTAAGGGTTCTCTTTCTCAACACATAAAAGAAAGAAGGTGTCTCTCTAATGAGAGGATTTGGTAGAGCTCTCCACCCATAAGAGTGAGCAATGGTTTCTTCTTATCCGTCAAACGAAGAAGAAGCGAGATGGCTTCATTATAAGGTCGGTTCTTCACCCGCAAGCAAGAACATGTAAAGGTTTGCTCTCCACCAATAAGGAGGAGCCGTCGTGGAATCCTTAAGAGGTTTTCCCAAGGCATGGATGCAGGTTGAGATTGTGCCAAACCATGTACATCGTGTGTCCCTTGGTTTGCATTTTCTCTACTCTCTAATCTTTACTCTCCTTACATTTGATTGCATCTTTATTTACTCAATCTTCATATATCAAATGTTTAGTTTATTTTGAGTAGAATAGTTATATAAATCAATTAACTAGTATGTGAAGCTTAATTGATTGTATAAGGAGGATTGTATGAATGCTTGGATTAAGTTGAATGAGTGATCGATTTTAGCTTAGACTATATGTTCTATATTTGATTCATTTATAGCTAAAATGGTATTGTATACCAAGTGTTTGACAAAATGCATATTTAACACATCCTTCACCTTTAGAGTTTATATGCACACCAAGTGTTTGATAAATTTGTTATAAACTCTATGATAATGTGTTTCATGACATTTGCACCTTGAATATTAATCACACAATATTATGCAAATGATAATTCTAAATGATAAGTTGAATTGAACGGATTGAAGCTTAAAGGAATTCATTTATTTGAATCAATGATATTTACACATAGTTGCATGACTAATTAGCATGATTCAATGTACAAAATGAATTGGTCATTTGTTAAAGCAATCTTCTCATGTGTAGCAAGCTCATTCTTTTACATTCCAAATATTAAGTAGTATCTACACTACAACTCATTAGAAAAGCATTCATCACAATGAATCATATTTGGCTCTAAAGTATAAAGACAAATAAAAGGAGCTTAGAGAAGTTAAATTGAAAAAGTTCCATAGTTTGCAAATGACCCTATTCACCCCCCCTCTAGGGTCATTCCTTGGGTAACAATTTTATATCAAATACGTAAGAATACCTGAGAAAAGTCACAAAGAATCTAAGACAACTATTATTCAGTATAGGCTTAACCACTTTCGTAGCAAATGACAACTTCTACTTTCTTGCCACATCAACATAAAATATTGCATGCCATACCAAAATCTACAATGAACCCATCTTCTCTAATGACCCTTTCTCACTACTCTCTCTCCTCTCTCTCTATGTACGTATATATATATATATATATATATATATATATATATATATATATATATATATGTTAACCACTAATTGACTCTAGAGGGGGGGTGAATAGAGTCAATGGCCAATTTTCGCAATTTATGAAATTTGTTTTACAACAACTATTATGCAATGATTAATTGAAAAATTCAAGCAATATAAAGCACAAGTATAAAAGAGATAGAGATAGGAAAATGCAAACAATGAACTCGGTGATTTAGCGAGGTTCGGAAACTCCTACTCCTCGGCTCAAGATCCCCCTTGAGACTTCCCAAATTCACTAGAGCTTCTACTTAATGGTGGAGAGCAAACCTTCAAATTTGAAGCAAGACCTTGCTTCTTTTCCTTGCTAGGAGAACACCCTTCTCCTAGGCTTCTTTTGGGTCACACCAACCCTTACAAGATTGTAGCAAAGTTTGTAAATGAAATACAAGAATCTCTCTCAATAGATATACAAGTGTAAGCTCACAACTAGAGAATATCAAAATATTAATGAAGCTCAAGTTCTAGGATGAGAGAATGTAGTGATGGTTGAAAGTGAAAGCTTAGAGAAGAATTTAAATGGCTTATTGAATGCTCTTGAATGCTCTCTTGAATGTATTATCCAGTGGTGTATTTACTTCAGTAAAATGAGCCTTCTTTATATAGACAACCGAGGCTTAATATGTCTGTTAGAAGTAGTTGGAAGTCTTAAATGCAGAAAAGTGCCGTTGAAGATTCAAATAATCTAGAAGAGCCGGCTCTACAAAAAATTGGAGGAGGCTCCAATAAATGGGAGGCGGCTCCAATAACTGGGAGGCGGCTCCAATTCACAAAATGCATTCTACGACACACAATTTGGCTACTGGAGTGCAAAGAGCAGGCTCCTATATTTGGGAGGCGGCTCCAATCCTTGTGTAAGACTAAGAATGAGACACATCTTGTTCTGTGCACTTCCTATTATGAGAGCATGCATAAGTAAAGTTCATGGAAAGATTTTAGGCCTTCTAAGAAACTGATTTTTAGAGAAAATATGCATGAACCTAAAAACTTGAGCTTCAGAAGATATTCAAATATGCTTTAACATTTAAATCTAAAGCTCTCACCATCCTATCTACCCTTTTCTCCATTCCCTGACCATGATCTTTTAAGCTTGATGAAGACTTGCTTTCTTCCTTGAAATTGTTTGATTGATCTTTGAAGTTTGAGTCTTTCTTTGATTTCTTGCAATCTTTGAGGCTTCATTGAGTCCATAGCTTGAGTACTTGAATGCTTGAAATAGCTCATCTAGCTCATCATATAAGATATGAACTATATATAACTCAATGAAAATATTAGTACATAAACATCATTAATGGTTTGTAATCATCAAAACCTTTAGATAAAAATTCTTAGGCCAACAATCTCCCCCTTTTTGATGATGACAAAACATTGATGTGTTTATTGACAAAGTAGAGTTGTATTTGAAAGAGAGCTCCCCCTATCAATAAGCATATCTAAAGTATTATATCATGCTTGATTTCATTTAACTTTTTACAGAATTTTTTATAAGTCTCCCTTTATAAGTCTCCCCCTATCCATATGCATCAATCAAGATATATATAAAAAGTAGAGTAGGCACATAGCATAGTAGACCCATAACATAATAACACATCTTTCTCCCCCTTTGTCATCTCAAAAAGTCTACTTCTATGAAAGAGAAAATACATGCCAATTCATGAACTATTAGAGAATGAGAATTTAAAGGGCAATAAAATAGGAAATATGTCATTTTATAGATGACAGAAGTCAAAACAGTAGATAAGGAAAATATGAACATAACTAGCAGATGTTAGACAAAAGCATAGATCATGATAAAAACTTCAAAAGAAAAACGACATAAGTAAAAACATAGCTAAAAGAGGCTTCTTCAAAGCAGATAAAACAAGTGAGTGCACAAAAAGAGTTTTTAGATGAGGTGATATTGTTCTAAGTAGAAGGAGGAGGGGGTTCAAGGCCTTTTCGAAAGGCTTCAAAGTCTTCACTGATATGAGTGACAGTCATAAGCACTTCGTCAAGTTGTTGTTGTTGATGTTCAAGAGTGGTTTGTTGTTCTTGAAGAGTGGCTTGATTTTGACGAGAAACATTTAGAAGTTCCAATAAAAGATCATGATTTGAGCGATGTGCAACTGGAACATCCTCATCTTCAGCACTGTCATGGCTTTCATGTTCTTCCTCATCCCCATCATCAACATCCTCAATCTCTTCTCCACGAGCTCTAGCCTCTTCGAATCTTCTTTACCTAGGATAAAACCACATACCATCGGGATCCCTTTTTAGCCCCATTGTGTCTAGATTGAAAGCATCAAGGATATCTCTTGGGCCTAGTTTGGCTGATTCACTTTTGTCAAGTGGAATGTTGTTAGCCATGAAAATGTGAGTGAGAACCATGGCATAGTGGAGTGGAGTGTTTTTCTTTTTCTTGCATGCCAACATGTGATGAAAGATAATGTAGGCCAAGTCAAAATCTTTTCCATTTAAGACACACCAAATCAGAAAGATTTCCATGCGAGAGACTTTTGAGCGACTGCCGGTTTTAGGAAGAATAGAGTATGCAATAATTTTGTGGATCAATTGAGCTTCCATAGTCAATTGTTTGGATTTGACTTCTTTGATATTGGTAGTGCGGGAATCATAGCTCATTTGGCGAATGGCTGCTAGTTTGTCAAAATCTTTCCCAGTGAACCATTTTTGAGGAAAGTAGAATTGAATACCATCATCCATAAAATGAAAGATTTTGGAAATACTTCTAACATCAAGATCGAATTCCACTCCAGCCACATAGCATTGTAACTTCTCTACACCAGGCACTTTCTCAAGGTGGGTGTAGAATAACTGAACAAGTCTTGGATAATACTTGTTTTTCATCCCAACAAATGACCCAAGGCCAATAGCATTAAAGAGTTTGTAGGTGTTGAGGTTGAGGTTATCACAAATTGTGTGTGACAGAACCTTTCCTTTGGCCACTTTCCTATGAAGAAATTCTTTCTCATATAGCCTCTTGTGAGTAGGAGTTCTATATAACTTTGTGGCAGAAATTTGAATTGGACTTGGAGGAGGAGTTTGTTCATTTGGGATAGAGTCATGAGATTGAGTGATCCTAGTTTTGCCACGAGAAGGATTCCTTCTACGGGAGGATGATGCCATGGAAACTCAGTAGGGACCTAAACAAGTCACAATTTAAAAACTAAACTTATATTAATGTTGAAAGATATGGAGGCATTTTCAAAAGACTTTGAACAAAAAATTTTCATATCTAAACAATTTGGAGAACAAAATAATAAATTAAGCTATGTTTGAAAACCCAAAAAAAATTGTGAGCAACAATATGATTGTCATTGGATTTTGAAAAGTGAATTTTGTAATGTAAACTTAGAATGGAATTTTAATGGAATAAAATTAAAAAGGAATGAATTCACAAAGCAACCCCCAAAAAAAATTTGCTGAAAGTATTAATTTTCTAGGGTTTGATAGAAAATTAAGTCTTGAGAAATGTTGAATCAATTATGACAATTCATGTGGAATTGGTAAAATATTATGGAAATGTAAACCCAAGAGGGAAATTTAACTTAATCCACAAGAAAATGCTTAGATTCATGAAGCAGGACCAAAATTTTGGATCAAAATATGACATTTCTAAGGTTTGAACATGTAATGTGAAGGAGATTAAACCAAAATTTTGTTCAAAATTGAAAGCAATTCATGCAACAAAATTCAATTTAAGGTGAGTTTAAAGCAATTCATGGAGTATTACATCAAAGCATGGATCAATACATATATATGATAGATGAAATAATAAAGAAAGGAGAACAAATGAGGTTGAAGTGTTTACCTGAGATGAGGAAATTCTTGCACAACAATGAGAGAAGAATGAATTAGGATGCAGAATAAAGGCCACTTGATATTATATGATGGATGAAATCATTTTGAGACCTTAAAATTTGAAGCACTCATACTCATGGTGAAGGAGCTCTCATGGTTTAGACTCTCTGGAAATGGTGCCTAAAATGCTACTGCCGAGAGGATTTAAGGAGACATATCAGATTGGAGCCGGCTCAAGGGAAATTGGAGCCAGCTCAAGAGCTTTTTGGAGCCGGCTCTTGATTTTTGGAGCCGGCTCTTGATTTTTTGGAACCGGCTCTTGATTTTTGGAGCCGGCTCTTGATTTTTTTGGAGCCGGCTCTTGATTTTTGGAGCCGGCTCTTGATGAGTTTTGAGATATCCCGAGAGTTTGGACATGGATGTAGGTTTTGGGGAGCCGGCTCATGAAATTTTGTGATCCGGCTCTAGAGATACCGAGAGTTAGAATTTGTGATTTTCTTGGATGCAGGTTGGAGAGGCGGCTCTTGAATGAGATGATCCGGCTCTTATTTTCTATAGAGGCGGCTCTTATTTAGATTGGAGCCGGCTCTGTTGCTGCTACTTCACTGCATGACATTCTGCTCTGTGATCATTCCAATTTCTCTTCTGAGTAGACAGAATCTCTCCTCTTGGAGTGGTTTTGTGAAGATGTCAGCTAATTGCTTTTCAGTAGTCACAAAAATAAGATCAATATCACCCTTAGAAACATGATCCCTAAGAAAATGGTATCTAATTTCTGTATGCTTTGTTCTTGAATGCTGAATAGGATTTTTAGAGATGCATATTGCACTTGTATTATCACACATAATAGGAATGTGATCAAAATAGAGTCAAAAGTCTTCTAGTTGTTGTTTAATGTAAAGTGTTTGAGCGCAACAACTACCGGCTGCAATATACTCGGCTTCCGCCATTGATAGAGCTATGGAATTTTGTTTCTTGCAAGACCAAGATACTAATGATTGTCCAATGAAGTGACAAGTCCCGCTAGTACTTTTTCTATCAACTTTGCATCCACCAAAATCAGCGTCCGAGTAACCAACAAGGTCAAAAGATGTATGTCTAGGATAACAAAGTCCCAAGAATGTGGTATAGCTCAAATAGCGAAAGATTCGTTTAACGGCACATAAATGAGATTCTTTAGGACAGGATTGAAAACGAGCACATAAACATACACTAAACATGATATCCGGTCTACTTGCGGTTAGATATAAGAGACTACCAATCATACCTCTGTATTTTTTAATATCTACATCAGTGCCTTTTTCATCTTTATCAAGTTTCAAAGATGAGCTCATTGGAGTATGGGCATGTTTGACTTCTCCAAGCCAAATTTCTTTAGCAAATCTTTAACATACTTAGATTGGCAAACAAAAATGCCATCAAGTGTTTGTTTGATTTGCAATCCTAGGAAAAAAGTAAGTTCACCCATCATGCTCATTTCGAATTCATTCTGCATACTAGAAGCAAACTTTTCACATATCACACTATTGGTTGATCCAAAGATAATATCATCAACGTAAATTTGAATGACCAATAAGTTGTTATCGATGGTTTTAGTGAAAAGAGTATTATCAATTTTACCTCTAATAAAACCGTTAACAAGTAGAAAACCACTTAGTCTTTCGTACCAAGCTCTTGGAGCTTGTTTCAAACCATACAAGGCTTTTGATAATTTGAAGACATGGTTTGGGTAATTATAGCTTTCAAAGCCCGGTGGTTGATCAACATATACTTCTTCTTCAATGATACCATTTAAGAAAGCACTTTTTACATCCATTTGATATAACTTGAAGTTCTTATGGGATGCAAAAGCAAGGAGCATTCTTATAGCTTCAAGTCTAGCTACGGGGGCAAAGGATTCCTCATAATCAATTCCTTCTTCTTGATTATATCCTTGAGCAACAAGCCTTGCCTTGTTTCTTACTATGATTCCCGATTCATCCTTTTTGTTCCTAAATACCCATTTTGTGCCAATGATAGTTTTGTCTTTAGGCCTTGGAACCAAAAGCCAAACTTTATTTCTTTCGAATTGGTTAAGTTCTTCTTGCATGGCCAAAAGCCAAGATTCATCATTTTCGGCTTCATGAATATTTTTTGGTTCAAGTTGGGAAACAAAAGCTACATAATTGCAAATATTACTCATTTGAGATCTAGTTCTTACACCTTTAGATGGATCACCGATAATTTGATTTATTGGATGATTAAGCACTTGCTTCCAAGCTTTAGGAGGAGTGTCTTCATGAGAGTGACTTTCTTTTGGAACATCTTTGGAGAGATCTTTATGAGAAGGACCATTTAAATCAAGATTTTCAACATTCTTTTCAATCTCAACCACATCTTCATTTTCATCCAATGAGCATCTAAGAGGGGATAATGGTGATTCATCAAATACAACATGTATTGATTCCACAACCACTCGTGTTCTTTTGTTAAACACTCTAAATGCTTTGCTACGAGAAGAGTATCCTAGGAAAATACCTTCATCTGATTTAGGTTCAAATTTTCCTAGATTATCTTTGTCATTTAACACGAAGCATTTACACCCAAAGACTTTAAAGTATCCAATATTTGGTTTCCTTTTGTTCTAAAGATCATAAGGAGTCTTATTAAGGAGTTTTCTAATGATGACTCTGTTTATGACATAGCATGAGGTACTAACAGCTTCGGCCCATAGAGATCTAGGAGAATCATGTTCATTTAACATAGTCCTAACCATTTCTTGGAGAGACCTATTTTTCCTTTCAACAACTCCATTTTGTTGAGGAGTTCTAGGAGCCGAAAGATTATGATTGTATCCATTTTCATCACAAAATCTTTCCACATCTTGGTTATCGAACTCTCTACCTCTATCACTTCTAATGGACTTGATCTTACATTCTTTTTCGTTTTTGACTCTCTTACAAAATTTAGTAAAGATTGTATGAACCTCATTTTTATGTGTAAGGAAAAATACCCAAGTGAATCTAGAGAAGTCATCCACAATGACAAATGCATAGAGTTTTCCACCAAGACTAGCAATTCTCTCCGGACCGAATAAGTCCATATGAATTAATTCTAATGGTCTTGAAGTTGTTATATCCTTTTTCCTTTTAAATGATGACTTGATTTGCTTGCCTATTTGACATGCGCTACAAGTTTTATCTTTAGAAAAATTAGTCTTTGGGAGGCCTTTGACCAATTCATTCTTAGATAGTTTTGAAATCAAATCCA
Organism: Cornus florida; assembly: GCF_030987335.1. Classification (NCBI taxonomy): domain Eukaryota; kingdom Viridiplantae; phylum Streptophyta; class Magnoliopsida; order Cornales; family Cornaceae; genus Cornus; species Cornus florida. The sequence continues at coordinate 14,509,760 of NW_026775581.1, read as the reverse complement.
TACTAGCATGACCTAACCTTCTATGCCACAACCAACTATCCTCATTTGAGGATACAAGACACTTGACATCTTGATGTGTAGTTCATATAAAAGCAAAGAATATACATTACCATTTCTTAGAGCGTGGAAAACTTCAACATTATCCTTTTTGACAGTGCATTTGTCCGACTTAAACAAGACATCATATCCTTTATCACATAATTGGCTAATACTAAATAGGTTATGTTTTAAGCCCTTAACAAGTAACACATCATCAATAGATAGGGAGGAGGAGATACCAATAGTTCCAATGCCAATGACCTTGCCTTTTGAGTTATCACCGAATGTGACGCTTCCTCCTTTATGAGGTTTGATGGAGTGAAATTTTGATTGATCTCCCGTCATATGCCTTGAACATCCGCTATCAAGAAACCATTTGTCCTTGGATAAATATGGAGACTTCAAGCAAACCTACAAAAGGAATTTGAATAATCTTCTTTTGGTACCCATATTCTCTTGGGTCCATGAGAGTTAGGAAAAGGTGTATAAGTCCCTTTAATAACCCAAACTTCTTTTGTCCTACATGGCCTAATAGGACAATGATTGATCTTATGTCCTATTTTTTTACAATAATTACATTGTGGACTAAAAGAGGAATTTTTAACAAAGTAATTGTTCAAAGGTTCTCTCTTTTTCAATAAACAAGAGTCTTTGTTGTGAGGATCAAATCCAAGTCCATCCTTGGCCTAAGCATTTCTTTGCTTTCCAAGTATGAGACCCAAATTTTCTCTACCTTTTGTGAATTTTGCTAAGGTCTCAATTTGATCTTCAATCATAATTTTTAATGATTTATTTTCAGAAATTAAATCTATTGAAACCGATTCTTTAGCTAATTCTTTTTCCTTTTTCAAAGCTTCATTTTCAAGTTGAAAATTTTCAAGGTTTTGAGAGATGATATTCTTTTCCCTTTTTAGAGTAGCACATTTTTGAACCATTTTGCCTAATTCATCATGCAATTCTCTAAAGGCATCTAGCAAGTAATTGTGTGCATCAACTAATTCATCATAAGTAGTTTCCAAATTAAATGAGTCATGATTAGAAATTACCTCATCGTCATCGGCCATGAGACAAAGATTAACCAATTCATTGAGTTCATCGTCACTTTCGGATCCATTTGAATCATCATCCTCCCATGTAGCTTGCATGGCCTTTCCTTTCTTTTTCCTTTCCTTTTCATTTTTGTAGGCATAACAATCGGATTTGAAATGCCCCGGTTTTCCACAATGGAAGCAAGTAGGTGCTTCTCTTTTTCCTTGCTCACTAGATGACCCATTTCTTTTGAAGTTGTTGCTCTTTTGGAACTTCTTCATTTGAAGGATTCTTCTCACGGTTTTGGTAATGAGAGCAACTTCTTCTTCTTCTTCATCATGAGGAGCCTTATCAATTGCAACTTCTTTGGTAGTAGCTTGTAGAGCTATATCCTTCTTTTGAGTTTCTTCATCTCTATCATTCATTTCTAGCTCGTAAGCCATTAATGAACCAATGAGTTCGTCAATGGGAAGTGTGTTAAGATCTTTGGCTTCTTGGATGGCGGTCTTCTTTGCTTCCCAATTCTTTGGCAAAGATCTAAGGATTTTTCTTACATTGTCGGATGATGTATATTTTCTTCCAAGAGCTTTCAAAGGATTAACAATGTTAGTAAAACGAGAGTACATTTCACTAATAGTTTCTTTGTTATTCATGGTAAAAAGTTCATATTTATGGACAAGCATATTCATTTTGGATTCCTTAACATGACTAGTACCTATATAGGTAACTTCAAGTTTATCCCAAATTTCTTTAGCCGTTTCGCAATCCGAAATTCTATTGAATTCGTCTTTGCTTAAGGCACAATAGAGATTAGTGATAGCCTTGACATTACATTGTATAAGCCTACGGTCATTGAGGGTCCATTCAATATCGGGTGTTGGAACATTTTCTCCCTCTACTATCTTGGTTGGAACATGGTCTCCTTTTTCTATGGCTTTCCAAACATCTACATCTATGCCTCTTAAGAATGCTCTCATTTTGATTTTCCAATAGTTGTAGTCACTTCCATCAAACCAAGGGGGTCTATTGTTAGATTGACCTTCTTGATGAAAATTTGTATTGGCCATGATCGTTCTCTAAGATGATTAATCTTTTTCTAGAGATTAGGCTCTGATACCAATTGTTAACCACTAATTGACTCTAGAGGGGGGGTGAATAGAGTCAATGGCCAATTTTCGCAATTTATGAAATTTGTTTTACAACAACTATTATGCAATGATTAATTGAAAAATTCAAGCAATATAAAGCACAAGTATAAAAGAGATAGAGATAGGAAGATGCAAACAATGAACTCGGTGATTTAGCGAGGTTCGGAAACTTCTACTCCTCGGCTCAAGATCCCCCTTGAGACTTCCCAAATTCACTAGAGCTTCTCCTTAATGGTGGAGAGCAAACCTTCAAATTTGAAGCAAGACCTTGCTTCTTTTCCTTGCTAGGAGAACACCCTTCTCTTAGGCTTCTTTTGGGTCACACCAACCTTTACAAGATTGTAGCAAAGTTTGTAAATGAAATACAAGAATCTCTCTCAATAGATATATAAGTGTAAGCTCACAACTAGAGAATATCAGAATATTAATGAAGCTCAAGTTCTAGGATGAGAGAATGTAGTGATGGTTGAAAGTGAAAGCTCAGAGAAGAATTTAAATGGCTTATTGAATGCTCTTGAATGCTCTCTTGAATGTATTATCCAGTGGTGTATTTACTTCAGTAAAATGAGCCTTCTTTATATAGACAACCGAGGCTTAATATGTCTGTTAGAAGTAGTTGGAAGTCTTAAATGCAGAAAAGTACCGTTGAAGATTCAAATAATCTAGAAGAGCCGACTCTACAAAAAATTGGAGGAGGCTCCAATAAATGGGAGGCGGCTCCAATAACTGGGAGGCGGCTCCAATTCACAAAATGCATTCTACGACACACAATTTGGCTACTGGAGTGCAAAGAGCAGGCTCCTATATTTGGGAGGCGGCTCCAATCCTTGTGTAAGACTAAGAATGAGACACATCTTGTTCTGTGCACTTCCTATTATGAGAGCATGCATAAGTAAAGTTCATGGAAAGATTTTAGGCCTTCTAAGAAACTGATTTTTAGAGAAAATATGCATGAACCTAAAAACTTGAGCTTCAGAAGATATTCAAATATGCTTTAACATTTAAATCTAAAGCTCTCACCATCCTATCTACCCGTTTCTCCATTCCCTGACCATGATCTTTTGAGCTTGATGAAGACTTGCTTTCTTCCTTGAAATTGTTTGATTGATCTTTGAAGTTTGAGTCTTTCTTTGATTTCTTGCAATCTTTGAGGCTTCATTGAGTCCATAACTTGAGTACTTGAATGCTTGAAATGGCTCATCTAGCTCATCATATAAAATATGAACTATATATAACTCAATGAAAATATTAGTACATAAACATCATTAATGGTTTGTAATCATCAAAACCTTTAGATAAAAATTCTTAGGCCAACAATATATATATATATATATATATATATATATATATATATATAATATACACACGCACGCATACACATATATTTATATAAATATCATCACCAACCACCAATCACAACCCATCCCTTTTCTCTACTCCACTTTCTCTGTACAGATTTTAATTCACTGGTTATGACTTTGAAACCTTAGAGCATCTCCAACCATTGTGTATATTTTTTTTTTTTTTGTAAATCTGATGTGTCATGATGGATTTATACAAAAATTTTGAATTATTTAATTTTAGCTACAACGGTTGTTTTATACCTTTTGTGTAAAAATATATCTTCCAATAACAATCAACCATGTGTTATGTCAGGACCCCACATAATTTTTACAAACCTACTTAATAGATGGTTGATTCTTTAATGGAATGAGAAAGGAAATATGTTGATTTGGTAGTGTAAAAAGGTTGTGTAAAATACACAACCCTTTTACACATTGGTGATGTGGCAATGTATCTTAACAGACTACTGGAGATGGAAAAAATTTACACATCATAGGTGGCAGTGTATATTTTACACAAAAGGGTATTTTAACATACCGCTGGAAATGCTCTAAGAAATGATGCATATACCAAAACTCCAACAAACAACTGGATTGAGATGTTATTGAAGCTCATTAGAACACTGAATTCGAGTCGATGATCACTAGAACAATTGGGTCTACAAAGAGGATCGTCGGAATAGATGGTACGGAATGAAGCTTGGCCGGACTTAGACGTTATTAAAGCTCGTCGGAACTGTTGTTTACCGTGACTGTAACATGCTGGAACTGAGTTCGCCTGACGTGGATGAACGGGAAGCTTGCTAGACAGAACTGGGTTAAGGTAGATGGAAGCTTCACCGAGGTGGGTCTTGATAGCTTGGAGCTCGCCATTGGGTCAGTCAAAGTTCACCGAAAATGGATAGGCGGAGCTAGCTGCTAGGTATGTCTTCACCGAAGTAGAAGGATTCAGCCAATTAATGGACTATGGGAGAAAAAAGATTAAGAACTTATTAGTATGTGGTGGTCGAGGGTGGTGTTGGATTTTTGTTCCCCTTCATACATTTTAATAGTCCCTAATAAGAATAATTGGTAATTACACTAGTGGTGGGTAGCAGTGATGGTCAAGGACGGAGCCATTCAAAGGTCAGTGGAGGATTTGCCCCCACTAGCTAATTTATTTATTTTTACTAATATAACCAATTAATTTATATTTTTGATATATATATCTACAAAATTACACTATCACCCCATTAGAATTATTAGAAAATTACACCATTGCTCATCTCATACAATTTTTTTGCTTCGACCCTAGGGATCGGGGTGGGTGGTTGGAGTGATATGGAATCAGAAAGTGGTAATGATATCGAGAAACAATGAATAGAGAGAGAAATAGTATACTTATATGAAAAGGACATTTAGACCAATATGGAGGGTATATGTGTAAATGAATCAAAAGTGGCAAAAAGTCATTTTCGGCTACTCAGTGTAGTTTAGTTTAGTTTAGTTTAGTTTAGTTTAACCCCTCTACCATTTTGGCAACAGTGCTTAATTAAATTTTCTCAAATTATAAATCTCAAACTTTCAAAATTGTTTTATATCAATCAATTGATAAATCTAAGGGAGTTATTATTATTCAGTGCAGGCTCAACGGCTTTCCTAGCAAATGACAACTTCTACTTTCTTCCCACGTCAACATAAAAAAAATGCCGTGCCCATACAAAATCTACGTGGCAGCATATCATTAGCCAATAACTATAACCGGATGGATACCGAATCAATACTCTACACTTGTTTATAAGTGTTCCATAAATATAACCACCATCCTCTTTCTTTCCCAACGTCCCAAACATAGTTTCTGTTTCCTTTCACTTTTCCTTCTTTTTCTCTCTAGAGTGAGAAAAAATAAAAATGGAAGAAAACACTCGCAACAAGACGTACAAGAGATCAATGTCGGACACCGAGTCACAGGCGAGTCAGATTGACTCGTTTCACTCACCCCTCAGATCCGAGTCCCCACTCCGATCCGACGACCCCGAACCACCGCCCGACAAGTCGCCACCGAAGCCACCGCCGTCCAAATCGATCGTTTCCGTCGACAAGCGCTTCTCTCCCCTCCGATCTCCCCCTCAGAACCACCAGAAGCCGGAGAATTTGAATTTCCCGGCGGATTCGACGCCGGGAGATGCTACAGTGAAGCCGGCATCGCCGGTGGTGGTGATAAATCGGTCGGTGAAGGAGGATATGGCAGCGGGAGTGACGAAGGTGGGGGCGACCTTCGGAGGGAAGGGGTTTGCCGGTGGGGAGGACGGCAGTGGTGGTGGTGCTGGTGCTGGTGCTGGTGCTGGTGCTGGTGCTGGTGGGGAGAGGAGGTCAAGGGCGGCGGTGGCGGCGATACTGAAGAGGTCGAGGAAGGAGGTGGTGGTGAAGAGGGCTGCCTTAGGGTTTAGGGTTTGTGAGGTGATTTTGTGCTTGATTTCGTTCTCGGTCATGGCTGCGGATAAGACTCAGGGATGGAGTGGAGACTCCTTTGATCGCTACAAGGAATACAGGTCTGATTTTTCTACATGAATGATGAATGTGTATATGTATGTGTATTTTTGTTTTGTGCATATATAATGACATACTACATAATTGATAGTCACTCTAAATTGATATAATTCTATGTAATATAAGCTGTTTCTTATAAGCTGTTTCTTTCCCCTTTTTCCTTTCTAGGGCTTGTCTTGGGGTTGTGCAGTATAATTTTCACTTTTGTTACTAGTACTATTGTGCATATTTGAAGTTGAACTCATTAATTTACAATTGTGAGATCATTGAAATTAAACTTCATTAGCTACTCCTTAAGTCAACAATTTTACATTTGGACAAATTTCTCTATTTGAAATATGGTAAATATTGGGTAGAAGCTAGAATCTTTTGAAATTCAGCATCTGAATTTGTCTATAAATTTTTATTTTTTTAAATGTTCTGTTGAAATTGGTATAAATGTGGATGTTGAAACTTCCAAAATTATGCGCAGTAAGAAATGAAATGACAGGAGTTTATTCGTGAAATGGTTGAATTTGTAAATAAAATGAGAGAAATGCGACTAAGATAGCTTAATTGAGTGTAGTGGAATACTAATAACTGTTGCAACTGTGTGAAATAGTGGCTTGGTCTTCATTGAGAGTAATGCTAAATTGCTAAGGGAAGGAACACGTAGGTCTAAATAGTAAAGAAATACGAAAGTGTGTAATTTTTAACTGATGAAATAGGATTCCTGTAATCGGACATAAATAATTGGAGCAAGATTTTTTGTTGACTTTAGCAGGTCTAAAGTGGTCCAAATTCCAAAAGCTTTATTCTGATAAATAGATCTCAAATGGATTGATATGGTTTAATCATTTAAGTTGTGCAGTTTAAATTTATATTTTAATGGTGGAATGGTTGGAGCTTTTATATGTGGATTTAAAATAACAAGGTGCTGGGGTTATATGAAACCCACTTTTAGAAGGATTCAGTTGCAGAGGGATCCCAAAATTAATCTTCCCTACGCCTATGTGTCTACTCTCTTCCCTTGGCTTTCTTTATCCAATTTGAACAGTCAACTTTTCTTATATATTTATGAGTTGAACACAAAATCCCTTCATTTTATATTTATCCAAAAAATAAATAAAAAATGTAATAGAATTTTGAAATATATTAGGTTATTGGAACTTACGAATTAGCAATATGGCAGTAGTTGTCAATCATTGTTTATTCTTCAACTTGTTATTTTAAGTCTCCAAGGAGTCTTGGACCCAAAAGCATCATTGATTATTCTTGTTTTATTTGTAGTTCCTCAATGCTCTGATGCTAATCTTTTTCCTTTTTCTTTTTCCCAACTCTTAAGAACGTCACAGTTTACTAATTTAGGAACCTACTTTTAACTCAGGCCTGGATTGTATAAGGCGTAACTTATTTTTGTCCATTAAATAAACAATTAAAGCTCATTTTTAAAACTCTTTTTAGGTCCGACTCATATAGGCTCGTTAATGTAGTAATAAACCATCAAACCCATATCCGATACCTTTGTTCAAATCGTAACCCTATAGGCCTCTTTTATCTCTGAATAAAAATCCCATCTCCTACTTAAAAATAAAAAATATAAATAAATAAAAATATCATCTCTCACTAAAGAGACCCAATCCAACTTCCTAATCCCAAGCTTATATCCATCCTAATCCCCCAAAATATCTTAAATCTCTCTCTTTCTCCTATATCTCATAGCTCTCTAATACCCAAACCGTAACTGACTCGCCATTTGAGAAAACTTATGTGCTTCCTCCCTCCCCCTCCATTATTGGTAATCTGCAAGTGAGTTGCTCTTTACTCTCCCCCATCTATGTCCTCTATATCCTCATGTGGAACTCTTAATGTCTCATCTCTGTTGCCTACTGCTATTTTAGATCTGGAATCTCTCATCTCTAATGTCATATTGCACACTCTTATCTATTCCTTTAATTAGAATTAATGAGGAATGAAAGCACGTGGCCAAAAATAAATAAATAAATAAATAAAATTGAAGGAAGCTTCAAAATGATGGGATAGGGATGGCACATTGAATTGGTTGGCGGCTGGCAAGTTTGGCACTCATCTTGTAGCTGCTGGAAGCCGATTTGGCAGTCGATAAGCAAACATTCATTTATCTATTGAGCCTTCAGTTCTTGTTAATCCTGTTGAGAATAAGATTGTAAAATTGCAATTCTGTGGCAATTGAGAATTGAGGATGTCAATTAATTATTTACAAGCTCGAGTTGTGCGAAGCTCAAGCTTGGCTGAACTATGCATAGCCGAGTCCAAACTGGGCCTTCCAAACGTGATCTGAGCCTGAACAATCCAAAGCTAAACTCCTTTCAACTCAATTCATTTGCAACTATTGTTTTTATTTGCTAGTTGGCACCTACCAACAATTTCTGTTTGCATTAGCACTCTCCACTATTTCATATTTAGTTCAGCAAATATAGTTAGTTATTCTACTCTTACTAGGTCTTTTAAGCTGCAAGTTTTGAGCCCAAGTTACTGGGAATCTAGTTAATGATTCCATTCAATCATGTATTAGTTTTTCTATTACTCGAAGATATTTGGTTTTCCCAGTACCCACTGAAAACAACTTGGTTCCTCGGGCTTTAATAATCTCATATGTAAGAATATGACTTCTTCATTATTGATATGAATTGTTACCTATCATTCGTGGCATCCGGTTATAGGGTCAACAAAAAGATCATTCATACTCTTGGCTTCCGTGGGATGCAGCTGCCTCTTTAAACGTATAATTTCTTTCGAACTCTTTTGACAATTCGTAAATGATTTTTTATTTATTTTTAAATCAGTGAGGTATATTCTATTTTCAGTCCTTCCTCGACGCATCAACATTAACACTATGATGAATCAGAATCAGAGATTTGAACATTCTCTACTTCTTGCTTTGACAAAAAGAAAATTGAACTATTATCATCATTATTTTTATTTGTACTCCGACATTTCTTCTCTATTAGTTAAAATTAAAATTCTTAGACCCAATATTAATCCACATTACTTGTAAATCCTTAGCAATTAATTTGTTTAATGCAACAGAACTGATACCATTGACTGAAGTATTGCCTTCCAATGATGAAACAATTTTTATTTATACCACAATTTTTCTCGTTTGATACAAATGATGAAACTCGTATTTTGTTTTATTGTTTTCCTGTTTGCTCTTCCTTTTTTCTTCTCTAGAGTGATTTTATGTGATGATGGAGCTTGTTTGATGACAGGTATTGTCTAGCTGTGACCGTTATTGCATGTGTATATTCGGGGTTTCAAGCATATGATCTAGCCTACCATTTGATCACTGGGAAACATGTTATCTCTCACCACCTCCGCTATCACTTTGATTTCTCTATGGACCAGGCAAGTAGTTAAATCTTCATTATATATCAGCCATCTTTTATGTTGGTGATGTGCACTTTATAACAGATGAGCAGATAACTTGAGGAGAAAAAACATAAAGAGCAGGTGTAGGTTTATGATAACTTTGGCTTTAGTGGTAATTGTGTTTGATCCATCATAGATTCAGTTTGCTTCACCATAATAACATGCAACGACAGTTATGAAGGAAGTAAAAGTAGTACAGCCAAATCACTACAAGATCTTTTGTGATTATATTCTTATCATTACTTGACCTTGATTTATGCAACATCATTCAGAAATCACCTTTTAGGCTTGACATCTAATTTCTAACAACAGAATTTTAAGTTTGTATGTTTATTTACTGAAGGAATGCTTTGTTTGGTTGATGTCTATTGCAGATACTGACATATCTTCTTATATCGGCATCGTCATCAGCAGCCACCAGGGTTAATGATTGGGTGTCGAACTGGGGGAAAGATGAGTTCACAGGGATGGCAAGTGCATCTGTCGGGATGTCCTTCCTGGCTTTTGTTGCCTTTGCCTTAAGCTCCCTCATATCTGGTTACCATCTCTGCAACCGCAACATTACTTGATCTTGAAACCGGTCCCAACCATATATTTCTTGGTTTTAAAATTGGGAATACGACCGATTCTAAAGTTGTACAGATCGAGACATTATATAATAGATTCATTAGCAATTTTTCTTCATAAATGTGATAGATTCAGTTGTGCTTCTCACTACACAGGAGGTGAAATAAGATTCTATACATCTGGTGCTTGTATATATCTTTGGAATTGAAATTAGTCTTGTATATCTCAGAAAACCATATTAGTCTTCATTGCATTTGAGGATCATCTGTTTCATCTTCTTCCTCTTTCTGTGGGCATCAATGAATAAACTTGTCCCTTTCTTCTTGCATCAATTGAATTGTGAAAGTACTCATTAGAGATTTGCAAACATAAAGATCCAAACATCCTTTTGCTTCATCCCAACCTCTCACTCTTTCTATAAATAGAGGTGTTGCAAGAGGAAGGAGTCCTCGGTCAACACAACATAACTTTAGATCTAATTTAACTTGGCGTAGTTCTTAGCTCAGTTGGCTTAGCTACCTAGCTTAGTTAGAGCTGTTTCCTGTTTGGCATAGAATAAAGCTCTTTTGTCAACAGAGGTGTCAAAAAATTGGGGTTACTGAAAAACTTGTTAGGTGTTAATAAGTATTTTTATAATTAAATTATTTTAAAATTTGTTGGGTAATTTACATAGATCTCCCTCATGGTTTGCCATAATTACATGGATCTCCTCTGTTTGTTTGGGAATTTATTCGAACTTCCCCTAACAATGAAAATATCTTTCACGGACCTCCCTTATGTGTGATGGATCGTCAAACGGACCTGTCATATTTACTAAAATGCCCTTACGTTGTCATCTAAAAGTACTAAAGTACCAATATGCTATTAACTATGCATGACGTCACTGTATCAGTTATACACAATTGCCTTATACATATCCTTTTGGAGGAAAAATTGCCCTCCATTGTACATTTGTTTCCCAAAGCTGATGCCCTTTCATATGCCTAATCAATATTAGATCATGCAAGTTAGGGTTTTATATCATTTCAACACTTTGAGAGAAAGAGACAAAGATTATTTATGCTCTGCCAAACCCAAAGTTTGCATTGATAGAGACCGGGATTTACCAAAGATCGCATCAACAAACAATTTCGCTTTCTATATTCAGCATCAAATCCAAGTTCGTTTATGCAAAAAATGAGTTAAGGTTTGCGCGACATCGCATGAAAACAATTCGAACTCCAACCTATTGATCTGCGACATTGAAGTGCTCTAGGTTAAAGGTATGTGGAAATTTCTACAATATCTACTTGATTTTTTTGCAAAATCAAAATGTAAAAGTTAGGGTTTCGATGTTTCTTATTAGTTTAGGGTTTCTATTTTTTATTACTCTATATTTAGTTTAGGGTTTCTGTTTATTATTACTCTATTTAGTTTAGGGTTTTTATAATTGCAATTCTGTCTAATTTGGGGTAGTTGTTCAGTTCATTGTTTGGGGTAGATTTTGTTTATTTTTTGTTTATTATTGGTTTTTTTTTTTTTTTTTTTTTTTTTTAATTGTTACAATGGAATCAATTCATGATATTATTGTTCACTATGAGAGGAACCTAACTTTTATAACTGATGTGGATTCGGATTTTTATAGCATCTTTGATATTATTAAAGATGCAACAGGAGTAGCTTTATCTCGTATTCCACCTATTGTCCCTTTGTCACTGTATTTGTCTTGTGTTGTTCCTGGGTCTTCTCCTAGAATGCCTATGGATAGTGATAAAGATGTGTTAGAGATGTTTAAAGTAAATGTTTGTAAGAGATTGATAGACTTGTATATTGACAAGGTTGTCACTGATGTAAGTCTTGAATTTAGCTCAATTGAGACCATGGACTTTGATGATAGGAACTTTGATGATAGGAACTTTGATGACAGTAACTTTGATGATAGTAACTTGGATGATAATGAGACAAATGTCAATGACAATGATGCCAATAATGTGAGAGACAATGAGACCAATGTCAATAACAATGATGACACTAATTTGAATGCGACGAACCTAGTTTTTCAAGCCAGTGCGTCTTGTGATGAACCGAAGATTGACCCGATAATAGATTTGAATGCGGAAGTGAAAACAGAAAACAAGACTCTAAGAAGTCAAAGTGACCTTTCATGAGGTTGTGGAACTCAATGAGAAATGATGCTGAAGCAAAAGATCGAAAATATGACAAATAAGCCCCCAGGGGCAAAATGCTAATTTTCTAAAAATATGAATTCGGGTGCCACCGAGCACACTGCTGGAAAGATAACGAAAAACTAATCAAGATGGACTCAAGAATCACATGATTCGGAGTTCGGACGAAGGAGAAACGGCATGACGAAGAAAAATAAGCACTTAAGGCTAAAAGGGTAAACTGGTAACTTTTTAGGAAGATACGAGTGCAACCCAGCACACCGTTGGAAAGATAGCGAAAAATTAGTCAAGTTAAAAAAAAGTTCACTCGATTTAGAGTCCGGACGAAGGAAAACGAGTGAAAACAAGAATCGACGTCACAACGTTGAGACGAGCACCCCACGAGCATCCTGACATGCTAGGGGAAGAAAAAAGGCTCAACCAGAACTGAGAGCCGAAACGAGGTCCGAAACGACTTTTTCTGGAAAAACACAAAGAAGAAAACCCCTTAAAATCGAGTTTTCTACCCGACTACATGGAAGAAAATGAAAAAACCTCACTTTGAAATACATAAAATGTCCCTAGATCAGAAGAGGTCAAGAGGGCCAAAAAGAACTGTTATAGTAACTGTCCACATTTGAGAGCAGAAAAGGGCTATCAAACAATTTTTTCTGGAAAAACACGAAGTAGAAACCCCTATCGAAATCAAATTAAGAAGAAACCCCTCCCGAAATTGAATTTTCTACCCAGCTACGCGGAAGAAAATGAAAAAAATTCACTGTGAAATACCTAAAATGCCCCTAGATCAGAAGAGGTCAAGAGGGCCAAAAAGAACTACTACATTAACTGTCCACATCTAAGAGCAGAAACGGGCTATCAAACGCATTTTTCTGGAAAAACACGAAGAAGAAACCTCTCCCGAAATCAAAATTTCTACCCGGCTACGTGGAAGAAAATGAAAAAAATACAATGTGAAATACCCGAAATGCCCTTAGATCAAAAGAGGTCAAGAGAGCCCAAAAAGATGGTACAGTGACTGTCCACATATGAGATCAAAAACGGGTTATCAAACGAATTTTTTTGAAAAAACATGAAGAAGAAACCCCTCCCAAAATCAAATTTTATACTCGGCTATATAGGAGCAAATGAAAAAAACACTGTGAAATGGCCAAAATGCCCCTAGATCAATAAGAGCTTAAAAACTCAAAAAATACAACTTTGCACCAAGTATGTATTTGACCCTAAATGCATTTCTAGATTGAAACGGATGTCCACGCAAGTGTAATAAATGATTCTAAGCACGCGGGAATGGTCTGCGGCTCCCGAGAAGCCCCGACTCAAAATCCGATCCCCCGATGGCCAAAAATGATAAAAATGAACAAGAAATGGAAAATTTGAAAACAAAAATTAACAAATGATTTCAAATTACCGTTTGACCCTTGGCCACACTTCAAACATGATTAATGAGACCTTATAAAAGAATAAAAATGGAATTTCCACACCCGATACAAATATGGTGAAGCAATGACTTGTCATTTTTTCAATATTTTCATAACATTTCATGAAATCAAGAATTTCATAAGATGCAATATAAATGTCATCGGCCTCCGGCCTCATCTCACACAAGTCAAATGCATCATAAAAGGTGTACTTATATACACATTACACATATGGAATCAAAGATACAAGTTTAGACATATAAGGCTACAAAATGACATTTCATGCTAACATTTGCAAGAAATGGAAACTTAAAAGCTGCAAGTCATCCAAAGTATGATGAGCATCACAAACCAAGTCTATATACCTGAAACAAATCCCCAGTAACTTCGAGGTGAGTAACATAAAGCTACTCGTAGGAAATGAGTATGCATTGACCTAGCATTTTACAAAATTATCACTTTAAGGTGAAACAAGTCAAAAGGGCTCATGCCACCTAACGTCTATGTCAAGATGAGACTCGGGGAGCATCCTAAGCTACCTTAAATCATTTCTAGCATAAATCACATTATTTATGCAATTTAACAACATAGAAGCATGTTATACGAAGCAACCAGATATAGATTCTCAAAGTTATAAACTTGAAATCTAAAATGCGAAATCAACTAAAATGGTTCATGCTACCTAACGTCTATGTCCCAAATGAGTGTAAGGAATCATCCTAGGCTACATTAGAACAATACAACCCAAATCACAATATTGATGCAATTTAACCAGCACTGGAACTTCCAATACAACGCATAAAGTATGATTTCTCAAAGTTAACATCTTGAAACTCAAAATGGGAAATAAAATAAGGAACAACAAGTTATGACATCATCTAGTTATTAACTTGAAATGAAAAGTGAAATCAAACAAGGTGGATACCTGGACATCATGCCGGATCAGACCAACACCATAGTTACTTTAAGGTTACTAGCCCATAGGTAACCTCCCAATGTGCGCACTAGACTATAGAGGGACAATCCCCCGTACTAGAAGCATGTCCTAGTCCTAGTCAAACAACAACATCCCCAAGTTTCTAAAATTAACAAGTTATGCAACAACGTATATATAATACCCCTAGTTTTCAAAAGGATATAATTAGAATTTTAAATTTTTATTTTTTGTGCATTTTTATTTGATTATGTGGCTATATGTGTATTTGATTGATTGTTTATTTGGACTATGTGTTTTAATTGTGTGTTAAATTGTGGGAAATTTCTTGTAATGTATTTGTTAGTTTTAATTGATTAATTATTTTATTTTTAATTTTAATGTTAATTTTAAAATGGAGTTGGATTTGGGATAATAGTAATGGACCAACCATTTGAGTCACATGGACTACTTGGATAGGAGAATAAATGGGTACAGTTTTACTCATAGATGGATATACATGTATATATGGGTATATATGTATTTTGGGTTAGTTTAATTATTTGAAATTGTTAATAATTAAATTAGTTTCATTATTTATATATATGTAATATAATGTGTTTGGGTTTTATATGTATTCATTAAAATTGCCGACTTATATACATATATGTATTTTATATTTTTGTTCTGTTTTCTTTGCCGACTCCTCACATGATTGGAATTAGGTTTTATTTGAAACCTATATATATGTCATTATAAGTCTGCCTAGGGTTAAGAAAACCCTAGTTACGTATACAGAGAATTCACGACCAGTGAGGTTCGAGAGAAAAACAGAGAGAGGGAAAGTTAGGGCTTGGCTAGGAACAAGGTATTGGAAGCTTGCTTGTGGGTTGAACCAGGAGCAATAAAGGAGTTGAGAACAGTCTCGTATTGCTGGGAAAATTAGGAAGATGACGTTAAGGTTTCAAAACTGAAATCAGAGGCAAGTTCTATTTCTTGCTCTTTTCCTTTGACCTGTGTTCTGTGCATGCCTAGGTAGTCTCCAGGAACTAAACGGATATTAAAAGTGATTAAGTATGCATGTTAATTAAGCTTTTAAACTGTAATATATGCGTTGATTAATTGAATTTGATTTACTGGATAACTTGTTTCAATTTCTGTTTTAAGTTTCTTGTAACGATGCATACTGGGTTATATTATTCTGGATGATACGGGACACAGTTGGACCTTTAGGATCTTAAACTAAGACATTACAGAGGGTTTTTAACTTCGTTGGAGACGAAAATGATGATAGGAAGCAGGGACAGAGCCGGTTCTCAAGGGAATGGAGCCGGCTCCCAAAGATTTTTGCCCACGGCTCTCTGTGA
Organism: Cornus florida; assembly: GCF_030987335.1. NCBI lineage: Eukaryota > Viridiplantae > Streptophyta > Magnoliopsida > Cornales > Cornaceae > Cornus > Cornus florida. Next base: position 14,493,852 of record NW_026775581.1, on the reverse strand, counting down.
GAGAGAGAGCCGGCTCCATAGAATTAGGGAGCTAGCTCCCTTGGTCACAGAGCCGGCTCCCAAGGTTAGGGAGCCGGCTCCCTTGTGTGGGAGCTTGCTCTCTCATTTTTGAGAGCAAGCTCTCTTGCATAGTAACCTATGGGAATTTTTCTTAAGTACGGTTTTGGTATTTTTGGAGTTCCTGGACTGTTCTGAATTGTTATAGAGGATTCTAAACTTTGTTTTATGATATATTAAAACACAAATAGCATAATTAACATCTGTATGCTAGGGGATTTAACAGTATGGAAGTTTAAATAATTTTTGCATGCTGTTAACGGATGTAAAGGATTTAATAGTCTAATCTTCTTTTAGTAGTTTAAATGACTGGAACATGATTTTTAAATCTGTATTGGATACATAATAGGGTCATATACTTATTAGATTTTATTATGCTTACCCTAGATTTAATTGATGAACTATTAAATTTTGTTCTATCAATTACATGGATGTTATTTTGGATTTTAATTGGTGAACCATTAAATTCTGTTCTATCAATTACAGGATGTTATTTTGGATTTTAATTGATGAACTATTAAATTCTGTTTTGTCAATTACATGGATGTTATTCTGGATTTTAATTGATGAACTGCTTTATCAATTATTGGGTGTGTGGATTATATGCACCGGTATGGGACGGTGGCATCTTAGGTATGGATTGGATCACAACGCTAACTCCTACCTATTCTGGAATAAAGGAATGGATTATAAAATTTAAATCCTACTTATATTTAAGTCAGATCAGCTGCACAAGTTGTATGACTAACTGGATTATTTGCTATTTATATTTAAGTCAGATCAACTGAACAAGTTAAATGACTAAGTGGATTACTTGCCATTTCTATTTAAGTCAGATTAACTAAACAAGTTGAATGACTAACTAGATTTCTTATGGATGGATAGGATATAATATTTTTATATATGATTATGGTACCACGATATGAGCTTGATTCTCAGGATCGATGGTTAGGGAGCATATATGCATTGGGATTCATAACTGGCTATGATGATAGAGGTGTACCCTGTTAGGTCTAGGTACTCATGCCCACCTTTGGTGCGTTTTGCGTGTTGCCTTCTATTCAGGTTGAGACCCCCTTTGTAGTCCAGTGAGAGTCCTTTAGTGTGGATATATATATGTATGGACTAGATAGTTATTGTTGAGATATCTAGGATGTATCGGCGTATCGGGTCTCTGCTTGGATTGTAGTTAGATTAGAACTTATTTGTGGGTCTGACCCACCATCATTTTTCAGGTATTCGTCAAGAGTAGGGATTATTCGTGCTGAGCAGGGATTGACTACTTCACTCTTCTGAATTATTTACGTAGAAATTTTCTTTATGTTTCAGTTTTCTGATGTAGACAGTTATGTCTGTCATTTGTTTAGTTTTGATTTTTTAAGGGTCCATAAAGTATGGATTCCCGAGTTGTACAAGTTAGAGGATTATTTGTATCAGAAGAATTTATTTATAAGAATTTATTTTGAGGATTTTATTGATGGATTTATCGTTTTGGCTTCTTTCAGTCTTTTATTTATTTTGGTTTATTTATTTTGTACTCTGTGTTCGATTATTGCCTAATTGTTTTGATATCCTCGGGTAATCGGGCGCGGGCCTAGCCAACCCGCATCCGGAAATCGGGGGGTATCACAGTTGGTATTAGAGCCAAGTTCAAGTGTCCTTAGGAGTGTCTTTCATTAAATAACTTTTGCGTTGCGTCTCTTAAAATTTAGAACCATATTAGGATTTGTTGTACTCTATTTACGGTTCGTTAGAAGGAGTTAACGTCAATTATATTCTGTAATCACATAATGGTTGGCACTAAGAGGAGGATGGAGGGTCCAAGGCAAAAGCGAAAAAGACCCAAAGGAGTAAAGGAGTACGTTATCGATTTCTTTGCCAGAAGGCAGAATTAGAAATCGAGAGTTTAGTTCCGAATGGCGCTACTTTTTAAAAGTATAAGCCAAGGAAGGATTTAAGTGTATATGTTAGGTCACCGCATAACGGGCCTTGATATAAAAAGTATAAGCCAAGGAAGGATTTAGGTGTATATGTTAGGTCACCGCATAACGGGCCCTGATCTAAAAAAGGAGACAAGCGAATAGTAGGAGTCCGAAGAGGATCCTAATAAGGGAGATTTCAACGTATCCAAGAAAGAGGATACTAAATCTTGAAGATGAAGGATCGCACGAGGGTGATCTTATTCGCTAGGAGTATAGTGATTGATACTAGTAGAGTTGGTGTGGATCAATCTACATATAGTTAAACTTTCCTATTATCTTTAAAAGAGGTAGATAAAAAGTACTCTTCAGGAGTTTAGGAATTGGATGAAGTTCTTGTTAGAATGAAGCAATGATTATATATCACGTTCCAGAATGTATGGGGATTAGGTTGTGACGTTCTAAGTTGCTTTATAAAACCACGTTAGATGGTTTGCATTTCGCATATAAAGAGGATGAGGGTTAAGCCTTTGGTATTTGCTTAGGCAAACGAATGTTGCTATTAAGCTATATTTAAAGGATTATGTTTTGAGGTTGGATGATTACCTACGAAACTATAAAAGTAAATTTTGTGAAGTAATTTTGCAAGTTGATTTCCTGGGAGACTTTCTTTTCTACAAAGAACGATGTCTTAAGAAGGATTGTATTTTGTTTTATTGTGTATGTCATACGTGTTTTATTTCTGTTAATTGTTTGGGACTTGGAATGTGGTTTAGTTGGGGACACAAGTATGTGATCAGCCAACTACTGTTTTATACCATGGAGTAATAGCGCTATTCACGCTAGGATTGTGAGCATGTGGTCATAGGATTTGGTAGATATACATAAATCTAGCCAATTTATTGGACCTGGACATGCGTCATTATAGTATGTTTTCAGGATGGGATAGTTAAACCATCAATAGAGTCAAATAATCAAGAATGATTAGTTTGATATACTTTACGTTACGACACCATGATAATGGTGGTTGTTAATATTTCGGTATTTGTGAGGTTGTGGTAAATAAAGACCATTGTAACACTACAGTGGTTTATTGGAGATATAGGATTTGCAGAATGTCTTTTTTGAAAAATTTCAAAGGTTGTTCCCAAAATGGAAGGAGGATTTAGTACTGGTTTAGGTACTTAGTGGAATGACACCTATTGAGGATAGTAGACTGAATAAATTTTCATCAGTCTATCCTTAATCAAGATATTTATTCACAAGGGCATGTCATTAGGAGGAATTGTCGGTGTTACACATGGAGGAGGAAACTAAGTCTCTTCATGGCATAAATAATATGGAAATTTTTTAAGGTCACAATTCGCACCAATTAGTTGTTACTAGGGAATTGATGACTATTTGGAGGATGGAAAGATTTCATAGTCTTTTGATGATAGACAGGAAGTCTAATAGACACTTACTTATGTTAAAGAAGTAGGATGTGTCAAAGACAGGATGGGGAGACCGATCACATATATAACAGGAAGATGTGCACGGTGTATATGGAAAAGATGTAATTAGTTGATTTTTTTTTTTTTATAAATGGAATTACCGATTGACTTTCCATATCGGTAAGTTTATCACGAATCGGTGTGCAAGAATTTAGTTGCAGAGTTAGCTTTTGAAGGTGCTCCAATTTAAACAATGGGTGCAGACAAAGGCTGGTGGTATCCAATTAGCGGTACTTTCTGTAGACAAATTGGAAAGGGGATGCAAAGACTGAGGTACACAGCACTTAGTTCTTTATTCATCCAGGTGGACATAGGTTGCTTCATGATATGGAGCAGATGTTTGGAGGACAGGCAGGAGGAGGGATAAAGTGATTTTATCTCCCAGTCTAATATTTATTAGATAATCGAGATGGACCAGCAGAGATCACTGGATCCTTGCAGTCATTTTCTATACTGAACTGGAAATGATAGAGCATTTTCACGGATTTAGTTGAGGGATTGCTGACTTTACAAAAGGGTCAAGATTCTGGTTGGGATACTGGTTGATTTCTAAATTAAATCAGCTAAATTTTTGTTTATTTTGAACTGGTAGGACATCAGTTCATATGAATAGAGTGGATTACGAGATGACTTAGATACATCAAAGAGGTGATTAACGCTTTGCATTAAGTTCTGTTTGGTGGAAGGGAATATGGAAGTGGACGCTCTCAACAACCGATATTTAAATCTTTCGGTTAGTTATTGCGTTAGCAATTGAAGTTTTAGTTTGTGTAATAATGACACTTGCTATTACCAGGGAAATTAAAGAGGTGAACTTAGAATATCGGAGTTGGCCTGGAGGTGATATTAACTTATTCAGATAGAGCTTAAGGTACTGGAAGAGGATTAGTAGATTCTGTGAATGATGTCGAAGTGACTGAGATGTAAAATTTGTAAATGTCTCACAATTCACTCAGATAGCTATGCGTTACATTGAGACATCTAATGTTAGTTTTAAGGAATAGGTACGAGAAGAGACGAGTACATAACTGTCTCTCAGTAAAAATTCTTGTGAGGAAAGGTAGAAGATTGATAATCGGATATCATTGGAGATTTTTACCACTTCCTATCTCAACTTAGGAGTAGAACTAATCAGGATTGGATGGTTGGTAAGAATTATCGACATTTTATTGGAATTTTGATTCCATATAGATTAAAGAATGGTGGATTGACACGGTTTTCTTGTGGACATTGTTTGAGTAGTATTCACTTTGGAGCTTTATATCAGTTTTACATCGCACTGATAGAAGTGTTATAGCATGTGAATGTCCATTATAATGGATGAAAAGTGCTATTTAGAAGGAGCTTTATTAGGATTTTGGAGCAGCAATTTTGCTTCATATCTCTAGACGGAGGATTTGATCGAGAATGTAAATTTGATCATGGAGGAGATACTTGGGATATATATCCTAGGTTTTCATGGGTAATTAGAAGTGTTTAATTTACTTTTTTGATTTTTGACGGTTTTATTGCTGGCACAAGGAGGTTAGTGTGACAACGTTTGAGGTTTTGTATATTATATAGTGCAGACCTCTTACCTGTTGGTTTGAAATGGCAGCGTGGGTTGTACAATAAGACCTTGGCTTCATTAAAGGATACATCAGAGAGCAATACTCTCCTTTGTAATGGATTGCGTGCGGTTTAGAGGCGGCAGTAGGATGTTGTAAATAGTAGAACTCATATACTAGAATTTACTATCTAGAAACAGTTACTTGGGATGTCTTCTATATAGAAAGCAATGTGTTTTTTTTTTAAGGAAATTGAGTTTTCATTGATTATGTTTCTCAATTGAGGCGGTAGCCTATAGATTAGCGTTTCTAAAACGTTAGAATTGGATGTATAGAAGTTTTGCAAATCTATGCTATGGAACTTGGAGAAATGTGGATATATACCCTGTATAAAAATGGGGTAAGGATGAGTAGTTGTTAAATACAACCTACGTGTAGAATAATTTTTGTGTTTCCTACATATCGGACCCATAAATTTTCGTTGAGGATTTGGAATTCAGTGGAGCCCATACATAGAGGCAGAATCCACAATGGAACGGAAATGAAATTTGAACAAAATTAATTCAAAGTTTTGTGAATTCCGAGGACGGAATTCCTTTTGTTAGGGGAGAAGAATGTAATACCCCTAATTTTCAAAAGGATATAATTAGAATTTTAAACTTTTATTTCTTGTGCATTTTTATTTGATTATGTGGCTATATGTGGATTTGATTGATTGTTTATTTGGATTATGTGTTTTAATTGTGTGTTAAATTGTGTTTAATTGTGGAAAATTTCTTGTAATGTATTTGTTAGTTTTAATTGATTAATTGTTTTATTTTTAATTTTAATGTTAATTTTAAAATGGAGTTGCATTTGGGATAATAGTAATAGACCAACTGTTTGAGTCACATAGACTACTTGGATAGGAGGATAAATGGGTACAGTTTTACTCATGGATGGATATACATGTATATATGGGTATATATGTATTTTGGGTTAGTTTAATTATTTGAAATTGTTAAGAATTAAATTAGTTTCATTATTTATATATATGTAATATAATGTGTTTGGGTTTATATGTATTCATTAAATTGCCGACTTATATACATATATGTATTTTATATTTTTGTTCTGCTTTTCTTTACCGACTCCTCACATGACTGGAATTAGGTTTTATTTGAAACCTATATATATGTCATTATAAGTCTGCCTAGGGTTAATAAAACCCTATTTACGTATACAGAGAATTCACGACCAGTGAGGTTTGAGAGAAAAACAGAGAGAGGGAAAGTTAGGGTTTGGCTAGGAACAAGGGCTGAACCGAGGAGGGGTATTGGAAGCTTGTTTGTGGGTTGAACCAGGAGCAATAAAGGAGTTGAGAACAGTCTCGGATTGTCGGAAAAATTAGGAAGACGACGTTAAGGTTTCAAAACTGAAATTAGAGGCAAGTTCTATTTCTTACTATTTTCCTTCGACCTGTGTTCTGTGCATGACTAGGTAGTCTCCAAGAACTAAACGAATATTAAAAGTGATTAAGTATGTATGTTAATTCAGCTTTTAAACTGTAATATATGCGTTGATTAATTGAATTTGATTTACTGAATAACTTGTTTCAATTTCTGTTTTAAGTTTCTTGTAACAATGCATACTGGGTTATATTATTCTGGATGATACGGGACACAATTGGACCTTAAGGATCTTAAACGGAGACATTACAGAGGGTTTTTAACTTCGTTGGAGAGGAAGACGATGACAGGAAGCAGGGACAGAGCCGGCTCTCAAGGGAATGGAGCCGGCTCCTAAACATTTTTGCCCATGACTCTTTATGAGAGAGAGAAAGCCAGCTCCATAGAATTAGGGAGCCGGCTCACAAGGTTAGGAAGCCGGCTCCCTTGTTCGGGAGCTTGCTCTCTCATTTTTGAGAGCAAGCTCTCTTGCATAGTAACCTACAGGAATTTTTCTTAAGTACGGTTTTGGTATTTTTGGAGTTCCTGGACTGTTTTGGATTGTTATGGAAGATTCTAAACTTTGTTTTATGATATATTAAAATACAAATAGCATATTTAACATCTGTATGCTAGAGGATTTAACAGTATGGAAGTTTAAACAATTTTTGCATGCTGTTAACGAATGTAAGTGATTTAATAGTCTAATATTCTTTTAGTAGTTTAAATGACTGGAACATGATTTTTAAATCTTTATTGGATGCATAATAGGGTCATATACTTATTAGATTGTATTATGCTTACCCTAGATTTTAATTGATGAACTATTAAGTTTTGTTCTATGAATTACATAGATGTTATTTTGGATTTTAATTAATGAACCATTAAATTCTGTTATATCAATTACAGGATGTTATTTTGGATTTTAATTGATGAACCATTAAATTTTGTTTTGTCAATTACATGGATGTTATTCTGGATTTTAATTGATGAACTGCTTTATCTGCTTTATCAATTATTGGATATGTGGATTATATGCACCGGTATGGGACGGTGGCATCTTAGGTATGGATTGGATCACAATGCTAACTCCTACCTATTCTGGAATAAGGGAATGGATTATAAAATTTAAATCCTACTTATATTTAAATCAGATTAGTTGCACAAGTTGTATGACTAACTGGATTATTCGCTATTTATATTTAAGTCAGATCAATTGAACAAGTTGAATGACTAAGTGGATTACTTGCCACTTCTATTTAAGTCAGATCAACTGAACAAGTTGAATGACTAACTGGATTTCTTATGGATCGATTATTGCCTAGTTGTTTTGATATTCTCGGGTAATCGGACGTGGGCCTGGCCAACTTGCATCCGGAAATTCGAGGTATCACAGTATATATCAACATGTATATACAAGAAAATCAATTATCTACCATGCACAATCAAATTTGGAAACACATTTAATACATGCACTAAGTCCACAACTACTATGGCATGACAAATGTCGAATCTTCAGTGTGCGATTCATTACACGCTATGACAATATAGTTTTCAACATTGAAAACATAAACTCATGAATCTAATACAAATTCAAAATCATGATTTAAATATATAACCAATGTCAAACAAATGATTAAATCATTAACGCTATAGAAATGGAAATTAATTAAATAAACTAATTAGTTTCTTTAAATTTCAAATCTCAATGAAATGACCCCTAATTAACATATGTTAAACAACATTGCATGGTCATTACATACATCTATTCAAAATCTTAATTAGATCAATGGAACAACAAAGTAGAATTTAATTAAATCTTTAACTTCTAAAGTAACTTCAAATAGTCCCAAATTAATATATATGCTAGTAAACAAGTCCTAATCATTTCAAATATCAAGTTTAAAACTCAATTAAGCTGATGAAACCCTTAAATCGATTTTAATTAATTCTTTTAATTAAAATTTCTAGATTTTCATACTTATCCAAATGCTCCAAAATTAAAGTATGTTAAAGAGTATGCCAATACTTAATTTAATAGCCTATCACAAGTTAATTCCATGCAAGGTACGACCATAATATTTAAACTTTCAGAAAAGAAAATTATTAAATAAAAGATGCAATATTTATTCAAATAATCCCAATTTAATATATGTTAACAAACATACCAAAGCCTAATTTACTAGCATGCCATATTTTAATTCTAAGTTGAATATCATCATGAGAATTAAATCTTAAATATAGAAAATAATTAAATTAAATTCTAGATTTTGAACAAAAACATGCATACAAGTTGTACAAGCATCAATAGCATGCAAGACAACAAAAATAATAACCTATAACACCCCTTACCTCAATTTGAAATGAAAATCTCAAATGCCACCAAAATGAAACCGCTCCGAATCGGACGAAACTTCGGGGTTTTGTCGAGGACAACATGGTGAATGATAAACTCCAAAGAGGACATACCAAAATTCTAACTTGACCTCAAACCCGAACTCAAAAAATGGTCAAAAAAGGATTCTAATAAAAGGGAAAGATGCGCGTAATCAAGAAAAACATAAAACACAAGGCACTATAACTTTTTAACAAAGGGAAGAAGCTCAAAAGAAGAGAGAGAAGGTGGTAGCCCCTTGGCTACCATGGAATCCGGCCAAGAGAGGGAGGAAGAAGGTGAAAAAGTGATTTTTCACTTTAAGGCATTTTATTTATAGTAAAACCCTCAAAGTGCTTCGAAAGGGTCCCACTAGGCCCGGAAAAGTGGAATTCACACAGACGCGCTTAAACGGCAAAATGCCATGACTGAAAAAGAACCGAAATGAGAAAAGATGAACAATGAAAGAAATGGTGTCGAAAACTAAGTCCCGAGCAGAGAGATATGCCCCAAACAAGTTCGGCGGCAACTAGGGCCAGAAACCCTGCAACTGGGGGAAAACAACCAGAAGGCAATTCTAAGAGTACACGACTCGACAAAAAGTGAAAATGAATCTCATACAAGGATCCAACCTCAAAATGAGGCATTTTTACAATAACTTTCCTTAATTACACAATGCCCCCTCCAAAAAGTGAAAACTGCACTAATAACCCAGAATGAAAATATCTTCCAAAAATATTTTCTTAAAAACCTTTGAAATAAAATATCTTCAAAAGATATTTACGAAAAACGCCCCAAGAAAAGAGAACGATTCTAAAAAATTATGCATCCATGCCCCTATGGACACTGGGAGCAACCAGAGTATTTTACTGCAAAAGTAAAGATACGTATTTCATGGAAACCACTTAAAATGAAGATACGTGAAGTCAAAAATCATCTCCGAACACAAAAAGTGAGGTTATGCCAATAAAGTGAAAGACAGGGAAAAGACAAAATAGGGAAAATGACGAAAAACGAATAGTGTTGAAAAAATGAAAATGTGGAAATGACGCGGTCCTCAAAGGAAGTTGTCAATCCAAAGAAAAGAGTCTCGAAAATCATTCCAGAGCACCCGAGATGACACTAAGTGACGAGAAACTGAACTTAGAAAGGAAAAGATCAACGAAAAAAAAAAATATCCGTGAAAATCTAAGAAAAAGGAAATAAAGGAAAATGACCGGGTCATTACTACCTACCCTCCTTAAAGGGATTTCGTCCCTGAAATCAGGAATAGAAAAAAGAGAACAGAACAAGATCAAACCAAAGGACAAACCATAAGGTGCTAAAGGACAACTCCGAAAGCCTAAAGGTCACCCGAAAGAACGCAAAAACCCAGAACTGGGTGACACTTCTCGAACGAATCGGCATATCAACTCAAAGTCAATCACCGAATGAATCCCCAAGAGAACGATAAGTCCAATCATGACAGATGGCTAAGAATGATATGGCAGTATGAACAATTACCAAAACCTGCCCACACTTACTCGTCAATAAGGTAGCATGATAGTATAAGGCACTAGTTCATAACATGCCCCCAACAGATCAACTCAGAAAGAAACTTTTCGATACAAATGACATCAATGTCGAAAATGATCATTACCAAAAGCACTACGGCAACTAAGTATCTGCGAGAGTTGGGGTAGTTAATCTTAAAACTCTAACAACAATGTCATTGGTACCGTTACGCTTAAGGCCTTAAATCCCTAACGCTGGAGTAACAGTAACCTTCACATCTGAAAATGCTATAACAACAACACCAGTCATGAACCCATAGCCTGATAAGTCTAGCCCTCAAGCCAATGGATCGGACCCATAAAACCAAAAACCTATGCACCGATCTGAAGTAGACTTACTATAAGGCTACATACAGAAGACAAAACGTTGGGTCAAAATCCCTATAGTGGATAGCTAAAACCTTAAAATGAAAGTTTATAACGTAGTTCACATATCTCTTTCCCAACAACCAAGGTCACAAAACCCAACATAAGTGCAAGAAAGATGAAACAGCATAAACCAAATACTTACATAGTGCATACTCGCAAAAATTAAGTAACATAAATCAAATAATATCATAGTACTAAACACATAGTACACATAAGGTAAACTAAATAAACCACCTATCACATAGGGGTTAAACAAATAGCGACGTGCTATACCCCACCAACGGCATAAACATGGTAAGCAGATATTGTATAAGCAACGTATCATATACATCCTCATATAACTACCACATAGTCATAAATCCTAAACATGTTTCTAAGGCATGCCCAAAAACAATGGGGCTCATAAACATGTAAAAGTGATCATACAAATGGCAAGTTCGTAAAATTAAAAGAAATGAATGGAATGCCTCTCAAAAGGAACAACTTCTCAGAAAAGGTAACACAAAACCTGGATGAGTCCAATCTCTCACTACGAGGAAAGGAATCATTCCCCCCAATGACCACTAAGGTCTCCTAAACATAGGGTCAACACGTCTTTCCCAAGACCAACTCATATCCTGATAGAATCCCAACACTACACAAAGCAAGGCAATAATGAAATGGACAGCCCTAAGGCTAACTGTTACAAAACATCAACGAGAAAACCCCCAAACCAAGATGCCATTGAGCTTGATAGGAACTCTATAGGATTCTACCAGAACTAACACAACGCCCCCAAGTCTCCAATGACAAGGGAGAGTAATTAATTACACTAACACGATTAATTACACGAAACCACTCACATCCCAACTATAGCTCATAAGAGCTAACCAAGGCAACACAAGAAGGATCCTAGGTCAACACACCCATCCAAATCCTAAAACTGTCGTCCTAACAAGACACGAGAACCTCACCTTGAGGCTCACAAGGCAACTTCCCAACTCCTTAAGGAAGGATTCGAGTCAGTCCTGACTCATCGTCCCATGATATTAGAAACAAATACCTCAATGACATCATGACGTCAAGACCACTATGAAGTCCTAATAGATGACACCGACACCTCCAACGCCACCATAACTACCTCACAAAAAGACAAAAGAAAATGAGACGAAATGGTGCCTCCATGGCTTATGTCTCATCTCGCCAGACGAATACTACAACCCTATGCTCACCTGAGCCCTAACAAGAAGACTGTCCGTGAGTCAAGACTGTGACGCTATATGCGTGAAAGGGAAACGAGATCAATAATAACATGAGTTATTATGATCGAATGCAACTCACACTATGAATGTACCAAACACAAAGCAAGACATGGTATGCAACATACGGTCATGCTAAAGCAATCAAAGAAAGTTGTTTAAATAATTAAGCACTTAAACAAATAAGTGTATATGTCAAACAAGGATGCTTTTAAACACATAAGCATATAAGTATAGAGACATGTCATAATACCAAACGTGTTATCAAGAAACACATAAACATGTTATAATACCGAAGCATGTTAACAAATAGCATATACACACGTATAACATAGCAACAAAAACGTAATATGCATCCAAAACCCGTCGTCCAAGGTATTCAATCCTAGGAGCTCTGATACCACCTATGACGGCCCTAGTTTTTCAAGCCAGTGCGTCCTGTGATAAACCGAAGATTGACCCGATAACGGATCGCATGCGGAAGCGAAAATAAAAAACAAGACTCTAAGAAGTCAAAGTGACCTTCCATGAGGTCGTGAAACTCAATGAGAACTGATGCGGAAGCAAAAGATCGAAAATATGACAAATAAGCCCCTAAGGGCAAAATGGTAATTTTTTAAAAATATGAATTCGGGTGCCACCAAGTATACCACTGGAAAGAAAATAAAAAACTAATCAAGATGGATTCAAGAATCACATGATTCGGAGTTCGGACGAAAGAGAAACGACATGACGAAGAAAAACGAGCACTTAAGGCTAAAAGGATAAATTGGTAATTTTATAAGAAGATCCGGGTGCAACTGAGCACACCGTTGGAAAGACAATGAAAAATAGTCAAGTTCAAAAAAAATTTCACCCAATTTGGAGTCCGGACAAAGGAGAACGAACGAAAACAAGAATCGACGTTACGACGTTGAGACGAGCACCCTACGAGCATCCTGACATGCTAGGGGAAGAAAAAAGGCTCAGCCATAACTGAGAGCTGAAACGAGATCCGAAACGATTTTTTCTGGAAAAACACAAAGAAGAAACCCCCCCTAAAATTGAGTTTTCTACATGACTATATGGAAGAAAATGAAAAAAAAACTCACTGTGAGATACCTAAAATGCTGCTAGATCAGAAGAGGTCAAGAGGTCCAAAAAGAACTGCTATAGTAACTGTTCACATCTGAGAGCAGAAATGGGCTATCAAACGAATTTTTCTGGAAAAACACGAAGAAGAAAACCCTCCCGAAATTGAATTTTAAACCCCGTTACGAGAAAGAAAATGAAAAAAACATAATGTGAAATACCCGAAATGCCCTTAGATCAAAAGAGGTCAAGAGGGCCCAAAAAGATGCTATAGTGACTGTCCACATCTGAGATCAAAAACGGGTTATCAAATGAATTTTTCTGAAAAAACACGAAGAAGAAATCCCTCCCAAAATCAAATTTTCTACCCGGCAACAAGAGAGAAAATGAAAAAATCACACTGTGAAATGGCCAAAATGCCCCTAGATCAGTAAGGGCTTAAAAACTCAAAAAATGCAACTTTGCACCAAGTATGCATTTCACCCTAAATGCATTTCTAGTTTGAAACGGATGTGCACGCAAGTGTAATAAATGATTCTAAGTGCGCGGGAGTGGTCCGCAGCTCCCGAGAAGCCCAGACTCAAAATCCGACCCCCCAACGGCCAAAAATGATAAAAATGAACAAGAAATGGGAAATTTGAAAACCAAAATTAACAAATGATTTCAAATTACCATTTGACCCTTGGCCACACTTCAAACATGATTAATGAGATCCTAGAATAAAAATAGAATTCCCACACCCGATACAAACATGGTGAAGTAATGACTTGTCATTTTTTCAATATTTTCATAACATTTCATGAAATCAAGAATTACATAAGATGCAATATAAATGTCATTGGCCTCCAGCCTTATCTCACACAAGTCAAATACATTGTAAAAGGTGTACTTATGTACACATTACATATATGAAATCAAAGATACAATTTTAGACATATAAGGCTACAAAATGATATTTGATGCTAACATTTGCATAAAATGAAAACTTAAAAGTTATAAGTCATACAAAGTATGATAAGCATCATGAACCAAGTCTTCATACCTGAAACAAATCTCCAATAACTTCGGGGTGAGTAACATAAAGCTACTCGTAGGAAATGAGTATGCATTGACCTAGCATTTTACAAAATTATCACCTTAAGGTGAAACACGTCAAAGGGGCTCATGCCACCTAACGTCTATATCAAGATGAGACTGGGGGAGCATCCTAAGCTATCTTAGATTATTTCTAGCATAAATCACATCATTCATACAATTCGACAACATAGAAGCATGTTATACGAAGCAACCAGATATAGATTCTCAAAGTTATAAACTTGAAATCTAAAATGCAAAATCAACTAAAATGGTTCATGCTACCTAACGTCTATGTCCCAAATGAGTCTAAGGAATCATCCTAGGCTACATTAGAACAATACAACCCAAATCACAATATCGATGCAATTTAACTAACATTGGAACTTCCAATACAACACATAAAGCATTATTTCGCAAAGTTAACATCTTAAAACTCAAAATGAGAAATCAAATAAGGAACAACAAGTTACGATAACATCTAGTTATCAACTTGAAATGAAAAGTGAAATCAAACAAGGTAGATACTTGGACATCACGCCAGATCAGACCGATACCATAGTTACTTTAGGGTTACTAGCCCATGGGTAACCTCCCTATGTCCGCACTAGACTATAGAGGGACAATCTCCCGTTCTAGAACCATGTCTTAGCCATAGTCAAACAACGATATCCCCAAGTTTTCAAAATCAACAAGTTTTGTAACAACTTATATATCAACATGTATATATAAGATAATCAACTATCTACCATGCACAATCGAATTTGGAAACACATATAATATATGCACTAAGTCCACAACTACTATGGCATGACAAATGTCGAATCTTCAGTGTGCGATTCGTTACACGCTATGGCAATATATTTCAACATTGAAAACATAAACTCATGAATCTAATACAAATCCAAAATCATGATTTAAACATATAACCAATGTCAAATACATGATTAAATCATTAACGCTATAGAAACGGAAATTAATTAAGTAAACTAATTAATTTCTTTATGTTTCAAATTTTAATCAAATGACCCCTAATTAACACATGTTAAACAACATTGCATGGTCATTACATATCTCCAATCAAAATCTTAATTAGGTCAATGGAACAACAAAGTAGAATTTAATTAAATCTTGATAATTAAATCTTTAACTTCTAAAGCAATTTCAAATGGTCCCAAATTAATCTATATGCTAGTAAACAAGTCCTAATCATTTCAAATATTAAGTTTAAAACTCAATTAAGCCAATGGAACCCTAAAATCAATTTTAATTAATTATTTTAATCAAAATCTCTAGATTTTCATACTCATCCAAATGCTCCAAAATTAAAGTATGTTAAAGAGCATGCCAAGACTTAATTTAAGAGCTTATCATAAGTTAACTCCATGCAAGGTACGACCATAATAATTAAACTTTCAGAAAAGAAAATTATTAAATAAAAGATGCAATATTTATTCAAATAATCCCAATTTAATAAATGTTAACAAATATACCAAAGCCTAATTTACTAGCATGCCACAATTTAATTATAAGTTGAATATCATCATGAGACTTAAATCTTAAACATAGAAAATAATTAAATTAAATTCTAGATTTTGAACAAAAGCATGCATACAAGTTGTATAAGCATCAATAACATACAAGATAACAAAAATAATAATCTATAACACCCCCTACCTCAATTTGAGATAAAAATCTCAAATGCCACCAAAATGAAACCGCTCCAAATTCGACGAAACTTTGGGGTTTTTTCGAGGACAATACGGTAAACGATAAACTCCAAAGAGGACATACCAAAATCCTAACTTGACCTCAAACCCGAACTCAAAAAATGGCCAAAAACGAATTCTAATAAGGGGAAAAGATGCGCGTAGTCAAGACAAACATAAAACACAAATGCACTACAACTTTTTAACAAAGGGAAAAAGCTCAAAAGAAGAGAGAAAGGAAGAAGGTGAAAAAGTGATTTTTCACTTTAAGGCATTTTATTTATAGAAAAACCCTAAAAGTGCCCCGGAAAGGCCCCGCTAGGTTCGGAAAAGTGGAATTCGCACAAACGCGCTCAAACGGCAAAACTCCGTGAATGAAAAAGAACCAAAATGAGAATATATGAATAACAGAAGAAACGGCATAAAAAACTAAGTCCCGAGTAGAGAGATATGCCCCGAATAAGTTTAGCAGCAACTAAGGCCAGAAACCCTTCAATTGGGAAAAACGACCAGAAGGAAATTCTAAGAGTACACACGAAAAGTGAAAATGAATCCCGTACAAGGATCCAGGCTCAAAACGAGGTATTTTTGCAATAACTTTCCTTAATTGCACAATGGCCCCTCCAAAAAGTGAAAACTGCACTAATGGTCCAGAATGAAAATATCTTCCAAAAATATTTTCTTAAAAGCCCCTGAAATAAAATATTTTCAAAAGATATTTACGAAAAACACCCCAAGAAAAGAAAAAGATTCTGAAAAACTATGCATCTATGCCCTTATGGACACTGGGAGCAACTAGAGTACTTTACTGCAAAAGTAAAGATACGTATTTCATGAAAACTACTTAGAATGAAGATACGTGAAGTCAAAAACCAACTTCAAACAAAAAAAGTGAAGTTATGCCAACAAAGTGACAAATGGGGAAAAGACAAAATAGGTAAAAGGACGAAAAGTGAATAGTGTCGAAAAAATGAAAATGTGGAAATGACGCAGTCCTTAAAGAAAGTTGTCAATCCAAAGAAAAGAGTCTCGGAAATCATTCCAGAGTAGCTAAGACAACACTAAGTGATGAGAAACTGAACTCAGAAAAGAAAAGATTAAGGGAAGAAAAATATCTGTGAAAATTTGAGAAAAATGAAAGGAAGAAAAATGATCAGGTCATTACATTGAATGACAATGACACCAATGTAAATGAGAACAATGGTGGACAGCTTGAGGATGAGTATGATTTGGAAGATGATAGTGATACATTTGGGTTTAGTTCTGAAGATAAGGAATGGGAAAAATAGTGGGAAGAGGAAAAATCTAGTTCACAATGATGATAGGAATAGGAATGTGGAGGACGAAAAGAACCACAGTGAGGATGCTATGTCATACTATGAATCTAAAAGATAATGCTAGTATTGAATCTGATAATGACTTGTTTGTGGACAAAGAGGATGTGGAAAAAGAAGAGTGTGAGATAAATGTTGAACAATAGAAATCTGAGACAACAAGGTCTAGGTCATATTCAAACTGTATAAATGGAATTCCATTTGAAAGAGGTTTGGATGGAAAGATTAAGTTACAAGAAAGTCATCTATTTCTCAATGTGAACCATATTAGGGATATTTTGGTTAATTTTTGTGTCTGAGAGGGATGTAATATAAAAAGAATTAAAAATGAGAAACAAAGAGTGACTGTCAAATATATAGTTAAGTGGTGTCTATGGAGTGTACATGTTTCCCGTTTGGTAGATAAAGTAACTTATCAACTCAAGACAATTAGAGGTCCACACAATTGTGTGAGGAGTGGCACTGTGAGGGATGCAACATCCGTGTGGATTGCTAAAAAGCTTGGGCTGAGTATAAAAGACAATCCAGGGGTCCATTAGATTCATTGAATGCAACATGGATGAACTAATTCAAAGTTGATGCAAGACCCATGCAACTATATAGAGCTAAAAGCAAAGTTATGGATGAGTTAGAAGGAAACCATAGGGAATCATACACTTTGCTTCCTAAGTTTGCTAATGAAATTTTCAAATCTAATCCTAGTAGTATCATGAAGCTTGAGAGAGATTTGCCTGATATGACATTTAAAAGGATTTTTATGTCATTAGAAGCTATGTAATCTGGATTTAAGAATGGTTGTAAGGGGGTTCATTGGATTAAATGGTTGTCACCTAAAGACCCCTTATGGTGGTGTGTCCCTATCTGCTATAGCCCTTAATGGGAATAATGGGCTTTTTCCACTGGTTGTGGCTGTGGTGGAGAGTGAAGGAAAAGAAAGCTGGAAATTCTTTCTTCATGAGTTGCAAAGTTTTGTTGAACTTGGCTGTAATGACTCGGTCATTTCTTTCCTTTTCTTTTTCCTCAGAATTTCACGGATGAATTTTTTTCGTTGAAATTTCTTGTCTGATTTCAATTTCTCATCGCTTAGTGTCGTCTCGAGTGCTCAGAAATGGTTTCTGAGTCTCTTTCCTTTGGATTGACAACTTCCTTTAAGGACCGAGTCATTTCCACATTTTTCATTTTTCGACACTATTCACATTTTGTCTTTTTCCCGTTTGTCACTTTGTTGGCACAACCTCACTTTTCGTGTTCAGTTTTGCTTCCATTTTTACATGCACTCATGATATATGATTTCTTAGAAATGTGTATTTCTATTTTCTTAGAAAAGCATACTAAGTTTTTACTTTTCTTGTAAAGGGCATAGATGCATAACTTTTTTTTTTGTAATAGTCTTAACTTGTGGGGTTTTAGTGTAATTATGTAAAATAATTATTTTTCGTCTTAAGGACCATTTTGTAATTTAATTTGGAAGATATTTTTAGAAATGACCTTTTTACAATTTTCGAAAAGTGTGACAAGTGTGACATTCTCATTGGTCCACTTGTTGGCATTTGTGTGGGGACACTTTGATGCCTTGGATGATGACATGTGGAGGGTGGAGATTGAACCACTTTTTGACCTAGGATAGGTGCACTTGTTGGCTTGGATGGTTGACAAGTGTAGGCTTAGGATTAAGCCCACAATGGATGCTTGGATGAGTGACAAGTGTATGCTCCAAATTAAGTCTTGCAATTATTTTTAAGCTACTTTGGGATTATGGTTTTAAAGAGGGATTTTTGTGCAATTGATCAAGACTTGTGTGTATTGACCATGGTGTAAGATCACATAATGAGTGGAGGATTTCTAATTCCTCCACTCACACTTCATCTTATTGTTTCATTTCTTCCCTCACCAAAAACCCTAGCTACCATTAGAGGAGCTTGATGTTTAAGCTTTGACCTTGATTTTTGAGGCCCTTCCACTCATCTTTGACCATGAAGCTTGGAACACTTTTTGTTCCCCTCATCCTCCTCTACATAACCCTTGAAGGGTTTGCCATTGTGTGTTGATTTGCCTTGGATTCAAGGGGAACAATCCTCTTGTAAGGTAGGGGGCGTTATAGTTTATTTTCCAAGTCATTTTGATTGCTTTTGTAATGGAATACAAGTGATATACATGTTTTAATGTTAATTTGAGAAATTAATGATTGTTGTAACTTGCATATAATTCACTTTTGACTTGATATGTGGCATGGCCTTCACTTGATCCTTGTTATATAATTAATTGGAGCCATTTGAATGAGTTTTCAAATCTAGAGATTTAAATGAATTTAATTTGATTTAAATTCTATTTAATTGTACCTTACTTGTTTTCTATTTTTGACTTGATATATGGCATGGTCATGACTTAGTTCTTGTCATATATTTATTTGGGATCAATTGAACAACTTTGATAAATTAGAGATTTAATTAATTTAAATTAATTAAAATCTACATGATGATGTCTTGCTCATTTTACTCTGTTGATTTGATATATGCAATGAGCATGCTATGTTGTTTAACATATATTAATTTGAGGTTATTTGGGATAGATTTGAAATCTAGAGACTTTCCATGATTAGGTTGAAAATCTCTTAAAATGTAGTATTCTAATTACCTTGTGAGCATGCCACTAACTTGATGTATAATTAGTACTTGTGGCCTCTTAAAATGGTAATTGGATTTAACATGATATAGAATATCATTGATTTGTAAAGCTTGTTTAAATATATCTTGTGTAGGTATATAGCTTGTTAGAATATTACAATCATTTACCTTGGAAGCTAGTTACTAAATTGAAGCTTATTTAGTACTTGTGGCTTAGGATGGTACTGTGGCTCAATTGTTGTAAAATATTCTTACTTCGTGTATAAATTGCATATTGAGGACATGAATTATCATATGCTATTTAGACTTGAATTCTAGGACATGAATTGTGTGGATTCAACCTTACTTGTGCATGGAATATGGTAACTTGCATTCGATTTTATAAGTTTTGAACTTATTGATTTTAGAAAGCTTGTGAGGATATAAATTATGTGATGGCTAGGGTTTGGCTCTAGTATGGAGATAAGAGTCTTCTAAGTCATAAGTGCGCACTAGGTAGTACCTTGTGGGTCGTAATTACCCGAAAATACTTGCTTGGTCTAGCGACCACGTCCTAGTCTTTCCACTATTTGTTTTCGCATTTAATTTCAAGTTGTTAATCATGGATTACTTGTAGCTTGAGAATTGATGTTTACTTTGGGTATTTGAATCCTATTTAGTATACTTGAACTTGTATACTTGCTCCGTGAGTTTAGATTGCATTTAGTATACTTATGCCATGTATACTTGTCTTGTGCGTACTTGTTTAGCTTAGTATACTTATGTTTGTATACTTGATTTATGAGTACTTGTTAGGTGGCATGATCCTTTTGAACTATTTTATGTTAGTCTAAAAAATCTGTAAGAAATCGAGTTTATCCATGCTCATTCTCTACAAGTAAGCTTGTTTACTCACCCCGAAGTTACTGAGGGATTTGTTCAGGTACGAAGACTTGGTTCGTAATGTTCATCATTGCTTGGATGATTGTAGACTTGAAGGTTTTAATTCTTGTAAAGGTTGGCTCGAAATGCCACTTATAGTCTTTTAGGTCAAAATGTGTATATTTGATTTCATTTATGTAATGTGTACATAAGTACACTCTATGGAATGTATTTGACTTGTATGTAATGAGGCCAAGGGCCAAAGACACTTTATGTGATATGTATGCAAATCTTTAACTTCATTGTTACTTATGGAAGTTAGGAGATTTCATGCATTGAAGGGTCATATTTTACATACAATATGCCATGAGGCCGTAGGCCATTGTAGTACGTCTACTTTATCATATTACATATGCTTGCATGTTCACTTTGGCACACAATACCCTTCTTGATGAAACAAAAACTTAAGGTTGCATTTTTTTGAAATTTTACCCTATCTGTTCCAGGGGCATTTCAGGTATTTCACAATGTGTTTTTTTCATTTTTGCTCAATAGGTCAGGTAGAAAACTCGATTTCGGAGGGGGTTTCTTCTTTGTGTTTTTCCAGGAAATGTCATTTTGGTCCTTAAAATCCCATTTTTTTCCGAAAAATTCTTGCTGCCAGGTTTTTGCCGAATTTTAATATAAGTGTACTTGGTACTATTCATCAACTTTTTCTTGAAAAGCGTGACGACCGATCCGAAACTTCCGGGGGTCTTGTGGATGTATTTTAAGATTGCATTTTCAATTTAGGTAATTTAAAAACCTCCCGAAGCCCCATTTCCTTTTTTTGGGCAGTAGCTAGGACTGATTTTTACCCTATTGATATGATTTTCTTAGGGGCATTCTGGGCATTTTACAATGCATTTTTTTGTTTCCGTACACGAAGCCGGGTAGAAAACTTAATTTTAGGGGGAGTTTCTTCTTTGAGTTTTTCCAAAAAAAAGTCTGTTTAGATGCCCGTTTTTACTCTCAGTTGTAGCAGTAGTGGGTCGGCAGCACTGTAGCAGTTGTGACCCTCGTCGGGCCGCAGCAACATTGTTTTTGTTTTTGACCTTTCTCCCATGTCCGGACTCCAAATTGAGTTATTTTTTTTTATGAACTTGACTAATTTTTCGTCGTCTATTCAACGATGTGCTCGGTTATGCCTGTATATTTCTGAATAATTACCAGTTTACCCTTTTTACTTTATATGTCCGTTTTTATTTGTTTTGCCGTTTCTCCTTCATTTGGACTCCGAATCATGTGATTCTTGAGTCCATCATGATTATTTTTTCATTGTCTTTCCAGCGGTGTGCTTGGTAGGACCCGAATCTATATTTTTGCAAAATAACAATTTTGCCCCTGGGGGCTTATTTGTCATATTTCTGATCTTTTGCTTTCGTGTCAGTTCTCATTGAGTTTCACGAACTCATGGAAGGTCATCAAATTGTCTTAGAGGCGTGTTGTTCCTTGGGAGACTGTTGTTTTATTTTTTTGCTTCTGCATCTGAATCTGTTATCAGGTCAATCTTCGGTTTATCACAAGACGCACTGGCTTGAAAAACCAGGGCCATCACATTGGCCATAAATTCTTTCTTCATAAATACGCAAAGTTTTGTTGGACTTGGCCAGGACAGCCATTTATGCTTCATGTCAAGTCAACAAAATATAAAATTGAATTGTTCATATTTAACCCACATAATGGTTTTATCTAATTTATTACATGTAAATTATATATCTAATTTTTGCTTTTACTTGTGCTTAGGGTCTTGAACAAGCAATAAGGATTGTTTTCCCAGATACAACCCATAGGTTTTGTTATAGACATCTATATAACAACCTCAAAAAGAAGTATCCAAGTTTGCTTTTGAAGTTTTATTTTTGGAAGGTAGCTAGAGCCTATAATGATTACACATTTAATGAGGCAATGAGGAAAATGAGAAAGGTGTCAACTCAAGCTTATAATTGCGTCTTAAGAATAGATGTGTGCAAGTGGTCAAGGCATGCATTTTTTGAATAGGTGAAGAGTGACTATGTCATTAATAATTTTAGTGAGCCATTCAGCAATTGGGTTAGAAAGCTTAGGTCTAAACATATTTAGGGATGCTTGATGGTATTACGAACAAATTTATGAGCAGACTCTAAATGAGGGTTGAAAAGAGCAATGCTTGTGTAAGATTGGTTACCCCAAACATTAGAAAAAAAAAAAAATGAACAAGTTAATTACTGAGACTAGATCATGTACTATTACCCTAGCAGGGCAGGATAAGTATAGAGTTATAAATGAGGAAAGAAAACTTATAGTTAAGCTTAAATCAAGATCATATAATTGTAGAGGATGGCAGATTTTGGCATCCCATGCAAACATGCAACTGCAACCATAACACACAAAAAAATGAATATTGAATAGTTCTGTCATCCATGTTTCTATAATGAAACATACATAAGAACTCATTCTAGTATGATTCACCCAGTTCCTGATCAGATATTATGGACCCCTATTCATTGTAACCCTGTGGAACCTCCAGTTCTAATGTGAGAACTTATCCCTTTTTCATTTTTCAGTATTTTCTTATTTCGTTTATTTTTCGGGATCGGGTCTGGTCGGACCAAATCAAGTTAAGTGCTCGGGAATAGTTCCTGATACTTCTTTTATTTTATACTTATGTGTTTGACCCTCGTGTCAAATCAGATTTGTGTTGTACTTATTTATCCATTACCTTTTGGTGCTTAGGGGTATTTGTGCGATTTCATTTGGTTGAAATTTCTATTTTTGGGGTCTTTGTGCAAATATCTTGTGACGACCCTGGATTTTATAACCCAGTGTGTCCTGTGATGACCCAAAACGGATCTAAGATGGGAAAGAAAAAGAGAAAAAAATGGTCTCTGGAGATACAATACATCTCTAAGACACAATGTGACCCTTAATAAGGTCATGGGACCCAAAGAAAATAATTGCAGAAGCGAAGTTTAAAAAATGGACAAGAATGAACTTAGGGGCAAAATGGTCATTTCACAAAGATATGGGTGCCACAGTGCACACCATTGGAAAGATAACAAAAAATGAATGAAGTTAGACTTAAGAATCGCTTGATTCTAAATCCGAACGGAAAAGATATGAAATTAAAACAAAGTGGCCTTCTCCGTTTAAGAGTTACCACTACCCTATCTTACTATAACTAGAATAACTCTCAATACAGGTGTAGTTTTGATAAGTGGTTAGTACCATTGGAAAGCTAACTTCAAGCTCTTGAATTTCGACTCAAGAACGAACCAATTTGGGTCTAAAATGAATGAGATATGATCTCCCAAAGTTGGAACAACAAAGCTGTCTAAGGAAAAGATGAAGAAAATGGTTTTAAGGAGGGTCGGTCAATCGAAACTAAGTCGTTGGTCGGCTAAAACGATGATTTTCATGAAAATCCTACTGGAAATAGGGTCTCAAGGCTTGTTAGCCGACTAATGACCCTCATCAGCTGATCGAAATATCTGCTGCAGCTTAGAAAAGCTGCTACAATGTATGTGTGTGATGCCCGGTCCGTCTCTAAGGCTCTACATACATTCTACATGATCTGAACAAGTTTGAAAACATTCCCTAGCCTCATTTAAGCATCTAAAATATGCCAAAATAAGGAGGAACTTCAAATGACACCCCCATGCATGAATTTTTCATAAAATTCATAAAATCGCCCAAAAATAGGTCAAAAGTTGTAACTCAAGAGTTTTGTGAAAAGTAGACATGCACGCAAATGTAAAAAGATATTTAAGACGTATCCAATGGTCCGCGGCCTCAAAATAACCCCAATGCAAAAAAATGACCTCTCAACGGCCAAAAATGCCTTAAAATACAATAAATGAAACCAAAATGCGAAACCTAGAACAAAATGGTGTTTGGCCCTTGGCCACACCTCATGCATGATCATAGAGACTCTATGAAAGAAAAAGAATGGAATTCCCACGCCCGATGCAACCATGGTGAAGCAATGACTCGTGATTTTTCAATATTTTCATAGTGAACCTTGAAAACGAAAGTGCATAGAATACAAGATACATGTCATTGGCCTCTGACCTCATCTCATACAAGTCAAATACATTACAAGGGTGTACTTATGTACACATTACATATATGGAATCAAAGAATACAAGTTTAGACATACAAGGCTATGAAAATGGCATTTCATGCTAACATTTGCATGAAATGGAAACTTAAAGGCTACAAGTCATCCGAGAAATGTTGAGTATCACAAACCAAGCCTTCGTACCTGAAAAAGATCCCTAATAACTTTGGGGTGAGTAACATAAGGCTACTCGTAGGAAATGGACATGCATAGACCTCGCGTTTTACAATTTTATCACCTTAAGGTGAAACATGTTAAAGGGCTCATGCCACCTAACGTCTATGTCAAGATGAGACTCAGGGAGCATCCTAAGCTACCTTAGAGTATAAATCAACAAGAATCATGATACATATACATATATAAAATGAATCAAGGTTGGGATAATCCAAGGAACATGATAGGAAGGATACTTGAATATAGATCAACACGAATTGCATTATTAACACAATTAAGCAAGGTTTGGAATAATCCATGCAACACGACAAGAAGGGTACTTGGATATAAGTTGACAAAAATTACATTATCAATGCAATTAACATGATTGAAGCATTCCAACTAACACGATAGGAATAATACATGAAATCGAGGACATAGCATAATATCTATGCAATTAACAATATTGGGGCATTTCACATAACACGACAAATTTTAAATCTTTAAGGAATAGCAACTTGAAATTTAAAAAGTAAAATCAACCAATGTGGAAATCGAATATCGCTCGGATTAAAACCGTACTCTTGGGATCACTTTAGGGCTACTAACTCATGGGTACCTTCTCGTAGTGCGCACTATAGTGTAAGGAGCTCTCTATCTCCCGTACTAGAACCAAGTCCTAGCCATGTCAAATCTTGATTGATATCCCAAGTCCCAAAATCAATAAGTTGTGCAACCAAGAGTGTATCAAAATACAAATAATGCATTAAACCACATTTCATACACAACTAAGATTTTGGAACACACAAGTCATGCCCTAAGTTCTCAATTATAATGGCATGTGAAATGTCAAGAAATCATAGTGTGCATCTATATAGATTAGAACCAAGATATATAGCACATGAAATCCATTGATGTAAATATACCACAAGTAGAAGATTAATGATTCAATTATTTACTAAGCAACACATGAGTAATTAAACCATTCCAAGATAATCGTGTAAGTTCATTAAGTACATTAATGAAACCAAGTTACAAGGGGTCATAATGCTTGAAAAAAGTTAAAAGTCCATGTAATACAAATCTGATTCATAAGTTTAACAAGGATTCAAAATCAAGGCATGATTAACTCGATGGAAGCATAAAAGGGAATTTAATCTACTTAAGGGATTAAGTTCTCAAGATTACAAGGTAAGTTCAACATTCTACGAACAAATTATGTCAAGGATCATGTCATGGACAAGTTCAATATCAAGTTACAAGTTCATTTCATACAAGACACAACAATGTGAATTAAGTTCCATACAAAGGGAATAAATAAATGTAAGTCTTAAAACTTATCTGATCATTCTTAAACTGATACATGTGAGGGAACTCGTCATGAAAATCATGAATACCAAGTTAGAACTCAATCAAGCTCATAGAACTATTGAATGGATTTTAATTAATTCATTTAATTAAAATCTCTAGATTTTAAAACTCATCCAAATGATCTCAAATTAATTTATGTTATACAACATGTCAAGGCTTGATTTAAAAACATGATACAAGTGAATTCCATGCAAGATACGGCCATGAGTATTAAACTTTAATACTAGAAAATAATTAAATGAAAGGTTTCAAACCTAATTAAATATTTCCAATTTAATATATATGAAAGTATATGGCATGCACATCAATAAAATGAAGTCGAAAATCCAATGGAGTGAATAATGCACTTGGAATAAAATTAATTAATCTAATTAATTAATTATTACTAGATTTTAAAACACCTCCGATTACTCTCAAATCCACATATGTTGAAGAGTATGCTAGGGCCTGATATAATATGATATCTCATATTAATTTCAAGCTAGATAAGGTCACATGAATTAAATTTTCATTCAAGAAAAATATTAATTAAAATCTTTAATACTTGTTCAAATGATCTCAATTTAATATATGACAATGAACATATTAAAGGGTTATATAATTCCATGCCACATGTTTAAACCAAGCTATTATCAACCGGGAAAATCAAATTTCATACAAGAAAAACAAAATTTATAGATTTGATACCAAAGCATGTAAATAAGTTGAATAAATATCAATAGTATGCAATACTTCAAAAACATAAACTATAACACTCCCTACCTCAATTTGAGATGGAAATCTCAAATCCCCACCGAAAGAAAAGTACTCTGAATCAGACGATACTTCAAGGTTTTGTCGAGGACAACACGATGATCATTAACCCCAAGGAAGCCCTATGAAAATCACAACTGGACTTCAAACACGAACTCACAAAATGGTCAGAAATGGGTTCTAATGGGTTGTCCTTCTTAGGACTGGTGAATCCCTTTCTTTCATGTCTTCCCTTGGGGAGTTTTTTCCGTGGTTGTTGACGGAGTTGTGGTGCTCAGAGTGAGTTGATTGGTGTCAGATCATTTTACAAGGACTTATGTCCATTTGATTGAGGATTTGGTTGACTCGTTGTGTGAGTTTGACGCTGTTTAGGGATATCCTTTGGAGACTTGCTTTAGTTTTGGAGACCTTGATGTGGTTGACTCTTAGGAAAAGTTTTGAAGGATCGCTGTTGGATATGGCTTGTTTGTGGAGTCGTCTCATCCTAGTTGTGACTAGGTATAGTTTTGAGGAATCGTAATTCCAGTGGTTGTTTATGGATCGATGAAAATTGAGGAATTTTGATTTAGATTGGTGATGCCAAGCACGGTTTTGAGAGATTTGTTTTGTGACCTTAGTTGTCAGGATTTTAATGTATGTGCCACTTAGTGGACTTATATTTTGAGGATTTAGTTATCCATGATAGGGATATGGATCTGATGTTTGATTATGGTGTGATCTTGTAATTGATCTGTTTCAGGGAGATATGAAGGACTTTCGATGAAATGTCTTGTAATAAGATTTATTTTGATTTCTAGATGTTTTGACTTGTTTTTCAGGATTGGGACTCTTGATTGATGTTGTTATGGAAGTATTTTAAAACATTGGAGTTGTCAGCTTTGTTGTATTGAGGATTTAAGGCCTCAAGCGTAGCGGTACCTATGGCATTGTTGTCAAAGTTTGGGATTGGCCAGGATGGTCCGGCCGAACATCTTTGGACCATATCTCAACTCTCACAAATGTCTGGCCTCCGTGGTGCTTTTGGTATTGATCATTTTTGGCATTGATGTCATTAGTATCGAGAGGTTTCATGGGTAGACCTAGTGGGGACAGGTTATGAACTAGTGCCTTATACCGTCATGCTATCGTACAAAGTTGTGTGTTGTGGGCGAGTGCTAGTTGCCGTCGATGCTACCTTACTAACGAGTAAGTGTGGGCGGGCACTAGGTACTGTCATTGCTACCACGCATTTAACTACGTCGTGGGCGGGTTCTGGTCGCTATTTGTACTGCCATGTCGTCTTTGTTCTGTACCCTGACTTGATACATATCTTGGAGTTCTTTTGGTGGTTGTTTTTGGTTCTTCATGGTGGTTCGTCAAGAGGGATACTTACGGTTGTGGTCTTCCATTCCTTTGTTTGACCTTGAGTTCTGTGTGTGAGTTTAGACTTGTTGTGTGGCCATGTAATCACTTTTCCTTTGACAGGTTGTCTTGTCATGAGCACGTGGGTGCAAATGACACTGGGTTGTGGGGTTCTTTTCAGCTTTGAGGTCGTTGGTGTAGCGTGTTGTGTGGGATACTTAGAGATGTACTATGTAGTTATCTTGGTTTCTCCTTTTGTTTTATTGGGGCTGGATTTCGAGGACGAAATCCCTTTAAGGTGGGAAGGTTGTAATGCCCGGTCATTTTCTTTCCTTTCCTTTTCTTAGATTTTCACGGATATTTTTTTTTTCGTTGATCTTTTCCTTTCTGAGTTCGGTTTCTCGCCACTTAATGTCATCTTGAGTGCTCGGGGATGGTTTTCGAGACTCTTTTCCTTGGATTGACGACTTCCTTTGAGGACCGAGTCATTTTCACATTTTTGCTTTTGTGACACTATTTACTTTCGTCCTTCTCTCGGTTGTCACCTTGTTGGCATAGCTTCACTTTTCGTGTTCGGATTTGATTCTGGTTTTGCATGCATCCACGATATTTAAATTCCATACTATATGTATTTTCACTTTTGTAGAAAAGCATGCTAAGTGCTTACTTTTCTTGTAAATGGTATAGATGCATGACCTTTTTGTAATATTCTAAACTTTTGAGGTTTTTGTGTAATTACTGTAAAGTAATTATTTTTCGTCTTAGAGGCCATTTTGTAATTTAATTTGGAAGATATTTTCAAAAAGGACCTTTTTACAATTTCCAAAAAGTGTGACAAGTGTCACACTCTCATTCGTTCACTTGTTGACATTTGTGTGGAAACACTTTGATGCCTTGGATGATGACATGTGGAAAGTGAAGATTCACCCACTTGTTGGCCTAGGATTGGTGCACTTGTTGGCTTGGATGGTTAACAAGTGTAGGCTTAGGATTAAGCTTACAAAGGATGCTTGGATGAGTGACAAGTGTAGGCTCACAATTTAATCTTGCATTAGTGTGTGTGAGAGGTAGTGTAAGAGCACATAGTGAGTGGAGGATCTCTATCCCCTCCACTCATATATCATCTTCATCATTTTCCATTTCCTCTCTCTCCTGTAAAGAAAACCATAGCCTCCATGGATGGAGCCTAAAGCCTTAAGCTTTTACCTTGATTTTTGAGAGCCTTCCATTTATTCCCAAGCTTGAACTTGGGAATACCTTTTGTTCCCCTCATCCTCCTCTTCATAACCCTTGAAGGGTTTGCCATTTTGTGTTGATTTTGCCTTCGACTCTTGAGAGACACTTCTCTAGTGAGGTAGGGGATATTATAGGGTTATATTTTTGTTTCTTGCATGCTATTGATGCTTATATAAGTTGAATCCTTGTCTTTTGTGAATTTGAGAAATTAGTGACTTATCATATCTTGCATATAAATCATTTTAGACTTGGTAAATGGCATGGCCATGAGTTGATCTTTGATATATATTAATTTTGGATGATTTAGATGAGTTTTCAAATCTAGAGATTTGATTAATTTAAATTAATTAAATTCTATATGATGCTATCTTACTCATTTGACACTTTTGATTTGATATATGTAATGAGCATGCTATGTTGTTTAACATATATTAATTTGAGATTATTCGAATTGGATTTGAAATCTAGAGAATTTAATCATCTTGTTTAATTAAATTCTATCAAATGGCTCCATGGATCTATTTGTATTTTAGAAGTTTTTTCTATATTCAAATCATGGACTTGAACTTGTTATGTATTCACTTTGTTGTGTTTTAAGCATTGGACAACTTTGTTGTTATATTTATATTCATGAGAACATGTTTTCTTTATGGAATATATTGATGCCATGTGTAATGAATTGCACACTTTATAATTGACATTATATATGCTATTTTAGAATTGAAACTCTAAGGCATGAATTGTGTGGTTTCAACCTACTTGTGCATGGAAGGTGTTTTCATGTATTATATAAGTTATGTACAAGTTGTGAACTTATTTGAATTATTTTGGAGTTGCTTGGGACATTGTTAAGCTGTAATGGATAGGGTTTGGCTCTAGTACGGGGACAAGAGTCCTCTAAGTCAAAAATTCGCGCGTTGGGTAGGATGCTTAGGGGTTAGTAGCTCCAAATTAGCCCTATAAAGTTTGCGCCTTGGTTAGGCTGCCTGGGGGTTAGTAACTCCAAATTTGCCTTGTCTTAGCGGAAATCCGAGCTTTGATGTCCAAGTCTTCCAATATTTGATTTCGCATTCAATTCCAAGTTAACAACCAATGTTTAATTGTGACTTGTGGTTTTGGTTATTGGCGATTTGATGTTGTTAAGTACATCCATACTAAATTGATATATTTAATTGATTTCAAACTTTTAGATTTCTAGTTGATAACCTAGAGAACCTATATCTTGATGTGTGGTATTAGATATTCTAATTATGCTAAATTGTTATATTTAGTTGATGTTGCATTTTAGACTTCAGTTTATTACCTTAAGAATCTATATGTTGTTGCTTTGTGTAAGCATGTTCCTATGTTGTTGCTTTGTGTAAGCATGAACCTATGTTGTTAAAATGGTATGAATGAGGTGATTGAAGCTAGAAATGATCTTAGGTAGCTAGGATGCTCCCTGGGTCTCACCTTTGACATAGACGTTAGGTGGAATGAACCACAATAATTATATCATGCAAACTTGTAAAACGTAGGTCGATGCATGCTCATCTCCTACGAGTAACTTTATGTTACTCACCCACGTTGTGGGGACATTTTTTAGGTACCAGAATCAAGGTTACGATTCTCGTCATGCTTGGATGATTAGTGGACTTGAAGATTTCCATTTCTTGTAAAGGTTGGCTTGAAAAGCCATTTGTAGCCTTATATGTCAAAATGTATATATTTGATTCCATATATGTAATGTGTACATGAGTACACTTTTTACAAGGTATTTGACATGTATGAGATGAGGCCAGAGGCCAATGACTTGTATTTTGTATCCCTTGTGCTTTTTGACTCCATGAAATATTATGAAAATATTGAAAAATGTTAAGTTATTGTCTCACTATGTTTGCATCAGGTGTGGGAATTCCATTTTGGTTCTTCCGTAGGATCTCATTATTCATGTTTGAAGTGTGGCCAAGGGCCAAATGGTAATTTCCAATCATTTGTAAATTTTGGTTTTCAAAATTTCCATTTCAAATTTATTTTCGCCCTTTCGGCCGTTGGGGGGTCGGATTTTGACTCGACCATTTTCGGGAGCCGCGGACCATTCCTGCATGCTCAAAATTGGTTATTACATTTACGTGCGTATTTTTTTCAGCCAAGAAGTGCATTTGGGGTCAAATGTATGTTTGGTGCAAACTTACATTTTTGCCGTTTTGAGTCTAAAATGAGCATAAGGGCATTTTGGGGTTTTCAAATGAAAAATAAAGTTTTCTTTTGGCATGGTTGGATAGAAAACATGATTTTGAGGGGGGTTTCTTCTTTGTGTTTTTTTCAAAATGGCCCAGAAGGTCCTCAAAATTGTATTTCAAGGTTGCATTTCAGGTGTAGCCTACAACAGTTCGAGCGCTCCAAGGGGGGTTCGAGCGCTCGAAGATGGGGCAGAGAGTTTTGGCCCTTGGGCGTGTGCCATTTGAGTGCTCGAAGCCCTTGCACGAGCGCTCGAGGTACTATTCATGTGTGTGTGTGTTTGTGTCTTGGTTTAGCACTGCACCTCCAATTTCAAACTATCATATCTTCTTTGTTTTAACTCCGAATTGGTCCGTTCTTGAGTTTAAATTGATCGCGTCAAAATAAGATTTCCAATGGTACTAATTAGAGCTTCATATTCTTCTTGTAGCTCAAGTTATTCAAGTTTTAGTAAGCTAGTGTCTGTTTTTGGTTCGAACCGGGATAGGGTTTCCCTTCCTTCGACTTCAGAACTTGATATCTTTGTTGTCCGGACTCCAAATCATGCGATTCTTGAGTCTATTCTTGTTTTACCCTTAGTTCATTTCTTTCGGGTTTGACATTCTTGTTTCATTGCTTGGCTCATTTAAGTTCCATAGCTTTATGTGGAGTCATTTTGGTGCCTTAGGAATGACGTACCTCTCTAGAGGTCCCCTTCCTTCTTTTGCTTCCACATTTTGGATCCGTTTCGGGTCATCACAGGACACACTGGGTTAAAAAATCCAGGGTCGTCACAGGTGGTATCAGAGCTCCTACGTTTGAATACCTTGGATTATAGGTTTTGGGTGCATATCATGCTTATGTTGCCATGCTCTATATGCTTATATGCTTCATGATAACATGTTTGGTTTGATAACATGTTTATGTGTTTATGTGCTATATGTGGTATGCTAACTGTTTAGCTTATTTTGGATTCTAATGTAAAGAGCATAACATATGATGTATGCTAGATTAGACTTGTAGATGCATAACTGTGTTGCATATTCGGCATGACACGGGATTGGTCATTAAGGCACGAGTTGAGGTTAATGGTGATTGTGGTCACAGTTTTGTGGTAGTGTAGGTTGTTGTCGACCTAGCATTGGTTTTGAGGTAGGTAGTAAGTCACCTTTTGTTTAGGCTCTCGTGAGGTGAGTCATTTGGCGTTGCCATAGTACTGGATTTGTTAGTTTTGGGCTACGATGAGGTCATGGACCTCTTAGGATCCTTAGTTGTTTTGAAAGGTTCCTCTGAGATTGCAATTTTCGTGGGTGGGTACATTTGTGGGCGGGTGCATGGCACTGTCATGCTACCGTACTGGCTAGCTACGAGTGTAGTTCGGATTAAATCAGCGTCGGTTTTTATTCCGATAGGCGTAGTCCTTTTGGTTGGCGATGATGTGAGTTTTGTTTTGAGCGTCTGGTGTTGAGACGGTGATTGATGGTCGTTTTGAGGATGATTTTGGAGATTGATTCGGTTGTATGATTATATGGCTAAAGTAGCCATTTTGTTTGAGTTCTCTTTATGTGATGATGCTTTTGGGACCGAGTTGATTGATCGATGTTTTGGGTTGGTGAGAGCATTGCATTGTTAGTGTCATTTATAGTGTCACCTCTAGATTCGGAGTTGGATTGTTGGAGTCTTACCATTGTGGTAAAGGCTCACGTTTGTTTTGAGACAGTTTGTTATCACATTGGTTTTTGGAGACAGTTATGGCTAGGACTGGTCTTTCCTTTTTCTTAGACACTCTAGGACACGATGTCCACAGGGTTCATTATTACATCATTTTGTTTTCTGTAGTTTTGTTTACTACCATGTTAGTAGTATGATTTATGATGTTGTGATGCATAAGTAGGTGGAAGTGTATCCACATTTGTTTTCTTGTTGTGTGGCATTAGCATGCCTTCTTTATATGCTTTGAGATACCATGTTGTTACTGTGCTTTAGTGATATGATATTGTGCTTACGTGGAGACGTGCTGCATGTACCATTGATTTTATTTATGTGAGTAGATTTATTTATTTGGTAGTTGCATTCCTTGTCATATGCATGACTTCCATATTCGGTTCTCCCTTTTGTTCCCTTTTCGTGTTTGTCGTGTTAACATTTGTGGGAGAATAGGGTTTCTTCTCTTTCTTGGTTCAAGTAAGGGACTTCACAAGGAGTGAGTCTCTTCTCTTCGTCGCCTTGTGCACGGTTTTGGGTTTGGTTGGTCTGTGAGGATCACCATTGTTGTCTTGAGTCCTTGGTGAGGATTTGGTTGATTTTGGTCGACTTACTTCCATGTAGGGGGTGAAGTCTTTGACCTTGTTGTCTTTCGTTTCGGAGATGGAGTCTTGGTGTTGTCCTTCTTAGGACTGGTGATTCCCTTTCTTTCGTATCTTCCCTTGGAGAGTTTTTGTCGTGGTTGTTGACGGAGTTGTGGTGCTCAGAGTGAGTTGATTGGTGTCAGATCATTTTACAAGGACTTATGTCCATTTGATTGAGGATTTGGTTGACTCGTTGTGTAAGTTTGACACTGTTTAGGGATGTCTTTTGGAGACTTGTTTCAGTTTTGGAGACCTTGATGTGGTTGACTCTTAGGAGGAGTTTTGAAGGATTGCTATTAGATATGGCTTATTTGTGGAGTCGTCTCATCCTAGTTGTGACTAGGTATAGTTTTGAGGAATCGTAGTTCCAGTGGTTGTTTATGGATCAATGGAAATTGAGGAATTTTGATTTAGATTGGTGATGCTAAGCACGGTTTTGAGAGATTTGTTTTGTGACCTTAGTTGTCAGGATTTTAATGTATGTGCCACTTAGTGGACTTATATTTTGAGGATTTAGTTATCCATGATAGGGGTATGGATCCGATGTTTGATTACGGTGTGATCTTGTAATTGATCTGTTTCAGGGAGATATGAAGGACTTTCGATGAAATGTCTTTTGATTTCTGGATGTTTTGACTTGTTTTTCAGGATTGGGACTCTTGATTGATGTTGTTATGGAAGTATTTTAAAACATTAGAGTTGTCAGCTTTGTTGTATTGAGGATTTAAGGCCTCAAGCGTAGCGGTACCTATGGCATTATTGTCAGAGTTTGGGATTGGCCAGGATGGTCCGGCCGAACGTCTTTGGACCATATCTCAACTCTCACAAATGTCTGGCCTCCATGGTACTTTTGGTATAGATCATTTTTGGCATTGATGTCATTAATATCGAGAGGTTTCATGGGTAGACCTAGTGGAGACAGGTTATGAACTAGTGCCTTATACCGTCATGCTACCGTACAAAGTTATGTGTTGTGGGCGAGTGCTAGTTGCCGTTGATGCTATCTTATTGACGAGTAAGTATGGGCGGGCACTAGGTACTGTCGTTGCTACCACATATTTGAGTACGTCGTGGGCGGGTTGTGATACCCCTGGATTTCCAGATGCGGGTTGGCCAGGCCCACGCCCGATAACCCGAGGATATCAAATCAATTAGCAATTTAACGAACACAGAATACAATATAGGAAACAAGAATGAATAAAATTTTGCTGAAAGAACTAAAATGAAAATCCTTTAATGAAAAAACCTCCGAATAAACTTTATATGCAAAAACTAGTTTGAATACACCAACTTCTTCTTTACTTCTAATACAACTCGGGAATCCATCTCGTAGACCCCTACTAAAAATATTCCAATGCTGAATATGAACAACTGCAAAGAAAACCAATGATCATAATGAGAAGAAAATACTCCTACATCGTCGGTGGAGTGAATAACTGTATCTGCTCAGCACGATTAAGCTCTAAGCCTGGAACTGACGAACACCTGTAAAAATAAGAGTGGGTCAGGCCCACATGCAAGTTCTATCCTAACTGCAATCCAGACAGTGACCCGATACGCAGATACACCCTAGATATCTCAGCAATAGCTATCTAGTCCATACATATATAAATATCCACACTAAAGGACATTCACTGGACTATGTAGGGGGTCTCAACCTGAATAGAAGGCAACATGCAAAAACGCACCCAAAGGTGGGCATGAGTACTTAGACCTAACAGGGTACACCTCAACCTACTATAACCAGCTACGCATCCACTGCATATACGCACCCTAACCAATGAGTCTGAGACTCAAGCTCATCTCGTGGTACCATAATCATATATTTAAAATCCGTCCAAACCAGAGTATGTCATTCAATTTCTTTGTTGATCTGACATAAGACGTATAATCAGTTAACCACTCAACTTAATCAGTTGATATGAGTTAACTCCAAACAACAGTAAATCCAAATGGTCACTCAACTTACTCAGTTGATCTGACTTTAACAAAATTAGGATTCAATATTTTACAATCCCATCCTCTAATCCAATAGGTTAGGTTTATTCGTTTTGAGCTAAACCATCCCTAGTATGACACCGTCCCATACCGGTGCATACAATCCTCCATATCCATGTAATTGACAGAATATATATTAATCCAGCAATTAAAATCTAAAACCATGTAAAAATTACAGACTATGATAAATAGTACAGCAATTTAATATCCAAAACCAAAAGCCAAGTAATTGCAGAATAGTTCATATAATACTTCAGCAATTTCAATTCAAAGCCATCATCCAGTTAATTGTAGAATAATATATATGATTTCACAATTAACATCTAAAACCATGTAAATTACAACATATAAATTAAATTTTAGCAATTCATAGTCCAAACCAATATTCAAATAATTGCAGAAATGTGTTTAACATTCAGCAATTCAAATCCAAGCTTATAATCATATAGTTGCAGGAACCGATTTAATAGTTCAACAAATTGCATCCCGAGCATGCATAGATCAGAACTAATAATTAAATGACCTTCTCATGCATTTTAAACAAGTTTTATAATCATGCTAAATCCGATAAAATTGCTAAAATTTAATTAAGCAATTAATCCGTCTTCCATCCGTTAACAGCATAGAAAGTTCATTAATTTTATATTGTTTGTCCCACTGATTTAGAAATCAACTTTAATCAGTTCAAGGTTTTAATCACACCCAAAATTAAATATTTAACCCCTCTGTGAAGTCCCATTAAATTTCTGAAATTTAAACAAGCCACTCAGTTCCTTTCTTCTGTTAATAGCATGCACAGTTGCATATTTTTACACTGCTTCATCCTTTATCATAGAAACTTAAAAAATGCAATAATAAGTTTAATAACACTTAGAATTAACCATTTAGACCCTCTGTAAAACCCCAGAGTCAACAGAACAGTTCCCATGCTCCAACAGTAAATAAACTGTTCGTAAAAACAAAAAAAAATTCAGAGAACACTATTGAAAAGAGCCTTCTCCAAAAAACTGGAGAAGGCCCTAAACCACCTAGAGCCTTCTCTAAAAGACTAGAGAAGGCTCTAAATCACCTAGAGCAGGCTTCACATTTTAGAGCCTTCTCTTTCTCCCTTTGAGCCTTCTCCTTTGCTTCCTATTCCACCTGCATAATTGTATCTCTTGTGCACTGAAAGCTTATAACAATACCTAGATTGCATGTTAATCATCTTAGTCTACTTCCCACACAATTCCATACTCAAGAATCGTCCACACAATGCACCCAAAAATCCACAATCGAACCAAACAACGCACAAAACTACTTCTGTAAACAAATTGGATCATAGAGCCTTCTCCAAAATAGTGGAGAAGGCTCAATCTGCCTAGAGCCGGCTTTCCAACAAGGGGGAGCTGGCTCTCCTTGCCTAGAGCCGGCTCTCTCCATGGGAGAGCCGGCTCTCTCCCTTTTGAGAGCCTCGACTTTGTTCCCTCTTCGTTTCCGACCATCTGCCTCGTCTCCAGCCCTTTCCTACCCCTCTGTTCTTCCTTAAAACTTGTCCTCACTGTCTAATATATATACAATGTTAATCCTCAGTCCTTAATTTACCACAGTACAAGTTAATATAGTGATATAAAATAACGACCAATTTAATACTTTGAAACAAACAACGAAGAACAGAGTTGCAAGAATTATTTTCAGACAATATGCATATATACAGATGATCTAATTAACATATTCCAAGCATGTAAGATTCAATTAAAATTCAAATAGAA
Source organism: Cornus florida (assembly GCF_030987335.1). Taxonomy (NCBI): domain Eukaryota; kingdom Viridiplantae; phylum Streptophyta; class Magnoliopsida; order Cornales; family Cornaceae; genus Cornus; species Cornus florida. The sequence goes on along the minus strand of NW_026775581.1, from coordinate 14,455,917 downwards.
TCCTAGAGATCATCAAAGGATGCACAGAACACGGGCAAAGGGAGAGAGACAGAATAGAACTTGCCTTTCGGTTTCGGTTCGAAACCTTTCAACATCGTCTTCTTTCTAGGTTTTCCGACGACCTTAGTTGCCGTGAATCTCCTCTACTGCTCTTGGTTTAACCCCACGAGCTACTCAGTCCTTTCTCCTTGGTCCAACCTTTAATCCATAATGGAAATCCTAATGAAACTCTCTCTCTCTCTTCCACACAATACCCTCTCTGTTTCTCTACCCCTTGCAAAATAATCACAGTATATTTATAGGCATATATAAAACCTACATCTACTTATATTCAGAGATGGAATCACAACTAAACCCTAGTCGGCCAATTTTGTTATACGATTTAAATTCCTAGAATTTATAATACACCTTAAGTGACGGTAATATTATAATTTAATTAATAATAATTACTAATTATTAACCTAATCCACATATACATATATACATGTATATACTTCCATGGGTATATACTGTACCCATTTACACTATCCAAAAGTCCGTGAATCCTAACCAAGCCCAACCTTGTTTTAAAAATAAATAAATAAAACAATGCATTTAATTAAACATTTCGAAGGCCTCTTAAGTACATAATTCAATTAGAACAAAGAATTCAATTAACCAATTAAACATTCCAACACAACAACTAATCATTTAAATCAAATAAAAAAAATAATTAAACACAAAATCAAATAAACACACAAAAATGCCCTAAAAATAATTTAAATTCCAATTTTATCCTTTTGAAAACTAGGGGTATTACATTCTTCCCCCCTAACAAAAGGAATTCCGTCCTCGGAATTCACGAAACTCTAAATTATTGTTATTAAAATTCATTTCCATTCCATTGTGGATTCTGTCTCTGTGTATGGGCTCCACGTAATTCCAAATCCTTCTAGAAAAATTCATAGTTCTTATTATTAAGAAACACCATAAATGTACAACTCCTAGGTTGTATCTAACAACGACTCAATCCTACCCCATATATATTTAAGGGTAACAATCCTTATTCCTCCAAGTTCCATATAATAATTGCACCAATTTGGTATACAATAACAAAAGCCAATATAGAATTTTATAATGAACTAAAACACACATAGTCATAGCATGCATGGCATACGCATACCTTAGTTTAAAACCCACCCATCCAGATATACCAATTAACATGTCCTTACATCAACCGGTTTACCTAACCAATTATTTGAGGTCTCAATATAGCTTAATCATCCTAGTGAATTGGAATAAGTGACGAAAATTTACATCACACTTACTCCGACAACCTTAACAGAAATTAATCCTCCAGTACCTTAAGCTCTATCTGAATAAGGTAACACCTCCACTAAGATCAACCCCAATATTTGAAGTTAACTTCCTTAATTTCCTCGTTAACAGCCAGTGTCATTATTATACAGGCTAAAACTCCAACTGTGAACTCAACAACGAACCGAAAGATATTAATATCTTATTAGTTGTTGAAAGCGTCTACATCCATATTCCCTTCCACCAAATAGAACTTAATTTAAAGTGTGAATCACCTCTTTGATGCATCGAAGTCATCCCATAATCCACTCTATCCATATGAACTAATGTTCTACTAGTTCAAATTAAACTAAAAATGGAGTTGATTTCATTAGAAATCAACCGGTATCCCATCCAGAATACGGATCCTTTGGTAAAATCAGTAATCCCTCAACTAAATCATTGAAGGCAAAGTCAATTTGTCCCTCCTCCTAATCCTCTAAAAAATCTGCTCCACATCGTGAAGCATCATGCTTCCACCAGAATGCAGAATGAACTAAGTGTTGTGAACTTCAGTCCTTACATCCTCCTCTCAATCTGTCTACTAAAAGTACCATTAATCTGGTACCACCAGCTTCTGTCTGCACCCATTACTTAATTTGGAGAATCATTATATAGGTGTTCAGTTTCATCATCCTATCTTTGACACACCCTAGTTCGTTAATATAATTAAGTGTCAATTAGACTCCTTGTCCCGCTTCAAAAGCTTAAGAAACTTTTCCCATCCTCCATATAGTCATCAATGTCCTAACAACAACTAATTGTTGCCAATTATGATCCTAAAAAAAAAAAAAAATCCACATTTTATACAGTGTCGAAACTTTGGTTCCTCCTCTAAGTGCAACCCCAGCAACTCCTTCAAATGACACCCTCGAAAAAATCATGTAATGATTACGAATAGATTGATGAAGATTTAATCAGCCCACTATTCTCACTTGGCGTCATTCCAATAAGTACAAACCAGCCCGAAATCCTCCATCCGAACCATAGTGGCATTACAGTGATCTTTACCTACCACAACCTCACGAATTCCCAAAACATTAACAACCACCATTCTTATAGCATTGTACAAACGAATCCCTACCTAGCATAGAGCATATTAAACTAATCATTGTAGATTATTTGACTCATATTAGTAGTTTAACCATCCCTTCCCAAGTAGCATATCATATTAATGCATATCCAGGTTCAATAGATTGGCTAGAAGTTTGTATCTCTACCCAATCCTATGACCCTATATCCACAAATCCTAGCGCATATAACGCTATTACTCCATGTTATTACAATAATAGTTGGCTGACATACTTGTGTTCCCAACCAATCCATACTCCCAATCCGGACTAATTAACAAAAATAAAACACGTAATAACAAAACTGAAACACGTAACAATCAAAGATGAAACACGTAGTACACACAATACACAAAACAACCAAAATATTACTCTACTTAAGACATATTTCATTCCAGAGAAGAAAACCTCCTTTGAACTCAAGTTCGCAAAAGTTCATTCCATAGTTTTGTTAGTAATTATCCAACCTTGAAACTTATCCATTAACCGTAGCTTAACTGCACAATCGTTTGCTTAAACAAATATCCAAAGGCTTAACCCTCATCATCCTAATATGCGGAATGTAAACCGTCTATCGTGGCTTTACAAACCAACTTAGAATGTCACAACCTAATCCCCATACTCTCCAGAATGTGATATAAAATCACGTCTTTGTTCTGGTAAGATCTCCATCTGATTCCCAAACTCCTAAAGAGTACTTCGCAAATAACTCCCGGAGAGCCGTTACAAAACTTTAACTATATGTATATTGGTTCATACCAACTTTACTAGTAACATTCATTATACTACTGGTGAATGTGAGCACCCTCGTGCGATCCTTTATCTTCAAGCTTCAATATCCCCTTTCTTGGGGACGTTGATATCTCCCCTTTTCAGAATCTTACTATTCGCTTACCTCTTTTTTGAGAACAGCTGAAGTTGTGTTGGTCCCGATAAGCGGTGACCTAACACCTACACCATAATCCTTCCTTGGCATATACTTTCTAAGTAATGCCAACCTTGGAACTTAACCTTCGATCCTAAGTTCTACTTCTGGCAAAGAACTCGACAACCTTTTCCGTTACCCCTTTGGGTCCGTATTGCTTTCGCCTTGAACCGCATCCTCCTTCTCGGGTCAACCACTCTGTATCTACAGAATTCAATTGACATCAACTCCTCCTAACGATCCGTAACGAGAGTACAACGAATCCTAACATGGCTCTAAGTTTTAAGAGACGCAACATGGAAGTCTTATAACAAAAAACACTCATAAGGACACTAGAACCTGGAGTACTCTGATACCAACTGTGATACCCCCAGATTTCTGGATGCGGGTTGGCCAAGCCCACGCCCAATAACCCGAGGATATCAAATCAATTAGCAATTTAACGAACACAGAATACAATATAGGAAACAGGAATGAATAAAATTTTGCTGAAAGAACTAAAATGAAAATCCTTTAATGGAAAAACCTCCGAATAAACTTTATATGCAAAAACTAGTTTGAATACACCAACTTCTCCTTTACTTCTAATACAACTCGGGAATCCATCTCGTGGACCCCTACTCAAAATATTCCAATACTGAATATGAACAACTGCAAAGAAAACCAATGATCATAATGAGAAGAAAATACTCCTACGTCGTCGGTGGAGTGAATAACTGTATCTGCTCAGCACGATTAAGCTCTAAGCCTGGAACTGATGAACACCTGTAAAAATAAGAGTGGGTCAAGCCCACATGCAAGTTCTATCCTAACTGCAATCTAGACAGTGACCTGATACGCAGATACACCCTAGATATCTCAGCAATAGCTATCTAGTCCATACATATATAAATATCCATACTAAGGGACATTCACTGGACTATGTAGGGGGTCTCAACCTGAATAGAAGACAACATACAAAAACGCACCCAAAGGTGGGAATGAGTACCTAGACCTAAAAGGGTACACCTCAACCTACTATAACCAACTACGCATCCACTGCATATACGCACCCCAACCAACGAGTCTGAGACTCAAGCTCATCTCGCGGTACCATAATCATATATTTAAAATCCGTCCAAACCAGAGTATGTCATTCAATTTCTTTGTTGACCTGACATAAGACGTATAATCAGTTAACCACTCAATTTATTCAGTTGATATGAGTTAACTCCAAACAACACTAAATCCAAATGGTCACTCAACTTACTCAGTTGATCTGACTTAAATAAAATTAGGATTCAATATTTTACAATCCCATCCTTTAATCCAATAGGTTAGGTTTACATGTTTTAAGCTAAACCATCCCTAGTATGACACTGGCCCATACCGGTGCATACAATCCTCCATGTCCATGTAATTGACAAAATATATATTAATCCAGCAATTAAAATCTAAAACCATGTAAAAATTACAGACTATGATAAATAGTACAGCAATTTAATATCCAAAACCTAAAGCCAGGTAATTGCAGAATAGTTCATATAATACTTCAGCAATTTCAATTCAAAGCCATCATCCAGTTAATTGTAGAATAATATATACGATTTCACAATTAACATCCAAAACCATGTAAATTACAACATATAAATTAAATTTTAGCAATTCATAATCCAAACCAATATTCAAATAATTGCAGAACTGTGTTTAACATTCAGCAATTCAAACCCAAGCTTATAACCATATAGTTGCAGGAACCGATTTAATAGTTCAACAAATAGCATCCCGAGCATGCATAGATCAGAACTAATAATTAAATGACCTTCTAATGCATTTTAAACAAGTTTTATAATCATGCTAAATCCGATCAAATTGCTAAAATTTAATTAAGCAAATAATCCGTCTTCCATCCGTTAACAGCATAGAAAGTTCATTAATTTTATATCGTTTGTCCCATTGATTTAGAAATCAACTTTAATTAGTTCAAGGTTTTAATCACACCCAAAATTAAATATTTAACCCCTCTGTGAAGTCCCATTAAATTTCTGAAATTTAAACAAGCCACTCAGTTCCTTTCTTCTGTTAATAGCATGCACAGTTGCATATTTTTACACTGCTTCATCCTTTATCATAGAAACTTAAACCATGCAATAATAAGTTTAATAACACTTAGAATTAACCATTTAGACCCTCTGTAAAACCCCAGAGTCAACAGAACAGTTCCCATGCTCCAACAGTAAATAAACTGTTCGTAAAAATAAAAAAAAATTCAGAGAACACTATTGAAAAGAGCCTTCTCCGAAAAACTGGAGAAGGCTTTAAACCACCTAGATCCTTCTCTAAAAAACTAGAGAAGGCTCTAAATCACCTAGAGCAGGCTCCACATTTTAGAGCCTTCTCTTTCTCCTTTTGAGCCTTCTCCTTTGCTTCCTATTCCACCTGCATAATTGCATCTCTTATGCACTGAAAGCTTATAACAATACCTAGATTGCATGTTAATCATCTTAGTCTACTTCCCACACAATTCCATACTCAAGAATCGTCCACACAGTGCACCCAAAAATCCACAATCGAACCAAACAACGCACAAAACTGCTTCTGTAAACAAATAGGATCATAGAGCCTTCTCCAAAATAGTGGAGAAGGCTCAATCTACCTAGAGCCGGCTCTCCAACAAGGGGGAGCCGGCTCTCCTTGCCTAGAGCCGGCTCTCTCCATGGGAGAGCCGGCTTTCTCCCTTTTGAGAGCCTCGACTTTGTTCCCTCTTCGTTTCCGACCATCTGCCTCGTCCCCGGCCCTTTCCTACCTCTCTGTTCTTCCTTAAAACTTGTCCTCACTGTTTAATATATATACAATGGTAATCCCCAGTCTTTAATTTACCACAGTACAAGTTAATATAGTGATATAAAACAACGACCAATTTAATACTTTGAAATAAACAACGAAGAACAGAGTTGCAAGAATTGTTTCCAGACAATATGCACATATACAGATGATCTAATTAACATATTCCAAGCATGTAAGATTCAATTAAAATTCAAATACAATCCTAGAGATCATCAAAGGATGCACAGAACACGGGCAAAGGGAGAGAGACTAAATAGAACTTGCCTTTCGGTTTCAGTTTGAAACCTTTCAACATCGTCTTCTTTCTAGGTTTTCCGACGACCTTAGTTGCCATTGAATCTCCTCTACTGCTCTTGGTTTAACCCCATGAGCAACTCAGTCCTTTCTCCTTGGTCCAACCTTTAATCTATAATGGAAATCCTAATGAAACTCTTTCTCTCTCTTCCACACAATACCCTCTCTGTTTCTCTATGTCTCTATATACGAATAGGGTTTTAGAAAACCCCTTGCAAAATAATCACAGTATATTTATAGGCATATATAAATCCTACATCTACTTATATTCAGAGATGGAATCACAACTAAACCCTAATTCGGCCAATTTTGTTATACGATTTAAAACCCTAGAATTTATAATACACCTTAAATGACGGTAATATTATAATTTAATTAATAATAATTACTAATTATTAACCTAATCCACATATACATATATACCCATATATATATGTATATACTTCCATGGGTAGATACTGTACCCATTTACACTATCCAAAAGTCCGTGAATCCTAACCAAGCCCAACCTTGTTTTAAAAATAAATAAATAAAACAATGCATTTAATTAAACATTTCAAAGGCCTCTTAAGTATATAATTCAATTAGAACAAAGAATTCAATTTACCAATTAAACATTCCAACACAATAACTAATCATTTAAATCAAATAAAAAAAAAAATTAAACACAAAATCAAATGAACACACAAAAATGCCCTAAAAATAATTTAAATTCCAATTTTATCCTTTTAAAAACTAGGGGTATTACACGGGTTCTGGTCGCTATTTGTACTGCCATGTCGTCTTTGTTCTGTACCCTGACTTGATACATAGATATCTTGGAGTTCTTTTGGTGGTTGTTTTTGGTTCCTCATGGTGGTTCGTCAGGATGGATGCTTACGGTTGTGGTCTTCCGTTCCTTTGTTTGACCTTGAGTTCTGTGTGTGAGTTCAGACTTGTTATGTGGCCATGTTGTCACTTTTCCTTTGACATGTTGTCTTGTCATGAGCACGTGGGTGCAAATGACACTGGGTTGTGGGGTTCCTTTTAGCTTTGAGGTCGCTGGTGTAGCGTGTTATGTGGGATACTCAGAGATACACTCTGTAGTTTTCTTGGTTTCTCCTTTTGTTTTCTTGGGGCTGGATTTCGGGGACGAAATCCCTTTAAGGTGGGAAGGTTGTAATGACCCGGTCATTTTCTTTCCTTTCCTTTTCTCAAATTTTCACAGATAATTTTTTTCCCGTTGATCTTTTCCGTTCTGAGTTCGGTTTCTTGCCACTTAATGTCATCTTGAGTGCTCGGGGATGGTTTTCAAGACTCTTTTCCTTAGATTGACGACTTCCTTTGAGGACCGACTCATTGTCACATTTTCACTTTTATGAAACTATTTACTTTCGTCCTTTTCTCGGTTGTCACCTTATTGGCATAACTTCACTTTTCGTATTCGGATTTGATTCCAGTTTTGCATGCATCCACAATATTTAAATTCCATACTATGTGTATTTTCACTTTTGTAGAAAAGCATGCTAAGTACTTACTTTTCTTGTAAAGGGTATAGATGCATGACTTTTTTGTAATATTCTAAACTTTTGGGATTTTTGTGTAATTACTGTAAAGTTATTATTTTTCGTCTTAGGGGCCATTTTGTAATTTAATTTGGAAGATATTTTCAAAAATGACCTTTTTGCATTTTCCATAAGTGTGACAAGTGTCACACTCTCATTGGTCCACTTGTTGACATTTGTGTGAAAACACTTTGATGCCTTGGATGATGACATGTGGAGGGTGAAGATTCACCCACTTGTTGGCCTAGGATTGGTGCACTTGTTAGCTTGAATGGTTGATAAGTGTAGGCTTAGGATTAAGCCTGCAATGGATGCTTGGATGAGTGGCAAGTGTAGGCTCACAATTTGATCTTGCATTAGTGTGTGTGTGAGAGGTAATGTAAGAGCACATAGTGAATGGAGGATCTCTATCCCCTCCACTCACATATCATCTTCATCATTTTCCATTTCCTCCCACTCTTGTAAAGAAAACCCTAGCCTCCATGGATGGAGCCTAAAGCCTTAAGCTTTGACCTTGATTTTTTAGAGCCTTCCACTAATTTTCAAGCTTGAACTTAGGAATACCTTTTGTTCCCCTCATCCTCCTCTTCATAACCCTTGAAGGGTTTGCCATTTTGTGTTGATTTTGCCTTCGATTCTAGAGAGACATTTCTCTAGTGAGGTAGGGGATGTTATAGGGTTATATTTTTGTTTCTTGCATGCTATTGATGCTTATATCAGTTGTATGCATGTCTTTTGTTAATTTGAGAAATTAGTGATTTATCATATCTTGCATATAAATCATTTTAGACTTGGTAAATGGCATGGCCATGAGTTGATCTTTGATATATATTAATTTGGGATGATTTAGATGAGTTTTCAAATCTAAAGATTTGATTAATTTAAATTAATTAAATTCTATATGATGCTATCTTACTCATTTGACACTTTTAATTTGATATATGTAATGAGCATGCTGTGTTGTTTAACATATATTAATTTGAGGTTATTCGAATTGGATTTGAAATCTAGAGAATTTAATAATCTTGTTTAATTAAATTCTATCTAATGGCTCCATGGATCTATTTGTATTTTAGAAGTTTTTTCTATATTCAAATCATGGACTTGAACTTGTTATGTATTCACTTTGTTGTGTTTTAAGCATTGGACAACTTTGTTGTTATATTTATATTCATGAGAACATGTTTTCTTTATGGAATATATTGATGCCATGTGTAATGAATTGCACACTTAATAATTGACATTATATATGCCATTTTAGAATTGAAACTCTAAGGCATGGATTGTGTGGTTTCAACCTACTTGTGCATGGAAGGTGTTTTCATGTATTATATAAGTTATGTATAAGTTGTGAACTTATTTGGATTATTTTGAAGTTGCTTGGGACATTGTTAAACTGTGATGGCTAGAGTTTAGCTCTAGTACGGGGATAAGAGTCCTCTAAGTCAAAAGTTCACGCGTTGGGTAGGCTGCCTAGGGGTTAGTAGCTCCAAATTTGCCTTGTCTCGGCAGAACTCCGAGCTTTGATGTCCAAGTCTTCCAATATTTGATTTCGCATTCAATTCCAAGTTGACAACCAATGTTTAACTGTGACTTGTGGTTTTGGTTATTGACGATTTGATATTGTTAAGTACATCCATACTAAATTGATATATTTAGTTGATTTCACACTTTTAGATTTCTAGTTGATAACCTAAAGAACCTATACCTTGATGTGTGGTATTAGATATTCTAATTATGCTAAATTGTTATATTTAGTTGATGTTGCATTTTAGACTTCAAGTTGATTACCTTGAGAATCTATATGTTGTTGCTTTGTGTAAGCATGCTCCTATGTTGTTGCTTTGTATAAGCATGACCCTATGTTGTTAAAATGGTATGAATGAGGTGATTGAAGCTAGAAATGATCTTAGGTAGCTAGGATGCTCCCTGGGTCTCACATTTGACATAGACGTTAGGTGGAATGAACCACAATAATTAAATCATGAAAACTTGTAAAACGTAGGTCGATGCACGCTCATCTCCTACGAGTAGCTTTATGTTACTCACCCACGTTGTGGGGACATTTTTCAGGTACCAGAATCAAGGTTACGATTCTCGTCATGCTTGGATGATTAGTGGACTTGAAGATTTCCATTTCTTGTAAAGGTTGGCTTGAAAAGCCATTTGTAGCCTTATATGTCAAAATGTATATATTTGATTCCATATATGTAATGTGTACATGAGTATACTCTTTACAAGGTATTTGACATGTATGAGATGAGGCCGGAGGTCAATGACTTGTATTTTGTATCCCTTGTACTTTTTGACTCCATGAAATATTATGAAAATATTGAAAAATGTCAAGTTATTGTCTCACTATGTTTGCATCGGGTGTGGGAATTCCATTTTGGTTCTTCCGTAAGATCTCATTATTCATGTTTGAAGTGTGGCCAAGGGCCAAACGGTAATTTCCAATCATTTGTAAATTTTGGTTTTCAAAATTTCCATTTCGAATTTATTTTCGCCCTTTTGGCCGTTGGGGGGTCGAATTTTGACTCGACCATTTTCAGGAGCCGCGGACCATTCCCACGTGCTCAAAATCAGTTATTACGTTTGCGTGCATATTTGTTTCAGCCTAGAAGTGCATTTGGGGTCAAATGTATGTTTGGTGCAAACTTACATTTTTGCCGTTTTGAGTCTAAAATGAGCATAAGGGCATTTTGGGGTTTTCACATGAAAAATAAAGTTTTCTTTTAACATGGTTGGCTAGAAAACATGACTTTGAGGGGGGTTTCTTCTTTGTGTTTTTTTCAAAAAGGCCCAGAAAGTCCTCAAAATTGCATTTTAAGGTTGCATTTTAGGTGCAGCCTACAGCAGTTCGAGCGCTCCAAGGGGGGTTCGAGCGCTCAAAGATGGGGCAGAGAGTTTTGGCCCTTGGGCGTGTGCCGTTTGAGCACTTGAAGCCCTTGCACGAGCGATCGAGGTACTGTTCATGTGTGTGTGTATTTGTGTCTTGGTTCAGCACTGCACATCCAACTTTAAACTATCATATCTTCTTTGTTTTAACTCTGAATTGGTCCGTTCTTGAGTCTAAATTGATCGCGTCGAAATAAGCTTTCCAATGGTGCCAATTAGAGCTTTAGATTCTTTTTGTAACTCAAGTTATTCAAGTTTTAGTAAAGTAGTGTCTGTTTTTGGTTCGAACCGGGATAGGGTTTCCCTTCCTTCGACTTTAGAACTTGATATCTTTGTCATCCAGACTCCGAATCATGCGATTCTTGAGTCTATTCTTGTTGAATTTTTGTTGTCATTCCAATGGTTTGCACGGTGGCACCCATTTTAGTGTAAAATGACCATTTTACCCTTAGTTCATTTCTTTCGGGTTTGACATTCTTGTTTCATTGCTTGGCTCATTTGAGTTCCATAGCTTCTTGTGGAGTCATTTTGGTGCCTTAGGGATGACGTACATCTCTAGAGGTCACCTTCCTTCTTTTGCTTCCGCATTTTGGATTCGTTTCGGGTCATCACAGGACACACTGGGTTGAAAAATCCAGGGTCGTCATAACCAATCCCATTTTCATATTCCATTCTACTAGGATTTATACTCGTTTTAGTGGCACAATGTCGGGATATCACTTGACCGGGATAGGTATTTTTGGGAAATCTTGACTTTGAGTCTTAGGACCTATTTGGATGTTTTAAATTGTTTAGTTTGCATTGAGATCACTTCATTTGACTTGTTTTTAGTCAAATTTTCTCTACTTTGGGTAAAATGACCATGTTACCCTATCTTAGTATTTTGTTCGTTTTGACCTTAGCTTCCACTTTTGTCTTCAAATTTTGTCTTGCGACTTCTTATGAAACTCTCTTGTTGTCCTAGAGGTGGTATTTACCGCTAGTGACATCTTCTTTTGTTTTCCCTTCTGCATTTTGGGCTTGATATCAGGTCGGGTTTAGGGTTACTCGCTAACACTTTAGGTTCTTAAAATTTGGGCCGTTACATCCAAGGAAAAAGCCTGGCAAACCAAAAAAAACCAGGAAAAGAGATAAAGATGTGCCTGCAGCTACGACTAGTGATGCTAGAAAGAGCAAATCCTTACAATGCTCAGTGTGTGAAGATTATGGGCACAACAAGAGAACATGCAAAATAGGTTCACCCAAACAGGTAACTGACTTTTAATATTAAGTCATGACCTAATGCCCTTTAACTTATGACATTGTTTGACACTATATAAGAGCTTGCAGGGACATAGAAGTACATCAACAACTAGTCAAGTTGGAAATGAAAGTTTAAGTTTTACAGAAGAGGTATAACTTGTGACATTGTTTCTGGTGTTATCTTATCCAAGTGCTAAAAAGTGATGAGTGAATAGTGGCACCACATTTTAAAATTTATAAAACCACTAGACACTTATACTATATAGTATGAAATGTGAAGGGATCGTCCCAAGAGATTGTAAGGGTATTTGGAATTAAATTTGGATTAGTAGGTCAAATGATTAAAAGAGTGATTTGATTTGGTTTAATTAAGCTATGATTAACTAAATTAAAGAATGCAAGGAGAAACAAGCTAAATAAAGTAGAGTGAAAGAGATAGGAGAGAGGTCTTAGGGCATATGAATCACCACGAAGCTCTTCCTCTAAACATCTAGCCTTTAACAATTTGGGGGAATTCAATGTTATAACCAATGTGTGTGCTACCAATTGAAACAATGAGCATGGGTGACAAAAACAAGCATAAATTGTCTATCTAAGCTAGGATGCAGTACAACTCATCAAGTAAAGGCATGAACCATTCAATAAACCCAAAATTATAGCACATATCAATCTAGAGAAATATACATCTTGCAACAAAAAGCATAAATTATCAAACACGAGTATGGATTGTCTACCTAATCTAGGAATTGAAAGGCAATTGAAACAATGAGCATGGGTGACAAAAACAAGCATAAATTGTCTATCTAAGCTAGGATGCAGTACAACTCATCAAGTAAAGGCATTAACCATTCAATAAACCCAAAATTATAGCACATATCAATCTAGAGAAATATACATCTTGCAACAAAAAGCATGGATTATCAAACACGAGCATGGATTGTCTACCTAATCTAGGAATTGAAAGGCAATTACACTAAGACAAGGAAATTAAACTAAATAACTAGGGGTGTAGAAAAATCCATTAAGCATGAGCATAATCCAACAAATCAATTCACAAGAGTATCCAATAAGAACAATCATGCATAACCATCACTAGATTCTCAATTTAACCACACATAGACAAGCATCAAATCTAGAGAAACTAGTGTAGAGACATAACCCTCTCAATTTAATCACACATAGACATGTAAATAAATTAGAGAATTAATTGGAAGAATTGAACCATACAAATCATAGACAAAGTCAAGATCTATATAATCACAAGGTGAAAACATTTATTACAACATAGAATCCCCAAAAATTTCAAAGGTCTAGGGTTTAGAGTACAAGCTTAGGGCCTTTCCAAGCCCTAAGAGGATGATTTAGCCACTCATGGATGTGATCTTGCAACCCTCAAGGGCTATCTTCAATCTTAGCTCCATCTTCTTCTTCTTGGTCTTCTTGGTAGAAACTCTAGGGATGATAAAGATCTTGCCTCTTTTCTTGCACAAGAACCCTAATTCTAGAGAGAGAATTTAACTACAAGTTATAGACTAATGTGTGTAAATTTATGGAACCCCTAACAAATGGTTCATTTTGATTTAAATATAAGCTCCTTTGAGTAGTCAACAAGTCAAAAAATGGCCTTCCAATTGGTTCAATCTCGTAGCTATGTGGTAGGTGAAGTTCGGGCGAGTTCAGTTATTAAATAGCTCACTGCCAGCAAGATGGCAATCGATCGCCAACTTCTGTGATGTATCACATGGTCTGCGATCGATCGCCATGAAGTTGCGATCGATTGCCAATACTCCTGTGCACTATTTCTGACTTTTTTCAGATTTTCTTCTTAACTCCAAAAAGAGCTTAATAGGCTATTTTTAGCCTATTTGAACCTTATTGACCTGAAATAAACAAAAACAAGAATTAGAACTAAAATGGGAAAGTAAAATAGATAAATGGACTAAAATACCTTAACTTCAATGTTAAAATGTGCAACATTTGAGCATTTACCAGTTTCTACTTCCTAATATATTTCTTAAGTATACTAACTTTATTTTCATTGTAATAACAGATGATAAGGCATCAGTTACTCAATTTGGGTGTCAAAGTTCAACTTTTACACAACAGGTATAACTGAATAAGTTTTACACAACAGGTATACCTAATGTCTTTCTTAACTGACAAACTAACTTAGTTTTCTTTGTAATCACAGATAATGAGGAATGCAAGTACCAACCAAGGTAGAAAAGCCACTATAAGACCCAACCAAGCTGGAAGAAAAGGCATTGGAAGCACCAACTAAGCTGAAAAGGGGTCTACAAGCTCAAATCAAGTAAGAAGAGGCATTGCAAGTACCAACCAAGCTGAAAAAGGCTCTGCAAGCTCAAATCAACCAAGAAGAGGCAATAAAGTAAAATTTTAAGTTAGAAGAAGCACTGGAAGGACCAACCAAGCTGGAAGAGATACTGGGATGACCAACCAAGGTAGAGGAGGCACTGGAAAGATCAACCAAGCTTGAAGATGCAGCCATAATCTAGTTTAATATATTATGATAGTTTATGAAACTTATTATGACACCTTACTTATTTTGTTATTTAAGTACTTTGTGGGGAATTGAAAGGTAAATGGTAAGTCAGTTGTCCAAAAAGAAGGAATTGCTCTGTGGGGAATTGATAGGTATATGGTATAGTTTTGTGGACTTTATGAAGTTGGGGATTGACATAGATTTTGAAGTTGGAATTGGTTATTTTTTGGAGTTGGGGATTGACAGAGCTTTGGACTTGGTATATCTTGTTTTTGAAGTTGGTATAGCTTATTGTTTGGGTTAATATAGCTTTTGGACAACTGACTTATTAAACTGATTGTAATACTCTGAATTTTAATACTAAATGATATGGTATGTTTTTTTGGCTTACTTTAACTTAGATTTTATGGTATATTTTGTCGACAATTGATGGTTGTTATTCAAAATGAAATTGCAAAGTTGATAACAGGTATTAATATGTTGTCAATGGTTGTTTGTCAATGCAATAGTTATATAGTTCTGAGAATAATTAATTCCATTAAGAACTGCAGATTTTATGGTACATCACATTCAATCACTGATAACAAAAGAGAAGTAGTGAAGACATACCTTCACTATATAATAAGAAACAAAAGAAATAATACAAGAAGTATATGGACATCAACCTATTAATGTAATCAGAACTGAGAAAAATGCAACCATTAGACTTATATTGATAAACAGCTTCATAAGTCCAAGGGTTTTTTCAAACATTACAAATTGAGACCTTATCTCACCAATTTCAGACATTGTCTCACTAGTCTCGGACCTTAGCTCACCAATTTCAGACCTTATCTTACCAATCTTAGACTTTATCTCACCAATCTTAGAACTTATCTCAGCAACATGTACCATAATCTTAGCAAATTCATCTTCTTGGTTACATGTTGTAGCATAGTCCACCACTTCCTCTGTAATGCTAGTGATTGGATTGCACCATTCTCAAACACCACATCTTCTAGTTGGACATACATAATACAACCTCCCCTTATTGTTATAATCATTAGAACCTATGACCTTAATTAAAGATTTTGATTTACATTTGCAATATAGATCCCTGTACCTTAAATCAACCAAGCTTGAAGTTTTTCCCTTTATACTTGTAGACATGTTTTAAGAAAGGAAAATCTAGATATTTGAGCCCTAATTTCAAGAAAAAATCCCACTAACTTGTAACCCAGAATTCAACCTTTAATTTGTAGATGAAATCCTCACCAACAGGCCTGTGGCCTAGCGGTATCAGCCTCTTACTTCTCAAAGGGAGGTCAAAGGTTCAAGTCTCAAAAGAAACAAATGTGTGTGAGTACCAATTAGAAAAAAAAAAAATAATAATAAAAAAAAAAATAAAAAAAAAAGTAGATGAAATCCTCCAAAAACATACCTAAATTTTTGAGCCTGAAGTTGCAGATGAAGTATTCTCCATCTTCGTCGTTTTTCTTCAAATTCTTCACACAATTTGCTTCTTTTTCTTCTCCAAAACATACCCATAAGACTTGATTTGTAGATGAATAAAACATACCCAAAATTTTGAGCCCTAAGTTGTAGATGAAGTCTTTTCCATCTTCATCATTTTTCTTCAAATTCATCTAAAAATCTTCTTCTTCTTTTCCAAAACGCACCTAAAAGACTTGATTTGCATATGAACTCAGTCATGGTTGAACAATAAAGAGCAGCTCCCAAATTTGAGCCCTAATAATGAACAAAAAACGGACCGCTGCTTCACAACGGTTGTATGTATATATGTATAATATCATATGTATATATATTTCAATTGGTAGGGACAAGGGTATTATAGGGATTTTAATAAAATTTGTAAATGACGTCAGCAAATTGCGTCCTTGACTGTCGTTGATTCTGATAGAAGAGAGGTCCGTGTAGGATATTTTCATTGTTAGGGGAGATCCGAGTAAATTCCCAAACCATAGGAGAGATCCGTGTAATTATGACAAACCATAGAGGAGGTTTGTGTAAATTACCTAAATTTGTTTGGTATCAATATTTTATAAAACACTTGTATTGTTAATTTTACAATAATATCTTTTAATATAATGTTACCATATTTAATACGGAGTAATATCAACTTTATAAAAGAAGGGCTGAGATTCTCTTTATAAAAAGGGTTAATTTCACTTACACCCCCTTAGGTTTAACCAAATATTACATTGAAGTACCTTTCAAAAATTATTATCACTAACACTCCAAATCACTTTTCCATTATTGACACCATAATAATAGGTGTGAAATAACATTTTTACCCTAATTTAGCTTTTTAATCTAAAATAGCATAATTGTGTAAGGACAAAATTATCCCCATTAATTAATTATCCGACAACACCCTCACTCTCACTCATATTTTCTCTTTATCTTCATATGTGGGCCACCTCCCACCACCTCACCACCATTGTTAGTTGAATACATTATCACCAACAAACCAGTGACCTAGTGGTATCAAATCCTTACTTCCTAAAGGAAGGTCAAAGGTTCAAACCTCCATGGAGGCATGTGTGTATGAGTACTAAGAAAAAAAAAAAAACACATTATCAATAATATGTTTAAATGAGACTCATAATAGAAAAAGAGTCACATAAATAAATAAAAGAAATATACCCTTTATATAAATACATACACATACAAGCATAAATTACTCCAATTTTTCGATCATCAGATCCAATTTTATCAAAAGAATAAAAAATAAAAATATCGTCAATTCAGTTTGAATTTTGAAGTGGTTTTAAAAAATAAAAAAAATAAAAAAATAAAAAGTTTTGTTTTTGTAGTGATTTAGGTGTATTCTTTTGTAATGTGTCTGAATCATTTGGTCGTGACACTATGTAAAGCAAATGAAATACGTTATTGAAGTTCAAGAATCAAGAGCTCCCACGCATTATAACTAATAAAACTTTTTGTTAATATAAATATAATGCATTATGCAAGTCCAGAGGTTAAAAAATAACAAAAAAAAAAAAAAAAAAAAAAAAAGGGTACGCCTGTTGTGAATTAATTAATTTGCTTAATCTCTAAATTGATTGTTCTTCTTAGTTAAATTAATTGTTCTTATATTCTGATTCTTCCAAACAAAAATTTCTAAAAACTTTTGTATCTATCTCTAAAAAGGAAAAAAGAAAAAATTAACATCGGACAATAAGGAAACATTTTTATTAAAATAGGAAAAATCTACAACAAACCAAAAATCTAAATCTGTATAAATGATTTTTTTTCCCTAGCATATTTGATCATATAAAGCAAAATATTATTATAAAAATTACATGAAAGCCAAAATCGAGAAAGAGAGAAGCAATAATAAGTGGAAAAAGCAAAGTTTGCCATGGGTATTTTGGTCTTTTAAATAATTTTATTTAGTCTTTTTACATTCAAAAAGTGATCTAATAACTCTAAAAAGTAACGTTTGGGGTCTGAGTGAAAAATGGAACAAACATTTATAATGTGAGTGATAATAAATTTTGAAAGATGTTTTAATATAATATTTAGCCAAATCTGAGATAATGTCAGTGATAATAAATTTTAAAAAATATTTTAATATGATATTTGACCAAACATTTATACCGAGTGACCGTCATACTACCTTCACCATTGAAAGAGCCAAAGAATCGGGCCCGCTCAAAGTAAGGCAAGAAAAGAACTTGGTTATTTCCATCCGTCACGCCCATAGCCGAAGAATCGTGTTCAACTCAACGCTTGACATGAAAGTATTTAGTCGAGAACTTTTTTTAAAAAAATAAATAAATAATAAAAATAGATAAATAATAATAAAAATTAGGTGGAATAAAAAGGTTAGAATGTATATTAAAAGAAAAGGCAAGGAACAAGAAAAAGTTCTGCCTTTAGTCTACTTGCCTTGTGTTGTGCGCCTTTTTTTTTTTTTTTTTTTTTTTTTTTTTTTTTACTCTGTCTCAAAAATCATGGAGGTAAAATATATATATATATGTAATCATGGACTATTTGCATTATTTTCTTGTGTGTGCGCCCCCGCGTGTGGGTTTTTTTGTTTTTTGGTTATCTTATTTCTTATTGGATCTCTTTCCTTTTCAGTCATTTATCATTAACAGTTGAGCCCATTGGGTTGGTTATTGAAGCAAAATGAATAATTACTAGACAAGTTTGAAATAAAGCCAACCTATATATCTTTATTTCTTTATAACATCGAACAAGTAATTGACAGTTTGGCCGAGTGGTCTAAGGCGCCAGATTTAGGCTCTGGTCCGAAAGGGCGTGGGTTCAAATCCCACAGCTGTCAAATTTAAAGTATTTTTTTCCATTTTTTGAAAATATATTATACAAAATAGTTTTTTTCCATCAAATTTATTTTGAATTGTTTTTTTTTTTTTCATTTTTTGAAAATATCAAATTAATTAGGGTGAAGATCCAACAGAGTTTCATCATAAGCTTCAAAGAATTTCCTGGGTAAAATGATGATTTGAGTTCATGAGAAAATCCAATAGAGGTAAACGGATGGTGCTTGTGATGATCAAAATGCTAACTCAAAGGCCTGTTTCCAGAACTTGACTAATCATATTAATGGCCATAAGATTCTAATCACCCGGCTATTTTGACTTATTTTAAAGTCTTTGAATATATATTTTTTAAAATTTACATATATCTTGCATAAATCATGGCGTTCTCCCAAATCCCAGGGGAACAACTCCATGATGCTCGGGAAATATACAACGATCTTCTGAGAAAATGTCCGCACTATGATATTGCAAAATGGCACATGGTGCAAATATTTTATAATGGGTTAGCTGAGCCTCGTAGGAACATGATCAAAATGCTAACTCAAAGGCCTGTTTTCAGAACTTGACTAGTCATATTAATGGCCATAAGATTCTAATCAACCGGCTATTTTCACTTATTTTAAAGTCTTTGAATATATATATATATTTTAAATTTACATATATCTTGCATAAATCATGGCATTCTCCCAAATCCCAGGGGAACAACTCCATGACGCTTGGAAAATATACAATGATCTTCTAAGAAAGTGTCCACCCTATGATATTACAAAATGGCACGTGGTGCAAATATTTTATGATGGGTTAGCTGAGCCTCATAGGAACATGGTAGATGCTTCTAATAGTGGTGCTTCCTTCATAAAAGTGCAGATGATGCTTTAGTACTCTTTAAGGCCTTGAGCGAGAATTTTGTTCAACGTGCTTCTACTTCTAGGTATAGGTCCACTCCTGGTATCCATAAGGTAGAAAGTTTGTTTGAAACTGAGAAGACTAAGGAATTAGCTACTCAAATAGAAGCATTGACCCGAAGATTTGACCAAGTCTTAACAGCGGGTTATGCTCATATTCCTTCTCTGCACTCCGTTATCTCCTCCATACCACATGAGGTGTGCTTTATATGCTCTAACCCTTCAAATCTTGCTAAATATTGTACAGTAAGGGGTCAATCTTCCGAAATCCCTTAAGAGCAAGCCAATGCCACATTCTCCAGACCAAGTTATAATCCATATTCCAATACTTACAACCTGGGATGGAGAGATCATCCAAATCTTTCATGGCGGAATCAAAGCCAAAGTAATCATGTCCCATAATCTCAGGGACAATTTCAAAATCAATCCAATTCTCAGCCTCCAAATAATTCTTTCAATCAATCATCTGTCTATCATCCTCCTCAATTTCGGAATCAAGCTCCTCCTCCTCAAAGAAATTTTGCTTTTGAAGATCAAGTGTTGACAACACTCACTGATCTTAAAGCAATTACTCAATTACTCCATTCTCATTCTCAGGCCATAGCTAAGTTGGAAGCTCAAGTTGGGCAAATAGCTAATACCTTAACTCGTAGCGAGGTTGAAAAACTTCCGAGTCAGCCTGTGGCCAACCTGAAAAGGCAAACTTACATGATTGATGATAATAATCCTTTAGGTATTCATCATGAGGAAGTTCATGCCATAACCACACTGAGGAGTGGGAAAATCATTCATAATCAAGTTAAGGAATAATGGGAAGAGAGAAAGAGAGACGTATGATTCCAATTAATCCAATTCTTCCAGTTCCAAAGCTTTATGGGAATCCTTTAAATTCAACTCCATCAAGCACCAAAGGAGTTCAAGATGAAGTCACCTCTTCATGTACTCCTCAGCTTGAGACATCTTATGAACCAAAGGCTCCGTTTTCTCAATGTCTCAAGGAACCTTCTGATGTGTGTTATTTATTTACCCCTCGCAATAGAACGAATCATTTGCAGGATAGGGTTACTTAGAAGGTGTCGAACCTCAGGGACTATAGTGGTTTATCAAGTTTTCAATTAATTACTATTTTAATTTAGAAGGAAGAGTTGTTTGTTGTGTTGCGATTCAATAGCATTGGTGCGTGTCGAACTGATACCTCAAAATGATGTAAAAAGTGTGAGTGTGTGAAGTGGCCACCACATTTAGAATTTATAAAAACCACTTAACACTATACTATGTAGTATGAGTGAAAAGGGATCATCCCAAGCGATTTGAAAGGTATTACGAAATCAAATTCGGGTTAGTAGGTCGAGTGATCAAATAGAGGTTTGGTTAATTGAATTAAGTTACAATTCAATTAAAAACATGCAAATTATAGTTGAACTAAAGTATTTAAGGTATAGAGAATGAGAGAAAGGTCTTGGGGTGTAAAGTTCATCACTAAGCTTTACCTCACTAAACATTTAGCATTTGCCAATTTAGGGGGATTCCATGTTGTAAAACAAGTGTGAGTGCTATTAATTGAAATGCTAAGCATGGATGACAAAATAAGCATACATTGTCTAATCAAGCTAGTGAGTAGTACAACCTATCAAATTAAGCCATTAACCATTCAATAAACCCACAATTAATGCACACAAAAATCTAGAGAAATGTACTACTTGCACTCATAAGCATGGATCATCAAACAACAAGTATGGATTGTCTACCTATCTAGGAATTTAAAGCAACTACACTACAATTATACCAATGACAAGGAAATTAAACTAATTAAGCTAAGGAGAGGTAGCATAATCCATTAAGAAATAAGCATAATCCATCTAATAAACCACAAGAGTAGCCAATTAAGTACCATGCCTTGACCATTACTAGATTTACAATTCCAACACACATAGAAAAGCATTAAACTCATAAAATCTAGTATAAAGACATAATCATCCATTCCATCACACATGGACATATGAATATAATGAAAAATTAATTGGAAGAATTAATCCATACAAATCATGTAGATATTCAAGATTTATATATAATCATAGGTCAAAACATCAATTACAACTAAAATTTCCAAAAATTACAAGATACTAAGGTTTAGGAGGCAAGCCTAGGGGCGATCTCTAGCCCCAAGAGAAGGATCTAGCCACTCATGGTTGTTGTCATCCAACCCTCAAGGGCTTTCTTCAATGTAGGCACTATCTTCTCTCCTCTTGCTTTGGTCTCCAAAAACCCTAATCTAGAGATAGAAAATTATCTAAGAACTATCTATTTTTAGCTAAAGTTGGAACCCTAACAAAAATGGTCCCATTTCATTTAAATACAAGTCTCTTTGAGTAGGCAGCAAGTCTGAAAATAAGCATTTCATTGGTCTAATCCCGCAGCTACAAAAGTTGGTGGAGTTCGGGCATGCTCGGGAATAAAACAGCTCACTGCCAGGAAGATCTTCGATCGATCGAAGATGGCTTCGATGGATTGACACTTACTTCAATCGATCGAAGATGACATGGCATGAAAATATCTTCTTGGCCTTATCCGGATTGCTGAGCTAGCACCAACTTCACTTCAATCGATCGAAGATCTTGTCGATCGATCGGAAACTTCTTCGATCGATCGAAGACTGTCCAGTGCAGTTTTTCTGACTTTTTTTGAATTTTCTTCTTGACTCCAAAAAGGAGCTACTAGGCTCTTTTTAGCCTGTTTAAACCTTATTAACCTGAAATAGACAAAAACACAAATTAGAACTAAAATGGGAAAGTAAGATAGATGAATGGACTAAAATACTCTATCTTAGGTGCTAAAATGTGCAAAATTTAAGCACTTATCAAGTATGAACAAAAATTAAACTAAATAAAAGGATTGAGATCAGAGAGAAAAGATCTTAGGGCTTGACTTCTCCATGAACCTTATACTATTGTCAATTATTTCAACATTGGGATTCCAATGCTTGTGTATAACTAGGAATTAAACTCAATAGCATTCATTTAATTCAATTTAAAGAAAGGTAAATCATGAATGTTTGTTAATAATAACCTATCTTCAGTTGGCACGAATTATCTACCTACCTACTTCTAACTAATTTTGCAATATAATCCATCTTCCCTGGGTATTTAGTGCTCGAGCATTTTCATCAGTGCTCGAGTTCTTGACTTTTGTGCTCGAGCTCTTTTAAACGAGAATTTGTAGCATCTTTTCATCTTCCCGAGGGCATTTGTGCTCGAGAATGCTCGAGCCTTGGACCTTAGTGCTTAAGATTTTGAAGAAATGCTCGAGCTTTTGATACTTAGCCATTTTTTAGCAATGCTCGAGCTCTTCAATATACTCGAGTATTAGAAAGTTGTGCTCAAGCTTTGGGGGTCATTTTACTGCAAATCATCCCGGTTGCACCCAAAGTTGACTCCAAAGGTCCGAAACATCTCCTTAAGTATCAGGAACATTATTATAAGCATCAAATCCATGGAATTGTCCATCTCTTTGGGTAAAATTAACCTACAAAAAATAAATAAACAAAAACAAATGTAAGAACTAAGATACAAATATTACTAATACATTAACATATGCACGTTTAAGGGCTCGAATATGCAATATTCAGTGGTTATCAGACTCCCCCGTCCAGCATCTCTCAACTTTAGGCTTACTCTTGATCTATGTAGAAGGATCGCTGGTAAATCAACCAACAATACATGAATGTCTTGATCTCTTCAAAGTATGATCTTTTCATTATTTTCTTCAAAAACTGAATTTCTGAAGTAGAAACAAAATTTTGCTTTACGACCGATAGATATGGAATTTTCAATCATGCAAATCCCAATCGAACAATGAACAACAACCTGGATCACTCAATGTATAGGTGTGTGCTCACAAAAAACAGAAAAATAATAAACTCCCAAAAACTCACACAGAGGCTTTCTTGGGTTTTGAATTTTGCAATAAAAAAGTCATCATTAATTGTTTGTGAATGTGAGTTTATATAGAGAATTAGAGACCTTATTAGGATTAGAAAATACCTTCAATTTCGTGCTCAGACATCCAACCGGTTGGATTTTTTTTGAGCAATGTTTTGATGCAGAAAATGCAACTTGTTCAAGAGTGAAGTGCATTGGATTTTTTCCAAGCAATGTTTTGATGCAAAAAATGCAACTGGCTCAAGAGTGAAGTGCAACCGGTTGGATTTCTAAAAAAGTTTAAGTACTCAAAATCTAACTTTTACCCTCCTCTAAGTGATCCTCACAAATTTAACCTAAATGTTGTTCATCATCTGACCGAAGAAGTCGTGAGTAGCTTTACTTGAGTTTTTTGCTTCCAAAACCAAGACAAAAATAAATGAAAAATTACTACCTGATCGGAACTTTATTTTGATCACCAAAATATACCAATTATAATTTTATATCTCACAAGGTGATAAAAATAAATATGAGGTGTTATGTTTATGTTTATCCTCTTCATTGAACCGCAATGTCCACTGCATTAGAAAGTATCAAGACACGGTGAGCTCCACACTGCTACCGATGTCAACATCTTGAGGAGACCATTCCAATTGGCCTTTTTTATTAAATATTGAAAAGGACAAAAGAGTAGATATCCAGCTAATGAAGGATGGGCTGTCTCACTTCTATATTTGGTTGGCAAAATCTGATAGGGACATGCCAACATGACTGAACTCAATACAACCCAAATAATAATAATAATATGAAGTAATTCTTATTTTTACTTCTACCAAAAATAAATTTTAATTTTAATTTTTTGAAACTGAAACAGAAAAGTAGAATTATGTTTGGTAATGCCTCCAGTTTTTGAACTTTTGAAAGCAAAATAATAGAAAGCAAGTTCAATTATGATTTTTGTTTTTGTTTTATGAATTGAGAATACTTGTAATTTTTTCAGTACTACTAGCATATCAAAATTGAAAGCATAATAAATTTCTTACTTATGAAAGAATATCATGAATTAGTCACATTTCTTGGCATCTTTTGACCCCCCTATGTTAAAATTTCGACCCAATTTAACAACTTGGGCTCTAATTAAACTCACAATTCTCGACATCTTTCTTATAAGTATTCTAAAAAAAATGCAATTGAATCTGCATTTTTCATGAATTTGCAAAACATGAAATATTAAATCACGATATGTGAACCAAGTAACAAAAAGTTATTTGTTTACTTCGGTTGTAAATTTTCATAAACTTTTGCAACATAAGAAAACTTTATATCATTTTCGTCACTCATTTCTCATTTTCTTTTGCATAGACATGAAATTCATATATGGAAGGTACAAAATTTGTGGAAGTATATGATTGAACCAGTCCCATGTACTACATATGATCTTTGAAGACAATAATAACACCTGTACACAATGCTTTGGCCTACGATCTTCTTATAAGGTCACAGGCGGAGCTAGGACTTTATTTCAACGGACAGTGCACTTATTGAAAATATAAATATAAAAAAAAATAAAAAATAACAAGTATAACAAATATAACTTTTCTAAATCAAAAGGCAAATAAGAAAAAAAAAAAAATTGTAAAATAATATGCTAAATAAGTAGTGTAAAAAATTAAATACATTATAAGTGAAGAAAGAAAATTTTTGAAAAAAGAAAGAAAAAATAGAGAAGGAAAAAAAATAGGGAGTAATTGAAGAAGGAGTGTATGTGTAAATTTTTTTTTTTTTTCAAAAGAAAATTTAAGAGGGGGGCATTATTCAAAATTGTCCTATTTATATGACAATAGGCTCCGCCCTGTATAAGGCCCATATATATTATTTGGGATGTCAAAGTCTTCAATTCAAAAGAGTAGTTCGGTCAATCACTTGCTTAGTAAGCATGTGGGGACAATAAAAACGATTGCATATTTATATTCATGTGTATATATATATGGAGAAAGAGAGAACTAAGGGAGTCCTGGAAGACGTTGAGAGCATCGACGATGTGAGAATAGGAATGGTCGATCGCGATGAGAGAACATGAATATACATTCATGGACGTAAAGATAGAGAGGAGATAGAAAGAGTGGCGAGCAAGGGAATGGTAAGATATTACTATAAACAAGCAGCGTTTTAACATTTTATTTGGGAAGCTATAGTGACTTTAAGTTGATTCGCTGCAGTGACTTTAAGGCTATATTTGGTAGGGTGGGTTTGAAGAGGAAGGATAGCATTAGTTATGAAGGAAAGGAAAAGGGAAGATAATTTTAATCTCCTATCGCGTTTGATTGATTAACGAAGGAAAAGAAAAGAAAGGATAATAATTATGTTTGGAAAAATAAAGGGAAGAGAATTATTTTAATAAATTGACTATTATACCCTCTTATATATTTTAAAATATAATATATATATATATATATATATATATATATATATATATAGTCTCATGTACTTGCCACAAGAAAAGAAAAAAAAAAAAAAAAATAGGGCAAATCATTTCAGCCTCCCCAATCTTGCCTCCATCTCTATTTTATATATATGTGTGTGTGTGTGTGTATATATATATATATATAGTCTTAACTTGAGACCACAATAAAAGAAAAAAAAAAAAAAATAGGGCAAATCTTTTCGGCCTCCCCAATCTCGCTCCATCTCTATTCTCCTTCTCAACACTGAACTCTCTCTCTCTCCTCTCTCTACACTATCAGATTGTTCAAATTCAAAACCCATATATTTCTAGTTTATCTCTATTTGCAAGAATCAAAACTTCAAAACCCATATCGGCATCATTTCAGATTGTTCAAAAAATCAAAACCCAATTTCATATTGTTCAAAAAATCAAAACCCATATCAGTTTCCATCGCCCGCTGCTGTTCCAATTCGGGTTCGCCATTCTCAACTCTCAAGCTTCGCCATTCTCAACTCTCAAGGGCAAAATTGGCAACTGAAATCACACACATGCCTCTCCTTCCCTTTCCCTTCATTTCCTCCCATTTTTGGGAGGTTAAGAAATTTACTATTGAAGGCACAAGTTAACCCTCCAAATCCTTCCCTTTCCTTCCAACAATTTTTACCAAACACAAATTTATAATCCCCCTCCATCACCACCCCTTCCCTTTCCTCCCATTTCCACTCTACCAAGCTGACCGTAAGTTGCACTATAGCAAATAGAGTAATTCCTCCATTGTAATGGAGAAATCAAAGGCTTGTTTCGTTTGTAATTCTAAGAATAGTTTTATATTTTCAAAAAATTAAAAACATAAAACTATATAAAAAAAAATTATGTTTGGTTCAATTTTTTTTTAAAACTGTTTTTCCAAAACTCAGTAATAAAAGACTTGTGTTTTCAGATAACTATCTTTTATAGTTCCTTAAAAATAGTTTTCTTCTCTGAATTGTTGAGAATTGTTTTTAAAATTACAAACCAAAGAGACCCAAGAAATTAAGAAATCTGTACTTACCTTTTCCTTCTTTAAATATGAAAGTACTTTCTCAAATGTGTAAAACAAAATATTTTATTAAATGTGACTCTTGATTTTAAGACTCTGTAAGAGGTAACAATAAAAAGTAGGAATTACTTCATCTTAGTAAATAGTCCCTAATAAGCGCTGAAAAGTGTGCATTTAAACTCCTTAAGCTTGAATGTTTTAGAACCTTATTCTATCTTATTTTTTCATTTTAGTCTAATTTCATATTATTTCCCTTTTCAAGCACTTATTCCCAAAATAAGTCAATTCAGCTGAATTAGAGTATTAAAAGAACCAATCTCAAACTTAGTAGAAGAAAGGAGCAAAGTGGAAGTAAAGTGGTAAAAAAAGCCTTCTATGATTGATCGAACCAAGCTACGATCGATCACATTGTGATTGTTAAAGACCATGCCATGATGAATCTAGCCTTTTGTCCTTATCCTCATGAAAATTTCCTATTTAATCAATCCAACATTTCCTTCGATCGATCGAACCCTTTTGATTTTATCCTCATCTACCACTTTTGTCCTTTTCCCAAAAATATCTCAACCTTGTCTTTATCCAAAAAGGCACCGATGTAGTTCGATAGATCCGAGCAACCATGTGATCGATCGAACTGCCTCAAGTTGCGTGAAAAACAAAGTTCAAACCAAATTAAAAGTGTGCTCGTGGTGCAATCATTTGGAGGTCCTAGTGCACGAGGTCAGACCATTGGGTGTGACATTGAGCTACCTATATAAGGATTTTGGGTTATTTTTAGTAGAGAATTTGAAGAGGAGGTTAGAAGTTAGTTTAGAGAAAGAGACTTTGTAATACCCCTAATTTTAAAAGGCTATTCCTGGAATTTAATTTATGCCTTATTTGCATTTTATTTGCTTATTTGCGTAATAGTTTTATGATTTATTTGTTTAATCAGTCATGTTACTTAATTAATTGCTTAATGGTATTTGTTTAATCAGTCATGTTACTTAATCTGTTTTTGGTAACTGTTTATATAATTTTATTTATTTATTTAATTGTGTTTATTTAATTGTTTAATCAATTTTATTTAATGGAAATTTAAATTTAAGGGAATTTAGTTTTTCTGTTCTCTACGTGAATTTAGGGTTGCAATTTACATGGGTGGTCGACGTAGGTATATATCTTAGATCAGTTTATGGGCCGAGATGGGCTCTGGCTTTAAGGTTACAAGGATTAGGGTTTAGAGTTAAGCTTATAAATATTACGTGAGGTAAGCTTAGGGTTTGGATTCATAGCAGTTAACTCGGAGACGTGAATGGAATTCTGTGAAAGACACAGAAATTGTGAGGTACAGAGGGAGAACAGAGGAAGATAGGAGGTGTCTCTGGGTTGAACCAAGTTACTGGGGAAGCAGACTTGCAGTTTAGGACACAAACATATCACCACAGAAGCTGAGAATTTAGAGTTTCAAGTCTGAAACTCAAAGGCGAGTTCTTTTCTTCCTCCTTCCATCTAGCTTGTGTTCTTTGCACCTAGATAATCTCTAGGGTTTAATTAATTATTAAATCAGAACTTAAATGCTTACCATATAAAATATTGATGATCTCTGTGTGTTAAAACAAATTTTGTTAAATGTTTGCAAGTCTTATTTATGTTCTCTGTTTAAGCATGTAATGGTTGTTAGCAATTTTTGTTTCTTTAATTGTTTTTTAACCTCTGTAAATAAATCATGGGGATGATTATGGGGTGTTATAGGACTCTAAAGATCAGTAGTGAAGAGGAACAGAGGGGTTGAACTAGAACTGTTATTGCAAAGTTTCAGATTTTGTTCCTAACGCGTGTTAGTTCGGTAGCAAATTTAACCTCTATATTTGTTTCTAATGGTTGCTATCAAACCTTTGGGATGCTCCTGGGTGTTAATAAGATGCTTAAGATCTACTTTAGAAACCAACAGAGTGGTAGGAGTTGATCAGAGAGGGAGCAAACGGACTGAAACGAAGCAACGGGGACAGAGGCTCTCAAAGGAGGTGAGAGCCGGCTCCATGGATGTGGGAGCCGGCTCCCACAACAAGTAGAGCCGGCTCTAAGGACTCCTAGAGCCGGCTCTAGGCTGAAAGAGCCTGCTCCCAAAATTTGGAGCAGGCTCCCTTTTGCAATATACGTTTCATTTTTATTTTTATTTTGTTTTAAGGCACTGTTTGGTAATCTGGACACTGTTTGAGCCTTGGGATGCTTCTAATGGATTGTGGGGACTTTTCAGAGGATTTAATTACTTGATTCTAAGTGTGATTAAACTAGTTGATGCATGGTTTAAGTCTCTAAGATAAAGGATAAAACAGTATAAAAGCGAATGACTTAGTACACTGTTATCGGATGGGACGAAATAAATTGTTTAGGTTAATCTTGCAATTTGTTGGACTATAATGGGATTATAGAATTTGTTCTAAATGCATGATAGAGTCATTGATATATTGGATTGGGTTTATGCATGCTTTGGATGCTAGTTGTGTAAACTATTAAACTGTTTCCTGCAATTACATGGTTTAATTCTGGGATTTAAATTGCTGAAATCTTAAATACTTTTCTGCAATTATTTGGATGGTGGTTTTGGACTGTAAATTACTTGTTCATTATGTATACATTGTAATTTACTTGGATATGGAGGATTGTATGCACCGGTATGGGACAGTGACATACTAGGGACGGTTTAGCTCAAAATGCATAAACCTAACCTAATGGATTAATGAAATGGATTGAAAGATATCGAATCCTAATTGTGACTAAGTCAGATCAGCTGTAACCAAGTTGGATGACTTCCTGGATTAACAGATGGTAGTTAAGTTATATCAACTGAATAAGTTGAGTGACTAACTAGTTGGTTTATTATATGTCAGTTTAATAAATAGTTGAATTGCATACCCTGGATTTGGACGGACTTTATATATATGTTTATGGTACCACGAGTTGAGCTTGAGTCTCAGACTCGTTGGTTAGGGTGCGTATATGCAGTGGATGCGTAGGTGGTTATAATAGGTTGAGGTGTACCCTGTTAGGTCTAGGTACTCATGCCCACCTTTGGGTGCGTATTCGCATGTTGCCTTCTATTCAGGTTGAGACCCCTATTATAGACTAGTGAATGTCCCTTAGTGTGGATATATTTATACGTATGAACTAGATAGATATTGTGAGGTGTCTACGGTGTATCTGCGTATCGGGTCACTGTATGGATTGCAGTTAGATTAGAACTTGCTCGTGGGTCTGACCCACTCCTTCATTATTCTTTTCAGGTACAGGACGGTTCCAGCCTTAGAGCTTGATCGTGCTTGTCGAGGACAGTCTCACATTCATCTGATTACGTAGGACTTCTCTCGATGTTTCTAGCATTATCTATTTTCAGTTTTTAGTTTCAGTTGAACTTTTGGTTAGGGGTCCACCAGTGGATTCCCAAGTTGTAACCTTGAAGTTTTGGAGGATTGGAGTTTTATTTTTCAGTTATGCTTTGGGGTTTTTTTTTAAAATTAATTAAATGTTCTTTTAGTTTTAATCCATTTCTATTATTTCATTTTGTCATTTGTGTTCGCTTTAAAATACTTTAATTGTTTGATATTCCCTCGGGTTTGGGCCTGGGCCTGATCAACCCGTGTCTCGGATCCGAGGGGTATCACAGACTTGGCTAGAGATTAGAGAGAGAAATATACAATTTGGGAAAGTTCTTCCACCCATTTAGGATTTCTACCAAGAACACAAGAAGAGGAGGATGAATTCTTCCATGGAGATAGCCCTTGAAGGTTAGATGACAACATCAATGAGTGGCTAAACCATTCTCTTGGGGCTAGAGATAGCCCTAAGCATGCCTCCTAGACTTTGATGTTTTGTAATTGATGGGGATTTGTGTTGTAATTATTGCCTTGACATCTTATACATATAAATTTTGTTTCTACAATAATTTGTGTAGTTTAATACTTCCAATTGATCATTTAATTATATCCATATGTCTATATATGCTAGAATGAATGTTCATGTGTTTATCTCTAGGTTTTGTGATATTAATGCATGTTTATGTGTGTTGATATTATGAATCTAGTGATGGTCAAAGCATGGTGCTTAAATATATTTCTCTTGTGGTTTGTTTTATGGTTCATACTTATTTCTTGATGGATTGTGCTACCTTCTTAGTTTACTTAGTTTAATTTTCATATTACTAGCTTAATTGTTGTGTAATTGCTTTACTTTCCTAGATAGGTGGACAATCCATTCTTGTTGTTTGATGTTCCAAGCTTATGATTGCAAGTGGTATATATATATATATATATATCTCTAATTCAATAAGTGTGCATTAATTGTGGACTTATGGAAGGATTAATGGCTTGATTTGATATGTTGTGCTATTCACTTGATTGTTTAGACAATGTATGCTTACTTGGCCATCCATGCTTAATATTTCAATTAATGGCACATACTTTCATTTACAACACACAATCCCCCTTGATGAGCGCTGAAAAGTGCGCGTTTTAACCCCTTGAGTTAAGGTATTCTATGATCTTTATCTATCTAACTTTCCCGTTTTAGACTAATTTCGTGTTATTACTATTTTCAGGTTCTTATCCAAAAAATAAGTCAATTCAGCCAAATAAGAGCATTAAATAAGTTAACTCAAGCTAAATAAAATAAATGAGCAAAGTGGAAGCAAAATGAAGCAAAGTGTGAAAATTCAGCATGTTTAATCGATCTCAGAATTTCTTCGATCGATCGAAAATTCATTGATCTAAATAGTTCAAGATGGATCCAAGCCCTTGTTCTTATCCAAAAGAATCCAGCAAGTTCGATCGATCCAACATTTTCCAGATCGATCGAAATGATTCGATCTTATCCACACCTACTGGTGTGTCGTCAATCTAAACCCAAAGTTTGTGCACCAAAAGGTATTGGTGTAGAGCTATGATGAATTTGGCCAAGTTTTATATTTAGAAATTGCCACTACTACCTCTCACTAAAAATATAGCTAGGGCAAGTAGGGATCGTCCCAAGGGATTGGTGGGTCGTACTAGGTTGAGGAATCAAGATTAGGGTTAGTAGGTCGAATGATCAAAAGATTGGTTGATGGTTGAATTACACTAAGATGCAATTTAAACTAAAGTAAACAATAATGCAATAAAGAGAATAAAAGAAAGAGAGAGATCTTGGGGTTTAGAGATCACCACTAAGCATACTTTTCTACATCTTTAATGAATGATTAATGAGGGGAAGATATGTGTTGCAATATTTGTGTGTGTGTGTGTGTTTGGTTGTTTCAATTAGCAAGGATGACCAATTAAGCATATATTGTCTAAGCAACATAGTGAAAAGCATAATATATCAAACTAAGCCATTAATCTTTTCATTAAACTCACAATCCAAACACATCACAAGGTTAGAGACATATGCTACTTGCATTCAAAAGCATGAAATATCAAACAACAAGCATGGATTGTCCTCCCATTTAACAACTACATTACAACTAAGCTAATGACATGAAATTAAACTAATTAAACTAAAGGAGAGGCACAATCCATCAAGAAATGAGTATGAACCATCAAGTAAATCACAAGAGCATTCTATTAAGCACTATATTTTGACAATATCTAGATATATAGCATTAATACACATAGACGTACATCAACAACACAAGAAATAAAGACAAACACATGAACATCTATTCTAGCATACATAGACATATGGATAGAATGAAATGATCAATTGGAAGCATTAAACCATATAAATCATTGAATAAACAAGATATATATATATATATATATATATATATATATATATATATATATATATATATAAGTGTCAAAACATGTATCACAATACAAATCCCCTCAAAAATATATAAATCAAGATGTAAAAAGCATGTTTAGGGCTAACTCTAGCCCTAAGAGGATGTCTAGCCACTTATGGATGATGTCTTCCAACCCTCAAGGGCAAGCCCCATGGAAGAAATCTGCTCCTTGGTTGATGGAGAGCCTCCAATGGTGTCTCTAGCCTCCACCTCTCCTTTACTTCCTCACTAAGAATTCTCTAAAAATCCCCCCTATGGTTGTGTGTGAATCCCCTCTCAAAAGTTGCTCAAATCCCCTTTTTGGTAGGTTAGGTGACACCCAAAAATGATCTGGCACGTACTCCAATATGCTTCCAATGATTGGATAGAGGATAACTTTTTATGAGCTGGCAATTTAACTTTTTCGCACTGAAGGAAGTTCGATCGATCGAACCTTGACCTTAGATCGATCGAACATGGCTGAGATCTATTGAACTGAAGCTGGATCAATCCTCTATAGCGGCGCCTTTTTGGATAAAAACAAATCTGAGATATTTTGAAGATATTTTTGGGAAAAGGACAAAAGTGGTTGGTAGGGTGGTATAGCTGGATACGATCAATCATTTGGATAAGGACATGAATGTTCGATCGATCAGAGAATTAAGTTAGATTGATCGGACTTTGAGATCTTTGAATAGGGACATACATGGCTCAGATCCATCTTGAAATGCTGAGATCGATGAAAGTTGGATCGATCGAACTTTTCTTGAGATCGATCGAAGTTGCTGAAATTCCACATTTTGCTCTACTTTGCTCCTTTCTTTGATTCATCCTAGAATTGCTTCATTTCTGCTCTTATTTGGTTGAGTTAGCTTATTTTGGGATAAGTACCTGAAAATGGAAATAACACAAAATCAATGTA
The DNA here is from genome assembly GCF_030987335.1 of Cornus florida. NCBI lineage: Eukaryota > Viridiplantae > Streptophyta > Magnoliopsida > Cornales > Cornaceae > Cornus > Cornus florida. The sequence continues at coordinate 14,421,980 of NW_026775581.1, read as the reverse complement.
AAGCGGAAAAATAAGATAGATAAATGTTCTAGAATACCTAAGCTTAAGGGGTTTAAATGCGCACTTTTCAGCGTTCATCACACCCCCAAACTTAAATATTGCTAGTCCCTAGCAATGAACTAGAAAGTAAAGGAATGAAATGAACAATTATACAACTATGAACTAGAAAGCAATAAATGGATAATGCCACTTTCATAGGGAACGCAATTGCACTTATCACATGCAACAAGCCTTTTAAACCCCTAGGTTACCCTTAGTGGACGAGTGAAGTCTCGTAAGGGTTTCCAGAAATGATACCCACAAACATTAAGCTCATTCTTTTAAAAGAGGTACCAATATTGCAAAAAAGCATTGGGAGAAAACTACTTCAAGTATGCAATGTTTCAAACATTTTCAAGCAATCTCCCAAAATCTCAACATCAAGTAAGCAAGTATGGTCCTCCACACATCAAGAAAATGATCATACAAATCAAAACAACTCTAGAATCCTTTTTGAGTGGACCGGCATCAAATATGTTGCTATCTTAGCCAACTAAAGAAATGATCACATCCTTACCCTCAAACTAGCACACAAATCTAGTATCGATCATCAAGACAAAAAGTGGACCTTTTATTAAAGCTTTATTGTTCTAGGTGCACTTATTCTTTTCACTCGATTTTTTTTTTTTTTTTTTTTTAATAGGATTAAAGATGGAAGTATGGTGCAATGTGTTGACCTATTAAGCTTTCTAGGGATCCATGAGGTCTAGCGTTAGGTCAATGACTCCCAAACCGGACGGTTTTAGGGCATTAGGTGTTCAAATACTCCTACGAACTTACAAGCTCAAATCAACTAGGCTACAAATTAAAACAACCTCTATCTAATCATTTCCTACTTCTCACCTTTTGGGAGAAGTCCTCACTTTTTTATTGCTTTTGCAACTTCATTTTTTCTTTTTCTTTTTTTATTTTTTTTTAAGCAAGTTCAATTATTAACCTAGAGTTTGGGCCCTCCACCTTTCGGTGCGAGAAGTTCAGTGCTTGATAAGGCTAGAATCCCAGCTACTTAGTGAAAAGGGGTTGTTATTTACCTTTATCAAGAATGAAAGTTTTCAATGCACTACTAACTCAATTGGGATATAACCAATTCAATGATCAACAAAGCATGTACCCCACAAATGAATGCTAGTATGCGCCTGTGCTAGTGTAGAATCTTAGAATGAATCTCAAAACAATCACAAAATCAGGATGACGTGGACCACAAGTGTAAGCAAGATATCAATTTTTTGAAAAATTTACTCCTAAATGGCATCCACAAGGCATACAAGGAGTATTGGACTCTCAAGTCAAACAATTTTTAAATTTTAAGCAATATAGTCCTCAAAAGATCAAAATTATAGCTAGTTATGGACCAATCATAGAAAATCCCTCAAATACACAAGTCATGCTCAAAATTTTGAATTAAAAAAAAAAAAACAAACACTGCAAAGCACCATTACCCCCAAACTTAAATGGCACAGTGTCCTCAATGTGGAAAGAGAATAAAAGGAAAGAGTATACCAGTGTAACTAAGGCAAAGAATGGCCGGGACAGAAGTATCCAAAGTGGGTGGCATAGCCCCCCCAAACTTGGGATTAACTGTGGTCTTGAATTTTGGCACTTGGATAAAACTCATCAGATAACAAAAGGGATAATCATAGTACACAGTGGACATGCAAGTGTAAATGGGATAACAACTAAAAATAGAGAGAGGTATAAGGGTGGTCCTGAAAATTTTGGGCAGTACTCTTTCTCACTGATGTTACTGAGATACACCTGATGGAGTCAAACAGATAGATATAAGAATATGAAAATAGGACATCCATAAAGAAAGCATAAATAAACCAAAAATAAAGTACAGTACATCCAGTATCAAAGCCGAAAGACACGGCTGAAAGATATGCAGATATCACAGATATATAAGAGGAATAAGAAGAATGGGAAGATCAAGTGGAGGAGGTAAGACAAGCAGGTCGAGCTCCGCAGATGTCTCTGGATAGATCTCTGAATGCGGTCATGACATCCGTACGGAGGGAAGCAATGTTAGCTCTAATGGAGACAGTTTTTGCGCGGATAGATACCACGGCGTCCTCCAGAGTCTAAAGTCGCTCTCCAAAGTCGGGTATGTGAGCAGGAGCCTCAAGTGTGGCTGGATCGGTAGAATCATGATCCTGAGCCTACTCCTCATCATGAACGGGTGACCCAACTGGAGAGTGCTGCTCTGGGTCCTCTGCAGGCTGCTCCAAATCAATATCCATGTGTATGGCAGCCGGATCGACTACGACATCGTTCGCTGCCTGGTCTGCTACTGCTGCCATTTCCTCTGCCTCCAAATCCTCAGCTGCCTCGGCAGCGTCATCTCGCAGACTCTTGATAAGAGTGTTGTAGCTCTTATCCCAGTCCTTCTTCTTGAATAAACAAGCCCCAGACTCAAGCTTCTCATGTAGCTGGAAGGGATAGCGCTGATCACATAGAATCTGGGTGATGAGGTGGCTGAATGGGAGATACTTAGCCTTTTTGGGCTTGGCCTTGTTGATGTGGTTAACATACAACTTCATAATGACGCTCCAGATGAGCACAGGAATGGATAGCCAACACCCTGTGTAGAATGCATATAGAGTTATCAGGTAGTTGCCGCGCCTCTGTGTCTTGTGGCGGGCCATGAAGATGTTATAGAATAAGACTGAGTCAAAAAACCACAGGTCATCTAGAAGATAGGTGCAGGTGGCGAAAGTCTCACCATCGGCATAGTGACCTATGAGAAAAACTATCATGTCCGCATAAGATGGCCTGTAGAGAGTGGGATATGTGTCCTGTAACTCTAGAGGGCAGACATGTGGACAGTGACAAGATCTGGATAATGTATCCACTGTAATAGAGATCAAATGACCATCAATGGTGGTCCTCAGCTCCGCCGTTTTACGCGGGGCAGGCCGGAGGTTCTGGAAGAACATTCGTACTAGTCTTGGTTACACCGGGTATGTGACAGGGGCAAGAATGGTTGCAAAGTCCCTCCGTAATATATCATCATATGCTGATCGGGTAAGTACCGATCAGGAAAAGAAGTCTGTATCGAAGACCGACTCGTGCGCTACTGAAAGGCGTGAGTATCTATGCAATGGTCGGTCTAGCTACTGGGCTGGCTGAGCTGGCTGTGGTGATGGAGATGGTATGTGCTCAGCCTCAGCGTGAGCCTGCGAAGTAGATGCCTCAGCAGCAGAGTGCAATCTGCTGTCAGATAAGGGAGACTGAGGTGGAGTGGGCTCAGCTGGCTGGTCCTCCTAAATGGGGTCCTGGTCATCCAAACTCTGCCTACCCCTGCGGTGATAGTGTCCGCGAGCTACAGTCTTGACCCTAGCCATGGCTGCAAAAAGAAAAAGAAAACTTGCAAGGGAAGTCAGTGCCGATATAAAGAATTAAAGCACAGTTCATAGAATCATGTATGTCAAATAAGATAGACAAAATAGATAAAGAACATGAATCTATGCAAGTGACAAGGAATAAATGACATGATGTAAAACATGCTAGACAGGATAAGTATGAAATGCATCCAATGTGGACAAACACAGGTATTGGGCATGTATGAGATAGCATGAAACACAATATATGATGGATGAAGTGTGTGTTGCAAATCTGCAAAGTTCGATCGATCATAAAAGTTGTGAGATCGATCTCACTTGGATCGATCTTAAAAAATGAGAAATCGATAAAAGTTCGGTCGATCTTAAAAATGAGTGGGATCGATCTCACTCAGATCGATCGGAGAAAGATGTTCGATCGATCGAACTCTATAACAGAAAATGAAAAGTCGCAGATCTGTGACGTGGATGGCATGGGGCCTTTACGAACATGGTCGTGGGCCCATCAACATAACAAAGCATCAATCCTAGTCACTGGATTCGGCCCATAACTCCAAAATCAAATCAAAATCAAGAAAATATAAAACATATATACATAGATATATATATATACACATATATATAAAGAGGTTGAAGCTTCATCTATGGCAATATTCATCATGAAAACAACCTAGATCTAACAGTTAAAGCATGTGTGCATCAGATTGAAGCTTGAAATCATAAGAGTGGGATTCGGATCTCACCAGAATCAAGAGAGAAGTGGAGATGCGAAGGGGGGTGAGATGCGAATCAAGATCCGAGAGGAGAGAAAGTAGCCAACACAATGGACCTTGCCGGAGATCTCACCGGAGATGGAGAAGTTGGGATGCGCAGCGGCGAAGGGAACGAGGGTTTGAGATCGATTCTTGTGGAATCGATCGAATAACCCTGAATCGATTTTCAAAAACATTCCCTTGCAAGTTCGATCGATCAAACTGAGTCCTCAGATCGATCGAACTAACATCGATCTCTCCTCTGATTTTTTTTTTTTTTTTAAAAAAAAACTTTTGAAACTTTTGAAAAGTTAAAAAAAATTAAAAATTAAAAATTGAAATTTTTTTTGGGTTTTTGAAAAATAAAATGAAATAAAATAAAATCTTTTTGGATTTTAAAATTTGAAAGTCAAAACAAAGTCAAAGATAGTGAGATGAAGAACAGAGATTGATCGGAACAAAATGTTCGATCGATCTGACAGAGAGGTAAAAATATGCAGGAATTTTGGGTTCAAAAATTTGTCTAAGTGTTGGGTACTGCAGATCAATCCAATGGTGAAATTGGATCGATCAAAGAAGTTTAGATTGATCTATGAATGTCTTCGATAGATGAGACAGAGAGCTGAAGTATGCAGGTTTGTGCAGACTCAAAATTTGTCTAAGTGTTGGAACTGAAGATTAATCGAACTTAGAGTTTGGATCGATCTAAGGACTTCTGATCGATCTGAGAACAAATTCAATCGATGGGACAAAGAACTGATTTGGATGTAGGTTAAATGCAGGTTGAAAATTTTTCTAAGTGTTGGATGCAGGTAGTAGTTCAATCGATCGAATACTCCTTGGAGATCGATCGAACTTGTGCACAATGCTTAATTCCAACATGAAAGCTCATGTAATCCTAATTACAAGTCCCAGCAATGCATATGAACTCAAAGCAAATATATAGACTTCGCAAAAAATGAAATATAAAATAGAAATGAGGGAGAAATAGGGTTTTGACACCCTACGAAATGCTTTTGCTAGTCTTTAACGTCTCTAGCATGACTTTGGGCTCTTTTAGCCCGGATCAAACATCTTGTAGTGCATCCCCTCCTTAATGGGGTGATAAGTGTTTTGAACTCCACCCAACAAATGGTTCCCTAGAGAACTTGTTGGATTAAGCTCAAAAGAAGTTTTCGGTCCTTGGTCAATGCAATCTTTGGGATTCCATGCCCTTTCAAAACAAGACTTTGAAACAATTTTCTTAGAATGCAGGGTTGAAGATGAACCTTTTGAAACTTTGGTTTCACTCAAAAACTCAATTCCTTCACTTTTAAGGTCATGACATTTTTCTACAATATTAACCTCTCCATGCTTGTCAAATGAGTAGGGGGTTGGATTGAAAATATTCAACTTCACCTTCATGTGGCCAAATGAGATCTTCATTATCCCCGTCCTACAATTAATGTTGGCATTCGCGGTTGCCAGAAAGGACGGCCAAGGATAACGGGAATTTGGTTCTTAGGATTTGGGACCGGTTCCGTGTCAATGACAACGAAATCAACGGGAAAGAAGAATTTATCAATTTTAATCAAGAAATCCTCAATGATACCCCTAGGCTTTTTTATGGATCGGTTGGCAAGTTATAAAACCACCGACGTCGGTTTCAAGTCTGCTAAGCCTAATTTGACATACACCGAGTATGGAAGAAGATTAACACTTGCTCCTAGGTCAAGAAGAGCCCAATTAATGATATGATCACCAATGATGCATGAAGTGGTAGGTGAACCGGGGTCCTTAAACTTTGGAAGAGTGTTATGCTGCAAAATTGAGCTTACTTGCTCGGTTAAGACCACTTTCCTAGGTGTTTGGCTTTTATTCTTCCGCTTTTGGGTGCACAAGTCTTTCAAGAATTTGGCATAAGCTGGAATTTACTTGATCGCATCCAAAAGCGGAAGATTAACTTTCACTTGCCTAAACACATCCATAATTTCATTTGTTTTGGCCTTTTGCTTGTCAATTGAAATGGATCCTTTTAAGGCATCCAGAAATGGAGCTTTTGGTTCAAAAACCTTTTCAGAATTTTTCTTTGAAATTTCTTCAACATAAGAAGTTTTCAAATCATTTTACAAATCTCTCTTTTCAAAATCACTTTTCAAATCACTTTTCAACACATTCTCATTTGAAAGATCATGTATATACAATAAAGGAGGAATATGATATGAAATGGGACGAGTGTTAACTTATGGTTGCACCGGTTCACTCTCTTCATTGGACATACCCACTTGGTTGTCCACAATCTTTCCACTTCTTAAGGTAGTCACCGCATTGACATACTCTATTGTGTGACCTTCTGATGAGGAATGAGTCTCCACAACACATTATTGCTTTGGTGGGGCATTCAAAGGCATTTTTCCCTTCTATCTTACATTTAATGTGCTAGCTATTTTCCTTACTTGGGTTTCTAGCTTTGCAATGGATTGAGAGTGAGAATAAAGTAATTGTGTGTTTGCCTCTGGAGTGCCCAAAGCGGTCAAAACTTTCTTTTAAAAAACGGGACTTCTAACATTTCCTTGGGAATATGATTGATTGGGAAAATGAGAATTTGAAAATTGGTTTCCTTGTGATTGATATGATAATCTAAAACCTTGGGAACCTTGGCTTTGTATTGGAGGTGGAATGTACTTTCCTTGAAAACCACCTTGGCAATGGTTTGAGCCCTCCCCTTGGCTTTTCCAAGAGAAGTTCGGGTGATTTCTCCAACTAGGATTATAATGATTGCCATAAGGATTGTTCCCTTGATTCACAAATGTTGCATTTACTTGTTCATGATGCTCATTTTGCACATGTCCATGGGGACAATTGGAAGTAGAATGTAAAACACTTGAACAAGTCATACATGTCTCATTGATGCATGATGAGAATGGTTAGGGAAGAAAGATACTTGATTTGCCGAGTTTTGGTTGATCAATAATTGATCAAACCTTTGAGATAATGATTTCATTTCGGCGGCTATTTCATTGGAGTGGTCGACTTGATGTAAGTCAACACTCTTCCTACCACTAGAATTTCTACCATTCTTCGAAGATAAAGTTAGATGCAAATAATTTTCACTCATGCTCTCATAAAGATGCCACATGTCATCCTCATGCCTATCAATGTAAGAGCCACCCATAAAAGCATCAACCATGCCCTTGTAATTATCCGATAAGCTCTCAAAGAAATATTGAACTAATTGCCATTTGGGCATGTCATAATGTGGGCACTTCCTAAGCAATTCATTAAAGCGTTCCCATGCCTCATGAAATGTTTCCCCATCCCCATGTGAAAATTCCCTAATTGAAGTTCTTATGGCATTGGTCTTAGAAACCAGATAGTACTTCTTCAAGAACTCTTGTTGCATTTTTGCCCAAGAAGTTATTGAAAAAGGCCTAAAGTTGTTAAACCAATATTTTGTCTTATCTTTAAGGGTGAATAGAAAAAGTTTAAGCCTTAAAAAACCTCTTCCGGCATGTCCGTGTATCTTACAGTGGAACATACTTCAAGAAACTCATCCAAATGCTTGTAAGGTTCTTCACTTGGAAGTCCATGATAATTAGGAAGCATTTGTATGGTTTGTGGCTTGATTTCATAGTGGTGTACTCTAAATGGTGGCAATTGAATGCATGTGGGTAAATTATATTCATTAGGCACATAGTGATCTCTTAAAGCAAGGGGAAGATTAGCAATTGGAGGTGTAACATAGGCACCTTGATTGCCTTGAATAATAGGAGGTGGTGGAGCATAGATTGGCCTTGACATTCCCAATGGAACTTGGCCTTGTTGTTGTGGTGGATGAACGAATGGTCTTGGCATGCCTAACGGTACTTGCATGTTATCATGATGCATATTGGGATGGAGGATACCTTGTTGGTCTATGTGACCAAGGTCTTCCACATGGTCCTCATTATGTCCTTCCATTGATGAAATGGATTGACTAGAACTTCCTCTTCCCCTAGGGTTTCGAATAACGGATTCAAGATAAAAATTTAAAGAGACAAGAGTGGGTCTCAATGATTTACGACCATGCATGCACAACGCAACACATCAAGCAATAATGACAAGCACTTCACAATAATTCAATCAACAAACTTCCTCCACATACAATGATCCTATACTCCCATGCTTTCAAAAATATGCAAAGAACAATAAAATGCCTCCACGCGGGCTCACGATTTATTTAAGAATTGAAATACAAGCCTCCAAGTGGGCCGACGATTTAACTAAGGGTTGAGTAAGAAAAAGCTCACAAAGGTCCTTTAGCACTTCAACTCCAATTTTAGCTTTGCAAATTTTTAGATTTTTAGCTTTTTCTTTCTTTTGCTTAGTTCCTTTGCTTGCTTCCCAATACTCCTTCTCAAACAAGAATAAACACAATGAGTAATTAAAATGAAAATGAAAACAAAGTAAAGACACGATCAAAAGAGTATTCATTCCTAATTGATTCCACAAATACGATGTTGCCTTCAATCAATCCCCAGCAACGGCGCCAAAAAACTTGGTGTGTCGTCAATCCAAACCCAAAGTTTGTGCACCAAAAGGTATTGGTGTAGAGCTATGATGAATGTGGTCAAGTTTTACATTTAGAAATTGCCACTACTACCTCTCACTAAAAATATAGTTAGGGCAAGTAGGGATCGTCCCAAGGGATTGGTAGGTCGTACAAAGTTGAGGAATCAAGATTAGGGTTAGTAGGTCGAATGATCAAAAGATTAATTGATGGTTGAATTACACTAAGATGCAATTTAAACTAAAGTAAACAATAATGCAATAAAGAGAATAAAAGAGAGAGAGAGAGATCTTGGGGTTTAGAGATCACCACTAAGCATACTTTTCTACAACTTTAATGAATGATTAATGAGGGGAAGATATGTGTTGCAATATTTGTGTGTGTGTGTTTGGTTGTTTCAATTAGCAAGGATGACCAATTAGGCATATATTGTCTAAGCAATATAGTGAAAAGAACAATATATCAAATTAAGTCATTAATCCTTTATTAAGCTCACAATCCAAGAACATCACAAGGTTAGAGACATATGCTACCTGTATTCAAAAGCATAGAACATCAAATAACAAGCATGGATTGTCCTCCCATTTAACAACTGCACTACAACTAAGCTAATGACATGAAATTAAACTAATTAAACTAAGAGAGAGGCACAATCCATCAAGAAATGAGTATGAACCATCAAGTAAATCACGAGAGCATTCCATTAAGCACTATGTTTTGACAATCTCTAGATCTATAGCATTAATACACATAGATATGCATCAACAACACAAGAAATAGAGACAAACACATGAACATCTATTCTAGCATAAATAGACATATAGATAGAATGAAATGATCAATTAGAAACATTAAACCATATAAATCAATGAAATAAACAAGATATATATATATATATATATATATATATATATATAAAAGTGTCAAAACATGTATCACAATACAAATCCCCTCAAAAATACATAAATCAAGATGTAGAAAGCATGCTTAGGGCTAACTCTAGCCCTAAGAGGATGTCTAGCCACTCATGGATGATGTCTTCCAACCCTCAAAGGTAAGCTCCATGGAAGAAATATGCTCCTTGGTCGATGAAGAGCCTCCAATGGTGTCTCTAGCCTCCTCCTCTCCCCTTTGCTTCCTCACTAAGAATTCTCTAAAAATCCCCCTATATGGTTGTGTGTGAATTCCCTCTCAAAAGTTGCTCAAATCCCCTTTTTGGTAGGTTAGGTGACACCCAAAAATGATCTGGTACGTACTCCAATATTCTTCCAATGATTGGATAGAGGACAACTTTTTATGAGCTGGCAATTTAACTTTTTCGTACTGAAGGAAGTTCGATCGATCGAACCTTAACCTTGGATCGATCGAACATGGTTGAGATCTGTCGAACTGAAGCTAGATCGATCCTCTATGGTGGCGCCTTTTTGGATAAAAACAAATCTGAGATATTTTGAAGATATTTTTGGGAAAAGGACAAAAGTGGTTGGTAGGGTGGTACAACTGGATAAGATCAATCATTTGGATAAGGACAAGAATGTTCGATCGATCAGAGAATTAAGTTGGATCGATCGGACTTTGAGATCTTTGAATAGGGACAAACATGGCTCAGATCCATCTTAAAATGCTAAGATCTATTAAAGTTGGATTGATTAAACTTTTCTTGAGATCGATCGAAGTTACTGAAATTCCACCTTTTGCTTCCTTTTGCTCTACTTTGCTCCTTTCTTTGATCCATCTCAGAATTGCTTCATTTCTGCTCTTATTTGGCTAAGTTAGCTTATTGTAGGGATAAGTACATGAAAATGGAAATAACACAAAATCAATGTAAAGCGGGAAAATAAGATAGATAAAGGTTCTAGAATACCTAAGCTTAAGGGGTTTAAATGCCCACTTTTCAGCGCTCATCACCTACCACCCACCTACCACTTTTATCTTCTTCCCAAAAATATCTCAGAGATTTGTCTTTATTCAAAAAGGCACGGCCAAGGATGATCGTTCTCTGCAGCATTCGATGGATCTCAGCCAAGTTCGATCGATCTCAACACAGTTCGATAAATCGAACTTCCTCAAGTCCCAAAAAAAATAGATTCCAGCTCATTAAAAGTTGGCTCATGGCGCAATCATTGGAGGGACCTTAGTGTATGAGCCCAGACCATTGGTGTGACATTTGACCAACCTATATAAGGATTGAAAGCCACTTTTAGAGCAAAGTTGTTATTCATAATTTGTATATCTCATATCTTGGAGAGGAGGCTAGATATTAGAGAGCTTTTACACATTTTAGGAGTTCTTCCATTCTTCTAGGGTTTCCATCAAGAAGGAAGTCATTCCTACCATGGAGAGAGCCCTTGAGGGTTGGATGACTACTTCAATGAGTGGCTAGACATCTACTTGGGGCTAGAGTAGCCCCTAAGTTTGCTTCCTAGACTTAGTTCTTAGTATATTTGTGGGGATTTATTTGTAACAATGTTTATATCTTGGATTTATATATATATCTTGTGGGTTCTACTTGATGTGTATGGATTAATGCTTTCAATTGATTATCTACTTCTAACCATATGTCTATGTATGCTAGAATGGATGATTCATGTGTTTTTCTCTAGATTTAGTGGAATTTATGCATGTCTATGTGTATGGATGAAGTCAATCTAGAGATGGTCAAAACATAGAGCTTAATTGAACACTCTTGTAATTTATTTGATGGTTCATACTTGTTTCTTGATGGATTGTACTACAACTTTAGCTTACTTAGTTAAATTTTATGTCTTTAGTGTAGATGTAGTGTAGTTACTTTAAATTCATAGATAGGTGGACAATCTACTCTTGTTCCTTGGTGTTCCATACTTATGAATGCATTTGGTGTATGTTTCTAAATAGTTGTGTGTGCATAAATTGTTGTTTCATTGAATGGATTTTGGTCTCATTTGATAGGTTGTGCTTTCCATTTGATTTAGCTTGATAACCTATGCTTATTTGCCATCCATGCCTAGTTTCAATTAATGTCACACACACACACACACACACACACACACACACACACACACACACACACACACAAGTTACAAGTCAATTTCCCCATTAATATACAATTGCTAGTGTCTAGTGAAGTCAAGTTTAGTGGTGAGCTGTAGTACCCTAAGTCCTCCCCTCTATATCTTTCTCTACTTTATTAATCATTGAATTTTATTTACTTTAATTCCAGTTGCATAATAGCTTAATCAATCAATCCAACCAATCTTTGATCACTGGACCTACTAACCCTATATATTGTTTCCATTGCAAAGGCACCCACAATCCCTTGGGACGATCCCTACTCAAACTAGCTATATTTTTAGTTAGAGGTAGTGGTAGCTTTACAAATTTAAAACTTGGCCACATTGCACACTCACACTCTTAGTTCATATCATTTTGCCAACTTTTGGTGTAATGGTATGGCACATACCAAGTTTTTGGTGCCGTTGCCGGGGATTTAATTGGCAACGCTGTGTTTTGGAAACAAATAGGAATTAGTACTCTTTTGATCATGTCTTTTCTTTATTTTCTTCTTAGTTACTTATTGTGTTTGTTATTGATTGACTAGGTGATTTAAGCAAGGAAATCAAGTAAAGGAGAATTGAAGACCAAGGAAGTTACTTATTGTGTTTGTTATTGATTAACTAGGTGATTTAAGCAAGGAAATCAAGCAAATGAGAATTGAAGACCAAGGAAGCCAAGTGGAGCTAAACTAAGCACAAAAAGGACTAAAAATCTATATAAAAAAAAAATTTGCAAAGCAAAGCAAGGCTAGAAAAGTTGAAAGTTATATTGAAGTTGCTTATGGACCCTTTGTGAGATATTTCTAACTCAATCTCTAGTTAAATCGTCGTGAAGGCTTGTATTTGCATTCTTAGATAAATCGTGAGTCCGCGTGGAGGCAATTTACTTTTCTTTGCATATTGTTCAAGCATGGGAGTATGAGATCATTGTATATGAAGATTTATTGATTTGCTGTGAGGGCGAAGTATTTGTTACTTGCTTATTTCTTGTTATTGTTTTTGTTAGTGCATGTTTGGTCGTAGGTCATTAAATCCTACTCTTGTCCCTCTTAATTTTCATCTTGAATCGGTTAGTCGTAGTCCTAAGGGAAGAGGTAGTTCTCATCACTTCATTTCATCAATGGAGGAGCAAAATAATGACCATGTGGAGGACCTTGGTTACATAGACCAACAAGGCATCCTCCACCCTAATGTGCATCATGAAAACATTCAACTACCATTAGGCATGCCTAGACCATTCATTCCACCACAACAACAAGGCCAAATTCCATTGGGAATGCCTCAACCAATCTTTACTCCACAACTGCCTATGGTTCAAGCTAACCACGGTGTTCGAGTAGCACCACCGGTTGTAAATACCCATCTTGCTTTAACAGACCATTATGTGCCTAATGAATATAATGCACCCACTTGCATTCAATTGCCTCCATTTAGAGCACATCACTATGAAATCAAACCACAAACCATTCAAATGCTTCCTAACTATCATGGACTTCAAAGTGAAGAACCCTATAAGCATTTGGATGAGTTTCTTGAAGTGTGTTCCACCGTGAAATACACGGACATGCCAGAAGAAGTGGTAAGACTCAAACTTTTTCCTTTTACCCACAAAGATAAGGCAAAATATTAGTTTAACAATCTTAAGCCTTTTTCGATAACTTCTTGGGCAGAAATGCAACAAGAGTTCTTGAGGAAGTACTACCCGGTATCAAAGATCAATGCCATGAGAACTTCTATTCGTGAATTTTCTCAAGGGGATGGGGAAATGTTTCATGAGGCATGGGAAAGATTCATTGACTTGCTTAGGAAGTGCCTACATCATGACATACCTAAGTGGCAATTAGTTCAATATTTCTTTGAAAGTTTACCGGATAATCACAAAGGTATGGTTGATGTATCTATGGGTGGTTCTTATCTTGATAAGCATGAAAATGATGTGTGGCAATTGTATGAGAGTATGAGTGAAAATTCCATGCATAGATCTTTATCTTCTAAAAATGATAAAAATCTAGGTGGAAGGAAGAATGTTGGCTTGTATCAAGTTGACAACTCCAATGATATAGCCGCCGAGATCAAATCCTTATCTCAAAGATTTGATCAATTTTTGATCAACTAAACTTCGGTGAATCAAATGTCTTCCTCCCCAAATCATGTTCATCATCGTGCATCTAATGAATCATGTATGACTTGCTTAGGAAGTGCCTACATCATGACATACCTAAGTGGCAATTAGTTCAATATTTCTTTGAAAGTTTACCGGATAATCACAAAGGTATGGTTGATGTATCTATGGGTGGTTCTTATCTTGATAAGCATGAAAATGATGTGTGGCAATTGTATGAGAGTATGAGTGAAAATTCCATGCATAGATCTTTATCTTCTAAAAATGGTAGAAATCTAGGTGGAAGGAAGAATGTTGGCTTGTATCAAGTTGACAACTCCGATGATATAGCCGCTGAGATCAAATCATTATCTCAAAGATTTGATCAATTTTTGATCAACTAAACTTCGGTGAATCAAATGTCTTCCTCCCCTGATCATGTTCATCATCGTGCATCTAATGAATCATGTATGACTTGTTCTAGTGTGTTACATTCTACTTCCAATTGTCCCCATGGACATGTGCAAAATGATAACCATGAGCAAGCAAATGCCATTTTTGCTAACCAAGGGAATAATCCCTATGGCAATCATTATAATCCAAGTTGGAGAAACCATCCAAACTTTTCTTAGAAAAACTAAAGGGAAGGCTCAACCCCCCCTCCCCCCCCCCCCAAGGTGGTTTTCAAGGAAAGTATATTCCACCTCCAATGCAAAGCCAAGGTTCCCAAGGTTTTAGGTTATTATCATTCCAATCACATGGAAACCAATTCTCTAATTCTCATTTCCCAAATCAATCTTATTCTCAAGGAAACTCTAGGAGTCCCACTTTTGAAGAGAAAGTTTTGACCGCTTTAGGCACTCTAGAGGCGAACACTCAATTGCTTCATTCTCACTCTCAATCCATTGCTAAGTTATAAACCTAAGTGAGGCAAATAGCTAGTACTTTAAATGCTAGAGAGAAAGGGAAAATGCCTTTGAATGCCCCACCAAAGCAATAATGTGTTATGGAGACTCATTCCTCATCGGAAGGTCCGACAATTAAGCATGTCAGTGCAGTGACAACCTAGAGAAGTGAGAAGATTGTGGACAACCAAGTAGGTATGTCCAATGAAGAGAGTGAACCGGTGCAACCAAAAGTTGACACCCGTCCCGTTTCACATTTTATTCCTCCTTCATTGCATGTGCATGATCATCATGTTGAGAAAGCATTAAAAAATGATTTGAAAGATGAATTAATGTCGTGACCTAAGTTTTTCAACCCGGGGCGTCAGTGATGACCTGAAAGTTAACCCGATAACGGATTCAAAATGTGGAAGCAAAAGATGAAACTAAAGTCCTTTGAGACATAAATCATCTCTAAGACACCAACGTGACATCCCATGAAGCTACGGAACTCAAGAAAAGTGAATGAGGAAACTAGTGTCAAAACGAGCTAAATCCGTTAGTTAAGGGCAAAGTAGTCAATTCACAATTAAAAAGGTAAGAATTGACTCTAAACAAGTCAAACAAGGTGAAAAAAACCTAATCTAATCATTTCATAACATTCCAAGAGGTTCCAAGAACATTGGCCAAGAATCCCACAAAATGCCCTTTCCCGGTTTAAGCGAAAACTGACACTATCCCACTAAAATATTAATAAATCCCACTTTGATTTAAATCTGAGAATGACATTAGTACCATTGGAAAGCTGACTCAAAATCCTTGAGTTTAGGCTTAAGAGTCACCCCATTTGGGTTAGAAACGAAGAAGTTATGATCGTTTGAAGTTGAAACTTCAATGCTGAAACACAACAGAGAGATTGTGAAAATGTATGCTATTTCAGATGACCGAACTAGACAAAATGTTTTCTGAAGACATGTTTTTAAGGGTTGGTTGGCTCGGTAGACCTAATTGAGGCCATCGGTCGACCGAAATAGAGTTTCGGTAGACCTAATTGAGGCCATCGGTCGACCGAAATAGAGTTTCGGTCGACCGAAACACCTCGAAAAGCTGCTGTAAGGCCTGCTAAAAGCCTAAGGTGTTAAGGTTCAACCTATGCTTTGAATCCCATGATCATTTGGTTTAAAAATGAATGTTTAAAACTGATTTTCAATAAGATATGGATGTGTGGACATGCCAACAACCTTAATATGAATTATTTATACATAGAACAATGGCTCATGGCCTCATACACATCATTTACAAGAATCTCACATGCTAAACCTCCAAAGTTTGTTTAAATACATTCTTAAAGCAAAATATGGTACCAAATGACTACAAGTGCTAAATTAAATATGCTTGGCCCTTGGCCTCAATACATACATGTTATTTAAGCATCAAAAAGTGTACTTAGGTACACGTTACATATTTCAAGACAAAAATAACATTTTACACCAAAATGATACTACATGTTAACACTTGCATGTTTTCAGAAATACAACAAATACTTTAAGGCATCAAAGAAACTTAGGGATGTGATGCATCCCAAAACAAAGTCTTTTTAACTACTAAACAACCCAAACAACTAGGGTGAGTAATCAAGTTACTCGTAGGATGTGGTGCATGCGCATACCCTATAGTTTCAAGTATAATGTGAACCAAACATAGACCATCACAAGGGTGCATTCCAACTAACGTCTATGTTTCCATGGTACTCTAAGGGATCATATCAAGCTATACAAATGTTTGAAATGATAAACACGTAGCATCCAAGTATACAAGACAAGTACACTAACCACATTAAAACTAAGATTACCAAATCACAAGCTACAAGAAATCCATGATTTACAACTTGGAAGGTAATGCGAAATCAAATAATGGAAAGACTATGATATGTGGCCACGAGACCATACAAGTTATTTTGCGTAATTAAGACCCACAAGGTACTACCTAGTGCGCATTATGACTTAGGAGAATTCTTACCCTTCGTACTAGAGCCAAGCCCTAGCCATCAACATTTCATATCCTTACAAGCTTCCAACAATTAATAAGTTCATGACATTTATATAATCTCAATGCATGAAACTAACTACCAAACACAAGTAGGGTAAAACCACACAACCCATGTCTTAAGGTTACATGTCTAAAATGGCAAGTTAATGATACTACACATCATGTTATATCAATTTACTATCAATGTAGGCCACAATTGCAAATCATGCAATATAGTAATCTACCTACAAGTAGTTATAAGTGTCACATGCAAGATTTTCATACTAAACTCTCAATGAAATCTCCATTTACTTAACAATAGAAGTGTAATTCAAGATATTCATAATAAACTCTCAATGAAATCACAAGTATTAGGCAAATCATTAAATAATAACCTACCTATACAATTTAATAGTTATATACATGCTTTAATCCACAACTCCTAAGTCAAGCATATAAAATCTCTATTTATATGTAATTACAAGAATTTAAAATGCATGTAATCAATATATATCAAGCTCCAATATATATAAAACCCAAAGAAGATAAACATACAACCACCCCTACCTCACAAGAGGATTGTTCCTCTTGAATCCAAGGGAAACAAAGGAATTTCAAGTTTTCCTTCTAGGGTTATGAAGAGGAAGATGAGGCAAGGCTTTTGTATTCCAAGCTTAATGGTCTAAGGTGAGTGGAAGGGTATAAAAAATGAAGTCAAAGCTCTAAGTCAAGCTTTGCTCCAATGGTGGCTAAGTTAGGGTTCTTGAGAAGAAAGAGATAAATGAATTAAAAGTGAAAACCCTAAGTTAAAATGGTGGGATTCTCCACTCACTAGGTGTTCTTGCACTACCTCTCACACACACACTAATGCAAGACCAATTGTGAAGCCTACACTTGTCATGAATCTAAGTAAGCTTCTAAGATTAAATATCAAACCTACACTTGTCAACCATCCATGCCAACAAGTGCTCTAATCCTAGGCCAACAAGTGGATGAATCTCCACCTTCCATGTGTCAAGGAATTAAGTCTCCAAGTGGTTCCACCACAAAACCAACAAGTGGCACCATAGAAAAGTGACACTTGCCACATTTTTTCGAAATTTGCAAAAAGGTCCTTTTTGAAAATATCTTTCAAATTAAATTACAAAAAGGTCCCTAAGACGAAAAATAATTACTTTATTTAATTACACAAAAACCCCTCAAGTTATGAAAAATTACCAAAAGGTTATGCATCCATGCTCTTTACAAGAAAAGTAAACATTTAACATGCTTTTCTACAAAAGTAAAAATGTAGATATCATGGAAATTAAATATCATAGATGTATGCAAAGTCGGAATCAAATCTGAATACAAAAAGTGAGGTTATGCAAGGAAAAATGAAAAATAACTAAAAAACGAAATAGGGAAAAAGACGAAAAAAAAGAAATTTCTGAAAAATGAAAAGAAGGAAAATGACCGGGTCATTACATTCAAAGCATGATTTGAAAAAGGACTTGAAAAATTCTTGTGTTGATGTTTCAAAGAAAGATTTTTAAAAAGTTTTTGAGCCAAGAGTTCCATTTCCGGATGCCTTGAAAAGATCCATTTATCTTGACAAACAAAAGACCGAAATCATTGAAATGTTTAAGCAAGTGAAGATTAATCTTCCACTTTTGGATGCAATTAATCAAATTCTGGCTTATACCAATTCTTAAAAGATCTTTGCACCCAAAAGAGGACGAACAAAAGCTAAGCACCAGAAAAGTGGTCTTGACCGAGCAAGTGAGCTCTATTTTGCAACATAACACTCTCCCAAAGTTTAAAGACCCCGGCTCACCTACTACTTCTTGCATCATTGGTGACCATGTCATCAATCGGGCTCTCTTAGATTTAGGAGCAAGTGTTAACCTTTTTCCATACTCAGTATATGTCAAATTAGGCTTAGGAGACTTGAAACCGACGTCAGTAGTTTTATAACTTGTCGACCGATCAATCAAAAAGCCCAGGGGTATCATTGAGGATGTTTTGATTAAAATTGATAAGTTCTTCTTCCCAGTCGATTTCGTTGTCATTGACACGGAATCGGTTCCAAATCCTAAAAGCCAAATTCCCGTTATCCTTGGCCGTCTTTTCTTGGCAACTTCAAATGCCAACATCAATTGTAGGATGGGGATAATGAAAATCTCATTTGGGCATATGACAGTGAAGTTGAATATTTTTAACCCAACCCCGAATTCAATGGACCAACAAGAAGAAGTGTGTGTTGTAGAGGAGTGTGTAAACCATGAATTTGATGAAGTTAAGTCTTTACTTGATGTTGAACATTTCCATGGTTTGTCTACCAACTTAAAAGCACAGAAAGTTACATTGAAGTCAAGTGTTCCAAGGGCATGGAAGCCCAAGAGTTGTTTTGAACAAGGACCGTCGATGTCGTTTGAATCAAATCCAATGAGTTCCTTTGGGAGCAATTTGTTGGGTGGGATTCAAAAATCCATTCACCTCGTCAATGAGGGGTTGCATAACAAGATATTTAATCCAGGCTAAAAGAGCCCAATGTCTTGGTAAAGACGTTAAAGACTAGTACATGCTTCGTAGGGTTTATAACCATATTCCTCCCTCATTTCTATTTTACCTTTCATTGCTTGCGTCGTCT
The DNA here is from genome assembly GCF_030987335.1 of Cornus florida. Classification (NCBI taxonomy): domain Eukaryota; kingdom Viridiplantae; phylum Streptophyta; class Magnoliopsida; order Cornales; family Cornaceae; genus Cornus; species Cornus florida. The sequence goes on along the minus strand of NW_026775581.1, from coordinate 14,402,643 downwards.
AGATATGTTTTGGGGTTTATACACATTGATAGGAACTATGATTGAGAATGCATGCACTTTTATTTTGAAAATAGGCATTTTGTTCCTGTTCGATCAATTTCAAAAGAAGTTCGATCGATCGAACATCCCTTCCTGCATCCAGTCATCCCTCTGTTCCATCGATCGAAATTTTCTTGCATAAATCAACTCTCTGTAAATCGATCGAAAATTTCTTTGGATGGATCTGAAAGTTCCTAGATCGATCCAACTTTTTCTTGGATCGATCTTCACTCCACACTTAGAAAATTTTTGAGATTCATGAAAAAGGTCTCTCTGTGCATCGTTCGAATTTGTTTGCAGGTTTTCACATGTTCGATCGATCGAAGTATCTTCTAGATCGATCTTCGATTGATCGATCTGCACCCCCTTTGTTGACTTTGATTTGACTTTTGAACTTTAATTTAATAAAAATCCAAAAATTTTTTTTGAATTTTTAGTTTATTTCATTTTATTCTCAAAAATTTCAAAAATATTTTTAATTTTAGGAAATTTTTCAAAAATCTAAAAATATTTTCATTTTATCTTTTTTTTTTTATTTTTTTATTTATTTTATTTTTATTTTATTTTATTTTTGTTTTTATTTTATTTTTATTTTTTATTTTTTATCTTAAAAATATTTTCAAAAATTCCAAAAGGTTTTTAATATCTAAAAATCCAAAAAAATATTTTCTTTTTAATTCCATTTTATTTAAAAAAAAAAAAATTCAACAATACTTTGCCATTTTGAAGCATAGATCGATCTGTGCTCTTTCAAGATTGATTTATATTCGATCGATCTGAGATTTTTCCAGATCGATCAAACTTGTCGGGACCAGTTTTTAAAATAAAGCCCTAGGGTCATTTTGATCGATTTGTAAATCGATCTCAGACCCTCATCTCTCTCGTCGCTGCAACACATCCCTCTCAGCTCCGATGAACTCTCCGGTAAGCTTCTCGAGCCTCGAATCTCTCTCCCTCATCTCAGATCTCATCTCTCTCTCCCTATCCACTTCTCTCCCTTTTTGGTAAGTTTGAGTTGTAATTTTGGGTTTTGAGTTTCAATCATATATTTTTGATGTTGCCATGTTAGATCTGAGCTTCCCATGTTTGATTCTTGCCATTTTTGAGTTGATGAAGCATGTGTATATATATGTATATAGCTTTTTGTATATATTTTCATTTCCAAATTGATTTTGGGAGTCACGTGCCAAGACAAGTGAGCAATAGTGTGTTGTTGTTGTGTGAGAGGGCCCCACAAGCTTACTTGGGTGCCCCCGTACCATCCACATTACAGATCTATAACTGTTTGCATTCTTAGCAGAGTTCGATCGATCTCTGTTTTTCTCAGATTGATCTGGTAAAGATCGATCTCACTTAAGTCCAGATCGATCCAACTTGAATCGATCTCATATTTTTCTGATCGATCGAACATCACAGATTTGCATTTTCACTTCACACACCATCTTTTGTATTCTATGCTATCTTATTTATGCCCAATGCCTATGTTTTCCACATTAGATGCATTCTATACTTATCTTGTTTAGCATATTTCACTTGGTCACTGTTTATTTGGTTGCGTCATCACTTGCATAGATTCATGATTATTATTCTGAGTTGTCTATTTTATTTGACATACATTTTTCTATATACTGTGCTTCAATTCTTTATGCCAGTACTAACTTGTTCTGCAAGTGTTTTTCTTTCTGTTTTGCAAGCCTTGGCTAGGGTAAAGACTATTGCCCGTAAGCCTTACCCACGCCGAGTAGAGGAGCAAACAGAACCATCTTATGTTCAAGTCCCCATTCCAGAGCAAGCTCCAGAGCAGGTTGATGAGGCTGAGCAGTTAAAGCAGTTAGAGGCAGATCCAGCTTAGTCCCCATCAGCCGACTCTAGACTACAGTCTTCAGCCTCTGCATCATCTTTTGCAACTGAGACTGCGCATATACCTTCTCCCTCACCACCACCGGCACAGCCAGGCCAGGTCCGCGACAGACCTACCAGGAGATACTCACTCCTTGAGGTGGCGCATGAGTCAGTATTTGATATTGTCTTCTTCTCCCAATATCTCCTGACCCGGTCAGCATACGATGATATTGACCAGAGGGGCATTTCAGTTATTTTGGCCCCAGTTACATATCTAGTTTACCTGCGGCTTGTTCAGTTGTTCTACCAGAACCTCCGGCCGGCCCTGAGTAACCTATCAAAGCTGCACACTACTATTTATGGCCACCCCATCCGGATCACAGTTGATATTCTTGCCAAATCTTCTCGATGCCCGCATGTCTGCCCTCTTGATGTTCATTATCCTATCTTGGAATGGAGGCTTTCTTACGCAGACATAGCCATGGCACTGACTGGCCACTATGCAGATGGCGAGACTTTCACCACCCGAACTTATCTGCCTGATGACCTTTGGTTCTACTATTTGGTACTATTCCGAAATGTATTTATGGCGGGCCATAAGATCCAGAGGCGTTCAGACTTTCTGGTTACTTTATATTCATTCTGCACAGGCCATTGGGTATCTATGCCTATACTCTACTAGAGTATCATAATGAGGTTGTATTCGACTTATATTAGCAAGGCCAAGCCCAGGTGGGCCACTTTCCTCCCATTTAGCCATCTTATCACTCAGATCCTCCGAGATCAGCGTTATCCTTTCCACCTAGATGAGTATCCAGAGACAGGAGCTTGCCATTATGGCAAGAATGAGTGAAATAAGAGCTACAATGCTCTTATCAAGAGTTTGGTGGAGGACGCTGTTCTAGCAGCTGAGGAGCTTGAGGAAGAGGAGACGGCAGCGGCAGCAGCAGCAGTAGTAGAGCCAGCAGCAGACGATCTAGCAGTCGCACCGGCGGCTGCCGTACATATGGAGATTGATCTAGAGCAGGAGCCTCCAGCAAAGGAGTTACCACATCACTCTCTAGCAGGGTCACCATTACATTTCCCGGAGCAGGCTCAGGATGTACCACAGTTTCATGATCCAGTGATACCTGAGGCTCCCGCATTGACACCCAGCTTTGGAGAGCGTATCCAAAGATATCAGGGGATCACGCCCCACTCGCCCTACCTCATCTGCCTAATCTTTATTCCTCTCTTTTATCATGTCATATATCTATGATACATTCTTGCTCTTTTGATATAGTTATATTATTTTTGCGGCCAGTCTATTGGCCCTATTACTATGCATGATCTTTTGGATGTCATCTTTTTCTATTGATATATCTGTCTATGATTGACTCCATTATCAGTTGCATCTCAGTGACTTCAGTGAGAGAGTGCTGCCCGAATTTTTCAGGACCACCCTTTTCCTCTCTCATTAGTTCATTTATTATCCCATTTACACTTGCATGTCCACTGTGCACCATTATTATCCCCTTTTGTTATTTGATCATCTTTTCTCCCAGTGCCAATTTTTCAGTACCACAGTTAATCCCAAGTTTGGGGGGGTTATACCACCCACTTTGGATACTTCTGTCTCGGCCATTCTTTGCCATAGCTGTACTGGTATACTCTTTTCTTTGTTCTCTTTGCACATTGAGGACACTGTGCCATTTAAGTTTGGGGGTAATGGGTGTTGTTACAGTATTTGCTTTCAATTCAAAATTGTAACGACCCGGGTTTTTCAACCCTGGAGCATCAATGATGAACCGAAAGTTGATCCGATAACGGATCCGAATTGCGGAAGCGAAACCAAAAACAAGGTCTATAGGGACATCAATCATCCCTAAGACACCCAGATGACTTTCTATGAAGTCAGGAAACTAAAAGAAATAACCAGAAGCGAAAACTAGAGGAGAAAGGTCAAATGGTACCCTGTGGCACCAATGACAACCAAGGGAAATAAAACCTAGTTCAACTAGACCACATATGCCATTACGTGGCCCAAACAAGATTAATGAAGTTGAGTGTAAGTAAACCAATTGGTACAAGCCTAGAGAGATAGCAACCAAACAAAATCAACAAGGCAGCTCCATTTCGGTTGACCGAAATGGAGCATCGGTCTGCCGAAATAAGCCTGGAAAAAAGAAGAGCAAAGGAGCTCTCAGTTTAGTCGACCAAAGTGACAAACCGGTCGACCAGTTTAACGCTCGAGATAAAAAAATGAGTTTTGGTCGACCGATGTAGAGAACCGGTCGACCGAAATAAGCCTCGAAGTGAAAAAGGCTACTAGAATTGGAGTTTTTGCTAAACACTTGAAATCCAAAGGGGTTCGGTCGACCGAAACAAGCCACCGGTCGACCAAAACTGGTCGAAAATGTGTATATGAACCTGTTATGCACTTGAAATGAAGAAAAGACTCTAAGTCTTTTTTGAAACCCCCATAGCATGACCAACCAATATCATATGCTAATGTGTGATGATGTGAACATACACACAAGTGTAAAATGACATTTTAAACATGCTACGATGGCCCATGGCCTTATTACAATTCATTTACAACATTTGACGTGTCAAACCTTTAAATTAGAAAAAATTACATTTCGAAGGCAAAACTTGAAATTTAAATACATATATTTGAACTTTAAAGTGTGTGGCCCTTGGCCTCATGTCATATATATCAAGTACATTGCAAGGAGTGTACTCATGTATACATTACATGTTTAGAGTCAAATATACACATTTTAACAAATAAGACTACAAATAGTATTTCAAGCCAACCTTTATAAAAATGGAAATCTTCAAGTCCACAAAGCATCCAAGCATAATGAGAATCTCAACCTTGATTCCTGTACCTGAAAAATGTCCCCACTACGTGGGTGAGTAACATAAAGCTACTCGTAGGAGATGAGCATGCATCAACCTAGCATTTTACAATTATATCACATTAAAGTGAAACATGTCAAAGGGCTCATGCCACCTAACGTCTATGCCAAAGTAAGACTCAGGGAGCATCTTAAGCTACTCATGCAATTGAATTGAACAACGGTATACAAGTATACATGCTCAAATACAGTAAACCGTAATAAAACATGATACATGACATACAAACATACATGTTCAAGTACCCTAAATCATGTTAAACAAGATAAGCAATATCTAACCTATATACACAAGTATCCAATATAAATATAGAGTACTCATGAATCAAGCATACAAGTACAAGTATACTAAGCTAAACAAGTATGCATAAGACAAGTATACATGGCACAAGTATACTAAAATGAAATCCGAATACATAAAACAAGCATCCTAAGCGTAAGTATACTAAATAGAGTTTAGACACTCCAACAAGGATACAAGTTCAAGTATACTAAATAAGGTCTAAATACACAAAACAAGTATACAGTTTCAAGTATACTAAACAAGATTCAAATACCCAAGTAAGCATCAATTCTCAAGCTACAAGTAATCCATGACTAACAACTTGAAATTAAATGAGAAATCAAATAGTGGGAAAACTAGGATCCTTGGCGGCAGACCAATCGAGTTATTCCGGGTTACTAGCTCGCAAGGTACTACCTAGTGCGCATGTGCATAAGTTATTCCGGGTAATTACGACCCACAAGGACCTACCTACTGCGCACTTCATATGACTTAGGAAACTCACGAATCCATACTAGGGCCAAACCCTAGCCATTACATGAACATAATCCTTACAAGCCTCCAAAAACAATAAGTTCAAAACTTATGCAAAATCAACAAGTTAAACCAAACTTATACATCTCAAATAATTTCTAGGAATTAATTTACATGTACAAGTAAGGTTGAATCCACACAAACCATGTCCTAGAGTTCAAATCTACAATGACATTCACAATGTCGAATCTTCAATATGCGATTCGTTACACGCTATGACAATTTCATTTCAAAATTAAAATGCAATCTTATCTAAATGATCCCTAATTCAAATATGTTAAACAACATGGTATGGTTACTACACAAACCAACTCAAAAGCTAGATTGGATCATTGAGACAACAAAATAGAGTTTAATTGAAACATGTTAATTAAATCTCTAAATTTTCTAAAACAACCCCAAATGGATATATACAAGTGAACAAGCCTAAGTCACTACCATTATCAAGTTAAAAACTCAATCAAACTAGTGGAACCATTAATTAGATTTTAATTTGTTCATTTAATTCAAAATCTCTAGATTTATAAACTTATCCAAATACTCTCAATTTAACATATGTTAAAGAATTCAGCAAGGCCTACTTTAATATTACAATACAAGTTGATTTCATGCTTGTTTCAACTATGTAATTTAATCTTTCACAAAAGATAAATATTAAATAAATTTTGCAATTCTTATTCAAATGCCCCAAATTTAATATATGTTACACAACTCGCCAAGGCCTAATTTACTAGCATGCACAATTTAATTCTAAGTTATATACCATCATTAGAATTAAATCCTAAACAAAGAAAATAAATAAATTAAATTCTAAAAACTTGAACAAAGTATGCTCACAAGTTGTATATGCTTATAAAACAATCAATACAACAATAATATAAATCTAAGACATCCCTGCCTCAATTTGAGATGAAAATCTCAAAAGCCCACCGAAATGAAACCGCTCCGAATCCAACGAAACTCCTAGGTTTTGTCGGGGACAATACAATCTACATGAACCCCAAAGAAGCCCCATCAAAATCACAACTTGACTTTAAACCCGAACTCAAGAAATGGTTAGAAATGAATTTTAATAAGGGGGAAAGGTAGAGCACATCGAGGGGAACGATAAACGTTAAGGCCGAAGAGTTTCCACTAAGGAAATCAAGTGGAGGAGAAGAAAGAATGAAGGCAGCCCCTCGGGCTCCCATGGCTGCCGGCCAAGAGGGTGAAGAAGATGATAGAAATCTGACTTTTTGACTTAAGACCCCCTATTTATAGAAAATCTCAAAAAGTGCCCCGAAAGGATCCCGCCGGATCCGAAAAAGTGAATTTTGAGAAAACACTCTCAAATGACAAAACTCTGTGAAAAAAAAGACTCTAAATGGAAAATATGAACAACGGAAGAAACGGCGTCAAAAACTGAGTCCCGAGCACAGAGATATGCCCCGAACAAGTTCGGCAGCAACCGGGGCTAGAAATCTTGAAATTGGAGAAAAACAACTAGAAGGAAATTCTAAGAGTACGCAACTCGATAAAATGTGAAAATGAATCTTGTACAAGGATCCAGGCTCAAAACAACGCATTTTGCAATAATTTTCATTAATTGCACAATGGCCCCTATAAAAAGGGTTAACTGCAAAACTACCCCAGAATGAAAATATCTTCCAAAAGATATTTTCTTAAATACCCTGAAATAAAATATCTTCAAAAGATATTAATGAAAAACACCCCAAGAAAAGAAAAAGATTCTGAAAAACTATGCATCCATGCCCCTATGGACACCGGGAGCAACCAGAGTACTTTTCTACAAAAGTAAAGATATGTATTTCGTGGAAACCACTTAGAATGAAGATACATGAAGTCAAAAACCAACTCCGAACAAAAGGAGTGAGATTATGACAATAAAGTGACAAACGGGGGAAAGACAAAATAGGGAAAAGGATGAAAAGTGAATAGTGTCGAAAAACTAAAAATATGGAAATGACTCGGTCCTCAAAGGAAGTTGTCAATCCAAAGGAAAGAGTCTCAGAAACCATTTTTGAGCACTCGAGACGACACTAAGAGACAAGAAACTGAACTCAAAAAAGAAATTTCAACGAAAAAAATTCATCCGTGAAATTATGAGGAAAAAGAAAAGGAAGGAGATGACTGGGTCATTACAAAAATTTTGAGCATGACTTGTGTATTTGAGGGATTTCTATGATTGGTCCATGACTAGCTATGATTTTGATCTTTTGAGGACTATATTGCTTAGAATTTAAAAATTGCTTGACTTGAGAGTCCAATACTCCTTGTATGCCTTGCGGATGCCATTTAGGAGTAATTTTTTTGAAAGATTCATATTTTGCTTGCACTTGTGGTCCACATCATCCTGATTTTGTGATTGTTTTGAGATTCACTCTAGATTCTACATTAGCACAGGCGCACACTAGTCTTCATTTGTGGGGTACATGCTTTATTAACTATTGAATTGATTATATCCCAATTGGGTTAGTAGTGCATTGAAAGCTTTCATCTTGGTAAAAGTGGATAACAAACCCTTTTTATTAAGTAGCCGGGATTCTAGCCTTATTAAACACTGAATTTCTCGTGCTGAAAGGTGAAGGGCCCAAACTCTAGGTTAATAATTGAACTTGAAAAAAAAAAAAAAAGAAGTGATGACTTCTCCTAAAAGGTGAGAAGTGGGAAATGATTAGATGGAGGTTGTCTTGATTTGTAGCCTAGTTGATTTGAGCTTGTAAGTCCTTAGGGGTGTTTGAACACCTAATGCCCTAAAGCCATCTGGTTTGGGAGTCATTGACCTAACGCTCGACCTCATGGATCGCTAGAAAGCTTAATAGATCAACACATTGCACCATACTTCCATCTTTGATCCTTAGGGATAGGAAAAAAAAAAAAAAAAAAAAAATCGAGTGAAAAGAATAAGCGCACCTAGATGAATAAAGCTTTAATAAAAGGTCCACTCTTTATCTTGATGAACGGTACTAGATTTGTGTGCTAGTTTGAGGGTTAGGATGTGATCATTTCTTTAGTTGGCTTAGATATCAACATATTTAATGCCGGTCCACTCAAAAAGGATTCTAATATTGTTTTGATTTGCATGATCATTTTCTTAATGTGTGGAGGACCATACTCGCTTGCTTGGTGTTGAGATTTTGGGAGATTTCTTGGAAATGTTTGAAACATTGGATACTTAAGGTAGTTTTCTCCCAATGCTTGTTTGCGATATTGGTGCCTCTTTTGAAAGAATGAGCTTAATGTTTGTGGGTATCATTTCTGGAAACCCTCACAAGACTTCACTTGTCCACTAGGGATAACCTAGGGGTTTAAAAGGCTTGTTGCATATGCTAAATACAATCGTGTCCCCTACGAAAGTGGAACTATCCATTTATTACTTTCTAGTTCATAGTTGTATAGTTATTCATTTAATTCCTTTACTTTCTAGTTCATTGCTAGGGACTAACAATATTTAAGTTTGGGGGTGTGATGAGCGCTAAAAAGTGCGCGTTTTAACCCCTTAAGCTAAGGTATTCTAGGACCTTTATCTATCTTACATTCATGTTTTAAACTAATTTCGTGTTATTCCCTTTTCAGATGCTTATCCTAAAAATAAGTCAATTCAGCCAAATAAGAGCATTAAAGAAGTTAACTCAAGCTGAATGGAAGAAAGGAGCAAAGTGGGAGCAAAATGAAGCAAAGTGTGGAAATTCAGCATGTTCGATCGATCTTAGAATTTCTTCGATCGATCGAAAGTTCATCGATCTAAACAGTTCAAGATGGATCCAAGCCCTTGTCCTTACCCAAAAGAATCCAGCAAGTTCGATCGATCCAACATTTTCCAGATCGATCGAAATGATTCGATCTTATCCACACCTACCACCCATCTACCACTTTTGTCTTCTTCCCAAAAATATCTCAGAGATTTATCTTTATTCAAAAAGGTGCCGCCAAGGATGATCGATCTCTGTAGCATTCGATGGATCTCAACCAAGTTCGATTGATCTCAACACAGTTCGATCGATCGAACTTCCTCAAGTCCGAAAAAAAATAGATTCCAGCTCATTAAAAGTTAGCTCATGGTGCAATCAATGGAAGGACCTTCGTGTACAAGCCCAAACCATTGGTGTGACATTTAAACTACCTATATAAGGATTGAGAGCCACTTTTAGAGGAGAGTTGTTATTCATAATTTGTATATCTCATATCTTGGAGAGGAGACTAGAGATTAGAAAGCTTTTGCACATTTTAGGAGTTCTTCCATTCTTCTAGGGTTTCCATCAACAAATAGGTCATTCCTACTATGGAGATAGCCCTTGAGGGTTGGATGAATACTTCAATGAGTGGCTAAACATCTACTTGGGGCTAGAGTAGCCCCTAAGTTTGCTTCTTAGACTTAGTTCTTTGTATATTTGTGGGGATTTATTTGTAACAATGTTTTGATCTTGGATTTATATATATATCTTATGGGTTCTACGTGATGTGTATGGATTAATGCTTTCAATTGATTATCTACTTCTAACCATATGTTTATGTATGCTAGAATGCATGATTAATGTGTTTTTTTTCTAGATTTAGTGGAATTTATGCATGTCTATGTGTATGGATGAAGTCAATCTAGAGATGGTCAAAACATAGAGCTTAATTGAACACTCTTGCAATTTATTTGATGGTTCACACTTGTTTTTTGATGGATTGTACAACAACTTTAGCTTACTTAGTTAAATTTCATGTCTTTAGTGTAGATGTAGTGTAGTTGCTTTAAATTCATAGATAGGTGGACAATCTACTCTTGTTCCTTGGTGTTCCATACTTATGAATGCATTTGGTGTATGTTTCTAAATAGTTGTGTGTGCATAAATTGTGGTTCATTGAATGGATTTTGGTCTCATTTGATAAGTTGTGCTTTCTATTTGATTTGGCTTGACAATCTATGCTTATTTGCCATCCATGCCTAGTTTTAATTAACGTTATACACACACAGAAGTTACAAGTCAATTTCTCCATTAATATACAAATGCTAGTGTCTAGTGAAGTCAAGCTTAGTGGTGAGCTCTAGTACCCCAAGTCCTCCCCTCTATATCTTTCTCTACTTTATTAATCATTGAATTTTGTTTACTTTAATTCCACTTGCATAATAGCTTAATCAATCAATCCAACCAATCTTTAATCACTCGACCTACTAACCCTATATATTGTTTCCATTGCAAAGGAACCCACAATCTCTTGGGATGATCATTACTCACCCTAGCTATATTTTCAGTTAGAGGTAGTGGTGGCTTTACAAATTTAAAACTTGGCCACATTGCACACTCACACTCTTAGTTCATATCATTTTGCAAACTTTTGGTGTAACAGTACGGCACACACCACCCCTAATCCATCAAATATTGAATGTCTAGGAAGATAATACCTAGTGATGAACTCTATGACTTAAGACTCCTCTCTTATATTCTCTACACCTCATTTGTTTTAGTTGTTTTACATTGCACTTCTTTAGTTTAAATTGTAATACAATTCAACCAACAAACCATCTTTTGATCATTCGACCTATTAATCCATCATTGATTCCAAAAATAAGCTTCCTTTCCCTTGGGACAATGCCTACTTACTCTAGCTACATTAGTAGTTAGTAGTGGTAGTGGCATTCTATAAATTCAAACTTGGTCATACTTCACATTTACCACACCTTTGTGCTTTGATTCCCGCGACACACACCAAGTTTTGGTGCCGTTGCTGGGGATTTGGCAACGTTGTCTTTTTGGAACCAATTAGGAATTAGTACTCTTTTGATCTTGTCTTTATTATATTTCATTTTGGTTACTTGTTGTGCTTGTTCTTAATTGGCTAGGTGCATTGAGCAAGGGAAATGAAGCAAAAGGATTCTAAAGTAAAGAAGCAAGCTAAGCTAAGCAAAGCAAAAGCATAAAAAGCTAAAAATATAATAATTTGCAAAGCAAAACAAAACAAGAAAAATTGAAAAATAATTTGGAATTGCTTAAGGACCCTTTGTGAGCTTTTCTAACTTTCTCTCCTTAATTAAATCGTCGGCCCGTATGGTGGCAAGTTTTAATTTCTTAGATAAATGGCGAGCCCGCGTGGAGGCAATTTATTTTTCTTACATATTGTTGAAAGCATGGGAGTATGAGATCAATGTATGTGGAGGTTTGTTGATTGATTTCTTGCGGAGGAGAAGTGCTTGCTTGTTTTTGACTTGTTTGTTTTGATTGTGCATGCATGGTCGTTGATCATTGAATCCTACTCTTGTCCCACTTAATTTGAATCTTGAATCCATTGTTCGTAACCCTAGGGGAAAGGGTAATTCTAGTGACTCCATTTCATCAATGTAGGAATATAATGAGGACCATATGGAGGACCTTAGTCACATCGACCAACAAGGCATCCTTCACCCTAATGTGCATCAACATCATGACAATATTCAAGTACCATTAGGCATACCTAGACCCTTCATTCCACAACAACAAGGCCATGTTCCAATGTGAATGCTTCGGCCAGTTTTTGTTCTACCTCCACCTCCCGTTGTTCAAGGACATCATGGTGTTCGTGTCGAGCCACCAGTTGTGAATCCTCCTCTTGCTTTAAGAGATCATTATATGTCAAATGAGTATAATACACCAACATGCATTCAATTACCTCCATTTATAGCACACAATTATGAAATCAAACCACAAACAATTCAAATGCTTCCCAATTACCATAGACTACCAAGAGAAGAACCTTACAAGCATTTTGATGAGTTTCTTGAAGTGTGTTCCACCGTGAAATACACGGACATGCCGGAAGAGGTTTTGAGGTTAAAACTTTTCCCTTTCACCCTTAAAGATAAAGCAAAATATTGGTTTGACAATTTAAGACCTTTTTCAATAACTTCTTGGGCAGAGATGCAACAAGAGTTCTTGAAAAAGTACTATCCGGTTTCAAAGACCAATGCAATGAGAACTTCAATTTGAGAATTTTCTCAAAGGGAAGGGGAAATGTTTCATGAGGCATGAGAGCACTAAAATGACTTGCTTAGGAAGTGTCCACATCACAAAATTCCTAAATGGCAATTGGCTCAATTTTTCTTTGAAAGTTTGTCGACAATTATAAAGGAATGGTAGATACTTCTATTGGTAGTTCTTATCTTGATATGCATGAAGATGATGTATGGCGTTTGTATAAGAGCATGAGTGAGAATTTAATGCATCGATCTTTATCATCCAAAAATGGTAGAAATCTAGGTGTAAGGAAGAATGTTGACTTATATCAAGTTGACCATTCCAATGATATAACCGCCGAAATGAAGTCTTTATCCCAAAGGTTTGATCAATTTTTGATCAACCAAAATTCGGCGAATCAAGTGTCTTCCTCCCCTAGTCATACTCATCATACTTCCAATGAATCTTGCATGACTTGTTTTAGTATTTTACATTCTACTTCTAATTGTCCCCATGGACATGTGCAAAGTGAGCACCGTGAATAAGTGAATGTAACTTTTGTCAACCAAGGGAATAATCCCTATGGCACTCACTATAATGCCGGGTGGAGGAACCATCCAAACTTCTCTTGAAAAAGTCAAAAGGAAGGCTTAAACCCTCCCCAAAGTGATTTCCAAGGCAAGTATGTTCCGCCCAGAATGCAAAGCCAAGGTTCCCAAGGTTATAGATTATCTTACCAAGCACCACATGGAAACCAATTTTCAAACTCTCACTTTCCAAATCAATCTTCATATTCTCAAGGGAATTCAAGGAGTCCCGTATTTGAGGAGAAAGTCTTAACCACTTTGGGTACTTTGGAGTCAAATACCCAATTACTTCATTCTCATTCCCAATCAATTGCAAAGCTAGAAACCCAAGTCAGCCAAATAGCTAGTACCTTGAATGCTAGGGAAAAAGAGAAAATGCCTTTGAATTCACCACCAAAGCAACAATTTGTTGTGGAAACCAATCCCTTTTCGAAAGGTCACACAATTGAGCATGTGAATGCGACCACTTTAAGAAGTGGAAGAGTTATTGATAATCAAATTAGTGTTCAAAATGAAGAGAGTGAACCGGTGCAACCAAAAGTTAACACCCATCCCATCTCACATTTTATTCCTCCTCATTGCATATGAAATAACCTTTTTATTGAGAAAGATTTAAAAAATGATTGTGAAAAAGTTTTTGAGCCCAAGGCTCCATTTTCGGATGCCTTAAAAGGGTCCAATTCTCTTGAAAAGCAACAAAGCAAGGCAAATGAAATCATCGATGTGTTTAGGTAAATGAAAATCAATCTCCCTCTCTTGGATGCAATTAGACAAATTCTGGCTTATGCCAAATTTTTGAAAGTTCTTTGCACCCTTAAGAGGAAGAACAAAAGCCAAGCACCGAAAAAAGTTGTTTTGACCGAGCAAGTAAGCTCAATTTTGCAACACAACACCCTCCCAAAATTCAAAGACCCCGGTTCACCAACCACTTCTTGCATTATTGGTGATCATGTCATTAACCGGGCTCTTCTTGATTTAGGAGTAAGTATGAACCTTCTTCTATATTCAGTCTATGTTCAATTAGGCTTAGGTGATTTAAAACCGACGTCGGTAGTTTTGCAACTAGCCCACTGATCCATTAAAAAGCCCCAGGGTATCATTAGGGATGTATTGATCAAAATTGATAAGTTCTTCTTTCCCAATTGATTTCGTTGTCATTGACACGAAACCAGTCCCAAATCGCAATAGCCAAATCCCTGTTATCCTTAGCCGTCCTTTCTTGGCTACCGCTAATGCCAAAATTATTTATAGGACAGGGATAATGAAGATTTCTTTTAGCCACATGAAGGTGAAGTTGAACATTTTCAATTCAACTCCCAATTCTATGGACAAGCATGAAGAAGTATGTGTTGCTGAAAAATGTCTTGGAAATGAATTTGCCAAAAATGAGTCTTTGCTTGATATTGAAACTTCAAATGGTTCATCCTCTAAAATGATTTCAAAAGGTGTTGTTTTTAAACCAAGCGTTACAAGGGCATGGAAGCTCAAGAATTTCATTGATAAAGGACCATCAATTTCATTTAAACCAAATCCAACAAGTTCCTTAGGGAATAGTTTGTTGGGTGGGGTTCAAAATTCCATTCACCCTATTAAGGAGGGGAGGTATACTAAGATTTTTGATCTGGGGTAAAAGAGCCCAATGTCTTGCCAGAGATGTTAAACACTAGTGCTTCGTAAGGTTTCCAACCCTATTCCTCGCTCATTTCTCTTTTATTTTATTGCGTCGTCTAGATACAATCTGGGATCATATATGTTGTGTGAGACTTTGATAGGGAATGCATGTCCTTTCATCTCCAAATTAGGAATTCAGTGCATGTTCGATCGATCACAAGAGATATTCGATCGATCGAACATCATCTCTGCATATTTTCACCTCTCTGTCCCATCGTTCAAACTTTCTTTGCATATTTCATATCTCTGTCCACCGTTCGAACTTTCTCTCCGATCATTCCAAGTTCCCCCGATCGATCCAGTTATCCCTTTAATCGATCTCAGCTCTATAGTTAGAAAATTTTTGAAGCTCTGAAAATTCCATCTCTCTGTCCAATCGTTCGAAACTGTCGATAAGTTTTCACCTCTTGGATCGATCGAGTTCCGATTAATCATTCTCCGATCAATCTGAGTTTTTCCTTCTGATGACTTTGACTTTCCAAATTTCAAAAAAAAAAAATTCAAAAACCCAATAAGATTTTAAATTTTCAAAATTCAAAAATTTTAAAAAATATTTTGTCGTTTTGTAGGTTCGATCGATCTAAACACCTTCATGATCAATCTAGGTTCGATCGATCTAGTGAACCATATGATTGATCACACATGTCGTGAATAGTTTTTTTTTTTTAAAAAAAAAAAAAAAGACCTAAGGGCATTTATATCGTTCATTTCATCGATCCAAAGCCCTTCTCTCTCTCCCCCGAGGATCTCCAGTCATTTGGATCGTTCATTTCATTGAACTTGTTGGCATGCTTCGATTCGAAGCTTTTCATGTTGATTTTGTTGCCATTTTTGGGTTTGCAAGCATGTTTACATATATGTATATATATAGTTTTTATTTTTGAATTTGATTCGGGGGTCACGTACCGTTTTAAGTGATTGTATTGCTTTATTGAGGTGTATAAGGGGCCATGAGCCTTGAAGTGACCATTGGGATTCACCCGTGTTTTCCACGTCACGAATTAGTGACTTTCATTTCTCAGTAAGTTTGATCGATCGCATTAGTGCCCTGATCAATCAGGGCACAATCGATCTAATGTATGTCATGATCGATCCAATATGGATTGATTACATTTTTCCATGATTGTTCAAACTGTACTGTTTTGTATATTGATACTCATATACCCTCTCTTGTGTCCATGCTATTATATTTATGCCCAATGCCAATGTTTTCCACATTGGTTGCATTTTGTACTAGTCATGTCTAGTGTAATACCCCTAGTTTTCAAAAGGATATAGTTGGAATTTAAATTTTTATTTCTTGTGCATTTTTAGTTATTTACGTGGCTATGTGTTTATTTGGCTTCATGTTATATGTTTAAATGAATTAATTATTTAATTATAAGTGTGTGTTTAAGTGTTTTTTTAAAATTAATTGTTGTATGGGAGTATTTGTTAAAAGATGATGTGTTGATTTAAATGTAATTTTAGTTGCTTGTTTAAATATGTGTTTTATTTTATTTTTAGTTTAAAAATGAGGGATTTGGATAATAGTAATGCACCAATAGTTAGGTCTCATAGATTATTTGAATAGAGGGTGATTATGGGTACGGATAATTACTCGTATATGGTTGGTTGTATATATATATATACTTGAGTATATATATTTAAGAGGATAATGTATTATTATTATTTATTATTTATTTTAATAATAGTAATATTATGTTAAAAGATTATATATATATATATATATATATAATTATAAATTATATATATATATATATATTTGGTGATCACGAATAGGGCAGTACATGTAATTGTAATTATATTTGTTATTTTCTTTTCTTTTCTTTTATGTTAGCCGATTTAATAGGGTTAGGATTAGGGTTGTATAAACCTATATATATGTAAGGTTGTGTCTGGCAAGGGTTTTAGAATCCTGTTCACATATCAGTGGTGGTAGGGAAAAATACAGAGAAGCTTGAGAGAAATTGAGAGGATCAGTTGGGGTTTTGGGCGTAGATTGAAGGCTGGACCAAGAAGGAGGGTTGAAGGCTGTTCGAGGGTTAGAACTAGAGCAGTGGAGGCTTGGATGGCGGCCAAGGATCGCCAGAAAGAAACTAGGAAGAAGAGGTTAAGGTTTCAATCCGAAACCTAGAGGCAAGTTCATATTCTAACTCCTTCCCTTAGACCTGTGTTCTGTGCATGCCTATATAGTCTCCAGTACTTAATCAGACTAACGGTTATTGTATGTATATTAATTCAGACTATAAACTATTTTATGTATTGATTTATTGAACGAATTGTTTCAATTTATGTTTTAATTCTTGTTAACAATGCGTACTGGATTTTTATGAGTTTTCTGGATAATTTGGGACATGATCAGACATCTAGGGACTTTAACTAAGACTTATAAAGGGATTTTAACATCGTCGGAGATGAAGACGATGATGGGAAGCAAGGACAGAGCCGGCTCTAAAGGGAATGGAGTCGGCTCCCTAAATATTTTTGGCCGAGGCTCTTTGTGAGAGAGAGAGCCGGCTCTATGGTGAAGGGAGTCGGCTCCCTAAGGCATAAAGCCGGCTTTAAGGGTAGGGGAGTGGGCTCCCATTGGTACAGAGATGGCTCTTAACTTTTGAGAGCTTGCTCTCTTGCTACGATGTTTACGGGAGGTGTTTTTAGGCACTATTTGGATATTTTTTGGGATTTCAGAACTATTATAGGTTAATAAAGGGGGATTCTAAATAATTTTCATGACATATTAGGATCCCATGAGGCATAATTTTTATCTATTTGCTAATGATTTGAACATTATGAAAATTTAATTAAGGTTGCATGCTGTTAGTGGTTATGGAGGATTTAATTGTTAAATCTTATTTTAGCAATTTAAACAACTATAACATGATTTCTAAATCTTATATTGAATGCATAATATGATCATATATATATCAGATTGTTATTATGAATAAGCTTTGGATTTTAATTGATGAAATATTATATCTGTTTATCAATTAATGGACTGTATTGTGGTTAGTATGCACCGGTATGGGACGGTGGCATATTAGGGATGGATTAGTTCAAAAAACTAAGTCCTACCCCTTCTAAAATAAGAAATGGATTAACTATAAAAGATAAGTCCTACTTATATATTTGTCAGGTCAATAAACAGTTGAATGACATACCTTAATTTGGATGAATTTATATATATATATAATTATGGTACCGTGATATGAGCTTGAGTGTCAAGATTAGGTTAGGGTGTGTATATCGCCTTAGATGGATAACTAGACATAGACACCTGGTTCCCTGGGAGGTCTAGGTATATATGCCCACTTTACGTGCGATTTGCATATTACCTTCTATTCAGGCTGAGACAGACCTATGGACTAGCGAGCATCCTATAGTGTGTATTTATATATGTATATGGACTATTTAGCAATTGTTGAGTTATCTAGGATGTATCTGCATATCGGGTCTCTGCTTGGACTGTAGTAGAGTAGAACTTGTTTATGGGCCTGACCCACCATCATTTTTCAAGTGTTCGTCAGGAGTAGGGATTGTTCGTGCTGAGCAGGGATCATCTACTTCATTCTTCCGGATCGTCTACATAGGAGTTTCCTTTGTGATTTCTGTATCTAGTTATAGACCGTGATTTGTTTAGTTTTGGTTTTCCAGGGATCCACATATTATGGATCCCCAAGTTGTATTTTATATTAGAGGATTACTTGTATCACAGGAATGTATTAAAGGAAATTTTATTCTGAGGATTTATTGTGGGATTATCATTTTAGTTTCTTTTAGCATTTTGTTTATTTTCTTTTATCATACTTGTATTCTGTGTCCGATTATTACCATTTATTTTGATATCCTCAGGCGTTCGGGCATGTCCTGGCCAACCCGCATCCGGAAATCCGGGGGTATCACAGTTGGTATTAGAGCACTCCAGATTCAAGTGTCCTTAGGAGTGTCTTTCGTTATATGACTTTCGCGTTGCGTCTCTTAAAATTGAGAGCCTATATTAAGATTCGTTGTAATCTATTTATGGTTCATTAGGAGGAGCTAATGTCAATTATATTCTGTAGTCACAAAATGGTTGACACTAGGAAAAGGATGGGGTCCAAGGAGAAAGCGATAAAGACCCAAAGAAGTAAAGGAGTACGTTATCGATTTCATTGCCAGAAGGCAGAATTTGAGATCGATAGGTTTAATTCTGGTTGGCACTACTTTAAGGTATAAGCTAAGGAAGGAATTAGGTGTACATGATTGGTCACCGTATATCGGGGCCAACACGACTTCAGTTGTTCTCAAAGAAGGAGATAAGCGGGGAGTAGGGTCCGAAGAGGATCCTAATTGAGGAGATTTCAGTGTATCCAAGGAAGAGGGTACTATATTTGGAAGATGAATGATCACACGAGGGTGATCTTATTCGCTAGTAATATAGTGAATGATACTAGTAGAGTTGGTGTGGATCAATCTACATATAGTTAAACTTTCTTATCATCTCTAAAAGAGGGATATAAAAAGTACTCTTCTAGAGTTTGGGGATCTAATGGAGTTCTTATTAGAACAAGATTCATGATTTTATATCACATACAGGAGAGCATTGGTATTATGATGTGACGTTCTAAGTTGCTTTATAATGCTATGTTAGACGGTTTGCATGCAGCATATAAGGAGGATGAGGGCTAAGCCCTTGGTTTCCGCTTAGGCAAATGAATGCTTTTTTTTCAGCTATGCTTAGAGGATATGTTTCGAGGTTGGATGATTATCTACGAAACTATAAAAGGAAATTTTTGTGAAACAATTTTTGTAAGTTGATTTCAGAGAAGGTTTTCTTTTCTAGAAAAAATAATGTTGTAAGTAGGATTATATTTTGTGTTATTGTGTTTGTCATACGTGTTTTATTTTCATTAACTATTCAGGATTTTGGTATGTGGTTTAGTTGGGGATACAAATATGTTATCAGCTGACTATTGTTTTTAATAACATAGAGTAATAGCGCTAGTTACGCTTGGATTATGAGCATGTGGTCATAGGATTTGGTAGATATACATAATTCTAGCCAATCTATTGGACCTGGACATGCGTCATTATGGTAGGCTATTTGGGATGGGATAGTTAAACCATCACTACGAGTCAAATAATCTAGAACGATTAGTTTGACGTACTTTATGCTAGATATGGATTCGTATCATAGTACAACGCCGTGATAATGGTGGTTGTTAATATTGCGGTATTCGTGAGGTTGTGGTAATAAAGACCACTGTAACGCCACGATGATTTGTCGAAGGTGCTGACTTTGTTGAACATCTTCTTGGGAATTCCAGAAGTTGTCACCAAGTCTAAAAGAGGATTTAGTACTGGTTTAAGTACTTATTGGAATGACACCGACTGAGGATAGTAGATAGACTAAATCTTCATCAGTCTATTCTCAACCAGGACACTATTCACGAGTGTGTCATTTGGAGGGGTTGATGGTGTTGCAATTAGAGGAGGAACCAAAGTCTCTACACTATAAAATATGGAATATTTTTTTTTAAGGTCATATTTCATGACAATTAGTTGTTGCTAGGAAATTGATGACATATTTGGAGAATGGAAAAGTTCTATATTCATTTAAAGTTAGATAAGAGGTCTGATTGACACTAACTTGTGTTAAAGAAGTAGGGTGTGTCAAAGACATGAAGGTGAGACTGAACACCTAAATAAAGAAGAGGTGCATGGTGTATATCGAAAAGATGTAGTTAGTTGACTTTTGATAAATGGAATTACTGATTGACTTTCCATATCGGTAAGTTTATCACGGATCAGTATGCAAGAATTTGGTTACAGAGTTAGCTTTTGAAGATGCTCCAATTTAAACAATGGGTGCAGATGAAAGCTGGTGGTACCAAACTAACAGTACTTTCTGTAGACAAATTGGAAGGCAGATGTAAGGACTGAGGTTCACAACTCTTAGTACCTTATTTATCCTGGTGGAAACATGATGTTTCACAGTATGAAGTAGATGTTTGAAGAATATGCAGGAGGAGGGACATAGTGATTTTGTATCCAAGTCTAATATCTATTAGATAATCGAGATGGACCATCAGAGATCACTAGATCCTTGCAGTCATTTCCTATACTAAAGTGGAAATGACAGAGTATTTTTTTTTTCCACGGATTTAGTTGAAAGATTGCTGACTTTACACCAGGGTCAGGATTCTGGTTAGAATATTTGTTAACTGATACATTGCATCAGCTTAATTTAGTCTATTTCGAACTGGTAAGACATCAGTTCATACGAATAGAATGGATCACGAGACGGCTTAGTTGGATAAACGTGGTGTTTCACACGTTACATTAAGTTCCGTCTTGTGGTAGTAAATATAGAAGTGGATGCTCTTAACAACCGATATGGTAAGTAAACCTTCGGGTAGTTGTTGAGAACTCAGTTGAATTTATAGCATGTGTAACAATGATAAAGCCACTTGCTATTACCTGGGTAATTGAAAAAGCCAACTTAGAATGTCGGAGCTGACCTGGAGGCGGTGTTATCTTACTCAAATAGAGTTTAAGGTACTGGAGGAGGTTTAGTAGATTTTGTAATTGATGTTACGGAGGTTGAAGTGCCTAAAATGTAAAATATAATTTTATGGTGCACTCAGATGGTTATGCGTTACATCGGGACATCTAATGTTAGTTTTGGTGCGTCGATACGGATAGGGACATATACAAAATTGTCTATAAGATTAACACCTAGTAGAAAGGTGAAAAATTGATAATCGGATATCATTAGAGATTTTTGCCACTTCTTTTTTCAAATTGGGAGTAGGACTAATCAGGTCTGGAAGGTCAGTAGAAATTATCGACATTGATTTGGCATTTTTATTCCGTTTGGGATTAGAGTGCTGGATTGAGTACGTTCGTTTATGAACATTAATTACGGTAATATTCACTTTGGAGTTTTATGTCAGTTGAACATTGCACTGATAATGGAGTATGTCCTAGTATGTGGATATCCGTTATTATGGATAAAAGTGTTATTTCGAAGAAATTTTCTAACAATGTTGGAGTAGTAACTTTGCTTCACATCTCCAAATGGGGAATTTGATTGACACATTATATTTGATCATGGATGATATGCTTGGGACATATATCCTAGGTTTTCATGGATAATTGGAAATGTTTACTTCACTTTTCGAAGTATTTATCTGTCATATAGTTGGCACAAGGAGGTTGGTGTGACAATGATTGAGGTTTTGTATATTATATTAAAGATCTCTCATTTGTTGGTTTTAAATGAAAGTAAGGGTTGTACAATCAGACCTTGACTTCATTTAACGATACGTCGGAGATAAATACCCTCCATTTTAATGGATTGCGCGTGGTTTGGAGGCGGCAGTAGGATTTTGTAACTAGTTAAACTCGTCCACTAACCAACAGGCCTATGGCCTAGTGGTACAAGGCCCCTACTTTCCAAAGGAAAGTCAGGGGTTCGAACCTCAGTGGAGGTAGTGTGTGTGAGTACCAACTAGGAAAAAATAAAATAAAATAAAAAGAACTCGTCCACTAGAGTTTTCTATCAGGAAACGGTTGTTTGGGATGTCTTTCATGTAGGAAGCAATGTGCGTTTTGGAGGAAGGTCAGTTTTTACGTATTAAATTGACTTTTCACGGATTGTGTTTCTCAATTGAGGCGGTAGCCTATAGATTAGCGTTACTACAATGTTAAGGTTGGATGCATAAAAATTTTGCAGATCTATGCTCTAGAACTTGGAGGAATATGGATATATACTTTGTCTAAACATTGGGGTACGAATGAGTTGTTAAATACAACCAACGTGTAGTATAATTTTTATGTTTCCTAAATATAGGACCCATAAATTTTCTTTGAGGATATGGAATTCAGTGAGCCCATACACAAAGGCAGAATCCACAACAGAACGGAAATGAATTTTAACAAAACTAACTCAGAGTTTTGTGAATTCCGAGGACGGAATTCCTTTTGTCAGGGAGGAAGAATGTAATATCCCTAATTTTTAAAAGGATATAATTGGAATTTAAATTTTTATTTCTTGTGCATTTTTAGTTGTTTACGTGGCTATGTGTTTATGTGGCTTCATGTTATATGTTAAAATGAACTAATTGTTTAATTATAAGTGTGTGCTTAAGTATTTTTTTAAAATTAATTGTTGTATAGGAGTATTTGTTAAAAGATGGTGTGTTGATTTAAATGTAATTTTAGTTGCTTGTTTAAATATGTGTTTTTATTTTATTTTTAGTTTTAAAAGGAGGAATTTGGATAGTAGTAATGGACCAACAGCTAGGTCTCATGGACTACTTGAATAAAGGTTGATTTTGTGTACGGATAATTACCCGTATATGGTTGGTTGTATATATATATATACTTGAGTATATATATTTAAGAGGATAGCATATTATTATTATTAATTATTTATTTTAATAATAGTAATATTATGTTAAGGGATTATATATATATATATATATAAAATTAAAAATTATATATATATTTGGTAATCACGTATAGGGCAGTTTATGTAATTGTAATTATATTTGTTATTTTCTTTTCTTTTCTTTTGTGTTAGCCGACTTAATAGGGTTGGGATTAGGGTTGTATAAACCTATATATATGTAAGGTTGTGTCTGGCAAGGGTTTTAGAACCCTGTTCACATATCAGTGGAGGCAAGGAAAAATACAGAGGTTTGAGAGAAACTGAGAGGATCAGTTGGGGTTTTGGCCGTAGATTGAAGGCTGGACCAAGAAGGAGGGTTGAGGGCTGTTCAAGGGTTAGAACTAGAGCAGTATAAGTCTTGGACAGCGGCCAAGGATCGCCAGAAAGAAACTAGGAAGAAGAGGTTAAGGTTTCAATCCAAAACCTAGAGGTAAGTTCATATTCTAACACCTTCCCTTAGACCTGTGTTCTGTGCATGCCTATATAGTCTACAGGACTTAATCAGACTTTAAAACAGTTATTGCATGCATGTTAATTCAGACTATAAACTATTTTATGTATTGATTAATTGAAATTGATTTATTGAACGAATTGTTTCAATTTATGTTTTAATTCTTGTTAACGATGCGTACTAGATTTTTATGAGTTTTCTGGATGATTTGGGACATGATCGGACATCTAGGGACTTTAACTAAGACTTGTAGAGGGATTTTAACATCATCGGAGATGAAGACGATGATGGGAAGCAGGGACAGAGCTGGCTTTAAAGGGAATGGAGTCGGCTCCGTAAATATTTTTGGTCGAGGCTCTCTGTGAGAGAGAGAGCCTGCTCCATGGTGAAGGGAGCTGGATCCCTAAGGCATAGAGCCAGCTCCAAGGGTAGAGGAGCTAGCTCCCATTGGTACAGAGCTGGCTCTCAACTTTTGAGAGCTTTTTCTCTTGCTATGGTGTGTACGGGAAGTGTTTTTAGGCACTATTTGGATTTTTTTGGGATTTCAGAACTGTTATGGGTTTATAAAGGGGGATTCTAAATAATTTTCATGATATATTAGGATCCCATGAGGTATAATTTTTATCTATTTGCTAATGATTTGAACAGTATGAAAATTTAATTAAGGTTGCATGCTGTTAGTGAATATGAAGGATTTAATTGTTAAATCTTATTTTAGCAATTTAAACAACTGTAACATGATTTCTAAATCTTGTATTGGATGCATAATATGATCATATATATATCAAATTGTTATTATGCATAAGCTTTGGATTTTAATTGATGAAATATTATATCTGTTTATCAATTAATGGACTGTATTGTGGTTAGTATGCACCGGTATGGGACGGTGGCATATTAGGGATGCATTAGTTCAAAACACTAAGTCCTACCCCTTCTGAAACAAGAAATGGAGTAACTATAAAAGTTAAGTCCTACTTCTATATATGTCAGGTCAATAAATAGTTGAATGACATACTTTAGTTTGGATGATTTTTATATATATATAATTATGGTACCGTGATATAAGTTTGAGTCTTAGGATCATGGTTAGGGTACGTATATCGCCTTAGATGGATAACTGGACATAGACACCTAGTCCCTGGTAGGTCTAGGTATACATGCCCACTTTACGTGCTATTTGCATGTTACCTTCGATTCAGGCTGAGACAGACCTATGAACTAGCGAGCGTCCTATAGTGTGTATTTATACATATATAGACTATTTAGCTATTGTTGAGTTATCTAGGATGTATCTACGTATTGGGTCTCTGCTTGGACTGTAGTAGAGCTGAACTTGTTTATGGGCTTGACCCACCATCATTTTTCAGGTGTTCGTCAGGAGTAGGGATTGTTCGTGCTGAGCAGGGATCATTTACTTCATTCTTCTGGATCATCTACATAAGAGTTTCTTGTGATTTCTGTATCTAGTTGTAGATCGTGATTTGTTCAATTTTGGTTTTCCAGGGGTCCACATATTATGGATTCCCAAGATGTATTTTATATTAAAGGATTACTTGTATCAGAGGAATGTATTAAAGGAAATTTTATTCTGAGGATTTATTGTGGGATTATCATTTTAGTTTCTTTCAGCATTTTATTTATTTTCTTTTATCATACTTGTATTCTGTGTTCAATTATTACCTTTTGTTTTGATATCCTCGGGTGTTCGGGCGTGGGCCTGGCCAACCCGCATCCGGAAATCCGAGGGTATCACATCTAGCATGTTCCACATTATTTGATTATTCACTGTTTATACTTGGCTTGCATGACCACTTGCATTGATAGATTCATATGCTTATATACTATGATATTTGCCCCATTTTAAGTATCGTGTTGTCGATCTTAATCTGACAAGCATGCTTCTATCTTTTGTGCTTTCATTTCTGTATCTCATATACTATTTCCTGTTACTGACTACAATTATAAGTGTTCTTTCTTTTTGCAGGCCATGACTTGATGCAAGACCACGGCTAACCGGACCTATGATCGCCGGGTGAGGTAACGGATAGAGGAGCCTGAGGAGGCAGTTCCTGCTCAGTCTGAGCATTCCTTCTATTCTTCTTCTTCATGTCAGGAGGGTGAGCCCACGCCACCTTCTTCACCTGTTCTCATGTCACCACCAGCACAGCCTGGCATTGTCCGATAGAGGGTCACTCAGAAGTTTGTGCGCCTTTTAGTGGCGTATGAGTCTATATTTGATGATGATTTCTTTAGCACGATCGGTCACGACCAAGTGGTCATATGACAAGATCTACCACTGCCACCTTTCTTCCATCTTAGCCCTAGTGACCAACCCAGTCTACCCGAGACTTGTTCGGCTTTTCTACCAGAACCTCAGGCCAGCTCCAAGTAACTTGGGTGAGTTGCGGACTACCATTGACGGGCATCTCATCCACATTACTGTCGAGACACTATCGACAGTATCTCAGTGCCCACATACTTGCCCTTCTAGCATTGATTATTCAATTTTGCAGCGGCCATCATTTACAGATATGGCCATAGCTATTCGTGGCACCATTACTGCCGCCAACACTTATGCCACTCAAACTTACTTGCCTGACAGCATGTGGTTCTTTGATTTGGTTTAGTCCGAAATGTTTATATGGCTGGGCACAAGATCCAGCGGTAGGCAGATTTCTTTGCAGCTTTATATGCCATCTATACAGGGTATTGGTTTTCAGTTCCTACACTCATGATGAAGCTGTATGTCGATTTCATCAGCAAGAGTAACCCAAAGCGGCCCAAATTCCTCTCATATGCACATTTGATTACACAGCTCCTCCGGGACCAGCACTATCCATTTGACCCGGAGAAGGACATTGAGACTAGGCTTGCCATTACAGGAATAAGGACTAGAATAAGAGCTATAATGCTCTTATTAAGAGTCTAGAGGTAGAGGCAGCTCAGGCAATAGAGGATCTTGTGGCTGAGGAGGAGGCAGCAGCAGCAGAGGCAACAACAGCAACAGCACCGACAGTAGAGAGAGCTTTCATGGACATTGACTTGGAGTAAGAGCCTCAAGTGGGATCCCCATATCCTTCACAGGAGCAGAGCCATCATTCCCAGAGCCAGGACAAGCATCAGTCTTCTGATGACTCCAGATTGCACCGTCGGGATAATCTATACTGGTGGTGTGTTCGCCGTCGTCCTACCATCCGTTTGAGAGTGTGCATTAAGGCGAGGGCTAAGTTTTATCCTTCACAGGAGCAGAGCCATCATTCCCAGAGCCAGGACAAGCATCAGTCTTCTGATGACTCCAGATTGCACCGTCGGGATGATCTATACTGATGGTGTGTTCGCCGTCGTCCTACCATCCGTTTGAGAGTGTGCATTAAGGCGAGGGCTAAGTTTTACATTTATAAAGCCACTACTACCTTTACTAAAAATATAGCTAGGGCGAGTAGGGATCGCCCCAAGGGATTATGGGGATTGAGCAATGTCGGAGTTGATTGTGGAATCGTTATTAGGGCTAGTAGGTCGAGTGATCAAACAATTGGTTGATTGGTTGATTAAAGAGCAACTAAATTAAACTAAGTAATAGCAAAAGAGTGTAATTAAGAGTAAGTAAGAGAGAGAAGAGTCTTGGGGTTTAGAGATCACCACCAAGCAATGCATTTCTATATTATTAACAAGTGAATAATGAGGGCAATTAAGGTGTTGCAATGTTGGTGTATATGTGTATTTGGTTGATTCAACAAGAAAGGATGACTAATTAAGCATGTATTGTCTAAACATCATGTGAAAGGCACAATATATCTAAGCTATGAAGCATATATTGTCTAAACAACATGTGAAAGGCACAATAAATTAAAAAAAGTTATTAATCCTTTTATTAAGCTCACAATCCAAATACAACACAAGGATAGAGACATATGCTAATTGCATTCACAAGCTTGGATCATCAAACAACAAGCATAGATTGTCCTCCCATTTAACACTACACTACAACTACACTACATCTACACTACTACATGAAAATAAACTAGGGGAAAGGCACAATCCATCAAGAGGTAATCATGAACCATCAAGAGAATCACAAAAGCATTCTATTAAGCACAATGTTTTGACAATCTCAAAATCTATAGCATCAATACACATAGACATGCATCAATAACATAAAATCTAGAGATAAACACATGAACATCTATTCTAGCATACATAGACATATGGATAGAATGAAATGACCAATTGGAAGCATTAAACCATATAAATCATTGAATAAACAAGATCTATATATATCAAAGTGCCAAAACATCAATTACAACACTAATCCCTCAATAATACACAAGATTAAGATATAAAAAGCATGCTTGGGGCTAACTCTAGCCCCAAGAGGATGTCTAACCACTCATGGTGATGATGCTCCAACCCTCAAAGGCTAACTCCATGGTATAGGTTTGCTCTTTGTTGATGAAGATCTCCAATGGTGTCTCTAGCCTCCTCCTCCTCTAAACTTCCTCTCCAAGAGATGATATCAAAAATAATGTTGGCTCCCTTTGAAAAAGCAATCCTTATCCTTATATAGGTAGGTCAAAATGACACCCAAAATGAGCTGGGGTCGTGCACACAATATTCCCCAATGATTGGATAAATAACAACTTTCAATGGGATGGAATTTTAACTTTTTCGCACTAGAGGAAGTGAGATCGATCGAAAGTAAGTGAAATCAATTGAACTTAGGCTAGATCGATCCAACTGGCTGAGCTTTTTGGAAAAAGACAAATCCGAGATATTTGTGGGAGATATTTATGGGAAAAGAACAAAATTGGTTGGTGGGTGGTACAGCTGTGGATAGGATCAATCATTTAGATAAGGACAAAGGTGTTCGATCGATCGAAGAATGATATTGGATCGATCGAACTTTTGGACTTAAGTGCTTTGGGTTAAGGCTTGGATCTATCTTGAAGTGTTGAGATCGATCAATGTTCGATCGATCGAACTTGCTACTTTGCTTCTTTCTTCCTCCACTTTGCTCCTTTCTTTGTTCAATCCCAGAATTGCTTCAATTAAGCTCTTATTTGGCTGAGTTAGCTTATTTTCGGGATAAGTGCCTGAAAATGGAAATAATACGAAATCAATCTAAAACGGTAAAGTAAGATAGATAAAGGTACTAGAATGCCTAAGCTTAAGGGGTTTCAATACGCACTTTTCAGTGCTCATCACACCCCCAAACTTAAATATTGCTAGTCCCTAACAATGAACTAGAAAGTAAATGAATGAAATGAACAACTATACAACTATAACTAGAAAGCAATAAATAGATAATGCCACTTTCGTAGGGAACACAATTGCATTTAGCATATGCAACAAGCCTTTTAAACCCCTAGGTTACCCCTAGTGGACGAGTGAAGTCTCGTGAGGGTTTCCAAAAATGGTACCAACAAACATTAAGCTCATTCTTTCAAAAGAGGTACCGATATTGCAAACAAGCATTGGGAGAAAACTACCTCAAATATGCAATTTTTCAACCATTTCCAAGCAATCTCTCAAAATTTCAACATCAAGCAAGCAAGTATGGTCCTCCACACATCAAGAAAGTGATCATGCAAATCAAAACAACTCTAGAATTCTTTTGAGTGGACCGGCATCAATGTGTTGCTATCTAAGCCAACTAAAGAATTAATCACATCCTTACCCTCAAACTAGCACAAAAATCTAGTACCGATCATCAAGACAAAAAGTGGACCTTTATTAAAGCCTTGTTGTTCTAGGTGCGCTTATTCTTTTTACTCAATTTTTTTTTTTTTTTTTTAGGATCAAAGATGGAAGTATAGTGCAATGTGTTGATCTATTAAGCTTTCTAGCGATTCATGAGGTTGAGCGTTAGGTCAATGACTCCCAAACCAGATGGCTTTAGGGCATTAGGCGTTCAAACACCCCTACGAACTTACAAGCTCAAATCAACTAGGCTACAAATCAAGACAACAACCATCTAATCATTTCCTACTTTTCACCATTTGGGAGAAGTCCTCACTTTTTATTGCTTTTGCTTTTGCTCTTTTATTTTTCTTTTATTTTTTTTTATTTATTTATTTTTTTTTTTTTGTAAGCAAGCTCAATTATTAACCTAGAGTTTGGGCCCTCCACCTTTCGGCGCGAGAAGTTCAGTGCTTGATGAGACTAGAATCTCGGCTACTTAGTGAAAAGGAGTTGTTATCCACCTTTATCAAGAATGAAAGCTTTCAATGCACTACTAGCTCAATTGGGATATAACCAATTCAATAATCAACAAAGCATGTACCCCACAAATGAATGCTAGTGTTCGCCTGTGCTAGTGTAAAAGACTAGAGTGAATCTCAAAACAATCACAAAATCAAGATAATGTGGACCACAAGTGCAAGCAAGATATTAATCTTTTGAAAAATTTACTCCTAATGGCATTCATAAGGCATACAAGGAGTATTGGACTCTCAAGTCAAGCAATTTTTAAATTTTAAGCAATATAGTCCAAGGAAAATCAAAATCATAGCTAGGTATGGACCAATCATAGAAATATCCCTCAAATACACGAGTCATGCTAAAAGTTTGAATTTAAAACTGTCACTATAGAGCACCATTCCCCCCAAACTTAAATTGCACAATGTCCTCAATGTGCAAAGAGAACAAAAGAAAGAGTATATCAGTGCAACTAAGCAAGAATGATCAGGACTGAAGTATCCGAAGTGGGTGGCATGGCCCCCCCAGACATGGGATAAACTGTGGTCTTGAAAATTGGCACTTGGATAAACTTTATCAGATAACAAAATGGGATAATCATTGCACAGTGAACATGCAAGTGTAAATGGGATAAACAGAAAATTAAATGAGAGATGTATAAGGGTGGTCCTAAAAATTAGGTAGCACTCTCTCACTGAAGTCACTGTGATGCACCTGATGTAGTCAAACATACAGATATGAGAATACAATCAAATGACATCCATAGCAAAAATAGATATATAAAATAGAGTAAATGCAGGTACAACAAAAATATCAAAGCCGACAGACCGGCTGTAAAAATAATACAGTGACAATAATAAAGTAACAAAAGGAGAGAGGGATCATAAGATAAAAAAGAGTGGGAGCTCAGGAAGATGAGGTAGGATGGGCAGGTCTGGCTTCACGGATGTCTCTAGATAAATCTCTGAACATGGTCGCGATATCCGTGCGGAAGGTAGCGAAATCAGCTCGATGGGCAATAAGATCAGCTCGGATAGCAGCAACAACATCCTCAAGCGTCTACAGACGCACTCCGAAGCCAGGGGTCAAGTCTGGTATGGAAGAGTCAGAAGACAGCTCCTGCGTCTACTCCTGCTCGTGGATAGGTGACCCGGCTGGAGAATGCTAAACTGCGTCATCCGCTGAGTGCTCCAAGTCAATGTCTATATCAATGTCATCATACTCGGCAGCTGGATCGACTGGTGCATCGTCCGCTGCGGGAGCTGCTGCTGGCTCTGCTGGTGCTGGGGCTGCCTGTGCTGCTGCCTCCTCCTCTAACTCCAGCTCTGCAGCCGCTAATACGGCATGGGTCTGCAAGCGAGTGATAATAGCTCTGTAGCTCTTGTCCCAGTCCTTCTTGAGGAAGTGACAGAAACCTCTCTTGGGGTCCTCCTGCGGGTGGATGGGATAGCGCTGGTCTATGAGAATCTGGGTGATAAGGTGGCTGAATGGAAGAGACTTGGCCCTTCCGGGTGCCTCCTTGCTGACGTACTCATCGTAGAGCTTCCTCATCACGCTCCAAATAAGCGCAGGAATACATACACAGTGGCCGGTATAGAAGACGTACAGGGCTTCTAGATAGTCGCCCCGCCTCTGAATCTTGTGTCTGGAAAAGCACGGAATCGATGAACCAAAGGTCGTCTGGAAGATATGTGTGGGTGGCGAAAGTCTCGCCACCGGCATGGTGACCTGTGAGAAAAACTGCCATATCGGCGTAAGAAGGCCTGTGGAGCCTGGGATATGTCTCCTGTAGCTCGGGCGGGCACCGATGTGGATAGCGAGTCGAACGGGCCAGAGTATCCACTGTAATGGTGATCTCATGGCCATCGATAAAGGTGATAAGCTCGGCTGTAGTGCGCAGCGACGGTCGGAGGTTCTGGTAGAACAACTGTACCAGTCACGGGTAGATCGGCTATGTGACTGGGGCAAGAATAGCTAAGAGGCCCCGCTGAATGATGTCTTGGTAGGCAGATCAAGTCAGCACCGATCTGGAGAAGAATGCGGTGTCGAATGCTGACTCGTGGTCGATAGTCATGTGTGTATATCGAGGTGCGAGTCTATCGCGCTATAAAGGAGCTGGCTACTTAGCGCCTCTATGCGGTGGAGATGGTAATGGAATGAATGCTGGACAAGCTGGCGACTGGGGTGGAGTAGGGTGTAATGGCTCCTCTGTATGGGAGGGTTACGCATTTTCCTCTGTCCGCTGTCGGACTCTCCTCTGTGTGTGCTCAGGGCTAGGATCCCGGACATGAGATGGACTGGCCCCGTCGTCAAGTCTGCGTTTGGTGCCGTGACGATGTCTACATGTTACAGTCTTGACGCGAGCCATAGTCTGCAAATAGAATTTCAAGAGTTAGTGCTAGCATATATAGAATATAAGGCACAATATAGAAACATATATGTCAGATAAGATAGACAAAACAAGATATCGCATGATTCTATACAAGTGGCAGAATATGAAACATGCCAAACAATGTGAGTATGAAATGCATCCAATGTGGAATATCACAGGCATTGGGCATAAATAAGGTAGCATAAACATAAGATAAGATGAATGGAGTGTGTACATGAGATCTGTGAAATTCGATCGATCATAAAAAGAAATGAGATCGATCACAAAAGTTGGATCGATCGAAGGTTGAGTTGGATCGATCACAAATATTCGATCGATCATAAATTTGTTCAATCGATCGAACAGTGCGACGATGAAACCTAACAGTCACAGATCTGTGACTTTTAAAGAACGGGGCCCACACGAACGTGTTCGTGGGCCCTACAACACATCAAATCAACAACTCCCATCACCCAAACATGGCCCATACTCCCAAATCAAACAAAAATATCAAAAATATATACAACGATATACATATATATATACATATTTCAAGCATCAACAATGGAGGTTCAATCATATATAAAGCATGAATCAAACATATAAACCATGTATGCACGAGATTAAAGCTTGAAATTGACTAGTGAGGTCTTGGATCTTACCCAAATCGACGGGAGATATGGATGCAAAGAGGGAGGGATGAAACCGAGATGAGAGAGAGAGAGAAAAGCTTGGTTATCGCCGGAGATCTTGCCAGAGATGGAAGATATGAGCCAGGGGAGATGATTTGCAGTAGAAGGGAATGAGAGGCTAGGGTTTGATGTGTTGAGATCGATCCAAATAATCGATCTCAAGACCCTTGGATCATTTTTAAAAAACATTTCCCGACTAGTTTGATCGATCGAAGATGATTTGTGATCGATCGAACTTTGATGAACTCCTTTCAAAGTATTTTTGGATTTTTTGATTTTTTTGAAATTTGCAAAAATAAAATTAAAAATTGGAAAATAAAGTAAAACAAAATATTTTTGATTTGCTTTGAACATATATATATATATATATATATATATATATATATATATATATATATATATTTAAATTAAATAGTTAATTAAAAACTAAATAAATTAAAATATTTTTGAATTTTTAAAAATTTGTTAAAAATTGAAACAAAATAAAATGAGAGTGAAAATAGAATAAAATAAAAATGAAAATATTTTTTTGGATTTTTGAAAAGTTAAAAAGTCAAACTAAAGTTAAAACAATGAAATGAAGATTTGAGATTGATCGAAATAAGAGTTCAATCGATCATACAGAGAGCAAAAATATGCAGGTTTTTGGTTCAAAAATTTGGCTAAATGTTGGAACATGAGATCGATCGAACTGGGAAGTTGGATCGATCTTGAAATGTTTCGAACGATCAGACAGAGAGCTAAAAATATGCAGGTAGATGCAGGCTCAAAATTTTTCTAAGTGTTGAGGCATGAGATCGATCGAACTTGGAAGTTAGATCGATCGAATGTCTCTTGATCGATCTGAGAATTAGTTCGAACGATGGGACAGAGAGATGATTTGGATGCAGGTTCTGCAAGCTCAAAAATATTCTAAGTGTCAACACTCAAGATCGATTGAACAAGATAGTTGGATCGATCAAAGGTCCTATGATCGATCCAACTGAGAACTAAGATCGCAGATTTTTTCTTGGATCGATGGGACAGAGAGCCTATTTGGATGCAGGCTTGAAAATTTTTTAAGTGTTGGATTCAGATGGAAGTTCGATCGATTGAACTCAGGTATGAGATTGATCGAACTTATGCAGAATGCTCAAAAATGACATGAAAGCTCATGCAATCCTCACTAAAGTTCCTTGAAATGCATATGAACCAAAAACAAGTATCTAAACTTCGCAAGAAATGAAATGAAAGATAGAAATGGGGGAGGAATAGGGTTTTGACACCCTACGAATGCTTTTGCTAGTCTTTTACGTCTCTAGCAAGACATTGAGCTCTTTTAGCCCGGATCAAAGATCTTATAATGCATCCCCTCCTTGTTGGGGTGATGGATGCTTTGAACTTTACCCAACAAATTGTTCTTAGAAGAACTTATTGGATCAAACTCAAAAGAAGTTTTTAATCCTTTGTCTATGCAATTACAACCTTTGGGCTTCCACGCCCTTGCAAAACAAGAGTTTGAAACAAGACTTTTAGAATGCAAGGTTGAAGATGAAGCTTTAGAAACCCTTGAGTCACATAAAAACTCATTTCCTTCACTATTGAATTCATGACATTTTTCCACAACATTGACCTCTCCTTCATACTTGTCAAATGAATTGGGTGTTGGATTGAATATGTTCAATTTCACCTTCATGTGGCCAAAAAAGATCTTCATTATCCCCGTCCTATAATTGATGTTGGCATTTGCGGTTGCCAAGAAAGGACGGCCAAGGATAATGGGTATTTGGCTCTTAGGATTGGAACCTGGTTCCGTGTCTATGACAACGAAATCAACGGGAAAGAAGAATTTATCAATATTAATCAAAACATCTTCAATGACACCTCTAGACTTTTTAATGGATCGGTCGGCAAGTTGCAAAACTACCGACGTCGGTTTCAATTCACCTAAGCCTAGTTTGACATAAACCGAGTAAGGAAGAAGGTTAACACTTGCTCCTAAGTCAAGAAGTGCCCGATTAATGATATGTTCACCAATGATGCATGATTTAGTGGGTGAACCGGGGTCCTTAAAATTTGGAAGAGTGTTATGTTGCAAAATTGAGCTTACTTGCTCGGTCAAAACCACTTTTTTTGGTGCTTGGCTTTTGTTCTTTCGCTTTTGGGTGCAAAGATCTTTTAAAAAACTTGGCATAAGCCGGTATTTGCTTGATTGCATCCAAAAGTGGGAGATTAACTTTTACTTGCCTAAACATTTCCAAAATCTCATTGGTCTTGACTTTTTGCTTT
Source organism: Cornus florida (assembly GCF_030987335.1). Taxonomy (NCBI): domain Eukaryota; kingdom Viridiplantae; phylum Streptophyta; class Magnoliopsida; order Cornales; family Cornaceae; genus Cornus; species Cornus florida. Next base: position 14,367,456 of record NW_026775581.1, on the reverse strand, counting down.
TCTTTTGAAATGGACAATTTCAAGGTGTCCGGAAATGGAACTCTTGGCTCAAAAACATTTTGAGAATTTTCTTTTAAAGCCTCTTCAACACAAGAAGTTTTCCAATTAGGTTTTAATTCACTTTTCAACAAAATTTTCTCAACATCATTTTTCAAAACTTCCTTCAATTGATCATTTTCAAGATCGCTTTTCAAATCACATTTTTCAACTTTCTCATTTATAAGATCATGCACATGTAATGAAGGAGGAATAGAATGTGAAACGGGACGGGTGACAACTTGTGGTTGCATTGGTTCACTCTCTTCATTGGTCATTTCTACTTGATTATCTATAACTCTACCACTCCGTAAGGTGGTCACCGCATTAACATATTCTATGGTACACCCTTCCGATGAAGATTGGGTTTCCACAACACATTGTTGCTTAGGCGGGGCATTAATAGGCATCTTTCCCTTCTCTCTAGCATTAAGAGTGCTAGCTATTTGCCCTACTTGGGTTTCTAGCTTTGCAGTAGATTGAGAGTGAGAATGAAGCAATTGTGTGTTAGCCTCTAAAGTGCCCAAAGCATTTAAAACTTTCTCTTCAAAAGCGAGACTTCGAGAATTACCTTGGGAATATGATTGGTTGGGAAAATGAGAATTAGAGAATTGATTCCCTTGTGATTGGTATGGCCTATAACCTTGGGATCCTTGGTTTTGTATTGGAGGTGGAATATACTTCCCTTGAAAACCGCTTTGGAGAGGGTTTGAGCCTTCCCCTTGGTTTTTCCATGAGAAGTTCGGATGATTTCTCCAACTTGGATTGTAATGAGTACCATAAGGATTGTTCCCTTAGTTCACAAAGGTCGCATTGACTTGCTCATTAGGCTCATTTTGCACTTGTCCATGAGGACAATGAGAAGTAGAATGAAGAACACTAAAACAAGTCATACATGTTTCATTTATGAGAATGGTTAGGGAAGGAAGATACTTGGTTCGCCGAGTTTTGGTTAATCAAAAATTGATCAAACCTTTGAGACAAAGACTTCATTTCGGCGGCTATTTCATTTGAATATTCGACTTGATGTAAGCCTACACTTTTCCTACCTTGTGAATTTCTACCATTCTTGGATGATAGTGTTCTATGCAAAGAATTTTCACTCATGCTTTTATAGAGATGCCATACATCATCCTCATGCCTATCAATGTAAGAGCCACCCATGGAAACATTAACCATGCCTTTATAATTATCCAATAAGCTCTCAAAAAATATTGAACTAATTGCCATTTGGGCATGTCATGGTGTGGACACTTTCTTAGCAATTCATTGTAGCGTTCCCATGCCTCATGGAATGTCTCCCCATCCCCATGTGTAAATTCTCGAATTGAGGTCCTCATGGCATTGGTCTTAGAAACCGGATAGTACTTCTTCAAAAACTCTTGTTGCATTTCTGCCCAAGAAGTGATTGAAAAAGGCCTAAGATTGTTAAACCAATACTTTGCCTTGTCTTTAAGGGTGAATGGAAAAAGTTTAAGCCTTAAGACTTCTTCCAGCATGTCCGTATATTTTACGGTAGAACAAACTTCAAGAAACTCATCCAAATGCTTGTAAGGTTCTTCACTAGGAAGTCCATGAAAGTTAGGAAGCATTTGAATGGTTTGTGCTTTAATTTCATAATGGTGTGCTCGAAATGGTGGCAATTGAATGCATGTGAGTGCATTATATTCATTTGGCACATAATGGTCTCTCAAAGTAAGTGGTGGGTTAGCAACTTGAGGTGCAACATGAACACCTTGATTTTGAATTCCTCGATTAACAATGGGAGGTTGTGGAGCATACATTGGCCTTGGCATTCCGAATGGAACTTGGCCTTATTGTTATGGTGGTGGGTGAATGTATGGCCTAGGCATGCCTAATGGTACTTGAATGTTTTCATTGTGCACATTTGGATGAAGGATACCTTGTTGGTTTATGTGACCAATGTCCTCAATATGGTCATCCATTGATAGGTGGGTTCTATTTGAACTTCCCCTTCCCCTAGGATTTCTAACGATAGATTCAAGATGCAAATCAAGTGGGGCAAGAGTTAGTCTTAATGAACGATGCCCATGCATGCACAATACAAAACATAAGAAACACAAAGAATGACAAACACTATGCCTTCACAACAATGTAATGAAACTACCTCCACAAACACTTAACCCATATTCATATGCTTTAACAAAGATGATGCAAAGAACAATAAAATAGCCTCCACGCAGGCTCAAGATTTATCTACGAATTGAATTAAAAGCCTCCACGCGGGCCGATGATTTAACTAAAGAATTGAGTAAAGAAAGTCTCACAAAGGTCCTTTAGCACTTCAACCCCAAATTTTAAAGCTTAGCTTAGCAAATTTTTTTTTTTTCAGTTTTTAGCATTTTTCCTTTCTTTGCTTGCTTGAATTGAATGCTCAATGGCTCCTTTGCTTGCTTCCTCTCCAACAATGCACCTAGTTAAGTAAGAACAACACAATAAGTAACCAAAAAGAAAAATAAAAATAAAGTAAAAACACGATCAAAAGAGTACTAATCCTAATCAATTCCACAAATACAACGTTGCCTAATCTAATCAACTAATCCCTGGCAATGGCGCCAAAAACTGGTGGTGTGTTCGCCGTCGCCCTACCATCCGTTTGAGAGTCTGCATTAAGGCGAGGGCTAAGTTTTACATTTATAAAGCCACTACTACCTTTACTAAAAATATAGCTAGGGCGAATAGGGATCGTCCCAAGGGATTATGGGGATTGAGCAATGTCGGAGTTGATTGTGGAATCGTTATTAGGGCTAGTAGGTCGAGTGATCAAACAATTGGTTGGTTGGTTGATTAAAGAGCAACTAAATTAAACTAAGTAATAGCAAAAGAGTGCAATTAAGAGTAAGTAAGAGAGAGAAGAGTCTTGGGGTTTAGAGATCACCACCAAGCAATGCATTTCTATATTATTGACAAGTGAATAATGAGGGCAATTAGGGTATTGCAATGTTGGTGTGTTTGTGTATTTGGTTAATTCAACAAGCAAGGATGACTAGTTAAGCATGTATTGTCTAAACATCATGTGAAAGGCACAATATATCTAAACTATGAAGCATATATTGTCTAAACAACATGTGAAAGGCATAATAAATCAAAACAAGTTATTAATCCTTTCATTAAGCTCACAATCCAAATACAACACAAGGATAGAGACATATGCTAATTGCATTCACAAGCTTGGATCATCAAACAACAATCATAGATTGTCCTCCCATTTAACACTACACTACAACTACACTACATCTACACTACTAGCATAAAAATAAACTAGGGGAGAGGCACAATCCATCAAGAGGTAAGCATGACCCATCAAGAGAATCACAAAAGCATTTTTTTAAGCACAATGTTTTGACAATTTCTAAATCTATAGCATTAATACACATAAACATGCATCAATAACACAAAATCTAGAGATAAACACATGAACATCTATTCTAGCATACATAGACATATGGATAGAATGAAATGACCAATTAGAAGCATTAAACCACATAAATCATTGAATAAACAAGATCTATATATATATCAAAGTGTCAAAACATCAATTACAACACGAATCCCTCAATAATACATAAGATTAAGATATAGAAAGCATGCTTGGGGATAACTCTAGCCCCAAGAGCATGTCTAGCCACTCATGGTGATGATGCTCCAACCCTCAAGGGCTAACTCCATGGTAGATGTTTGCTCCTTGTTGATGAAGATCTCCAATGGTGTCTCTAGCCTCCTCCTCCTCTAAACTTCCTCTCCAAGAGATGATATCAAAAATAATGTTGGCTCCCTTTGAAAAAGCAATCCTTATCCTTATATAGGTAGGTCAAAATGACACCCAAAATGAGCTGGGGTCGTGCACACAATATTCACCAATGATTGGATAAAGGACAACTTTCAATGGGATGGAATTTTAACTTTTTCGCACTGGAGGAAGTTCGATCGATCGAAAGGAAGTGAGATCGATCGAAAGTAAGTGAGATCGATCGAACTTCGGCTGGATCGATCTAACTGGCTGAGCTTTTGGAAAAAGACAAATCCGAGATATTTGTGGGAGATATTTATGGGAAAAAGGATAAAAGTGGTTGGTGGGTGGTACAGTTGTGGATAGGATCAATCATTTGGATAAGGACAAAGGTGTTCGATCGATCGAAGAATGATGTTGGATCGATCGAACTTTTGGACTTAAGTGCTTTGGGTCAAGGCTTGGATCTATCTTGAAGTGCTGAGATCGATCAATGTTCGATCGATCAAACCTTGGACTTGGATCGATCGAACTTGCTACTTTGCTTCATTTTGCTTCTTTCTTCCTCCACTTTGTTCCTTTCTTTGTTCAATCCCAGAATTACTTCAATTAAGCTCTTATTTGGCTGAGTTAGCTTATTTTCGGGATAAGTGCCTGAAAATAGAAATAATACGAAATCAATCTAAAACGGTAAAGTAAGATAGATAAAGGTACTAAAATGCTTAAGCTTAAGGAGTTTAAATACGCACTTTTCGGTGCTCATCACATTCATTCCTGACACTCAGGCTCAGCTAGACAGTTTAGGGGAGCGCATCCGGACATTAGAGGATGCAGTCATCTCCCTCAGAGCAGATGTGACCACTCTCCGCACGGATGTCACGATAGCGCTGTAGGACATTTTCAGATATATCTGGGGTTCACGCCCCATCATACCATCTTCATCTGCCTGACCTCTCTCTCTCTCTCTCTTTATCTCATATTTATACTCTTGTTTTAAACTGTTACTTTGATACTATTATTCCATTTTTGCGGCCAGTCTGTTGGCCCGATGACTGTGATGTACCTTATACTGTTTTTATTCTTAAATATCATGGATGTTTTGATCTTATATTGATATATCTGTTGATGATTGAATCTGTTATCAGGTGCAACCCGGTGACTTCAGTGAGAAAGGGCTGCCCATATTTCTAAGGACCGCCCTTATCCCTCTCTCTATTTCATTTCATATCCTACTTGCATTTGCATGCCCACTGTGCACCATTATTATCCCATTTGTTATTTGATAAGGTTTTATTCCAGTGCTATCTTTTCAGAACCATAGCTAATCCTAAGTTTGGGGGGCTTATACCACCCACTTCGGATACTTGTGTCCCGACCATTCATTGCCATAACTACACTGGTATATTCTTTCATCTTTCTTTTGTTCTCATTGCACATTGAGAACATTGTGTAGTTTAAGTTTGGGGCGTAATATGTGTTCTTTGCATTCAATTAAAGATTTTGAGCATGACTTATGTATTTGAGAGATTTTCTATGATTGGTCCATGACTAGTTATGATTTTGATCTTTTGAGGATTATATTGCTTAGAATTTAAAATTTGTTTAACTTGAGAGTCCAATACTCCTTGTATGCCTTGTGGATGCCATTTAGGAGTAAATTTTTCGAAAGATTAATATCTTGCTTACATTTATGGTTCACATCATCTTGATTTTGTAATTCTTTTGAAATTCACTCTAGGATTCTACACTAGCACAGGTTCACACTAGCATTCATTTGTGGGGTACATGCTTTGTTGATTATTGATTTGGTTATATCCCAATTGAGTTAGTAGTGCTTTGAAAACTTTCATTCTTGATAAAAGTGGATAACAAACCCTTTTCACTAAGTAGCCGAGATTCTAGCCTCATCAAGCACTGAATTTGTCGTGCTGAAAGGTGGTGGGCCTAAACTCTAAGTTAATAACTTGATACAAAAAAAAATAAATAAATAAAAAAAAATAAAAAATAAAAAGTTGTTGTAAAAGCAAATAAAAAAAGTGAGAACTTTTCCTAAAAGGTGAGAAGTGGGAAATGATTATATGAAGGTTGTTTTGATTTGTAACCTAGTTGATTTGAGCTTATAAGTCCTTAGGGGTGTTTAAACACCTATTTCCCTAAAGCCGTCTGGTTTAGGAGTCATTGGCCTAACGCTCGACCTCATGGATCGCTAGAAAGCTTAATAGATCAACACATTGCACTATACTTTCATCTTTGATCCTTATGATTAAAAAAAAAATCGAGTGAAAAAAATAAGCACACCTAGTTGAATAATGCTTTAATAAAAGGTCTATTATTTGTCTTGATGATTGGTACTAGATTTGTGTGCTAGTTTGAGGCCGGATGTCATCATTTCTTTAGTTGGCTTAGATAGCAACATATTTGATGCCGGTTCACTTAAAAAAGATTCTAGAGTTATTTTGATTTGCATGATCATTGTCTTGATGTGTGGAGGACCATATTTGCTTGCTTGATATTGAAATTTTGGGAGATTGCTTGGAAATGGTTGAAAAATTACATACTTGAGGTAGTTTTCTCCCAATACTTATTTGGAATATTGATGCCTCTTTAGTAAGAAAGAGGTTAATATTTGTGGGTATCATTTCTAGAAACCCTCACGAGACTTTACTCGTCCACTAGGGGTAACCTAGGGATTTAAAAAGCTTACTGCATGTGCTAAATACAATCGTATTCCCTACGAAAGTGGCGTTATCCATTTATTGCTTTTTAGTTCATAGTTATATAATTGTTTATTTCTTTATTTTCTTTGTAGTTTATTGCTAGGGACTAGCAATATTTAAGTTTGGGGGTGTGATAAGCGCTGAAAGGTGCGCATTTAAACCCCTAAAGCTTGAATGTTCTAGAACCTTATTCTATCTTATTTTCCCGTTTTAGTCTAATTTCATGTTATTTCCCTTTTCAGGCACTTATCCCCAAAATAAGTCAATTCAGCTTAATTAGAATATTAAAAGAAGCAATCTCAAGCTTAGTGGAAGCAAAGTGGTGAAAAAAGTCTTTTATGATCGATCGAACCAAGCTACGATCGATCACACTTTGATCGTTCCAACCATGCCATGATGGATCGAGCTTTTTGTCCTTATCCTCAAGAAAATTTCCTATTCGATTATTCCAACCTTTCATTCGATCGATCAAACCCTTCTGATCTTATCCTCACCTACCACTTGTGTCCTTTTCCCAAAAATATCTCAGCCTTGTCCTTATTCAATAAAGGTGCTAACATAGTTCGATCGATCCGAGCAACCATGTGATTGATCAAACTGCCTCAAGTTACGTGAAAAACAAAGTTCAAGCCAAATTAAATGTGTGCTCGTGGTGCAATCATTTGGAGGTCCTAGTGCACGAGGTCTAACCAATGGGTGTGACATTTGAGCTACCTATATAAGGATTTTGGGTTATTTTTAGTAGAGAATTTGAAGAGGAGGCTAGAGGTTAGTTTAGAGAAAGAGACTTGGCTAGAGATTAGAGAGAGAAATATACAATTTGGGAAAGTTATTCCACTCATCTAGGGTTTCTACCAAGAACACAAGAAGAAGAGGATGAATTCTACCATGGAGATAGGCCTTGAGGGTTGGATGACAATATCAATGAGTGGCTAAATCATTCTCTTAGTGCTAGAGATAACCCTAAGCATGCCTCCTAGACTTTGATGTTTTGTAATTAATGGGATTTGTGTTGTAATTCTTGTCTTGACATTTTATATATATAAATCTTGTTTCTACAATGATTTGTGTAGTTTAATACTTCCAATTGATTATTTAATTATATCCATATGTCTATATATGCTAGAATGAATGTTCACGTGTTTATCTCTATATTTTGTGACATTGATACATGTCTATGTGTGTTGATATTATGAATCTAGTGATGGTTAAGGCATGGTGCTTAAATAGATTACTCTTGTGGTTTATTTGATGGTTCATACTTATTTCTTAATGACTTGTGCTACCTCCTTAGTTTAATTAGTTTAATTTTCATGTCACTAGCTTAGTTGTAGTGTAATTGCTTTACTTTCCTTAAATAGGTGGACAATCCATTCTTTTTGTTTGATGTTCCATGCTTATGAATGCAAGTAGTATATATCTCTAATTCAATGAATGTGCATTAATTGTGGACTTATGGAAGGATTAATGGCTTAATTTGATATGTTGTACTATTCACTTAATTGTCTAAACAATGTATGTTTATTTGGCCGTCCATGCTTAATATTTCAATTAATGACACACACTTTCATTTACAACACACAATTCCCCTAATCTATCAAATATTGAATATCTAGGAAAGTAATGCTTAGTGGTGAACTCTATGACCTAAGACTCCTCTCTTATATTCTCTGCACGTCATTCGTTTTAGTTGTTTATATTACATTTCTTTAGTTTAAATTGTAGTATAATTCGACCAACAAACCATCTTTTGATCATTCGACCTACTAATCCATCATTGATTCCAAAAATACGCTTCCTTTCTCTTGGGACGATTCATACTTACTCTAACTATATTAATAATTAATAGTGATAGTGACATTTTATAAATTCAAACTTAGCCACAATTCACATTTACCACACCTTTGTGCTTTGGTGCCCGCGACACACACCAATCCGTTGCAAGCTGAACCAATTTAACTCCATGTAATTTGTTTGGTTAATAATGTCATGTTAACTTGGAGCCATGACTCATGAGTTAAAAACAAAAACATAAAAACAAGAAACTTTGACCCATGACTGATTTCAACCTTATACTAAGAAGTAATGTTTATATATATATATAATTAATATGGTACTATGGTGAAACTTTATGTTAACTTTGAATTTTATTAAGATAAAAGAAAGAAATTCTTAATACTTTTTTGCTTATACTAGCAAAATTTAGATGCATAGGGGTGAATTGAATACTGTAAATATAATAATAATAACAACAATATTGTGTAAAAATATTTTATATAATATAATAATAGTAAATTGTTATAGCACTAATTGAGATAGTGGCAGCTTATCAAAATTTGTCTCTTCTAACATTTTGTATTACAATAAACAAAATTGATTTATGATTCCTAGATATTAAAATTCAACCATTAAGCATGGCAAGTTAGTATGTGTTATATTATAAAAATTTGTGATTATGAAAATAAATGGATGTCATTTGACGGACCATGATGATGGGCATCTTGTTATACATAAAAGAAGAGTGTCATGCCATTTGGCTTACTTAATTGGTATGACATATAGATACATAGATAGTATTAATTTATTTGGCCTTGAACTTCGAAGTTTCTTTTTGTATCATATTATAATTGCTAATTATTTGCTTAAATATAATTAATTTAGCTTTTTTTCTAAAAAATTATATCTTCATTTTATTACTAATCAATCCTTTTTTAAAATTTTGTTTTGGGTAAAATAACTCATTGACAATTGATAAATTTGAGTTACATACAATTGACAATATATAGGATATTATTGAAAAGTTTCTTCAAATTTTGATGATATAGTAAATTATGAGTCCATTTTCATTCATATCCTCATATATAATTGGAAATAGACCAATGGCATTGTTGTTGTATATAAACAAAAAATATATACATAGCAAAATAGTATAACATGTGATAATTTTGAATTTTTCTGTACTTAATTTTGTATAATTTAGATTTTTTTTTTTTTTTTTTTGACAATTGTGGGTGTCCGGGCCAGTTTGTGCGTACCTCGGCTAATCCTACGAGACCCTGAAGTTAACGACCGGGTAAGCCTCCATAATATGTGGACCCCTGGAAAACCAAAACTGAACAACCAACAGTTTATAACTAGATACTGAAATCACAAAGAGAACACTTATGTAGACAATTCGGAAGAATGAAGTAGACAATCCCTGTTAAGCTAGTGACCATTGGGGAGCAAACTCAAAATCTGACCAGCTGAACTACCCTGCTGGGTTAGTTTATATGCTTGTTTAAATAATGGATAAGTCACTTGGTCACATTTACATTTTTCAATAATTACTTCATCACATAAATAGCAATTTATAAAAGTGTAAGAATTTTTATTATTTATTTATATACATTTTTACCCTTTTTTTTTTTTTTTTTTGGTTATCAATTGGAGTTTGTATTTTTATATTAATATGCTGGGATTTCATCGTAAAGATGAAATGACAAACAATTTAAAAGTACGTCGCATCTCCTTGCAGTAAATTTATACATGGATATATACAATATTTTCATGTGGAGAAATAATAACAAAATTCTTATATTTGGAAGTCTTAAACGTGAAAAGAGTCCAAATCCAAATCAAACAAAAATAGAGAAAATCAAAATAATAATAATAAATATAAAAAAAAAATCAGTCACTGCATTTTTACCAACCTGGGTTTCAGTACTTTAAGCTGCAATCTTATCACCACTAGAGGTCTGGAAGTCTCAAACTTGAAAAGAGTCAAAATCAAAATCAAAGGCCAATAGAGAAAACCCTAAAGAAAACAAAAAAATAAATATTTTTTAAAAATCTAAAAATATTAAGAAATTCCTTACACGTAATGTATTAACTCTTGATCTTAATTCATATAAAATAATTTAAAATTAATGAAAATGTATAGAAATAATCAAAGGTGTACCAAACAATGTGTGTTGAGAAAAGGAAAAGACTCGTGATTTAGAAAAAAATTAATAAAGGTCATTTAGTTTTTAAAGGTAGTAGTTTTTTGTATTAATTCATATAAAATAATTTATAATTAATGAAAATGTATTGGAAAAAAAAAATGCTTACCCTTCTATACATATAATATAAGTAGTATTAATGATGGATGGGGGTAACTCAAATGACACTGTTGAATGAATTATATTAAAACGTTTAATGTGAAGTATTTAATGAAAATTATGTTATATTTTTATAAAATTTTAAAATGTTAAGAATTTTTTTAAACTTTTAGAATAATAGATATAGATATAGATATAAATATAGATATAGATAGATATAGATACAGATATAGATTTTGCATTTTGTGTTTAAGAAAAAAATAGTAGTAGATTATTAAACATGTCAAATGATGGTGCAAGTTATAAAATTTATTTATTAAATAGGTTAAATATTTATGTACATTGTCGTTGCATATCATTAGTATCTCACTCACTTAATAAACTAATCGTATTCAAGCCAACCTGTATAACAAAATATATTTGTTTTGACACAGTACAAGTACAAACCGGTAACACGTATTGCCACCCCATACTTGTGTATTATATATTATTATTTTAAATCCAAATAAATAATTTACATATTCCGTAACGTTAAAGCTCAGAGTTTTTGCAAAATTCACCTATATAAAGATAATATAGACCTACCAACAGGTTAGAGGTTAGTGGTACCAAACTCATACTTTTCAAAAAAAGATTATAAATTCGACCTCAATGAAATCAATATGTGTGAATTGCTTTACCTTCCCTAAAAAAAATTAAAATAAAATAAAAGGATAACAGAGTCCTTGAAGAAAGTTGTGAAGAATTTTCTATATTTAATCAAAGTTTTACTTCCACAAAAATTTAGAATTTAGACTCATCTTATGTGCCGTAACATGTGCACCTCAAAAAACTAGTCCATTGTACCAAAAATCAAATATAAAAATTATACTATGTCAATCAAATATACCAAAAAATGAAATTCTTTTGATCATTTAGTTAAGTGGTTTAATGCATTCACTTTTTAAAATAAATTTTAATGATTTCAAAATTGTCAAAAAAATTCAACTTTTGAAACTCATACATAATTGATTGGAATATCAAAATGGGTATGTTTATCATGTTTTTTTTAATTTTATTTTTAAATATGAGCGATGATACAATGCAGTTTTAATGCAATTGAGAATCTATGACGCAAAAAAGTAATGGAAGAGACTTTGAACTAGGTAGATGCGACGGTTCTGCTTTTTCAAGCCAGTGCGTCCTGTGATGACTAGAAATGTAACCCGATAACGGATCCCGAATGCGGATTCAGAAATAAAAACCAAATCTCTAGAGATGCACGTTATTCCTAAGACACCAATGTGACCTCTCATGAGTCACGGAAACCAAAAAGAAAACAAATGCGGAAGCGATATTTTAAAAACGGACAAGTTTAGCCCTAGGGTCAAAATGGTCATTTATAAAAAGATTAGGGTGCCACCAAGCACACACTTGGATAGATGACGAAAAATTAATAAAGTTAGACTCAAGAATTATTTGATTCGGAATCCGGACGAAGAAATAAGGCTCAAAACAAAAACAGAGTCGTAGCGGCCGAGGAAGACACCAAGGCAAACCCCCATGTGCGCGCCGCGTGCGCATAAGGGTGCGCAGAGCGCGTGGCATGCTACTGACAGTAGCAGCCCTGCTTTTCACCAGAAAATGCAGAACAAAGAGCAGTTTTCGGCTCTTAAAAGAATTTTTTTGAAAAAACACATAGAAGAAACCCCCCTTAAAATCATGTTTTCTAGCTAACCATGTCAAAAGAAAATTTTAATTTTAATGTAAAATTTCCAAAATGCCCCTCTGTTCAGTTTTTACTAAAAACCTTAAAAATGGAAATTGATTCAAGTGTTCATTTGGTTGAATATAAAGTTGTGTGCTAAAATGATTGTGCACGCAAACGTAATAAGTGTTTTAAAGTGCGCGGGAATGGTTCACGGCCCCCAAATATGTCCAATGCATAAAACGACCTATCAAACCTCAAATTTACCTAAAAAGACATTTTAAAAGCAAAACTTAAAACCAATATGTATAAATGCATTCAAAAGACCATTTGTCCCTTGGCCACACTTTCTGTATATATAAAAAGACCTAATGGGTGTGCTTATGCACACTTTACATATCCCGTAATAAAAATGACATATTAAAGCATCATATTTCTTCATTTTTCTATAATTAAACATGAAACCAAAATACTTAAAAGTAAATGGCCCTTGGCCTCCTTACATACATGTCAAATAAATTTCAAAGAGTGTATCTGTTGGGATTTTCATGCCCTAGCATAGCAAATTCCTATTTAGATTATAGTGACATATGTTCCTGACGTTTCTGATATATTTATGCTTGATACAATTGGTGAATTCAATGTACTATGTTTCGATTCATTATAGAATTGATAGTGTCCACTTGATTACAAGAGATATTTATATATATATGTGATGGCGATCAATACATGAATATAAATAGTAATCATAAATTGTTCATAGTCGGTAATTATGGATGGACTCATAATTAATTAAGACTTGAACTGGATCCACGTTAGGTTGAGATATATTGTTAGAGCCATCGTATGCAATTGCTCCCTATCACTGACATGATATTTGACTCTTAAGTATGCAAAAAGTATAAACTCTTTTATTAATTAATAATTACTTTGATTTGTTCGGCGGATACTTCGGGATCTTTAGACTGACACTTTGGATAGTTATGTAATTAATAGTTAGAGGGTTATATTTTCAATATTTGCATCATTACTACTTGTATTTATTTTGTATTGATTATGGTTGATCACAAAGTAAATTCGAATGCCTTCGTGTGTTTTTAGACAAAATGATTTATTATATATTTATTTATTTAAATTATTATTTTTGTCAAACAAATGTTTTATTGTGATCGAGCCAGAAATAATTAATGGTACCAAAATAAATATATTAATTAAGTAGTCGGATTGATGACTTTATTTATCCGATAACTAATTATGCATAGAGAGATCAAAGTGCAACATTGACTTAGAGGTTATTTATTATTTAATTGGAGTTCAATTAATTTATTTCAGTGAAGTAGAAATTAATTTATGAATTAATTAAATTGGGTCCATGGACTGGGCCAATTATTAATTCATTGTAGCCAATAAAATAATAAGCCCAAAGGATTCTCACTCATAGCCCAACTTGATATTGGAATCCTATTAGATTTGAGACATGTGAATTAGAGATTGAGAATGATTTATTATTTCCTTTTCCTTATCTTTATGTTGCCTATATATATAGATGGTCTATATATATTTTGGGGGTGATTTTTGGAAGAATGAAAAAGGAATATATTTTCTCTCTCTAGAAAATTAGGGTTAGTGTTCTCAACTAATGGAGGCTCCCACAAGTCTAGTTTTCCAATGTCATTCATGAAGGTTTATGAGTGATTCCTAAAGGCAAAACAAGTACCAAGAAGATGGATATCCAAGGAGAAGGCATCTTGCTAAGGGATCTACAATAAGTGAAAACATTCACTTTAGAGGAAAGATTTAAAGGTTTACTCAGACCTTTGATATAAGTATTCAATCTGTTAATTGAATAATACATCATATTTTATTTTTGCATAAAACTTATCTCTATGTGATGAATCAAGATCTGTGAATGAAAATCCCTTGAAAAGTTTTTAAAACTAGCACGTTTCCCATCAGTGGTATCAGAGCATGGTTTAATTCATTACTAGAGATCATATTTTTATCAAAATTCATCATTCATGGATCCAGTTTTGATTTGCATATATTTATTTATTGATGTATGTTGATGTATGAATTAATATATTGATATATATTGATACATGATGATATATGTATAATTGTGAATGGATGATGATGTGTGATTGGGCTATGGATGAAGCTTATAGGTTAATTGAATGTAATTTTATCTTTGGATGAATGTAATTAAGGCTTTTCTTTAGCCGTTTGAAAGTTCAATGATGTAATTTAACTTTTTCCATTGTATTTCAAATTGTAAATTTATTTAAAGTCATGTAATCTTTATCAAAGGATGCTATGAAGCTTCAAGAAGGTCCAAGAGGGTTAAATTAGGCCTCAAGAATTTTCTGAGATTTTTTAGAAATTTTCTAAAAATTTTATGAAATTTTTAAGCCTTAAATTTAATTTCTGGAGATTTTTATTAATTTTTGGATTTTTCGGCGACCGGAGTGTTGCCACCTGCGAAGATGTGGCCGGAGATAGGAGCGGCTGATCCGGTGCAACACGCTCCACATGCGCACGCATCAGAAGCCCTTTGATCAAGATCAGTGGAGAAGGAAAATCAAGTGCGGCACATCCTATGGTGCATCTACAGGCGCACCAATGAGCTGGCGCGTGTGGACCACGCGCCAGGCAAGTTCAGAATTCCCCAGCGCATGGGGGGCGCATGGAACGCATTTGCTGACAACCCCCAGCGCGTGGGGGCACATGGAACGCCTGCCACGCGCGTGCTGACTACCCCCAGCGCGTGCAAGCGCATTTTGGACCCTTTTAGGCTCATTCTAAGCACTGTTTTTCATCTACAGGCACGTATCAACCCTCTGCAGGAGTTCACAAGCCATTGATTGACTTTCGCGCGATACTTAGAGCAATTAAATGTTAAAAGCTAAATCCATTGGCCATTTTTATCTATCATTTATTGATCTATGTGATGCATGGAATAGATAATTATTTATTAATTATTATTCATGCATTGGATCCATGATATTTAATTAAATGACTTGATTTATATTAATTAAATTATGAAAATTAATTGGATTTGATTACTAATTAATTTGAGGATACTTATTGGGAAACGAAAAATTATTTTTGTGAATTATTTTTAAAAGTGTGCTTCAAATTAAATATTAGTGAATCATTTAAAGTCCAAATATTTCCTAAATTTAATTGGATTAAAATTAAGACGTTTTACATGCATTATATCATGTAAATGAATAAAATAAAAACCCTAATTATGAATTATTAAAAATTGAGTGGGAGCGGGAATTTTTATACATTACCCCATGGCCTTCGTTATTAAAACTATTGTAATTAGATCTTCAAAAATAAGGCCCCACGCATGATTTGAAGAGTCTTAATACTACAAGAATGGTTGTCTCGTGAAAATAAAAATATTAAATGTTCATTGTTATTAAATCTTTAAAAATAAGGCCCTACGCATGATTTCAAGAGTCTAGATTATAATGACAAGATATTTAATATTTTATTTTTCATTAGAGCTTTAATAACGTTATACACTCAATCTAAAATCAATAGTGTTAGCTCCCCAACGGAGTGGTCTACACTAGGTGATTTTAGAAAGGCTAAACAAAATCGGGAATCATTTCATATAAATAGACAAGACATTGTCTTAAGAGATATGGAAATGATGGGATTTGCTCGCCAATAGAAATAATGAACTTCGCCAACCGAATAAGTTATTGACGTATTGGTTATCCGATTTTTCATGCAGTGGTTAAGGGACCCACATATTATTATTTTAATGGAAGTGCTCACCTAATAGCAAATGAATCCAAATAATAGTAATAATGAACTCCTCAATCAGGATAAGTTATTAACGTATTGATATTGTAATTTATTATGCTATGGAGTTGAGGGACCCGCATTAATTAAAAGGGATTGTTCACCAATAGTGATAATGAAATCTTATTCAATTGAGATTTATTATACTATGTGGATGACGAACTCATTTTAATTTTAAGTATGCATGATAGTAGTAATAATTCACCTTGCATATTGTATGAATGCATTTATATTCAGATTTATTATGTTTAATCCATTTTATCTGCTTGCTAACATATTTAATATATGTGAATCTCATTTATATTGACTGGAAAAGGAACTTAGATATTTTATTCACAACGTAATGGCCAAAATGTATTTACTACTCATATACCTAATCCTCTTACTTTAAGATACCTAATTTGACATTAATACTTTTAATAAATGAAATAAGGCAAATGATATGACTTGGTGCAATATTCTAGAGTTTATCCTGAATATACTCCAAAGCTAACATTTGCATTATTTTATTTTCTTCAAGTATCATGTTAAATGTCAATTAGATGTTTTGGTAAGATTAGATAGAGCATATATCTAAGTACTGTATCAAATTTAAATACTATCAAGATAGCCTGAGGAACTCCAGTATGATATGGGATTTTGAAAAATGATTGTTTATTATTTAAAAATTGAACTGGAGGTCAAAAGGGTTAACTTTGGTGGTAAGTTTGAAGTTGACAGAATTATTGCCTTGTTACCAAACTCGTTCGACTCTTTTAGAGTGAACTAAATAAGGAACAAGTTTGAGTTTACACTCGCTGATATTTTTATAGAATTGATAACAGATAAAGGGATAACAAAAAGTATGGGCATTCCTATCAATCTAACATAGTCTATACCATCTTCTTCTAGGCCCAAGTGGAAGGGCAAAGGAAAGAAGAAGGATGATAATAGGACTAGGCTAGCACAAAACATGGGTATTCAAAAGGTTAAAGGGATTAAGGCAGTATAAGTTGAGGGCGAAGGAAATTGTTTCTTTTGCCGCTAACTAAGACACTAAAGGACGAACTGTCTAGGCAATGACGTGGCATAGGAAAATATATTTTTAATCATTGAGCCATGTTATGTGGTTGTATCTATTAATTCCTGATGAATAGATTCTAGAGCCACTAAACATGTTTGCAATTCGTTGCAAGGATTTCAGGAATCCAGAAGCCTCGATGATATGGATATATATTTGTCTTTTAACCTGATGCCAGGTTGTAGCTAAGTTAGTAGGTGTATTATATCTGAAATTAGAGAGCATGAGGATATGAGTATTAGAGAACTATCTCTATACACAGATGTTAGACGCAATCTAATTCTTGTTTCACTTTTGGTTTATAAAAACTGTGTTATTATTTTGTAAAACTGGTTTTATCAAATTGAATAGATGTGCGATTATTTTTGATACATTGAAAGATGGTCAATATACTATAACCACAAGTTCTTAATTTTTGCAGGATGTAGACACTAATGTTGCATCTTCTAGATTGAATGTTAAGAGAAAATTTGTTATTCCTGACTCACTGTACTTTTTAATGTCTATTTTTGAGTTATAATCAGTCAAAATGAGATTCAAAGATTGGTCAAAGAATGTTTATAACCTAGTGAGGTAGAAGAGCCTAAACCAAACTTGTGAATCTTGTTTTGAAGGATAAATAACCCCAAGGGCTTAATCAGCCAAATGAAATAGACATAAAGAACAATTGGAGTCGGTACACATTAACACGTGTGGTCTTATGAACATCCAAGCAACATTACTCACGTTTTGGATAAATGTACCTAATGCAACACAAGTCTTAAATTTTTTGGTATATTCCGAAAGTGTCAAGACTGATGTGGAGCACAGATTAGGTAAACTTATCAAAACACTTCAATCTAATCGTAGATATGAGTATTTCTTGGGATAGTGCAAATACTATATGGTTAATGAGGGTGCTGTGTACTAGTTTTCCGCAATTAACGCTTAATGAATTGAGGTGTCAAATAGGAATAACAGAATTCTGCTTAACATGGTTAGATCTACGATTAGTTATACTACATTATCTCTTTCATTTTAGAGTTTAGCCTTAACAATATCAATGCACATTATGAACTGCATTCCATCTTAGTCTGTCTCAAGGATACTGTTTGAGCTGTCTTTTTTACTAAATCTTAGTTTGAATCACATGCACATATGGGGTAGTCTTGCACATGTACGCTTGATATGGACAAGTAAGTTGGAAACAAATCATACGCATGATAGATTTGATAGCTACTCTAAAAAGCACTAGGATGGATTATTTTATGATCTCAATGATAAAAGTTGATTGTTTACACTCACTGTTTATCTTTAGGAGGATCATATTATGGATCATATTATGGATTATATACCTAGTAAAATAATGTTCGAGAATATGGTATGAGTACCAGATATACCACATATAAACATATTTATTATAGAGATTAAGAATTATATATGAATTCCTTATTGGTGCATCGGCATCATCTTGTACACAGATTCCTGCATCGGTACATTGATGTAGTAGGAGGATTATCATCCAATCCAGACCGTTATGGATATCCCTAGTAAACATGAGTTGGACCCAGTGAGCTACACGGAAGCGTGAATCGATATGGATACAAATCGTTTTGGTAAGTTACTATGAAATCAGAGTTGGAATCTATGTATTCTAATAAAATCTGGGATCTTGTAGAACTTTCTAATATGGTGATACCTATGAAAGGCAAGTTAATCTACAAAAGGATACCGGAAGATTTCTTAGTGAATAAATCATGAGTGTACAAGGGAATGTCATTATTTTGTCTAAGTCTACATATTGATGACATCCTACTCATTTAGTATGATATGGAAAGTTTTGTCATCAGTAAAGAGGTAGTTGTTCAATTATTTTGAAATGAAGGATTTTCAAGATGTAAGCTATATTCTTAGGATCAAGCTTTTGCAAGATCAGGTTAAAAGGAAAATAGGTTTATCTTAATAATCCTACATTGATAAAGTTTTGACCAGGTTTGGTATGCAAAACTCAAAGAATGAGTTCTTTCATTATTGACATGGATTGCTCTCGCTAGTAAGTAGTTTTCCAAGACTAGCAGAAGAGATTGAGCAAATGAAACTGGAACTATATGCATTGGCATATGGGAGTCTCATATATGTCATGGTCTATACCAAACAGGACATCCGCTACATTGTAGGGATAGTCAGAAGATATCAGTCCAATCCTGGACTTGATAACTGGTCTGTTGTGAAAAATATCATTAAGTACCTTAGGAAAACCAATAATCTCATACTCATTTATAGATGTGATGATGTGGTTCCAGTCAGATATGATAGTTCTGATTTTAAATCAGTTATATAAGGTTCATGATTTAGTGTATGTTCACTCAATGAAAGGGAAATCAGTCAGTAGATTGTTCAGCAAATTTTAACTGCTGACTCAAACCTACAGGTGGGGTACATTGCAGCCTTAAAGGCGGCAAAGGAAGCCTTTTAGTTTGATCTCACTGATTTAGAGGTTGTGGAGCATACTAGCTTGCCTGTCGAGCTATATTGCAACAATAGTGCAGAAGTAATCCAAACCAATGACCCAAGGTTTCATAGAGGAACAAGGTACACTGAGAGGAAAGTATCATGTCCTATATGATATTGTCCGGCAAGAAAATATGCTCATGGCTAGAACATTGCATTCGAACACAACTTTGTTGATCCATTAACAAAGGTGTTATCAATCAATAGTTTTGATCATCACTTGGATAACATTGGAGTTAGATGCAATTTGAATTGGCTATGAAGGCATGTGGGAGCTGTTGGGATTTATATGTCTTGGCATAGCAAATTCCTATTTGAATTATAGTGACATATATTCTTGACGTTTCTGATATATTTATGCTTAATATAATTGATGAATTCAATGTATTATGTTTCGATTCATTATAGAATTGATAGTGTCCACTTGATTACAAGAGATATTTATATATGTATATAATGGCGATCAATACATGAATATAAATAGTAATCATAAATTGTTCAGAGTCGGTAATTATGAATGGACTCATAATTAATTAAGACTTGAACTGGATCCGCGTTAGGTTAAGATATATTGCGACAACCGTCGTATGTAATTGATCCCTATCACTGTCATGGCATTTGACTCTTAAGCATGAGAAAAGTATAAACTCTTTTATTAATTAATAATTAATTTGATTTGTTCGGCGGATACTTCGGGATCCTTAGACCGACACTTTGGGTAGTTATGTAATTAATAGTTAGAGGGTTATATTTTCAATATTTGCATCTTTACTACTTGTATTTATTTTGTATTGATTATGATTGATCACAAAGTAAATTCGAAGGCCTTCGTGTGTTTTTAGATAAAATGATTTATTATATATTTATTTATTTAAATTATTATTTTTGTCAAACAAATGTTTTATTGTGATCGAGCTAGAAATAATCAATGGTACCAAAATAAATATATTAATTAAGTAGTCGGATTGATGGCTTTATTTATCCGATAACTAATTATGCATAGAGGGGTCAAAGTGCAACATTGACTTAGAGGTTA
Organism: Cornus florida; assembly: GCF_030987335.1. Classification (NCBI taxonomy): domain Eukaryota; kingdom Viridiplantae; phylum Streptophyta; class Magnoliopsida; order Cornales; family Cornaceae; genus Cornus; species Cornus florida. Next base: position 14,346,778 of record NW_026775581.1, on the reverse strand, counting down.
TTTATTATTTAATTAGAGTTCAATTAATTTCTTTCAGCGGAGTAGAAATTAATTTATGAATTAATTGAATTGGGTCCTTGGACCGGGCCAATTATTAATTTATTGTAGCCAATAAAATAATAAGCCCGAAAGATTCTCACTCATAGCCCAACTTGATATTGGAATCCTATTAGATTTGAGACATATGAATTAGAGATTGAGAATGATTTATTGTTTCCTTTTCCTTATCTTTATGTTGCCTATATATATAGATGGTCTATGTATATTTTGGGGGTGATTTTTGGAAGAATGAAAAAGGAATATATTTTCTCTCTCTAGAAAATTAGGATTAGTGTTCTCATCTAATGGAGGCTCCCACAAGCCTAATTTTCCAAGGTCATTCATGGAGGCTTATGAGTGATTCCTAAAGGCAAAACAAGTACCAAGAAGATGGATATCCAATGAGAAGACATCTTGCTAAGGGATCTACAATAAGTAAAAACATTCACTTTAGAGGAAAGATTTAAAGGTTTACTCAGACCTTTGATGTAAGTATTCAATCTGTTAATTGAATGATACATCATATTTTATTTTTGCATAAAACTTGTCTCCATGTGATGAATCAAGATCTGTGAATGAAAATCCCTCAAAAAGTTTTTAAAATTAGCACGTTTCCCATCAGTATCTAAGTACACTTTACATAACACAAGACAAAAACGGCATATTGAACCTAGCTAAGCAGTACAACTTTATAAGTAAAATTTAAACATGTTAACACTTGCATATGAGCAAAAATACATTAGAAGTACTCCAAATTAACAAAACAACTTAGAGATGTTGTACATCCCGAAACCACGTCTGCTTGCTTGAAACAAATCGCATTCAGTGGGGGTGAGTAACTTACATTACTCGTAGAAAATGTACATGCGTATAACCTAAGTTTTACAAGTTTATATAAATCAATCCATGTGGTTCATTCCACCTAACGTCTATGTCCAAAATGAGACTAAGGGATCATCATAAGGTACATTAGAACAATTCAATGCAAATTACAATATCAATGCAATTTAACCAACATTGAAACTTCCAATACAACGTAATAAAACATAATTTCTCAAAGTTATCAACTTGAAACTTAAAATGCGAAAACAACTAAAGTGGTTCATGCCACCTAATGTCTATTTTTAAAAGGGAAGCTAAAGGATACCCTAAAGCTATAAATGAATATGTTATAAACTGTTCACTAAAATTCAAATCAACAAATTACAACTTAAAAACGCAATGCCAGATTGTAAGAAAAACGGACAAAATCAACACAAGTTATGCACTTGTACAAATAACTACCACATAGCTAGTAGAAAAACAAAATATACAACGAGGCATAGTTAACTTATAAATGAAGACGAATCAAACACAAAGCATATACTTATACAAATAACTACCAAATGCTAGTAGAATGACAAGATATACAATAAAACATAATTAACTTGTAATTGAAAGCAAATCAACGTAAAGTATATAACACATCAAGAGTTACCAAATAGTTTGCACATAGACTCCACTATGATGCAACTCACACATGTACTCCATGATGCAATGTCACAAAAGACAAATGTCGGAATCAAATCCCGAACACGAAAACAAATTTGTGCACTTCCACACCCCACTAGTCAAGTGTATTGTAGGACTTCTAACCCACCGGACGCGATGTCCACTTTTTTCAATATTCGGATGACGTCCATCCTTCAAACTCATTATATATGTCATGCAAACATATGTTAAAATCAAATGTGTGTTATGAACCGAATGATGACCACAATGCTCCTAAAGCCCAAGTGGCACACACATAACATAATTTATACATAAACATTACATATCTACAAGTCATAATGTAAATCTCTAAGTTACAATACAAGTCAACTTATGAAATACATTAATCTAATTATGAAGCAAGTTTCAAGTCCATATTACAAAATACATGATTAAATCATTAATACAATAAAATGAAAATTAATCAAATAAAAAATTACTTTCTCTAGATTTCAAATCTACTCCAAACGACTTCAATTAATTATATGTCAAAGATCATGTCATGATCATTACATACATCAAGTCAAATATTTATTTAAATGAACGGAACACATAAATACAAATTAATTAAACTAATTAATTAATTTTTCTATAATTTGAATCAACTTCAAATGACTTCAAATAATTAAATGTCAAGGATCATGTCATGGTCAATACATATATGAAATCAAAAACTTAATTAGATCATTGGAACAATTAAATAGAATTTAATTAAAATAAAATAATTAAATCTGTAAATTTTAAAACAATTCCAAATGATTCCAACTTAATATATGCTAAAGAACAAGTCAAGGTCATTACATGTATCAAGTTAAATACCTAATTAAATCAATAGAACTATTAAATGGATTTTAATTAATTCATTTAATTAAAATCTCTAGATTTCAAAACTCATCCAAATATTCTCAGATTGATATATGTTAAAGAATAAGTCAATGCCTAATTTAATAAAATGTCAAAATTTCATTTAAATTAAAGGAACATATAAATAAAAATTAATTAAGTTAATTAATTAATTTCTCTAGATTTCAAAACAACAAATGTCTTCAAATTAACATAAGTTGTAGATCAAGTCAAGGTCTTTAACAATATTATGCTTTAGCTTAATTTCATACAAAGTACTACTACCAACAATTTTTTATAATTAAGTTAAAGATATGCATACAAATTATACTAAACTATAAAAACATTTAAAACACTAAGATTACAAACATATCACCCCCTACCTTATAAGAGGATTGTTCCTCTTGAATCCAAAGGAAGCAAAGGAATTCCAAGGAATCCTTCAAGGGTTTTGTAGAAGAAGGTGAGGGGAACCTTTTGTATTCCAAACTTTTAGGTCTAAGGTGAGTGGAAGAGGACCAAAACCAAGGTTTAAAGCCTAGGTTAAGTTTTTCTTCAATGGTGGCTAAGGGTTTTTGTGAGGAAGAAGCAAAGTTAGTGGAGAAAAGTGTATTTCCCCACTAATTAAAGGTGGTTGGTCAAATACACACACATATACACTATCTCTCTCACACACATAAATTGTAAGACAAAGTTTGGTGCCTACACTTGTCACTAATCCAAGCATCCATCCTAGGTTTAATCTTAAGCCTACATTTATCAACCATCCAAGCCAACAAGTGCACATATCCTAAGTCAAGAAGTGAGTGAATCCTCACCCTCCACATGTCATCATCCAAGGCTCCCAAGTGTGAACCAATTAAATGCTTACAAGTGGACCAATGAGAATGTGACACTTATTACACGTTTCGAAAATTGCAAAAAGGTCATTTTCTAAAATATCTTCCAAATTAAATTGTAACATGATCCATAAGATGAAAAATAATTACTTTATTTAATTACACTAAAATCCCAAAAATCAAGAATGTTTCCGAAGAAACTATGCATTCATGCCCTTTACGAAAAAGTAAGCAACTAGCATGCTTTTCTACAAAAGTAAAAATACAGATATCATGAAAATTAAATATCATAGAGGCACACAAAGCCGGGACCAAATCCAAGCACAAAAAGTGAGGTTACGTGAAGGGAAACGACAAATAAATAAATAAATAAATAATAATACTAATAAAAAATTTCACGAAAAAGAAAATAGCCGAAAAAAGAGAAAATGACAGGGTCACACTCCACTTTTGTTAAATTGCACTATATTTACCTTTTTCTTTTAAAGGAAATGACATGAAGGTCCTTAAATTCATTAATGCACTATCTCTGAATTTTTAATGTTATAACTACCCTTTATACAACTTTAACTTTTTTTTTTTACCTTTTTTACTTTATTTACTATTTTTTTTTCCTTTTCTATTTGTTTTTTCCATGGTCCTCTCAAAGAAAATAATTTATTCCATACTAATAATTGAATTTTTGATAGTCAAAAGAAATAATTTATTCCATAATGACTTTATTTATTTATTTTTGTATAATTGAAAGGGATATTTATTCAACAAAGTTAACTGTTTTTTAGTCAAAAGAGGTAACTTTTATTTATTTATAATTTTTAATGGATCCTGTCAAAAGAAATAATTTATTACATAAAAATAACTTATTGGGTGGGGGGGGGGGGGGGGGTGACAAAAAAATATAATTTCTTAAATAAACATTTTTTTTCGGAAATTTTTTTTTCATGTCAAAAGAGATAATTTTTTTAATGGTTACTTTTTATTTTTTTGGTCTGATCAAAAGAGTCAATTTATTCAACATAAATTTTTATTTCTTGGTCCGGTAAAAAAATAATTTATTCAATTAATTTTTTTCTCTTGACAAAAGAGACCTAAAATAATAAAGATTAAAGATAAGAAGATGAAATCTAAAAGGACAGTTTTATTATTTAAAAAATAATAATTATTTACTTGTAAAGTTAGGGTTAGAATTGTCATTTCATTTAATAATTGTAGTGCAAACGTTTAAAAGTAGAGTGCGGATATAGCCTCCCTTGAACTATTAACTAATATATCAACAAGTATTACCTTAATAAATTCTTCAAAATCTATAATTATTATTTTAATTTAAGGTTTTATTTTTTATTGGCAAAAAATACACACACGACCACTCACGCCTACTTTTTCCTCTTGGGACTCAAATCCTTATCATTCACTTTGAGAAGTATAGGGAATACCACTAGGTAGGTCAGTTCTGAGATTCTCAAAAGTTTAAGAGGGTTTAGACAAACTTTCCAATATGAGGCTTTTTTTCTTCTTTTTTTGGAGATCCTAGGTGACTGCCTAGGCCTCTAAGCCAAGGGTTAGCCATGCAACATGGCATTTGGTATGATTTAAGATTTTAAATTTAAAAAATGTGGGTTTTATACCACATGACTCCAATAATATCTAGCTAAGAAATAACCTATCACTTCAAGTACCAATATCCGAACATGATTATAAAATTGTCAGTGAATGGATTCATCTCATTGGATTTTATTGTCAAATATTGTAATGCAGTTGTGAAGGGAAAAATCTCCCTCCAATGAGAATTGTACACATCATCATAGCATATTAGTATACGTCACAAATTTTAGAAGCCCATCTTGCTCAAAGCCCAGACCAAGTCCGTTGCTAGCCCAAAATCATAGTCGCTAGCTTGGGATCGCAGCTGTCTAATCTCTAACATCGCTCAAGCCCGAACTAAGAGATCCAACCCACTAGCAAAGTCACATGGACCAGGTTATGTACAGCCCAAATCCATTAAAAGAAGATTAGTCCTGTCAGAAGAAGGATACAACAAAGAAAGAAACTGCTATACACGGAAAATTATACAAAGGAATGAATTCTATTTGTAAAGAATTTTTATATGGAAAGAATTGGAGAACAAGCAATGCGAGTCCTACCATAATTCAACCACTATTTTGTGTATAAATAGAGGCCCAGACCTCCAATAAAAGGGTCAAGCAATTCTACTCTTCTCCATACACTGTTCTTATTTATTTTTATTGCTTTTTGAGTGAGTTGTTTTAGTTTTCTCAATCATTATTGGTTGAGCGAAATTTTGCACCTACAGCAATGATACTTTCTTATCTTTTAAAGTAGATGGTTAAGGTCTTGTCTGACAATTCCTTTTGCTTTAATTTATTATTATTATTATTATTTTTTTTTTTTTTGATGTTGCAGAAGGTGTCCTATAGCAAAGAAAAACACGAAAACATATTTGGTAACATTTGTTACGATTTGAATAGTACTGCCTACCGGGAAACAGAAATTTTTAAAAAACTTTATGAGGGTTTTTTAAATAAAGATCTTGATTCATGTATAGTGACAAGTTTTATGCATGAAGATCATGATGATACATTCAATTAGAGATATATATATATATATATATATATATATATATATATATATATATATCTTACATCAAAGGTTTGAGTAAACTTTTAAATCTTTCCTCCAAAGTGAATATTCTCACTTATTGTAAATTCCTTTGCTAGATGCCTTCTTCTTGGATCTCCATCTTCTTGGTAATAACCTTGCCTTTATAAATAACTCATAAGCCTCCATGAATAACCTTGAAAAATTAGGCTTATGGGAGCCTCCATTAAATGATAACACTAACCCTAAAAATCTAGAGAGAGAAAAAATATTTTATAGTCCTCTAAAAGTCTCACCTAAAATATACATGTACCCATGTATATATAGGCAAAATAAAAATAAGGAAAGTAAACAATAAATCCTTCTCAATCTCAAATTCACATATCTCAAATCTAATAGGATTCCAATATCAAGTTGGGCTATGAGTGAGAATCCTTTAGGCTTATTATTTTATTGCCTACAATGAATTAATAATTGGCCCGGTCTATAGACCCAATTAAATTAATTCATTAATTAATTTCTAGTCCACTAAAAGAAATTAATTGAACTCCAATTAAATAATAAATAGCCTCTAAGTCAATGTTGCACTTTGACCCCTCTATGCATAATTAGTTATCGGATAAATAAAGCCATCAATCCGATTACTTAATTAATATATTTATTTTGGTACCTTTGATTATTTCCGGCTCGATCACAATAAAACATTTATTTGACAAAAATAAAAATTTACTAAATAAATATATAGAAAACATTTTTTCTAAAACATACGAATGCCTTCGAATTTACTTTGTGATCAACCATAATCAATACTGTGACAACCTTGGATTTTTCAACCTAGTGTGTCCTTTGATGAACCAAGGATGATAATGGATCCAGATGCGGAAGCGAGAAGCAAGACAATGGTCTTCCAAGGCATAACACACCTTTAAGACCCTAAGATGACCTTCCATAAGGTCGTGGAACTCAATGAGGATTGACGCGGAAGTAAAAGATTGGAAAGATAACAATTAAGCCCCGGGGGCAAAATAGTTATTTCAGAAACTATGGATTCGGGTGCCACAGAGCGCACCACTGGAAAGACAACAAAAAATCAACCAAGATGGACTCAAGAATCACTTGATTCGAAGTCCGGATGGCAAAGATATCAAGTCTTGAAGCCAAAGGACGGAAAACCCGATCCCGGTTCGAACCAAAAATTGACATTACTTCACTAAAACTTGAATATCTTGAGTTACAAGTATAATATGAAGCTGAAATTTGTACCATTGGAAAGATTATTTCGACGTGGTCAATTTAGACTCAAGAACGGACCAATTCGGAGTTAAAACAAAGGAGATACGATAATCCGAAATCGGAGGTGCAGTGCTGAACCAAGACATACACACACACACACACGTGAATAGTACCACGAGCGGTCATGAAAGGGCTATGAGCGCTTGTATAGCACACGCCCTAGGGACAAAACCTACTGCCCCATTTACGAGCGCTCGTACCCCCTTGGAGCACTCGTTCTGCTATAGGCTGCACTTGAAATGCCAACTTAAATGCAATTTTGAGGACTTTCTGGGCCTTTTTGAAAAAAACACAAAGAAGAAACCCCCATCAAAATCATGTTTTCTAGCAGATAATATAGACGAAAACAAAAAAAAACTACTATGAAATGTCTAGAATGCCCCTAAATCAAATTTGGCTCAAAACGGCGAAAATGCAACTTTGCAGCAAGCATGCATTTGACCCCAAATGCACTTCTAAGCTGAAACGAATATGCATGCACGTGTAATAAGTGATTTTGAGCACGCGGGAATGGTCCGCGACTCCCGAAAATGGCCGATGCAAAATCCGACCCCTCGACGGCCAAAAAGGCGAAAATGAACTTAAAATGAAAATTTTGAAAACCAAAATTAACAAATGATTAAAAATTACCATTTGGCCCTTGGCCACACTTCATGCATATGAAATAGGTCCTAGTGGATGTGCCGTAACACACGTTACGCCACCCGATTTGAAAATGAACCTTTAAAGGCTTAAATTATACTATTTAGCCCCAAAAATGCAATATGTGAAACAAGAATACAAAAGTGGAAACAAAATGGTGTTTGGCCCTTGGCCACACCTCATACATGGTAAATGAATGGCAAATACTAAATTTCATACACAATGCACGCTCCAGTGCAAAAATGACATGTTAATACCCTAATTTTCATACTTTTCTCATTAAGGGCAGAATTCTACATTTTTCAATATACATGGATTTCAAATGAAGTTTGGCCATTGGCCATATATCATATACACGAAATGAATATCAAAAAGTGTGCTGAGGCACACGTTACAAGTCTCAAGGCAAAAATAATATTTTTGACCTAACTATGAATTACAACTTTAAAAGTAAAAATCAAACATGCTAACATTTGCATGTGAACTAGAATGCATTTAAAGAAACTTCAAATCTCCAAGCCACCAAAGGCTAGTGCAAATCTCCGAAGCTTGAATCATGTACTTGATCAAAACCCCTACTAACTTCGAAGTGAGTAAATAAGTTTACTCGTAGAGAATGAGCATGCATTGGCTCGATTTCTTTAGAGATTTTTAGACTGACATGAAATAATTCAAAAGGATCATGCCACCTAATGTCTACGTCAAGATGAGACACAGGGATCATCCTAAGCTACCATAGAGCAACGTTAACAAGAATCATGATATACATACATTTATGAAACGAATCAAGGTTGGGATAATCCAAGGAACACGACAAGAAGATACTAGAATTCAAAGATCAAATTGTCAAGGCAATTTACATGATTGGAACATTCCAATTTAATAAAACAAGAAGTGTACATGGATATTAGTTAACAAAAATTACATTATCCATGCAATTAACATGATTGGAGCATTCTAATTAGCACGATAGGAGTAATACACGAAATCAAGAATAAGGCATAATATCTATGAAATGAAACAAAGATGGAACATTCCATGAAACATGAAGAGAGTTATACATGAAATCAAGAACAAGGCATAATATCTATGCAAGTAAACAAGATTGGAGCATTTCACATACACGACAAGTTTAAATCTTCAAGGAATAGCAACTTGAAATTTAAAGAGTCAAATCAACCAATGTGGAAAACTCAGATATCGCCCGGATTAAAACCGTACTCTTGAGATTACTTTAGGGCTACTAACCCATGGGTACCTTTCCCCTAATGCGCACTATAATTGTAGAGGGACATTCCCCCGTACTAGAACCAAATCCTAGCCATGTCAATTCTTGATTGATATCCCAAGTTCCAAAATCAACAAGTTGTGCAAATCAAGATAGTATCAAGATACAAGTAAATGCATTAACCACGTTTCATGCACAACCAAGATTTTGCAACACACAAGTCATGCCCTAAGTTCTCAACTACAATGGCATGTGAAATGTCAAGAATTCAAAGTATGTATCTATATAGATCAAAACCAAGATGTATAGCACAAGTATAAGATACATGATTCAATTACTTATTAAACAACATATGAGTAATTTAAATCATTCCAAGACAATCATACTAGTTCATTAACTACCTTAATGAGATTAAGATACAAGGGATACAAGTGTAACAAGGATTCAAAATCAAGGTACGATTAACTCGATGGAAGCATGAATGGAAATTTAATCAACTTAAGGGATTAAATTGTCAAAGTTACAAGGCAAGTCCAATTATTCTACGAACAAGTTATGTCAAGGGTCATGTCAAAGACAAGTTCAATATCAAGTAAGAAACTTAATCATGCTTTTAGAACCATTGAATGGATTTTAATTAATTCCTTTAATTAAAATCTCTAAATTTTGAAACTTATCCAATTAATCTCAAATTAATGTATGTTATTAAACATGTCAATACTTGATTTAAGAACACGATACAAGTACATTTCATGCAAGGTACGGTCATGAGTATTAAACTCTAATACTAGAAAAATAATAAATGAAAGATTTCAAAACCTAATCAAATATTCTAGATTAAATATATGTGAAACCATATGGCATGCATATCAATAAAATGAAGCCGAAAATCCAATGGAGTGAATAGTACACTCGAAATAAATTAAGTAATCAAATTAATTAAATATTACTAGATTTCAAAACACTTTCGATTTCTCTCAAATTCACCTATGTTGGAGAGCATGCTAGGGCCTAATATAATATGCTAATACGTATTGATTTCAAGCTAGTTAAGGCCACATGAATTAATATTTTATTCAAGTTAAATATTAAATAAAATTTTTGTTACTTGTCTAAATGATCTAGATTTAATATATGTTAATGATCATGTCACAGGGTCATTTACTATCCTACATGTTTAAACAAAGCTATGAGCAACTGGGAAAATTAAATCTTACACAAAGAAATAATTAATTAAAAATTCTAGATTTGATATCCAAGCATGTAAACAAGTAGTATAAGCATCCATAGCATGTAATATGACAAGAAAATAAATTAAAACACCCCCTATCTCAATTTGAGATGAAAATCTCAAAAGCTCACCGAAATAAAAGTGCTCCGAATCCGACGATACTGAAGGGTTTTGTCGGGGACAACACGATGAACAAGAAGCCCTATAAAAATCACAACTTGACTTCAAACCCGAACTCAAAATTTGGCCAAAAACGGGTTCTAATAAAGGTGAAAGGTAGAGCACGTTAAGCGGAATGTTAAACGTTAAGGCCAAAGACTTTTTGCTAAGGAAAAATGGACCAAAAGAGGAGAGAGAAGGTGGCAGCCATGGCTGCCATGGAATCTAGCCAAGAGAGGGGAAGAAGATGGTCAAATCCAATTTTTTGACTTAAGACCCCATATTTATAGAAAAACCCTAAAAGCGCCCTAAAGGGGTCCCGTTGGGTCCGGAAAAGTGGATTTTGAGCAGACGCACTCAAACGGCAAAACTCCGTGAACGAAAGAGATTCAAAATGAGAGAATATGAACAATGGAAGAAACGGCGTCAAAAACTGAGTCTCGAGCATAGAGATATGCCCCGAACAAGTTCAGCAGCAACTGGGGTCAGAAACTCTGAAACTGGAGAAAACTGACTGGAATGGAATTCTGAGAGTACACAACTTGATGAAATGTGAAAATGAATCCTATACGAGGATCTAAGCTCCAGACGAGGTATTTTTGCAATAATTTTCGTTAATTGCACAATAACTCCTCTAAAAAGTGAAAACTGCACTAATGGCCCAGAATGAAAATATCTTCCAAAAATATTTTCTTAAAAACCCCTGAAATAAAATATCTATGAAAAACACTCATAAATATTTTCTTGCAAAAGTAAAGATACGTATTACTTGGAAACCACTTAGGATGAAGGCACGTAAAGTCAAAAACTAACTCCGAGTATGAAAAGTGAGATTGTGCCAAAAACTGGCAAACGGGGAAAAGACAGAACGGGGAAAAGACAGAACAGGGAAAAGGGTGGAATAGGGAAAAGGACAAAAAGTGAATAGTGTCCGAAGAGTGTAAATGTGGAAATGACTCGGTCCTCAAAGGAAGTTGTTAATTTGTACGAAAGAGTCTTAGAAACCATTTCCAAGCACTCGAGATGGCACTAAGCAACGAGAAACAGAGCTTAGAAAGGAAAATTAAACGGAAAAAATTTATCCGTAAAATTTCAGGAAAAAGGAAAAGAAAGTAAATGACCGGGTCATTACAAATACAAAATAAATATAAGTAATAATGATGCAAATATTGAAAATATAACCCTCTAACTATTAATTACATAATTACCCAAAGTGACGGTCTATGGATTCCAAAGAATCCGCCGAACAAATCAAAGTAATTACCAATTAATAAAAGAGTCTATAATTCTCTCATGGTTAAGAGTCAAATGCCATGACAATGATAGGGAGCAATTGCATACGACGGCTCTTGCAATATATCTCAACCTAACGCGGATCCAGTTCAAGTCGTAATTAATAATGAGTCCATCCATAATTACTGTCTATGAACTATTTATCATTACTATTTATATTCATGTATTGATCGACATCACATACATATATATAAATATTTCTTGTAATCAACTGGACACTATCAATTCAATAATGAATCGAAATATAATACATTGAATTCACCAATTATATAAATCATAAATATTTCAGATATGTCAGTAACATATGTTACTATAATCCAAATAGAAATTTGCTATGCCAGGGCATATAAATCCCAACAGCTCCCACTTGCCCTCATAGCCAATTCGAATTGCTTCTAACTCCAATGTTATCCAGGTAATGATCAAAACCATTGATCGATAACACCTTTGTTGATGGATCAACAAAGTTGTGTTCCAATGTAATATTCTAGCCACGAGTACATTTTCTTGCCGAACAATATCATGTAGGATATGATACTTCCTCTCAATGTACCTTATTCCTCTATGGAACCTTGGGTCATAGGTTTAGACTACTTCTGCACTATTGTCACAATATAGCTCGATAGGCAGGCCAGTATGCTCCACAACCTTTAAATCAATGAGATCAAACCAAAAGGCTTTCTTTGCTGCCTTTAAGGTTGCAATGTACTCCACCTTTAGGTTTGAGTTAGTAGTTGAAATCTGTTTAACAATCTGCCAACTGATTTCCCTTCCATTGAATGAACATACACTAAGTTATGGACCTTATAATATCTACATCTGATTAAAAATCAGAACTAGCATACCCAACTAGGACCACATCATCACATTCATAAATGAGTATGAGATCATTAGTTCTCCTAATGTACTTTATGCTATTTTTCACAACTGATCAGTTATCAAGTCCAGGATTGGACTGATATCTACTAACTATCCCTACAATGTAGCGAATGTCTTGTTTAGTATAGACCATGGCATTTATGAGACTCCCACATGCCAAAGCATATTATTCCAATCTCATTTGCTCAATCTCCTCTACTAGTCTTGGAAAACTACTTACTAAAGAGAGCAATCCATGTCAATAAAGCAAGAACTCATTGTTTGAGTTTTACATACCAAACTTGATCAAAACTTTATCAATGTAGGATTATTAAGATAAGCCTATTTTCCTTTTAACATGATCTTGCAAAAGCTTTATCCTAGGAGTATAGCTTACATCTTGAAGATCCTTCATTTCAAAGTAATTGAACAACTACCTTTTTACTGATGATAAACTTTCTATGTCATTCTAAATGAGTAGGATGTCATTAATAAATATAGAATTAGAAAAATAATGACATTACCCTGTACACATATGGTTTATTCACTAAAAAATCTTATGGTATTCTTTTGTAGAGTAACTTGGTTTCCATAGGTATCACCCTACTAGAAAGTTCTATAAGATCCCAGATTTTATTAGAATACATAGATTCCAACTCTGATTTCACAGCAACTTGCCAAAACTATTCGTATCCATATCGGTTCACGATTCCGTGTATCTTATTGGGTCCAACTAATGTTTAACAAGGATGTCCATAACGGTCTCACCTAAAAACATGATTTTGTCGGATTGGATGATAATCCTTCCACTACATCAATGTATCGATACGGGAATATGTGTACTAGATGATACCGACGCATCAATAGGGAATTCATATATAATTCTTAATCTCTATAATAAGTGTGTTCATATGTGGTACATCTGGTACTCATACCATATTCTCTAACACAATGCTACTAGGTATATGATTTATAATACGATCCTCCGATAGATAAACAGTGAGTGTAAACAATTAACTTTTATTATTAAGATGATAAAATAATCCGTCCCAGTGCCTTTAGAGTAGCCATCAAATCAATTATACTTGTGATCTGCTTCCAACTTGCTTGTCCATATCAAGCGCACATGTGCAAGACTACCCCATATGTACATGTGATTCTGTAATGACCCTGGATTTTTTAACCCAGTGTGTCCTGTGATGACCCGAACTGGATCCAAGATGCGGAAGCAAAAGAAGCAAAATGGTCTCAAGAGATGTACGCCATCCCTAGGCACCACGATGACTCCCTATGAAGTCACGGAATTCAAATGAATAAAGTGCGGAAGCAAGACAAAGACAAGTACTTAGAGATGTACGTCATCCCTGGGGTGCAAGAATGGACTCTCAAAGAGTTTCGAGACTCAATGGTAACAAAATGATAAGAAGGGCATCAAAACCCTACAAGAGAAGAGCGGGTAAAATGGTCATTTTACCCCAAGAGGAAGGAATTTAACTTTCAACAAGTCAAATTATATCTAAAACATTCTAAAACATCCTTTGGTAACTTCACATGAAGTACCAAGGTCAAAGAAAGTGAAATCCCAGATGAACCCTATCCCAGTTCAAACCAAATCCGACACCCTCTCACTAAAACAAGGATGTCTTAAGCTAGGAGAAAGTTCTAAAACTAAAACTGGTACCATTGGAAATAAAATGAAAAATTAATGAAGTTAGAATCAAGAATCACTTGATTCGGAGTCCGGACAGAAAAGATATCAAGTTTTGAAGTCGAAGGAAGGGAAACCCTATCTCGGTTCGAACCAAATTCTGACACTACCTTACTCAAACTTGAATATCTTAAGCTACAAGAGGAATCTGAAGCTCTAATTGGAACCATTGCCAAGCTCGTTTCGACGCGGTCAATTTAGACTCAAGAATGGACCAATTCGGAGTTAAAACGAGTGAGATATGGCCCGTTGAAAAAAAATGTCTGCAGTAGAAACAGTGTTCGCGGGTGCCCGCCAAAGAACCGCGGGGGCCCGCCAAATAAGGCAGATTCTCGCAGGCGCCCACCAAAACACTACGGGGGCCCGCCAAATGAGGCAGAGGGGTGGTCTGGAACCTTAAAAATTACAGGAATAGTGTTTTTAGTAGAAAATTGAGGTTGGGGCATGGTTTTTGAGGTCAAGATGACATTTTTGGGAAAAACACGAAGAAGAAACTCCCCCTAAAATCACATTTTTTATGTGACAGAGTTGAGAACGAAATGTATTTGTCAAGGTAAAATCCCCAAAATGCCCTTGCATCAGATTTGTAATTAAAATGTTGAAAAGTGTCCAAAGGAAGTGCATTTCATAAAATGGTGTGAATTGTGCCTAAGTGAGCATGCACGCAAACGTATTATATCTATTTAGACATGCGCCAATGGTTCACAGCCTCCGTAAACACTCAATGCAAAAGGTGACCCTCCAAAACCTCCATTTCACAATAATTTGTCTAAACACATAAAATATGGTGACTAAGAGCATATGCAAAATTTGGAAAGGTGTTTGGCCCTTGGCCACACCTCGAATAAAGTAAATAGACCTCAAATGAAAACTCATAACCTAAAAATACCTCCCAATGCAAAAATGATACCTAAAAACCTTATGTTTCTCAGTTATCCCCTTTAAAAGCAATTTTCCATGAAAAATGCATAAAGCTGAATCTCAATATAAATTGGCTCTTGGCCACTTATTACACATTCAAAATAAGTAACAAAAGGTGCACTTAAGTGCACATTACATGACTTGAACAATAAACACAAGTTTTTGACATAGTAAGCAAAATGGAACAAGATATGTTAACATGTGCATATTCTAACATAGTAAAAAAAATACTCCAAGTAGTCTAGCAAATCTAAGATTGTTGTGCACCCCACATTATGGCTTCTTTACCTGAAAAATACCCAGTAACTTAGGAGTGAGTAAACAAGTTTACTCGTAGGGAATGCATGGGTTTATCTTTGTACCATGTTACAATCCAATACTATTTAATCTATGCTATCAAGTGACAATAGAACTTTCAACATAACACAATGAGATATAATTTCACAAAGTTGACAACTTGGAATTTAAATGCGAAATCAAACCAAAGTGGATACTTGGATGTCACGCCGGATCAAACCGACAATGTGGCTACTTTAGGGTTACTAGCCCATGGGTAATCTCCCTATGTGCGCACTATACTATATAGAGGGACAATCCTCCGTACTAGAACCAAGTCCTAGCCATAGCCAAACATCGACATCCCCAAGTTTCCAAAATTAACAAATTGTGCAATAACGTATATATATCAACATGTATATACAAGATATCAACTATTTACCAAGCACAATCTAATTTTGGAAACTTATACAATACATACTCAAAGTCTACAACTACTATGGCATGAAAGATGTCAAATACAAAGTGTACAATTCCTTACACATAGCAACAATATATTCAATAAGGAAAAACATATTCTCATGAATATAGAAGTAACAACTATGTTATCCAATGCTCAAAAGTAATCCAGTGAACATACACCAAATCCAAATCCATGATTTGAATATAAAAATAACTTCCAAAATGAAATTAAATCCATGGAGTAATAAAGTAGAATTTAATTAAATATAAATAGTTAAATTCTCTAAATTCCAAGTTAACCCCAAATAACCTCAATTTAATATATATTGAAGGACATGTCATGGTCATCACATATATAACATCAAATGACAAGTTAAGTGATTAAAACACTTAAGACAAAATTAATCAAACTAATTAATTAATTCCCTCTAAATTTTTAAACAATTCCAAATGCCCTCAATTTAATCTATATTAGAGAACATGCCAAGGCCTATCCAAATATCACATTACATCATGATTTCATGTTTGCTATCACCATGTGAATTAAACTTTCACAAAATATAAATATTAAATAAATTTTGCAATTCTTATCCAAATGCCCCAAATTTAATATATGTTGTAGTACATGTCATGGTTATTATATAAATCACTTCAAAACTTGATTTAAGTCATAGGAGCATATAAATAAAAATTAATTAAATTAATTCATTAAGTCCTCTAGTTTTTAAAACAACTATAAATGACCTCAAATTAACATAAGTTATGAATCAAGCCATGGTCATGTTATTTATCAAGTTTAAAGTGAATTACATACCAGTTACAATTAATCATTTATTTCTCATTTTAATACAAAAAAAACATATAACTTAGATATCACTATAGGAACAAATAAAATCACTTGGAAGATAAATGATAACACCCCCTACCTCACTAGAGAAGTGTCTCTCTAGAATCCAAGGCAAATCAACACAAAATGGCAAACCCTTCAAGAGTTATGTAGAGGAGGATGAGGGGAACAAAAAGTGTTCCAAGTTTCATGGTCTAAGGTGAGTGGAAGGCCATAAAAAATCAAGGTCAAGGCCAAAGGTTTCAAGCTCCATCCATGGAGGCTAGGATTTTTGGTGAGGAAGGAATGAAATAATGTGAAAATGTGTGAGTGGAGGAAATAGAAATCCTCCACTCACTATGTGCTCTTACACCATGGTCAACACACACTAGTTTGGTCAATTGCTCAAAAACCCTTCTTTAAAACCATAATCCCAAAGTGGCCCAAATGTAATTTGCAAGACTAAATTGTGAGCCTACGCTTGTCACAAATCCAAGGCTCCATCCTAGGCTTAATCTCAAACCTACACTTGTTAACCATCCAAGCCAACAAGTGCACCAATCCTAGGCCAACAAGTGGTTAAATCTCCACCCTCCACATGTCCTCATCCAAGGCCTCAAAGTGTTTCCACACACATGTCAACAAGTGGACCAATGAGAATGTGACACTTGTCACACTTTCCGAAAATTGCAAAAAGGTCCTCTTTGAAAATATATTCCAAATTAAATTTCAAAATGGTCCCTAAGATGAAAAATAAGTACTTTACAGTAATTACACAAAAACCCCAAAAGTTTAAAAAATTACAAAAAGGTTATGCAGTTATACCCTTTATAAGAAAAGTAAACACTTAGCATGCTTTTCTACAAAAGTGAAAATACACATAGCATAGTATTTAAATATCATGGATGCATGCAAAACCGGAGTCAAATCCTAACACGAAAAGCGAGGTTATGCCAACAAAGTGACAACCGAGAAAAAGACGAAAGGTGAATAGTGTCACAAAAGTGAAAATGTGAAAATGACTCGATTTTCAAAGGAAGTCATCAATCCACGGAAAAGAGTCTTGAAAACCATTCCCGAGCACTCAAAGTGACACTAAGTGACGAGAAACCGAACTCAGAAAGGAAAAGATCAATGAAAAAAAAAAAAAAAAATATCCGTAAAAATCTGAGAAAAGGAAAGGAAAGAAAATGACCGGGTCATTACAACTTTCCCACCTAAAAAGGGATTTCGTCCCCAAAATCCTGCCCCAACAAAATAAAAGGCGGAACCAGAATAACTACGGAGTACATTTCCGAGTATTCCACTCAACATGCTACAAAAGCAACCCCAAAACTGGAAGACAAAGTACAAACCAATGTCATTCGCACCCATGTACGCACGACAAGATAACCTCTCAAAAGAAAAGTGACCACTCGGCCACACAAAAAGTCAAAACTCACACACAGAACTCAAGGACAAACAAAGGAACGGAAGACCACAACCGTAAAAATCCCTCCTGACGAACTATCATACGGATCTGAAAACAATCACCAAAAGAACTCCAAAATTACCACGTATCAAATCAAGGCACCGAACAAGGACAACATGGCATATGAATTACGACCAGGACCCGCCCACGATGTATTCAAATGTGTGGTAGCAATGACAGTACCTAGTACCCGCCCACGCTTACTCGCCAGTAAGGTAGCATCGACAGCAACTAGCATTCGCCCACAACACATAATTTTATACGGTAGCATGACAGTATAAGGCACTAATTCATAACCTTCCCCCACTAGGTCTACTTATGAAACCTCTCGATACAAATGACATCAATGACAAAAATGATCAATACTAAAAGCACCACGGAGGCCAGACATTTTGTGAGAGTTGAGATATGGTCCAAAGACGTCCGGCTGGACCATCCTGGCCAATCCCAAACTCTGACAACAATGCCATAGGTACCGCTACGCTTGAGGCCTTAAATCCTCAATACAACAAAGCTGACAACTCCAATGTTTCAAAATACTTCCATAACAACATCAATCAAGAGTCCCAATCCTGAAAACAAGTCAAAACATCTAGAAACCAAAATGAATCTCATTACAAGACATTTCATCGAAAGTCCTACATATTTCCCTGAAACAGATCAACTACAAGACTACACCGAAGTCAAACATCGGATTCACATCCCTATCACGGATAACTAGATCCTCGAAACACAAGTCCACCAAGTGACACACATAGTAAAATTCTAACAACAATCAAAATCACAAAATGAGTCTCTCAAAATCGTACTTGGCCACACCAAGTTAAGTCAAAATTCCTCAATTTCCATCCATAAACAATCACTGGAACTACGATTCCTCAAAACTATACCTAGTCACAACTAGGATGAGACGACTCCACAAACAAGCCATATCCAACAACGATCCTTCAAAACTCCTCCTAAGAGTCAACCACATCAAGATTTCCAAAACTGAAACAAGTCTCCAAAAGACATACTCAAAAGAGCATTGAGCTCACCTCACGAATCAAACAAATCCTCAATAATATAGACACAAGTCCCTGAAAAATGATCTCACACCAATCCACGCACTTTGAGCACCACAACCCGTCAACAACCACGGCAAAAACTCCCCAAGGGAAGACACGGAAGAAAGGGAACCACTAGTCCTAAGAAGGACAACACCACAACTCTGTCTCTGAAACGAAAGACACAAGGTCAAAGACTTTACCCCCTACATGGAAGTAAGTCGACCAAAATCAACCAAATCCTCACCAAGGACTTAAGACAATGATGGTGATCCCCATGGACCAGCCAACCCCAAGGCTGTGTACAACACAATGAAGAGAAGAGACTCACTCCTTGTGAAGTCCCTTACTCGAACCAAGAAAAGAGAAGAAACCTTACTCTCCCACAAATGTCAACACGACGAGTACGAAAGGGGAACATAAGGAAGAACTAAACATGGAAGTCATGGAATAACAAGAAAATGTAACTACCAAGAAGGTAAATCTACTCACATAAATAAAATCAAGGTCACATGCAGCACGTCTCCACGTAAGCACAAAATCATGTCACTAAAGTACAGTAACAACATGGCATCTCTAAGCATATAAATAAGGCATGCTAATGTCACACAACAAGAAAGCAATGTGGACACACTTCCATCTACTCATGCATCACAATATCATAATTTATACTACTAACATGGTAGTAAACAAAACTACAGAAGATAAAAATAATGCAATAATAAACCATATGGACATCGTGTCCTAAAATGTCTTGGTAAGAGGAAAGACCAGTCCTAACCATAAACTATCTCCAAAAACCCAATGCGACAACAACCTGTCTCAAAACAAACGTGAGCCCTTACCACAATGGTAAGACTCTCACAATCCAACTCTGAATCTAGAGGTGACACTACAAGTGACAGTAACAGTGCAATGCTCTTACTACCCGAAACATCAATCAATCGACTTGACCCCAAAAACATCATCACACAAGGAGAACTCAAAGAAAAAGGGCAACTATAGCCATACCAACAACAACCAAATCAATCACTACGACTGATCTCCAAAATAAACATCATTATCATCGTTTAAAAGGACAACGCCTATCACAACAAAACCAACACTGATTCCATCTGAACTTCACTTGTAGCTTGCCAGTACGGTAGTATGACAGTGCCATGCACTCGCCCACAACGTACCCGCCCACGAAAATTACAGTCTCAGAGGAACCTTCCAAGACAACCAAGGATCCCAAAAGGTCCAAAACCTAACCATGGCCTAAAATCAACAAATCCAGTACTACAGTTGTGCCTGATGGCTCACCCCACGAGAGCCTAAACAAAAGGTGTCTCTCTACCTACCTCAAAACCAACTCTAGGTCAACAACAACCTAAACTACAATACAACATGACTATAATCACCATCAACCTCAACTCGAGCCTCAATGACCAATCCCGTGTCATGCCAAATATGCAACACAGTTATGTATATGCGAATCTAATCTAGCATACATTATATGTCATGCTCTTTACATTAGAATAAAATTATGCTTAAACAAACGGTATACTACATATACCACATAAGCACATAAGTATATAAACATGTTATCATGAAGCATATAAACACATGGAGCATGGCAACATAGCATGATATGCACCAAAAACCCGTCGTCCAAGGTATTCAAACCTAGGAGCTTTGATACCACCTGTAACGACCCTGGATTTTTTAACCCAGTGTGTCCTATGATGACACAAATCGGATCCAAGATGTGGAAGCAAAAGAAGCAAAATGGCCTCAAGAGAGGAACGCCATCCCTAGGCACCACGATGACTCCCTATGAAGTCACGGAATTCAAATGAATAAAGTGCAGAAGCAAGACAAAGACAAGTCCTTAGAGATGTATGTCATCCCTAGGGCACAAGAATTGACTCTCAAAGAGTTTCGAGACTCAATGGAAACAAAATGATGAGAAGGGCATCAAAACCCTACAAGAGAAGAGCCGGGGGTAAAATGGTCATTTTACCCCAAGAGGAAGGAATTTAACTTTCAACAAGTCAAATTAGATCTAAAACATCCTAAAACATCCTTTGGTAACTTCACATGAAGTACCAAGGTCAAAGGAAGTGAAATCCCAGATGAACCCTATCCCGGTTCAAACCAAATCCGACACCCTCTCACTAAAATAAGGATGTCTTGAGCTAGGAGAAAGTTCTAAAACTAAAACTGGTACCATTGGAAATAAAATGAAAAATTAGTGAAGTTAGACTCAAGAATCACCTGATTCGGAGTCGGGACAGAAAAGATATCAAGTTCTAAAGTCGAAGGAAGGGAAACCCTATCCCGGTTTGAACCAAATTCTGACACTACCTTACTAAAACTTGAATATCTTAAGCTACAAGAGGAATCTGAAGCTCTAATTGGTACCATTGGAAATCTTATTTCGATGCGGTCAATTTAGACTCAAGAACGGACCAATTCGGAGTTAAAACGAGTGAGATATGGCCAGTTGGAAAAAAATGTCTAGAGTAGGAACAGTGTTTGCGGGCGCCCGCCAAAGACCCATGGGGGCCTGCCAAACATGGTAGATTCTCATGGGTGCCCACCAGAACACTACGGGGGCCCGCCAAATGAGGCAGAGGGGTGGTCTGAAATCTCAAAAATTGCAGGAACAGTGTTTTTAGCAGAAAGTTGAGGTTGGGGCGTGGTTTTTGAGGTCAAGAAGACATTTTTGGGAAAAATATGAAGAAGAAACTCCCCCTAAAATCACATTTTCTATGAGACGAAGTTGAGAACGAAATGTATTTGTTAAGGTAAAATTCCCAAAATGCCCTTGCATCAGATTTGTAATTAAAATGCTGAAAAGTGTCCAAAGGAAGTGCATTTCATAAAATGGTGTGAATTGTGCCTAAGTGAGCATGCACGCAAACGTATTATATCGATTTAGACATGCGCCAATGGTTCACGGCCTCCGTAAACACTCAATGCAAAAGGTGACCCTCCAAACCTCCATTTCACAATAATTTGTTTAAAAACATAAAATATGGTGACTAAGAGCATATGCAAAATTTGGAAAGGTGTTTGACCCTTGGCCACATCTCGAATAAAGTAAATAGACCTCAAATGAAAACTCATAACCTAAAAATACCTCCCAATGCAAAAATGATACCTTAAAACCTTAGGTTTCTCAATTGTCCCCTTTAAAAGCAATTTTCCATGAAAAATGCATAAAGGTGAATCTAAATATAAATTGGCTCTTGGCCACTTATTACACATTCAAAATAACTAACAAAAGGTGCACTTAAGTGCACATTACATGACTTGAATAATAAACATCAGTTTTTGATATAGTAAACAAAATGGAACAAGATATGCTAACATGTGCATATTCTAACATAGCAAAAAAAATACTCCAAGTAGTCTAACAAGTCTAAGATTGTTGTGCACCCCACATTATGGCTTCTTTACCTGAAAAACACCCAGTAACTTAGGGGTGAGTAAATAAGTTTACTCGTAGGGAATGCATGGGTTTATCTTTGTACTAAGTTACAATCCAATACCATTTAATTTATGCAATCAAGTGACAATAGAACTTTCAACATAACACAATGAGATATAATTTCACAAAGTTGACAACTTGGAATTTAAATGCGAAATCAAACCAAAGTGGATACTTAGACGTCATGCCGGATCAAACCGACAATGTGGTTACTTTAGGGTTACAAGCCCATGGGTAATCTCCCTATGTGCGCACTAGACTATATAGAGGGACAATCCCCCGTACTAGAACCAAGTCCTAGCCGTAACCAAACAACGACATCCCCAAGTTTCCAAAATCAACAAATTATGCAATAACGTATATATATCAAC
Organism: Cornus florida; assembly: GCF_030987335.1. Lineage (NCBI taxonomy): Eukaryota > Viridiplantae > Streptophyta > Magnoliopsida > Cornales > Cornaceae > Cornus > Cornus florida. The sequence goes on along the minus strand of NW_026775581.1, from coordinate 14,323,648 downwards.
ATGTATATACAAGATATCGACTATTTACTAAGCACAATCCAATTTTGGAAACTTATACAATACATGCTCAAAGTCTACAACTACTATGGCATGAAAGATGTCAAATACAAAGTGTGCAATTCCTTACACATAGCAACAATATATTCAATAAGGAAAAACATATTCTCATGAATATAGAAGTAACAACTATGTTATCCAATGCTCAAAAGTAATCAAGTGAACATACATCAAATCCAAATCCATGATTTGAATATAAAAACAACTTCCAAAATGAAATTAAATCCATGAAGTAATAAAGTAGAATTTAATTAAACATAAATAGTTAAATTCTCTAAATTCCAAGTTAACCCCAAATAACCTCAATTTAATATATATTGAAGGACATGTCATGGTCATCACATATATAACATCAAATGACAAGTTAAGTGATTAAAACACTTAAGACAAAATTAATCAAACTAATTAATTAATTCCCTCTAAATTTTTAAACAATTCCAAATACCCTCAATTTAATCTATGTTAGAGAACATGCCAAGGCCTATCCAAATATCACATTACATCATGATTTCATGCTTGCTATCACCATGTGAATTAAACTTTCACAAAATATAAATATTAAATAAGTTTTACAATTCTTATCCAAATGCCCCAAATTTAATATATGTTGTAGTACATGTCATGGTTATTATATAAATCACTTCAAAACTTGATTTAAGTCATAGGAGCATATAAATAAAAATTAATTAAATTAATTCATTAAGCCCTCTAGATTTTAAAACAACTCTAAATGACCTCAAATTAACATAAGTTATGAAGCAAGCCATGGTCATGTTATTTATCAAGTTTAAAGTGAATTACATACAAGTTACAATTAATCATTTATTTCTCATTTTAATACAAGACAAACATATAACTTAGATATCACTATAGGAACAAATAAAATCACTTGGAAGATAAATGATAACACCCCCTACCTCACTAGAGAAGTGTCTCTCTAGAATCCAAGGCAAATCAACACAAAATGGCAAACCCTTCAAGGATTATGTAGAGGAGGATGAGGGGAACAAAAAGTGTTCCAAGCTTCATGATCTAAGGTGAGTGGAAGGCCATCAAAAATCAAAGTCAAGGCCAAATGTTTCAAGCTCCATCCATAGAGGCTAGGATTTTTGGTGAGGAAGGAATGAAATAATGTGAAAATGTGTGAGTGGAGGAAATAGAAATCCTCCACTCACTATGTGCTCTTACACCATGGTCAACACACATTAGTTTGGTCAATTGCTCAAAAACCCTTCTTTAAAACCATAATCCCAAAGTGGCCCAAAAGTAATTTACAAGACTAAATTGTGAGCGTAGTACACTTGTCACAAATCCAAGGCTCCATCATAGGCTTAATCTCAAACCTACACTTGTTAACCATCCAAGCCAACAAGTGCACCAATCCTAGGCCAAGAAGTGGTTAAATTTTCACCCTCCACATGTCCTCATCCAAGGCCTCAAAGTGTTTCCACACACATGTCAACAAGTGGACCAATGAGAGTGTGACACTTGTCACATTTTTCATAAATTGCAAAAAGGTCCTCTTTGAAAATATCTTCCAAATTAAATTTTAAAATGATCCCTAAGACGAAAAATAATTACTTTACAGTAATTACACAAAACCCCAAAAGTTTAAAAAATTACAAAAAGGTTATGCACTTATACCCTTTACAAGAAAGTAAACACTTAGCATGCTTTTCTACAAAAGTGAAAATACACATAGCATGGTATTTAAATATCATGGATGCATGTAAAACCGGAGTCAAATCCTAACACGAAAAGCGAGGTTATGCCAACAAAGTGACAACCGAGAAAAAGACGAAAGGTGAATAGTGTCACAAAAGTGAAAATGTGAAAATGACTCGGTCCTCAACGGAAGTCGTCAATTCACGGAAAAGAGTCTCGGAAACCATCCCCGAGCACTCAAGGTGACACTAAGTGACGAGAAACCGAACTCAGAAAGGAAAAGATCAACGGAAAAAAAAATAAAAATAAAAATATCCGTGAAAATCTGAAAAAAGGAAAGGAAAGAAAATTATCGGGTCATTACAGATTCGAACTAAGAATTAGTAAAAAACACAATTCAAAAAGTATCCTTGAGATAGACTAAGATGGAATGTAGTTCATAATGTGCAGCGATATCGTTAAGGCTAAACTCTAAAATGAAAGAGATAATGTAACATAACTGATCATAGATCTAACCATGTTAAGCAGAATTCTGTTATTCCTATTTGATACCTCAATTCATTAAGCGTCAATTGCGGAAAACTGGTACACAACATCCTCATTGACCATATAGTCTTTGCACTATCTCAAGAAATACTCATATCCACGATTAGATCGAAGTGTTTTGATAAGTTTACCTAATCTGTGCTCCACATCAGTCTTGACACTTTTGGAATATACCAAAAGTTTAAGACTTGTGTCGCATCAGGTAAATTTATCCAAAATGTGAGTAATCTTGCTTAGATGTTCATAAGACCACATGTGTCAGTGTGTACCGACTCCAATTGTTCTTTATGTCTATTTCATTTGCCTGATTAAAGCCCTTAGGGTTATCTATCCTTCAATACAAGATTCACAAATTGGTTTAGCCTCCCCTGCCTCACTAGGTAATAAACCTTCTTTGACTAATCTTTGAATCTATTTTGACTGATTATAACCCAATAATAGACACTAAAAATACAATGAGTCAGGAGTAACAAATATTCTTTTAACATTCAATCTAGAAGATGCAACATTAATTTATATATCCTACAAACGTTAAGAGTTGGTGGTTATAGTATATTAACCATCTTTCAATGCACCAGAAGTAATCGCATATCTAATCAATTTTATAAAAACAATTTTATCAAAAGTAACAACTCAGTTTTTTATAAACCAAAAGTGAAACAAGAATGAGATTGCGTTTAACATATGTGCATAAAGATAGTTATCTAATACTAATATCCTCATACTCTATAATTTTAGATGTAATACTCCCACTGACTTAGCTTCAACCTTGGCATCAGGTCAAAAGACAAATATATATCCATATCATCAAGACTTATGAATTCTTGAAATCCTTACAATGAATTGCAAACATGTTTAATAACTCCAGAATCTATCCATCAGGAATTAATATATACAACCACATAACATGGCTCAATGATTAAATATACATTTTCTTATGCCACGTCATTGCTTTAGACAGTTCGTTCCTTGAATGTCTTAGTTGGCCGTAAAAGAAACAATTTCCTTCGCCCTCAACATACACTGTTTATATCCTTTTATCTTTTGGATCCCCATGTTTTGTTCTAGCCTAGTCCTATTGTCATCCTTCTTATTTTCCTTTGCCCTTCCACTTGGGCCTAGAATAAGATGGTATAGACTAGGTTAGATTGATAGGAACGCCTATACTTTTGATTATCCCTTCAAATGTTACCAATTCTATAAGAATATCGGCGAGTGTAAACTCAAACTGGATCCTTATTTAGTTTACTCTAAAAGAGCCGAACGAGTTTGATAATAAGACAATAATCATGTCAACTTGAAGCTTACCACTCAAGTTAGCCATATTGATCTCCAGTTCATTTTAAATAATAAATAATCATTTTCAAAATATAATCTCTTACTGGAGTTTCTTAGGCTATCTTGATGGTATTCAAGACTGACATAGTACTTAGGTATATGCTTTATCCAATCTCACCAAAACATCTCTTTGAGATTTAACATTATGCTTGAAGCAAATAAAATAATACAAATATTAGCTTTGGAACGTATTCGAGATAAACTCTATAATGTCGTACCAAACCATATCATTTGACTTATTTCACTTATTAAAAGTATTAATGTTTTCTTGGGTATCTTAAAGTAAAAGAATTAAGTACAGGAGTAGTAAATACATTTTGTACCCTTACGTTGTGAGTAAAATATCTAAGTTCCTTTTTCAATCTATATAAATGAGGTCAAGTTACAATGAATATGATAGCAAGCAGATTAAATGGATTAGACATAATTAATCTGAATATAAATAAATTCATACAATATGTAAGGTGAATTATTAATACTATCATGCATATTTAAAATTAAAATGAGTTTGTCAACCACATAGTATAATAAAACTCAATAGAATAAGAGTTCATTATCACTATTGGTGAACAATCTCTTTTAATTAATGCGGGTCCCTCAACTTCGTAGCATAATAAATTACACAATCAATACGTCAATAATTTATCTTGATGGAGGAGTTCTTTATTACTATTATTAAGATTCGTTTGATATTAGGCGAGCACTTCCATTAAAATAATAATATGTGAGTCCCTTAACCACTTTGCATGAAAAATCGGATAACCAATACGCCAATAACTTATTCGGTTGGCGAAGTTCATTATTACTATTGGCGGGCAAATCTTATCATTTCCATATCTCTTAAGACAATGCCTTATCTATATATATGAAATGATTCCCGATTATGTTTACCCTTTCTAAAATCACCTAATGTAGACCACTCCGTTAGGGAGCTAACACTATTGATTTTAGATTGAGTGTATAACGTTATTAATACTCCAATGAAAAATAAAAAATTAAATATCTTGTCATTATAATCTAGACTCTTTAAATCATGCATAGGGCTTTATTTTTAAAGATCTAATTATAATGAATATTTAATATTATTATTTTTATGAGACAACCATTCTTGCAATTTTTAGACTCTTCAAATCATGCATTGAGCCTTATTTTTGAAGATCTAATTACAATAGTTATAATAACGAAGGCCATGGGGTAATGTATAAAAATCCCCGCTCCCACTTAATTTTTAATAATTTATAATTAGGGTTTTTTATTTATTCAAATATATGATATGATGCATGCCAAACGCCTTAATTTTAATCCAATTAAATTTAGAAAATATTTGGACTTTAAATGATTCACTAATATTTAATTTGAGGCACACTTATTTTAAAATAAAATAATTTTTCAAAAATAATTTTCCATTTTCCCTTAAGTGCTCTTTAATTAATTAGTAATCAAATCCAATTAATTTTCATAATTTAATTAATATAAATCAAGTCATTTAAATAAATATCATGGATCCAATGCATGAATAATAATAAATTAACAATTATCTATTCTATGCATTTCATACATCACATAAATAAATAAATGACAGACAAAAAAAAAAAAAAATCAATAAAATGGCCAATGGATTTAGCTTTTAACATTTAAATGCTATAAATACTAAGTGCTATAATTATTACACCCCATTAAACTCTCATTATCTTTAAATAATAGAGAATAATGTTAAAATCCACTTTGGGGCAACAATTCACCCTTTAGTGAGCAAAAGCAGTACAAAATAATCCTAAAAATAAGCCTGGAGGTCCACCGAAAGGTCCTGTGAACTTACAGGAGCCAAGAACCAGCCCTGACGTGCATACACGTGCCACCACGCGTGCCCACGTGCCCCACACACTCACGCAAGTGCCAAGTGACGCGCTACCACGCGCCTAAGGGCACTGGAATAACTAGCACGTGTTCCTCACGTGCTGGGCTCATTGGGTGTGCATGGTGCGCACTGTGAGCTCGCCGCACCAGATTTTCTCTCCGCTTCGATCTTCATCATATGGCTCTTGGTGCGCGCGCATGTGGAGTGCGCTGCACCAGATCAGCCGCCTAACTCCGGCTGTGCCCTTGCTGGCGGCGGCGCTCCGGCTGCCGGAAAAACGTCGGAAATTCTAAAAAAAATTTTAAAAATTTTCAGAAAATTAAATTAAGCCTAAAATATTCCAAAAAATTCCTGAAGCCTAATTTAACCCTTTTGGACCTTCTTGAAGCTTCATAGTATCATTTGATAAAGATTACATGGCTTTAAAAAATATTTACACTTGAAATACAATGAAAAAAAATTAAATTACATCATTGAACTTTCAAATGACTAAATCAAAGCCTTAATTACATTCATCCAAAGATAAAATTACATCAAATTAACCTATAAGCTTCATCTATGGCCCAAACATACATCAACATCATTCAATCACAAATATATATATATATCATGATCATATATAAATATATACATATGCATATAATAAATTTGGATCCATGAATAATGATTTTCTTCAATAAAAATATGAACTCTATACATGAATCAAATCTAGCTCTGATACCACTATTGGGGAAACGAAAGTTTTTAAAAAACTTTATGAGGATTTTTCAAATAAAGATTTTGATTTATGTGTAGAGACAAGTTTTATGCATGAAGAACATGATAATACATTCAATTAAAGATTAAAAAAAAAAACCTTACATTAAAGGTTTGAGTAAACCTTTAAATCTTTTCTCTAAAGTGAATGTTCTCACTTATTGTATATCCCTTTGTTACATGCTTTCTCCTTAAATTTCCATCTTCTTGGTAATGGCTTTACCTTTAGGAATCACTCATAAGCCTCCATGAATGCCTTTGGAAAATTAGGCTTGTGGGAGCCTCCATTAGATAAGAACATTAACCCTAAAAATCTAGAGAGAGAAAATATTTTCTTGTCCTCTCAAAATCTCACCTAAAATATACATATACCCATGTATATATAGGCAAAATAAAGATAAAGAAAGTAAACAATAAATCATTCTCAATCTCTAATTCACATATCTCAAATCTAATAGGATTCCAATATCAAGTTGGGCTACGAGTGAGAATTCTTTGGGCTTATTATTTTATTGGTTACAATGAATTAATAATTGGCCCGATCCATGGACCCAATTAAATTAATTCATTAATTAATTTCTAGTCAACTAAAAGAAATTAATTGAACTCCAATTAAATAATAAATAACCTCCAAGTCAATGTTGTACTTTGATCCCTCTATGCATAATTAGTTATCGGATAAATAAAGCCATCAATCTGATTACTTAATTAATATATTTATTTTGGTACCTTTAATTATTTTCGGCTCAATCACAATAAAACATTTGTTTGACAAAAATAATAATTTACTAAATAAATATAGAAAAAACATTTTGTCTAAAACATAGGAAGGTTTTCGAATTTACTTTGTAATCAACCATAATCAATACAAAATAAATATAAGTACCAATGATGCAAATATTGAAAATATAACCCTTTAACTATTAATTACATAATTACTCAAAGTACCGGTCTATGGATTCCGAAGAATCCGCCGAGTAAATCAAAATAATTACTAATTAATAAAAGAGTCCATACTTCTCTCATTCTTAAGACTCAAATGCCATGACAGTGATAGGGAGCAATTGCATACGACGGCTCTCGCAATATATCTCAACCTAACGTAGATCCAGTTCAACTCTTAATTAATAATGAGTCAATCCATAATTACCGACGATGAACTATTTATGATTACTATTTATATTCATATATTGATCGCTATTACGTACATATATATAAATATCTCTTGTAATCAATTGGATACTATCAATTCAATAATGAATCGAAACATAATATATTGAACTCACCAATTATATAAATCATAAATATTTCAGATATGTCAGGAACATATGTTACTATAATCCAAATAGAAATTTACTATGTCAGGGTATATAAATCCCAACATTGCCATGTGTGTGTTTCTAAATAAGAGACCAAAACTAGAAATGCTAAATTGGCGTTTCCAATTGTTTTTGCATTATAGCAACAACACTATAGCGATGAACACAAAAAATAAAAATAAAAAAAACTCTTAAATGACTCTTTAAACTAGACATTTTATTTAAAACTTAAGATATTTTTTACCAAATATATTTTAATATTTCTCTTTCACAAATCTCATAACAAATTTTACATTATTAAATATGCTTCCAATCATTATTAAACACACTTTACAAAAACGTTGCCAAACATATATTAAGGCCCGTTCACTAACGCTTTCACATTCTTACTTTTACTTTCTTCAAAAGTAAAATCATACTTTTCATTCCTAAAAATGAAATATAAAGTAAAATTATGTTTACTAACTTTTTATGCTTTTAATATTTTCAAAGTAAAAAATTAGAAACTAAGTTTAATAATTATAATTTTGATTTTGCTTTCTATGAAATATATATATATATATATATATATATATATATATATATATATATATATCATCAGTCTCTGTTATCACCCCACTCATCACAGACCCACCTCACCCCAACCACATCTCTGTCTCTCTCATCGCCCTCCACTTCCGTCTCTCTCTCTCACCTCACCCCACCCCACCCCACCCCACAAGACACCAAAACTTGGTTCTGTCTCTCTCACCTTCCCTTAATTTTAATTTTGCTTTCCCTACTATCTCTCTCTCATTTTATTTTATTTTTTCCCGGATCTCTGCAACTTCTGACGAGTTTCTGCAGATTCCGGCGAGCCCTCCGATCACCACTTCTGGCCACGGTTTAACTGGAATTCTCTGGAGTTCATCCCAAAGTCTCTCTCTCTCTCTCTCTCTCTCTCTCATTTTATTTTATTTATTTATTTTTTTTCTGGATCTCTGCAACTTCCGGCGAGTTTCTGCAGATTCCGGCGAGCCCTCCGATCACCACTTCCGGCCACGGTTTAGCTGGAATTCTCTGGAGTTCATCCCAAAGTCTCTCTCTCTCATTTTATTTTATTTATTTATTTTTTTTCCCGGATCTCTGCAACTTTCGGCAAGTTTCTGCAAATTCCGGCGAGCCCTCCGATCACCACCTCCGGCCACGGTTTTGCTGGAATTCTCTGGAGTTCATCCCAAAGTCTCTCTCTCTTCATTCCATGGGTTTCAAGATCTGACCTCACAAAACTTATGAGAGAGGAGAGAGATGGTTGTGACAGTGGCTATGGTGGGGAGGAGGTGATGGTGGCGGCGATAGGCCGGCGGCCATGGTCGGGGACGCAGCGTCGACCGATTGGTGATAATAATTTTGGAGGGTTTCATTTTTTTTTTTTTTTTTTTAATAACGCTACAGTAGAGAAAACACATCTTGTGAACAATGTAGAAAGTAGGGAAAGTAACAAATCCTCACTTTCTCTTTCCTTCATTAAATACTAAACATAATTTTCACTTTTACTTCACAATTTTAGGAATTGGCAGTAGAAATCAGAAAGTAAAAGTGTTACTAAACAGGCCCTAAATGTGCAAATTTCTAGACTTCAATTGACAATGTTGACCTGCTAGACAGGTGCTAAGGATTTTGAGCAGGTGAAAGCTTGGATAGTAATAAGATACGCTCACAGATGACTAAAACACTTAATCACCTAGGGTGAGATGGATAATAATAATATTCACACGTATCAATAGGATGACAATATTTGCATTGACTCTATACGGAATAAGTGAGTTTGTGTTTGACTTAATTATATTTGTATTGTAATCGTGTCGATTTGAATTAACATGGTAATTAAATGTATCGTATTCGTGTTTAACTTGCCAACACGTTTTCAATCCATTTAACTAAAGATGTCAAAAAAATGTGTTGTGTTGGTATAAAAAATGACCCGTTAAGCTAAACATGTTCTATAAACATGTCATGCTCGTGTCAAAAATAAATGAAATATGTCTTATCGTGTCGTTCCGTCCCATTTACATGTGTCGTGTCTTGTATAATAATCGTGTCGTGTTCGTAGCAGAGATTCTTAACACGAATAAAAATTGTGTCGTATTTGTATCGACCCATATAATAGAATACTCGTACTCTGACATGACACAAACATGACTCGTAAACACGAATTGATGCCCTTACGTATCAATGTTAATTTGAGTGTGTGTTTCTTGCCGACGACCACCAAAAAAAAAAAATTGGTTCTCTTTCACCCTATGGTATATTCCTCCGGTTCTAAAAAACCAACTTGGAAAGACTTTTAAGTGGAAAAAATATAAGATAATGAAGAGATTAACATATATGTGTGTGTGTATTTGAGTGTGTGTTTCTTGCTGACGACCACCAAAAAAAAAAAAAAAAAAAAAATTGGTTCTCTTTCACCCTATGGTATATTCCTCCTGTTCTAAGAAAACAACTTGGATAGACTTTTAAGTGGAAAAAATATAAGATAATGAAGAGATTAACACATATGTGTGTATTTGAGTGTGTGTTTCTTGCCGACGACCACAAAAAAAAAAAAAAAAAATATTTGTTTCTCTTTCACCCTATGGTATATTCCTCCGGTTCTAAAAAAACAACTTGGAAAGACTTTTAAGTGGAAAAAATATAAGATAATGAAGAGATTAACATGTATGTGTGCGTGTGTGTGTATATATATATAGCAAGTGGTCACATAGTGAGTGGATATAATTCATGCACATGAGTAGTTGGGTGCTTTATATGTTACACAATTTTCTTGGGAGCTAGCCGCTAGGGGGAGAATCGTTATTATTTAATTTTGATTAATTTTTTTGAAGTAGATTATTAAGTACTAATACCATTCAGTCCAAACTCACACACCCCTATAATAATTCATAAAGTCATTCAACTTTGATCTCCAAAATCCAGGCTCTCTGCATCTGAAGTTTCCAAAGCCACCCTGCTCATAATTTTTAATACCCAGTTTGTCCCGTCCACATAAACTACAGTATTAACCACATTTTTTATTTATTTATTAGGGCTGCATAAAACCCTAATGTTTAGTAGTGGTCACACAAGTGATTGCAACCATGATTCGAAATCACCAATCTCACAATTGATAGTTCAGACCCTTATGTATGCATGTAACTGTATATATCACGCAGTTTGTTTTGTTTACACGGACCAGGTTCTTTAAGTTGAATTTATCTACATTATCGTATGTTTAATTATTAAAAAATTCACCTGTGATGTTTTTTTAAACAATGCGTGACTTATGACTCACAACTTTATACTAGACATTTTCCAACCCCCGCAGATTTAGGGTTATGTAAATATATATATATATATATATATACACACACACACATAAATACATAAAAATATTGACGAAGCAGAGCCTTCGTCACTTTTTTTTTTTTTTTTTTTTTTATTACTTCCCAAAGGTCTAGCAGATGTATAGGGTTATGTAAAAATAAGGTGTTAAAAAACTCATTTCAAGTTGGACGGGTTGGGCTTGAGTTACAATAGTTCTAACTCGATGTCCACCCGAATTAGGCCTGGTTGAAAATTTTCAATCCGAGTTTTTAAAATTACAGGGCCAACTCTAAAATTTTTGGATTAGACTGGGCTAACCCGCCTAACTTACAACCCAACCAAAATCTAGGCTCTCAGCATCTGAAGTTTCCAAAGCCACCATGCTCATAATTTTTAATACCCAATTTGTCCCGTCCACATAAACTATAGTATTAACCACATTTTTTTATTAGGGCTGCATAAAATCCTAATTTTTAATATTTTGATGCATGACTTAGAATTCACCACTTCATATGGGACATTGTTTTTCTAAATTATGCCGTTTCAATTATTTTAAATTATTGAATGACGTGACACATCATAAACCGTCTAAAATTTAACTTAGAATAATGTAGGTGACATTTAACATAAAGGAAGATCCTGGTCTGGGATGGAATACATCCAAAAGAGATGTGAGAGAGCTAGATAAACTATGCATTAATTATTTTTATTTTTTATTTTTATTTTTTTTACCTAAGCAAGAAATACACGGTCCCACTTTTTATTTCTTTGAGAGTTTGAACCTCTCACTTTTTATTTTGAAATGTAAGTATTACTAGATTTAGTTACATTTTAGTTATTGATGGTAATAACTTGTACTTGTCAATAAAAAGATTTATATATATTAATATCATTTTAAATGAAAGAGAAGTCTTGGTTGAACTCCCCTAATTTGCCAAAAAGAAAACAAAAAACAAAAAAACTCAAAGGAGGAGTGGTCTATTCCATGTGGATAAGGCAACGCAGACCAGTTATGGTCTCATGTGCTTTGCTATGCACCAGTAAATTAATGCACTGTTCACGATTTGAGCACAAACAACATAAACAAAGAGAGAGAGAGAGTGTGTATGTAGCATAAATTGAGTCATACAAGTGAAATGGTCATTTGTTACTTTAATCGTTCTATAGCATCACTCTTCATTTAATAGACATGGAAAACTGTGTGTGGATCTAGAATGAATGAATTTTGGAGGAATGTTAATGATAAAAAGGGAACATATTTACTTATTTTTGTTGGCTACACATGAATTTTGGAGGAATGTTAATGATAAAAAGGGAACATATTTACTTATTTTTGTTGGCTACACTTTCAACCGGAATGACTTTGTAATAGTCAACTCCTTCACGTAATATAATATTGTTGAGTAGATTTTGAATTTGAGTATGTTTTATTATCGTACCTAAACTATAGATTACATAACATAGTTATTTATTTTTGTTCGCTACATTTTTAATTGGGTTATGATATTATTTGTAATAGTCAATTCCATCGCATGATATGATATTATTGATTTTGAATCCGAATTTGAACCTGACTTAATGTGCCGCACTTGTCGAATAGACCACTAATTACAAAAGAATATTATATATATATATATATATATGTATGTGCATTTTGAGTAAATCAGTTAGTTCATTAGAGAAATAAATCAGTCATTGAAAATGTGATTATAATAACCAATCAAAGTTTAATTACCGAATAATAATAATAATAATAATAAACAACCAAAGTCAATGATCCAGCCAAATTATTATTTTTGAATTGTGATGGTCCAACTTTGAAAGTGAATTAATTGTTTAACTTACAAATTAAATAGAATATATATATATATATATAAAGCCCCTATATTTTGCATACAAAATTTACAAGCAGGCAATTCACTTTAAGCAATGTCTTAGAAATCATTTTTCATTATTTTTCATTGTCCCATTCTTTTTTTTTTTTTTTTGTTTTTTAAATATATATAATATATATATATCTAATACATCCACGTGGCAAGTTACAGAAAGGCACAAACCAACAGAGAACAAATCGGCGGGTGCAGGCCCGGGTTAGGAGAGAAGTCTCCCTCTCTTCCTCTGACATTCCACCTCTGCAACCTTCCCATATCTCTCCACAATTCTATATATATATATATATATATATAAAATATACTCACTACATATATATCTACCCAGCACCGTAAAGTTCCCATATCGCCCTCAAATTTTACCAGAATTCCAATTGTTGTCCTCCTATGCCTCATCAAACACATACATTGTTCCACACCCCTCACCAAAGGATAAATTCTCTCTCTTCCCTGTTTCTAACTTTTTATGTCTATATAACACAAACAAACACAAACCCACAACGTCCCAAAGTCTCCTCCTTCATGGGTTGTCTTTAAGGTATGGCCTCTTTTAACATTTCTGTTCATATTCTCTGTCAATTCAATTCAATTCAATTTTTTTGTTCCCTCTTTACCCTTTTTAATCAACTTTTCATAGAATCAGTTGGTGTAGTCAACTACATGTTACTTTTCCTTCCCTTTTCTTGATTTATATCCTCTCTTTCTATATGGGTATGTGTTTCTGTTTACTTTTATGCATTTCTTATGAAGTATTCTTGAATTCTTGATGAATTGGTGGTCTTTGAATTTATATTTGATGATATGTTAAGATCTGTTTAGGAAACTTTGTGTTCTGTTATTACATATTTTGTCTTTGTTATATATGTAGATATATATAGATATTTGTATAGAGAGACAAACATAGAAACTTCTAATAGTAGAAGATCTAAATTTGTGTTATTGCTGTTTTAAGTTCTTTCTTCAACTATTTTACGGATTGAATTCTGCCATTTGTAATTAATTAGGAAATTGAGTAAAATCATATGCCTCTCTGGTCTGGATCTCTTCCAGTATATATGTGCATATATGTCTATATATTAGATATGTATGTATATAATGGGGAAATTTGAATTTTTTTTTGTTGAAACATTTCTTGCAGATAAGTTATTTGATCTTTGGAGTTATTTATTGATTTGCATTTTGTAAGATGCCTGGAGTTGTTATGGATGGAGTACATGAAGATGATGGGGTAGTGAATGAATTTAAAATTGAAAATGGGAATTCTACTTTGCTCAAGGAAAATTCGGTTGCAAATAGGTCTCCGAAGAGTCCTTTGAGTCAGCAAAGTCCCCGGACTTCCCCTGCTGGTGTCCCTTTTGATGGGGTTGTCAACACCTCAAGTCCTCGGACTGCCCCTGCTGGAGTCCCTTTTGATGGGGTTGTCGACACCTCAAGTCCTCGGACTGCCCCTGCTGGAGTCCCTTGTGATGGGGTTGTCGACACCTCAAGTCCTCGGACTGCCCCTGCTAGAGCCCCTTTTGATGGGGTTGTCGACACCTCAATTGAAAAGCTTTATGATAATGTATATGAGATGCAGAGCTCTGATCAATCACCATCGAGGCCTAGCTTTGGATCGGATGGTGATGAGTCTAGGATTGATTCGGAGTTGCGCCATCTTGTGGGAGGAGAGATGAGGGAGGTGGAGATAGTGGGGGATGAAGAGGTGGAAAAGCCTTTGGATGATTGTCATAGTGATTCCACTTCTAAGAGGGAGAATTCATCAGTGGATAAGAAGTCGGGGAAGTTGGATAAGACCCAATCTTCAAGTACCAAGTCTCCTTCCGCACAAGCAAAGAAAGCTTCTCACTCGCTGCTGGAATCCGAAGTATCATCAAAATCTGGGTCTAAGAGCAAAAGTCCGCAGGAGAAACCTCCTGTTGATAAGTGGAATGATAAGAATTTGAGAAAAGCAAATGCAGGAGGCATCTCCATTAAAAAACAGAGGTATTCACATTTAGGAGGTGTGAAGTTACAAAATGGAATTGAGGATTCATCCGAGTCTGGTTTAGATAACCCAGATCTTGGACCATTTCTCCTTAAGCAAGCAAGGGATTTGATTTCTTCTGGGGATAATCCCCAGAAAGCTCTCGAATTAGCTCTCAGAGCAGCAAAATCATTTGAGAAATGTGCAAATGGGAAGCCGAGTTTAGATGTGGTGATGTCTTTGCATGTAACATCAGCAATATACTGTAATTTGGGTCAGTATAGTGAGGCAATTCCAGTGCTCGAGCATTCAATTGAGATCCCAGTGATTGAGCAAGGACAAGATCATGCCCTTGCTAAATTTGCTGGTCATATGCAGTTGGGTGATACTTTTGCAATGTTGGGCCAACTTGAGAACTCAATAGCCTGTTACATGACGGGTTTGGAAGTCCAGAAACAAGTTTTGGGAGACACAGATCCCAGAGTTGGTGAGACTTGCAGGTATCTGGCTGAAGCTAATGTTCAGGCATTGCAATTTGACGAGGCTGAGAAGCTTTGTCAGATGGCACTTGACATACATAGGGAGAATGGTTCACCTGCTTCTCTTGAAGAGGCAGCAGATAGGAGGCTCATGGGCCTTATATGCGAAACAAAAGGAGATCATGAAGCTGCTCTTGAGCATCTGGTCTTGGCTAGCATGGCCATGGTGGCAAATGGCCATGAAACGGAGGTGGCGTTCGTGGATTGCAGCATTGGAGACACTTACTTATCCATGGCTCGGTATGACGAGGCTGTTTTTGCTTATCAGAAGGCACTTACAGCTTTCAAATCCACCAAAGGTGAGAATCATCCAGCTGTTGCTGCAGTGTTTGTCCGTTTGGCCGACTTGTATAACAGGACGGGAAAGCTGAGGGAATCAAAGTCCTACTGTGAAAATGCCCTTCGAATTTATGAAAAGCCCCTTCCTGGGATTCCTGCGGAGGAGATTGCCAGTGGTCTGACTGATGTTTCTGCTATTTATGAATCAATGAACGAGCTTGAGCAGTCACTTAAGTTGTTACAGAAGGCACTAAAGATATATAATGATGCCCCTGGTCAGCAAAGCACAATTGCAGGAATTGAAGCACAGATGGGAGTTGTGTATTATATGTTGGGAAAATACTCTGAATCTTACACTTCCTTCAAGAATGCCATTTCAAAGCTCCGGGCAAGTGGAGAGAAGAAATCTGCCTTCTTTGGTATTGCTCTGAACCAAATGGGGCTAGCTTGTGTGCAGCGTTATGCTATAAACGAGGCTACAGAATTGTTTGAAGAAGCAAAGAGTATTTTGGAGCAAGAGTATGGACCTTATCACCCAGACACACTCGGGGTATATAGCAATCTTGCTGGTACTTATGATGCAGTTGGCAGGTTTGCACTCTCTCTCTTCTTATACTTCTTCTATTACCAGCATATTATTTTCGTTCTGCTGAGTATCAATTCAATAAAAGAAAAGCAATTGGGGTTGATCTTGAAACAATTCATTGCATTTTAGTGCTTTAATAAGCTGTTTACACATGATTCACCGGCCATATCAGGTACTACTAGCACCAACAATGGGGGTTAGACTTGTTTAATTCTTTCACATAACACTTTGTACCTAAAGCCAAACAAATGATAAGGCCATAGACTTGTATTTTGATATATAAGGCTATGTAAAGCTGAGCAACTCACTTTTGAAGTCTAGTCCGATAGTATGTAGTTTTACATTTTTGAGTGGCATTTGTGCTTGTTGAGTTTTATATAGGTTGGATTACGTAATTTAAATCAGATTATCTGTAGCATCCTGTTTTGAATCCATTTGTGTTTTTTGCTTTCCCATAGGTTGGATGACGCAATTGAGATTTTGGAACGTGTTGTTGGTATGAGAGAGGAAAAGCTTGGGACAGCGAATCCGGATGTTGATGATGAAAAGAAAAGGTTGGCTGAGTTATTGAAAGAGGCAGGCAGGGTCCGGAGTAGAAAAGCCAGATCACTTGAAAAGCTCCTCGATGCCAACCATCACGCTGTAAACAACGATGCCATTAAGGTATGACAAGGGTAGTTATATATATTTTTGAACAATGTAATATAGGAGATAACACTATTTATAATCAGAAAAAAGGAGAAAAAATACCGATGAACGTGTTGATTAGATTCCTGTTGTGTTGGTGAATGAAAAATAATTGCAGGGTGAGGATTGGTTGTAATATTGATTTATATTTTCATATTGGTCAGAGGTCATTCTATTTTGTATTACATTATTATTGTAATCATGGGAATTCCCTGTTGACATTATAATCATATTGTATATTGTTCGATCATTGATGATATTATACTCGTCAAAACTGGTTCTATATTAGTAGTGTTGGTGACATTAATCATTCCTATATTGTTGTTCAATGATTTGATGATATTTATATTGGTCAAAGATGATTATTTTGTATTACATTGTTGAGTAATGTTAACATGCAATGAATTTCAGTTGATGACTGGTGAGAAATTACAAAATCCTTTTGACATAGCACTCCCATTTTGGTTAGATGATTGAATTCAGTGGGGGTTGTCTAAAGTAGGACCATTCATTCATGGTGCTCTTCAATTCAATAGTTGTCTAAAGATGCAATATGGTTTAATCAAGATTGGTGGTCCTTGTTACTTGTATCATTCATGATAGTCAACATGTTTGGTGGAGGTAGACAGTTGTCCCTTGTACTTCTTGTTTGGAATTTCAAATATTCCAAGAAATAGTTATACTTAAAAAAAAATTTCTCTGGTTTCTAACTCCCTGTTAAACCCTTTCTTCTCATAAGCTAAAGTGCTAAACCTATTTAAGGTGTGTAACCAGGGGTTTATTAGGACCAATGCTACGAGCTTCTGAAATACAATGGGATCTTCGTAAAGTTGATCAGTGTTACGATGAATTTGATTGGGAACTCAAATGGCAAAAGGAGGGGGATTCATTAGCTCGTTTTCTAGTACGAATAGGTGAAATGAAAGAATTCATAAAAATTACTCAACATGCTAGTTCTAGAAGGAATAATGAACTTTTTTTATTATGCCAATTAGTCCCTCTCTTTTTTCTTTTTCTTTTTTAAAGAATATTTATAATTTAAACTAGCCATATCCCAAAAATATCTAGCCGTATTTGATTTTAAAATAAATATATTCAGATACTTTCTAGCTGTATCAGATATGTATTCAGTTGTATCTAACATGTATACATTCACGGTGATCGTAAGAAAATATCCATGCTTCCTAGGTTAAGAGTCTTGAGACCCATGAGTGTGAGGTCCAAAACCTGCTAGAGAACAATCAGGTTGGCAGTCTTCTCTTCCCAAAACCTGCTTGTCAATACACTGATAATGACCTTTAATTAGTTTGTGTGCAATCTCTCTCTCTCTCTCTCTCTAAACTTTTAGTAATTCAATATTTTGTAAGAGAGATTGAAAAACAAAAAGTTAAAGAGTCCACCTCAATTCCAGCTGAAGTGTACTTATCCCAGTACCCTAGATCTGGTCATATGGTCCCTCATGCTTACCTACTTTAAAAAGAGTTAGACAGTGGGTCACTTTATTAAGGTAACTTGAGTGCTTTCATCTTTGCACAACATCTTGATGCTACTTCACTGCTTTGCACTGGGAATTAGATTTCTTTTACAGTTTGCAATCAATGTGTTTGGGCACACATATTGGTATAAACCTCAAGTTATTGCTTACTGATAGCATTGTTGAGACCATTTATGCCCATCTATTCATTACCATCCATCTGTTTTACTTTTTTTGTGGGTGAGCTTTGCCTAGATTGGTGCTGATTCCATCTTGGTTGCTTTCCAGCAGCAACAAAGTGAAAAACTTTGATCAAGAGTTGGCGCCAATGGAATAATGCTCATCTATTAATTATTGAAGAGGAATGGTCATTCTTTTCTTAATTGTGGCTTACCAAACATGAGAAGGGAAATGAGAAGTTGGAATGGATATTAGAAAGGAAATGTTGAATCTTCTTCAACACTGCCTCATCGATGTATAAATGCAAGTCTTATATGCACATAAAGGGACTGTTTGGTATTTACTCAAAAAAAAAAAAGCATGTTTGGTACAGGTTTTGTTTTTGCGTTTTTGTTTTAATCGGAAACAAACCAAGCATTTTGTTATAGAGTGTGTTTGAACAGTGATCACAATTATTCATTTATCAACGGATACACGAATTATAACTACAAGTGAATAACAATTAATAATAATAAATAAATAAATAAAAGCCAGCAACAACAATGTGTGCGTGTGTATATATATTACAATAGTCATTACTAATAATTGTTGCAGGTCACTAAGGTCTAAACTTATAGCAACCCAAAACCTACTTACCTATCTCAGTGGAGCGCACCCTAAAGTTTTCAACCATCCTTAGATTTTGGTTTTAGAATTTGCTGCTATTTGATTATTCCATAATTGTTATTGAAAAAGCTAAGGCCCTAAGGGTATGTTTGGTAACCGCTACTGTTTTGTGTTTTGTGTTTTTGGCTTTTGTTATTGTACTGTAACAAAGTAATATGTTTGGTAAAATTTATTGTGGAAGCATAAAATTGATGCTTTTGGTTACTTCCACGGTAACAAAAGCACTGTTCACCAAATAAATAATAATATATATCTAAAATGATATTTTTAATTAGTTATTTAATTTTTCAAACTTGTAACACTTATTTACCAAACATGTTTTCTTATTTTTACTTTCAAAAATCTTGTAACAAATTTACGTCACCAAAATAATTTTGAAATAGTATTAAACAATCTAAACTGGAAACACTGATTCTGATTCGAGTTAAAGCAAAAACACAAATCAAAAGCAGTTGATAACCTTTGTTCTTTTTAATCTTTAAACAAAGTTTATCCCCTAACAACATAATAAAGAAAAAAGGTAAAAGCATTTTTTAACAATCCACGTCTAGAATTCCTTATCTAGTGCAAGAGCATCCCATGTGATGATTGGAAAATGCATTTCTAGATAACCAAACAAACTGTTCAACTACTAAATCCGCAAGCTCATCCTATTTAATTACAGTTGATGCGGGCATGCTGAAACCTATGTTAGCATCTCCAATGCTCTTTCATTTTGGGCTCTCAAACTCATAATTTGAGAGATGGGTAAAAAGGGTTCTCCAATGACCTTTCATTTGGCCTCTCAAAATTTAAAAATCTCAAATTTTCTCTCAAATGTAAGAGTTGCCAATTTTTTTTGGCAAGTCTGTTTAATGGCCCTACGATGCCGTTTCTTCCTATTTCCCTCAATCCCTCAATATAGCTATCTCTGTACCTCAATATCGCTACGTCTCTCGCTTCCTCTCATCTGCAACGTCTTCCTATTTCCCTCAATTCCCTGTTGCTTTCTCTGCCCTTCAATATCGTTATCTCTGTCATCTCTCTCCCCCTCTCATCTGCAACGATCGGTTATTGGATTCTGAACTTCGGCGGCGGATTCGACGATCTTGGCCCACTGGAGGACTCCAAGATGTTGCACAGCCGTAGTTCTGGGTGGTCCGATCGTGGCTCCCTCCACCGTCGCCATGGTTATAGGTCGTGGCATGAGCTCCGGTGAAGAGGGCGGCGGTGATGATGATTAACAATCGACCGGAGATCGGATGAATATGATGAAATAGCAGTGCATCAATCTCTCATCAATATGATGAGCTTCTTTCTCTCTCTCTCATCTCTCTCTCATCAATTTGTTTGTTTCCTTCGTCTATCTCTATTTATATTTGCAATAAAAAAAGAATAGTAGTTGAAAATGGAAGTTGGGAATTATTGTTGAATAAAAAAATGGTAGTTGTGTCAAAAAATAACAACGCATCATTGGAGTAGAATTGTTAAAATATATCATTTTGATACTGTAACACCCCTCAAAATATAGATTTGGCATGCACAAATAACTTTATGCATTGGAGATGCTCTAAGACTCAAGTGCCAATTTATGTCCCCAAAGGGCATTTAATTCCCATCCACTATACATATGGTAGTTTTTGATATATTTTACATGTTTATGTATGGAAAAAAAATTAAAATGTCCCCCTAAAATTATCTCTTAATTTTCTAGTTTTTTCCTCATTTACTCTTTAAATTCCTTTAAAAAAAGTTAAATTTTCTTGTTAAATTAAATTTTAATTTTTTTTACTCTTCAAGTTATCATTTTTCTTACATTTTTTTCCCATTTTTTTTTTTTTTTCTACTCCTTTAAATGATTTTTTATTTCTTAACACTAAAATCCTGCTATTGCCAAACAATTGTCTCTTTTAGCGTGAAAACTGGCCACATGATTGTAAAGAAGAGAGTATTGCAAAATATATGGTTCATGTGATATTAAAGATATGACAAACTTTATATTAATAAGCTATTATAATTAATAAGGGGTAAGTGCAAAAAACACTTCCTGAAGTATATTTTTTATATGATTTTTATCCCTTATTTAAAAAGGTGTGCAAAAAATATCTCTATTCTTTTAAATTTGTACGAAAACACCCCTCAATTAATATAATATTTATTTTATCCTTTTACTCTTCAAAAAATGCCCGTACCAAACCTTACTCTTTGTCGCACCCGGATTTTTCCCCAACCTCTCTATAGGGTTATATTAAACACTTATGGGGTCAAAAAATGGGTTTAATACGACGGAGTGGCTATGGCCAATTATTATTTATTTGGTGTAGGGCCAATTTATTAGTAATCAGAGTCGCCACCTAGCATAGGATTATGGTGTGCTAGGTCACCTATGGTGTCTAAGAACTTTGGAAAAATAGATGGACACATAAGAGGTCTAATTTGGGCCCTAACATATTTGACATCCATTTAGTCTACGAAAACTAGATTAGTGGACCTGGGGGTTTGGTTGTGCATGGGGAAGGTGTTAGGCCATGGGGTGCGGTTACCTTATTTCTATATTGCATTCCTAAAGATGAATATGTATAATTTTAACGTTTATGCTTTATTCAATAATGGTTTATAAGATTCATCCATATTATAGGAAAATAAGGTTAATGTTTTAATAGCTTGTAAAATATATATTTAAACATATGAGTTTTATAAAAGAATATATATTTTAGATATTGATGTGACCGAACCTAAGAGTGACCTAGGTTGCCTACATACCCCATCACATAAAAAGTGAGGATCAGGTCAAATGTTGTTCAATTTGTATTCAATAAATATCTTAGGAGAAATTATATTAAAGAATAAATATTTCTAAAGAAACTTGTAATTTAGGAAAAATATACCTATTCCAACAAGATTTGTATTTTAAAAATATTTCTAAGGAACCTTTATAATTGAAGAAAGTATGTCCTAAGGAAACTTCTATTTTCACAATGTTTCTAAGGAAACTTTATTATTTAAGAAAATATATATATTTGGAAATAAATTTGTATCTTTAAAATGTTTTCCAAGAAAACTTTAGAATATATGCATATATATTTCTACGGAAGCTTATATTTTAATAAAGTAAATATTTATTTTTAAAGAAATCTATATAAAATATATTTCTAAGGAAACTTATAGTTTAGGTATATATATTTGTTATTGAGTGAATATGTATTAAAATAAAATTTTATTTCAATGAAAACCTGTATTTTAAAGATTAAGTTTTAAGAAACACATATTTTAAATAAATTATATTTGTAAGGAAACTTGTATGCTTTAGGAAATTAATATTTAAAGAAAGGATATGATTTATTAGAAAAATATGATTTCTTTAAAGGTATTATTTTACAATATATTTTAAAAGATATAATTGCAAAACAAAAATATGACTTTATAGAAGATATCATTTCAGAAAGATTGACTTTTAGAAAATATGATTACTAATGCCAAATTAATTTGTAGCAAATACTATCTCTAAAGAAAAATAAGATTTTACAAAAATATGATTTTAGGAAAAGTGATTTTTTTTAGCAAATATGATTTCTATTTAAATTTCATGGTTATGTCCTAAATTTTAATTTAAGAATTAAAATATCTATCATTTTAAGAATGTAGGAAAAGCTTTATTTTAAGAAAAATAGGAAAGACTCTTAAGAGAAATGGCTTCATAGGAAAGACTTATTTTAAGAATACTATCTTTTAGAAAAGTTTTATTTTAGCAAAATAATTTTAAAAATATATGGTTCCAGGAAAATAACTATCTTCAAATGATATGATTTTTAGGAGAGATACGACACTTAGTTAAGATATGCTATTTTGGACTTTTATAAGGTGATATTTATACAATTTGTGTTTTAAGAAACATTGTATTTGGGGCATTTTTGTATTAAGAAACTTAAATTTATTTGTAAATATTATTTTAGAAAAACATTCCTTTTAGAAATTATTTTTAAAATATGACTATAGAGTATATTATTTTTTGGAAAACAGTTCTAATGTAAATGTTTATTTAAAAAAAAAAAAAAAATGAATTCCCAAAGCACTGTTTTTATTGTTTACGAGATATGATTTATTAAGAAAATTCTATTGCCAAAAGTATGCCCATGAGAAATACAATGATCTAAACAATTTAATTGTTTAGGAGATAAGATTAATTTTTCTTTAGTACCAGAGTTGTTCTAAGGCAAATGATCTGATCTAAACAAATTTAATTGTTTAGGAGATAAGATTAATTTTTCTTTAGTATCAGAGTTGTTCTAAGGCAAATGATCCCAATGAAAAAGATTGCTTAGTCAAATATTCACAACATTTATGAAATCAAGAAAGAAAATACCCAAGACATACGAGCAAGTATTTATTCTATAGAATAGAAGATTTGCATTAAATTCACTAAAAAGGTAACACATATTCAAATGGGATTGAAGATTATATATATTTTTTAAAAACCATAACCATACCGATCAAAATCGCATGTGATATTTCATTTTTGAACGCAGATGATAATCAAAAAAATATTTACAGAAGTCTCTATGCCATTGATACAGGATTTTACACCTAGCATGTGAATAAGGAGTCTTGGATATATACAAGCATGATTTTATCACTCTGAATACTATCTAATATATCATGAAAGATAATCAATATCTAGGTCATTGACATGGTGATATTACTTTGACTTTATAATTGTCCCAGTTGGCATATTCATGCATTAAGTGTTAAGAGTGAAATCTCTCTAGAATTCATTTAGAATGATATGAATAAATATATGGGATAAGAAATTTAAACAAAAAAAATTTAGAAAAATACCTCTTTTGTTTTTTTTTTTTTTTTTTTTTTATTGCCTTTGTGCGGTTGGTTTTTGGAAGCATTTGAGCAGACCTTGGCCTCCCTTTTTCTGCATGCAGAATCTTGCTACATTGTATGCTTGTCACACTGGAGGCAGCTTTCGGCAGTAAGCTTCTCAACTTGAAGGCTATTGAATGCTTTATAAAAGTGACTTGAGAGGGATGGGTATTACTTGATAAGCTTACCTTGCTTCCTCCCCTCTTGGTCTCTCACAAAGTTCCCTTAAATAGACTCACGAGGAAAAAAAAAAAAAAAACAAAGAAGAACTCATAGGATAAAATAAGAATATAACATGTTATATACCTTAACTACGTTATTTGAATTTAAAAAATGAAACAGAATAATAAGAAGTTTGACTAAAATTATCTTCCCAACAACTTTTTCATATAATAATATTTTATTTTATTATCTTAGTTATTTGAAATAAGATTCTAAAATTATATTAATATAATGTTATTTCATTTCCTTGTTTGCTGCTACCAACCACAAACCTAAGTGACCATGCCGCCATTCTACTCCACTGACTTATGTAATCAGCTCATGTTCAAACATGGACTGATTACTTAATTTATCATTTTATTACTTATTATTTATTTTTATTTGTTTCCCTTTATTACTATAATATTTGTATATGGGCATGGCTTATGGCTACATTATAGTGATTCTTAAGCAATGCTGTGATAACTATATTATATCTATATATTTTATTTAAAGTATTTATTTTATTTTTATTATTTATTTAATATATTCTATAAAGTATAAGAGAAGTGGGTTTGCCCATAATACAAGGTTC
The DNA here is from genome assembly GCF_030987335.1 of Cornus florida. Lineage (NCBI taxonomy): Eukaryota > Viridiplantae > Streptophyta > Magnoliopsida > Cornales > Cornaceae > Cornus > Cornus florida. Next base: position 14,298,857 of record NW_026775581.1, on the reverse strand, counting down.
TCGGCGCGCGCGCGTGTATATATATATATATATATTTACTTTAATATCTTCTTTAGTACTATCATATTATATTTTATATTTATTATTATTATTATTATTTTAACCACTCTAAGGTTTTGACACATTTTGCACATAACGGCATGGTCTGTTTATTCATATGGAGATCAAATTAGACCACTTTTCAAGTTTTAATCAAACCTAGACGGGTTAAGGTGCAAAAATTACTATTTTGCCCCCCTTCCTTGATTAAGTGCCAGGAATTGCGTTACGAGCTTGACTCTAGTTGTACTCTAATGTTTCAAGTCCTTCGATGGCATCCATTTTATGATTTGGTGGTCTGATTTTCTAATTTTTCTAGCTTGGCCAAACTGGCTTATCGGAATACCCTTCCAAATGGGTAGGGGCAAAATTAGGTGTCTACAGCGTGTGCTAGGTCACCTATTGTGTCTAAGGACTTTGGAAAAATAAATAAACACATGAGAGGTCTAATTTGGGCCCTAACGTATTTGACATCCACTTAGTCTACGAAAACCAGATAAATGGGCTCGGGGGTTTGGTTGTGCATGGGGAAGGTGTTAAGCACCCCACGACACCCGTGGTATACGGTTACCTGAAAGGAAATATATGTGTAGTTTTAAAAAAAGATATATATTTTTTTAATAATGGTTTAAAGGCTCTAATCTTATCTATAGGAAAATAAGATATTTTCATAGGTTGAGAAATATATATTTAATCACATGAGTTTTATAAGAGAATATATATTTTAGATATTGATGTGACCGAACCGAGGAGTGACCTAGGTTGCCTACATACCTCATTTCATAAAAGGTGAGGATCATGTCAAATGTAATTCAACTTAGCATTTATTTTAGGAGAAATGTTTCTGAGAGAAATTATAAAAATGTTTCTAAGGAAACTTATAATTTAGGAAATGTTAATAAAGAAAACTTATAATAAAAAATATATATTCTTAGGAATTTGTATCTTTAAAGTGTTTATAAGGAAACTTAAGAATATATGCATATATATTTATGGGGAAGCTTAGATTTTAATAAAGTAAATATTTATTTCTAAATAAATCTATATAAAATATATTTCTAAGGAAACTTATAGTTTGAGTATATATATTTGTTATTAAGGGAATATGTATTAAAATAAAATTTTATTTCAATGGAAACCTGTATTTTTAAAAATGAAGTTTTAAGAAACAGGTATTTTAAATAAATTATATTTGTAAGAAAGCTTATATGTTTTAGGAAATTAATATTTAAATAAAGTATATGATTTATTTTAAAAAACAAAATATGATTTTTATAAAGATATTATTTTAGAATATATTTTAAAAGATACGATTGCTAAACAAAAAATATGACTTTATAGAAGATATCATTTCAGAAAATTTGACCTTTTTTTAGAAAATACGATATTTAGAAAATATTATTTCTAATGTCAAATTAATTTGTAGAAAATACTATTTCTAGAGGAAAATAAGATTAATTTGTAGAAAATACTATTTCTAGAGGAAAATAAGATTTTACAAAAATATTGGATGATCTTAATGACGTAGTCTTATTTTAGAAAAATAGATTTTAGGGAAGATTTATCTTAAGAAATATGTGTTTTAGGAATATTTGATTTTAATAAAATATTACTTTTGAAAAAGATATGATTTTGAGGAAACTTTATTTTTAATTATTTTTTTTTATAAAAAAAATATGACTTTTAGGAATGATACAACTATGTTAAAACAAGAGGAAATTGAATTAAAATTTTGTTCCAAAGATCCTTAAACTTGAAATATTTATTATTATTTATTTATTATAATTCCTAAATATCCTTTTCTTCATTTATTACTTGGAATCGATTTCTAAAGTTTCTAGATTATAGAAATATAAGCCACACATATGTAAACTTTAAAGCTTCCTTAAGCGTCCATGTAAACCTTTCCCATTAAGGTCTATATGCTTATCCACCCACTGGCAAGAATACCAAAGTGATCTGAGCACGAGGTTTATCCATTATTATCTATATGCTTATAGATAGATATAAGAATGTCAAAGTTATCCAAGCACAATCACCCAGATCAACCCAAAATCTCATTAGCAAACCATGTTAACACAAGCATGCATACACTTGGAAACATTTACAAATGCCTCCGCTCATTCTCTTTAAAAAAAAAATTGATTTTTGAGAATTTACTTTAAAAAATTATGGATTCTAAGATAAATATTTATTTAGAAAATGTAATAAAAAAAAATAATAAAGATTATTGCCTTTAGAAATAATAATTCTGAGGTCGGATAAGCGTCTATTTTAGAAAATATGATTTCTGAAAAATATAATCTCTTTTCTTTTTGGTACAAATTTTGTTAAACCATAGTTGGTAATGGTAGTACTGATTGTGAGATAATGGTATGGTTCTGTAAGCACAGAGGAACTCAATAGAAAGGAATACATGTTGAATTATGTGATAAATAGCTAATTTAGCATAAGATGTTTATTACATACCACATAAAAGCTTATAAAGGAATTATTATCCATATGTTAAAGTTCTGCCAGAAAATCGCTTATAAAGGAATTACTATCCATATGTTAAAGTTCCGCCAGAAAATCAGAGTGAAAATTCACCTAAACGGCAATTAATTAATTAATTCAATTCTAATAAATCAATTTCAATAAACCAATATTTGTACGATTTCATTTAGATAAATAATTACCAAACAAAAAAAACCAAACAAAAGTGATTTGCAGATGGAAATTTTAAGCACATGCAATGCTAAATGAAAAATAATACTAGGTACCACATAATTTAATGAGTACGTGTGTATCACAAAGACAAAAATAATACTAGGTACCACATGGAAAGGATCGGAACATAGGTTTTACTCACCCAGTACATATCACAAAGACAAAAGCTACTTTTTCATTCAATGAAAGACAATTTGACATTTTTTAAATTCATTCAAAGTTGAGTGTCTAAATTTCACCAAAGTTGGTAATGCTAGTTAGTGTACCACGGGTGTCGTGGGAGTGCTTAACACCTTTTTCATGCACAACCAAACCCCCGAGAGCCCATTAATTTGGTTTTCGTAGACTAAGTGAATGTCAAATACGTTAGGGCTCAAATTAGACCTCTCATGTGTCCATCTATTTTTCCAAAGTCCTTAGACACCATAGGTGACCTAGCACATCATAATCCTATGCTAGGTGGCGACTCTGATTATTAATAAATTGGCCCTACTCCTAAATAAATAATAATATAGACTGTAGCCACTCCGTCGCATTAAGTCCCTCTTTTGATGACCCATAAGTGTTTAGTATAATCCCTATAGAGAAGGCGGGGGAAAATCCGGGTGCGACAGCTGGCGATTCCGCTGGGGACAACCATATGCTTAAGTGGGTTTAAGCCTAAAAATATTTCTATGTTGCATTCCTTTTTTATAGCATTATATTGCATTTTATATAATTGTAGATGATTTGATCATATTCAATTTTCATACATTAAGTCCATAAGACATGATATATAATGTCTTGTCTTATATTTCTAACATCTCTCTTTCATGCTTCACAGGCGCTTACTAAAACCTTTAAGAAACCAAAATCTCAAGAACAAATTTTCTCTCCTTTCATTCATATTATTGAATTGTTTTCTTTTTATTGTAATAGCATGTTTGCCTCCCTTTTAACTAACTCACTGTACTCATGTTGCACTACATACCTTATATTACCTTCTAAGATAGATAGAGGGGTTGTATGCCTGTCAGAACTATCTAGACTATGGTGTTGCCAGAAGCAGACAGTTGGGGCGGAATCCACCTCGCTCGAATCACCAACCTAAGATGGACCCACTTTCACTTCCCCGGGGAGAAGGAAAGTGGCCGGAGGTTTGAAGATTTGGGGACCGAGCCTTATTAGGTTGCATTAGCCAACCATAACCTCATGTTGCATGTAGTATAGATGTTGTATTTAGGACACTAAAAGGGAGGGATATTGTTATATTAACTAACCTCTTATTTTATATTTATTTACCATGCATATTTTAAATTATTATTACATAACTTGTAAACTATAAAAGAGATTACTATAGTTAGTCTCATTTAAGGTAGCTTATCTATAAGCCTAAGGGTTATTCACAACCCTAAGGCAGTATTTTATGCATTCATATATTGCAGGTACCCCATAAATTAAAAGGATGTGTTTTCAACAAGTAAGAAGATTTCAAGAAAAGAAGATGTCTGGGAAAAAAACCATAGTTGTATAGGACACTTTATTTTTCATCTATTTTTGAGGGTAACAATAGATTCCCATTTTGACAAATGTGTCCCCATTCCCCTTTTGGTAAAAAGTTCAAGTTCAATGTACTATTTCCCTGTATCCCAATTTTAAGGTTATAATCTTAGCCCTTAGTTGGGGCAGTTTTAGGAGTTTTATTTATTGTAATATCAACAAGATGCAGAAGCTTCCATGCAAAGGAGAAGGCCCATCCCTATAACTTCCACATTTCTAGAGTTCCTTCATGAAGGAAAATTTCCATTAAAACATGCATTGCATAAAACTATTTATTTTTAGTTAGTACTAATACAATTTCTTTGTCTACTTTTATTTTATTTTTATTTTCAATAAAAAGTTTTGAAGATTGACGCCATTGCTCCAAAACATCCTCTTGTTCCAAAAAGGCAGGTTACCTCGAAACAAGCTCAATTTGTTCGAAGTCCTATAGGCACTCGCAGCAAGGTCAGAGCCATGTCTGCTCCTGGCGGAAGTAAGGATGAAAACCTGCAAGGAGTGAGCCAAGAAGATTTCAACCAATTGGCTAAGGATGTGTCCAACACCAATGCAACAGTTTAAATGCTAGTGGATTTATTCACTAAGCACTTTACCCTAAAGATGGACAAAAAAGAGCCCAACACTTCTAATACTGCTGACAAAGGGAAGGTTGTCGAAGAAAATCCTCCTCTTCCTCCTAAGTCAGGAGAAATTGATTTAAAAATCAAGAGTCTAGAAGAAACAGTGAAGTCAATAAGGGGGATCGACACATATGGGGGAACTGATTATTCTGACCTTTGCTTTTTCTCCGACGTCGAGCTCCTTTCCAAGTTTAAGATCCCTGATTTCGAGAAATATAATGGCACGGGGTGCCCATACACTCACTTGAAAGTTTATTACGAAGAATTGGGCTCCCATGGCCAAGATGAAAAGCTTCGTATGCAGTTATTTCAGAGAAGTCTTACAGGACCCACATTAAGATGGTTCACCAAGATCAATCCTCGCAAGGTTCGAAGTTGGAATGATCTCACCAACATTTTCCTACAACATTATCGCTATAACACTAACATAGCTCTTGATCGATTTTCTCTTATAAGAATCATGAAGAAGCCTAGTGAACCCTTCCGAGATTATGCATAAAGATGGCGTGAGATTGCTACATAAGTCAATCCTCCTTTGTCAGAAAAGGAAATGGTTAGTACTTTCATACATACTCTGAAGAAGCCCTATTATGAGAAATTGTGCATATCCACAGGAGTTAATTTCTCTGAGCTTGTCATCCAAGGCGAGAACATCGAGATGGTATTAGAGATGGTAAAATTGCGGAGGCAAGAGAAGAAGTTTCATCTTCTGGTGTTCGTCGTTTTATCCCGAAGAGGCAAGAAAAGAAAGAGGAAGAAATATTTGCAATCCTCCCTGCCGGAAAGGTCGCACCAACTCTAAAACCTCAGTTTTTCACCACCTCAAGAGAAAGTGCAGAGAAAAGGCAATTTGAAAGGCACAATCGAGTTTTAACTCCAATAGGTTGTACCTACACTGAAGCTCTGGCCTCTCTAAAAGATTTGCTTCCACCGATCCTTGCAAGACCCAGTCCTAATCCTCCACCAAAAGGGCCTGTTCCCACTCAAAAGTGTGACTACCACTCAAGGGCGGAGGGTCATTCTACTGAGAATTGTTTTTCTCTCAAGCATAAAATCCAGGATCTCATTGAAGCAGGTATGCTCAACTTGGTGAAGACTAGCGAACCCAATATTTCAAATATTCCGTTACTAGATCACACCACCAATATAGTTTCTATGGAGGATATAGATATGATTAGCTTAAATGACATAGATTTCAACCCCACCATGTTCATTTGAAGGCCTGAAGAGGTAGTTTATGTCAAAGCCGCTAGAGTTCAAGACACTGGCATCCACATGGTGGACACAAAAGCAAAAAAACAACCTTTATTAACCTTGGCTTCGAGACTGTTGCTTGCTGCACCCACATTTGATCGTTCAAGAAGGCCACATTGCCTGCTTCTAAAGAATTCTCCCTACCTATCCCAGAATCTGTCACAATTGCAATCCTAAGGCAATTGGCCATCAAAGACACCTACCGAGTATCGTGGAATTATGATGTCGAGATAATAACGGAATCAGGCAGAAAAATTGCTTTAGAGGATTAAGCTGTTGCTGAGATTAGAGGGTTTACAAGATCGGGTAGGTGTTACACACCCGCAGAGCTCGAAAAGCAAGGGAAAGGAAACAATAAGGCGGATGACCAAGTTAAGCAACCCATTACTCAACAAGAGATCACTGAATTCCTCAGAATCCTGAAGAAACGCGAGTACAATGTGGTGGAACACCTCAGTAAGATGTCAAGTCAAATCTCCTTGTTGCAACTCTTCTTCACTTTAGAAACACATAGAGAGGCTCTTTTGAAAGTACTTCATGAAGTCCATGTTCCAAGCAGTGTCATGACAAGGCCGCTTGTATACGTTAAAATAATGTAGTGAATGTGCGGTTTAAGAAAAGACTTTTAGGTCAAATTTAGATTTATAAAAACCACTACCACCACTACTACTAACGTAGCAAGAGTGAGTAGGGATCGTCCCAAGGGATTATACGTGTTGGAATTTAACTTCGATTCTAGTGTATCAAAAGATTGCAAAGAGAGAGATTAGTTGATTAGAGGTAGGGATTTAAGAGATATGAAAAGGGTCTTAGGGTGTTGGAATCAACGCTAAACTCGTGTAATTAACCACTTGTTTTCCATAAATGGGGAATACATTGTTGTGAACAAAATGCAATTACCAATTGCAATATTAAGCATGGACCATCAAATTCATGTATGAATTGTCTACCTAACCAACAAATAAACTAAGTGTAGAATAACCCATCAAATCTAAGCATGACCCATCAAACTAGTCACAATTGTAGCACACATCAATCTAGAGAATCATGAAATTTGCAATAATAAGCTATGGAATATCAAATCAAGTATAGATTGTCTACCTACCTGCAAGCATGAATTAAATTATAGAATAACCCATCAAGTGTAAGAATAATCCATCAAATTAATTGACAAACCCATTTAATGAAAACCCATGTCTAGCCATCACTAGATTCTTAATTAATTACACATAGACATGTAACCAGCATAGAGAAACTAGTGTAGAGATTAATTTCCAAATAATCACACATAAGACAACATGTAATCAAAATAGAGAATCAATAGAAAGAATTAATCCATATGAATCATGTGAGACATAATTCCTAATTGAATCACACATAGACATGTAAAAAAACTGGAGAATTAATAGGAAGAATTAAATCATATAAATCATAGAAATATACCAAGATTTATAAAATTCACAAGGCTAGATCACTAATCACAACAATATATATAAATCCCCAAAAATAGAAATACAAGGGTTTACATTTAACAAGACTTAGGACTCATCCAAGCCCTAAGTGTAGATCTAGCCAATCATGAAGGAGGTGGATGTGATCATGAAACCCTCAAGGGTGAGCTTCAAACATGGCTCCATCTTCTTCTTCCTCTTCCTCTTCTTTGAAGCTCTAGAGATGGAGAGAGAGTGGATCTAGAGATGGGTCTTGAGATGTGCCTCCATTTCCCTCTTTTCTTCTAACCCTAATTTCTAACTTTTCTAGAGAGAGAAATTAAAATTACAATGTAAAAATAAAATGATAAAAAGGTTCTTTACAAAATGGGTCACTTCCCTTTATATAGAAGGTCATTTTCTTAGTCACTAAGTCAGGAATATAGCTCCAAAAATATCTAATCCCGTACTATGTGGTAGGTGGGAGTTTTGGGTGCGCGCGGGAATAAGATAGCTCGCTGCCAGCAAAAGTTCGATCGATCAGACTTTTTCTTCGATCGATCAGAGAAAAGTTCGATCGATCCAACTTTTATTTTCAATCGATCCAACTTCGATTGATCTCAGAAAAAGCGACCGATCTCAAAAAAAGTTGGATCGATCCAACTTGGTAGTTTTTCAGCATTAGCCTCCGTTTGATCTAAATCAGCTTCCTTTCGCTCCGGATTCTCACTAAGACTTAGTTTGACTCCAAAAAGGCCTTAAGAAACCATTTTTAGCCCATGTTAACATTATTGACCTAAAATAGACAAAAACACAAATAAGTACTAAAACGGGAAAATAAGATAGATAAAGGTCCTAGAACACTCAAACTTAAGGGGTTTAAAAGTGCACTTTTCAGCGCTCATCAGACCCCCAAACTTAAATATTGCTAGTCCCTAGCAATAAACTACAAAGTAAGGAAATGAGATGAACAATTAAACAACTACAAACTATAAAGCAATAAAAGGATAACGCCATTTTCGTAGGGAACACGATTGCACTTAACACATGCAACGATCCTTTTAAACCCCTAGGTTACCCCTAGTGGACGAGTGAAGTCTCGTGAGGGTTTCCAGAAATGATACCCACAAACATTAAGCTCATTCTCACAAAAGAGACACCAATATTACAAACAAGTATTGGGAGAAAACTACCTCAAGTATGCAATTTTTCAAAAATTTCTAAGTAATCTCCCAAAATCTCAACATCAAGCAAGCAAGTATGGTCCTCCACACATCAAGAAAATGATCATGCAAATCAAAACAACTCTAGAATCCTTTTGAGTGGACCGGCATCAAATATGTTGCCATCTAAGCCAACTAAAGAATTAATTACATCCTTACCCTCAAATTAGCACACAAATCTAGTATCGATCATCAAGACAAAAAGTGGACCTTTTATTAAAGCTTCATTAATCTAAGTGCGTTTATTCTTTTCACTCGATTTTTTTTTTTAATTTTATTTTATTTTATAGGATCAAAGATGGAAGCATGGTGTAATGTGTTGATCTATTATGCTTTCTAGCGATTCATGAGGTCGAGCGTTAGGTCAATGACTCCCAAACCAGATGGCTTTAGGGCATTAGGCGTTTAAACACCCTTACGAACTTACAAGCTCAAATCAACTAGGTTACAAATCAAGACAACCTCCATCTAATCATTTCCCACTTCTCACCATTTGGGAGAATTCCTAACTTTTTTTTTTTTTTTTTTTTGTAAGCAAGTTCAATTATTAACCTAGAGTTTGGGCTCTCCACCTTTCGGCGCGAGAAATTCAGTGCTTAATGAGGCTAGAATCCTGGCTACTTAGTGAAAATGGGTTGTTATCCACATTTATCAAGAATGAAAGCTTTCAATGCACTACTAGCCCAATTGGGATATAACCAATTCAATAATTAACAAAGCATGTACACCACAAATGAAAGCTAGTGTGCGCCTGTACTAGTGTAGAATCCTAGAATGAATCTCAAAACAATCACAAAATCAAGATGAAGTGGACCACAAATGCAAGCAAGATATCAATCTTTCGAGAAATTTACTCATAAATGGCATCCACAAGGCATACAAGAAGTATTGGACTCTCAACTCAAGCAATTTTTAAATTTTAAGCAATATAGTCCTCAAAAGATCAAAATGATCGCTAACATCAATCTCAAATCTTAATCATGCATTTAAGTCTCAAACTTAAGTAGAATGTAACAAAGACACCTTACCCCCAAACTTAAACCGCACATTGTCCTCAATATGCAATGAGAACAATGGAAAAGATGGAAAGAGTATACCGTGGTGGCCAAAACATGTAGCCCGGCAATGATCCAATATGAAAAGGGTCTCCCCCAAACTTGGAATCAACAACCTATTTGAATAACCATACTAGCAAACTCACATCAAATATCAAATGGGATAAAAATAATCAAATCATGCAGTCTAAGGCAATATGACATAAGATAAAAGAGAGATATGAGATCAAGCCCAAGCTAAAGCATAAAGTGTGCATGACTACACATAAGGACAAAATGGTGAAAAGTTTTTATATTTTTCATTTAATCAAAGCAAATATATACAAAAAACAAGAAAATCAAAGAATTAAAATGCATGAAAGAATATGTACAATGCAAGAAATAAAAAACAATATGTACAATGCAAGTATATACAAATTTTTCTTACTTTTTGTTTTTCATTTTTTTTTTTTTTTAATGACATAACAAGTATGTACATACACACAAAAATAAAATAAATAAACATGCAAGAAATGAAAATGCAAGGAAATAAGGGATGCAAAATTTTGTTATTTATTTATTTATTATTTTTTTAGGAAAGTATGTACAATGAAACAAAATGCAAGAAAAATAAAGAAATAAAAATAAAAATGAACATGCATGAAACAAGAGATAAATGACACAATGTGTCATGTGGGTGCTAATTTTAACGTCTCTAACAAGACGAAATGCTACTTTGAAAAACCGTCTTTTTTTTTTATTTTTATTTTTTTATTTTTTTTTATTTTTTTTTTCGAAATTAAAAATTAAAGTTAAACAAAATATTTTTGGGATTTTATTTTTATTTATTTTTTTTAAAATGTTTGAAATAAAAATAAATCTTGAAAGTAAAAATGAAAATAAAAATCTTTTTGGAGTTTTCAAAAATAAAATAAAATAAACAAAAATATTTTTGTATTTTAAACAAATTTTAAAACTTTTTTTTTTATAAGAGAAAAGAGCTTAAATAAAATAAAAGAAATAACAAAAGTCAAAGAAGATGAAAAATAAAATAAAATAAAAATAGAAAGAAGAAAAAGTCAAAAATTCAAAGGGGCAAAGCTGTGATCGATCTTGACTTGGATGGATCACACCATGATCGATCTATGCTCGCACGATGGGATAGAGAGTATGAAATTTGTACTGCTTTGAAATTTTTTCTAAGTATGGAATCTCAAGATCGATCCAATAATGAAGTTGGATCGATCGAAGAACTTTAGATTGATCTAGGAATGTTTTCGATCGATCTGACAGAGAGCTGAAATATGCAGGTTGATGCAAGCTCAAAATTTTCTAAGTGTTGAAACTACAGATCGATCGAACTTGATGTTTGGATCGATCGAAGGTCTTCTAATCGATCTAACTGAGAACTGAGATCTGAAGATTTTCTTGGATCGATGAGACAGAGAGTGATTTGGATGCAGGTTTGAAGTTCGATCAATCGAACTCTCATTTGAGATCAATCGAACTTATGCAAAATGCTCAATTTTTAACATGAAAGTGCATAAAACCCTATGCTAAGCCCCAATGATGGTAACAAGAATAAAAATTGAAAATTGAATGGAAGAATGTACACAAGAACGAAAAATAAAAATAAAAAATAAAAAGAAATGGGAGAGGAATAGAGTTGAAAACTCTACGAATACTAGTATTTAACGTCTTAAGCAAGATGTTGGGCCAACTCACTAATCAAAAGAATCAAAAATCGGGTATGAAATATCCTCATTGATCCTCTTTTCACTTTTCTCATTTAATGTCTCACATAAGACAATGAAATCATTCTCCAAAAAAATGACTTGAAAAGAAATGAAAGAGATGATATTGCTCCTTTCATCCACGGTCTTGAAAACAAAATCAATCATGGTTGGCTTTGCTTCTTTGTTGTGTTCTTGAAACACATTCAAATGATCATTCACTTTGGTAATTGGTGAGGCACTGTCTTTCAAAGACTCATTTGGAATATCAAGAAGCATCTTCTCTTCATCCCTCTTCTCTTCCTCAAAAATAACCATCTCCTTACCTTCTAAGTTAGCTAAGGAGTCCATTAGAGAGTTCACTTCATTTTTGGAGCTTTCAAAGTCAAAACCACAATTTTCATACATTTCCAAAAGACATGTCTCAAGAGGGTCATTAAAGATAATAGAAGGAAGGCTCTCTTTTACGAGTTCCTCCTCCTCCTCTCCTACCTCAAGTGTGGTCACCATCTCCTCACTCTCTAAAGTAGCAATGGTGGAGATAAAATCATAATCAAAATAAGGAAAGTCCTCATTAATCATATTATGCTCTATTGGATAAGCCACTAACTCACTTGCCACTTCCTCCTCTATACAAGATAGAGTGCTAGGCATTAGCTCACTTGCTACTTCTTCTTCACTCTCATCATCCTCATCTATATACATTGAAGTTCTTGTCATTTTTTCATTTGCCTCTTCCTCCTCCTCTTGATGAGAAAGAGTACTTGCAATTTGCTCAACTTGAGTTTTAAGCTTGGCTAACATTTGAGAATGAGAATTAATAAGTGCAGTTTGTGAAATATGCACATCAAGTAAAGCTAACACTTTATCTTCAAATCTGGGTGAGTACCTAGAAAGTGGTGGATTTGGTTCTTTATAAAATGGTGGAGGAGGGTAATAGTCATAAGAAGGATTAAATAAGTGATCAAGTCCATAATAAGATGATGCATGAAATGAATTGGACTCAATCTCATAAGGATTAAAATATGATGGAGGAGCATAAGGTGAAGGGATATAATTTTCCCCCAAACTTGGATCAAACAATTCCTCCATTCACAATTAAAATCCAAATGCAAGAAAATATTGGCCTCAACAAGGACCTATACTTGGACTTAAAATAAAGCAATAAAATGAGCCTCAACAAGGGCTATCACAAGCATTCAAATAAGTGAAATAATTAAAATACAAGAGTTCAAAGAATTGCTCACAACGGTCGTTAAGCAACTTTAAATTTTAATATTAGCTTTAAGCTCCAATTATTGCTTCAAGTTCCAAAGGTTACCTTCCTTGTAGTCAAGTACCTAATTGAACAAATAATAATGAGAACAAGAGAAAAGAATATACAATGAAAAATAAAATAAAAATAGAAGTAATCGAATGAACACTATTGTCTAGTTTAATTCCAACAAAACCGTTAATACCTGGCAACGGCGCCAAAATTTGACGAGGCCGCTTGTATACGTCAAAATAATGTAGTGAATGTGCGGTTCAAGAAAAGTCTTTTAGGTCAAATTTAGATTTATAAAAATCACTACCACCACTACTACTAACGTAGCAAGAGTGAGTAGGGATCGTCTTAATGGATTATACGTGTTGGAATTTAACTTTGACTCTAGCGTATCAAAAGATTGCAAAGAGAGAGATTAGTTGATTAAACTAAAATGCAAGTAATTAAAATGCAAGTAAAGTAAACTAGTTAGAGGTAGGGATTTAAGAGATATGAAGAGAGGTCTTAGGGTGTTGGAATCACCACTGAACTCGTGTAATTAACCACTTGTTTTCCATTAATGGGGAATACATTGTTGTGAACAAAATGCAACTACCAATTGTAATATTAAGCATGGACCATCAAATTCATGTATGAATTGTCTACCTAACCAACAAATAAACTAAGTGTAAAACAATCCATCAAATCTAAGCATGACCCATCAAACGAGTCACAATTATAACACACATCAATCTAGAGAATCATGGAATTTGCAATAATAAGCTATGAAATATCAAATTAAGGATAGATTGTCTACCTACCTACAAGCATGAATTAAATTGTAGAATAACCCATCAAGTGTAAGAATAATCCATCAAATTAATTGACAAACCCATTCAATGAAAACCCATGTCTAGCCATCACTAGATTCTTAATTAATTACACATAGACATGTAACCAACATAGAGAAACTAGTGTAGAGATTAATTCCCAAATAATCATACATAAGACAACATGTAATCAAATAGAAAATCAATAGAAAGAATTAATCCATATGAATCATGTGAGACATAATTCCTAATTTAATCACACATAGACATGTAAATAAACTAGAGAATTAATAGGAAAAATCAAACCATAGAAATCATAGAAATATACCAAGATTCATGAAATTCACAAGGCTAGATCACTAATCACAACAATATATATAAATCCCCAAAAATAGAAATACAAGGGTTTAGATTACATAAGACTTAGGGCTCATCCAAGCCCTAAGTGTAGATCTAGCCAATCATGAAGGAGGTGGATGTGGTCATGAAACCCTCAAGGGTGAGTTTCAAACATGGCTCCATCTTCTTCTTCCTCTTCCTCTTCCTCTTCTTTTTCTTTAAAGCTCTAGAGATGGAGAGAGAGTGGATCTAGAGATGGGTCTTGAGATGTGCCTCCACTTCCTTCTTTTCTTCTAACCCTAATCTCTATCTTTTCTAGAGAGAGAAATTGAAATTACAATGTAAAAATAAAATGATAAAAAGGTTCTTTACAAAATGGGTCACTTCCCTTTATATAGAAGGTCATTTTCTTAGTCACTAAGTCAGGAATATAGCTCCAAAAATATCTAATCCCGTACTATGTGGTAGGTGGGAGTTTTAGGCGTGCGTGGGAATAAGACAGCTCACTGCTAGCAAAAATTCGATCGATCAGACTTTTTCTTCGATCGATCCAACTTTTATTTTCGATCGATCCAACTTTGATCGATCTCAGTAAAAACGATCGATCTCCAGAAAAGTTGGATCGATCCAACTTGGCAGTTTTTCAGCATTAGCCTCCTTTTGCTCCAAATCAGCTTCCTTTCGCTCCGAATCCTCACTAAGACTTAGTTTGACTCCAAAAAGGCCTTAAGAAACTATTTTTAGCCCATTTTAATATTATTGACCTGAAATAGACAAAAACACAAATAAGTACTAAAACGGGAAAATAAGATAGATAAAGGTCCTAGAACACTTAAGCTTAAGGGGTTTAAAAGCGCACTTTTCAGCGCTCATCATGTCATAACTGAGCAAATAGAAGAAATAGTAGGCCATGCTAGCCTACCATGCCATTACTTTCACTGATGAAGAGCTACCTCTTGAAGGAACCCAACTTACCCAAGTTCTCCACATCACTGTGGAATTTAAAGACCTGCTAGTGGGAAAGGTACTCGTCGACAATGGGTCTGCTCTTAATATATGTCCACTAGCTACTCTTAAGTGGTTTGAAATAGAAAAACATGTGTGCCCTAGCAATATAGTATTAAGAGTATTAGATGGAGCCTGACGTGAGTCACTTGGGCAAATCGATCTTTCAATTGTGATAGGGCCAACAACGTTCGATGTTCGGTTTCAAGTAGTTAACATTCCAACTGCTTATAATCTCCTCTTGGGAAGATCATGGATTCACAATGCAGGGGTAGTCCCCTCGAGTTTGCACCAAAGCATCAAGTTCGTCATTTATAATCCGTTGATTACTGTTCATGCTGAGGAATGTTTGGTTATTCATCTTTCACCAAGTTTTGCTATAAACTCTGAAATCATGACAAAGCCATCTTTTGTCAAACCTTCGAGGTAGACATGGCCTCTATTGATCAGGTAAAGGCTAATGTACCATTTGGTTATCAGACAGCTCAAATTGCCACAGTAACCCACATACCTCCAGGAAGCTATCTACCGCAACCACAATTCTCCAAAAACGCCCGCATGATGGCCCAATACTTCAAGAAGTACGGATACAAGCCCGGGTAAGGACTAAGAGCTCATTCTCAAGGTGACCCTCAGCTTATCAGAATCAAGCCAAACCAACATCGTTATGGACTAGTGTATCACCCAACGAAGGAGGATCGTCAAGGAAGGAAAAGAAAAAAATGCATCATCTAGCAGGATTCCATTGATGGGGCGCACATTTAAGAAGCACTTTGAATTAAGACCCTCGAGGAGGAGGGAACCTATTGTTTGGGATACTATTGCATTCAAGAAGAAGACTCATGTCAAACTACCTCAGCTATTTGTCAACCCTACTGAATTGTAATACCCCTAATTTTTAAAAGGATATTTTTGGTATTTTATTTTTGAGATTTTTGATTTAATTGTTTTTTGTGATTAATTGTTTTCCTTGGTTGTTGTGTTAATTATTTAATGGCAGCTATTTTGTTTAATTGTTAATTATTTTGTAAATTATTAATTATTTAATTGGTTGTTAATGGTTTTTTTTTTTTATTTCTTTATTTAAGTTATTGTTATTATAAATTTACGTAAGTTTATGTAGCCGGCACTATTAAACCTAGGTTGTTCAATGGGCCGAGTTGTATAAGGATTAGGGTTTAGAATTTAAAAGTCTATATATATGCATATTCTACGTTGGTTTAGGGTTACAAAACAAAACCCTAATCACTGATACTTATACCGTGAGATAGAGAGATACAGAGAGTGGAAACTAGGACGTTATCAGAGAGGTTCAAGGATACACTGGACGGCGTGCTTCTGGGTTGAACCAAGAGCACTTGAGGTGTAGAACAGGAGTCTCAGACGTGGCCAGAAGTTTTGAAGACGGCAGTTTAGAGTTTCAAATCAGAAACTCAAAGGCAAGTCACTATTCTTCTCCTTCCCTTTAATTCGTGTTCTGTGTATGCCTATTTAGACTCCAGGGATTTATTAAGCATTAAAACAGATTAAATTGAAGTTAATATCAATCTTGGAAGCATGGTTGAATCGACTGTAAAATCATTGTATGAATCTGTTTTGTGTGTAGAAAGTTACTCTGTTAAGAATCTGTTTGCGTGGGTTTTTAAACTTGTTAGCCTTGTGTGTTTTGGAATGAATGCATGATTTTAATTAATTTTAGGACATCAATTGAACTCTAGAATAAGTTATAAAAATTGTACAGAGCCTCTGAACTCCACCAAAGACGAAGAAGATGATCAAACTACGCATAAACGGGTCACAGGGGGTCACAGGGGAGTAGAGCCGGCTCACCACAAGGGTGGAGCCGCCTTTACAAGGGGTAGAGCCGGCTTCACTTGTGGTGGAGGCGACTCCACCAAGGGGGGAGGCGGCTCCACTTTTGGTGGAGGCGGCTCCTCTTTTATTTTTATTTTTTGATTTTTCACGTTTTTGACTTTCGGGTTGGCCTGTAGGAGGGTTTCTGAGTTGCTCTAGGGGCTGTGGATGGTTTATAAAACTGTTCTAAAGTTTTAAAAGGATTGGGAAGCATGTTTGTATTAATTTTAAAGCATGAAATAACCTACAGTTAATTAATACACTGCATGTGGAAGGTTGATTTTTACATTGACATTGCTTGCTCTTCTTATAAAGCATTTTGGTTTCTAGTATAATTTTAAACTGTTGTTCATGATTCAACTATTGTATAAGCATATATTACATATTCTGGAAAAATATATAGGTATACTTAAATGGAAATTAATTGATGTTTAACTATACTAGTTATTGCATCAAGTTATGGTACTGTTTTAGAGAAGTTAGTTGCTGTGTTTTACTCTAACATTTTAAAGGACTAGAATGTGACTTCTAGATCATATACTGGATATATATTTGAATCATACACAGATTAGATTGGTTGTATGTGGGTTTTGGAGTATAGTTAATAAAATGTATATGGTGCTATTTTTGTTAACTATGTTGGATGGAGGATTTGTATGCACCGGTATGGGACAGTGGCGTACTGGGTATGAACTGTTTTCAAACACTGTGTTCTACCTAATATGGATTTAATGATGGATTAACCAAAAAGGTTAAGTTCATCTCATATTTGTGTCATATCAATAAAACGATTGAATGACCTATGGTGGTTTTAGGATGGATTGGTTATATATATATCAAACCATAATACAGATGGTCGATATCTTGTAATAAGAGTACAAGGATTATATATATATATATTATATGATGCCATGGTATGAGTTTGAATCTCAGGACCATGGTTAGGGCGCTTATATCACCTAGGATGGATAACTGGACATAGGTGTTGTTCCCTGGTAGGTCTAGGTACACATGACCATATTATTGTGTGATTTGCATGGTATCTCTACTCAGGCTGAGACAGACCTACTGGACTAGTGAGCGTCCTATAGTGTGTATTATATATATACATATGGACTATTCTAGATATTGTTGAGTCTTCCTAGGATGTATCTGCGTATCGGATTACTGTTTGGATCGTAGTAGAATAGGACTTGCATGTGGGCCTGACCCACTCTTTTATTTTTCAGGTGTTTGTTAGTTCCAGGGTTAGAGCTTGGACGTGCAGAGCAGATACAGACATTCATTCCTCCGACTACGTAGGAATCTTTGCTATGTTTACCTTAAGTTTCTATTTCAGTTATTTTAGTTTCTTTTGGGATTTTAATAAGGGGTCCACTAAATGGATTCCCGAGTTGTAACTTATGGAGTTTTGGAGTTTGGATTTAATAGTTTTCATTAATGATATTTTGAGGATTTCAATTAGTATTCTTCCAGCTTATTGTTATTATTTTTTTCATCTTGTATTCTGTGTTCGGTTATATATTAACTGATTGATATTTCCCTCGGGTTTGGGCCTGGGCTTGATCAACCCGTGTCTCGGATCCGAGGGGTATCACATGAACCAATCACTTCAATAGGAGGGGAGAGCAAGTTTTAAGACATGTCCAAGGCAATGTTAAACATAGATTGGATAGAGGCATTCACCAATTTGAATATTAGAGATCTTTTAGAGCCAAACAACCACATAGCCATGCTCTATTCCACTCCACTACGGCCGTCCACTTCCACCACCAAGCTAAGCAAATGGGAGGCAATCCCACTCCTCGCACCCAAGAAGTTCCGGTAAAGGGGAAAGCCTTGTGACTTTCTCCCGAGCATCTTATTTTAGTATTATATTACAAAGTTTGAGTTACTAGTTCCTGCTATTTTGACAATGAGCTTCGTATAGCTCCAAATTTTAAATAAAATGTAGCTTATATCTTATTATAAATAAAAGGAACCTTTATTTTTCTAAATCTACATCTTTATTTTTTAAAATTGTTAGGATGCCATGTATGGAATGCCGTGATCTTATGGATGTTTCTATTTTCGATTCTGATACCTATGACTTTGACATTGAGCTCGATCTAGACCAAATGAATTTTGATCAAGATGACTTTGATGATACACCACAAGAACTCGATATAAATAAATACCAAGACAAATCCATTTCTCCAAACATTAAAGATACAGAAACCATTGAGGTAGGAACTGTAGAATTTCCAAAGCAACTTAAAATTGGCAAGATCTTAATTAAGAAGCAATGTGAGGAAATGATCCAATTGCTGAATGCATACCAGGATGTTTTTGCTTGGTCTTACCAGGATATGCCATGGCTTAATATTGACATTGTAGTACATAAACTACCACTTAAGCCTGATGTAAAGCCAGTCAAGCAAAAACTACGATGGCTCAAGCCCGAATGGAGTCTTAAAATCAAGGAAGAAGTCACAAAGCAATTTGAGGCCGGTTTCTTAGTAGTATCTAATTATCCGAAATGGTTAGCTAATGTAGTCCCGGTACCGAAAAAAGATGGAAAATTTCGAATGTGCGTTGATTATCGTGATTTGAATAAAGCCAGTCCGAATGATAATTTTCCACTTCCCTACATTCATGTACTGGTAGATAACACAACAAAGCATTTCATGTTCTCCTTCATGGATGGGTTTTCGGGATACAATCAAATTAAGCTTGATGAAGAAGACCGTGAGAAAATTGCATTCATCACACCATAGGGCACTTTTTGTTATCGGGTCATGCCATTTGGCCTCAAGAATGCTAAGGCAACATATCAAAGGGCTATGATGTATAAAAAAATTGAGGTATACGTGGATGATATGATTGTTAAATCTGTTTACGAAGAAGACCACCTCATTAATCTGGGAAAATTGTTTAGACGACTTCATAAGTATTAATTGAAGCTCAATCCAGCAAAATGCATCTTTGGGGTATCCTCAGGCAAACTTTTGGGTTTTATAGTCAACCGTTGAGGCATTGAAATTGACCCTTCCAAAATTAAGGTAATTCTCGATATGCCACCCCCTAAGACTCAAAAGGAGGTTCGATGTTTTCTGGGAAAGCTAAACTTCATAAGTTGTTTCATAGCTCAACTCACGACTATTTGTTAACTAATATTCCGCCTTCTCAGAAAGAACCAATTTATATCTTAGGATGATGCTTGTCAAGAGGCCTTTGATAAGATAAAGGCTTATCTAATCAATCCTCCAGTCTTGGTACCTTTAGAGCCAGGTAGACCACTATTACTCTATCTCTCAATGCTTGATGCTTCAATGGGTTGTGTCTTGGGATAACATAATAAGGCTGGGCGTAAAGAACAAACAATATATTACCTTAGTAAGAAGTTTACAGATTATGAATCTCGCTATTCTCCATTAGAAAGAACCTGTTGTGCCCTAACATGGACGACTCATAGGCTTCGCCATTAGATGCTTTCTACGACAATGTTTCTTATAGCAAGGATGAATCTGTTGAAGTACATATTTGAAAAACCTATATTGACTGGACGTATCTCGAGGTGGCAGATGTTACTTATAGAATTTGACATTGTACATGTCACACAGAAATCAGTTAAAGCTGGGGCAATTGCAGAGTATTTGGCTGAGAATCCTGCAGATGATTATCGACCAATGGAAACTTATTTCCCAGATGAAGCTATCCTAGTGGCTATGGAGGAAAAAGAGGTTGAGTAAGAAGTCAAGTGGAAGATGTATTTTGATGGGGCTGCAAATGAAAAAAGGGGTTGGGATTGGAGCAGTTATAGTTTCTAATGTCAACACAATGCATTATCCGATAGCCACCAAATTGAAGTTTGATTGTACAAATAATATGGCAGAATATGAAGCTTGCATAATAAGCCTTCAGGCAACATTGGATATGGATATCGAGAAACTTATTGTATTCGGTGATTCAGAGCTCATAATTAATCAAATTACTGGTGAATGGTAGGTCAAGGACTCAAAATTGATTCCATATAATCAGTATTTGATTGGACTTTATAGGCAGTTCAAATATATTGAATTTTACCACATTTCTCGTACTCTCAATCATTTCGCTGATGCATTGACTACACTCTCATCAATGATAACAATACTTGATAAGGAAGATCTTCCTCCCATTGAAATTGGAGTCAGTTATCGACCTGCCCATTACATGGCATTAGAGGAAGAATTAGATGGTAAACCATGGTATCATGATATAAAACAATTTTTGGAGAAGCAGGTTTATCCTCAGGGAATCACAACCGAGAATAAGAAGACCATTCGCAAAATGGCCCTACAGTATTTTGTTAGTGGAAATACGCTCTATAAGAAAACACCAGAAGGCATTCTTTGATGTGTAGACATCGGGGAAGCAAAAGAGATCATGTCCGAAGTTCACAAAGGAGTTTGTGGTCCACATATGAATGGACATTTGCTTACTCGGAAAATCCTCCGCACGGGATATTACTGGCTTTCCATGGAAAAGGACTGTTTTAATTTCGTCAGGCGTTGTCATAAATGCCAAATACAGGCAAACTAAGTTCTTGCACCACCTAATGAACTTCACTGTATGGTATCACCGTGGCCGTTTTCCATATGGGGGATGGATGTCATCGGTCCTGTCACGCCAAAAGCATCAAATAGACACCGTTTCATCTTTGTGGTGATAGACTATTTCACCAAGTGGGTCGAAGCTACATCTTACACTAGAATCTCAAAAAGGACAGTGGAATGCTTCTTAAAGCGCAAAGTGATATGTCGATATGGGCTCCTTGAGGCAATTATCTCAGACAATGCTAAAAATCTCAAGAATGATCTTATCAAATCTGTTTGCAATCAATTCAAAATCATGAAACATCATTCAGTCATATATCGGCCACAGATAAATGGAGCAATGGAAGCAGCCAATAAGAACATCAAGCAAATCTTAAGGAAAATGACTGATACATAACAAGATTGGCACGAGAAACTTCCATTTGCACTCATAGCTTACCGCACCTCAGTTTGCACATCAACTGGGGCAACTCCTTATTCCCTCGTATATGGAATAGAGGTAGCATTGCCAATAGAAGTAGAAATACCTTCCTTATGCATCTTAATGGAGGCAGAGTTAGAAGAAGTAGATTGGGTCCAAGCTTGGTATGACCAACTATGTTTGATAGATGAGAAGCGACTTAGAGTAATTTGTCATAGTCAATGTTATCAGCGTCGCATTGCTAAAGCTTTCAATAAAAAGGTTAGACCTCGTTCTTAAGAAAATCGTTGCATGTCAAGATGAAGCAAAAGCCAAGTTCGCCCCTAACTATGAGGAGCCCTTTGTGGTAAAAAAAGTTCTCTCTAGAGGTGCTCTCATCCTAACCGAGATGGATGGGGGAAGAGTTCTCCCAACCTCTTAATTCTGATTTAGTCAAACATTATTATGCATAATTTGTTACGTTTGGCTAGTATGACGGATGGCCTTCCTTCTTTTCTTACTAATCCTCTCTCAAATGCATCCCCCTTTCCAAAAAAAAAAAAAAAAAAGTTTACCCCCCTACAATGCTTGGCCAATACCTATTACCTATTCTTTTCAACTTCTGAAAGTCCATCCTGACCAGCCAAATTTTCAATATTATGCTCTACATATATAATAATAATAATAATAATAATAATAATAATAATAAGGGGTCGGACTCAATGAAAACCCTTTTAAGGGCGCTGAGAGTAAAAATGCAACCAGTCTCAGTGAAAACCCAAAAATGGGCACCAAGGGTAAAAATGCAACCAGTCTCGGTGAAAACCCTTCTAAGGGCACCGAGAGCAAAAGTGGTAGACCAGACTTAGTGAAAACCTGAAAGGGCACTAAGTGCAACAGTATGGTCATAAAAAAATAAAAAAATAAATAAATAAAACCTTGACAAGACTTGAACTACGTATGACCTGATTCTCACTATAGTGAGATACGTAGGCAGCCCATATCATAATTGGGTTTGGTTATATCTTTTTAGCACCTCAAAGCATTGGTCAACTCACTACCATGAACCTTGCTATTCTATGGGTTATTGTAGTATGCTTAGATGGGAAATTGAAGATCATTGGTACATAAAGAAAAGGTTAAGAGACATATCAAAGTTCAAGGTTAAAGAATCGACAAACAACAAACACACATGGAGAACAGTATCCTTTTATGACATATAACTTATATATATATATATATATATATACACATATATACCCACAATGATAAATACTTTATTTTATTTCAAACTCATAAGCAGGGAAAGTAACATTCATACTTGTCATATATTCTAAGCTCATAAGATTCTCAAAACAATTCTAAAATCTCGACTCCTAAATCTCTATATCTATTAAGTGCACCTTCAACTTGTTGTTCGTCCATACCTTGAAGCTCTAATACTCAGTTCCTCACTATGTCTATCTTTCGAGTTAATTTATCCCGTTTTGCTGTCAAAGAAATAACCTGGGCTTGTAGCTCATCCTGTTTAGTTTTAAACTTTTTCTGGTCTCTAATAAAAGACTCGAAAAATCTTGTGTGTCTTACCTGGATAGTTTTAACCTTGTCCTCGTAATCTTCAGCCATAGGAATATCCTCTCCAAAAAGCAAACAGTCGGGCACGGGTGGTAACTCCGAGATCACTCCATGCAACCAACTATCATAATCTAAGTCAGTGCCAGTGACATCCAACTCATCAAAGAGAAGCATATTTCATAGAAATATTTTCCTACCCATTCATCCTTCGCCTCACGACATCTTTCATTGCTGAAGGACTCAGAGTAATCAAAAAAGAAGTGCCCCCAATTTTCCTCATGTGGGATAACTTGTCTCCACCCAAATTGACGAAGTACTCTTGCAGGTACATAAGGGACGGCACCATACACACCTAGCAGAGGAATGAAGTACTTTGAAGAACCTTCAATAAATATATCCCGTCGGTTCACCAAACTAAGGCATCACCCGATGTCAGAATGTTGGCGTGAATGTAGAAATTCTCTCTACTGCTCAAAGCCATCAGGTAATGAAAGTAATACCATGCGCGACCTATGGGAATGTATCACATCAGTCTTAAACCAGATGTGAGGAACTACGTAATCCACAGGGAATAAATGTTCCAAGGCCTATATTTGCAAAAGGGCAGAACACCCAGCAAAAAATAGAATCTCGACCAAGATGACATCCAGTCAAAGAACGCAGAATCTCGGCCAAAAGTATTGGAATGTAAGATTTCCCAAACATAACTACTTTCACAACAGAAAAGAGAAAGCCATCAATTCTCCAATCCGGACGAGGAAATAAAACCTGCCCAAACAAGCACAAGTCGAGCGCTGTGATCCAACCTCGTTTCCAGCCATCAAGGCTCACAAAGAATTCTTCTTTGTGGTTCTCAAGGTCAGTTCTGGAAGCAAAACGTTGAAGAAGAAAATCAAGGGTGCAACTACGGTCCTTGCCCAGCTCGATCAGCTCCCTTTTTACACCGATAAGAGGACTCAACAAGCGAGCGTTCCCTTTTAGGGGAAATAAGTAAGTGTCATCACAAACAGGGGAACCGGTGAAGAGAACGCGATGGGTTTCCTCCAAAGTGGGTAGCATCTCATTCTTACCAAAGCGAAAAATAAAAGCTGAAGGATCCCAGGAGCATATAAGAGCGCGATTAAGAAATATATTGAAATTTAATACCTCAGAGGACATTGTAGATTTTTCTATTATGTCTTGAAGTTTGACTTTTTCAGTACTAATGAATTTTTGATCTTTTGTACTAGAAATCAAACTTTTTATATCTTTGTTATTTATGTTCTCTTTGGACTTGTCCACATATAAATTATTTTGTAAAATAATTAAATAAATAAGACAGAAAAATATGTTCTCTTTCTACAAATAGTGTATATTTTGCACCAAGAAGTCTGCAAAATAAAAATATAAAAACAAATATTATCTGGCATATATGTTTAGTTATATATGAACATGCTTAAAGAAAAAGATTACATATAGCTTTATGAATATATATATATATATATATATATAATGTAAAAGAAGTTGGAATAAATAACGAACCAATGACTTAATGCTTTGACACTTTCAATATCCATATTGATTTGCAATATAGATCATTTTTGCGTTTGAAGAGACAGACCTGGAATATAACATTATTATTTGTAAAAGTTTGTTATTATAGATTTACTTAATAATATATAATGTAAATAATATTAATTTGTATGACAATTTACGTTTGTAGGTGTTGATTGCCACATGTGTAACTGTGATAATATGTCTTCCTTGTATTAGTTCCATAATAAAGTTTCCTTCATTCTCACAAAATCCTTCCATAACGTCAAAGTAGTTGTTCTTGAACTGTAATAAAGATTAATTACTTTAGTCATTATATTATATTGGCATAATTATGATCGTATATGTAATATAGTAATGGCGTACCTCATATCCATTACAATGACTTCCCTCTTTTTGGTTGTGCCTTTGTTGTTCTTCTTACATATGTTTAATGTAGGAGATACCTCAATAACAATTCCCAAAGCATCTAGCCAGATTAAAAATAAAATAAGAAATAAGAAATTTTAATTTTAATTTTAATTTTATATATGTACAAGAGAGAACATATATATGTAGAGTTAAGAATTAAACGAAAACTAACCCATATTTCTTTTGCATCAGTGTACTTGTTCAGCTCCTTGAAGTCCACAAAATTAAAGTTTATTATTTCTAAGCTTACTACTTCAAGCTCTTCAATTTCAATTGAGGTGTTATTAAGAAACTTCAATTCATACTCCTTGTGCACACTCCTATATATAGGATTGACGCCTTTTACAGTTACATTAGAAATTCTGTATGTCTTGTGAAGCAATAATGAATCACTAAATTTGGTGACGAGCTCGTTAAATAAGACACCTTGAATTTGTGGTCCCTGAAAGAGTAAAAAAGATGTGTAAATGGATTAATAAGATCATTAAATAACAATGTTGTCATACAAATATAGATGCATTTAATGAAACTAACAGAAATAGCCGATGGTATACTTACATCACCATCCATCAGAACTACTTTCAACATTGTTCCTGATGTGTATTCCTCGATTGCTCTTCAAAGTACAACTACTTTTATTGTCGATTCTGTTTTTTAACTAACAAGTGAATTTATTAAGTCAAAGCTTTGGTGACCTTTCTTCATTTTCATAATTTTTTTCTGCATGATTAAAAGAAAAAAGAATTAAGGTTAAAGAAAATAAAAATTAAAAATAAAATTGTGAAATAAGAATGATCGAGTATCAAAATAGAAATGAAAAAATATATATATACATCAATAGTAAGTTAAATCGAAGTTAATATTTTTTTATGTTTTTAAAAGAATAAAATTGTGAGTGAAAAATTTAAATATTGTAACAATTGGTAGCGAATGTGGGGTATCTTTACCTTTCGAACAATGCAAAATAATTTTGGAATGGGAAGGCATGGATATTAATGTGGGTGTATCCTTACCTTTCAGACTGGAGAACCTCTTTATAGACAATATTTTTAGTGTATGTACCACCTCTAATGTTTGTTTGATCCTTCTTAACAAGTATTTTAATAGTTGACATTGAAGTTCCTCTAGATAGCGCCACATATAATTGTCCATGGGAGAACACATGCTCAGATAGATAAACTCCAACATAAGGAATTGTTTGCCCTGTGCCTTGTTTATTGTCATTGCAAAACTCAACCGGATTGGAAATTGTTTTCATGTAAAATGGAAAGGCGTAGCTTCATTCTCTGCCGGGCATATGGGTATTCTTAGAATCAGTACTTGTTTTCCAACATGTTGTCTATGGTTGATTTCTGCATTGATCACATTGGTCTTTGTTCCATGACATATGAGCCTGGTACCATTACACAATCCATTTGTCGGATCCAAATTTCTCAGCAACATTATAGGACAATCGACTTTCAACGTTAACTTATGTGGCGGGAGGCCATTTGGAGCCAATGAATTAAGGAAATCTTCTTGGTAATGGGTCCCCGTATCATCAGTAGCTTTGTCAAAGCTATAATACGTAGTGGGTTTGCCTAGGAATTGTTCAATGAGATTCTCATTCAATTTGTCAACGAAATCATTTTTGGTTGCCAAAATTGCTTGATTTGTAATATATTCCGTTGAGTGTGCATTTTCAAGGAGTTGGGGGAAAACAGCATTTATCAATTCTTTTTCTAAATCCTCCTCATTTGTAGATTTTATTACCATCTTGTCTGGCAACTTAATTCTCTTTATTGTGAATTAAACTCTTTTTATGAATAGGTTTTTATTAATGAGAGTAGTATAGTATAATTTGAATTGTGAATTAAGTTTCAGAGCTTTGGGGGTTCTCAAATTAGGAGAGGTTGTGTTGTATTTTGCTTTTCCTGCTTAGTTGGTTATTGCATATTGGTTAGTCTCTGTCGTTTGATGTATTAATTTTGCTTTCCAAGATATCATTTTTAGTGTGGCTTACAGCAATAAACTCACGACTCATTTACATCAAGGATTTTATTAAATAAAAAATATGAAAATTGACAAATAATTTAATATATGGACCATTTGGTCAAGCACAATTGATTATAGATTGAATTTTCAACAGTAACTCTAAAGCTATTCCGAAATGTTCAGATCAAATATGATACTTAATTTAAATATGTTTGTTCTCAAGTGTGGAAAGAATTATTTGGTCCATTTGGGTTTGGTTTAGATTTTGAATCCCTTTCTGCTGCAATCGAATTTGAATTTTATTAGGTAATTACTGTTATTATATTTTGTGTGAGTAATATAGCATAATTTGAATTTATTATATTTTGTGTGAGTAGTAGTATACTGCAAAATTTAGTATTACACTTGATCTTAGCCAAAAAGCCGAGAATGTGTGATTATTATTTCTTTAGCTCTATAGTATTATAAGAGACTTTGATGTAATCCTTTTTACTTAAAACCAATGTTGGACTTTGTAATTTGAATTAAACTCTTTTTATATTTTGTTAATTTGAATTAATTTTAATTTTATTAGGTAATTTTGAGTTTTATAGAATTTATATCGTGGGATATAATAATTAATGAGAGCTCTTTATTGTGAATTAAACTCTTTTTATATTTTGTTAATTTGAATTTTATTAGGTAATTTTGAGATTTATAGAATTTCTATCATAATTTGAATTTTAATTAAACTCTTTATTGATTGTGGGATATAATGATTAAACTCTTTATTGTGAATTAAACTCTTTTTATGAATATGTTTTTATTAACGAGAGTAGTATAGTATAATTTGAATAATGAATTAAACTCTTTTTATATTTTGTTCATTAGAATTTTATTAGGTAATTACTGTTATTATAATTTAGTAATTTATTACCATAGAAGCATGTGGTAAGTTTCAGAGCTTTGGGGGTTCTCAAATTAGGAGAGGTTGTGTTGTATTTTGTTTTTCTTGCTTGGTTGGTTATTGCATATTGGT
Organism: Cornus florida; assembly: GCF_030987335.1. Classification (NCBI taxonomy): domain Eukaryota; kingdom Viridiplantae; phylum Streptophyta; class Magnoliopsida; order Cornales; family Cornaceae; genus Cornus; species Cornus florida. The sequence continues at coordinate 14,270,517 of NW_026775581.1, read as the reverse complement.
TGGTCTCTGTCGTTTGATGTATTAATTTTGCTTTCCAAGTTATAATTTTTAGTATGGTTTACAGCAATAAACTCACGACTCATTTACATCAAGGATTTTATTAAATAAAAATTTTGAAAATTGACAAATAATTTAATATATGGACCATTTGGTCAAGCAGAATTGATTATAGATTGATTTTCAACAGAAACTTTAAAGCTATTCCGAAATGTTCAGATCAAATATGGTACTTAATTTAAATATGTTTGTTCTCAAGTGTGGAAAGAATTATTTGGTCCATTTGGGTTTGGTTTAGGTTTTGAATCCCTTTCTGCTGCAATCGAATTTGAATTTTATTAGGTAATTACTGTTATTATATTTTGTATGAGTAGTATAGTATAATTTGAATTTATTATATTTTATGTGAGTAGTAGTATACTGCAAAATTTAGTACTACACTTGATCTTAGCCAAAAAGCCGAGAAGGTGTGATTATTATTTCTTTAACTCTATAGTTTTATAAGAGACTTTCATGTAATCCTTTTTACTTAAAACCAATATGGGACTTTGTAATTTGAATTAAACTCTTTTTATATTTTGTTAATTTGAATTAATTTTAATTTTATTAGGTAATTTTGAGTTTTATAGAATTTATATCGTGGGATATAATAATTAATGAGAATTCTTTATTGTGAATTAAACTCTTTTTATATTTTGTTAATTTGAATTTTATTAGGTAATTTTGAGATTTATATAATTTCTATCATAATTTGAATTTTAATTAAACTCTTTATTGATTGTGGGATATAATAATTAAACTCTTTATTGTGAATTAAACTCTTTTTATGAATATGTTTTTATTAATGAGAGTAGTATAGTATAATTTGAATTATGAATTAAATTCTTTTTATATTTTGTTAATTAGAATTTTATTAGGTAATTACTCTTATTATAATTTAGTAATTTATTACCATAGAAGCATGTGGTAATTTTGAGAGCTATGGGGGTTCTCAAATTAGGAGAGGTTGTGTTGTATTTTGTTTTTCTTGCTTGGTTGGTTATTGCATATTGGTTGGTCTCTGTCGTTTGATGTATTAATTTTGCTTTCCAAGATATAATTTTTAGTGTGGTTTACAGCAATAAACTCATGACTCATTTACATCAAGGATTTTATTAAATAAAAATTTTGAAAATTGACAAATAATTTAATATATGGACCATTTGGTCAAGCAGAATTGATTATAGATTGATTTTCAACAGAAACTCTAAAGCTATTTCGAAATGTTCAGATCAAATATGATACTTAATTTAAATATGTTTGTTCTGAAGTGTCGAAAAAATTATTTGGTCCATTTGTTGGTTAAGGTTTTGAATCCCTTCCTGCTGCAATTGTGGGATATAATAATTAATGATAGTAGTATAATATAACTTGTTAATTTGAATTTTATTATTTAATTACTGTTATTATATTTTGTGTGAGTAGTATTGTATAATTTGAATTTATTATATTTTGTGTGAGTAATAGTATACTGCAAAATTTAGTACTATACTTGATCTTAGCCAAAAGAACGAGAAAGTGTGATTATTATTTCTTTAGCTCTATAGTTTTATAGGAGGTTTTCATGTAATCCTTTTTACTTAAAACCAATATGGGACTTTGTAATTTGAATTAAACTCTATTTTTATTTTGTTAATTTGAATTAATTTTAATTTTATTAGGTAATTTTGAGTTTTATAGAATTTATATCGTGGGATATAATAATTAATGAGAGCTCTTTATTGTGAATTAAACTCTTTTTATATTTTGTTAATTTGAATTAATTTGAATTTTATTAGGTAATTTTGAGTTTTATAAAATTTATATCAATTAATAAATAAATACTGAATATGTAATACCCCGTAATTAATTAAAGAGTTTAGTTTATTTAAATTCAATTATGTGTGGATTCCTTTACCTATTATTGTGCATGCTACATTGTTATATTAAGTTCATTTAATGGTGCATGTAAATTAATTGTGTATGTTAAAATAGTAAATTTATTCATTTAATTGTGCATGTATTATTTTAATTAATTTTATTTGTTGATTATGTTTAATTAAGCAATATTAGTTAATTAGAGTATTATATTTGTGTTATAAAGTATTATGATGATATAATATATTATTTTGTAATAACAATAATAATAATTATATTAGTTTAATAATAATAATAATAATAATATAATAATAATAATAATTATAAAAGTTTATTAATAATAATAATAGTTATAAATAATAATAATAGTATTAAACCAATGTCATGATGAAATTAGAGATTAGGATAGGATTGCATCAATGGTTATGGGTGGAATTGAAGCCTTATGGTTGGGAGGATGGTTAGTAGATGAAAAAATAAGATATTTGTAATATTTATATTATATATTTTGTATATAAATTAACTAGCTTACCTTAGAAGAAAATAAAGGGAGTTAGAAGCAAAGTATAATTTCTAGTGAGCTATTTTATAAGAGTGAAAGGAAAAGAGAAAGAGAAAGAAGCTTGGACCGGTGTAGGCGATTTTACCCGACTACGCGCAGACCGGCGGATTTATTTTAAATCCAAAAAGGCAAGTTATTATCTACTTTTCCCCTTTGAATTAATAAATTAATTGTTTAGCTTATTTTTATGCATAGAGCCAAGGTTTGGAGGTTAATAAATTATTAATTTTATTTTATTAAATTAATGGAATTTTAATTATATAGGATGGTATATATTTATTTAATGTCCTATGAAATTAATAATGGCTAAAAATAATTAAATAAGACTTTAGGGATTTTTCTAGAATTTTCTAGATTTTTCCGGGCATTTTCTGCAATTTCCGGCGACCTTCCGGCGAGTTTTCCGGTCGCCGGCAATGGGGGAGACGACCGGAGTGATCCGGTGTGATGCGGCGCACCATAGGAGGGTATGCGCGCGCATCTGGACCATTAAATAGCAGCGATTGATCCGGTGCACCGCGGTCCATGTTACCGCGGTACACCCGGATCCGTGAACGTTGGATGGAGGAGATGTAGGTGGATTGATCCGGTGTGGCGCGCATGTAGGAAAGTTGATGCAGCCAACCAACCGGAGGACGCCACGTCAGCAGGAAGCCATCAACGCGCGCGTGGGAGCGCGTGCGCGCGCGTGGGACTCTCCAGACGCGCGTGGAGGCGCGTGGGAGAGTGGGAAAGCTTGGCGGCGCGTGTGGGGAGCTCTGGGAGGCGCGTGGGGGCGCGTGAAGGGCCTCTGCGGCTACTGGAAAAGTCCAGAATACCCCTAGGGACTGTTTTGTCATTACCAGGACCTTCACTATACATTTTGGGGCCTCGGGTTGGCATTTTTGGAATTAACGGGACATTATATTATTATTTTATTTCTCGTTAATTATTATAATTGTCTGATTAATATTTCTAAATATTAATTGTATCAGTTAAAGTGCGAATCGCTAGTAAACATATGTAATTGATTTAACGACTATTAATGGTATTATTTTATTAAACTGTAATAACCATTAATGTTAAATTAATTAGTGCTTGGTTTTCTTCATATAAATAACCCATTATATATTATGGAATATTTATACTGTTAATCGTATATAAACCATGATTATTATGCTATGTGCATTTCAGGGAATAAATGGACTGTTTATTATGTCGCATTTATATTATATGGATGTGTTGCCATATAGAACCATGTGAGCTGACTAATAAGTTTAGACTCATTTATACCTTATGCATTCGTTGCGATAGACAGATGTGTGGCTGTCGGGGTATGTGGTTTAATATTATTGGCATGTGTTGCCTAATTGACATACTCGGTATATTTATTAATATTATTGGCATGTGTTGCCTAATTGACATACTCGGTATATTTATTAATATTATTGGCATGTGTTGCCTAATTGACATACTCGGTATATTTCTTAATATTGTTGGCATGTGTTGCCTAATTTATATGCTCAGTATATTCATCAGTACTTTGCGAGGTGTTATCACTGTGTAGTTCGTTATAATCTGTGTTGTCAGTACCGTGCACCATGTATAATAGCTGATTTCCCGGGTAGGGAAAGGCGACACTTGACCACCTAGTGTGAGTCTAAGTGATCACCGTCTATTCTGGTTGAGGTCATGTTATACATTGGATAGTTCCCATAGGATGGATACAGATATAGTACTCATCCGATTCATAATGATTAATTTATTTGATTCTCTGATTTGGGTCATAGTAGAGAGGACTTGCTCGTGGGGTTGACCCACCATTGTTGTTATTTCAGGATACGGTCAGTATCCGTTTCAAGGCTGAGGTTAGCAGTGTGGGACCATCATCCGAACTCATCTACTCTTACGATCCAGTGCAGGGTAGAAGTTTTATGTAATACTTCAGTTTCAGTTTTTATTTACTTTTGACGTTGAACTCTCAGGGTTATATTTAGGGATCCCTGACGTAGGATTTCCAAGTTGTAATGAAATACTGTATTAAATAAAGGATGGATGGATGTTGTATTATTGAATGTTTCTTTCCTGTCTAAATTCTTTTATTTCCATCATTTTGTATTCCATGCTTGTATATTGCCAATTGTTTTTGATATCCCTCGTTTTTCGTGTATAAGCCTGATCAACTTATGCGTGGAAAATGTGGGGGTGTTACAGTTGGTATCAGAGTATTCCAGGTTCGAGTGTCTTAGGGATCTGTGATTACTATACTTCCGCGTTATGTATTCTGATAATTAGAGCCTAAGTATTAGGGTTCTTTGTATTCTTTTAGTCGGTCCATTATAATGTACTGACGTTAGATTTTTCTGAATTTAAAAGAAGGATGTCTCGGCGTGGGACAAGGAATGCGAACCGTCATCGCAGTATTTCCCCAACTCAAAATGAGAATCAGGAATTTTCTCCTCAAGTTGCTGATATCATTGCACGAGCTGTAGCAGCAGGAGTAGCATCTGCTCTACGAAACCAGCAACCTCCTCCGATAGTACCTGTTCCTGAACCAGTGGCACAGCCAATGTCATGGGACAAAGTTCGTCACTCGTTCATCCGGGGAAATCCACCAACATTTGCGGGGTCCACAGATGTCTTGTTAGCATATCAGTGGAAACAGGAGAGCGAGCGTCATCTTCGGATGGTAATCTGTACCGAAGTGCAGAAACAGATGCTGGCTACGTTTATGCTGATAGGCAATGCATTGCAGTGGTGGGAGTCTATTACTACTGTCGATGAGAGGACCAGATTGACGTATGCTGAATTTCAGACTCGCTTTGACGACAAGTATTTTCCTATGTCAGTAAGATCAGCGATGAAGACTGAATTTCTGGATCTGCAACAGGAGGATATGACTGTGGCTGAGTATGAACAGAAGTTCATTAATTTGTCATTATTTGCACCAGAGGAGGTCAATACGGAAGAAAAGAAGCGAGACCGCTTTGTGAAGGGGTTGATATGGTCGATTAAAGTGGTGATCTTAGGTAGTCCGGCATATACTACTTATATCCAGGTGGTTAATGCCGCCTTACAGCACTGCCAGATGAGGAGTGATTACCGGAAGTCCAAGGGAGATAAACGGACTAACCGAGACTACCAGACAGTGGAGAAAGGAAGCAGCAGTGGTGCCAAGTCCAATGATCGGGGCAGATTTCAAGGACATCAACCTTGGAAGAAAAACAAAGGAAACCCAGATGTGCAGAGGGATGGAGTCCCTAATCAGGGTAGACAAGGTGGGATACCTCAGACCGGACAGGAACAGTGGTCGGGAAGTCAACAGAGGAGGCAGGCAGGTCCTTTTATGGGACGTTGTTATCACTGTAGAGAGATTGGGCATCCGGCCAAGATGTGTCCCAAAGCTAAGCAGGGACAGTATAAGCAGCCGAGACCTAATCAGCCGTTACCTCTACCGGCCCCACCGATGCCACGTGGGCAAGTTCAGAATTTTCCGGCACTTCCAGCACCACCATTTCCTCCGGGACAACCTCCACAGCAGTTGCATCATGGCAGAGTTTATAACTTCATGCCACATAATGCGCAGGCTCCTCAGGCTATTGAGGGTATGTTTTCTATACATGGTAGAACTGCTCGTATACTGTTTGACACTGGTGCATCACATTCTTTTGTGTCTAGATCTTTTGTTATCTTATCTGGTATGACGACTCAGTTATGTGACCAACCTCTTAATATTTATACACCATTGGGAGTTGGCGCAATTTTACGAGAGTATAGCGGTGATATCCTTATAGATATGGGCCGGCTTCGATTTCTTGCAAATTTGTTAGTGTTAGATATGCATTCGTATGATGTTATACTTGGGATGGACTGGTTATCTCAGTACCATGCTCAGGTTAACTGTTACAAATAGTCTATTGTATTTTCTATACCAGGACAGGAGATGTATCTTCTTGTTGTACCACAACCTGATAGAGGGCCTAGCACTTATTTATTCGTTCTTGAGGAGGACTCACAGGAAGCGACTGCGGTATCTCTTGACAGCATCCCGGTAGTACAGGAATTCCAGGATGTATTCCAGGAAATTCCAAGCTTGCCACCGAGTCGAGAGATAGACTTCGTTATTGATTTAGCTCCAGGCACTACGCCTATTGCTAAGGTGCCATACAGAATGGCACCAGTGGAGATGCGAGAGTTGAAGGATCAAATTCAGCAGTTGCTCAGCCAGGGATTTATTCGTAGGGGTACTTCACCATGGGGAGCACCAGTACTGTTTGTAAAGAAGAAGGATGGATCTCTTCGTCTTTGTATTGATTACAGAGAACTGAACAAGGTCACTATTCGCAACAAGTACCCGTTGCCCAGAATTGATGACCTGTTTGATCAGTTGAAGGGAGCTACTTACTTCTCAAAGATCGATTTGAGGTCTGGTTATCATCAGCTACGAGTCAGAGAACAAGATGTTCCAAAGACAGCATTTCTCACAAGGTACGGATCTTATGAGTTTCGTGTTATGCCTTTCGGTTTGACGAACGCTCCCGCTGTCTTTATGGACTTGATGAATAGAGTATTCAGAGAATACTTAGATCAGTTTGTCATTGTTTTCATTGATGATATTCTGGTTTACTCTAAGTCGGAGAAGGACCATGCCAGACATTTACGCACAGTATTGCAGACACTTCGAGAACATCAGTTGTTTGCGAAGTTTGAGAAGTGTGAATTTTGGCAGAAAGAGGTCAAATTTCTGGGTCATGTAGTGTCAGAAGAAGGGTTAGCAGTAGATCCAGCCAAGGTTGCGGCCGTTATGGAGTGGGGACAGCCTACCTCACCGACAGAGATCCGCAGTTTTCTGGGATTGGCAGGGTATTATCGCCGGTTCATCCAGGGATTTTCCAAAATTGCGGGTCCACTTACTCATTTGACTAAGAAGAATGTACCATTTGTATGGGATGATTCTTGTCAGACTACTTTTGCTGAATTGAAGAGTAAGTTAACTTCTGCACCTGTCTTAGCCACACCTCAGAGTGGAATCGAGTATTTAGTATTTACCGACGCTTCTCTGAAGGGTTTGGGTTGTGTGTTGATGCAAGAAGAGCGACCAGTTTCTTATGGGTCTAGGAAGCTTAAGCCTCATGAGCTTAATTACCCGATTCACGATCTAGAGCTCGCAGCAGTGGTTTTTGCCTTGCGTATTTGGAGACATTATCTTTTGGGGGAGACTTTTCGATTGTTTAGCGATCATAAGAGTCTACAGTATTTGTTCACACAGAGGGAACTGAATATGAGACAGCGCAGATGGTTGGAATTCGTGAAAGACTATCATTTCTCTATTCAGTATCATCCAGGGAAAGCGAATGTTGTAGCAGACGCACTCAGCCGCCGACCCTATGTCAGCCTTTCAGCTTTGTTTACAACAGAGTGGGATGCTTTGAAGACGGTTGATGAGTTAGCAGACGCTTTTATGGCATGTGTGGTAGTAACTCCTTCTATCATTCATCAGGTCATTCAAGCGCAACTCTCAGATCAACAGTGTATTGATCGGGTTTCGGAGTTAGCCTCCGGAGATGTTCCTTTTTATTCTATAGGGACTGATGGAGGATTGAGGTACAAGGGACGTTTAATTGTGCCTTCAGCTGACAATTTGAGAAATGTTGTGATGAGAGAGACACACACTTCTCAGTTCTCTGTACATCCAGGGGGAGACAAGATGTATCAGGACATGAAACGCCAGTTTTGGTGGGCCGGCATGAAAAGAGATATAGCTATCTTTGTCTCTAAATGTAGCACCTGTCAGATGATTAAGATTGATCATCAGAGACCGCCAGGATCGTTACAGCCACTTCCCATACCAGAGTGGAAATGGGAAAGTATTTCCATGGACTTTATAGAGGGATTACCTACTTCACAGCATAATCACAACTCTATTTGGGTCATTGTTGATAGATTGACCAAGTCCGCTCATTTTCTGCCTGTTCGTTCAAACTTTACGTCAGAACAGTATGCTAAGTTGTATATTCCAGAAATGGTGAAACTTCATGGTGTACCATTGTCCATCGTATCAGATAGAGATCCGAAGTTTGTATCAGGATTTTGGAGGAGCTTTCAGCAGGCTTTGGGTACAGAACTTTATCTTAGCACTACTTATCATCCTCAAACAGATGGACAAACTGAGCGAGTTAATCAGATTTTAGAAGACATGTTGCGGGCATGTGTTCTTGATTTTAAGGGCAATTGGGAGGAATATTTGCCGCTTTCAGAGTTTGCTTATAACAATAGTTATCAGAAAACTATTGGTATGGCACCATTTGAGGCTTTGTACGGTAGACCGTGTAGGTCTCCTATCTGTTGGCTTGGAGTTGGTGAGAACAGCTTTTTGGGTCCTGAATTTATTAAGGACACGTCAGAAAAGATCGCTATCATTAGGGATCGGATGCGTACAGCTCAAAGCAGACAGAAAAGTTATGCTGACCGTCGAACTCGTGCTTTGGAGTTTAAGGTTGGTGATCAGGTTTTGCTTAAGGTTTCTCCTATGAAGGGAGTAATGCGGTTTGGGTCAAAGGGTAAGTTATCGCCTCGTTTTGTGGGTCCTTTTATGATTACAGATCGGATTGGGGCAGTAGCTTATCGTCTGGCTCTACCAGATAATCTTCATAGGGTACATGATGTTTTTCATATATCTATGCTGCGAAAATTTCTACGGGATGAAGATCGATACCAACACATTGATGTGGGTGAGATTGAGTTGCAACCCGATGCAACCTATTTGGAACAACCTTACTGTATTCTCGATCGTAGGAATCAGATACTGCGCACGAAGACTATTCCGTTAGTACGTGTACAATGGAGTCATCATAGTGCTACAGAGTCTACTTGGGAACGGGAAGATATTATCCGTGCCAAGTATCCAGAGCTTTTTAATACAGGTATGTAGTGAATTTCGGGGACGAAATTCCGTTATTAGGGGGGGAGAATGTAATACCCCGTAATTAATTAAAGAGTTTAGTTTATTTAAATTCAATTATGTGTGGATTCCTTTACCTATTATTGTGCATGCTACATTGTTATATTAAGTTCATTTAATGGTGCATGTAAATTAATTGTGTATGTTAAAATAGTAAATTTATTCATTTAATTGTGCATGTATTATTTTAATTAATTTTATTTGTTGATTATGTTTAATTAAGCAATATTAGTTAATTAGAGTATTATATTTGTGTTATAAAGTATTATGATGATATAATATATTATTTTGTAATAACAATAATAATAATTATATTAGTTTAATAATAATAATAATAATAATATTATAATAATAATAATTATAAAAGTTTATTAATAATAATAATAGTTATAAATAATAATAATAGTATTAAACCAATGTCATGATGAAATTAGAGATTAGGATAGGATTGCATCAATGGTTATGGGTGGAATTGAAGCCTTATGGTTGGGAGGATGGTTAGTAGATGAAAAAATAAGATATTTGTAATATTTATATTATATATTTTGTATATAAATTAACTAGCTTACCTTAGAAGAAAATAAAGGGAGTTAGAAGCAAAGTATAATTTCTAGTGAGCTATTTTATAAGAGTGAAAGGAAAAGAGAAAGAGAAAGAAGCTTGGACCGGTGTAGGCGATTTTACCCGACTACGCGCAGACCGGCGGATTTATTTTAAATCCAAAAAGGCAAGTTATTATCTACTTTTCCCCTTTGAATTAATAAATTAATTGTTTAGCTTATTTTTATGCATAGAGCCAAGGTTTGGAGGTTAATAAATTATTAATTTTATTTTATTAAATTAATGGAATTTTAATTATATAGGATGGTATATATTTATTTAATGTCCTATGAAATTAATAATGGCTAAAAATAATTAAATAAGACTTTAGGGATTTTTCTAGAATTTATTATATTAGTTTAATAATAATAATAATAATAATAATATTATAATAATAATAATTATAAAAGTTTAATAATAATAATAATAGTTATAAATAATAATAATAGTATTAAACCAATGTCATGATGAAATTAGAGATTAGGATAGGATTGCATCAATGGTTATGGGTGGAATTGAAGCCTTATGGTTGGGAGGATGGTTAGTAGATGAAAAAAATAAGATATTTGTAATATTTATATTATATATTTTGTATATAAATTAACTAGCTTACCTTAGAAGAAAATAAAGGGAGTTAGAAGCAAAGTATAATTTCTAGTGAGCTATTTTATAAGAGTGAAAGGAAAAGAGAAAGAGAAAGAAGCTTGGACCGGTGTAGGCGATTTTACCCGACTACGCGCAGACCGGCGGATTTATTTTAAATCCAAAAAGGCAAGTTATTATCTACTTTTCCCCTTTGAATTAATAAATTAATTGTTTAGCTTATTTTTATGCATAGAGCCAAGGTTTGGAGGTTAATAAATTATTAATTTTATTTTATTAAATTAATGGAATTTTAATTATATAGGATGGTATATATTTATTTAATGTCCTATGAAATTAATAATGGCTAAAAATAATTAAATAAGACTTTAGGGATTTTTTTAGAATTTTCTAGATTTTTCCGGGCATTTTCTGCAATTTCCGGCGACCTTCCGGCGAGTTTTCCGGTCGCCGGCAATGGGGGAGACGACCGGAGTGATCCGGTGTGATGCGGCGCACCATAGGAGGGTATGCGCGCGCATCTGGACCATTAAATAGCAGCGATTGATCCGGTGCACCGCGGTCCATGTTACCGCGGTACACCCGGATCCGTGAACGTTGGATGGAGGAGATGTAGGTGGATTGATCCGGTGTGGCGCGCATGTAGGAAAGTTGATGCAGCCAACCAACCGGAGGACGCCACGTCAGCAGGAAGCCATCAACGCGCGCGTGGGAGCGCGTGCGCGCGCGTGGGACTCTCCAGACGCGCGTGGGAGCGCGTGTGCGCGCGTGGCTGACGCCAGACGCGCGTGGAGGCGCGTGGGAGAGTGGGAAAGCTTGGCGGCGCGTGTGGGGAGCTCTGGGAGGCGCGTGGGGGCGCGTGAAGGGCCTCTGCGGCTGCTGGAAAAGTCCAGAATACCCCTAGGGACTGTTTTGTCATTACCAGGACCTTCACTATACATTTTGGGGCCTCGGGTTGGCATTTTTGGAATTAACGGGACATTATATTATTATTTTATTTCTCGTTAATTATTATAATTGTCCGATTAATATTTCTAAATATTAATTGTATCAGTTAAAGTGCGAATCGCTAGTAAACATATGTAATTGATTTAACGACTATTAATGGTATTATTTTATTAAACTGTAATAACCATTAATGTTAAATTAATTAGTGCTTGGTTTTCTTCATATAAATAACCCATTATATATTATGGAATATTTATACTGTTAATCGTATATAAACCATGATTATTATGCTATGTGCATTTCAGGGAATAAATGGACTGTTTATTATGTCGCATTTATATTATATGGATGTGTTGCCATATAGAACCATGTGAGCTGACTAATAAGTTTAGACTCATTTATACCTTATGCATTCGTTGCGATAGACAGATGTGTGGCTGTCGGGGTATGTGGTTTAATATTATTGGCATGTGTTGCCTAATTGACATACTCGGTATATTTATTAATATTATTGGCATGTGTTGCCTAATTGACATACTCGGTATATTTATTAATATTATTGGCATGTGTTGCCTAATTGACATACTCGGTATATTTCTTAATATTGTTGGCATGTGTTGCCTAATTTATATGCTCAGTATATTCATCAGTACTTTGCGAGGTGTTATCACTGTGTAGTTCGTTATAATCTGTGTTGTCAGTACCGTGCACCATGTATAATAGCTGATTTCCCGGGTAGGGAAAGGCGACACTTGACCAACTAGTGTGAGTCTAAGTGATCACCGTCTATTCTGGTTGAGGTCATGTTATACATTGGATAGTTCCCGTAGGATGGATACAGATATAGTACTCATCCGATTCATAATGATTAATTTATTTGATTCTCTGATTTGGGTCATAGTAGAGAGGACTTGCTCGTGGGGTTGACCCACCATTGTTGTTATTTCAGGATACGGTCAGTATCCGTTTCAAGGCTGAGGTTAGCAGTGTGGGACCATCATCCGAACTCATCTACTCTTACGATCCAGTGCAGGGTAGAAGTTTTATGTAATACTTCAGTTTCAGTTTTTATTTACTTTTGACGTTGAACTCTCAGGGTTATATTTAGGGATCCCTGACGTAGGATTTCCAAGTTGTAATGAAGTACTGTATTAAATAAAGGATGGATGGATGTTGTATTATTGAATGTTTCTTTCCTGTCTAAATTCTTTTATTTCCATCATTTTGTATTCCATGCTTGTATATTGCCAATTGTTTTTGATATCCCTCGTTTTTCGTGTATAAGCCTGATCAACTTATGCGTGGAAAATGTGGGGGTGTTACAGAATATATTTTGTTAATTTGAATTAATTTGAATTTTATTAGGTAATTTTGAGTTTTATAGAATTTATATCAATTAATAAATAAATACTGAAACTCTTTGCACAAAGGTCGAGAAAGTAGTACTACACTTGGTCTTAGCCTAAAGACCAAGAAATCTATAGTTTTATAAAAAACTTTCATATAATCCTTTTTACTTAAAACCAATATGGGACTTTGTAATTTGAATTAAACTCTTTTTATATTTTGTTAATTTGAATTAATTTTAATTTTAGTAGGTAATTTTGAGTTTTATAGAATTTATATCAATTAATGAGTTTTATAGAATTTATATCAATTAATAAATAAATACTAAAACTCATTGCATAAAGGCCGAGAAAGTAGTACTACACTTGATCTTAGCCAAAAGACCAAGAAAGGTTAGTCAAAAGGCCGTCCAAAAAAAATTTAGTACTACATTTGATCTTAGCCAAAAGGCCGAGAATGTATAATTGTTAGAATGTATGATTGTTATTTCTTTAGCTCTATAGTTTTATAAGAACCTTTCATTTAATCTTTTTTTACTTAAAACCAATGTGAAACTTTATAATTTGAATTATATCTTTTTATATTTTGTTAATTTGAATTAATTTAAATTTTATCAGGTAATTTTAAGTTTATAGAATTTATATCAATTAATAAATAAATACTGAAATAAACAACTCGGGCACCACCAAGCTAATCTACGGTACAGTCTCCTTATTCTATAGTAATTGAACTCGATTCATTATCATGATCCAAGAAAATCCTCATATACAAGGTTCATTGGATTCGTTTAAATCTTTAATCTCATATCATATCCTTATCTCAAGCAACTGCTTCCTTAATTGACTTATTCTGCATATACTTTTATATATATATATAAAAGGAGGGTAAGGAAACTAGTTAGATAAACCCAATCATCTAAAAAAAAAAAATTAACAATAAAACAAGCAAGTAAATAAAGCAAGCAAGTAAATAAAAGATATATATTAAATATGGTGAGGCACCAGCGTGAAGGAGCAACCACGATAAAACTATTTTTAAAAGGCAGGAGCAAGCGATCCTAGATTGCATTAGATCAAAGCCAACTTGAGACTTGGCAGTAAAGGTAACCCTCACATCCACATTATGAATTCTAAAATGGAGATTTATATTATAGAGAATCTTTTGAGTATTAAAAATAAAAAAATTAATGCAGCAAGTGAAGGCAAAAATGGGTTTGGGTCTACTGCAATATTGCAATGCAAAATCACACAAAGAGGGGCCGATGTAGAAACCCCATTTTTCCCTACAAATTTAATTACAAAACCTACTAAGGATCGTAATCGTATTGTTGTTAGTATTGTTGTTAGGATCGTAATCTAATTGTTGTTAATATTGAGTATGGAAAAGTCCCAAAAAAAAAACTTTGGAGTACACCTAGAGTTTTGTTCGTAATCCAACTCATAGGGCTCAATTAAGAAAAGGGGCGAATTCATAATTTTGCACCCTAAACTCGTTCAAATCTATTTAAAACTTAAGAAAAATGATATAATCGGATTAATAAATGGACTCCATATGTGAATTAATAAATAAAAAATAAAATAATAATAATAATAATAAAATAGAGTAATAATATTGTTGTCGTTGGTTAATATTCTGGCACACAATTGAAGGAGTTGCAAAGCTTTACAAATGATTCTTACATTTTTTATATTATATTGTCTTTTTATAATAAGATAAATTAAAAAAAAGAGGTTGAAAGAAATTGATGCCCAGATTTTTTTTTATTTTTTTATTTTTATTTACAAGGAACCAAAAGAACCACAACCCACTAAGACCCACAAGGAACCACCCGCCATATGTTTCAACATGGGCATATGTTTCAACATGGTAAATACACAATAGTAAATAAATAAAATATAATGAACCAAAGTATGTATATATATATATATATGGCAATAATAAAATTTTAAACTAAATAACACCGATGTAATATTATCACATTTATGTTATATATTATTCTGTTAAAATAGTTAAGTATTATCTTCTAATAAGATATATAAAAACAAGATAAATCTCAGATATATAAAAACAAGTTAAATTTCAATTTATTTTCTGTTAGTGATAGATCACATCTCACAATATTATTACATTTATGTTAAATATTATTTGGTTATAATAACTAAGTATTATCTTCTAATAAGATATATAAAAACAAGATAAATCTCATATATATAAAAACAAGTTAAATTCCAATTCATTTTCTATTAGTGATAGATCACTTCTCCCAATATTATTACATTTATGTTATATATTATTCGGTTATAATAGCTAAGTATTATTTTCTAATAAGATATATAAAAACAAGATAAATCACAGATGTTTAAGAACAAGTTAAATTTCAGTTCATTCTTTTTGACTTGTGTTAGTGATAGATTGTATCTCTAGAAATTCAAATTCTTGATTGGCCACGTACTAGAACAATATAAATAGGTTCCTCTCTTTCACAAGAGGAGAAGGAAAAAAAAGAGAACAGAGACAAGGAAAAAAGGCATAGAGATACGTAGAAATACTCCCTTTATTTGCAAAACCCCTCCTTGTTCCTAAAGGCCCTACAGTGTGGTGACGGCCCCGCTCAGCAATCACAGAGAATCAAAAGAAGAAAAGCAAGTTGTGCACCAATCAAAAGGTACCTTTCTTCATAATATATTTTTTAAATTGTCGCTCTTATGCGTTATTTTTTTATGTTACATGAATATATCCTGGTCATTATTTTATGTTATTTATTCATATTCTCTGATGCACAATATATGAATATCTTATTTGCATACATTTGCTTATCTATATTCTCTTGGGCACTTGGGTACTATTGTTATCTTGTACACGTTTTCTTTTGCTTATTTCATGCACATTGTGGTTATCTGATACCATCCTTATATTGGCCATAATGATTGAACTCATATATGTTTTTATATAAAATATTTACTATGGCTATATATACACTCAAATTATCATGTTATAACATTTTAATTTTTAAAAAGGGAGTATGGCTTCGTGACGCTTGTTATCTTTTTTTTTTAAAAACAAATAAAATAGTTACATTGCCTAGTGAATGTGATGTTGGCCTATAATTCCTATTCCCATTGTGTATATCGGAATCCTATTATTGATTTCTTTTTAAACCCAAGTTGTACTAAAAGTGTTTTTTTTTAAAAGCAGCATGTTCCATCTTTAGTTTATAAAAAGTTCATCCGTCAATTAGAACTATCATGCTAAACAAAAAAAAAAAAAAAGTGGTCTAATCTCCTGAATAATCATATTTGTTAGAGACATTGTGTTCTTAGAGATCATGTTTCCTGAATTATATTAATATCATTATTATTATTTTTACTCTCTAAAAATGATTTAATATTTCTGTCTTTGAAGTCCAAGGTAATTTTATTGTCTTAGACTCCTATTTCGTCTTATCCTCACTATACCTTATAAATTGAGTCTTCTCAAATCGATTCATATCTACAAGTTGTAAATCTTGTAAATTTAGTTTTCTTACAAAATAAAAAAAGCTTCGTTAAGTGCAAATTATTGCACAATTTTAAATTCTATTTTATATTTCATCATGATTTTCTTAAAGATCACTGTAAATAGTTTCTGAGCCAGTTTTCCTCAAAAAAATAAGTCCAAGTTAGGCATATTTCTAAAAAAGGGTTTTTCTCCTGTTCAGTATATATAAGGACATATTTTAGACCCTTCGCCAGTTTTTTTTTATCTCCAAATAAAATTATTCTAAAACCTTTTAATACGAAGGTCCTTCCTATGAAAAAATAAAATAAATAATGATGAGCTTTAAAACTATGCTTAAAGTTTAGTTATTCTTTTATTCCCAAAATTCATGTTTCTTTTTAATAAAAAATTGTTCAAAAATATCAAGATAGTATTCTTACTAGAATTCAACATTTTTTTAGGACTCTTAAGCTCCATCTTCTAATTAATTTTACTTGGCTAATTTGGAAAATTAAATGCTTATATAATTGTCATTAGCCAATTGTTTTCTTTATATGTTGGCCGGTGACCCATCACCAAATTTGTGTTCCATGCTTGTATTGAAAAATTATTTTGAGAATTAAGTGGTCCCAATAACAATAGACTTAGCTATTGCCAAATGTTATTTTTAGAGAGTATGAATCAAGAATAGTTAAAACCATCGTTTTCTTAATGTTAAATCATATTTTTTTTTAAAAATCAACTTTTTTTTATAGAAATGTTCTTTTTAAAATCAAATATTGGTAACAGACATATATAATTTTAAAATAAAACTTTTCTAAAAGCTATTCTTCTTGAGAGAATTTATTTATGAATTATTTTTCTCTTAAAATTAAGCTTTCCTAAGAGATAGTGACCTTAAAATTCAAATTCTCTAAGAAATATATATATCTTCTTAAATTATACTCCCTCCGTCCCTTATTAGTAGTCCATTTTTCTCTTTTTACATGTCCAAATTAGTTGTCCTTTTTGAAAAGTCAAAGTATTTTTTCTTTATATTTCCATCATTGTCCTTTATTTTTTAAAAAAATTTCAAACTTTATAACTATATGTATTTAAATTAAAAAGGACAATTTAGTAATTTTAAAAGTGGACAATGCATTAATTGCATGTCCTCTTAAAAAGTTATAAAATCAAAGATGGACCGCTAATAAGGGATGGAGGTAGTAATACATTTTAAAAAATACAAATTTAATATATATTTACTTTCCTTATAAATATACTTTATTAAACTATAAGTTTCCTTAAATATATATATATATATATATATATATATATATATATATATATATATATATATATATATATATTACAAGAGTTTCCTTAGAAAATTTTAAAGATAAAAGTTTCCTTAGGACATACTTTCTTCAATTATAAAGATTCCTTAGAAACATCTTGTAAAAATACAAATCTGGTTGGAATATGTATATTTCTCCTAAAGTACAAGTTTCTTTAGAAATATTTATTCTTTAAATATAATTTCTCCTAAGATATTTAGTGAATACAAATTGAACTACATTTGACCTGATCCTCTCTATTTATGCGATGAGGTATGTAGGCAACCTAGGTCACTCTTAGGTTTGGTCATGTCATCATCTAAGATTTATATTTATTTATATTCTTATAAAATTCATAAACAGTGATCTTATTTTCATATAGGTAAGGTTAATCTTTCAAGTCATTTAAATAAATTATCTTTCATTATTAAATTATACACATATTTATCTTTTTTTAGGAATGCAATACAGAAATAAGGTAATCGTGTTTCCACGGGTGTCGTGGGATGCTTAACACCTTCCCATGCACAATCAAACCCCCGAACTCTTTACGCTGGTTTTGTAGACTAAATGGATATCAAATATGTTATGGCCCATATTAGACCTCTCATGTGTTTATATAGTTATTTATTTTCCCAAGTCTTTAGACATTACTTAGGTGACCTAACACACCCTAAAATCTGGGTGCGACATTCTTCACCCCAAAAAAGCATTTCATAAGACTAATTATTTTTTTCCGGTGCGGAATCAAACTTTCTGGGGGATGACATGAATGGGGAACGTATGGGGTTATTAATTTTGAAGATAAATTTTCAATTTCAAATTTATTTTTGTTTATTTACTGCTGCATATAATAAATAATAAAGGCAGATTCAGAATTTTGGTTTTCATGGGATGATGATCTGTTTGCTCCAAAAAAAATTACGAGACGTTTATACCCATAAAATTGTACTACTTGAAACATCCTCATTGTGGAGGGAAAAATCCCCCTCCAGTGAGAGTTGTCCACATCATCATAATACAAATTTATACTTTCGATCCTTTGATATATTGGGAGACCCCAATCCAGGTCAAGCCCAAACTGTTAAAGCCCAATTCATTAAGTCTCTTTTTAGACCAAGATCGCTAGCACTAGTCTTCCAGCCCATTATTCAAGCTTAGTTGGCCAAGATATATCCGGTCCAAACTATTTGAGAATAAATGACTCCTACTAAGCAAATGATTCATCATGAAAGGAAAGTTCTACAAAAGGAAGAATCTGACATGGAGATAATTGTAAAAGGCACTAATTTAATTAGTAAGGAATTGTATATGGAATTAATTGGAGGACAAGCAAGACGAGTCCTACCATAATTCCACTACCTTTTTGTATATAAATAAAGGCCTAGACCTCCAATAAAGATCATCGAGCAATACACGCTTTTCTTTGAATAATTCTTGTTGCTTATTATTTTATTTTGGGTGAATTGTATTATTTCTTTTATAAATAAAAATTTTGCACCTACACTTTGGCACCGTCTGTGGAAAACATATAGAAATATACTCCCATAAGTGATTCAAATCATTTATGTTATTCGCAGCTATAGCTGATCAACAGATGGAGTTAATGCAGAAGATGCGAGAAGAGTTCTTGAACCAATTCGAGACGCTTCGTCAAGCGTTGCTCAGATTACATTGCTTCAATAGAGGAACAAGGCCCTCCAAGTAGTTATGGCCCAGATAGCACCGCAACCACCACCAGGTGATGCAACAACACCTCCCCCCAATCACAACATTCCTCCTGGTAACAAACCTCAAGCCAATGAGGTTCGGCCTAATGAGATTCAGCCCGATGAGGTTCAGCAAGAGCAGAGGACGAGAGCCGAGGTGGTCGCTTCGGGCAATCATCCTTGTCGCACGCAGGACGAACAGACTGAGTCCAGCCATAAGCTCACAGTATGGTCTAATGTCATTCCAGATGGCACAGGCGTCCAGGAGGCCTTTGACGAGAAGAAGCTCCTGAGGATTCAGATGCCCGCCGAGATGGCTAGAGAGCATAAGAACTCTCTAGTGAAGACTCCGTTCACCGATCAGGTATACTATGTTGACAGAACTAAGAAGTTTTCCATGCCTTCCTTCACTCAGTTTGATGGTACAGGAGACCCTTCTCGTCATCTTGATCACTATTCGCAGAAGATGGCTCCAGATAATCACAACGATGCATTCATGTAAAGTCTTCCCAACTAGTCTAACAGGAGCCGCATTAGAATGGTTCAAGAATAGGCCACACAAGTCAATTCTGAACTACGAAACTTTGAACGCTATGTTCCTAGCTTAATATTGCGGAAACAAGAAGTAGAAGAAGACTATCGCTAGTCTCTTCACTATAAGACAGAAGAGAGGAGAATCGTTACAGGATTTCCTGTCCAGGTTTAATATGGAGGCCTCAGAGATAGCAGATTGTTATCCTGCGACTGCTATAGAAATGTTCAAGATCGGCATGATCCAGGGAACCAAGTTCCATACTTCCCTAGTCAAATATTCTCCCCTAAAAATGCATATTATCAATGCTAGGGCACAGATCTACATTTGACTTGAGGAGAATGTAGCCCACCGAGCACAGCATGCCACCCTCATCACGATAGAGAATAAGCGGGGAAAAATCTTTTAGTTCAAAAATTCAAAGAAGCCAGCATGCCTCGGCACCGGTCGCTCAAGTACCTGAGAAGAGGCAAAGGACAGAGGAGAGGTTCACACCTCTTCGTACAACCTTGGCTCGGCTATTCCAAGAAAACAAGGTGAGATTTATAGCTCCTCGGCCAATGAGGCAACCTTTGGAGAAAATGGACAAAAGCAAACACTGTGCCTACCATAGGGATTATGGGCATACTACCAATGATTGCAGATCCCTCAAGCGATAGGTGGAAAATATGATAACCAGAGGAGATCTAGCAGACTACCTCACACCAAAAGAGTAGACAAGGCCGAGGGAGGTCAATCCTCAGAAAGTTGAGGCAAATCAAGTGAAGGTTATTCATGCGATACATGGAAGGTCAGAAGACGATCAAGAGTCAGAAGAGGTGTACCAATCCAGACTGAGGGCAGCCCACAAGCTAAGAAAGCTATCCTCAGTAAACACTATTGCTTCGGGCAGTATCAGTATTGGGTTATGCGATGGAGATTTATCCAGAGTTCAACTTCCCCACAAGGATCCACT
This sequence comes from Cornus florida, assembly GCF_030987335.1. Classification (NCBI taxonomy): domain Eukaryota; kingdom Viridiplantae; phylum Streptophyta; class Magnoliopsida; order Cornales; family Cornaceae; genus Cornus; species Cornus florida. Next base: position 14,249,635 of record NW_026775581.1, on the reverse strand, counting down.
AGTAATTAATCTTCTGGTGGCAAATTGCATGATCAAAAGAATTTTGATAGAACCAGGTAGCAGTGCCAATATTATCATAAAGGCGGTATTTGAGCAACTAGAGATCCCATCATCATCAATTCGGCCCACCTCTAGTCTTTTAATGGGGTTCGATGGCACAAAGGTGAACCCCATTGGGGTAAGTGATTTATCTGTCACTACAGCAAAAAGGATATTGAAGGAAAACTTTATTATGACATAAATCCATCTTTCTTATAATATGATTATGGGAAGAGGTTGGATCCACCGAATGAATGGGGTCCCATCTACATTTCATCAGGTGATGCGATGCTTATCTCCGGACGGAAAAGAGGTTATTAATCTTTGGGTGGATCAGATCGCTGTCAAAGAATGCTATATGCTAACATTGAATGAGGCAAAGAAGAAGATCAAGCAGTTCCAACTAGATGCAACCCTTGAAAATATTTCTAAATAGCAATTACAGAGCCCTCTACCTAAGTATTTAAAAGCAGAGGAGGAAGCCAAAGCTACAAAGCCTACCGAAGAATCCCTCGAAACCGTCGAAGTTATCCTCGGCGATCCCAAAAAAGTCAATTATATGGGCTCTTCCCCCACAGCTGAAGAGAAACAAGTGTTAATTGATGTCATCCGATGGAATACAGATGCGTTTGCCTAGGATCATTCGGACATACTTGGGATTAGCCCTTCGATCTCACGCCATAGCCTGATGGTGGATCTGACATTTAAACCGGTTAAGCAAAGACACAGAAGGTTCACTCCTGAGCATAATCGAATCATTACTGAAGAGGTAAGCAAGTTGTTTCAAGCAGGTTTCATCATTGAAGTGCATTACCCACAATGGCTCTCGAACGTGGTGGTGGTTCAAAAGAAGAATGGAAAATGGTGGGTTTGTATAGATTTTTCCAATCTTAACAAGGCTTGCACCAAGGATAGCTTTCCACTAACAACGATAGATCAGATGGTTGATGCTACCATTGGGTATGATAGACTCATGTTCCTCGATGCATATTCCGGATATAATTAGATCCCTATGAATCTAGAGGATGAAGAAAAAATCGCCTTCATTACAGAGAAGGGCACTTACTGTTACAGAGTCATACCCTTCGGGCTTAAGAATGCTGGGACAACTTACTAACGTCTAGTTAACAAGATCTTCGATGAGATGTTGGGAAAAACGGTTGAAGCCTACACTGATGACATGGTGGTTAAAAGTGTGAAAAAGGAGGATCATCCCAAGCACCTCTAGGAAGTCTTTGACACTTTGAGAAAGTATAGCATGAAGCTGAATCCTTCCAAGTGTTCTTTTGCAATCTCTTCAGTTCGATTCCTTAGTCATATTATCAACAAGAGAGGAATAGAAGTAAGCCTAGCTCAGGCTCAGGCCCTCATACAGAATCAGGAACCAGAAACTCACAGGGAAGTACAGGTTCTAACCGGCTGAATCGCAGCTCTTAGTTGCTTCATATCTCGATTATCAGACAAGTGTAACCCATTTTTCGATGCCATAAGATCGAAGAACAAGGATTTGTGGGGACTACAGCAGCAAGAAACACTCAATCGGTTAAAGTATTACATAGCTGAACCACCAATATTGTTTGCTCTGAAGCCTGGTGAAGCCCTCATCATGTACTTAGCAATCTCCAGTATAGCTACTACTACCGTACTAATCCAAGAAGAAGGAAAGAATCAGTATCTGATCTTTCACACAAGTAAGATAATGACAGATGCTGAAACAAGATATACTAAAGTTGAGAAGATCATACTAGCCTTAGTGTACGCAAAGAGAAAGCTTTAGCACTACTTTGAGTCTCATAGCATCGTGGTCCTTACCAACTACCCCATGCGAGTTATTTTTTCCAAACCAGATTTATCTGGAAGAATTACTAAGTGGGTAGTTGAACTCAGTTCTTTCGATATAGCATATGAACCAAAGGTATCGCACAAAGGATAGGTGCTAGCCAATTTTCTCTTAGAATATGAAGATAAACCCGATGAGCCTGAGCTTCCTGAACCACATTGGGAGTTTTAGGTAGATGGCTCTTCAAATCTAACCAGTGCAGGGGATGAAATAGTTATTACAACCCCTGAAGGCACCAAGCTATAGCTGTCCATCCGTTTAAATTTTCCTGCCACTAATAACGAAGCCAAGTATGAGGCCTTGCTTGCTGGGCTTTGGTTGGCAAACCAGCTCCAGGTAAAGTGTCTAAAGGTTTTTAGTCACTCTTAACTTGTTGTGCATCAGGTGACAAGCAAGTATCAGCCCAAAGAAGAAAGAATGAAAGCATACAAGGAGGATGTTGAGAGTGCTAGACGTGGATTCAACCAGATCAAATTCTATCAACTACCTTGAGAAGAAAACTCTGAAGCTGATCAGCTGGCTATAGTGGCGTCCTCCTTAGGCGAAGATTTGGTCTAGATAGTGCCAATCGACACCCTAGACGAACCTAGTATGAGTCATCGACAGGAGATAATGGTGATCCCGGACATTCCACGAGAACTATACTGGATTAACTCGCTGGAAGATTACCTCAAGCATGGTGATCCCGGACATTCCACGAACCAGAAAGTCGAGGCAAGGAAAGTAAGGTTCGCCGCAGCCACATACTCTATTATTAATAATCAACTGTACAGGAAATCATTCTCAGGTCCTTACATGAAGTGCTTAAGCCCCAATGAGGCCCTCACAGTATTAAAGCAAATTCATGACGGAGATTGTGGCAACCACTCCGGCGGCACATAAGGTTCTAACTCAAGGCTACTTCTGGCCATACCTGGCTCAGAATGCTGAAGAGTATGCCAGGAGATGCGACAAGTGCCAGCGACATAGCCTAATGAAACATCAGCTTGCTGAAGATTTACATGCAATGGCAAATCCATGGCCATTTGCACAGTGGGGGATCGATATGGTCGGACCCTTATCCAAAGCTGTGGAGTAAAAGGAATATGTGCTACTAACCACGGATTACTTCACAAAGTGGGTGGAGGCAGAGGCTTACTTAAGCGTAACTCATGAGTAAGTAAAGAGTTTTTTATGGAATAATATAATATGCTGATTCGGTATGCCGAAGGTCATCATGATGGACAATGGTAAGAACTTGGACAACAGAAGTACAAGAAAGTTCTTTGTTGAGCATGGAATTAGGCAGAAGTTGGCTGCGGTTAGTTATCTACAAGGGAATGGGTAGGCTGAAATAACTAACCGAACCATCTTTAACTGTCTGAAGAAAAAGTTAGAGCAACTCAAATCAAAGTGGTACGAGAATCTACCTAGTGTACTCTCGGATACCGAACCACCCCGCGACGGCCAACGGGGGAAATCCCCTTTGCAATGGCCTATGGGTCTAAGGCTGTCATCCCCATGGAATCAACAAGTCCCACTCTTCGGACGTATTTGCTGCTCGAAGGAAACAATGATAAATAGCTAGAGTATAGCCTTAACCTCTTGGAGGAAAAGAGGGATGCCGCAGCAATTCGGCTCGCTTCATACCAACAGCAGTTGTATAATAGTTATAACAAACGAGTTAGGTTTAGAAGCTCTGTAGTAAGCGATTGGGTGCTGAAGCAAGAAACGGCATACGTAAAGAAGTTGCAACCCAATTGGACCGGACCTTACAGAGTTATAGAAGTGGTAGGGAAAGGAGTTTACCGGTTAGCCGAAACTGATGGGCGAATAATTGCACGCCCATGGAATGCAATACACCTTAAAAGGTACTATCATTAGACAATATAGTCAACTTGTCTTTCTATAAATACGGCTACTTATGGCCCACATAATAAAAGATTCTTATTAATTTCTATACCTCTTTCTAAACTCATGATGTGGAACTTTACACGATTAGTCAATTGATCCATGTGGGATACTACTTATTACTACTTTCTTTTCCATCATAGGGTGCACATATACCCTACTATTGATATAACGACAAAAGAAACTATATTTTTTGGCTATTTGATTGTACTTTTATCCCATATCGATAAACTATTATTCTACAAGTCCTTTTACATAGGGGCATACTTGAGCATGAACGTATATTGCAACGAGTTCCCATTGGAAATTAAGGCATGAACTTAGGTCATATATCCAGGTTATACATCTAAAGGACACTCTTTGTAATATTTTCCCTCATTTTCTAACACAAAGCCCAAATGTATTTGGCCTAAAGCATGTATTTTGTTGTGGTCCCATATCGGTTAAATATAGCTTTTAGCTTTCCTTTATATAAGGAACAGTGAAAGTATTTTGGTGTATTGCAAAGAGGGTCCGCTGGTAATTGATAGTACCAGCGGCATTCTTTGTAATAATCCTTTTTTTTTTTTTTTTTTTTTTTTTTTTGAAAAAAAAAAAAACCCAGAATTCTGCCTAAAATACGAATTTTATGGTTGTCCCATATCGACTAGAAATACAAAGGGTGTATAGTTAATTTAGTTGTGGTACACCACGTCTGGTCACTACGAAGAGAGTCTCTGTGAAAGATAGTCTCCCAAACAAATGCATGGGAGACTTCCCAGTCACAATTACTCTTTTTCGTGGCCTCTTACCATTTTTGAATCTTCGGCCTATCCTGCATACGTGGTATCTTTTCCACCACATGATTCGGACCCCAAGAGTCTGGTACAACATAATTCCTCTCAGGCTCATAGCCAACGAACCACATGCTTCGGACCCCAAGAATCCGGTACAACATAATTCCTCTCAGGCTCATAGCCGAGGAACCACATAAATCGGACCCCAAAAGTCTGGTACAACATAATTCATCTCAGGCTCATAGCCAAGGAACCACATGCTTTGGACCCCAATAGTCCGGTATAACATAATTCCTCTCAGGCTCATAGCCGAGGAACTATATGCCTCGAACCTCAAGAGTCGGGTACAACATAATTCCTCTCAGGCTCATAGCCGAGGAACTACATGCCTCGGACCACAAGAGTCTGGTGCAATACAATTCTTCTCAGGCTCATAGCCGATATACCTCAGACCACAAGAGTCGGTGCAATACGATTCCTCTCAGGCTCATAGCCGAGGAACTACATGCCTTGGGCCACAAGAGTTCGGTGCAATACACTTCCTCTCAGGCTCATGATTGAGTCACTTACCATCTCGTACGCTTCAAGCTTGAAGTTACATTAATAGATCTGAACCTAAGTAGGGGCAAAGATTCTTTATGGCTATCACACTTGCGGGCCCCATACCTGCCCAATAATGTACAACCCATAAAAATTTTTGTCCCACATTGAAATAATGTAAGGAAAAATGAGTATTGATATACTTATTCTACACAAGGTCAACAGCAAGAAGGGTTCTCTTGATGGTTAAAACACTAAGTAATATAGGCATCTCTAGCTAATAACTTAACTGTCATAAGAGTTCCCTTCTTACTACCGTCCCTGTTTTTTCCTTGGACCATAAGGAGTCAGAAGCTTCAAGTGCTTTGGACCATGAGGAGTCAGGAGCTCCAAGAGAAAACAAATTTTCTCAAAAACAAAAAGCTACTCAGCACGAATATGCAATTCTGAAGTACTAGAAAATATACAGATTCTAAAAAAATTAAATATCAAAGTTATTACAAATATTGTTTGTGCAAACAATGTAAATATGTAATGACCCGGTCATTTTTTTTCCTTTCATTTTCTCAGATTTCACGGATATTTTTTTTTTTCCGTTAATCTTTTCCTTTCTGAGTTCGGTTTCTTGTAACTTAGTGTCATCTTGAGTGCACGGCGATGGTTTCCGAGACTCTTTTTCTTGGATTGAGGACTAACTTTGATGACCGAGTCATTTTCACATTTTCACTTTTGTGACATTTTTCACCTTTCGTCTTTTTCTCGGTTGTCACTTTGTTGACATAACTTCACTTTTCGCGTTCAGATTTGATTCCGGTTTTTGCATGCATCCACGATATTTAAATTCCATACCATGTGTATTTTCACTTTTGTAGAAAAACATGCTAAGTGTTTGCTTTTCTTATAAAGGGTATAGATGCAAGACCTTTTTGTAATTTTCCTAAATTTTGGGGTTTTTGTGTAATTACTGTAAAGTAATTATTTTTCGTCTTAGGGACCATTTTGCAATTTAATTTGGAAGATATTTAAAAAAGGATTTTTTTACAATTTTTGGAAAGTGTGACAAGTGTCACACTCTTATTGGTCCACTTGTTGATATGTGTGTGGAAACACTTTGAGGCCTTGGATGATGACACATGGAGGGTGAAGATTCACTCACTTGTTGGCCTAAGATTGGTGCACTTGTTGGCTTGGATGGTTGGCAAGTGTAGGCTTAGGATTAAGCCTACAATGGATGCTTGGATGAGTGAAAGTGTAGGCTCACAATTTGATCTTGCATTAGTGTGTGTGTGAGAGGTAGTGTAAGAGCACATAGTGAGTGGAGGATCTCTATCCCCTCCACTCACATTTCATCTTGATCATTTTCCATTTCCTCCCTCTCTTGTAAAGAAAACCCTAGCCTCCATGGATGGAGCCTAAAGCCTTAAGTTTTGACCTTGATTTTTGAGGGCCTTCCATTGATTTCCAAGCTTGAACTTGGGAATACATTTTGTTCCCCTCATCTTCCTCTTCATAACCCTAGAAGGGTTTGCCATTTTGTGTTAATTTTGCCTTGGATTCTAGATAGACACTTCTCTAGTGAGGTAGGGGATGTTATAGGGTTATATGTTTGTTATCTTGCATGTTTTTTATACTTATACAACTTGTATGCATGTACTGTATTAATTTGAGAAATTATGATTAATGGTAGTTTGCTTATAACTCATTTTAGACGTGGTAAATCGCATGGCCATGAGTTGATCTTTGATATATATATATTAATTTTGGTTGATTTAGATGAGTTTTCAAATCTAGAGATTAAATGGATTTAATTTGATTTAAATTCTAGTAAATTGTGTTTTGCTTGTAATCCATCTTAGACTTGATATATGGTATTACCATGACTTAGTGATTGATATATATTAATTTGAGATCATTTGGATAACTTTTGAAATCTAGAGATTTAATTGATTTAAATTAATTAAATTCTATTTGATGATATCTTGCTCATCTTGCACTTTTGATTTGATATATGTAAAGATCACGATATGTTGCTTAACATATATTAATTTGAGATTATTTGAAATCTAGAGAATTTAATCATCTTGTTTAATTAAATTCTATCTAATGGCTCTATAGATCTATTGGTATTTTAGAAGTTGTTTCTATATTCAAATCATGGACTTGAACTTGTTATGTATTCACTTTGTTGTGTTTTGAGCATTGGACAACTTTGTTGTTATACTTATATTCATGAAAACATGTTTTCTTTATGGAATATATTGATGCCATGTGTAATGAATTGCACACTTTGTAATTGACATTATATATGCTATTTTAGAATTAAAACTCTAAGGCATGGATTGTGTGGTTTCAACCTACTTATGCATGGAAGGTGGTTTTCGTGCATTATATAAATTACGTATAAGTTGTGAACTTATTTGATTATTTTGGATTCATTTGGGACATGGTTACTAGTAACATGGCTAGAGTTTGGCTCTAATGCGGGAGGTATGAGTTTTCCCCAATTGAGATAGTGCGCACTTAGGGTGGTCTTCCCTGCGGGTTAGTGCCCGGAATAACCATTGAGGTCTCGGCAGAATTCCGTGCTTAGATGTCCAAGTCTTCCACTATTTATTTTTGCATTCAATCCCAAGTTAACAATCATGTTTATATTGTAACTTGTGGTTTTGGTTATTGGCGATTTTGAATTAGTTAAGTACATCTATGTTTATGATTTTAATGAATCATTTTGATGTTATTAAGTACATCTATGTTTTATGATTTTTGTGAATCATTTTGATATTGTTAAGTACATCCATACTAAATTGCTATATTTAGTTGATTACACACTTTTAGATATCTAGTTGATAACCTAGAGAACCTATGTCTTGATGTGTGGTATTAGATATTCTAATTATGCTAAATTGTTTTATTTAGTTGATGTTGCATTTTAGACTTCAAGTTGATTACTTTGAGAATCTATATGTTGTTGTTTTGTGTAAGCGTGTTCCTATGTTGTTGCTTTGTGTAAGCATGACCCTATGTTGCTAAGATTGCACGAATGAGGTGATTGATGCTAGAAATGATCTTAGGTAGCTAGGATACTCCTTGAGTCTCACCTTGGACATAGACATTAGGTGGAATGAACCACAATAATTAAATCATGCAAACTTGTAAAACGTCGGTCGATGCATGCTCATTTCCTACGAGTAGCTTTATATTACTCACCCCTACGATACTGGCGCATATTTTAGGTACAAGAATTAAATTTGAGACTCCCATTATGCTTGGATGACTTATGGACTTGAAGACTTCCATTTTTGTGAAGGTTGGCTCGGAATGTCAATTGTAGTCTAATCTGTCAAAATGTATATATTTGATTCCATATATGTAATGTGTACATGAGTGCACTCCTTACAATGTATTTGACATGTATGAGATAACGCCGGAGGCCAATGACATGTATTTGTATTCTATGTAGTTTTGACTTCATGAAATATTATGAAAATATTGAAAAATGTTAAGTTATTGTCTCACTATGTTTGCATCGAGTGTGGAAATTCGGTTTTGATTCTACCGTAGGATCTCATTAATCATGCATGAAGTGTGGCCAAAGGCCAAACGGTAATTTCCAATCATTTGCTAATTTTGGTTTTCAAAATATCCATTTCAAATTCATTTTCGCCTTTTTGGCCGTTGGGGGGTCGGATTTCGACTCGACTTTTTCCGGGAGCCGCGAACCATTCCCACGTACTCAAAATCACTTATTACGTTTGTGTGCATATTCGTTTCGGCCTAGAAGTGCATTTGGGGTCAAATGTATGTTTGGTGCAAATTCACATTTTTGCCGTTTTGAGCCTAAACTGAGCATAAGGGCATTTTGGGATTTTTACATGAAAAATAAATGTTGGTCTTCACATGGTTGACCATAAAACATGATTTTGAGGGTAGTTTCTTCTTTGTGTTTTTCTCAAAAAGGCCTAGAAAGTCCTCAAAATTGCATTTCAAGTCAGCATTTTAGGTGCAGCCTATAGCAGAATGAGCGCTCGAAAGGGGCTTCTAGCACTCTAACTTTGGACAAAACTCTCAGGGCTAATTACAAGCACTTGAAGCCCTTGCTCGAGCGCTCGAGGTACTGTTCATGGGTGTATGTGTGTCTTGGTTCAGCACTGCACCTCTGACTTCAAATTATCATATCTTTTTCGTTTTAACTGCGAATCAGGCGATTCTTGAGTCTAAATTGACCGCGTTGAAGTAAGCTTTCCAATGGTACCAATTTCAGATTCAAATTATTCTTTTAGCTCAAGATATTCATGTTTTAGTAAGGTAGTATCTGTTTTTGGTTCGAACTGGGATAGGGTTTCCCTTCCTTCAACTTCAGAACTTGGTATCTTTGCCGTCCGGACTCCGAATCAAGTGATTCTTGAGTCTATCTTTATTAATTTTTTGTTGTCTTTCTAATGGTGTGCACAGTGGCACCCAATTTAGTATGGAATTACCATTTTGCCCCTAGGTTCATTCTTATCCGTTTTTAAAACGTTGCTTTCGTATTTTCTTCCTTTGGGTTTTGTGACCTCATTGAGGGTCACATTGGTGTCTTAGAGGAGTGTTGTATCTCTAGAGACCATTGTTCTATCTTTTGGTTCCATATTTTGGATCTGTTTTGGGTCATCACAGGACACACTGGGTTGAAAAATCCAGGGTCGTCACAGGTGGTATCAAAGCTCCTAGGTTTAAATACCTTGGACGACAGGTTTTAGGTGTATATCATGCTTATGTTGCGATGCTCTATGTGCTTATATGCTTCATGATAACATGTTTTGGTTTGATAATATGTTTATATGCTTTTGTGCTATATGTGGTATGCTAATTGTATAACTTGCTTGGATTCCATTGTAAAGAGCATGATATGTGATGTGTGCTAGATTAGATTTGTATATGCATAACTGTGTTGCATATTTGACACGACACGGGATTGGTCATTGAAGCACGAGTTGAGGTTGATGGTGATTGAAGTCACAGTCTCGTGGTAGTATAGGTTATTGTCAACCTATCATTGGTTTTGAGGTAGGTGGTGAGACACCTTTTGTTTAGGCTCTCGTGAGGTGAGTCATTTGGTATTGCTGTAGTGCTGGATTTGTTGGTTTTGGGCCACGAGGAGGTTATGGACCTTTTAGGATCCTTGGTTATTTTGGAAGGTTCCTCTGAGATTGCAATTTTCGTGGGCGGGTACGTTTGTGGGCGGGTGCATGGCACTGTCATGCTACCGTACTGGCTAGCTACGAGCGCAGTTCGGATGGAATCAGTGTAGGTTTTTGTTCCGATAGGCGTAGTCCTTTTAGTTGGTGATGATGTGAGTTTTGTTTTGAGCGTCTGGTGTTGAGATGGTAATTAATGGTCGTTTTGAGGACGATTTTGGAGATTGATTCGGTTGTCTGATTGTATGGCTAAAGTAGCCATTTTGTTTGAGTTCTCTTTGTGTGATGATGCTTTTGGAATCGAGTCAATTGATCGATGTTTTGGGTTAGTGAGAGCATTGAATTATTAGTGTCATTTATAGTGTCACCTCTAGATTCGGAGTTAGATTGTTGGAGTCTTACCATTGTGGTAAAGGCTCACGTTTGTTTTGAGACAGGTTGTTGTCGCATTGGTTTTTGGAGATAGTTATGACTAGGACTGGTCTTTTCTTTTTCTTAGACACTCTAAGACACGATGTCCATGGGGTTCATTGTTGCATCGTTTTATTTTCTGCAGTTTCATTTACTACCATGTTAGTAGTATGATTTATGTTATTGTGATGCATGAGTAAGTGGAGGTCTATCCACATTGGTTTCTTGTTGTGTGGCATTAGCATGCCTTATTTATATGCTTAGAGATGCCATGTTGTTACTGTGTTTTTGTGACATGATTTTTATCTATGTGAGTAGATTTATTTCTTGGTAGTTGCATTTCCTTGTCATATGCATAACTTCCAGGTTTGGTTTTCCCTATTCGTTTCCCTCTGTCGCACGTAGTGTGTATGCGGGTTTCTACAAGGGTTTTGTGTTGGTTCGTGTTAGGGACTTCACAAGGAGTGAGTCTCTTCTTTTCGTTGCATTATGCACAGCTTTGGGGTTGGTTGGTCCGTAAGGATCACCATTGTTGTCTTGAGTCCTTGGTGAGGATTTAGTTGATTTTGGTCGACTTACTTCCATGTAGGGGGTGAAGTCTTTGACCTTGTTGTCTTTCATTTTAGAGACTGAGTCGTGGTGTTGTCCTTTTTAGGACTGGTGGTTCCCTTTCCTGCGTGTCTTCCCTTGGGGAGTTTCTGCCGTGGTTGTTGACGGGTTGAGGTGCTCAGAGTGAGTTGATTGGTGTGAGATCATTTTATGGGGACTTGTGTCCATATCATTGAGGATTTATTTGATTATGAGGTGAGCTCGATGCTCTTTTGAGGATGCCTTTTGGAGACTTGTTTCAGTTTTGGAGACCTTAATATGGTTGACTCTTGGGAGGAGTTTTGAAAGATCGTTGTTGGATTTGGCTTGTTTGTGGAGCTTTCTCATCCTAGTTATGACTAGCCGTAGTTTTGAGGAATCGTAGTTCTAGTGATTGTTTATGGATCGATGGAAAATTGAGGAATTTTGATTTAGCTTGGTGTGGCCAAGTACGGTTTAGAGAGACTCATTTTGTGATTTTGATTGTTGTCAGAATTTTGATATGTGTGCCACTTGGTGGACTTGTGTTTCAAAGATTTAGTTATCCATGATAGGGATGCGGATCTGATGTTTGATTACGGTGTAGTCTTGTAGTTGATCTGTTTTAGGGAGATATGAAGGACTTTCGATGAAATGTCTTATTGTGAGGTTTGTTTTGATTTCTGTAGGCGTTGATTTGCTTGTCAGGTTTTGGATTCCTGATTAATGTTGTTAATAGGGGTATTTTGAGACATTAGAGATGTTGGTTTTACTGTGTTGAGGATTTGGGGCCTTAAGCATAGCGGTACCTATCGTATTCTTGTCAGAATTTTGGGATTGACCAAGATGGTCCAGCCGGACATCTTTAGACCATATCTTAACTCTCACAAAATGTTGGTTCCCATAGTGCTTTTGGTAATGATCATTTTTGACATTGATGTCATTGGTATCGAGAGGTTTCATAGGTAGACCTAGTGGGGGGCTGGTTATGAACTAATGCCCTATACTGTCATGCTCCCGTACAAAGTTGTGTGTTGTAGGTGAGTACTAGTTGCCGTCGATGCTACCTTATTGACGAGTAAGTGTGGGCGGACACTAGGTACTGTCATTGCTACCACACATTTGAGTGCGTCGTGGGCGGGTTTTGGTCACTATTCGTACTGCCATGTTGTGTTTGTTCTGTACCCTGATTTGATGCGTGATTATTTTGGAGTCCTTTTTGGTGTATGTGTTTTGGATCTGTTTGATGGTTCGTCAGGAGGGATGACTACGGTTGTTATTTTCCGTTCCTTTGTTTGACCTTGGGTTCTGTGTGTGACCTTTGACTTGTTGTGTAGCCATGTAATCACTTTTCCTTTGAGAGGTTGTCTTGTCATGAGCACGTGGGTGCAAATGACACTGGGTTGTGAGGTTCCTTTCAGCTTTAGGGTCGCTAGTGTAGCGTGTTGTGTGGGATACTTGGAGATGTACTCTGTAGTTTTCCTGGTTTCACCTTTTGTTGGTTGGGGCTAGATTTCGGGGACGAAATCCCTTTAAGGTGGCAAGGTTGTAATGACCCGGTCATTTTCTTTCCTTTCCTTTTCTCAGATTTTCACGGATATTTTTTTTTCCGTTAATCTTTTCCTTTCTGAGTTCGGTTTCTTGTAACTTAGTGTCATCTTGAGTACTTAGGGATGGTTTCCAAGACTCTTTTTCTTGGATTGACGACTTCCTTTGATGACCGAGTCATTTTCACATTTTCACTTTTGTGACACTTTTCACCTTTCATCTTTTTCTCGGTTATTACTTTGTTGGCATAACCTCACTTTTCGTGTTTGGATTTGATTCTGGTTTTTACATGCATCCACGATATTTAAATTCCATGCTATGTGTATTTTCACTTTTGTAGAAAAGTATGCTAAGTGCTTACTTTTCTTGTAAAGGGTATAGATGCAAGACCTTTTTGTAATTTTTCTAACTTTTGGGGTTTTTGTGTAATTACTGTAAAGTAATTATTTTTCTTCTTAGGGACCATTTTGTAATTTAATTTGAAAGATATTTTTAAAAAGGACTTTTTTGTAATTTTTGAAAAGTGTAACAAGTGTCACACTCTCATTGGTCCATTTGTTGACATGTGTGTGGAAACACTTTGAGGCCTTGGATGATGACACATGGAGGGTGAAGATTCACCCACTTGTTGGCCAAGGATTGGTGCACTTGTTGGCTTGGATGGTTGGCAAGTGTAGGCTTAGGATTAAGCCTACAATGGATACTTGGATGAGTGACAAGTGTAGGCTCACAATTTAATCTTGCATTAGTGTGTGTGTGAGAGGTAGTGTAAGAGCACATAGTGAGTGGAGGATCTCTATCCCCTCCACTCATATTTCATCTTGATCATTTTCCATTTCCTCCCTCTCTTGTAAAGAAAACCCTAGCCTCCATAGATGGAGCCTAAAGCCTTAAGCTTTGACCTTAATTTTTGAGGGCCTTCTATTGATTTCCAAGCTTGAACATGGGAATACATTTTGTTCCCCTCATCTTCCTCTTCATAACCCTAGAAAGGTTTTCCATTTTATGTTGATTTTGCCTTGGATTCTAGAAAGACAATTCTCTAGTGAGGTAGGGGATGTTATAGGGTTATATGTTTGTTATTTTGTATATTTTTGATGCTTATACAACTTGTATGCATGTACTGTATTAATTTGAGAAATTATGATTAATGGTAGTTTGCTTATAACTCATTTTAGACTTGGTAAATGGCATGTCCATGAGTTGATCTTTGATATATATATATTAATTTTGGTTGATTTAGATGAGTTTTCAAATCTAGAGATTAAATGGATTTAATTTGATTTAAATTCTAGTAAATTGTGTTTTGCTTGTAATCCATCTTAGACTTGATATATGGTATGACCATGACTTAGTGATTGATATATATTAATTTGAGATCATTTGGACAACTTTTGAAAGCTAGAGATTTAATTGATTTAAATTAATTAAATTCTATTTGATGATATCTTGCTCATCTTGCACTTTTGATTTGATATATGTAAAGACTGTGATATGTTGCTTGACATATATTAATTTGAGGTTATTTGAAATCTAGAGAATTTAATCATCTTGTTTAATTAAATTCTATCTAATGGCTCCATGGATCTATTGGTATTTTAGAAATTGTTTCTATATTCAAATCATGGACTTGAACTTGTTATGTATTCACTTTGTTGTGTTTTGAACATTGGACAACTTTGTTGTTATACTTATATTCATAAGAACATGTTTTCTTTATGGAATATATTGATGCCATGTGTAATGAATTACACACTTTGTAATTGACATTATATATGCCATTTTAGAATTGAAACTCTAATGCATGGATTGTGTGGTTTCAACCTACTTGTGCATGGAAGGTGGATTTCATGCATTATATAAATTACGTATAAGTTGTGAACTTATTTGATTGTTTTGGATTGGTTACTAGTAATATGGCTAGAGTTTGGGTCTAGTGCGGGAGGTATGAGTTCTCCCCAATTTAGATAGTGCGCACTTAGGGTGGTCTTCCCTGCGGGTTAGTGCCCGGAATAACCATTGAGGTCTCGGCAGAATTCCGTGCTTAGATGTCCAAGTCTTCCACTATTTATTTTTGCATTCAATCCCAAGTTAACAATCATGTTTATATTGTAACTTGTGGTTTTGGTTATTGGCGATTTTGAATTAGTTAAGTACATCTATGTTTATGATTTTAATGAATCATTTTGATGTTGTTAAGTACATCTATGTTTTATGATTTTTGTGAATCATTTTGATATTGTTAAGTACATCCATACTAAATTGCTATATTTAGTTGATTACACACTTTTAGATATCTAGTTGATAACCTAGAGAACCTATGTCTTGATGTGTGGTATTAGATATTCTAATTATGCTAAATTGTTTTATTTAGTTGATGTTGCATTTTAGACTTCAAGTTGATTACTTTGAGAATCTATATGTTGTTGTTTTGTGTAAGCGTGTTCCTATGTTGTTGCTTTGTGTAAGCATGACCCTATGTTGCTAAGATTGCACGAATGAGGTGATTGATGCTAGAAATGATCTTAGGTAGCTAGGATACTCCTTGAGTCTCACATTGGACATAGACGTTAGGTGGAATGAACCACAATAATTAAATCATGCAAACTTGTAAAACGTCGGTCGATGCATGCTCATTTCCTACGAGTAGCTTTATATTACTCACCCCTACGATACTGGCGCATATTTCAGGTACAAGAATTAAAGTTGAGACTCCCATTATGCTTGGATGACTTATGGACTTGAAGACTTCCATTTTTGTGAAGGTTGGCTCGGAATGTCAATTGTAGTCTTATCTGTCAAAATGTATATATTTGATTCCATATATGTAATGTGTACATGAGTGCACTCCTTACAATGTATTTGACATGTATGAGATGAGGCCGGAGGCCAATGACATGTATTTGTATTCTATGTGGTTTTGACTTCATGAAATATTATTAAAATATTGAAAAATGTTAAGTTATTGTCTCACTATGTTTGCATCGAGTGTGGAAATTCTGTTTTGATTCTTCCATAGGATCTCATTAATCATGCATGAAGTGTGGTTAAAGGCCAAAGGTAATTTCCAATCATTTGCTAATTTTGGTTTTCAAAATATCCATTTCAAATTCATTTTCACCTTTTTGGCCGTTGGGGGGTCGGATTTTGACTCGACCATTTCCGGGAGCCACGGACCATTCCCGCGTACTCAAAATCACTTATTCCATTTGCGTGCATATATCGTTTCTGCCTAGAAGTGCATTTGGGGTCAAATGTATGTTTGGTGCAAATTCACATTTTTGCCGTTTAGAGCCTAAACTGAGCATAAGGGCATTTTGGTGTTTTCACATGAAAAATAAATGTTGGTATTCACATGGTTGACCAGAAAACATGATTTTGAGGGTAGTTTCTTCTTTGTGTTTTTCTCAAAAAGGCTTAGAAAGTCCTCAAAATTGCATTTCGAGTCAGTATTTCAGGTGCAGCCTACAGCAGAACGACCGCTCGAATGGGGGTTCAAGCGCTCTAACTTTGGACAGAACTCTCGGGGCTAATTACGAGTGCTTGAAGCCCTTGCTTGAGCACTCGAGGTTTTGTTCACGGGTGTGTGTGTGTCTTGGTTCAGCATTGCACCTCTGACTTCAAATTATCATATCTTCTTCGTTTTAACTCTGAATCAGGCGATTCTTAAGTCTAAATTGACCGTGTTGAAGTAAGCTTTCCAATGGTACCAATTTCAGATTCAGATTATTCTTGTAGCTTAAGATATTCAAGTTTTAGTAAGGTAATGTCTGTTTTTAGTTCGAACCGGGATAGGATTTCCCTTCTTTCGACTTCAGAACTTGATATCTATGTCGTCCGGACTCCGAATCAAGTGATTCTTGAGTCTATCTTTATTAATTTTTTGTTGTCTTTCCAATGGTGTGCACGGTGGCACCCATTTTAGTGTGGAATGGCCATTTTTCCCTTAGGTTCATTCTTATCCATTTTTTAAACGTTATTTCCGCATTTTCTTCCTTTGGGTTTTGTGACCTCATTGAGGGTCACATTTATGTCTTAGAGGAGTGTTGTATCTCTAGAGATCATTGTTCTATGTTTTGCTTCCGCATTTTGGATTTGTTTTTGGTCATCATAGGACACACTGGGTTGAAAATCCAAGGTCGTCACAAAATACATCAAGCTAAAGCAAGTACATAGATTCACTTCCTTTTTGGGTCGAAAGGAGCAGAGCATCCATTACGTTCGGGGTTGAAGCTGGAGCTGGTGGAACTGAAGAGCTTGATGCTAGAGGATCTCCTTAATTAGACTTCACCATCTCAGCAAATAGCACTTCGGCTTCTTGGGCCTTCGAACCCTCATCATAAGGGAATGACACTTCCATATCAGCATCAAAAGCCTTAGGGTCCTTCTGTTTATCGCCTAAGCCCTGGTTGAAGCCGAACCGGAATGCCTTTGTACTTGACAAGCATACTAGGGAGGAGTAACATTCCTGCATTTACTTTCCAGCAGTTGTGCAAGTGTTAACTGCATCCTTCCATTGTAGGTTTTTTGCCTCCAACTCTTTCACCTTAACCTCAGCAGGTGCAAGTTGGCTTTTATATACGTCTCTAACATCATAAGCCATCTTGATATCCAAGAGCTCATGAGAGAACTTTTTCCCAGCAATCTCCAGCTCCTTCTCTATTTTCTAGATATATATGGATTGAGCTTCAGCTGTGGCGCACAAGGCCATGGTATGGTACATATTCTGCACAATCAATAATAGCATAAGTAATATGAAAGGAAAGTTAAGTAAATATCAAAGTAGAAGCCAAGTGCAAACCTCCATAGCACGAACGGGGCAGAAGGAAACAGCTTGTCCAGCCCCATATTCCTAATGATCTCTTTATCTTTGGGCAACCACATCCCCTGAGCTACTGCCAAAGCAGCAGAGGGGTCAGTGACTACTGAGTCCCTAGAATGAAGAACTGATTTATCAACCCTTGAGAAGATGGGTCTGCAAGGTTCTCCAGCCTTTGCTAGGACATTAGCCTTATCCTCCTCTTCAGGGTTAACTTTCTAACCCTTTTTCGTTTGCTTTTGGAGGCGTTCTTGCCCTTGCTGGTTGAAGGAGGATTTTGTCTTGTCTTTTTTAAAGAAGGTTCATCAACTTCCTTCTCATGTTCGGTAGACTGGATAACAGCAAGGGGTTGATCCTCTGCTGCCTTCTTCTTAAGAGCGTCAACTCTTTTCTTTTCCTCGTTAATAAGAGGGAAGCTATCGAATGAAAGAAGTGCCAAATCCATGAGATCAGTAGCTGCAGCACTGGAGGTGATTTCTTTAAGGTTGGACGAAGAGAGAAACTCCTCAATAGATGGGGGATCACTCCAAACCTGTTCTTTGAGAAATGAAAGCCTATTCTTAGCTGCAGAGGATCGAGGGGAAGGTCGCTGAAAAAACACTAAGAAATTCATAAGTATGATGAAAGAGTAAGACTCGACATGGGAAGCAACCAGAGCACTTGTCATGAAGGGAGGGAAAACATTATATACCTAACTTCCCAAATTTGCGTGGGATTGGGAGTTTGCTCGATTGAGACACAACCCAATTCCCTTTAACAATTATCATCATCTTTTTTCATTTTTTCTCTGAAGTAAGAACGTCCGTACATATCCTATGTTGAAGAGAGGAAGTAAAATAAAAACGGCCAGGTTCAGTCCCATACCTGGAGATGGTATAGGTAATCAATACGTCAGCAATGAACGCAATGAAAACAAAAGTAAGTCTTAAAGAAGCTCTTGGGATAGAATGGCAATGGACACTCCTTGAATTGCCTTTTGCAAAATTGGCAACTGTGCAACTTCAATTTCCTTTTAATTAGGAGTCGTAGTCCAATTAAAGAGGGAATTGGGGGCAAAGTGTGGA
This sequence comes from Cornus florida, assembly GCF_030987335.1. NCBI lineage: Eukaryota > Viridiplantae > Streptophyta > Magnoliopsida > Cornales > Cornaceae > Cornus > Cornus florida. The sequence continues at coordinate 14,230,964 of NW_026775581.1, read as the reverse complement.
GGGAAAAATTCCCCTTTAGTGAGAGTCGTCCATGTCATCATAATATAAATTTATACTTTTGATTTTTTGATATATTGTGAGAGCCCAATCCGGGTCAAGCCCAAATTGCAGAAGCCTAATCCGGGTTGAGCCCAAATTAAGTTTCCTGTTAGACCAAGATTGCTGGCACTAAGTCTTCCAGCCCATTATTCAAGCTCAGCTGGCCCAAGATGTATTTGGTCCAAACTATTTGAGAATGAATGACTCCTACTAAGCAAATGATCCATTATGAAAGGAAAGTTCTACAAAAGGAAGAATCTGACATAGAGATAATTGTAAAAGGCAGTAACTTAATTAGTAAGGAATTGTATATGGAATTATTTGGATGACAAGTAAGGCGAGTCCTACCATAATTCCACCACCTTTTTGTATATAAATAGAGGCCTAGATCTCCAATAAAGATCATCGAGCAATACACGTTTTTCTCTGAATAATTCTTGTTGCTTATTATTTTATTTTGAGTGAGTTGTATTATTTCTTTTAATTTATTTTATAGAGAGAAATTTTGCACCTACATTCATGTTGTACGTAAAAAATACTATAATGACCTAGTCATTTTTCTTCCTTTCTTTTTTCTCAGATTTTTACGGATATTTTTTTTCTATTGTCTTTTCTTTTCTGTGTTCGGTTTTTCGTCGCTTGATGTCATCATGAGTGCTCTGGAATGATTTCTGAGATTTTTTTTCTTGGATTGATGACTTCCTTTGAAGACTGAGTCATTTTCACTTTTGTGACACTATTCACTTTTCGTCTTTTTCCCGTTTATCACTTTCTTGGCACAACCTCACTTTTTGTGTTCGGATTTGATTCCGGTTTTGCATGCATCCACGATAATTGAGTTCCATGCAATGTGTATTTTTACTTTCTTAGAAAAGCATGCTAAGTGTTTACTTTTCTTGTAAAAGGTATGGATGCAGCCTTTATTGTAATTATTCTTAACTTGTGGGGTTTTAGTGTAATTAAATAAATAAATTATTTTTCATCTTGGGGGCCATTTTGCAATTTAATTTGGAAGATATTTTGGAAAAGGACCTTTTTGCAATTTTAAAAAAATATGACAAGTGTCACATTCTCATGGTGCCACTTGTTAACATTGGGGTGGAGTGACTTGGAAGCGTGATCTCTTGACATTTGGAGGGTGGAGATTCACCCACTTGTTGGCCTAGGATTGGTGCACTTGTTGACTTAGATGGTTGACAAGTGTAGGCTTGAGATTAAGCCTAGGAAGGAACCTTGGATTTGTGACAAGTGTAGGTTCACAATTAAGTCTTGCAATTATTTTTGGGCCATTTTGGGATTATGGTTTTAAAAAGGGTTTCTTGTGTAATTGACCAAACTTGTGTGTGTTGACCATGGTGTAAGATCATATAGTGAGTAGAGGATTTCTATTTCCTCCAGTCACACTTCATTCATTGTTTTCATTATCTTCCTCACCAAAAACCCTAGCCTCCATGGATGAAGCTTAAAGCCTTAAGCTTTGACTTTGATTTTTGAAAGCCTTCCCTTGATTTCCAAGTTTAACCTTGGGAATACTTTTTGTTCCCCTCATCCTCCTCTTCATAACCCTTGAAGGGTTTGCCATTTTGTGTTAATTTGCCTTGGATTCAAGAGGAACAATCCTCTTGTGAGGTAGGGGGTGTTATAATTTCTTACCTAAGGGTATTCCTTGCTTTTGTAGTTATATATAAGTTGTATGCATGTCTTTTGATTAATTTGAGAAATTAATGATTTGTCGTTGCTTATATATAACTCATTTTAGACTTGGTATATGGCATAACCATGACATGATCTTTGTTATATATTAAATTGGGATGATTTAAATGAGTTTTCAAATCTAGAGATTAAATGAATTTAATTTGATTTAAATTCTAGTTAATTGTGTTTTGCTTGCATTCCATTTTTGACTTGATATATGGTATGACCATGACTTAGTGCTTGATATATATTAATTTGAGATCATTTGAACAACTTTTGAAATCTAGAGATTTAATTGATTTAAATTAATTAAATTCTATTTCATGACACCTTGCTCATTTTGCACTTTTGATTTGATATATGTAATGAGCATGCTATGTTATTTAACATATATTAATTAGAGATTATTTGAATTTGATTTGAAATTTAGAGAATTTAATTATTTTGTTTAATTAAATTCTATCTAGTGGCTCCATGGATCTATTTGTGTTTTAGAAGTTGTTTCTATATTCAAATCATGGACTTGGATTTGTTGTGTATTCACTTGGTTGTGTTTTGAGCAATTGATAACATTGTTGTTATATTTATATTCATGAGAACATGTTTTCTTTATGGAATATATTGTTGCCTTGTGTAATGAATTGCACACTTTGTAATTGACATTATATATGCCATTTTAGAATTGAAACTCTAAGGCATGGATTGTGTGGTTTCAACCTATTTGCGCATGGAAAGTGTTTTCATGCATTATATAAATTATGTATAAGTTGTGAACTTATTTGGTTTATTTTGGAGTCTTGGGACATTGTTGTTGCAAGTGACATGGCTAGAGTTTGGCTCTGGTGCGGGAGGTATGAGTTCTCCCCAATTGAGATAGTGCGCACTAGGGTGGTCTTCCCAGCGGGTTAATGCCTGGAATAACCATTTTGTTCTTGGTTTAGTCCGAGACGTGATGTCCAAGTCTTCTACTATTTGATTTCGCATTCAATTCCAAGTTGACAATCATGCTTAATTATGACTTGTGGTTTTGGTTATTGGCCATTTTGATGTTGTTAAGTACATCCGAGCTTTATGATTTCAATGAATCATGGTAAATTTTGATGTTGTTAAGTACATCTATGCTAAATTGTTATATTTAGTTATTTTTGCATTTTAGATTTCAAGTTGATAACTTTGGGAATCTATGTCTTGATGCATTGTATTAGAAGTTCTAATTATGCTAAATGGTTATATTTAGTTGTTTTCGTACCTTAGATTTCAAGTTGATAACTTTTGGAACCTTTATCGTGTTGCTTGTATAGCATGCTCTTATATCGTTTGGAATTGCATGAAGGATATGATGTATGCTAGAAATGTTTTAAGGTAGCTTAGGATGCTCCCTGAGTCTAACCTTTTGACATAGACATTAGGTGGCATAACCCTTTTGAATTGTTTCAAGTCAATATAAAAATCTCTAAAGAAATCGAGTCATGCATGCTCATTTTCTACGAGTAAACTTGTTTACTCACTCGAAGTTACTGGGGGGCTATTTCAGGTACGAAGACTTGGTTCGTGATGTTCATCATTGTTTGGATGATTGTAGACTTGAAGGTTTTTAATTCTTGTAAAGGTTGGCTTGGAATGCCACTTATAGCCTTATATGTTAAAATGTGTATAATTGATTCCATATATGTAATGTGTATATGAGTACACTCTTTACAATGTATTTGACATGTATGAGATGAGGCCGAAGGCCAATGACATGTAGTTTGTACCCTATGTAATTTTTGACTTCATGGAATATTATGAAAGTATTGAAAAATATTGAGTTTTTGCTTCACCATGTTTGCATTGGGTGTGGGAATTCTATTTTGATTCTTTTATAGGGTCTCATTAATCATGTACGAAGTGTGGCCAAGGGTCAAATGGTATTTTGAAACCATTTCATAGTTTTGAATTCCGAGTTTTCATTCTAAGTTCCATTTTTGTCATTTTGGCCGTTGGGGGGTCGAATTTTGCATCGGCTATATTTTTAAGCCATGGAACATTGTAGCACATCCAAATAGGAAAGTTACGTTTGCGTGCATGGTCGTTTCCGGGCAAAACCTCATCCTTTGTGATTTGAGCCTGCTATGGACTCATTTTGCGTTTTAATTGCATAATCTGATCTAGGGGCATTCTTGACTTTTCACAGTAGTTTTATTTTCTTCTTTCAATATGGTTGAATAGAAAACATGATTTTAGGGGGGGTTTCTTCTTTGTGTTTTTCTAGAAAATGTCGTCTTGATATCGGAAATCGTTCACGAAGTTCAGCTTTCAGTTTTGCATTTAGCAGCTTTTTGGACCCTCATGACCTGATTTCATGAAGGGGCATTTTGGGTATCTTAAATTGATTATTTTTCTATTCCTTTCACATTTTCATGTAGAAAACTCAATTTTGAGGGGGGTTTTTTCTTTGTGTTTTTCTAAAAAATGTCATCTTGGCCCTCAAAAATCTAATTTTGGACGAAAAACCCCTTGTTGCCAGTTTTCTTTGCTGAACCTACTGTTTTTGCTATCTAACCGGTTAGAAGGGGTTTTTTAAAGGGTTAGATGTACTTGGGTAGTGTTGTGGTCGTGATTTTTGGCCTTCTAACCGGTTAGGAAGGTGTGGTAACCGGTTAGATGTTATAGGGTTGGCTCCTTTTGACCTTTTTGCCCTTTCTTCTTCTATTAACCATATCTTCTTCATCTGGACTCCAAAGCAAGTGAATTTTTTTTTTTTAATTTGATTAATTTTTTGTTTTATTTCCAATGGTATGCTCAGTGGCACTTAATTTTATGTTAGAAATGACCATTTTGCCCTTAGGTTCATTCTTGTCCGTTTTTGAAACGCTGCTTCCGCATTTGTTTCTTTTGGGTTCCGTGACCTCATTGAGAGTCACATTGGTGTCTTAGAGACGTGTTGTATTTCTAGTGACCGCTGTCTCATCTTTTGCTTCCACATTCTGGATCCAGTTCGGGTCATCACAGGACACACTGGGTTAAAAAATCCAGGGTCGTCACAAGTGGTATCAAAGCTCCTAGGTTTGAATACCTTGGACAACGGGTTTTGGGTGCATATCATGCTTATGTTGCCATGCTCTATATGCTTATATGCTTCATGATAACATGTTTATATGCCTATGTGCTATGTGCGACATGTCATTTGTTTAGCATGATTTAATTCTTTTGTAAAGAGCATGACATTTGATGTATGCTAGATTAGATTTGTATATGCATAACTATGTTGCATATTTGGCATGACACAGGATTGTTCATTGAGGCACGAGTTGAGGTTGATGGTGATTGTAGTCACAGTTTCGTGGTAGTGTAGGTTGTCGACCTAGCATTTGTTTTGAGGTAGGTGGTAAGTCACCTTTTGTTTAGGCTCTCATGAGGTGAGTCATTTGGCGTGCCGTAGTGCTGGATTTATTGGTTTTGGGCCATGATAAGGTTATGGACCTCTTAGGATCCTTGGTTCTTCGGGATGATTCCTCTGGGATTGCAATTTTCGTGGGCGGGTACGTTTGTGGGTGGGTGCATGGCATTGTCATGTTACCGTACTGGCTAGCTACAAGTGCAGTTGGGATGGAATCAATGTTGGTTTTGTTTTGATAGGCATTGTCTTTTTTATCGATGATGATGATGGTTGTTTTGGAGATCAGTCGTAGTGATTGATTTAGTTGTTGGTATGGTTATAGTTGCCATTTTCTTTGAGTTCTCTTTGCGTGACGACGCTTTTGGGATCAAGTCGATTGATTGATGTTTCGGGTAGAGAGAACATTGCACTGTTAGTGTCACTTATAGTGTCACCTCTAGATTCGGAGATGGATTATTTGAGTCTTACCATTATGGTAAGGGCTCACGTTTGTTTTGAGACTAGTTGCTGTCACATTAGTTTTTGGAGTCAGTTTATGGCTAGGACTGGTCTTTCCTTTTACCTAGACACTCTAGGACACGATGTCCATAGGGTTCATTGTTGCATCATTTTTATCTTCTGTAGTTTCGTTTACTACCATGTTAGTAGTTATGATATTGTGATGCATGAGTAGGTAGAAGTATGTCCACATTACTTTCTTGTTGTGTGGCATTAGCATGCCTTATTTATATGCTTAGAGATGCCATGTTATTACTATACTTTGGTGACATGATTTTGTGCTTACGTGGAGATATGCCGCATGTACCTCTGAGTTTATCTATGTGAGTAGATTTATTTATTTAGTAGTTGCATTCCTTGTCATATGCATAACTTCCATGTTTGGTTTTCCCTTTTGTTTCCTTCGGTCGCATGTTGTTTGTGTGCCGGTTTCTGCAATGGTTTCGTTGTGAAATTCCTTGTAGAGGAATTCTCCTCTTTTTCTTAGTTCGTATTTGGGACTTCACAAGGAGTGAGTATCTTCTCTTCGTCGCCTTGTGCATAATTTTGGGGTTTGGTCGGTCTGTGAGGATCACTATTGTTGTTTTGAGTCCTTGGTGAGAAATTGGTTGATTTTGGTCAACTTACTTCCATGTAGGGGGCGAAGTCTTCGACCTTGTTGTCTTTCCTTTGGAGACAGAGTCGTGGTGTTGTCCTTCTTAGGACTGGTGGTTCCCTTTCTTTTGTGTCTTCCCTTAGGGAGTTTTTGCCATGGTTGTTAACGGAATTGAGGTGCTCAGAGTGAGTGGATTAGTGTGAGATCATTTTACAGGGACTTATGTTCATTTGATTGAGGATTTGCTTGATTTGTGAAGTGAGCTCGATGCTCTTTTGAGAACGTCTTTTGGAGACTTGTTTCAGTTTTGGAAGCCTAGATGTGGTTGACTCTTAGGAGGAGTTTTGAAGGATCGCTGTTGGATATAACTTGTTGTGGAGTTTTCTTGTCCTAGTTATGACTAGGCGTGGTCTTGAAGAATCGTAGTTCCAGTGGTTGTTTATGGATTGATGGAAATTGAGGAAATTTGATTTAGCGTGGTGTTGCCAAGCATGGTTTCGAGAGATTCATTTTATGACCTTGGTTGTCAGGATTTTGATGTGTGTGCCACTTGGTGGACTTGTAATTCGAGGATCTAGTTATCCGTGATAGGGATTTTAATCAGATTTTTGATTACGGTGAGCAGTCTTATAGTTGATCTATTTCAGGATGATATGTGGGATTTTGGAGACGCTATTTTGCTTGTCAGGCTTTGGACTCATGATTGATGTTGTTGATAGTAGTGTTTTGAGACGTTAGAGTTGTTGGTTTTGTTATATTGAGGATTTAAGGCCTTAAGCGTAGCGGTACCTATGAAATTGTTGTAAGAGTTTTGGGATTGGCCAGAATGGTCCGGCCGGACATCTTTGGACCATATCCCAACTCTCACTTGAGTTTTTGCTTCACCATGTTTACATTGGGTGTGGGAATTCTATTTTGATTCTTCCATAGGGTCTTATTAATCATTTATGAAGTGTGGCCAAGGGCCAAATGGTATTTTGAAACCATTTAATAGTTTTGAATTCCGAGTTTTCATTCTAAGTTTCATTTTTGTCATTTTGGCCGTTGGGGGGTCGGATTTTGCATCGGCTATATTTTTAAGCCATGGACCATTATAGCGCATCCAAATAGGAAAGTTATGTTTGCGTGCATGGTCGTTTATGGGCAAAACATCATCCTTTGTGATTTGAGCCTTCTATGGACTCATTTTGCGTTTTTATTGCATAATCTGATCTAGGGAAATTCTTAAATTTTCATAGTGGTTTTATTTTCTTATTTTAACATGGTTGAATAGAAAACATGATTTTAGGGGGGGTTACTTCTTCGTGTTTTTCCAGAAAATGTCGTCTTGGTACTGGAAATCGTTCACGAAGTTCAGCTTTCAGTTTTACATTTAGCAGCTTTTTGGACCCTCATGACCTGATTCCATGGAGGGGAATTTTGGGCATCTTACATTGATTATCACGTAGAAAACTCAATTTTGAGGGGGGTTTCTTCTTTGTGTTTTTCCAAAAAATGTCATCTTGGCCCTCAAAAATCCAATTTTGGACGAAAAACCCCTTGCTGCCAGTTTTCTTTGCTGAACCTACTGTTTTTGCTATCTAACCGGTCAGAAAGGGTCTTCTAAATGGTTAGATGTGGTTGGGCAGTGTTGTGGTCATGATTTTTGGCCTTCTAACCGGTTAGGAAGGTGTGGTAACCGGTTAGATGTTCTAGGGTTGGCTCCTTTTGACCGTTTTGCCCCTTCTTCTTCTATTAGCCATATCTTCTTCATCCGGACTCCAAATCAAGTGAATTTTTTTTTGAATTTGATTAATTTTTCATTGCCTTTCCAATGGTGTGCTCAGTGGTACCCACTTTTATGTTTTAAATGACCATTTTTCCCCTAGGTTCATTCTTGTTCGTTTTTAAAACGCCGTTTCCGCATTTGTTTCTTTTGGGTTCCGTGACCCTCAATACCTCATTGAGGGTCACATTGGTGTCTTAGAGATGTGTTGTGTCTCTAGAGACCGCTGTCTAATCTTTTGCTTTCGCATTCTGGATCTAGTTAGGGTCATCACAGGACACACTGGGTTGAAAAATCCAGGGTCGTCACAAATACTATATATTTTTCTTCTTTCTAATAATTTTTTTTTTTTTTTTGGGGATCACATTCCTCAGTTTCTTACTTTCTTCTTCTGTATTTTTCTTGGCATCATGAAAAAATTAACAATTTTTTGCAAAGAAAAATCCAATTTGTTAGTCCGTTTAGCTCAAGGAAGAAATTGGAATTGATGGTTGCTTATTGACTTATTATTATAAAATACACAAGTTGAATTTAGAATCCGTTCTAATGATTACCAAAATAAAAAACTTAAGGATCTGATTGACTTCAGTAAGGGCATGGGTCTGCGATCTGAGGAAGACAAGCGAGGATGAAGACGGCTGGCGAGCAAGTAGAAGCTCGCATGGAATTGATGGAGGTTCACGAGGGCAGTAAGCATCGAACAGCGGCCGACGAGTAAGGGGGAATCTCAGCAGGTGGTGCCGATGGCAGCGAATAGCGATTCCGGCGATGGTCTATGGAGAGGACAAATTTCAGCAATGGGCTTTCTTGCTTCTTCGAACTAATGCCTCTCGCTCAGATGGATCAGAGCAAAATCGCGAACATGCACAATATGATAATGAAACCCACCGGAGATGTGGTGACAACCACAAAGATGAAGAAGAAGAAGGGCCCTTTTTAGTCATTTTACAAAATATATATATTTTGTATATATTATGTTTTGCTAAGGGCATTTTAGTCCAATTTTTATAAATAGGACTTATTTGCACAAATATCATAGTTTAAGGGTGTGTTTTTGCATGGGAGGGGTGAAATATGCACTGTAAGCATAGTATAATGGTGTTTTTTGCACATGACCTAATTAATAATATGCTACAAAATAATTAATTAAATATGCAACTCAAAATTTATTTAAACATGCAAAATAAAGCAATAAATTACTAAATAATAAAATAAAGAAATTGAACCGAGGCTAGTATTGAATTCTATATTCTTAAGACAATTTATGCTATGCATAGTGTATAGAATTATTGAAAATAGAGACAAATAAAGAGAATTAGGACAAGGAAAGACCCAATAGCAAAATTCTCACTTACTCTCTCACTACTTTCTACTGATACACAGTGAGAGATTATAGAAGTTCATACTATAACAGAAGATAGGATAAGAATTATGTTGGGAGAGAATTTTGTTGAGAAGTCCTATAAGTAGATAAGCAAGTGATAAAGACTTTGTAGTCTTTAGTCTTCTCCTTACTTCTCCTCAAACTAGGTTGAGGTGAAGCTATGAGACCCAGTTTGAAACAAAGCCACTGAAAGTGTTATTTGGAAAGCGGCTTTGTAAAATTATTCGTAAGTTGATTGTAAGAGGAAACAAAACAAGTCATAAGAGCTCCAACGACAACTTTCTCATGAACACAGTGACAGTAAACCTCGATATGTTTTGTTCGTGCATGGAACAATGGGTTGACAATCATGTGAAGAACATTTACATTGTCATAATAGAAAATAGGTGCTTTGTAGAGAGGAACTCCGAGGTCACGGAGAATAAATAACAATCAAGTAATTTCTGCTGTTGTAGCTGCCATTGAATGATACTCGGCCTCAGCGTTTGACCTAGCAATTGTGGGTTGCTTTTTCACACTCCATGAAATGCAAGTGTCGCCTAAAAATGTACAAAAACCAGTAGTGGAATGCCTAGAGAATGGACAACACTATGATGACCGTGTCATCTTTTATTTATTTATTTATTTCTTGTTACCTTAGGGTTTTGTAAGACTCGAGGTAGTGTTTGGTGTCCGGAATTGGTTTTTGACATTTCATGCATTCACTTTAATTTATTTTATTGTTAATGCATAGTTAATTGTGTAGCAAAGCATGCTAGTTTATTTTCATTTCTTAGGGGAATAATTGCATTATTTCTTTGGGAGACATTTTCATTTTTGGGGTTATTTATGTGATTATCTTTTTGAGATATTTTTAGTTTAGGGACCTTTTGTAATTATTTTTGGAAGATATTTTGTTTAGGAATTTTTTTTTTGCAATTTTTGAAAAATGTGACAAGTGTCACTCTTTTATTGGACCATGTGTTGATTTGTGGTTGGAGACATATGGAGAGCTTGGATGATGCCAAGTGTAAGGTGGATTTTAACTTTTGTGAGGATGCCTTTGGTTGTGACAAGTAGAAGGTTGTGATGAGAGTGTGTATATGAGAGGTAGTGCTAGCTTAGTTAAGTGATACGTATATCATTAGTGTGAGTGGGAAAACTAGAGATTTTCCTCATCTTCTTCTTCCTCACACTTTATCGTTACATATAATTGTTTTCCCCAAGTTAAATACATTGTAGCATGCTTATGAGATCTCGGTGAACTCAATTCCCTATCCTCACTTATTTGTTAATTCAATCTTTGAATTTGATTTATTTCTATTTTAATTATATGCTAAGTGACAAACAAACAAACCAATCCTCAAACCATTTCATGAAATTTTACAAGCTTGAAATTAATCTTTGAAATTTGATTGCCATAAGTTAGCAATCTTCGTGGATAAATACCCCTACTTAGCCACTTTCTACATGAATTTGTGCTTTAGTCGGTGGTTTATTATTGACGCATCACTTGGTCGACATCAATTTTTTGGTGTCATTGCCAGAGATTGCAATTGGCTTTGTAATAAAAAAAATTAAAGATTCATACTTATATTGTTTAGCATGCTTCACTTATCTGAACATTCAATGTCTATACCTAGCTGCATTATAACTTGCATAGGTTCATGTCGATTATTCTGAGTTGTCAATATTACCTGACAAACATGTTTCTATTTGTGTACTTTAAATTCTATATCTCCTATACTGTTTTCTATACTGACTACTATTGCAAGTGTTTCTTTCTTTTGCAGGCCATGGCTCGAGTCAAGACTATTGCCCGTCGGCAGTATGAGCGTACAGTGCGACACCGTGTAGAGGAGCCTGAGAAGCCAGCTCCAGCTCAGTCTAAGCACTCTACTTCTTCTGCTTCTGCATCTTTATCTTCTCCATCGGCCGATGAGGCTGAGCTTGTACCACCTCTTTCACCACCACCAGCACTGCCCGGCCAGGTTCGAGATAGAGTCTATCGGAGTCTATCTGGGGATATTCACGCCTTACGGTGGCATATAAGTTTATCTTTGACATTGCTTTCTTCTCCTGGTCGATTCTGACCAGGGCAGCTTTTGATGATATTGACCGTCGCGGCATTTTAGCTATTCTAGCCCCTGTAACCTACCCGGTTTACCTGCGGCTCGTCCGGTTGTTCTACCAGAACCTCTGGCCGGCCCCGAGTAATCTATCGGAGTTATGGACTACTACTGATGGCCATCTCATCCGTATTATTGTTGAGACATTGGTCACATGTTCTCGATGCCCACACATCTGCCCTCCCGGCCTTCATTATCCTATTCTTCGGTGGCTATCAAACGCAGATATGGTCGTTGCTCTGACTGGCCATTATAGTGATGGTGAGACATTCACCACCCGGACTTATTTGCCCGATGATTTATGGTTCTTCGATTTGGTTCTGTACCAAAATGTATTTATGGCGGACCATAAGATCTAGAGGCGTTCAGATTTTCATACAGCCCTCTATGCCTTCTATACAGGCCATTGGTTTTCTATTCCTGCACCCTACTGGAGTGTTATGATGAGATTGTATGGGACCTATATCAGCAAGGTCAAGCCCGGGTGAGCCACCTTCTTTCCCTTCGCACATCTGATTACCCAGATTCTCTGGGACCAGAATTATCCTTTTCACCTGGCAGATCATACTGAGTCAGGGGCTTACCACTATGGCAAGAAGGATTGGAACAAGAGCTACAATGCTCTTATAAAGAGTTTAGAGCAGGAAGCTATCTTAGCAGCTGAGGAAGCTTCAGAGGCAGAGTTAGCAGAGATAGAGGAGCAGACAGCAGTAGTAACAACGGCAACAGATGATCCAGCAGACCCACTGGTGGTTGTGGACGCACATATGGATATAGACTTGGAGCGAGAGCCTCCAGCAGAGTCACCACATCACCCTCCAGCAGAGTTACCACATCACTCTCCGGTAGGGTTACCATTACATTCTCAGGAGCAGAGTTAGGATGTACCTCAGTTTCATGATCTAGTCTTCCCTGACGCTCCAGTCCAGACACCTAGCCTAAAAGAGAATATCCAAACATTGGAGGATGCGGTTGTCTCTCTCCGAGCAGATTTGACTACTCTCTACTCAGACATATTGACTGCACTGCAGGGCATTTCTAGAGATATCTGGGGATCACGCCCAGCCAGACCGACTTCCTCTGCTTGATATCTATCTCTCTTTCATCATCATTTTATATATTTGTGATATTTGACTGTTATTTTGATATAGCTACTATATTTTTGCGACGAGTCTGTTGGCCAGATCTTGTGTTGTACCTTACACTGCTTTTATTTTCTTTATCATATGCATGCTATTTTTGGATGTCATGTTCTTAAATTGATATATTTATTTGTGATTGACTCCATTATCAGGTACATTCTAGTGACTTCAGTAAGAGAGTGCAACCTAATTTTTTTTTTCAGGACCATCCTTATTCCTCTCTTTACTTCATTTCTTATCCCACTTACACTTGTATGTCTACTGTGCACTGTTATTATCCCTTTTGTTATCTAATGAGCTTTTATCCCAGTGCCATCTTTTCAGTACCATAGTCAATCCCAAGTTTGGGGGTTGTACCACCTATTTCAGATATTTATGTCCCGGCCATTCCTTGCCTTAGCTGCACTGGTATACTCTATCCTTTTGATTCTTTTTGCACATTGAGGACACTATACCATTTAAGTTCGGGGGTAATGGGTGCTATTTGCAGTATTTATTTTCAATTCAAAATTTTGAACATGACTTGTGTATTTGAAGGATTTTCTATGATTGGTTCATAACTAGCTATAATTTTGATCTTTTGAGGACTATATTGCTTAGAATTTAAAAATTGCTTGACTTAAGAGTCCAATACTCCTTGTATGCTTTGTGGATACCATTTAGGAGTAAATTTTTTGAAAAATTGATATCTTGTTTACATTTGTGGTCCACATCATCCTGATTTTGTGATTGTTTTGAGATTCACTCTAGGATTCTACACTAGCACAGGCGCACACTAGCATTCATTTGTGGAGTACATACTTTGTTGATTATTGAATTGGTTATATCCCAATTGAGCTAGTAGTGCATTGAAAGTTTTCATTCTAGATAAAGGTGGATAAAAAAACCCTTTTCATTGAGTAGCCGGGATTCTAGCCTCATCAAGCCCTGAATTTCTCGCGCTAAAAGGTAGAGGGCCTAAACTCTAGGTTAATAACTTGCTAAAAAAAAAAAAAGAAAGAAAAAAAGAAAAAAAGAAAGAAAAGTTGCAAACGTAATAAAAAAAAGTGAGGACTTCTCCCAAAAGGTGAGAAGTGGGAACTGATTAGATGGAGGTTGTTTTGATTTGTAACCTAGTTAATTTGAGCTTGTAAGTCCTTAGGGGTGTTTTAACGCCTAATGCCCTAAAGCCGTCTGGTTTGGGAGTTATTGACCTAACGCTCGACCTCATGGATCGCTAGAAAGCTTAATAGATCAACACATTGCACTATGCTTCCATCTTTGTGTTGGGATTTATATGCCCTGGCATAGCAAATTCCTATCTGGATTATAGTAACATATGTTTCTGACGTTTTTGAAATATTTATGCTTTATACAATTGGTGAATTCAATATATTATGTTTCGATTCATTATAGAATTGATAGTGTCCACTTGATTACAAGAGATATTTATATATGTATGTGATGGCGATCAATGCATGAATATAAATAGTAATCATAAATGGTTCATAGTCGGTAATTATGGATGGACTCATAATTAATTAAGACTTGAACTGGATCCGCGTTAGATTGAGATATATTGCGAGAGCCGTCGTATGCAATTGTTCCCTATCACCGTCATGGCATTTGACTCTTAAGCATGAGAAAATTATAGACTCTTTTATTAATTAATAATTACTTTGATTTGTTCAGCGGATTCTTTAGGATCCTTAGACCGACACTTTGGGTAGTTATGTAATTAATAGTTAGAGGGTTATATTTTCAATATTTGCATCATTACTACTTGTATTTATTTTGTATTGATTATGGTTGATCACAAAGTAAATTCGAAGGCCTTCGTATGTTTTTAGACAAAATGATTTATTATATATTTATTTATTTAAATTATTATTTTTGTCAAACAAATGTTTTATTGTGATCGAGCCAGAAATAATCAAAGGTACCAAAATAAACATATTAATTAAGTAGTCGGATTGATGGCTTTATTTATCCGATAACTAATTATGCATAGAGGGTTCAAAGTGCAATATTGACTTAGAGGTTATTTATTATTTAATTGGAGTTCAATTAATTTCTTTTAGTGGAGTAGAAATTAATTTATGAATTAATTGAATTGGGTCCATGGACCGGGCCAATTATTAATTCATTGTAGCCAATAAAATAATAGGCCCAATGGATTCTCACTCATAGCCCAACTTGATATTGGAATCCTATTAGATTTGAGACATGTGAATTAGAAATTGAGAAGGATTTGTTGTTTCCTTTTCTTTATCTTTATGTTGCCTATGAATATACATGGTCTATGTATATTTTTAGGGTGATTTTTGGAAGAAGGAAAAAGAAATATATTTTCTCTCTTTAGAAAATTAGGGTTTATGTTCTCATCTAATGGAGGCTCCCACAAGCCTAGTTTTCCAAGGTCATTCATGGAGGTTTATGAGTGAATCCTAAAGGCAAAACAATTACTAAGAAGATAGAGATCCAAGGAGAAAATATCTTGCTAAGGGATCTATAATAAGTGAGAACATTCACTTTAGAAGAAAGATTTAAAGGTTTACTCAGACCTTTGATGTAAGTATTCAATATGTTAATTGAATGATACATCATATTTTATTTTTGCATAAAACTTGTCTCTATGTGATGAATCAAGATCTATGAATTAAAATCTCTCGAAAAGTTTTTAAAACTTGCACGTTTCCCAACACTTTGATCCTTAGGATAGTAAAAAAAATAATAATAAATAAATAAAATAAAATTAGAGTGAAAATAATAAGCGCACCTAGAACAATAAAACTTTAATAAAAAGTCCACTCTTTATTTTGATGATCGGTACTAGATTTGTGTGCTAGTTTGAGTGTAAGGATGTGATCATTTCTTTAGTTGGCTTAGATAGCAACATACTTGATGCAGTCCACTTAAAAAGGATTCTAGAGTTGTTTTGATTTGCATGATCATTTTCTTTGTGTGTGGAGGACCATACTTGTTTGCTTGATGTTGAAATTTTAGGAGATTGCTTGGAAATGGTTGAAAAATTGCATACTTGAGGTAGTTTTCTCCCAATGCTTATTTGCAATACTGGTACCTCTTTTGTGAGAATGAGCTTAATGTTTGTGGGTATCATTTCTGGAAACCCTTACGAGACTTCACTCGTCCACTACGGGTAACCTAAGGGTTTTAAAGGCTTGTTGCAAATGCTAAATGCAATCGTGTCCCCTACGAAAGTGGCGTTATGCATATATTGCTTTCTAGTTCATAGTTGTATAGTTGTTCGTTTCATTCATTTACTTCGTAGTTCATTGCTAGGGACTAGCAATATTTAAATTTGGGGGTGTAATGAGTGCTGAAAAGTGCGCATTTAAACCCCTTGAGCTCGAGTATTCTAGGACTTTTATCTATCTTATTTTTCCGTTTTAAACTAATTTCATGTTATTACCCTTTTTAGGTGCTTATCCCCAAAATAAGTTAATTCGGCCAAATTAAAGCATAAAAGAAGCAATCTAAAGCTAAATGGAAGAAAAGAACAAAGTGGAAGCAAAGTGGTGAAAAATAGTAAGCTTTGATCGATCAGATATATTTTCGATCAATCACACAGTGATCGATCCAGCTTTGCCAAGATGGATCAAACCCCTTGCCTTTATCCTCAAGAATTTTCATCTTCAATCGATCCAACTTTCCTTTAGATCAATCAAACTTCTTTGATCTTATCCCCACCTACCACTTTTATCTTTTTCCCAAAATATCCCAAAAATATCTCAGATTTGTCTCATTCCAAAAAGGCGCCACCAAGGTGTGATCAATCTGGCCATACTTTAATTGATCTGGCCATAATTCGATCGATCTTATCATAATTCGATCGATCGAACCTCCTCAAGTCCAAAATAAAACAGAGTCTAGCTTATTAAAAGATGGCTTATGGTGCAATCATTGAAAGGGCCCTAGTGCACGAGACCTGACCATTCGGTGTGACACTTGAACTACCTATATAAGGATTTTGAGCCATTTTTGCATCATATGGATATATATCATGATACAATCTTAGACATCATATAATAAGAGGAGAGAGGAAAGAGGAGAGAGGAGAGAGCCTAGAGATTAGAGATATACACTAATTGGGAGTTCTTCCATTCATCTAAGGTTTCCATCAAGGAGGAAAAGAAAATTCCTACCATAGAAATGGCCCTTGAGGGTTGGATGACTACATCAATAAGTGGCTAAACATTTTCTTGGGGCTAGAGTTAGCCCTAAGCATGCCTTCTAGATCTTGATGTTTTGTATTTTAAGGGGATTTGTGTTGTAATCGTGTCTTGACATTTGATTTATATATGAATCTTGTTTCTACAATGATTTGTGTTGTTTAATGCTTCCAATTGATCATTTCATTCTATTCATATATCTATGTATGCTAGAATAGATGTTCATGTGTTTATCTCTTGGTTTTATGAAATTAATGCATGTCTATGTGTGTTGATGCTATGAATCTAGAGATTGTCAAGGCATAGTGCTTTAATGGAATACTCTTGTGGCTTGTTTGATGGTTTATACTCATTTCTTGATAGATTGTGCCTCTTCCTTAGTTTAACTAGTTTAATTTTTAGGTCCCTAGCTTAGTTATAGTGTAGTTGCCTTATTTTCCTATATGAGAGGACAATTCATGCTTATTATTTGATGTTCCATACTTATGAATGTAAGTAGTATAATTCTCTAGCTTGTTACTGTGTTTGATTGTGAGCTTAAAGGAAGGAATCATGGCTTAATTTGATATATTGTGCTATTCGTTAGGTTGTCTAGACAATATAGACTTGATTAATCATCTATGCTTGTTGATTCAATCAATCACACCTCTTAGTATTGCAACACATATTTCCCCTCATTCATTACATATTGAGTGTCCAGAAAGGTGATGTTTAGTGGTGACCTTTAAATCTCAAGACCTCTCACTCTTGTTCTTTACCCTTTATTTATTTTAATTGTCTTGTATTGAATTTATTTACATTGTAGTTTAATTAACCAATCAAAATACCTTTTGATCACTCAACCTACGACCTTGTTTCCATTTCGAACACGCATTCGATCCTATGGGACGATCCCTACTCACCCTAGCTATATTAGTAGTTAGAGGTAGTAGTGGCACTTTATAAATTCAAACGTGGCCACACTTTTTATGCGATTTAGGGTGTTACGACGCATCAACACCAAGTATGTAGTCCATTACTATGTTGCTTGGCAACTAATTATTTCTATGTCTTGTGTTGGCATTGCATGTCGTCCCAACTTAGTTGGTTGAGATTGATGCCTGGGCATTGTCTCTTGGGGTCTGTCGTATCCCTTGGATGCATTCCTGTTTTGTGGGTTTCCTTCTTGGGTAGGGGAAATTCATTCTATAAGGTCCCCATGATGGGAACC
This sequence comes from Cornus florida, assembly GCF_030987335.1. Lineage (NCBI taxonomy): Eukaryota > Viridiplantae > Streptophyta > Magnoliopsida > Cornales > Cornaceae > Cornus > Cornus florida. Next base: position 14,212,977 of record NW_026775581.1, on the reverse strand, counting down.
TTCTTATCCGTTTTGTTGGTTTGGGTGTTTCGAGACCTTAGTCTGATGGTTAATGCAAGTAAGGCTCATATGAGCGTAGAGTCGCAGTCTTTATCTGGTGGAATGAGACGTGGGCCAGGGAGGCACCATTTCATTTCCTTTCCTTCATGGCTTCACAACGTGGTTGGGGAGTGTCTAGAGTGTTGGTATCATCCTTGGGGTTTCGTGATGACTTTGATGTGATAACGTCTGATAAGTGCTCAAATGTGATGCATTTTAGCACCGAAGTTAGGGTATTTTAGTTCATTCATCTATCTTACTTTTATGTTTTAGTTCTTATTTGTATTTTTGTCTATTTCAGGTCAATAAGGTTCAAACAGGCTAAAAGGGGCCTATTAGCTTAGTTTTGGAGTTAAGAAAAAAATCTAGAAAAAAGTCAGAAAAATTGCATTGTGAAGGTTCGATCGATCAAAAAAATCCTGGATCGATTAAAGAAAGCTACAATCGATCGAGATTAAGATGGTGCCAGCTCAATGGATAAGGTTGCCAGCTGTCAAAATATCATTGCCACATCGGCTTTGAAAGATCGAAGTAAGTGTTCAATCGATCGAAGCCCTATTTGATCGATCGAAGGCCCTGCTGGCAGAATATTGTCTAATTCCCGAGCGCTCCCGAACTCCACTAACTTTGTAGCTGCGAGTTTGCACCAATCAAAGGCCTTATTTTTGACTTGTTACCTACTCAGAGAGGCTTGTATTTAAATCAAATAAACCAATTTGTATAGAGTTTCAATAGTTAACAATTTTATTACCAATTATAGAAATAGCTCTTAGATATTTTCTCTCTCTAGAATTAGGGTTTTTAGAAGAAAAGCAAAGAGGAAGAAGATGATGCCTACTTTGAAGATAACCCTTGAGGGTTCTATGACCACTACCATGAGTGGCTAGATCCTTCTCTTGGGGCTAGATATAGACCCTAGGCTTGCTTCCTAAACTTAGTATTTTGTAATTTTTGGGGATTTTTGTTATAAATAATATTTTGACCATGAATTTATATAGATCTTGAGTTTTCACATGATTTGTATGGATTAATTCTTCCAATTGATTATTTATTTCTATCCATATGTCTATGTATGCTAGAATGAATGGTCATGTGATTACACTAGGTTTTATGAGTTTAATGTATGTCTATGTGTGTTGAAATTATAGATCTAGTGATGGTCAAAGCATGGTGCTTAATTGATTACTCTTGTGGTTTATTTGATGGATTATGCTTATTTCTTGATGGATTGTGCTACCTTATTAGCTTAATTAATTTAATTTTCATGTCATTAGTCTAGTTGTTGTGTAGCTGCTTTAAATTCCTAGATAGGTAGATAATCCATTCTTGTTGTTTGATGATCCATGCTTATGAGTGCAAGTAGTACATTTATCTAGATTTTTTGTGTATACATTAATTGTGGGTTTATTGAATGGTTAATAGCTTAGTTTGATAGATTGTGCTACTCACTAGATTGATTAGACAATTTATACTTAATTTGCCAACCATGCTTAGTATTTCAATTAATGACACACATACACACACACTTGTTTTACAACATGAAACCCCATTAAATTGATAATTGCTAATGTTTAGTGAAGTGAAGCTCAGTGGTGAACTCTAAGTCCCAAATCCTTCTCTCTCATTCTCTAATCCCTAATCTCTAGATTAATTTAAATTTGCATATTTTAATTGAACCATTAGCTTAATTAAACAAACCAAACCCCTTTTTGATCATTCAACCTACTAATCCGATATTGACTCCTAAGTAATCTGCAAATCCCTTGAGATGATCCCTACTCACTCTTGCTACATTAGTATTTAGTAGTGATAGTGGCTTTTGTAAATTCAAACTTGACCACATCACATCAATTTGGCGTGTTAAGCGACAGGCGTGACCAAGTTTTGGCACCGTTGCCGAGGATTAGCATCGCATTACTAGGAATTAGTACTCCTTTGATCCTTGTTTTACTTTATTTTTATTTTGTTTTCTTATTGTGTTTACTCTTGATTGGCTAGGTACTTGGAGCAAGGAAGGCAAATCAAAGGAATTTCAAAGTTAACAAGCAAGGAAAGAAAAGTATAAAAAGCAAAAATAAAAAATATAAATTGCAAAGCAAAGCAAAAAGCTTAAAATCTCTTAAAGTTGCTTAAGGACCTTTTATGAGCTATTCTAACCCCTCTTGCTTAGTTAAATCGTTGGCTCGCATGGAGGCAATTTTATTTTCTTTGTTTATTGTTGTCCTACATGGAGGCAATTTATTTTCTTACATTTATTGAAAAACATGGGAGTATGGGATCATTTATTTTGAGGACAATCTTGGTTATCTATACCCGAATTTCATTGAACATCCCCCTTTTCACCAATTTCCTCCGAAAGTTCAAGCTTCAATTCCTCCAATGGTCCTTCGTGATTATTACAATCTCAATGGGTACCATACACCGAATTGCATTATGCTTCCTGATTATGAAGCTGCTCACTATGAAATCAAACCCGAGACCATTCAATTGTGTTAAATTTTCTATGGGTTAGATGATGAGGGACCATACAAACACTTGAATGAGTTTCTTCAAGTATGTTCCATCATTCGATTCCTCCCATTCCCAAGTAGACTCGGCCTCATTGTGATGACTCCACTGAACACGCACTAAAGGGATAACCTTATTATGAAAAATCTGATCCCGACAGTCGACAATACGACACAGTGGCTCCAAATATGTTGCATCCGGCTGCAACTCAACCTCACCAATATCGATATGCTGATACCGATCCTCATCTCGTAGAAATTTGCGCAACATGGAACACATTGTGTACATGATCCAAATGATCTGGAAGTGCCAACCGATAAGCTACAGCTTTAACTCGATCCATAATCATGAATAGACCGATAAACCGTGGTAACAACTTCCCTTTCTTCCCAGAATGCATTACTCCTTTCATAGGAGACACTTTAAGGAGAACTTGATCCCAAACCTGAAACTCCAGTGCACGAGTACGACGATCTACATAACTCTTCTGTCTACTCTGAACAGTGCGTATGCGATCCCTAATAAGAGCGATCTTCTCAGAATTATCCTTAATGAACTCAAGACCCAAAAATCTACTCTCGCCAACCTCTATCCAACAAATAGGAGATCGACACAGTCGGTCATACAATACCTCAAACGGTACCATACCGATAGTCTTCTAGAAACTATTATTATATGTGAACTCTATAAGTGGCAAATAATCCTGCCAGTAGCCCTTGAAGTCAAGAGCACATGAATGAAGCATATCCTCCATGATTTGATTAACCCTTTCAGTTTGTCCATGAGTCTGAGGATGATAAGCAGTACTAAGATGCAACTCTGTACCCTAAGTTTACTGAAAGCTCGTCCAGAATCCTGACACAAAGCTCGAATCCCTGTCTGATATAATAGATAACGGAATGCCATGTAATTTCACAATCTCTGTAATGTAAAGTCTTGCCAACTGTTCCGAAGTGAAATCAATGCGGATAGGCAAGAAATGAGTTGATTTAGTCAACCTATCAACAATGGCCAAATGAAATTGTGATCCTTAAATGAAATAGGCAATCCCTTCACAAAATTCATAGAAATGCTCTCCCATTTCCACTCTAGTATAGGTATTGGTTGTAGAGCTCCTAGCGGCCACTGATGATCGATCTTGACCATCTGACAAGTACTACAATGAAAGATAAAAAATAACAATGTTCTTCTTCATACCTGCCCACCAAAACTGCCACTTCATAGCTTGATACATTTTGTCTCTTCCTGGATGAACAGAAAACTCAGAATGATAAGTCTCAGTTATCACATCCCTCCTCAAATCGTCAATAGAAGGTATTACTAAATGTCCCTTGTACCTTAAACCCCCATCAGTCCCAACATAGTAAAATGGAACCTCCCCAGAAGTTATCTCTGCAATTTTGTCAATACACTACTGATCCATGAGTTGTGCCTTTAAGACTTTATGAATGATAGAAGGTGTAACTACCATGTAAGCCATAAAAGCATCAGACAACTCATCAACTAACTTTAAAGCATTCCACTCAAAGGTGAATAAAGTAGAAAGACTCGCATAGGGTCGATGATTGAGTGCATCAGCCACCACATTTACTTCCCTATATGGTATTGTATAGAGAAATGATAGTCTTCCACAAACTTTAACCATCGTCGCTGTCTCATATTCAGCTCCCGCTGAGTGAACAAATACTGCAGACTCTTGTGATCACTAAATAATATAAAGGACTCTCCTAACAGATAATGCCTCCAAATGCATAAAGTAAAGACCACTGATGAGTGCTCAAATGTGACGCATTTTAGCACCTAAGCGAGGATATTTTAGTCTATTAATCTATCTTAATTTTCCCGTTTTAGTACTTATTTGTGTTTTTGTCTATTTCAGGTCAATAAAGTTAAAACGGGCTAATTTCAGTCCATTAAGGCCTTTTTGGAGTTAAACTAAGTCTTGGTGAGAATCTGGAGCAAAAGGAGGCTGATCTGGAGTAAAAAGGAGTCTGATGTTGCAAATTGCCAAGTCTGATCGATCAAACCCTGATCAATCAGTCCATAATTGATCACACCATACCTCTGATCAATCACACTATTGGTTGGATCGATCGAACTGTTTGTCATGTTATTAAAAAGTAGATCTAAAACTCATTTCGAACCAACTCGAGCTGTACTTGAAAGAGGAGATCTTAGGGCCGAGTTCTCAAATTTTTAGGCTTTAAAAGCCTTGTATATATGAGAGATTGAACCATTTTTGTAGGAGATCCATATTTTTACATTGTAATTTCTATATTTTCATTAGTTTCTCTCTCAAGAAAGTTAGAGATTCGAGTTAGAAGAAAAGAGGGAAGTGGAGACACATCTTAAGAACACATCTCTAGATCTACATACTCTCTCTCTCCAGAGCTTCAAAGAAGAAAACGATGGAGCCATGTTTAGAGCTTGCCCTTGAGGGTTTCATAAACACATCCACCTCCTCCATAATTAGCTAGATCTACACTTAGGGCTTAGATGAGCCTTAAGTCTTGTGTAATCTAAACCCTTGTATTTCTATTTTTAGGGATTTATATATATATATATTGTTGTGATTAGTGATTAGCTTTGTAATTGTTGATTTAATTCTTCCTTATGATTCTCTAATTTATTTACATGTTGTCTTATGTGTGATTATTTGGGAATTGATCTCTACACTAGATTCTCTATGTTGGTTGCATGTCTATATGTGATTAATTAAGGATTTAGTAATGGCTAAGCATGGGTTTTCATTAAATGGGTTTGTTAATTAATTTGATGGATTATACTTACACTTGATGGGTTGTTCTACAATTTAATTCATGCTTGTAGGTAGGTAGACAATCTTTACGTAGTTTGATACTTCACACTTATTATTGCAAATTCCACGATTCTCTAGATTGAGGTGTGCTCTCATTAAACCGATTTGTTAACTAATTGATGGATTATGCCTTTGTCTTGATGGGTTGTTCTACACTTAGTTTACTTGTTGATTAGGTAGACAATTCACTCTTGCATTAGATAATACATACTTTTACACGCAAATTGTGTTTATGTTTGTTGTCACATCTAAATTGCATGAAAAACAAGTGGTTAATTACATGAGCTTAGTGGTGATTCTAACACCCTAAGACCTCTCTTTATATCTCTTAAATCTCTATCTCTCACTAGTTTACTTTAATTGCATTTTAATTTAATTATTTTCTAGAGTAATCAAACAACCAGCCCTCCTTTGGAATATTTTGATACGCTAGAGTCGAAGTAAAATTCCAACATGTATAATCTCTATGGATGATCCCTACTCGCTATACTTCATTAGTTGTAGTAATGGTTTTTATAAATGTAAATTTGACTAGAAAGGCTTCTGAAACCACATTCATATTTTGGCCTTGCAAAGCAATCTTTCGCATTAAAAAGTCCATTTTCTAAACACATAGGAAGGCACTCGTCAAATTTTGGCGCCGTTGTCAGGGATTAACGGTTTTGTTGAAATTAGACTAGACAATAGTGTTCATTCGATTAATTCTATTTTTATTTTATTTTCCATTGTATATTCTTTTCTCATTCTTGATATTATTTGTTCAATTAGGTACTTGACTACAAGGAAGGCAAACATTGGTTCTTAAAGCATTCATTGGAGTTTAAAGCTAGCATTGGAATTTGAAGTTGATTAAGGACCTTTGTGAGCAATTCTTAGAGGCCAAATTTTTTTCTTGCATTTGGATTTTTAATGTGAATGGAGCCAATATTTGATCCAAGTTTGGGGGGAAATTACATCCCTTCACCTTATGCTCCTCCATCATGTTTTAATCTTTATGAGATTGAATCCAATTTTTTTCAACATACATCATTTTATCATGGACTTAATCACTCTTTTAATCATTCTTATGATTATTACCCTCCCCTACCATTTTATGAAGAACCAAATTCAGCACCTTCTAGATACTCACCCGGATTTGAAGAAAAAGTGTTAGTTTTACTTGATGTGCATATTTCACAAACTTCACTTATTAATTCTCATTCTCAAATGTTAGCCAAGTTAGAAGCTCAAGTTAAGCAAATTGCAAATACTCTTTCTCGTCAAGAGGAGGAGGAAGAGGCAAATAAAAAAAATGGCAAGAACTTCAATGTATATAGATGAGGATGATGAGAGTGAAGAGGAGGATGAGACAAGTGAGCTAATGCCTAGTACTCTATCTTGTATAGAGGATGAAGTGACAAATGAGTTAGTGGCTAATCCAATAGAGCACAACATGATTAATGAGGACTTTCCTTGTTTTGATCATGATTTTATCCGGCTATTGCTACTTTAAAGAGTGAAGAGATGTTGACTACTATAGAGGTAGGAGAGGAGGAGGAGGAACTTGTTGAAGAGAACCTTCCTTCTATTAACTCTAAAGACCCTCTTAAGACATGTCTTTTTGAAATGTATAAAAATTATGGTTTTGATCTTGAAAGCTCCATAAATGAGGTCAACTCTCTAATGGACTCCGTGGCTATTTTAGAAGGTGAAGAGATGGTTATTTTTTAGGAAGAGAAGAGGGATGAAGAGAATGTGTTTCTTGATATTCCAAATGAGTCTATGAATGACATTGACTTGCCAATTCACAAAGAAAATGATTCTTTGAATACACTTCAAGAGCACAAAATTGAGGCAAGCCCAACCATGATTGATTTTATTTTCAAGACCATGGATGAAAGGAACGAAATCATCTCTTTCATTTCTTTTCAAGTCATTCTTTTGGAGGATGATTTCATTGTCGTAAGTGAGGCATTAAATGAGAAAAGTGAAAAGAGGGTCAATAAGGATGTCTCATGTCCAGTTTTTGATTCGTTCGACTAGTGAGTCGACCCAATGTCTTGCTAGAAACGTTAAACACTAGTATTCGTAGAGTTTTAAAACTCTATTCCTCCCTCATTTCTTTTTATTTTTTGTTCTTGTGTACATTCTTCCATCCATTTTTCAATCTCCGTTCTTGTTACTATCATTGGGGCTTAGCATAGGATTTTCTGCACTTTTAGCTCAAAATTAGGCATTTGGTGCCATTTCGATCGATCACAAAAGTACCTTCGATCGATCACAAGAGTACCTTAGATCGATCGAACCTCTCAGCAGGTAGAGAATCATCTCTCTGCCCCATCGTTCGAACTTTCTCTGTATATTTCAAGTCTCTATGTATCGTTCAAACTTCCTATCCGATCGATCAAAGATCCCTCGATCATCTTTCTGTCCCATCGTTCGAACTTTCTCTGCATATTTCAGGTCTCTGTGTATCGTTCGAACTTCCTATCCGATCGATCCAGTTATCCCTTCGATCAATCTCAGTTCTATACTTCAAAAAAAATTCAAAGCTCTGTAAATTTCATGCCTCTACCCTATCGTGCGAGCATAGAGATCAATCATAGCTTTGCCCCTTTGACTTTTTGACTTTTTCCTCTTTCTACTTTTATTTTATTTTATTTGTCATTTTCTTTTACTTTTGTCATTTTCTTTTATCTTATTTGGTTACTTTTCTCTTGTTGAAAAAAAAAAAAAACAAAAAAAAATTTCATTCTTTATTTCCTTGTACTTTTATTTACTTGCCTTTTTATTTTTGTTTGTGTACATATTTGTTATGTCTAAAAAAAAAAAAAAAATCTATCAAAGTAGTTTTTCATCTTGCTAGAGACATTAAACTTAACACCCACATGACACATTGTGTCTTTTATCTCTTGTATCATACATGTTCATATTCATTCTTATTTCTTTATTTTTCTTGTATTTTGTTTCATTGTACATACTTTCATAAAATGAAAAATATAAAAACTTTTCACCATTGTGCCCTTATGTGCAATCATGCTACTTTCATATTTTCTATTGGGCTTAATCTCATATATCTCTTTCTTCTTGTGTTATATTGACTTAGAATGCATGATTTGATTATTCTTATCCCATTTAATATTTGATGTAAGTTTGCTAGTGTGGTTATTCAAATAGGTTGTTGATTCCAAGTTTGGGGGACACCCTTTTCATATTGGATCATTGCCGGGCTTCATGCTTTCGCCACTACGGTATACCCTTTCCATCTTTTCTATTGTTCTCATTGCACATTGAGGATAATGTGCGGTTTAAGTTTAGGGGTAAGGAGGCTTTGTTGCATTCTATTTAAGCTGAGCTTTAAATGCATGATTTAGATTTGAGATTGATATTAGCTATGATTTTGATCTTTTGAGGACTATATTGCTTAGAATTTAAAAATTGCTTGACTTGAGAATCCAATACTCCTTGTATGCCTTATGGATGCCATTTAGGAGTAAATTTTTTGAAAGGTTGATATCATGCTTGCACTTGTGGTCCACATCATTCTAATTTTGTGATTGTTTTGAGATTCACTCTATGATTCTACACTAGCATAGGTGCACACTAGCATTCATTTGTGGGATACATGCTTTGTTGATTATTGATTTGGTTATGTCCCAATTGAGTTAGTGGTGCATTGAAAGCTTTCATTTTAACAAAAGTGGATAACAATCCATTTTCATTGAGTAGCCGGGATTCTAGCCTCATCAAGCACTGAATTTCTCACGCCGAAAGGTGGAAGGCCCAAACTCTAGGTTAATAATTGAACTTACTAAAAAAAAAATTTAAAAAAAATAAGAAAAAGTAAGGACTTCTCCCAAAGGTGAGAAGTGGGAAATGATTAGATGGAGGTTGTTTTAATTTGTAGCCTAGTTGATTTGAGCTTGTAAGTCCTTAGGGGTGTTTAAACACCTAATACCCTAAAGCCATCCAGTTTGGGAGTCATTGACCTAACGCTCAACCTCATGGATCACTAGAAAGCTCAATAGATCAACACATTGCACTATGCTTCTGTCTTTGATCCTTACGGTAGTTAAAAAAAAAAAAAAAAAAAAAAAAAAAAAAGAATTCAAGTGAAAAGAATAAGCGCACCTAGATCAATAAAGCTCTAATAAAAGGTTAACTCTTTGTCTTGATGATCGGTGCTAGATTTGTGTGCTAGTTTGAGGCCGGATGTGATCATTTCTTTAGTTGGCTTAAATAGCAACATATTTGATGTCGGTTCACTTAAAAAGGATTCTAAAGTTGTTTTGATTTGCATGATCATTGTCTTGATATGTGGAGGACCATACTTGCTTGTTTGATGTTGAGATTTTGGGAGATTGCTTGGAAATAGTTGAAAAATTGCATACTTAAGGTAGTTTTCTCCCAATGCTTGTTTCGAATATTAATGCCTCCTTAGTAAGAATGAGCTTAATGTTTGTGGGTATCATTTCTGGAAACCCTCACGAGACTTCACTCATCCACTAGGGGTAACCTAGGGGTTTAAAAGGCTTGTTACATGTGCTAAATGCAATCGTGTTCCTTACGAAAGCGGCGTTATCCATTTATTGCTTTCTAGTTCATAATTGTATAGTTGTTTATTTCTTTCTTTTCTTTATAGTTCATTGCTAGGGACTAGTAATATCTAAGTTTAGGGGTGTGATAAGTGCTCAAATGTGACACACTAAGCGAGGGTATTTTTGTCCATTCATCTATCTTAATTTTTCCGTTTTAGTACTTATTTGTGTTTTTGTCTATTTCAGGTCAATAAAGTTAAAACAGGCCAATTTCGGTCCATTAAGCCTTTTTGGAGTCAAACTAAGCCTTGGTGAGAATCTGGAGCAAAATGAGGTTGATCTGGAGCAAAAAAGAGGCTGATATTGAAAACTACCATGTCTGATCGATCGAAGAAAAGTTTGATCGATCGAACCCTGATTGATCACACCATACCTCTCATCGATCACGCTGTTGGTTGGATCGATCGAATTATTCGCAAAGTTATTAAAAAATAGATCTAAAGCTCATTTCGAACCAACTTGGGCTGTGCTCAAAAGAGGAGATCCTAGGGTCGAGTTCTCACATTTTTGGGCTCTAAACCTTGTATATATGAGAGATTGAACCATTTTTGTAGGAGATCCATATTTTTACATTGTAATTTCTATATTTTCATTAGTTTCTCTCTCTTGAAAGTTAGAGATATGGGTTAAAAGAAAAGAGGGAAGTGGAGGCACATCTCAAGAACACATCTCTAGATCCACATACACTTTCTCTCTAGAGCTTCAAAGAAGAAGAAGAAGAAAAGAAAGAAGAAGATGGAGCCATATTTGGAGCTTGCCCTTGAGGGTTTCATGACCACATCCACCTCCTCTATGATTGGCTAGATCTACACTTAGGGCTTGGATGAGCCCTAAGTCTTATGTAATCGAAACCCTTGTATTTCTATTTTTGGGGATTTATATATATATTGTTGTGATTAGTGGTTAGCCTTGTGATTGTTGATTTAATTATTCCTTATGATTCTCTATTTTATTTACATGTTGTCTTCTGTGTGATTATTTGGGAATTGATCTCTATACTAGATTCTCTATGTTGGTTGCATGTCTATGTGTGATTAATTAAGGATTTAGTGATTGCTAAGCATGGATTTTCATTGAATGGGTTTGTTAATTAATTTGATGGATTATGCTTACACTTGATGGGTTGTTCTACAATTTAATTCATACTTGTAGGTAGGTAGACAATCTTTGCTTGGTTTAATACTCCACACTTATTATTGCAAATTCCATAATTCTCTAGATTGATGTGTGCTCTCATTAAACCCATTTGTTAACTAATTGATGGATTATGCCTTTATCTTGGTGGGTTCTTCTACACTTAGTTTACTTGTTGATTAGGTAGACAATTCACTCTTGCATTAGATAATTCACACTTTTACATGCAAATTGTGTTTATGTTTGTTGCCACATCTAAATTGCAATAATGAATTCCCTATTAATGGAAACCAAGTGGTTAATTACATGAGCTTAGTGGTGATTCTAACACCCTAAGACCTCTCTTCATGTCTCTTAAATCCCTATCTCTCATTAGTTTACTTTAATTGCATTTTAATTTAATTGTTTTCTAGAGTAATCAAACAACCAACCTTCTTTTGCAATCTTTTGATACGCTAAAGTCGAAATAAAATTCCAACACGTATAATCTCTGTAGACGATCCCTACTCGCTATACTTCATTAGCTGTAGTAGTGGTTTTTATAAATGTAAATTTGACTAGAAAGGCTTCCGAAACCACATTCATATTTTGACCTTACGAAGCGACTTCTTGCATTAAAAAGTCCGTTTTCTAAACACCTAGGAAGGGGCTCATCAACCACAGCTGCCAACTCCAAATCATGTGTTGGACAATTAATCTCATGAGACTTAAGCTTACGAGATCCATACGAAATTGGTCATTCCTCCTGCATCAAAACACACCCAAGACCTTGCGAAGAAGCATCTGGGTAGACAAGATACTCTATCCCACTCTGTGGAGTAACCAGAACCGGTGTAGAAATTAACTTACTCTCTAGCTCATCAAAAGCTTTCTGACAGTGTTCATCCCATACAAACCATACACCCTTCTTAGTTAAGTGAGTGAGTGGTCCCGCTAACTTCAAAAACCCCTGAATGAACCTACGATAATATCCTGCTAACCCGAGGAAACTCCGAATCTCGGTAGGTGATGTAGGTTGTCCCCACTTTATTACTATTGAAACCTTTGCTGGATCTACCATTATTCCCCTTTCTGACACTACGTGACCTAGAAACTTCACTTCCCGCTGCCAAAATTCACATTTCTCGAACTTGGCATATTACTGGTGTTTATGAAGCGTCCACAACACTATACGAAGATGTCTAGCATGATCGTCCTCTGACTTAGAATAAATCAAAATATCATCAATAAAGACAATGACAAATTGATCTAAGTAAGCCCTAAAGATTCTATTCATTAAATCCATAAAGACTACTGGTGCATTTGTCAATCCAAAAGGCATGACACGAAACTCATAAGAACCATATCTAGTGAGAAACACTGTCCTAGGAATATCTTGCTCCCTAACCCGAAGTTGATGATATCCGGAACAGAGATCAATTTTAGAGAAGTATGTAGTTCCCTTTAATTGATCAAAAAGATCATCAATCCTAAGCAAAGGGTACTTATTACGTATAGTAACCTTGTTCAACTCCATGTAGTCTATACACAGGCAAAGTGAACCATCCTTCTTCTTCACAAACAAAACTGGTGCTCCCCAAGGTGAAGTACTCCTATGAATAAAACCCTGATTGAGTAATTGATGAATCTTATCCCTCAGCTCTCACATCTTCACTGGTGCCATCCTATATGGTGTTCTAGCAATAGGTGTAGTACCTGGACCTAAGTCAATCATAAAGTCTATCTCTCGATTAGGTGGCAACCCTGGAATCTCCTGAAAAACATCCAGAAATTCCTGTACAATTGGTATGCTATCCAATGACACTATAATCTCCTCTTCTGTTTCCTTCTCCACATAGAACAAATAAGTGCAAACAACCCCATTAGAATATGGCATAATGACGACATACATATCCTGACCAGGTATGGTGAAAACAACTGACCTAACATAATAATTAACTTGGGCATGGTAGTGAGATAACCAATCCATTCCAAGTATCACATCATAAGTGTGCATGTCCAGGACCAATAGATTGGCTAAAAATCTGAGTCTAACAATATCTAGTGTCACAGGCATTACCTAAAGGTATAGATATACCATAAGGTCTATTGCATACTCGCGTCGTCATCCCAAATAATGCAACAAAAGATTTAGATACAAATGAGTGTGTAGCAACCGTATCAAATAACACACGACCCTGTGAACTATGAATAAGAAACATACCCTCAATAGCCTGAGGTGCCTAAACAGCCTATGGCATGGGGTTGTACACCCTTCCATAATGCAACTACTATGGTGCCTGTCCCTAAGGTTGTGGTAGTGCTGGTAAAGCTGGATATGTCTGTCCCTGAATCCGTGAAACCTGTGGAGCGAGTAAAGGTACCAGTGCCCTCTATCCCTGCTGCACATGCTGTCCCTATCCCTGTCCCTGTCCTACTTTAGGGCACTACCTAGAAGAATGACCAAACTCTCCATAAGTGTAGCAACTACCTTGGAAAGTTCCAAATGGCCTCCTCTGTCGGTTAGCCTATGGCTGACCCTATCCTACCTGTGGTCCCCCATCCTGCTCCCTCTGAATAGGTCCCCCATTCTTGTGAGCATCAGAACCACCCTTGTACTTCTTCCAAGATTGTTGTCCCTGGAATTTGCCCTTGTCATTGTGCCGGTGTCCATTGCCATTCCCTTTCTCAGCTGACTGATTAACAGAGTCTCTGTCACCTGGCTTCTCACCCCTAGCCTATTTGAAGTCCACGGTTAACTGATACTGCTGTAAAGCGGCGTCTACCACCTGAGCATATGTAGTGTAGGCTGGACTACCTGTAATAGCTCGCTTAATAGACCACGTAAGTCCTTTAATGAAACTATTACATTTCTTCTCCTCTGTATCCACCTCCTCTGGTGCGAAAAGAGATAAGCGCGCGAACTGCTGCTCATACTCTGCCACCGTCATGTTCCCCTGATCAAGATTAAGGAACTCTGTCTTCATAGATGTCCTCACTACATATGGAAAGTACTTCTCATTGAAGTGAGCACTGAACTGGTTATAAGTCAATGATGTCTTCCCTTCTGGGGTGGTAACTGACTCCTACCACATTAGTACATCTCCGACTAGCTTAAAGGTAGCAAGCATTTGCTTCTGAACCTTCATGCACTGAACTATTCGTAGATGTCACTTGATGTCCTTCTTCCACTAATGAGCTACTTTTGCATTGGTGGAGCCTGAAAACTTAGGTGGACTCCCCTTTGTGAAAGAACTCCTAGCCTTTTTCCCAAGGATCAATCTGAACCACCGGTGCTGGTATAAGTGCCTACTGAACCTGTGGTTGATTCTGAAGTGCAGTTGTAACCCCTGCTTCTATAGCCTGAACAATGAGGCTATTGAGATGAGGAGGATATTCTGGATCTTTTCCCTGATCCTGAATCTGCTGAACTTCCTTTAGCTCTTTGTGAAACTAACCATCATCATCCTGAAACCCAGGCAATTGCTGTTCTTCTTCCATCTACTAATGTTATAGAAGATTTGATGCCTATGTGCCGCTTCCCTTCGCTGCCTATTGTTTCATCTGGTTCTTACGTTAACCATTCTGTTAACATAGAAAGACAGACATCAATACGATTTAAACAGACCGTAAAGGAATACAACAAATCCTAAACTTAAGCTCTAAATAAGAGAATACGCTACGCGGAAGTCTTAATATGAAATACCCTAGAGACACTAAACCTGGAGCGCTCTGATACCAACTGTGATACCCCTCGATTCTAGAGCCACCGGTGATCAAGTCCAAACACAGATTCGAGGGATACCAAACAATTTAGTATTTAAACAAGCATGATTACAAAAAGAATTTAATGAATAAATAATAAAGCTGAATGAATTCTAAATTAAAAATCCTTAAAAGTTATAAAATCTAATACTGTCAAAACTTTCAATATTTGATACAACTCGGGAATCCACCTAGTGGACCCTTAATCAAATCCCAACTAAAAATAAACAACTGAAACAAAACCAAAGCTAAACCATGAAGGAAAATCCTATGTAATCGGAAGAGTGAATGACTGTTTCTGCTCAGCATGATCAAACTCTAAAGCCAGGAATTGTCGAACACCTGAAAATGATAGTGGGTCAGGCCCACAAGCAAGTTATATTCTGCTATAATCCAAACAGAGACCCGATACACATGTACATCCTAGCTAACTCAACAATAGCTAAAATAGTCTATATATGTATAGGTACACACTATAGGATGCTCACTAGATCATAGGTCTGTCTCAGCCTAAATAGAAGGTAATATGTAAATCGCATGTAAAGTAGGCATGTATACCTAGACCTATCAGGGGACCAGGAGTCTGCTATGTCCAGTTATCCATCCTAGGCAATATAAGCGCCCTAACCATGATCTTGAGACTCAAGCTTATATCACGGTACCATAATCATATATTTAAAATCCATTCAAAACCAAAGTAATGCCATTCAACTATTTGTTGACCTGACATACATATAAGTAGGACTAACTTTTATTGTTAAATCCGTTCCCTTATTCCAAAATAGGTAGGACTTAGCGTTTTGAGCTAATCCATCCCTAATATGCCACCGTCCCATTCCGATGCATATAATCCATAAATCCACTAATTGACAAAATAATTAATACGTTAATCATTAATTAACTCCAAACAATTGACAATACAGATGATATATGTAAACATTAATTTATCCTCAATAAGCATAACAAAATTATGTAAATTTGTATGCTTATTTGACATCGCTGAAACATGATTAAACTATAAAACCATTCACAGAAAATTGCTAAAATAAGGTTAAGTAATTTAAATCCTCCACATCCAATAATAGTATACCAATTTATTTAATAATTATATATTGTTCAAGCTATAAACAATAGGTGGTTTATCCTGCACTATCATGCCATCTGGAGCTTTAGTATAACCTTAGACACCACTTAACTTCCCATTTACAACCCCTAATTAGATCTGGAATGTCAAAAACCAAACCCAGAATCAAAATTTCGCCAAAAATACAACAAATGGGGGAAGAGCCGCCTCCCCCTTGAGTGGAGCTGGATCTCCAAGGAAAGCCACCTCCTTGCTTGGTAGAGCCAGCTCCCCCTTGTGGGGAGGCGCCTCCTTGAGTGGGGAGCTGCCTCCTTGAGTGGGGAGTCGCCTCCCTTCAAAAGGGAGCCGACTATCCTCTTGTTTTCTTCGACTGCGTCTTCTCCGGCAACTTCCAGCTTATCTGTCCTCCATTGCTAAGGTTCCTAGGTGTCTGAACTAGGTCCTGGATTATTCCAAAAATATATTTAAATCCATGTTGCATTATTTAAACTAATCAAAGTAAGAATTCACGCAAAGAAGCTTAGAATCAAGCAAATAAAAGTTCGTTAATATTCCTACTGCTTTAATCTAATTAACATACAAAACAGATTAATTTAAAGTTTATTTACTCCTGGAATTGAATAGGCATGTAAATAACACGAGTCAAAGGGAGAGAGTTAGATATAAAACTTGCCTTTAGGTTTCAGTTTGAAACATTTCACAGACGTGTCTGAGTTTTCGGCATATTTCAAGACTACCGTTCAACACCTCTGTTGCTCTTGGTTCCACCCAAAAGTAAACACCTTCCTTCCTCCTTGGCCCAACCTTTAATCTATAGCTGAAACCCTAACTTTCCTCTCTCTGCTTCCTCTCAGACCGCTTTGTATCTCTCCGGCACTATGTTTCGTGAATAGGGTTCTAAAACCCTCGGCAGACCTATACAAGTATATTTATAGGCGTATAAAACCTCATTCTCATTATATTAAAAGAATGACAATAAAATATAAAACAAATTATATATCTAAGTCTACTAGCCCACAACGTGATAATCCGATATAAATATTAAACCCTAAGACTATATAATAATATATACTAAAAACTTATCCTAATTCAACCATTATTAATAATCAATAATTAAAAGAACCTTATATACATCTATACCCATATATATATATATAACACCAACATGGGTATTAACCGTACCCATTTAATCTCCTATCCAAGCCCAACACCGTTTAACAATAAAAATAATACATTTAATTTACATTCAATTTAAATAAACAAATCAATTCTAAACCTATCATTCAATTAAACAAATAAAGTAATTTATACAATTAATTTGATGCCACATAAGCTTAAAATTTCAATCAAAACACATAAATCAATTTAAAACAATTAACCAATTAAACAAAAACCAAATAAACACATAAAGAATTTAAAAATTGCAATAAAACCATAAACGAAATACCGAGACTATCCTTTTAAAATTAGGGGTATTACATATATTGCCCGGACCAAATAGTGAGGAGATGTGTTCCAGAGAGTGAAGTCCTGAGTGTTCTTATGTTTTGCCACACACTTGCCTGTGGTGGGCATTTTAGTGCCAAGAAGACCGCCTTAAAGGTTCTTCAAAGTGGGTTACTTTGGCCACCATTCATAGAGATGCCTACAACTTTTGCAAGGAGTGTGAGCGATGCCAAAAGATGTGATCAATGTCAAAAAGAGATATGATGACCTTAACCAATATTCTTGTAGTGAAAATCTTTAACATTTGTGGCATTGATTTCGTGGGTCTTTTTCCTATGTCTTATGGCTTCCAATACATTTTACTTGCCATGGATTATGTTTCCAAGTGGGTGGAGGCTTCTACTACCAAAACGAATGACCACTCCGTGGTAGTTCAATTTATTAAATTGAACATCTTTACTTGTTTTGGTATGCCAAGGGCAATGATAAGTGAAAGAGGAAAACATTTTTGTAATCAATTCTTGAAGTAATTATTTTTAAAGTACTTCGTCACATATAAAGTTGCCACCCCAAACAAGTGGATAAGTAGAAGTTTCAAACCGGGAAATAAAGCAAATTCTTAAGAAAACAGTGAACACAACCCGGAAAGATTGGTCAAGAAAATTGAATGATGCTTTATGGGCTTACCGGACGGCTTATAAGACTTCTATTGGCATGTCTCCTTTTAGACTTGTTTATGGGAAGCCTTGCCATCTTCTAGTTGAGAAAGAACATAAAGCTATATGGGCAATTAAAAAGCTCAACCTTGACCTTGACAAAGCCGGTGAGAATCGTTTACTTCAATTGATTGAGTTAGAGGAGTTGAGACAAAATGCTTATGATAATGCCAAACTTTACAAAGAAATGACCAAAGCTTTCCATGATAAACATATTGTGAAGAAATCCATTAAGCCCAGACAAAAAGTATGGCTTTTTAATTCAAGACTCAAACTCTTTCCAAACGGTAAGGCCATATGAAATCATTTCCGTTGCGCCTCATGGAGCGGTTAAGACCAAGAGCTTAAAAGATGGGAACACATTCAAAGTTAATGGCCAAAGATTGAAGCCATACATTGAAGGGCAAGTGTTTCAAAAATATATGGAGGCCGCCCTCTTGGTGGATCCCTTCTATCTTGATGATTGAGATCATTTGAACGTCGTCTAAGGACGTTAAACCTAGCTCTATAGAGTTTCAAAACTCTATTTCTCTAGTCCTTCTCTTTTATTTCTCCTCTTACAGCATCTAGATAAAGTCTTTGGTTTTTGGTTTGTTTCAAGGCAAGTTGATTTTGTGTACAATTATTTTGCTGAGTCTTCGATCGATCGAGATTGCTTCAATCGAATGAAAATCATTTCGATTGATTGATTTTACTTCAGAAGTTTTTGATCCCAGGGAAGCAGATTTTTAAGTTTTTGATTAATCATAGCTTAGCTTCGATCGATTGAAATATTCTCGAACGATCCAAAAAAAAAAAAAAAAATTCACTATGCCCTTTTGTGTAGATATGCTACTTTTATATTTTCTATTGGGCTTGATCTCTTCTCTCTCTTTCATTTTGTACCATATTGCCTTAGACTGCTTGATTTGTTTATTCTTTTCCCATTTGATATTTGATGACAGTTGCTAGTGTGACGATTTTCAAATAGGTTTTTGGAATCTAAGTTTGGAGGTGCACCTTCCAATACTAAGCTTCTGTTGCCAGGTCCTTTTTGCTACACCCATTTGGTATACTCTTTCCATTATCTATTGCTTCTTTGTACATTGAGGACAATACACAGATTAAGTTTGTGGGTGTGTTAGCATATTTTACATGTCGCACTTAGTTTCTATGCATGTGGTATGATTTGAGAGTCTGAGTTATGATTTTGATCTTTTGAGGACTATGATACTTAAAATTTAAAAATTGCTTGACTTGAGAGTCCAATACTCCTTGTATGCCTTGTGGATGCCATTTAGGAGTAAATTTTTTGAAAGATTGATATCTTGCTTGCATTTGTGGTCCATATCATCCTGATTTTGTGATTGTTTTGAGATTCACTCTAAGATTCTACACTAGCATTCATTTGTGGGGTACATGCTTTGTTGATTATTGATTTGGTTATATCCCAATTGAGCTAATAGTGCTTTGAAAGCTTTCATTCTTGACAAAAGTGGATAAAAAACCCTTTTCACTAAGTAGCCTAGATTCTAGCATCATCAAGCACTGAATTTCTCGTACCGAAAGGTGGAGGGCCCAAACTGTAGGTTAATAATTGAAAAAAAAAAATGCAAAATTGGAAGCATTTGGATCATAGCTGGCTTGATCTCAAAGTGGGTTGCATCAAATTATGGAAATTAAAAGCAACAAGGGGATGTATATAAGGTGGGAATGAAGTGATCCCTCAATTGTGTTTATGGTGGAGGAACAGGTGCTTGTGGCACATGTGCCCCATTTAGATTAACACCATTATTAGCCATATCTAATTTAGAGAATTCTCCTAAAAATTTAGGCTAAGTTTAATGGTAACAAATAGTAACAAAAAGAAAATTTTCAAGTGAAGAAAAACAACAAAAACTCACAAAAGGTCCTGAAACCAAAGCTTCTATTCCTTAGGCATATTCGTCCTTGCTGCTAGATTCCTGCACTTGAAAAGAAAAAGAAATAAGGTGAGATTTTAGAAAGTCCTAAAACTATAAATTAAACTAGAATTATTCTCGCACTCAACAAATCCGTGACACAATCCCTGGCAATGGCACCAAAAATTGATGTGTATTTTTATTTATCAATAATAAAATACCACTTGCAATATAATGAATCCTTGTAGGATAGGGCTATGTTGAGGGTGTCAAATCTCAAGGACTGTGGTGGTTTATCGAGTTTTCAATTAATACTATTTTAATTTGGAAAGAGGATTTGATTTGTTGTGTTGTGATGCAATTCAATAACATAAAAGAAAATAAACGAAATAAAATGACTAAGATCAAGAGAAAAAAATACTTAGGGATTGACCTCACCACGAACCTCATATTAGGGTCAACTGTTTAACCTTAGGATTTCAATAATTATGTATAATATGGAATTAAACTCAATATCATTCGTTTAATTCAGATTTAAAGAAAGATGTTTCATTAATTTCAGTTAATAATAACCTATCTTTGGTTGGCACGAATTATCTACCTACCTACTTCTAATAAATTTTGTAGTATAACTCGTTTTCCCTAGGCATAGACTATGAAAACATTCATTGATGAAAAAAGTTTAAACACCATTGCATGTCTCCATTCTTATATCCGACAGGCCTCCACCAAATTTCGTCCAATAAGAATGGGTTGAATATAATTTAAGAACAATTAAATCTAAGACAAGGTATTAATTATTCAAAAACTATTTAATCATTAAAATCTAATTGAATTAGATCAATTGCCTATGCAATCAAAATACATAATATACTAAATTCCTAAAGTATAGAATAATCGAACCATAGTATTTGGATTTGGGCTACATCAATGCCCTAAGAGAGGAATTAGCTACTCATGATGATGCAAGATATTATCTATGTTGTTGTGGTCTTTATCGCTATGGACTACCAAAACTCTTTTTGAATTGTCTTCTTCAAAACCCTAAAAGCCGCCGTGATAGAGAGATTGATGGATGCCCCCTTAATGTGTCTTCTCCTCTTCTTTTATAGTGGAGAACAAGTCCCAATCCCCTTTGGATTGGTTTTACAGTTTTTGTAACAATTGGGCCCATAAGGAAAAAAAAAAAGAGTCAAAATATATAATTCCCGCATGTATTTTTAACCTCCAGGACGTTAGAGCTCGAGCTCTGGAGTCAGGGCTCGAGCTTAACCTATTAGCAACTTATTTTCACGTTATAACGCAATTTTCACACATTTAGGTTGCGAATCTCGAGATGGCTATTAGAAACAAAAACATCTGGCTTCAAGTCTTCTTTCCAGAGCCGCAGAGTTTACTAAATTTGGAGTTTCAAGTCAAAATTTATGCCCAAAATATTGAAGCAGGTCTAGAGTTTTCAACAATGCTCGAGCCCTGAGTGGTTATATGCTCAAGCTTTCTGAGTTGGGCTTGAGCTTTGAAGCTTGGGCTCAAGTTCTGGGAGCAAAATTTATCTGAAACATCTTTTTATTAATGGTGCTCAATTCTCTCTTCGTGGTGCTCGATCCCAAGGTGTTGTGCTCGAGCTCTAGGTGTTAGTGTTCGATCCTTTGAGGTCTAGTACGAGGTCCTGGGACTTGGATCAACTCTTCAAATTCTAACGCATCATGTGCTTGAGCTTTTAGGGAAAAGCTCGAGCACCCTGTGGTTGGGCTTGAGCTCTGAGGGTTAGGGCTCGAGCTTTTTTGCCTTTGGAATTTCTTGTCTTTTTCTGCTGAACTCGAGCCATAGAACTGAGGCTCGAGCTTCTAAACTTTAAAACTCCCGAAAATTCACCATTTTGACTCTCGGCTCGCTTTGAATGAGCAGCAACGACTTGATAAACTTCTTTATCATTCTTTTCATCATAAAAGCCCAGTTTTAAGCATTTCTTTGGGAAAGTACCTAAAAACATGAAATACATAAATATCAGTCTGACAATGGATAGAAGTATTACTTTAGGTCTTAACATACGTATATTTAGGGGATCAAATATGCAATATTTAGTGCTCATCAATGACCACTATAGAGGTAGGAGATGAGGAGGAAGAACTTGTTTAAGAAAGCCTTCCTTGTATTATCTCCAAAGACCCTCCCAAGACATGCCTTTTTGAAATGTATAAAAATTATGGTTTTGAACTTGAAAGCTCCAAAAATGAAATAAACTCTATAATGAACTCCTTAGCTACCTTGGAAAGTGAGGAGATGGTGATAATTGAGGAAGAGAAAAGGGATGCAAAGAGTGCAATTCCTATTAATCCAATTAAGTCTTTGAAAGACTTTGCCTTACCAAGTGCAAGGCTGCTCATCATTGATTTTATTTTTGAGGCCGTGTATGAAAGGAATCAAATTGCATCATTCATAATTTCTTTTCAAGTCATTCTTTTGGGGGATGTTTATATAGTTGTGAGAGAGGATCCACTTGGGAAATTAGACAACGTCTTGCTAGAGACTTTCATATCCGGTTTTTGATACTTTCAACTAGTAAGTCGAACCAACGTCTTGCTAGAGACGTTAAACACTATTTTTTTGTAGAGTTTCTGACTCTACTTCTTCCCCCATTTCTTTTAGTTTTTATTTCTTACGTCATCTGGATATGTTCCATTGCACTTTAATGTCAAAAATCAGGTTTTTAGACCATATTCATGCATTTTGGGGCTTTATAAAAATTTCTGCCTTTGATTTTTTTTCAGAATTTAGCATTTTGTGCCCAGACAGTGCCCAGTTTGATCGATCAAAGACTTTCTCGATCAATCAATGTTTATTCTAATTGATTGAAAATGGTCTCAATCGATCAAAATACTTTCAATCGATTGGAATTGCGTCGAAAATTTTTGTTCCCGGGGCATCATTCAACAAGCTTTTTGATCAATCGTGGAAAATCTCGATCGATTATTGAAAATTTCGATCATTCGAAGCAAAATAAAAATAATAATAATAATAATAATAAATAAATAAATAAAATAAAATAAAATAAAAATTCTTTGCATTCTTTATTTCATTGTATTTTCATTCATTGCATTTTATTTTTTTGTGTGTGTACATATTTGTTATGTTTTTTTTAAAAATAAAAAATAAAAAGAAGAAGACACACTATCTTCCAAAGTAGCATTCTGTTTTTTATAGACGTTAAACTTAGCACCCACGACACATTGTGTCTTATATTTTCATTTTCTTTCCATGCTTTCATAAAATGAAAAATACAAAATTTTGTTTCACCATTGTGCCCTTGTGTATAGTTATGCATATTTTCATGTTTTATTTAAGGCTTGATCTCATATCTCTCTTTTATCATGTGACATATTACCTTAGAATGCTTGATTTGTTTATTCTTATCCCATTTGATATTTGATGTGAGTTTGCTAGTGTGGTTATTCAAGTAGGTTGTTGATTCCAAGTTTGGGGTTGCACTATTTCCCAATGGATCATTACCGGGCTTCATCGTCTTTGCCACCACAGTATACTCTTTCCATCTTTTCCATTGTTCTCATTGCACATTGAGGACAATGTGCGGTTTAAGTTTGGGGGTAAGGTGACTTTGTTGCATTCTATTTAAAGTTTTGATCTTTAAATGCATGATGGAGATTTGAGATCGATGTTTGCTATGATTTTGATCTTTTAAGGACCATAATACTTAGAATATAAAAATTGCTTGACTTGAGAGTCTAATATTCCTTGTATGCCTTGTGGATGTAATTTAAAAGTAAATTTTTTCGAAAGATTGATATCATGCTTGCATTTATGGTCCACATCATCTTGATTTTGTGATTGTTTTGAGACACACTCTAGGATTTTACACTAGCACAGGCGCGCACTAGCATTCATTTGTGGGGTACATACTTTGTTAATTATTGATTTTCTTATATCCCAATTGAGCTAGTAGTGTATTGAAAGCTTTCATTCTTGATAAAGGTAGATAACAAACCCTTTTCACTAAGTAGCCGAGATTCTAGCCTTATCAAGCATTGAATTTCTCACGCCGAAAGGTGGAGGGCCCAAACTCTAGGTTAAAAAAAAAAAAAATGCAAACTGCAAAAGCAAATAAAAGTGAGGACTTCTTCCAAAAGGTGAGAAGTGGGAAATGATTAGATGGAGGTTATTTTGATTTGTAGCCTAGTTGATTTGAGCTTGTAAGTCCTTAGAGGTGTTTCCACACCTAGTGCCCTGAAGCCAGCTTGGGAGTCATTGACCTAACACTCGATCTCTTGTATTTTCTAGAGAACTTAAGAGATCACGACATTGCACTACGCTTTCATCTTTGATCCTAAAAAAAAAAAAAATGGTGCACATAGATGAATAAAACTTTAATAAAAGGTTCATTATTTGTCTTGATGATCGGTACTAGATTTGTATGCTAGCTTGAGGCCGGATGTGATCATATTTTTAGTTGTCTTAGATACCAACATATTTGATGCCGGTTCACTTAAAAAGGATTCTAAAGTTGTTTTGATTTGCATAATCATTCTCTTTATGTGTGGAGGACCATATTTGTCTGCTTGGTGTTAAAAATTTGGAGAGTTGCTTAGAGGTGGTTGAAAAATTGCATACTTGAAGTAGTTTTCTCCTAATGCTTGTTTTGTATATTGGTGCCTATTTGATAAGCGTCAAAAATTGTATATTTAAGCGCCCTAAATTGTATTAGTTAAGTCCATTATTTGATCTTTGTATATAGATTAACTACATTTTAATGTTTTTATGTTTTTGTAGGTCTTATTGCTAAAAAGGAATAAGAATAAGGTTTTAAGGATTTTTAGAGCACAAGTCATACTGGGCCTACATATCAAGTGGTTTTCAAGGAAAAATAACCTGCATAGATGATGGATGCAATTAGAACTAAAGAGAGAAGACTAAGTCAAAGAAGCAGCCTCGTGTCTGGATGCAAGAACTAGCATCTGAACGCCACCTCCCAGCACCTTGCGTCCGGATGCAAGAATAGCGTTCGGAAGACACATTACCAAGACCTTACGTCCGGACGCCATTCTACGCGTCCGGACGCAAAGCTACGGGCCTCCTTTTTAATGAAACCTGATTTTATTCTATCTTGAGGGGAAATTCAAATTTTAAATGTATTATTTTATTTAGAAACTCTTGTACGGATAAAGAGAAAGGAAAGGCTTGTATCGTATAGTTAGTTTTGGTTTTTGAAATAAGATTGTGAGGGAGATGATTTTTAGGGTTCCTAGAGGCTAGGCTTGCAACAATGGTGAGAAGAGGGATTTCTTTCTCTTTTTAAATCCTGGTGCCATATTCATGAAAGGCTAAATCCCTCTCTAGGGAGTTGATGTAACCTAAACTAAGTAAACATATGATAAGATGTATTTCAATTTGGGGATTTTTCATTGTATATATTCAGTTTCATAAATTAGAAGTATTTACATTGACTTAATGTACTTTGAATTGAATTGATGTATGCATTTATCATGTGTTTATCATTTGAATATATATTTGTGTTGATTTGTTGTCTTATCTTAGAAATCATGTTGATACAAATATTACACTTCATTTCGATAGTGACAATGGGAAAGAATTTATGGAATGGTTATATTGGCATGCAATTAAGCATTTATATAGGTTATACTTAAGGAAGATGGACCATGGTACACCCTTAGATTAATGTAGTTAGGTAAATGGTCCATACCAACTGAAGATAATCTATAATATTTAATTGATTTCATGTGCTGCAACATACTATTGAAGGACCTTGATAGGCCATGCCTAGGGAAGATGGTTTATACCACAATCTAGTTTAGGTGGATAAACCATGCTAACCAAAGATGAGTTATACTTAGTCCTGAATGTATGATCTTCTTGACGGTGTTGTGGTAGTTTTATGCTTCTACACATTATTTTATATATATAATTATGAATCCTCAAGTTGAATGCAAGTTTAACATGTTTATGAGGTTGAGGTGAAGTCAATTCCCTAGCCTTCTCTTTATAAGTTCAATCCATTCTATTCACATTATTTACCGTTTTATAAAAGTTAAATTCATAGGTTAAGTGACAAACCAATAAATTTATCATCTCTATTATCAAATTGAGGAAGTAGTTGTATAATTCTGTTTGTCATAAACTAGCAATCTTTATGGTTCGACAACCCCCTATTATAACATTAATCTGCAATGATGAATATGCTATTGTTATTAGTGGTATTTTTAAGTGGTACACATTTGTGCACATCACTCTTAAGTAAGATAGAGTTTAATGTTTGTAGGTATCATTTCTGGAAACCTTCACGAGACTTCACTAGTCCACTAGGGGTAACCTAGGGCTTCAAAAGGCTTGTTACATATGCTAAATGCAATCGTGTTCCCTACGAAAGTGACGCTATCCTCTTATTGCTTTCTAGTTCATAATTACTTAGTTGTTTATTTCTTTCTTTTCTTTGTAGTTCATTGCTAAGGACTAGCAATATCTAAGTTTGGGGGTGTGATAAGTGATCAAATGTCATATATTTTAACACATAAGTTAGGGTATTTTAGTCCATTCATTTATCTTTATTTTACTATTTTAGTACTAATTTATGTTTTGTCTATTTTTTGGCTTATAAGGTTCAAATGGTATGGTCCATTATAGCCTTTTTGGAGTCCAGCAAAAGTTCTGAGAAGATTTCAGAAAAATCCGAAAAAAAGTTAAAAAGGTAGAATTTCACCACCAAGGGGTTTGGATTGATCGAAGATACGCTGGCAGTGAGCTGTTTTATTCTCGCGCACCCAAACTCCACCTACCATATAGCTACAGGATTAGATATTTTAAAAGCTTATTTTCTGACTTGTTCATTACTGAAAGGAGTTTATATTCAAAGGGAATTGAACCATTTTGTAAGGAGCTTTTTATCATTTTTATTTTTACATTGTAATAGTTAGTTTCTCTCTCTAGAAAAGTTAGAGATTAAGGTTAGAAGAAAATAAAAGAGTGAAAGCTCCAAGAACACATCTCAAGATCTACACACTCTCTTTCTCTAGAATTCAATAAAGAAGAAGAGGAAGAAGATGGAGCCATGTTTGGGGATTGCCCTTGAGGGTTCCAATATCACATCCACCTCCTCCATGATTGACTAAACTTCTCCTTGGGGCTTGGATGAGCCCCAAGTTTGTAAATCTAAACCTCAATCTCTTTCATACTTTTTGGGGAATAATATCTTGTGATTAGTGTTTTAGCCCTGTGAATTTAATGAATCTTGGGTTCTCCTTTGATTTTTATGCATTAATTCTTTCTATTGATTCTCTATGTGATTACATGTTGTCTTATGTGTGATTATTTGGGAATTATTCTCTACACTAGTTTTTCTATATTAATTTCACGTCTATGTGTGGTTGATTGAGAATGTAGTGATAGCTAGACATGGTTTTGATTAGATGGGTTTGTCAATTAATTTGATGGATTATACTTATGCTTGGTGGGTTATTCTACAATTTAATTCGTGCTTGTAGGTAGGTAGACAATCTATGCTTGATTTGATATTTCATGCCTTATTATTGCAAATTCCATAATTCTCTAGATTGATGTGTGCTACAATTGTTACTAATTTGATGGGTCATGCTTAGGATTGATGGGTTGTGCTACACTTAGTTTATTTGTCGGTTAGGTAGACAATTCATTCTTGAATTTGATGGTTCATGCTTAATATAGCAATTGGTAGTCGCATTTTGTTCACAAGAAGGTTTTCCCCAACTAGTTAAAACTGTGGTTTGGTGAACGAGCTTGATAGCGATTCCAATGCACCCCAACACCTCTCTTCTCATCTCTTAAATCCCTAACTGAACTTAGTTTATTTTAATTGCATTTTAATTAATTGAATCTTAGAGTAATCAAACAATTAATCTCTCCTTTGCAATTTTGTGATCCACTAGAGTTGAAGTCAATTCCAACACGTATAATCTCTGCAGACGATCCCTATTTGCTATGCTTCATTAGTTGTAGTAGTGGTTTTATAAATGTAAATTTGACTTTTTTAGACTTCTTAAACCACAATCATATTTTGATCTTCCGAGGCGACCTCTCGCATTACAAAGTCGGTTTTCTAAACACATAGAAAGCGGCTTGTCAAAGGGCTTCACTTAAAGCTTATAAAAGAATATAGTTACATTTTAAGATCACTGTCTATGTTAATATATTACAAAAGATGTTAAAAATCTATTTTTATACTTCTAAGCTTGTGGGCGTGTTTCGTCTACAACTTCCTTGCCATATCCTAAAAATAATAAATAATGGGTGAGCATAACAGCTCAGTAGGAGATGCCAAAAGCATTGGCTTTGGGCTCCCTTGAGTCAATATACAAAGAATAGTTAAAAGAAATCAAGATCATGCAAGGGAATACCAATAAGCCCAGAATCAACACAAACACACCATTATGCAATAAAATGTCATACTTTCCCGACTACAATCCCGGCCTAACTCAACTCACATCGAAAACCTGCTAACCGACTTTACTGAGGCGAGATTGACTACTATCCCTGGCCTCAATTCCAACTACCATTTGGGGCCTAGTAAATCAATTTTACGCGTTTAAGTCTGGTATGCGCTCCCTCTAGGTTAAGATTAGCACTGGACTCATGAAATCTGGTTTCTTTGATAAAACACTTTCTTACAACCATTCTCAAATACACCCTTCAAAATTTACCAAACGTAATTTCCCCTAAGATCATATGCAGGCTATGAAATGAGTTCATGCATTATAAACATCAAATTAACATAACCAACACTCTCAATAACAAACATGGTGTGCATGATCTCAAAATATGACATATCATCAATTTCAACTCCAAATTTCAAAATATCAACCTTAACATTTAAACATGCTTTCACAACAACAATTTGGCATTTCAGATATACATTTTAACAACACATATAGCATGATTTCATTACGAAGTACAAAGACACCACATTAACATCTAAATCATCTCTTTTAAACACAACTAGCATGGAATCAAATGAAGAAGCTTAAAAAGAGGCATATTATAACACTTTAAACATCCCTATCTCAAAGATACAACCCAAAGCTCTTAGATACCAAACTTGAAATCCAACCAATGAGTGCACAATCAGTGTCCAAATGTAGCCCTTGACTAGCTCTCCAACTATGCTAACTATGGTAAGGGCTAAATCCTACCCTAACATGGTAGATCTTAGAGAGAATAGAGTGGTTTCAGAGAGAGAAAGTGTAATGGAGGAGAGAGAGTATGCTAGGCGAAAGAGAGACATCAGGAAATAAGATTATGGTGCAAGCTTTGGTCATGTCACCTCAAAATGAATGGCCTAAAATAGTTCAAAGGTCTACCCAACTCAATTGCCTAAAAAGCCCTCTAAAGTCCACTTTATCCACATGCCATGTCACAAAATATCTATTTCCACCACAAGTGACATAACTATATATGTATAATCATATATATAACACATCATCAAACAAATGAATAAATACATGCAATGAAAAAAATAATACTAGGACCCATGCGGTGCGCAAAATGATGTATGGAAAAATAAATAAATATAAATACCGAAAGTCTAAAAAAATTCGGGACACTACAATCTCTGTAACGACCCTGGATTTTTTAACACAGTGTCTCCTGTGATGACCCAAACTGGATCCAGAATGCGGAAGCAAAAGATGAAACAATGGTCTCAAGAGACACAACACGTCCCTAAGACACCAATGTGACCCTCAATGAGGTCACGGAACCCAAAGAAAACAAATGCAGAAGCAACATTTAAGAAAGGGACAAGAATGAACCTAGGAGCAAAAAGGTCATTTTTAACACAAAAGTGGGTGCTACCGAGCACACCATTGGAAAGACAATGAAAAATCAATCAAGATGGACTCAAGAATCGCATGATTCAGAGTCCGGACGAAAGAGAAACGGCAAGACAGAAAAAAACGAGCACTTAAGGTTAAAAGGGTAAACTGGAAATTATTTAAGAATATCTAGGTGCAACTGAGCACACCGTTGGATATACGATGAAAAATTAGTCAAGTTCAAAAAAAAGTTCACTTGATTTGGAGTCGGGACGAAGAAGCTATGGTTAACGGAAGAAACAGGGATTAAAAGGTCAAAATAGTCAACCCAAGACCATCTAACCAGTTACTAAGCCTTCCTAACCAGTTAGGAGGCTAAAAATCACGACCACAACACTGCCTCAAGTCATCTAACCAGTTACGAGACCCCTTCTAATCGGTTACGAAGCAAAAAAAACAGTAAGCTCAACCAAAAACTAGGCAGTAAGAGTTTTTTCGAAAAAAAATGGGTTTTTGAGGGCCAAGATGATATTTTTTGGAAAAATACAAAGAATAAACCCCCCTCAAAATTGAGTTTTCTACATTAGTGTGTGCGGTAAAATGAAAAAAATGCACTGTAAAATGCCTAAAATGCCCCTCCATGAAATCAGGTCATGAGGGTCCAAAAAGCTGCTAAATGAAAAACAGAAAGCTAAACTTCGTGATGGATTTCCGGCACCAAGCTAACATTTTCTAGAAAAACACAAAAAAGAAACACCCCCTAAAATCATTATTTCTATTCAACCATGTTGAAAGAAGAAAATAAAACTACATAGAAAAGTCTAGAACGCCCCTAGCTCAGATTATGCAGCAAAAACGCAAAATGAGTCCATAAGAGGCTCAAATCACCAAGGATGGGGTTTTTCTTGAAAACGACCATGCACGCAAACGTAACTTACCTATTTGGACATGCTACAATGGTTCACGACTTAAAAATACCACCGATGCAAAATCCGATCCCCCAACGGCCAAAAAGGCAAAAATGGACTTGAAATGGAAAACATGAAATCCAAAAATATAAAATGGAGTCAAATGACCGTTTGGCCATTGGCCACACTTCATACAAGATTAATGAAACCTTATGAAAGAATGAAAATGGAATTCCCACACCCGATGCAAACATGGTGAAGCAATGACTTGCGATTTTTCAAAGGTTTTCATAATATTTCATGAAGTTAAAAATTACATAGAATACAATATACATGTCATTGGCCTCCCGCCTCATCTCATACATGTTAAACACATTGTAAAGAGTTTATTTATATACACATTACATACATGGAATCAAATATACACATTTTGACATAAAAGGCTATAAGTAGCATTTCAAGCAAACCTTTACTAGAATTAAGACCTTCAAATCTACAATCATCCAAGCAATGATAAACATCACGAACCAAGTCTTCGTACCTGAAACAGCCCCCCAGTAACTTCGGGGTGAGTATACAAGTTTACTCGTAGAGGATGAGCATGCATGACTCGATTTCTTTAGAGATTTTTATATTGGCTTGAAACAATTAAAAAGGGTCATGTCACCTAACGTCTATGTCAAAGGTTAGACTCAGGGTGCATCCTAAGCTACTCATACGATTGAAATGAGATACATGACATACAAGCATACAGGTTACAAGTGTACTAAACGAAGATGAAAGCATGCAAGGTAAGTATACAAAACATAGGTATACTAATGAGATTGGAAACACACAAAGCAAGTATACAAGACACGAGTAAGCTAAATGGAATCTAGATACAAGAAGCAAGAGCACAGTTTCAAGTATACCGAATGAAGTCTAAATACACGAAGTGAGCATAATGTCTATGCAATTAAACAAGGTAGGAAACACTCCATATACACGGCAAAGTCCTTATATCTTCAAGAGATATCACTTGAAATCTAAGGGTTTAGAGATTTTGCATGTTGATATAAATCATTATATGTGGTCCATGCCACCTAGAATCTAAGTAAAGTTACATGTATAGGATCATTCTAGAGTCATGATAGCATAAGGTAACATGAAACGAGATAACTAAAAAATTTAACAAGATTGGAACAATTCAATTAACACGACAAGTTTAATACATAAAATCAAGAACGAGGCATAATATCTATGCAAGTAAACAAGATTGGAATTTTCTAATTAACACAATAGAAATAATAAACGAAATCAAGAACAAAGCATAATATCTATGAAATAAACAAGGATGGAACATTCCATATCACACGAAATGGTCTTGAATCTTCAAAGAACATAACATTTGAAATTTAAGGAGTGAAATCACGGATGAAGCATAAAATCTATGCAATGAAACAAGATTGGAGCATTTCACATAACACGACAATTTTAAATCTTCAAGGAATAGCAACTTAAAATTTAAAGAGTGAAATCAACCAATGTGGAAACTCGGATATCGCCCGGATTAAAACCGTTCTCTTGGGATCACTTTAGGGCTACTAACCCATGGGTACCTTCCCCTAATGCGCACTATAGTATAGGGAGCTCTCTATCTCCCGTACTAGAACCAAGTCCTAGCCATATCAATTCTCTATTGATATCCCAAGTTCCAAAATCAACAAGTTGGGCAAGTCAAGATAGTATCAAGATACAAGAAATGCATTAACCACGTTTTATGCACAACCAAGATTTTGGAACACACAAGTCATGCCCTAAGTTTCAACTATAATGGCATGTGAAATGTTAAGAAATCATAGAGTACATCTACATAGACCACAAACTAGGATTTAAAACACAAGGAATTCATTGATGTGAATATACCACAAGTATAAGACTAATGGTTCAATTTTTTGTTTAACAACTTTTGAATAATTAAATCATTCCAATGTAAGGATGCAAGTTCATTAACTACATTAATGGAGCTAAGTTGCAACAAGTCATGATACATGCTAGAAAGGCAAAAGCCCCATGAAATAAATGTCCAAAACATTATAATACTAAATAGAAATTAATTAACCTAATTAATTAATTTCTCTATAAATCAAAGTTGTCCAAAAATTCTAAAAATAACATATGTGAATGTCCATTTCGTGGTGATTGTAAATATCACATCAATTTCACAAAATGAGCAAGATATCATCATGCATAATTTAATTAATTTAAAATTAATTAAATCTCTAGATTCAAAAGGTTGTTCAAATGATCCCAAATTAATATATATCAAGGATTAAATCATGGCCATACCATATATCAAGTCAAAAATGAAAAACAAGCAAGGTACAATTAAGTAGAATTTAAATCAAATTTAAATCAATTTCTAGAACTTGAACAAAAGTAAGCATACAAGTTGTATAAGCATCAATAACATGCAAGATAACAAGAATATAAATTATAACACCCCCTACCTCAATTTGAGATGAAAATCTCAAATCCCCACCGAAAGAAAAGTGCTCCGAATCCGATGAAACTTTGGGGTTTTGTCGGGGACAACACGTTGAATAAGAATCCCAAGGAAGCCCCACAAAAATCACAACTTGACTTCAAACCCGAACTCAAAAAATGGTCAGAAATCGATTCTAATAAGGGGGAAAGGTGTGCGTCGTCTAGACGAGCATTAAACACTAAGGCACTACGATGTTTTAACAAGAAGAAGGAGCTCAAAAGAAGAGAGAGAAGGTGGCAGCCCCATAGCCTTCCATGGCTGCCGGCCAAAGAGAGGAAGAAGAGGAGAAAAAGTTATTTTTCACTTTATGACTTTCTATTTATAGAAAAACCCTAAAAGTGCCCCGAAAGGGCCCCGCTAGGTCCGAAAAAGTGGAATTTGAGCAGACACGCTCAAATGGAGAAACTTAGAGATTGAAAAAGAACCGAGATGAGAAAATATGACCCCTCCAAAAAGGGTTAACTGCACAACTGGCCCAAAATGAAAATATCTTCAAAAAATATTTTCTTAAAAACCCCTGAAATAAAATATCTTCAAAAGATATTTATGAAAAACACCCCAAGAAAAGAAAAAGATTCTGAAGAACTGTGCATCCATGCCCCTATGGACACCGGGATCAACCAGAGTACTTTCTTTCAAAAATAAAGACACGTATTTCGTGGAAACCACTGAGGATGAAGGCACGTGAAGCCAAAAAGCAACTCCGAGCATGAAAAGTGAGGTTGTACCAAAAAGTGACAAACGGAGAAAAAACAGAATAGGGAAAAGGACAAAAAGTGAATAGTGTCTGAAAAGTGAAAATGTAGAAATGACTCGGTCCTTAAAGGAAGTTGTCAATCCAAATGAAAGAGTCTCCGAAACCATTCTTGAGCACTCAAGATGATACTAAGTGACGAGAAACTGAACTCAGACAAGAAAATTAAACGAAAAAAATTTATCCGTAAAATTTGAGAAAAAGGAAATGGAGGAAAATGACCGGGTCGTTACAACCTACCCTCCTTAAAGGAATTTCGTCCCCAAAATTAGGAACATACTGGAAAAAAATAGAACAAGGACCGAACAAAAGGTCGAATTAAAGGACTACTCAAAAGTGCTGAAGGAAAACTCCAAAAGTCTCAAGATCAACTAAAGGAACGTGAAACCACGGACTAAGGCAACACCTCACAGGAATCGGCACGTTAACTCAACGTCAACTACCGAGAGAATCCTAAGACAACGAAACGTTGAAACACGATAAAAGAAAAGAGTGACAAGGCAATATGAACAGCGACTAGAACCCGCCCACACTTACTCGTCAGCAAGGTAGTATGACAATATAAGGCACTAGTTCATAACATGCCCCGAACCAGGTCAACTCTGAAAAACCTATCGATACAGATGACATCAATGTTGAAAATGATCATTACCAGAAGCACTACGGAAACCAGGCATCTGCGAGAGTTGGGGTAGCTAATCCTAAAACTCTAACAACAATGTCATGGCACCGCTACGCTCAAGGCCTTAAATCCTCGATGCAAGTAGAGCCAACAGTTCTTACATTGCAAAAACACCCATGACACTCCCCGACCACGTCATGAAGCCACGAAGGAAAAGGAAATGAAACGGTGCCTCCCTGGCACGTGTCTCACTCCACCAGACAAGGACTACGATTCTACGCTTACAAGAGCCTTACTCGTATCAACCGTCAGACTGAGGTCTTGAAACACCCAACCAAGAAAACAGACAAGAAGGTTCCCGACATAGGTCCTTACAGAATGAATTTCTCCTATCCAAGGAAGAAACTCGTAAAACAAGAATGCATCCAAGGGATACAATAGATCCTAATTGACAATGTCAAAACTTGACAAAAAAGGAGACAGCTAGCATGCAACATAGCAATGGACTATCTACTCACACAAGTACTAAGATCACGTAAAACATATCAGTGTATACAGTAGAAGGACGTAAAGCATGATGATATGCTGCATATAATCATGTTAAGATAAACAAGCGTATACAATGTACTCAGGTAGATAAGCATATACTATATGCTCAGATAACAAGTATACACCATGTGCGAAGGCAAACGAGCATATATCATACGCTAAGATAGTCAAAGTAAGCTTCTAAACAAGTTGCCACATAAGCAAACAGACATGTTATCAAGTCAAAACATGTTTTCAAGAAGCATGTAAGTACATGGTACGATAACACTCATGAATGAAAGCGTAAGGTATGTTGACATATGTCGCATACGGTCATGCTAACATAAGTACGCAGACATGATATCACACTAGAACATGATAGCGACACAGAAGACGTTATCAAGAAACATATACACACATAAAGCATGCTTAACAAATAATAGATGTCTCAAAACACCTGAGCATTTGAACATGTTATTAAGATACAAATGATATACCAAAGTAAAACAACGTGAGCATGATATGCACCCAAACTCGTCGTCTAATGTATTCGAACCTGGACGCTCTGATACCATTTGTAACGACCCTAGATATTTCAACCTAGTGTCTCCTGTGATTAACCAAACTGGATCCAGAATGCGAAAGCAAAAGATGAAACAATCATCTTAAGGGACACGACACGTCCCTAAGACACCAATGTGACCCTCAATGAGGTCACGGAACCCAAAGAAAATAAATGCGAAAACAACATTTCAAAAAAGGACAAGAATGAACCTAGGGCCAAAAGGTCATTTCCAACATGAAAGTGGGTGCTACCGAGCACACCATTGGAAAGAAAATGAAAAATCAATCAAGATGGACTCAAGAATCGAATGATTCGGAGTCCGGACAAAAGAGAAACGGCAAGACGGAGAAAAACGAGCACTTAAGGCTAAAAGCGTAAACTGGTAATTATCCAAGAATATTTGGGTGTAACTGAGCACACCATTGGATAGATGATGAAAAATTAGTCAAGTTCAAAAAAAAGGTTCACTTGATTTGGAGTACGGACGAAGAAGCTATGGTTAACAGAAGAAACAGGGGTAAAAAGATCAAAATAGTCAACCCAAGACCATCTAACCAGTTACCAAGCCTTCCTAACCGGTTAGGAGGCTAAAAATCACGACCACAACACTACTCTAAGTTATCTAACCAGTTACGAGACCCCTTCTAACCGATTACGAAGCAAAAAAAAACAGTAAGCTCAACCAAAAACTTGGTAGCAAGGGTTTTTCGAGAAAAAAATGGGTTTTTGAGGGCCAATATGACATTTTTTGGAAAAATACAAAAAGAAACCCAAAATTGAGTTTTCAACATTAACACATAAGACAAAATGAAAAAAAAAAAAACTCTAAAATGCCCAAAATGCCCCTCCATGAAATCAGGTCATGAGGGTCCAAAAAGCTGCTAAATAAAAAACAGAAAGCTGAACTTCGTGATGGATTTTCGGCACCAAGATGACATTTTCTGGAAAAGCACGAAAAAGAAACTCCTCCTAAAATAATGTTTTCTATTTAACCATGTTAAAAGAAGAAAATAAAACTATAGGGAAAAGTCTAGAATGCCCTTAGCTCAGATAATGCAATAAAAACGTAAAATGAGTCCATAGGAGGCTCAAATCACCTAGGATGGGGTTTTTCTTGAAAACGACCATGCACACAAACGTAACTTACCTATTTGGACATGCTACAATGGTCCAAGATTTAAAAATACCACCGATGCAAAATTCGACCCCCCAACGACTAAAAAGGCAAAAATGGACTTGAAATGGAAAACATGAAATCCAAAAATATAAAATGGAGTCAAATGACCGTTTGCCCCTTGGCCACACTTCATACAAGATTAATGAGACCCTATGAAAGAATGAAAATGGAATTCCCACACCCGATGCAAACATGGTAAAGTAATGACTTGCAATTTTTTAAAGTTTTCATAATATTTCATGAAGTTAAAAATTGCATAGAATACAATATACATGTCATTGGCATTCGGCCTCATCTCATACATGTTAAATACATTGTAGAGAGTGTACTTATGTATACATTACATACATGGAATCAAATATACACATTTTGACATAAAAGGCTACAAGTGGCATTTCAAACCAACCTTTACTAGAATTAAGACCTTCAAATCTACAATCATCTAAGCAATGATGAACAACACAAACCAAGTCTTCGTACCTAAAATAGCCCCCCAATAACTTCCGGATGAGTAAACAAGTTTACTCGTAGAGGATGAGCATGCATGACTCGATTTCTTTGGAGATTTTTATATTGACTTGAAACAATTCAAAAGGGTCATGTCACCTAACGTCTATGTCAAAGATTAGACTCAGGGAGCATCCTAAGCTACTCATGTGTAATACCCTAATTTTAAAATGATAGTCTCGGTATTTATTTATTTGTTTTAATTGTATTTTTAATTATTTAATTGATTATTTGTCTAATTGCTTATGTGTTTAATTGAATTAGGTATTACTTGACTATTTGATTATGTGTCTATGTATTATTTGTATTTGTCTATGTGTTAATTGTTTAATTAGATTATGTACTTAAATAGTATTTTGATTAATTGTAAATTAAATGTTGTTTTTTCTTTTATTATTTTATTTTATTTTTCTTTTATGGTTATGGTTAGTAGTAATGGGCCAACCAATTGGGTCCCATGGACTACTTAGATAGGAGGTGGATAGTTGTGTATGTATATATATATATGTATATTATATACATATATAAAAAGAAAAGTAATTTATTAATTACTTTTATGGTAACTTAGGTAGTAATATTTAATCTGATGTATATGTTTTATATTTAAATAATAAAAATATACAAATATTTGATACGTGTTATGTTTTAAGTTACGTTATAATGTTATGGTAACTTGAGTATTATTGAATAATCCATTAATAAATAATGGAATGTGTATAATTTATTTATTTAATAAACATTTACATAAATTATATACGTAACATATTTTGCTTACCTTTTTAATATATATAAAAGGGAAAGTAATTTATTAATTACTTTTATGGTAACTTGGGTAGTAATATTTAATCTGATGTATATGTTTTATATTTAAATAATAAAAATATACATAGATTTGATACGTGTTATGTTTTAAGTTACTTTATAATATTATGGTAACTTAAGTATTATTGGATAATCCAATAATAAATAATGGGATGTGTATAATTTATTTATTTAATAAAGATATACATAAATTATATACGTAACATATTTTACTTACCTTTTTAATATTTTAATATATATATATATATATTTTTTTTTAAAGTTGACTTGGATTGGGAAAAGAGTTAGGGTTATTTTATTTAGCCTATAAATATATAGTTATAGGTTGTAAAAAGGGGCTAGAAATATTCACGTGATATATTCTAGAGAGTGAGAGTTAGAGATGGAAGGAGGAAAATGAAGGAAGGAGGAACAAAAACCTTGTAGAGAGAAGATCAAGGAAGAAGAAGTTTAACTTTCGATCTGAAAGTTTAAGGCAAGTTTTTCTTCTATCTCTTTCCCTTTGATTCGTGTTTCTATGCATGCCTAGGAAATTCCAGGATTTATTAAACACATAAAATTAAATAATTATGCATGTTTAATTGGATTAGAATATAGGTTTTATGAAATTGGTTTATATCTGTTCTTGTGTTATGAATTGATAAATGCATGATTTTGATTTGATTTACGGTGTGAATTTTTATATGTTTACATTATGTATTTTTCATATATGTGGAATGATGGAACGTAGAAACATACCTAGGATTCCTGAACATTAAATAGAAAATAGGTTTGGGTTTAAATAAATTTAAATAGACTCAATCGTAATAATGCTTACTATTTGAATGTTTTAAATAAACGAATGGATTTAATCTTTAATATATTTTAGCAATTGAGATTAAATGTGTAGGATGAATTAGATATGGAGAATGCTTATTTGACAGTATAATAAAATATCATCATATGTATAAGATTCAGTTTGTGTAGGACATATGATATAGGAAACTTAAATAAATAATAAGTCATTCCTATTTTGTGATAACTTGATATCATATTATCATAATTATTTCTGGATTGTTTGATGTATTTCCTTAATCGTTACATCAATTATTGGATTGTGCGATTTAATGCACCGGTATGGGACGGTGGCATTCTAGGGACAGATTAACTTATCAGTTAAGTCCTACCTATTTTATATACAGGAATGGATTAACTAAAATGTTAAGTCCTACTTATATTCAAGTCAGGTTAGCTGAACAAGTTGAATGACTTACGAAGGATTAATTTATTATATAAGGGAATGGATTAACTAAAATGTTAAGTCCTACTTATATTCAAGTCAGGTCAGCTGAACAAGTTGAACACTTATGGAGGATTAATTTATACTAGATAGGATGGTTACTAGATTATATATATATGAGTATGGTGCCATTATATGAGCTTGAGTCTCAGGATCAGTGGTTAGGGCACGTATATCGCTAGGGATGTGTAGCTAAATATAGTGTAGTTGTGTACCCTGGTAGGTTTAGGTACTCATGCCCACTATATGTGTGTTTTGCATGTTGTCTACAATTCAGGTTGAGACAACCCTATAGTCTAGTGAGGTTCCTTTAGTGTGTATTTATATATATACGGACTACTAGTTATTGGTGGATTGACTAGGATGTATACGTGTATCGAATCTCTGCTTAGACTGTAGTAAAGTAGAACTTGTTTGTGGGCCTGACCCACCATTATTTTTCAGGTGTTCATCAGGAGTAGAGGTTGTTCGTGCTGAGCAGGGATTAGTCTACTTCACTCTTCCGAATTTTCTACATAGGAGTTTCTTTTACGTTTCAGTTTTTTGATATAGACAGTTATTGCTGTCACTTGTTCAGATGGGATTATCTAGGGGTCCACATGGTATGGATTCCCGAGTTGTATATTTTTAAAGGATCAGTTGTATCAGAAGAGTTGATTAATTAATAGAAATTTATTCTGAAGTTTTATTATTGAATTATCATTTAGTTTCTTTTCAGTATTTTATTTATTCTTCTTTATTCTTTTGTAATCCGTGTTCGTTTATTATCAATTTGTTTTTGATATCCTCGGGTATTCGGGCGTGGGCCTGGCCAACCCGCATTCGGAAATCTGGGGGTATCACATCATGCGATTGAAATAAGATACATGACATACAAGCATACCAGTTACAAGTGTATTAAACGAAGATGAAAGCATGCAAGGTAAGTATACAAAACATAGGTATACTAACGAGATTGGAAACACACAAGGCAAGTATACAAGACACGAGTATGTAAATGGAATCTAGACACAAGAAGCAAGAACACAGTTTCAAGTATACCAAATGAAGTCTAAATACACGAAGTGAGCATAATGTCTATGCAATTAAACAAGGTAGGAAACACTCCATATACATGACAAGGTCCTTATATCTTCAAGAGATATCACTTGAAATCTAAG
Source organism: Cornus florida (assembly GCF_030987335.1). Lineage (NCBI taxonomy): Eukaryota > Viridiplantae > Streptophyta > Magnoliopsida > Cornales > Cornaceae > Cornus > Cornus florida. Next base: position 14,172,370 of record NW_026775581.1, on the reverse strand, counting down.
GGTCTAGAGATTTTGCATGTTGATATAACTCATTATATGTGGTCCATGCCACCTAGAATCCAAGTCAAGTTACATGTATAGGATCATTCTAGAGTCACGATAGCATAAGGTAACATGAAACGAGATAACTAAGAAATTTAACTAGATTGGAACAATTCAATTAATACGACAAGTTTAATACATGAAATCAAGAACGAGACATAATATCTATGCAAGTAAACAAGATTAGAACATTCCAATTAACATAATAGGAATAATACACGAAATCAAGAACAATGCATAATATGTATGCAAATAAACAATGATGGAACATTCCATATAACATGAAATGGTCTTAAATCTTCAATGAACATAACACTTGAAATTTAAGAAGTGAAATCACGGATGAAGCATAAAATCTATATAATGAAACAAGATTGGAGCATTTCACATAGCACGACAAGTTTAAATCTTCAAGGAATAGAAACTTGAAATTTAAAGAGTGAAATCAACCAATGTGGAAACTCGGATATCGCCCGGATTAAAACCGTACTGTTGGGATCACTTTAGGGCTACTAACCCACAAGTACCTTCCCCTAGTGCGCACTATAGTATAGGAGCTCTCTATCTCCCATACTAAAACAAAGTCCTAGCCATGTCAATTCTTGATTGGTATCCCAAGTTCCAAAATTAACAAGTTATGCAAGTCAAGATAGTATTAAGATACAAGAAATGCGTTAACCACGTTTCATACACAACCAAGATTTTGGAACACACAAGTCATGCCCTAAGTTTCAATTATAATGGCATGTGAAATGTCAAGAAATCATAGAGCACATCTACATAGACCACAAACTAGGATTTAAAACACAAGGAATTCATTGATGTGAATATACCACAAGTATAAGACTAATGATTAGATTATTTGTTTAACAACTCTTGAACAATTAAATCATTCCAATGTAAAGATGCAAGTTCATTAACTACATTAATGGAGTTGAGTTGCAACAAGTCATGATACATGCCAAAAAGGCAAAAGCCCCATGAAATAAATGTCCAAAACATTAGAACACTAAATAGAAATTAATTAACCTAATTAATTAATTTCTCTAGAAATCAAAGTTGTATAAAAATTCTCAAAATAACATACGTGAATGTACATTTCATGGTGATTGCAAATATCACATCAATTTCACAAAGTGAGCAAGATATCATCATGTATAATTTAATTAATTTAAAATTAATTAAATCTCTAGATTCCAAAGGTTGTTCAAATGATCCCAAATTAATATATATCAAGGATTAAGTTATGGCCATGCCATATATCAAGTCAAAAATGAAAAACAAGCAAGGTACAATTAAGTAGAATTTAAATCAAATTTAAATCAATTTCTAGAACTTGAACAAAAGCAAGAATACAAGTTGTATAAGCATCAATAACATGCAAGATAATAAGAATATAAATTATAACACCCCCACCTCAATTTGAGATGAAAATCTCAAATCCCCACCGAAACAAAAGGGCTCTGAATCCGACGAAACTTCGCGGTTTTGTCGGGGAAAACACGATGAACAAGAATCCCAAGAAGCCCCATGAAAATCATAACTTGACTTCAAACCCGAACTCAAAAAATGGTCAGAAATGGATTCTAATAAGGGGGAAAGGTGCGTGTCATCAAGACGAGCATTAAACATGAAGGCACTACGATGTTTTAACAAAGGGAAGGAGCTCAAAAGAAAAGAGAGAAGGTTGCTGCCCCATGGTCTTCCATGGTTGTCGGCCAAAGAGAGGAAGAAGAAGAGAAAAAGTGATTTTTCACTTTCTGACTTTCTATTTATAGGAAAACCCTAAAATGCCCCAAATGGGCCTCGCCGGGTCCGGAAAAGTGAAATTTGAGCAGATACGCTCAAATGGAAAAAATTAGTGAATGAAAAAGAACCGAGATGAGAAAATGTGAACAACAGAAGAAACAACGTTGAAAACCGAGTCCCGAACAGAGAGATATGCCCCGAACAAGTTCGGCGGCAACTGGGGATAGAAAGTCTGAAACTAGAGAAAAATGACCAGAATAGAATTCTAAGAGTACATGAGTCGACGAAAAGTGAAAATGAATCCCGTACGAGGATCCAAGCTCAGAACGAGGCATTTTTGCAATAACTTTCGTTAATTGTACAATGATCCCTCAAAAAAGGGTTAACTGCACAATTGGCCCAAAATGAAAATATCTTCCAAAAATATTTTCTTAAAAACCCCTGAAATAAAATATCTTCAAAATATATTTATGAAAAACACCCCAAGAAAAGAAAAAGATTCTGAAGAACTGTGCATCCATGCCCCTATAGACACCGGGAGCAACCAGAATACTTTCTATCAAAAGTAAAGATACGTATTTCATGGAAACCACTTAGGATGAAAGCATGTGAAGTCAAAAACCAACTCTGAGCATGAAAAGTGAGGTTGTGCCAAAAAGTGACAAACGGGGAAAAGACAGAATAGGGAAAAGGATAAAAAGTGAATAATGTCCGAAAAGTGAAAATGTGGAAATGACTCGGTCCTTAAAGGAAGTTATCAATCCAAAGGAAAGAGGCTCCGAAACCATTCTTGAGCACTCGAGATGACACTAAGTGACGAGAAACTGAACTCAGACAAGAAAATTAAACGAAAAAAATTTATCCGTAAAATTTGAGAAAAATGAAAGGGAAGGAAATGACCAGGTCATTACAATTTCCCTCACTTAAAAGGATTTCATGCCTGAAATCATGTTGTAGCCGGAGATCGAAACAAGTCTAGATATTTAACCTCCTGTTTAAGTTCCCAAGTAGCCTCTTCCATGCCGTGGTGATGCCACAAAACTTTCACTAAAGGAATCGTCTTGTCCCTCAGCAGCTTATCTCGCCTGTCAAGAATCTGGACTGGCTCCTTCTTTTAGGTCATATCCTCATCGACCTCAACATCATCCCAATTCAAAATGTGTGATGAATCCTGCTTAGACTTTTAAAGCATAAAAACATGAAAGACATTATGGACACTATCTACATGTGGTGGCAGTGCTAACCGGTAAGCAACCTTGCCAATGTACTCCAAGATCTCAAATGGTTCGATAAACCATGGCGATATCTTGCCACTCTTCCCAAACCTCATCAATCCCTTCTGTGGTGAAACTTTTAGGAAAACATGGTCCCCAACCTCAAAAGATAACGGTTGCCTCTGTTTTTCCTTATAGCTCTTTTGTCGGCTCTGTGCTCTGTGCAATCTCTGTCTAATAAGTTTGACTTTCTCCATAGTTTCATCCACAATGTTCGGCCCTAACATAGCCTTCTCGCCCATTTCAGTCCAATAAACCGGTGATCTACAACGTCTACTATACAAGGCCTCAAATGGAGCCATCTTAATGCTCGCCTGATAGGTGTTGTTATAGCCAAACTGGACGAATGGCAAGTGGTCCTCCCAACTGCTTCCAAAATCAAGAATGCATGCCCGAAGCATATCTTCCAAAATCTGTATAGTACGCCTTAACTGACCGTATATCTGTGGATAAAATGCCGTACTGAAATGTAGTTATGTCGTTAATGCTGCCTAAAATCCCTCTCAGGACTTGGAGGTAAATTGGGAATATCTGTCTGAAATGATAGTCATTGGAGCACCATACAATCTTACAATCTCTTTCATATACAACCCGCTAAGTGCCTCCACATCATCCGACACACTCATAGGCAAGAAATGAGGTGTCTTGGTCAATCTATCAACTATGACCTAAACTGCGTCGTTACTCCTCACTAACCTCGGAAGTCCCATTACAAAATCCAAAGTCACATGCTCCCACTTCCACTGTGCCATTTCTAATGGCTAAAGCAAACATCCTGGTCTCTGATGCTTGGCCCTAACTTGCTAACAAGTAAAGCATTTACTCATAAACTGTGCCACATCCCTCTTCATCCCTTTCCACCAATACTATTGCTTCAAATTGTGATACATTTTAGTACCACCGGGTGTACCGCAAAATGAGAGGTGTGAAACTCCCGCAAAATGTCATCACTATAAGACATAGGAAAAACTGTTACACCCTTAAACAATAAGGCCTTATCCAAATGCAATGTCCAACCTTAACTACCTCACCATCCGAAATCTATGAATGGATAACTTCAAGCTCTTCATCCTATTTATGTGCCTCAATGACCCTACTAACAAGCATAGGTTGAGCCACAAGACTAAATAATGCGGCACACTCACTACTGTCACTGAAATGCAATCCCATTGCTGCAATATCCTCCATCATCTAACACTCCTGAATAGTAAGATTAGCTAAATCACTACGAGACTTTCTACTCAAAGCATCTGCTACAATGTTCGCCTTCCCGGGATGATACTACAAATCAAAGTTATAGTTCTGCATGAACTCAACCCATCTCCATTGCCTTAAATTCAAATCTTTCTATACAAAAAGATACTTCAAGCTCTTGTGATCCGAGAAAACTTAAAATTTCTCGCCATACAAGTAATGCCTCCAACTCATCAAGGCAAAAACAACTGCCACCAATTCTAAGTCACGTGTGGGGTAGTTGTGCTCATAAGTCTTCAAGTGTCTAGACCCGTAAGCTACAAATCTCCCATCCTGCCATCAACGGGAAGTGTTATAATATATGACATAATGCAAGCCACGCTTGAGTATGATTAAAATTGGCGATTTGGTCAACCTCATCTTCAATTCCTGCAAAGTGGATTCACACACTTCATTCCACACAAACTTTATCCCCTTTTGGGTAAGCCTCATCATAAGAGTGGCTAGGCAGGAAAAATCCTACATAAACCTCCGATAATACCTCGCTGAGCCTAGAAAGCTTTATATCTCAAACACATTCTTTGGACTCTCCTAATTTAAAACGGCTTCAATCTTTGAAGGATTAACCAAAACTCTTCCTCCGGACACATGTCCCAAGAACTTTACTCCTGACAACCAGAACTCGCACTTCTCATACTTAGCATATAAGCGATGCTCCCTTAAAATATGCAACACTGTTGTCAAATGCACTTTATGTTCCTCCTTAGATGGTGAGTACATAAGTATCTCATCCACAAACACAACAATGAACCAATCAAGATAAGCGTGAAATACACAATTCATTAAGTCCATAAACGCTACCAGCGCATTTGTTAAGCCAAAAGGCATGACAAAGAACTCATAATGACTGTACCGAGTACGAAAAGTAGTCTTCGAGATATCCTCCTCCTTTACCCTCAGCTGATAATAACCAGATCTCAAATTAATCTTCGAAAAGCAGCAAACGCCTTTTAATTGATCAAACAATTCATCAATCCTGTGCAATGGATACTTGTTCTTGATGGTGGCATGATTTAACTTCCGATAATTAATGCACAATCTCAAGGAACCGTCCTTTTTCTTTACAAATAAGATCGGTGCTCCCTACAGTGAAGTACTAGGCCAAATGGCACCCTCTGCATTCAAGTCATCCAACTGTTCCTTTAACTCCTCCAACTCTGCTAATGCCATACGATATGGCACTATAAAAATGGGCACAGTACCAGTTAAGTGACGGCCCTGGTTTTTCAAGCCAGTGCGTCCTGTGATGACCCATAAGATAACCCAAAACGGATCCAAAATATGGAAGCAAAAACATAAAGAAGGTTTTTAGGGATACATGACATCCCTAAGACGCCAAGGTGACCTTCCATGAAGTCACGAAACTCAAAAGAATCAAATGTGGAAGCTAAGATTATAAAATGGGGGTATTTGACCAGGGGTAAAATGGTCTTTTCAAACAAAATGGATGCAAATGAGCATACCATTAGATAGACACGGAAAAATTAAAAAAATCTAGACTCAAGAATTACTTGATTCAGAGTCGGGATGAAGAATATATGAAACTCCAAAGTTTCATAAAATCAAACTTTTGGGTTTCAAATCAGTACGGCAAGGGTATTTGACAATGGATAAAATGATCTTTTCAAACAAAACTAGATGTAACTAATCATACCATTAGATAGACAAGGAAAAATTAATAAATCTAGACTCAATAATCACTTGATTCGGAGTCCGGATGAAGAAGATATGAAATGTCAAAGTTTCAAAAAACCTAACTTTTGGGTTTCAAATCAGTGCAGCAAGGGTATTTAATAAGGGGTAAAATAGTCTTTTTAGATAGAACTGGATGCAACCGTGCATACCATTCGATAGACAAGGAAAAAGTAATAAACTTAGACTCAAAAACCACTTGATTAGGAGTCGAGACGAAAAAGATATGAAATGTCAAAGTTTCAAAAAATCCAACTTTCTAGATTTCAAATCTGTGCAAGGCCTACACAGATTTTTGGATTTCAAATATGGTTTCCTGAAAAAAGCTACACACCAGATTTTCCCAGATCTGTGAGCCGTTATCAGCACTAAAACATTTTTTTTTGTAAAAACACGAAGAAGAAACCCACCTTAAAATCACATTTTCTACCCGGCCATGCAAAATAAAACGAAAAAAACACACTGTGAAATACCCAAAATGCCCCTAAATCAGAAAAGGTCAAAAACTCAAAAAAATGCAACTTTGCACCAAGTATGCATTTGACCCTAAATACATTTCTAGGCTAAAACGAATATGCACGCAAGCATAATAAATGATTTCAAGTGCGCAGGAATGGTCCACGGCTCCCAAGAAGACCCGATGCAAAATTCGACCCCCTGACGGCCAAAAAAGGTGAAAATGCACATGAATAGGAAATTTTGAAACTTAAAATTATAAAATGGTTTCAAATTACTGTTTGGCCCTTGGTCACACTTTATGCATGATTAATGAGACCCTATGGAAGAATAAAAATGAAATTCCCACATCCGATGCAAACATGGTGAGGCAATGACTTGTCATTTTTCTATTTTTTTCATAATAAACCTTGAAAGTGAAAATGCATAAAATACAAATTAGATGTCATTGGTCTATGGCCTCATCTCATACATATTAAATAAAGGACAAATAATGAATTTTATACCCAAAACACACTCCGGTTCAAAAATGACATACTAAGACAATGATTTTCATATTATTCACATTAAAGGCCAATTTCAACATATATCAATAAACATGGATTCCAAATAAAGTTTGGCCTTTGGCCACATATCATATATATATAATGAGTATCAAAAAGTGTGTTTAGGCACACATTACAAGTCTCAAGGTAAAAATGACATTTTTAACCTAACTATACTTTACAACTTGAAAAGTAAAACTTAAGCATGCTAACACTTGCATGTGAACAAGAATACATTTAAAAGAACTTCAATCCAACGAAATGACCTAGGGATATTATGCTTCCTGAATCAAGGTATCCGTACTTGAAAATAGCCCAATAACTTTGGAGTGAGTAAATAAGTTACTCGTAGGAGATGAGAATGCATAGACCTAACATTTTACTGTTCATTAAATTGATATAAATCAATATATAACCACCTAACGCCTATGTCCAAGGTGAGACTCAGGGAGCATCCTAAGCTACCTTAAAACATTTTTAGCATAAACCACATCATTCATGTAATTTAGGCAATAAAGAAACATGCAGTACACGTAATAAGATATTCAATATACAAAGATACATACACAAGTATACAATCAATATTGAAATGCACTTAAGACAAGTATACAAGACATAAGTATATTAGGTTATCTAGAAAGTAAATCATCAATATACAAGTGCACATCCCAAGTGCGCTAAGCAATATTGAAATAGAATACAACATATATATTCAAGTATACATTTCTAAGTATATTAAGCAATGTTGACATACATGGTATACAATTATACAAATCCAAGTATACAAAGTATTTTTGGTATACAAGGCGTACAAGTATACAAATACAAGTATACTAAGCAAGAATGAAGTACCATGCATCCAAGCACAAGTTAAAAGTAATTCACAATTACAACTAGGAATTGAATGTGAAATTAACCAATGAAAAAAAGACAAAGGACATATGGTCTCAATGACCAAACAAGTGATCTTGGGTTAATAGCGTGCAAGGAACTACCTAGTGCGCACTATATGTTGTAGAGGGAACTTTCATCCCCCGTACTAGAGACATACTCTAGCCTTAACATATTGCAATGTCCATACAAGCTTTCTAAAAATCATCAAGTTGTGCAACAAGTATATCACATATACATAATGTACATTATCAATTACCATGCACAACCAAGTCATGGAATACACACAAGATATGCTCTAGGCCTTCAAGCTACAATGGCATATTAAATGTCATATAAGTATAATGTGTATACAACAAGTTAAATCATAACTTCTACTCACGGAATACCATCTTGAAATCATACACCAAGTTGCAAATTATAAATTAAGGAAGAATATAACATCAATACTTAATTACCTCAATGAAAGCATACAAATTGAACTTAATTAAATTAAATAATTAAATTCTCAAGATTACAAAGCAACTCCAAAAATTCTAAATATAATATATGTCAAAGGTCATAGCAAGGCCTAATTTAATTTCAAGTTACAAGACAATTCTACCTTAGTTACAACAAGGTAAATTAAGATCAATGCCAAGAAAATAATTAAATAAATTTCTCAAAACTCATTCAAATATTCTCTATTTAATATATATGAAAGAACTTGCCAAGATAATCAACAATATCTAGTTAGAAACTCAAACAAGTCACTGGAGCAATTAAATAAAAATAATTAAATTAAAATGATTAAATCTCTAGATTTTAAAACTACTCCGATTAACTTCATATTAAGGCAAGTTAATGAACAAATCATGGCTTTCAAGAATTTCATGTCCTAGCTTATTTTCTTGCAAGGTATAATAACTTATTAATTTAAAAATTAAGTAAAAGACATGTAAACAATTTATAGTAGGCCACAAAAACAATTAAAACACCTAGATTAAAAATATAAATCACCCTCCACCTCACAAGAGGATTATTCCTTTTGAATCCAAAGCAAACAAACGAATTTTACAATTTCCTTCAAGGGTTATATAGAGGAAGGTGAGGCAAGTATTATGTGTTCTAAGCTTTTTAGTCAAAGGTGAGTGGAAGGAGATCAAAACCAAGGTTTTAAGCATAGGTTAATGGTTTCCTTCAATGGTGTCAAAGGTTTTATGTAAGGATGATAATGAAATTAAAATGATGTAAAAATGAAATATTAATTCCCTTTGGTGTAATCCTCCACTCACTTGTTCAACGCAAGTCAATTACACCTAGTCTTGCACCATGCCAACACGCACACAAAAACTAGACTTTAATTAGGAGCCTACACTTGTCATTAATTCAATGGTTCATTCTAGGCTTAATCTAAAGCCTACACTTGTCAATAATCCAAGCCAACAAGTGCACCAATGCTAGGCCAACAAGTGGGTGAATCTCCACCCTTCACATGTCATCATTCAAGGCTTCCAAGTATTAACCAATGAGATCCTTACAAGTGGCCCAATGAGAGTGCGACACTTATCACACTTTTTGGTAATTACAAAAAGGTCCTTTTTGAAAATATCGACCAACAAAATTGCAAAAGGTAACAAAAATGAAAAATAGTTATTTTGCATAATTACAAAAACAACCCCTATTTATAGTAAAACCTTAAAAGTGCCCCGAAATGGCCCCACCGGGTCCGAAAAATTGGAATTTGCCAAACGCACTCAAACGGTAAAACACCAGGAATGAAAAAGAACCAAAGTGAAAAAAAATAAATAACAGAAGAAGCGGTGTCGAAAACTGAGTACCGCGCAAGAAGATATGCCTCACACAAGTTCAGCGGCAATCGGGTCCAAAAACCGTAAAACTAGGGAAAACAACCAGAAGGAAATTCTAAGAGTTCCTGACTTGACGAAATGGGAAAATGAATCCCGTAGGTTGATCCAAGCTCAAAATAAAGCACTTTGCAATAACTTTTGTTAATTGCACAATGGCCCCTCCAAGAAAGGATAACTGCAAAACTGCCAAGAATGAAAATATCTTCCAAAAGATATTTTCTTAAAAACCCCTAAAATAAATATCTTCAAAAGATATTTACGAAAAACATCTCATGTGACAACCCAGATTTTTTTTAAGAGTTTAAATTTAATTTTTATTCCATGATTTTTAGTTGTCAAAAAAATTGACTATTTAATTTTTATTAGAGATTTACCCAATTGAATTTATTTAATAGGTTGATTAGATTTACCCACACTTATGGATTTTAATGGGTTTTTAGTTTTGTATGCAATTGTGTGTGTGTATATATATATATTTTTGCATCTTGTATGTGGAGAAGGGTTACCAGGCGAATGAGAAAAGGTTGGTTTTGGTGATTTTTTCGTAGGCCCAGTGGAGTTAATTAATGGGTTTGATTTTTGACACAAGGTTTATATATATATATATATATTGTATCAGTTTGAGATAGAAGGAAAGCAGGTTCCGAAATTATGGGGAAAAGAAATGGAAATGAGTTCTTATGGAAAAGCAGGTTCCATTAAAAATCAAACCACCTTTCTTTTCTCCCAAGTCGGCAAACCTTCCCACCTTCCTATATATATATATATATATATATATATTGTATCAGTTTGAGATAGAAGGAAAGCAGGTTCAGAAATTATGGGGAAAAGAAATGGAAATGAGTTCTTATGGGGTCCACCACTTGAATGTTATTTATGTAGTAAATTTGGTGGAGTTTGACACTATTCACGTTCTCATATGTTGGGTAAGATTATATTCTTTGTGTATGGAAATAATAGAATAAGAGAATTGAAATTGGTGATGATAGCTTCTTTTGTTGCGGGTCCCATTGGGATATTTTTTAGGCCAAAATCCATTTTGGCTATAGCAGTCACGTGTGGGCTGTTTATATGATGAGGGGAGTTATATTGTTGTATATGGAAAGTGAAGAAAAGATAAGAAATAAAATGATGATGGACGGGCCCACAGCTAGGAAATTGTTTGGCTAAATTCACTTTTTGGCTTTGATTTTTCTGCACATAACTTTGTGTACGTGGGCTGATAAGATGAAGATAGAATATAAAATGATGACTTTTAAGCATTTTGTATTTGCTTTTGTGTGGTGGACTGTCAGCCGAAAGTAGGCTTGTTTGGAAAGAGATTGGTATTATGATAATATCTTTGGTGAGCTGTTTTGCATGTGTCGGTGGATTGCCTATTTATATCGGTATCAGTTTGTGAGTTTGAGAATGATACAAAGAAAAGAATTAGAGATGGAGAGAGACGTAGTGTCAAGATTTTATGTACACAGACACAGTGATGAGGCCAGGATTGTTAGATGACAGAGAGGGCCAAAGATTGTTGCTCAAATGAATTTTTATTTTACAGTGTAGGGATCATCATACCTTGAATGGCTTAGATGATTTTATTTCAAATATTTTGTTGATTATTATTTTGCTAAAATTGCATATATGTATTTTGTTTAAAAGCATATATATATTTTTGTGAAGCAAATTTATCATGAAACTCTTTGAAATCATTGTTATGATTTTTCCTACTGTTTCACCCCCCCTACAGTTTCAGGTACCGAGGATAAGCTTGGATTACAAGTTGCGGGATTAGGTGGAAGAGTTGGAGTTGAGGAATTAAATTATTTTATTTAGAGATTTTTATATATTTATTTGAGGAAATTGATTTAGTATCAATTTAATTATTTGGAGACATTATATATTTTTAAATTGAGGAATTGATTCTGTATCAATAAAATGATATTTCTTTTGAGATCCTGGGTGTATAATCAAGTATTTTGATTCGAATAAATCGAGGAATTTATTTAGAAAATTCGGGGCGTTACACCTCAAGAAACATCAATGTATCTGAAAAGTCCTTTCATCCACGCCCCTATGGGAGAAACAAACAACCGGCGAGCTTTTCTCCAAAAGTAAAGCTATGCATTTTGAGGAAATCAACTGGAGTGAAAACTCATGGACACAAAACTGAACTCCGAACACGGAAATGAGGTTGTGCCAACAAAGTGACAAATGGGAAAGGATGAAAAGTGAATAGTGTTAAAAAAAATGAAACTGTAAAAATGACTCGGTCCTTAAAGGAACTTGTCAATCCAAAGGAAAGAGTCTCGGAAACCATTTTCGAGTACTCGAGATGACACTAAGTGATGAGTAACTGAACTCAGAAAAGAAAATTTAACGAAAAAAATTTATCTATAAAATTTCAGAAAAAAGAAAGTAAGGAAAATGACCGGGTCATTACAAAACTTTACCGTGACCTCATTGTGAAGCAAGTGGATAATGCTTTGACTTGGGCGTTTCCCTTACCTTATTTGATCACAAAAATGTTAAAGAAGAAGGGACTTAAGGTGCATAGGAATGAGGAGAAATTGGAGGATGTGTATCAGTACAATCTCACTGAATGGAAGAAGAGCCGCTCTCAATTGAAAAAGGGTAGACAGCTACGCATCGGTGATGACTTTTATTGGAATGATGTGAATATTCCTTTGGAGGTTGAGTATGTTGAACCTGCACCTGTCGGTCCACAGCCACCTGTCATTACTAGAGCAGAGGATGACTCTCTCAGTACCCAGCTTGACGCTCTTCAGCTGTTGGTCGGTACCATGAAGGGCACCCCTACTGAATTTTGTAAGGAGACAAAAGAGGGACAGCAGCTTTTACAGGCAATGATGCAATCAATTGTAGACCGTGGCGGTGCCGGTCTGGGTCCATCGTCTTCCACCTTTATGAAGGATTGAGCATTGTGTTGCTCTTTAGTTTTATTTAGTTTATGCTACTTATTTTTGCTTTGTGTGTTTTGAATAGTTTTAGGATTTGGGCCATGTTTGGCATGATAATTATGGGTGCACTTTTTGAGATGCACAATTATGATTTCTTCCCCGATTTTGAATAAAGCATGACATATTACTTCATATTTATATCTTTATATATGTCTATATTTTTATACTTGGTACCCAATTTTTGTGAACAAATTATACGGTCTAAGTCTGGGGGAGAGACATTTAGCTTTCTAAATAAGAATAGTTGCACTGAAGTTCATATCTCGCACTCAGTAGTTTCTCTCCTTTTTACACTTCCTTGCCTGATTAAATTTTTATATACTTGTTTTCATACATTGAGGACAATTTATAATATAAGTTTGGGGGTGTTGAGAGTTGCTATTTATTGCTATCTACAAGGGTATTGTTAAGTATGGTTGAACTATATATATATAGTTGATTTGTTTTATTGATTTGTTAAAAAATAATAATAATAATAATAAATAAATAAATAAAATTAATAATAATAATAAATATTGTATGTTTAGGCAATTGATTTTTGGTGTTCTTGAACTACGTTTGGGGGGAAGTCTATGTGATTAATACATTTTGTATGCTTATATAGGATATCAATGAATGATTGAAAGTTGCTAGCATGATTGTTCAAATGAAAAAGGCCCATTGCATGATTTAAATGTTTTATTTTGGAGTCTTTCACCTCTAAGTGACTTCACAATGCATATTGAGCACACCAGAAATTGCATTCATTTCCTTGTGATTTTACTTAATTGGCTCTTTAAATTAATAAGTCGGATGAATGAAATAATCCTTGGCATTGAAAAATTAAAAAAAAATAAAAAATAAAAATAAAAATAAAAATGAAATTAAATTAAATATAACTACATTATTTCAACATGTCAACTGATAAAAATGGAAGACAAGGAAAGAATGTAAGATGTATGATTAGTTTGACTTCGTAGCCTAACCATTCTGAGTCATTGCGCCCTTAGGAGTGTCCTTATACTTAGCGCCCTAAGCCCATCTGGTTTGGGAGTCGTTGGCTCAACGCTTGTTACATGGGGTGGTTAGAGAGCTTAAAGAACTTAGACATTGCAAATGGTCATGCATAATTTTTTTTTTTTTTTTTTAAAAAAAACACAAAATGTGTTCAAATAAATTCATGTCTTGGATTATGATTTCAAAAGATAAATTAAGGATGTGGAAGACATTGTATGAGCCATAAAAGGGTTAAAAGTGCATTTTAAAATAAAATGAAATTTCAGTTCATTTTTAAGGACTTTGAGATGAAATTCTATTGTAAATGAGATGTTAAAGATCATGTATGTAGACTAGTCTGTTGATGCATGAATGCTTGGAATTGAATACTATTTTGAGATATCATTGTATGCATACTTGTTGTAGTCTTCATGATAGAGTTTTTCTCCAAAGTCATATGTTTCAATATATACTAGAATGAGCCTTGTGCTTAGTGTTTGTGGGTATCATTTCTGGTAAACCCTCACGAGACTTCACTCATCCTCTAGGGATACTTAGGGGTTTAAAAGGCTTGTTGCATATGCTAAATGCAATCGTCACTCCCACGAAAGAGGAGAAATTTATGTTTCAATTTTGGTTTGCTAAAGGACTAGCAAATTGGAAGTTTGGGGGTCAGATAAGCGTCAAATATTGCATATTTAAGTGCCCTTAATTGCATTAGATAAGCCCTTTTAGTACCTCACGTCTGGACACAAGAATTGGCGTCCGGGCGCCAAACCATCAAGGCCTCGCGTCCGTACACAAGACCACCGGGCCCCATTTTAATTAAGTCTGATTTTGTTCTATCGTGAGTGGAAATTCGAATTTTGAATGAGTTATTATATTCTGAAACTCACGTAAGGATAAAATAGGGGGAAAGGCTTGAGAAAAGTCAGCTAGTTTTGGTTTTTGAAAAGAGATTATGAGGGAGATGATTATCTTAGGGTTTTTATGCTAAGCTTTGCAACGATGGTGAGAGAAGGGATTTTCTTCTCTTCTTCAATCTTGGAGGTCGCTGTTATCCATGAGAGGCTAATTCCCTAGCCTTCTCTTTATAAGTTCAATCCATTCTAATCACATTATTTACTGTTTTATGAAATTTAAATACGTAGGTTAAGTGATAAACCAATCGAACTATCGTCTCTACTATCAAATTAACTTTCGTTAATTTGATAATGGCCCCTCCAAAAAATGATAACTGCACTAATGATCCAGAATGAAAATATCTTCCAAAAATATTTTCTTAAAAACCCTTGAAATAAAATATCTCCAAAAGATATT
Organism: Cornus florida; assembly: GCF_030987335.1. Lineage (NCBI taxonomy): Eukaryota > Viridiplantae > Streptophyta > Magnoliopsida > Cornales > Cornaceae > Cornus > Cornus florida. The sequence goes on along the minus strand of NW_026775581.1, from coordinate 14,157,353 downwards.
TATGAAAAACATCCCAAGAAAAGAAAATATTTCTGAAAAACTATGCATCCATGCCCCTATGGACATTGGGAGCAACCAGAGTACTTTTCTACAAAAGTAAAGATATGTATTTCATGAAAACCACTTAGAACGAAGATACATGAAGTCAAATACTAAATTTGAACACGAAAGGTAAGGTTATGCTAACAAAGTGACAAACGAAGAAAAAAAGGAAAAGTGAATAGTGTCCAAAAAGTGAAAATATGGAAATGATTCGGTCCTTAAAGGAAGTTGTCAATCCATAGAAAAGAGTCTCAACTACCGTCCCCGAGAACTTAAGATGACACTAAGTGATGAGAAACCAAACTCAGAAAAGAAAATATCAACGAAAAAAAAAAAAAAAAAATCTGTAAAAATCTGAGAAAAAGAAAGGAAGGAAAATGATCGGGTCATTACAGTTATAGCATGTTATGTGGGATGCTTGGAGATGTACTCTGAAAATATCCTAGGTAGGCCTTATGTTTTGTTGAGACCAGATTTTGGGGACGAAATCCCTTTAAAGTGGGAAGGTTGTAATGACCCGGTCATTTTCCGTCTTTCCTTTTTTTCAGTATTAATTTTTTCACGTAACCTTAGGGTTTTTGAGACCTAAGGTAGGTCTTTTGAGTTCGGTTTTGTGTTCAGATTTGTTTTTTGACTTCATGTGCATGTATTACATTTGATTTTCATGAAATGTGTATCATTACTTTAATGGAAAAGCACGTTGGCTGTCCATGTATCCGTAGGGGTATGGATGCAGAGTTTCTTCAGAAATATTTTCTTTTCTTCAACTATTTTTCGTAAATATCTTTTGAAGTTATTTTGTTTCAGTGTTTTAAGAAAGCATCTTTTGGAAGATTTTTTTATTTTGGGTTATTTGTGCAGTTATCCTTTTGTAGAGATGCCTTTGTGCAATTAACGAAAATTAATGCAAAGTGTCACTTTTTGGGCTAGGATCCTCGTACGGGATTCCTTTTCATTGAGTCACGTACTCTTAGATTTACCTTCTAATCATTTTTCCCAGTTTTAGGGTTTTTGACCCTAGTAGTCGCCAAACTTGCTCGGGGCATATCTTTTTGCTCGAAACTTGGTTTTCGATACTATCTCTTCTGTTGTTCATTTTTTGTCATGGCGATACTTTTTGGTTCACGGTCTTTTTCTGTTTTAGTGCGTCTAGGCAGTTTTCACTTTTTGAGGCCGCACGGGGCTTGTTCAGGGGAATTTTTTGAAATTCTATAAATAGGGGAAGGAGAGAAAATATCATATTTTCCCTCACCCTCGCATGCCTTCCGCCCCTCTTCCCTCTTCCTTTTTTTTTTTTTTTTCCCTTCGCCGATGAAGGCTTTAATGTCGGCCTTGACGAGGCTTTCATTTCCATCCAACTAGAATCCGGTTTTGGCCAATTTTAAGTACGGGATTTAGCTTGGGTTTGGATTTGGGTGTTGCCGCAAGAGGACTTATCGTTCTCCTTTGTTGTCCCCGTTATAACCCCAAAGTTTCGTCGCATTCAGAGAGGTTCCATTTCTTTTCTTCTTCTTTTTTTCCTAATTGAAGGGAGAATATATATAAAAAAAAATAGTACATATAAACATATGAGGACATGCCCTCATAAGGGAAACAAACCAAGTCCTAAAAAAGGACAAAAACAACCTCAACTAAAAGCAATAGAAAATTAAAAAATGTCCTGCAGGTTAACCCCCAACACATTAAGAACCTCCCATAGTATTCTTTTAGCTAGCTCCTTAGCCTCTCTTTCTTGTTTATCATGTAAACGATTATTCCTTTCCCTCCAAGTGAAATACAATATTGTAGTAAACATAACTCTACCTATCTTCTTAACATCCTTTCGTTGCTGAACTTGAATAAACTGAGTTGCTAAATCCTAAACCCCTCTGCAAATTCCATCCACATATTTTAGCCAAGAAACACCATACTTTCCAAGTATAATCACAGTTATAGAACAAATGATCCAAAGTTTCAACATCTCTATAGCAAAGATAGCATCTTGATGCTAAATTAAAACCTCTTTTCTGCAAAAAAGTCCGAGTTACAATTGTTTTCTGCATAACCAAAACAAAATGAATCGACCATCTTGGCCTCCCCCCACTCTAACATAAACCAGCCCAAACCACATCCTCAAATTTCACTCTAGCAGCTTCCCATGCGACCTTGAAACAAAAAGGTTGAATCTATTTAATCTGATCCACCTTACCTATTATTAATTGGTTTTTAAACAGCAGCAACAGCTCCTTTGTAGTGTTGCTTAGTTTGTCATCATCCCATTGACCATTTGTAATGAAGTCACACATACTAATCTTCTTATCATGACTCAAGTACCTAAAAGTCCTATGGTTAAAAAGTTCTCTCAAGAACCTTTTTTCACACCAAGGATCCATAAATACTTTAACATTCTACCCAATACCAATAATGTATCTGTAATTGACCTTCAGAAGCTCTCTAACATCAATAATACTCCTCCATACAGCTAAAGAAGCAACTTTAGGAATCACATTCTAGTAAGAAGCCTTTTTCAGATAGCAATATGAAAACCATACGACCCACAGCCTAGCCTTAGACAATAAGAAGTCCCAAGCAAGACTAATTTTCCCAGCAGTGTCAATATCCGTCATTCTTCTCAATCCCAAAACCCCTTCCTCATTGGGAGCAGTAATTTTCTTCCATCTTATACCATGCATCTTTTTAGTATTTTCAACATGACCCCACTCAAAGTTCCTCATTCGTCTTTCAATGCAACTAGAGACAGCAATAGGAAGAACATAAATTGATGTCTAGTACTTAACCATTGGGATAATAACAGCTCTAGTAAGTTCCACCCTACCTACCATAGACAAATGTAGCACATTCCATCTTGAAGTAATGGAAATAATTTTATCTACTAGGCTTAAACAATTAGCTTTCCTCATCATTTTATTAGATATAGGTAAACCTAAATAAGTGAAAGGTACATTTCCTACCTTACAACCCAAGGACCTGATAATGGAATTCCTTCTTCTAACTGATCTAGTAAGATAAACTTCAGATTTATCTTTGTTCACAGCTAGACCAGTAGTATTTTTGAATTGAGTCAACTATTTTTTCATAGTTAAGACACTCCCCATATTGACTCTGATCACAAGTAACAAATTATCTGTAAAAAAATTGATGAGTAATAGGTAAACCAGCCTGTAAAGCAACTTGAAAAGGCACCACCTTCCCTTTTTGAACTTTTCAATCCATCATACCAGAAAAATAATCAGTAACCAATGTGAACAGAAGTGGAGACAAAGGACACCCCTGCTTAAGGCCCCTCTCTGGTTGAAAGAAACCTTGTGGAGTACCATTAATGAGAATAGAGAACCACACTAATGAAATACACTCTGTAATCCACCCTTGTGTCATTTGAGATTTTAATCTCAAATTAAGGTAGGGGGTTGTGTATGTTTATACCTTAAGTGCTTAGTGTTTTTAAGGTTAAATATATGTTGATTACATGCCTATGAATTGTTGAATTGCATATTTAATGAGATTACTTATGCTTGACTTAGGGATTGTATCATTTAAGGCATGTTTAGTTTGTTTACATGTTGTATAGAGACATGTTGTGCTTAGTAACTTGTTAATTTCCTTAGAATTATCTTGTTGAAATGGTAAGTTCTTGTAGGATATTATTTATGTTTACTTTGGGAGCTTTTGCTATATTGTAGTATATCTAGACTTAGGGTTTAGTAAATCAAAACATGTGAAACATGTATACCTTGTTATGAGTATATTGTTTCATTTACCAGGTTACTTGATTCTATAGATTATTTTTGTCAAGATGATGAACTCTTGTAGAATAATGCATTTAATTACCTTGCAAGCTTGTTACTAACTTCTTGTAAATTTAGTACTTGTGGCTTCCCGTAATGGTGAATTGATTTAGCATGATATATGATATCATATTTTAGTGTAGCTTGTATATATATACATTGTAAAGGTGAATTGTCTATTTATAATATCACTAATGTTTACCTTGGAAGTATATTACTAGATTGTTGTATAATTAGTAATTGTCGCTTATAATGGTAACTTGAATTGGTTGTTATGTAGTACTCTTGTTTTGAGTAGCAAATCGCGCTTTGAAGACTTGACATTTTGTATGCCATTTAGAATTGAAATTCTAGGACATGGTTTGTATGGCTTCAACCTTACTTGTGCATAGTGATGAGTGCTCAAATGTGATGCATTTTAGCACCTAAGTCAGGGTATTTTAGTCATTCATCTATCTTACCTTCATGTTTTAGTTCTTATTTGTGTTTTTGTCTATTTCAGGTCAATAAGGTTCAAACAGGCTAAAAAGAGCCTTTTAGCTCAAGTTTAGAGCTAAGGAGAAAATTCAGAAAATGTAAGAAAATCTGCACCGTTGAAGCTTCGATCGATCAAAGGAAATCCCGATCGATCAAAGGAAGCTACAATCGATCGAGATTAAGGCAGTGCTAACTCAATGGATAAGGTTGCCAGTTGTACAAAATATCCTACCACGTTAGCTATGATCGATCGAAATAAGTACTGGATCGATGAAGCACTATTCGATCGATCGAAGAAAGTGCTGGCAGCGAGTTGTTTTATTCCCATGCGCCAGAACTCTACCTACCATATGGCTACAGGATTAGATATTTTAAAGGCTTATTTTCTGACTTGTTCACTACTCCAAGAAGCTTGTATAAATGGGGAATTGAACCATTTGTAAAGGGTCTTCAATTTTATTTTATTTTTACATTGTAATAATTAGTTTCTCTCTTTAGAAAAATTAGAGATTAGGGTTAGAAGAAAAGAGAAGAGTGGAGGCACCAAGAACACATCTCAAGATCTATACACACTACTCCAAGAAGCTTGTATAAATGGGGAATTGAACCATTTGTAAAGGGTCTTCAATTTTATTTTATTTTTACATTGTAATAATTAGTTTCTCTCTTTAGAAAAATTAGAGATTAAGGTTAGAAGAAAAGAGAAGAGTGGAGGCACCAAGAACACATCTCAAGATCTGTACACACTCTCTCTCTAGAATTCAACAAAGAAGAAGATGAAGAAGATGGAGTTATGTTTGGGGATTACCCTTGAGGGTTCCAAGATCACATCCACCTACTCCATGATTTACTAGACTTCTCTTTGGAGCTTGGATGAGCCCCAAGTTTGTAATCTAAACCTCTATCTCTTTCATACTTTTTAGGGAATAATATCTTGTGATTAGTGTTTTAGCCTTATGAATTTAATGAATCTTGGGTTCTCCTTTGATTTCTATGGATTAATTCTTTCTATTGATTCTCTATGTGATTACATTTTGTCTTATGTGTGATTATTTGGGAATTGATCTCTACACTAGTTTTTCTATATTAATTGCATGTCTATGTGTGGTTGATTGAGAATCTAATAATGGCTATGCAAGGTTTCATTAAATGGATTTATCAATAAATTTGATGGGTTATGCTTTTTCTTGATGGGTTGTTCTACAATTTAATTCATGCTTGTAGTTAAGTAGATAATCTATAATTGATTTGATATTCCATAACTTATTAATGCAAATTCCATGATTATCTAGATTGATGTGTGTTATAGTTGTTACTAGTTTGATGGTTTATGCTTAGGATTGATGGGTTACTCTACACTTAGTTTAATTGTTGGTTAGGTAGGTAATTCATACTTGAATTTGATGGTCCTTGCTTAATATTGCAATTGGTAGCATATTTAGATTACAAGAATGTTTTCCCCAATTAGTTGAAAGTGTGTGGTTGGGTGAACGAGCTTGATGGTGATTCCTATGTCCCAAGACCTCTCTTCTCATATCTTAAATCCCTATCTCACTTTAGCTTGATTTTATTGCATTTTAATTAATTGCATCTTAGTGTAATCAAACAACCAACCCTCCTATGCAATCATTTAGTATATTAGAGTCAAAATTAAATTATAACACGTATAATCTCTTAGGGCAATCCCTTCTCACTCATACTACATAGTATAGGTGTTAAGCAGTTTATAAATTTAAAATGTGATGCCCACTTGACACTAATTTTCAAACTCAAAGTGTTGTGCATTATTTTATGCACACGCTTGGATCGCATCACATAGAAGGTGGTTTCGTACATTTTTATTTGAATATGAGTTATGAACTTCTTGATTTTGTGATGGCCCTGAATTTTACAACCTAGTGCATCCTATGATGACCCGAAAGTTGATCCGAAACGGATCCGAAATGCAGAAGCAAAACATAATAAGTCTCTAGAGATGTACACATCCCTAAGACATAAGAGTGGCTTTCCGAGGAGTCCCGTGACTCAGCAGAAGTAAGACCGAAGTTAGGGCTTCAAAACCCTCTAAGAAATAGACTAAGGGAAAAAGGTTATTTCATATAGCAAGGGGTGCCACCATGGACACCATTGGATGAACAACGAAAAATTTATAAAGTTCGACTTAAGAATCACTTGATTTAGAGTCCAAACGAAAGAGTTATGGTCGAACGCCAAGGTGTGCGGGTGGATGCAAGCCAACAGTGTATTGCAGGCGGATGCCACACCTTGTGAGCGGACGCCAAGGCTAAAGCAATGGCAGGTGGATGCAGGATGCCGCATCCGGACGCCAAACTGCTGAGTGCACTCCCAAGGGAATGAAAAAGGGTATTTGGGTGGTCAAAAAATTACCTAAATTGATAATGCAACCCTAAAATACACCCATAAGACCCCCAGAACTTTTGAAACAGTCGGTACGATTTCTGAGCAAAAGTCAATGAATAGTACTAAGCACTAAGGTTTCAATTTTTGGAAAAAAAAAAAAGGAATAAACCAGAAAATCGGTTTTGAAACGCGTTTTTCGTGTCCAATACGACATTTTCTTAAAAAAATTGTGAAGAAACCCCCCCTAAAATCACATTTTCTAAGTGTCCATCTTAAGGCCGGAATTTATTTTTCAAAGTAAAAGCCCCAAAATGCCCTTAAACCAGATTTTGCATAAAAAATGAAAAATGAGTCCAAGAGGTACTCAAATCACCAAGGATGATGTTTTGTGTAAAAACAATTGTGTACGCAAATGTAATATAGATATTTAAGTGTGCTAGAATGGTCCACGACTTCAAAATACCCCCAATGCAAAATATAACATATCAAACCTCCAAAGTGTGAAAAATGTCATTTAAAAGCAAAACTTGAAACCAACAGACATAGATGCATTCAAAAGACCGTTTGGCCCTTGGCCACATGTCATACATATTAAAAGAGTCCTAAAGAGTATACCTATGCACACTTTACACAATCCAATTTGAAGATGACATACTAAAACCTTGCTTTTTTCGCAAATTACGATTCCAAAGTGCATAAATTTAATCAAAGTGGTGTTTGGCCCTTGGCCACACCTCATACATATAAAATGGACCTCAAAAAGTAAACTTGCATACACAATGCATACTCTGAAGTAAAAACAACATATCAAAACCCTTAATTCCATAATATTCCCTTTAAAGGTAAATTTCAACACTAAGTGCATACATGTAATTCCAAATGAAGTTTGGCCCTTAGCCACATATTATACATATAAAATAAGTACTAAAATGTGTACTTAGGTACACGTTACATGTTTCAAGGCAAATGTAACATAATAAGCCTAACTATGTATTGCAACTTAAAAAGGCAAAATGATACATAGTAACACTTGCGTGTTGTAGGTTCAATTTAAATCAAAGAAAATATACAAAATACAAAAGAGACACCAAACAATTTTGGTAAGAGAAAACAATGATAGGAATTTGTTCCTCCTCCTTTCTTATTCATGCTTTATTTATAAGTTTGTTCAGAGGTTTACATTAAGCCGTTATTGGCAATTTTCTTTTTGAACGTGGGTGTTTATGGCTTCCTTATAATGCGGCCCTTTCTTTTATGGTGGGCATTATGGAAGTTTGAATATACCAATTCTGGGTTATTCTTTGGTCCGTTGCTGTTGAACGGGTTCTCCCTTGCTAATTGGGCCAAATTGGCCTTCTTTTAAATCTTCCTTATTGTGCCTCTGACTTTAAGGCTATTCTGACATAAGGTGAGTTTACTATTTGCTAACACGTGGTGCGTTATGATTGGTGGGGAAATTTTCCTCTACACTTTGCCCCCAATTCCTTTTATAAATTGTATTCATGCATGAAATTTGTAACTGTTTTAAGGAAGTGGATAAGTTTTGTAATGACCCGGTCATTTTCCTTCCTTTCTTCTTTCAGAAATTCTTATTTTTTTTCGTCCTTTAGTCATTTTTCATTTACCATGCTTAACCTCACTTTTTGTGCTCGGATTTAATTCCAGCTTGGCATACATCCATGATATTTCATTTCCATGATATCTACACTTTTACTTTTGTAGAAAAGCATATTAAATGTTTACTTTCCTTGTAAAGTGCATGAAAGCATGATTTTTTGGTAATTATCCTAAACTTGAGGGGTTTTGTGTAATTAGATAAAGTAATTATTTTTCGTCTTAGGGATCATTTTGTAATTTAATTTGAAAGATATTTTCAAAAAGGACCTATTTGCAATTTCTGAAAAATGTGACAAGTGTCACATTCCTAAGGTGCCACTTGTTGGTTTTGTGATAGAACCACTTGGAGACTTAATCTCTTGACACATGGAGGGTGGAGATTCACCCATTTGTTGGCTTAGGATAGGAGCACTTGTTGCCTTAGATAAATGACAAGTGTGGGCCTAGGATTAAGCCTAGGAAGTTTACTTAGATTCATGACAAGTATAGAACTCACCTTTAGTCTTGCAAGTGTGTGTGAGAGAGGTAGTGCAAAAGAACCTAGTGAGTGGAGAATCCCACCACCTTAACTTAGGGTTTTCATTACATTTTATACATGCATCTCTTTCCTCTCAAGAACCCTAACCTAGCCACCATTGGAGTAAAGCTTAACTAGTAGCTTTGACTTCATTTTTTGTGCCCTTCCATCCACCTTAGACCATAAAGCTTGGAATACAAAAGTTTCCTCTCACTCTCCTCTACATAAACCTAGAAGGAAAACTTGAAATTTCTTTGCTTCCCTTGGATTCAAGAGGAACAATCCTCTTGTGAGGTAGGGGGTGTTCTAATTTATTATTCAAGTAAATCATTGTCCATATAGTGATGTATAAATTGTATGCATGTCTAATATTAATTTGAGAAATTGATGATTTAATTGTAGCTTGCATATAATTCACTCTAGACCTTATATATAGAATGATCATGACTTGAACCTTGTTGTATGTTAATTTGGCATGATTTAAATAAGCTTTTAAATCTAGAGAATTAATTAGTATAAATTGATTTAAATACTACTTAATTATGCCATGTTTGAATTCCATTCTAGACTTGAAATACAGCATGACCATGACATATTCCTTGCTATATATTTAATTGGAATCATTTAGACAACTCATGAAATCTAGAGAAATTACCTAGTTGATATACTCAATTTCTATCATGTTGATCTTATGATTAATCTGGTAATTCATGGAACTTATTGTGTTTTATCACATATTATGACTTGTTGCTCTACTTGTTGATTTTGGAAACTTGGGATATCATCAAGAACTTGACATGGCTAGGACTTGGTTCTAGTACGGGAGATAGAGAGCTCCCTAAACTATAATGCGCACTAGGGGAAAGGTACCCATGGGTTAATAACCCTAAAGTGATCTCAAGAGTACGGTTTTAGTCCGGGCGATATCCAAGTATCCACCTTAGTTTGATTTCACTCCTAAATTCCTAAACTTGATAATCTTGTGATATTGCATTTCAATGTGCTATGTTAAAAGCCTCAATGTCAATTTAATAGCATAGACTAAACACTATTAAATTGTAAATTTGTAATAAGTTAATCATATGCATACTCATTCCCTACAAATAAACTTGTTTATTCACCCTAAAGTTACTGGGTGTTTTGCGGGTAAAGAAGTTTTAGTGTGGGATGCACAACATTCTTAGACTTGCTAGAAATCTTGAAGTATTTTTGGTGACATTGAATATGCACTTGTTAGCATATCATGATCTTTTTGGTGTATTGTATAAAAACTTGTATTTGTTGTCTAAGCTATGTAATGTGCATTTAAATGCACCTTTTGTTACTCTTTAGATGTGTTTTGTAATGAGGCCAAATGCCAAAGACACTTATATGCCATGTATGCTATTTTACTTTCATAATTGTTTATGGGACTTAAGGAATTTAATGCATAGAAGGGCCATATTTTGTATATGACATGCCATGAGGCCGTAGGCCATTCTAGCACGTCTAAATCATCATTTTACACATGCGTGCATGTTCATATCTTGGAAAATACATTGATTCCAACTTTTGAACTATTTATGGATGATTTATGAGAATTTAAGCAAAAACTCATGCATTAGGCATCATTCAAAGTTTTCTTTTGACTTAACATGAAATGGTGGTTCATTTGAGGCTCAAAGATGTTTTAAAACTTGTTTGAGTCATTTAGGAAGCATACATAGCCTTAGAACCAAGCCATGCATCTTTCCCATGGATCACAGCAGGTTGCAGCAGCTTTTTCTACTGCTGCTAAGCCCATCAGTCGGTTGATGATTGTCTCGCACCATTCCAGTAGCCATTTTTATGAGAATTAGAGTTTCAGCCGGCTGATGATTGGGGTTCGGCTAGCTGACCATTGAGTTTTAGTTGGCTGATGATGGAGGTTCAGTCGGCTGATCCTCCCTGAAGCATTGTTTACTTTCAGCATCTCTAATAGAATTCTTGGGTTAACTTCAGAGGGTCATATCTTCTTCATTTCTAATCCAAATTAGGTCATTCTTGAGCCTAAACTCAAGATCTTAAAGTTAGATTTCCAATGATACCAATTACACTCAAAAATTCCAACCGTAGTAAGAGTTATACCAGTTTTAGTAAGATAGGGTCATGCTATCTCTTAAACGGAGGATGCCACTTCGTTCTAAATTCATATCTTTTCCGTCCAAACTCCGAATCAGGTGATTCTTGAGTCCATTTCATTTATTTTTTTGTTGTCTTTCCAATGGTGTGGTTGGTAGTACCCACTTCTATATTAGAAAAGATCGTTTTCCCCCTAGGTTCATTTATGTCCGTTTTTAAAACGTCGCTTCCGTAATTGTTTTCTTTAGGTTCGGTGACCTCAATGAGGGTCACATTTGTGTCTTGTAGACATTTAGTATCTCTAGATACCATTGATTTACCTTTTGCACGTGACGGCCCAAGTTTTGTAATCAGTGATGACCAAAAGATGACTAGATAACGGATCCGAAATGAGAAAGCGAAAGGTGAAACAATGCTCTCTAGAGATATAATGCATCTCTAAGACACCAATGTGACCCTCAATGAGGTCATAGAACCCAAAGGAAAACAAATGCGAAAGTGTCGTTTCAAAACGGACAAAAAGGAACCTAGGGGCAAAATGGTCATTTTGCAAAAGTGGATTCAAGTGCTATCGAGCACACCGTTAGGAAGACAATGAAAAATTAAAGATAATGGACTCAAGAATTTCATTATTCGGAGTCCGGACGAAGTAGAAAGGTCAAAAACAAAAATGATGTCGTGGCGGCCCGACGAGGACAGCCCACTACTACTGCAACTGAGAGTAAAAACGGGCATCTAAACGGACTTTTCTGGAAAAACTTGTGATACCCCTCGGATCCGAGACACGGGTTAATCAAGCCCAGGCCCAAACCCGAGGGAATATCAAACAATTAATATTTTATAATGAACACGAAATACAAAATGAATTAAGAAATGAAATTAAAGCTGAAAGGAACTAAAAATAGAATCTGCAAAATATTATAATTATTAAAATCCATCAAACCCAAACTCCATCAGTTTAACAACTCGGGAATCCATCTCTAGTGGACCCCTAATAAAAATCCCAAACTAAATGAAAGTAAAAACTGAAAATAAAATCCAAATCTAATATATGGAAAGAAGTCCTACGTTGTCGGTAGAATGGAAGATCGTCTCTGCTCAGCACGAACAAGCTCTAGATTAGAAATGTCCGATACCTGAAAAATGATGAGTGGGTCAGGCCCACATGCAAGTTCTATACTACTACTACCCAAGCAGAGACCCGATACGCATGTACATCCTAACTAATCCAACAATAGCTAATAGTCCGTAGATAAATATATATATATAATCACACTACAGGACTCTCACTGGACTACAGACCCGTCTCAACCTGACTAGTAGGCACCATGCGAAAACGCACACAAAAGTGGGCATGACTACCTAGTCCTAGCAGGGTACACATCCAACCATCATAGCCAGCTATGCATCCCAATGCATATACGCTCCCTAACCAACGACTCTGAGACTCAGGCTCATATCGTGGCATCATAAAAATATATTTAAATTCCATTCCAAACCAAAGTGTCACTCAATTATTTATTGATCTAACACAGAAGACAGGTAGGACTTAACTTTTGTAGTTAATCCATCCCTTATTCCAGAGTAGGTAGGACTTAGCATTTTTAAGCTAATCCCCCTAGTATGTCACCGTCCCATACCGGTGCATACAAAACATCCATCCAGAATTGATAATATATATATGACAGTATAACATATCAATATCAACATACCCAATCATAAGCATAACAAGAATGTTTAACTAGCATGCTTGTTCAATACATCCAGTACCTGATTCTCTAACAACTTTTAAATGCAGAGAATAAATATAACCATCCTGTAACTCACAATAAGCAAAATAATAACATTAACAGTATCTACATGCTTACTTGTAATTATTCCACAACATCCCACAAGTTGACATAAACAATTGTTTTGGTAACCATCAACTAGTTCCTTATTAAGTATTAACTGAATTTATATTAGTTAATAGGCTTAATCCCATACCCCTATTATATGATTTACATATCAAACTCCTAATTCAATTGCTAAATTAAAATTAAACAACTTGAACCATCCGCACAAGGCAACCATGTAAACTTTCTTAATAGTTTCATAACGTCCCTTCTACTAACCTTCTATGGTATAATATGTATTTTCATGCCTTCTGAAGTTTTAGTAGAATTTAAACATCACTGAGAACCTCTAAATAAACTCTCAGTTGCCCTTGGAAACCCATTAACCCAAGCACAGTAGCTAGCAGTCTCGCAGAAAACCAAAAAAAATGAAAACCCACAAAGGAGCCGGCTCCACCCAAAGTGGAGCCGCCTCCATCTCCAAGTAGAGCCGGCTCTACTACAAAGTAGAGCCTGCTCCACTTTTTAATTGAGCCTGCTCTACTTGAAATATAGCAGGCTCCTTCCCCTGTGCGTCGTTTTTCCAATTCCGACGGTGTCCGGCTGTGTTGATCCTCCAAACCAAATTTCTTGCTGATTAAAATTAAGTCCTTGGGTGTTCAAAAGTTAATTAACTTCCTTGATTAATAATCACATTCAGTGGGAACAAAAATTAAATAAAATAATTTAAAAACGATTAACATGCACCTAAAAGAAAACATGCTGTTCAACTTCTTCTCCAACTCCGGTAACTTTGTTCCTCCAACCCAAGTTTCTTGTTGATTTAAAACTAAGTCCTAGGGTATTCCAGAGTAATTTAAATTCATCATTCATTAATTGAATTCAATTGGAACAAGAGTTACACAAAACAGCTCCTAAGTGGATTAAAACCCATACAAGAACACATACTGTTTCAGGTATCTAGCCCTGCGTCCCAGATTAATTTTAAGATTTCCCATTATGTTTTAGAACTATTAAAATTCTTAATCCATCAATTGACATCATTAAAATCATGAATTAAGTAAAGCAAAACAGTAAAACAACAACACTGTAAAACAAATAATTTAACAGATCATAAACACATGTTTATTAAACAACGCAAGCATGCGAACCAGATTTGTTTTAATCCTTATTTCATCCTGAGATTGTGTTAGGGATGCAAAGAACACAGGTCAAAGAGGTAGAGCTAGTTATAAAACTTGCCTGTGAGACTCGGTTCAGAAATCTCAACGTCTTTCTTCTAAGTTTTCCCGGCGCCCCTTTGGTTTTCCTCCTCTCTATTTCTTCTGTCTCCACAACGTGGTTAGGTTTCTAAACCCTTGACAGCCTTATACAGATATATTTATAGGTTTATAAGTTTACACAAAACCCTAGTTTAATTTAAACCCTACAATAAATCCTTAGTCGGCCCATATGAAACCTAATTAATGCTTAATTATGTCGACTACATACGTGACGTCTAAAAACCAAAACTCTTAATTAATCCTACTAACATAAAACTCTATTTAAAGAAAATCCATTTATACTAAAATAAATCATTTAACAATTAATTCAATTTCAAGAAAAATAATTAATTCTATTTAAAGAAAACAATTACATCCAATAATTTAAAACCCTATTAAATAAACAATTAAATAAAACAATTAAACAAAAACAAGTCATTTAAATAATTCACAATTAAATCAACAAATTCACCACTAAATCAATAAAACACAATTTAAATAATTAAATAAATTCCAAAATTATCCTAATTAAATTAGGGGTATTACATTCTTCCCCCCTAACAACAGGAATTCCGTCCTTGGAATTCGCTCTTACCTTCTTCCTGTAATTCAAGAAACTGCGAGCGAATGACATCCTCCCGTTCCAAAGTAAACTCAGTCTCATTGTGATGACTCCACTAGATACAAACTCAAAGAAATAACCTTATTACGAAGGATTTGATCCCAACGGTCGACAATACGACACGGTGGCTCCAAATAAGTTGCATCCGGCTGCAACTCAAACTCCCCAACATCGATATGCTGATACCGATCATCATCTCGCAGAAATTTTCGCAACATTGAAACATAGAACACATTGTGTATGCGATCCAAATTATCCGACAATGCCAACCTATAAAATACAGCTCCAAGTCGATCCGTAATCATGAATGGACCGACAAATCGTGGAGACAACTTCCCTTTCTTCCCAAAGCGCATTACACCTTCCATAGGAGACACTTTGAGTAGCACCTGATCCCCAACCTGAAACTCCAAAGCATGAGTGCGACGATCCGCATAACTCTTCTGCCTACTTTGAGCAGTACGCATGCGATCCCTAATAAAAGCTATCTTCTCAGAAGTATCCTTGATGAATTCAGGACCTGTAACACCCCCACATTTTCCACGCATAAGTTGATCAGGCTTATACACGAAAAACGAGGGATATCAAAAACAATTGGTAATATACAAGCATGGAATACAAAATGATGGAAATAAAAGAATTTAGACAGGAAAGAAACATTCAATAATACAACATCCATCCATCCTTTATTTAATACAGTACTTCATTACAACTTGGAAATCCTACGTCAGGGATCCCTAAATATAACCCTGAGAGTTCAACGTCAAAAGTAAATAAAAACTGAAACTGAAGTATTACATAAAACTTCTACCCTGCACTGGATCGTAAGAGTAGATGAGTTCGGATGATGGTCCCACACTGCTAACCTCAGCCTTGAAACGGATACTGACCGTATCCTGAAATAACAACAATGGTGGGTCAACCCCACGAGCAAGTCCTCTCTACTATGACCCAAATCAGAGAATCAAATAAATTAATCATTATGAATCGGATGAGTACTATATCTGTATCCATCCTACGGGAACTATCCAATGTATAACATGACCTCAACCAGAATAGACGGTGATCACTTAGACTCACACTAGGTGGTCAAGTGTCGCCTTTCCCTACCCGGGAAATCAGCTATTATACATGGTGCACGGTACTGACAACACAGATTATAACGAACTACACAGTGATAACACCTCGCAAAGTACTGATGAATATACTGAGCATATAAATTAGGCAACACATGCCAACAATATTAAGAAATATACCGAGTATGTCAATTAGGCAACACATGCCAATAATATTAATAAATATACCGAGTATGTCAATTAGGCAACACATGCCAATAATATTAATAAATATACCGAGTATGTCAATTAGGCAACACATGCCAATAATATTAAACCACATACCCCGACAGCCACACATCTGTCTATCGCAACGAATGCATAAGGTATAAATGAGTCTAAACTTATTAGTCAGCTCACATGGTTCTATATGGCAACACATCCATATAATATAAATGCGACATAATAAACAGTCCATTTATTCCCTGAAATGCACATAGCATAATAATCATGGTTTATATACGATTAACAGTATAAATATTCCATAATATATAATGGGTTATTTATATGAAGAAAACCAAGCACTAATTAATTTAACATTAATGGTTATTACAGTTTAATAAAATAATACCATTAATAGTCGTTAAATCAATTACATATGTTTACTAGCGATTCGCACTTTAACTGATACAATTAATATTTAGAAATATTAATCGGACAATTATAATAATTAACGAGAAATAAAATAATAATATAATGTCCCGTTAATTCCAAAAATGCCAACCCGAGGCCCCAAAATGTATAGTGAAGGTCCTGGTAATGACAAAACAGTCCCTAGGGGTATTCTGGACTTTTCCAGCAGCCGCAGAGGCCCTTCACGCGCCCCCACGCGCCTCCCAGAGCTCCCCACACGCGCCGCCAAGCTTTCCCACTCTCCCACGCGCCTCCACGCGCGTCTGGCGTCAGCCACGCGCGCACACGCGCTCCCACGCGCGTCTGGAGAGTCCCACGCGCGCGCACGCGCTCCCACGCGCGCGTTGATGGCTTCCTGCTGACGTGGCGTCCTCCGGTTGGTTGGCTGCATCAACTTTCCTACATGCGCGCCACACCGGATCAATCCACCTACATCTCCTCCATCCAACGTTCACGGATCCGGGTGTACCTCGGTAACATGGACCGCGGTGCACCGGATCAATCGCTGCTATTTAATGGTCCAGATGTGCGCGCATACCCTCCTATGGTGCGCCGCATCACACCGGATCACTCCGGTCGTCTCCCCCATTGCCGACGACCGGAAAACTCGCCGGAAGGTCGCCGGAAATTGCAGAAAATGCCCGGAAAAATCTAGAAAATTCTAGAAAAATCCCTAAAGTCTTATTTAAATATTTTTAGCCATTATTAATTTCATAGGACATTAAATAAATATATACCATCCTATATAATTAAAATTCCATTAATTTAATAAAATAAAATTAATAATTTATTAACCTCCAAACCTTGGCTCTATGCATAAAAATAAGCTAAACAATTAATTTATTAATTCAAAGGGGAAAAGTAGATAATAACTTGCCTTTTTGGATTTAAAATAAATCCGCCGGTCTGCGCGTAGTCGGGTAAAATCGCCTACACCGGTCCAAGCTTCTTTCTCTTTCTCTTTTCCTTTCACTCTTATAAAATAGCTCACTAGAAATTATACTTTGCTTCTAACTCCCTTTATTTTCTTCTAAGGTAAGCTAGTTAATTTATATACAAAATATATAATATAAATATTACAAATATCTTATTTTTTCATCTACTAACCATCCTCCCAACCATAAGGCTTCAATTCCACCCATAACCATTGATGCAATCCTATCCTAATCTCTAATTTCATCATGACATTGGTTTAATACTATTATTATTATTTATAACTATTATTATTATTAATAAACTTTTATAATTATTATTATTATAATATTATTATTATTATTATTATTATTAAACTAATATAATTATTATTATTGTTATTACAAAATAATATATTATATCATCATAATACTTTATAACACAAATATAATACTCTAATTAACTAATATTGCTTAATTAAACATAATCAACAAATAAAATTAATTAAAATAATACATGCACAATTAAATGAATAAATTTACTATTTTAACATACACAATTAATTTACATGCACCATTAAATGAACTTAATATAACAATGTAGCATGCACAATAATAGGTAAAGGAATCCACACATAATTGAATTTAAATAAACTAAACTCTTTAATTAATTACGGGGTATTACAGGACCCAAGAATCTGCTCTCACCAGCCTCTATCCAACAATAGGCGATCAACACGGTCGGCTGTATAACGCCTCAAATGGTGCCATCCCAATAGTCTTTTGAAAACTATTGTTATAAGCAAACTCCACAAACGGTAAATAGTCCTCCCAGTGGCCCTTGAAATCAAGAACACACAAACGGAGCATATCCTCCATGATCTGATTTACCCTCTCAGTTTGTCCATCAGTCTGAGGATGATAAGTAGTACTATGGTGTAATTCTGTTCCCAAAGCCTACTGAAAACTCTTCCAGAATCCAGATACAAAGCTCGAATCCCTGTCCGATATAATAGACAATGGAAGGCCATGTAGCTTCACAATCTCTGAAATGTAAAGCCTTGCCAACTGCTCCGAAGTGTAGTCAGTACGAATAGTCAAAAAGTGAGCTGATTTCGTCTGTCTGTCCACGATAACCCAAATAGAGTTGTGATCCTTGAAAGAGTTTGGCAATCCCTCCACAAAATCCATAGAAATGCTCTCCCATTTCCACTCCGGTATTGGTAGTGGCTGTAGAGCCCCTGGTGGCCTCTGATGATCGATCTTGACTATCTGACAAGTACTACATCGTGAGACAAAAAGAGCAATGTCCCTCTTCATACCGGCCCACCAAAACTGCCGCTTCATATCCTGATACATCTTATCGCTTCCTAGATAAACAGAGAACTCAGAGTGGTGAGTCTCAGTCATCACATCCTTTCTCAAATCATCAGCAAAAAGTACCACTTACCGTCCCTTGTACCTCAAACCTCCGTCAGCCCTAATACAGTAAAATGGAACCTCTCTAGAAGCTATCTCTGCAACCTTGTCAATGCATTACTGATCCGTGAGTTGTGCTTGTAAAACCTTGCGAATGATGGAAGGTGTAACCACCATGCAAGCCATAAAAGCATCCGATAACTCATCCACATTCTTCAAAGCATTTCACTCAGTGGTGAATAAAGTAGAAAGACTACCAACAGATCGGCGACTGAGTGCATCCACCACCACATTCGCTTTCCCTGGATAATACTGTATAGAAAAGTGATAGTCTTTCACAAACTCCAACCACTGGCACTGTCTAATATGCAGCTCCCGCTAAGTGAACAAGTACTACAAACTCTTGCGATCACTAAATAATCTGAAGGACTCACCCAACAGATAATGCCTCCAAATACGTAAGGCAAAGACTACTGCTGCCAATTCCAAATCATGTGTTGGATAATTAAGCTCATGAGGCTTAAGTTTCTAAGATCTATAAGAAATTGGTCGCTCCTCCTGCATCAAAACAAATCCAAGACCCTGCAATGAAGCATCCATGTAGACAAGATACTCTATCCCGCTCTGCGGAGTAGCCAGAACCGGTGCAAAAGTCAGTTTCCTTTTCAGCTCATCACAAGTTCGCTGACAGTGTTCATCCCACACGAACTGTACACCCTTCTTGGTCAGATGAGTGAATGGTCCTGCTATCTTAGAAAACCCCTGGATGAATCTCCTGTAATATCCTGCCAGACCGAGAAAACTCTGAATCTCAGTAGGTGATGTAGGCTGTCCCCACTCAACCACCGCTGAAACCTTGGCTGGATCCACTGCTATCCCCTTTTCTGACACCACGTGACCCAGAAATTTCACCTCCCGCTGCCAAAATTCACACTTCTCGAACTTGGCATATAACTGGTGCTCACGAAGCGTCTGCAAGACTATGCGAAGATGTCTAGCATGATCGTCCTCCGACCGAGAATAGATTAAGATGTCATCAATAAAGACAATAACAAACTGATCCAAATAAGCCCGGAAGACTCTATTCATTAAGTCCATGAATACTGCAGGTGCATTAGTCGTCCCAAACGGCATAACACGAAACTCATAAGAACCATATCTCGTGAGAAATGCTGTCTTAGGAATATCCTGCTCCTTAACCCTCAACTGATGATACCCAGAACGCAGATCAATCTTGGAGAAGTATGTGGGTCCCCTTAACTGATCAAACAAGTCATCAATCCTGGGTAAAGGATACTTGTTACGAATCGTAACCTTGTTCAACTCCCTGTAGTCTATACACAGGCAAAGCGAACCATCCTTCTTCTTCACAAACAGAACCGGTGCTCCCCAAGGTGATGTACTCCTACGAATAATACCCTGGCTGAGTAACTGCTGAATCTGATCCCTCAGCTCTCTCATCTCCACCAGTGCCATCCTATAGGGTGCCCTAGCAAAAGGCTCAGTGCCTGGAGCTAAATCTATCATAAAATCGATCTCGCGACTAGGTGGCAACCCTGGAATCTCCTGAAATACATCCGGAAAATCCAGTACAATTGGTATGTTATCCAAAGATACAGTAATCCCCTCCTCCGTCTCCTACTTTACCCGAAACAAGAAAAATAGGTGCTATTGTCCCCGCTAGAGCATGGCATAGCAACGACGTAAAATATCCTAACTAGGTATGGTGAACACAATAGACCTTTCCAACACAAATAACTTGAGCATGGTAGTGATAACCAATCCATCTCAAGTATCACGTCATGCGTGTGCATGTCTAGGACCAAAAGACTTGTTAGAAATCTGAGTCTACCAATATCTAGTGTCACAGGACCATCCTCCTATGTAAAGTGGTGGTATTGCCAAAAAGGTGTAGAAATACCATGAGGTCTATTGCATACATGTGTCACCAACCTAAATCCCAACGGTTCAAAACACGTAAAATAAACAATTTAACAGATCATAAACACATGTTTATTAAACAACGCAAGCATGCGAACCAGATTTGTTTTAATCCTTATTTCATCCTGAGATTGTGTTAGGGATGCAAAGAACACAGGTCAAGAGGTAGAGCTAGTTATAAAACTTGCCTATGAAACTCGGTTCAGAAATCTCAACGTCTTTCTTCTAAGTTTTCCCAGCGCCCCTTTGGTGTTCCTCCTCTCTGTTTCTTCTGTCTCCACAACGTGGTTAGGGTTCTAAACCCTTGACAGCCTTATACAGATATATTTATAGGTTTATAAGTTTACACAAAACCCTAGTTTAATTTAAACCCTACACTAAATCCTTAGTCGGCCCATATAAAACCTAATTAATGCTTAATTATGTCGGCTACATACGTGACGTCTAAAAACCAAAACCCTTAATTAATCCTACTAACATAAAACTCTATTTAAAGAAAATCCATTTATACTAAAATAAATCATTTAACAATTAATTCAATTTCAAGAAAAATAATTAATTCTATTTAAAGAAAACGATTACATCCAATAATTTAAAACCCTATTAAATAAACAATTAAATAAAACAATCAAACAAAAACAAGTCATTTAAATAATTCACAATTAAATCAACAAATTCACCACTAAATCAATAAAACATAATTTAAATAATTAAATAAATTCCAGAATTATCCTTGTTAAATTAAGGGTATTACAAAACTCAAAGAAGAAACCCCTACTAAAATCAACTTTTCTACCTCACTTGTGGACGGAAACAAAAAAAATGCATTGTAAAATGCCCAGAATGCCCCCAAGAAAATCTGGTCAAGGGGGTAAAAATTTCTCCGAGCTGCTGCCCAAGGAAAGGAAATAGGGCTTCGGGAGGTTTTTAAATTGTCTAAATTGAAAATTCAATCTTAAAATATACCCACAAGACCCCCGGAAGTTTCGGATCTGTCGTCACACTTTCAAAAAAAAGTCGATGAATAGTACCAAGTACATTTGCACTAAAAATCTGCAAAACCTGGCAGCAAGGATTTTCCGGACAAATATGGATTTTTGAGGGCCAAGATGGCATTTACTGGAAAAACACAAAGAAAAAACTCCCCTCAAAATTGAGTTTTCTACGTGACTCATAAAAAAAATGAAAAAAAATGCATTGTGAAATACCCGAAATGCCCCTGGAACAGAATAGGGTAAAACTTCCTAAAAATACTACTTAGAGTTTTTGTTTCATCAAGGATGGTGTTGTTTGCCAAAGTGAGTATGTAAGTGCATGCAATATGATAAAATAGATGTACCAACATGGCCTAAAGCCTCTTTATATTCCATTAACAAGTTTTAGCATACAAAGCCTCCATTTCTCACAAATAAGCTACAATGGCAATACTTGAGTTTTAGAGGAAACATACTTGTAACCTTTCAAGTTAATGGTCCTTGGCCTCATGTCATACATGTAAAATACATTAAAAGGAGTGTACTTATGTACACTTTACATACGTAGAATCAAAGAATACAAGTTTGATACATAAAGCTACCAAATGATCTAAGGCAATGAAATCTTCAAGTCTTGAGTCCTGTACCTGAAATATGCCCCAGTATCGTAGGGGTGAATAACATAAAGCTACTCGTAGGAGATGAGCATGCATCGACCTAGCATTTTACAATTTTATCACCTTAAGGTAAAACATATCAAAAGAGTTCATGCCACCTAACGTCTATGTCAAAATGAGACTCAGGTAGCATCCTAAGCTACCTTAAAACATTTTTAGCATAATCACATTATTCATGCAATTCAAACAACATGGAAGGATGTTATACAAAGCAACAAGATATAGATTCTCAAAGTCTTCAGCTTGAAATCCAAGATACGAAAACAACAAGAGTGGGTCATGCCACCTAACGTCTATGTTCAAAGTAAATCTATAGAATCATTCCTAAACTACATTTGAACATCAAAACACAAATTATGATATCGATGCAATTTAACCAACATTGGAACTTCCAATACAACGCTTAAAGTATGATTTCTCAAAGTTAACATCTTGCAACTTAAAATGGGAAATCAAACAAAGAACAACAAGTTACGATATCATCTAGTTATCAACTTGAAATGAAATACGAAATCAAACAAAGTGGATACTCGGACGTCACGCGGGATCAGACCGACAACATAGTTACTTTAGGGTTACTAGCCCATGGATAACCTCCCTATGTGCGCACTAGACTATATAGAGGGACAATCCCCCGTACTAGAACCAAGTCCTAGCCGTAGCCAAACAACGACATCCCCAAGTTTCCAAAATCAACAAATTATGCAACAACGTATATATATATCAACATGTATATACAAGATATCAACTATTTACCAAGCACAATCCAATTTTGGAAACTTATAAAATACACGCTCAAAGTCTACAACTACTATGGCATGAAAGATGTCAAATACAAAGTGTGCAATTCCTTACACATAACAACAATATATTCAATAAGGAAAAACATATTCTCATGAATATAAAAGTAACAACTATGGTATCCAATGCTCAAAAGTAATTAAGTGAACATACATCAAATCCAAATCCACGATTTAAATATAAAAACAACTTCCAAAATGTAATTAAATCCATGGAGTAATAAAATAGAATTTAATTAAACATAAATAGTTAAATTCTTTAAATCCCAAGTTAATCCCAAATAACCTCAATTTAATATATTTTGAAGGACATGTCATGGTCATCACATATATATCATCAAATGACAAGTTAAGTGACTAAAACACTTAAAACAAAATTAATCAAGTTAATTAATTAATTTCCTCTATATTTTTAAATAATTCCAAATGCCCTCAATTTAATCTACGTTAGAGAACATGCCAAGGCCTATCCAAATATCACATTACATCATGATTTCATGTTTGCTATCACCATGTGAATTAAACTTTCGCAAAAGATAAATATTAAATAAATTTTGTAATTCTTAATCAAATGAGCCAAATTTAATATATGTTAACCAACATATCCAAGCATAATTTCCTAGCATGTTATAATTCAATTCCAAGTTATACATATCCTTGAGCATTAAATCATTTACAAAGAAATTAATTAAAATTAAATTTCAAGATTTATACAAAACATGCATACAAGTTGTATAAGCATATATAATCATCAATACAATACCAATATAATCCTAAGACACCCCCTACCTCAATTTGAGATGAAAATCTCAAAAGCTATCAAAACGAAACTGCTCTGAATCCGACGAAACTCCTAAGTTTTGTCGGGGACAACACGATCTATATGAATCTCCAAGAAGCCCCATGAAAATCCAAACTTGGCCTAAATCCCAAACTCAAAATTTGGTCAGAAATGGTTTCTAATAAGGGGTAATGGTGGAGCACGACGAGGCAAGCAACAAATGCAAAGGCCAAAGGATTTTCACTTACGAAAAATAGGTTAAAGGAGGAGAGAGAAGATGGCAGCTCCATGGGCATCCATGGCTGCCTTTGGTCGTGCAAGGAGAGGAGGAAGAAGAAGAAAATCTAATTTTTCTTCTTTAAGGCACCTATTTATAGTAAATCACAGAAAGTGCCCCGAAAGGGCCCCGCTGGGTCCGAAAAAGTGCATTTTGAGCAAACGTGCTCAAACAATAAAACTCTGTAAACAAAAAAGATTCAAAATGAGAAAATATGAATAACAGAAGAAACAGCGTCGAAAAACGAGTCCCAAGCAGAAAGTTATGCCCCGAACAAGTTCGGCGGCAACTAGGTCCAGAAACTCTGAAACTGGAGAAAAACAACCAGAACGGAATTCTATGAATTTACAAGTCAACAAAAAGTGAAAATAAATCCCGTACAGGGATCCAGGCTCCAGATGAGACATTTTGCAATAACTTTCATTAATTACAAATAGCCCCTACAAAAAAAGTTAACTGCGAAACTGCCCCAGAATGAAATATCTTCCAAAAGATATTTTCTTAAATGCCCCTGAAATAAAATATCTTCAAAATATATTTATGAAAAACACCCCAGGAAATGAAATTAATTCCAAAGATTTATGTATCCATATCCTTATGGGCACCGGGAGCAACCAGAGTACTTTCTTACAAAAGTAAAAATACGTATTTCGTGGAAACCACTCACGATAAGGATACGTGAAGTCAAAAACCAAATCCGAGCACAAGAAGTGAGATTGTGCCAAAAACTGACAAACGGAGATAAGACGAAATAGGGAAAATGACAGAATAGGGAAAAAACGAAATAGCGCATAGTGTCTAAAAACGAAAAATGCGAAAATGACTCGGTCCTCAAAGGAAGTTGTTAATTCACATGAAAGAGTCTCATAAACCAATTCTGAGCACTCGAGATGACACTAAGCGATGAAAAACCATCCACACAAATGAAAAGACAACGGAAAAAATTTATCCGCAAAATTTGAGGAAAAAGGGAAAAGGAAGAAAATGACCGGGTCATTACAACCTTCCCACCTTAAAGGGATTTCATCCCCGAAATCCAGCCCTAACAAAACAAAAGGCAAAACGAGAATAACTACGGAGTACATCTCCGAGTACCCCAAACAACATGCAACGAAAATAACCCCAAGGCTGAAAGACAACGCTCAAGCCAGTGACATTTGCACCCACATGCTTACTACTGGACAACCTCTCAAAAGAAAATGACCGCACGGTCACACGACAAGTCAAAGGTCATTCACAGAACCCAACGCCAGACAAAGGAACGGAAGACAACAACCGTAAGCATTTCTCCTGATGAACCATCATACCGATCCAAAAACAACCCCAAAAGAACTCCAAGATCATCACAGATCAAATCAAAGTACAAAACAAGGACAACGTGGTAGTACGAATAGCGACCAGAACCCGCCCACACTTACTCATCAATAAGGTAGCATGCCAGTATAAGGCACTAATTCATAACCTGCCCCCCCCCCACTAGGTCTACCCATGAAACCTCTCGATACAAATGACATCAATGTCGTGAATCATCATTACCAAAAGCACTATGGGAACCAAACATCTTGTGAGAGTTGGGGTAGCTAATCCCAAAACTCTGACAACAATGTCATAGGCACAGCTAAGCTTAAGGTCCTAAGTCCTCAATACAACAAAACCAACAACTCTAACGCCTCAAAATACTCCTATTAACAACCTCAATCAAGAGTCCAAAGTCTAACAAGCAAAACATCATCTCCGAAATCCCAGATATCATCCTGAAACAGATCAACTACGAAACCACATTGAAATCAAACATCGGATCAAAATCCCTACTACGGATGACCAAATCTTCGAAATACAAGTCCACTAAGTGGTACACACATCAAGTCCTGACAACCAAAGTCATAAAACGAATCTCTCAAAACCGTGCTTGGCATCGCCAAGCTAAATCAAAATCCTTTAATTTTAATTCACAATCAATTACTAGAACTACAATTCCTCAAAATTATGCCTAGCCATAGCTAGGACGAGAAAACTCCATAAACAAGCCAAATCCAATGGCGATCTTCCAAAACTTCTCCTAAGAGTCAACCACATCTAAGTCTCTAAAAACCAAAATAAGTCTCCAAAGGACATTCTCAAAAGAGTAGCGAGTTCACCTCACGAATTTAATAAATCCTCAATCAATTGGACACAAGTCCCCGAAAAATGATCTCACACCAATCAACTCACTCTAAGTATCACAACTTCTTTAACAACCATGGCAAAACTCCCCAAGGAAAGACACGAAGGAAAGGAAACCACCAGTCCTAAGAAGGATAACACCACAACTCCACCTCTGAAATGAATGACAACAAGGTCAAAGACTTCACCCCCTACATGAAAATAAGTCAACCAAAATCCATCAAATCCTCGCTAAAGACTCAAAACGACAACGATGATCCTTACGGACCAACCAACCCCAAAACTGCACACAAGGCAACGAAGAGAAGAGACTCAATCCTTGTGAAGTCCCAACCACGAACCAAGAAAGAAGACGAATCCCATTCTCCCACTTCCCACCTTAAAGAAATGGACAGCTCAAGACCAAACAAATGTGACAACTCTTCTACAAGGAATCTCACAACAAAATCGGACACACTACGTACGACTGAGGGAAACAGAAAGGAGAATCAAACACGGAAGTCATGCATATGACAAGGAATGCAACTACCAAATAAATAAATCTACTCACATAGATAAAACCAAAGGTACATGTGGCACACCTCCATATAAACACAAAAGCATGTCATTAAAGCATAACAACAACATGACATCTCTAAGCATATATGCAGGGCATACTAACGTAACACAACAAGAAGTCAAATGTGGATAGACCTCCACCTACTCATGCATCGCAATAACATAAATCATACTACTAACATGGTAGTAAACGAAATTACAGAAGATAAAATGATGCAACAATGAACCCTATGGACATCGTGTCCTAGAGTATCTAGATAAAAAAAAGGACCAATCCTAGCCATAATCTGACTCCAAAACCAATGTGACAACAACCTGTCTCAAAACAAACATGAGCCCTTACCACGATGGTAAGACAATAACAATCCATTTCCAGTCTAAAGGTGACACTACAAGTGACACTAACAGTGCAATGCTCTCACTAACCTTAAACATCAATCAATCAACTTGATCCCAAAAGCATTATCATGCAAGGAGAACTTAAATGAAATGGCCACTCTAGCCATACAATCGAACAATCAAAACAATTTCCAAAATTATCCTCAAAATGACTATCAATCACTGACCAAAAGGACTACACCTGTCGGAACAAAACCCAACGCTGATTCCATCCGAACTGCACTCGTAGCTTGCCAGTACGATAGCATGACAGTGCCATGCACCCGCCCATAACGTACCCACCCACAAAAATTGCAATCTCAGAGGAACCTTCCAAAACAACCAAGGATCCCAAAAGGTTCAAAACCAAACCATGGCCTAAAATCAACAAATCCAGTACTACGGTTGTGCCTAATGGCTCACCCCACGAGAGCCTAAACAAAAGGTGTCTCTCCACCACCTCAAAACCAACTCCAGGTCAACAACAACCTAAACTACAATACAACCGTGACTACAATCACCATCAACCTCAACTCGTGCCTTAATGACCAATCCCGTGTCATGCCAAATATGCAACACATTTATGTATATGCGAATCTAATCTAACATACATCATATGTCATGCTCTTTATATTAGAATCAAAACAAGTTAAACAGATAGCATACCACGTATAGCACATAAGCACCTAAACATGTTATCAAACCAAAACATGTTATCATGAAGCATATAAGCATGTAAAATAAAGCAACAGAAATGTGATATGCGCCCAAAACCCGTCGTCCTAAGGTATTCAAACCTAGGAGTTCTGATACCACTTGTGACGGCCCAAGTTTTGTAAACCTGGTGCGTCAGTGATGACCAAAAGATGACCCGATAATGGATCCGAAATGAGAAAGCAAAAGGTGAAACAACGGTCTTTAGAGATACAATGCGTCTCTAAGACACCAATGTGACCCTCAATGAGGTCATGGAACCCAAAGGAAAATAAATGCGGAAGTGTCGTTTCAAAACGGACAAAAAGGAACCTAGGGGCAAAATGGTCATTTTGTAAAAGTGGATTCAAGTGCTATCGAGCACACCGTTGGGAAGACAATGAAAAATTAAACATAATGGACTCAAGAATTTCATTATTCAGAGTCCAGACGAAGGAGAAAGGTTAAAAACAAAAATGATGTCGTGGCGGCCCGACGAGGACAGCCCACTACTGCTGCAACTGAGAGTAAAAACGGGCATCTAAACGGACTTTTCTGGAAAAACTCAAAGAAGAAACCCCCACTAAAATCAAGTTTTCTACCCTAATTGTGGACGGAAACAAAAAAAAAATGCATTGTAAAATGCCCAGAATGCCCCCAAGAAAATCAGGTCAAGGGGGTAAAAATTTCTCCGAGCTGCTACCCAAGGAAAGGAAATAGGGCTTCGCGAGGTTTTTAAATTGCCTAAATTGAAAATGCAATCTTAAAATACACCCACGAGACCTCTGGAAGTTTCAGATCGGTCATCACACTTTTCAAAAAAACGTCGATGAATAGTACCAAGTACATTTGCATTAAAAATCTGCAAAACCTGGCAGCAAGGATTTTTCGGACAAATATGGATTTTTGAGGGCCAAGATGGCATTTTCTGGAAAAACACAAAGAAGAAACCCCCCTCAAAATTGAGTTTTCTATGTGACACATGTGGAAAAATGAAAAAAATGCATTGTGAAATACCCAAAATGCCCCTGGAACAGAATAGGGTAAAACTTCCTAAAAATGCTACTTGGAGTTTTTGTTTCATCAAGGATGGTGTTGTTTGCCAAAGTGAGTATGCAAGTGCATGCAATATGATAAAATAGATGTACCAACATGGCCTAAAGCTTCTTTACATTCCATTAACAAGTTTTAGCATACAAAGCCTCCATTTCTCATAAATAAGCTACAATGGCAATACTTGAGTTTTAGAGTAAACATACTTGTAACCTTTCAAGTTAATGGTCCTTGGCCTCATGTCATACATGTAAAATGTATTAAAAGGAGTGTACTTATGTACACTTTACATACATAGAATCAAAGAATACAAGTTTGATACATAAAGCTACCAAACAATCCAAGGCAATGAAATCTTCAAGTCTTGAGTCAGGTACCTGAAATATGCCCCAGTATCGTAGGGGTGAGTAACATAAAGCTACTCGTAGGAGATGAGCATGCATCGACCTAGCATTTTACAATTTTGTCACCTTAAGGTGAAACATATCAAAGGGGTTCATGCCACCTAACATCTATATCAAAATAAGACACAGGAAACATCCTAAGCTACCTTAAAACATTTTTAGCATAATCACATTGTTCATTCAATTCAAACAACATGAAAACATGTTATACAAAGCAATAAGATATAGATTCTCAAAGTCTTCAACTTGAAATCCAAGATACGAAAACAACAAGAGTGGGTCATGCCACCTAACGTCTATGTTCAAAGTAAATCTATAGAATCATTCCTAAACTACATTTGAATATCAAAACACAAATTATGATATTGATGCAATTTAACCAACATTGGAACTTCCAATACAACGCTTAAAGCATGATTTCTCAAAGTTAACATCTTGCAACTTAAAATGGGAAATCAAACAAAGAACAACAAGTTATGATATCATCTAGTTATCAACTTGAAATGAAATACGAAATCAAACAAAGTGGATCCTCGGACGTCACGCCAGATCAGACCGACAACATAGTTACTTTAGGGTTACTAGCCCATGGGTAACCTCCCTATGTGCACACTAGACTATATAGAGGGACAATCCCCCATACTAGAACCAAGTCCTAGTCGTAGCCAAACAACGACATCCCCAAGTTTCCAAAATTAACAAATTGTGCAACAACGTATATATATATATCAACATGTATATACAAGATATCAACTATTTACCAAGCACAATCCAATTTTGGAAACTTATACAATACATGCTCAAAGTTTACAACTATTATGGCATGAAAGATGTCAAATACAAAGTGTGCAATTCCTTACACATAGCAACAATATATTCAATAAGGAAAAACATATTCTCATGAATATAAAAGTAACAACTATGTTATCCAATGCTCAAAAGTAATCAAGTGAACATACACCAAATCCAAATCCACGATTTAAATATAAAAACAACTTCCAAAATGCAATTAAATCCATGGAGTAATAAAATAGAATTTAATTAAACATAAATAGTTAAATTCTCTAAATCCCAAGTTAATCCCAAATAACCTCAATTTAATATATTTTGAAGGACATGTCATGGTCATCACATATATATCATCAAATGACAAGTTATGTGACTAAAACACTTAAAACAAAATTAATCAAGCTAATTAATTAATTTCCTCTAGATTTTTAAACAATTCCAAATGCCCTCAATTTAATCTATGTTAGAGAATATACCAAGGCCTATCCAAATATCACATTACATCATGATTTCATGTTTGCTATCACCATGTGAATTAAACTTTCACAAAAGATAAATATTAAATAAATTTTGTAATTCTTAATCAAATGAGCCAAATTTAATATATGCTAACCAATATATCCAAGCATAATTTCCTAACATGTTATAATTCAATTCCAAGTCATACATATCCTTTAGCATTAAATCCTTTAAAAAGAAATTAATTAAAATTAGATTTCAAAATTTATACAAAACATGCATACAAGTTGTATAAGCATATATAATCATCAATACAACACCAATATAATCCTAAGACACCCCCTACCTCAATTTGAGATGAAAATCTCAAAAGCCATCAAAACGAAACGGCTCCGAATCCGACGAAACTCATAGGTTTTGTCGGGGACAACACGATCTATATGAATCTCCAAGAATCCCCATGAAAATCCAAACTTGGCCTAAATCCCAAACTCAAAATTTGGTCAGAAATGGTTTCTAATAAGGGGTAATGGTAGAGCACGACGAGGCGAGCAACAAATGCAAAGGCCGAAAGATTTTCACTTACGAAAAGTAGGTTAAAGGAGGAGAGAGAAGATGACAGCTCCATGGGCATCCATGGCTGCCTTTGGTCGTGCAAAGAGAGGAGGAAGAAGAAGAAAATCTAATTTTTCTTCTTTAAGGCACCTATTTATAGTAAATCACAAAAAGTGCCCCGAAAGGGCCCCGCCGGGTCCGGAAAAGTGGATTTTGAGTAAACGCGCTCAAACTGTAAAACTCCATGAATGAAAAAGATTCAAAATGAGAAAATATGAACAACGGAAGAAACAGCGTCAAAAACTGAGTCTCGAGCAGAAAGTTATGCCCCAAACAAGTTTGGCGGCAACCGGGTTCAGAAACTCTGAAACTGGAGAAAAACGACCAGAACGGAATTCTATGAATTTACTAGTCAACAAAAGTGAAAATGAATCCCGTACGAGGATCCAGGCTCCAGATGAGACATTTTGCAATAACTTTCGTTAATTGCACAATGGCCCCTACAAAAAAGGTTAACTGCGAAACTGCCCCAGAATGAAAATATCTTCCAATTTTCTTAGATGCCCCTGAAATAAAATATCTTCAAAAGATATTTATGAAAAACACCCCAAGAAATGAAATTAATTCTAAAGATTTATGCATCCATGCCCCTATGAGCACCGGGAGCAACCAGAGTACTTTATTGCAAAAGTAAAGATACGTATTTCGTGGAAACCACTCACGATAAGGATACGTGAAGTCAAAAACCAACTCCGAGCACAAGAAGTGAGGTTGTGCCAAAAACTGACAAACAAAGATAAGACGAAATAGGAAAAATGACAGAATAGAGAAAAGATGAAATAGCGCATATTGTCCAAAAACGAAAAATGGGAAAATGACTCGGTCCTCAAAGGAAGTTGTCAATTCACATGAAAGAGTCTCAGAAACCAATTTTGAGCACTAGAGATGACACTAAGCGACGAAAAACCATCCACATAAAAGAAAAGACAACGGAAAAAATTTATCCGCAAAATTTGAGGAAAACGGGAAAAGGAAGAAAATGACCGGGTCATTACATTGCATCTATAGTCTGATTCATCATTTGATTTACATTCAGGTCACCATTAATGCACTGGGTTGAATAAAATTCGTGTCGTTACATGTTATATCAGAGCTCCTGGGTTCGAAAACCTTAGGACGACGGGTTTCGGGTGGATATCATGCTTTTGTTAATCTACCTTGATGTATTCATATGCTTTTGATAACATGTTTACATGCCTTTTTATAACATGCTCATTATAATGACATGTCTCCTATGCTTATATGTTTATGTGTTTAAAAAGCATCCTTGTTTGACATGTATGCTTATTTGCTTAAGTACTTAGCCCATTAAATAGCGTTCTTTGACTGCTTTAGCATTGACAGTATGTTGCAGAAGGTAGGGCTAAGCCCGAGGGAGATTCTGCAAATGAGTAGTTTGTCGTTTATGTGTTTTTGATTCTTTTTATTTTAGAGGTGTAACGTATATCCTGCTTCCCTTGTAAAATTTTTCCTTATATATGGAAGTTTCCTTTGCACTTCTTGAGATTGCTTATGCTTGAGCTCCTGTTATAATCGGCTTATGTAGCTGTTCGACTTTTTTAGACTTGATCAATTTTTTTATCAAATCTGATTGGGCATTCGGCTTTTAGGGCTTTTACCTATTTTTACGATCGGCTTTTGTGGCCATTCAGCTTTTTTAGACTTGATTAATTTTTTGATCGAATTTGATTGGGCGTTCAGCTCTTGGGGATTTTGCCTATTTTTACAATCGGCTCTTGTGGCCGTTCAGCTTTTTTGGACTTCATCAATTTTTTGATCGATTCTGTTTGGGTGTTCGGTTCTTTGGGGCCTTCGCTTATTTTTACAATCGGCCTTTATGGTGTTCGGCTTTTTTAGACTTGATCAATTTTTTGATCGAATCTGATTGAACGTTTGGCTCTTGGGGCCTTCACCTATTTTTTCGATTGGCTTTTGTGGCTGTTCGACTTTTTTGGACTTGATCAATTTTTTGATCGAATCTGATTGGGCAATCAGCTTTTGGGGCCTTCACCTATTTTTACGATCGGCTCTTATGGCCGTTCGGGTTTTTTGGACTTGATTAAATTTCTGATCAAATCTGATTAAGCGTTCGGCTCTTGAGGCCTTTGCCTGTTTTTGTGATCGGCTCTTGTGGCCATTCAGCCTTTTTGGATTTGATCAACTTTCTGATCAAATCTGATTGAGCGTTCGGCTCTTGAGACATTCGCCTATTTTTGCGATCAGCTTTTGTGACCATTCAATTTTTTTTTGGCCTTATGAAGGTCCAAACATAATAGGAGTGTCTCGATGCGGGGACGATCCCTTTTTATCGGGCATATGTGGTCAAAATGGGTCTCTCCCTTGATAATGAGTTGAAGTCGGCCTCCATTATTAAGGGGGTTAACCCGTTGATACTGAAGTCCAGTGGTTTTGTTTTAACTATAGAGGAAATAATTCATTTTTAGTTAATGTGGGACATTGATCAATTTGAAAGGAAATTATGCGTTTGAAATGATTTGACTCCAAAAGAAAACGGGGAAGGTTCTAAATTATGGATCCATGATAATAGGCTCCGATTGTCAACAGATCACATAATTCAGGGTCCTCACCCACTGATTATATACCAACTGGGTTGTACTTTAATAATAAAAGTAATTTTCCCTTTTTAGTTAATGTGGGACCCTGGTTTTAAAATGGAAACATTCTTTATTGAAAAAGGTGTGGGGCGTGTGTGGAGACCTCTGACAATGGGGCATTTTGATAATAGATTTATCGTCAATGGGTTCCCATTATCAAAGGGTCCCACTCACTGATTTGTAAGTAAATCAAACAAGTTTATAAGAGTAGCATAGAAGTACATTTTCTAAACGATGTGGGACATTGTTATTTTGTGGATAGAGTAGTTTTGTCTTTCTATAACAAGATAATAGGTGTGAAGTGGAGACTCCTGATAGTGGGTCCCATCGTGGTTTACCAACTATCTGGGGTCCACTCCACTGTTTACATTTTGTATTATTTTTTCCTAAATAACGATTAAGAGTCTTGTTTTTATTCGATGTGGGACTTTCAAAAAAGACAAGAGATAACTTTATTTATTCGCAAAAATAAAGTACTGGAAAACATTGTACGATTACATTTTGAAAATAACTTTTCAAATTCATTGCATTCCTTGGTTTGGCCATTTTAGTGCCATCTAGGTATTGGAGCATGTAAGCTCTTTTTTCAATCACATCTGACCAATTGGGTTCCGATTTGCTGACATACTTTTCTGATTTTAAAAGCACCAGGTCTCTTGGATTGAAGCCTCTGTATCTGACTCTTTTATTGTAACTGTTTTCTAGCTTTTGCTGATGTACAGCTAGCCGAATATCCGCTGCTTCTCTTTTTTCCTCCAAGAGATCTAGATTGTGCTTTAGAAGTTAATTATTTAACCTCTATGCCTATAATACATTTGGCAATTCATCCAACCATTTTCCTTTTTTGTCTTTGAGCTTTTTTTTGATTTAGGAGAAGATTATTCTGTTGATTATTTCTGCCTGCCCATTGCCTTATGGGTGGTACGTGGCTGACATTTTTTTGTTGATCCCGTATTTATGGAAGAAACGCTGAGTGTATTGATTGCTTAGATTTAAACAATTATCCATAATGATGGATTTTGGTATTTCGAATCTGCATATTGGATTCCTTCAGATGAATTTTCTCACCTAAACGTTACTTACACTTGCGTATGCTTCCGCCTTTACCCATTTAGTGAAATAGTCAGTGGCTAACAGGAGGTTGATAAACAAAGGGGGCATACCTTTGGTATTTTTCGCATCTTCTGGAATATTCTTCGTCTTCCCTTGCCATGTAGGGCTAGAAGTAGCCTTGAGTCAAGCTTTGTGAGCTAGTGATCTGCCTCCAGAGTGATTTTCGCATTCTCCTTCATGAAGTTGCTTTAAAACTTCTCTGGATTCCGTGGGAGTCAAGTATTTGAGTTAGGGCCCTGAGTGTGATCACCTGAAGAGCTGTCCCCTTATAACTGAGTATTTGCTAGCTTTTATTCTTAGCTCTTGAGCTACTTCTTTAGAATTAGGGAGTTCCTCTCTTTCAATGTATGCTAGAATAGGATCTATCTAGCTCGGCTCCCATGGAATGACTAGCATTTGTACCCCTCTTGCGATACTTGGTGTATCTAAAATATCGATGGGGATGACCCTAATCAATGACTCGTCCGCTGAAGATGCCGCGTAGGCCAGGTGGTCGGTGATCGGTAATTGGGTTTTCTTCTCTCAGAATTTGCCGAAATTCAATTGTGTCAAAATATTTTGCTAGTTTCTCAACTTCTTCTCTGTATGCGTTTATTCTTTCTTCTCCAGGGGTATACTCTCCCGTCACCTATCTGATGATGAGCTATGAGTCACTGTGAGCTCGGAATACTTTACTTAAAGCTCCTTGGCCAGCCTGAGCCCTGCCAATAGCGCCTCGTATTCTGCTTCATTGTTCGTGGCTGGGAATTTTAGTCTAATTGATTGTTGGAGTTTGGTTCCCTCGGGGGTTCTTATCTCCAACCCTGCCCAGTTCCATTCTGGCTCAAGGAGCCATCTACATATAACTCCCAGTATGGGTTTTCTGTGATTTGCTATTCCTCTCCTATATCAGTATCCAAGAGAAAATCTGCAACCACTTGTCCCTTTTTTGTAGTGCGTGGTTCATCGAATGTCAAAGAAGCTGAACTCAATTACCTATTTGGTAATTCGGCTTGAAATGTCTGTCTTACTAAGCATTGCTCTGATCGGATGTGTCGTGGGGTCTATTTTTCGATGAGCCTCAAAGTAATGCCGAGGCTTTCTTTTTGCCTGGACCAAAGCGAGGATGACTTTTTCTGCCATCAAGTACCTACTTTCTGCATCAGTTATGGTCTTACTAGAATAGAAGACTTGGTGCTACTTCTTACCCACTTCTTTTACCAGGCCCGAACTAGTCGCTAATTGGGATACTGCCAGATAGAGGTACAACATTTCTTCAAGTTCAGGGGCAGATAAAATTGGGGGGTTTGTCATGTACTCCTTAAGTTTTTTAAGAGCTTCTCGTAGCTCTACCCCCAAATGTCTCCTTTTCTTGCCTTGATTGCATCAAAGAAAGGCTTGCATTTGTCTGACAGCCTGGATATGAAACGGCTAAGAGCCGCTATTCTCCCGGTGAGGATTTGGACTTCCTTCACAGTTTGGGGTTCTTTGTTATGTAGCAATTTCGTCAACTGGATAGGGTTTGCCTCTATTTCTCTCTTATTTACCAAATGACCGAGGAATTGACCTGAGGATTGGTGTGGGCACTTGTCGTTGATCCATAACCAAAGCTCAAAAATGGTGTGACGTGAAATGTGGCAAAGTTTAAATTTATAGAATGCCACTACCACTACTAACTACTAACGTAGCAAGAGTGAGCAGGGATCGTTCGAAGGGAAAGGAAGGGTATTTTGGAATCAATATTGGATTAGTAGGTTGAATGATCAAAAGAGGGGTTTGGTTTGATTAATTAAACTAATGGTTCAATCAAAGCAATGTAATTAAGTGACAATCTAGAAATTAGAGAAAGTAATTTGAGAGAAAGGTATTGGGGCTTAGAGTTCACCACTAAGCTTCACTTCACCAAATACTAGCAATTGTAAATTAATGGGGAAATTCATGTTGTAAAATATGTGTGTATGTCACCAATTGAAAACTAAGCGTGG
Organism: Cornus florida; assembly: GCF_030987335.1. NCBI lineage: Eukaryota > Viridiplantae > Streptophyta > Magnoliopsida > Cornales > Cornaceae > Cornus > Cornus florida. The sequence continues at coordinate 14,120,403 of NW_026775581.1, read as the reverse complement.
ATGGCAAATAAGTATAGATTGTCTAATCAATCTAATGAATAACACAACCTATCAAATGAAACCATTAACCATTCAATTAAACCACAATTAGTGCACATACAAAAATCTAGAGAAATGTACTTCTTGCATTCATAAGTATGGAACATCAAACAACAAGAATGGATTGTCCACCTATCTAAAAAATTAAAGCAATTACACTATAACTAAGCTAATGACATGAAAATTAAGCTAATTAAACTAAGGATGTGGCACAATCCATCAAGAAATGAGTATGAACCATCAAATAAACCATAAGAGTAATCAATTAAGCACCATGCCTTGACCATCACTAGATTTGTAACATTAATACACATAGACATGCATTAATTTCATTAAATCTAGAGAAAAACACAGGAAAATTCATTCTAGCATACATAGACATATGGATAGAATTAAATGATCAATTGAAAGCATTAATCCATACAAATTATGTAAAAATCGCAATATCTATATTTATTCATGGTCAAAACATCAATTACAACTAAAATCTCCAAAAATATACAAAAGTTAGGTTTAGGAAACAAGCCTAGCGGCTATCTCTAGCCCCAAGAGAAGGATTTAGCCACTCACTGAAGTGGCCATAGAACCCACAAGGGTTAACTTGGAGATTGGCATCATCTTCTTCATTCTTGGTTTCTTCACAAAATGTGACGGCCCAAGTTTTGTAATTCGGTGCATTAGTGATAACCCAAAAGTTAACCTGGTAACGAATCCGAATGCGGAAGCGAAAGATAAACCAAAGTCTTTAGAGATATAGGTCATCCCCAAGACACCAATGTGACCTTCCATGAAGTCACGAAAATCTAAGAAATAACCGGAAGCGAAACCTAGAATGTTAGGGTCAAATGGTACCCTATGGCACCAATGATAACCAAAGGAACAAGATCTAGTTCAAGCTAGACCACGTACGCCATTAAATGGCTTAAACAAGATAAACAAGGTTTTGTGGAAACAAACAAACGGAGTTAACCTGTCTAGGCAACAAAACGAACAAAACCCACAAGGAAGCATCATTTCGGTCTGTCTATCGAAGTGAGCCAAGAAAAGAAAGGAAAATAGCCTTCATTTCGGTCGACCGATTTGTGGCTCGGAACTGAAATTGGCTACTGGAACTGCGTTTTTACTGTACGAATAAAACGAAAAAGCCATCGGTCGGTCAAAATGGCCTTTCGGTTGGTCGAAATGGCTTGAGAAAGTGCATATGAACCTGCTATGCGCTAAAAATGAAGAGAAGTTCCTAAGTCTCATTTGGATCTTTCATGGTATGATCAAATTGTATTATATGCTAATGTGTGATGATGTGAACATACACGCAAGTGTAATATAACATTTTAAACATGTTACAATGGCCTATGGCCTTATTACAATTCATTTACAACATTTTACATGTCAAACCTCCAAGTTAGAAAAATTACATTTCATAGGCAAAACTCAAACATGCTAACACTTGCATGTAAACTACAATGCATTTAAAGAAACCTCAAATCAACAAATCACCCAAGGCAAGTGCAAATCTCCAGATCTTAAATCCTTTACCTGAAAATAACCCTGGTAACTTTGGGGTGAGTAACATAAAATTACTCGTAGGAGATGAGCATGCAAAGACCTAACGTTTTACAGGATTATCACATCAATGTGAAACAATTCAAAAGGTTATGCCACCTAACGTCTATGTGAAAAGTGAGACTCAGGAAGCATCCTAAGATACTTTAGATCATTTCTAGCATAAATCACATTATTCATGCAATTTAAATAACATAGAAGCATGTTATACAAAGCAACGAGATATAAATTCTCATAGTTATCAACTTGAAATCTAAAATGCGAAAACTACTAAAGTGGGTCATGCCACCTAACATTTATATTCTAAATGAATCTATAGGATCATTTCTAAGTTACATTTGAACATTAAAAGCAGAAATGTACTTCACAACATTAATAACATGCGATGATTCCTTACAAATCATAATGCATAAATGTACTTAACAACATTAAAAGTATGCGATGATTCCTTACAAATCACAATACATAAATGTACTTAACAACATTAAATCGCTAATAACCAAAACCACAAGTCACAATTAAACATTGGTTGTCAACTTGTAATTGAATGCGAAATCAAATAGTGGGAGACTTGGATATCAAATCTTGGATAAAGCCAAGAACTACGGTTATTCCGGGGATTAACCCACTGGGAATACCACCCTAGTGTATACTATAAAATAGGGAGAACTCATACCTCCCGTACTAGAGCCAAACTCTAGGTATATCTCTATAACAATGTCACAAGTGACTCAAAAATAAATAAGTTAACAACTTATATACGAAATATATAAAGCATGAAACTACATTCCATGCACAAGTAGGCTGAAACCACACAATACATGCTCTAAATCCAACACTACTATAGGATGACAAATGTTGAATCTTCAGAGTGCGATTCGTTACATGCTATAATAACATAACATGTCGAATCTTCAGTGTGCGATTCGTTACACGCTATAACAATATCATTTAATATTGAAAACTTAAACTGAAAAATCTAAATACAAGTCTAGAATCATGATTTAAACATATAACCAATGTCAAACACATGATTGAATCTGTAATGTAATAGAAACAAAAATTAATTAAATAAACTAATTAATTTCTCTAAGTTTTAAATCTCAACCAAATGATCCCTAATTAATACATGTTAAACAACATAACTCGATCATTACATAAATCAATTCAAAAACTTAATTAGGCCACTTGAACAATAAAATGGAATTTAATTAAATCATGATAATCAAATCCTTAATTTCTAGAACAACATCAGATGGTTCCAAATTAACATATGCCAGTATACAAGTCCTAGTCATCACCAATATCAATTTAAAAACTTAATTAAACTAATGGAACCTTTAAATAGATTTTAATTAATCTTTTTAATTAAAATCTCTACATTTTCATACTCATCCAAATGCTCTCAAATTAAAGTATATTAAAGAACATGCCAAGACTTAATTTAAAAGTATATCACAAGTTAATTTCTTGTAAGGTACATCCATGAGAATTAAACTTTCAGAAAAGATAATTATTAAATAAAAAGTGCAATTCTTATTCAAATAATTCTAATTTAATATATGTTAACAAACATATCAAAGCATAATTTATCATCATGCCACAATTCAATTCTAAGCTATATACATCCTCGTGAATTAAATCTTATACAAAAAAATAAATATTACTAATTTTCTAGATTTGATACAAGGCATGCAAACAAGTTATATAATCATGGAAAACACTCAATACAATACATACATAATCCTAAAACACCCCTACCTAAATTTGAGATGAAAATCTCAAAATCCACCAAAATGAAACCACTCCGAATTCGACGAAACTTCGGGGTTTTGTCGAGGACAAGACGATGAACATAAACCCCAGGGAAGCCCCATCAAGATCACAACTTGACTTCAAATCCGAACTCAAAAAATGGCCAAAACAAGATTCCAATCAGTGGAATCGAAGGCCTCGCCAAGGCAAACATAAAACACTAAGGCACTATGGCATTTCACTGAAGAGAAGAAGATCAAAAGAGGAAAGAAAATGTGGCAGCTCTTTGCTGCTATAGAATCCGGCCAAGAGAGGGCAGAGAGTGTGTGAAATCTAATTTTTCAATTTAAGACCCCCTATTTATAGAAAAACTCAAAAAGTGCCCCAAACGGGCCCTGCCGGGTCCAGAAAAGTATGGGCAACACATTTGCAGACCGGGTTGACATTGATCCCTGATATTGGTTTATTAATTATGTGTTGCACCTCAATGCCTTTCCATCAGGCCATGGTACTCAACGGAGAGAGGGTATTTTTCAGGCTCTATACTGATTGAGCCAGGGTTATTGGATTTCTATTCCTGCACTTATCTGGGAGCTCATTGATAAGTTCTGGAAGAATCTGATTCATACACACAATTCTAGAGTTGGGGCTTGGCCTTTACCTTATGGCCACCGAATTACTCAGCTGCTACTTAACTAGGGTTATTAGTTTGACCTAGATGAGATCCTAGAGGAGGATATACAGAGGGCTATGAGAGCCTATGATCAGACCAAATGGACGAAGACCTAAAATTCTTGCCAAAAGAATAGAAAGAATAGGGATTTGAAAAGAAAGTATGAGCAGGAGAGAGCAGTAGAGGATGCAGCTGTAGAGGAGGATACCAATAGATCTCCTCCTAGATAGAGGTGTCACACTACCACTTCAGCTTCTACCTCACAGCCAGATGTACTTACTACATCTCAGCAGGATGACCCCTCTCATGTCCCTCTCACAGAGCCTATAGCACAGACCGACACTCGATCCTGTTATGCTAGTACTAATTCTAGTTATAGATCTCATGTCACTCAATTACACACAGACTTCATTTCCTTCAGAGCTGATATGACCGGGTGGCACGAGCATATCACGAGGTGGCATGATGATTTAGTGAGGAGACATGATGACTTAGTGAGGCAGCACGATGACTTGAGAGCAGATGTAGCCGAGGTGAGGCATAAGCTTAGAGCATTACGGACTGGCCTTACAGCTTTTCTCACTCGACATAGCCATGATATGTCTGACATGCTGCAGTATATTGCTGATATGATGACTCCAAATCCTATTCCCTAATTCCAACATTCTCTCTCTACTACTCATTATCTGTTCTGATACACTGCTATTGCAGAGATATTTTTGCACTGGTTTTGGATACTTTGGATATTATTTTTGCACTGCACTTGCTATACATTAATCTTTGGGTATATGGTTTAGAATTCACTTGCTATATATGGATTTTTGGGATTTTGTTATCAGTTTTGGATATTTTGAGCTTTACATTGGTAGATGCAATGATTTTTACCTAGTTCTCAGTTTCACCTCTCATTTATATCATTGATGCATATGCTTTGACAATTGCTAGTATGACCATTTTCAGATAGGTTTTTTGAATCTAAGTTTGGGGGTACGCCTTCCAACATTAAGCTTCCGTTGCTGGGTCCCTTTTACTACACCCATTTGGTATACTTTTTCCATTATCTATTGCTTCTTTGCACAATGAGGACAATGCACAGATTAAGTTTGGGGGTGTGTTAGCATATTTTACATGTTGTACTTAGTTTCTATGCATGTGGTATGATTTGAGAGTCTTGAGTCATGATTTTGATCTTTTGAGGACCATGATACTTAGAATTTAAAAATTGCTTGACTTGAGAGTCCAATACTCCTTGCATGCTTTGTGGATGCCATTTAGGACTAATTTTTTGAAAGATTGATATCTTGCTTGTATTTGTGGTTCACATCATCCTGATTTTGTGATTGTTTTAAGATTCACTCTAGGATTCTACACTAGCATAGGCACACACTAACATTCATTTGTGGGGTACATGCGTTGTTCACTATTAATTTGATTATATCCCAACTAAGCTAGTAGTGCATTGAAAACTTTCATTCTTGACAAAGGTGGATAACAAACCCTTTTCACTAAGTAGCCGGGATTCTAGCCTCATTAAGCACTGCATTTCTCACGCCAAAAGGTGGAGGGCCCAAACTCTAGATAATTAAAAAACCAAAAAAAAAAAATAGTTGCAAAAGCAAATAAAAAAAGTGAGGATCAAATACGCAAAACAATATGCATATACAAATCTAACCTAGCATACATCATATGTCATGCTTCTTATACTAGAATAAAATCATGCTTTAACTAAACGATATACTACATATACCACCTAGGCACATAAACATGTTATCAAACCAAAATATGTTATCATAAAGCATATAAACAAATAGAGCATGGCAACACAAGCATGATATGCACCCAAAACCCGTCGTCCAAGGTATTCAAACCTAGGAGCTTTGATACCACTTGTGACGGCCCAAGTTTTGTAAACCTGGTGCGTTAGTGATGACCAAAAGATGACCCGATAATGGATCCGAAATGCAGAAGCGAAAGGTGAAACAACGGTCTCTAGAGATACAATGCGTCTCTAAGACACCAATGTGACCCTTAATGAGGTCACGGAACCCAAAAGAAACAAATGCAGAAGTGTCATTTCAAAAACGGACAAAAAGAACCTAGGGGCAAAATGGTCATTTTGCAAAAAGTGGATTCATGTGCTATCGAGCACACCGCTGGAAAGACAATGACAAATTAGTCAAGTTCAAAAAAAAGTTTACTCAATTTGGAGTCTGGACAGGGGAGAAAGGTCAAAAACAAAAATGATGTCGTGGCGGCCCGACAAGGACAACCCACCACTACTGCAACTGAGAGTAAAAACGGGCATCTAAACGGACTTTTTTGGAAAAACTCAAAGAAGAAACCCCCCCTAAAATCAAGTTTCCTATCCTGCATGGGGACGGAAACAAAAAAAATGCATTGTAAAATGCCCAGAATGCCCCCAAAAAAATCAGGTCAAGAGGAAAAAAACTAATCCGAGCTAGTGCCCAAGTTTTGGAAATAGGGCTTTGGGAGGTTTTTAAATTACCTAAATTGAAAATGCAATCTTAAAATGCACTCACAAGACCTTCGGAAGTTTCGGACCGGTCATGACGATTTAAAAAAAAAAGTCGATGAATAGTACCAACTACATTTGTACTAAAAATTTCCAAAACTTGGGCAGTAGCTCGGATTAGTTTTTTTCCTCTTGACCTGATTTTCTTGGGGGCATTCTGGGTATTTTACAATACATTTTTTTTGTTTCCGTCTGCGATCGGGGTAGGAAACTTGATTTTAGGGGGGGTTTCTTCTTTGAGTTTTTCCAAAAAAAAGTCCGTTTAGATGTCCGTTTTTACTCTCAGTTGCAGCAGTGGTGGGTTGTCCTCGTTGGGCCGCCGTAACATCATTTTTGTTTTTGACCTTTCTCCCCCGTCCGGTCTCCAAATTGAGTAAATTTTTTTTTGAACTTGACTAATTTGTCATTGTCTTTCCAGCGGTGTGCTTGATAGCACCTGAATCCACTTTTTGCAAAATGACCATTTTGCCCCTAGGTTCTTTTTGTCCGTTTTTGAAACGACACTTCTACATTTGTTTCCTTTGGGTTCTGTGACTTCATTGAGGGTTACATTGGTGTCTTAGAGACGCATTGTATCTTTAGAGACCGTTATTTCACCTTTTGCTTCTGCATTTCGGATCTATTATCGGGTCATCTTTTGGTCATCACTAACGCACCGGGTTTACAAAAACTTGGGCCGTCACATCAAATATATATAAATTTCCAAAAAGAAAGGAAATTTAAAAAAAAAAAAAAAAAAACTCAACTCAACCCAACCCAATCCACCCGAAAATATTCGGTCCGAGTTATGACCATACCCCATGTTGAGTACAATTTGGGCTGGCCTAACCTAACCCGATTCGGGTTGAGGTTGGATTGGGATTGGGCTGGGTTGGGCCAGCCTAACTTGCAGCCCTATATAAATATAACCCTATATCAATGTTATACACTTGTCATCGTATACATGTCTGAAGAGTGTGGGAATTATTTTTTATACGCAGGGGACAGACACCGCAGGTATATTTTTAATTTAGAAAAATTCGTACCTAATGTAATTTTAATTTAAATAAAAGTTTAAAAGTAGTAAAAGTTTAAAAGTAGTAAAAGTTTGAAAAAATTAAAAAAGCAAAATGGTACTGTAGTACTTCGTAAATTTATAAGCTACAAACAAACGCGACTTTGCCCTAGCCCCAAAATTCCCAAATCCTCCATTCCTTCGCGACTGACCACAGGCGATTCCTCTCTCCGGCCAGATTTTTTCTTTCTCCGGTATCTACTACGGCGACTCCAGCAGGTAGGCTTCTTTTCTCTCACTTCCTCTCCCCTCTTCTTCAACTATCTCTGTACATAGTTAAGTAACCCACTATTTAGAACGAAGCACTAAGTCAGGGACGGCCTTGACCCAAGGCGACCAAGGCGGTTGCCTTGGGGCCTCAGATTTTAGAGGGCCTCATAGGGAGAGGCCGGGGGGGGGGGGGGGGGGGGGGGGGGGGGTTGGTGGGGAAGGGGGAATGGGAAAAAAAAATAAAAAATAAAAAATTTAAGTTAGGGCAAGTTTTTAGACGACACAAACTGCTTCGACACTCTGCAGGACGCACAGCCTCCGCTATCGCCTCAGGCTCAGGTGACACCGTGACAATGTATGTTCATCCTCTCTCCTTTTGCATGAATCGATTTTTTTTTTTTTCCCTCTCCCTAAGTCCACTCCAGTCTCACAACAGCAGCAACCATACCCCTTTTCCTCGTAATTTTTTACATTTTCACATTCAATCCTACGAAAATTAAGGATCCCTTCTAGTGGGTTGAGGACCTGAGGTAATAATTAATTTTTTCGATCTCTGAATTATGCTCATACTTAAAAGTGCCAAATTAAGGGTTGTTTTATTTTTATTTTTATATGAAGATGCATACCACCATTATTGATGTTATTTGAAGTTGGCTTAGCTAGAATTTCAGTTAATAATACTGTCAAAGGCTCAAAGCACTTGCCATCAGAATGTACAAACACATGGAAATCAAGAGCAGGCTTTAACAAAACAAAAGTTAATGGATTTTCTATTAATTTGCACAGGTCTTCTGTAGCAATGATCAATCGATCACTGCTACTAAAGTTGATTCCTCATCCTGAAATCAAGAAAGGGGTAATTGGCTCCCAAAAAAACACACAAAAACACACACAAAGCTCCAGTGAAAACTCCAGCCAGGAGATCATTCGACCAAACTGCTTGATTTTAGATATTTTTTTTTAATATTATATTTATAGTATGAACGGCAATGGCTAGTTATTATTGTTTCCGTTTGATTCTCCCTCTGTTTTATGTTAATTGTGATCTTCTTTCACATGCTAGCAGGACACTCTTTGTAGGATCTCGTGAGGTTATTTGCTTTGAACTTGAATAAAATCATTGCATATTGAGGACACTCTTCTTAGGATCTCGTGAGGTTATTTGCCGGACATTTACTTTGATATAAAGTTGAATTATGATTTTTGTGACTAAGTTGTGTTGAATATTTCCTTTTAATTTTTTTATGTAAATTGGATCGTGCCCTTTTTAAAGCACCAAGACCGGATTTTCTTTTGTGTGTTTTCAACATTAATATATATTATGTTCTTATTATCTCATATTAATGAAAATTCTGCATTCTTATAAATTTTTTGTGCCATAGATTTATTGTTATTAGTTACTTGTCTTATGCACACTGCGCAGGCGCACAATTATTTATTGGTGGTGATAGATTTATAGTTATTAGTCAGTTATTTTATGCAAACTGGTGCACAATTATTTATCAGTAGTGATAAAAATTTATAGTTATTAGTTAGTTGTCTTAAGCACACTGCAGAGACCCACAATTATTTATTGGTGGTGATACATTTATAGTTATTAGTTAGTTGTCTTATGCATACTATTCAAGCGCACAATTATTTGTTGGTGGTGATAAATTTGTAGTTATTAGTTAGTTGTCTTATGCACAATGCACAGACATACAATTGTATTAGCTATAGAATTTGAAAACATCGTGTGAAAATTCTGCACTCGTATAATTTTTTTTGTGCGTGTGAAACTTAAGGGCCTCACATGAAAGTTCGCCTAGGGGCTTTCAAAATATTTAAAATCTTAGGGCCGACCCTGCACTGGAACAAGACTTTGTGACACCCTTAGGAATTGTATATGTTTATTCATGTACATTTTTAACCCACTATGGCTTTGTCTCTTTTGCACATCTTTGTTTGTATCAACTCTATTTTCCATTTGTTTTCTCTTTTGTTGAGAGCTTCTAAGATGAAATTAATGAAATTGATATTTTGTCTATTTGAGATTCTCAACTTCTAGGTTTTCTGAATTTTATGAGTATGTTTTGTTTATCTTTGAATTGATTCATTTATCCCAGTTAAATTAAGCAAGGACAGTATTCGGTATCATTATAACGTGCTATAATTCTCATTGACACAGTTACATTGTTTCATTGACAAAGTACTGGAATTAAATCATATTTTAGATCCTAGCAAGAAAAACAGAGACAAATCAGAACAATTGTATTTTTGGATGTGTGTAAACTGTAAAGATATGGACGCGCCCACATATGGCCCTTTTTATTGGCTCTCTCTTGTGTGTTATGTTATTGAAACATGCTATAATTTGGGTTAAAATTATAAAACCCCCACTATTTTCAAATTTTGATCATAAAACACCAACCTGTTTCACAAAAACCCGACACTTTTAAAAAGTGATCACGTTGCCTCAATATCCGTATACGACCTGTTAATTGGCTACGAAATGACAAATTTAACCTTATTACTTAATGTTAAATTAAAAATTAAAAATTATTCTTTAAAATTACAAAAATACCCTTTAAAATTACAAAAATGATGTTAGAGAGAAAGAGGGGTGAGAGTCTTAAAACATCATTTTTGTAATTTTTGTAGTAAGGTTAATTTTGTCATTTCATAGCCAATTTTTGTAGTAAGGTTAAATTTTTGTAATTTTTCTAGTAAGGTTAAATTTGTCATGTCATTTCATAGCCAATTAACCTTCGTTCAACTAAATAGTGTTTGTGAGCTTCAAATAAGCAAACCATGTCGATATACTTGAGCAAGACCTCAACTCTCAATATCCGTCATCATCAGTTTAATCATCAATTCATAATCATCATTACCAAACAAGAAAGCCTACCCACTATCAAACGAATTCAATTTAAAATCTAGATAAAGAAAGTAATATATACAAATATATAGGGTTCATACCTCTTTTTAAAGAGGGTGAAGATGAATGAAAGTGGAAAGTATAAAGCTTTCTTCTAGGGTACACAACCTCGAACAAGAGTGTTCAAAGTAGAGAGAGAGAGCTGAAGGTCCAAGGTAGCGTTTCAGATTGAAGACAAGAGAGTCATTGTCGAAGGTCTAGCGTTTCAGAGTGAAAAGAAGAGAGAGTGTGTCGTTGGTATAGGGTTTTAGAGGAGAGAAAGAGAGAGAATGGTTTCAGAGATAGGGAGGTCTTTTGGGGGAGTTGGGATACTCTGCTATAAATGAGTCGTGTTGTACCCGCGTGGTATAGACGACACCGTTTTGCAGTAGAACTATATTAAGCATCTAGTAAATCCTTTTTTTTTTTCTCTCTCCGACATGACAAATTTCAAAAAATAGGACATGAAAACGGCGGGGATACACCTATGAAATTATATATATATATTCAAAATCCACAATACCATAAATCTAACCTCTCCAAAAAAAAAATACTAGGGGTGGCCACAGATCGGATTGGATTAGGCATCAGTCCGATCCGCTCCCAACGGATTGCAAAATTTTGAATCCACCACCAATCAGTGGGATATGAGATCGGATTGGTGGAATGACAGATCGGATCAGACCAGATCCGCGGCTTGGGATTTTTCTTAAATAGTCCAATATTGTTTATTTTTTAACCATAACCCAATAGATAAAATTTTAATTTATCAACATTAATTCATATGTTTAAATGATCATTAACTAATACATTTTTAGAGTCCATTAAATGATCATTAACTAATTAAATTAATTAATACATTCTTTGAATATATATATATATGTATATATATAAATCTCACGGATCGGATCGCATTTTAATAGCCAATCCATGATCCAATCCATGAGCTACGGATTCAATTTTTTTGAATCCGCTACCGATCCACGGGTGTAGCAATCCAATCTGATCCGCACGGATCGGATAGGATTTGTGGATTGACGGATTATTTGCCCACCCCTAAAAAATACTACATCACACAAATACTTCAAGTCATCATTTAAGCAATTAAGAACCAAACAAAGTTATAAACAAAGATAGACAAATAGGTTAAAGTAAATTTCCAACATGTTCAGCATTATCCATTCATCACCTAAAAGTCATAAGTTCAATAACCAAAAATTACAAGGATTTATCGTGTGGGGATGCGGTGCTGGCTTGTAGATTTCCGTATCTTTTTAGGATGGCTGAGAATAAGAATGCAAAGGTTGCTGATTTTTTCCACTTTGTGAATGAGAGTGTGTGTTGGGACTTGAGATTTTGTAGAAGATTCAATGATTGGGAACTGGGGGAAGTTACAGAGTTATTGGGTTTAATTTATAGCCAAGAGGTGGAGAGGGTAGGAAGGGATGAGATGGTGTGGATGGGAGGTTCTCTAGGGGTGTTTGAGGTGAGTCGTTTTACCAAAGCCTTACGAATGATATAAGTGAGGGTTTCCTTGGAAGGCTGTTTGGAGGACTTCAGCACCATTGAAGGTGGCCTTTTTCACATGGACAGTGGTTCTTGGAAGCATACTAACTCTTGACAATCTTAGGAGAAGAGGGCAAATTACTGTTAACTGGTGTTGTATGTGTAAAAAGGAAGGTGAATCGGTTAATCACCTCCTCATGCACTGTCAAGTGGCAGCGGATGCTTGGAGCATGGTTATGAAGGTCATTGGGGTTCATTGGGTTGTTTCAAGGACAACAAAAGGTATACTAGAGGCCTGGCGAGGGAGACCCGTTGGTAACCGTGTTAGGAAAGCTTGGAGGGTAGCACCTCTTTGTATTTGGTGGGGGTTGTGGCTTGAGCATAATAGAAGATATTTTGAAGGCAAATAGTGGCCGACTTGGGCTGTTAAATCGTTTATCCGACATTCTCTTTATTTTTGGGTCCTTGGGATTCATTGTTCCTCGGTGGATAGTTTGTTAGACTTTGTTGGCAACTTATCGTTGTAATGGCGCCTATGGTACCTATTTTTTTTTTTCTTTTTTAAGGGTTGCTCTCCCTTAGAGCTTTTTTAATATATATGCTGTACTTATCAAAAAAAAAAAAAAAAACCCCACTACTTTTTTTTTTTATCATAAAACCCCAACCTGTTTTAGAAAACTCCTATATTTTTTAAAAGTGATCACACTGCCCCAATATCCATGTCTGACCCGTTAATCGGGCTATGAGGGTGACGAATTTTTGTAATTTTAAATAATTTTTGAATATTTATATATATATATATATATATAATTTTATAGGTGTATCCCCGCCGTTTTCGTGTCCTATTTTTTGAAATTTGCCATGTCGGAGAGAGAAAAAAAAGGATCTACTAAATGCTTGATATAGTTCTACTACAAAACGGTGTTGTCTATACCACACGTGTACAACACGACTCGTTTATGGCAGAGTATCCCAACTCCCTCAAAAGACCTCCCTATCTCTGAAACCCTTTTCTCTCCTCTAAAACCCTATACCAATGACAGTCTCTCTCTTCTTTTTACTCTGAAACGCTAGACCTTCGACAATGACTCTCTGTCTTTACTCTGAAACGCTACCTTGGACCTTCAGCTCTCTCTCTCTTTACTTTGAACAATCTTGTTCGAGGTTGTGTACCCTAGAAGAAAGCTTTAAACTTTCCACTTTCATTCATCTTCACCCTCGGTATGAACCCTATATATTTGTATATATTGCTTTCTTTATCTAGATTTTAAATTGAGTTTGTTTGATAGTGGTTAGACTTTCTTGTTTGGTAATGATGATTATGAATTGATGATTAAATTGATGATGACCGATATTGAGAGTTGAGGTATTGGAGCATGATATTATCTTGCTCAAGTATATCGACATGGTTTGCTTATTTGAAGCTCATAAATACTATTTAGTTGAACAAAGGTTGGGAGGAGTTTGACACCATAGTGAAGTTTATAGAGTGTATTTCTTTGTTATTAATTTTGATGGCAAAATATTTGATGAAACACCTACGTAGAAATAGAGTTCAAAAAAAAAAAGATACGTATGTACTCAAAAAGACCCTCCCGTCTGTGAAAGGGTGAAACCCTTCTCTTTACTTATCCAAAAAAAAAAGAAAGAAAGAAAGAAAGAAAGAAAAGAAATGTAGAAATAAATTTCAAGATACTTCAGCTAATTTCTATTTTTTCTCAAGCACTGTTTTTCCCTCTCATCATGGTAGAGCTAATATTTACACAATTTTGCTATCTATAGCCTAGTCAACGTTTTTCTGTTTATACTTATATATCAAAATTACAGATCTGACAAAACATCCCATAATGTGTGAGTATGTCATTCAATGCCCCAAGAGAATGCTTGACATTCAATATGGGGTACCTCACACTGATACATTGTTTATGTGAAAATGTTAAATTGCTTTGCACTGAGTATTGTATTGTTTTAGGAATTAGGGTTAGGGTTTCCTTGCGGATTTTGTTTTCTAGTTGCTTCTAGCATATTTGAGTGAGATTGATTCTAATTTTCAACATATCCTTTTGAGTTTCTCTTTTACAGATTTTCTCACGATTCTCCACTTTCAATTTTACATTCTTTGCGGTTTCCAGTTTTACTGTAAATTTTATATTTTTTCTATTTTTAGATCCAACAAAATACAACTCCATAGATCTGTGTAAATGTGTGTATATATTATTTGTATGTATATGTATATGCATATAAATATTAAGGGTAAAGTGCACTAAATCCCTCTAAACTATGACCTGATTGCAAGAAACCTCCCTGAAGTAAGTCAAACCTCCTAAACTATCATTTTGTTGCATATAAGAATAAAGCGTCAATGAGCCGTTAACGGAAAATGTAAATTACCTTGTAGCCCTTAAATTGAACTATGTCGTTTTAAATTCCATCCAACTTCAGCTGCTGATGTGGCAAAACAATTTCAATGTCCACTAGAAAATTGACAGCACATCAACCTTATCATCATTTATTTTCTTTTCTTTTTTTCTTTTTCGTTTTCATATATATATTTTTTATCCCCTTCTCTCGTTCCCCTATTTTTCTGGCTATTTTCTGACGGTGGACAGAACCACCATCTCCCGTGAAAGGAGGAAGAGGCAGGTCCTTTCCAGTGACCAAAATCCCAAACTGTTGCAATCTAATGGCTGCATCCATGTTCTTGAGAAACACGATAGCCCAGCGATATATGTGCTGTCGCGTCCACTGCCAGAGCAGTCATCATCGGAGATGACGACGAAGACTGAATATTCACCGCCGGCGTGATCGAACACCAATAATCCGATGGAATCAAATTTGATAAGTTACTGTGAAGAATCCTTACATGCCATCACAATTTGACCGTCTGATTTGCTGAAGTTGTTCAAATTACGATGAAATTGGATCTTTGGAGATCTGGGTTTGTGGGATTTCAGTTCATTTTTTACTATCTATGTTGCTTTTGTGGGATTTCAGTTCATTTTTTACTCTTTATGTTCCTTTACTCTTCTTCCTCAGAGTGTGGTGGTGTCCTTGAAGGAACAAGTTCCAGTAAAAAAAAAAAAAACTTAGTTTCCAAATTGAAGTACATGTTTCATTTATCACCCAATTAGCAAAGTTGGAAGTGGAAGAAAATTTTAACCCACCATGAATGTGTGCGAGCAAAACTGATTTTCATCTTTCTTATGTTTCATGAAGATGGAGGGTTGGGTTGAGGGAAAGAAGAGGAAAAATGACATATTTTGTCAATACATACATACATACATACATACATATATATATATATATATATATGCTATTATTTATTATCTATTAATTGCTATGAGGGTTAATTTTGTCTTTTTAAAATTTTTGCCCCCTCACGTGACAGGCATGCGTTAATTTCTGTTAAATTTTTAATGGTAAGTTAGCTTTTGCAACAATTGGAATACTTTAGGGGGTTAAGTGTATTTCACATAGTTCAGGGGGTTTCTTGAGAAAGAGAAGATAGTTTGGGGGGTTTAGTGCACTTTACCCAAATATTAATGAAAGCTTCTTAATCTGTTCGACGAGATTGATTTTGTTTCTGATTGAATTGTTCCCTTGAATCAAATATATATTATATAAATTTATTTATGTATATAAATATTAATGAAAGCTTCTTAATCTGGTTGGATTGATTTTGTTTCTGATCGACTCGTTCCCTTGAAACAGAAGGGATTGTGTTGCGCATTCTATTGCTCTCCACGACCCCAATTTTTTGTGTTTGGAGAACACTTGGGCAACTATATTTCTCTATCACACATATACGCACATACATATCTATATATTTTTCGTGTTGTATATTTGTTTTCTTCCTTTTTATTTTGATAATGTAACTTATCAGGAAATTTGACTTGCTTTACTGGGACAATACTGGCTGCCAATTGTGACCCACATCAAGCTTAAATCTTGATCAGGTCATGTAGGGTGCTATTATTTTATCAGTTTAAATGATTTAATCATAGGTTAACTTATAAAAAAAAAAAAAATGTAATCATAGGTTAACAAAAGAAATAAAAAAAGAGAAAAAATGTCATTACTGATCTATTAATACTACCAATGCCTTATATTAATCTTTGCGATTTAAATTAGTCCAAATTATTTTTATTTGAAAAAAGTTTAGGAATTTAAACTTGAAACATTGCAGAAACTAGGAAGTCTAGAATCATGGTATTATTTGTTACAAAACTTCTCTAAACACTAAAAAGGAAAAAGAAAAAAGAAAAAGATAATGTAATACAAATCACCAAAGGTTGTAGCTTAGATGACCTTTTAGAGTTTTTGGATTTGAGGGTTTTGTGGTCCTATTTGGTCTTGTGTTGTTTTTGAGGGATGCGTTCTGCTTTTGAACGCTTTTAATGAATTCTTACTTGACAAAAAAAAAAAAGGTTGTAGCTTAGAGTTATATCCTTAACCTCTACAAGGTAGAATGTCAAGGGTTCAAGTCCCACTAGGGACAAAATGCGGGTGTTATGAGAGTTTCTTGCCCTGGTAAAAGAAAAAAAAAATTGTAATACTACGTTATTTTTCTCCTTTGTCTTTTATATTTTCCTCACAAAAAGGAATT
Source organism: Cornus florida (assembly GCF_030987335.1). Taxonomy (NCBI): domain Eukaryota; kingdom Viridiplantae; phylum Streptophyta; class Magnoliopsida; order Cornales; family Cornaceae; genus Cornus; species Cornus florida. The sequence goes on along the minus strand of NW_026775581.1, from coordinate 14,103,568 downwards.
TGCATTGCCTTTCACTTCTTTTCCCTTATTTAAATTCTTCTCCTCCAATTTCCTTTTCTAACCATTTTTGGATTTCCAGAAGACCAATCACACTAGTGAACATTTAACTAGTCTCTCTACTTCAAACTTCAAAGAAATTGTCAATTTCATGTGTTCTCTCTTGGAGTAAAAAGGATGGAAGCTAAGCCATTGGAATCGCCCACAACTTTCGTTGATAAACTTGTTGTGAGTTCTGCGTGTTCTCTAGTCCTTTTATATATGCAGAATTTATTTATGTACACACACACACACACAAGTATATACACACATACACACACATATATATGTAACAAGAACTAATAAATTTTAGTGTTTTAGGTTCCAGGGGATGTGGTTCTTGATCTTTCAAGTATGGCCAATCAAACCATTAAGCTTGGAGGCGGTCTCCGTCAGGTTTGTTTTTGGACTTCAATTATGCTTCTTCTGTTTTTTTGGAGCGATATTTAATTTCACTTGTACTGGGGTTATACATCATTGATTTTTATTTATTTTATTTTATTTTTATTTTTTGCCTCATATGCATTATGGGTCACGGTATATTCGAAAAGGGTGGCACTAAAATATCATGTTCATCCACCCATATGTATAGTATATATGGAATAAGGTTTTTGTTAAGTGAGAGTGGGGATTTATATAGTTCTTTGGGTGACAGAGGGCCTTGAGGAGTGGCCTTCTTCCAAGCACTACCTTCCTCTCTTGGGGTAGTAACTTGTAGAGACTTAGCAGCTCATGGATTGGTGGTATCATGTGTTGGTCTTGTATGCAATCATGGCCATGGGTATGATTATGAAGGTAGGTTGTGGAAAAGCAATGGTTTGCATTGTAGGAAAGCGTTAGGGATTTCTTGAGCCAATTGTGTGAGATATTGGTGGATTTTGACTGAGTTATAGGGAAACTTTTTGCCTAAGTGAAAGGTTTTCTCATTAATTAATATCCAAGTTTGCAGTTAATCAATCTCTTGTTGGTTGCTTGATGATGTAGGCTTAATGCTGAACCACAAATTTTTATTTTTAAAATTTTTGTTACAATGAACTCTATTTGTGTGCTCTGTTCTTACATTACTATTTTGATTTCCTTTTCAAGAGGTTTATTTTGTTGTTGTTGAGTTCTTTCAATCTTCTAATCAAATAAAAGTGTAGAGGGAATTCGATTTAATTATTTGTAATACTAGTTAAAGTTGATTCTGTAAAGTGCCTTTTCACTTTTTATTCAAAGTTAAATTGGTGAGAGACTTGAATTTTTTTTTTCTATTTAATTTCTTTTATTTTCTATAGTTAATTTTATGTAATTCATTTAATCTATGTACTCTGTTGAAGAAGTCAAATTAAATGATATAAGGATGGTCAATTATTTTGTCAATTTTCTAGAATTTTTTATTTATAAGTAAAAAATTTCATAGAAAGGCGCTCAAGAGGGGAGCGCTCCCAAAGGAATACACAAAAACGCCACTAAAGCTTTAAACTATCCACAAAATCCAAAAGATCCCCCAAAGATTTACAATACCGCCCGTTAACCCAAATATAAATATCTTTGAACAAATTCTTATATATAGTTTTGTTTAATTAATTTTCTTTTTTCTAGATGTGGAAGAAAGCTTATAAAATAAAAGAAGCTGACATTAGGAGTGAGACTATGTTAACATCAAGGTCAAGTTGGTGGGAGGAGAAATCAAATAGATAAAAATGGGTTGGGGGGAAGGGTTGCAGTGCATAAGATTGGAAGGCCTGCAGTAGCTCAAAATTACATTAGCCTTGTGTTGTGCAACAAACACATGAACGCTCTTCTGTTTCCTTTCTTTGAAGCCAAATGGAGCATTAGAGCTCCAAATATCAGATATGCAAGTTTTGTTTCTGCATGTACTACATTTCTTAGAAGGCATTCTTGTTATTTATTTGGTGAATTGATATGGAACATAATGTACAAGAATTTATTTTACTGTACTATTAGATACCTAATTATTGTGTTTTCTCTTGCTTGACTCTTTTAATGGCTTCATATAATCTCTCTTACAACAGATTGGCAGCTTTGGTTTTCACAAACAGATGGTTCTTAACTTGATAATAAATTCACTTAATTTAATTTATTTTTCTTGGCAATCTAAGATGGTGGTTTTCATGGCCAGAGCAATTGTAACACGATATATATATATATATATATATTATTAGTTTATAACCGTTGTCTATCTCCACTCAGATTCATTTTTCAATCCCTTGCTTAATCTTCAAAAATATTGATAAATATCAATATTTTTCTTTTCATTTACCTCAACGAGATGACCACTAACATTCTTCTTGTGTACCCAAATCTTTCAGGACTGTGATTCGATTTCTGTCATGAAGGCTGGGAAGTTGAGGTATTCAAAGCCAAACAAATATTGGGTTGAAAGTTCCCACAAAAGGGTGAGTGCGTTGCTAACTTTTATCAGACCATGAAAAGGATGCTATGCTTTATTTATTAATTCCTGTGATGCTATTGGAATTATATACTCTGAATTTTGTCTGCCTCGTGTCAAGTACATTCTAAGGATTCTTAGTTTTACCTAAGAGTTAAGTTTTATATAGTTTTAATCTCACCTTTGGACGATGCAAGTATCTTATCTGATTGGCGGGTTGCTGTCAAGAGAGGTTTTTTTTACCCATTGTTCATGTTGCTTCCCATGGGTTGTCTACTGCAATATTTCCAAGGTCGGATTTTTGTTTCTTCATATCCTGCCAATGCTTCTTTTCGGGTTGTCTTCTTCAATTTTTTCGAAGTTGGATCTTTGTTGCTTCATAGTCTACCAAACTTGTAGTCTTTGGTCGTACTCAGTGCTTGTTTTATATGTCCTCTTCCCCCATATTTTGCATCGTATTCCTTTTCTTCCCTTTCATCAAATGTTCTATATCATGAGAAATGATTTGAAGCTTGTTAATAAATCTCCTTTTATCAATCTATCTAATGGATGGGACTGATAGGTACTTAAACTTATGGTTCTAAAAATAGTCAGTTACCCACTGTAGTCCTTGTTAACTGAGGATGCTAGAAGGGGTAGACTGGTAGAGACTTAAACTTAGGTATTATTTGTGGAAACTGGTTGTCCTTGGAGTTGAACCACTTTCTGCAGACTGTAAGCCCCTATTTCAACCACTGCACCAAGCAATGACCCCTTCTGGTTCCACAAATGTATGCCCTTTCAGAATTTGAAGTCTGAGACTCAGTTACTAAGAGGTTTGAGAGGAGGCTTGTAGGATGGAAGATACAGCATGTGTCAAAGGAGGCCTCTATCAAGACAGTGGCAGTCAACAACCAAGGCCTGCCTGTCCGTTGCAATCCTGAAAAGTCTTGGATAGGTGCAAGCTATAGGTCGGTCCCCGCATTGATGGTCCTCCCTAAAACGGATGTTCCTGCCACTCCACACCCTGAATTGAATGTGCTCTGAAAACTCATCCCAGCCCTTAGTTGTCAAAGGCGCCTGAGGCGCAAGACGCCTCCAGGCGCCATCGCATCGCCTTTAGGGACTTAAGGCGCAGGTGTTATATAAGGCGCGCGCCTTTTCTGCACAGGCGCAAGGCGAAAGGCTCTTTAAAGGCGTGCCTGATTGTTTATTAAGTCTTTCTCCACAATATTCTGGATTTTTAATTGTTTATTCTTTGTTTATTTCTTGTATTGTTATTGTTTTTATTATATTATTATTTTATTAGTTAAAATGTTACAACTTACAACATAAAAAGAAGAAAAAAAGATAACAAAAAAGTAAAGTAAAGCAAAGACACAAGCAGGCAGCGAGAGCGACGACTGACAAGGATGACTTGGTCTCGGATCTGCGTTGGATTTGCCAGATCTGCGTCGCCGGTAAGTTCTCCAACTTCTCCTCCTCCTTCTCTTCTTCTTCTCTCCTCCTCCTCCTCTTCTTCTTCTCTCTTCCAGTCTTCCTTCTCTTCTCTTCGTCGGCGACTCAGTTTTCAGTTTTTTTTTTTTTCCCTCTATTCTTCTTCTTTTCTTCTTTCTTCTTTTCTTCTTCTTTTCTTCTTTCTTCTTTTCTTCTTCTTTTCTTCTCTCGGCCCAGTCGAGTTTGGCAGAATTTTTATTATTATTTTTTTTCTTCTTCAGTTTTTTTTTTTTTTTTTTTTTCCCTCTATTCTTCTTCTTTTCTTCTTTTCTTCTTCTTCTTTTCTTCTTTCTTCTTTTCTTCTTCTTTTCTTCTCTCGGCCCAGTTGAGTTTGGCAGAATTTTTATTTATTTTATTTTTTTTCTTCTTTTATTAATCTTAAAATAACAGTTGCTATTTATTTTTTATTTTATTATGAACCAAATACATAAAGTTATCCAAATGGATGCATTTACTTTTTACTTTTATATATATATTTGATACAATACCAGACATTTGCTTAAATTGCTAGATTGATCAAGATTAGAGCTGTAAGTACTTATTTGTCCTAGTCTTTGTCCAAGAATTAATTAAACTGGTTTGTATAGTCTTTGGTTTCTACTATGGTGTAGTGTTTCAGTTTTACTACTAATATGCTTTAAATTTCAATAATTAATTTTTCCCTCAAATGTCTCATGACAACACCCATATACGATGGTGCAAATGGTGAAATTTTTTGTATTAGTCAAATTTTTTCGGATCTCATGAAATCATGCAACCAAATTGTATGCGTGTATTTGTTCCATTCTTAGAATGTTATTGGTTTGACTGTTTGAGGAAATGCATTTTTAACATCAAATTGTAACACCAAATTGAAGTCAAATTAACATCAAACTTAACACTGAATAGTCTGAATCCATGTGTTTTTTGCATGAAATAATATTCTGCTTTTTGCCTTTTTAAATTGAAATGTTAATATTGCTTTGAAGCTCTGTATTTTTTAGTTGGGTTTGACATTTTTATGTTGAATATTGAACTTAAGTAATTCATTTAGTTGACTTTTGCATCTTTAATACTTTATTAGGTGGGTTTTGTTTTTTTTTTTTTTTTTTTGCCCAACGTGCGCCTTGCTTCAGTCGGGCACGCGCCTCGCCTTGCGCCTCAGGCTCTAGGAGGCATTTGCGCTTTTGTGTGCCTTGAGCCTTTAACAACTATGTCCCAACCGGATGAATTTCCAAACTCCAATCCTTGCCGGACCCCCTCCTCTAAAGAACACCAACCACCCATATCCTATCCAAACTTCATGCAAATAACCCTCCTCCAAAACATGCTCCTCTCCACCCCAAACCATAGCCACTTATCCAACAGGGCTTTATTGAAAGGAGTCTGCCCAAACTCCCGTCGGAATCGGCAAACACACCTGATCCCAATTCACAAGATGGTACTTGAACTCCTCCCCCATCCCTCCCTAAAGGAAATTCTGTTTAAGCTTCTCAATCCTCTACCTCACCGAAGATGGAATCTGGAACGACGACAGATAATAAGTAGGCATATGAACTCCTGTAGGGAGGGATGGGGGAGGAGTTCAAGTACCATCTCGTGAGTTGGGATCAGGTGTGTTGGCCGATTCAGATGGGAGTTTGGGGGTTCATAGGCCGACTTCTTTCAATAAAGCCCTGTTGGATAAGTGGCTATGGTTTGGAGCTTCTCAACCCTCTACCTCACCGAAGATGGAATCTGGAACAAGGACAGATAATAAGTAGGCATACTCGATAACGTACACTTCATTGAAGTAAGCGGCCTCCTTTTGACACATATTGCGTCTTCCATCTTGCAAGCCTCCTCTCAAACCTCATAGTAATTGGGTCCTAGACTATCATACATTTTTTAGAGCATATATATATATATACTCCCTCCGTCCCATATTTGATGTCACACTTGGGGAGTATAACTTTTAAGGGGACATGTAATTATTGCATCGTCCCCTTTAAGAATTACTAAGTTACCCTTTCTAGTTTGAATATTTATATAATATTTTTTTTAAAGTTTAAGGGCATTTTATGGAAAGATGTGAAAAGCGATGTTTGAATTTAGAAAGTTGACAACTAATTTGGGACAACCAAAATAGAAAGATTGACAACTAAATTGGGACGGAGGGAGTATATATTTTCCCAATTGTCTTTTCATTAGGTTATTCTATTTTTTGAGTTTAGATTTAGGTCTTTTGTACTTTTGAAAGTCTTTATATGGATTTACCTGTCTAAAAAAAATCTTTCTACTGGATTTACTTACTGGCCCCTATGGTAAAGCTTCAATGATAACATTTCCTTCTCTTTGTTCTGCATGAAGACACCAAACTCTAATGTAATAAATTAATATATATATTGCTAAGGTTTTTTTTTTGGAAGGTTAAGCAAACACACACTCCCATGCCTCCAGCGAGGCTTGAATACCCGACCTCCTCTCTGGGGAGAAGGGATTGTACCAAGTTCACAATTATGTTGTTCTACTAAATTTAATTTGTTTTGCTTGGCATAATATATATATATATATATATATATATTTGTAGTTTACATTTTATCGTTTTAGTTGTTTTAAGCTTTGTTGTTGTCACTGGGTACTTTAGCTGTTTATTGTTACTTGAGTAATTTTTTTCTTGATTTTCTAGGTCTGCATGCAAAATTGAGTGCATTTTGGGCTTTGTTATATATCGCATTAGGGATTTACAGTACTTTTGTTTTCATTTATTTTAGGGTAAAATGCAAAAAAAAACCCTGAACTACAAAAATTGCCAAAAAAAAAAACCCCTGAACTATACAATTTTATTGCAGATAGCCCCATCCGGCGATTGGCCGGTAAGATCTCACCGGTAAATTGATCATGCACAGTCACGTGACATACAAAATATAACTTAATGACTATAATACCCATAAGACCATAAAAAAAGACTTTATTGCCATTTATTATAACCATAACACCAAACACCTCTTTAAATGACTTGCACCCAAACACACCCTTAATACTCTTTTGTCTATACACACACACATATATATACACACACACTGTTCATCTTCTTCACAAGGTCTGCTTTTCTGAATTTAAAAAGAAAATAAATGCCAACCCCTCTCTATTTGGGTATGTTGTGCTTTGTGTTGACATATATATATATATATATATATATATACATTATACACATATATGTACTCGCTTTCTGATAAATTTTAAAAAAAAAAACGTGCCAAAATGATCCCCTCTCAATTTGGGTCTGTCTGTGCTATGGGTTGGTCTATGCTTTGTATTGACACACACACACACACACACACACACACATGTTGTGCTTCTGATAAATGAAAAAAAAAAATTCCCTTCTCTCTATTTGATTTTGTTACTCTGTTGTGCTTTATGAGTTTGCATTGATATATATATATACACACACACACACATATATATCATCAAATTTGTAAGCTACAAGAACCCAATTCTTTAGAACCCTAATTTCTCAAATCCCAAAATTGAATCCCCAAATCAAACTCACTCCTCTCAATATCGGTTTGTGCTGGAATTATTTGCCATCAGTTTCTTCGCTTCCACCGCCAGAGCCCTCCTTGGCTTCCCACATAAAGTCAGCAGCACCATGATCCACATCACCAGGTTGGCTGGAACCACCACGGTCGAGGCGGCATGAATCGAGAGGCGCCCAAAAACTGCCCCCGCAGCACGGAGGTGTAGAACATCTTTGATTTTCTCTATCTGGTCTGCCGTGGATGCTTTCTTTGATTTTTTTTTTTGTCTCTGGTCTCTTCTTTCTCTCTCTCTCTACAATTTCCTTTTCCAGATTTGGTTTATGTATGGTGACCAACATATGTACAGTAGATGCTAAGAGTTGAATTCAGTATATTAGTTTAAAACGGTGTAGAATTGTTTAAGGGTAAATTGGTCTTTTACTTTTTCCAATACCGGAAGATGACACCATGGGGTTATATGCAACAAAAACATAGTCCAGGGGGGTTTCTTGCAATACTCCAATAGTTTAGGGTTTTTTTTTTGCATTTTATCCTTTATTTTATTCAGTAAAAATAATGAATAAGGCTGTTATCTATTCTCTCTCATTTGTGGCATTAATTAATTCTAACTATATGCTTTCTTTTTTATGGATTAACATTGTAATTTTTGTTTTTCATATGGGATTAACATTGTAATTTTGTTTGATTGTTCTTTTACAGTACTCGCCTTATGTTGGGGATACTGTTCTTGGAATCGTGGTAGACACTAAAGCAGATGTAAGCACTTCCGTGTACTGCAATACTGTCATATAGTTTGTTTAATGCTATTACTTCTTCAGTATCAGTTTTTGGTAAAACCGTATTATGTTTTTAGCTTAGTTCCACATTGAAATAATAACTATTTGTTTAGGTTATCTATTATTATAAATTTGTGATATGAGTCTGGCTAGTGCATTTCTGTAATGCACAATTTGATAGTGCTGTTTCAGATAATATAATTAAGTAGCATATATTACATGGATGTGCTGTTTCCTTCTGTATTGCAATTACGCGGGTGTGTTTTTTGACATTACTCAACAAGCAAAAAGCTCAACATCTCATTTCTGATCTTTTTCCTTGCAAACTTAATCTCAACCTCCAAATTACATTTGAGTTATCAGCTTACAAAAATACCCAAAGCATCCTTTCCTTTTATTGAGGGAAGAGTCTCAGAGAAGGTGACAATTTTAAGAGGTTAAATTAATCATTGAACCTTTGATAGAAAATAGAAATTACATGAATGTCCCCATGAAGCAAGACTTGGAATACCATTGTAATTAGGTTTACCTAATCTTATTCAGTATTCTATTTGATTGATAGGATTCTTTGCCATGATGGTAAACTAGGAAGCACGGACACTCCAAAATGGGAGAAAAATCCGTGTCCGACACGTCCTGACACGTGTCGGACACGCCAAAAAACGTGTCTGGAATTTTTTATTTTTTTTTTAATTTTCGGACACGGCACGGACACTCCGCGGACACGGTATGGACACTCCGCGGACACGGGCACGGACACTTGAATTTTTTTTTTTGAATGCTGATATGTTCTTTCTTTTTTTTTTTTTTTTTTTTTTTTTTTTGTTTTGTACTACCCTTTTGGTATTGTAAATGGTAAAAGTCCTAGGTCAAATGATGGATGGGAATAGATGATAGTACACTGACTTGTTTTTTTATCTTTTTTGGGGACTAGCCCTTAGGTTTTTGTGAATGTTAAGTGCTAATAGTAAAGTCATGAATGTTAATAGTCCTTTCTGTCTATGCTTTTGTATTTGGAGTAAAGTTGCAATGATGATTAAATGATACTAGTTATTATTCTAATGTCTTATTTTTTATTTGGTTTTATAATTCTGCAACATTGTTCTTTTATAGTTTATTAGTTATGAGTTATGATTTGTGTTGTTTTTTTCATTGTGAGGTTGATGAAAAATAGTAACACAGTAATTTTTAAAGTACTACATCATATATATATATACTATTCGCCGTGTCCGTGTCCTAATTTTTTTGGATTTGCCGTGTTGCGGTGTCGGTGTTGTGTTGTATCCGTGTCCGTGCTTCTTAGATGGTAAAAAAAGTCGTATTAATGCTACAGCAAAGTGTTAATTTGCAAAATGAAAACACCAAAACTAAAGTAAAGGGGCAGGTCTCTTATTTAAAAAATTTGTTAAGGTGAAAATGCAGATATAAGTCTCACCATAACCACTTTGTGCAAAATCAGGGGATGGATCTATATCTAACCTACCCCTCCTAGCATCCCTAGTTGATGGATGGGGCAACAACCTTTTAAAGTTGCATACTGCTTTCAACTATGTTTTCTTCTTCAAAATACCCTACAAAAGTGCAGCATCCTCCAAAGTTTCGGATACAACATGTGGTCAGGGCTTCGAAGCTGAGTAATGAAGAATGTTTCAAAATGAATTTGGATTTTGTGCTTGAAACAAGTCTAGTAATTAGAAGGAGAAGCAGCTATAGTATTAAGAGAAAGTGTGTTTTTTTTATTATTTTTTTTTGCATGCTTGTTGGATGTTTCACTTTCGGAATAAGCACTAAGTTGTTGTGGCTAAGGCTTCAAAGAATAACAGTGGAGAAACCATCACAACAGTACTGAACAGATGATGTAATAGTCTTCTTCAACCATGAACTGAGTATTCCCCTCATCGTTGACTCAACATCACTTTACAAAATACCTAATTCCTCTGCCTTCTCACTTTTAACTCTCCCTCAGGGCACGAACGGCACTTTTGTGGCCTTAGTTCCAAAGAAGGATCATGGACTCACTCCCCCATCTTAGGGACAGTCAGACGGAATAGGATACTCTTAAGTAATGTACCAAAACAAGCACAAATTCATATCCTCCCCACCATTCGTAGTACACTTCTCACTAACCAAATCTCAATGAAAGGAAAGTCACTAGAGCTTCATGCCTACAAACAAAGTTTACCTAAACATGCCCTTGTAAGCTGAGTTTTGCACCAACCAAGCTTAAGGAAGATTCTGGCAGAGGTCTTCATTTCTATTTAGGTGACCTAGTTCTCTTGAGGGTCCTACCCTTCCCCTATTTTTTTGAGTGTCGCCTTGCTGCTGACAACCTTTTAAGGTTGCATACTGCTTTCAACTATGTTTTCTCCTTCCAAATACCCTACAAAAGGGCAGCATCCTCCAAATTTTCTGATTCAACTTGTGGTCAGCACTTCGTAGCTGAGTAAAGAAGAATGTTTCAAAATGAATTTGGATTTAGTGCTTGAAACAAATCTAGTAATTAGAAAGATAACACTGAGCAGCTCAATACTTGTGAATGCATTTGAGGACCACAACCCCACCCACCCACCCCCTCCTCATGTTACCGAATACAATATCTGTTTTAACCTTACGTTTGGGAGAGTGGACGCGTTCCTACATGTACATTTGTGAACGTGTGATCTGTAACGTACGGATGTGTTTTCTCTGAAGAAAAAAAAAAATGCAGGAGGAGGAGGTGTCATGTGAGAGATAATAAGAATAATATGACCACATGCTTCAATTCTCAAGTCTGCAAAGAATATTTTAGACCGCCTACATTACATCTTCATCCTGCATGCCTAGCCAAAATTATATATACCCACATCCAATGCACCTTGAGTGTTGTGCAAAGTAAAAATCCCAAGCCATGCTCTAAGGAACAGCCAATAATGGCCTTCTCTTATATCTGTTTGTCTGCATTTGGTAGTTAATTGTGTTTTTGAAGAGAAATTGTGTAATGATGGGACTTTTATCCCCCCAACCCAAAACTCAAACTCCTTTTTCTTCTTCTACATCTTGGGTGTGGGGTGGTTGCCATGATCTCTTCCCAGCTTCTACTTTATAGTATGTCAATTTACGTTACTGTTAGATGTGAATTTTATATTTTACTACCTAAAAACTAGACATGGTCATGTGAACTTCAAAAAATTTCTTGTTTCTTTCATTGCAGAACTTCCTTGTGGATATAAAAGGACCTTCATTGGCATTTCTTCCTGTACTTGCATTTGAAGGAGGAACTAGGAGAAACATTCCTAAGTTTGAGGTTCAATCACTACAATTTTAATAAATGATATGTCTATTATCGATTAAATTATGCCATTATGCTACTTTAAGTTTTGTTGACTGCGACTCCAGAGAAGCTGAGTACTTCACTATATGAACTTGTGTCATAGTACCTGAAGATGCTTTCTTAATGATCATCCCATCCCAATATTGTATTGGTTGTATGATTTTTGTAAATCCTTTGACATGATATGTCTGTTATAGTTGGAACTAAGTCTTTATGTTATTTTAAACTTTGTTGACTGCTACTCCAGATATGCCAAGTAATTTGCAATTTTAACTTGTGTCATAGTACCTAAGATGCTATTTTAATGATAGTCTCGTCCCAAATTTGTGTTTGTTGTTTTCCATGATTGGATTGTAAAACCTTCTTCATTTAAAATGATGAATAGCAGAATGATTGTTTAATGCTAAAGCCTAAAGCAAACATCTAGAAACAAATTGCTTGAAGGGGAAAATCTACTGAAAACACGGATTCTTCTTGGCCATGGTCTGGAAACAGTACATTCATGCTCCCTTTGTTCAGCAAAAAATGTCCTTCAAATTGAAAACATTGGATTGTATAATAGTAGAATATCACAATTATGTAGAGATTATATTATTATCTACTATCATTTTTTTTTTTTTGATAAGTATATTATTATCTACTATCATATCCAAACAAACGGTACCCTTGTATCATAAGCGGGTGTAAATAATGCATTTGTTTCACATCCTTCCTTATTCACAGAAGTTCGTAGGACTTTGATATTTTTTATTAAGTTGAGTGTAAAATTTGATTTTGCTTGTTTGGTGTATCCTATCTTGTTATTACACATCTGTGCTTGCCACTTGCTTGTTGACAAGCAATGTATTTTACATTCCTGTGTTGGAGTTAGAAAAGACCTAGCTTAATGCAAGAGGCTCCCTTCATTGCGGGTCTTAGGAGGGTCGGATGTACAAAAGCTGACCTCCGTATGTGGAGAGTCTGTCTCCCTTTTTGAACCCGTAACCTCTAGGTCACAATGGACGATTGAGCAATCTTACTGTTCCGCCAAGGCCTGCCCTCATTTCTGTGTTGAAGGTGGATAGCTTAAATTTTTATGGGCCACTTTTGCTGTATTGAGGTGACTATGCTCCCCTATGAGTTCAATGAAAAGACATTTGAACCAATATGACTAGACTACATCTTCTCTTCGAACTCTTCCTTAACATTTCTTTTCTTTTTTGGTATATGCAGAGCACTTATTATGGGTAATAGTTTAGTCTGTATGTGCGACGTATTATTTTGAATTCTAATTTATTGTGTTGATTTAGTACATATGTTGTTACTTCTATTGTTAATAATTTCATAGTTCATTAATTTATTCTTTTGAATTTCAAAGCTTCTGTTGGCTTAAGCTTCAATCTTGCAGGTAGGTACTTTGCTTTATCTTCGGGTTGTCAAGGCAAATACTGGCATGAATCCGGAGCTGTCATGCACTGATGGTTAGTTTATTTAGACTTGTAGTTCCACTGCATCTACCTTGCATACGTTACCACTTGCCTGTTACATCGTTTGTAAATTTTTTGGTGTATCTGAAGGTATACTTCCACTTGACCTGTAATTTATAAATAAACTGTCTTATTGTTTCACAGCCAATGGGAAAGCAGCGGAGTTTGGCCCCCTTAAAGATGGATATATGTTTGAATCATCAACTGGCCTTTCACGAATGTCTCATTCTTTTCCCCTCTTTTTTAATTTATAGAAGTTTCAGAAATTCTACAGTACATCTGTTCATTTGTCCGATAGCAAATATACTGTATAGAGTGAGTTAAAGTTTGAAAATTCCTTTCAGTTTTAACGATCTCTTATTTTCAATTTCTAGGCTGTTGAGCTCCCCAACATGTCCAGTTCTTGAGGCTCTAGGCAAAAAGCTCTCCTTTGAGATTGCAGTTGGTTTAAATGGCCGTGTTTGGGTATGCATTTTTGGGTGCTTATTTGTGGGGTAAAGCGGTTCTTCATTTTAAATGTTTCAATGGAATCACCATGTCTTCTCATCTACTTGTCTTAATTACCATCATTACTTCTTTAAGGCTTGAAAATCCCCTACTGGGGCTGAGCCAAAAGCAAATGATTACTCTTGCTAACTTGCTTTTTGTAATGTAGTTCTACTTCCCTTAATTCTAAATAGAATTCTTACTGATTCTACTGCTTTCTTAATATATATATATTTTTACTTTTGGCTTTGTAGGTAAATGCTGCATCTCCATCTACAGTTATCCTTGTATCAAACGCGATCATGAATTCCGAATCCTTGAGTGGGGTGCAGCAAAAAATTATGGTGGATAAACTGCTCCAAAGAGTCCAGTGATCAAGTTAGTCAAAAATATTTCTGATTTAATCCACATCCTTGGTCATAGATACAATTTCTTATGACTTTATCCTGCTGAATCTTAGACTAGTCCCCCCATTCCCCAAACACACAGACAAAACAACTGCTGATGTAAGCATTTTCTTGATATTGCCAACATCCTCTTAGTGTTCTTAGTTTATATCAAACTTAAATTTATCCTCCCGATTCATAATTACAGAAAGCATTATTGTTCTCTTCTAATTAATATTCAAAATAAGTCCATCTTCGGTAGATATGTTTCTGAAAGCTGCAGTCTTTTCCATGGCTTTAGTGTATTCATCTGTCCAAGGCAGACAAATCCTATCAACTGTTCTGTATTTTTTGATGGTGACCTAGCGTATGGCATTGTGCCACGTCATCAATAAAAATTGAATCACCAGCGTATGGCATTGTGCCAGTGGCAAACATCGGACAATGAAGAGATCCATGTTTGAGTGCAAGAGCTCACAACCAAAATTCTTTACAAAGGATATTTATGGTGGTTTTATTTATTTAATTTTTATTTATCATTGGATATCTATGGTAGTTTGGGCTATAATCTTTGATCCCACCTCTTTTAAGTTTTGATGTGTCATATTGTTACTATCTATTACATAATAGATGCAGTATATTTAGATTGTACTCAGTTTTTAATGTTCTCCCCCTAGTTTACTCGGCTTCTAATTGTATGTGCGGATCTTTGTTTTTTCTTTTAGTTTGGACTATGTAATTACTCTTGAACTCTGCCTTGTCGGGAATGGCGGTTCGGGAGGTTTACATGGTTGATCAAGAAAGATAGTGACTCGGCAAGCCTAGAACTTCATGTGAGGGGATTCTGAGTCCTCATGACCAGCTTCGGCAATCAGGCACGATCAAGTACATGGTGTCTACAGTTTCTGAAGCTTTCGGGGACAAGTTGAGACAATGTACAATGTTGGGAATTTTGCTAATATTTTCCAAAACTTTCTTCGTATCCAATTGGTTCTAGTCTTTTAGTTGTTTTATATGGGTTTTAGGGGGTGGCAAATGGACCGGACGGGGCTGGTCGGGTTTGGGTAATTCATATTTGACCCGCTTGTAACGGGTTAAATATGAGTTGGGTCAAAATAGACCATGTTAATACGTTTTAAGAAAAAAAAATTGGTATTATTTTGGATAATTTTATTATTATAGTTGTTTTTTTTTTTTTCTTCAGATGGATAAAAACTTGTAAAAATAAGTATAGATAATTGTAAATCCTTCCATTTATTTTGAAAATTTTTTAAATTTATATTATTTTATTTTATAACTAGACATGCATGAAGATAAGATATATATTATATTATATGAAATCATCTGTTAAGCTTAATTAAATGAATAAATCATGTAAACATAGGTTTGTTTCGACCAGTAGTATACACGAGGAGTACACGAGTAGATTAACAGTATCCTCTATTAGAATTCGGGTTAAACAATCCACTGGTTAAAGTTGCATAATTGACTTGCAATTTCTTGCAATGTCAACCTCTTTGTAAACCCATTGGGATGAGAGAGAAAATGATTCCCTCAAGACAAATGCATCGGCTATATTTTTAGTAGGTAAACCAAAGACAGAAGATTGATGCAACTCGAATTCTTTAGGATCATTACGCCCCCCCCTCTCTCTAGACCATATAATAGATATTTAATTTCAACATCCTATATATATGTTTGTATATATGTGTACTCGTGTAGAGAGAGAGAAGGGAATGGACCATTAGATATTGTTGCAAGAATTACCGAAAGAAGTAAAAGATATTGTTGGTAGAAAAGTAGAGCTGTATATGTGATGTGGATGTAGTAGATAGCAAAACCATAGTAGTACAAAGAATTTTAGAGAGAAATAGGATGATGTAGAGAATCTTAGAGAGAATTTAGGATCGTGTTTAGAGAGGAAGATGAAGTGAATTTGAGTCAAATAGAGAATGTGAAATTAGGTCTCTTATATAATGAGTGACTCGTATTTGACCCATTTAACTGTCTATAAAAATAGGTTGAATATAGTCATCTATTTTGATCCATATTTAAAATAATTTATCCATATATGAATGAGTTGGTAGGCTATGACTCATTTTTCCACCCAACTTTTTCTTTAGTTTGTCGAACATTCCTTCTTAACAAATACTTTTTTAAAAAATATTTTTGTGCGTAGACAGCCCATTTTCACTCGAGTTTTCTCAATCGTATTTGGATTTGCATTTTCTATTCCTAGATATTCCTTTTTAGGCAAAGAAATCTCCAGTTAGATTTTTGAAGAGATTTTTTTATTATTATTTTTAAATGACGGTCATTAGATAGCAGTTTGATGGCATTTTCATTGCATATTCTTATTTGTGATCCACTGGAGCCGAAAAGTGTGCATGTTCATCAATGTTCACTCATGTTTGGAATTTAACAAGTTAATTATGGGTTGTTTAGTCAAGTTTTCCAACTTTAACCCTCAACATAGCGGGGATGGGGCGCACCCTTGTTCCATGACGCTCACCTTGGGGCGCGGTGCGCTTGTTCCATGACGCTGGGGCGCGGTGCGCTGGTGCGTACGCTTCTGGCGCTGGGGAGCAGGGAGTGCTTGGTGGTGGGCACGACGATGTGTTTCTGGTCGGATGTGAAACTATGTTTCATAACAATAGGGGTGCTCGCACCCCCCTAATGGGAAGCGCACGCACGCATGCGGACCGTCTCAAGGAGGAGGTGGGGCGCTCTCTTCGCGAAATAATTGAATGCGATCTTATCGAGCTTAATATGGACAGAACAATTATTTGTATTAGGGTGGTAAATGGGTGGATTTGGACAAGTTTTGGGCTGATAATAAATGGATAGATTAATAAGAGGTCATAATCTGTTAATAATTCGCTGATCAGCTTAAGGTGTGTCATAATTGGTTTGGGTATTAAATAGGCTAGTTAACCCATATATAACTCGATGACCCTCTATTTTTTATTTTTTCTTTAAAGGAATAATAATAATATATGAATATTCTCAACAATATATATTCATCTATATATGGGATATATCATATGTGTGCGGGCGCGGATTTGGTAAATCATAGTTTACAATTTCTAGAAGATAAATTTAGGGTTAATTTTAGTGACACCCTTGATTTTTGGACAAATTTTACATGGAGATATCTTTCGAAAATAAGTATTACTTTCAAACGTCACTTTTCAATGGTGTCAGATCACTTTTGATATGTAAAATAACATTGCTACCTCTTTTGACTTTATATTAACTTACCAAAAGATTTTTACATATATAAAATGACTTAACTACCACTAACACCCATTTTAAGTGACTAAAGTATCCAGAAAATTGAACCCCATTACTAAATGTTCATTGTAGTTAGTAATTATTTAGTTTTTAAATGTTAAAAGCTAAATCGCCACTTTAATTATTTGTTTTAGTCTTTTATTTATTTATTTATTTATTTATGTGATATATGAAATGCATGAAATATATAATTGCTAATTATTATTATTTATGTATTGGATTTATGATATTTATTTAAATGACTTGATTTATATTAATTAAATTATAAAAATTAATTAGATTTGATTAGTAATTAATTAGAGGACACTTAAAGGGAAATGAAAAATTATTTTTAAAAGTATGCCTCAAATTAAATATTAGTGAATCATTTAAAAGCCCAAATATTTTCTAAATTTAATTTGATTAAAATCAAGGCATTTTGCATGCATTATATCATGTAAATAAATGAATCAAAAACCCTAATTATAAATGATTAAAAATTGAGTGGGAGCGGAGATTTTATACATTACCCCATGACCTTCGTTATTATAACCATTGTAGTTAGATCTTTACAAATAAAACTTCACATATGATTTAAAGAGTTTGATATTACAAGAATGGTCGTCTCACAAAAATAAAATTATTAAATGTTCATTGTAGTTAGATTTTTAAAAATAAGGCTCTTTAAATAAGGCTACATGCATGATTTGAAGAGTCTAAGTTTATAATGGTAATATATTTAATATTTTATTTTTCGTTGGAGTATTAATAACGTTATACACTCAACCTAAAATCAATAGTGTTAGCTCCCCTACAAAGTGGTCTATACTAGGTGATTTTAGAAAAGCTAAACATAATCGGGAATCATCTCATATATAGATAAGACATTGTCTAAAGAGCTATGGAAATGATGAGTTTTTCTCGTCAATGGTAATAATGAACTCCGCCAACTATAATTGTTGCACCCCATTAACTCCCACTATCTTTAAGTAGTGGAGCATTACTTTAAAATTCACTTTAGGGCAATAATTTACTCTTTAATGAGTGAAAATAACACAAAATAATCATGAAAGCGAGCCTGAAAGTCCACCATAAGAATCTGTGCGCATGCAGGAGACCAAAGCTGGACCCACGTGCCCCCACGCGTTCACCATGCTTCCTTACGCGCTCACCACGCTCCTTCACGCCCGCCTACGCGTGTGCACGTGACTATAGATAGCAATAGCCACGCGCCTGATGCGCTAGCTATGGCTGGCACGTGGTCCTCACGCGCTTGATGGTTGGGTGCGCATGGAGCGCACCGTAGGCTCTGCCACCCCATATCTCTTCTTGCCTTTGATTTGCGCTCCGGCTGCTAGAATCTCACCAGAAATTCCAGAATAATAAAAAAGGGCCAAAAAATTCTAAAAAAATTCTAAAAAATTTCAGAAAATTCTAGGAACCTTATTTTTCACTCTTAGACCTTCTTGAAGCTTCATAGTACTAATTGATGAAGATTACATAGGTTTAAAATTAATTATACATATGAAATACAATGAAAAATAAATAAATTACATCATTGAACTTTCAAATGGTTAAATCAAAGCTTTAATTACATTCATCCAAAGATAAAATTATCCTTAACCTATAAACTTCATCAATGCCCCGAATATACATCATCATCATCCATTCACAAATATACATACATCATCATCATATATCAACATATCAAATCATACATCAACATATATCAATATATACATATGCATATAAAAATTGGATCCATGAATGATGATTTTTATAAAAAGTATGATCTCTAGTCATGAATCAAATTAAGCTCTGATACCATTGTTGGGAAAACTTTTTGAGGGATTTTCATACATAGATCCTGATTCATCACATAGAAACAAGTTTTATGCAAAAGATAAAATGATGAATAATTCATTATTAGATTAAAAACTTACATCAAAGGTTTGAGTAAACCTTAAAACTTTTATCTAAAGTGAATATTCTCACTTATTGTAGATCCCTTAACTAGATCCTTTCTCCTATGATCTCCTTCTTGATATTGATTTTCTCTTTAGGAATTACCAATAAACCTTGATGAATGACCTTAAAAGCAAAACTTGTGTGAGCCTCCTTTAGATGAGAAAGTTAACCCTAATAATCTAGGGAGAGAAAATATATTTTGTCTTCTAATTATGCACAAAGGGGTAACCTAAAATATACATGGGTCAGACCCATGCATATATAGAAAAAATAAAAATAAAAATGAAAGACAATATATTTTTCTCAATCTCTAAAATTCACGTGATATCTCAAAACAATGGGCCTCCAATATCAAGTTGGGCTGTGGATGAGAATTCCTTGAGCTTACTATTTTCTTGGTTACTATAAATTAATAATTGACCTGGTTCATTATATCATGGACCCAATTTAATTAATTCATAAATCAATTTCTATTCCACTAAAAGAAATTAATTAGACTCCAATTAAATAGTAAATAACCCTTAAATCAATATTGCATTTTGACCCCTCTATGAATAATTATTTCTCAGATTATAAAGTCATCAATCCAATTACATAATTAATATATTTATTTTGGTACCTTTGATTATTTCCGGCTTGATCACAATAAAAATTTATTTGACAAAAATAATAATTTAGTAAATTAATACATAGAAAACATTTTGTCTAAAATACACGAAGGCTTTCGAATTTACTTTGTGATCAACCATAATCAATGCAAAATAAATACTAGTAGCAACGATGCAAATATTGAGAATATAACCATTTAATTATTAATTACATAACTACCCAAAGTGCCAGTCTTTGGATCCCAAAATATCCGCTGAACAAATCAAAGCAATTATTAATTAATAAAAGAGTCTATACTTCTTTCATGCTTGAGGGTCAAGAGCCATGATTACATATATCTCAACCTATCGTGGATTCGGTTCAAGTCTTAGTTGAACCTTAGTTAATTAAATATTTATCCATAATTATCGACTTTGAATCATTTATGATTAATATTTATATATATCCTTATATAAATTGTCATCACATACATATAAATATATCTTATAATGATCTAATGCTACGTTTGGTGTGCAGGAATGGAATGTTCATTCCAACCATTCAGTTGTTTGGTGTGCAGGAATGGAATGGAATGACCATTCCAATGGAATGAAAATCCATTCCATTAGTAAACCTATGGAATGACCATTCCATTCCATAGTAAGATAAAATATTTTTGTAATATTCCCAATAAGCCCTTAATCACATTCCAATAAGGCAAAAATATTTCGCATTAACCAAAAATCTTTCACATTCCATTTTTCATGTTTATCGGCTTCTTTGTTAGACGTAATAAAGGTCTTTCATCTTCCCTCTCTTCTGAATATACCTAGAGCTGCCATTGACAAAAAAGTTGCAGGACTTTCAACCAAATTACAAGTATTAATTTCTTTGTTTATTTATTTTTGATAAGTAGGCATTAAATCTCTTTATCTTCTGAGTATATCATTTTTTTATTTTTCTTATTTATTTATTTATTTATTATTATTTTTTTTGTATCTTTGTGTTGAAACATTTGTGTAATCATCTGGAACCAAAAGTGGACTAGTTTGACTTTTGGACCCTTAGTCAAGTTCATCGTTGGATGATTGGAGAACCTTGCTTGATTAGAATTTTATCAAAACTAGAATTTTCAAAAAATCTACAATAAAAAAAAAATTAAAAAAAATATTACACAAGTACTTGGAAATATTATCAGGTTTTTTTGTTGGGTTGATGATTTATTTATTTCCCTTAAGTTTATTTGAGTTGATCTTATGGTGTAATATTTTTTATATATTATTAAGATTGATATATATTATTTTTTAGCCTTTACATCAATTTCTTAGATTAAATATTCAATCATGGTGAGTTGGTTTAGTTATAATTTTTTTATTTTTCTTTCCTCTAATGAAAAAGGCATTTTTGATAAAAGACATTCCCTTTCAGATTTAATGATACTCAACCAAATAATAAAATGGTAATAATAATTTCATTTCATAACAATTCACCGTGTCACACCAAACATTAGAATGGTAATATTTATTTCATTCCATTCTCTTTCCCATTTCATTCTATTCATGCATACCAAACGTAATAGACAATCAATTCTGTAACGAATCAAAAAAAATAATATATTATTCACCAATCGTACAATGCGTAAATAATGATAGTCAGATAAGATAAGGAACAATGACTCATACATGATACATACAGATAATCACCAGACTCCAAAGCAAAGTATTGCAATATGGGCACCGGCACGAAAAATCATGCAAAGAAAAACAATGATATACACACACACACACACACGGTAAAAGACAAAAATTATCACATATATATATATGGGATTATTACACATAAATGGACTTAGGGTATCATATTTACTAAGAGATTGAGTCAAAGTCCTATAGTTTCTTTAAAATGGGTTTGACCCAATAGCTGAGGTGGCACATGAAAAAATACTGTTTGATATTTCTGTTGCCTAAAATACCTTTCTTCCTATTTTATGTGTTGCCTAAAATGCCCTTTTCTACACTTGCCTAATTCCAAGCCCTAATGCCTTTCATATTCCATTCGGTGTAGCCCTCTTTCACGACTCTTTCTCCCTCACTTGTTTCCTGCGATACAGATACAATCTGCTATGGCACGAACAATCTTCGATCTGCTGAAGGGAAATCAAATACTCAGGCTCAACGGTTCCTCTTTCCCTCTTTGCTGAAACCCTAACCTTTCTCTTCCTAATTTCTGGTGTAGCAGCAATAACTGGACGGTTGGAAACAATTGGGGTTTTTTACCGTCATCTCAGCCTCCGGTCATGTTCTAACTCTTGAAATAGGTACTGTTTGTGTTGATGAATCTGAAATATATGCATATTTATATTTGTGGTATTGTTCATTAAAGACTGATACACTTTCGATCAAACCTCCTCCAGTTCGCCATCAATCGAAGCAAGTCTTAAGCCCTAAATGATAACACACGGCTCAGATTCCTTTGTCTGATCAGTAAGCAAACCGTAACTTTTTCTGTTCAATTCCTTCCTCTTGATTCCTTTTTCACACACACTCGCCAACACACACATATGTATATGTATCTGTGTGTATATATTGAACATATTGCAATGGATTTTATTTCTTTTCGTCATTAATCTATGCTCCTCTGCTTTTGAAAAAAAGAAAAAACATATATAAGTATTTGATGGTGGACTTGTTGGATCAATTTACGAGCCTTTTAGGATTAGTCTAAACATGGAAATCCAAAAAATTTGATATCAAATGCTTATAAAAAATTTGAGATCAAGTTTGGATTTTGGTGGATTAGGACCTTTAGATTTTATTTATTTAAGGTCGCTAAATCATTTAAAATTAGATAACCAATACTATACTAAAATTTCTTCAAATTTTAGCAATTTTTTTAAAATTAAATTAGATGGAGACCTCTTAGCCTGCCCTGGACACCAAAGTAGGCAATAGTTCAATCATTTCCTGCTGGACTGAGTGTGTAGCATATAGGTTTCATCATCCCATTTGTCTTAATTTGCTGCTCATCATTGTGGAATGTGGACCTCAGTTATAAAGCAGATTAAATAAACACTGCTCCATTGATGTGGATTATTATTCTTTTAATGGATTTGTCAAAATGACTCAAAAACATGTGATCTTGGAGGCATACTTCGTTAAGCTAGAAAACAAAGTGCATAAGAAAAAGAAAAGTTGGAAAGGATAATCTTAAAAAGCTTTCTTTTATCTCCTAGACTCCAAAGATAACAATGAGCAGTAAGTGTTCATTTAAAAACGTTTATAAAATCATAATCCAACGTAATAGATGGGTGTTTTACATTAATTAATATTTCTTTGTCATAATGGGTGATGTGTGAAAATCATTTGTTGGTCAATTATTCAAATTCCAACCTTTGTTAACGATAGCATTCTCTATATATTTAAATTACTTCTTCTAAGTTTGATCTAGTGTTATGTGTGTAAATCTTTAACTAGGAATTTTATACACATTACATACATATATATATACACACACATATTCTATTTCTTCATTCCATAGTCTTAAATCTTTAACTAGGAATTTAGGAGTTAAAATTCAAAGCCACCAACACATAGGTAGTCCAATTAGTTTTTACGTATAATTAATTATTATAAGTCAATTTGGATCAAGAATTATTCAAGATTATTGCCTCTTTCTCAAATGGCATGTAGAGTATACCTCTGTGTAATGTATCTTTAGGCATCTACGCACATGATAGGGTTGATGCAAAAGCTAGCAAACTCTATAAATGAGGCTTTTTTAATATATGTATTTAGTATTAATTTATCAAAAAAATGTATTTAGTATTAATTTATTATTCCAACATTCCCTTGTACTTGTCTCCCCCATTTTCAAGACTTACACATATAAATTATGTGTGTGAAAAATATTCAACACTCTGCTCTCTCTCTATTTAACTCTCAATTTTTTATTTTCAATTTATATTATCCTATTTAATTCTCAATTCATCTCATAATCTCCCTCATCTTGTATATGTTTGTTGTACACATAGTGATACAATTATCTAGTAATCAATGGCATTGATTTTGTGGTTGTATTTTGATTTGAAAAAGGTCTGTAGTGTGTGTTTAGGAAAAGTTTAATCTTGACACCGCCTATCCCTATTGAGGAAATTGGTAGTGTTTCGCTGTAAATAGAGGTAGCCCTTCACCTGATGAAAACACAACGAATCCTTGGAAGCAAAAGGGGAGGGGTAAGGCAAATTTAAATTTATTTATTTATTTAGATTTGAAAAGGTCTGTAGTGTGTGTTTAGGAAAAGTTTAATCTTGACACCGCCTATCCCTATTGAGGGAATTCGTAGTGTTTCGCTGTAAATAGAGATAGCACTTCACCTAATGAAAACACAACGAATCCTTGGAAGCAAAAAGGGAGGGGCAAGGCAAATTTAAATTTATTTATTTATTTATTTTTACCAATGACCTTTCACTTACATTAGCGAGATGGGACAACCAATTGGAGAGAATGGATCTAAGTTTACTTCTTATGTAGGAGTTCTAGTGAGGGAGATGGTTTTAGAGTTCCAGTTACATTAGTAGGATGAAAAAACTATCAACTAATGACATTGAGATGTTATGGGCTTGCATAAAGAACTGAAAAGTTAGAATAAATATTTGGACTTTGGACTTGCTCCATTGATGTCTACAATCTTCCTCACCCCAAAACAACCTTCGGACTTTGGACTTGTCACTCTATTCCAACCTAAAGCATGTAATTTTCTATTCTCAGAATTAGATCCCCACAAGAGATCCCTCATCTTCTTCTCCATGTACTTAATCTGTAATGACCCAAAATTAGGGGCACAAACAAAACATGATTCAGAAACCATCCGAATAAATTCTCCAAAAATCATCCAATAAAAAATTCGTAGTTCATTCATTGTCCCAATTATACTTAAACAACCTCAATACACTTCCAATGCGCTACAGCGGATAATTAACAACTTAAAACATGTCACAAACAACCTCAAAACAAAAGCTGCGCTGCCACTAGTTTAAAAATTCGTAGAAAATTCATTTTAAATTGAAATGGTGCAAACGAAATTGATTTGAAAAGTAGACTCAAAGGGTAATGTGACACTGCAATTCCCAGCAACTTAAGCTTTGCCAATAAAATCAGTTTTTGTAACACCATAAGATTCTCTCCCCATGAAGCACCCAATGTGTGTAAATTTTAAGAAACCCGTCAACAATAATATCATGTAATGGATCTTGACGGCACTTCCACAAGCAATTGCAAAACATAACACATGGGCACAATATCATCTTGACTATTCCTAAATTGTCAAATGCAACATCCAAAAAGATTCTAACTCCTCTTAGGTGTTCTCTGCTCACTCTATTTATCAAGCACAAAAAAATTTTAACTATTAAAGAAATGACCTAGCTAATTTCAATAGGACATCGTTAATTTTGTCAATGAAGCCAAAACTTGGTTTCATCATTATCTTGATAATCAAGCTAATAAATTGAATTGAAGAGAACGGTGAACAATTGGCTGTTTAAAACTATTAAAGAAAAGACCTAGCTACCAAAAAAAACTATAAAGGAAATGGGATATTAAGATGCCAAGAGACCAGCTCATCTGTAGTGTCATTAGCAAGCAAAACAATAAACAACTCTTTGAGCAAAAACTATACCATGTGTCATACTGATCATAGAAATTTAAAATGGATTGTATATAATTTTCGGTAAATAAAATGGATTATAGGACCTGAGTATCTAACCAACCACTACATGGAAGGCTTGTCTCTCCTCCCCTGGACCTAATTAATAGTAATTAAACCTGTGACATCAACTCTTTATGACTAGAACAGTGAGTCAGGAACAAGAATAAACATGTGAACCTTAACAGCAGATCACTATAAACAAATTAAATGGAAGTTAGTTAAAGAGACCATGAGGGAATACTACTAAAAGGGGAAGTCTTCAGCAATTATTGCGAGTATGAGGCTTCCCAAGTGGAAAAACAACATTTGATGTTAGTAATTTTTCTAGTATTAGATTGACAACTGATTTTGAGGTCATAGTGAAAATTTATGATGTTAACCACCTTAACTCCTATTACTTTTGTATATAAGCACTTATTGAAGAAAGGAACCACAAAGCAAGACTAAGTGCAACAAGGTGATGACTGAAGAGAAACGTTAAAGGACAGCCATAACGCCAGCTATGAAACAAAATTGTATTCGCAATGCTAAAAACCAGTAAAGACAAGGATCAAAAGGCAAGTCAACTTATACCTTTTGCATTTTCCACTTTGCTGCTAAGATAATCGTTCTTGTGTACTATGGATTTGTTTAGATCTGGTCTGCACCGCTTGAAGCCTCGCCCAGATTAGGTCCTGCCAAATGCTGTCTCAAATCAAAGATTTCAAATTAAAAAACTGGATTTGATATTTTAAAAAAACAATCATATACTCTCAATTTCAGAGTCGAAAAAAAAATAAAAAAAATGGAAATAATCAAGCACCTGTATTTTCTTCCATCACTTCCTAAAAACAATATCATTCAGTCTTTTTGGCAAATTTTTTAGTGAATTTCTGGTTAAAAAAAAAGGATCAGTGAAAAGTCATATTGTTGCGCCAAGAATATGACATATTTAAGAAAATAAATAAAACAATGAGTGAACAGAATAGTCTAATTCATGGGTCAAATTCAAACTAGTGGAATGTTACTAGTCAAGGGAGGGTTCGTTAATCTAGATGTCTGAAAACCTAGGTTAATTGAAGGACACAGAAGGGTAGTATTAGCATGGTAACCACAGTTCATGTGCCTAAGTTTGAAATCAGACAATTAAGCCTCACGTTCTTTGATAGAAAGCATCAATACGACAATGCAGTAGAATTCTTGTATATTCTGTTTAAACACGTTATAGATCTAGTCTTCAAGTATTCAATACCTCCACCGCTCCACACTTGACTACCACCATAATTTCACACCCCGAACCAACCAATGGCAACACCAGTTTATAACAACTCAGGCCCTCAACCTTATACCATGAATAACCACACCACCTTTGCTTTGGCTAAGCACAAATTATAGCTTCTTAGTTCATGAATGATTCACAAATTTTTCGTATTGTGGGGGGGAAAAAAAGAGTATAATTAGAGATTCACAATAACCTACACATTTGAATACATGAGTAACTATGAAAAAGTAAGACGATAAATATTGAACTCAATTAACAACTAAAGCATAAATAGATTTAAACAAGCAGGGAAACATTAAATCAGAAAACCAATTTCGTCACAACATCAACATGCTATCTATTTCCTCATGCAAACAAATAGTGTTTTTTATCAACGATATATGCAGATAAAAGAATAAAAAGGGAAATTCAACTGCAAGCAAAATAAAAATACCATGTTAATCAAATCTGGCAAAGAATAAATGAAAAAATAATATGAAACAAATAAAGAAAAGGGATTATTACATATAAATGGGGTTAGGGCACCATATTTACTTAAAGGCTGAGTCAAAGTCCCAAAGTTTCCCTAAAATGTGTTTGACCCAAAAGCTGAGGTGGCACATGAAAAAATACTGTTTCATATTTCTGTTGCCTAATATACCCTTCTTCCTATTTTATGTGTTGCCTAAAATACCCTTTTGTACACTTACCTATTTTCAAGCCCTAATTCCTCGTCACATTCCATTCATGCCGGCCTATCTCTCCCCCCTTCTCTGTAAACAGCAGCGATCAACAAACCCCTCTCTCTGCCCTAACCCTCACTGAATTCTCTCTCTCATTCGTGCAAGAGCCGTTTCTCTCTCATCGTTGCTCTCTCTCTTTCTCAACAACTCTTTCTAAGCCAGTCCTTCCACCCTCTCTCCTTTCTAGCTTCATCGCTCTAGGAATTGAGAAACCCAACTCTTCTTTTCAGTGCAGCAACACTTGGCTCAGAAGAGGCATCAAGGGTTCTCGGTGAGCTTCAAAACCCTACATTTGTCAGTGCATTTTCATTGTTTCAATTGAATTTTTCTTTTTTTCTTTTTCCGGCTGTAATTTTGTATTGAGTTATGATGATTCGGTGTTTCTTAAGCTTTTTTGTTGTAATGGTTCTTGAATTTGTGTTTTTGTACACTTGCCTATTTTCAAGCCCTAATTCCTCGTCACATTCCATTCATGCCGGCCTATCTCTCCCCCATTCTCTGTAAACAGCAGCGATCAACAAACTCCTCTATCTATTTTTAAGCCCTAACGCCTCTTTTTACATTCCATTCGTGCCGGCCTCGTGAAGCTCAAGTGTTCTCTCTCTCTGCCCTAACCCTCACTTCATGAAGCTCAAGTGCTCTCTCTCTCTCTCCCCCTCTCTGTAACAGGTCAAGGCAGGCCACACATCTCGGCACACAACATCAGCGAACATGAAGGTCTTCTCCACTTTGTTTCTCTCTGATGACCAATTCTATTTGGTGTGAAATGAAGCCAAACCTAGGTTATATCTCTCTCTC
Organism: Cornus florida; assembly: GCF_030987335.1. Taxonomy (NCBI): domain Eukaryota; kingdom Viridiplantae; phylum Streptophyta; class Magnoliopsida; order Cornales; family Cornaceae; genus Cornus; species Cornus florida. Next base: position 14,075,418 of record NW_026775581.1, on the reverse strand, counting down.
CTTTACAATTTAATTCAAGGACGAATCTAGGGTTTGAGGTAATTTTTTTCTCTCTCTCTCTCTCTCTCACACACACATACACACCCGTTTTAGGTGGATCTCCCCCGATAATTTGTGCAATTGAATCTGGTCACTGTTAATGTTTTATGTATGCTATTTAAGTTCGTATTTAACATTATTGAGTTATGTTTTGGTTCTTTTGTGGTTGTGTTTTTTTATTTATTTTTAATGTTAATCTCAATTAAAATTTGAAATATTGATGCAAGATTAAATTTATATGGTAATCTCAATTTTTTTTTTTTTTTTTTTTTTTCATGATATTTGGTTAGAAAAATAACTATTCTATGTTTTGTGCTATTTTGTAAGTTAATTATTTTATTTTTTTGGGATCAATTTTGTTAGTAGTTTAACATATTTATTTTTGTAGACCAGATATATATTATAGTTGACATGAACACAAGGTGCTAAACACACAGCACCATACACATAGAAGGTGAATCTTGTTATATTTGAATATCCTATCCTTGTTGTAGAGACTTAAGTAGTGAAAAAGTATAAAATAATAATAAAAAAAAGTGTCACTCATTTCTTATTTTGCATTATATAGTATGGGTGAAATCCAGTATAGATTCAGCAAGTGTTTGACACAGTAATTCTCAGTTGGAGAGAGAGAGAGAGAGAGAGAGAGAGAGAGAGAGGAGAACCAACTAAAAGTGGGAGGAGAAAAAAATTGATTTCAAATTTTGGGCTACTTTTGGTACTCTGACCTGCATTTTGAAAATTTCCACTCAAAGGGTATTAACTGAATTTGGTGGCTCTCTGTTACAACCCTCCTGGCTTTTAGCTTATCAGCCAAACTGACATTTACTGTGTGCAATGTTTCATGCTCCCAGAGAAACCCTCTTTAAAACAGATCTTTAGAGAGAGAGAAACAGCAGCAGATCAGGAACACGGTAGAGAGAGAAACAGGACAGTATTCTAGAGAGAGAGGAAAGGAAATCGGCATTTGAAAGAAGTGAAAAAAGGAAGAGTAATTAATTTCCAAAAAATAAATAAAAATATACAGTAATGACAAAGGTACTGCATTTATACCCACGCCTGCATCAAAACTAGAGCGCTTGATGATTAACCACCGCCTCTGCTACTGTAAAATATAGAGTACTTACTTGTATATACTTGTGTGTATATGTATAATTATATATATCTACACGAATATATACTTTACACAAGCTTTTTTTACTTTTTGATTGTGTTTAGTTTATGTTTATTTACTTCTTATTTTTACCTTTGTTTGTTAACTAATATTTCAATCTAGGTGGTACTTTACTAATAATTTAACACCTTGAGCTAGCAACTGACATTGCTAACTCTCATTAAATATATTATAGTATTAATTATCATATTGTTTATTAAATTATCAAACATTGGGAGGAGAGCTTCGAACTATGATTAGAGTTGTTGGTCAAGTGATTCTTTATATCTTATTTCACTTTTTATTTTAGGTGGTGTTTTTCAGTCATGGATGCAGGACACACAATAAAATTTTTTTTTTTCAATTATACAAGGGTATACCGTACCCGGACTCACAATTATAGAAATTTTGTGCACTTCTTGCTTTAGAAAATAGTGCAGGGAAAGCAAATAAGAACAAGCTAGATCAAACCCAGAAGTATAAAGCAATAATGAATCTGGACGCCATTACAGTTCTTAAATCCACATAATGATAGGATGATGGCCTGCATAATGTATGGAAGTGACTAACAATTTTTTTTTTTGGGGGAAAAAATTAGATTTCTGTGACCAAACTTGAACAAAATTGGTCTAAATTACGTACACAAATATTTTTAAACTACTACTTTGATAGCATCGAGACAGCATCCAAGTGACCTTACAATTAGAGGCTGGAGTCTCCAGATATACATTCACAAAACAAGTATAATCAAGCATCTGTTTATAATATATAGACACAGGCACTTGCAAGAGTGGCAGCAAAGGGCATCTCAAGGACCTCACCTTTAGGAGATTGGAAAAATTAAAACTTAATAAGTGCAATATTTATAACATTACACAAAATTTGTAAAAGATATATCGGGAATTTAAAAATCAATATAGAAGTAGACTCAAGTTATATTTGAGGTTAGATGATTGCTCTTAAATATTTAAACTTGAGCAAGAATGCAATTGATATCGAGTTTCTTAGACCCATCTGAAGATTTGTAATCGGAATACCCCATGTTCTTACACCATAGATTATTTTGTAGATTTCTATTTGGGCTTGGCAATGATTTGATCTTTTCTCAAAATTTATAGATCTTTTGTCATGGTAGGCATTATCACCCACATGTTTGTTTGGAGTGTATCACACAACAATTACTAGGGGAATTTCAAGTCTAACCACCAATGTATAACTTGTTGAGCGTTTTAATACATTGTCTCTTATAAGGAAGGTCAGGCACAGATTCCATAACTGGTCACCCTAAGGTATGACTTGAGTCCTGGCCTCTTCCTTCAAGGGCTATCACTCCCATAACCATTGATCACTTTTTTTGCTTTTCGTGCAACTTATTTAGAATCCTTTCGATTACAGTGCACTCCTCCACATTAATATTTCACATTCTCTCCCTAAATTTCATCCATCAACAGTACTTTACACATAAGCACATGTCAATTAACATATGGTATACAATATTTTTCTTGAACATGTAGGATATTGACACAAAGCTTAATCAGAACACTTTTGCTGAACAATCACATGTTATGGTACTTTCCAATAATTTAATGATCTTCCAAAATGCCACAACCGAATATGAACTGTTATATCTTTAAGTATATATAAAACGTGCAAGGATTTCCCCCCTCCCATTAAATTTTAAGATAGTTTCAAGTAAAAAAAGAAAAAGAAAAAAAAAACGAGTAAGCATTGCTATTATAGTTCCAAGCCATCCTTCTCAACTTCCTGTTTCTTAAGATTTACTCCATCATTCTCTCATATATTTTCTTCAAAATTCATAAGTGTAATCCAACTTTAATTGGTAGCGAATTTCTGAACAATATACTAATTATAAATGACTTAAGTACTTGAAGTGGCAACCCAATTAAATATGAGAAAAGTGTGATGCAAGCTTTCTAATATAAGAGATAAAAGGGTCGAGGTCATAAGCTAAATCTAACCCAAAATTTAAAAATTCCTACAAAATATATATTTTCTAATAATCAACGTTACGATAGTTAAAACCCTTCTTTCAACATGTTCAAATAGTATTAGGTTTTATTATATGAAAGGAAACCTAAATAGCCATTTTGAAACAATGTATTTTCTATGAAGCTCATCAAAACTCATCAAGTTCACAGAAAGTATTGGAAGACATGAACTTGTTAAAATTCATAAAAGACACCACTAACATCCTTTTGATAGACTTCAAATGTTGCCAAGAGAATCTCTCTCCTAATTGATCTGATTGTTTGAGAAATTCATAGAATATAATTCAATACTTAACATTTAAACATCACAAAATTGTTATAAATTTATGTTTGTTAAAAATACAAATTGTTATCCATATAATCCACTACAGAACCAAGTTGGTTTATCCCCACTGATTTCACTGCATTGAAAGAAAGAATTTACAATCAATTAGTCACATTATGACATAACTTCTTAAGTATTCAATCCAAAATCCATTACACCAAGATTCAGAAAATTGCTAAGGCAGATTAGAAAATTACACATAAAATAGAGATATGGCATACCTGGCAAACCGCTTTGTGCCTATAGCATCAATTTCATCTATAAAAATAATACAAGGAGATTTCTCCTTCACAAGCTGAAAAGCATCACGAACAAGTTTTGCTCCATTTCCAATGAACATCTATGAGTAGTACAAGTATGATTTACTACTTCAATTGTAAAACATAAATCGTAATAAACACTTGAATAAATCAACCAAGAGATATTCTTTGTTATGGATGTCAAAAAAGTATAGGAAATTTATTTTTATAATTCTGAATAATGTTCTTGTCAATTTTACCAACTGGAAAAGTGAGTTCCATATAACTACTCAAGTCATTTACACAAATGTCATCTCCTTAGTTTAAGACCAGATACACTTTAGCAGATTTTTTTTGTTTACGAGTCCAAACGTCTCTTAAGAACCAAACAAAAAGAGTAAATTTCCATTATAGAAGCAACAAACAGAAACAAGAAACAATAAATATCCATTTCCTGATATACCAAAAAAGATAAAAAGGGAAAGATCAAGTACAAGAATACTTGATGCAAATTCATCAAAAACAATCAAAATCCTAAACTAAAAAAAAAAACAAATGTTTTAAAAGCTAAATTGACAGGCTTTTTAGGAAGGGAAAACAAAAGTCTTTCGAATCTCCAAAGTAAAATATGATATGGATGATTACATATAAATGGGGTTAGGGCACCATATTTACTAAGAGGCTGAGTCAAAGTCCCATAGTTTGCCTAAAATGAGTTTGACCCAAAAGCTGAGGTGGCACATGGATTTCAGCAAACTCAACAAGAATATTGAGGCTCTTCCACCCTCTTCCAGCAGCACAGGCTAATTGACCCAATCGTTCCAACATCGACTCTTACTCTTCAGGTACAACAATTTTTTTATTTTTTCAAAATTTTAGGGATTATGCCTCTTTCTTCGATTTTCAGAGAACCCCCATCTTCGATTTGACATTCATATAACCCACTTCGGTTTAATGATCCTCACCCTAGTTTTTTTTTATGCAAATATATGTTGTAGGGTTTTGAAATTGCAAAAAGGAAGGGGCAAATTACAAATCTGGAGTCGGCTTGTGGTCAGGGGATGATGAATTTGTAATTCCACCTCCCCGTTATTGCTCAAAAAAACTTAAAAAAACTCAGTAGTTGAGTTTCATATTATGCAGTATTTTTATGAAATGTATGAACCTTTACTAATTTTATGCAGTAATTTTATGTAATATTTAGTGGCCCATATTTACAGATCCATTGAGTCAAAGCACCATAGTTTCAAAAAAATGTGTTTGACTAAATTGCTGAGGTGGTACATGAATTTTTACTGTTTAAAGTTTCTGTTGACTAAAATGCCCTTCTCCCTATTTTCTGTATTCCCTAAAATACCCTTTCTCCATATTTTAATACTTTGACCTAATTAGAGCCCTAATGCTCTTTCATATTTCTATTTGTGCAGACCCTTCTCTCTCCCATTCTCAAATGTGACCTAGCCCTCACTCTATTGAATCCATCAATGAAACCCTAACCCTTTCTAAGCACTGACATAACTTTGCCTCAATCACAAAGGATGATTGTTTGAAGCTTTGTCTTTCGCAAGTTTCACCTTTAGAGGAAAATCACCCAGGTACCGGCCTTGTTCTCCTTTCTTCCTTTTCTAAACTTTCATTGATCTTTATTATTCTGTTTTCTTCCTTCTCTGAACTCTCATCAATTTTCTAATTTTTTCTTCAATCGCAGAAGTTATTTCTTCAAGCATAGGGATAAGCCCTAACCCTCTCTAACTCGGGTACTATTTTCCAATTTCGTCTTTCATCTCTGCCTTCCCCTAGAAAGTTGTAGAGTCTCTCTGTAAATGATACTATGTGGTGAAAATTTCAATCAATTAAGTTATTGTTACTTTCTGCTGACATGATTTCAATTAATGTGTTGTTTACATATTCACTAGATTTGAGGATTCATATGCTGTAAGCTGTGTTTTTCTGTCTTATGAAGTTGCTGCTTTTTTTTTTATTATTTTCTTTCTTTTATTTATTTATTTTTTTTATAGAAGAATGATTCAGTTTTATCCTTTTTGGTTTTGGTTGTGCTACTGCTCCAATTGGGTGCATACTAATTTGCAATAAAAAGTGGAACTAAACTTTCTTGTTTCTCTAAAGATAAGATTAGAGGATTTTTTTTACTTTTAAAAAAAAAGAAAAAAAAAATATTAGAGGATTTTTCAAAATAACTGCATACCAGTAATACTGGTAATTTCTTTGTAGTCTCATTGTAAATATGACTATGATTACTATTAATAACTCCTCTGTTCATGGTAGGTCTGTTCATGGTGGGTATGATGGCAATACAATTATTGGTTATATATTATGCAAGGAAGTAAATAAGTCAAATCCAAAAGTTAAGGGAAAAAGAACTGTGATGTTAATGAGTTCTCATTGGGAAACACTTGCAACTAATCATGCAGAATTTCATAAAGTTGTGGTAAATCTCAAATTTCTGTTGTTTCGAGACAGGAAACCTTCACTGACTTCAATTTTTTGTAGATAATGACAGGATAAGTTCTCAGCTAGTGAAGATAAAGTGGAAGTTGTTATTAAGATTTTTTAAACTGATGTCATTCCTGTTCTTGTGAACTTTAGAAGGTTAGTTTCTATAATCCTCTTAAGAATATAATCGAAATCACTATAAATTATATTAACCCAAAAAGACAATCAGAGCTATTTCACCAAAAACCCATAAGCCTGAACTCTGTCCAAGGACTTCACAACTGTGACTAGTACCATGTGATGAGAGGTTATATACAAATTTATAAACTCAATCTACCATAGAGCACAAATCCATGTATAATGGGTAAGGCAGTCAAGTAGTTCCTAATATACTAGTAGTTATGTAAGGAAGAAGCTCTTCAATATTGGTATGTATAGAAGAGACTACGTACCTATGCTATGTCTGACTGTGTAGTTAAAAGTGCTATTTTATAGCCAGAAGTTAGACACATATGCGATAACTAAGTGGTTGCCATAGGGAATATCGAAAAGAAGTAGTACCTTAATCTGCTTCAAAATAAGGAACTACGGCTACAAAATAAGGACTAAAAGATATGGAGTATATATGTATTGGCTACTAACTACCTCCTGGGACATAGTATGCACTACCTCCAATAATGATACTAACATTATATTTCTTCAATTATTTGGTACAATTTCAAGAATCTTGTTTAGTCACTTTTGTTTTTTAGATAATTACTCAAAAAATATATTTTTTAAGTTTTCTAGTTAAGTTTAATGGTGGTTAATAGCATGCTTTTTACATACGTGCTTTAATTTTGGTGAGAAGGTGAAGATAATGATTATGGAAGTATCAACTAGGTATAATCTCTTATATAGGAATAAGTAGTTGATATATTCTACCAACAATTGCAGTTATCTTATACAATAAATGTGTTAATTATTTCATCTTTGTCTTAGTTTTGCATCTTTGATCTTATGACTTTACTTCTCAATTATTAGGGATTAGATTCCCTATTATGCCTATTTGATTACTGAAATGTCACAATTTTCTCCCCTTACCAGAAACATATGCATACTAAAGATTTCTTTCTAGTAAAATGTTGAATTCCAAGCGAATAATGTACTTCTTTTGTAGATTTTATACCTCAAGTTGCTAAAATTTTGTTCCAGACATTCCATCAAGCTAAAGTACAATTATTTCTAATAACGTAACAGTAGAAGTGCATGTTATTCCCAGCCATGAAAATGGTATTTTCTCTCTATTTTTTTTTTCCTTGGCAAACTAGAAGGAGAAAGGACTCGAACACAGGAAGCTGGCCACTCTATCAATTAGGCCACTGGGTGATACTCTTTTCTCTATACAATGAACAAGTTGACTGAAAAAATAATTTAGGATAAGTAGATTATTGTTGATTAATTAATCTTATTTTGTTGGATTTGTCTTACTAATAATGGTGTATATGCAAAATTTCATTTTGTAGCATATGTGGATGATGTTTCTTTGTGTATGTTGAGAATTAACAATGTAGGACAAAGGGCTAGCTATGTCATTAAATTTGTTTGCTAAAAGGCATGGACTTTGGTATTGATCATCCCAATCTTTTATAAAAGTTTAAGTCATTGCTTGGACTTTTTAAGTTAAGATGTAGCTTAAATTAGGCTAGAACACAACAATTTTGAACTGTCTATTATTTGGTAGCAGAGAAAATAAGGAAAGAAGAAAAACTTTAAGATTAACAAGTTTCTATAAAGGAGTAGAATTGTTACAAGATTCCATGTTTCCTAATTTCTTCTTGTTTTCCTAATATCTTGGCAACCAAACATAGGATAAAGTATAAGGACTTAGGAAAAGATTGGTTGAATGGACTTGTATCCAAATTTTCAGATTTTCCAACAGCTATTAGGAAGCCTTTTTATGCATAATGTACAGTTTATTGCAAATTTCAATCACTTGTGAAAGTAGTACAGCAATTATTGAACCTTTTTTTTACTATTTCGTTGTTATTATTGTATATATGTTTGAATATTGTTGATGTAGCAAGTCTCATGATTGTTTTTTCCTTTATACCTTATGTGGATACATAATTTGAAACTTTGAACTAGCATTTAGAGACATCGTAGAGCATTCCTTGGCAGATTATCCTGTTAATTTAAGTTTTTCATGCGTTTCACCTATCTTTTAGATTTGATATTCATTTGTTTACAGAAAAAGAAGTCAATGGTCCAAATTTAATGAACAATTAAAACTAAGAATCTACAGTCACACAAACACACTTTCTCAATCTTTTGCTCCAACAGTGAGAAGTTGCAAAGCATGATGTGCGTATTTTATTTTGACCAACAATTATGATAACAAGGCTCCAAATTTCCCATCCTCCAGAACTTCTTAAGAACTCAATTGATTTATGCGAACCGAGCTGAGTAATTGGTTTATTTGAGTGAGTCAAGTCTGATCACAACTGTTCAAAAATTAACCAAGCTCAAACTAAGCTCAGACACTGCTTCTAACCAGCCAAGATGAGCATAAGCTCTATAAAGCTGGCTTGACTCAGCTTGTTTACAGCCTACGAAATGGCTAATCTCATACTTAAATATGTCTCCTTATAGTGGCCAGTTTAAGCTTTCACCATGTCACCTGACCCCTTTTTTTCATCAAATTATATATATATATATATATATATATATATATATATATATATATATATATAAAGTAGCATTTTGAATACTAAAGAGTTGAACTATCACAAAAATATACCAGGCCATGTAGAAATTCCCACGTCTTGAAGAACCGGCTGGCTGGTGATTGTCCCTTCCACTTCCAAAACCTTTTCTCCTTTTGCTGATCGAAATGCAGAAAAGAGAGATGACCCTGATTGGGTCTTCAATTTTCTTATTGCCCTTTAAGAAAGACAAAAAAATTAATGTTTAGAAGTTGGATTTGATGTGACCTTATTTATAAATTCATGATAAGATAAATTATTTAAGCTTGAAACTTGAACGGAGACTCAAGAAAACGTCATCAGAATATCTCCCATCAGTTAACTGGACTTATGTACACTTATTTTTGTGAAAGTAACATGTATGTGTGAGATTTGTCAAACCACCAAATTACAAATTCTGAGTTTCAATAAGAGTATATCCAAAGAAAACAAGGGTTGAAGTAGTTTTTAGTTTAGCATACAGTTGCCAGTTTGAAGAGAGCCTTGCATTCCTAAGCATGCTAACTCTATTTTCTTTCATTAATTCTTTCTTTATTTCTTTGTTTCTGATGCACACTTTCTTATTTCTTTACACTTAGAATAGCCTTCCTTAATTTATAATTATAGTAACATAAAAGCTAAAGCATGTAGTTCCTATTTTGTAGCATAACTACTGCATAAGACTCGGCTTAAATGAAGACTGGACTTATAAATTTGAATATCTGTGTCATGTTCGATTTTCTATTAATAGTTAATAAGTTGGTGTATATGTCTTAAGATGACTATTCGTGTTCATTCTAGCTTCTCGTGTTTATGGTTATCTTGTTCTGAGATTTGTAACTGTAATTCTTGTTTTGCAAACTAAATCCTATTTGGTGAAAATTTTTATGATCTTTTTTATATACTTTTTTTTTTTATTTTTTATTTTTATGAATTTTAGTTATAAATATTTGTGAAGATAATGGCTGAAACAGGATCTCCCTTTGCAGGATTTGAAAGACTAATTGGTAAATTTGGGTTGAACTTTAGTCTTGAACAAGCTGAAGGCCCTTATTGTGGATTATAATTTTTACAATTACAGCACCCTACGGTCTTACCATATTTTAGAGTGCTTTCATCACTTCATACTGGTAAGTCATATCTTCAATTATTTATATATATATATATATATATATATATATATATATTTTATTCCAGTTTTTTTTATGCTAATAATAAATTGGATGTTAACCGCATGAAGCATAAATCTGTCAATTAAGACAGGCACCCAATTGTATATGAAACAAAGTACAATATAAAGTAACAAAATTTATTAATATATAAACAACAAAATTTTCATTTTTTTATTTTTTTATTTTCTTTTGTGTGTGTGTTTTTGTGTTTGAAGGTTGAAAGATTTGTGTAGTTATTTAGTTGTAGAAGCAACAAAAACACTTCCAGTGCTTCCCAAAAATAAAAATCATCATTATCATGGTGTTGTCATAAAACTTTATTTGAAAAAGGATAATTCTTAACTTATTTATTTGACTCGAGAAACTGATGTTATTAATATTTGTGGGCTAATTTGGGCGCTTAATTAGTAATTGATTGTGTGTTTGAATTTTGAATGTCCTAGATTCAAAGGTGGAAGCCACATAAACTTGCACTGAGAATGGCATAGACTTTATAAGTTGTAACCTTCCAGCACAAAATGAGTAGTTGGTAGTCCAAAACTCCTCAATTAAAGGATCATAGTGCTGCTTATTCAGTCTATTAGACAATAATGAAACTCCCAAATATCTAATTGGGAGGGTCCTAATAGAGAAATTAAGCTTTCACATAATTAAGTTTTGAGTAGCAGTCTCTATACCAGATCAGAATATGACACCTCTTTGCATTATTTGGAATCAAACTAGAAATAGAAGTTAAAACTAAATTGAGCTATTGATTCTGTCAGTATTTTAACACATTCAACATCCCAGCTGCGATTAACATAAGATCATCAACAAAAAGGTCCATTACTTATCCTCTGAGCTGAGCATTTCCAATGGTAATCGAAACCCTCTAGAGTTATTCTCTAATTCAAAATACGAGGTAGAACCTTCATTCCCATAACAAATGGTATGAGGACATTGGATCCTTCCTCCTTCCCTTATTAGGTAAACCATACGACCATTAACATCCAAGGAAAAGAACTTTAGAACAATTTCAATAAAAGAAATAAAAATAAAAACTGTAAGCGTTTTTTTTTTTTTTTTTTTTTTCCTTTTATCTGTTCGATTGGGTTAAGCGATGCTTTATATATGCTTCTTTTAGTGTGTTTTACCTATCATTAACGTGCTTAGTTGGATTAATTCCGAAGAATGTGTATTTAATTAATGAATTAGGAATATATGAGTACTCCCAAGTGCCTTTGTAAGCTAGCAGATTTGAGATTGAATCTTTTCAACATGTAATGTGTAGAAGCGCAAATTGGTAAATTTAAGTTGGACTGTTATGTGATGGATTAACTTAATTGATTTTGTAGACTCTCTATTTGACTCCTTTTTTGTTAATGTTGAATTCACCAGAAGGAGTCACCCAACGCTCATGATATTTGAGCTTGTTTCATCACTAGCAATATAAAAGGCAATGTAACCTTGTTCTATTTACTTGAATTATGTCCATATATGTGCTCTATCCTTCCTTTTTGTATCTAATGTGCCTGTGTTGGTAATTTATTTGTAGATGTTGAATACCCGGTGTTCTCCAAATAAATTCAAGGAAACGGTTTGCAATTTAAGTGAAGACAAAAAGGTTGCCGTACAAGAGATTGGGTTTGGGTCCCTTTTAGACATCGAGTGTACCATTTTGAAGCGCAACCTGTGCTTATGGTTGGTAGAACACTTTGACCCTAGAACATCTCATCTCACCCTTGAATCTGGCGCTCGGATCCATGTTACGCCAAGTGACGTTGAAGAGGTACTTGGCCTACCCTCGGGAAGAGGAGAAGATGTGCCAAAATATATTGTACAAAGTGTGCATTGGTTAGAAAATGGCATTTTTTTAAAGGACGGTGCAATAGAAGTGCCAAACTTAGTGCATCAATTAGACGTTCTTCCTGTTGGGGATGATTTCAAGAGGGCTTTTGTCCTTTTCGCTTGCGGATCACTTCTAGCACCCATATCGAAAAATGAGACAAGCAAAAGGTTATTGGCAGCGGTTGACAATGTGGATGCTATTAAATCGTACAATTGGGGGAAGTTTGTTTTAGATTGGTTGAAAAAAGGAATTGCGTCCTATAAAGGAAAGGAAGGAAGAGAAGGTTGTACATACATACATGGATGCTTGTTCTTTCTCATGGTATGTTCTAAGATATAATATTTATAATGTGTCTATCATTTTATTTTAAATAGCTATAATGTCATTATCATAATGGCTTATATGTTGTAGCTTTTCTACCTATACCGTGTGGATGTCAATGGACTAAAACCGAAGCCTGAGATGTCATGCCTACGTGGATGGACCAACAAATTAAGAGGCGAGAGGTTGAATTTGGAGAAGCGTAAATATAATGGTTTCGGCTTCGGTGAGGTATAGTTTACAACTGATACATCTGAAGATACCGATAAGGTAATCACGTCAATTATGGCTTTTTATAATTGGTACTAAATATACGGTTATATTTGCATATTCATAATTACTTGGAACTCTACGGTTACATTTATATATTAACTGATATATATATTTATTAAACTTGTTTAAAATTGTTAGGAGTTAGCATATGAAATTATTATAGTTGTTAAGAAATGGAAGCAACGGCACAATGTAGGCCAAGGCAGGGGGTCGAGATCCTCAGAACCCAGTTCATCTACACGACAACCTAACCCATCTTCGCAATTGTTTGCACAACACCATCCGATGGAGGAGGAAGATGAATCCCACATACCAGTGGAGGAGGAATTCGAAACCTCCACAAGACAAGCAAACTCACCCTGGCAATCTTTTACAAAGCACGATCCCATGGAGGAGGAAGGAGAAATCCCCGTACCAATGGAGGAGTAAGTGGGAACCTCCACAGCAATGGAAGAGGAGGGTGATGTGCAGGAAGCAGTGATCCCCTTATTACGTGTTATAAAGCCTGGGCGCCATAAGGGATCACCTTGGGTTGAAATAAAGGTCAACCGATTGCGTGTCCTTCGTCTAGAAGCAAAGGCAGTCATCTCATATGCCATGGATGAGAGCAGAAATGATGAGTGAGAAATTATATAAATAATTTTTTATTTGCTCTATATTTACTTACTTTCTATACTCAAACACTTAATATGTTATTGTTTAATTATAGTGAAATGCTGGTGAACATAAATGATATTTTCCTCACAAGAAAAGAGATGAGAACAATCTCTTACAATCATTGGATATCAAATATGGTATGTTCACTTAAAGTTCATTGATTTTTCAAACCAATCACACGCATGCATTAATGGTTTAAATGTGATCATTATAGGTGGTTGAAGTCTATTGCCAAATGCTCCAGCTGAAACAAAAGCGTAGAGGAACCAAAATTTTCTTTCCACCTTCGATTGGGGTAACAAATTCTTCTATCTATAATGAGTGTTTGTTTGACACATATTAGGTTATCAATTGTGTGCATTTTCAGATTGAACTTTCCAAGATACCTTTAAAAGTGGTTGATAGGAAGGGTAAAATACAAGCAGTTTGGAACAAGTATAAAAGGATAAGGAATGTCGATGATAACAAAGTTCGCCAATTCAATATAGTAATATTTATCGCTTGGAAACATAAATAATTATTATCCTTTTATCAAAAAAATATGATTCTAAAAGTAATTAAATTTTTACATTGTTAAATATGTAGCTTTTCTTTCCAACACTTGTAAATGAGAAACATTGGTGCTTGTATGTCTTTAACATTTGCGATAGTCGTATGGATGTGTTGGATTCAATGAAGCAATGTTCACATGATAAGCGTACTCCAGACAAGATGTCAAAAGATTTGGTAAACGCTTATTACATATGAGCTCATTTTTTTGATTATGTATTCATTTACTGTTAAATTAGGACGGTAAAGTATACAAGTTGAAGAACGTGGTACTGAATTTTTTACTCTAATCATTTATATATTGTGCATTTATAGGTAATGTTGGTTGAGATATTCAACGGAAGAGATCTACAAAACTTCATATACAATGTGCCCAACGTGACTCAACAGCCCGATAGGTAATTTTATCACTTAATGTTCCTAGTTTGGTGTACTGATTATGTTCACAATTATAATTGACAGATACCTAAACAATCTTTTATTCAGTGATAGTTGTGGTGCTTTCATGTTGGACTTCATGGAGAAATGGGATGGTTCACTCAGTCACCCAAAAGAGAAGGTGAAACCCAATTCTATTTTTTACATGGGTCTTATTTATTTTTTTCCCGAATGAAGAAAATACCGAATTACTAAATCACACAATCTCCTCGATACTCTTCGTTAATCATTTAATTCTCTGTTTTCTTCTAAACCATTGGTGCATTGTTAATCTGAGCAATCACTGGTCATTAGTCTTCAAAGGAAGAAATGGGTCTTGCCTTTAAAGGTTTCAAAAAATATATTTGTAAAACTGATCCACATTCCTACACACTTTTGTTCAAGGGTTGAAACTGGAGGGTCTTCAATTCTAATACATGCAAACATAATTTAAAAAATTAATGCAACCACAAAATGCATCCACTATAACGTTTTCCATCCTCTTCACTGAACTCCCCATTCTGTTTTTACACGTTTTCCAGCTTATACCTTTCTTTTTTCTTTTTGCATCTTTTGAACCCATGTTTGTGTGCAAGTACTTCGCTTTCCGATCTCTCCCCGCTAGGTTGCAATGTCGTAGTCTCAATAGCGGGAAGACCAGGGGACTATGACACGTGTTAAAACAAAGAGAGCGGTAAGCACCCCCTTTAGGCAACAAAATTTTCAACCTTAGAACCCCCTAATGTAGTATACCCTTAATGTGTGCCATTTTTTGGAAAGAGAAAGCTTGCAGTTATCTAGTGAGTACGGATCTAACATGAAATAAGCAATAAAATGAACCATGTAACGAATGATATAGAAAATGTTTGACATCCACTGTATAATAGGTCCTATCGAGTAGAAACCAGCTTTGCTAGATGAGGTTTAAATGAATTGCATACTCTTAAATATTTTCAGACAGTTTTTCATTGTCAAAGAATTTGATTTACTAAAGTAGCTTAAATCATCAGTCAACCTTGTTTTTCCTACATCACCTAACCAATTAGATGCGCAAATACTGGACTCCTGTCATTTTAAATGGACATATTGCAGGTTATATGGTCACTTCACTGTACTTAGTGGTGCTCATTAAAAATGAACCGAACACAAAAGATACTGAAACTACGACATATTGAAATGAATGATTAAAAAATTTCAAAATAAATAGTGACTTTAAGATTACTTTTGGAATGTCAGAAAAAAGGTGCGTGCCATTGAGTGTTTGGAATCAGTAAAAAGGGACAACTATTTTGGGACAGGGAGATCTTTCGTATTATTAGATTTGTTGTGGTTTTGTTTATGTTCTGTCTCTATGCTGATCTGACCAAATTGCTAACATATTTCCTAAGGATGAAGCTACCTGTTTATGCAATATTTCACATATAAAAGTTTAGTATCACCGAGATTTTGTGCATATGCCAAATTCAACATTGTTGAAAAAGTTTTCTTTATCAAATATATAGTTTCTGCAACACTGGATTCCTATCTATTTACACTTATATGTATTCACGCATGAAGTCCATTTCCCTATCCTATATTCATGATTTGTCTTTACCTGGTTTAATGTGCAGGTGGACGTTGATAGATTACGTGCAATTATTGCTTCAAATTTGCTTTTAGATGACAATAACAAAATGAAGAATTTTGTAAAGAACAAAGCACTTTATCCATTTGGTCAAACATGTTGATTTCAAGTAAGCTTCCATCAGCTTACTTGTGGTTAGTAATTTTTTTTTATTTTTATGATTCTAACATCACCTCCATCAGCCAATAAGGTACCATTTACCTCAAGGAACCTCACTATCTCCATCTTAATCTATCAAGGCGTATAAGATGTAATTTCCTCGACTTTTAATATAATTTTTTGCTGTACAACAATTTATTAGTATAAATTAGTTGTTAGTATTATAGCTCAATGTTCATTTGCACTTTTCCATGTGATATATTTGTCAAGAGCTCCAATGGAAATATTCAACCTTTTAAGTAAACTCAAAATTATTATGTAATTGTTCAAACATGTTTTAAATAGCAGTACTGCTAAGTTGGTTGGATAATGAGGTCACTTGCAGGGTGTTGGGCAAATTATAAATTCTTTTTTAATTTTGATGATTCTTTTTAAAATTATTATTATTATTCAAAGTTTCGAATTGTTTGTTTTTATATTGCTTTTGTTCCTTATTAATATTATACAATGCCTTAATACTTTAATTTTTATTGCATGTGACAGTCACAGAGCCAAAGTGGTTATTTTGTTCCAACTACACAAAGACAGAAAGAATGCATGTCCATCAAATACACAAACAGGAGGACTCTGATTAGTCTTCAAAGGATAAGGGCAACAAATTGGTTTACCACATAACAAGGAAATACATACCAGTATTTGCCCAATTGGAAGCTAGAGGAAGTGGGATAGGAGGATCGCTGAATTTTCTAAAAAGTGGTACCTAAAATGATGTGGGATATGGGACATTTGTACTGTTGAATAGTGTCATTTTTTTTTGCATGTATTTTGCACTCTGTTGGTGTTAGCTATTTTTAAAGTTTTAAAGAATAGTAGCTTTGCAACTTTTGATTGTGGATTAGGTTGGTATATTTTTGCAACTATTGTATGGCTTATTATACTGGCATCTACCTTACATAAAATCAAATGAAGTTGCTCTTTTGGGTTTTTAGGAATTAGTATTGTATGGCTTATTATATTAGGGTCTCAATGAATTTTCTTTCACTACTATATTAATGTACTAATTTCAAATTTGATGGAGTTTAAAACTGAAGCAGTTTAATGAATGAAAAATTGGTTTGGATCTTCCTTGGTTCCATGGTGTCGATAAATGGATAGTTTAATGAATGAAAAATTGGTTTGGATCTTCCTTAGAGAAAATGTGGTACCTTGACGCCAAAAAGAAGTACCTTCAGTTCAAAAACGTGGTCCCATTGGGAAAAAAGTGGTACCTTTACAAAAGGTACCTATTTTTGCAATTGAAAAAGGTATTACACCCCACATCGCTAATTAAGTTGCACATTACATCCATAAACAGCTCCATTAGCGCCATGAATAAGTGTTTAGAGAAAACGTGGTACCTTGACACCAAAAACTAGTACCTTCAGTTTAAAAACGTGGTACCTTTGGAAAAAAAGTGGTACCTTTGCAAAAGGAATTTATTTTTGCAGTTGAAAATGGTATTATACCCCACACCGCTAAATAAGTTGCACATTACATCCATAAATAAATCCATTAGCGCCATGAATAAGTGTTTAGAGAAAACGTGGTACCTTGACGCCAAAAAGAAGTACCTTCAGTTCAAAAAACGTAGTCCCTTTGGGAAAAAAGTAGTACCTTTACAAAAGGGACTTATTTTTGCAATTGAAAATGGTATTATACCCCACATCGCTAATTAAGTTGCACATTACATCCATAAACAGCTCCATTAGCGCCATGAATAAGTGTTTAGAGAAAATGTGGTACCTTGATGCCAAAAACTAGTACCTTCAGTTCAAAAACGTGGTACCTTTGGAAAAAAAGTGGTACCTTCGCAAAAGGAATTTATTTTTGCAATTGAAAATGGTATTATACCCCACACTGCTAATTAGGTTGCACATTACATCCATAAATAAATCCATTAGTGCCATGAATAAGTGTTTAGAGAAAACATGGTACCTTGACGCCATAACGAAGTACCTTCAGTTCAAAAATGTGGTCCCTTTGGGGAAAAAGTGGTACCTTTACAAAAGGGACTTATTTTTGCAATTGAAAATGGTATTACACTCCGCATCGCTAATTAAGTTGTACATTACATCCATAAAATGCTCCATTAGCGCCATGAATAAGTGTTTAGAGAAAACGTGATACCTTGATGCCAAAAAGAAGTACCTTCAGTTCAAAAATGTGGTCCCTTTGGGGAAAAAGTGGTACCTTCGCAAAAGGGACTTATTGTTGTAATTGAAAATGGTATAACACCCCAAAGCGCTAATTAAGTTGCACATTACATCCATAAACAACTCCATTAGCGCTATGAATAAGTGTTTAGAGAAAACGTGGTACCTTGACGCCAAAAACTAGTACCTTCAGTTTAAAAACGTGGTACCTTTGGAAAAAAAGTGGTACCTTCGCAAAAGGAATTTATTTTTGAAATTGAAAATGGTATTATACCCCACACCGCTAATTAGGTTGCATATTACATCCATAAATAAATCCATTAGCGCCATGAATAAGTGTTTAGAGAAAATGCGGTACCCTGACGCCAAAAAGAATTACCTTCAGTTCAAAAACGTGGTCCCTTTGGGAAAAAAGTGGTAGCTTCGCAAAAGGGACTTATTTTTGCAATTGAAAATGGTATTACACCCCGCATTTCTAATTAAGTTGCACATTACATCCATAAACAACTCCATTAGCGCCATGAATAAGTGTTAAGAGAAAACGTGGTACCTTTTTTTCCAAAAAGTGGTATCTTCAGTTCAAAAACGTGATACCTTTAGAAAAAAAATGGTACCTCCGCAAAAAGGGACTTATTTTTACAATTGAAAACGGTATTACACCCCGAATTTCTAATTAAGTTGCACATTACATCCATAAACAACTCCATTAGCGCCATAAATAAGTGTTAAGAGAAAATGTGGTACCTTTTTTCCAAAAAGTAGTACCTTCAATTCAAAAACGTGGTACCTTTGGAATAAAAATGGTACCTCCGCAAAAGGGACTTATTTTTACAATTAAAAATGGTATTACACCCCGCATTTCTAATTAAGTTCCACATTACATCCATAAATAGCTCCATTAGCGCTATGAATAAGTGTTTAGAGAAAACATGGTACCTTGACGCCAAAAAGTGGTACCTTTAGTTCAAAAATGTGGAATTTTTGGAAAAAAA
The DNA here is from genome assembly GCF_030987335.1 of Cornus florida. Taxonomy (NCBI): domain Eukaryota; kingdom Viridiplantae; phylum Streptophyta; class Magnoliopsida; order Cornales; family Cornaceae; genus Cornus; species Cornus florida. Next base: position 14,056,352 of record NW_026775581.1, on the reverse strand, counting down.
AGTGGTTCCTTCGCAAAAGGGATTTATTTTTGCAAATTGAAAATGGGATTATACCCCACACTGCTAATTAGGTTGCACATTACATCCATAAATAAATCCATTAGCGCCATGAATAAGTGTTTAGAGAAAATGTGGTACCCTGACGCCAAAAAGATGTACCTTCAGTTCAAAAACGTGGTCCCTTTGGGAAAAAAGTGGTACCTTCGCAAAATGGACTTATTTTTGCAATTGAAAATGGTATTATACCCCGCATTTCTAATTAAGTTGCACATTACATCCATAAACAACTCCATTAGCACCATGAATAAGTGTTAAGAGAAAACGTGGTACCTTTTTTTTCAAAAACTAGTACTTTCAGTTTAAAAACGTGGTACCTTTGGAATAAAAATGGTACCTCCGCAAAAAGGGACTTATTTTTACAATTAAAAATGGTATTACACCCCGCATTTCTAATTAAGTTGCACATTACATCCATAAATAGCTCCATTAGCGCCATGAATAAGTGTTTAGAGAAAACGTGGTACCTTGACGCCAAAAAGTGGTACATTTAGTTCAAAAATGTGGTACCTTTGGAAAAAAAGTGGTTCCTTCGCAAAAGGGATTTATTTTTGCAATTGAAAATGGGATTATACCCCACACCGCTAATTAGGTTGCACATTACATCCATAAATAAATCCATTAGCGCCATGAATAAGTGTTTAGAGAAAATGTGGTACCCTGACGCCAAAAAGAAGTACCTTCAGTTCAAAAACGTGGTCCCTTTGGGAAAAAAGTGGTACCTTTGCAAAAGAGACTTATTTTTGTAATTGAAAATGGTATTACACCCTGCATTTCTAATTAAGTTGCACATTACATCCATAAACAACTCCATTAGTGCCATGAATAAGTGTTAAGAGAAAACGTGGTACTTTTTTTCCAAAAAGTAGTACCTTCAGTTCAAAAACGTGGTACCTTTGGAATAAAAATGGTATCTCCGCAAAAGGGACTTCTTTTTACAATTGAAAATGGTATTACACCCCGCATTTCTAATTAAGTTGCACATTACATCCATAAATAGCTCCATTAGCGCCATGAATAAGTGTTTAGAGAAAACGTGGTACCTTGACGCCAAAAAGTAATACCTTTAGTTCAAAAATGTGGTACCTTTGGAAAAAAAAGTGGTTCCTTCGCAAAAGGGATTTATTTTTGCAATTGAAAATGGGATTATACCCCACACCGGTAATTAGGTTGCCCATTACATCCATAAATAAATCCATTAGCGCCATGAATAAGTGTTTAGAGAAAATGTGATACCCTGACGCAAAAAAGAAGTACCTTCAGTTCAAAAACGTGGTCCCTTTGGGAAAAAAGTGGTACCTTTGCAAAAGGGACTTATTTTTGCAATTGAAAATGGTATTACACCCCGCATTTCTAATTAAGTTGCACATTACATCCATAAACAACTCCATTAGCGCCATGAATAAGTGTTAAGAGAAAACGTGGTACCTTTTTTCCAAAAAGTGGTACTTTCAGTTCAAAAACGTGGTACCTTTGGAAAAAAAATGGTACCTCCGCAAAAGGGACTTATTTTTATAATTGAAAATGGTATTACACCCCGCATTTCTAATTAAGTTGCACATTACATCCATAAACAACTCCATTAGTGTCATGAATAAGTGTTAAGAGAAAACGTGGTACCTTTTTTCCAAAAAGTAGTACCTTCAGTTCAAAAACGTGGTACCTTTGGAAAAAAAATGGTACCTCCGCAAAAGGGACTTATTTTTACAATTGAAAATGCTATTACACCCCGCATTTCTAATTAAGTTACACATTACATCCATAAATAGCTCCATTAGCTCCATGAATAAGTGTTTAGAGAAAACATGGTACCTTGACGCCAAAAAGTGGTACCTTTAGTTCAAAAACGTGGTACCTTTGGAAAAAAAGTGGTACTTTTGCAAAAGAGATTTATTTTTGCAATTGAAAATGGTATTATACCCCACACCGCTAATTAGGTTGCACATTACATCCATAAATAAATCCATTAACGCCATGAATAAGTGTATAGAGAAAATGTGGTACCCTGACGCCAAAAAGAAGTACCTTCAGTTCAAAAACGTGGTCTTTTTGGGAAAAAAGTGGTACTTTCGCAAAAGGGACTTATTTTTGCAATTGAAAATGGTATTACACCCCACAACGCTAATTAAGTTGCACATTGCACCCATAAATAGCTCCCGTTAGTGCCATGAATTAGTATTTAGAGAAAATGTGGTACATTTTTTTCCAAAAAATGGTACCTTCAGTTCAAAAACGTGGTACCTTTGGAAAAAAAATGGCACCTCCACAAAAAGGGACTTATTTTTGCAATTAAAAATGGTATTACACCCCGCATTTCTAATTAAGTTGCACATTACATCCACAAACAACTCCATTAGCGCCATGAATAAGTGTTAAGAGTAAACGTGGTACCTTGATGCGAAAAACTAGTACCTTCAATTCAAAAACATGGTATCTTTGGAAAAAAGTGGTACCTTCGCAAAAGGGACTTATTTTTACAATTGAAAATGGTATTACACTCCGCACCGCTAATTAAGTTGCACATTACATCCATAAATAGCTCCATTAGCGCCATGAATAAGTGTTTAGAGAAAATGTGGTACCTTAATGCCAAAAAGTGGTACCTTCAGTTCAAAAATGTGGTACCTTTGGAAAAAAAGTGGTACCTTCGCAAAAGGAATTTATTTTTGCAATTGAAAATGGTATTATAACCCACACCGCTAATTAGGTTGCACATTACATCCATAAATAAACCCATTAGTGCCATAAAGAGTACAAACTTTATTCCAATCTATCTAACTTGAGGGAATGAATAATACAAAATATACTCCAACATCACTTAAAACATTACACAAAAGCTATTTTTTTTTTATATTCTATAAGATATCCTAAAAACAATTATTCTCTCCCTAATAGGTAAAGAAGCTGCTTTTAGACCATTTCCATTATGAAATAGTACTTTGCAAAAAGTTCTCCTTACCTGATTAGTGTCCCTAGTTCTTCAAAGTTTTTCTCCCGGAACGGAGCTCTCAACGACTGCAACTTCCACCAGCGTTCCTTAAGCAATTTGATAGAGTTTTACCTTCCAAGTCTATAATTAGGAGTTATGCAAGCAAATCGTAGTGGGTTGAAGTGAGAGAGGTTAACAACACAAAATATTTTTATAAGGGTTGGCATAAATTTATGGAAGACAATTCACTAGAGCTCGAAAATTTCCTAGTATCTTATTATATATACTGAGGAGATTTCCTAGTATTTTCTTATAAATGAAGGAAGAACATTTGCTGGTTGAAGACAATGGCAAGCAGCAAAATCCTATACATCGGAGGGGTCTCATGGCCTCACGAAGTGTCGTGAGGAGTTAAAAATGGAATAGTTTCAAATATGAGGAGTTAAAAATGGAATAGCTTATAATGCTATAATGAATAGAAGCCAAATAATAGCAAAATAAATACAGGGTACATTTGTAGAAACACAATCAAAACGTTTATTGACGAAAAAATAAATATACACTTAAACGCATTGAAAAATAAATACACACCAAATCTCGATGGAGGTGACGACGATTATATGCCAGGTTAGTTTTACATAAAAAAAATGAACCATCGATGTGACGAGTTAAAAATGGAATAGTTTTGAGAACGATTGAGAATGTAAAACAACTACTTTCAATCCACGCATCTCTTAACGGGTATTTTCGTTCTATATACTTTCGGTCCATAGATCAACAACTGAGATTTACTAGTGCTAATGTTATGGTTTTGTGCATATGCCATATGTCTATTTATAGAGCCCAATTCATAGACATGTAAATGAATTTTACCCATATCATGATTTGACAAAAGGGACTTACACATCTCTCTCTTTGGCATGATAGGGGTGTCTTCATAATAGTTGTCGTGTTATACACCTAACACCACTATTTTTAACTTTACCCATGTGATGATAAGATGAGAAAGTGGATTGGTTTTGTGTATCTACAAGAGCTGATTTTTTCAGTGAGAGTCATATTCTGTGACTAGCCATGTGATTGAAAAAAAAACCAAATAATTTGAAGTGGCCTTAGACCATAGCAGATAAAGATGAATGGTCACATCATCAAGAAAAAGCCTTAGTATTTGAAAAAGTTATAAATAGTGGCATTGTTGTCATGAGGCAGAGTATTGACATCCCTATTTGTAATTACAATTTACTAATCTAATGTTTTTATTTTAACAAAACTATTATAATGTTAATTTATTTTTTAAATAGATTTCTAAGTGTACTTTGATTATGTAGTATCTTTATTTTTTCTCATATTTGATCAAAGCTATTAAAAAATCTATATGTTAGATGATGCAGGAATGAGAGCATTTCCATTGCAAAGAAGATGTATAAGGATCCAATTGAAGTTATTCAAGTCATTACTAATGATCCAGACTTATAAGTTGCTTCAGAGTTGTCAGATTATTCAGATACAGGGGATGATGACTTTGTAATTCCACCTCCCCGTTATTGCTCAAAAAAACTTAGTAGTTGAGTTAAATTTTATGCAGTATTTATATGAAATGTATGAATCTTTACTAATTTTATGCAGTATTTTTATGAATTCCACCTCCCCGTTATTGCTCAAAAAAACTCAGTCCTTGAGATTTACTAGTGCTAATGTTATGGCTTTGTGCATATGCCATATGTCTATTTACAAAGCCCAATTCACAGACATGTGAATGAGTTTTATCCATGTGATGATTTGACAAAAGGGACTTACACCTCTCTCTCTTTGGCAGGAAGTGGGGTGTCTTGCATAATAGTTCACGTGTTTATGCACCTAGCACCACTATTTTTAACTTTAGCCATGTGATGATAAGATGAGAAAGTGGGTTGCTTTTGTGTATCTACAAGAGCTGATTTATTCAGTAAGAGTCCCATTCTGTGTCTAGCCATGTGATTGAACAAAAAGCCAAATAATGCAAAACAGCCTTACACCATGGCAGATAAAGAGGTATGGTCACATCATCAAGAAAAAGCCTTAGTGTTTGAAAAAGTTATAAATAGTGCCATTGTTGTCATGAGGCAGAGTATTGACATCCCTATTTGTAATTACAATTTACTAATCTATTGTCTTTATTTTAACAAAACTATTATAATGTTAATTTATTTTTTAAATAGATTTCCTCCTATAAATTATTTATATCATTTGGATAATCTTTAAATTATTTCATCCATCACTTTTTCAAGTTGTGCATGAATGGTGTCTGCCTATCACTACAACAAAAAATTCATTGTACATTAAAAAAATTCATCATTTACTAAAGTTCCAAAACAATTCACCATTCATCAATGTTCTAAAACAGGAACAAAATCCATTTGTCAAGAATATCATCAATTTCCTAGCACTGCTGTTTAGCAAATTTATAAACCTTCTAGCACTTGAGTTTCAGTCTGCACTTGTCAAAAAATCACCTCATTGTCCATGGTACAAAATCCAAGTAAGTAGTTGCATCACACAAGTCTCAAATTCAGTATGCTAATCACAAAAGGGAAAGAACAAGATTGTCATTTATGAATCAAATAGATATCATCATTATTGACAAACAAATGTAGCGAAAACCAAAACGTACGAACAAAATAACATACATAAATAAACAAAACCAAGATAAGAAAGACTAGTGCTAATTTGGGCATTTGGCAACTTAATTCCGCCTACTCCTGATAAACAATACTGTTTTCCCATACAATTAATTTGGGTAATGGAGGTCTAAATCCCCGTGACCCGCCTAATTTAATTCCAAAGGTTTTGTATTTTCATGTAAATTTTGGTATACACCCAGAAAGACCAATTAATTATATTGGATTCTCAACTACAGGTATAATTTAACTTGATTATCAGTGAACAAGATATGTAAGTAGTAATAGACTAAATAGTAAAGGGAACCAAGATCCAATATAGGATATTTTCAGCAAGGGGTAAGAAAGCAGGATCATAAAAGAACTGGACAAAGAAACTGCAACTATATTTCAAAATTAACAAGTTAAACATCACCTTTTGAGTCTTTAATTTCTTTAATAACCCTACTTCGGGATCACTCCTACACCAACACAGTTTTTTTTTTTTTTTTTAGTATTTTCTTCAGCAGTATCCTAAAGCCATCATCCATACCAAGACAGTTTTTGGTTTCTTTTAATTTTCTAATACAGTTTTCTAATACAGTGTGTGATTGTTCCAATCAAGAGAACCAACCCTTGAACTATGCCCGTCTTGCAAAGTCCTCAGCTGTTCAGAAAAACCAAGCAAATTAGAGTACAGGATGGAGAGGTGGCACCAGAAAAATCAAAGGTAATGCCTAGATAATGAGAAATGTGACAATTTGCAATAAATACATTTCATTTCACTCCAAATAAAGAATATAAAACTCTTAGTTCTAATATTTGTTTTCTAAAATATAGGCTAACTATACAAGCCATAATCCTTCAAACATGTTCACTTTATGCATTATATCACTATAATAAAATCTTAAATGATACATGCCTCATTCAACCTTGCACTTCACCACTAAACTGGACTTTGTTCTCTTCCAAACTAAATAAAAGGTAAAAGAAACTACCAACTTTATCAGAACTTAATTGGGATATAAAAATGCATCTTGTGTTGCATTTAAAGATACTTTTTTCTTTAAGTTTTTCTTTTTCCACACAAAATGCAGTTAGAGAAACTGACAGAAGCCCAATTTCTTCTTAGCACCTACATATCATGGAAAACATGAGTTCATGAAATATCAAAGACCAGAGTTCCTGGAAAGTAAGAGGTTGAAAGTTTCGTTCCTCCAAGCACTCGGGGTGTGAGTGCCTCTATTCTTTATTTTTAGGCTTTTTCCTCTCTAATTTAAATTTTCTTTCAGTGAGAATGTGTTTTGAATCTTATTGTTTATCATCTCATTTTTTGTAATAAAATTTTTCTTTATTGACCAAGGTTTCTTACAACTAGTCAAAAATGCTTGTCATCTTTTTTTAACAGTACAACATTAAAAAAGAATGCCAACTTTTCACCATGCCTCATCTAATTACTTACAATAATCTGTTCAAAGAAACAAAAGCATAAATGATCAATAAAAAAGAAAAAACGAAAGCATAATTAAAAGAAAACTCTTACCATCCGACAAGATGAAGGGTCCAACAACTGGATGTGGGAATTGCTTAAACCAACAGCAAGATGTACTCCATCCGGCGCCCATCTGACACTTGTCACATGCCCAATTTCCTCATCAATCACAACAAGTGCAGAAGTAGCACCATTAGCAGCATTCCACAAATATACTGAATTCCCAAGAGCGATAGCGACAATGTTACTGCTACTCCAATCCAGTAAATTCAAATAAAACTCATCTAGGAGCTCAGAAGCAACAAGAATCCTTTCTGGAGATTGTTAAATTACCAAACAAACACATGTCAACAAGAAAGCAATCAATCCAAAACACAAATCAGAATGAGAGCTTAGCAACAAGAAGAAAAAGGAAAGAAAGAAAACCCACTTGGGGAATATATCTCTTAGACTTGTTCTTAAAAGCAAGGATCCTCTTCCTGTAAGCTTCTTTGGCTGGAGAGCATGGTGTTGGGCTTTCCTTTCTTACCATCCCACCGTTGAGCATGTAATGTGCAAAATCAAAATCCATTGCAGATCGGTTGGGAATAAACCTATCCAGCTGCCATCCCAAAAGAACAAGATTAGTGTGAATTTGCAATAAAACCTATATATATATATATATATATATATATAAAGGCAAAATGACAGGAAAAAATCAGCCATAGAGTTTAAAACCAAGGAGCAAAAAGAGAAGCCTATTGCGATGACAAAAGAAAACAGGCAAAGATATTAAAAAATAAATAAATAAATAAAGAGAGTATATTTTGAAATCTAATATTTTCTTTATGTGGAACACAAAAACAAAACCTAAAACTGTCGTTACTGTCTTCTATAACTATTTTGGTTCCTTTCGAGTAAAAATTCTTTGTAATCCAAGACAATAGGACATATGATAATATTACATTATTATCTCTTTTCCTCACTTAGAAACCTAACAACTGGAGAAATGAAAATGCTTACCGGTTCACCTTATAGCCTGTTGGCTTATGGTTTGAATTATAAACCCACTGGTCAAGGTTTGAGACTGGTATATATAGAGAGGAAGCTATATGAGAAGTCACAGATGTTAGATTGTGAATCTTTTGGTCATTCTACCCAATCTTGCTCTTCTAAGCCCACTACTAAGCATACACAAAAATGGAGAATGAAGGAGGACGGCTAGACCTAATTCGAATTAGTGGGAGGAAGTTATAAGGGAAAAAGGGAGAAGTGTTGTGGATCCCCCCAATGAGGAATTGTGAAAGGAAAGCCCTAAAATGGCTATACCTATTGCTTCATTATCAAATATATTTGAATTCCCTTCTTCTTTTGATGTGTCTTTGATCACAATCTCATTGCACCTCTCTCAAGAGATTAAGGGACCTATTGATTATTTAAACTTTATTGGGTCTGTTTCTCTGAATAAAGAAAGAACTACGTAAATACAAATTTATACAAATAGAAACAAAAACATATTGAGTGTGTTTTCCCTGAATCTTCATGTTGAATCCCATGGAAATCCAAACCAAGAAACCTACAGGACCATGACTTAAAAAATTATCTAATGATGTAAAACATTCTAGTCATGCAGAATCTATATAAGTTGAACAAATAAACCCTAAATTTCTGAAAACTCATATTCATAGACAATAAACCATCCAAATATGCTAAAGAAACCCTCACGTGAAACAAAATCAAAATCCAAGAAATTAATGGGAACATCAACCACAAAAATCTAAAGATATTGCAAACAACACTAGATATCATCTAAAAAAAAGAAACATTCAAACATTAGAGGAAGAAACCGTAGTTCACAGTAAATCCAAAAGTCCAAGAAATTCACGAAGACAAACAAAAGAAAGAAAATCAAAAGGAATTCGATACAAAAGCTAAAAGAATTTATACTTTTCTCGTCTGGAATTCATTGCAACGAAACAAAAAGCCGAAAATTTCAATTGGTTGGCGAACATACATAAACACACACAAGCAGATGGAAACACATACTTTTTCGCACAAATTTTGCCTTCGAAGTTTCTGATCGGAGAGAGGGAATCGCGACGTTTTTGTGTCCAATTCCTGAATCCAAAATTGATGTTTTAGGAACAGCATATATATATATATATATAGGGATCGAAATTGTATAAAAATAGAGTAGAAATCCCAACAAAATGATGAACAAGACTAGAGAGAGAGAGAGAGAGAGAGTAGGAGAGCGTTGATGAATGAGTTGGGTTTAAGAGAAAATTAGCAAATTGTGAGTAGGGTTTTTTTGCGCGAAAATATTTGATTTCAGCAAATATTGCAACGGCCGAAAGCTACTCATAAAAGCGGTTGAACCGCCTTACATTTATATTATTATTATTACTATTTTTATTATTACTATTAGAGTAGTGAAAAAAAAAAAAAAAAAAATCTCAGTCTTTCATTTTTCTCACTTATTATCGGCAACGAAATTAAATAAAATCTCAAAAACCAATTCTAAACAATGGACTATACTAATTAAATATAATATAAATAAAAATAAAAGTTCATGAAAATATTACATATATATATATATATATATATATATATATATATATATATATATATATGAATTGATGAAAAAATACATAGTCTAAAAATTTTAAGAGTCGTGGCTTAGCATTGATCGTTTGGTTTAGAGAGCGAAATGTTGTAACTAAGAAACCCTTGAGAGAGAGAGAGAAGCGAACGGGGCGTTTTTATGTATGTATGCGTCAAAGAGAGAAGGAAAGAGGAAGACGACGCTAACGTGGAAGAATATTATTCGTTTGATGGAGACTGACAACGCGGAAGACGAAAAAGGGTCTGCTGATAGGGAGAGTTTAAGGACGAAAAGGGATTGATTTTTGATACAATATGTTAAAAGACGAGTTTGGACTCTAGCATTCTCTATACTTTCCCAAAAATCAGAAAAAGTTTTTACGTCATTCATTAATACACGTGTAGCACGGGCAACGTGAGAACTTGCATTTACGCTTATTACGGTTTAAATGTACGAAGAACGTGAGAACTTGCATTAACTCATTAAACAACATATCAACAACTTCTCCTCCACAACAATCAATTAAAACCTCCACATACGATGATCCCATACTCCCATGCTTTCAACATTTTAAAACAAGAAATAAAAATGGCCTCCACATGGGCCGATGTAGCAATAAGGTAATAAAGTTCAAGATACACCATAAAATTGGTCACTTAAAGGCATGTGACCCAGTATAAAAAACATTACAAATGTGCAATCATAAAAGAATTTTATCGAACATAAAGACCATATAACTTACAAATTTGATGTACTTGATAGCCATGCAATCGACGCTCCCGTTGTTGTCTCTTCCCAGCCCCTAGCGGGAAGACTACATTTGAAGTATATGCAAATCAATTAAAGAAAATATAACACCAAAATATTGTACAAGTGGAGATGGTTAAATGAAAAAACTCAAAAATAAGGGACATATGAGCAGACAACTTTTTTATTAGGCGCTAGTAACTAAAAGCAAGACTCTAAACAAAATAAATAAATAAATGGGGTAACAGTAGTCAACTAAGATTATAGCAAAATCCTTTTTATTACTGTTTCTTTATTTTTTTATTTTTTTTAATTGATTGGACTATTTGGACCACAAAAATCAGAAGGAAGCCCAAAAATCTATTTGAAACAATTTTTCCCAGAAATACATACTTCCCTTTGAAAAATCAATAAAAAAGAAATTCTCAAACAATTTTCATGAAACCAAGTCCATTGGAAGCTTAAACACACAATTTTTCTTCTATCAATTTAAATCAATAAATTTTCTTACCGATTAAATCAGGTTTGAAGGAAAAGATAGGAAAAATTCTGCTTACAAAACAAGGATCACAGCATGTTAAGATCAACTTCAAAAATCCATACTAATTTCAAAATCCAATCAATTTGAGCCAAAACAAAAACCTGTAAACTCATTAATAATAACTGATATCACATAATTTGAAGTGATTATTGTCAATTATGCTCATGAGTTTGAAACGTATTCGTTCAAGTGATCTTTTACAGGTTTTGGACAATTAATAGAGAAACAAACAAGTCTTTTTCTTTGTCATTGTATAAAAAGAACAAGTGATAAATACCAAAAAGTGCCATACATACCTCATCGGTTCGCAACACAACAAATTTGTCTCTGCTGGTTACATGTGACAACACCTCACTTCAGGGACGGATATAAGTCCAAAATCCTTAATAAAGTAGTCCCCAAAGGCTCTAGACATTGCTTATCTGGGGCATTCCTCATTCGGCAGCCAAATTTTGTGCACCACAGGCTTGTCTTTTAAACTGAACACTCTCCCTTTGTACTGATTTATCCATTCAGCCTCATCTGTCAAACAATGTTGATAATGTAAACACAATGTTCATATAATTTTTGAGACACAAAGAAAGTGAGGAAGAGAGAGACACACGAGGTAAATTGTGGTTGAAATAACAGTAAACTGAACAGGCACCAAGCTGCCATCTCCGGTTGTGATAGCCAATACAGCACAAGAATCACTCACATTTGCTATAAATATATGTTCACCCAAATTTTGGGGAAAAATATATCTGCAACAATTCTCCATTAAAAAAAAAAAAAAAAAGATAAACACTAGAATTGAACTTCAAAAAGCTATTTTTATTAATTGACGCTCTCTGGCACGCATACGATAAATTAGACACCTGAGAATAGATTATGCGAATAAGTATATTGCGTGCTCTGGCATTGTGAGGAAACAAGTCATAATGACTTTAATATGATGTTATTTTCCTAGCCTTCCGTAAGCATGTAACATGTAAGCCCGTCCATTGTCACATAATCCCATAACCTCCTTGCTTTTACGACCCTCCAGCTGCCAGAAAACTCACACACCTATGATTTTTAAATAACACTCCACATGAGACTCATACGAGGACCCAGGAAAATAATTTCAATACCAAAATAAACCACCAGACGAATAATACAGATTCAACTTAGAATAAGTTACATCATACTTAGAAATGTTTTCTAAATAAGTTAGAAATACTATCACAACATAGTTATACTAATGCAGTAGGGGAGCTCCAAGGAATTAATAGTAATTACAAAATAATTCCATATTTAAGGCCTTAACACCTTACAAAATAACTCCACTAGAATTAGAAATTATATAACTATTCTATCCAGGTATAGAAGCCTTGCACTTTCGACGATTATGACCATTCTCGCCGCATCGCGAACAGTGTAACGACCTTACATTTTGAAATTGTGATTCGATTCGTTTAATACGAGGTCATCCATGGGGATGTGTTACCGCAGGAGGCCTAAGATGGGAAGCACCTTCACCGTCAGCAGCAGCAGCAGCGGCAACAGCAGCTGGATTCAGCATATCATGCATAGGGACAGAAGACATGAGATGTTCGCATAGTTTTTGTTGTGTTTCAACCCTAAACCATGGATCAACCATCTCATAAATATTTAAAGATAATTCATGGATGGCATAGCATGCATGCGAACAAGGAATCCCACTCATGGTCCACTTCAAACAACTACAAGAATTTTCACTGCCAAATACCACCCTGAATGGTTTTCTGTCTCGATCATATATTGTACACTCAGTAGGCGAAACACGCATTGACTGAAAACCAAGTGCTAACTCTTGCTCTTTTTGGATTTTCTCCTCAATACGATCCCCAACCGGGATAGTCCGCTTCTGAACGTCCAAACTCTTTTGGTATAAAAATTTGCTGAGTCTTTGCATGTGTGTATCCATCAGCCTTGTGATTGAAAAAACCCTCTCTTCTTTCACCCATGCATTGAAGGACTCTGCTTGATTGGTGTATAATTTATCCCAACGCTTGGAAGTAAACATAGCATTTGACCAATGTTCAGGTGAATTCGCCAAAACCCAATCGCACAACTCCCCTCGAAATACCCGCATGGCAGCCAATGCATTCTCATACTCATCTACAGTTCGAGCATATACAATTTTATCGAGTAATTTTTTCGCATGCTCTTTACCCGAAGCCCTCAATCTTAAACTTTGTCTCCCAAGAATGGATGTAGAAAAATTCGCCGTTAGGTGACGAAAACACTATGAGTGGTACTGGGAGCCAAAAATATCTCTAATACAGCTTATTAGGCTCGGATGCTTGTCGGTTAAGATTGTCACAATGCGACCATCTAGAATCTCTTTCACCTTGCTCAAGAACCAATGCCAATCATCATCATTCTCAGAAGAAACAACAGCATACGCCAAAGGCCACAAGCCATCATTCGCATCGAACCCCGTTGCACCAAGCATTTTTCCTTTATAATTGCCACTCAAGTGGCAAGCATCGATTGCTAACATGGGCCTGCAATAGTTGATGAAACCTCGTATGGAGCAGCCATAAGCTACAAACACTCGCTTAAATCTCCTATCATCCGTGCACTCCCACGATGTAATTGTCCCGGGAATATATTCTGCTATTCGTTCACACAACCACGGGACTAAAATATAGCTATCCTTGGGACTTCCCTCAATGATATGACGTGCACACTCCTTAGCTCTCCACGATTGCATGTAAGTCATTTTAGCAGAAAATTCACCGTTTATGTCTGTGGAAATAGTCTTAGGGGTGCATTTAGGATTGTCCCTAACCTTGTTCACAATAGCTCGACCCATTTCCTTTGACCAAAAAATGGCTTTATAATCTGAAATGTCTTAAGCAGTGTGAGTATGAACATTATTAAACTACTTGATTCTCACTATATCACCACTTCCTTCACAACCAGCTGACAATTTCCATGGACAATTATTAACCTCGCACACAACTCTATAATATTTTCTGCTATTATCCAAGTACTTGAACCGAAAATGATTACGAAGACCAAACAAAACGAGTGCATCTTTGAAATCATTTGGGCTGTCAAAAAGCTGATCCACGCAAAGAATGTCATCAATGTGTCGGAAAGAATCCCGATACGCATTTATCGGAGGAAATGAAGACGTTGACGCAACACTTTGCAGAAGACCAATTATCAATGTGGCTTCAACAAATTGTGTACAAGTGGATAAAAAGGTATATTAAAAATCACATAACCTATGCAGCGTATACATCAATGTATTACTTTAAATATATGTGTCTTACCTCTCACTATGATCAGTAGGAATTGTGCATGATGCAATTACAGGCGCTGCATATTCCATATACACATTTAGCATAGGACCACTCACTACAAGCATCACTCTAAATCTAGATTCTCCTGTCATCCTCAAAAGTTCATTCTTGTTAGATTCGGTGGTATAATATATGACTTTACCACTCATGTTTGAAGATGAACGTTGCTGTAACTCATTTATAAATGATTCATATGTTGTTGTTGTTGTTATCATAAAAGGGTCTGTGACACCGCCGATGTATATAATTTCCCCATTCTCATTTTTGTCAATTTTCCCATCAAATCGACAATAGCATATAATTTGTCTCTCATTCATTTGTCCAACTGCTTCGAAAAATTGACTCATTAGTTAGGAAAAAAAAAAACTAAATATGAAGTTCAAAAAATAATGAAATATAAAACAATTAAATATCATAATTATATAATGTAATTTAGAGATCTATTTACAGCGAAACACTACCAATTCCCTCAATAGGGATAGGCGGTGTCAAGATTAAACTTTTCCTAAACACACACTACAGGCCTTTTTCAAATCAAAATATGATGAGCACTGAAAAGTGCGCATTTAAACCCGTTAAGTTTAAGCATTCTAGTACCTTTATCTATCTTACTTTGCTGTTTTAGACTTATTACGTGTTATTTATATTTTCAGGCACTAATCCCAAAATTGAGCTAACTCAGCCAAATAAGAGCTTAATTGAAGCAATCCTGAGATAAACCAAAGGAGGAAGCAAAGTGGAGAAAGAAAGGAGCAAAAAGGAATCAAAGTTGTGCAGCTGAAAAGTTCGATCGATCCAACTTAGAGTTCGATCGATCGAACATCTATGATCGATCACAGTTCTTCTCGATATATACAACCTTGGCCTTTGCTGAAATTCCAAGTTCGATCGATCCAACATCACCTTCGATCGATCGAACCCTATTTTGTCCTATTCAAATGATTGATCTTATCCACAGCTATACGCCTACCAACCACTTTTGTCCTTTTCCCCATAAATATCTTCAAAATATCTCAGCCTTATCCTTATTCGGAGGAGTCAGACCACTTCGATCGATCCAAGATGCAGTTCGATCGATCGAACCCATCTTCGATCAATCCAAGTTAAGGTTCGATCGATCGAACTTCCTCCAGCGAGAAAAAGTTAAAGTCCAGCTCATTTATTCCGTCCTTCACCCAATCATTGGAGAATATGCCTTGCACGACCATAGCTCATCATAGGGTGTATTTGACCTACCTATATAAGGAATATGATACACTTTTTGGGGAAGAGTCTAGAGTCTCTTGTCACACATTGAAAATCATCTTGGAGGCTCTTCTTGGAGAGGAGGAAGGAGGGAAGCTAGAGCAACCATTGGAGGAGATCTTCACCAACAAGGAGCAGCCATGGAGTTAGCCCTTGAGGGTTGGATTATCACTACCATGAGTGTCTAGACATCCTCTTGGGGCTAGAGTTAGCCCCAAGCATGCTTTCTATACTCTAATCTTGTGTATTATTGAGGGATTAGTGTTGTATGATACATCTTGATATTCATGTATATATAAATCTTGATTATTTCATGGTTTGTATGGTTTAATGCTTCCAATTGACTATTCTATTCTACCCATATGTCTATGTATGCTAGAGTAGGATATTCATGTGCTTATCTCTAGATTTAATGTTTTTGATGCATGTCTATGTGTATTGATGCTATAGATCTAGAGATTATCAAGATGATATGCTTAATGAATGCTATTTTGGTTCATTTAATGGTTTATGCCTATTCTTGATGGCTTGTGCCTCTCCCCTAGTCTAGATAGCTTTATTTTCATGCTAGTAGTGTAGATTTAGTGTAGTGGTAGTATAATGTTAGATGGGAGGACAATCTACTCTTGATATTTGATGTTCCATGCTTGTGAGTCCAAATGGCATATTCCTCTAATATTGTGTTGTATGTGGATTGTGAGCTTAATGAAGGATTAATGACTAGTTATGATATGTTGTATCTTTCACATGTGTTTAGACAATTTATTCCTCTCCCAATAGATAAATTGTGGCCTCTCACATGATGTTTAGATAATGCATGTTTAACTAAGTCATCCTTATGGATTGCTTGTACTATGAGCTTAATGAAAGGTTCAATGACTTGATTTGATATTTTGTTCTCTTCACATGATGTCTAGACAATATATTCCTCTACCAATAGATGTATTGTGGCCTCACACATGTTGATTGAGATAATTTGCACTTGTTGAGTCACCCTTACCAATTGAATGTCTTTTACACACACAACATTGTCGCAACACATTCATTTCCCTCATTAGTCACTTGATTATGGTTTAGAATAGTATTGTTTGGTGGTGATCTCTACACCCCAAGACCTTTCCTTCTTACTTACTCTTTATCTTATTGCATTTTAATTAATTCTTTTCTAGAAGTAATCAACCAACCCAATTCTCTTTTGCAATCATTTGGTACGCTAGAGTCAAAGTTGAAATTCCAACACGTATAATCCCTTGGGACGATCCCTACTCACTCTTGCTACGTTAGTAGTAGTGTTGGTAGTGGTTTTTATAAATTTAAATTTGACATAAAAGGCTTTTCTTAAACCACACATTCACTACATTCAGTTTGGCGTATTGGAACGGCCGTCGTCAAAATACAACCACAAAATCAATGCCATTGATTACTAGATAATTGTATCACTATGTGTACAACAAACATATATACAAGATGAGGGAGATTATGAGATGAATAGAGAGTTAAATGGGACAATATAAATTGAAAATAAAAAATTGAGAGTTAAATAGAGAGAGAGCAGAGTGTTGAATATTTTTCACACACATAATTTATATATGTAAGTCTTGAAAATGGGGGAGACAAGTACAAGGGAATGTTCGAATAATAAATTAATACTAAATACATTTTTTTGATAAATTAATGCTAAATACATATATTAAAAAAGCCTTATTTATAGAGTTTGCTAGCTTTTGCATCTATCCTATCATGTGCGTAAATGCCTAAAGACACATTACACAGAGGTATACTCTACATGCCATTTGAGAAAGAGGTAACAATCTTGAATAATTCTTGATCTAAATTGAGTTATAATAATTAATTATACATAAAAACTAATTGGACTACCTATGTGTTGGTGGCTTTGAATTTTAACTCCTAAATTCCTAGTTAAAGATTTAAGACTATGGAATGAAGAAATAGAATATGTGTGTGTATATATATATGTATGTAATGTGTATATGTATATACACACATAACACTAGATCAAACTTAGAAGAAGTAATTTAAATATATAGAGAATGCTATTGTTAACAAAGGTTGGAATTTGAATAACTGACCAACAAATGATTTTCACACATCACCCATTATGACAGAAATATTATTTAATATAAAATACCCATCTATTACGTTGGATTATGATTTATAAACGTATTCAAATGAACACTTGCTGCTCATTGTTATCTTTGGAGTTTAGGAGATAAAAGAAAGCTTTTTAAGGTTATCCTTTCCAACTTTTCTATTTCTTATACACTTTGTTTTCTTCTGCTTAACAAAGTATGCCTCCAAGATCACATGTTTTTGAGTCATTTTGACAAATCCATTAAGATAATAATAATCCACATCAATGGAGCACTGTTTATTTAATTTGCTTTAAAACTGAGGTCCACATTCCACAATGATGAGCAGCAAATTAAGATAAATGGGATGATGAAACCTATACGCCACACACTCAGTCCAGCTGGAAATGATTGAACTATTGCCTACTTTGGTGTCCAGGGCAGGCTAAGAGGTCTCCATCTAATTTAATTTTTTAAAAATTGCTAAAATTTGAAGAAATTTTAGTATAGTATTGGTTATCTAATTTTAAATGATTTAGCGACGTTAAATAAATAAAATCTAAAGGTCTTAATCCACCAAAATCCAAACTTGATCTCAAATTTTTTATAAGCATTTGATATAAAATTTTTTGGATTTCCATGTTGAGACTAATCCTAAAAGGCTCGTAAACTGATCCAACAAGTCCACCATCAAATACTTATATATGTTTTTTCTTTTTTCAAAAGCAAAGGAGCATAGAATAATGACGAAAAGAAATAAAATCCAATTGCAATATGTTCAATATATACACACAGATATATATACATATGTGTGCATGTGTTAACGAGTGTGTGTGAAAAAGGAATCAAGACGAAGGAATTGAACAGAAAAAGTTACGATTTGCTTACTGATCAGACAAAGGAATCTGAGCCATGTGTTATCATTTAGGGCTTAAGACTTGCTTCGATTGATGGCAAACTGGAGGAGGTTTGATTGAAAGTGTATCAGTCTTTAATGAACAATACCACAAACATAAATATGAATATATTTCAGATTCGTCAACACAAATAATCCTAGTTAGTTGTTAGGATAATAAGACTTCAAAGCCACACAAGTGGCATAATTCATAATTCATCTAATGATAATTTATATGAAGTAAATTAAGTTTCTTCAGGTCTCTGACTTTTAAGCTGTTTCTCAACTGTGCCTTAGTTTTATTTGATTATAGGTTTTGATTTTTCTTTGTTCAGTAGTTGATTAATGCTAAGGATCAGCTGATATGCTGAGTTGGTGGTATGTTGCACCGTGGCAGAATACTCTAATTGGTTTAATATATTATCTTGCACCAGTATGTATTTAGTAGTTCTGCTTATGTGAACAAATGATTCTTGTATGTGAACAAATGATTCTTGGGGACAGGCAGTAAAACACATTACCAATTAGGTTCTGCTGAGGATTTAGTCTGCAGTCATCAAAGAGCCTTGAATATATAGCTTGAATGAAAAAAGCTACCAAAATAAATAAAATCATTCTTCTTTGGCCCTCTGACTATGTGGGCATGGAAGATTCCTGTAAATAGTCTGGTTATCTTAAAATTGAACAAATTGTTAAGTTTCAGAATTCTTTCTAATAGGAACCATTTTTTATTTTTTGTATTACTTACTTTTTCCACTTCTATTACCACCCTTCCCCATCTAAGCGACTTAGCTTGAGTGGTATCTCATGTCGCTTCCAAATAAGGATTCAATTTCCATGTAAAAAATAATAGTAAAAAATTGATAAATTCTGACTCTTTTTGTAGGAGGATACAGATATAGCTGATTTTACATAGATATTATTTTCTAACGGAGTGAATTGATACTGCTCATAGCTATCGAGCAATATTGTGGTGTGTATTGGTTGTAACTGACAATGTGAATTTAAAATTTCAAATGGATATAACCATGGTCAGTATTAATGGTTTTAACTAAATTTTGATATTTCCATTAAAATGGTATCTCTCTTTGATTTTGGATCATGTGTGTGGTTATTAAATTATGTGTTGATTTGTAAGGTTGCTTTCAGATTTGGACGAAAATAAAATGAAAGTCTTGATAGTTTGTTGATGTAATGAGCTTAAAAATTTAAAATTATATGCTTTGAATATATATCTATATCAGTCCATGGCAACTACTGCTTAATGATAAATAAGCCGTGAAACTACTTTGATCATATGGAGCTTATTAGTTGCATCATGATTACTACTAGTTTTGTGTATGTGTTCCATTATGTACTAGTGAATGTGTGGTATTTAGGCCTATGGCCAGTGTATGTGTGTTAAAATCATGTATAAACATACATATATATGACAAAGTCGTGTTATGTTTAAATATTTCAGCCCAACTCTTGTAAAAATCAGAACAAATTCATGTTGGTTTGGATGACTCCTAAAGGTTTTTTTTTTGGAAGGTTAAACAAGTATTATTATACCATTCTCTCATTCCTTCTCTTTCTCCTTCCAAATCGAGGTACGTTAGGGTTTTCTCTCCCCTAATGGCACACGTGTTCTATGGACCTGTATTAGAGTATAGTTCACACTATGATTCTTAAGATTGATGTGCTTATTGACGGTCTAGTGCTGTTTCAATCTCCTTCTAACAGCACTTAACATAATCATAAACTAGATTTAGCTCAGCCATTTTGTCTTGAAGTTTTTCCTCAATCTCATTGGGAAGCTATTCATGCAGTGGCTGAAATATGATCTAAACACACTCAAACAAACACCAAACAGTGACCAATAGCTAGCCGCAGAAGTTACAATAGGTGTAGCTAGCCTATGACAAGTGTGTTTGTGTTAAAATCTAGGTTATACAATTCTTTTTAACAGGTGTAAATCTAGCTTCCATTCTCACGATTTGTTTGTAATTTAATTTTGTTGCTTTTGCGCTCTATCTACCACTTTATGCGACTTAGTATAAAACCAAATATAAATATAAACTTACTGAATTTTTCTGTTACTATCAAATACCATTAAAGCAAAATTACAAAATTAGACCCTCACTCACAAGAAACAAAATTTTAAGAATTTATTAATCATTCTAATCGATTGCAATAGGCTGCCAACATAGTTAATTGAGAGTCGATAATTCAAAGAGCATTTCATTTTATTTTTGTCCAAATCTAAAAGCAACCTTACAAATCAACACATAATTTCATAATCACACACATGATCCAAAATCAAAGAGAGATACCATTTTAATGGAAATATAAAAAAATAAGATGTTTGGATACAATTGAAAATCGAAAAATAAAAGTACATGAAGCACCAGATTTAAAATTAGATTCCTCATAAATACAAATAATTCTTTGAGACTACGCTTCCATGAGTACAAATAATTCTTTGGGAGCTCCGAGAATTAGTGGGGTAAAACCATGTATATCTCGATTGCGAGAAAAATATATAATGCAGCTAAAAGAGCATAGGCAGATTTAATAAAGCAATCCCCACAAAAATCTATAAACTCTACCATGTTTGAAGGCTTTTCTCTTAAAAAAGACTTTAGTAGTACTACACTTATCTGTTTCCCATTGAAAACTTTAAATCACCCATTAGCTGTTTTGATTTTGATTTTGATTCCTTTCCTGGTGCAAAGAGATGTAGTATCCGTATTCACCTTCACATAAAGGTGGTGTCTTTGGTTTGATTGTAGTGCCAGAGTTTTGGACCAAAAAAATCAGATCCACCTCAAAGAGAGAGAGAGAGCTCTCTCATGTAGCCTTTTCAAAACAGAGCAAAATACAAAGAAATATTGTCAGTGTTCCCTCAACCTCTTCACTCCTCATTTATGAAACCTGTCTTTCTTTATTTATTTGACATCAAAGCTCTATCAAGTGAAATTCTCAACTCAACTCACAATATTATATATATATATATATATATATATATATATATATATATATATAAAATATGTTTTTGGAGTAAGTGTTGTGATTCTGTACACAATAGGAGATTATTTATTATCTATTATTAGAAAATCGAACAGATAAAATGAGAAACTTTGGGAATACCCCCCTAAGGTAGTGTGTTTAATTGTGGCATTCATATTAAGTCATCAATTTAATATGTACGTTCCACAATATATTTATATATATGCACGGGTGTAGAATATATTAGATAAAAAAATAAGCATGATGCATCTTAATGTTGATATTTATACAAAAAGTAGTGTTACTCTTCAATTTAGTTCTAACTTTTATTTTTACTTTGATTCCAAATAATGCAAAGAGGTATCATATTCTAATCTGGTATAGAGAATGCTACTCAAAACCTAATTCTCAGAAAGCTTAATTTCTCTATTAAGCTCTCTTCTTCGCACTTCTTCAGCTCTCACGGCTGTTGGGAAAGTTCTTGAAAAATCGGCAAACTCTCTCTCATCTCCCAGAGAAATGCTGCGCAGAATTGACGAGAGTGGCAGGTTTTGCAGCCCCAGAGCCGCCAGAGAGCTCACCTTGTATGTCCCCCTCTTACCAATTTTTGTTTTTCTATCTGTGTATATATATAGAGAGTTTGGGCTATTTGTTTTGGTTCTTTGATGGGTTGAAAATTGCTTGAATTTCAATGTCAGGATAATTATTTATGCGGCGTGTTTGGAGGGTTATGACCCAATTCGGCTATTCGAGAAGAGAATCAACGCCTGAAGAGGTATTAGTATTACCAATGCTATGTCTTGTTTTATGACAATATGTTTATCTTTTTGGGTTTTTCTGCATCCCTTTTGATAAAACTGAATAAGTACTTAATTTATTTATTTATTATTATTTATATAACTGGTGTTTAGATAATTACCTACTGCTTTATATTTTCTCTTTTCCATCTCGTTAGAAACTAAATAACTTCCAAAGCATCAGTCTTGGACAGAATTTTGATCGAAATTTACTTCTTTCTTTCATTCTCTCTTTCTTTTCCCGTAAATAAAATTTAGACGTAAAGGTCATATAACAGTTTTCCCATTATTGTTCGTGTCTTGTATTTTCAACTAAATTTGGGCTTAGGTATAAAACAACTTGCACTCTTCACCGGTTAGGGGGGGGGGGGGCGCGGGGGGAACTTGTGAGCATATGTAGAACTTTGCTGTTTAAACCCATTCAAATTTCATGAACAGATGGTGAAGAAATCTTTTCCATTTCTGGTCATTGCATGGCAATATCTTAGACTAAATTTTTTAATCGTTCAAAAATGTTAACATATTCAATCAGTCTACTAAAAAGAATTATTTATCTAATTTATTCAAATGTTGGTAATTATCAGACACCAAGGCCATCACTGACATGCTCTAAAATGCTATATTTCCCTAGTGAAAACATTTACCAAAGACTTCCAACCTTATAAGCTAAGGCACAAATAATAGCATAACCATGAAGATTTGTTACTTCATCTCTGAGTCACAGTCCAAAGATCCAAACAGAGTAGCTTCTTCCCTTTTGTTTTATATTGAGAACTAAAATCTTTATTAGTGATTCTTAACACCCAAGATATTAATCATGAAATTATTATAAAGCATTTTCATTTAATTGAACCAAACTCAAATTTTATATGTAATTACATTCTAACCACTAAACCACAACAAATATAGTATGTATGAAAAACCTGTTTTTAATTTAATATTGTAGAACCAATACTAGTAATATTAAACAATTCTTTTATCAAGCAAATGCAAATGGGAATGTAGATTTCACAAACATTTGATAACAAGTGTCCCTACCCAAAGACTATCACATGCATGCCTCTTTACAGTTTACATTTATTGATTGTATCATAAGGTCTCCAGAGCAAATGACTTATGAAGATAGGATTTAAGCTTGTTACCTTGGCACAATCTAGTTAGCTAACTAGTGAAATCCAACAAAAAGCCTGTAGGCACCAAACGTACTGCCACTTGTTTCCATATGGTCCTAGTAAATTTAAAGAACATGAATTATTTGGATTTAGGGACATTGAATCTCTACTATACACAGGCAGGCATTAACAGTACAACGTTTAAGTTTTAAGATCAGATTAATGTTCTATAAAAAAAATTCAGCAGGTAAGAATGCGTTATATTGTCGAAAAATAAAGGATATAAAACAAGAAGCTTAAAAAATGCAACCAAAACTTTCAATAACAACTGAGAGGAAGCAAACAAAAAACTCCAGCAGCCCAAGAGTACAAACAACCTCTCATAATAATTTGGGTATGACCCACCCACCTAAGAAAACCCTAATTTTAGAAAACCCAATAGCCTACAATAGGAAGAAAACACAAATTCAAGAACCATTACAACAAAAAAGCTTAAGAAACACCGAATCATCATAACTCAATACAAAATTACAGCCGGAAAAAGAAAAAAAGAAAAATTTAATTGAAACAATGAAAATACACTGACAAATGTACGGTTTTGAAGCTCACCGAGAACTCTTGATCCCTCTTCTGAGCCAAGTGTTGCTGCACTGAAAAGAAGAGTTGGGTTTCTCAATTCCTAGAGCGATGAAGCTAGAGAGGAGAGAGGGTGGAGGGACTGGCTTAGAAAGAGTTGTTGAGAAAGAGAGAGAACAACGATGAGAGAGAAACGACTCTTGTACGAATAAGAGAGAGAATTCAGTGAGGGTTAGGGCAGAGAGAGAGGGGTTTGTTGATCGTTGCTGTTTACAGAGAAGGGGGGAGAGATAGGCCGGCATGAATGGAATGTGACGAGGAATTAGGACTTGAAAATAGGCAAGTGTACAAAAGGGTATTTTAAGCAACACATAAAATAGGAAGAAGGGTATATTAGGCAACAGAAATATGAAACAGTATTTTTCCATGTGCCACCTCAACTTTTGGGTCAAACACATTTTAGAGAAACTTTGGGACTTTGACTCAGCCTCTAAGTAAATATGGTGCTCTAACCCCATTTATATGTAATAATCCCTATTTATTAATTACTGGTCTACTAACAGTCCACTGATGGCCTTTAAACTTCACAAGTATCATTATCAGTTTGCTTCTATTGCTCTTTTTTCTTGCATTTGTAGCAACAGAAACTAGCTACCCAAAAACACCCTCTTGAATTTTGGTCACTTTGCTGTGGCTTTTAACTATATAAAATTTGAAAGGCAGGACCTTTGATTGGTTTAGAGCTGTATTTGGTTGGTTCAAAGAACAAAAAAAAAAAGGTTTAGCAAAATAAACAGTGCTGCTGTCCTTAGTATTTTTAGTTGTGAGATGCTTGAACTTTCTTTTCTGCCAATCTAAGGGGAAATCAATTTGTTTGGAACTCCTTCACCCTTTTCATATTGGTGCTAATCAAAGAAATGCAAACTGATAACTAATGTAGGACAAAGAAAATGAGATAAAAAATTAAAAAGAATGATATTGAAGTTTAGGCGTGTTCCAAAAATCCATCAGGATCATTACTTGGTGCAATTGGATACGAGTTTTAATCTAAGAACAGACTCAAAGTTTGTCTGTCTTTCGTCTTCCTCTCTTAGCAGCTGATGTAAGCTAGACATACATGGAGTAATGCACTAAAAATAGAGGGGGGTAAAATAATTTTGGGCCATTTAACTCTTTACCTCAAGAACTAGAAAGTTAGGGCCCATCACTTATATATTATTAAAGGAAGGATGCTGACTTTTACAATCTTTTAGGAATTTTTATTCCTCCAACTAGGGTCACATATGATTTTTTCATGCACATGGATATTCCAATTCAAATGCAAGTTAGTGATTTTCGATATAGAATTATAAATATGAATAAGGATTCTGATCCTATTTGTATCTTAATTTGGGATACTTGGAAAAGTAAAGCTTTGTGGTTTTCTGTGTAACTGAATGTACAAAATGATTGTATTTGGGGCTTTTGGCACACATATGAGTTGGGTTGCTTGTTATCTTATGTATATTATGCCTATATATTTAACATTGAACTATAATCTGATGTATGTAACAAAGGACATGCATGGAAATTTGTTTTTTATCCTGTTTAATTATGCTTTCTTCAGCAAATTCCAAGTATTTTAACTATGAAAATCCATGCTAGTGGAAAGATTGTAGGATAACATTTGGGATTTCAGTTCAGTCAACGTATAAAGAAAGCATGAACTCTTCAAAAACAAGCAAACCTAATTACAAAAGAAGAAGAAGAAAAATAAAAAATAAAAAATAAAAAAAAACATTTGATTAATTAAGTATCTACTTTATGAAAATTTTGCCTTTGTTGGTGGGATAAAACTGAGTTTTAAAAATTAATTTTGTCACGCACAAGAGAGAAACATTTTGTTACGCACATTTCAAACATATACAACAAACAGAGCAACAACAATCTTGATTGCAGAATAGAAATTATATATATATGATTGCATAATAGAAATTATAAGAGGAGAATATATATAAACATAACCAACATGAAAATCAGACATCCAATTGGAAAAAAAAAAAATTTATAACACTAAATCAGGACCATAATCATCTAAAAAATAAACGTGTGTGTGTTAAGAGAGAGAGAGTACTTACCATATTACTAGAACAACAATAAATGAATGGCAGAAGTGGAAAAGTGCTTCGCTGGGTTACAGAGAGGGCGCACCAACGACGGTTAGACATGGAGAAGTGCTTCGCTGTTACAGAGAGGGAAAGAGAGAGGGCTTGAATGAGGGTTAGGGCTCAACGGCTACGCTTCAATCTTGTTACAGAGATGGGGGGAGAGAGAGAGAGGGATTTTGAGGGCTCTTCACGAATGAGATGAGGGAGGGTTAGGGTTCCATGTTCGGTGATGCTGTGTTTGCCTGGGCTTGCTTCGCTGGATTTGTGATGCACGACTGTGTATTTTAGGGCAACAATGCTTTAGAGTTGGGTGACTAAATTAAACGGGGGCAATAAGGTAAATGTGCTGGAATAGTGAGAAGGGCATTTTAGGCACCACAAGTTTTAAACAGTAATAATTCATATGCCATGTCATCAATTTAGTCAACCTCATTTTTAAGAAATATGAGACTTTGACTCAACCTCTTAGTAAATATGGAACCCTAACCCCATTTATATGTAATAATCCCTATATATATAAACAAAACTCATTACCAACGCAACGTTAAAATTTAGACATACATACATATATATATATATATATATATATATATATATATATATATGCAGTCACGTACCTTTTCTGTTACCGACGGTACGATATATGGATAGTGGAACGGTCAATGAATCAGTTGAAGGAGACTTTGTTTTTTTGGTTATAACAGTTGAAGGAGACTTATTTGTGTTTCTTTTTACTTCTAGCAATTGGCTGAAAGCTAGCCTCAACAGGGCTGTCAGCTGTCTATGATAATGATTCACTATTTTTAATGTCCATTTGGAAGTATTTTACTTTTTGTTTAAATGTTATTAGTCTAATTATTATTATTATTATTTTTATTATTTTTTAAGAAATTGAATTACTCAAATTTCTATATTCTTTGAACTATTTATTTAGATAAGGGTCAAGACTGTTAAGTGCAAAAAAACACCTTCTTTATACATAAGATCTGCAAGAAACTCATATTATTTCAATTTGTATAAATAAAGACATTACATCAATTTAACAATTAAAATTTCTAAAATACCCTCATAATAGAAATAAACAAAACAATAAATGTTTTCTTTCTCCTTTATTTCTCTCCCTGTATCCCTCTCCTTCCCGGAACATTTTTTCTTGTTACTTTCATATTTGCCAACTACCATCACCACAGAGAGGAGAGAGTGGAGCAACCTGAACCGGGTGAAGCCTTGAGCAAACTAGACCCATTTTAGCAAAACTTCAGTTCCAGTTCGATCTATTAATCAATCACCATTTGGGAACACAACCAACAAGGAGCTTTTAAACTCTACATGAGACCCATGCCCACCTAGCTGATCCAAACGGGGAAGACAGCCAACAACAATTCCAACCTCCTGTTGGGATTTATATGCCCTGGCATAGCAAATTCCTGTTTGGATTAAAGTAACATATGTTCCTGACGTTTCTGAAATATTTATATTTTATACAATTGGTGAATTCAATGTATTATATTTCGATTCATTATAGAATTGATAGTGTCCATTTGATTACAAGAAATATTTATATATATGTATGTGATGGCAATCAATGCATGATATATAAATAGTAATCATAAATGGTTCATAGTCGGTAATTATGGATGGACTCATAATTAATTAAGATTTGAACTGGATCCGCGTTAGGTTGAGATATATTGCGAGAGCCGTCGTATACAATTGCTCCCTATCACCGTCATGGCATTTGACTCTTAAGCATGAGAAAATTATAGACTCTTTTATTAATTAATAATTACTTTGATTTGTTCGGCGGATTTTTTGAGATCCTTAAATCGACACTTTGGGTAGTTATATAATTAATAGTTAGAGGGTTATATTTTCAATATTTGCATCATTGTTACTTGTATTTATTTTGTATTAATTATAGTTGATCACAAAGTAAATTCGAAGGCCTTCGTGTGTTTTTAGACAAAATGATTTATTATATATTTATTTATTTAAATTATTATTTTTGTCAAACAAATATTTATTGTGATCGAGCCAGAAATAATCAATGGTACCAAAATAAATATATTAATTAAGTAGTCGGATTGA
Organism: Cornus florida; assembly: GCF_030987335.1. Lineage (NCBI taxonomy): Eukaryota > Viridiplantae > Streptophyta > Magnoliopsida > Cornales > Cornaceae > Cornus > Cornus florida. The sequence continues at coordinate 14,028,108 of NW_026775581.1, read as the reverse complement.
TGGCTTTATATATCCGATAACTAATTAAGAATAGAGGGGTCAAAGTGCAATATTGACTTAGAGGTAATTTATTATTTAATTGGAGTTCAATTAATTTCTTTTAGTAGAGTAGAAATTAATTTATGAATTAATTGAATTGGGTTCATGGATCGGGCCAATTATTAATTCATTGTAGCCGATAAAATAATAGGCCCAATGGATTCTCACTCATAGCCCAACTTGATATTGGAATCATATTAGATTCGAGACATATGAATTAGAGATTGAGAAGGATTTGTTGTTTTCTTTTCCTTATTTTTATGTTGCCTATAAATATACATGGTCTATGTATATTTTGGTGTGTGATTTTTGGAAGAAGGAAAAAGGAATAAATTTTCTCTCTCTAGAAAATTAAGGTTAGTGTTCTCATCTAATGGAGGCTCCCACAAGCCTAGTTTTCCAAGGTCATTCATGGAGGCTTATGAGTGATTCCTAAAGGCAAGACCATCACCAAGAAGATGGAGATCCATGGAAAAGGTGTCTAGCAAAAGGGATCTACAATAAGTGAAAACATTCACTTTAGAGGAGAGATCTAAGGTTTACTCAAACCTTGATGTAAGTATTCAATCTTTTAATTGAATGATACATTATGTTTTATTTTTGCATAAAACTTGTCTCTATGTGATGAATTAAGATCTATGAATTTAAATCCCTCGAAAAGTTTTTAAAACTTGCACGTTTCCCAACAGTGGTATCAGAGTATGGTTTGATTCATTACTAGAGATTATGATTTTATGAAAATCATCATTCATGGATCCAAATTTTTATATGCATATGTATATATTTTTATATGATCGGGATGTATGTATATTTGTGATTGGATGAATGTTGATAAATGTTTGGGCCATGGATGAAGCTTATAGGTTCATTGAATGTAATTTTATCTTTGGATGAATGTAATTAAGGCTTTGATCTAGCCGTTTGAAAGTTCAATGATGTAATTTATTTTTTTCATTTTATTTCAAGTTGTAAATATTTTTAAAGCCATGTAATATTCATCAAAGGATGCTATGAAGCTTCAAGAAGGTCCAAAAGGGTTAAATTATGCTTCAGTAATTTTCTGAAATTTTTCCGAATTTTTTGGAATTTTTCTGGAATTTTTTTGAGGCTTAATTTAATTTTCTGGGAATTTTTCTAATTTTTCTGGAATTTTTCGGCGTTTTTCCGAAGACCGGAGCCTCGCCGGCGGCGAGAAGAGGCGTCAGAGGAGGCTAGAATCACATGTGGCGCAGGGATGGTGAGCTTGGCGCGTGAGGAGCACGCGCCAGGAGAAAGGACTTAAAGAACATGCTGGCACGTGAGATGCACGCGCCAGCCAAAGCCACACTCCTCCACGCGCGTGCAGGCGCGTGAAGGCACGTCCCACGCACCCCTGGCGCGTGGGGGCGCGTCCCATGCGTCCCAGGCGCGTGGGAGAGCGTGGGGGCTCGTGTGTTATCCTTCTGCTTGCTCCAGGCGCGTGTGAGCGCGTGTGGGGTCCTCAGGGTTCGTTTCAAGCAGTATTTTACTTCTCCTAACGCGTACAAGCTTCCTATGGATGTTTATACACTGTTGAAGGACGCCCGCACATCAAGAATAGTTTTTAAATGTTAAAAGCTGAATCCATTGGCCATTTAAATTTCTTCTGTCTGTAGTTTGATTATTTATGTGATGCATGGGATAGATAATTGTTGATTAATTATTATTCATGCATTGGATCCATGATATTTAATTAAATGACTTGATTTATATTAATTAAATTATGAAAATTAATTGGATTTGATTACTAATAAATTTGAGGGCACTTATTGGGAAACGTAAATTTATTTTTGCAAATTATTTTTAAAGTGTGTTTCAAATTAAATATTAGTGAATCATTTAAAGTCCAAATATTTTCTAAATTTAATTGGATTAAAATCAAGACGTTTATCATGCATCATATCATGTATTTGAATAAATTGAAAACCCTAATTATGAATGATTAAAAATTGAGCGGGAGCGGGGATTTTTATACATTACCCCATGGCCTTCGTTATTAAAACCATTGTAATTAGATCTTCAAAAATAAGGCCCCACGCATGATTTGAAGAGTCTTAATATTACAAGAATAGTTGTCTCATGAAAATAAAAATATTAAATATTCATTGTAATTAGATCTTTAAAAATAAGGCCCTACACATGATTTAAAGAGTCTAAATTATAATGACAAGATATTTAATATTTTATTTTTCATTAGAACTTTAATAACGTTATACATTCAATCTAAAATCAATAGTGTTAGCTCCCCAACGGAGTGGTCTACACTAGGTGATTTTAGAAAGGCCAAACTAAATCGGGAATCATTCCATATAGAAAGGCAAGGCATGGTCTTAAGAGATATGAAAATGATGGGATTTGCCAGCCAATAGCAATAATGAACTTCGCCAACCGAATAAGTTATTGGCGTATTGGTTATCCGATTTTTCATGCAGTGGTTAAGGGACCCACATACTATTTTAATGGAAGTGCTCACCTAATAGTAGATGAATCTCAACAATAGTAATAATGAACTCCTCCAACAGGATAAGTTATTGATATATTGATTGGTTGATTTATTATGCTACAGAGTTTAGGGACCCGCATTAATTAAAAAGGATTGTTCACCAATAATGATAATGATCTCTTGTTCAATTGCGATTTATTATATTATGTGGTTAACAAACTCATTTTAATTTTAAATATGCATGACAGTATTAATAATTCACCTTGCATATTGTATGAATGCATTTATATTCAGATTAATTATGTCTAATTCAGTTTATCTGCTTGCTTACATATTCAATGTAACTGGACCTTATTAATATTGACTGGGAAAGGAACTTAGAAATTTTATTCACAACGTAAGGGTACAAATGTATTTATTACTCCTAAACCTAATCCTTTTACTTTAAGATACCCAAGAGAACATTAATGCTTTGCATAAGTGAAATAGGGCAAATGAGATGACTTGGTGTAATATTCTAGAGTTTACTTCGAATACGCTCCAAAGCTAACATTTACATTATTTTATTTTCTTGAAACATCATGTTAAATGTCAATAAGATGTTTTGGTGAGATTAGATAGAGAGTATGTCAAAGTACTATGTCAGACTTGAATAGCATCAAGATAGCCTAAGGAACTCCAGTATGAAATGGAATTTTGGAAAATGATTGTTTATTATTTAAAAATTAGCTGGAGATTAATAGGGCTGACTTGGGTGGTAAGTTTCAAGTTGGCATGATTATTGCCTTGTTACCAAAGTGGTTCGGTTTTTCCAGAGTGAACTAAATAAGAAATCAGTTTGAGTTCTCACTCGCTGATATTCTTATAGAATTGGTAACAGATATAGGAATAATCAAAAGTATAGGCGATCCTATTAATCTAACCTAGTCTATACCATTTTCTTCTAGGCCCAAGTGGAAGGGCAAAGTAAAGAAGAAGGATGATAATAGGACTAGGCTAGCACAAAACATGGGTATCCAAAAGGTTAAAGAGAATAAGGTAGTGTATGTTGAGGGCAAATTAAATTGTTTCTTTTGCTGCTAACGAAGACACTAAAGGACGAACTGTCTAAACAATGACGTGGCATAGGAAAATATATATTCAATCATTGAGCCAGGTTATGTGGTTGTATCTATTAATTTCTGATGAATAGATTCTGGAGCCACTAAACATGTTTGCAATTCATTGCAAGGATTTCAGGAATCCAGAAGCCTCGATGATATGGAATATATTTGTACTTGACCTGATGTCAAGGTTGTAGCTAAGTCAGTGGGAGTATTACATCTGAAATTAGAGAGTATGAGGATATTAGTATTAGAGAATTATCTTTATGCACAAAGGTTAGACGCTAACTAATTTTTGTTTCACTTGTGGTTTATAAAAACTAGATCGTTATTTTGTAAAACTGGTTTTATAAAATTGAATAGATATGCGATTGCTTCTGGTGCATTGAAAGATGGTTAATATACTATAATCACAAACTCTTAAGATTTGCAGGATGTAGAAACTAATGTTGCATCTCAAGATTGAATGTTAAGAGAAAATTTGTTATTCCTGACTCATTGTATTTTTTGGTGTCTATTTTTGGGTTGTAATCAATCAAAATGAGATTCAAAGATTGGTCAAAGAAGGTTTATTACCTAGTAAGGCAGAGGAGCCTAAACCAAACTTGTGAATCCTGTTTTGAAGGATAGATAACTCTAAGGGCTTAATCAGCCAAATGAAATAGACATAAAGAACAATTGGAGTCGGTACACACGGACACGTGTGGTCTTATGAACATCCAATCAAGATTACTCACGTTTTGGATAAATTTACCTGTTGCGACACAAGTCTTATACTTTTGGTATATTCCGAGAGGGTCAAGACTGATGTGGAGCACAGATTAGGTAAACTTATCAAGACACTTCGATCTGATCGAGTATATGAGTATTTCTTGGGATAGTGCAAAGACTGTATGGTCAATGAGGGTGTTGTGTACCAGTTTTTCACAATTGACGCTAAATTAATTTAGGTGTCAAATAGGAATAACAGAATTCCACTTAACATGGTTAGATCTATGATCAGTTATGCCACATTATCTCTTTCATTTAAGAGTTTAGCGTTAATGACATCGATGCGCATTATGAACTGCACTCCATCTTAGTCTGTCTCAAGGATACCGTTGAGCTGTGTTTTTGACTAAATCTTAGTTTGAATCACAAGCACATATGGGGTAGTCTTGCACATGTGCGCTTGATATGCACAAGTAAGTTGGAAACAGATCATATGCATGATAGATTTGATAGCTACTCTAAAATGTCACTAGGACGGATTATTTTATGATCTCAATGATAAAAGTTGATTGTTTACACTCACTGTTTATGTATAGGAGAATCATATTATGAATCACATACCTAGTAGCATAGTGTTAGAAAATATGGTATGAGTACCAGATGTACCACATATGAACACACTTATTATAATAGAGATTGAGAATAATATATGAATTCCCTATTGATGCGTTAGCATCATCTAGTACATAGATTCCTGCATCGGTACATTGATGTAGTGGGAGGATTATCATCCAATCCGACAGAATCATGTTTTTAGGTGAGACCGTTATGGACATCCCTGTTAAACATGAGTTGGACCTAGTAAGCTACACGGAAGCGTGAACCGATATGGATGCAGATCATTTTGGCGAGTTACTATGAAATCAGAGTTGGAATCTATGTATTCTAATAAGTTCTGGGATCTTGTACAACTTTCTAGTAGGGTGATACCTATGAAAGGCAAGTTAATCTACAAAAAGACACCAAAAGATTTCTTAGTGAATAAATCATGAGTGTACAAGGGAATGTCATTATTTTTCTGATTCTATATATATTGATGACATCCTACTCATTTAGGATGATGTGGAAGTTTTGTCATCAATAAAAAGGTAGTTGTTCAATTACTTTTAAATGAAGGATCTTCAAGATATAAGCTATATTCCTAGGATCAAGCTTTTGTAAGATCAAGTTAAAAGGAAAATAGGCTTATCTTAATAATCCTACATTAAAAAAGTTTTGACCAGGTTTGGTATGCATAACTCAAAGAATGAGTTCTTGCTTTATTGATATGGATTGCTCTCTCTAGTAAGTAGTTTTCCAAGACTAGCAGAGGAGATTGAGTAAATGAGACTGGAACTATATGCTTTGGCATATGGAAGTCTCATATATGTGATGGTTTATACCAAATAGGACATCCGCTACATAGTACGGAAAGTCAAAAGATGTCAATCCAATCCTGGACTTGATAACTGGTCTGTTGTGAAAAATATCATTAAGTATCTAAGGAGGACCAAGGATATCATACTCATTTATGGATGTGATGATATGGTCCTAGTCAGGTATGCTAGTTCTGATTTTCAATCAAAAGTAGATACTATGAGGTTCATGACTTAGTGTAAGTTTACTTAATGGAAGGGAAATCAGTTGGTAGATTGTTAAGCAGATTTCAACTGCTGACTTAAACCTGCAGGTGGAATATATTGCAGCCTTAAAGGCGGCAAAGGAAGCCTATTGGTTTGATCTCACTGATTTGGAGGTTGTGGAGTATACTAGCCTGCCTATTGAGCTATGTTGCGACAATAGTGTAGAAGTAGTCCAAACCAATGACCCAAGGTTCTATAAAGGAACAAGATACACTGAGAGGAAGTATCATGTTCTACATGATATTGTCCGGCAAGAAAATGTACTTGTAGCTAGAACATTGCATTGGAACACAACTTTGTTGATCCATTATCAAAGGTGTCATTGATCAATAATTTTGATCATCATCTGGATAACATTGGAGTTAGGTGCAATTTGAATTAGCTATGAGGGCAAGTGGGAGCTGTTGGGATTTATATGCCCTGGCATAACAAATTCCTGTTTGGATTAAAGTAACATATGTTCCTGACGTTTCTGAAATATTTATGTTTTATACAATTGGTGAATTCAATGTATTATATTTCGATTCATTATAGAATTGATAGTGTCCATTTGATTAGAAGAAATATTTATATATATGTATGTGATGGCAATCAATGTATGATATATAAATAGTAATCATAAATGGTTCATAGTCGGTAATTATGGATGGACTCATAATTAATTAAGATTTGAACTGGATCCGCGTTAGGTTGAGATATATTGCGAGAGCCGTCGTATGCAATTGCTCCCTATCACCGTCATGGCATTTGACTCTTAAGCATGAGAAAATTATAGACTCTTTTATTAATTAATAATTACTTTGATTTGTTCGGCGGATTTTTCGAGATCCTTAGACCGACACTTTGGGTAGTTATGTAATTAATAGTGAGAGGGTTATATTTTCAATATTTGCATCATTGTTATTTGTATTTATTTTGTATTGATTATGGTTGATCACAAAGTAAATTCGAAGGCCTTCGTGTGTTTTTAGACAAAATGATTTATTATATATTTATTTATTTAAATTATTATTTTTGTCAAACAAATGTTTTATTGTGATCGAGCCAGAAATAATCAATGGTACCAAAATAAATATATTAATTAAGTAGTCGGATTGATGGCTTTATATATCCGATAACTAATTAAGAATAGAGGGGTCAAAGTGCAATATTGACTTAGAGGTTATTTATTATTTAATTGGAGTTCAATTAATTTCTTTCAGTGGAGTAGAAATTAATTTATAAATTAATTGAATTGGGTCCATGGACCGGGACAATTATTAATTCATTGTAGCCAATAAAATAATAGGCCCAATGGATTCTCACTCATAGCCCAACTTGATATTGGAATCATATTAGATTTGAGACATATGAATTAGAGATTGAGAAGGATTTGTTGTTTCCTTTTCTTTATTTTTATGTTGCCAATAAATATACATGGTCTATGTATATTTTGGTGTGTGATTTTTGGAAGAAGGAAAAAGGAATAAATGTTCTCATCTAATGGAGGCTCCCACAATCCTAGTTTTCCAAGGTCATTCATGGAGGCTTATGAGTGATTCCTAAAGGCAAGACCATAACCAAGAAGATGGAAATCCATGGAAAAGGTGTCTAGCAAAATGGATCTACAATAAGTGAGAGCATTCACTTTAGAGGAGAGATCTAAGGTTTACTCAAACCTTGATGTAAGTATTCAATCTTTTAATTGAATGATACATCATGTTTTATTTTTGTATAAAACTTGTCTCTATATGATGAATCAAGATTTATGAATTTATATCCCTCGAATTTTTTTTAAAACTTGCACGTTTCCCAACAGTGGTATCAGAGCATGGTTTGATTCATTACTAGAGATCATGATTTTATGAAAATCATCATTCATGGATCCAAATTTTTATATGCATATGTATATATTTTTATATGATCGGGATGTATGTATATTTGTGATTGGATGAATGTTGATGACTGTTTGGGCCATGGATGAAGCTTATAGGTTCATTGAATATAATTTATCTTTGGATGAATGTAATTAAGGCTTTGATTTAGCCGTTTGAAAGTTCAATGATGTAATTTATTTTTTCCATTGTATTTCAAGTTGTAAATATTTTTAAAACCATGTAATATTCGTCAAAGGATGCTATGAAGCTTCAAGAAGGTCCAAAAGGGTTAAATTATGCTTCAGTAATTTTCTGAAATTTTTTCAAAATATTTGGAATTTTTCTGAAATTTTTTTGAGGCTTAATTTAATTTTTAGGGAATTTTTCTGATTTTTCTGGAATTTTTCGGCGTTTTTCCGGTGACCGGAGCTTCGCCGGCGGCGAGAAGAGGCGTCGAAGGAGGCTAGTATCACATGTGGCGCAGGGATGGTGAAAGGACTTAAAGAACATGCTGGCGCGTGAGATGTACGCGCCAGCCAAAGCTACACTCCTCCACGCGCGTGCAGGCGCGTGGAGGCGCGTCCCACGCGCCCCTGGCGCGTGGGGGCGCGTCCCATGCATCCCAGGCGCGTGGGAGCTGGTGGGGGCTCGTGTGTTGTCCTTCTGCTTGCTCCAGGCGCGTGTGAGCGCGTGTGGGGTCCTCAGGGTTCGTTTCAAGCAGTATTTTACTTCTCCTAACGCGTACAAGCTTCCTATGGATGTTTATACACTGTTGAAGGACGCCTGCACAGCAAGAATAGTTTTTAAATGTTAAAAGCTGAATCCATTGGCCATTTAAATTGCTTCTGTCTGTAGTTTGATTATTTATGTGATGCATGGGATAGATAATTGTAGATTAATTATTATTCATGCATTAGATCCATGATATTTAATTAAATGACTTGATTTATATTAATTAAATTATGAAAATTAATTGGATTTGATTACTAATAAATTTGAGGGCACTTATTAGGAAACGTAAATTTATTTTTGTAAATTATTTTTAAAGTGTGCTTCAAATAAATATTAGTGAATCATTTAAAGTCCAAATATTTTCTAAATTTAATTGGATTAAAATCAAGACGTTTAGCATGCATCATATCATGTATTTGAATAAATTGAAAACCCTAATTATGAATGATTAAAAATTGAGCGGGAGCGAAAATTTTTATACATTACCCCATGGCCTTTGTTATTAAAACCATTGTAATTAGATATTCAAAAATAAGGCCCCACGCATAATTTGAAGAGTCTTAATATTACAAGAATGGTAGTCTCATGAAAATAAAAATATTAAATGTTCATTGTAATTAGATCTTTAAAAATAAGGTCCTGCGCATGATTTAAAGAGTCTAGATTATAATGACAAGATATTTAATATTTTATTTTTCATTAGAACTTTAATAACGTTATACACTCAATCTAAAATCAATAGTGTTAGCTCCCTAATGGAGTGGTCTACACTAGGTGATTTTAGAAAGGCGAAACTAAATCGGGAATCATTCCATATAGATAGGCAAGGCATTGTCTTAAGAGATATGGAAATGATGGGATTTGCCCGCCAATAGCAATAATGAACTTCGCCAACCGAATAAGTTATTGGCGTATTGGTTATCCGATTTTTCATGCAGTGGTTATGGGACCCACATACTATTTTAATGTAAGTCCTCACCTAATAGTAGATGAATCTCAACAATAGCAATAATGAACTCCTCCAACAGGATAAGTTATTGACATATTGATTGGTTGATTTATTATGCTACAGAGTTTAGGGACCCGCATTAATTAAAAAGGATTGTTCACCAATAATGATAATGATCTCTTGTTCAATTGAGATTTATTATATTATGTGGTTAACAAACTCATTTTAATTTTAAATATGCATGACAGTATTAATAATTCACCTTGCATATTATATGAATGCATTTATATTCAGATTAATTATGTCTAATTCAGTTTATCTGCTTGCTTACATATTCAATGTAACTGGACCTTATTAATATTGACTGGGAAAGGAACTTAGATATTTTATTCACAACGTAAGGGTACAAATGTATTTATTACTCCTAAACCTAACCCATTTACTTTAAGATACCCAAGAGAACATTAATGCTTTGAATAAGTGAAATAGGGCAAATGAGATGACTTGGTGTAATATTCTAGAGTTTACCTCGAATACGCTCCAAAGCTAACATTTACATTATTTTATTTTCTTGAAGCATCATGTTAAATGTCATTAAGATGTTTTGGTGAGATTAGATAGAGAGTATGTCAAAGTACTATGTCAGACTTGAATAGCATCAAGATAGCCTAAGGAACTCCAGTATGAAATTGAATTTTGGAAAATGATTGTTTATTATTTAAAAATTAGCTGGAGATTAATAGGGCTGACTTGGGTGGTAAGTTTCAAGTTGACATGATTATTGCCTTATTACCAAAGCGGTTCGGTTTTACCAGAGTGAACTAAATAAGAAATCAGTTTGAATTCTCACTCGCTGATATTCTTATAGAATTGGTAACAGATATAGGAATAATCAAAAGTATAGGCGATCCTATTAATCTAACCTAGTCTATACCATTTTCTTCTAGGCCCAAGTGGAAGGGCAAAGTAAAGAAGAAGGATGATAATAGGACTAGGCTAGCACAAAACATGGGTATCCAAAAGGTTAAAGGGAATAAGGTAGTGTATGTTGAGGGCAAATTAAATTGTTTCTTTTGCTGCTAACGAAGACACTAAAGGACGAACTGTCTAAACAATGATGTGGCATAGGAAAATATATATTTAATCATTGAGCCATGTTATGTGGTTGTATCTATTAATTTCTGATGAATAGATTCTGGAGCCACTAAACATGTTTGCAATTCATTGCAAGGATTTCAGGAATCCGGAAGCCTCGATGATATGGAATATAGTTGTACTTGACCTGATGTCAAGGTTGTAGCTAAGTCAGTGGGAGTATTACATCTGAAATTAGAGAGTATGAGGATATTAGTATTAGAGAATTATCTTTATGCATAGAGGTTAGACGCTATCTAATTTTTGTTTCACTTGTGGTTTATAAAAACTAGATCGTGATTTTGTAAAACTGGTTTTATAAAATTGAATAGATATGCGATTGCTTCTGGTGCATTGAAAGATGGTTAATATACTATAATCACAAACTCTTAAGATTTGCAGGATGTAGAAACTAATGTTGTATCTCTAGATTGAATGTTAAGAGAAAATTTGTTATTCCTGACTCATTGTATTTTTTGGTGTCTATTTTTGGGTTGTAATCAATCAAAATGAGATTCAAAGATTGGTCAAAGAAGGTTTATTACCTAGTGAGGCAGAGGAGCCTAAACCAAACTTGTGAATCCTGTTTTGAAGGATAGATAACTCTAAGGGCTTAATCAGCCAAATGAAATAGACCTAAAGAACAATTAGAGTCGGTACAGACGGACACTTGTGGTCTTATGAACATCCAATCAAGATTACTCACATTTTGGATAAATTTACCTGTTGCAACATAAGTCTTATACTTTTGGTATATTCCGAGAGGTTCAAGACTGATGTCGAGCACAGATTAGGTAAACTTATCAAGACACTTCGATCTGATCGAGTATATGAGTATTTCTTTGGATAGTGCAAAGACTATATGGTCAATGAGGGTGTTGTGTACCAGTTTTTTGCAATTGACGCTAAATTAATTTAGGTGTAAAATAGGAATAACAGAATTCCACTTAACATGGTTAGATCTATAATTAGTTATGCCACATTATCTCTTTCATTTAAGAGTTTAGCGTTAATGACATCGATGCGCATTATGAACTGCATTCCATCTTAGTCTGTCTCTAGGATACCGTTGAGCTGTGTTTTTGACTAAATCTTAGTTTGAATCACATGCACATATGGGGTAGTCTTACACATGTGCGCTTGATATGGACAAGTAAGTTGGAAACAGATCATATGCATGATAGATTTGATAGCTACTCTAAAATGTCACTAGGACGGATTATTTTATGATCTCAATGATAAAAGTTAATTTTTTACACTCACTGTTTATGTATAGGAGAATCATATTATGAATCACATACCTAGTAGCATAGTGTTAGAGAATATGGTATGAGTACCAGATGTACCACATATGAACACACTTATTATAATAGAGATTGAGAATAATATATGAATTCCCTATTGATGCGTTAGCATCATCTAGTACATAGATTCCTGCATCGGTACATTGATGTAGTGGGAGGATTATCATCCAATCCGACAGAATCATATTTTTAGGTGAAACCGTTATGGACATCCCTGTTAAACATGAGTTGGACCTAGTAAGCAACACAGAAGCGTGAACCGATATGGATACAGATCGTTTTAGCGAGTTACTATGAAATCAGAGTTGGAATCTATGTATTCTAATAAATTCTGGGATCTTGTAGAACTTTCTAGTATGGTGATACCTATAGAAGGCAAGTTAATCTATAAAAAGACACCAGAAGATTTCTTAGTGAATAAATCATGAGTGTACAAGGGAATGTCATTATTTTTCTGATTCTATATATATTGATGACATCCTACTCATTTAGGATGATGTGGAAGTTTTGTCATCAATAAAAAGGTAGTTGTTCAATTACTTTTAAATGAAGGATCTTCAAGATATAAGCTATATTCCTAGGATCAAGCTTTTGCAAGATCAGGTTAAAAGGAAAATAGGCTTATCTTAATAATCCTACATTAATAAAGTTTTGACCAGGTTTGGTATGCATAACTCAAAGAATGAGTTCTTGCTTTATTGATATGGATTGCTCTCTCTAGTAAGTAGTTTTCCAAGACTAGCAGAGGAGATTGAGTAAATGAGACTGCAACTATATGCTTTGGCTTATGGAAGTCTCATATATGCGATGGTCTATACCAAATAGGACATCCGCTACATAGTAGGGATAGTCAAAAGATATCAATCCAATCCTGGACTTGATAACTGGTCTGTTGTGAAAAATATCATTAAGTATCTAAGGAGGGCCAAGGATATCATACTTATTTATGGATGTGATGATATGGTCCTAGTCAGGTATGCTAGTTCTAATTTTCAATCAGAAGTAGATACTATCAGGTTCATGACTTAGTGTATGTTCACTTAATGGAAGGGAAATCAGTTGGTAGATTGTTAAACTGATTTCAACTGCTGACTCAAACCTGCAGGTGGAATATCTTGCAGCCTTAAAGGCGGCAAAGGAAGCCTATTGGTTTGATCTCACTGATTTGGAGGTTGTGGAGTAAACTAGCCTGCCTATTGAGCTATGTTGCGACAATAGTATAGAAGTAGTCCAAACCAATGACCCAAGGTTCTATAAAGGAACAAGATACACTGAGAGGAAGTATCATGTTCTACATGATATTGTCCGGCAAGAAAATGTACTTGTAGCTAGAACATTGCATTGGAACACAACTTTGTTGATCCATTATCAAAGGTGTCATTGATCAATAATTTTGATCATCATCTGGATAACATTGGAGTTAGGTGCAATTTCAATTGGCTATGAGGGCAAGTGGGAGCTGTTGGGATTTATATGCCCTGGCATAACAAATTCCTGTTTGGATTAAAGTAACATATGTTCCTAACGTTTCTGAAATATTTATGTTTTATACAATTGGTGAATTCAATGTATTATATTTCGATTCATTATAGAATTGATAGTGTCCATTTGATTAGAAGAAATATTTATATATATGTATGTGATGGCAATCAATGTATGATATATAAATAGTAATCATAAATGGTTCATAGTCGGTAATTATGGATGGACTCATAATTAATTAAGATTTGAACTGGATCCGCGTTAGGTTGAGATATATTGCGAGAGCCGTCGTATGCAATTACTCCCTATCACCATCATGGCATTTGACTCTTAAGCATGAGAAAATTATAGACCCTTTTATTAATTAATAATTACTTTGATTTGTTCGGCGGATTTTTCGAGATCATTAGACCGACACTTTGAGTAGTTATGTAATTAACAGTTAGAGGGTTATATTTTCAATATTTGCATCATTGTTACTTGTATTTATTTTGTATTGATTATGGTTGATCACAAAGTAAATTCGAAGGCCTTCGTGTGTTTTTAGATAAAATGATTTATTATATATTTATTTATTTAAATTATTATTTTTGTCAAACAAATGTTTTATTGTGATCGTACCAGAAATAATCAATGGTACCAAAATAAATATATTAATTAAGTAGTCGGATTGATGGCTTTATATATCCGATAACTAATTAAGAATAGAGGGGTCAAAGTGCAATATTGACTTAGAGGTTATTTATTATTTAATTGGAGTTCAATTAATTTCTTTTAGTGGAGTAGAAATTAATTTATGAATTAATTGAATTGGGTCCATGGACCGGGCCAATTATTAATTCATTGTAGCCAATAAAATAATAGGCCCAATGGATTCTCACTAATAGCCCAACTTGATATTGGAATCATATTAGATTTGAGACATATGAATTAGAGATTGAAAAGGATTTGTTGTTTCCTTTTCTTTATTTTTATGTTGCCTATCAATATACATGGTCTATGTATATTTTGGTGTGTGATTTTTGGAAGAAGGAAAAAGGAATAAATGTTCTCATCTAATGGAGGCTCCCACAAGCCTAGTTTTCCAAGGTCATTCATGGAGGCTTATGAGTGATTCCTAAAGGCAAGACCATCACCAAGAAGATGGAGATCCATGGAAAAGGTGTCTAGCAAAAGGGATCTATAATAAGTGAGAGCATTCACTTTAGAGGAGAGATCTAAGGTTTACTCAAACCTTGATATAAGTAATCAATCTTTTAATTGAATGATACATCATGTTTTATTTTTGCATAAAACTTGTCTCTATGTGATGAATCAAGATTTATGAATTTAAATCTCTCGAAAAGTTTTTAAAACTTGCACGTTTCCCAACAGTGGTATCAGAGCATGGTTTGATTTATTACTAGAGATCATGATTTTATGAAAATCATCATTCATGGATCCAAATTTTTATATGCATATGTATATATTTTTATATGATCGGGATGTATGTATATTTGTGATTGGATGAATGTTAATGAATGTTTGGGCCATGGATGAAGCTTATAGGTTCATTGAATATAATTTATCTTTGGATGAATGTAATTAAGGCTTTGATTTAGCCGTTTGAAAGTTCAATGATGTAATTTATTTTTTCCATTGTATTTCAAGTTGTAAATATTTTTAAAACCATGTAATATTCGTCAAAGGATGCTATAAAGCTTTAAGAAGGTCCAAAAGGGTTAAATTATGCTTCAGTAATTTTCTGAAATTTTTCTGAATTTTTTGGAATTTTTCTGGAATTTTTTTGAGGCTTAATTTAATTTTCTGGGAATTTTTCTAATTTTTCTGGAATTTTCGGCGTTTTTCCGGTGACCGGAGCTTCGCCGGCGGCGAGAAGAGGCGTCGGAGGAGGCTAAAATCACATGTGGCACTGGGATGGTGAGCTTGGCGCGTGAGGAGCACGCGCCAGGAGAAAGGACTTAAAGAACATGCTGGCGCGTGAGATGCACGCGCCAGCCAAAGCCATACTCCTCCACGCGCGTGCAGGCGCGTGGAGGCGCGTCCCACGCACCCCTGGCGCGTGGGGGCACGTCCCATGCGTCCCAGGCGCGTGGGAACGCGTGGGGGCTCGTGTGTTGTCCTTCTGCTTGCTCCAGGCGCGTGTGGGGTCCTCAGGGTTCGTTTCAAGCAGTATTTTACTTCTCCTAACGCGTACAAGCTTCCTATGGATGTTTATACACTGTTGAAGGACGCCCGCACAGCAAGAATAGTTTTTAAATGTTAAAAGTTGAATCCATTGGCGATTTAAATTGCTTCTGTCTGTAGTTTGATTATTTATGTGATGCATGGGTTAGATAATTGTTGATTAATTATTATTCATGCATTGGATTCATGATATTTAATTAAATGACTTGATTTATATTAATTAAATTATAAAAATTAATTGGATTTGATTACTAATAAATTTGAGGGCACTTATTGGGATACGTAAATTTATTTTTGTAAATTATTTTTAAAGTGTGCTTCAAATTAAATATTAGTGAATTATTTAAAGTCCAAATATTTTCTAAATTTAATTGGATTAAAATCAAGACGTTTAGCATGCATCATATCATGTATTTGAATAAATTGAAAACCCTAATTATGAATGATTAAAAATTGAGCGGGAACGGAGATTTTTATACATTACCCCATGGCATTCGTTATTAAAACCATTGTAATTAGATCTTCAAAAATAAGGCCCCACGCATGATTTGAAGAGTCTTAATATTACAAGAATGGTTGTCTCATGAAAATAAAAATATTAAATGTTCATTGTAATTAGATCTTTAAAATAAGGCCCTACGCATGATTTAAAGAGTCTAGATTATAATGACAAGATATTTAATATTTTATTTTTCATTAGAACTTTAATAACGTTATACACTCAATCTAAAATCAATAGTGTTAGCTCCCCAACGGAGTGGTCTACACTAGGTGATTTTAGAAAGGCTAAACCAAATCGGGAATCATTCCATATAGATAGGCAAGGCATTGTCTTAAGAGATATGGAAATGATGGGATTTGCCTCCCAATAGCAATAATGAACTTCGCCAACCGAATAAGTTATTGGCGTATTGGTTATCCGATTTTTCATGCAGTGGTTAAAGGACCCACATACTATTTTAATGGAAGTGCTCACCTAATAGTAGATGAATCTCAACAATAGTAATAATGAACTCCTCCAACAGGATAAGTTATTGACATATTGATTGGTTGATTTATTATGCTATAGAGTTTAGGGACCCGCATTAATTAAAAATGATTGTTCACCAATAATGATAATGATCTCTTGTTCAATTGAGATTTATTATATTATGTGGTTAACAAACTCATTTTAATTTTAAATATGCATGACAGTATTAATAATTCACCTTGCATATTGTATGAATGCATTTATATTCAGATTAATTATGTCTAATTCAGTTTATCTGCTTGCTTACATATTCAATGTAACTGGACCTTATTAATATTGACTGGGAAAGGAACTTAGATATTTTATTCACAACGTAAGGGTACAAATGTATTTATTACTCCTAAACCTAACCCATTTACTTTAAGATACCCAAGAGAACATTAATGCTTTGCATAAGTGAAATAGGGCAAATGAGATGACTTGGTGTAATATTCTAGAGTTTACCTCGAATACGCTCCAAAGCTAACATTTACATTATTTTATTTTCTTGAAGCATCATGTTAAATGTCAATAAGATATTTTGGTGAGATTAGATGGAGAGTATGTCAGACTTGAATAGCATCAAGATAGCCTAAGGAACTCCAGTATGAAATGGAATTTTGGAAAATGATTGTTTATTATTTAAAAATTAGCTGGAGATTCATACGGCTGACTTGGGTGGTAAGTTTCAAGTTGGCATGATTATCGCCTTGTTACCAAAGTGGTTCGGTTTTTCGAGAGTGAACTAAATAAGAAATCAGTTTGAGTTCTCACTCGCTGATATTCTTATAGAATTGGTAATAGATATAGGAATAATCAAAAGTATAGACGATCCTATTAATCTAACCTAGTCTATACCATTTTCTTCTAGGCCCAAGTGGAAGGGCAAAGTAAAGAAGAAGGATGATAATAGGACTAGGCTAACACATAACATGGGTATCCAAAAGGTTAAAGGGAATAAGGTAGTGTATGTTGAGGGCAAATTAAATTGTTTCTTTTGCTGCTAACGAAGACACTAAAGGACGAACTGTCTAAACAATGACGTGGCATAGGAAAATATATATTCAATCATTGAGCCAGGTTATGTGATTGTATCTATTAATTTCTGATGAATAGATTCTGGAGCCACTAAACATGTTTGCAATTCATTGCAAGGATTTCAGGAATCCAGAAGCCTCGATGATATGGAATATATTTGTACTTGACCTGATGTCAAAGTTGTAGCTAAGTTAGTGGGAGTATTACATCTGAAATTAGAGAGTATGAGTATATTAGTATTAGAGAATTATCTTTATGCACAGAGGTTAGACGCTATCTAATTTTTGTTTCACTTGTGGTTTATAAAAACTAGATCGTTATTTTGTAAAACTGGTTTTATAAAATTGAATAGATATGCGATTGCTTCTGGTGCATTGAAAGATGGTTAATATACTATAATCACAAACTCTTAAGATTTGCAGGATGTAGAAACTAATGTTGCATCTCTAGATTGAATGTTAAGAGAAAATTTGTTATTCCTGACTCATTGTATTTTTTGGTGTCTATTTTTGGGTTGTAATCAATCAAAATGAGATTCAAAGATTGGTCAAAGAAGGTTTATTACCTAGTGAGGCAGAGGAGCCTAAACCAAACTTGTGAATCCTGTTTTGAAGGATAGATAACTCTAAGGGCTTAATCAGCCAAATAAAATAGACATAAAGAACAATTGGAGTCGGTACACACGGACACGTGTGGTCTTATGAACATCCAATCAAGATTACTCACGTTTTGGATAAATTTACCTGTTGCGACACAAGTCTTATACTTTTGGTATATTCCGAGAGGGTCAAGACTGATGTGGAGCACAGATTAGGTAAACTTATCAAGACACTTCGATCTGATCGAGTATATGAGTATTTCTTGGGATAGTGCAAAGACTATATGGTCAATGAGGGTGTTGTGTACCAATTTTTCGCAATTGACGCTAAATTAATTTAGGTGTCAAATAGGAATAACAGAATTCCACTTAACATGGTTAGATCTATGATCAGTTATGCCACATTATCTCTTTCATTTAAGAGTTTAGCGTTAATGACATCGATGCGCATTATGAACTGCATTCCATCTTAGTCTGTCTCAAGGATACCGTTGAGCTGTGTTTTTGACTAAATCTTAGTTTGAATCACATGCACATATGGGGTAGTCTTACACATGTGCTCTTGATATGGACAAGTAAGTTGGAAACAGATCATATGCATGATAGATTTGATAGGTACTCTAAAATGTCACTAGGACGGATTATTTTTATGATCTCAATGATAAAAGTTAATTTTTTACACTCACTGTTTATGTATAGGAGAATCATATTATGAATCACATACCTAGTAGCATAGTGTTAGAAAATATGGTATGAGTACCAGATGTACCACATATGAACACACTTATTATAATAGAGATTAAGAATAATATAAGAATTCCCTATTGATGCGTTAGCATCATCTAGTACACAGATTCTTGCATCGGTACATTGATGTAGTGGGAGGATTATCATCCAATCCGACAGAATCATGTTTTTAGGTGAGACCGTTATGGACATCCCTGTTAAACATGAGTTGGACCTAGTAAGCTACACGGAAGCGTGAACCGATATGGATGCAGATCGTTTTGGCGAGTTACTATGAAATTAGAATTGGAATCTATGTATTCTAATAAGTTCTGGGATCTTGTAGAACTTTCTAGTAGGGTGATACCTATGAAAGGCAAGTTAATCTACAAAAAGACACCAGAAGATTTCTTAGTGAATAAATCATGAGTGTACAAGGGAATGTCATTATTTTTCTGATTCTATATATATTGATGACATCCTACTCATTTAGGATGATGTGGAAGTTTTGTCATTAATAAAAAGGTAGTTGTTCAATTACTTTTAAATGAAGGATCTTCAAGATAAAAGCTATATTCCTAGGATCAAGCTTTTGCAAGATCAGGTTAAAAGGAAAATAGGCTTATCTTAATAATCCTACATTAATAAAGTTTTGACCAGGTTTGGTATGCATAACTCAAAGAATGAGTTCTTGTTTTATTGATATGGATTGCTCTCTCTAGTAAGTAGTTTTCCAAGACTAGCAGAGGAGATTGAGTAAATGAGACTGGAACTATATGCTTCGGCATATTGAAGTCTCATATATGCGATGGTCTATACCAAATAGGACATCCGCTACATAGTAGGGATAGTCAAAAGATATCAATCCAATCCTGAACTTGATAACTGGTCTGTTGTGAAAAATATCATAAATTATCTAAGGAGGACCAAGGATATCATACTCATTTATGGATGTGATGATATGGTCCTAGTCAGGTATGTTAGTTCTGATTTTTAATCAGAAGTAGATACTATGAGGTTCATGACTTAATGTATGTTCACTTAATGGAAGGGAAATCAGTTGGTAGATTGTTAAGCAGATTTCAACTGCTGACTCAAACCTGCAGGTGGAATATATTGCAGCCTTAAAGGCGGCAAAGGAAGCCTATTGGTTTGATCTCACTGATTTGGAGGTTGTGGAGTATAC
Organism: Cornus florida; assembly: GCF_030987335.1. Taxonomy (NCBI): domain Eukaryota; kingdom Viridiplantae; phylum Streptophyta; class Magnoliopsida; order Cornales; family Cornaceae; genus Cornus; species Cornus florida. Next base: position 14,007,911 of record NW_026775581.1, on the reverse strand, counting down.
TAGCCTACCTATTGAGCTATGTTGCGACAATAGTGTAGAAGTAGTCTAAACCAATGACCCAAGGTTCTATAAAGGAACAAGATACACTGAGAGGAAGTATCATGTTCTACATGATATTGTCCGGCAAGAAAATGTACTTGTAGCTAGAACATTGCATTGGAACACAACTTTGTTGATTCATTATCAAAGGTGTCATTGATCAATAATTTTGATCATCATCTGGATAACATTAGAGTTAGGTGCAATTTGAATTGGCTATGAGGGCAAGTGGGAGCTGTTGGGATTTATATGCCTTGGCATAGCAAATTCCTATTTGGATTAAAGTAACATATGTTCCTGACGTTTCTGAAATATTTATGTTTTATACAATTGGTGAATTCAATGTATTATATTTCGATTCATTATAGAATTGATAGTGTCTATTTGATTACAAGAAATATTTATATATATGTATGTGATGGCAATCAATGCATGATATATAAATAATAATCATAAATGGTTCATAGTCGGTAATTATGGATGGACTCATAATTAATTAAGATTTGAACTGGATCCGCGCTAGGTTGAGATATATTGCGAGAGCCGTCGTATGCAATTGCTCCCTATCACCGTCATGGCATTTGACTCTTAAGCATGAGAAAATTATAGACTCTTTTATTAATTAATAATTACTTTGATTTGTTCGGCGGATTTTTCGAGATCCTTAGACCGACACTTTGAGTAGTTATGTAATTAATAGTTAGAGGGTTATATTTTCAATATTTGCATCATTGTTACTTGTATTTATTTTGTATTGATTATGGTTGATCACAAAGTAAATTCGAAGGCCTTCGTGTGTTTTTAGACAAAATGATTTATTATATATTTATTTATTTAAATTATTATTTTTGTCAAACAAATGTTTTATTGTGATCGAGCCAGAAATAATCAATGGTACCAAAATAAATATATTAATTAAGTAGTCGGATTGATGGCTTTATATATCCAATAACTAATTAAGAATAGAGGGGTCAAAGTGCAATATTGACTTAGTGGTTATTTATTATGTAATTGGAGTTCAATTAATTTCTTTTAGTGGAGTAAAAATTAATTTATGAATTAATTAAATTGGGTCCATGGACCGGGCCAATTATTAATTCATTGTAGCCAATAAAATAATAGGCCCAATGGATTCTCACTCATAGCCCAACTTGATATTGGAATCATATTAGATTTGAGACATATGAATTAGAGATTGAGAATGATTTGTTGTTTCCTTTTCTTTATTTTTATGTTGCCTATAAATATACATGGTCTATGTATATTTTGGTGTGTGATTTTTGGAAGAAGGAAAGAGGAATAAATTTTCTCTCTCTAGAAAATTAGGGTTAGTGTTCTCATCTAATGGAGGCTCCCACAAGCCTAGTTTTCCAAGGTCATTCATGGAGGCTTATGAGTGATTCCTAAAGGCAAGACCATCACCAAGAAGATGGAGATCCATGGAAAAGGTGTCTAGCAAAAGGGATCTACAATAAGTGAAAACATTCACTTTAGAGGAGAGATCTAAGGTTTACTCAAACCTTGATGTAAGTATTCAATCTTTTAATTGAATGATACATCATGTTTTATTTTTGCATAAAACTTGTCTCTATGTGATGAATCAAGATTTATGAATTTAAATCCCTCGAAAAGTTTTTAAAACTTGCACGTTTCCCAACACCTCCAAGCTTGAAGCTTCGGCAACTACAAGCTCACACGCTTGCCTCAGCATTCCAAGTTCTGGCGACACCCATGTCCACATAGATGATCCAAACGGCGAAGAAAAACCAACGGCACTGAAGAAAGCATCAGAGACCCATTTACATAAGCTCCTAGCTTCGGCAAAACTAGCTTACACCGGCGAGCACCATTTCAAAAAATTACGGTACTGCTCCGGTAAGTTACTGTTCGGTGATAGTGAAGCTCTAAAGAAACAGAGAGTTCCATTGAATCTCCGGTGAGTGCAAAACCTTCAAGTGACGAGAAGTATCCAAGTTTAGCAAGCTCACTTCGGCGAGCGCACAAACAATTCCGGCAATTGAGCTTACTAGTGCGAATATGGGATGTTCTTACTGGCGAGCTTGGAGAACAGCGAGCTCAAAGCGACGGCAGGGAATGACGGCTAGGATGAACTCTGGCGAATATGCGAGGACAGAAACGACGACGAACGGCGGGCAAGTATGGATTGAAGTTATCGACGGTGAAGCTGCGGTACATGATGATGAGTTTGGTAACTCTTTTCCAAATGAAAACTCGGCATATTCCAGCCGCAAATTGCGGCTAATCCGATGATGGCGAACTGGTGTCGTGATTCCGGCTAGTCTAATGATGGTTGAGTTCTGAACTCCAACTGCAAGCTTCACCCTGGCCAAGTTGTCCTTTTTTGAGTGGAGAGAGACGGTTTTGAAGAGAGAGAAAGGATGGAGAGAAAAAAATAAAATAAAATTGTTGCTTAAGGGTATTTTGGAATTTTTATAAAAATATTGGGTCAAAGTTGATGATTAGGGGCAATTTGCTCTAAAGATGAATAATACATAAAGTTATATGTACTTTTTTCTTAATAGAGTTGTTTCTTGCACATCTTGTATATAGTGAGGGTATTTTTTGCACTTAATCCGTTAGATAATTCTGAATTGAGATAATTACACTTGCATTTTTTGTAAATTGTCTAACTAAGAAGGATCTTTCAAAAAAACATTTTCATAGTTGATGACACTCACACACCCCTTTCAAAGAATTGTTTGCATTCAAAAGGAACCGAACCTCACACTTGATGCTTCGTGAGGCATCACAACCAAATGACTTACTCACTTAAGCCAACCCATTGGGGTTAGGGAGGGGGGACCTCCCATCTAGTTTCAAATATAACATTGAACTTCTTTCTCGTTTAGGCTTAAGTAAAACTGACCTTCTGTAATAAAATTTGATACTCTTGTGTACTATGTCATGCTTAAAATTTACTTAATTACAACTCAATAATGTCCTTAGAAAGTTTGAAAATGATATTTTTTTGTTCATACATTGAACTAATAAAATTATAATGGTATAATAATCATTTAACAAGTTCAGGTCAAAATCAACCTGACTGAGAAGGTTAGTATTATTTTTTAAATTATATAGGAGGTCTCTAGCAATTTACAAGGGAGGTATATATAATTATCCATTCTGAATAATATGCTGTATATTCTGTTTCCCGACATTGGATCTGTTTTTAATTGAATTGATTTTTTATGATTGCTGTAATGTTTAGCATATATTCCACTTCACTTTAGTAGCACATCAATGCTTCCAAAGTGCTCACCACCACTGTTAAATCTCTACATTTCAAACCAGCTAGATTTTATGAATCATTTACCTCACTGTCACTACAAATTTTCTATAATGTGTTTTCTTTTCATCTGATTACTATAAGATATTTCAGTTGGACAATTTTTTTCTAAAAAAAATATGAATTTCGAAACCATATATGGTAGTTACTTGTGATGGATTGAGCTCAAGCTCACGTTATTGTTTGAAGACTAGTGATGGATTGAGCTCAAGCTCACGTGCATGAGATATATATAGATCAGTTTCAGACTTCGAATGGTTGGAGAACAAAAGAATAATTTTCTCTTTCATGTGACTTTTCCACACTGCTAGCAGATAAGCCTTCTGAGTTCCGAGTATGTGGTCAAGCTCTTTGGGCTCACTACTCTTGTTTGATTGTACCTCCAAAAATACAAACATACATATCTATATATATAAAGTGCAAATACAGAGAAGGGAGAGGGAATATTGGGAAATTATTACATTATGAGATACTTATACAGTCTTGACTAATTACAAAATATATCTGATATATTTATTTGTGAGACTATATACATAGTTCATTGTAACGGTTGGTTCATAACTCTTTTTCAAGGGTTTAATATTATTACACACCTTCATAAATCGATGAGTTCGACTAGTTTAGACTGATATTTTTTCGAATTCGTTACACTGCGATAAAAGACGATACACTGATCGCAAATGATACCGCAACGACAAATCATAACCATATGTGATTCATCTGATCATATAATCACTGTGTCATTTAAATTTTTTTGGAGAATGGTAGCTATGTAGCCTGATGGGGCGGTGATAGGGCCTACACCTTAATGAAACGTGAGCTTTAGAGTAGCAAACAACATTATTTGTTGGCAGTCGGACAGCTTTGCCATATAATAGTCCTAAAACAATTCATGTCACATGACATGAATGACACATCTCAATTTTTCTGATTGGGGAAAAAAAATATAAAACAAAAGTTAACAATAATACAATCCCAAGGTACCGACTTCTAGGAGCATATATAGATGTTGAAATCCAAGCCACACACTTTATTATACACTGACATAGAATCTTCATCAACTATACTTTCACAAATATATATACAGAAGGCTATACAGGAACCAAACATCTGACCTCCAACCCAACTCTCTCTCTCTGCTCTCCAACATCTGAGCTCCAAGCACATGGAAGGAGGTCATGGATACAAAAAAGGGCTGTGGTCAGAAGAAGATAGAATTCTCAAGGAGTACGTAAGAGTGCATGGAAAAGGAAAGTGGAATTCTGTTGCCAAAATGACAGGTTAGTTTATTTGGACTTTTTATCTATAAAAAGTTTGTATTATATTGCATGCAACTGGGATTATATGTGTGTGTGTGTGTGGATGTTGCTAATTTTTTGTTTAATTTTGTGTAACTTTTCATATATATATATATATATATATATATATATATATATATATATATATATATGTATGTATGTATAGGTTTGAAGAGGGGTGGGAAGAGTTGCAGGTTAAGGTGGATGAATTATCTAAGTCCTTGTGTAAAGCGTGAGCAATTTTCGGAGGAAGAAAATGACCTCATCATTCGGCTTCATAATCTCCTAGGAAACAGGTTGTTTATATATATATATATATATATATATATATATCTTCTTTTTCATTTATACATATTGTTCTTAACCAATATATATGATCTATATTTCTCAATCATTTTCATAGTTCTTTTTTTCTTTTTTAATGAATTTTAATGTTTGGATTTTAAATTCATAGTTAAAATTCTGAAATTTTGGGGGTTTGTTTGGTTGAGTTTTGTTTCTTAAAACAGTTCTCAAGAAAAAAAACATAAATTGTCTAACAAATTTTTTATCAGAACTTTTAGAAAATTGCAACAAAACAAGTTTATCTACAGTTTTTAATTTTCTGAAAACATAATTTTTTTACTAATTCACATTATACAGCTGTAAAGTCATGATAATGTGTTCACAGGGATGGTGAGCAAATTGGATTTGCTCAAGGAGATCAATACATTAATGCATATATAATATAAAACTTGAATCTTCTCTAAAGTGGACCTGTAGAGATTGTATTGGCAATTATTGTAAGATTTTTTATTTTTTGGAGATTAATTATTGTAAGATTTTGTGACCCTCTACTTTAAGGTTTTAATTAGTATAAGCATTTGCTGCACCATTAGTCCTATTGCTCTGACATAGTGCATGTTAGTTTTATTCAAACAACTAAAATTGGCAAATATCCTCGTCTTAAATATGAAGGTGGTCTTTAATTGCCGGACGTGTGCCTGGACGAACTGATAATCAAGTGAACCAGTGGAACACTCATTTGAGCAAGAAGCTTGGGGTGAAGAAGACGAAAACCAAGGTTGGAGCTTCTTCGCGAGCAGCCTCAAAAGTAGGGAATGAGTATAGTACTATTCCAATGAACATGACAAATTCTAAGTCACGTTGTGATGACGATAATGGCAGAGCTGATCAAGACCAAAATGTCATTACTGAAAAAGGCAGTGAGAGCGCGGTTAGGTTCTTTGAATTAGAAGAGCCAAAGATTAATAATGCAGGTTATAACGAGAGTTCTTTGTGGTTTTCTAGTGATGATTTTAGTCTAAACACCCCTAGCTTGATTGAACTCTGGGACCATTGTGCTCCTGATTTTGTTTGGCATGGCTTGTAAACTTATTTAATCTTGGACTTCAAAAATATAAATAAAACAACTTGTCCATGGTTATGACATATATGAAGCAAGAATGATACTATTCATAGCCTTTCTGATCCTCTAAATCTAGGAATTAAGATAGTGACCTATGGGCTGTCTATAAATTTTTACCTCGTGTTGTTCAGTACTTGTGGTTCAGCTTTTAGTTTTTTTTTTTTTTTTGGTAAGTCAACTCTAATTGGTATTGGAAACAAAATTATTTGTGAGTTTTTTTTTTTCCTTTCAAAAATGACACACAGCACTGTTTGAGGAATATGTAAGTAGGCTAAGCTCTATCAAATTCACGGATAGTTCAGTAAACACGTAAGCACACACAATTATTGTTGGACTCGAACACTCAACCTATCCTTTTGAGACGAGAGACCGTACCATCAGAGCTAATGCCAATTGATTGATCTAGTATATAAGAAGCTTAGTTGGAGAATTGGATCTCCCTAAATATTGTTACATGCCAATTCATCCACAGATTGAGAGTCAACCTGAATTGGTACATGCCAATTCATCCACAGCTAGCTTTGGCTTGTTTTTGTTGTTGCTTGTGGAAGATAGTGTTCTGTGGGGTGTGTCCTTCAGTCTATTCTGTTAATTGGTTGTTTGTTTCTCTTGTTTGTGGTTACCAGTACAACTGTTTCAGTCTTTTGTATAGTTCTTGGCTGCCAGCCCTACACTGTGTTTTTTGTAGGCTTTGGGGCCTGTTTTCTGTGGGGATCCCCCACGCTGTAAATTTTCTCACTATCAACGGAATCTCAATGAAGACCCCAGCCTCCTCGGATTGAGGAGCATAGGAGGCACTTAATTTGAACAAGAAGAATAATACACAACTTTTATATAAACTCTCAAACCTTAATGTATTGCAGAATTACAATCCGAAAACCCCCAGCCTCCTCGAAGGATTGAGTAGTGTAGGAGGTACTTAATTTGAAAAAGGAGAATAACACACAACTTTTATATAAACTCTCAAACCTTGATATATATTGCAGAATTACAATCCAAGTAAAGATAAATTGGATACCCTCGTCACGAAACTCATGAACCCACTACTCATTAGCGCTAGCTTAGGTTTAATGTGGTATGTATACAAAATATTTCTGCCAAATATGAAGTCAAGTCCATCGTCGGCCTGATCAATAACACTTGGCGCACATACATGCTACAATATAAGTCTACATTTTAATTTTTTGTAAATGCACTCCATTTTTAATATAAATTATTATTCTTATTCTTGGTTCAATTTGTGATAATTTAATATAAAAAAACATTTAAGTTATTTAGTTTAAGGAAAAAAAAGAAAGAATATGAAAAATAGACTAAATTTATTATTTTCCCTTTACTTAATAAGTGGGACTGCTGATCATTGAAGTGTTGAATTTTTGGTCCAAGTTGCAACTATTATTGAGGGCAATAAATTCTGTGACATGAGGACAACAAAAGTCTAAAAACCATGACCTTTTTTTTTTTTTTGGCCCATTGTCTTTAAAAGCAAAAGGGTATATGGGCCTTTGCCCTATTCTGTCATTAATTGATTATTTATTTTTATTTTATTTGAGTTGGTTAAATTATTTATGTGGTTACTTGTGTATGTGTATTTTATTTGATTTCATGTGATATGTTTATGTAATTAAATTATTTTTAAATGTTTAATTGTGTTTGTTAAATGATTTGTTTATTTTATTTTTATTTTATTTTAAAAGTTTATGGATTTGGATTGTATCCCATGGACCAACTAGATGGATCTTGGACGATTTGAATAAAATCCTAAATGGGTTGGATAGTGACCCATGGGGATTAGTAGTTATATATATAATAATGTGTATATATATATCTATATCGTATTCATTAAAATAATACTTTTTTTTCTTGAATGGGGTGATTTTATAAGCAGAATATAGACAGTACAAGCGCATAAGGAGGCATACCTCCTTTTACAACTCAAAGGCTAGAATAAGCCTGTTTCCAGTATATACTAGGATAAAAAACTGAATATAATAACATTAAGACACTTAAAACGTAAGTATTAAATCTTCTTGACTAAGCTGAAAGACAAAGCCTCCTATACAATAGTCTTGGCAACATAAGAAGCTTGATCTTTAAATCCATCATGAAGAATAGCATTCCTAACAGTCCAAATCTTCCATATAGTGGTTTCAAAAATAGCACTCAGAATCTTAATCTTAGAAGATTTACTGGAAGTTTGCAAACAAAACCAATCCACAACTTGCATCTGAGAATTCCAAACTGGCAGTTCCATTTGCAGCAAGCAGAACAATTCCTACCAAATGGACTGAGCATAAGAACATGTGCAGAATAAATGATCGTTTGTATTTGCATTTTTCCAACAATTGTGACAAATAACTGTTAAAACAATCCCACACTTCTGCAGATTCACCAAATACAAATTTCTATTGTGCAGAATGATACATACCACCACAGCAATTTTAGGTCTACAATATCTTTAAAGTAATCAACTCCATTTCAAAACTTGACCTGTATACCTGCAGATATTCCAGGCTGCTTTCAAAAAGAATTTACAGTGCTTCCAAACAATAGGATCTTTCGCAGCATTAATAGTAAGCCTTTAAATGACATCCTTTACTTCCTCAGGCAAATAAGCAGGCATATCCCATCTGCCATTCACTATAATATCAGCTTCCATAAGATTTATGTCCACCTGTCTAAGCATAGCAGCCCCAAATTTTTGGATCAGAGATTGATTCTCACACCAAGGATTAGTTAACAAGCTAAAAATCATTCCATCTCCAATCTTGAACTCAACATTTTCCAATACCATCTATCTAACCCCTATCATTTGTTTCCAAATAGCTAAATCACTGCACTTTGGAACCACATTTCAGAAAGAAACTCTTTGTAGATACATAGCATGAAGCCAATTTAATTCACAATTTGTCCTTCTTTTGCACAAAATCCCAGCAGAGAGACATTTTTGCAGCAACATCAATATCTTGAATTCTTCTAATGTTAAAACCTTCCTGACTCCATTTTATTTGAGACATCTTCTTTAGATCCTGCTTACCACTCCATAAAAAGTTCTTGAATCTCCTTTCCAGCCCGTCTTAACCTCCCAAGGAATCTTAAATCCAAAAACGCAATGGTACAGATAAGAATAAAGAACTGATCTAATCAATTCAATTCTTCCTGCAATTGACAAAGTGATAGTGTTCCAATGAGCTAGTCTAACATTAATCTTATCCAACAAAGCTCTGAAATCACCTGTTCTTAAGTTAATATTAGACAAAGGCAGCCCTAGATACTTAAAAGGAAAATTCTCAGTTTGGAACTACAAAATACTTGGCAATCTTCTTCTTCTTCCTTTCACTGCTTTAGAAAAAATAATTGAGCTCTTTTCTTTATTAACCTGCAACCCTGTAGCCTCTTAGAACTATTTGAACACATCAAGTATTGCCTTTGCAGTGGACATATAAGCTTTTACCACCATTAACAAATCGTTTGCATAAAAGGCATAAGAAATCTTCATATCTGTCATAGCCACAGCCTTGTACAGTTTGATCTTACCCTCCTCTATAGCTTGTTCCATCAAGTTACTAAAGTATTCAATAACAAAAGAAAAGAGAAGAGGGGATAAAGGACAACCTTGCCTAATACCTCTAGAGGCAGAGAAAAAACCAGCAGGAACACCATTACACAAAATGGAAAATTTTGGAGAAGAAATACATTTGGTGATCCAGTTAATCCATTTGACACTGAAACCATATACCTGCAGCATCCTCTGAATAAAACCCCATTCTACTGAATCATATGCTTTTTTCAAATCCACCTTCAAGGCCATAGATGGATCAACCTGCTTCTTCCTAAACCCCTTGACCAGGTCAAAGACCAACAAAATATTATCATAAAGCCTTCTATTCTTGATGAATGCGGATTGCTTAGGGCAAATTAAGTTGGGAAGGACACTGCTCAATATATTTGCTAAAATCTTAGAAATAATTTTATACACCAGATTACATAAGGCTATAGGTATGTAGTTTGCTATCTTATCCCCATGGTTAGGCTTAGTGTGATACCCCTCGATTGCGGAACACGGGTCGATCAAATCCACACATAAAATTGAGGAAAATATTAAACAATTAAGGTAATAAACAAGCATAGAATACAAAAGGAAATAAGAATAATAAAGAAGCTAAAAAGAAACTAAATAATAATAAAATCCTCCAATAAAATAATTCAATAGAATTAATCCTCTAATAATCCAAATCCTCTGATACCAGTAACCATCTAGATTACAACTCGAAAATCTATCACGTGGACCCCTAAACAAAATCCCAATACTAATAACTGAATTAACAAAATCCAACACTGAAATAAAAAGAAGAATCATACATAGAAGAGTGATGAAGACTGTCTCTACTTAGCACAAACAATCTCTAAGTCTGGAACTGACAACACTTGAAAAAATAATGGTGGGTCAGCCCACAAACAAGTTCTATTCTACTTACTACAATCCAAACAGAGACCCGATACATGTATACATCCTAGTCAACTCAACAATAACTAAGTAATTCATATATATATAGATACACACTATAGGACTCTCACTGGACTATAGGTCTGCCTCAACCTGAATAGTAGGCAACATGCAAAACACACATATAGTGGGTATGAGTACCTATACCTACTAGTGTGACGACCCTGGTTTTTAGGCCAGCGTGTCCTGTGATGAACTGTAAGGATGATCCGATAACGGATCCGAATGCGGAAGCGAAAACAGAAAACAAGACTCTAAGAAGTCAAAGTGACCTTCCATGAGGTCGTGGAACTTTTCAAGAACTGATGCGGAAGCAAAAGATCGAAAATATGACAAATAAGCCCCCAGGGGCAAAATAGTCATTTCTGAAAACTATAGATTCGGGTGCCATCGAGCACACCACTGGAAGGACAACGAAAAACTAATCAAGATGGACTCAAGAATCGCATGATTCGGAGTCCGAACGAAGGAGAAACGGCATGACGAAGAGAAACGAGCACTTAAAGCAAAAAGGGTAAAGTGGTAATTATCCAGGAAGAATCGGGTGTAACTGAGCACACCGTTGGAAAGACAGCGAAAAATTAGTCAAGTTCAAAAAAAAATTCACTTGAATCGGAGTCCGGACGAAGGAGAAAAGCCCAAAAGAAGAATTGACGTCGCGGCGGCCTGACAAGGGGCCATGGCGCACACGGCGCCCATGCGTGAGCCCACCGGCATGCATGCCTGCGCCCAAGGACATGGCTAGTGGCAGCCCTTGGCTGCTGCTACATTTTTTTTTATCTGCCCAGAACTGAGGCTTGAAACGGAGGTCAAGATGAGTTTTTCTGGAAAAATACGAAGAAGAAACCCTCCCTAAAATCGAGTTTTCTACCCGACAAAGTGAACGGAATCGAAAAAAACTCACTGTGAAATCCCGAAAATGCCCCTAGATCAGAACTGAACAAGAGGGTCATAAAGCTGCTAAATGAAAACTGGAAGCTGAAACTTCACGAGGGATTTCCGGTACCAAGATGACATTTTCTGGAAAAACACGAAGAAGATACCCCCCCTAAAATCATGTTTTCTATTCAACCATGTCAAAAAGACGAAAATAAAACTGATGTGAAAGGTCCATAGTGCCCCTAGATCAGTATATGAAAAAAAAATGCGAAATGAATTCACAAGAGGCTCAAAACACAAACGATAAGGTTTTATCCGGAAATGACCATGCACGCAAATGTAACTTACCTATTTAGATGCGTACAATGGTCCATGGCTTAAAAATATAGCCGATTCAAAATCCGACCCCCCAACGGGTAAAAAGGCAAAAATGGACTTGGAATGGAAAACACGGAATCCAAAAATGCAAAACGGGATCAAATGACCGTTTGGCCCTTGGCCACACTTCATACAAGATTAATAAGACCCTATAAAAGAATGAAAATGGAATTCCCACACCCGATGCAACCGTGGTGAAGCAATGACTTGCGATTTTTCAAGTTTTTCATAACATTTCATGAAGTTAAAAAGTTGCATAGAATACAATATACATGTCATTGGCCTCTGGCCTTATCTCATACATATCAAATACATTGAAAGGAGTATACTTAAGTACACATTACATACATGGAATCAAACATACATATTTTGACATATAAGTCTACAAAATGACATTTCATGCTAACATTTGCATGAAATGGAAACTTGAAAGCTACTCGACATCCAAGGAATGCTAGGCTTCACGAACCAAGTCTTCGTACCTGAAATATGCCCCAGTATCGTAGGGGTGAGTAACATAAAGCTACTCGTAGGAGATGAGCATGCATCGACCTAGCATTTTACAAATTTATCACCTTAAGGTGAAACATGTTAACGGGGCTCATGCCACCTAACGTCTATGTCCAAGTGAGACTCGGGGAGCATCCTAAGCTACCTTAGAGTCTAAGCAACAAGAATCATGATATACATACGTGTATGAAACGAATCATGGTTGGGATAATCTAAAGAACACGACAAGAAGAATGCTTGAGCATATATTAACATGAATTGCATTTTTAATACAATTGAACTAGGTCTAGAGTAATCTATACAATATAACAAAAGCATATTTGAATACAAGTTAACAAGAATCACATTATCCATGCAATTCATTAACAAAAGAGCATGTTATACAATGCAACAAAGTTTAAGTTCTCAAAGCCATCAACTTAGAATCTAAAGCACAAAATAACAGTAGTGGTTCATGCCACCTAACGTCTATATTATAAAAGAATCAATAGGATCAATCCTAAGCTTTATTAGAACGTTAAAACACGATTTTCAATATCGATGCAATTTAACCAACATTGGAACTTCCAATACAACGCATAAAGCACAATTTCGCAAAGTTAACATCCTGTAACTTAAAATGGAACGACAAATAAGAAACAACAAGTTACAACATCATCTAGTTATCAACTTGAAAATGAAATGCGAAATCAAACAAAGTGGATACTCGGACGTCACGCCGGATCAGGCCCACAACATAGTTACTTTAGGGTTACTACCCCATGGGCAACCTCCCTATGTGCGCACTAGACCATATAGAGGGACTATCCCCCGTACTAGAACCACGTCCTAGCCATAGTCAAACAACGACATCCCCAAGTTTCTAAAATCAACAAGTTGTCAACAACGCATATATCAACAGGAATATGCAAGATAATCAACTATCTACTAAGCACAACCAAATTTGGAAACCTATACAATACATGCTCTAAATCCATAACTAATATGATATGATGAATGTTGAATCTTCAGTGTGCGATTCGTTACACGCTATGCATGAAAAATGTTAAACACGAAGTGTGCAAATCATTACACAAGGCAACAATATATTTAATAAGGAAAACATATTCTCATGAATACAAACATAGCAACTATGTTATCCAATGTTCAAAACATAACCAAATGAATATACAACAATTCCAAGTCCATGATTTGAATATAGAAATCACTTCTAAAACACAACTAAATCATGGAACAAATTGATAGAATTTAAATAGATAAACACAATTAAATTCTCTAGATTCCGATTCAATTCCAAATAACCTCAATTTAATACATGTTAAAGGACATGGCATGGTCATCACCTATATCCATTCTAAAACTCAATTAGGTTGTTGGAACAACAAAGTAGAACTTTAATTAAATCATGCTAATTTAAATCCCAATTCTAAAACAACTTCTAATAGTCCCAAATTAATATATGCTAGTAACAAGTCATGATCAATACAATTATCAAGTTAAAAGCTTAATTAAGCTAAGGGGACCATTAAATAAATTTTAATTAATTCTTTTAATTAAAATCCCTAGATTTTCAAACTTAACCAAATGCTCTCAATTTAACATATCTTAGAGAACATGCCAAGGACTAGTGAAATATCACATTACAAGTTTATTTCACTAAACTTTCACTAAAGTTAAATATAAAATAAAAGTTGCAATTCTCATGCAATTAATCTCAATTTTATATATGTGAACAACTATACCTAAGCTTAATTTTCTAGCATGCCACAATTCAATTCCAAGTTGTATATCACCATGAGGATTAAATCTTAAACATGAAATTTAATTAAATAAAAGGTTTCAAAACCTAACCGAATATTCTAAATCAAATATATGTGAAGCTATATGGCATGCAAATCAAGAATATCAAGTCAGAATTTAAATAGAGTGAATAGTGCACTCGGGGCAAATTAATTAATAATTACTAATTTTCAAAACACCTCCAATTACTTTTAAATTCAACTATGTTGAAGAGCATGCTAAGGCCTAATATAATATGCTAACACATATTAATTTTAAGCTAGTTAAGGCCATGTGAATTAATCTTTCACCTAAGATAAATATTAAATAAAATCTTTAATACTTATTCAAATGTTCCAATTTTAATACACGACAATGAGCATATCAAGGGACAATATAAAATCATGCTACATGTTTAAACCAAGTCATGAGCAACCGGAAAAATTAGATCCCGTATAAGAAAAATAAATAATAAAATCTCTAGATTTTATATTTAATCATGCAAACAAGTAGTATAAGCATCACAAGCATGCTATATAACAAGAATTTAAACCTAAAAGATCTCTTACCTCAATTTGAGATGAAAATCCCGAAGGCCCACCAAAATAAAAGTGCTCCGAATTCGACGATACCGAGAGGTTTTATCGGGGACAACACCATGAACATAACCCCCATCAAAATCATAACTTAACCTCAAAACCAAACTCAAGAAATGGTCAAAACTGAATTCTAATAAGGGGGAAAAGTAGAGCACGGCGAGGGGAACAACACATGTTAAGGCCGAAGACTTTCCATCAAGGAAAAGTGAACCAAAAGAGGAGAGAGAATATGGCAGCACCCCTTGGGCTGCCATGGGAGCTCCAGGTTGTGCATGAAGAGGGGAGAAGATCAAAAATGAAATATCTCACCCCCCTTTTATAGAAATCTCAAAAAGTGCCCCGAACGGCCCCGCCGGGTCCGAAAAAGTAAAATTTGAGCAGACGCGCTGAAATGGTAAAACTTTGTGAACAAAAAAGATTCAAAATGATAAAATATGAACAACGGAAGAAACGGCGTCAAAAACCGAGTCTCGAACAGAAAGTTATGCCCAAAACAAGTTTGGCGAAAACTGGGGCTAAAAATCCTGAAACTGGAAAACATCGACCAGGAGGAAATTCCAAGAGTACACAACTCGACGAAATGTGAAAATGAATCCCGTACGAGGATCCAGGCTCAAAACAAGACATTTTGTAATAACTTTCATTAATTGCACAATGGCCCCTCCAAAAAGTGTTAACTGCGAAGCTGCCTCAGAATGAAAATATCTTCCAAAAATATTTTCTTAAAAACCCCTGAAATAAAATATCTTTAAAAGATATTTACGAAAAACACCCCAAGAAAAGAAAATAATTTCAAAGAACTTTGCATCCATGCCCCTATGGACACCAGGAGCAACCAGAGTACTTTCTTGCAAAAGTAAAGATACGTATTTCGTGGAAACCACTCAAGATGGAGATACATGAAGTCAAAAACCAACTCCGAACACAAGAAGTGTGGTTACGCCAACAAAGTGTCAAACGGGGAAAAGACAAAATAGGGAAAATGACGAAATAGGGAAAATGACGAAAAGTGAATAGTGTCGAAAAACGAAAAATGTGAAAATGACTCGGTCCTCAAAGGAAGTTGTTAATCCACGAAAAAGAGTCTCAGGAACCAATTTTAAGTACTCGAGATGACACTAAGCGACACGAAATAGAGCTCAGAAAAGAAAATTAAACGAAAAAAAAATTCATTCATAAAATTTCCGGAAAAAGGAAAGGAAGGCAGACCGGGTCGTAACAACTAGGGCACACATCTATCCACTATATCCAGTTATGTATCCTGGGCAATATACATACCCTAATCACTAATCCTGAGACTCAAGCTCATCTCATCGCACATATCTATACATATATAAAATCTATCATATCCAAACATAAAAGTAAACTATCCAACCATATTATTTCAATGGCATGTCATCCAACTAATTTCGTGACTTGACAAGAATAGGTAGGACTTAACTTATTAGTTAATCTATCCCTGATATGCCCCCATCTCTTGACGATGGTGCACTAATCCATAAAATTCATAATTGATGCAACAAATATAATTATACATTAAAAAAAAAATCCAAAAGTAAGTATAATAAAAATTAGATAAATATATAATCATATTATACTACCAACACATGATTAAAATCATATAAAAATACCATAAAAATTGCTAGAATAAATTTAAGGAATTTAAATCCTCCATTAACAACATGTAAATTTAATTACAATTCCATATTGTTCAAGTCCTTAGCATATTAATGTAGATTATGTATTCTGAGATTTTGTCAAGTTTACTTCAATCATATAAAACACCTAAATTGACCTACACAGCCCTGGAATACCCCAAATTACCAAACAGAACCCAAAAAACTCGAATCTGCAATGTTCTAAGCAAGGGAGCCGGCTCCCTCCAAGAGGGACCCGGCTCTCGGCCTGAGGGAGCCGGCTCTCGACCTGCTACCTCTCCTTCTCCGTCTCCGGTGACCTTCGGTCGCTCTGATCACCTCTGCTAAGGGTCCTAAACATCAGTTCTAAGTTCCAGACAGTCCCAATCAATTTTATAAAGTCCTTATGCATTATTAACACAAGTTAAAACAAGATTTCAGGTAAGAATATATAAGATCAAGCAAATACATATACTTACACATAAATTCTGTTTTAATTTCAATTTAGTATGCATACATGGTTAATTTATTGTCTAATTAATCCTGGAATCAAACCTAGGTATGTATAGAACACGAGATCTAAGGGAAAGAGTTAGAAAAAGAACTTGCCTTAAGATTTCAAAACCTTCTTCTTCCTAACTTTTCTAGCGATCCTTAGCTGCTTTCGAAGCCCTCTGTTGCTCCTGGTTCAACCCACGAGCAAGCCTCTTCCTTCCTTCCTTGGTTCAGCCCTTACTCTTGGCCAAACTCTCCTTCTTCCTCTCTTATTTTTCCTCTCTAAACTCTCTACCTCCACAATACGTGAATAGGGTTTTGAAAACCCTTTGGTAGACATAAGGCATATATACACACACACACACACACACACACACACACTAACTATTATACCCTAATCTTATTCCCTAGTTAATAAATTCGCGTATGATACACGAATTAAACGTAAACGTACGAATTTTGAAAAAATACTCTCGTTTGCCGATCAGAGTTAAAAGATACGGTAAAATACGCGGGTTTTTTCATCATCCCGTATGTAACGCGTTTATTCGTTTATTCATTTTGGTTGCCCCGTTTAATTCATGTTTATACTTTAGAGTAACCTAATTATTATTTTTTTTTCGTTCACGTTTCTAATGATGTATTTTTCTCAATCACACATTCTTAACTCAAATTACCGTCTTTTGTTTGGTATAGCTCTTTTCTTTCACACCATCAAAATAATACTATTTGCTGTGCAATATCGGGAAAGGTTGTGACCACTCAGTTGTTTTACTATTTTTTTTTTTTTTAATCTCTTAGTATTGTCAATCCAATGATTGAAATTTAATCAAAGTAATGAAACACATATATATACCTTGTAAAACACTAGAATTTTGAAGAATCATAGATTTTTATTGATATTTGTAGACATTTATAAATTTTTTGTTTTGTTTTGAGACCTTTTAAATTTTGTTAGTATCTTTATTATTATTATTATTATTTTGGAAGTTTGTAAATCACCACATTCACTAGATGTTTTAGTAGAATATAAAGATATTTTCACAAGTATCACACCATATACTTATGCATTTATTATAAATATATAGACTATTAAGGGGAAAAAAAAAAAAAAAAAAGGATGCATTTTGGGATCATGTTGAACAAAACTCTAACTATCATGGAGGTTTCAATAGTAAAATCACATTTATCCTATGTAAAAGGTAGACATATTGAAATTTGTTCAAAAGTACCCTAAGTGGTTCAAACAGCTACATTTTATTTTTAATTTAGGCAACATAGTTGATTAATTGAATTAGAATTTTTTTCATTAATTTTGTGATGAATTGATCATGTCATGGACCTATGGTTATTGATTAATTATATTTAGATAGTTTATTTCTGTTATGATTAGTTTGATAGTGTTAATTGTAATAAATTATTTTATTATTTGTTAGATATTCTTCATTATTCTAACAAATATATGATATATAAGAAAATAATAAGATGTGTATAGCCGAATTTTTGGTCCCGAATTTTTAGTGCATATGACGTATTATATACGTATGCATCCGTATTCGTATTTTTTAGTTTTCGTCGTATTTTTAAAAAATATCGAATTATACTTGTACCTTTTTGTATTTGTATTTTTCCCCTACTGTATTTTACTATGTCCTATTCATACCCCAAGTCTAATAATAAGGGAAAATAAAAGGAAAATAGAAAAATACATATATATTTATATATATAATGCTAAGTCTATAAACGTGATATACATATATATAAATATAATATATAAATTATAACTATACTAGTATTACTATTATTACCATTTATAATAAACAAACAATAATAATAATAATAATAAACTATCCTTATATACATATACATATATATATATATACAACTATCCATGAGTAACTATCCGTACCCATTAAGACTCCTATCCAAGTAATCCATAAGATCCAGATGGTTGGTCCATTATTACTATCCAAATCCATAAAAATAAAATAAAATATTTAAATCATTTAATCTAACAAATAATTACAATTAAACAAACACATCATTTAAGCAAGCAAATCAGTTAACAATTTAATTAAAATACGCCATTTAAGCACATAATTTAAATTAAACAATTAGCCAAATAATCAAATAATCAATTAAAAATGCAATAAAATAATTAAAAAAAATTCGAGATTATCCTTTTAAAATTAGGGGTATTACATTTAGGAATGAGAGTAAGGAAGGTAGAGTTGATACCTTGAGGCATATTTTCAGAATTGAAAAAATGACACACAGTATTTATAAGATATTGCCCAATAATACCCCAGTAATGCTGAAAGAACCTTGCTGGGAAACCATTAGGGGCAGGAGCTTTATCAGGGTTAAAATACATGACAAGCTTTTTGATTTCTTCTGCAGTTAGAACACAGTCCAACCTATCTGTCACGCCTTAAATTTTTCTAAATAAATTTCTTGATTTATTCAAATCAAAATACATCAAAATTACACCCAGAATCTCAAAAATAATAAAATATCCTTTATTGATACAAATCAATTTCCTCAATATTATATACAACATCACTAAATAAATTAAATAATAAAAATCCTCAACACCAACTCTTCCACCTAAGCCCGCAACTAACAATCCAAGATCATCTTTGGTACCTGAAACTGGAAAGGGGTGAGACGAGGGAAGTCCCAGTAGAAAAAACCATAGCAAAGATTTCAAAGAGTTTCATGCAAAATAAGCTTCGCAAAAATCTACATATACTTTTAAACAAAATATATATATGCAATTTTAGCAAAGTAACAATTAATAAAATATTTGAAACAAAATCATCCAGGCCATTCAAGATATGAAGAACCCTACACTGTAAAAGAATTAATTCATCCGAGCATCAATCTTTGGCCCTCTCTGTCATCTAACAATCTCGGGTTTCTCTCTGTGTGAGCTCTCGGCTCACTGTGTGTGTCTCCAATTTTTCTATTATGCATTCCTTACTTCAAGTCACAAGACAGATACATATATATATATAAAGAAATCCTCCACCGACATAATACAAATATCAGCATTTCACCACAAGACTCCATCAGACAAAATCATTTCATTCTTGCTTTTTCCTTATCACATCATATCAACAATACAATATCTCACTCCAATACAACAGACCAACCTACGTGAAAAAAGCACAGCCAATTAATTTCTTGGCCACACAATCTCATAGTGGGTCCCGCTAAAATGCCATCATAACATTTTTATTTACCTTTTCCATTTCTTCATCTCGGTAGCCACCTTTTCTTTCACCTCAACATATATATATATATATATAATAGAACAAAAATCAAATCCAACCAATTCGGTACCTATCCACTTCTTAAACCCATGAGAACAAAAACTATACCAAATAAAATATTAAAAGAAAAAATCTTTCACCCATTACTCATTAATCAAGTGGGACCCGCGCCAACCACTAGAATTTCATAATTTTTTCTTTCTTCTCCACTGTCGGCTGCCCTTTCATCCACAGACATCAAAAATATATATGCATATATATCTTACACATGCAACAAGGAAACCAAATCAACCAATTTCTCTCTCCTCCTTATCTCATTTCGGCCAGCCCATTTGCTCCATACAACAGATGCTACAATATATATATATATATATATATCAATTGTAACAAAATAATTTAACTCCCTAAATACTCCATCTTTAAAATTCAAATGGGACCCGCCAAAATATTACAATTCCCATTTCTTTTCTTCTTTGCATTTTCAGCTGAAGCTCAATGCTACCTCAAACTGATACATGAAATATATAGAACATATATATTCATGCTTTGTGAGAAAAATCAAACCCAATAAAATTCCATGTGGGTAAAATCTCTAAAATTAAACAGTCAATGTTGACAAATAAATAAAATCATGAAATAAATAAAATTTTCAATTCTTAAAAATTCGGGTTGTCACATTACCTATCACAATCTTCTTAAGTCAAAACCTTCCTAAAAGGCCTAATCTCAACAATTGACTCTTCTTGTTTTTTGTATAAGTCAGAATAAAATTGAACCAACCAATCTCTGATGGTCTTGGGATCTGATGAGACTTCTCCCGTGGAATTTTGCAATTGAGTGATGGAGTTAGCACATCTTCTTTGCCTTAACACATTATGAAAAAATTTAGTACACTTATCCCCTTCTTGTAACCATTTAATCCTGGATTTCTGAGTGCTCAAATGTGATGTATTTTAGCACATAAACGAGAGTATTTTAGTCTATTCATCTATCTTTATTTTCCTGTTTTAGTACTTATTTGTGTTTTTGTCTATTTTAGATCGATAAGGTTCAAAAGGGCTAAAAATGGTCTATTATAGCCTTTTTGGAGTCAAACAAAAGTTCTTAGAAGATTTCAGAAAAATCTGAAAAAAGGTCAAAAATGCTGAAAATTTGGATCGATCGAAGATTTCTTCGATCGATCGAAAATATGCTGGCAGCGAGCTGTTTTATTCCCTCGCACCCGAACTCCACCTACCATATAGTTGCGGGATTAGATATTTTTGGGTTGCATTTCTGACTTAGTGACTAAGAAAATGACCTTGTATTTAAAGGGAATTGAACCATTTTTTGTAATCTATCAACCATATATCTTTAGTCTTTAATTTTATTTTATTGTAATTTTTATTTTCTCTCTCTAGAAAAGTTAGAGATTAGGGTTAGAAGAAAAGAGAAGAGTGGAGGCACCAAGAACACATCTCTAGATCTACACACACTCTCTCTCTCTCTAAAATTCAACAAAGAAGAAGAGGAAAAAGATGGAGCCATGTTTGGGAATTGCCCTTGAGGGTTCCTAGATCACACCCACCTCCTCCATGATTAGCTAGACTTCTCCTTGGGCCTTAGATGAGCCCCAAGTTTGTAATCTAAACCTCTATCTCTTTCATATTTTTTGGGGAATGATATCTTGTGATTAGTGTTTTAGCCTTGTGAATACAATGAATCTTGGTATATTTCTATAATTTCTATAGTCTAATTCTTCCTATTAATTCTCTAGTTTATTTACATGTCTATATGTGATTAAATTGGGAATTATGTCTTACATGATTCATATGGTTTAATTCTTCTTATTGATTCTCTTTGTGATTACATGTTGTGTTATATATGATTATTTGGGAATTGATCTCTACACTAGTTTCTCTATGTTGGTTGCATTCTATGTGTGATTAATTAAGGATCTAGTGATGGCTAGACATGGTTTTTAATAGATGAGTTTGTCAATTAATTTGATGAATTATACTTATGCTTGATGGGTTGTTCTACAATTTAATTCATGCTTGTAGGTAGGTAGACAATCTTTACTTGATTTGATATTCCATGACTTATTATTGCAAATTCCATGATTCTCTAGATTGATGTGTTCTACAATTGTGACTAGTTTGATGGGTCATGCTTAGAATTAGTGAGTTGTGCTACACTTAGTTTATTTGTTGGTTAAGTAAACAATTCATACATGAATTTGATGGTCCATGCTTAATATTGCAATTAGTAGTACCATTTTGTTCACAAGAAGGTTTTCCCCAAATTAGTTGAAAGTGTGTGGTTCGGTGAACAAGCTTGGTGGCGATTCCAATGCACCCCAAGACCTCACTTCTCATCTCTTAAATCCTTATCTCAACTTAGTTTATTTTAATTGCATTTTTATTAATTGAATTTTAGTGTAATCAAACAATCAATCTCTCCTTTACAATCTTGTGATCCACTAGAGTCGAAGTTAAATTCCAACACGTCTAATCCCTTGGGACGATCCCTACTCACTCTTGCTACGTTAGTAGTAATGGTTTTTATAAATTTAAATTTGACTAAAAGGTTTTTCTTGAACCGCACATTCATTACATTATTTTGGCGTATACAAGCGGCCTCGTTAGAGCCCACACAATTTCTTCAAGATCAAGAGCATGTTGTAGCTTGTCAGTAGCTTTTCTCCCTTTTGATATGCAAACTTCATTATCAGGATCATGAAGCAGCTTCATTTGCACTAAATGAACTTCATCGTTGGTAGATTGGATTTGCTCTGAAGTAGTACCCCTTTCTTTGTTCCAAACTTTGACAGCATCCTTTAAAACCCTGAGCTTCTTTTGTAACACATGAATAGGACTGCCTGAAACATTAATCTCCCAAGCTTTACTCACCACATTTTCAACCTCAGCCTATAGACACTAAATCTTAAGGAACTTGAATGACTTTGGGCCTACTGAGCAATCAAAAAACCATTGAACTACCATGCCATAGTGATCGGACAATGAAGCATGGGTAAAAACTACCTTAGAATCATTAAAGTGTTGCAGCCACAAGGAATTAACTAGCACCCTATCCAGCTTAGCGTTAACCCGTTTTTGGATATTTTGCTTGTTGCACCAGGACCATTTCCCTTTATTAATAGGAATGTATTCCATACTAATATTATATATCATATTATTAAACTCATCAAGCTTACTTTGAGGAACCCTCAGTCTTCCTTTCTTCTCATGACTGTATCTAATCATATTCCAATCCCCCAAAGCAATCCAAGGCCCTGTAACTTTGGTACCTTGCATCTTAAGAGAATTTTATAACTTTTTTCTTTCCTTAACCCTATTAGCAGCATATACACCAGTAATAAATATACTTCTGCCAGACATTATATGCTTCACTTGAACTAGCATAGATTGTGTATCCTCATGAACCAAATCCACATCAAACAGGCTTTTATTCCACCCAATCCAAATTTTCTCTATATGGCTAGATTTATAATTAGCAAGCCAGTCTCATTGAGAACAAATTCGATTCTGAATGATAGGAGCTTTACCCTCCTTAACTCTGATTTCAACAAGGACAGCAAAGGAAAATTTATTTTCAATGATCTATTGCTTTACTTCTTTTTGCACGGGAGGTCTATTCAGACCTCTCACATTCCAAGCTCCTAACATTATTGGGAGCTTGACAATGAGCCACTAACAGCTTACATTCCTTTAGTTCTTTATTATATTAGTTACCTAGTTTGAGATTGTCAGACGTATGTTAGGTCTAGGATGTATGTAGTATATATATATATATGCATATAGAGTAGATCTAGAAAGAGAAAAGAAAGAGAGAGAGCGAAGAAGAAGAATGATCATTAGAGAATAAGGAGTTTACCTGTAAATATGAGAAAATAGCCAATCGTCTCTAAGACTCAACCAACATATGAGATCTTTGACCCCCGCGAGGAGTTGAAAAGAAAATGACCCCCCATGGGCCACCACCTCAATCAACCATAGCCTTTGCGTCCAACTCAAAAGCTATAGAAGACCACCCCCAGATTTGGATGAGTTTCATAGCCAGCCTCATAACTATGGCTTCCGCAATCGAGGCCTCTCGTATGTCTAAGAAGAAAGAGGTAGTTGCAGCCACCAATACCCCATTGCAATCTCGAATTATGATTCCTCTAGCCACCCTTGTCCACACTCAAAGGCTACATCAGTGTTCACCTTCACCCAGCCGCATATTGGAGGACGATGCCACACTTAAGCTGCTCTTTTCTTTGGCTCTCACTACTATCAACTTGATGATCAACAGATATGTAAAGGTCCCTCACATCGAAGAATTCAAAGAACTAAGAAACCACCATCGACCGAACTTGAGATGCAGGCCAAAGCTCCCCGCGAAAAGACCTCGCATTCCTAGCTTTCCATACAAACTAGCATAACTTTGTAACAAAGCTTTCGCATTAGCGGCCTTGAACCTCATCCCTCAAAACACTAACCATTCATAGCCTCCAATCCAACCAACTGGGCCCAAGAGATGCAAGAGAGTTAATCGAGGACATAATTTCCACACAAGAGCTACTCTAAGACAACTACACAGCAAATAGGGAAGAGTTTCCAAATCCAAACCACATAATTGGTAAAAAGCTTCTGCCAGCACCCCTATATTCCATAAATCAATACTGCGTCAGAAATCTATCATGAAGACAGTGCCCTACAAAATGCTTTACTTTAGGTTTCATTTTCAGAGACCATAATCAACTCCAATAGTGCTAAAGGGAGAATCGAGAGCTAGAGTCCTCTTAGACATAGATCTTAGATAAGGGCGGAACTTGGCTATGAGGGGTTACATGATAAGCCGACTTGACTGAAAGATAACCATTTTTGTAGAAGCCCCATACTTAGCGGTCCCAGCAAGCTGTCAAGCTAAGAAGCTAAGAGGAATTAAGAAAATCTTACCCCTTTTCGAATTCATATATTCTCTTAAGACTATCTCATTTATGCTTATGCAATCAATTCCTTAAATGGATAGGCCTGCCTATATACGCAAGCTTCTGGCTCTCTCTGTCAAGATTCTGTTCATCCATTCTGCTGTGGGGTATCCTACACAGTCCTCTCGAATCTGATCCCATTCTCATAATAGAACTTCTTGAACCCATTGTCCTCCTATTCAAATAGCCCTTATAATAGAGCTTGGCATGGATTACCTTTGTACTAGTTTTCTCCCTTACGAAGCTTAAAAAAGGGGGTTCTGAAAATAACTCACCACTCATCAATGCCTGGGCTTCTTCGACTCATCCCTACTCTATACGGATATTCAAATGCCAGCCCCAACCCAGGAACTTCCCCATGAAAAAAACTACTTCATGCCCTTGACTTGAGTACCTACTCTAGTCACACTTTCTCTTGACCAGCGAAAATGCATTCCGGTCCCCTTATTTGAATCAAAAATGGCGAGAACCCAGTAGCTCAAGGCTGACCAATCCCGAAAACAAAGGAATTTATAAGAGGCTTTAGCTAATAGTTTATAGAGATTTCCTTTTAAAAAGCGTTTTGATTCCCTTAGACTCTTGTGTACTGAGTCTTTGATACTGACAATGCTGGCCAGCAACCCCATTTTTCGAAGAGAAAAAAGAATGACAATCATTCCCATCCCAAGCGAGAGAATCGAATTAGCCGTCTTTATGGATAAATGGTTTTATGAACCCAAAATAAGAAGTGGGACTCTTAAAAAACAAGTACCCATAGGAAAACAACAAAAAATATCAATGCACCTAAAGGAAGATTTTTTGTTTCTTCTTTTTGAAAATGCTCCTCCAATATATGGTATATAATCTAAAACATTCTATTATATCCCAAACAATTCTGTGAAATGCGGAATACCTGTTTAAGAATCAACAGTTTATTCATCTAATTGTCTTTAATTTCATTGTGTAGAGTATAAATGAATTTTGAAACCTTCATTTACTTGGCGTCTAAACGTCTTGGCCTTAGAGCATACGCAAAAGCTTATTAGGTTATGCCTCCTTGGGTAGCCCCAAAAGAAGACAACGATGATAAAGGAATATGAATCGGGAAAAGCCCATTCTCCTATGCTATGAGATTTCCATTTAATAGAGTGTCTACTCAGCCCAGACTTTATTTCATCTTTAGTGATGTACATATGTTTTATTTTCTTTCTTCTTGGCAATTCCACTCATACCGAACTAGTAAAAGTAACAACTTTTGGAAGAACTGAGACAGGTTCTACCTGGAACCTGAGCATCAAAGATATCAAGATTGGATAAGCAAAACGATAATTAGTGACTTTTTCTTCAAAAAAGAAATACCAAAAGGACTCGCAGGAGGGGCAAGTGCGTACCAAGAGCCCAAACTGACTACATTCTGGGGAAGATGCGACCAAGTTATTCAATACCACCTCACCTTTAAAGGCATCCCCGGCTATTTTAAGACCAACAACCAGACTCTTCCTAAATTCCTACCAGGTCTGCGTATTCTTTTCTTTTTAAAGAAAAGGTTGGTAGTAGTCGTGACCAATAAACAGAGCCATCAGCTGTAGGTTCGTCAAACCTAAATGAGGGATATTTGATACCAGCTTAGTTTTTTTCTTTCTGACTGTGGATTATGCCCACCTATCAAAGGGCGACTCCCTCAAAGGACTTTCTTTCAAAGGTGCTACAAAATGTTGGACAAGTGTGATACCCTGGTGCTCTCCCCTAGGTGTGCACAAAATAATGCACAACACCTTGAGTTTGGAAATTAGTGTCAAGTGGGCATCATAGTTAAATTTATAAACCGCTTAACACCTATACTATGTAGTATAAGTGAGAAGGGGTCGTCCCAAGGGATTGGAGTCATACTTGAATGTGAAAATGCAACTAGGGTCAGTAGGTCGAGTGATCAACAAATGGTTGGTTGGTTAAGTAAACTAGAGAGCAACTAAATTAAACTAAGTGATTGAATGTAACAAGAGTAAGCAAGAGAGAGAGAGAGAGAGATCTTGGGGTTTAGAGGTCACCACCAAACAATGCTTTTCTACACTTCCAACTAGTGACTAATGAGGGTAAAGTATGTTGCAAAATTTGTGTGTATGTGCTTGGTTGATTCAATTAGCAAGGGTGACCAATTTAAGCATACATTGTCTAATCAACATGTGAAAAGCACAATATATCTAGCAATTAAGTATATATTGTCTAAATAGCTTGTGAGAAGCACAACATATCTAGCAAGTCATTAATCTTTTCATTAAGTTCATAAGCCAAACACACCACAAGGTTAGAGACATATGCTACTTGCATTCAAAAGTATGGAACATCAAACAACTAGCATGGATTGTCCTCTCATCTAACAATTATGCTATCACTACACTACAATTAAACTAGTGGCATGAAATTAAACTAACTAAGCTAAGGGAGAGGCATAATCCATCAAGAAGTGAGCATGGACCATCTAGAAAATCATAAGAGCATTCTTTTAAGCACAATATTTTGACAATCCCTAAATCCATAGCATTAATACACATAAACATGCATCAATTACACAAGAAACAGAGGTAAACACATGAACATCTATTCTAGCATACATAGACATATGGATAGAATGAAATGATTGATTGGAAGCATTAAACCACATAAATCATTAAATAAACAAGATGTATATGTATAAAAGTGTCAAAACATTAATTACAACATTAATCCCTCAATAATACACAAGATTAAGATATAGAAAGCATGCTTGGGGCTAACTCTAGCCCCAATAGGATGTCTAGCCACTCATGGTGATGATGCTCCAACCCTCAAAGGCTAATTCCATGGTTGAAATCTGCTCCTTGTCGATGAAGAACCTCCAATGGTGTCTCTAGCCTCCTCCTCCTCTAAGCTTCCTCTCCAAAAGATGATATGAAAAATTAAATTGTCTCCCCCTTGAAAAAGCAATCCTTATCCTTATATAGGTAGGTCAAAATGACACCCAAAATGAGCTGGGGTCGT
The DNA here is from genome assembly GCF_030987335.1 of Cornus florida. Classification (NCBI taxonomy): domain Eukaryota; kingdom Viridiplantae; phylum Streptophyta; class Magnoliopsida; order Cornales; family Cornaceae; genus Cornus; species Cornus florida. The sequence continues at coordinate 13,979,828 of NW_026775581.1, read as the reverse complement.
GCACATAATATTCCCTAATGATTGGATAAAGGACAACTTTCAATGAGATGGAATTTTAACTTTTTCTCACTGGAGGAAGTTTGATTGATCGAACCTCGAACTTGGATCGATCGAAGGTAAGTGAGATCGATCGAACTTAGGCTGGATCGATCCAACTGGCTGAGCTTTTTGGAAAAAGACAAATCCGAGATATTTATGGGAGATATTTATGGGAAATGGACAAAAGTGGTTAGTGGGTGGTACAGCTGTGAATAGGATCAATCATTTGAATAAGGATAAAAGTGTTCGATCGATCGAAGGATGGTATTGGATCGATCGAACTTTTGGAACTTTATGCTTTTGGGTCAAGGCTTGGATATATCTTGAAGTGCTGAGATCGATCATTGTTTGATCGATCAAACCTTGAACTTGGATCGATCGAACTTTGCTGCTTGCCACCTTTGGCTTCATTTGCTTCCTTCTTTCTCCACTTTGCTCATTTCTTTGATTAATCCCAGAATTGCTTCAATTAAGCTCTTATTTGGCTGAGTTAGCTTATTTTCGAGATAAGTGCCTGAAAAAGAAAATAATACGAAATCAATCTAAAATGGTAAAGTAAGATAGATAAAGGTACTAGAATGCCTAAGCTTAAGGGGTTTAAAAATGCACTTTTCAGTACTCATCACACCCCCAAACTTAAATATTGCTAGTCCCTAGCAATGAACTAGAAAGAAAAGGAATGAAATAAACAACTATACAAGTATGAATCTAGAAAATAATAAATGGATAACGCCACTTTCGTAGGGAACACGATTGCATTTAGCATATGCAACAAGCCTTTTAAACCCCTAGGTTACCCCTAGTGGACGAATGAAGTCTCGTGAGGGGTTCCAGAAATGGTACCCACAAACATTAAGCTCATTCTTTCAAAAGAGGCATCAATATTGCAAAAAAGTATTGGGAGAAAACTACCTCAAGTATGCAATGTTTCAAACATTTCCAAGCAATCTCCCAAAATTTCAACATCAAGCAAGCAAGTACGGTCCTCCACACATCAAGAAAATGATCATGCAAATCAAAACAACTCTAGAATCCTTTTGAGTGGACCAGCATCAAATGTGTTGCTATCTAAGCCAACTAAAGAATTAATCACATCCTTACCCTCAAACTAGCACACAAATCTAGTACCGATCATCAAGACAAAAAGTGAACATTTTATTAAAGCTTTATTCATTTAGGTGCGCTTATTCTTTTCACTCAATATTTTTTTTTTATTAATTTTTTTTTTTATTGAGGATCAAAGATGGAAGTATAGTACAATGTGTTGATCTATTAAGCTTTCTAGCGATTCATGAGGTCGAGCGTTAGGTCAATGACTCCCAAACCAGATGGCTTTAGGGCATTAGGTATTCAAATACCCCTACGGACTTACAAGCTCAAATCAACTAGGTTACAAATCAAGACAATAACCATCCAATCATTTCCTACTTCTCACCTTTTTGGGAGAAGTCCTCACTTTTTTTTTTCTTTTTTTTCTTCTTTTTTTTTTTCAATTCAATTATTAACCTAGAGTTTGGGCCCTCCACCTTTCGGCGTGAGAAGTTCAGTGCTTGATGAGGCTAGAATCCTAGCTACTTAGTGAAAAGGGGTTGTTATCCACCTTTATCAAGAATGAAAGCTTTCAATGCACTACTAGCTCAATTGGGATATAACTAATTCAATAATCAACAAAGCATGTACCCCACAAATGAATGCTAGTGTGCGCCTGTGCTAGTGTAGAAGACTAGAGTGAATCTCAAAATAATCATAAAATCAAGATGATGTGGACCACAAGGGCAAGCAAGATATCAATCTTTCGAAAAATTTACTCCTAAATGGCATCCACAAGGCATACAAGGAGATTTGGATTCTCAAGTCAAGTAATTTTTAAATTTTAAGCAATATAGTCCTCAAAAAATCAAAATCATAGCTAGATATGGACCAATCATAGAAATATCCCTCAAATACACAAGTCATGCTAAAAATTTGAATTTAAAACTAACACTATAGAGCACCATTCCCTCCAAACATAAATTGCACAATGTCCTCAATGTGCAAAGAGAACAAAGGAAAGAGTATACCAGTGGAACTAAGCAAGAATGATTAGGACTGAAGTATCCGAAGTGGGTGGCATTGCCCCCCCAAACTTGGGATAAACTGTGGTCCTGAAAATTGGCACTTGGATAAACTTATCAGATAACAAAATGGGATAATCAATGCACAGTGGACATGCAAGTGTAAATGGGATAAACAGATAAAGAAATGGGAGAGGTATAAGGGTGGTCCTGGAAATTAGGTAGCACTCTCTCACTGAAGTCATTGTGATGCACCTGATGGAGTTAAAAGGGCATATGTATCAATAAAAGCATACAACATCCATCATAGATAAAAACAACAATAAAGTGTAATACATCCAATGTCAAAGCCGACAGACCCGGCTGCAAAAATAATAGTATCACAAGTGTAACAGACATATAACATAGATAGAGAGCATAAAAAGATAAAGAAACTGGAAGTCTCAGGTAGAGGGAGCTCCACGGATCTCCTTGGCTAAGTCATCAATGGCAGTCAAGATCTCCGTACGGAGGCGAGAAATGTCAGCTCGAATAGCAGCCATCATATTCAGACGAAGGCTACTAATGTCAGCTCTAAGAGCAACCAACTTTTCCTCTAAACTCTGGAGGTGCTCCTCTAAGTGACATATCTGGTCATGAGCCTCAGGTGTGGCTGAAGTGGAAGAATTGTTATTCTTAGTCATGGTCTGCAAAAAGGAAATCTTGCAATGGGATTAAGTGCTAGAATAATGAATTAAAGGCACAATAGCAACATGTTTGTCAGATAGGATAGACAAAACATATATGATATAAATCCATGCAAGGGATAGGAGGTGAAGTATGCTAAGCAATATAAGAATGAAACGCATCCAATGTGGAACATCACAAGTATTGGGCATAGATAGGATAGCATGAAGTGAATACAAGATGAATGAAGCGTGTGTGTGAGATCTGTGAAATTCGATCGATCATAAAAAAAAATGAGATCGATCACAAAAGTTGGATCGATCTCAAATAAGTGAGATCGATCTCACAACTTCGATCGATCTGGGGCACAAGTTCAATCGATCGAACTGTATTATGTGAAAAATGAGAAGTCATAGATCTGTGACTGTGGGAGCGCATGATCTAGACAAACATGTTTGTGGACCCATCAACACAACAATCATCAATCACAATTACCTAAAATGGCTCACATTCCCAAAAATCAAAGCGACTCATTACAATGGTTTTGGCATAAAGACGAAAATGGACATAAAAACATGAAAAGCTTAAAATTTCATCCATGGCCAACAATCATCATGAATATGGGAGTGGATCAAACATTTAAAGCATACTGTTAGAAATCATGGTATGAAATCAATAATGGGGTCTTGGATCTTACCTTGAAGCAAAGAAATGAGAGATGAAATGAAATGTGAAGAGGAAGAAGATCTGAGAAGAGGGAGAGATCGACACGTGGCTCACTATGGAGATCTCGCCGGAGATGGAGGAGATGGGCGAGGATGCAGTGACGTTGGAACTAGGGTTTGGAAATGGGGGAGAATGGGATCTTATCCTCTATTTAAAACTGTCGCACAAGAGTTCGATCGATCAAACTAGAATTTTAGATCGATCGAAATTGCTTCTTTTTTTTTTCTTTTTTTTTTTAATAAACAAGAAAATAAAATACAAATGAAAATGAAAATATTTTTAGATTTTTGAAAATTGAAAAGACAAAACAAAGTCAAACAAGGAAATGGAAAATTGAGATCGATCAGAACAAGAGTTCGATCGATCAGCCAGAGAGCAAAAAAATATGTAGGTTTTTGGTTTAAAAATTTGGCTAAGTGTTGAAACATGAGATCGATTGAACTTGGAAGTTGGATCGATCGAAGAACTTTCAGATCGATCTTGGAATGTTTCAAACGATCAGATAAAGAGCTGAAATATGCAGGTGGATGCAGGCTCAAAATTTTTCTAAGTGTTGAATCATGATATCGATCGAACTTGGAAGTTGGATCGATCGAAAGTCTCTTGATCGATCTAAGAGTTGGTTCGAACGATGGGACAGACAGGTGATTTGGATGCAGGTTTTTACAGGGTGAAAATTTTTCTAATTGTTGGATGCAGAAAGGAGTTCGATCGATCGAACTCAAGTTTGAGATCGATTGAACTTTGCAGAATGCTCAATAATGACATGAAAGCTCATGCAATCCTTACCAAAGTTCCTTGAAATGCATATGAAAACCAAAAACAAGTATATAAACTTTGCATGAAATGAAATGAAAGATAAAATTGAGGAAGGAATAGGGTTTTGACACCCTACGAATGCCTTTGCTAGTCTTTAACGTCTCTAGCAAGACGTTGGACTCTTTTAGCCCGGATCAAAGATCTTGTTATGCATCCCCTCCTTATTGGGGTGATGAATGGTTCTTCGAACTTTTCCCAACAAATGGTTCTTTGAAGAACTTGTTGGTTTAAGCTTAAAAGGAGCTCTTGGTTCCTTGTCAATGCAATCTTCTATGTGCTCATATACCGGGTCAATTAGATGTGCAGCTTCAAAATGTTTTTAAAAGACTTGACCCTCTATGTAAGGTTTCAATCTTTGACCATTAACTTTGAAAATGTTGCCCTTCTTCAAGTTTTTGATTTCAACCGCCCCATGAGGTGTAACAGAGATGATTTCATAAGGGCCTTCCCATTTAGTTCTCAATTTCCCAGGAAAGAGTTTCAGTCTAGAGTTAAAAAGCCAAGCTTTTTGACCGGGTTTCAAAGACTTTTTCACAATATGCTTATCATGAAAGGCTTTGGTTCGTTCTTTGTAGATTTTGGCATTATCATAAGCATTGTGTCTTAACTCTTCTAACTCACTCAATTGGAGTAACCTATTCTCTCCGGCTTTATCAAGGTCAAAATTGAGCTTTTTAACTGCCTATAAGGCTTTATGCTCTAGCTCAACCGGAAGATGGCAAGGCTTTCCATATACAAGTTTATAAGGAGACATGCTAATGGAAGTCTTGTATGCCGTCCGATAAGCCCACAAAGCATCATTTAGCTTTCTTGACCAATCCTTCCGGGTGGTGTTAACCGTTTTCTCAAGAATATGCTTAGTTTCCTAGTTAGACACTTCAACTTGCCTGCTTGTTTGATGATGGTAGGGAGTGGCTACCTTATGAGTGACGGAGTACTTAAGGAATAAGTGTCTCAAGAATTGATTGCAGAAATGTTTTCCTCCATCACTTATTATAGCCCTTGGCATACCAAAACGAGCAAAGATATTGGATTTGATGAATTGAATGACCACGGAGTGGTCATTTGTTCTGGTAGCACATGCTTCCACCCACTTGGAAACATAATCAACAGCAAGAAGAATGTATTGAAAACCATATGACATAGGAAATGGACCCATAAAATCAATGCCCCATATATCAAAGATCTCAACAACAAGTATATTGGTCAAGGGCATCATATCCATTCTAGACATTGTTCCCATCTTTTGACATCTCTCACATGATTTGCAAAAATTGTAGGCATCTCTATGAATAATGGGCCAAAAGAGCCCACTTTGAAGAACCTTAAAAGCGGTCTTCTTTGCACTAAAATGCCCACCACATGCGAGAGTGTGACAAAACACTAGGACACTTGTAATCTCACTATCTGGAATGCATCTTCTCACAATTTGATCTGGACAATATCGGTATAAGACAGGGTCTTCCCAATAGTAATTCCGGATATTGGCAAAGAAACGATTCTTTTCGTTCTTCGACCAAGAAGTTGGTAGCTTGCCTACTGCTAAATAATTCATAATGTCGGCAAACCAATGCATTTTTCCATTAGAAATTTAGAAGAGTTATTCATCCAGAAAAGAGTCACAGATAGGTAGACTGGGGAAAGGCTCTATCGATAACCTAGAAAGATGATCGACAACCATATTTTCGGAGCCTTTCTTGTCCTTGATTTCAAAATCAAATTCCTGAAGAAGCAAAATCCATTTAATTAGCCTAGGTTTTGTTTCCCTTTTTGTTAATAGATGCCTCAAGGCGGCATGATCAGAATAAACGATAACCTTGGACCCTAAGAGATAGGAACGAAATTTATCAAAAGCATATAATACGGCAAGTAATTCCTTCTCGGTAGTGGAGTAATTCAATTGAGCTCCTGAGAAAGTTTTACTTGCTTATGGCATAAGGAAACTTACCCACTCTTTGTCGCAAAACTGCCCCCATAGCATAATCAGAAGCATTACACATGATTTCAAATGGCAATGACCAATTGGGAGGTTGCATGATAGGAGCTGATGATACTAATTCACGCAATTTATGAAAAGCATCTAGGCATGCTTGATCAAAGACGAAAGGAGTTTCCTTAGCAAGAAGATTGCACAAGGGTCGAGCAATTTTGCTAGAGTCTTTGATGAAACAGTGGTAAAAGCCAACATGACCTAGAAAGGAGCGAACCTCTCTCACCGTTGAAGGTGGAGGCAATTCAGAAATAAGCTCGAGCTTCGCTTTATCGACCTTTATTCCTCTCCTTGAGATAACGTGACCCAAAACAATACCTTCTTGAACCATAAAATGGCTCTTTTCCCAACTAAGTACAAGGTTGGTTTCACGACATCTCTTAAGCACTAGATCTAAGTTTTTGAGGCATGCATCAAATGAAGATCCAAAAACAGAAAAATTATCCATGAAAACCTCTAGATACTCTTCCACTATATCCGAGAAAATTGACATTATACACCTTTGGAATGTGGCGGGTGCATTGCACAAACCAAAAGGCATCTGTCTATAAGCAAATGTGCCGAATGGACTTGTAAAAGTGGTTTTCTCTTAGTCTAATGGGTCGAGGGCTACTTGATTGTATCCCGAATAGCCATCAAGGAAGCAATAACATTATTGCCCGGCCAATCTCTCTAGAATTTGATCAATAAATGGCAAAGGGAAATGATCCTTTCTAGGGGCGGTATTTAATTTGCGATAATCAATGCATACACGCCATGAATTGGCGGTACGCTTAGAGATTTCCTCACCCTTTGCATTCTCAACCACCGTAATCCCCGATTTTTTGGGAACTACTTGAGTTGGACTCACCCATTTGCTATCGGAGATTAGGTAAATGATTCCAGCATCCAAGAGTTTGACAACTTCCTTCTTAACTACTTCCTTCATGTTTGGATTAAGTCTCCTTTGGGCATCCCTAAAGGGTTTTACGTCATCCTCCATAAGTATGCGATGCATACAAATAGAGGGGTTAATTCCCTTAAGATCCCCCACACTCCATCCTATGGCTTCCTTATTTTCTTTAAGCACACTTAAGAGAGCATCTTCTTGGTCTTTTTCGAGACTTGAAGAAATGATAACCGGAATAGTTTATTTTGGTCCTAAGAATGCATACTTGAGATTGGAAGGTAGAGTTTTAAGCTCAAGAATTGGTGGAGAGACTAAAGATGAGACCGGTGGAGTGCTAGAGAGCGGAGGAAGAGGTTCTATTGGAGTTTTCCAAGATGAAAAATCTAAGCTTGCAACAGATTCCATGAGATTGTTTACCTCATTCATTGAATTTTCATTATCAAATCCACAACTTCCATACATTTCAAGAAAGCAAGAGGCTAGAGGATCATCGGATAAAAGAGATGAAAGACTATCCTCAATTGGTTGTTTTATTACCATTGTTGGAATTGCTTCCTCAACAACCTCATCTAACACATCTACAAGGCAACACTCCTCCTTATCCATGGGATGTCTGCTTGCATGGAAAACATTAAGTTTGATCATCATATTACCAAAAGAGAGGTCCATTATCCCGGATCTACAATTAATTGTTGCATTTGCGGTGGCAAGGAATGGTCTTCCCAAGATGATTAGGATGTGGTTAGAGGGATTAGTAACCGGTTCGGTATCAAGAACTACGAAATCAACCGAAAAGTAGAATTTATCTACCTTGACAATAATGTCCTCAACCATGCCCCTAGGTGTTTTGACGGATCTATCGGCCATTTGAAGCACCACCGAGGTTGGCTTCAATTCATTCAACCCTAATTGGACATATATGGAGTAAGGAATCAAGTTGACACTTGCACCTAAGTCAAAAAGAGCTCTACGAATTTCATGAGTTCCAATCACACAAGAAATAGTCAAAGCACCGGGATCTTTGAACTTAAGTGGAGTGTTTTGTTGAAGAATGGAGCTCACTTACTTCGTGAGGAACACTTTTTTAGGGCTTGGTCCCTTGCTCTTCCTCTTTTGTGTGCAAAGATCTTTCAAGAATTTTGCATAGGGTGGAATTTGCTTAATGGCATCCAAAAGAGGAAGATTGATATTGACTTGCTTAAAAACTTCCATCATATCATGTGTTTTCCCTTCTTGCCTCCCATGAGGCGAAGTTTCCTTTAAAGCATAAGGGAATGGAGCTTTTGGCTCACAAGACTTTGTGATTTGAGAGGATAATGGAGAAGATCGAGATTCCGATTAGGCTCATTTTCATTCAAAGGAGTAGGAGTAAAATTAGAAATTGGATGGGTGATAACTTTTGGTTACACCGATTCACTATCTTCCTTTGGTAGCTCAACCCTATTGTCCACTATTCTACCACTTCTATAGGTGGTGATGGCTTGCACTTGAGCTTGGGAAGAATACCCCGATGTAGGGTTTGCTTCCACACAAAATTGGGCCTTTGGATTCCTCTTGGGTTGACTAAGCAATTTCCCAATTTCTCTTACATTCAGTGCATTAGCTATTGTCTCAATTTGGGATTCAAGCTTTGATATAGATTGGGAGTGGGAACGCAACAAGTTGGTATCCTTTTCTAAGCTACCCAAAGCCATCAAAACCTTATCTTCAAATGTGGAATTACTAGAAAGTGCTTGAGGATAGTGAAAGCCAACTTGGGAATCATTCATTTGAGGATGTGAGAAGTCATTCATTCTTTGATGATGAAAAGAAGAAGAAACGAACCCTTGAGAACCTCCATTTCTTTTATGAGGTGGAATGTATTTTCTTTGGAGATTTTTAGCTTGATAAGGGTTTTCATTCCACAATGGAACATATGTTTTTGAATAAGGGTGAGCAAATGTGGCATTAACTTGTTCAAAGCGTTCATTAACAACATGTCCATGGGGACAATTGAAAGTAGTATGCAAAACACTTGAACATGTCATGCAAGGCTCACAAAGATAAGTTGTATGATGAAAATGAGACACATTGGTAGCCGGTTTTTGATTCAACAAGAATTGATCAAGTTTTTAAGAAAGAGTTTTAACCTCAGCTACAATTTCCCTTGAATTATCAATTTGACACACTGTTACACTTTCCTCTTTTTTAGTAAAACCATGGTCAAGCCGAGAAGTGTAATATTTGTGCAAAGAATTTTCACTCATTTTTTCAAAGAGGTGCCAAATGTCATCTTCATGTTTTCCAAAATATAAACCCCCACATGAGGTATCAACTATGCCCTTTTGCATGTCGGATAGGCTTTCGTAGAAGTATTGGATAACTTGCCATTTTGGGATACCATGGTGTGGACATTTTCTTAGCAAGTCATTCAATCTCTCCCACACCTCATGCAACAACTCTCCTTCCCTCTGAGAAAATCCTCTAATTGAAGCACACATTACATTGGTCAAACTTACAGGGTAAAATTTTTTAAAAAACTTATTTTGCATTTGTGCCCAAGATGTTATTGAATTCACCCCCAAAGTATTGAACCAATGCTTTGCTTTATTTTTAAGTGTAAAAGGGAAGATGAGTAATTTAAGAACTTCCTCCGGGACATCCATGTACCTCACGGTGGAACATAGTTCAAGAAATTCATTGAGATGCCTATATGGTTCCTCTTCATCCAAGCCATAAAAGAGTGGACACATTTGAATGGTCTCGGGCTTGATTTCATATTGATTAGCCTCAAAATTAGGCAACACAATGCAAGTAGGTGCATGGTATACATGAAGATTATAATGATCACGAAGGACTATTGGGAGAATTGGAGCTTGAACTCCAAGGTCATGTTGATTAAGAGGTAGGTTATGCATGAAACATGGGTCTAAGTAGCCAAGATTACCTTCTAGATTTTCTATGTGAATGCCTAGAATGTATGATAGGACAAGGTCTATATAAGGCTACAAATGACTCCTAAATCACCACAAAATAAGCAAGCATTCCTCCTTCGCAACAAATCAACAATCAACAATCAACAAACTTCCTCCACATACAATGTTCCCATACTCCTATGCTTTGATAACAATGCAAAGTAAGTAAATAGCCTCCACGCGGGCTCACGATTTAACTAAGAATTAAAAAATAAGCCTCCACGCGGGCCGACTATTTAACTAAGGGGTTGAGTAAGAAAGTCTCACAAAGGTCCTTTAGCACTTCAACTCCAAATTTAAAGCTTAGCTTAGCAAATTTTTTTAATTTTAGCACTTTTCCATGCTTGCCTAGCTCCTTTACTTGATGGCTCCTTTGCTTGCCTCCTAGCTCAATACTCCTTGTCAAAGATGAACAAACACAATAAGTAATCTAAAGGAAAAATAAAGTAAAGACAAGATCAAAAGAGTACTAATTCCTAATTGATTCCACAAATACAACGTTACCTAATCCCCGGCAACGGCGCCAAAAACTATGGTGCTCTCCCCTAGGTGTGCACAAAATAATGCACAACACCTTGAGTTTGGAAATTAGTGTCAAGTGGGCATCATAGTTAAATTTATAAACCGCTTAACACCTATACTATGTAGTATGAGTGAGAAGGGGTCGTCCCAAGGGATTTGAGTCGTACTTGAATGTGAAAATACAACTAGGGTTAGTAGGTCGAGTGATCAACAAATGGTTGGTTGGTTAAGTAAACTAGAAAGCAACTAAATTAAACTAAGTGATTGAATGTAACAAGAGTAAGCAAGAGAGAGAGAGAGAGATCTTGGGGTTTAGAGGTCACCACCAAGTAATGCTTTTCTATTCTTCCAACTAGTGACTAATGAGGGTAAAGTGTATTGCAAAATTTGTGTGTATATGCTTGGTTGATTCAATTAGCAAGGGTGGCCAATTTAAGCATACATTGTCTAATCAACATGTGAAAAGCACAATATATCTAGCAATTAAGTATATATTGTCTAAATAGCATGTGAGAAGCACAACATATCTAGCAAGTCATTAATCATTTCATTAAGTTCACAAGCCAAACACACCACAAGGTTAGAGACATATATTACTTGCATTCAAAAGTATGGAACATCAAACAACTAGCATGGATTGTCCTCTCATCTAACAATTATGCTATCACTACACTACAATTAAACTAGTGGCATGAAATTAAACTAACTAAGCTAAGGGAGAGGCATAATCCATCAAGAAATGAGCATGGACCATTTAGAAAATCACAAGAGCATTCTTTTAAGCATAATGTTTTAACAATCCCTAAATCCATAGCATTAATACACATAAACATGCATCAATTACACAAGAAATAGAGGTAAACACATGAACATCTATTCCAGCATACATAGACATATGGATAGAATGAAATGATTGATTGGAAGCATTAAACCACATAAATCATTGAATAAACAAGATGTATATGTATAAAAGTGTCAAAACATTAATTACAACACTAATCCCTCAATAATACACAAGATTAAGATATAGAAAGCATGCTTGGTGCTAACTCTAGCCCCAAAAGGATGTCTAGCCACTTATGGTGATGATGCTCCAACCCTCAAGGGCTAATTCCATGGTTAAAATATGCTCCTTGTTGATGAAGAGTCTCCAATGGTGTCTCTAGCCTCCTCCTCCTCTAAGCTTCCTCTCCAAAAAATGATATGAAAAATTAAATTGGCTCCCCCTTGAAAAAGCAATCCTTATCCTTATATAGGTAGGTCAAAATGACACCCAAAATGAGCTGGGGTCATGCACACAATATTCCCTAATGATTGGATAAAGGACAACTTTCAATGAGATGGAATTTTAACTTTTTCGCACTGGAGGAAGTTCGATCGATCGAACCTTGAACTTGAATCGATCGAAGGTAAGTGAGATCGATCGAACTTAGACTGGATCGATCCAACTGGCTGAACTTTTTGAAAAAGATAAATCCGAGATATTTATGGGAGATATTTATGGGAAAAGGAAAAAAGTGGTTAGTGGGTGGTACAGCTATGGATATGATTAATCATTTGAATAAGGACAAAAGTGTTCGATCGATCGAAGGATGGTGTTGGATTGATCAAACTTTTGGAACTTTATGCTTTTGGGTCAATGCTTGGATCTATCTTGAAGTGTTGAGATCGATCATTGTTCGATCGATCGAACCTTAAACTTGGATCGATCGAACTTTGCTGCTTGCCACCTTTGGCTTCATTTGCTTCCTTCTTTCTCCACTTTGCTCATTTCTTTGATTAATTCCAGAATTGCTTCAATTAAGCTCTTATTTGGCTGAGTTAGCTTATTTTCGGGATAAGTACCTGAAAAAGGAAATAATACGAAATCAATCTAAAATGGTAAAGTAAGATAGATAAAGGTAGAATGCCTAAGCTTAAGGGGTTTAAATACGCACTTTTCAGTGCTCATCATACCCTCGATTCTAGAGCCACAGGTGATCAAGTCTGAATACAGATTCAAGGGATACCAAACAATTAATATTTAAACAAGCAATAGATTACAAGAAGAATTTAAAGAAATAAAATTAACCAAGCTGAAAGAATTCTAAATAAAAATCCTTAAAAGTTATATAATCCAAAACTGCCAAAACCTTCAATATTATTACAACTTGGAAATCCATCTAGTGAACCCCTAATAATATTCTAGCTAAAAATTAAATAACTGAACTAAAAGAAAGCCAAAAGTAAAACATAAGTAGTAGTCTTACGCAGTCGGAGGAGTGAGTGACTGTTTCTGCTCAACACGATTAAACTCTAAGCCTGGAACTGTCGAACACCTGAAAAATGATAGTGTGTTAGGCCCACGAGCAAGTTCTACACTACTACAATCCAAACAGAGACCTGATACGCATGTACGTCCCAAATAACTCAACAATAACTATATAATCCATAAATATATATATATATATCCACACTAAGCGACTCTCACTGGACTACAGGCTGGTCTTAACCTGACTAGTAGGCAACATGCAAAACGCACCTGAAGTGGGCATGAGTGCCTAGACCTAACAGGGTACACCTCTAACCATCATAAACAGCTATGCATCCCACTGCATATACGTTCCGTAACCATCAACTCTGAGACTCAAGCTCATATCGTAATATCATTATCATATATATATATATATATATATATATATATATATATATATATATATATATATAATCCATCCAAAACCAAAGTATGTTATTCAATTGTTTATTGACCTGACATGAATATAAGTAGGACTTGTCATTGTAGTAAATCCATTCCCTTATATTAGAATAGGTAGGACTTAGTATTTTGAGCTAATCCGTCCCTAATATGCCACCGTCCCAAGCCGATGCATATAATCCACAAATCCAGTAATTGATAATACAGATAATAAATGTAAACATCAATTAATCCACAATAAGCATAAAAAAAATATGTAAATTAGCATGCTCATTTGATACCATTGATACATGATTAAACTGTATAACCATCCACAGAAAATTGCTAAAATAAAGATAAGCAATTTAAATCATCCATAACCAATAACAGTATGCAAATTTATTTAAGAATTATATACTGTTTAAGCTAAAAATACTATGTGATTTATTATGCATTATCAAGCCCTCTGAAGTTTTTAATATGACCTTAGACATCATTTAAACTCCTTATTACAGCTCCTAATTCAACCTGGATCGTCAAAACCTCAACACAGTGGCCAAAACTACGCCAAAAACCAACAAAAAGGGAAGGAGCCGCCTCCCCCTTGAATGGAGCCGGCTCCCCCCCTTAAGGGAGCCGCCTTCCTACTTAATAGAGTCGGGTCCCCCTTGTGGGGAGCCGCCTCTTTGCAAAAAGAGCCATCTCCCTTCAAAAGGGAGCCGGCTCTCCTCCTGTGTTCATCAACTGCGTCTTCTCCGGTGACTTCCAGATACTTCGTTCCTCTATTTTAAGGTGCTTAACAGTCTGAATTAAGTTTCAAAGTATTCCAGAAAGACATTTAAATCCATTATGCTTTGATAACATTAATTAAAACTAACATTCATGTAAGAAAATTCAAGATTTAACAATTAAAAAGTCATTAACAACATATTATTTTAAAACAATCTTATCATGCACGAAAGATAAATTTAACAATTAATTACTCCTAAAATTGTTTAGGCAGGTAAAAAACATGAAGCCTAAGGGAGAGAGTTAAATATAGAACTCGCCTTTAGGTTTCAGTTTAAAACCTTGAACCGTCATCTCTTAGTTTTCCGACGACTTCTGACCACCGTCAAACCTCCTACTGTTCTGGTTCAAACCCACTAGCAACTTTTCCTTCCTCCTTGGTCCGGCCTTTAATCTATGGCCAAAACCCTAACTTGTTTTCTCCGTTCTCTCACAACTTTCTGTTATTTCTCTCTGCCTCTCCGTATGCGTGAATAGGGTTTTTAAATCTTGACAGACGTATAATATACATATGTATAACCATTTATGGGTATTAACTGTACCCATTGAATCTCCCATCCAAGTAATCCATACTATCCAAGCCCATTCTTAAATAAAATTTAAAATAAAATAAATCATTATATTCTATCAATTAAACTACACATCATCAAATAACAGATAATTCAATTAAAGTAACAAATTACATTTAACCTTTAACCACTTAATTACAAATAAACATATAAACAAAACATCAATTAAACGATTAAATAAGTAGACAAATACCAAACAAATCAAACAAATACCAAATAATCAAATAATGAATATAAAAATGCAATAAAAACATAAAATAAATACCGAGACTATCCTTTTAAAATTAGGGAAATTACAACAGGCACGAGAATGTAAGTTGGAAATTCAATCTTGCATCAATGTCTCTCTCATCCCTTTCTAGGTACGTATTGTTGGCACAAAGGCCTTCCTCCATTTTTTTATAATAACAAACAAAGAAGAAATGTATTTGACTTTCTTTCCTAAGTATTACAACAATAGGAAAGCTTCAGACATTGAACAATAAAAGAAAATAAAAAACGGCATTCCTGGCAAACAAAGCTTAAGGATATTCAAGGTCATCATCAAAGGGGTAGTTTAAACTGGTGAGAAATTAGATATTATGTAAAGCATTTGATTTATAGCAAGTGATCTAAGCTCGATAGATTTCTGAAATACATGCATTTCATTCTTTAACATTTAAAGTTCAGGTGATCTAACAGATTAGATCACACATATAACCGATCAGATGAGGATCACAGTGAGCAGGTATGTTTAATTGGCAATCTAACCGATTAGATTAGCCATGTAATTGATCAGTTGAAACCCTGTAACCGTTTAGATCACTCATGTAACCGTTCAAATGAGGATCATAGTGAACATATATTTGTGATTGGTAATCTAACCAATTACATTAGCCATGTAACCAATCAGATGAAACCATGTAACCCATCAGATTGCAACATGTAACTGATCAGATAGAGAAAACATAAAGGAGGTCATAAATCTATTCTCCTTCATCTAATCGGTTAGTTTACTGATTTAACCGATCAGATGAACTCATGTAATCAACTAGATTACATCATCTACTCGATTTTTGCTGAGAATGTGATATGATAAGTACAAGAGGATGCATTTTAACTATTTAAGCATGAGTTTGAGTCTATTGTTGTGTTATGATGTCCATATGCAGTCTAATGTTGGTTAAAGATGGTTTGTATGTTGAATTCATGTTAAATGAGAATTTTTTAAATTAGTTGGTGGCCTAGTGTCTACTTTGTCAGGATAAATACTGTTTGATGATTTTGATCTCTAAAATGCTTCACTTTGCACATGTTCACACTTGCATGCATTCTGTGGGGTATAAACTTGAAATCTTGTTCTATTTTGTGTTAAACTGAGATGAGTAAGTGAATTTGATTATTTTGAAAACCAAGGTATTAAAATAAAAAAATAAAAAAAAAATAATGGGTCAAGTTTGGGTCTGTAGCCTAGATTACTTGAACAATTAAGTCCTTAGGGGTGTTTTAACACCTAATGCCCTAAAACCAACTGGTTTGGAAGTTATTGGCTGAAAACTTGTTAAAAAAGTAATTTAGAGAGCTTAAGAGACCCAAGCATTGCACAAAGTACCTTGTGTGAAAGAAAAAATGAGTGATGAATGAAAAGAAAGCATATTTGTGAAAAGAAGAAAAATACCTTAGGGATTGGGATCTGAAAAAGTTTACTTGTGAGTTGAGGGATCGCATGGAATAGATATGAGTATGGATAGTAAGCCACATGTTTAAAACTGTAAGTTCACTTCTAAAAAGGATTTTGGGGATTAAGATTATTGAATAAGTGATTAAACTGACATATGGGGACCATGGTTACTAACTTGATATTGAAAATTTGAAATTTTTCCTGATTGATATAGTTTGTTATACTTGTTTTATTTGACTGATTGATGCATTGATGGGATATTATGATGTGAAAACAGGTTTGTATTAGCTTATTGTGCAAGTAAGGCACTATTTTGAGATGTTTGTGGGTACCATTACTAGAAACCCTCGCGGGACTATAACTCGTCCACTAGGGGTAACTTAGGGGTTTAAAGACTTGTTACATAAGCTAAATGCAACCGTGATTCCCACGAAAGTGGTTTTTTAGTTCTGTATTGCTAAGGGACTAGCAATATGTAAGTTTGGGGGTGTAATAAGCGCTGAATATTACATATTCGAGCCCCTAAACATACGTATATTAGGACCTAAAGTGATACTTCTATCCATTGTTAGATTGATTTATGTTTTTTTTCGTATTTGTAGGTACTTTCCTAAAGAAATGGTTAAAACCGGGACTTTAAGATGAAAAAATTAATATCGAAGCTTACAGAGTCATTGTCGATCATCTGAAACAAGCTTGGAGTCAAAATGGTGAATTTTGGAGAAGTTCAAGTACTACAACTCGAGCCTAAGTCCATTGGCTTGAGCACAAAACCAAGAAGTAAGAAATTCCACTAAGGCAGAATAGCTCGAGCCGAGATCTTTAAGCTCGAGCCGAGATCGTTAGGCTTGAGCCGAACCTCAAGGTGCTCTAGCCTTTGCCAAAAAGCTCGAGCAGAATGTGCCTCAGAATATGAAAAAACTTTTTAGAAATTCCATATTGCCAAGACCAAAGAGCTCTAGCCAAAGTCAAATAGCTTAAGCCTTTTCCCAAAAAGCTCGAGCTAGAGACCCAAGGCTCAAGCACCATGAAGAAGGGATCGATCATTATTAAAAAAGAATTCCAAAAATATTTTAAGTATTGATGAAAAAGACGCTTCGAAAAAGATTTGAAGAAATTTGGCTAGGTATAGAAATTGGGCTCGAGCACCCTTCTAAATAGCTCTATCCATTGACCAAATAGCTCCAGCCGAAGCTTCTAGGCTCGAGCCTATGATGATAAGTCAGAACTTTAAGTTGCGGAATTTGTTCTAATTATGTCATATTTCACCCTAGACGGGCCCAGGTGACCCTAGAAGACCTAAAGCCCATCCAAACCTTATTAAAAGTTAATTCTTCTATAAAAGGAGGCACAAGACTACAAAAAACCTCTCTCATTCTCTTAGCTTTTATCTCAGTATTCTGTTCAGATCTAATGGCTGCTTTTAGGGTTTTTATAGTATTAAAGGTGAAGATCCTGAGACGAAAAGTGCAGTCCATGATGATGAAGACCACAACAACACAGATGATATCTTACGTCGTTATGAGTAGCAAATTCCTCTCTTAGGGCATTGATGTAACCCGATCTAAGTATTATGGTTTAATTATTCTAACTTTGGGAATTTAATGATTTATTTATTTTGATTGCATGATTATGAGTAATTGAGTCACATCAATTGGTATTTTAATGAAATAATAGTTTTTAAATGATTAATACCTTGTCTTAGATTTAATTGTTTTTAAATTGTTCTCAACCTATTCTTAATGTACGAGATGGCAGCATAAGTGCATCTCAATAGTAAAAATAGAGATCATGCAATGGTGTTTCAATATTTTTCATGAATGAATATTTTCATAAGCTATGCCTAGGGAAGACGAGTTATACTACAAAATTAGTTAGAATTAGGTAGGTAGATAATTCATGCTAACCGAATATACGTTATTGTTAGTTGAAATTAATGAAATATCTTTCTTTAAAACCAAATTAAACGAATGTTATTGAGTTTAATTCGTATGATATATAAATTTTTGAAATCCCAAGGCTGAACGGTTGATCATAATATGAAGTTCATGGTAAAGTAAATCCCTAAGATTCTCTCTCTCTCTGATCTCTTTACTTTAATTTCGTTTTATTTTATTTTATGTTCGTGACAAACAACCAATCAAATAATCCTTTTATCTCCAAATCAAAATCAGATTAGTTGAACATTTAAGTAAACGCACATCTCTCTGTGGGTTCGACATCCTTAATATAACCCTATCCTACACAGATTTGTGCTATTGTGAATGGTATATTTTGACACACATTAGGTAAGCATTTGACAAGAAGAAAATGAATTTTTCAAGGCCTAACCTATAGGATCAAAGTAGCGAAATTCAAGTATTAAACTCCTTCTATTGCTGTTGGATTGTTCTTGTTATTGCTGTTAGGATTTGTATGCCCTAGCATAGCGAATTTTTGTACGGATTAAAGTGACATATGTTCCTAACAAATCTAAAATATTTATACTTTATATAATTAGTGAATTCAATGTATTATGTTTTAATTCATTATAAAATTGATAGCGTCCACTTGATTGCAAGAGATATTTATACATATGTGATGGCAATCAATACATGAACATAAATAGTAATCATAAATAGTTCATAGTCAATAATTATAGATGCTCTTAATTAACTGAGACTTGAACCGGATCTGTGTTAGGTTGAGATATATTGCGAGAGTCGTCGTATGCAATTGCTCCCTATCACTGTTATGGCATTTGACTCTTAAGCATGAGAGAAGCATAGACTCTTTTATTAATTAGTAATTACTTTAATTTGTTCGGTGGATTTTTCAAAATCCTTAGACAGGCACTTTGGGTAATTATGTAATTAATAGTTAGAGGGTTATATTCTCAATATTTGTATCATTGCTACTTGTATTTATTTTATATTCACTATGGTTAATCACAAAGTAAATTCGAAGGCCTTCGTGTATTTTAGACAAAATGATTTTCTATGTATTTATTTACTAAATTATTATTTTTGTCAAAACAACTTTTTCTTGTGATCAAGCCGGAAATAATCGAAGGTACCAAAATAAATATATTAATTTAGTAGTCATATTGATGGCTTATTTATCCGATAACTATAGAGGAGTCAGAATGCAACATTGACTCAGAGGTTATTTATTATTTAATTGGAGTTCAATTAATTTCTTTTAATGGAGTAGAAATTGATTTATGAATTAATTAAATTGGGTCCATGGTATAATGGACTAGACCAATTATTAATTCATTGTAGCCAAGAAAATAATAAATCCAAAGGATTCTCACTCATAGCCTAACTTGATATTGGAGCCCATTAGATTTGAAATATCACGTGAATTTTAGAGATTGAGAAAAATATATTGTCTTCAATTTTTATTTTTATTTTGCCTAAATATATACATGGGGTCCATGTATATTTAGGTTACGCCTTTGTGCAATATTTTTGGAAGACAATAAAATAATTCTCTCTCTAAGATTTTAGGGTTAGTTTTTTCGTCTAATGAAGGCTCCCACAAGCTAAGCTCTCTAAGGTCATTCATGGAGGTTTATAGGTGATTCCTAGCAAGATCACACCCAAGAAGATGGAGATCTAAGGAAAAGGTATCTAAGTAAGAAATTTACAATAAGTGGGAATATTTACTTTAAATGAAAGATTTAAGGTTTACTCAAACATTGATATAAGTTTACTAACTCTAATTGAATAAATCATCATGTTCTTCATGCATAAAACTTATCTCTACACATGAATCAAGATCTTTATTTAAAAATCCCTATAAGTTTTTAAAACTTCTATTTCCTTAACAATTATATCAAAGCCAAGTTTGATTCATGTCTAGAGATCTGTTTTTATTTGTTTATTTATTTATTTGAAGAAATTCATCATTCATGGATCCAAATTTATATATGCATATGTATATATTAATATATGATGATGATGTATGTATATTTGTGATTAGATGATGATTATGTATATTTGGGCCATAAATGAAGTTTATAGGTTAATTAAATGTAATTTTATCTTTGGATGAATGTAATTAAGGCTTTGATTTAGCCATTTGAAAGTTCAATGATGTAATTTATATTTTTCCATTGCATTTCAAATGTAAAATTTATTTAAATCCATATAATCTTCATCAAGGAATGCTATGAAGCTTCAATAAAGTCCAAGAGGGTTAAATTTGGCTTCAGAAATTTTTTGGAATTCTTTGGAATTTTTTCAAAATTTTTTTAGAATTTTTTGGGCCAAATAAAGGCTACTGGAAGTTCCAGCGACAATTCTGGCGGTTTTCCGGCTGGACGGCCAGGGCAGCGCCGAAGGGAAGATACGGGATCTGGTGCGGCGTGGTACACCAATGTACCGTGCGCCCAGATCCACAGCCGTTGGATCAGATCATGAGAGTTGCAAAAGATCTAGTGCACCATGCGCCACCAATCAGCTGGCGCGTAATGACCACGCGCCAGACCTTGCCAGTGCCATCAGGTGCGTGGCAGCGTGTACAAGCACGTGGGGTAGGGTTTTTGACTCTGCATGTGCACCTCAGCTAGTGGTGGACCTTCAGACTTGTTTTTAAGATTATTTTGTATTATTTTCACTCATTAAAGAGTGTATTATTGCCCCAAAGTGGATCTTAAAGATATTCTTTACCATTTAAAGTTGGTGGGAGACAAAGAGATGCAATAATTAATGGCACTTAGTGATTATTTAGTTTTTAAATGTTAAAAGCTAAATCCATTGGCCATTTATTTATTTATTTGCTTCTATCTTTCATTTATTTATTTATTTATGTAATATATGAAATATATGGAATATATAATTACTAATTATTATTATTCATGCATTGGATCCATAATATTTATTTAAATGACTTGATTTATATTATTTAAATTATGAAAATTAATTAGATATGATTACTAATTAATTAGAGAGGATTTAATGGGAAATGAAAAATTATTTTTAAAAGTATGCCTCAAATTAAATATTAGAGAATCATTTAAAGTCCAAATATTTTCTAAATTTAATTAGATTAAAATCAAGGCGTTTTGCATGTATTATATTATGTATATGAATAAATGAAAAACCCTAATTATGAATGATTAAAAATTGAGTGGGAGCAGAGATTTTTATACATTACCCCATGGCTTTCTTTATTATAACTTAATTAGATCTTTAAAAATAAGGCTCTGGTGTGAACAGATTATTTATCAATAATAAAATACCACTCACAATAGAACAAAATCCTTGTAGGATTTGGCTATGTTGAGGGTGTCGAACCTCAAGGACTGTGGTGATTTATTAAGTCTTCAATTAATACAATTTTAATTTAAAAAGAGGATTTATTTGTTGTGTTGTGATGAAATTCAATAGTATAAAAGAAATAAACGGAATAAAAGGATTGGGATCAAGAGAAAAAATACTTAGGGATTGACTTCAATACGAACCTCATACTATGGTCAACTGTTCAACCTTGGGATTTTAATAATTATGTATCATATGGAATTAAACTCAACAACATTCATTTAATTCAGATTTAAAGAAAGATGTTCCATGAATTTCAATTAACTATAACCTATCTTCGGTTGGCACGAATTATCTACTTACTTACTTCTAACTAATTTTACAGTATAACTCGTCTTCCCTAGGCATAGACTATGAAAATATTTATTCATAAAAAATATTTAAATACCATTGCAAGATCTCTATTCTTATGTACGATAGGGCTCCACCAGATATCGTCCAATAAGAATGAGTTGAATATAATTTAAGAACAATTAAATCTAAGACAAAGTATTAGTCATTCAAAATTTATTTAATAATTAAAATCCAATTAAATTAAGTCAATTGCCCATAATCATGCAATCAAATTACATAATATATTAAATTCCCAAAGTATAGAGAAATCAAACCATAATATTCAGATTCGGGCTACATCAATGTCTTAAGAGATGAATTAGCTACTCATGACGACGCAAGATATCATCTGTGTTTTTGTGGTCTTCATAGCCAAGAACTGCCAAAACTCCTTTTGGATCTTCATCTTCAAAACCCTAAAAGCCGTTGTGAGAGAGAGATTGATGGATCTTTCGATGGATCCCTTAATGTGTCCTCTCCTCTTCTTTTATAGTGGAGAACAAGTCCCAATCCTTTTGGATTGGTTTTATAGTTTTTGGTAATAATTGGGCACATAAGGAAACAAAGAGGAGTCAAAATATAAAATTCCCGCATGTATTTTTAACTTTCAGGACGTCAGAGCTCGAGCTCTGGAGTCAGGGCTCGAGCTTAAGCTGTTAGCAACTTATTCTGACATTGTAACGCAAATTTGACATATTTAGAGCACGAATCTCGAGATGGCTATTAAAGACAAAAACATCGGGCTTTAAGCCTTCTTTCCATAGCCGCTAAGTTTACTCAATTTAGAGTTTTGAGTCAAAATTTATGCCCAAAATACTAAAGTAGGTCCAGAGTTTTTAGCAATACTCGAGCCCGGAGTGGTTATGCTCAAGCTTTCTAAGTTGTGCTCGATCTTTGAAGCTTGGGCTTGAGCTCTGGGAGCAAAATTTGTCAGAAACGTTTTTTTATTGATGGTACTCGATCCTTTCTTCATGGTGCTTGATCCCTAGGTGTTGGGCTCGAGCTCTGGGACTGGGTCTCAAGCTCTAGGTGTTAGTGCTTGATCCCTGAGGCTTAGCACGAGATCCTGGGAGCTTGGATCAACTTTTCACATTCCGACGCATCATATGCTCGAGCTTTCTTGCCTTGGTGAAATTTCTTATTTTTATCTGTTGTGCTCGAACCATAGAATTGAGGCTCGAGCTTCTGAACTTAAAACTCCCTAAACTTCATCATTTTGACTCTCGGCTTGCTTTGAATGACCAGTAATGACTCGAGAAACTTCTTTATCATTCTTTTCATCATAAAAGCCTGGTTTTAACCGTTTCTTTGGGGAAGAAACTAAAAATACGAAATACACAGAAATCAGTCTAACAATGGATAAAAGTATCACTTTAGGTCTTAACATACGTATATTTAGGAGCTCGAATATGCAATATTCAGCGCTCATCACACCCCCAAACTTACATATTGCTAGTCCCTTAGCAATACAGAACTAAAAAGCCACTTTCGTGGGAATCACAGTTGCATATAGCTTATGCAACAAGCCTAAGTTACCCCTAGTGGACTAGTTATAGTCTCGTGAAGGTTTCCAGTGATGGTACCCATAAACATCTTAAATCAGTGACTTAATTACACGGTAAGCTCATTCAAACCTGTTTTCATATCATAATGTCTGAGCAATGCATCAATCAGTTAGCTACAATAAGTATAAGGAACTATATTAAACAGGAAAAATCTCTAACTCTCAATATCATATCAATAGCCATGGTCCCCATATGTCAGTTAAATCACATGTTTAACAATCTCGACCCCTAAAATCCTTTTTAATAATGAACTTACAATTTTAAACATGTGGCTTACTATCCATACTTATATCTAACTCATGTTATCCCTCAATTCACGAGTAAACCTTTCAAATTCTGATCCTCAAGGTATTTTTCTTAATTTTCTACAAGTATGCATTTATTTCATTCATCACTCAATTTTTTCAAATCTTTTTTTTTTTAAAAAAAAGGGTACTATGTAATGCTCAGGTCTATTAAGCTTTCTAAATCACTCCTGTAACGAGTTTTCAGCCAATGACTCCCAAACCAATTGGTTTTAGGGCATTAGGTGTTGAAGCACCCCTATGGACCTAATTGCTCAAGTAATCTAGGCAACCTAAACTTCTTATGTAACGAACTTTCAGCTAATAACTCCCAAACCAAATGGTTTTAGGGCATTAGGTGTTGAAACACCTCGAAGGACTTAATTGCTCAAGCAATCTAAGTACATACCCAAACTTGACCCTTTTTTTCTCTTTTTTCATTTGTTTCTTTCACATTGGTGAAGAACCCTTTTTTTCATTGCATACATACCATTTTATTTTTTTTATACCTTGCTTCTCAAAATCATCAAATTCACCTGCTCATTTCAGTTTAACACAAAACAGAATAAGATTTCAAATTTATACCCCACATAATGTATGCAAGTGTGAGCATGTGCAAAGTGAAGTATTTCAGAGATCTCAATCATCAAACAATAATCATTCTGACAAAGTGGACCACAGGCCACCAATTGATTTCAAAAAATTTCAAAAATTCCTATTTAGCATGAATTCGGCATACAAGCCATCTTAAACCAGTATCAGACTGCATATGGACATCACAATAATCAACAAACTCAAAATCATGCTTCAATAGTTAAATTGCATCATCTTATGCACAATATATCAACAACAAAATTTTATTGCCTTACTCCCAAACTTAATGTGCACATTGTCCTCAATGTGTGAAAACGGATGTAGAGATAGAAAGATATTACCAAATACACAGAACCAACAAAGATCAAGAATTCAAGCACAGAGGAATGAAATTATCACCCCCAAACTTAGTCCTTTATACCTAGCAAAACAATCACACTCGACAGCACACATCAGAGTATCAAGCATACTGAGGAAAACAGATATATCAATAACATGCACAAGTAAAACCTCCTTCTTTTTTTTTTTTAATTTAACTAACCTAACCTAAAAATAAAAGAAAAATACACAAATAAACTAAAAACCTAGAAAACACAATAAACTGAAGAAAAAAGAAAAAGTAAATAAATGAAATCAAACTAAAGTACAAACCTACAAGTACTAAGTTTAACGTCGATAGCTCGACAGCATGCTAAGTTTAACATCGATAGCTCGATGTTAGGCCACTCAGTAGCCTGTATCCAACAGCTCAACTACCTCCCTCATCCCAATACCAGTCCTATGGGTGATTATGAAATTCAAAACAAGAGGAACCAGTGAGGTTCCATCCAAACCCAAGAAAGAATACTCAAGCTTATCCGGTGGTGGCTTAGGCTCAAGTTTGTTAGAGGATTCACAAGAAAGACAAGGAGGACTCGAAATCAAAGAAGAATGATCTTTTGTTGGAAAGATGGTGACTAAATCCTCATCCATGACATCAATAAAGAAGCACTCATCTTTCTCTGAGGAATATGGAGTGGCATTGAAGATGTTTAATTTGAGCTTTATATTCACAAAAGAAATATCCATAGCCCTAGTCCTACAATTAATGTTGGCATTTGCTATAGCTAAAAATGGACGACCAAGGATCACAGGAATATATCTATTAGAATCGTAGACAGGCTTTATCCAGGACAAGAAAGTCAACCGGAAAATAAAACTTATCCACTTTAATGAGAACATCTTCAACGATCCCACGTGGTTGCTTCATAGATCGATCAGCAAGTTACAACACCATTGACGTGGGTTTAAGCTCTCCCAAGCCTAATTGCTCATACACCAAGTAAGGACGAAGATTAACACTTGCTCTAAGATCAAGAAGTGCTTGATCTATCACATTAGTTTTAATGATGCACGAAATGGTAGGAGCACCAGGATCTTTGAATTTAGAAGAAGTGTTGTGCTGAATGATTGCACTGACTTGCTCAATGAGATAGATTTTCTTAAAGACTTGGCTTTTTGATTTTCTCTTTTGAGTGCACAAGTCTTTCAGAAATTTAGCATAGGCGAGGATTTGATTGATAGCTTCTAGGAGAGGAATATTAACTTTTACCTGTTTAAAGATATCAACCATGTCTTAGATTTTCTCTCCTTGCTTACCAAAGTAAGAGGGTCCCTTAAGACGTTTAGGAAAAGGCATTCTTGGCTCATAAGTTGTCTCAAGATTGGGAGTAGATGAAGAAATGACTTCACCTTCAACTCCTTTAGAGCATGATGGAGTAGGATGTGAGGGAACATCTGTGAGATGTGGAGTTGGAAGAATGGGATTGATAGGAATCCTGTGCTTCTTTTTTTTTACCTCTTTTTCCTCAACTTGATTATCAATGATCTTTCCACTCCTCAAAGTAATGATGGCATTAACTTGCTCATGACAAGAACTTGAAGGAGTAGTCTTATCAATCATGTAAGTTTGCCTGACTGTATTTGCAATTGGTTGACTAGGCAGTTTTCCTTCCTCTTTTGAGTCAACACTTTAACTATTTGCCCAACTTGAGTCTCTACCTTGGCTATAGATTGGGAATGGGAATGTACCAATTGAGTGGTGGAATTAAAGTCATTAATTACAACCAAAACCTTCTCTTCAAATGCAGATGAGTACTTAGGAAGAGGAGGATTTGGATTAGATTGGTTTCTAAATTGAGGAGGACAGTAGATGGAAGATTGATTGAAAGAGTTATTTTGCAGAAGATTAGATGAATTATGGTACTGTCCTTGAAATTTGGGAACAGTATTGCCTTGGCTTTAATTCTGCCATGATATATTGGAAGATCTCTCCAGCCAACATTATATGCATTGGAATTTGGACTGCAACCCGAACTGGAGAATGTAGCATTGGTTTGTGCTTGTGGATTTTCAAAAGATTGACCTATGAGAAGACAACTGTTAATATAATGGGATGGACTAGCACAGACAGAACACACCTCCTTTGGCAAAGAAGAATGCTTAGATGAACTAAGAGCACTGACAGCTGACAATACTTAGTCAAACTTTCAATTCAACATTTCCATTTGAGTGGCAACCTCTCTAAATTTTTCTACTTCATAAAGATTTTCAACCTTGTGGATACCAGGAATAGACGTAGATCGAGAGGAAGAAGCATGTTAAATAGAATTTTCACTTAGGGCCTCAAACAATTCCCAAGCGTTATCTGGGCTCTTATGCATAGAGATACAAATAAACCGAGCTATTCATGAATAACTCGGGCTCGGCTTGCTCTAGGCTCGGCTCGGGCTCGGCTTGCTAGTAAATGAGCTGGGCCCGAGCCCAATTTTCAGGCTCGTTTAGTAAATGAGCCGAGCCCGAACAACGTTGGACTCGACTCATATAGGCTCATGAATAGGGGCTCAGTAAGGCTAGTGAACAAGGCTCGGGCTCGGCTCGCTATGTATATATATATATGTGTGTGTGTGTGTGTATATATGTACACATATACACATATATAGGCTCGTGAATAGGGGCTCAGCAAGGCTAGTGAACAAGGCTCGGGCTCGGCTCGCTATGTATATATACATATATATACATATATATATATACAGACACATATATATATCTATGTGTCTACACATATATATATCTATGTGTCTATATATGTGTGTGTATTTATGACATATATATATCTATGTGTGTGTATCTATACATATATATACACACACATAGATATATATATGTCATATATACACACACATACATACACATAGATATATATATGTCATATATACACACATATATATATAGACACATATATATATCTATGTGTATATATATATAATATATATATATACACATAGATATATATATGTGTCTATATATATATGTGTGTATATATATATATATATATATATACATAGCGAGCCGAGCCCGAGCCTTGTTCACTAGCCTTGCTGAGCCCCTATTCGCGAGCCTATATATGTGTATATGTGTACATATATATACACATATATACATATCTGTGTACACATATACACACATGTATACATATATGTGTACATGTGTGTACACACATATGTACACACATATGTATACATGTGTGTGTACACATATGTGTACACACATATGTACACATACATACACATATGTGTACACACACATGTACACACATGTGTGTACACACATGTGTGTACACATACATGTACACATACACATATGTGTACACACACATGTACACACATGTGTGTACACATGTGTGTGTACACACATGTGTGTACACATACATGTACACATACACATATGTGTACATATGTGTGTACATGTATGTACACATATGTGTGTACATGTATGTACATGTATGTGGATGTGTACACATGTGTGTATTATGTGTGTACATGTATGTGGATGTGTACACATGTGTGTATTATGTGTGTACATGTATGTGGATGTGTACACATGTGTACATACATGTACATACATGTACATACATGTACATACATGTACACACATAGTACACATCCACATACATGTACATACATGTACACACATAGTACACACATAGTACACATCCACATACATGTACATACATGTACACACATAGTACACATGTGTACACACATGTGTACACATCCACATACATGTACATACATGTGTACATGTATGTACACACATATATGTGTGTACACACGTACGTGTGTACACACATATACGTGTGTACACACGTATACGTGTGTACACACGTATATGTGTGTATACGTGTGTATACACACGTAAGTGTGTACACACGTATACGTGTGTACACACGTACGTGTGTACACACGTATATGTGTGTACACACGTGTGTACACACGTATATGTGTGTACATACATGTACACATGTATGTACACATATGTGTACATATGTGTACATGTACACATATATGTATACATATATATATACATATATGTGTACACATATACACATATGTATATATATATATATGTATATATATATACATAGCGAGCCGAGCCCGAGCCTTGTTCACTAGCCTATATATGTGTGTGTGTGTATATGTATATACATATACACACACACACACATATATATATATATATATATATATAATATAATATGAAAGAATAAAACTCCTAACACTCCTGCCAGGCTACCACTAATCCACTTTGTGTCTTCAAAGTATAACATTGATTAATATATACTAATATACATGTACTAAATAGATTATCAAAGACAATTTTAACATAATCAATAACTATACTATAATTTTTTTAATCATTATCGGTAGAAATGATAATTATTTTAAATTAATAATTTACATATCAAAAGCTAAACAGCATAAGAATAATATCAAATAAAATAATATTGGAGAGTCATCATCATGTTGATCTAGAGCTAAACACCATAATTTTGTTTTTATTAAGTATGAATGGGAATTAGAATTGACTCTATGATCTTCAATGACTCATCGATTTAAGTATGAATGGAAATCAAAATTGAGCACAACTTAGATAGACGTTTTATAATCTTTAAATTCAAATATTTATCTATATTATGTTATAAAATATTCAAATGTGAATTAAGTATGAATGAAAATCAGAATTGACTCTATGATCTTCAAAGACTTGTCGATTTAAGTATGAATGGAAGCCAGAATTGAGCACAACTTAGTCTACTTAGATAGATATTTTGTAATCTTTAAATTCAAATATTTATCTATATTATGTTATAAAATATTCAAATGTGAATTAAGTATGAATGGAAATCAGAATTGACTCTATGATCTTCAAAGACTATTCGATTTAAGTATGAATAGAAATCAGAATTGAGCACAACTTAAATAGATAATTTGTAATCTTTAAATTCAAATATTTGTCTATATTATGTTACAAAAAATTCAAATGTGAATTAAGTATGAATGGAACTCAGAATTGACTCTATGATTTTCAAAGACTCGTTAATTTAAGTATGAATGAAAATCAGAATTGAGCACAACTTAGATAGATATTTTGTTATCTTTAAATTCAAATATTTATCTATATTATGTTATAAATATTCAAATGTGAATTAAAAAATTTACATTCAAAGAACAACTACTAATTATTAAATAAGCTATTAATTATTAAATTTCTTTAAGAAATAATTTAGTTTACATATTAAACCTAAACCCTGGGTATAAATACAAAAATATGGTCCAAGCGCCTCATTTCCAAACACACTGAATCGTCATTCTCTCTTTCATTTCCAAAAGCACTTCCGCCGTCAGTTGTCTATCCTGTCCTCACCGTCCTTCGCCGTCGTTTAGCCTTGCTGTCTGCTGTCCTCGCCGTCATCTGTCCTCACCGTTCTCTGTCATCGTCCGTCCTCTCCGTTTGCTGGTATGAAGATTCATTGCTCGTCTCGTTCTCTCTTTCCATTTCTATCTGTCTTTATCGCTTGAGGTACTATATACAATCGATTATAGATGCATATATCTATATACATGACTACAGATTTTATAATTGAACATCCCCTTTTCATGTTCATGACGAAGGCTTGATGTTGAAGACCCTTGGAATATGTTTCATGTTGTTGGTCACTTTCTGTTTTCAAGTGATTTAATTTTGAGGGTTTGATGGTTTTATCAATAGGACCCTTTGATTTATCATTCTTGCACTCATACACATCCATATATAAAATTTGAGTATATATGAAAAGCTTCTTGTAGGTTAGATTTACTTTCTTAAAAACTTAAATTGTTCATTGGGGCCCTTTGATGCTATAAATTACTTGAGATAATCACCTCCACCCAATTTATTGATTTGGTTTATGTGATTGTAGGCCTCGCAAAAGAAGAGTTGCTTACAGTTATCACTTGATTTTGTTCATACTTTTAACAAATATCAGTTTGTTGAATTTGAATATTACTTTTAATAAAACTAGGTTTGGCCCTCCCTAAACTTTTAATTCTAAACTTCTATTATTACAAGTTTTGCAAGTTTTTTTTTTTTTTTTTTTAAGTAATGTAACTTCACACTTTCTCAATTGTTCTTACTTCAAACAGGTAGTGTTTACCTTTCAGATTTTTTTTTTTTTGGGTGGAATACTATTTAATTTTGAGAAGTAAATTTTTTTTAAAAAAAAATTTAACGAGCCCGAGCTTAATTTTCTGAGCTCGTCACGAACCGAGCCCGAGCAGACCCAAGCTCTGCTTGGCTCAGTTCATTTGCAGCCCTACTTATGCAGGAAACCATCATTACGATAAGTATCTACCATGTTCCTATGTGGATCATGTAATCCATCATAGAAGATTTGCACCAAATGTCATTTAGCAATATCATGGTATGGACACTTTGTCAGAAGATTATTGTATCTCTCCCAAGTATCATGAAGTTGTTCACCCGGGATTTGGGAGAACACCATGATCTCTCTTCTCATTTGTGTGGTTTTATCCACAGTGTAGTATTTTTTCAAGAACTCTTGTTGCAACTTATCCCATGTGCTTATGGAATTATGAGGTAGGGAGAGCAACCAAGTTCTAGCTTTGTCCTTGAGAGAAAATTGGAAGAGTCTCATCCTAAAAGCATCATCAGAGAGAGTGGACAACTTGGTAGTTGAACACAACTCTAGAAATTTATCTATGTGCTTATAGGGATCTTCAGTAGCAAACCCATGGAAAGTTGGGAGCATTTGGATCATAGCTGGCTTAATCTCAAAGTGGGTTGCATCAGATTGTGGAAATTGAAAGGAACAAGGGGATGTATATGAGGTGGGAATGAAGTGATCCCTTAATTGTGGTTGTGGTGGAGGAATAGGTGTTTGTGGCACATGTGCCCTATTTGTATTATCACCATTATTAGCCATGTCTGATTTAGAGAATTCTCCTAACAATTTAAGCTAAGTTCAATGGTAACAATTAGTAACAAAAAAGAAAATTTTCAAGTGAAGAAAAACAACAAAAACTCGCAAAAGGTCCTAAAACCGAAGCTTCTATTCCTTAGGCGTCTTCGTCCTCGCTGCTAGATTCATGTGCTTGAAAAGAAAAAGAAATAAGGTGAGATATTAGAAAGTCCTAAAACTATAAATTAAACTAGAATTAATCTCGAACTTAACAAATCCGTGATACAGTCCCCGACAATGGCGCCAAAAATTGATGTGAATAGTTTATTTATTAATAATAAAATACCACTCGTAATAGAACGAATCATTGTAGGATAGGGCTATGTTGAGGGTGTCGAACCTCAAAGACTATGGTGGTTTATCAAATCTTCAATTAATACTATTTTAATTTAGAAAGAGGATTTATTTGTTGTGTTGTGATGCAATTCAATAACATAAAAGAAATAAACGGAATAAAATGATTAAGATCAAGAGAAGAAATACTTAGGGATTGACTTCACCACGAACCTCATACTATGGTTAACTATTCAACCTTGGGATTTCAATAATTATGTATCATATGGAATTAAACTCAATAACATTCGTTTAATTCAGATTTAAAGAAAGATGTTCCATGAATTTTAATTAACTATAACCTATCTTTGGTTGAAACGAATTATCTACCTACCTACTTCTAACAAATTTTACAGTATAACTCGTCTTCCCTAGGCATAGACTATGAAAACATTTATTCATGAAAAACGTTTGAACACCATTGCATGATCTCCATTCTTATGTCCGATAGGGCTCCGCCAGATATCGTCCAATAAGAATGGGTTGCATATAATTTAAGAACAATTAAATCTAAGATAAGGTATTAATCATTCAAAAACTATTTAATAATTAAAATCCAATTGAATTAAGTCAATTGCCCATAATCATGCAATCAAAATACATAATATATTAAATTCCCAAAGTATAGAACAATCAAACCATAATATTCAAATTCGGGCCATATCAATACCCTAAGAGAGGAATTAGCTACTCACGACGACGCAAGATTTCATCTGTGTTGTTGTGATCTTCATCGCCATAGATCGCCAAAACTACTTTTGGATGTTCTTCTTCAAAACCCTAAAAGCCGCCGTGAGATAGAGATTGATGGATCTTTCAATGGATCCCTTAATGTATCTTCTCCTCTTCTTTTATAGTGGAGAACAAGTCCTAATCCCCTTTGGATTGGTTTTACAGCTTTTAGTAACAATTGGGCCCATAAGGAAATAGAGAGGAGTCAAAATATATAATTTATGCATGTATTTTTAACCTTCAGGACATCAGAGCTCGAGCTCCAGAGTCAAGGCTCGACCTTAAGCTATCAACAACTTATTCTGACGTTGTAATGCAATTTTGACAAATTTAGAGCACGAAACTCGAAATGGCTATTAGAGAAAAAAAACATCGGGCTTCGAGTCTTTTTTTTCCAGAGCCACTAAGTTTGCTCAATTTGGAGTTTTGAGTCAATAGTTATGCCCAAAATACTGAAGCAGGTCCAGAGTTTTCAGCAATGCTCGAGCTCGGAGTGGTTGTGCTCGAACTTTTTGAGTTGGGCTCGAGTTTTAAAGCTTGGGCTTAAGCTCTGGGAGCAAAATTTGTCCGAAATGTCTTTTTATTGATGGTGCTCGATCCCTAGGGGTTGGGCTCGAGCTCTGGGGGTGTGGGCTCAAGCTCTAGGTATTAGTACTCGATCCTTGAGGCTTGGCACGAGGTCCTAGGAGCTTGGATCAATTTTTCACATTCTGATGCATCATGTGCTCGAGCTTTTAGGCAAAGGCTTGAGCACCCTATGGTTGGGCTCAAGCTCTGAGGATTAGGGCTCGAGCTTTCTTGCCTTGGTGGAATTCTTGTTTTTATCTGTTGTGTTCCAACCATATAACTGATTGTGATACCCCTCGATTCTAGAGCTACGAGTGATCAAGTCCGAGTACAGATCCGAGGGATACCAAATAATTAAGTATATAAACAAGTATTAAGTACAAAAGAAATAAATAATAAATAATAATTAAGCTGAAAGAAACTAAATGATAAATCCTCAACTAATATCTAAATAACCCTCCAAATATAAAAACTAATAAAATAATCCAAAACCATCTGATATCATTACAACTCGGGAATCCATCCATTGGACCCCTAATAATATCCAAACTGAAATAACTGAAATGAAATAAATTCAATAACTAAAACATGAGGAAGAATCCTACGTAGAGACGAAAGAATGAATGACTATCTCTGCTCAGCACGAATAGACTCCATCCCTTGACCTGACGAACACCTGAAAAATAAAAGTGGGTCAGGCCCACAAACAAGTTCTACTCTATTATAATCCAAGCGGAGATCCGATACACTTATACATCCTAGTCAACTCAACAATAACTATATAGTCCGTATAAATATATGTACACACTAAAGGAATCTCATTAGACTATAGGGTTATCTCAACCTGAATAGTAAGTAACATGCAAAAACGCACATATAGTGGACATGAGTACTTAGACCTACCAGGGTACACAACTACATTATATCTAGCTACACATCCCTGGCGATATACGCACCCTAACCATGATTCTGAGACTTAAGCTCATATCATGGCACCATAATCATATATATAAAGTCCGTATAAACATAAGATAAAAATGTCATCCATTTGATACAGTAGCCTGGCATAAATAAAGAGGACTTAACTGTGATACCCCTCGGATCCGAGACACGGGTTGATCAGGCCCAGGCCCAAACCCGAGGGAATATCAAACAATCAAAGTATTTTAAAACGAACACAGATGACAAAATGAAATAATAAAGATGGAAATAAAACTAAAAGAACATTTAATTATAATAAAACCCTCTATGTGTAACAGAAAATTGAAACTCCAATCCTCCAAAACTTTAAGGTTACAACTTGGGAATCCACTGATGGACCCCTAACCAAAAGTTCAACTGAAACTGAAAACTGAAAATAGATAATGCTAGAAACATCGAGAGAAGTCCTACGTAATCAGATAAAGGTGAGACTGTCCTCGACAAGCACGATCAAGCTCTAAGGCTGGAACCGTCCTGTACCTAAAAAGAATAATGAAGGAGTGGGTCAGACCCACGAGCAAGTTCTAATCTAACTGTAATCCATACAGTGACCCGATACGCAGATACACCGTAGACACCTCACAATATCTATCTAGTCCATACGTATAAATAGATCCACAGTAAGGGACATTCACTAGTCTATAATAGGGGTCTCAACCTGAATAGAAGGCAACATACGAATACGCACCCAAAGGTAGGCATGAATACCTAGACCTAACAGGGTACACCTCAACCTATTATAACCAGCTACGCATCCACTGCATATACGCACCCTAACCAACGAGTCTGAGACTCAAGCTCAACTCGTGGTACTATAAACATATATATAAAGTCCGTCCAAATCCAGGGTATGTAATTCAACTATTTATTAAATTGACATACAATAAATCAACTAGTTAGTCACTCGACTTGTTCAGTTGATATGACTTAACTACCATCCGTTAATCCAGGAAGTCATCCAACTTGGTTACAGCTGATCTGACTTAGTCACAATTAGGATTCGATATCTTTCAATCCATTCCATTAATCCATTAGGTTAGGTTTATGCATTTTGAGCTAAACCGTCCCTAGTATGTCACCGTCCCATACCGGTACATACAATCCTCCATATCCATGTAAATTACAACACATATATAACAATGTAGCAATTTATAAACCAAAACTAATATCTAAATAATTGCAGAAAGAAGATTACAATCTAGCAATTAAAATACAGTATTAATCCATGTAATTGCAATTAAGAATTTAACATTCTAACAATTCACCTCCAGTGCATGCATAGTTTGAGTTTAAACATAAAATGATCTATCATGCAATCAAAATAAGAATTAAAATCTTATTATACTCCATTATGTTGCCTAAAGTTAAGCTAAGCAATTGGATTCTTTACAACATATAACATATAAACAGTATGCACAATTTTATGCTTCCCACTGTTGTATCCTTTAACATGGTGACATAAACCATCTAAACAGAAGCTTAATTAACACTTACCACTTGAATTAAGTAATCCAGTATACTCTCAACTCAATTCAGAACAAGTTAAAACCCCCATAATCCAAACAGTATTCCAAAAACGACCCTGTACGCATCAAAATGGAAGAGCTTGCTCTAAAACTTTGGAGCAGGCTCTTTTTAGAGCATGGAGCCGGTTCCATGCTTCTTGGAGCCGGCTCTAAACATCATAGAGCCGGCTCTTTTAGATGGGGGAGCCGGCTCCTTCCATTGTGGAGCCGGCTCTCTCCTCTTTGAGAGCCTACTGTCCGTCTGTTCTTCGTTTCAGCTTCCCTGCTTCGTCACTGGGTTACTCCTATCACTCTATGGGTTTTTAGAACAAATTAAGAAGCCTTAATTAAGCCTAGAAACATCTTCAAGATTTGTTTACAATATTGGAAACAGTTACAGAGTTTAAACTAAACCATTGAACTAGCATGCTTGAAGAGCAACACTGTAAACAATTTGCAATATCAGTTATGATCCAACCCATCTGTTTCTCTTCACCCCTGCACCTAGGAGTCTTATATCATCCCAATAACATCTCCATGATCCGTTTACAGAAGATAAAAACAAGTATGATAATTAAAACTACAACAGAGTTTAACATGCTTTACTGAATAAAACTGAAACAAACATGCACAACCTGTAAACATATTTGATTTCCAAGCAACCAGATCATCAACAAAGCATATAATAAACACGTAAGTTTCAATTATTAATTAGTTCATCCCTAGAGATAATCTAAGTGCACAAAAAACGAGCCAAGGGAAGGAGGAAGATAAGAACTTGCCTTTGAGTTTCAGACTTGAAGTTCTAAATTCCCAGTTTCTGTAGTCTTCCTTGAACTGTTCTGCCAATTCCCCAAGTTCATGCTCTGTTTCTTAGCAGCCCTTGGTGATACAGGCGTAGCTTTATGTTTTCTAAAACCCTAAACCCCAGTATGTACATGTATATATAGGCTTCAATTTACCAAACCCTATTCCAACTCTGACTATAAGTCGGCCAACGATAAATCCTAAAACCCTAAATTTAAATAAAAAAATAATTACACCATGAAAAATTAAACATTTAAATTAAACCAATTAAGTTAAATAAATTAAATAAGTCAATTTAAAACAACCCATTAACAAAAAACAAAAAAAAAAAAATTGAAAATCCTCAATTAATCAATTCAAACAAAACCAAAACCAATTAAAATAACAATTAAATAAAATCACAATTACTTAAACATTCCAGCAAACAAATAATCAATAAAATAAAATAAAATGCAATTAAGCAAATAATCAATTAAATAAAATAAAATGCAATTAAACAAATAAATAAACACCAGGACTATCCTTTAAAAATTAGGGGTATTACATTAACTCTATGGTTAATCCATTCCCTTATATAACCAAGTAAGTAGAACTTAACTTTTATTAGTTAATCCGTCCCTAAGATGCCACCATCCCATACTGGTGCATCACAAACATACATGTCAATAATTGATGATATAAATAAAATAAAATATCAATTAATCCAGAATAAGCATAATAAAAATCTGTAAATAAATGATCATATTATACCGCTGATACATGATTAAAATTATATAATCATACATAGAATTGTTAGAACAAAAATAAGCAATTTAAATTATCTATATCCAACAACAACGTGTAAATTTATTTTAAAATTTCATATTGTTTAAGTTCTTAGCATACTAGTGTTCATTATACATTATGGGACATCACCATGTCAATATTAATCATTTAGAAAGTCCTATGAATATCCAAATTAACCCCAGAACTTTAGAATACCAAGACAACCCAAAATTCGTCAAAATTCCAACTAGCAGCAAGGGAGCCGCTTCCCTCAAAGAGGGAGCCGCCTCCCACATAGAAGGAGCTGCCTCCCACATGCATGGAGCTGACTCCCTCCTAAGGGTGCCGCCTCCCTTAGCAACCATAGAGCTAGCTCCCTTCTAAGGGAACCGCCTCCTTTTAAGAGGGAGCCAACTCTCTCCCTGTTCTGCTCCGTCTTCTCCATCTCCGGTGACTGTTAGGCATTCCATTCGCCTTCATTATAGCCCCTAAGGGTCTGAACTAAATCCTAGACTGACCCAAATAATTTAATAAAGATCATATGTATCTCATACATGAATCAAAACAAGTTTATAAGCAAGAAATTCAAGATTTAATCAAGAACACCCATTAACTATAAAAATCAGTTTTAATTCAATTCAAGCATGCATATATAGTCAATTTAGTTTCTAATTAATCCTGGAATTAACCTAGGCATGCATAAGACACGAATTTAAGGGAGAGGGTAGGAGAAGAACTTGCCTCTAAGGTTTCGAATTGAAACCTTTAACCGTCTTCTTCCTAGGTTTTTCGGCGATTCTTGGCCTACCGTCAAAACTCTCTATTACTCCTGGTTCAACCCACGAGTAAGCTTCAATAACTCATCCTTGGTTCAGCCCTTATTCTTGGCCAAAACCTTAATTCTCCCTCTCTGAGTTTCTCTCTAAAACTCTCTGTATTTTTCTACCTCCACTGTTATGTGAATAGGGTTCTAAATCCTTGGCAGACTATACACACGTATATATAGGCTATTATAGTTTAACCTAATTCTAATTACCTAAGGAGAAGGAAAAGAAAAATAAAATAAAATAAATAAATAAATAAATATATATATATATATATATATATATATATATATATATATATATATACACACACACAGAGACACAAACATACACACTTACATATAATTCCAACTATAGTTAAAATAATATTAACTACTTTTAACAAATAATAAATATACAGCTATATATATGCATATATGCCCATATATATATGTATAACAATTCATGGGTAATATTAGTACCCATTTAACTCCTATCCCAGTAGTTCATGTAACCTATTGAGTGATCCATTACTATTATCCAAGTCCATCCTTGAAAATAAAAAATAAAACAAAATAATTGAATTAATTTAAATCTAATAATTAATTACACATAATACACATCATCAGATAACAAATAATGCAGTTAAATCATTTTAATCCAAATCACTCAAATAAGCCCACAAAATTACATTTAAACACTTAATTAAATTAAACACATAAACAAATAATCAATTAATCAATTAAATTAAAAAAAATGCAAATAAAATAATTAAATAAATATCGAGACTATCCTTTTAAAATTAGGGGTATTACACTGAGGCTCGAGCTTCTGAACTTGAAACTCCCCAAAATTCATCATTTTGACTCTCAGCTTGCTTTGAATGACCGGCAATGACTCGATAAACTTGTTTATCATTCTTTTCATCATAAAAGCCTAGTTTTAACCATTTCTTTGGGAAAGTACCTAAAAACACGAAACACACATAAATTAGTCTAACAATGGGTAGAAGTATCACTTTAGGTCTTAACATACGTATATTTAGGGGCTCGAATATGCAATATTCAGCGCTCGTCAGGCTCCACGCATGATTTAAAGAGTCTGAGATTACAAGAATGGTCCTCTCATGAAAATAAAATTATTAAATGTTCATTGTAATTAGATCTTTAAAAATAAGGCTCAGTGTATGATTTAAAGAGTCTAAGCTTATAATGGCAATATATTTAATATTTTATTTTTCGTTGGAGCATTAATAATGTTATACACTTAATCTAAAATTAATAGTGTTAGCTCCCATACGGAGTGGTCTATAATAGGTGATTTTAGAAAGGCTAAACGAAATCGGAAATCATTTTATATATAGACAAGGCATTGTTGAAATAGATATGGAAATGATGGGATTTGCCCGTCAATAACAATAATGAACTTCACCAACCGAATAAGTTATTGGCGTATTAGTTGTCCGATTTTTCATACGCAGTGGTTAAAGGACCCACATATTATTTTAATAGAAGTGTTCGCCTAATAACAAATAAAGCTTAACAATAGTAATAATGAACTCCTCCATTAAGATAAATTATTAACGTATTGATTGTGTGATTTATTATGCTACGAAGTTGAAGGACCCACACTAATTAAACTG
Source organism: Cornus florida (assembly GCF_030987335.1). NCBI lineage: Eukaryota > Viridiplantae > Streptophyta > Magnoliopsida > Cornales > Cornaceae > Cornus > Cornus florida. The sequence continues at coordinate 13,939,921 of NW_026775581.1, read as the reverse complement.
AATTTTTCACCAATAGTGATAATGAATTTGTTCAACAATAGTTATAATAAACTCTTATTCTATTGAAATTCATTATACTATGTGGTTGAGAAACCTATTTTAATTTTAAATATGTATGATAGTATTAATAATTCACCTTACTTATTGTATGAATGCATTTATATTCAGATTAGTTATGTCTAATCCATTTAATCTGCTTACATACATATTCAATGTAACTGGACCTCATTTATACTGACTGGAAAAGAGAACTTAGATATTTTACTCATAACGTAAGGGTACAAAATGTATTTACTACTCCTATACCTAATCCACTTTTACTTTAAGATATCCAAGAGGACATTAATGTTTTTAATAAGTAAAATAAGGCAAATGATATGACTCAGTGCAACTTTCTAGACTTTATCTGGAATACGCTTCAAAGCTGACATTTGTATTATTCTATTTTCTTTAAGCATCATATTAAATCTCAATGAGATGTTTTGGTGAGATTAGATAGAGCGTATACCTAAGTACTATGTCAGACTTGAATATTATCAAAATAGCCTAAGGAACTTCAGTAAAAGATCGTATTTTGAAAACGATGGTTTATTCTTTAAACTTAACTGGAGGTGAATGAGACTAACTTGGGCGATAAACTTCAAGTTGACATGATTATTGCCTTGTTACCAGACTCATTTGACTCTTTTAGAATGAATTATATAAGGAACCAGTTTGACTTCACACTCACTGATATTCTTATAGAGATGATAACATATGAAGGGATAATCAAAAGTACGGGTTGTTCCTATCAAGCTAACCCAGTCTATGCCATCTTCTTGTGGGTCCAAGTGGAAGGGCAAGGGAATGAAAAGGATAACAATAAGACTAGGCTAGCACAAAACATGGGGATCCAAAAGGTTAGGGAATAAGGCAATGTGTGTTGAGAGCGAATGAAACTGTTTCTTTTGTGGCTAACTAAGATACTCAAGGATGAACTGTCTAAGCAACGACGTGGCATAGGAAAATGTATATTCATCATTGAGCCATGTTATGTGGTTGTATTTATTAATTCTAGATGGATAGATTCTGGAGCCACTAAATATGTTTATAATTCGTTGCAAAGATTTCAGGAATCCAAAAGCCTCGATGATATGGATATATATTTGTCTTGTGGACCTAATGCAAAGGTTCAAACATTACAAGAATGCGGTTGAGAATCAACTTAGTAAAAAGATAAAGGTATTAAGAAGTGATAGAAGTAGTGAATATGAATCACTATTCGCTGACATTTGTTCAGAATATGGTATTATTCACCAAACTACTGCTCCTTATTCACCTCAACAGAACAGTGTTGTTGAACGTAAAAACCATACCTTAAAAGAAATGATGAATGCTATGTTGATAAGTTCTGGTTTAACCCAGAATTTATGGGGGGGAAGATTTGCTTTCTACAAATTACGTCCTCAATAAAATACCTTAAAAGAAAACAAATGTGACACCTTATGAATTATAGAAAGGTCAAAAACCTTCCTATAAATTCTTAAAAGTATGGGGGTGTCTAGCTAAGGTTGTGCTTCCTACTCCTAAAATAGTTAAGATAGGACCAAAAACCTTTGATGGTATTTTCATAGGCTATGCACATAATAGTAGTGCATATCGTTTCCTTCTACATAAATTAGACATTCCTGACATCCATGTCAATACTATTAAGATATATTTCCTTGTAAAAATATATAAGATAAAAATCCTTTTAAAAGAAATTATGATATTGTTAATAGCAATATACAACAGAATATAGACCAAGAATCTATAGATGATGAAAATAAGGATGAATTTAGACGTAGTAAAAGTGTTAGAACGTCTAAGTTATTTAGTCCTGATTTTCTAACATATATATTGGAGAATGAGCCACAAAGTTATAAGAAAGCTATGTCTTCTCCTGAAGCTCTTTTATAGAAAGAAGCCATTAATAGTTAAATTGAATCCATCATGCAAAATCATACTTAGGAGCTGGTGGATCTTCCTCCTACTAAACCTTTAGGGTATAAGTGGATTTTCAAGAGGAAGATGAAATTTGATGGTTCAATCGATAAATATAAAGTCAGGCTTGCTGTTAAGGGATACAGGCAAAAAGAAGGCATAGATTATTTTGATACATATTCACTAGTAACAAAAATAACATTCATTTTGTTATTTGCTATTGCAGCGTTGCAAAATTTAGATATACATCAAATTGATGTTAAGACTACATTCTTGAATGATGAATTAGAGAAGGAAATTTATATAAAAACAACCTGAAGGTTTTATAGTTCCAGGAAAAGAAAAAAAGGTGTGCAAGTTTGTAAAATTATTATATTGATTAAAACAAGCACCTAAACAATGGCATGAAAAATTTGACAAAGTGATGTTGTCAAATGGTTTTAAAATTAATTAGTGTGATAAATATGTTTATATGAAAAACACACAAAATGGATATGTCATTGTGTACCTATATGTAGATGATATGCTAATAATGGGTAGTAATTATGTTATAATTAAAACTACTAAAAAGATGTTGACAAAAAATTTCGATATGAAAGATTTAGGCATAACTGATGTCATACTAGGAATCAAGATTTCTAGAATAACAGGTGATCTAGTATTATCTCAATCTCACTACATTGAGAAAATGCTGAAAATTTTAATAAAGAAAATAGTATTCTTGTAAAGACTTCTGTTGATGTAAATCTTCATTTATCGAAAAATACTACTAGTCCTAGCATATCACAACTTGAGTATTCTCTCATTATAGGAAACTTAATGTATGTGATGAATTGCACATGACCAGACATAGCATACTCAGTTAATAAATTGAATAGATATACAAGTAATCCAGGAAAGAACCATTGGACTGCAATAAACAGGGTTCTAAGGCATTTAAGATATACCATAAGTCATAAATTGCATTATTCAAGATATCCAGCAGTACTTGAAGGATACAATGATGCTAATTGGATATTAGATACAAAGGATTCTAAATCCACAAGTGGCTATGTCTTTACTATTGGAGGAGGTGTCATATGGTTTGTCATGAACCAAAGCACAAAAAGTGTGTAGTGTGGCCAAGTTTTAAATTTAGATAATGCCACTATCACACTAACTATTAATATAGCTAGGGTGAGTAGGGATTGTCCCAAGGGAAATTGGAGTGTATTTAAGCTTGGAAATCAATGTTGGATTAGTAAGTCGACTGATTAAAAAGTGGTTTGATTGGTTAATTAAACTAAGATGTAATTAAAATAATGCAAGTGAATAACAATTAAGAAATTAGGGAAAATATATAGGAGAGAGGTCTTGGGACTTAGAGTTCACCACTAAGCATCACCTTCTTAGACATTCAATGTTTGATGGATTAGGGGGATTATATGTTGCAACAAAAGTGTATGCCATTAATTGAATTGTCTAGTATGAATGGCCAAGTAAGTATACATTGTCTAACCAAACTAATGAATAGTATAACATATCAAATTAAACCATTATTCCTTCCTTTAAGTCCATAATTAAGGCACATCATCAAATTAGAGAAATATACTACTCGCATTCATAGGCATGCAACATCAAACAATAAGCATGGATTGTCTATCTATCTAAGAAAGTAAAGTAATTACACTGCATCTAAGCTAGTGACATGAAAATTAAACTAAGTAAACTAAGGAGGTGGCACAATCCATCAAGAAATAAGTATGAATCATCCAATAAACCACAAGAGTAATCTATTTAAGCACCATGCCTTAACCATCACTAGATTCATAGTATCAACACATATAGACATGTATCAATATCACAAAATCTAGAAATCAACACATGAACATTCATTCTAGCATACATATACATATGGGTATAATTAAATGATCAATTGGAAATATTAAACTACACAAATCATTGTAAAAACAAGATATATATAAAAGATATCAAGACAAACATTACAACATAAATCTCCTTTAATTACAAAGCATCAAAGTCTAGGAGGCATGCTTAGGGCTATCTCTAGCCCCAAGACAATGGTTTAGCTACTTATTGATATTGTCATCCAACCCTCAAGGGCTATCTCCATGGTAGAAATGATCTTCTTCTCCTTGATGGAAACCCTAGATGAGTGGAAGAGCTCTCCCCAAATGGTGTGTATCTCTCTCTTTCTCCCTCTAGACTTCTCTAAACCTCCCTATTATATATGGTTCCCTATTGATTGTATATGGTTTCCAAATAGCCAAAATCCTTATATAGGTAGCTCAAATGTCACACCCCATGGTCAGAACTCATGCACTAGGGCCTCTAAATGATTGCACCACGAACACACGTTTTAATTGGCTGGAACTCTGTTTTTCATGCACTGGAGGAAGTTCGATCGATCACAATGGTGCTTCGATTGATCAAATTATGGCGGCGCCTTTATGAATAATGACAAAACTGAGATATTTTTAAAATATTTTGGAAAAAACACAAAAGTAATAGGTGATGATAAGATCAAAAATGTTCGATCGATTGAAAGAATGTTGAATCGATTGAAAAGGGAAATTTACTGAGGAGAAGGACAAAAGGCTTGATCCATCATGCCATGGTTGGAACGATCACTGTGTGATCGATCAGGGATTGGTTCGATCGATCGAAGGATGCTTCTTTTCACCACTTTGATTCCACTTTGCTTCTTTCTTCCACTAAGCTTGAGATTGTTTCTTTTAAGCTCTAATTCAGCTAAATTGACTTATTTTAGGGATAAGTGCCTTAAAAGGATATAACATGAAATTAGACTAAAATGGTATAATAAGATAAAATAAGGTCCTAGAATACTCAAGCTTAAGGGGTTTAAATGCGCACTTTTTAGCGCTTATCACACTCTCAAACTTAAATATTGCTAATCCCTAACAATGAACTACAAGGAAAAGAAAGAAATGAACAACTAAACAACTATGAACTAGAAAGCAATAAATGGATAATGCCACTTTCGTAAGGAACATGATTGCATTTAGCATATGCAACAAGCCTTCTAAACCCCTAGATTACCCCTAGTGGACGAGTGAAGTCTCGTGAGGGTCCAGAAATGATACCCACAAACATTAAGCTCATCTTCACTAAAGAGGCACCAATATTTCAAACAAGTATTAGGAGAAAACTACCTCAAGTATGCAATTTTTCAACTATTTCCAAGCAATCTCCCAAAATCTCAATAACATGTAAGCAAGTATGGTCCTCCACACACCAAGACATTGATCATGCAAATCAAAACAACTCTATAATTCTTTTTAAGTGAACTAGTATCAAATATGTTGCTATCTAAGCCAACTAAAGAAATAATCACATCCTTACCTTCAAACTAGCACACAAATCTAGTACTGATCATCAAGATAAAGAGTGGACCTTTTACTAATACTTTATTGATCTAGGTGCGCTTATTATTTTCACTTATTTTTTTTTTTTTAATCCTAAGGATCAAAGATGGAAGCATAGTGTAATGTGTTGATCTATTAAGCTTTCTAGCGATCCATAAAGTCGAGTGTTAGGTCAATGACTCACAAACCGGACGGCTTTAGGGCATTAGGTGTTTAAACACCCCTAAGGACTTATAAGCTCAAATCAACTAGGCTACAAATCAAAACAACCTCCATCTAATCATTTCTCACTTCTCACCCTTTAGGAGAAGTCCTCACTTTTTTATTTGCTTTTTGCAACTTAATTTTTTTTTTTATAGCATTCAATTATTAACCTAAAGTTTGGGCCCTCCATTTTTCGGCGCGAGAAATTCAGTGCTTGATGAGGCTAGAATCCCGGCTACTTAGTAAAAATGGTTTGTTATCTACCTTTATCAAGAATGAAAGCTTTCAATGCACTACTAGCTCAATTGGGATATAACCAAATCAATAATCAACAAAGCATGTACCCCACAAATGAATGTTAGTGTGCTCCAATGCTAGTGTAGAATCCTAGAGTGAATCTCAAAACAATCACAAAATCAAGATGATGTAGACCACAAATGCAAGCATGATATCAATCTTTCGAAAAATTTACTCCTAAATGGCATCCACAAGGGATACAAGGAGTATTTGACTCTCAAGTCAAGCAATTTTTAAATTTTAAGTATAATGGTCCTCAAAAGATCAAAATCATAGCTAACATCAATCTCAAATCTCAATCATACAATTAAGTTTCAAACTTAAGTAGAATGTAACAAAGTCACCTTATCCCCAAACCTAAACCGCACATTGTCCTCAATGTGCAATGAGAACAATGAAAAAGATGGAAAGAATATGCCGTGGTGGTAGAGAGATGAAGCTCGGCAATGATCCATTGGGAAATAGTACACCCCCAAACTTGGAATCAACAACCTACTTGAACAACCACACTGGCAAACTTACATCAAATATCAAATGGGATAAAGATACTCAAATCAAGCATTCTAAGACAATATAGTACAATATGAAAGAGAGATATGAGATCAAGCCCAATAGAAAATATGAAAGTAGCATGACTACATATAAGGGCATAATGGTGAGTATATATATATATATATATTTAAAAACAACTCTGATCGATCGAAGAATGATCGATCAAACTTCAATCAATCCAAGACTTGAAAGTCTGCAGACAGCTTCAAACGATAGCAAAGAGATGGAATTTTCAGATATCCAAAAATTTTCTAAGTATAGAACAGAGATCGATCGAAGAGGAAACTGGATGGATCGAGGAAACTTGGATCGATCAGAGAGAAAGTTCGCACGATACCAGAGAGATAAAATATACAGGGAATTTTCGCACGATGGGACTGAGAGATGGGAGTATGTAGAGATGATGTTCAATCAATTGAACAAACAAAAACCCTTACATTTCCTATTGCAAAACTAATCCAAGCAAGTTTATGATGATGAAAACAAAAGAATGAATGATACTCAAGAAGAAACCAATTGAACATCCCTTGATAATGATGAATGCATTATACCTCTTCATAGATAGGATCCACCAAAAAGGCGGCTTCCATATGTCTTTAAAAAACTTGCCCCTCAATGTAGGGCTTCAACCTTTGTCCATTCACTTTGAATGTAGTTCCATCTTTTAAGCTTTATATTTCAACCACCCCATAAGGCGCAACAGAAATGATCTCATATAGGCCTTCTCATTTGGTTCGTAACTTTTCAAGAAAGAGTTTTAATCTAGAGTTGAAAAGTCATGCTTTTTGACGGGGTTCAAAAGATTTCTTCACAATGTATTTGTCATGAAAAGTTTTAGTTCTTTCTTTGTAGAGTTTGGCATTATCATAAACATTGTGTCTCAACTCTTCCAACTCATTTAATTGAAGTAACCGATTCTCTCTGGCTTTGTCAAGGTCAAGATTGAGCTTTTTAACTGCCCACATAGCTTTGTGCTCTAACTCAACAGGACGATGGCAAGGCTTTTCATATACAAATCTTTAAAGAGATATGCCAATGGGAGTCTTATATGCCATTTGGTAAGCCCACAAAGCATCATTCAATTTGCGTGAAAAATCTTTCTGGGTTGTGTTGACCGTTTTCTAAGAATATGTTTAATCTCCCGGTTTGAGACTTCTACTTGCCCACTTGTTTGAGGATGGTAAGGGGTGGCGACTTTATGAGTAATGGAGTACTTTAGAAATAATTGTTTCAATAATTGATTGCAAAAATGCTTTCCTCCATCACTAATCATGGCTCTTAGTATACTAAAGAGGGTGAAAATGTTGGATTTAATGAATTGAACAACCACGGAGTGGTCATTCGTTTTGGTAGCATTAGCCTTCACCCACTTAGAAACATAGTCACGGCAAGTAAAATGTATTGAAATCTATAAGACATAGGAAAAGGACCCATGAAATCAATGCCCCAAATATCAAAGATCTCAACGACAAGAATATTTGTCAAGGGCATCATGTCTCTTCTTGACACTGACCCCATCTTTTGACATCTCTCGCACTCCTTGCAAAAATTATAGGCATCTCTATGGATAGTGGGCCAAAACAGCCCACTTTAAAGAACCTTTAAGGCAGCCTTCTTTGCACTAAAATGCCCACCACATGCAAGGGTATGACAAAACACAAGGACACTTGGAATTTCACTCTCCGGAATGCATCTTCTCACTATTTGATCCGGAAAATATCGAAACAAAACAGGATCTTCCCAATAGTAATTTCGGATGTTAGTAAAGAAAGGTTTCTTTGCTTGCTTTGACTTGTTAGTTGGAAGTTTGCTAATTGCAAGAAAGTTCACAATGTCGGCAAACCAAGGCATTTGGCCATTAGAAATTTGGAAGAGTTGTTCATCGGGAAATAAATCACGAATTGGTGGACTTGGGGAAGATTCTGCCATTAACCTCGAAAGATGATCGGCAACCAAATTTTCGGTGCCTTTCTTCTCTTTGATCTCAAAATCAAATTCTTGAAGAAGTAAAATCCATCTTATCAAACGAGGTTTCATTTCTTTCTTGGTCAAAAGATGCCTCAAAGCAGCATAATCAGAATAGACAATGACTTTTGACCTTAAGAGAGGACCGAAATTTATCAAGAGCATACAGTACGACAAGTAATTCTTTCTTGGTAGTGGAAAAATTCAATTAAGATCCCGAGAAAGTCTCGTTTGCATAGTATATGGCGCATGGAAGTTTTCCTATCCGTTGTCCCAAAACTGCTCCCATGGCATAATCAGAAGCATCACACATGATTTCAAACGGTAATGACCAATTGGAAAGTTGTATAATAGGAGCAAATGACAATAAACCATGAAGTGTATGGAAAGCATCAAAGTATGCTTGATCAAAGATGAATGGAGTCTCCTTGGCAAGAAGATTGCACAAAGGTCTAGCAATTTTGCTAAAGTCTTTGATGAAACGGCGATAGAAGCCGGCATGACTTAGAAAGGAGCGAACTTCTCTCACCATAAAAAGTGGAGGCAATTTAGAAATGAGCTCAACTTTCGCTTTATCAACTTATATTCCCCTTTTTAAGATGACATGACCTAGAACAATACCTTCTTGAATCATGAAATGGCTCTTTTCCCAACTAAGAACGAGGTTTGTTTCACGACATTTTTAAGCACTAGAGATAGATTTTTAAGGCATGCATCAAATGAAGACCCAAAGACCGAAAAATCATCCATAAAAATCTCTAGATACTCTTCCACCATGTCCGAGAAAATTGACATCATACACCTTTGGAATGTGGCAGGAGCATTGCACAAACCAAATGGCATTCGTCTATAAGAAAATGTGCCAAAAGGACTAAGTAAATATGGTTTTCTTTTGGTCCAAAGGGTCAAGGGCCACTTGATTGTAACCCAAATAGCCATCAAGGAAGCAATAATATTGTTACCCGGCCAATCTCTCTAGAATTTGATCAATAAATGGCAAAGGAAAGTGATATTTTCTAATGGCGGCATTTAACTTTCTGTAATCAATGCATACACGCCATGAATTGGCGGTACGCTTAGAAATTGTCTCACCTTTTGAATTTTCAACTACTGCAATTCCCAATTTCTTGGGAATTACTTGAGTTGGACTCACCCATTTGCTATCAGAGATTGGATAAATGATACTTGCATCTAGAAGCTTGACAACTTCTTTTTTAACCACTTCTTTCATGTTTGGGTTCAATCTCCTTTGGGCATCCCTAAAAGGTTTTTCATCATTTTCCATAAGAATACGATGCATGCAAATAGAAAGGTCAACTCCCTTAAGATCGGCCACACTTCATCCAATAGCTTCCTTATTTTCCTTAAGCACATTTAAGAGACCATTTTCTTGGTCTTTTTCAAGACTTGAAGAAATGATGACCGGAAGAGTCTCTTTCAAGCCTAAGAAGGCATATTTAAGATTGGAAGGAAGAGTTTTAAGCTCAAGAGTGGGTGGGGAGATCAAAGATGGAACCGGTGGAGTGCTAGAAAGTGGAGGAAGAGGTTATTTTGGAGCTTTCCAAGTTGAAAAATCCAAGCTTGCAACGAATTCCATTAAATCGCTTACCTCACTCATCGATCTCTCATTGTCAACCACAATTCCCATACATTTCAAGGAGACAAGATGCAAGAGGATCCTCGGAACGAAGAGATGAAAGATTGTCCTTAGATGACTTTTTTTATAATTATGGAAGGAATGGACTCCTCAACAACCTCATTCAAGACATCTATGAGACAACACTCGTCTTCATCTATAGGATATCGACTTGCATTGAAAACATTAAGCTTAACTATCACATTACCAAAAGAAAGGTCTATAACCCCAGATCTACAATTAATGGTAGCATTTGCGGTGGCAAGAAATGACCTTCCTAAGATGATTGGGATGTGGTTGGTAGGATTAGCAACCGGTTCGGTATCAAGAACCATAAAATCAACCGGGAAATAGAACTTATCAACCTTAATGAGTATGTCCTCAACCATGCCCCTAGGTGTTTTGATGAATCTATCCGCTAATTGAAGCACCACCGAGATTGGCTTCAAATCATTCAATCCTAGTTAGACATACATGGAGTAGGGAATCAAATTAACACTCGCTCCTAAGTCAAGAAGAGCTTTACGAACCTCATGGTTTTCAATCACACATGAAATGGTTAGAGCACCGGGATCTTTGAACTTAGGTGGAATGTTATGCTGAATGATGGAACTCATTTGCTCCGTAAGGAACACTTTTTTAGGGCTTTGTCCCTTGTTATTTCTCTTTTGTGTGTAAAGATCTTTTAAAAGTTTTACATAAGGCGGAATATGTCTAATTACATCAAAGAGAGGAAAATTTATGTTAACTTGTTTAAACACTTCCATCATGTCATGGATTTTTCCTTCTTGCCTCCCAAAAGACAAAGTCTTTCTTAACGCATATGGAAATGGAGCTTTTGGCTTATAAGGTTTTTCAATTTGAGGAGATGACGATGAAGATTGAGAATTCTTAGTGAGAGCACTTTCATCCAAGGAAGTAGGAATAAGATTGGAAACGGGACGGGTACTAACCTTGGGTTGCACCGGTTCACTATCTTCACTTGGTTTTTCAATCTTATTGTCAATTTGCTTACCACTTCTTAAAGTGGTAATGGCTTGCACTTGCTCTTGTGGAGGACACCCCGATGTAGGGTTTGCCTCCACAAGGTATTGGGCCTTTGGATTCTTTTCGGGTTGGCTTGGTAGTTTACCAATTTTTTTCGCATTCAATGCATTAGCTATCATCCCGATTTGGGATTCAAGCTTTGATATCGATTAAGAATGAGAATGTAACAATTTAGCATTCATTTCCAAACTACCCAGAGCCACCAAAACCTTATCCTCAAATATGGAATTACTAGAAAGTGTATGTGGATGGTGAGAGCAAATTTGAGAATCATACACTTGAGGATGAGAATAGTGATTCATTCTTTGATGATGATAAAAAGATGAAACAAATCCTTGAGAACCTTCATTTCTTTTATGAGGAGAAACATATCGATTTTGAAGATTTTTAGCTTGAAAAGGATTTGGATTTTCATTCCACATTGGGATATAAACATTTAAATAAGGGTGAGCAAATGTAACATTTACTTATTCAAAGTGTTCATTAAACATATGTCCATGAGGACAATTGGAAGTAGAATATAAGACATTAGAACATATCATGCAAGGCTCACAAGAATGGTAGGAATGATGAAAATGAGATGATTTGATAGCCAGTTTTTGACTTAGTAAAAATTGATCAAGTCTTTGAGAAAGAGTTTTAACCTTGGCCACAATCTCCATTGGACTTCCTATTTGACACACTTTCAAAATTTTCTTTTTATTAGAATCATGACTCGACCGAGAAGTGTGAAATTTATGCAATGAATTTTCACTCATTTTTTCAAAAAGGTGCCAAACATCTTCTTCATGCTTTCCAAAATATGAGCCTCCACATGATGTATCAACTATGTCCTTATGAGTAGTGGATAGGCTTTCATAGAAGTATTGAACTACTTGCTATTTTGGAATGCCATGATGGGAACATTTCCTTAACAAGTTATTCAATCTTTCCCAAGCCTCATGCAAAAGTTCTCCTTCCCCATGAGAAAATTCTCTAATGACAGTTCGCATTAAATTGGTCAAACTTACAGGGTAAATTTTTTAAAAAAATTCATTTTGCATTTGTATCCAAGAAGTTATTGATTCGCCCTCAAGTTGTTGAACCAATGTTTTGCCTTGTTTTTAGGAGTAAAGGGGAAAATGAGTAACCTAAGGATTTCCTCTGGGGTATTCATGTATTTCACGGTGGAGCATATCTCAAAAAACTCATCAAAATGTTTATATGGTTCCTCATCGTTTAAGCCGTAGAAAAGTGGACACATATGAATAGTCTCGGGCTTAATTTCATATTGATCAGCCCCAAAGTTAGGAAGCACGATACAAGTTGGTGCATGGTATTCATGGAAATTGTAATGATCACAAAGGATCATTGTAGGAACCGGAGCTTGAACTCCAAGAGAATGGTTTAGCCACTCATTAATGTTATCATCCAACCCTCAAGGGCTATCTCTATGGTAGAAATGATCTTCTTCTCTTTGATGGAAACCCTAGATGAGTGGAAGAGCTCTCCCCAAATGGTGTGTATCTCTCTCTCTCCCTTTAGACTACTCCAAACCTCCCTATTGTATATGGTTCCCTATTGATTGTATATGGTTTCCAAATAGCCAAAATCCTTATATAGGTAGCTCAAATGTCACACCCCATGGTTAGAACTCGTGCACTAGGGCCTCTAAATGATTGCACCATGAGCACGCCTTCTAATTGGCTGGAACTCTGTTTTTCACGCACTGGAGGAAGTTCGATCGATCATTATAGTGCTTCGATCGATCAAACTATGGTGGTGCCTTTATGAATAATGACAAAACTGAGATATTTTCGGGATATTTTGGGAAAAAGACAAAAGTGGTAGGTGAGGATAAGATCAAAAATGTTCGATCGATCGAAGGAATGTTGGATCGATCGAAAAGGGAAATTTCCTAAGGATAAGGACAAAAAGCTCAATCCTTCATGGCATGGTTGGAACAATCACTGTGTGATCGATCGAGGATTGGTTCAATCGATCGAAGGAAGCACCACTTTGCTTCCATTTTGCTCATTTCTTCCACTAAGCTTAAGAATGCTTCTTTTAAGCTCTAATTCAGTTAAATTGATTTATTTTAGGGATAAGTGCCTGAAAAGGGACATAACATGAAATTAGACTATAATGGTATAATAAGATGGAATAAGGTCCTAAAATACTGAAGCTTAAGGGGTTTAAATGCGCACTTTTCAGCGCTTATCATCATATCTTGGAAATCTTTAAAATAAACTTACATTACCAGATCCACTATGGAATTTGAATTTATTGCTTTGGATAAAATTGGAGAAGAAATTGAGTGGCTGATATTCCAAATTGGCCTAAACATGTGCATACTATATGTATACATTGTGATAGTCAATCAACAATTGGAAGGGCACAAAGTAATATGTATAACGGTAAGTCTTGACATATATCTCGAAGGCATAATACTGTTAGACAATTGCTCTTAAGTGGGATAATCTCAATAGATTATATCAGGTCTAAAGATAATTTAACGAATCCGTTTACAAAAGATTTGACAAGAGAGTAAGTGTATAGTTCATCGAGGGGAATGTGATTAAAGTTAAAAGCTAACGAGTCATCTTAATGGAAACCCAACCTAATTGAGTGGAGATCCCAAGAACTAGGTTCAAAGGGACAACATAAATTCTGAATGGCTCACTAGAAGTAGTGAGAAGATTTAATCTTCTACCCACTTCTATGATGAGACAGTGCCACCTACAGCGAGGATTAAGATAAGCTATACTTTTAATGATTTATATCTTGAAAATTCAAGTGGGGTATGGTAGTATACTCTTAATAAGAGGTCAACTATATGAGTGTGAAGTGGGGCCGCTTCTATGAGAATTTCGAAGGCTAAGTTTTCTAGAGTACTCATGAAATAGCAGGAGTTGTTCAGAGTTATATGAACACAACCATGAGAACCGACTTTGTGCGGGAAGGAATTGTGTGTTTGCTATTGTCTTGGTTTACATCAAAGGCTAAGCAGTTCAAGACATTGTGTTCATTGGTTAGCCAGTAAATCCGATAGTAATACACTAGGGAAGGATCAAGGCCAAAAGCTACCTATCCTGATGCGGTAACTTTCTAATAGTACTCTCTCTAGTGTCTACATTTTGACCATTTGCAATAGACGCTAATTTTAATTAATGTGGGGGATTGTTGGAAACGGGGCATACAAAATAGAAACTTTGGATGAAATTTGGAGTAGGTTCCACTAAGATTTTTTTGCGGATCTATAGATGAACACGTTCCTCTCCTTAAGGAGATGAATATGGTATATTTACTTTCTTAAATCCGTTTCTTGGTGAATAAGAAATTAGCTCCAAAGTAAGGTATTTGATAAACCTAAATGGGTATGCAAAATGTGGGAAGTGCTTGTCCCACATGAAAAAAATGATGAAACCAATTGAAATTTAAATAAGCTAAGTTTAGGATTTGGGTTTGGGCCCATGGACACCCAAGTTTTTAAGAGGGGGAGGACCTAAGCAAGTTTAGGTCCAAACCATTTACCACACACGCGAGTGCCCGACTTGATCTAGGCTTGGGCTTGATTATAAAGTCCAGTTAATTTTTTATTAAATGGAATTGAGCCTGTGTTGAACTTAATTTAATTTTTAGCTGGGCTTATTCAGATGGGTTTCAATGGGTGTGACTGGTCCGAACCAGTGCTGGTATTTGAATTTGAATTAAAATAATTTTTCAATTTTTTCCAAAGGGTTGCACCTGGTTCTATTTTGAATGAACCATCATAACCCATGGTTGCACCCACCCGAAAAGGCACCTTGCTTCCTATAGAAACTCCCATTGGGATCATTTGCAAAACACACCAAAATTTAGAATACTTCCCTTCTTCTGAATTTTCCTCTTCCTCCTCTCTTCAAACATAGTTGCATACATAGAGCTTAGTGTGTGAGCCCGAATTTACTTCAGAAAGTGAGTGATATATCGAGCCGGTTTGCCCATTTCTTTGGTTTACAGTGCTACTACCGAAGGAAGAAAAATTGTTTTATTCAGGGAGATAGACGTCACTAAGTCCGTTAGCACTATAGCGAAGCAAATATGTTTTAAGGATATAGAATCAAATTCTAGCCTCGACTTATTATGAGGTTCTTTTATTTTTATATAATTTTATTTTATTATATATAACTATATTTTATAAGAAATTATATATATAAATTATTGTTTTATAATAATAATTATATATATATATATTCTATTTTTACATAATATTTAAATAGTAATAATATAGAATCTAATAGTAACTATGATACTTGTTATTAATCTATCATGTTAAGGAAACCAAATACGCACATTGTTCAGTAGAAAATGAAATGCTATTGAAAAAAAAAAAAAAAAAAAAAATTGTTGTTGATTTAAGGGGAAAAAAACAAAAAAAAAAAAAAATTTGCTGTTCCAGCAACATGGATAGACCGTAGGCAGAAAGAGCGGAATTACCATTGAGCTCAATATTTTCCGCACCGGTTTTGGTGTTTCTCACTACCCAAACGCCAAACACAACCCTACCGCCACTGCTTCGCTTCGGGATCAGCGAAAACCACCTCTGACGGAGCCCTTCTTTTTTTTTTGGCCTTTGATCACAATCCCAATCTCTCTAGCATAATCATCTTCCGTAAGCAATAAGAATTGTTGCCATTTATTCAGTTTCTGTGTCAACTTCGAAAACTTGTTTTCCTTTCATTTTCTCTCATTTTCTGTGTTTTTGTTTTTGGGAAATCAGTCAGAAAGTGACTATGGCGACTCAGTCCGCGGCTCCTCCGAATCCAACGTACCAAGAATCCCAAAACCCAGGTGATTTTTTCTTTTGTTCTGCTGTCAAGTGTTCCAATTTAACTTTTCGTGTCACATCTGATTTACTTGAACTTCGATTCAATACAATCGTTTTGGTTTCTGAGAAAGATATGCAAATTAGAAAAGCACAAAGTTTGTTTCCAGGAAAATAAAGAAAAACCCGGAATCAGGTGGGCCAAACAGTTTATGTGGATTAGCTGAGTGGAATATTTGATTTATCAGGATGCAAATAATGAACAAAATTTTATCCTTGCATCTCTCAGCAATGAAACGAAGCATTTTGCTTTGTTGAGTTCATTTTGAGCATTATAATCTGTACAAACTAGTCTACTACTTTACTCTTTTACGCTGATAATTTCACCATATGGGCATATTTCCTTTGATGTTGTTTGCGGCTTGGTGTTGTTGAAAATCCACAACTTTTCATAAAATCCCCTCATTTTTCTATTGTGCTTTCACCAAGATCTAACATTTTTTTTTTTGTTCATAAAATATAGGAACAGTGTGTTAGGTAGTTTTACGTCTCTTGATTAGAACATAAATGCCCTTACATGCAGATATATTAAATATTAGTAAAACTTTTTGGAGCTGATCTATTTATTTTTGAAACTAATTTTATCAACCAGTTGATTGAGAATTGGTGACTAACTGCCAAAGTCAATCAACTGATATAGTTCTTCTCCAGATGATATTTCAAATCATTCGGCCAAAAGGAAAAGAATTTTTTAGATCTACTCGCAGCTCACCCTTCTGAGAGAAGCTTTTAGTTTTTTTCTTTTTCTTTTTATTTCTCTCTCTTTGTGGTAAGGTCTGGAATGATTCCCGCTAGGTGCAAACAATTCCTTGGAGGGGGTGTGTGTGAGTACAAACTAGGAAAAAAAAGTATGAGGGAACTTTTTAGTTGAACTACTCTGGCATAGTGTGGGAGACTGCCTGGCAATTTGATTAGCTATTATTTTAACCCTGTAACAAATTTAAGCACTACCTGATTGAATGGTCTCCTGTTACTGCTTAAATGATATTTGCTTGCCCTTACTTTCATGTGATACTTCTGGTAAGTTTTAGTTCCCTTTGTATGTTTCAGAGTAAATATTGCATAGAAATAAGGTGGGTTTGGGGAGGTCGACGTCTCTAAGAGTGAGACAGAAAGGATAGTCATCACGGTGGACGATGGTGGGGTCATTCCGGAGTTCGTGATTGTTGAAGACAGAGATTGGGCTTTTAAGATCTCAGTGACGGAGGAGATTGCTCCTTCTGTGGTGGCGAAACCTATAGCATCTCTGAATTTTGAGAAGAATGGACGTGTGTCTCGCATATCCGATGCTGGTTCAGTCTGTTCGACAAGCTTGGGTAGATCGGAGAAAGATGGATGGCAGCCAGGTTAGGGACTAAGTGATATGTACGCGTGGAAGGCGAGTGGGGAAGGGGTGGATTGGAGGCGTGCACGTGTAGGGGATAGGGTTTCGAAGATTACGGATAAGGTGTTGGAATGGGCTTGGCAGGGGGACGGGGCCGTTTAATGGGCCGCGAAATAGGTCAGCTGGTCCTTATGTTCAAAAGCACAAGTCCAATGATGGGTATGGGCCTAATAACTTGGTCCAGCAGAAGAGAGATAGGGCTGTATATTGGGCTCTAATAAGAGCCTGTCCATTAGAGTCTTGGATTTGGGCTCGAAGGAAGAGGAGAGAAGATCCAGAGTGAATGGGTTGGGCCAAGCCCAGGTGGGGAATTCTGCAGCGGATCTCGGTAATGTTAATAGACATTGGATGCGATTGGAGAAAGAGAATTGGGTTAGAGCCAGTTCTTGTATCAGTCGCAAGGGGACAAGGTTTCGCTATGGGAGTTGCTGTGTGCAGAGATGGCTTTGGACAATCGGTCTCTGCCATTAACTTCTTTGAGGATGGTGATCCCATAGTTAGAGATGGGAAACGTTGGTTACGAAAGGAGAAACAGAAATGGGTTTGCCCAAAGGAAAACCAACCTAGTATGTTTCTTTTCCCTAACTCTCGGAGCTTTCTGTCTGCTCATTCTTCTTCTTCTTCTACTCCTTGTGGGGTGTTGAGGAGGGAAATGGGGATGGAGGTTGACCGACAGTTGGAGAGAAATGAGGTGTTGTCGCCTCTGGTAGAAGTGGATTTGGAGGGGATGGGGCTGGATGCAGAGATAAAGGATGAGGTGGGACAGGTGAGGAATCATACACTGGATATTCTGTTGAGCTCTTCTTCCAAGTTGTTAAGGGAGAATGTATCAGTGATGGCAGCACCGGTAGGTCTGGATGGAGTTACGGTGTGTGTGGGACGTGACTCAAAATTTCAGTTAAGTCAGGAGGTTGCGTCAGTATTGGTGAAGGAATTGAGAATGTATAAAGGGTTGAAGGGATTGAACCGTTTGCTGGATTTTGGCTCAGAAACAGTAGGGGATGACTCTGAAGGGGATTTTGGCTCACCTTTGGCTTTCAATGGATTTGAGGCTTCGACTGATGACGGTGGTGACAGATTGGGAGGAGGGGGTAATGATAGGAATGCTATGGAGATGGTTCCATGGGAGGATTCTACCTGTTTGGAGATGCAACCGTTATGTGTGTTACTGCCGGACGAGGGGAGGGAGTTCTCTGCAGTAGGTTGTGAAGACAGAGGGGTGGAGTGGGTGAAGGATAACATTGATAATGTGAGCAGTATTTTGGGACTATCTTTTTAGCTAGATGAGGAGCAGGCTCGTTTGGTGATGCATTCAATTGTGGAGGGAAAGAATGGGGAGGATGTTGGGAGTGTGAACAGAACTGGTAGAAAGAAGAAGCGGTTATCCCCGTGGAGAGGGGGAAGGGAGATTCGAGGCCTAATTTATGATATTAATTATGAGGGGAAGAATGGGACGGGGAGGGAGAGCAGTGAGAGGGGAAGAGAGAGAGGGAGAGGGGAGGTGTCATTTACTGGTTTTTAATGAAGTGTTGCATAATTTTGTGGAATGTCCGAGGGCTTAATGATTCGGACAAAAGAAAGGTGGTCAGATTGGCAGTGAGGAAATGGGGTGTTTATGTGGTATGCTTACAGGAGACGAAGATGGCGTCTATTTTAGATAGGGTGGTTAGGAGTTTGTGGGGTGGGAGGTTTATTGAATGGGAGGCGTTGGATGTTGTTGGGACATCTAGGGGTATTTTGGTGATGTGGGATAAGAGATAGGCGTCAAAAGTAGGTGTGTGGCGAGGGAGATTCTCCATCTATTACAGTTTTACTATTGAAGAGGATGGGTTTCATTGGATGTTCTCGAGTGTGTATGGTCCAGTGGATGATGGGGAGAGGCATTTTCTCGGGGAGGAGTTGGGATTTGTTAAGGCTCAGTGGAGTCTTCTATGGTTTGTGGGGGGTGATTTTAATGTGGTTAGATCCCCTTTGGAGAGATCGACAGGAGGAAGATGGATTCAGGCTATGGTACAGTTTTCAGAATTCGATGATGGCTAGCATCTTCATGATTTGCCTTTGGAGGGTGCTTCTTTCACATGGGTTAATGGTAGAGAGTCCCCTACCCTTTTACGCCTGGATAGATTTCTTATTTTAAGAGATTGGGAGGAGAAGTTTCCGGATGCAACTCAGGCAGCCTTGGCTAGACCGACATCGGATCATATTCCTTTGGTGTTGGATTGTGGAGGGTTAAGGTCTAGAAGCACTCTTTTCCGTTTCGAAAATATGTGGCTTAGGGCGGATGATTTCCAAGGGTGTGTGAGGTCTTGGTGGGAAGGTAATATGGTGTTTGGGAATCCGAACTTTATTCTTGCTAGAAAGCTTGGGGTGCTGAAGAAGGAGATAAAAAGGTGGAATAAGGAGGTATTCGGGAATCTCGAGTGGAGGAAGAGTAGGGCTTTGGCGGAGATTGCAGAGATTGATCGCCGGGAAGGCATGGGTGGCATTGACGATGAGCAGAGAAGTAGGAGAGCGGCGTGCTAGGGTGAGATTGCTGAGATTGCTGTGTCAGAGGAGATTTCGTGGAGACAAAAATCCAGAGCATTATGACTTAAGGAGGGGGACGGGAACACTAAGTTTTTCCATAGGTTGGCTAATGATCATATGAGGGGCAGTCACATATGGAGGCTTACTGTGGATAGGGTGGTTTTGAGTAGGGAGGACGATGTTTGCAGGGGGATTGCCCTATTCTATCAGGGGTTATATACGGAGCTTGTGTCTGTGAGACCCTGGCTGGATGGACTTAATTTTGATAGGATTTTTGAGGCGAACAGGGAGGGTTTGGAGATTCCGTTTTCTGAGGAGGAAGTGCTGAAGGCGTTGAGAAATTGTAATGGGGTTAAAGCTCCGGGTCCGGATGGTTTCACTATGAGGTTTAGTTTGGAGAGTTGGGACATGGTCAGGGGCGAGGTGATAGGAACCTTTCATGCTTTTCATACTCAGGGGAGATTTGAGAAGTCTTGAATGCATTATTTGTAGCTTTCATTCCGAAGAAGGGCGGACCTGTAGATGTGAAGGACTTTAGACCTATTAGTTTGTTGGGATGCATTTATAAACTAATAGCCAAAGTTCTTTCTTTGAGGTTGAGGGTGGTTTTAGATGAGGTTATTTCGGAATCTCAAAATGCTTTCATAGGGGGGTGTCAGATTTTGGATCCTGTCCTTATTGCTAGGGAGTGTGTGGATGATAGATTGAGAGGAGTGGGTTCCAGGGGTCTTGTGTAAGTTGGATGTGGAGAAAGCTTATGATCATGTTAGTTGGAGTTTTTTGCTATACTTGATGGCAAGGATGGGTTTTGGGGAGAAATGGAGGAATTTGATTGAGTTCTGCATTTCTTCAGCTAGATTCTCGGTGTTGGTGAATAGGGTCGCGACTGGTTTCTTCGGTAGTTCGCGAGGTTTGCGTCAGGAGATTCATTATCCTCACGTCTTTTCATCATTGTTATGGAACGGCTTAGTAAATTGATGGGGAGGGCTGTGGAGGTGGGTTTCATCAGGGGTTTTAGGGTGGGAAGGGATGTTATGCATCAGTTGGAGATTTCTCACTTGTTGTTTGCAGATGATACTCTTGTTTTTTGCGAGGCTAAGGTGTCTTAGATGAGATATTTGAGGTCAGTGTTGATTTGTTTTCAGTCAGTCTCGGGTTTGAAAGTGAATGTGGGGAAGAGCACTTTGATTCCAGTGGGTGAGGTTCCGAAGATTGAGGAATTAGCTTATGTTCTTGGTTGTGGAGTTAGTTTTTTTCCGATCTCTTACCTGGGTTTGCCTCTGGGGGTTTCTTCGAGGATTGTAGATGCTTGGGATTCGGTGGTGGAGAGGATGGAGAGGAGGCTTGCGGGGTGGAAGAAACAATATTTATCAAAAGGGGGGAGGGTTACCTTGTTGAAAAGCACTTTGTCGAGCATCCCACATATTATATCCCTTTTCCAGATTCCGTCCTAGGTTGTTGCTTGTATTGAAAGACTTCAGAGGAACTTCTTATGGGTAGGTTTGGGGGATGAGTTTAAGTATAATCTGGTTCGTTGGGAGCAGGTGTGTAAGCCTGTTAAGTTTGGAGGTATCGGGATTAGGCGATTGTTGCCTTTTAACAGGGCTTTGTTAGGTAAGTGGTTGTGGAGGTTTGGTATTGGGCATGATAGTTTGTGGAGGAGGGTGATATTGTGTCGCTTTGGGGAGGAGAGAAGGGGTGGGGGTTTGGCTGTGGTGTCTTTACCTGGAGGTATCGGTGTTTGGAAAGACATTTGAAAGGGATGGCATGAGTTTTCTAAGCATATCAGGTTCAGAGTTCATGATGGTAGGGAGATTCGGTTTTGGCAGGATGTGTGGTGTGAGAGACCGCACTTTACATGTTTCTTCCCTAGATTGTTTAGGATTGCGGTGGATAGGCATGCCTTGGTGGCTGACTACTATCGCCTTGATAGTGGGAGACCGGTTTGGGATGTTGTGCTTTTTCAGTGATTTTTTCAGGATTGGGAGATAGATGATGTGTTTTGTTTTTTAGAGTTGTTGTATAGCCAGGTGATCCGGGGAGGAGGTAGGGATTCTCTTGTTTGGATTTCTTCTGCTAGGGGAATGTTTAGTGTGAGATCTTTTTTCAGATGCCTTGTGGACTCGGATGGGGTGGTATTCCCTTGGAAGGCAGTGTGGCGAACTAAGGCGTCATTGATAGTGGCCTTTTGCTTGGACGGTTGTGTGGGGTAACATTTTGACATTGGATAATTTGAGAAGGAGAAAGCTTATCATGGTGAATTGGTGTTGCATGTGTAAGTGCAACGGTGAGTCGGTTGATCATCTTCTGTTGCATTGTCCAGTGGCGGTTGATTGTTGGAAACTTTTGCTAGGTTTATTTGGAGTTTGTTGGGTCATGCCTAGATCTACGAGAGGCCTGATGGACACCTGGAGAGGGGGTTGGGTGGGAGCACAGGCTCGAGGGTTCTAGAGGATGGCACCTCTGTGTCTTTGGTGGTGTTTGTGGAGGGAGCAGAATAGAAGATCCTTTGAAGGAGAGGAATCTTTCATCAGTGTTCTGAAATCTTCTATTATTAGCTCTCTTTTTCTTTGGGGTTTGGGTAGACTTTGCTCTTCTGCTGAGGAGAGTGTTGAGTTTTTGGCTTCCCTAGGGCCTTACGATACCCAGGTTTTTGTGGTTTTGTTAGGGACACATTCCCCTTTTGAATGCTTTTTTAATGAATTGCTTATTTATCAAAAAAAAAAACTAGTATTATGATATGATGCTGCTTAGATTCAGACATGAAATGTTAAGATGGTTGACAACATAGATTATAAATCATTTTAGTGACTATTGGCCCTTCATTTATTGAGTGAAAATCTCTTTTACCATTTCAGAGAACTAGTTTTCTTTCTTAACACATTTTACAGAGTCCCAAGCACTCCAGTGCTTCCCTTCGCCATTAAACAAACTCTCAGTGTATGAACCACCATGAGTATTAGGGGTGTACTGCATGCCATCTCATGATTGTGTTTTGTGCAACGTAGTCTTCTTAGGGCTTGAAATGAAGTGGATTCATGTAAATCCAGATGCAGATCCATATTTTAATGTCAAGATCCACTTTTAGTTTAGGATCTGAATCAGATCCTATGGACTGGATTTCAGCTCATATAATTTAAGCAAGATTCAAATATAGTAAAATATACATGATCAGGGTTGGATCTCGGGCAAAATCCGATCTATTGAAGATTACTCATGTTCATATCCGACTCGAATCTTTGTTCAACAAAGATCCATTTCCGACCCGCCTCTGAATTTGGATTCAGAATTAAAATCAAACCCGTTTAAATGGACTTTGGATTGGATTGGATCAGCTCCATTTCAAGCTCTTAAGTTTTGTACTGTTATGCATTGCATATATGTTTCTAGGCTTTGCCTTTCATATATTGATTTAGTGTTATTATTTCATCTCTAACTTTGTTAACTACCTATAGCTTCGGAGGTTGGTCAACCGATAATAGAGGGTCAGGATGATGCCAAGGCAGAGGCTATAAAAGAGAACTCTACAACTTCAGTGTTTGTGAACTCAGAACCGATGCGAGAGGAACAAGTGCAAAATGCTGTAAAGTTCCTTTCACACCCAAAAGTAAGGGGATCACCAGTCATGTATAGACGATCTTTTCTTGAAAGGAAGGGCCTCACAAAGGAGGAGATTGATGAAGCTTTTCGTCGTGTCCCTGTAATCATGTTATTCTTTTTGATTTTTACTTTTCTGAATGCACCATATCATGGAATATCTTCTGAAGCGCTCAGTATATCCTTGTGTGAGTGTAAATGTGTTTTGCTGACATTTCGTGTAAGTTACAGGATCCACACCCTACTGTTTCAAGTGTGCAGCCAGATGGAACAAATCAAGGTAGTCTATATTGTGTCAATGGGTTTTTTCTGTTTCTATGAATGATTCAAAAGCTTTTAGTTTTGACCCAATTCGAATGTTCCTCGCAGAATCACATTAATGATGTGCTATTTAAATTAATAAATGAATTTCATTGAGCTTTAACAGTTTGTGGTTTTAGAGTAATTGGTCACTAACATTTCCTATTTGTTTTATTATACTGATAACAGATGGGCAACTGAGGTCATCTTCAAATACACAACCACAAGCTACAAAAACTTTGCAGCCTGCTGCAGCCACTCCTGCTGGTGTAATTTCAAATGTGGGGACCTTGACGCAGTCTCGATTCCACTGGTCCCATGCTTTTCTTGCTATAGGATTACTGGCTGTTTCAGGAGCCGGAACCGCCATTCTTTTTAAGGTATAAACAGAAACTTCTTATTATTATGCCATCTTAATATTGTTATTTAGATTTACCAATGCCTAACCTACAATATCTTTTTCCGTTGTTGGTATTGTGTTGCGTCTTTACATTTCTTGCCTACGGGCAGCTGGGTCCATATTCCTTTTATCAGATAATATAATATTTTAGGTGCAATCATAATATGACATATCCTTTTTGGCAGAATGCTATTGTTCCTAGGTTGAAGTCTTGGATCCGTAAAATTGTATTGGAAGAAGAGGATCTTGTGAAGAAAACCAACTCAACACCAACTTTGGCAGAAGAAACAGCTGCTGCTGCAAAAGCTGCTGCAGCCGCAGCAGCTGATGTGGCACGAGCAAGCCAGGAAATGTTAACTTCAAAAACTGAGGGTGGGTTTTGGTGGGGCTATAGCCTATTTTGTCATTAGGATTCCATCATAATACTTCAACCTTTTATGTTTAACCTTTAATATTTTGTTTTGAATTCTTTTAACTTACATCTACATGATTGATGACTTTTATTTTCTCTTGACAGAAAAGAGATACTTTGAGGAACTCATGAATCGGCTAGATATGCAAGTACTGGAAATTAAGTCAATGAGTAATACATTACAGAAGTTGGAAGGTACTGAAGAAATTTTCTTGTTATATGTTCTATCTGAAAGACGGTTTTTTTTTATTGTTGTCATCTGCCAAGTGTTCAAAACTGAAACTGTTATCTTTCTCTGGACTACTTAATATCATAAAATCTGTATGTTAAGGGCATATCTTGCAGATATCTGTTTAGAGCAATGTCATTTGTTCTTCTCCTACCTGTTTATGCACCGCTTGTGCGCACACACCACACAAAACTCTCACCTCAAAGAACACTTGAACTCTGAGTGCACACAAGTACTAGTGTAATTTTCCTTAACCCGTGTAAGTAATTGAAAATTCTCAAATGCTTTGTTCATAGCGCTTAAGGACCTTTCTTTTTCTACTATACCTCCTCTCACTGACTATAAGATTTACATAGAAATAAATGGCATTTCCCTTTTTTGTTTCTCTTTTTTCTTTGGAGAGTGAGGTGGGGTAGGTTGTGGTTTGTGTTAGAAGAGGCAGCATGTACTTATTAGTGAAAAGGAGCATGTGACTGCTGCTTATCTGCTGTTGCTGGAGCATGCATGTACTCATTAGTTGACCTGCATGCTACAAATTTACCAGCATGATCAACACTGAGGCAGCCAATGATCTTACATATTTCTCTTTTTCATTGCCAAAGAACGGATTTGCAATTTGGGCCGCACATATAAATGTACCATAATTTACTTCATGTGGCTAAAGAATACAATTATTCCATTAAGAAGTCCTTTTCGGTGATATACAGAGTTTCGTGGCTTGACCATGAAATAAACAATTTTGAGCGCTAAGCGAAAATGTGAATTTCATCTACTGAAGGACATTGCTTCCAAATCCCACCTAGGTGCTCCTTGACCATTTCTAATGCTGGCTTTTGGGATCTAGGCTTTATCAGACATGATGCATCTAGATGTTTCAAGCAATCACCTCAATCTTCTTGTTTCACACTTTTACTGTTGTTGGGTGATTTGGATATTGACAGAAAAGAAGCTACATCTTCTAGAATTTATTTAGTATATATCTAAATGCATGCAATTCATGTTATTAAAAATTACTCCTGAAGACAGAACACATTTTCAGCAGTTATGATTCAAGGATAATCTCTACCTCACTCCCTCGCCCCTGGAAGTTTGAACAGCACCCCCATTGTAAGAAAAGAGTGTAAATGAGGGGTTGTTAGTAGCCTGCCATTAACAGAGGAGTAAATTGAGTCAAATGTCCTTATGTTATATGAATGAAATAAAAAAAAAAGAAGTGGAACTCGAATGACGAAAAGGGACAAACAAAAACTTCATCATTTGGTTTGCCTTATAAACTAGCTGTTCATGACTGCTGAGCTTCTTCAGGTGCCCGATCTCGATGGACGTGATGAAATTGCCGCTTAACTTTTGCACCAGTGTCGCCTACGACCAGTCCATCATCCAGACTTGGCTCGTCTCTGGCCACAACACCTGTCCTGCCACCATGCACCACATTACCATCTTTGTCCCCAACCTCACCCTCTTCTGCTTGGTTTTACCACTCCGTCCACCTCCGCCCGCTGAAATCTGACCACTCCTCTCTCCTCCAAAATACTTCCTCCTCTAATCTCAAAGCAACAAGTATTTTAATTGATCAGAAACATTGACAACAATGCCAATGATTACTTGATTTCTCTGTGCAAAATTGTGGACTTCGCTAAGTACTCTGATGAAAATCAAGTGGTGTTTTCTACTTTTTCCACCAATTTTAGCTTAAAGCCTGTGAATGTAGTTGGACTATATCATATCATATCTAAACCAATTATTTTCTCTTCTTCCTTTTCTGTTTATGTATAATTGTGGATATTTCTTTTACAAGCCCCTTTATTTTTCTAAAGTTCTTCTCTCAAGAACAAAATTTAGAAAGTTTTAATTAGTCACAATGTATATTCATGGACTGGGGTACATGTGTTAGGTGCGGGTGTCTATTTGAGTGTCGGACGCGCCAAATAACAAACAAGGCATATGAATATTGCTAAATGTTCGTATTATTTAATATTTGAAATTTATTTTTCTAGAGTAATGTCTTTATGTAACATATATTCAACCTAGATATTTCACTCGTTTTGAAGCAATAATATATATAATTGAACTTTTGTAACTAAATGTCCTACCAAAAATATTGGACACATTTCATACTCATGCCTAGATAAGATATGATTAAATATTTAATTTAATTTTAGTATATTTAAATTTAGAGTTATTTTTGTATTTTATAATTTTAGGGCTTTATTTGGTAGTAGTAGTTAGATTAGGATTTTATTTTAGTGCCTATATATAAGGCTTGATACATTGAGTTGGATAGTGTTGACCCTAAGGTTTCAACCCAAGCGTGTAATTACCTGATGATAACAAACTATTGAAAGGGTATATGGGCAATTCTGATGAAAACAAACTATTTAAAGTGTGTTATACTAATTGTCTACTTGAGTATGTGTTTATCAGGACATTTACTTAAACTCAAGTACATAATGGAACAATGGCAAAATCTAGAAGGATCCAAGTCTTGAAGATGGATAATGAAGCTCAAAAGACATTGAAGTCAAAGATCAAGATTATGGGTAGGATAGTCTTTCTGAGAGCTAGTTTTTCATGTATAGTTATGTTTGAATAACTTGTTTTAAAGTCCAATCTTTAGACTTAGACTCTAGGACAAAATGCACTTCATCCACATAATTATAAATGGTCCCTAGACACTTTGCTATAGGCCTTAATCTTAATTGAACCATATTATAATTGTTAGATTTGTGCAAACAGTAAAGAGAAGAGAATAAATCTGTAGTTACTGTTATTCGATGATACAAAGGAATACAATATATAAGAATATAAAGTAACCTAAACTAATAAACTGAGGGAAAGGACAAGATTGCCCTCAAATATAAAACTATTCCTCTAACCCCCCCCCCCCCCCCCCAAAAAAAAAAAAAAAAAAACCTACGATGTGACAGTAAGAAGAATTGAAGAAGTCAGCCAACTGCATTGTAGAAGAAACAAAGGGGAGAGAAATAGTGCCAAGCTGAAGATGATGGTGAGTGAAATGGCAATCAATCTCGATGTGCTTCGTACGCTCATGAAAAACAGAATTGTGTGCAATCTGAATGGCACTCTTGTTATCACAATACATAGGCGTTGAAGCTGGCAAGGAAACACCCATACCAGCAAGTAACCGTCGCAACCAAACTACCTCGGCTGTAGTAGCAGCCATGGCATGATATTCAGCTACAGTAGAAGAGCGATCAACAACTGTTTGTTTCTTGCTTTTCCAAGAAACGAGAGAATCACCTAGATAACACACACAAACCAGTGGTAGCCTTACGGTCTGTTGGATCCCCAGCCCAACAGCATCAGAAAAAGCTCGAAGCTCCAAAGGTGATGTAGAAGAAAACAACTAACTCTGGTTTAAAGTACCACGAAGATAACACAAGATACGAAGAACTCTAGCCCAATGCATAGTAGTAGGAGAGGATACAAACTGACTGACAATGTGAACTGCATAGGTAAGATCAGGTCGAGTAGCAGTGAGATACACTAAACTACCAACTATAGCATGATATAAAGTGGGATTTGCTAAAGGAAAATCGTCAGTAGAATTATAGCGAACGTTAAGCTCTAGGGGAGTGTCAACTGTCCGAGAATCTGTGAGACGAGCCTTGTGTATAACTTCTGCTGCATACTTAGACTGAGAAAGAAGATAGCCCTTGGGAGAAAAGGCTACTTCAATGCCAAGAAAATAGCAACGGGGACCAAGATCCTTCATCTCAAACTGTTGTTGCAACTGCAACTTCAAAAGAGCAATGCCAGCTTTGTCATCACCGGTCAGAATCATGTCATCAACATAGAAAAGGAGAATAATGCGACCAGCAGAAGTAGAATGAAGAAAGAGAGCTGAATCATGATCACCAGGATAAAAACCAAAGCCACGTATCACTGTAGAAACTTCTCAAACCAAGCTCTAGGAGCTTGCTTGAGACTATACAAAGCCTTCTTGAGTTTGCACCTCTCCAGGATTATGTGAAAGACCAGGAGGAGGAACCATATAAACTTCCTTTGCCAAATCTCCTTTTAAGAATGCATTTCACATCCATTTGTGAAAGGTCCCACTGACAAACTGTTGCGACAGCAATTAAAGCACGAACAATTGTCATTTTAGCAATAGGTGCAAAAGTCTCCTCATAATCAATACCATACTCCTGTGTGAATCCCCTTGCAACCAAACGAGCTTATACCGATCGATGGAACCATCAGACTTGGTCTTAATTTTATAAACCCATTGACAACCAACCGCACGTGTATTAGGGGGTAAGGGTACCAAATCCCATATGCCAGTCTTATGCAAAGCAAAGAGCTCTTCATCCATAGCCTGTTGCCAATGAGAATCAAGAACAGCCTCCTTATAGGAGTTAGGTTCAGAAAGCGAATGAATAGATGCTAAAAAATAACAAAAATTAGTAGAATAACAAGAATTAGAGAAGCCAAAACGATCAGGACACTTACAAACGAGCTTATACCGATCGATGGAACCATCAGACTTGGTCTTAATTTTATAAACCCATTGACAACCAACCGCACGTGGATTAGGGGGTAAGGGTACCAAATCCCATATGCCAGTCTTATGCAAAGCAAAGAGCTCTTCATCCATAGCCTGTTGCCAATGAGAATCAAGAACAGCCTCCTTATAGGAGTTAGGTTCAGAAAGCGAATGAATAGATGCTAAAAAATAACAAAAATTAGTAGAATAACAAGAATTAGAGAAGCCAAAACGATCAGGTAACTTACAAACTCATTGAGGATAGCGAGGAGGTGCAGGATCCACATTTTCAGAATCCAATGGAGAGTCCGCCGAGAGGTGGAATTGTACCTGCAGAAGAAAAAGTTGTATTCCTACGATGGTAAGTGTGAATAATAGGAGGGACAACAGGATCGGATGTAGGGACAGAGGAAGATCGAACATCTGGAATAATACTGGAATTGTCTTCAGAAAAGGGATCAATGTGAAGAAGATCAGACTTACTCAAAGTGCTATAACTAGCAGGAATGGAGAAGAAAGGAATGTGCTCAAGAAACACTACATGATGAGACACATACAATTTCTGTGCAACGGGATCATAACATCGATACCCCTTTTGACCCTCACCATAGCTAAGAAACACACATTGCAGAACGTGCAGAAAACTTAGTAATCTGGAGGCCCACCACACAATCGTTCAAAAGGAGAGATACCCAAGGTAACAACATATGGTATTCTATTTATTATATGGACGGCAATGAGAACAGCTTCCCCCCCAAAACTACTAGGAATAGTAGCAGATAACAAAAGAGAACGAGCAGTCTCCATGATGTGCCGATGCTTTCGTTCAGCAACACCATTCTGCTAAGGAGTTTCAACGCAAGCGGATTGCAAAATTGTGCCATCAGATTGCAATAGGTCAAGGAAGGGACTATAACCATACTTTCCACCTAAATCACATCTAAAACTTTTGATAACAGAGGAATATTGAGTGCGGATCATAGCACGAAAAGCACTAAAGATGGAAAAGAATTCAAAACGACGCTTCATTAAATAAACCCAGCAATATCGACTACAATCATCAATAAAAGAAACATAATATCTGGACCGACCTTTAGGAGAAATAGGAGCAGGTCCCCACACATCAGAATGAAATAAATCGAAAGGTGCCATTGAAATAGTAGTACTCTTATTAAAGGGTAAGGCTGAAAATTTTGCAAGTTTGCAATCACTGCAGTCAGAGATATCATGACTATGTAAATTACCCAAAACACCAGTAGAAATTAAATATTTTAAGCGATAACTAGAAACATGTCCAAGACGAGAATGCCATAAATAAAAATTTGATGACTGTGGACTCAAACGAAAAGAAGACAAATCAACAGAAGAAGCAGCTATAGGTATAGCTGGAACATGGAGCTTCTCTAAAACATACAATCCTCCCTCTCTACGATCTGTCCCAATTAGCTTCTTGGAATGAAGATCCTGTACAACAAAACCGCTTGAAGAGAAAAGTACAGAATATCCAGAATCAAACAATTGACTAACAGAAATTAAATTCAAAGTAAGTTGAGGAATGCAATAAACATCAGGAAGAGACAAATTTGGAGAGGCAATTGTGCCCATACCAGCCAATGGCATTAATGTGCCATTAGCAGCTGAAACCGATATATGTGATGGAGGAGGGAAAAAAAATGTGAATAATGAACTATCACTGGTCATATGGTGCGTAGCACCTGAGTCGAAAACCCAAGTGGTCCGAGATATACCTGAGAAAGCTGAAGAAGACAAACCTACTGAGGAAAATAATGAAGGAGCATTTGGCGGATGCAAGGGAAAAGGCTTCTGCAAATGGTCTCCCATTAAAGACGATGCGGGAGCTGACGAAAATGATTCATTCCCAAATTGTGTAACTTTCGTAGTGTATAGATTGTTATGCTGGTGCTACTGTCCATAAATTGTACCCCACATATTTTTGCCATTGGTCATCTTAAAAAAGAAATTATTCAACCAACCAAAAGAATTGTGACAGACCATCAAATTGAAGTGAACAACAGTCGAACACAGTCCCAAAGCGATGCACCGGAAGATGGTGCAATGCACTTGCAAACCAGAGTTGAACAAAACAAAATTAATCGTGACCCTGAGATACAATAAGTGAAGGACAGAGATTCTTGACTTGCTGCTATTACGATGACTGAAAACAGATCCTGCGAACAGTGCTGATGTAATCTGATGATTGTTATGTGACAAACGGATTAACAAAGCCGAAATCAAAATTGAGTTTCTTTGCTGCGATCAAAGCTGTGATAGTCTGCAATTAGGATTTCAATTGCTGTTCCTATGCAATTTGTTGCAATATTAGGATTGCAATGATAATGACTTGAGAGATACGATTTGAACCAAATAGAAAGCTCTGGGTTGTTATACAATGCAAACAAGTTGCTGCTATTACGAAAGAACAGTGAACTATTCAAAAGGTTCAATTGCAGATTAGGGTTTTTGAGTTCCTGCGATTAGGGTTTGCGAGTTCCTGCGATTGCGAGATGCTGCTGCAATAAAAGTTGTGATGGGTTGCGATAATGCTGCAATGCAAACGGTACTGCAAAGAGAGAGGATGCGAACAGAAAAAAAAAATGCTGTGGTCTGTTAGAATTGCGAACAGAGATGCTGATTGTGTGCGATGCAAACTAGAAGAGAAGATATCCAAGTAGTGAAGGGAGAGAAATTGCAAGTCCAAGATCGTCAATTTGTGGTAGTTGTTGCGATTCTGAGAGATTGCGAGAGACAGTGGAACTAGGGTTCGTAATTGCTGTGATAGAAGGTGCCAAAAGAAACACAAAATCGATGCTATGTTGTAAGACTTGATGTGATTGCTGTAATGAAGCTTGATGCGATTTTCTATTTGATGGAATACTGCTATGATACCATGTTAAATTTGTGCAAACAGTAAAGAGAAGAGAAGAGAAGAAATCTGTAGTTACTGTTATTAGATGATACGAAGTAATACAATATATAGGAATATAAAATAACCTAAAGTAATAAACTGAGGGAAAGGACAAGATTGCCCTCAAATATAAAACTAATCGTCTAACAATAAGGTCCTAGTTTCTATTAAGAATGACTTTGACTCATTATAAATTTGAAAAGTCTAATTTTTCACGAAATGAGCAAGTTTGGTTTCTAGTTCAATCGTCTACTCTGTGCTTAAATGATTTTTATACATTCTAGATACAATCAATTGACTACCCTCCTTGTGACAGTCGACTACCTTTGTCCAGTGTCTTCATAATTTATGATTCAATGATCTCAGTTGACTACTCCTGTAAAACCAGTTACTCATACATTCCAGTATGTTAGACCAAAAGTGACTTAAAAGAAGTCGGCAGATTGAGTTCTTAAATTTAGTTGACTGAACTTGTTTAAGGCCCTTTCTGGACAAATGATTCAGTCGACTACTTTATATACATCAGTCGACTGCCTAGCCAAGTCAGTTGATTTTAAAGTATAAAGTTTAGTTCAACTGTCCACTCGTGCATTATATGCTTCCAAAAATATAGTTTAACAACTATGTTTTTGAGTGGAACTATAAATTCACCATTTGTATGAACATGTATGATCACTAATGATCATATCCATACACATTTGACCTATATTTGAGCTTCAAACTTGAATATAGTCTTTATACAATCTTTACTTACCAAAACAATATATATATATTTATTCATTCTTAACTCTAGGATTGTGAGACTTTGCAAAAAAAAAAAAAACTCTAGGATTGTGAGCTACCAATGGGCCATTAGCCCAGTGGTATAATCCCCCTATCCTCAAAGAGGAGGGGAGGGGAGGGGTTTGAGCCTTGGTGCGGACAATGGGTGAGAGTACGTACTTGATTAACTCTAGGATTGTGAGCTTACAATTGTGCAATCTATCTTTCTAGAGAGTTATTGTTGTACACAACATTCAGATAATTTATTGAGATTGAAAGAGGGTTGGTGGACTCTTGTAAAGTCTAAGGCAAGGGATTGCACTTTATAAGGGAGCTTGGGAAAGGTTGTAAAGGTTGGCTTTTCACCCGCAAGAAGCTTGTTTGTAAACGGTTTACTCTTTACCCGCATGAAGAGTCTTAGTGGATTTGAGAATCCTTAAGAAGGTATCTTGAGGCGTAGCTGGGAGAGCTGAACCGCGTTACGACTCTGAGTTCGATTTTTTCTATCCTTGACTCCTTGTGATTTGTGCTTTATTACTATACTTTATTGCATTTTTTGCCTTCCGTTAGCACAAAATAATAAATCCAAAAAGTAGTTGTAGTTTGCCATAGACCCAATTCACCCCCACTTCTTCGGTCAATACTTGGTTAACAGATAGCTTTTGATGATTATTGAATTGAGTTGATTACAGCATTTCTCTCCCATCTTCTTCCCTGCTTTCTTCTCCTCCTCTCCGCCTGTATCAATTTTGGTATCAGAGCATCCCTAACCGTCCTACATCAATAGGTCACCATCTAGCAATAATAATATCACCCATATTATGGATAACATGTTATATTAACACATAATTTGTTAGCATAGTTTTGACAATTAGTTGATAACATTACATCACCCCATTATGTAATAGTATTGTTATACTCCATCACAATTATGGATTCAGTGCGATTCACAGTTGTATCGTCTCTCAATGTTCCATATCGGTTGCTGCATGTGAATTTGGCAGGTGTTTTGAAACACGTTAATACCTCTTCACATTCTCCTATCCTTTTATAATCCCATTCTCCTATTCAAGGACTTGGAGACTTGATTTCTATTTTTATGTACACTTCTAGAGATCAAAATAACAATTACATTCAAGTCTAAATATACCTTTTGAATTATACATCACAAATCAGACGACACCCAAGGGGTAATAAAATGCCTTCAAAATATTTGGGGTCCTATGGCCCTTCATTTTGCTAAATTAGGTACCTCTTCATTACAGACCTGAATGACCACTTAAACTCGACTACAATCGCTAGAGAAAGACTTTCATAGATGTGCTCATAGTGGGATGATTCAATGGAGCTTCTGTAATAATTGTTGCATCTCCCTCAATTATGACGCGGGCCTTAGAAGAAATGATTTTGTAGTCTCCAAGGAGTCAATTTTATTTGCATCATCAATTGTAGACTACTTTTTTTCATGACAAATAATTTATGCACCCACTAGGACCCTATTGAACCCTTTGAAAGGTGAGGAAATGCAACTTGGATAGATCCTTGGTGGTTTGCATCATCATTCATCAATGAATACTCAACAATGTCTTGATTTATTTATGATTGCTCAGTTTTACTTCTTATCTTTGTTGAAAATAGTGAACAGATAAAGAGTGAAAAATTTATATAAACTTGCTAGACTAAGGACAAGGAAAACTAGCCACGTTAAATGCGTTGAGTGAAGATTTAAGGGTTTAAGTAAAAGATGATGAAATTAAAGAAAGATGGAGAATTTACTTTGAGAAGTTATTGAATAAAAATTAGGGTTAATTTCACTGACACCCTCTCAGGTTTGGCCAAATACCACATTGAAACAACTTTCGAAAATTACTGTCACTTAGGTCCAATTTTACTTTTCCGTCACTAACACCGTTAAAAACGTGTAAAAAGACAATTTTACCCTCATTGTTTAAATTCGTTTTAATCCAAAATATTAACAAACATAAAAAGACAAAATTAACCCATTAGTTTCTCATTCTAATATATTTATTCCCTTTGTCATGGGGAGGATAAAGTTGTCCCCATAATTTTTGGACAAAAAAACCTCCATTAAAATTTGCCATCTCATAAAAAAAAAATGGTATTTATGTAATTTCAAAACACTCTCTTTTTGTTCAGATCATTGAATTAGGCATAGGTTTCCTAATCTTCTTCTAAGACGTTGGCCTCAAAGACTTTCGCACTGCTGCCAGCCTGCCTAAATCAAAAGAGGCATTCCTCAAGTCTGTCACCGCTGTTGGCTCACGCGCCACCTCCATATTCTCCTCCTCCTCTGACGAGTATATTTGCGTCAACTCCTTGGTCGATTTCTAAGGAATCGTCTGATGTTCTGGTCAGAATTGAGCCTGGAGCTAATCCACCGGTCCCTGTGCCGTCGAGAGGGCGGCAGATGGTCGGAGGTGACCGGAGACGAGGTGGTTGTTGGTGATTGTGTGTGTGGGGATGGTGGCGGCGGTGGAGTAGCAGGCAGTTGTGGGGTGAGGTGGTGGTGGTGGTTATGGGATGGGGATGGGGATGGTGTTACTGCTGCCGTGGTGGTGCTGCAGGCGATGAGGGTTTGGATGTTCACAATTGTTGGGTCCGATTTGCGATTTGAGTGTTGGTCAGAATTAAAATTAATTAAAGAATGGCATTTGATTAATTAAAATATGGTCTTCAAAATGGAAATTCCCATGCATATGATGCATGTGTCTGATTGCCCATTCTAACTTTGCGAGATTTTGTTCCTTCAAATAATATATAAGATAAATTAGGCATTTTTTTTTTTCAATTGCCTCAAATATGTGTGTATATATATATATGTATATAATATAATTGAAAATTTACAAAGCATTTGAGGATAATTTAGTCTTTTAATATAATTCTTTAGGTTAAAAGAGTTGTTTGACAAAGTCAAAGGGTATTTCAGTCATTTTACATAGTGTCAGAGCTCTACAGTTGACGGTTGGGGTGTGAGTGAAAGACAGAACAAAAGTTTGCAATATGAGTGATAGTAATTTTTGAAAGTTATTTCTTTTTTTTCCTAGTTGGTACTCGCACACACATGCCTCCACTGAGGTTCGAACCCCTGACCTCCCTTTGGGAAGTAGGGGCCTGATACCGCTAGATCACAGGCCTGTTGGTAATTTTGAGAGTTATTTCAATGTTATATTTGGCCAAACCTAAGGGGGTGTCAGTGAAATTAACCCTAAAAAATTATCTTGGATGTTTAGGCTTATTAGAAGCATTTGTAACCTTAGGGACAACATATTTTTTCGAAGGGTTAAGGGGTGTTAGGTTAAAAATGTATTAGGAAAAATGAAATTAGGAAGGATTTAGAACCAGATGGCATCTGTATCGACGTTTGACATTGAGAAAGCATATAATCATGTTAGTTGGAATTTCCTGTTGTATCTTCTGGGGAGGATGGGTTTTGCGGAGAAATAGAGGAAGTGGATCGAGGCTTATATTTCTTTTGTTAGATTCTTTGTACTGGTGAATGGGTCCCCATCCGGCTTTTTTGGAAGCTCTCAAAGTTTGAGACAAGGGGATCCCTTCTCCCTTTCTATTCATTATTGTTCAGGATTGGGAATTGGATGACATTGCTGACTTTTTGGTCTTGTTGTATAGACAAACGATTGATGGGAGAGGCCCAAATTCCCTTATTTGGGTACCTTCTCCCAAGGGGAGATTCAAGGTCCGATCTTTTTTCCGTTGCCTCTCGAGTTTCTTAGGGGCTGATTTTCCTTGGAAGACGGTTTGGCGGTCGAAGGCTCCCTTAAAGGTGGCTTTTTTTGTTTGGACTGCCGTTTGGGGCAAGATTCTTACCTTTGACAATCTTAGAAGGAGAAGACAGGTAGCGGTCAATTGGTGTTGTATGTGCAAGAGGGATGAAAGAGTCGGTCAATCATCTTCTTTACATTGTCAGATGGTCCACGACTATTGGAGTTCTATTTTTGGTCTATTTGGTGTGCAGTGGGTCATGCCCCAGTCTACGAGAGGTTTGATGGTCTCATGGAGATGGTGGGGTATGGGTCCTCACGTTATTCATTTTTGGAGGGTGGTACCACTATGCTTTTGGTGGTGTATCTGGAAGGAATGTAATAGTAGATCTTTAAAGGGGGAGAAATCTCCCGTGGGAATGCTAAAATTTCGTATCATTAGCTGTCTTTTATGCTGGGGGGGGGGGGGGGGGGGGGGGGGGAGTTGTTCATCATTGGATGAGATGATTGATCTCTTTGGATCCTTGGGTCCTTAATCCCCTTATTTATGTTCTTCTGTTTTTCTTTCTTTCTCATGCTTGCTTCTTGTACTTGGATGCGTTCCCCTTTTGAACTCTTTAATACATCTGTACTTATCAAAAAAAAAGAAAAAAAGATGAGGAGGGCAGTGGACTTGGGTTTTATTAGGGTATTTAGGGCAGCAGATGGATATCTCTTATTTACTTTTTGTGGACGATACTTTGGTTTTCTGTGATGGGGACGTGTCCTAACTCAGATATTTAAGGAGTGTGCTGGTCTGTTTTTAGGCATTGTCAGGATTGAAAGTTAATGTGGGTAAAAGTGTGCTTGTCCCTGTGGGGGAGGTTCAGGAGGTGACTTCGTTTGTTGCGGTTCTTGGATGTGGGACGAGTTCCTTTCCGATTGTTTATCTGGGGGTGCCTTTGGGTGTTTCGGCCAGGAGGGTGGATGTTTGGGATTCAGTGATTCAGCGGTTCGAGAATAGATTAGCTGGATGGAAGAAACAATATATCTCGAAGGGTGGGAAAGTCACTCTTATGAAGAGCACCTTGTCTAGTCTCCCAACTTATTTCCTATCCCTCTTTCAGGTCCTATGTTCTATTGCTGAAAGACTCTAGAATCTCCAACGGAATTTTCTCTGGGGTGGTCGGGGTGAGGAGTTCAAGTATCATCTTGTCAGGTGGGATCATGTTTGCAGGCATCTTCAGATGGGCGATCTTAGTATTAGGAGGCTGATCCCTTTTAATAGGGTGCTCCTTGGGAAGTGGTTATGGAGAATTGGTTGTGAGAGACATCGATTATGGGGGATGGTCATTACGACAGTTTTGGGGAGGAGAGAGGGGGTTGGTCTTCCAGGCCAGTTAGATCTGCTGTTGGCATGGGAGTGTGGAAGTTTATTCGAAAGGGATGGGACGAGTTTTTAAACATATTAGATTTAAAGTTCGGGAGGGTAGGGATATCCAGTTCTGGGAGGATCATTGGTGTGGTGATTGCCCGTTGTCTCGTTTGTTTCCAAGATTATTTAGGATTGCCGTGGATAGACATGCTATGGTAGTGGACTGTTATAGGCTTGATAGCGGAAGGTTTACGTGGGATGTGCGTTTTTGGCGTAGGATTGGGAACTTGATGATGTCCTTTGCTTGTTTTATCTTTTGTATAGACATGATTTGAACAGTAGAGGGTTTGATTCCTTGGTTTGGATGCCTTCTCCTCAGGGGAGGTTTGATGTGCGTTCTTTGTTCCTTCGTCTTGCCGGCTCTCATGGTTAAATTTTTCCATGGAAAACGGTTTGGCATTCGAAGGCCCCTCTCAGGGTGGCTTTTTTTGTTTGGACTGCGGCTTGGGGTAAGATTCTTATTCTGGACACTTTGAGAAAGAGAAGACGGATCACAGTGAATTGGTGTTGCATGTGTAAAAATGATGGAGAGTCTGTGGATTACCTTCTTTTGCATTGTTCAGTGGCTTATGATTGCTGGAGTCTTATTTTTGGTCTCTTTGGCATCCATTGGGTTATGCCTCGGTCCTCAAGGAAGTTGATTGACGTTTGGAGGGACCAGAGGGTGGTGGCCATGCTTGTGACTGTTGGAGGGTGACCCGCCCTTTGTGTTTGGTGGAGCATTTGGAAATAGCGAAATAAAAGATCTTTTGATGGGGAGGAAACCTCCATTGGGGCGCTGAAATTTTCTATTATTAGTTCTCTTTTTAGTTGGGTGAAGGGGAGAAATTGTATATCTTTAGATGAGACTCTGGACTTTTTGGGTCCATAGGGTTTTATTTTGGTTTGGTTCTTTGTTTCTCTCTTGGGATTCGTTCCCCCTTTGAACGCTTTCTAATACATTTTATTTATCAAAAAAAAAAAAAGAAAAAAAAAGAAAAAGAAAAAGAAATTGGGAAAGGCTTTAGCACCAGATGGCACCCCTATTGAGGTTTGGAAGTGTTTAGGAATGATGGCGTGCCTTGTCTAACAAAATTGTTCAATAAGATAATAATAAGAGAGTTCCTGACGAATGGAGCTTGGAGCAAAGCATTTTAATACCAATATTAAAAAAAAAAATAATGGGAACACACAAAGTTGTACTAATTATTGTGGTATTAAATTAATGAGTTTTACTATGAAAATTTGAGATAGAGTAATTGAGCAACTACTAAAATGAGATTCTATGGATGAACTGACAAGACACATTTAGGATGAGATTCTATGGAGCATGTAATTTGCTGACAATTTTGTTTTATTTGATGAAACTAAAGAAAGAGTAAGTGCCAAATTGGAGATTTGAAGGGAAGCGCTAGAATTAAAGGGTCTAAGGTAAGTAGGAATAAAACATAATTAAAGGGTATACGAATGTTGTGATTGATGTGCGGGTAGACAAGAAATGATATTAATTAGAAATGGTTGCATTCCTAAAATGGTTATAGTAGCACC
Organism: Cornus florida; assembly: GCF_030987335.1. Classification (NCBI taxonomy): domain Eukaryota; kingdom Viridiplantae; phylum Streptophyta; class Magnoliopsida; order Cornales; family Cornaceae; genus Cornus; species Cornus florida. The sequence continues at coordinate 13,900,302 of NW_026775581.1, read as the reverse complement.
AATTGGATATAGATTCTAAGAAAATCAATTATGGTTTGGATATGTACAAAGAAGAACACGAAGTGCGCTGGTTAGGAAGGGTGACATAGTCTGTGTTGAGAGAGAGAGAGAGAATATATGAAAACTTATATGTTATTGAGTGAGTAATACAATAATACAATGGTGTTTATATAGGACGGGAGTAGGTGAGTGGAGAACAAGAAAACCCTATACATAGTAATTCTATATATGGTAATGAGGGGTTGGTGACAACTCATATAATATTAACTATACACATGCAATACTGTACAAAACTACACCCCCCCCACCCCCCCCCCCCCCCCCCCCCCCCTCCCCCAAGTTGGAGAGTAAATGTCAATAACTCCCAGCTTGCTACATATGGAATCAATAGAGTTCTTGGGAAGCGCCTTAGTGAAGACGTCTGCCAGCTGTCTACCAAAAGGAACAAAAAGGGTAATAATCTCATTCGAGTCAACTTTAGATCGAATGGAATGGCAATTTACTTCAATATGTTTAGTCCTCTCATGGAAGACTGGATTGCTAGCAATATGAATAGTTGCCTGATTGTCACAATGGAGAGGAATTGGGTACTGGACTGAAATCCTAAGTTCCTATAAAAGAGTTTTCAACCAAGTAAGTTCACAGTGTGTGTCATGGTACGATACTTTGCTTCAGCACTGGAACGAGCCACGACTGATTGTTTTTTTTTTTTTTTTTCGCAATTGACTATTTCTTACTCCTCCAAGTTACTAGATTTCCTCCCATAAAGGTGTAGTAACTCGTGGTGGACCGTCGATCAGAAGGAGTACCGGCCCAATCTGCATCTGTATGTCCCTCACTCAATCCGAAGATGTCCAGAAGATCGAAAAACCAGACCACGTCCCGAAGCTCCCTTGAGATACTTCAAGATGTGTACAACTGCCTCCATGTGAGCTACCCGAGGACTGGTCATGAACTGGCTCACAACACTGACTACATAGGAGATGTGTGGACGAGTGATTGTGAGGTAAATAAGTTTACCTACAAGTCTCCGATACATCTCTGGATCATCGAGTGGGTCACCATCATCCACCTTAAGTTATACATTAGTCTCCATGGGTTTAGCTACAGGTTTCGAACCAAGATATCCAGTATCCTGTAATAGATCAAGAGTATACTTCCGCTGAGAAAGACTAATGCCTTGGTTCGACTGAGCCCCCTCAATTCCTAGAAAATACCGAAGTTTGCCCAAATCCTTAGTACGGAAGCTAGAACTCAAGTGATGGATTAGAACTTGTATCCCATCTTTGTCACTGCCGGTGGTAACAATATCATCTACATACACCACAAGAATAACAATACCATGTTTCGTTTTCGTAAAAAAGAGAGTGGTTAGCTTGGCTTCTAGTTATACCATGAGCTACCATAACTTTACTGAACTCATCAAACCATGCACGAGGGGACTATTTGAGGCCATAGATAGACTTCTTGAGATGACACGCACACTCCCCCTTATACTCAAACCCAGGTGGTTGAGTCATATAGACTGTCTCATTAAGGTCACCATGCATTTTTAACATCAAGTTGATGAAGTGGCCAGTCTAGATTAGCTGCAAGAGAGATTATCACATGAACATAATTCAGTTTGGTCACAGGAGAGAACTTCTCAGTATAATCAAGGCCATAAGTCTGAGTGTAGCCTTCAGCAACAAGTCGAGTTTTGAGACGGTCAACAGTACCATCGGGCATCTGTTTAACAGTAAAAACCCAGTGACAACCAATAACCTCAGTATCAGCACGCTTAGGAACAAGGTCCCAAGTATGATTCAATTTTAAAGCATTTATTTCTTTTTCCATAACTTTCCTCCCCCCTGGATGAGAAAGTGCCTCCCTGTAGGACTTAGGAAGAGCATTAGAGGATAATGACAAAGAAAAAGCTTGAAAGGAGGAGGATAATTTATTATACGATACAAAATTAGAGATAGGGTGATTGGTACAAGACCGTTTACTTTTTCGAACAACAATAGGTTGATAAAGATCAGAGTCCGGAGAGATGGAAGAATCTCTAGGCGTTGAAGCGACTGGTGGAAGTGGCAAGGCTGGGTTTACTACTTCAATCGTTGGAACATTTTTTTTTTTTTTGATAAGTTACTTCAATCGTTGGAACATGATTAACTACTCTTTTCTGGTGACGAGCATAGACACGAAGAGCTGGTGGGATGTCAGAATAAAAAACTGGAGTTGGAAGAATATACTCTTAAAGAACAGAGTCCTCCAGGCGACTGCCTTTCTGAGAATAATAAGGAACATCCTCAAAGAAAGTTACATCTACACACACAAAATGTTTACGAAGAGTTGGACTGTAACATTTATATCCCTTTTGAGTGCGAGAATAACCTAAGAAAATACATTTGTGAGCACGGGGATCAAGTTTGTCTCGTCCCGGGCTTACAAAACAGACACACCCAAACACCTTTGGAGGAATGGAAAAAGGATTTTTGTCATTTGGAAGGGTGATTTTCCTTGAAGGACCCTAGAAGGCATGCGGTTTAAAAGATAAATAGCAACCAGAACTGCATCTGCCCAAAAATGTTTTGGAACATGCATTTGAATTGTTAAGACATGAGCGATAGCTAGGAGTGGGCCATTCTTCCATTCAGCAACTCCATTTTGTTGAGGGGTATCAATACAAGATGTTTGATGGATAATGCCCCTCGACTCAAGAAACTTTTGAAAAACATTAAGTTTGTATTCAAGGGCATTGTCAGTTCTAAGAACAAGTAATTTTGCATCAAACTGATTTTGAATTTTAGCATAAAAGGATTGAAAAACAAAGAATAATTGAGATCTATCTTTAAGAATATAAACCCAAATTAAACGTGAATAATCATCAATAAATGAAACAAAATAATGAGCACCAAATAAACCAGTAGTACGAGCTGGCCCCCAAACATCCGAATGTACTAACTCAAAAGTTTTTGAACTTTTATCAAAACGAGACTTAAAAGTAGCCCGACGATGTTTACGAAGTTCGCAAGTAGTACAATTAAACTTAGAAAAATCAACTAAAGAAGGGACCAAGGCTCGAACACTATTTGAAGAGGGATGTCCAAGGCAGCAATGCCACTGGTAAGCTGAAGAAGAAGTGGAATGTAGAGTTGTCGGAACAGTAGTTGGTTGGAAGTAGTAAAGACCATCCTTCTCAAACCCCACCAATTGTCTTCTTTGTCTTGAGATCCTGAAGGACACAACAGGAAGGAGAAAAAGTAATTGAGCAATTTAAATCTGATATGATTTTGCGAACTGACAATAAATTGAATGAAAATTGAGGGATATATAAAACTGATGAAAAAGTGAGACCCGAGGTGCGGAAGGTACCAATTAAATGAACAGGTGATTTGGCACTATTTGCTATATTAACAACCGATGGTGAGAAAACATGAGAAATATCAGAAAGAAGAGATGGGTTACCTGTCATGTGATCGGATGCCTCGGAATCAATGATCCAAGGTGTAGAAGGTGAAGCATGGAGACACGTATTACTTGAAGTAACGATAGTAGCAGTAGAGGCGGGCTGATTTGCATGCTCACGCTTTACCAGTTTGGTGCTGGTGATTGACCCAAGAAGATGGGATTCCTTAGTATCTATCACAAGAGCTGTCGAACAAATGAGATATGGTAGTGAGAGGGAGCCGAGATAAGAGAACCAAGATCTAGCCGAGATGAACTCGAGAGATATTATGGAGGAGAGAGTCGAGGAGGGATCCGAGAGAGAATGCTGAGACGAGAATTGAGATCATCGAGGAGAGATCGCCGAGAAGAGATTGGGAGAAAGCCAAGATGGAATCAAGATCGAAGTTTGAATAAGACTAATTTTTTTTTTTATAAGAGGGATCGATTTCCACTCTGATACCATGTTGAAAAAGAGAGAGAGAGAGAGAAAGAGAATATATGAAAACTTATATGTTATTGAGACAATAATACAATGGTGTTTATATAGGAGAAGCTACGGGAGTAGGTGAGTGGAGAACAAGAAAACCCTGTACATAGTAATTCTATATATGGTAATGAGGGGTAGGTGACAGCTCATACAATACTAACTATAGACGTGTGACAACTCATACAATACTATACAACAGTCTGCATAGAGGGTAATAATAGGGGAAGGGGAAGACAAAAGTTGACTTTGGTAGAGATAGTAAGGAAGGTTATGTTACATGTGGTTTGACCGAGTCTGTGTCCTTGGATAGAGCTGAATAGAAAACTAGGATTCATGTGCCGACCGTAGGTATTACCAGCATTGACTTGGAAAAACAAATCCTGTCTTTTTAGGCGTCATAAAATTAACTAAAAATGATTAAAAAAAAAGTATTAAATTACAGCAAACTGAGGTTGCAACCATGTTCTGGTGGTTTCTGTTTATTGGTTTTCGATCCAAATGAATAAATAAACAATGCAGCTTTAATTACTGATTACCGTTATACATCGACCATCTTGATAATGTTAACACTGCATTGGTGGCCATTAATGTGACCAATTTAGAAACATTGTGTCAGATCATCACTTTGGTGTCTAGAGGCCTTCATTATGGGTAATCTATATGGCTATTTCCTATACTGACCGATAATGCTATAAGGTCTTTGAGCCACAAAACTTAATGGTGATTTTGAAACTATGTTTGCTCGTCTCTGTCAGAACCTTGTTGAGATTCTGAAATGGTGATTCGTTCTTGGTGTCAGTTTTGAGTGTCAATGTTCAATAATAGTTCAGAGACTCCAAAAAAGCTGTCTCAACCATAATTGACAAATTATTGTATCTGTGACATTTTCAGGACAAAGCAGCACCCCTGGAAGAATCCGTCAAGTTGAACAGGATCATAGAGTTGCAGTCACTAGTTCTAGGGTGAGCTTAATATATGTATGCATAACTTGAGAGTGTTTCATTATCTGAAAAGATGAGTTGGAGTTGATATTTGCTAATGTTTAGTCGAGTTTTTTAATTGAATTTCATACTTGTTTAAAAAATATTTCCAGCAATCAAATGTGAATGGCATGGCGGAATTTGACTTGCACTCAGGTTGTTGTTCAGTGATTATGTGTTGGTTCTCTATCAATTCACTATTGCTTTAAAAATCCATGTCTTATTATTGGAATTTTCTGTACAGTGAAATCTTCTTCACCGTCGGCATCTGTCGAACCTTCTGCTGCACCTCACCCCAAATCATATATGGAGGTTTTTCTCTTTCCTTTTCCCTTGTGATTTATCCGTTCTTCACTATTTTTTTTTAGAAGGTTAATAGTTGGTTTATTCATGAATGTGTCCCTCTTCTCATGTTCCTTACTTAGCAATAGACATGCAAAACTGGAGAATTAATGCAGTCAAATGCCTATTTTATTATTGTTTAATTTGTCTTTTGGACTTAATCAAGCCCCCACTCCACCACCTTCTCCCCCAACAAATACAAACAAACCCAAGTAAGAGTCCTGGCTCCTTATAGAGGTAGTGAATGCGATTACAGCCTTACAGGGTAGAGTAGGTAATGTCACTGATAACATGAAGGGAATATCACCAGGAAGATTTCTATAACTGCCAGGACTGAATTAGTTGGTTTGTGAAAGGAGGGGTGTTGGACGGAAAGACGGGGAGACAGGCCTAATATCTGGTATTATTTTGCACACAGTGGCTGCTCTCAAAACTTGAACCATGTCGCCATGCATGTTAGCTCGAACTTCTACCACTGCAACAAATAAGTCCCCACCACTTTTTCTTTTTCTCTTTTCAGAAGATACGCAAAGCGAGTGCTCCACCATTGCAACAAACAATAACCCCTTTGGTTTATTAGTTGTGATCCAGTGAAAATATTCTGAGACCTCTATTTAGAACCACAATCTTGTATTTTGAGATGGAGCATAAAGGAAATGTTCTTTTTAATTTATAGAATCATTTTGCAGATCATGGCCATGGTCCAAAGAGGAGAAAGACCTCCTAACATCAGAGTAAGTCCACCTCTGGTCATGATGTTGTGTGATTTTTTTCTTGGTGCGGTGCTGACCCCCGGTTCTTCTGGATTTTCTTTTCAGGATATCAATGATCTTCCGCCCAATCCCAATCAACAAATTTCACATCCTCGCTTGGCACCAAGATCTAAGGTTTGCTTTTAGAAACTTTATTCTTGTCTTATTTATTTATTTATTTTACAAGTAGTTCATGTATCAATGCAAACTGTTTGGATGTGGGAGATATTTTGAAGATTGAATTTGAATATGTAGCAATAATGCATTTTTTTTAAGGTTCTATCGACATGACGAGTAACTGCAATATATACCAGATAGCTCATCATAAAAGCAAATTTAGTGATTTGATTGCTAAGGAAATATTAACTGATTTGGTGTCATGGTGACTATTAATTTTCATATAGTATCATTCTTTAATATGATTGGGAAGTGCCACTGAGTTGATGCAAGTTCCAAAAATATGTTTCCAGAATATAAATGGTATCATTTTACGGTCTGGCCATTTTAAATCTGAATATTCTTTATTTTATTTGAATGGCTATATGATATTGACCAGATGGCGTTAGAAGTAGTCTTTTATGGTTATGCATTTACATCAGATAGAGCCGATTATGGTCTCACCTTTTTTTTTCTTTCCTCTTGAGTAGCCTTGGGAGGTTAGTCATGCGCAAAACGGCTCAGGCTATGTTCCTCAAACTCAAGAGAGTAGTGATGGTTCCAATATGAAGATACAAGATAATGGGTTCATCAATCAGTCGAATGGAGATAGTTCAATGCCTTGGTGGCAACGGAAAAATGTGAGAATTACCGAAATTGAAACTGAAGACGGACCCACGTTTGGTTCTTCTGGTGTGCCATCAAACGAGAGACCAGTTCAGCGCTCATGGGTTCCTCCCCAACCCCCCCCTGTTGCAATGCCAGAAGCAGCTGCAGCCATTCGACAGCCGAAAAAACCATTATTTCGGAAAGAACAATTAGCTGACGATCAGTCAGTGTCTCATCCTTCTGATATAACTGATGAGTTGCAGAGGATCACAAAGTTATCCGAGTCAGGAGGTGTAGTGGAGGAAAATGGTGGGAGCTCAAAGCTGAACCCCAGTGAGATACAAGTAGCAAATGAAGCTTTTGAATAGAACAGAAGTGGGTTCAATCAATGGTATCCATATATGTCCTACAAAGTGGAAAATAATATAGAAAGAACATGTAGGATAGACATGAACCGATCAATTCGATCCATACGTTTGCTGTACCTTCTCCTAAAACTCAAAACACTGTATCTAAAACTTGTTCTCATGAAGAATTAAGGTTAAAGTATCATGTGAATCCTCACTATATCAGCTATTCAGCTTACAAGGATTGGTGGTTTATTGTCTATTGTGTAGAAGCAGCAAACCTGTAAATTTAGTTAAATGCTTCGTCATTTTTATCCTTGGTTACCCTTTTCAGCAGTCGATTTGTATTGAGTTTGATTCATGCATAAATTGAGAATTCCTATGTAGCAGAAGCTGGGTAGTAGTTATTTTGTTTTTGACACTTTGTTGGGATCTTATAGTTTAGATGGAAAATGATAGAATTCCAACTGATCTTACAATCATTGACATAAACACTCTTAACAGGAGAGAGAATCTATTACTGACAAAGGATCCTTGTTGGAGGAACCAAAATCCTCTACAGTGGTCCAATTCCATCAAGGAATCACCTTCACAACTTTTTTGTAGGTTATGCCACTAACTTAGGGCCGGTTTGGCAATTATAATTATTTTGTACTTTTGTTTTGATTTGAAGCAGAAAGAATGTTTATGTTTTAGAGTGTGTTTAACACTATTTTGAAACTTGTTTAGTAGCGTAAATTTATCATAAAATTTTTTGAAGCAAAAATATGAAAACATGTTTGGTAAAAAGTATAAATTTGAATGGTTAGTTAAAAGTATTATTTTATATTTTATATTTTAATAGTGCTTTGTTATCATGTAGAAATAAACAAAATCATCATTTTTATGCTTTGGATTTTGATTTTAATTTTGAAAATATTTTGATACTATTTAAATGATAATAAATATTACAAAACATGTTTTTTTGCGTTTTTTTATTTATTACAATACATTAACAAAATCAAGAAAAACAAACTATAAAGGATTTTGTTCCTTGTTGGACACCATTTATTGGTAAAAGCATCATTGTAGCATTATTATAGTTTAGATTTTTCAGTAGCAACACGTTCCATGGCCTGTGGCTCAGAACATCTCTTGACACTCATTCAATTCGAAAGGTACCATGGCCCATAGGGTTGCTCAGAATCACATTCATTCAATTCTGAGGACAACAGATCAATGTGCAATATGTGTTAGCATAAAAAGTCTACTTGCTATAGTTTTGTTGATTGCTTTTGTAATGGCAAACATACTCAAAATTTGCTTGTGCAATATGTGTTAGCATAAAAAGTCTACTTGCTATAGTTTTGTTGATTGCTTTTGTAATGGCAAACATACTCAAAATCTGCTTTTAGTTTTCTACCCATGAGCATTGTCTCGTTACCACATCTCCAAAATATTATATTTTAGTAATTTTATTTCAATAAAATATTTCATTCAAAATATTATTTAAAGTATATTATTTTTATCCACTTGTTATATTTTGATAAACGGCACAGTATGAGAAAAAAAAAAATCTCTCAAAATTTTTTTATAACTGTTATATATAATAATACTTTTGACAATCTCAAAATATAAGATGTCTTTTGAGAACCTATTAAAATGTATTATTTCCATTCACGTGTTATATTTTGACTTTGAAAGGCTTCTTGAGAGAGTATTGGAGATACTCTTACTACAACTGAGTTCACACGAACCCGTCAAGTTGAAATCTAATTTGAAATTTTTTTTTAAGACATATTGTGAAAGATTTGAAATGTAATAAAAAATAGTGATTCATACAGAATAAAATATTCACATTTGATTCAAATACTATACCTATCAGGAATAAAGAAATAGAAAAAATCAAAGATTTCGTATATTGCGTTTGATCGAAAAATCGATTTTTTTAAAGCACTCGTGCAACATGCTTTTCTTGCAGATTTATATTTTGTTGTCTCATTCCCACTAATAATGCCCATATATACCACCTACAAATCGGAGCCTAACAACACATAACGTGAAATTATTTCTTAGTCTCGCGTCATCTTAAGTGGCTTTTGTCAAATTCAACGCTTTTCACCGACTATTTTTCTAGTTGGTTGATATATAAATACACAGTCACACACACACACACACACACGTGTATACACATCAAAACATTTAATATTGTCTTTGTGAATGCAGACCATACATAGTAATACGTACCAATCAATTTTGTCCTCAGTGGAAGCACTTTAACAGGACACCATTAAGGTATCGATAACTGAGTGAAGAGTTGCATCACCATGATACCAAAGCTGAGAGTTCCAAGGACAAACTCCACAATACTTTTGTTTTTTTAAAGTCAAGAAGTGTAAAAGGTTGAATTAGTACTGATGGATATATAATTTAATTACCTGCAAATAGAAAAAAATTATTAAATTAACTAACGCATCATTTTATAAGATTGAGATAAGCTTTACAAATTATAATAAGGATTAAGTTTACAGATTACGATAAGGATTAAGTCGACGATAAGTATACAGAATATTAGATTAGATAAGAATTTTAAGTTACATGAAGACTAAAAGGGTATGGATAAACTTAAGGAGATAGAGATAACAACTATTACACTCTCCAATGACTTTTAAATCCGTAATGGATAAGGAAAGTAAATTTGTTTCATAATAGAAGACTACTACCGTGAATACTTTTATAAAAAAAATTATCAGTCAACCTAAAAAGGTATGTCATAAATCATATATTTAATCATTTATTGGATATTCAATCGTCAAGTACTAACTTGACCGTCGGAGTGCATCCGGCCTGCACCACGCCGATTGTCATTTCTCTCTTGTCTTGCAGGAAACACTCCCGGCTCCGGACCGTACAGATTTCTGCATCAACAAGTAAATACACAAAGTCAAACATTTTAAAATTCACCGAAGGTATTAATTCTCATTTCTCGTGTATCAAGACAAATTGAGAATTTTTATGACTGCGCATTAAGTGAAGATACCATGTGTAACTTACATGTACCTAAAGTATTGTATACTTAGTTTCAAGAATCAAGCTAATTTATCGAGCGAAGTTTGACCTGGCCAAGTGGACTAAAAATCAATAGTTCAAATTTTAAAATTTATGAACTCATGTTTATAAGTCTTAACGTGTTCAAGGTTCACCAATTTTTTTTTTGGTTTTCGTTTTGCGAAAGTCAGGACAAGTTAAGAGTTGTTCTAGTTTGACTTTTTCGATAAATGAGATTGAAAATGCAATTCAAGTTTGGTTGGATTGATATCAAGGTAAGTTCAAATTATTCATGAAGGGTAAGATGGGCCTTTTGTGATGTCCTAGAGTGTGAATCTCGAGAAATGATATCATAGTCAATTCCTTTGAAATATAAAGTGTACAGAAGTTCCTGAGAATTACACGACCAAGAATGCTACCAACGAGGATGTTGAGTCTCAAGATGGAGTTATTATGACCAAGTGCCAATTTTGTCTTTTACAAGACAAATTTAATACTAACAAAGTTTTATTAAGAGTGCTAGTATTTTTTTCATTTTTATTTTTTTCATTTTCTCCTATTTTTAGAAAAATAACAAAACCAACACATCATGCATGATTTTTATCCTTCCAAATTCATCTGTTTCCTTTCTTTTCCTTTAAAAATTCATTCTAAACAAAACATTTCATTTCCCTCTACTATATTTCATTTCTTTTTCTTTCGTTCCAACCAACTAAACGGGCCTTAAAATAATATAGTTTGTTACTGTTTCTTCTTGTTTGACTTGTATTGTGTAGGCCGCCTGAGCCAACATTGCTCCTTGGATTCATAAAAGTTCCCAAAAGGTAGAATCTTTGCCACCTGTGTCATTTGGATGCTCCCCTTAATTTAATTTGTAATTGACTTTGTAATGTTAGTTTTATATAGTTAAGGATAATAAGGGTTCATAAATATATTTTTATTTTATTTATTTACATAAATATGTTCTTTTAATACCTTTAATTACCCAATCACATTTCAAAGCTTACATACCTTTTTCCTTCACAAGGACTGCAGATAAGTTACATTCAAGTATATACCACATCACGGTTTATTTATTTATGCTGTATATACATACCTTTTTCCTTCACAAGGAGTGCAGATAAGTTACATTCAAGTCTATACCACATCATGGTTTATTTATTTATTTATGCTGTATATATATGTTTTAACTTACAGTCTTTTTGTCATAGAACAATTAATTTATGTGTTATAACTTACGGTATCTATACCCATCATGTTTTATTTATTTAAAGTCATTGAAGTCTAAATTTTTTTTTTTTTTTTTTTAATTAACACAACTGTTCCTTTGATCTTCTTGATCTCATTTTCACCACACATAGCTCCCAAAATCTCATGAATTAACATAATTTTTTTCTTTTTCCTCGACTAGCTAGAGCGAAAGCAAGAAAGGATATCATGGACCAAAAGGAAAAGTAGTGTTACAATGAATGAAATCAAGAAGGTTCTTTCCATTATTATTATTATTATTATTTTTTTTTTTTTCAGAAATTAGTAATCAAGAAGGTTGGTAGGGAGGGATTGCTTGAATTTGTTGAAGTTTTGTGAAAGTTGAAAAACCATGAGACCACCACCTTCTTCCTGGAACCCAACCACCTGAAACTACCATTTCTCCCTCATAATTCTTATCCACCTCTTAATCTTGATCCTCTCTCCTCCATCTCTATCGCATATAGCTCAATCACCAGCTTCCCCAGCTCACTAGCGCCTCCCGATCGTATTTCTCCTCGAGATGAAAGAAAAGATAGGCAATCTATCTTTTCAGAGCTATCGCCCCAATAAAAAAAATATTCTTGTGATAGGCCCCGTTCCTGGTCAGAAATATAGTGAAATCACCTTTCCTATTCTTTCCCCAGACCCCGCTATGAAGAAAGATGTTCCTACATACTCTGGTATACCGACCACCTATTCCTCCATCTTCAGATGGCCTTCCTCCTAACAGTTTCCCCAAACCTACATCTAAGCCACTGAGGATCTCACTCCATCTGCCCTCATAGAAAGGAGCTATAGGCAGCACTTTCCACCATTCTCAGAAGTTGAAGGAACCTATCCCAAGTAGCACTCATCTTCCATCTTGCCCTATACCAAGAAATTTTAATCCTGTCATTTATGAGTCACCTGAGCATCAAATTGATAGACTAATTGAGAAGTTAGAATGGGGACAAGAAACCTTGGTAGAGCTGAAAGATTTGTACCTAATTGTAACGGCTCGAATTTTCATAAATTGGACCGTTCGCGAGTAACCTAAAACATTGACCCGATAACGAGTCCGAAATGCAGAAGCAAAAACAAAACAAAAGTGTCACTAGAGACAACACCATCTCTAGGACAATGAAAGAATACCAAATGGAGCCAACAAGTCTAACCTAGAATACAAATGCGAAAACTACGATCAAAATTGACAAAATATAGAACTAGGGGTAAAATGGGGTGAGCTAAACAAGTAAAATTGGGTGAACTAAATACCATCTAAACATTTCATGACATCCTAAGAGGTTCTAAGTTCTTTAGTCATGGTATCCCAAAAATACCCCCTCTCGGTCAAGTGATTTCCTGACACTGTCCAACTAAAAGGATCATATCACTTAGTAGGAAATGAATATGAAAATGGTATTGGTATCATTGGAAAGATGGCTCAAAATCCTTCTATTTAGACTCAAGAATGACTTAATTAGGATCTGGAATAAGTGAGATATGACTATTATAAGTTCGGATGAAAAATATGTTCAACGCATGAACAGTAACTGCGGCTGGATTTACATTCTGTCCAAAAACTGAAAATATGCTTCTGGAAAGGTTTCCCAAGGTCCTGTTCAAATATGCAGTATCCATATACACCCAAATGACCCCGAAAAGTCTTGGAATGGTCAGTTTGGATGTAGAAAAAAAACGGATGAATAATAACTGAGCCTCCAACCAAAAACAAAATAAAAATACAATTGACCACCTTTGGTCCTTAGGACCCCCAAAACCTAACCCAAGTTAAAATAGTGCATAAATGAGATGGGACAAAATGAATGCACATTTAGGGAACTAATATTATGCTTTGAAATAAAATGGCCATTGACCTCACTACATTATATCAAATGAATCCCAAGATACAATTTGCATAAAAGGAGATTACATCCACACATATGAAGTACATTATACATAGAAGCAATTATACATCAAAAATCCATAATTAAGTCTTCAACTCTAGAATCATCCCAAACTACTTTGTTCCTGAAAAATGTTTGTCTTATTGAGCACTACCGCTTAATAAGACATGGTGGATTACACTGATAATTTACGTCCTTCGGAATCCCCAAGGACATGCAATAATGTTTGGCATCCTTAGGCTGAAAGGTCATGCAACCTAAAGCCTAAGTTTCGTGAAATACAAAAGGGATCATACACCCTAATTCTAGTTTCCATAGTATAATAGTTTGAATCAATAAATTAAACACATAGCCAAGTTATGTAGCAGAAATACTAATCAACAAGTAAACTTCCAAACGAGTCATAAACCACATAAGGCACATTATCACATAATGGCTATCACAAAACTATAACGATTACAACGTCTACATAATTCCACGAATGAAGAACTCAATGGAGTCCATGAACTATTCCTTGACACAACTCACATAAGTGAATGCTATGATGCAAAAATGATGACAATGTGCTGGAATCATTGTGATAACAATCCGCACCTGCAATCACGATATGCCGGAATCACTTGAATCCTATCCCGCACCTGCAACGATAATGTGCTGGAATCACCAGAATCTCATTCTGCCCCCGTAATACAAATAAGTGCCCTTCCGCACCCTATGGATAACATCTATCCATCAAATATCTTATGCATGCCATGCATACATAACTCATGAACCCAATGATAAACACAATGAACCTATAGCCAAAGTGGCACACACACCATGACCTATGCGTGATAAAAATAAACCTTAGTATCACAATGCTACAATAATGTCTAAACTACACAAGTAGACATTTAACCAAATCCTCCAAATATATATAAACATATATGCACATAAATATCCATTATGATACCATTTCTACATAAAGCATTATAAGGAATTTATAAATCAATCAAATATCTAAATTTCACCTCTTCTTATCATGCTTAACATTCTCAAAACCCAATATAAGCCTAAGGCAAATTGATAACAATTTTACACCTTGAACCTTGCATATATATCACATATATATCAAATAAAACATGGCTTACATATCAACTTAAAAATTAAACATGCTTTACATATCTCCACATCCATAACACCTAAAGAAAATGTAAATTACTAGCATAAGACACCCCTACCTCACATTGAGGTGAAAACCTCAAAAATGTAAAAATGAAATGTCCCGAATGCAGCGTAACTTCGGGGTTATGTCTGGGGCAACGAGAAGAACAATAAACTCTCTTGCGGCAACATCCAAATCTAAACCCGAGCTTAACTCCAAAACTCAAAGATGGACAAAACGAAAATTTAATTGGATGAAAAGCAAGGCCGTACCAAGGCCATCACAAAAGCCTCCTACGATAAAGGCTAAATCTTAAAGATGGAAGGCCAAATGGAGGAGAGACAAACAAGATCTAAAAACAAAGAAAAAATTCAGCCAAGAGGGAGAGAATTTCTCTCTCTCTCCTCCTCCTTTTATACTTTTTCAAAAATATCGCCCGAGCGGGTCTCATGTGACTCAGTAAAGTAAAAGTTGTCAAAACGCACTCAAACGGTTAGAAACTGTAAATGTAAAAACATTGGCAACCAAAATAATGAACAACGAAAGAAACGACATCGCAAAACGAATCCCGTACCCCAAAATCCATCCTGGACCCACACGGCGACTTCCTGGGTCAAGAACCCTAAAACATAGGAAAAGGTCCGAAGAGTATTTCTAAGAGTCCGTGACTCAAAGAAAGACTAAAAAGAGTCCCGTGCAAGCATCCTAACCAAAATAAGACACATTGCCCTAACTTCCACTAATTGCACAAAAGTCCCTAATGGAAAATATCCTAAAAAAAAAATATCTCCAAAAGATAATCGCACTAAAACCCCTCAATGAAAATATCTCCAAAAGATATTCGCACAAAGACCCCCAAAAATGGGAATGGCGACCAAATGAAATTGTACAAATACCTCCAAGCACCAAAAGACAAAGTATAAAAAAGTATAATATAGATCCAATTTGACACGAGAGTCAAACATATAAGTATGAAATAAAAGAAGTGTCGGGAACTATTCCCGAACACTTGACTCGATCCGGTTTGACTAAACCCGATCCTGAAAAATAAACGGAAAAAGAAAATACCGAAAAATGAAAAAGGGATAGGTCCTCACAACCTACCCACCTTAAAAGGATATCATCCCCGAAATCAGGGTACATCCCCAAGGAAAACTAAACTAAAACATAGACACGAGTTATCATCCCTAGGACACATCATCATGCCTCAAAAGATGACACCTCAAATCGTGATGTCACACGAAAGAGAAGAAACAAACGTAATCATCCATCCCAATACCACATCCTGAAAAGACAAGAAAGCGTGTGCCACATAGTGTCAGCTCGAAACAACCCCAAACCAATCACCTCACCAAAGTGACTACAAAAGACTCACCGATATGAATCAAATACTCAAGCATGTCAACAACTGATAAAAGAACATCAAAGTCATACTATCCCTAATAACCACCTCGAAACGAGAACATTTATATCCCATAATCCTTAAACAAATCCTTAAATGGATCGACATACTAATCTAATGTCAATCAACAAAAGAAAACTCCAAGACATCCAACTCGTCGAATCAAAACACTTGGCTAACGAAAACATAGTAGCATGACTAGTGACTAGAACCCGCCTATAGCGTACTCAAATGGATGGTAGCATTGACAGTGACTAGTACTCGCCCACATATACTCGTCAGTAAGGTAGCATTGCCAGTAACTAGCACCTATCCACATTATATAACTTGGTACGATAGCATTGACAATATATAACACTAGCTTATAACATACCCCCACCTAATTTAACTATGAAACCTCTCGATACAAATGACATCAACATCACAAACAATCATTACCAAAAGTACTGCAGTAACCCGACATTCTGCGAGAGTTGGGATATGGTCCAAAGACGTCCGGCCGAACCATCTTGGCCAATCCCAAAACTCTGATAACAATGTCATAGGCACCATTACGCTTAAGGTCTGCAATCCTCTATACAGGGAAAAATCCACAACTCACATATCACAAAACCTTTAAATCAAGTCACTTTAATCAAATCAAGGACTCCCCAAAATGCCACTATCAAACAACTCCCAATCATGAATCTAAAGCCTGACAAGTCAGTGCCATATAAGCCATAATGGATCAAACTCCACAAAATCTCAAAACTTTAATGTCTCCCGAGTCACAATGATCCTCACCATAGGACATCCTACCGAAAGCCTTACACATAAGGTCTCCTTAATACCACGAGCCTCTAAATCAAGTATCACACCTCCAATCTATCCTTTACATAAGATCTCACTATAAGAGAATCGAAAAGGAACTCATCACAAATGGCTACCTATCATCAATGCGACTAATATTGAATGAACCCAAAAATATAAGTGTCAAACAAATCTCCATTAAAGTCAAAACCAACCTCTCTAAAAAAACCATTAAGGTTCACAAGACAAGGATCCCTCACTAAGGAAT
The DNA here is from genome assembly GCF_030987335.1 of Cornus florida. Classification (NCBI taxonomy): domain Eukaryota; kingdom Viridiplantae; phylum Streptophyta; class Magnoliopsida; order Cornales; family Cornaceae; genus Cornus; species Cornus florida. The sequence goes on along the minus strand of NW_026775581.1, from coordinate 13,883,430 downwards.
CACACCTAAAACCATACTATCCTCAATCATACCTACTACAAGACCACATAAGGAAAACCAAAATATTGAATCAAGGTCCTTATCATGGACAACTAAATCCTCAAAAACATAAGTCTACTACGTAGCTCACACATCACAATCCCGACAACTAAGGTCATAAAACCTCGTGCATCAGTGCACGAAACACCAATAGATGAATATGAACATCATCCAATATATACTGACCATGCCATACAATAAAGTCATGAACCCATGCCATTATAAAACCCATAAATGAAATACTGATATAAAAATGCCAATATAGAACCATGTCCCTCATCATAAAATAATCCTGTATAGTGACTATATCATAATCCCAAAAATAAATGTATATTATGTATGCAACTTTAATGCAACATAATGTACCCCCATGTATGTACTCAACATTCACGTAGCACATACTCAAAATACCATATCACATAACCCAAGTAAAACCTAACAAATATTCCAAACAGCCCACATAAGGCAACCAAATAATCCACCTATCAAATATGAATTATATAATCAAAGGCATACTACACATCACTAATGATACCAGCATGACAAATAAAAAAAGCATGTGAGAAATGCATCATTTCTATCATCACATAAACTAACACATAGCCATGTGATGAGCATTGAAAAGTGTTCATTTAAACCCCTTAAGCTTAGGTATTCTACGACTTTTATCTATCTTACTTTCCCGTTTTAGACTAATTTCGTGTTATTGCCCTTTTTAGGTGTTTATCCCCAAAATAAGCTAATTTAGCCAAATAAGAGCTTAAAAGAAGCTAACTCAAGCTGGATGGAAGAAAGGAGCATAGTGGAAGCAGATTGAAGCAAAGTATGGAATTCAGCAGGTTCGATCGATCACAAGTACACTTCGATCGATCGAAAGTTCATCGATCTAGACATTTCAAAGATGGATCCAAGCTCTTTTGTCCTTATCCAAAGATCCCATAAAGTTCGATTGATCCAACAATTCTCAAATCGATCAAAAAGATTCCATCTTATCCTGTTGTACCACCCCACCTACCACTTTTGTCTCATTCCCCAAAATATCTGAAATATGTCCTTATCCAAAAAGGCGCCGCCATGGGAGGATCGATCCAGTTTAAGTTCGATAGATCTCAGCTATGTTCAATCGATCTCACCACAAGTTCGATCGATCGAACTTCCTCAAGCCCAAAAAAAAGACAAAATCCAGCTCATTAAAGGTTGGCTCATGATACAATCATTGGAGGAATATTGATGTGCGAGCCCAGACTATTGAGTGTGACATTTTAACCTACCTATATAAGGAATATGAGCCATTCTTGATAGATACTTGAGAAAGACTTTTGACACAATTTTCATATCATATTCTTAGTGAGGAAGAAAAGAAGAGAGGAGGCTAGAGACACAAGCTTGGAGTTCTTCCATCAACTAAGAAGAGGAGCAATTTCTACCATGGAGTTAGCCCTTGAGGGTTGGAGGACACCATCCATGAGTGGCTAGACATCCTCTTGGGGCTAGAGTTAGCCCTAAGCATGCTTTCTACATCTTGATTTATGTATTTTTGAGGGGATTTGTATTGTGATATATGTTTTGACATTTTTATATACATAGATCTTGTTTATTCAATGATTTATGTTGTTTAATGCTTTCAATTGATCATTTCATTCTATCCATATGTCTATGTATGCTAGAATAGATGTTCATGTGTTTGTCTCTAGATTTTGTGTTATTAATACATGTCTATGTGTATTGATGCTATAGATCTAGAGATTGTCAAGACATAGTGCTTAATAGAATGCTCTTATGGTTTATTTGATGGTTCATACTCATTTCTTGATGGATTGTGCCTCTCCCTTAGTTTAATTAGTTTAATTTCATGTCATTAGCTTAATTGTAGTATAGTTATAGTTTAGATGTTAAATGGGAGGACAATCCATACTTGTTGTTTGATATTCCATACTTATGAAAACAAGTATCATATGTCTCTAACCTTGTGGTGTGTTTGGATTGTGAGCTTAAAGAAAGGATTAATGGCTTAGTTTGATATATTGTGCTATCCACTATGTTGCTTAGACAATATATACTTAATTAGTCATCCATGCTTGTTGAAACAACCACACACACACACTATTGTTGCAATACATGTTTTCCCCCTCATTAATCATTTATTAATGGTGTAGAAAAGTTATGCTTAGTGGTGATCTCTAAACCCCAAGATCTCTATCTCTCTTATTTTCTCTCTATTGTATTTAATTATTTACTTTAGTTTAAATTGCATCTTAGTATAATTCAATTACCAACCAATCTTTTGATCACTCGACCTACTAACCCTAATCTCGATTCCATAACCTAATACGACCCACCAACCCCTTGGTACGATCCCTACTCGCCCTAACTATATTTTTAGTGAAAGGTAGTAGTGGCAAATTATAAATGTAAAACTTGGCCACACTCATCTTAGTCCACTTTGCAAGCTTTGGGTGCATCGCGACAAGGCACACCAAGTTTTTGGTGCCGTTGTCGGGGATTGATTGAAGGCAACGTCGTATTTGTGGAATCAATTAGGAATTAGTACTCTTTTGATCGTGTCTTTACTTTATTTTTATTTTCATTTTGGTTACTTATTGTGTTAGTTCTTGTTTGACTATGTGCATTGAGCTAGAAGGTGAGCAAAGGAGCATTTTAAGCAAGGAGCTAAGTAAAAACAAGGAAAAAGCTAAAATCTAAAAAATTTTCAAGGCTAAAATTGAAAATTGAATTGAAGTGCTAAAGAACCCTTTGTGAGCTCTTTCTTAACTCAATCTCTAGTTAAATCGTCAGCCCGCGTGGAGGCTTGTATTTCAATTCTTAGATAAATCGTGAGCCAACGTGGAGGCAATTTTATTATTCTTTGCATATTGTTGATAGCATGGGAGTAAGGGATCATTGTATGTAGAGGAAGTTTGTTGATTGTTGAATTGTTGCGAAGGTGAAGTGATTGTTGATTGTTTGTTACTTGTTTGTGTTTTGCTTGTCATGCATGGTCGAAGGTCATTAAATCATACTTTTGTCCCTCTTAATTTGAATTTAGAATCCAATGTTCGTACACCTAGGGGAAGGGGTAATTTTAATCATTTTACTTCTACAATGGAAGTACATAATGAGGACCATGTGGAGGACCTTGGTCACATAGACCAACAAGGTATCCTCCACCCCAATGTGCATCATGATAACATGTAAGTTCCAATAGGCATGCCGAGGCCATTCATTCACCCACCACAACAACAAGGCCAAGTTCCATTGGGAATGCCTAGGCCAATGTTTGCTCCATAACCTCCCATAGTTCAAGGCAATCAAGGTGCCCATGTTGCACCTCCAATTGTTAACCTTTCCCTTGCTTTAAGAGATCAGCATGTGCTTAATGAATATAATGCACCCACATGTATTCAATTGCCACCTTTTAGAGCACACCATTATGAAATCAAACCACAAACCATTCAAATGCTTCCTAACTATCATGGACTTCCAAGTGAAGAATCTTATAAGCATTTAGATGAGTTTCTTGAAGTATGTTCCACCGTGAGATACACGGACATGCCGGAAGAGGTCTTAAGGTTTAAACTTTTTCCATTTATCCTTAAAGATAAGGCAAAATATTGGTTTAACAATCTTAGGCCTTTTTCATTAACTTCGTGGGCAGAAATGCAACAAGAGTTCTTGAAGAAGTACTATCTGGTTTCTAAGACCAATGCCATGAGAACCTCAATTCGAGAGTTTTCACACGGGGATGGGGAAACGTTCCATGAGGCATAGGAAAGATTCAGTGAATTACTTAGGAAGTGTCCACATCATGACATGCCCAAATGGCAATTAGTTCAATATTTCTTTAAGAGTTTATCCGATAATTACAAGGGCATGGTTGATGCTTCCATAGGTGGCTCTTACATTGATAGGCATAAGGATGATGTGTGGCATCTTTATGAGAGCATGAGTGAAAATTCTTTGCATCGAACTTTATCTTCTAAGAATGGTAGGAATTCAAGTGGAAGGAAGAGTGTTGGCTTACATCAAGTTGACCATTCCAATGAAATAGCCGCCTAGATGAAATCCTTATCTCAAAGGTTTGACCAATTCTTGATTAACCAAAACTCAGCAAATCAAGTATCTTCCTTCCCTAACCATTCCCATTATGCATCCAATGAATCATGCATGACTTGTTCAAGTGTTTTACATTTTACTTCCAATTGTCCTTATGGACATGTGCAAAGTGAGCATCATGAACAAGTCAATGCAGCTTTTGTTAATCAAGGGAACAATCCTTATGGCAATCACTATAATTCTAGTTGGAGGAATCACTCAAATTTCTCTTGGAGAAACCAAGAGGAAGGCTCAAACCCTTCCCAAGGTAGTTTTCAAGGAAAGAACATTCCACCCCCAATGTAAGGCCAAGGATCACAAGGATATAGACCATGTCAATCACAAGGAAATCAATTTTCTAATTCTCATTTTCCTAATCAACCATCATATTCTCAAGGAAATTCTAGGAGTCCCGCTTTTGAAGAGAAAGTTTTGACCACTCTAGGCACTCTAGAGGTGAACACTCAATTACGTCATTCTCATTCTCAATCCATTGCTAAGCTAGAAACCCAAGTAGGGCAAATAGCTAGTACTTTAAATGCTAGAGAGAAAGGGAAATGCCTTTGAATGCCCCACCAAAGCAACAATGTGTTATGGAGACTAATTCCTCATCGGAAAGGCCTATAATAGAGCATGTCAATACGGTGACAACCTTGAGAAATGGGAGAATCATTGACAACCAAGTAGGTGTGTCTAATGAAGAGAGTGAACCGGTGCAACCACAAGTTGACACCCATCCCGTTTTATATCCAATTCCTCCTTCATTGCATATGCATGATCTTTCAAATGAGAATGTGTTGAAAAGTGATTTGAAAAGTGATCTTGAAAATAAAAATTTGCAAAATGATTCCAAAACTTCTTGTGTTGAAGAGACTTCAAGAAAAAATTCTGAAAAAGTTTTTGAACCAAAAGCTCCATTTCCGGATGCCTTAAAAGGATCCATTTCAATTGACAAGCAAAAGGCTAAAACAAATGAAATTATGGATGTGTTTAGGCAAGTGAAAGTCAATCTTCCACTTTTGGATGCAATTAAGCAAATTCTGGCTTATGCCAAGTTTTTTAAAGATCTTTGCTCCCAAAAGAGGAAGAACAAAAGCCAAACACCTAGGAAAGTGGTCTTGACCGAGCAAGTGAGCTCTATTTTGCAGCATAACACTCTTCTAAAGTTCAAAGACCCCGGTTCACCTACTACATCTTGTGTCATTGGTGACCATGTCATTAATCGGGCTCTTCTAGACTTAAGAGCAAATGTTAATCTTCTTCTATACTCGGTGTATGTAAAATTAGGCTTAGGAGACTTAAAACTGACGTCGGTGGTTTTGCAACTTGCTGACCGATTCATCAAAAAGCCTAGGGGTATCATTGAGGATGTATTGATTAAGATTGATAAATTTTTCTTCCTTGTTGATTTCGTTGTCATTGACACGGACCCAGTCCCGAATCCTAAGAGCCAAATTCCCGTTATCCTTGGCCGTCCTTTCTTGGCAACCGCAAATGCCAACATTAATTGTAGGACAGGGATAATGAAGATCTCATTTGGCCACATGAAGGTGAAGTTGAATATCTTCAATCCAACCCCGAATTCATTTGACAAGCATGAAGAAGTGAATGTTGTAGAGAAATGTCATGCTAATAAATGTGAAGGAATAGAGTCTTTGCTTGAAACCAAAATTTCAAAAGGGCTATCTTCAACCGCGAATTCAAAAAAAGTTGTTTCAAACTCTTGTTTTGAAAGGGCATGGAAGCCCAAAGATCACATTGAAAAAGGACCAACAAGTTCCTTTGAGCCTAATCCAACAAGTTCCTCAGGGAACCATTTGTTGGGTGGAGTTCAAAGTACTTATCACCCTATTAAGGAAGGGATGCACTACAAGATATTTGATTCGGGCTAAAAGAGCCCAACGTCTTGCTAGAGATGTTAAAGACTAGTACATTTCATAAGGTGTCACAACCTTATTCCTCCCTCATTTCTATTTTAAATTTCATTTCTTACGAAGTCTAGATATTTGCTTTACGTTCATATACATTATTAGGAACTGTGATTAGGATTTCACGCATTTTCATGTTCCCTCATTTCTATTTTAAATTTCATTTCTTGCGAAGTTTAGATATTTGCTTTAAGTTCATATACATTACTAGGAACTGTGATTAGGATTTCATGCATTTTCATGTTGAAAATGAGCATTTTGTTCCTGTTCGATCGATCTCAACAGAGGCTCGATCGATCGAATTTCATACCTGCATCAAACCTGCATCCAATCACCTCTCTGTCTAATCGTTCGAAGGAAACCTGCATATTTCAGCTCTCTGTCTGATCGATCGTAAATTCTTCGATCGATCCAGATTCGTCTTGGATCAATCTGCAATCTCAACACTTAGAAAAATTTTAAACTTGCATCCAACCTGCATCCAAAGACCTCTCTGTCCCATCGTTCGAACATGTCTACAAATTTTTGCATGTTCGATCGATCGAAGTACTTTTGAGATCAATCTAGGAGAGATCGATCTCTGTTCTTTAATTTACTGTTTTGACTATAAGTTTGACTTTTGTTTTGAATTTTAAATTTAAAAACTTCAAAAATATTTTATTCTGAATTAAAAAAAAGGGGGGTTTTCAAAGTTTTCAAAAATACTTTTATTTCTTGTATTTTTTTATTTTTTATTTTTGTCTATTATTTTTCAAAAATCCCAAAAATATTTTCTTTTCTTTTCTTTTATTTTATATTTCAAAAATTCCAAAAAAAATAATTCTTTTGTTTTCTTTTATTTTACTTAGTTTATTTTTATTTTTATTTAGTTTTAGTTTTCAAAAATCCAAAAAAATAAAATAATAATAATAATAAATAAAATATTTTTCATTTTTAATTTTCAAAAATTCAAAAGCTTCAAAACAATTGTGTCTTTTAGTGAGGAGAGATCGATACTAGTTTGATCGATATAAGATTTCAGTTCGATCGATCGAACTGAAGAGGGAATGTTTTTAAAAATAAAGGCCAAGGGTTATTTCAGATCGATTCAACGATTGATCCAAAAAACCCTAGCTTCCCCTCGCCGCTGCAACCCTTCTCTTCCATCTCCGGCGAGTGCTCCGGCGATTCCATCGTGCCTGAATCTCTCTCCCTCATCTCGGATCTCAGATTTCATCTCTCTCTCCTTCGATCCACTTTTCTCTCGGTTTTGGGTAAGATTCGAGTTCTTCCTTTTTGATTTCAAGCTTTATGTTGATGAATCCATGCTTTCGTGTTAGATCTATGATGTTATGATGATGATTCTTGCCATTTATGAAGCTTTGACCCACTGTATATATGTGTATATATATGTATATATATCGGTTTTATATTTTTGATTTTAATTTTTGATTTTGGGGGTCACGGGCCTAATCAAATGACCAAAATTGTTGTGTTGTGGGTTCCACGAGCTTGCTTGTGAGGCCCCCGTGCCATACACGTCACAGATCTGTGACTTTTCGAATTTCACCTCACAGTTCGATCGATCGAACTTTTTCTCAGATCGATCTGTAATAGATCGATCTCACTTATTCAAGATCGATCGAACTTACATCAATCTCACATTTTTGTGATCGATCGAACTTCACAGATTTGCATTACACACTTCGCACACCATCTCTTGTGTTTCATGCTATCTCATACATGCCCAATGCCTGTGTTTTCCACATTGGATGCATTCCATACTTATACTGTCTAGCATGCTTCACATCATGTCACTTATTCCTTGTCACTTGCATAGATTCATGTCCTTTATTCTGTTTTGTCTATCTTATTTGACATACATGATTCTATAAACTGTGCTTTAATTCTTTATACCGGCACTGACTTTCTTTTTAAGTTTTCTTTTCTTTTGCAGGCCATGGCTAGGGTCAAGACTGTTGCTCGTGGACATTATCATTGCAGAGTCAGGAGGAGATTAGATGACCAGGCAGGTCCATCTCACGTCCAAGACCCCATTCTTGAGCCAGAGCCAGAGCAGATACAGGACCAGTCAGAGGTAAATATAGCTCAGTCCCCATCCGCTGACTCTAGACTACAGTCTTCGACTGAGGCATCTTCTTCACAGGCTGATGCTGAGGCTGAGCACATACTATCTCCACCACCACCACCAGCTCAGCCAGCTCAGGACTTAGACCGACCATTACCGAGATACGCACGCCTTTAGATGGCACATGAGTCGGTCTTCGATATAGACTTCTTCTCCTGGTCTGTTATTACCAGAGCAGTATATGATGACATAGACCGGAGGGGCATTTCAGCCATATTAGCCCCTGTTACATATCCAGTGTACCCGAGGTTGGTCCGGATGTTCTTCCAGAACCTCTGACCTACCTCGAGTAACCTGAGGGAGCTGCGGACTACCATTGACGGCCACCCTATTAGTATTACTGTGGACACTCTATCCAGATCTTGCCAATGTCCATATGTTTGCCCTCTTGATCTCGAGGCTACATATCCTACTCTATGGAGGCCTTCCTATGCCGACATGGCAGTGGCACTCACAGGTCACTATGCAGCTAGCAAGACTTTTGCCACACGCACTTATCTGCCAGACGACCTGTGGTTATTCGATTCAGTTTTATTCCGAAATGTATTCATAGCTGGACACAAGATACAGGGGCGTGGCGACTATCTGACAGCTCTGTACACCTTATATATAGGGCATTGGCTATCCATTCCTGCGCTCATCTGGAGTGTTATAATGAAGTTATATGTTGATCACATCAGCAAGGCCAAGCCAAAACGAGCTAAGTTTCTCCCATTTGGCCATCTCATTACACATATATTGCGGGACCAGCGTTTTCCCTTCCAGCACTGGGAGCGTACTGAGGCTGGCGCCTGCTCGTTCAAGAAGAAGGATTGGGATAAGAGCTACAAGGCTCATATTAAGAGTCTACAGGAGGATGCTGCAGAGGCTGCTGAGGAGCTTGAGATAGAGGAGATGGAGCAGGCAGCAACAGCCGATCTAGCAGACCCACCAGTGGCTGCTGATGAGTATATGGATATTGATTTAGAGCGAGAGCCACCATCAAAGGAGCTTCGGCATCAGTCTCCGGCAGGGTCACTAGTTCATTCTCCGGAGCAGACTCAGGACATACTGTAGTTTCATGATCCAGTCATACTTGAGGCTCCAACTCAGACACCTGGCCTAGGAGAGCATTTCCAGACATTGGAGGGTGAGGTTGTCTCTCTCTGGGCAGATGTTGTCTCTCTCAAACCAGACGTCGTCTCCCTCAGCACAGATGTGGCATCTCTCTGCTCATACGTTCTTGCTGCGCTGCAGGGCATATCCAGAGACATCCGCGGAGCACGCCCTGCCCGTCCTACCTCCTTTTTATGATTTTTATATCTCCTTCTCATTTTATATCTGTGATTAGACTGCTATTTTAATACTGTTATATTATATTTTTGAGGCCAGTCTGTCGGCCTTCTACTGTGATGTACCATATACTATTCTTATTTTATACATGCTCTGTTTTAGGATGTCATATTGTCTATTGATATATCTATCTGTCTAACTCCATTAGGTGCATTCCAGTGATTTTAGTGAGAGAGTGCTACAAAATTTTCAGGACCACCCTTTTTCCTCTCTCTTTACTTCAATTTTTTATCCCATTTACACTTGCATGTCCATTGTGCACTATTATTATCCCCTTTTTTGTCTAATGAACTTTTATCCAGTGCCATCTTTTTAGGACCATAGTTAATACCAAGTTTGGGGGGTTATACCACCCACTTTGGATATTTGTGTCCCGGTCATTCTTGTTAGTTGCATTGGTATACTCTTTCCCTTTGTTCTCTTTGTATATTGAAGACACTGTGCTATTTAAGTTTGGGGGGGGGGGGGGGGTAATGGTGTTAATTACAGTATTTGCTTTAACTTCAAAATTTTGAGCATGACTTGTGTATTTGAGGAATTTTCTATGATTGGTCCATAACTAGCTATGATTTTGATCTTTTGAGGACTATATTGCTTAAAATTTAAAAATTGCTTGACTTGAGAGTCTAATACTCCTTGTATGCCTTGTGGATGCCATTTAGGAGTAATTTTTTTTGAAAGATTGATATCATGCTTGCACTTGTGGTCCACATCATACTGATTTTGTGATTGTTTTGAGATTCACTCTAAGATTCTACACTAGCACAGGCGCACACTAGCATTCATTTATGGGGTACATGCTTTGTTGATTATTGAATTGGTTATATCCCATTTGAGCTAGTAATGCATTGAAAGCTTTCATTTTGATAAAAATGGATAACAAACCCTTTTCACTAAGTAGCCAGGATTCTAGCCTCATCAAGCACTGAACTTTTTGTGCTAAAAGGTGGAGGGCCCAAACTCTAGGTTAATAATTGAACTTGCTTAAAAAAAAAAAAAAAAAAAAAAAAAGAAGTTGCAAAAGTAATAAAAAAGTGAGGATTTCTCCCAAAAGGTGAGAAGTGGGAAATGATTAGATGGAGGTTGTTTTGATTTGAGCTTGTAAGTCCTTAGGGGTGTTTGAACACCTAGTGCCTTAAAGCCATCTGGTTTGGGTGTCATTAACCTAATGCTCGACCTCATGGATCGCTAGAAAGCTTAATAGATCATTACATTGCACTATGCTTCCATCTTTGATCCTTAGGGATAAAAAAAAAAATAAATAAAAAAGCGTACCTAGAACAATAAAGCTTTAATAAAATGTCCACTCTTTGTCTTGATGATCGGTACTAGATTTGTGTACTAGTTTGAGGGTAAGGATGTGATCATTTCTTTAGTTGACTAAGAGAGTAACATATTTGATGCCGGTCCACTAAAAAAGGATTCTAGTGTTGTTTTGATTTGCATGATCATTTTCTTGATGTGTGGAGGACCATACTTGCTAGCTTGATGTTGAAATTTTGGGAGATTGCTTGGAAAAGGGTTGAAAATTTGCATACTTGAGGTAGATTTCTCCCAATGCTTGTTTGCAATATTGGTGCCTCTTTTGTGAGAATGAGCTTAATGTTTGTGGGTATCATTTCTGGAAACCTTCATGAGACTTCACTCGTCCACTAGGGGTACCTAGGGGTTTGAAAGGTTTGTTGCATACGCTAAATGCAATTGTGTTCCCTACGAAAGTGGCGTTATCCATTTATTGCTTTCTAGTTATAGTTGTTTAGTTGTTCATTTCATTCCTTTACTTTGTAGTTCATTGCTAGGGACTAGCAATATTTAAGTTTGGAGGTGTGATGAGCGCTGAAAAGTACGGATTTAAACCCCTTAAGCTTAGGTATTCTAGGACCTTTATCTATCTTACTTTTTCGTTTTAGACTAATTTCGTGTTATTGCCCTTTTTAGGTGCTTATTCCCTAAATAAGCTAATTCAGCCAAATAAGAGCTTAAAAAAAGCTAACTTAAGCTGGATGGAAGAAAGGAGCAAAGTAGAAGCAAAGTATGGAATTCAGCAGGTTCGATTGATCACAAGTACACTTCGATCGATCGAAAGTTCATCGATCTAGACATTTTAAAGATGGATCTAAGCTCTTTTGTCCTTATCCAAAGATCCCACAAAGTTCGATCGATCTAACAATTCTTAGATCGATCGAAAGGATTTCATTTTATCCTGTTGTACCACCCCACCTACCACTTTTGTCTCATTCCCCAAAATATCTTAGATCTGTCCTTATCCAAAAAGGCGCTGCCATGGGAGGATCGATTCAGCTTAAGTTCGATAGATCTCAGCTATATTCGATCGATCTCACCACAAGTTCGATCGATCGAACTTCCTCAAGCCAGAAAAAAGACAAAATCCAGCTCATTAAAGGTTGGTTCATGGTGCAATCATTGGAGGAATATTGATGTGCGAGCCCAGACTATTGAGTGCGACATTTTAACCTACCTATATAAGGAATATGAGCCATTCTTGATAGATACTTGAGAAACACTTTTGACACAATTTCCATATCATATTCTTAGTGAGGAAGAAAAGAAGAGAGGAGGCTAGAGACATGAACTTGGAGTTCTTCCATCAACCAAGAAGAGGAGCAATTTCTACCTTGGAGTTAGCCCTCGAGAGTTGGAGGACGCCATCTATGAGTGGCTAGACATCCCTAAACATGCTTTCTGCATCTTGATTTATGTATTTTTGAGGGGATTTGTATTGTGATATATGTTTTGACATTTTTATATACATAGATCTTGTTTATTCAATGATTTGTGTTGTTTAATGCTTCCAATTGATCATTTCATTCTATCCACATGTCTATGTATGCTAGAATAGATGTTCATGTGTTTGTCTTTAGATTTTGTGTTATTGATGCATGTCTATGTGTATTGACGCTATAGATTTAGAGTTTGTCAAGACATAGTGCTTAATAGAACACTCTTGTGGTTTATTTGATGGTTCATATTCATTTCTTGATGGATTGTGCCTCTTCCTTAGTCTAATTAGTTTAATTTCATGTCATTAGCTTGATTATAGTGTAGTTGTAGTTTAGATGTTAAATGGGAGGACAATCCATGCTTGTTGTTTGATGTTCCATACTTATGAAAACAAGTAACATATGTTTCTAACCTTGTGATGTGTTTGGATTGTGAGCTTACAGAAAGGATTAATGGCTTAGTTTGATATATTGTGCTATCCACTATGTTGCTTAGACAATATATACTGAATTAGTCATCCATGCTTGTTGAAACAACCACACACACACACACTATTGTTGCAATACATGTTTTCCCCCTCATTAATCATTCATTAAGGTTATAGAAAAGCTATGCTTAGTGGTGATCTCTAAACCATAAGATCTCTATCTCTCTTATTTTCTCTCTATTGCATTTAATTGTTTATTTTAGTTTAAATTGCATCTTAATATAATTCAATTACCAACCAATCTTTTGATCACTCGACCTACTAACCCTAATCTCGATTCCACAACCTAATATGACCCACCAATCCCTTGGGACGATCCCTACTCGCCCTAACTATATTTTTAGTGAAAGGTAGTAGTGGCAAATTATAAAGGTATCACTTGGCCACACTCATCTTAGTCCAATTTGCAAGCTTTGGGTGCATCGCGACAAGGCACACCACCATATATCCTCGACATGTTTCTAAGGCCTGCTCAAAAGATAAAACATACAAATATGTCCACAAAACAGTATGCTGTTAAAACTATACATCCCAGGACCAAGTGCTAACCAACTCCCCTATCCAATCTCTCTATGCAAAGAAAGAAAAACACCTCACAAAATGGCCATCAAGGTCTCCGATAAATAGGGTTAACAAGCCATTCTTAAAATTACTGCATATCCAAAGGTAAACCTATATAATTGCACATAAAACAAAACCACAAAAGTAATGGGTAGTTCCAACACTAACCATCACAAGCCATCCACAAGAAAAATGCACCTCAAAATGCCAATGTGTTCAATGAGGACTCCATATGATTCAGTCAGAACCCTAACACGCCACCCTAAGTCTCCAATGACAAGAGAGAGTAATCAATTGCATCAATGCAATTAATCACTTAAAACCACACACACACTAAATGATCGACGGTCGAAATCAATTATAAATCAACCCTCTTCGCAATAGCACGAATCATTGTAAAATAGGGCTATTGGACGGGTAAGTCGAACCACTGGGACTGCGCTAGTCTTAAGGCAACCTAAGTATCTAAAGTCATTTTAGAGTGATGAGGGGTTTATAAAGGGTTTGTGTGTTTGTCACTAAACTAGGAATTCAAAGATACATTAACAATAAAATTGTAAGAAATTTAGAAAGAGAGATCTAGGTAGAGAAGACTAAGGAGATGAATTCACACTACACCCTAAGTACATGCTAAATTTAGTCTAAATTGGGGATGGACAATATATGCAATGGTCAAGAAATATACGACAACACTTAGTTACCATATATTTGTTAATAGATCCATTAAATTGGCACAAGAATGATCCTTCAAAAGCTAACACATTGAACTACCTAAACTAGGATGTAGAGTCATATATATTATCTTAAGCTAAAGACCATCAAGCATTCAAGCAAATGACAAAGCACATGAAGTAGGAAACTAGCATAACCCATCAAAGGAAGTTCTTAAGCAATGGACTATCCATTTTTCTATCAACATGCCTTGAAAACATTTCATAGTTTTCTCCCCATTGTCACCATGAGAATACAAGCAATAAGATTAATGTAAGAATCATCAAGTCAAGCTAAATAACTTACATCAATCATTTAAACATAATAGAGTTCATTACAAGAAGTAATATGCTCTAAACTATGAAAAGACCAAAATCTATACATTAAAATCCCCAAAATAGAACCTAATCTAGAACATGAACAACAAGGGGAGGCTTCATCACCTCCCTAGATAGAGTTTAGTTACCCATTGATGCACTAGAGGAAGGAGGAAGCTTGAAGAAAGACTCCATTTTCGTGCTCCTTCTTTTTGCTCCAAGAACCCCCTCTTCCTTGCTCTCTTCTCTCTCCTCTTTCTTCCCAAAAATGAAGCATACCAAATGTGTGGCCTTTGGTAGCCTTTTATTCTCCAACAAAACCCTCTCTCTCCTCCAAGGAACACCTCCAACCACTTCATAAAGAAGGAAGATGGCATTGAGGAAACCAATGTGCAAGTGGCTGAAAATGAGCCATTTCCGAGTGCAATCTGCCTGATTTTCGAGCACTCGAAAAGTGGTCTCGAGCACTCTAAATTAGTGTAATGTGCAACATGCTCTTCTTGCTCAGCACTGACCTACTTCGGTAAAACTGCTATAACTTTGTGCCCTGAACTCCAAATGATGATCTGTTTGAATATTTGGAGAGCTGATTCAGTGCTTTAAAAACTTCATGTTTTGATGAGGACCCAATTCTCAAGTCTGGTTGGTCGAAAATGGGGAGAAAGGCAGTACTTCAGTGTTGCCAGGCAGTTCTGCGCACCTCTGTTAAGAAGATCATAACTCTCTGCTCCGAACTCCGAATGATAAACCGCTTAAAGATTTGGAAAGCTGATTCAGAGATCTAAATCTTTCATGTTATGATGGAAGTCCAGTTCTTGAGTTTGCTAGGTCGAAAATGGCGACAAAAGTCAGGATCACTGCTGCCAGAAATTCAGAAATGGCATCCTTTTTGTTCAAAATTCCACAAGGCATCATTTTTGCTTCCTTTTTGCACTTTAACCGGAAAATGCATAAAAACATGCAAATGGAGTTAATCTACATAAAATAATCAATTAATGGACTTTGTTAATGTAATTTAGGGCGCTTGAATATACAGTATTCAGCGCTTATCACACCCCCAAACTTACATTTTGCTAGTCCCTTAGCAAAACCAAAATGTAAAACTCAATGGAATGAAAAACATGGGACTACTACTACAAAATATCTACCATGGTAAAATAAAATAGATACATAGGTCAAATACAACTTGAAACAGACAAAAACTGGAGATGGGGTCATTGGGAAAACTACCTTGCATATATGAAGCATTGATACAAAAATTTACAAAAAAAAAAAAAAAAAAAAAAAAAAAAAAAAACATTTCAACATGCATGCATCAACATCATCGTCCATATAAATAACTCAATTGTCATCTCTTAAATGGAAATCAACTGTACTTCAGTGAAAGTGAATCGAATTCTCAACATGCGGCTTTTACTTTCTTTTCCAATTCCAAGGCATAAGTTTTCAAATCAATGAATTCCCTTTACATGAAGTCCCTAAGGCATGATTTCATTTTCAAGACAACTTTTGTTGCTTGTTGACAATTTATTGCAACTCATAAGCGAAACATAGAATGGTTATGCAATGCTGAAGTCCCTTAAGCTTTCTAACCAACTTATGTAGCAAGCGTTAGGCCAACAACTCCCAAACCAGATGGCTTTAGGGTGTTAAGTGTAGAGACACTCCAAAGGGCTTAATAGCTCAAGTTGGAAAGGCTACGAACTCTAGCGAACCATGTTTATTACAATTTTTTTGAATGACCGTGCAATGTTTAAATCATTTAAGCTTTCTAACCAACCCTTGTAGCAAGCGTTAGGCCAGCAACTCCCAAACCAGATGGCTTTAGGGTGCTAAGTGTAGAGACACTCCTAGGGCTTAATAGCTCGAGTTGGAAAGGCTACGAACGTCAACTGGTCATTTTTTTTTTTTTTTTCAATTTCAATTTTTTTTTTTTTTTTTTTTTTTTTAGACTCATGCCAAAGGTATCCATCTATCAGGTTCATCAAATCAGATTAACTAGGCCAAGGTCAAGGTCAATCAAGTTGCATGCCTCACAGTTAAGTTTCCAATGTGCATCTGTGCATTGTGAAGCTTATAAGAGTGTAAATCCAGCAAGAATCTAATTGAGGCATTTATACAGGCTACATTGTATTTGCATGATCACTTCAATTTCAAATTTCTTTATTTTCAAAAATTTCTCAATTGCTTCTATACACAAGGTATTAAACATATGCTTTGTCTCCGCCAAGTGTCAAGTTATAATATCATTGCTTTACAAAAATATGATACCAAAACTATGCCAAGAATGCTTTGATGCACCCCCAAACTTAAACTACACAGTGTCCTCAATGTGGGACATAGATGTAAGTTAGAGACAAAAATGACAAAGAGTATAAAAAGGAACAACAATACCCAGGGGGAGGAAACGGCATGGTGATACAAAAACCCCCAAACTGGAATTGGATTGCGCAACCTGGAGAGCATCATGAAGAACAAAAAGAAACAACCACAAACAGTATTAATAGCACAAGCATAAAGACAGAAAAAGAATGTACCGAAAGTTAACAGAATAGAAAGAATTTGCATTGCAAAAAGAGTTTACATGATTACAAAAAGAGCTGTACAGGGATCATGTCGACTAGAGCAACCTATACATAGCAAATTCTTATAGTTCAAAAGGAAAACAAAAGATACAAGAGAAATAGTTACATATGAAACAAAAAGATAAGGTCCACACTCGCAACAAGCTACGGTCCAGAGGGTAAACGGGTGAGGATGGAATGGAGGAGAGATTGAGTCTTACGCCGTTCAGCGGAAGCCAAACGATGTTCCTCAGCGGCGACACGGCGGTCTTCAGCAGCAAGATGACGATCTTCTTCAGCACGTGAAGAAGTCTCACACAGAGTCTGAGTGCACACGGACAAAGAATTCTCAAAATGATCCAGTCGCTCATGAATACCGGCAATGCTAGCCCGGATGAAAGCCTGGTCCTGGTGAGAGTCGATCGGAGGCTGTACCCTTGCAGCGGCTGCTGCGGTGGAAGCATCCTCAGAAGGAGGAGGAGGTGGAGCGTGGATGAACAGGGGGGCAGCAGGCTGAGGGGTACTAGAATGGCTAAGAACATTGATCCACCGGCGCTTGGTAAAAATTTTAATCTTTTCGCCTTTTGGTTCATGGGGAGGAACAACGAAACCCTTGTGCTGAAGGAGCCGAGTGATGAAAAACGGCAAAGGCAATTTCCGGTTTGCAACTCGCGGAACCCGTGCATTATGAGCATCATGCCAAAACTTCATAAATGTGGTCCAAATGAGCTCTGGGATGGAGAACCATTGGCCTTGGTCCATGGCATATAAGGCTTGCAAAAGAAGGCCCCGACGCTCGGTGCTATGCACTAAAGGGCAGACATTGTGCTTGAAGACAGTGTCAATGAACCAGAGGCGTTCCGGAAGATTGGTTTTGTGGATAAAAGACCGGGGCCTAGTAGGATCGTCAACAGTGCAAATGGCAGCGGCAATCTGCTCCACAGTTAATGTATCCGGCTCCTCATATAAAGGGAGATTCTCACGATTGACAATGTCATCAGGGCACTCAATGGGGCAACCAAAAACCTGAATGATGTCAGTCATAGTGAAAGCATAGGTGGTGCCATCAATGGATGTAGTGAGAGAAATGGGTGGCTCTTCAGGGCATTGGAGATTCTGGTAGAAGAGGCGCACTACACGGGGGTAGGCAACCCTGGCAAGGGGCGCGCAAATGTGCTGCAGACGCCGGTTAGTCAATTCGGCGACAGCCCACGAAGTAGTGGGTAGAATGTCAAAGGCATCCGTGAGCGGAAATGAGAGTTCGTAGTTGAGGTGTTTGCGATCCCAAGGATCACATGGTGAGAAGGACCGGCATGAGACATTTAGAGAGGTGGACTTGGTTGAGGAATTTCAGCGAGCACCTGGCGTGCACCATAAAAGAGAGAATGTGAAGAGGAGTGGGATGGAGGATCAAAACCCAAAAATTTTGTGCACAAACAAGGCTCTAGCATAGAGCAACATCAACAGCACAACAAAACCTCCTTAAAGGTATTTCCCATACTCCTCAATATGATCACAACAACTTAACTAAGAAAGTGAAAAGAAAAGAAAGCAGAGGCATACCTTGAGTGAGAATGTATCCTAGAGCAAGAATGACTCTATCCTAGGTGGGGAGGTGGTGGTGATGGTGGGTTAAGGTGGTGTGGGGTTTGTGGCCTAGGGTGGTGGAAGAATGGGGGAAGGAGAGTGAGGGCTTGGTGTGGCTTGCAGCTAAGAGGGGGAAGGTGGTGGGGTGGGGGTTGGTTTGTGGTTGGGGTGAGTTGGTTTTTAAAAGAGGGGGGGGGGGGGGGGGGGCTTGGTTCGAGCACTCGAAGTTGGACTTCGAGTGCTCTAGAATGGGGCAGTGAGCTCGGTTGGCTTGGGTGAGAGAGCTCGGGCAATGGCGAGCACTCGAAGCTTGGCTTCGAGTGCTCTAGAAATCGGCAGAGATGGTTTGGTTTGGGTTGGTGTTGTGGGTTTGTGTTGGAGATGCCGAGAGCAAGATGGTGGCATGCATGGTGGTTGCATGGTGTGTTGCATGCATGGTTACATGGTGGCTGAGAGTGGAGGTGGTGATTGGGGTTGAAAGAAGGAGAAGGAAGGTTGGTGGAGGGAAGTTGGTATTGTGTGAGGTGGTATGCATGCATGGGGTGTGCATGCGAGCTGGTTGCATGGTCGTGGGGTGGTGGGTTGGTTGGTTTGGGTAGAGAGAGAAAGTTGGTTGCATGGTTGGCAAGCATGATGGGAGGTGGATGTGCCGAGAGGTTGGTTGAGATGGTGGAGTGTGGAGTGGGTTGATGTGGTGTATGATGGTGCGTTGAGATCATGAGTGCATGCATGGGTGGGTGAAGCTTGCATGCAGGGTGGTCGCGGGTTCATGGTGTGTAGTGAGTTGGGTTGTATGAAGTGGGTTGTTTGGTTGGAGATGAGTAAGGGTGTTTGTGTTGTGGAGAGAGAGAGGAGTTGAGGTAGGTGGTGAAGCTTGAGGCTGCGGGAGAGAGAGATGGGTGCTGTGGGTTGATGATGGTGTAGGGTGTTGATCGATGGTGGTGTGGTGTGTGAGGGTGGTGAGCTTGGGGGTGGGGATGGTTTGGTGGAGAGTGGAGAGGTGGGAGGTGATTGGAGGGTGGTTGGTTGAGGGGCATGCATGCATGGGCTTGCATGCATGCATGCAGGGCATGGAGCTGTGTAATACCCCTAATTTTAAAAGGATAGTCTCGGCATTTATTTATTATTTTTATTGTATTTTTGCATGATTATTTGGTTTAATTATTTTATTTAATTGTTTACCTATGTGTCATGTGTTTTAAATTGATTTAAGTTATTTTTTTTTTCTTTAATTGGCGTTTATTGTTTAAGTGTTTTTAGTTATTTAATTGGGTTTTTTAATTGGAAATTAATTAGTTAAGTGGATTTAATTATGTAATTGTTTGATTCTGCTTTAAGTTACAGTTAACTTTGGGGTTGGAAATTTCACGCCGTAACAAAAGTAGTTTCATGGGCCGACTAGGTTTAGAATTAGGGCTCTGTTTCTGATTAAACACGGATTAGGGTTTATGTTTTTACGCCTATATATATATGGTTACTCTGTATCAAGGGTTGGAAAAACAAAACCCTATTCACGTACCCAAGATACAAAGAGGGAAACAGAGAGAAGTTGAGAGAACAGAGCGTCGTAATGGTCTGTCAAGGAGAATAACAGAAAGGACCAAGGGAGGTGTTTGGTGGATTAGATCAGAACCAGAGGAGGCTAGAAGGTAGTCAGTGGTTGCCGGAAAGCTTAGAACAACGGCGTCAAGGTTCTGTTTATAAAACTGTACAGGCAAGTTCTTCTCTTTCTCCTTCCCTTTGCCTTGTGTTCTGTGCACCTAGACAGTCTCTAGGAGATTAATTGGCCTTAAACTGAACCATGCATGTTTGATATATAATTTGCTTGATCGTTTTATCTGTGCACAATTTATTTATAAAAGAATTATAGCGCGTATGTTTTCTTGACTCTGTTTTGGCATAACGTCCCACTATTTTAATTTTTATTTTGGATCTTACTGAAATCAACCGAGGTCTAATTGGATACTAGATGTAATTTAAGACTTCAAATTTAAAATTGGAGGAAGAACAGAGGGGTTGGGATAAAACTGATGTCGCAAGTTAGTTTCAGTATCGTTCTTCAACAACGCTGGTTTAAATGGCCTGATTAAACTCTGTAATTGCTTTCAAAACTATTGTAAACAATCTTGGGGAATGCTTCTAGACTAAATTACGAGTCCTAAGTTTGGTTTTAAAAACTAACAGAGGGTTAGGAATAAGCCGGAGAAGGAGCACAAGAGCTGAAACACGCACCGGTGACGAAGGCTCACACAGAAGGTGAGAGTCGGCTCCATGGGAGTGGGAGCCGGCTCCCACAACAAAGTGGAGCCGGCTCTAGGAAGTCCTAGAGCCGGCTCTAGGCTAGAAAAGAGCCTGCTCCAAATTCTGGAGCAGGCTCCCTTGTTCTTTTTGGTTTATTTTAATTTTTTTTAAGTTTTTCTACGTACTAGGTTCACTGTTTGGGCAATCTGGGTTATTAACCGGTTTTAAAATTCTAGTTGGGTGTTAAATGATAATTTTAACTTGTAACTAAGGTCTTGAATTGTATAAAGTTACCCCTTAGTTTAAATGGAATTAACAGTACGCTATTTGACAACTTTGCGTACAGTTAACGGCTGGAAGGAGATTTGTTGATTAATTTTAATCTGATGGTTTAGGGTGCTATAAAATGATTCTAAATTTATTTTTTGACGCACGGTGAAGTCTTTTAAAGTAATATATTGGACTTGTGGCATAGTGGGGGCTCTGTGCTAAAGGCTACAACACAGTATAAGTATATGACTTAGTATTCTGTTACCGGATGGAGGGAACTAGATCGCTTAGTTTAATCTAGCGATTTATTGGACTATAATATTATTATAGAACTAATTTTAAATACATGATAGGGTCATTGTTTTTATTAAATTTGAACTATGCATGTGTTGGATGTTAATTGCTAGAATAGTTTATTCTCCGATGCAATTATTACTGGATTTTATTTGCTAGATTGTTAAGATTCCTTCTACAAGTATTGGATGGTGGTTTTTGGACTGTAAATTATTGAACTGTTATATATGTTGTAATTTACATGGATATGGAGGATTGTATGTACCGGTATGGGACGGTGACATACTAGGGACGGTTTAGCTCAAAACGCATAAACCTAACCTAATGGATTAATGGAATGGATTGAAAGGTATCGAATCCTAATTGTGGCTAAGTCAGATCAGCTGTAACCAAGTTGGATGACTTCCTGGATTAACGGATGGTAGTTAAGTCATATCCACTGAATAAGTTGAGTGACTGACTAGTTGGTTTAGTGTAGGTCAGTTTGATAAATAGTTGAACTGCTTACCCTGGATTTGGACAGACTTTATATATATGTTTATGGTACCACGAGTTGAGCTTGAGTCTCAGACTCGTTGGTTAGGGTGCGTATATGCAGTGGATGCGTAGCTGGTTATAATAGGTTGAGGTGTACCCTGTTAGGTCTAGGTACTCATGCCCACCTTTGGGTGCGTATTCGCATGTTGCCTTCTATTCAGGTTGAGACCTCTATTATAGACTGGTGAATGTCCCTTAGTGTGGATATATTTATACGTATGGACTAGATAGATATTGTGAGGTGTCTACGGTGTATCTGCGTATCGGGTCACTGTATGGATTGCAGTTAGATTAGAACTTGCTCGTGGGTCTGACCCACTCCTTTATTATTCTTTTCAGGTACAGGACGGTTCCAGCCTTAGAGCTTGATTGTGCTTGTCGAGGACAGTCTCACTTTCATCTGAATACGTAGGACTTCTCTCGATGTTTCTAGCATTATCTATTTTCAGTTTTCAGTTTCAGTTGAACTTTTGATTAGGGGTCCATCAGTGGATTCCCAAGTTGTAACCTTGAAGTTTTAGAGGATTGGAGTTTCATTTTTTAGTTGTCCATGGAGGATTTTATAATTAATGTTTCTTTCAGTTTTATTCTATCTTTATTGTTCTTTTTGTCATCTGTGTTCGTTTTAAAATACTTTAATTGTTTAATATTCCCTCGAGTTTGGGCCTGGGCCTGATCAACCCGTGTCTCGGATCCGAGGGGTATCACAGTTGGTATCAGAGCACTCCAGGTTCAAGTTTCTCTAGGACGTTTCGTATTAAGACTTTCGCGTAACGTTTTGTTTATATAGAGCTTATGTTTAGGATTCGTTGAATTCTTTTACGGTTCATTTAAACTCGTACTGATGTCTGTCTTTCTATGTTAACAGCATGGTAACACTGGAAGAGGACAGAACATGAACAGTCGACAGAGGAGAGCGGCACGTAGACAGCAGGAACGTCTACAACGTCGACAAATGGAAGAAGAGCAGTAAATGCCAGGGTTTCAGGAGGAGCTGGAGGAAGTTCAACAGACTCAGGGTCAGGACAGAGATTCAGAGATTCCTCCACACCTCAATGACCTTGTTGCTCGGGCTATAGAGGCTGGGGTAACAGCTGCACTCCGGAACCAGCCACAGGTTCAGCAGGCACCTGTACCAGCACCAGTGGTTCAGACGGATTCTTGGGGAAAGGCAAGGAGCTCTTTCACAAAGGGGAGTCCACCTGTGTTCTCAGGCTCCACCGATGCGAGAGCAGCTCACCAGTGGAAACAAGACATTGAGCGGCATCTTCGTTTGGTTCAGTGCACGGAGGTTTAAAAGCAGATGCTTGCTACTTTCAAGCTAGTTGGGGATGTACTACAGTGGTAGGAGTCAGTTACCACCCTAGAGGAGAGGATGACATTGTTTTATGATGAGTTCAGTGTTCGCTTTGACGAGAAATATTTTCCCTATGCTGTCAGGGCAGCTATGAAGACCGAGTTTCTAAGTCTGCAGCAGGGAAACATGACAGTGGCGGAGTATGAGAAGCAGTTCACACGCTTGTCTCTCTTTGCACCGGAGGAGGTGGATACAGAGGAGAAGAAGCGTAACAGTTTCGTCAAAGGACTGATGTGGTCTATCAAGAGAGCTATTACAGGTAGTCCAGCCTATACTACCTATGCTCAGGTGGTAGACGCCGTGCTACAACCGTATCAGTTGACTGTGGACATCAGACAGGCTCGTGGTGAGAAGCGGGGTGATAAAGACTCTGCTAATCAGTCAGCTGAAAAGGGGAATGGCAATGGTCATCGGCAGAATGACAAAGGCAAGTTCCAAGGACAACAGCCTTGGAAGAAGCACAAGGGTGGTTCAGATGCTCACCGGAATGGGGCACCTATTCAGAGGCAACATAATGGAGGACCACAGGCAGGACAGGGTCAGCCACAGGCTAACCGACAGAGGAGGCCATTTGGTACTTTCCAGGGTAGTTGTTACACTTGTGGAGAGTATGGTCATACCACCAGGCAGTGTCCTAAAGCAGGACAGGGACAGGGACAGTATGTGCAGCAGGGACAGAGGGCGCCAGTGCCTCTACCAGCTCCACAGGTTCCACGGGTTCAGGGACAGACACATCTGGCTTTACCGGCACCGCCGCAGATTCAGGGACAGGCACCACAGCAGTTGCACTATGGCAGGGTGTATAACCCCAAGCCACAGGATGTTCAGGCACCTCAGACTATTGAGGGTAAGTTTCATATTCATGGTTTACATGGACGTGTTTTATTTGATACGGGTGCTACACACTCATTTGTAGCTAGGACTTTTGTTGCTTTATCTGGGTTGAGGACGAGGGGATGCACTAGACCTCAGGGTATTTCTACACCATTGGGTGATACAGCTATTATACATGAGAGTGATGGGCCTGTGACACTAGATATTGGCAGACTCAGATTTCTAGCCAATCTACTGGTCCTGGACATGCACACTTATGATGTGATACTTGGGATGGATTGGTTGTCTCACTACCATGCCCAAGTTGATTGTTTTGATAGATCTATTATTTTTACCATACCTGGTCAGGATATGTATGTAGTAGCTATGCCACGTTCTAAAGGAAGCGGTATCACCTATTTGTTCTATGTGGAGGAGGAAAAGGATGAGGGGATTACTGTATCATTGGATAACATACCAATTGTACAGGATTTCCCGGATGTATTTCAGGATATTCCAGGGTTGCCACCTAGTCGCGAGATTGATTTTGTGATAGACTTAGCTCCAGGCACTGCGCCTATTGCTAGGGCACCTTATAGGATGGCACCGGTAGAGATGAGAGAGCTGAGGGATCAAATTCAGCAGTTACTCAGCCAGGGTTTTATTCGTAGGAGTACATCACCTTGGGGAGCACCGGTTCTGTTTGTGAAGAAGAAGGATGGTTCGCTTCGTCTGTGTATAGATTACAGGGAGTTGAACAAGGTTACGATTCGTAACAAGTATCCTTTGCCCAGGATTGATGACTTGTTTGATCAGTTAAGGGGAGCCACATACTTCTCCAAGATTAATCTGCGTGCTGGGTATCATCAGCTGAGGGTTAGGGAGCAGGATGTTCCTAAGACAGCGTTTCTCACAAGATATGGTTCTTATGAGTTTCGTGTTATGCCGTTTGGGACGACTAATGCACCTGCAGTGTTCATGGACTTAATGAATAGAGTCTTCCGGGCTTATTTGGATCAGTTTGTTATTGTCTTTATTGATGACATCTTGATCTATTCTTGGTCGGAGGACGATCATGATAGACATCTTTGCATAGTCTTGCAGACGCTTCGTGAACACCAGTTATATGCCAAGTTCGAGAAGTGTGAGTTTTAGCAGCGGGAGGTGAAATTTCTGGGTCACGTGGTGTCAGAAAAGGGGATAGCAGTGGATCCGGCCAAGGTTTCAGCGGTGGTTGAGTGGGGACAGCCCACATCACCTACTGAGATTCGGAGTTTTCTCGGTCTGGCCGGATATTACAGGAGATTCATCCAGGGGTTCTCCAAGATAGCAGGACCACTCACTCATCTGACCAAGAAGGGTGTACAGTTCGTGTGGGATGAAAACTGTCAGCGAGCTTTTGATGAGCTGAAAAGGAAGCTGACTTCTGCACCGGTTCTGGCTACTCCGCAGAGCGGGATAGAGTATCTTGTTTACACGGATGCTTCATTGCAGGGTCTTGGATGTGTATTGATGCAGGAGGAGCGACCGATTTCTTATGGATCTCTGAAACTTAAGCCTCATGAGCTTAATTATCCAACACATGATTTAGAGTTGGCAGCAGTGGTTTTTGCCTTGCGTATTTGGAGGCATTATCTGTTGGGTGAGTCCTTCAGATTATTCAGTGATCACAAGAGTCTGTAGTACTTGTTCACTCAGCGGGAGCTGAATATGAGACAGCGCAGATGGTTGGAGTTTGTAAAAGACTATCATTTTTCTATACAGTACCATCCAGGGAAAGCGAATGTGGTGGCGGATGCACTCAGTCGCCGACCTGTTGGTAGTCTTTCTGCTCTATTCGCTATTGAGTGGAATGCTTTGAAGAATGTAGATGAGTTGTCAGACGCTTTTATGGCTTGCATGGTGGTTACACCTTCCATCATTCGCAAGGTTTTACAAGCACAACTCATCGATCAGCAGTGTGTCGACAAGGTCGTAGAGATAGCTTCCGGAGAGGTTCCATTCTACTATGTTGGGGCTGATGGAGGTTTAAGGTACAAGGGACGGTTAGTGGTACCTTCTGCTGATAATTTGAGGAAGGATGTGATGACTGAGACTCACCATTCTGAGTTCTCTGTTCATCCAGGAGGCGATAAGATGTATCAGGATATGAAACGGCAGTTTTGGTGGGCAGGTATGAAGAGGGACATTGCTCTTTTTGTTTCTCAGTGTAGTACTTGTCAGATGGTTAAGATTGATCATCAGAGGCCGCCAGGAGCTCTACAGTCACTACCAATTCCGGAGTGGAAATGGGAGAGCATATCTATGGATTTTGTGGAAGGGTTGCCAAATTCTTTCAAGGGGCATAATTCCATATGGGTCATTGTGGATAGGTTGACCAAGTCAGCTCATTTCTTGCCTATTTGCACTGACTACACTTCGGAGCAGTTGGCGAGGCTTTACATTTCAGAGATTGTGAAGCTACATGGCATTCCATTGTCTATTTTATCGGACAGGGATTCAAGCTTTGTGTCTGGATTTTGGAAGAGTTTTCAGCAGGCTTTAGGTACGGAGTTACACCTTAGTACTGCTTATCATCCTCAGACTGACGGACAGACTGAGAGGGTGAATCAGATTATGGAAGATATGCTTCGGTCGTGTGTCCTGGATTTCAAGGGTCACTGGGAGGAATATTTGCCACTTGTGGAGTTTGCTTATTACAATAGTTTCCAGAAGACTATTGGGATGGCACCTTTTGAGGCGTTATACGGTCGACCGTGTCGATCACCTATTTGTTGGATGGAGGTTGGAGAGAATCGATTCTTAGGTCCTGAGTTCATCAAGGATACTTCTGAAAAGATTGCTCTTATTCGAGATCGCATGCGTACTGCCCAAAGTAGGCAGAAGAGCTATGCTGATCGTCGTACTCGTGCTTTGGAGTTTCGGGTTGGGGATCAGGTTCTTCTCAAAGTATCTCCTATGAAGGGTGTTATGCGCTTTGGGAAGAAAGGGAAGTTGTCTCCGCGGTTTGTCGGTCCATTCATGATTACGGATCGAGTGGGAGCTGTCGCTTATCGGTTGGCACTTCCGGATAATTTGGATCGCGTCCATAATGTGTTCCATGTTGCGGAAATTTCTGCGTGATGAGGATCGGTATCAACATATCGATGTTGGGGAGATTGAGTTGCAGCCGGATGCAACTTATTTGGAGCCACCATGTCGTATTGTTGACCGTCGGGATCAAATCCTTCGCAATAAGGTTATTCCTTTAGTTCGTGTGCAGTGGAGCCATCACAATGAGGCCGAGTCCACTTGGGAACGGGAGGATGTCATTCGCTCGCAGTTTCCTGAAATATTGGAAGAAGGTAAGGGCGAATTCCGAGGACGGAATTCCTTTTGTTAGGGGGGAAGAATGTAATAGCCCTAATTTTAAAAGGATAGTCTCGGCATTTATTTATTATTTTTATTGTATTTTTGCATGATTATTTGGTTTAATTATTTTATTTAATTGTTTACCTATGTGTCATGTGTTTTAAATTGATTTAAGTTATTTGTTTTTTTCTTTAATTGGCGTTTATTGTTTAAGTGTTTTTAGTTATTTAATTGGGTTTTTTAATTGGAAATTAATTAGTTAAGTGGATTTAATTATGTAATTGTTTGATTCTGCTTTAAGTTACAGTTAACTTTGGGGTTGGAAATTTCACGCCGTAACAAAAGTAGTTTCATGGGCCGACTAGGTTTAGAATTAGGGCTCTGTCTCTGATTAAACACGGATTAGGGTTTATGTTTTTACGCCTATATATATATGGTTACTCTGTATCAAGGGTTGGAAAAACAAAACCCTATTCACGTACCCAAGATACAAAGAGGGAAACAGAGAGAAGTTGAGAGAACAGAGCGTCGTAATGGTCTGTCAAGGAGAATAACAGAGAGGACCAAGGGAGGTGTTTGGTGGATTAGATCAGAACCAGAGGAGGCTAGAAGGTAGTCAGTGGTTGCCGGAAAGCTTAGAACAACGGCGTCAAGGTTCTGTTTATAAAACTGTATAGGCAAGTTCTTCTCTTTCTCCTTCCCTTTGGCTTGTGTTCTGTGCACCTAGACAGTCTCTAGGAGATTAATTGGCCTTAAACTGAACCATGCATGTTTGATATATAATTTGCTTGATCGTTTTATCTGTGCACAATTTATTTATAAAAGAATTATAGCGCGTATGTTTTCTTGACTTTGTTTTGGCATAACGTCCCACTGTTTTAATTTTTATTTTGGATCTTACTGAAATCAACCGAGGTCTAATTGGATACTAGATGTAATTTAAGACTTCAAATTTAAAATTGGAGGAAGAACAGAGGGGTTGGGATAAAACTGATGTCGCAAGTTAGTTTCAGTATCGTTCTTCAACAACGCTGGTTTAAATGGCCTGATTAAACTCTGTAATTGCTTTCAAAACTATTGTAAACAATCTTGGGGAATGCTTCTAGACTAAATTACGAGTCCTAAGTTTGGTTTTAAAAACTAACAGAGGGTTAGGAATAAGCCGGAGAAGGAGCACAAGAGCTGAAACACGCACCGGGGACGAAGGCTCACACAGAAGGTGAGAGTCGGCTCCATGGGAGTGGGAGCCGGCTCCCACAACAAAGTGGAGCCGGCTCTAGGAAGTCCTAGAGCCGGCTCTAGGCTGGAAAAGAGCCTGCTCCAAATTCTGGAGCAGGCTCCCTTGTTCTTTTTGGTTTATTTTAATTTTTTTAAAGTTTTTCTACGTACTAGGTTCACTGTTTGGGCAATCTGGGTTATTAACCGGTTTTAAAATTCTAGTTGGGTGTTAAATGATAATTTTAACTTGTAACTAAGGTCTTGAATTGTATAAAGTTACCCCTTAGTTTAAATGGAATTAACAGTACGCTATTTGACAACTTTGCGTACAGTTAACGGCTGGAAGGAGATTTGTTGATTAATTTTAATCTGATGGTTTAGGGTGCTATAAAATGATTCTAAATTTATTTTTTGACGCACGGTGAAGTCTATTAAAGTAATATATTGGACTTGTGGCATAGTGGGGGCTCTGTGCTAAAGGCTACAACACAGTATAAGTATATGACTTAGTATTCTGTTACCGGATGGAGGGAACTAGATCGCTTAGTTTAATCTAGCGATTTATTGGACTATAATATTATTATAGAACTAATTTTAAATACATGATAGGGTCATTGTTTTTATTAAATTTGAACTATGCATGTGTTGGATGTTAATTGCTAGAATAGTTTATTCTCCGATGCAATTATTACTGGATTTTATTTGCTAGATTGTTAAGATTCCTTCTACAAGTATTGGATGGTGGTTTTTGGACTGTAAATTATTGAACTGTTATATATGTTGTAATTTACATGGATATAGAGGATTGTATGTACCGGTATGGGATGGTGACATACTAGGGACGGTTTAGCTCAAAACGCATAAACCTAACCTAATGGATTAATGGAATGGATTGAAAGATATCGAATCCTAATTGTGGCTAAGTCAGATCAGCTGTAACCAAGTTGGATGACTTCCTGGATTAACGGATGGTAGTTAAGTCATATCCACTGAATAAGTTGAGTGACTAACTAGTTGGTTTATTGTAGGTCAGTTTGATAAATAGTTGAACTGCTTACCCTGGATTTGGACAGACTTTATATATATGTTTATGGTACCACGAGTTGAGCTTGAGTCTCAGACTCGTTGGTTAGGGTGCGTATATGCAGTGGATGCGTAGCTGGTTATAATAGGTTGAGGTGTACCCTGTTAGGTCTAGGTACTCATGCCCACCTTTGGGTGCGTATTCGCATGTTGCCTTCTATTCAGGTTGAGACCCCTATTATAGACTGGTGAATGTCCCTTAGTGTGGATATATTTATACGTATGGACTAGATAGATATTGTGAGGTGTCTACGGTGTATCTGCGTATCGGGTCACTGTATGGATTGCAGTTAGATTAGAACTTGCTCGTGGGTCTGACCCACTCCTTTATTATTCTTTTCAGGTACAGGACGGTTCCAGCCTTAGAGCTTGATCGTGCTTGTCGAGGACAGTCTCACTTTCATCTGAATACGTAGGACTTCTCTCGATGTTTCTAGCATTATCTATTTTCAGTTTTCAGTTTCAGTTGAACTTTTGATTAGGGGTCCATCAGTGGATTCCCAAGTTGTAACCTTGAAGTTTTGGAGGATTGGAGTTTCATTTTTCAGTTGTCCATGGAGGATTTTATAATTAATGTTTCTTTCAGTTTTATTCTATCTTTATTGTTCTTTTTGTCATCTGTGTTCGTTTTAAAATACTTTAATTGTTTGATATTCCCTCGGGTTTAGGCCTGGGCCTGATCAACCCGTGTCTCGGAT
This sequence comes from Cornus florida, assembly GCF_030987335.1. Classification (NCBI taxonomy): domain Eukaryota; kingdom Viridiplantae; phylum Streptophyta; class Magnoliopsida; order Cornales; family Cornaceae; genus Cornus; species Cornus florida. The sequence continues at coordinate 13,853,080 of NW_026775581.1, read as the reverse complement.
CCGAGGGGTATCACAAGCTGGATGCTGGAGGTTTGAGGTTGGGTGATGCTTGGTTGGCATGGTTGAGGTTGGGATGGTGAGGAGGGTGATTTGAGTGCTCGAACTGAGCCTGCGAGCACTCGAATTGAAGGTAGTCGAGAGAGGGTGAAAGATGGATGCAGGTTGGTGGGTTGTAGAAGTTGGTCTGCATGGGTTGGGGGGTGGTTTGTTGATGGAGGTCGAGCACTCCAAGCTTGGTCTTCGAGTGCTCGAAATTTGGGTAGTGAGGTGGGTTAAGAAGCTGGGGCACTCGGAATGGGGTTGGGATTGCTCGAAAGCAAGGCAGAGAGTTGGGGTCTTTGGGTGAGAGAAGTTCGAGCACTCGAAGTTGGACTTCGAGTGCTCGAAGCCTGGACAGTGAGCTCAACTGATGAGTGCATGTGAGTGCAAAGTTTATGAGGGCATTTGAAGAGCAATCAAGCTATTGCATGCAGTGGCTTGAGTGTTGGGGAGGAGGAGTTCGGATGAATGAAGCTTGGGAGGAAAACTGGAGCACTCAAAGCTTACATGAGGATTAAAACAATGCATGAATGCAATGCAATGGTGCTTTAATGCAACATGTGAACCTGAACTCTAACATTTCTTGACCATTTCATGCAATGCAAGTTCTGGAACCTGAACTTAATACAATGCGAGTTCCTTTGCATGCATGGATAAACTGTGCATCATGTTGGCATCAAAGCTGCATGCATTATGATTATGATTATGATAAAAATATGTATATATATAAAGAGGTGATTAATGATTATTTATTTATTTATTTATTTATTGATTTATATATATATATATATATATATATATATATTTTTTTTTTTTTATATATGCCAATGGAAAACTTTCCAAGCCTTGATACATTGCAACATGATGCAAAATGGATGGAATTTTTCAAAAAGAAAATTTGAAGCTTAAAACATTGCAACATGATGCAAAATGGATGGAATTCTCAAAAATGAATATTTCAAGCATAGAGAATTTTTGAAAATTTTGCATGTCAGTCCTAAATTCAAGCCATGCATGGAAAATTTGAAACTTGGCACATTATTCCAATCCAATGCCTGGATGGATAATTTGTCAAACTTTGCAACATCTTGCTAATGCATTGATCAAATTGGAAGAAAAAAAAAAAAAAAAAATTCAAACTTTGCACTTCACACAATGCATGGATGAGTTTAAGAACATTTCAACAATGCATTGAAGATGAGAGGCTATGCATGTGAGTGCCATGTCGGAAGTCCGAGAAAATTGCCTGATAGGGCCGGAAACTTCCGGGAATGAAAATAAGAGTTGAGAAGGTCTAAGAAGCCAGTCTAAAAATGTGGAACACAACTTAAGATAGTTCCAGAGAAAGTTAGATTTTGGCATTTCTACACTGTTTCCCAGAAAATTTGCAAGGCACGAGCAATTTCAAAGAGAAGGAAGCTTGGAAATTGAAAGAATTGCTTCCCTTGAGTTGCTAAATTTAATGTCGATAGCTAGACAAAGCTAGAGCAGGCACTAATCCTCATAAATTGGATCCGTCAAGAGGACTTCCTCAACTTTTCGGGTTAGGATTGTGCCGTCAATGCAAGGCTTAAGCCTTTGGCCATTTACCTTGAAGAGTGATCCACTTGCAGGATCATGAAGTTCGATTGCTCCATGAGGAAAGACGGTAGTGACAATGTATGGACCATCCCATCTTGACCGGAGTTTACCGGGAAAGAGTTTCAAGCGAGAATTGAAGACCTTTTGTCCCGGGGCAAAAGACTTCTTGACGATGTGTTTGTCATGAAAAGCTTAGTCTTTGCCTTGTAAATTTTTGCGCTTTCATACGCGTCATTACGCAATTCCTCAAGTTCATTTAATTACAACGCACGATTAGAGCCGGCTTGTTTGAGATCAAAATTGAACCTTTTTATGGCCCAATAAGCACGGTGCTCTAATTCTACCGGGAGATGACATGCTTTGCCAAAGACAAGTCGATATGGTGACATGCCAATGGGTGTCTTATAAGCTGTCCGGTAAGCCCAAAGCGCATCGTTTAGCCTTACTGACCAATCTTTGCGGTCCGGTCTAACCGTTTTTTCCAAAATGTGCTTAATCTCCCAGTTAGAAATCTCTACTTGACCACTCGTTTGAGGGTGGTAAGGTGTAGCAACCTTATGAATGACGGAATACCTAGCAAGGACGGATTTTAGATAACGATTTCGGAAATAAGATCTGCCATCACTAATGATTGCTCGGGGCGTACCAAAATGACTAAAGATGTGAGACTGAATGAAATGGATCACGACTTTATGATCATCGGTTTTGGTAGCCTCGGCTTCAACCCATTTAGACACATAATCCACCGCTACAAGGATGTACTCATAGCCATAAGAAGATGGAAATGGTCCCATGAAGTCAATCCCCCACACATCAAAAATTTCAACAATTAAAATGTTGGTGAGGGGCATCATGTCTCTTCGGGACACGGATCCAAGTTTTTGACATCGTTCACACGATTTGCAAAAATTGTATGCATCCCGAAACAAGGTAGGCCAAAAGAACCCGTTTTGAAGAACTTTGTTAGCGGTCTTTTTGGCACTAAAATGGCCTCCACAAGCAAGAGTATGGCAAAAATTTAGAATGCTTGTGGCCTCGGTTTCAGGAATGCATCGCCGTATGATTTGGTCTGGGCAATACTTGAATAGTTCCGGATCTTCCCAAAAGAAATGCTTGACTTGGGAGAAAAACCGGTCCCTCTCGTGTTTGGACCAATGAGCTGAAATTTTGCCAACCGCAAGATAATTGACAATATCCGCAAACCATGGAAGAGTAGAATGTGAAACTTAAAGAAGTTGCTCATCCAGAAAGGAATCACGGATGGCTGCGAATTCTGTAGATTTCTCAATAAGTAAGCGAGAGAGATGATCGGCAACAACATTGTCGGTCCCTTTTTTGTCCCGGATGTCAATGTCAAACTCTTGAAGTAAGAGGATCCATCGAATTAAACGGGGTTTTGTCTCTTTTTTCGCTAACAAATGCCTAAGAGCGGCATGATCTGAAAAGACGATGACCTTGGAGCCAAGAAGATAAGAGCGAAATTTATCCAAGGCGTACACCATAGCTAGCAATTCTTTTTCAGTGATGGTGTAGTTCAATTGGGCATCGCAGAGAGTTTTGCTAGCATAATAAATGACATGTGGAAGTTTATCCACACGTTGGCCCAAAACCGCCCCTAATGCATAGTCGGATGCATCACACATGATCTCAAAGGGAAGAGACCAATTAGGGGGTTTCATGATTGGGGCGGAGGAGAGGAGAATGCGAAGTTTGATGAAAGCTTCCATGCAAGCGTCATCAAAATTGAACGGAACATCCTTGGCTAAGAGATTACACAAGGGCCGTGAGATTTTGCTAAAATCTTTGATGAAGCGACGATAGAATCCGGCATGGCCAAGAAAAGAACGGATTTGACGGACGGAATTCGGAGGAGGAAGATTAGAGATTAACTCAACTTTTGCCTTGTCTACCTCGATTCCCCGCTTAGAAATGACATGTCCTAAAACAATGCCTTCTTGGACCATGAAGTGGCTTTTCTCCCAACTTAGAATGAGATTCGTCTCTTTGCATCTTTGGAGCACAAGAGATAAATTTTTGAGACACGAGTCAAAGGAGGAGCCAAATACGGAAAAATCGTCCGTGAAAACTTCCAAGAACCTTTCAACTATATCGGAGAATATGGACATCATGCAACTTTGGAACGTTGCCGGTGCATTGCATAGACCAAAAGGCATGCGTCGATAGGCAAAAGTACCAAAGGGACAGGTGAATGTTGTTTTCTCTTGATCTTGGGGGGCGATTGCCACTTGGTTATAGCCGGAATAACCATCAAGAAAACAATAGGCTAACCTTTCTAGGATTTGATCAATAAATAGGAGTGGGAAATGATCCTTCCTAGCTGATGAATTGAGTTTTCGATAGTTAATGCTCACACGCCACTCGGTGGTGGTTCGTTGTGGCACGAGTTCACCCGCTGAATTTTCAACAACGGTGAGCCCGGATTTCTTGGGGACAACTTGTGTGGGGCTCACCCACTTGCTATCAGAGATAGGATAGATGATTCCCGCATCTAGCAATTTGATCACCTCTTTCATGACCACTTCCTTCATATTTGGATTTAACCGGCGCTGGACCTCTCTAGTAGGCTTTGCGTCATCCTCCATATGAATGCGGTGCATATAAATGGAGGGGTCAATTCCTTTCAAATCTGCCACTGTCCAACCAATAGCTTCTTTATGCTTTTGGAGCACCGCTAAAAGGTTGGTCTCTTGGTCTTTTTGAAGATCCGAGGCAATAATGACCGGAAGGGTTTGCTTTGGACCAAGGAACACATACTTGAGATGGGCCGGGAGCAGCTTAAGCTCAAGTTGTGGTAGAGATAACAATGATGGGACTGGAGGAGTGGTGGAAAGTTGGGGAAGTGGTTCTTTTGGGATTTTCCAAGGAGGTACATCCATGATAGCATTAATATCAAGCAAGGAATTTACTTCTTGAATGGCTTGATCAACATCAAAGTTTGAGAAGTCAAAATGGGACATGCAAGTTTCAAGAGGATCTTTGCTTAGAATGAAGGGGAGAGATTCTTCGACCACTTCATCAATGACATCCACAAGAAAACAATCATCCTCATTGGAGGGATGTTGAGTTGCATGAAAGATGTGGAGTTTGACTTGCATGTTTCCAAAAGCAATGTCCATCACCCTGGTTCGGCAATTAATTGATGCATTAGCCATGGCTAAAAATGGCCTACCAAGGATCACGGGAATGTGCTTTTTTGGGTCATGGACCAGTTTCGTATCAAGAACCACAAAATCCACCGGGAAGTAGAATTTGTCCACTTTGATGATAACGTCCTCGAGAATACCTCGTGGATGCTTGACTGATCTATCGGCAAGTTGCAAAACCACGGAAGTCGGCTTAAGATCTCCTAAACCAAGCTGTAGGTAGACTGAGTATGGAATTAAATTCACACTAGCTCCTAAGTCAAGGAGGGCCCTCTCGATTTTGCTGTCACCAATGACGCAAGAGATTGTGGGGGCACCCGGATCCTTATACTTCGGAGGAGTGCTATGCTGAATGATAGCACTAACATTTTCAGTCAACCTCACTTTTTTTGGCAAATGATTTTTAGAAGTGCGCTTTTGAGTGCACAAATCTTTGAGAAATTTTGCATAGGGAGGGATTTGCTTGATAGCATCCAAGAGGGGCAAGTTAATCTTCACTTGCTTGAAAACTTCCCACATGTCTTGAATTTTACAATTCTTGTTCCCAAAATGTGTCGACTCTTGAAGACGTTGAGGAAACGGAGCTTTTGGCTCATAAGTAGTTTCCACATTTGGGGTGACATGTGTGGGATTTCCGTGAATGGTATTTGGACAAGAATTTGGATTAGAAGAGCTTGGATTCAGATTTTTCAAAGGAGAAACTTCCTCACTTTTGTCTCCATCAAACTTGTTGTCAACCACTCTACCACTCCGAAGGGTGGTGATAGCTTGAACTTGTTCATGAGTCGGCCCACTCGGAGGAGGGGTTTCGTCAATCACATGCATTCCTCTAGGATTTTCAAAAGGTTGAGAGGGAAGCTTGCCCTTGTCCTTTTGAAGCAATTGACTCACCGAGTTAGCTATTTAGCCCACTTGATTTTCGAGATTAGCTATGGATTGAGTATGAGAGTGAACCATTTGGAGAGTAGGTTGCAAGGATGTCAAGAGTTGCTTGTTGGCATCCATTATTTGCTTATTTAATGATTCCATCATTTGCTTGTTTGCAGCTACTATCTCGTCAGTCGGACACACAGGAGGTTGATTGGAGACATTTGGATTGTAAGGAGGGCGGTAGCTTGAAGAGGCTTGGAAAGGTCTACCTTGATATTGAGAAGAGGGCTGATTTTGCCGCCCTTGGTTTTGGAATTGGGAATTTTGTGGGGCTTGTTTCCGCCACGAGAAATTCGGATGATCTCGCCAACCTGGATTGTAGGTGTTGGAATATGGACTGTTCCCGGGCCGCGAGAACATGGCATTAGCTTGCTCTTGGTTGGGATTGGGAAATTGCTCCGGTGTGGGGCAATCTTCCGAGAGATGGAATGGACTAGTACATGAAGCACAAACTGAACTTGCCGAATTTTGAGACAATGAAGGAGGAAGATGTGGTGCCATCAATTGGTAGAATTTATGAGCGATGGCATCCACTTGAGATGATTCCTCCCTTATTGACTTTGGTTGACAAGGGTTGGTGTTATTTGGAGTGGTTGCGGTCGGAGCCCTACGAGAATTGTGTTGAAGTGAATTTTCACTCAAATTCTCAAGTAAGGTCCAAGCCTCATCCGCATTCTTGGACATGAACATCCCACCACAAGAAGAATCAACCATGAATCTATGGGTTTCGGTCAAGCCAGCATAGAAAGCTTGCACTAATTGCCATTTTGGGATCAAATGATGAGGACATTTTCGAAGAAGATCTTGTAGCCTTTCCCAAGTCTCGTGGAGTTGTTCTCCATCAACTTGAGAAAAGCTTAGAATGGAACGCCTCATTTGGTTGGTTTTACTTACCGGATAATACTTCTTAAGAAATTCTTGTTGCAATTGAGCCCAAGAAGTAATAGAGTTGGGAGCGAGGGAGTTCAACCAATATTTTGCCCTATCCTTTAGGGAGAATGGGAAAAGATGGAGATGAAGTGTATTGTTCGGAAAACCTCTCAACCGGATGGTCGAATAGATTTCAATGAACTCATCAAGATGCTTATATGGATCTTCATTATCAAAGCCATGAAATGATGGAAGCATTTGAATGGTATTAGACTTGATCTCATATTGAGCTGCATCGATGTTAGGCATCACTATACAAGAAGGAGAAGCATAGGTGGTAGGAATGAAATGATCTCTAAGAGTCATTGGTTCTACATTAGGAATTTCAGCCCTTTCATTCCCCGAATTTCCTACGTTATCCCCCATTATATTGAATTCAGTTTCAAGATCCCTTGTAAGAGTGGGTTCCCTAAGGTTCCGTCTAAGAGTTCTTTCAAGTGAATTTATATCAATAGGCGAGTCAAGTGTGGGTAGAGAGAGTGACCTACGGCCAAACATCAACAATTCACAACAACATCATCACAACAAATCTTTATCATCAACTCCACATACGATGTTCCCTTTCTCCTCAATTATCAAGACAGAAAATAAATGGCCACGACAAGGACCGATGTTTGGAATTGAAAATACACAATTGAAATAGCCTCGACAAGGGCTTGTAATTTATCTACTTCTAAGCTTAACACATGCACGATATTCACAATTTGAAACTAGAAGTCACGAGACTTACCTGGGGTCCTCTAGACTTACAATTTGCTAGCAATCCCACGGTGAGCTTCGAGTCCCTAGAATCTTACAACACGAAGATGATCAAAACACATAAGGAATATTCACAAGAGATAATATGCACAATCAAACTAAATTTAACCCTAGAACTTTGGTCGCTAAACTATTTGCAGTCCCCGGCAATGGCGCCAAAAATTGATCGGTTAGTCAATCATACATCAACCTTCGCAATAGCACGAATCATTGTAAAATAGGGCTATTGGACGGGTAAGTCGAACCACTGGGACTGCGCTAGTCTTAAGGCAACCTAAGTATCTAAAGTCATTTTAGAGTGATGAGGGGTTTATAAAGGGTTTGTGTGTTTGTCACTAAACTAGGAATTCAAAGATACATTAAAAATAAAATTGTAAGAAATTTAGAAAGAGAGATCTAGGTAGAGAAGACTAAGGAGATGAATTCACACTACACCCTAAGTACATGCTAAATTAAGTCTAAATTGGGGATGGACAATATATGCAATGGTCAAGAAATATATGACAACACTTAGTTACCATATATTTGTTAAGAGATCCATTAAATTGGCACAAGAATGATCCTTCAAAAGCTAACACATTGAACTACCTAAACTAGGATGTAGAGTCAAATATATTATCTTAAGCTAAAGACCATCAAGCATTCAAGCAAATGACAAAGCACATGAAGTAGGAAACTAGCATAACCCATCAAAGGAAGTTTCTAAGCAATGGACTATCCATTTTTCTATCAACATGCCTTGAAAACATTTCATAGTTTTCTCCCCATTGTCACCATGAGAATACAAGTAATAAGATTAATGTAAGAATCATCAAGTCAAGCTAAATAACTTACATCAATCATTTAAACATAATAAAGTTCATTACAAGAAGTAATATGCTCTAAACTATGAAAAGACCAAAATCTATACATTAAAATCCCCAAAATAGAACCTAATCTAGAACATGAACAACAAGGGGAGGCTTAATCACCTCCCTAGATAGAGTTTAGTTACCCATTGATGCACTAGAGGAAGGAGGAAGCTTGAAGAAAGACTCCATTTTCGTGCTCCTTCTTTTTGCTCCAAGAACCCCCTCTTCCTTGCTCTCTTCTCTCTCCTCTTTCTTCCCAAAAATGAAGCATACCAAATGTGTGGCCTTTGGTAGCCTTTTATTCTCCAACAAAACCCTCTCTCTCCTCCAAGGAACACCTCCAACCACTTCATAAAGAAGGAAGATGGCATTGAGGAAACCAATGTGCAAGTGGCTGAAAATGAGCCATTTCCAAGTGCAATCTGCCTGATTTTCGAGCACTCGAAAAGTGGTCTCGAGCACTCTAAATTAGTGTAATGTGCAACATGCTCTTCTTGCTCAGCACTGACCTACTTCGGTAAAACTACTATAACTTTGTGCCCTGAACTCCAAATGATGATCTGTTTGAATATTTGGAGAGCTGATTCAGTGATTTAAAAACTTCATGTTTTGATGAAGACCCAATTCTCAAGTCTGGTTGGTCGAAAATGGGGAGAAAGGCAGTACTTCAGTGCTGCCAGGCAGTTCTGCGCACCTTTGTTAAGAAGATCATAACTCTCTGCTCTAAACTCCGAATGATAAACTGCTTGAAGATTTGGAAAGCTGATTCAGAGATCTAAATCTTTCATGTTATGATGGAAGTTCAGTTCTTGAGTTTACTAGGTCGAAAATGGCGACAAAAGTCAGGATCACTGCTGCCAGAAATTCAGAAATGGCATCCTTTTTGTTCAAAATTCCACAAGGCATCATTTTTGCTTCCTTTTTGCACTTTAACCTGAAAATGCATATAAACATTCAAATGGAGTTAATCTACAAAAAATAATCAATTAATGGACTTTATTAATGTAATTTAGGGCGCTTGAATATACAGTATTCAGCGCTTATCACTAAACTATAGCTCATAAGCGCTTTCCGAATCAAACTCAAGAAGAACCCTAGGTCAACACACCCTTCAAGTCCCTAAACCTTCACACTAAAAAAGATAATATACAAAGCCCCCATCATTGAGGCCCACGAAGATAATTTTTCTCATGGTGTGTCTTTTTCTCAAGGTTGTTTTAAACACCCAAAGTTGCAATAAAAGTGTAGGTAAGTTTAAATTTATAAAGAGCCACTACTACCTCTAACTACTAATATAGCTAGGGTGAGTTGCGATCGTCCCAAGGGATTGGGGGCTATGTTGATATGGAAACAAGATCGGATCAGTAGGTCGAATGATCAAAAGGTGTTTTGTTGGTTAATCAAGCTACAATGTAAATGAATTCAATACTAAATAACTAAAGTAAATAAAAGGGTAGAGAACAAGAGAGAAAGGTCTTGGGATCTAGAGGTTATCACTAAACATCATCATTCTAGACATTCAATGTGTAATGAATGAGGGGAAACATGTGTTGCAATACAAAGAGGTGTGATTGATTGAATCAATAAGCATGGATTGACTAATTAAGTATACATTGTCTAGACAACCTAGTGAATAGCACAATATATCAAACTAAGCCATTAATCCTTCATTTAAGCTCATAATCAACACACTAACAAGTTAGAGAATTATACTACTTGCATTTATAAGTATGGAACATCAAACAACAAGCATATGTTGTCTCACATCTAAGAAAGTAAAGCAACTACACTACTTTTAAGCTAAGGACATGAAAATTAAACTAATTAAACTAAGGGAGAGGCACAATCCATTAAGAAATGAGTATGAACCATCAAACAAACCACAAGAGTATTCTATTTAAGCACTATGCCTTGACAATCTTTAGATTCATAGCATCAATACATATAGACATGCATCAATATCATAAAAACCAAGAGATAAACACATGAACATCTACTGTAGCATACATAGACATATGAATATAATGAAATGATCAATTGGAAGTATTAATCAACACAAATCATTGTAAGAATAAGATTCATATATAAATCAAGTGTCAAGACAACATTACAACACAAATCCCCTCAAAATACAAAGCATTAAGGTCTAGAAGGCATGCTTAGGGCTAACTCTAGCCCCAAGAAGATGTTTAGCCACTCATTGATGTATTCATCCAACCCTCAAGGGCTATCTCCATGGTAGAAATGCTCTCTTCTTGATGGAAACCCTAGAAGAATGGAAGAACTCTTAAAATAGTGTATGTCTTTCTTTGCTCTATCCTCCTTTCCAAGATATATGATATGAGATATATTATGATATGGTATGTTATGATGTCAAAATGGCTCAAAATCCTTATATAGGTAGCTCAAGTGTGACACCTAATGGTCAGGTCTCGTGCACTAGGGTCCCTTCAATGATTACACCATGAGCCATCTTTTAATGAGCTGGACTCTGTTTTAATTCGGACTTGAGGAGGTTCGATCGATCGAATTCAGATGAGATCGATCGAACTGTGGCCAGATCCATTGAAGTTAGGCCAGATCGATCAATCTATGGCGGCGCCTTTTTGGAATAAGACAAATATGAGATATTTTTAGGATATTTTGGGAAAAAGACAAAAATAGTAGGTGGGGATAAGATTAAGGAAGTTCGATCGATCTGAAGAAAGTTAGATCGATCGAAGATGGAGATTCTTTGAGGATAAGGACAAGGGTTTTGATCTATCTTGGTGAGGTGAGATCGATCAATGTGAGATCGATCGAAAATATTCCTGATCGATCGAAGTTTGCTGATTTCCACCACTTTGCTTCCACTTTGCTCCATTCTTCCATTCAGCTTGAGATTGATTCTTTTATGCTCTAATTTGGCTGAATTGATTTATTTTGGGGATAAGTACCTAAAAAGGGTAATAACATGAAATTAGTTTAAAATGGGAAAGTAAGATATATAAAGGTCCTAGAATACTCGAGCTTAAGGGGTTTAAATGCGCACTTTTCAGCGCTCATCACATTCCCAAACTTAAATATTGCTAATCCCTAACAATGAACTACAAAGTAAAAGAATGAAATGAACATCTAAACAAGTATGAACTAGAAAGTAATAAATGGATAATGCCACTTTCGTAGGGAACACGATTGCATTTAGCATATGTAACAAGCCTTTTAAACCCCTAAGTTACCCCTAGTGGACGAGTGAAGTCTCGTGAGGGTTTGCAGAAATGATACCCACAAACATTAAGCTCATTCTCACAAAAGAGGCACCAATATTGCAAACAAGCATTGGGAAAAAACTACCTCAAGTATGCAATTTTCAATCATTTCCAAGCAATCTCCCAAAATTTCAAAATCAAACAAACAAGTATAGTCCTTCACACATCAAGAAAATGATCATGCAAATCAATACAACTCTAGAATCCTTTTTGAGTGGACCGGCATCAAGTATGTTGTTATCTAAGCCAATTAGAGAAGTGATCACATCCTTACCCTCAAACTAGCACACAAATCTAGTACCAATCATCAAGACAAAGGGTGGACCTTTTATTAAAACTTTATTGTTCTAGGTGCGCTTATTCTTTTCACTCGATTTTTTTTTTTTTTTAATCCTAAGGATCAAAGATGGAAGCATAGTACAATGTGTTGATTTATTAAGCTTTCTAGCGATCCATGAGGTCAAGCGTTAGGTTAATGACTCCTAAACCAGACGGCTTTAGGGCATTAAGCGTTCAAACACCCCTAAGGACTTACAAGCTCAAATCAACTAGGCTACAAATCAAAACAACCTCCATCTAATCATTTCCCACTTCTCACCTTTTGGGAGAAGTCCTCACTTTTTTATTGCTTTTGCAACTTTTTTTTTTTTTTTTTTTTTGTAAGTTCAATTATTAACCTAGAGTTTGGGCCCTCCACCTTTCGGCACAAGAAATTCAGTGCTTGATGAGGCTAGAATCTTGGCTACTCAATGAAAAGGTTTTGCTATCCACTTTTATCAAGAATGAAATCTTTCAATGCACTACTAGCCCAATTGGGATATAACCAATTCAATAATCAACAAAACATGTACCCCACAAATGAATGCTAGTGTGCGCCTGTGCTAGTGTAGAATCCTGAGTGAATATCAAAACAATCACAAAATCAGGATGATGTAGACCACAAGTGCAAGCAATACATCAATCTTTCGAAAAATTTACTCCTAAATGGCATCCATAAGGCATACAAGGAGTATTGGACTCTCAAGTCAAACAATTTTTAAATTTTAAGCACTATAGTCCTTAAAAGATCAAAATTATAGCTAGTCATGGACCAATCATAGAAAATCCCTCAAATACACAAGTCATGCTCAAAATTTTCAATTGAAAGCAAAGATTGCAATTAACACCCATTACCCCCAAACTGAAATGGCACAATGTCCTCAATGTGCAAAAAGAACAAAGGAAAGATTATACCAGTGCAGCTAAGGCAAAGAAGGGCCGGGACACGAATATCCAAAGTGGGTGGTACAACCCCCCTAAACTTGGAATTGACTATGGTCCTAATAAGATGGCATTGGGAGAAAAGCTGACCAGATAACAAAGGGGATAATAACATTGCCCGGTGGACATGCAAGTGTAAATGGGATAATAAATATCATAGAAAATCCCTCAAATACACAAGTCATGCTCAAAATTTTCAATTGAAAGCAAAGATTGCAATTAACACCCATTACCCCCAAACTGAAATGGCACAATGTCCTCAATGTGCAAAGAGAACAAAGGAAAGATTATACCAGTGCAGCTAAGGCAAAGAAGGGCCGGGACACGAATATCCAAAGTGGGTGGTACAACCCCCCTAAACTTGGAATTGACTATGGTCCTAATAAGATGGCATTGGGAGAAAAGCTGACCAGATAACAAAGGGGATAATAACATTGCCCGGTGGACATGCAAGTGTAAATGGGATAATAAATGAACTAAGGAGAGAGGAAAAATGATGGTCTTGAAAAATTTTGGGCAGCACTCTCTCACTGAAGTCAGTGGAATGTACCTGATAATGGAGTCAATCAGATCGATGTATCAATATAAGAATCTGACATCCAAACATAGCATGCATAGCATGATAGTATCAAAATAACAGTAACAGGCAAATATCACAGATACATAAAATGAGAGTAAAGAGATAGAGAGATAGATCAAGCAGAGAAGGTTGGGCGAGCGGGGCGTGATCCCTGAATATCTCTGGATAAATCCTGCAGCGCAGCTAAGACGTTTGAGCAGAGAATAGTCACGTCAGTGATGAGGGAGGCCACATCTGACCTAAGAGAGACAATTGCGTCCTCCAAATCTGTATATACTCTCCTAGGCCAGGTGTCGGAATTGGAGCGTTAGGGATAACTGGATCATGAACTAGAGGTATATCCTTACCCTGCTCTTGAGAATGTAATGGCGACCCTACCGGAGAGTGATCTGGTGACTCCTCTAGAGGCTCTCGCTCTAAATTAATATCTATATGTGTGTCTACAGCCACCGGTGGGTCTGGATCATCTGCTACTGCTGCTCCTGCTGCTGCCTCTACCGTTGCCTCTGCCTCCTCCAACTCTGCAGCCTCCTCTGTTGCTAAAATGGCCTCTTGCTCTAAGCTCCTAATAAGAGCATTATAGCTCTTATTCCAATCTTTCTTGCTATAGTGGCAAGCCCCTGACTCAGTATGCTCCTCCGGGTGAAATGGATAGTTCTGGTCTCGGAGGATCTATGTAATAAGGTGCCCAAAGGGGAGGAAAGTGGCTTGCTTAGGCTTGGCCTTGCTGATGTAACTCACATATAGCCTCATCATGACATTCCAAATGAGTGCAGGAACAGAGAACCAGTGGCCTATATAGAAGGCGTAGAGGGCAGCCAAAAAGTCTGAATGCCGCTGGATCTTATAGCTCGCCATAAATACATTTCGGTACAAAACCGAATCGAAGAACCAAAGATCATCAGGTAGATAAGTCCTCATGGCAAATGGCTCGCCATCACTGTAGTGGCCAGTCAGTGCAACAGCCATGTTTGCATCAGATGGCCTCTGGAGAATAGGATAATGAAGGCCGGGAGGGCAGACATACGGGCATCGAGAAGAAGTGGCCAATGACTCAATAGTAATGCGGATGAGGTGGCCATCAATAGTAGTCCGCAGCTCCGATAGATCACTCGGGGTCGGCCGGAGGTTTTAGAAGAACAACTGAACGAGCCTCGGGTAAACTGAATAAGTGACTGGAGCAAAAATAGCTGAAATGCCCCGCCAATTAATGTCATCAAATGCTGCCCGTGTCAGAACTGATTGGGAAAAGAAGGCAATGTCGAATACCGACTCATGTGCCACCTGAAGACGTGTATATCTCCTGCTAGGTCTGTCTTGGATCTGGCCTGGCAGTGTTGGTGGTGGTGAAGGAGGTGGTACATGCTCAGCCTCATTAGAAGAAGATGATGTGGAAACAGAAGACTGTAATCTGGTATTGGCTGATGAGGACTGAGCTGTAGCTGGCTCTGGAGCTGGGTCTTGAGCATGGGAAGGCTCTGCGGGCTCCTCTATCCGCCATCTCATTCTGCGCTCATACTGCCTACGGGCGACAGTCTTTACTCGAGCCATGGCCTGTAAAAAAAAAAAAGAAAACTTGCAACTGGAGTCAGTAACAGGAATAAAATATGAAATATAGAATTGAAAGTACACAAATAGAAAAATATTTGTTAGGTAAGATAGATAACTCAGAATGAATCAACATGAATCTATGCAAGTGGTAATGCAGCCAGACATGGACAGTGAATGTTCAAATAAGTGAAGCATGTTAAATATGATAGAATAAAATGCACCCAATGTGGGAAACACAGGCATTGGGCAAATATAAGATAGCATAGAACACAAAAGATGGCGTGTGAAGTGGATATGCAAATATGTGATGTTCGATCGATAATGAAAAGATGAGATCGATCAAAGTTGAATCAATCAGGAATTGAGTGAGATCGATCTTTCTCTAATCGATCAGAGAAAAACGTGATCAATCGAACTCTGCAAAAATACAAAAAGTCACAGATCTGTGACGTAGACAACACTGGGGGCACCCAAGCAAGCTTGTGGGTCCCTCTACATTTCAACAAATCACAAATAGTCGCTTTTATAGGCACGTGACCCCCGAAAACCAAATCGGAATCAAATATATGCAAAAATATATATACATATATACACATACTTCATCAACTCAAATATAGAAACAATCAATCATAGAAGCTTAGAAATAAGCATGGCATTATGGAAACTCAAGATGGAAACTCGAGATCTAAACTCAAAACTTACCAAAATGAAATGAGAGGAGTGGTCCGAGAGAAAGAGAGTGTAGATCAGAGTCGAGAGAGAGTTTGGAAGCTTGTGGAAGGTCGTCGGAGGTGGGAAAGATGATGAACAGCGGTGGAAGAGGCTAGGGTCTGAGATCGATCTTTGAAATCGATCTAAATGACCTTTGGCTTCTATTTTTAAAAACTATTTCTGACGTCGATCGATCACTAAGAAATCAGATCGATCGAACATAGATTGATCAGGAAGAAACTCAGATCAATCGAATCCACAAAACGACATAGTATTTTTGAAAATTTTTAAATTTTTGAATTTTTTTTTTGGAAATTAAAACAAAATGTTTTTGGATTTTTGGAAAATAAATAAATAAAAATAAATAATTTTTTTTTTGGGATTTTTGGATTTTGAAAATAAAATAAAATAAAATAAAATAAAATGGAATAAATGAAATAAAATAAAATATTTTTGATTTTTTGGTTTTTGGTTTTTTTTGTTTTGTATATTTATATATATATATATATATATATATATATTTAGAATGAAATGCAAAATTCAAAAAGCAGTCAAAGTCAACAAAAGGAACATGGATCGATTGAGAACATGGATCGATCGAGAACTTCGATCGATCCAACAGGTGAAAACCTACATATAAGTTCGAATGATTGGTGCATTTCTTCGGGGGTCGCACCCCAAAGTCCAAAGTTTGTGCACCAAAAGATAATGGTGTAGAGCTATGATGAATGTGGCCAAGTTTTACATTTAGAAATTGCCACTACTACCTTTCACCAAAAATATAGTTAGGGAAAGTAGGGATCGTCCCAAGGGATTGGTAGGTCATACTAGGTTGAGGAATCAAGATTAGGGTTAGTAGGTTGAGTGATCAAAAGATTGGTTGGTGGTTGAATTACACTAAGATGCAATTTAAACTAAAGTAGGCAATTAAATGTAATAGAGAGAAAATAAGAGAGAGATCTTAGGGTTTAGAGATCACCACTAAGCATAGCTTTTCTACACCCTTAATAAATGATTAATGAGGGGAAAAACATGTATTGCAATATAGTGTGTGTGTGTGGTTGTTTCAACAAGCATGGATAACAAATTAAGCATATATTGTCTAAGCAACATGGTGGATAACACAATATATCAAATTAAACCATTAATCCTTTCTTTAAGCTCACAATCCAAACACATCACAAGGTTAGAGATATATGTTACTTGCTTTCATAAGTATAGAACATCAAACAACAAGCATAAATTGTCCTCCCATTTAACACCTAAACTACAACTATACTACAATTAGGCTAATGACATGAAATTAAACTAATTAAACTAAGGGAGAGGTACAATCCATCAAGAAATGAGTATGAACCATCAAATAAACCATAAGAACATTCCATTAAGCATTATGTCTTGACAATCTCTAGATCTATAGCATTAATACACATAGACATGCATCAATAACACAAGAAATAAAGACAAACACACGAACATCTATTCTATCATACATAGACATATGGATAGAATGAAATGATCAATTGGAAGCATTAAACCACATAAATTATTAAATAAACAAGATCTACATATATATAAGTGTCAAAACATGTATTACAATACAAATCCCCTCAAAAATACATAAATCAAGATGTAGAAAGCATGCTTAGGGCTAACTCTAGCCCCAAGAGGATGTCTAGCCACTCATGGATGGTGTCCTCCAACCCTCAAGGGCTAACTTCATGGTAGAGATTGCTTCTCTTCTTGGTTGATGGAAGAACTCCAAGCTTGTGTCTCTAGCCTCCTCCTTTCTTTTCTTCCTTACTAAGAATATGAAAATTGTGCCTACTCTCTATTCTAAAGTATATCAAGTATATCTCTCAAAAAGTGGCTCATATTCTTTATATAGGTAGCTTAAATATCACCCCAAATGAGCTGGGCTTGTACACCAATATTCCCTCCAATGATTGGGTATGCGACAACTTTTAATGAGCTGGAATTTAGATTTTCTTAGGATTTGGGGAGTTCGATCGATCGAACTTATGGTGAGATCAATCGAACATGGCTAAGATCTATCGAATTGAAGCTGGATTGATCCTCTATGGTGGCGCCTTTTTGGATAAAAACAAATTGAGATATTTTGAAGATATTTTTGGGAAAGAGACAAATGTGGTAGGTAGGGTGGTATAAGTGGATAAGATGGAATCTCTTTGATCGATCGGAAGAAAGTTGGATTGATCGAACTTTATGGGATCTTTGGATAAGGACAAGAGAGCTTGGATCCATCTTGGAATGCTGAGATCGATGAAATTTCGATCGATCGAATATTTGCTGAGATCGATCAAACTTGTTGAATTTCCACCACTTGCTTCCTTTTGCTCCCACTTTGCTCATTTCTTTGATTCATCTCAAGATTGCTTCAATTATGCTCTTATTTAGCTGAGTTAGCTTATTTTGGAGATAAGTACCTGAAAATGGAAATAATACAAAATCAATCTAAAGCAGGAAAAAAAGACAGATAAAGATTCTAGAATACCTAAGCTTAAGGGGTTTAAATGGGTAATTTTTAGCGCTCATCAACGATGCACAGAGAGGCTTTTTTCTTGGGTTCCAAAATTTTTTCTAAGTATGGACTGAAGATCGATTTGAGGAAAATCTCGATCGATCTTGGAACATTCAGATCGATCAGAAATGAAGTTCACACAATACATATATAGCTAAAATATGTAGGAAAATTATGCTCGATGAGACAGAGAGATGATTGGATGCAGGGTTGGCAGTTCGATCGATCGAACCTCTTTCGAGATCGATCGAACACTCACAAAATGCTTAATTTGAAAATGTCAGTGCATGCATTCTCAACCAAAGTCCGTATCAATGTGTGTGAACCCAGAACACATCTAGACGACACAAGAAATGAAAGTTAAAATAGAAATGAGGGAGGAAAAAGGTTGTAAACCCTTCGAAGCACTAGTCTTTAATGTCTCTAGCAAGACGTTGGGCTCTTTTAGCCCAGATCGAAAATGGGGTGAATGGCACTTTGAATCCCACCCAATAAATTGTTCCCTAAGGAACTTGTAGGATTTGAATCAAAGGAGATTGACGGTCCTTTGTCTATTCACTTCTTGGGCTTCCATGCCCTTTCAACACTAGCTTTGTATACATTTTTATTTGAGCTCTTTTTGGTAAGCAAACCATGGGAATGTTCAACATCAAGCAAAGAGTCAACTTTATCAAGTTCATTTTCAACACACTTCTCCACAACACACACTTCTTCATGCTTATCTATTGAATTCGGGGTTGGATTAAAAATGTTCAACTTCACTTTCATATGCCCAAATGATATTTTCATTATCCCCGTCCTATAATTTATGTTGGCATTTACGGTTGCCAAGAATGGACGGCCAAGGATAATGGGAATTTGGCTCTTGGGATTCGAAACCGGTTCCGTGTCAATGACAACGAAATCAACGGGGAAGAAGAACTTATCAATCTTAATCAAAACATCCTCAATGATACCCTGGGCTTTTTGATGGATTAGTAGGCAAGTTGCAAAACTACCGACGTCGGTTTTAAGTCTCCTAAGCCCAATTTAACATATACCAAGTAAGGAAGAATATTAACACTTGCTCCTAAGTCTAAAAGAGCCCGATTAATGAGATGGTCATCAATGATACAAGAAGTAGTAGGTGAACTGGGGTCCTTAAACTTTGGAAGAGTGTTGTGTTGCAAGATGGAGCTTACTTGCTCGGTCAAGACCACTTTCTTTGATGCTTGGCTCTTATTTTTCCTTTTTTGGGTGCAAAGATCTTTTAAGAACTTGGCATAAGCCAGAATTTGCTTAATTGCATCCAAAAGTGGAATATTGATCTTCACTTGCCTAAACACTTCAATGATTTCATTTACTTTGGTATTTTGCTTTTCAATAGAAATGGACCCTTTCAAGGCATCTGGAAATGGAGCCTTTGGCTCAAAGTCTTTTTCAAAATCTTTCTTTAGATCACTTATTCTTCAAATCACTTTTCAAATCATTTTTCATCACTTTCTCAACAAGATGATCATGCACATGTAATGAAGGAGGAATAAAATGTGAAACGGGACGGGTGTCAACTTTTGATTGCAATGGTTCACTATCTTCATTGGAAACACCAATTTTATTATCCACAATTCTCCCACTTCTCAAGGTCGTCACCGCATTGATATGTTCAATTGTGTGACCTTCATTGGTTTCTACAACGAATTGTTGCTTTGGTGGGGCATTTAGAGGCGTCTTCCTTTTCTCTCTAGCATTTAAGGTACTAGCTATTTGCCCGACTTGGGTTTTTAGCTTAGTAATGGATTGAGAATGGAATGACATAATTGAGTGTTTGCCTCTAGAATACCCAAAACGGTCAACACTTTTTCCTCAAAAGTGGGACTCCTAGAATTTCCTTGGGAATAAGATGATTGATTAGGAAAATGAGAATTAGAAAATTGGTTTCCATGTGATGATTGAAACGACGATCTATAACCTTGGGAACCTTGGCTTTGCATTGGAGGCAGAACATACTTGCCTTGAAAACCATCTTAGGGAGGGTTTGAGCCTTCCTCTTGGCTTTTTCAAGAGAAGTTTGGATGGTTCCTCCATTCGGGATTGTAGTGTGAGCCATAGGGATTATTCCCTTGGTTGACAAATGCAATATTAACTTGTTCATGATGCTCACTTTGCGTATGTCCATGGGGACAATTGGAAATAGTATGTAAGACACTAGAATAAATCATACAAGATTCATTTGAAACATGATGAGTATGATTAGGGGAGGAAGCCATTTGATTTTCCGAATTGTGGTTGACCAAAAATTGATCAAACCTTTGAGTTAAAGATTTCACCTCAGTGGCTATGTCATTTGAATTGTCAATTTGATATAAACTGACATTCTTCCTTCTACCTAGAATTCTACCATTTTTAGAGGACAAAGATCTACGCATAGAATTTTCACTCATACTTTCATACATTTGCCAAACATTATTCTCATGTTTATCAAGGTAAGAACCACCCATAGATGCATCTACTATTCCATTTTGATTATCCGTCAAACTTTCGAAGAAGTATTGGACTAATTGCCATTTGGGAATGTCATTATGTGGACACTTCCTAAGCAAGTCATTAAATATTTCCCATTCCTCATGAAACAGTTCCCCTTCCCCTTAAAATTCAGTAATGGAAGTTCTCACAGCATTGGTCTTTGATACCGGGTAGTACTTTTTCAAGAACTCTTGTTGCATTTCTACCCAAGATGTTATCAAAAAAGGCCTAAGATTGTTGAACCAATATTTTGCTTTGTCCTTAAGGGTAAAAGGAAAAAGTTTGAGTCTTAACACTTCTTCTGGTATGTCCGTGTATTTCACGGTGGAACACACTTTAAGAAACTCATCCAACTGCTTATACGGTTCTTCACTTGGAAATCCATGATAGTTAGGAAACATTTAAATGGTTTGCAGTTTAATCTCATAGTGATGTGCTCTAAATGGGGGCAATTGAATGCATGTCAGTGCATTGTATTCATTTGGGACATAATGATCACGCAAAGCAATGGGAGGATTCCTAACCGGTGGTGCTAAATGAACACCGTGATTAACTTGAACCATGGGAGGTTGTGGACCAAAAATTGGCCGAGGCATTCCTAATGGAATTTGGCCTTGTTGTTGTGGTGGGATGAATGGAATTTGGCCTTGGATGTTGTCATGATGCACATTAGGGTGGAGGATGTCTTGTTGGTCTATGTGACCAAGGTCCTCCACATGGTCGTCATGTTGCTCCTCCATTGATGAAATGGAGTGATGAGAACTACCTCTTCCCCTAGGATTACGAACAATGGATTCAAGATTCAAATTAAAAGGGATAAGAGTATGATTTAATGACCTATGACCATGCATGCACTAACAAAACAAATAACAAACAAATAGCAATCGCTTCGCCCCCACAACAAATCAATCAACAAACATCCTCCACATACAATGATCCCATACTCCCATGCTTGAACAATATGCAAAGAAAATTAAATTGCCTCCACGCGAACTCATGATTTATCTAAAAATGTAAGAACTTGCCACCACGGGGGCCGATGATTTAACTAGAGATTGAGTTAGAAAGATCTCACAAAGGGTCCTTAAGCAACTTTAATTCATTTTTCAATTCACCGCTTAGCTTTGCAATTTTTAGATTTTAGCCTTTTTGTGTTTAGCTTAGCCCCTTTCTTTTCAATTCTCCTTTACTTGATCTCCTTTACTCAATTCACTTAGCCAAATAAGAACAAACACAATAAGTAACTAAAAATAAAGTAAATAAAGACACGATCAAAAGAGTACTAATTCTTAATTGTTTCCAAAACATGGCATTGCCAAATCAATTCCCGGCAACGGCACCAAAACTTGGTGTGTTCTTTCTCAAGGTCGTTTTAAATACCCAAAGTTGCAATAAAAGTGCGGTCAAGTTTAAATTTATAAAGAACCACTACTATCTCTAACTGATAATATATCTAGGGTGAGTAGGGATCGTCCCAAGGGATTGGGGGCTATGTTGATATGGAAACAAGATCAGATTAGTAGGTCGATTGATCAAAAGGTGTTCTGTTGGTCAATTAAACTACAATGTAAATGAATTCAATACTAAATAACTAAAGTAAATAAAAGGGTAGAGAACAGGAGAAAGAGGTCTTGAGATCTAGAGGTCACCACTAAACATCACCATTCTAAACATTCAATGGGTAATGAATAAGGGGAAACATGTGCTGCAATACAAATAGGTGTGATTAATTGAATCAATAAGCATGGATTGACTAATTAAGTATACATTGTCTAGACAACCTAGTGAATAGCACAATATATCAAACTAAGCCATTAATCCTTCCTTTAAGCTCACAATTAACACACTGATAAGTTAGAGAATTATACTACTTGCATTCGTAAGTATGGAACATCAAACAACAAGCATGGATTGTCCTTACATCTAAGAAAGTAAAGCAACTATACTACTTCTAAGCTAAGGATATGAAAATTAAACTAATTAAACTAAGGGAGAGGTAGCCCACGTTCCATTCCACCAAACAAATACCACCACTATGTGCTCACATGAGTCTCACATACATCAACTTCCCAACCTAATATGAAGAATGCACAATGCCAAGGTAACATACTAATAAAACTATATAATCATAATTTAAGTCATACAACAAGGCAGACATATCCAATACATAGACTACAATAAGCATGTCCTATATAATTATGTGAATCATATAACAAAAATCTTATACTAAATATCTAACATTGTCAAATCTTATACTAAATATCTAACATTGTCAAATAGCTAAACACTTAACATATATCACATATTCATTTTGACACATAGGCATGTTATACACCTCGTATATAACATGTATCAAGTCCATATACTTATACAAATATCAAACGAACCATATAAAATATGCTTTGCCACCTAACTAGTGTGTCAAAATCAAAACAAGTAATGCAAGTCATATCAAACGAATGTATGAATGAAGTGCATTGACGAGCCTCTTTCTATATGTTTAGAGAATAAACTTTGTAATGCAAGAGGTCGCTTCGCAAGGTCAAAATATGAATGTAGTTTCGAAAGCCTTTAAAAGTCAAATTTACATTTATAGAAACCACTACTATAACTAATGAAGCATAGCGAGTAGGGAATGTCCGCAGGGATTATACGTGTTGGAATTTAATTTTGACTCTAATGTACCAATTGATTACAAAGAGAGAAATTAGTTTGTTTAAACTAAGATGCAAGGAAATTAAAATGCAATTAAAATAAACTAAGTTGAGTTAGAAATTTAAGAGATGAGAAGTGAGGTCTTGGGGTGTATTGGAATTGCCACCAAGCTTGTTCACCAAACCATACACTTTCAACTAATTTGGGGAAAACCTTCTTGTGAACAAAATGCGACTACTAATTGTAATATTAAGCATGTACTATCAAATTCAATAATGAATTGTCTTCCTAACTGACGAATAAACTAAGTGTAGCATAACCCATCAATTCTAAGCATGATCCATCAAACTAGTCACAATTGTACCACACATCAATATAGAGAATCATGGAATTTGCAATAATAAGCCATGGAATATCAAATCAAGTAAAGATTGTCTACCTACCTATAAGCATGAATAAAATTGTAGAACAACCCATCAAGTATAAGCATAATCCATCAAATTAATTGACAAACCCATCTAATAAAAACCATGTCTAGCCATCACTAGATTCTCAATCAACCACACATAGACATGCAATTAATATCAAAAAACTAGTGTAGAGATAAATTCCCAAATAATCACACATAAGATAACATGTAATCACATAGAGAATCAATAGAAAGAATTAATCCAGAAAAATCAAAGGAGAACCCAAGATTCATTAAATTCACAAGGCTAAAACACTAATCACAAGATATTATTCCTTAAAAAGTATGAAAGAGATAGAGGTTTATATTACAAACTTGGGGCTCATCCAAGCCCTAAGGAGAAGTCTAGCTAATCATGGAGGAGGTGGGTGTGATCTTGGAACTCTCAAGGGTAATCCCCAGACATGGTTCCATCTTCTTCCTCTCATTCTTTGTTGAATTCTAGAGAGAGAGTGTGTGTAGATCTTGAGATGTGTTCTTGGTGCCTCCACTCTTCTCTTTTCTTCTAACCCTAATCTCTAACTTTTCTAGAGAGAAAAATAAATTTACAATCAAAAATAAAATTGAAGACAAAAGATAGATTACAAAATAGTTCAATTCCCTTTAAATACAAAGTCCTTGGAGTAGTGAACAAGTCAGAAAATAAGCCCTTAAAATATCTAATCCCACAACTATGTGGTAGGTAGAGTTTAGGCACGCGGGAATAAAACAGTTTGCTGCCAGTGTATTTTTGATCGATCAAAGAAATCTTTGATCGATCGAAAAAATCTCCATCCATCCAAAAATTTAGCATTTTTGACCTTTTTCCGGATTTTTCTGGAATCTTCTCAGAACTTTTGCTTGACTCCAAAAAGGCTGTAATGGACCATTTTTAGCCCATTTGAACCTTATTGACCTAAAAATAGACAAAACATAAATTACTACTAAAACGGGAAAATAAAGATAGATGAATGGACTAAAATACCCTAACTTAGGCGCTAAAATGCGTCACATTTGAGCATTCATCACACCCCCAAACTTAGATATTGCTAGTCCCTAGTAATGAACTACAAGGAGAAGAAATAAATAAACAACTATACAGCTATGAACTAGAAAATAATAAAATGATAACGCCACTTTTGTAGGGAACACGATTGCATTTAACATATGCAACAAGCCTTTTAAACCCCTAGGTTACCCCAGTGGACGAGTGAAGTCTCGTGAGGGTTTTCAAAAATGATACCCACAAATATTGAGCTCTTTCTCACTAAAGAGGTACTAATATACAAAACTAGCATTGGGAAAAAACTACTTCAAGTATGCAATTTTTTAACCCTTTCCAAGCAATTCTCCAAAATTTCAACATCAAACAAGCAAGTATGGTCCTCCACACATCAAGACAAAGATCATGCAAATTAAAACAACTCTAGAATCCTTTTTAAGTGAACTGGCATCAAATATGTTACTATCTAAGCCAACTAAAGAAATGATTACATCCGGCCTCAAACTAGCACACAAATCTAGTACCAATCATCAAGATAAAGAATTGACCTTTTATTAAAGCTTTATTCAACTAGGTGCATTTATTCTTTTCACTCAATTTTTTTTTTACTAACCTAGAGGATCAAAGATGGAAGCATGGTGCAAAGTGTTGATCTATTAAGCTTTCTAGCGATCTATGAGGTCGAGCGTTAGGCCAATGACTCCCAAACCGAATGGTTTTAGGGCATTAGGTATTTAAACACCCCTAGGGACTTACAAGCTCAAATTAACTAGACTACAAATTAAAACAACCTCTATCTAATCATTTCCCACTTCTCACCTTTTAGGAGAAGTCCTCACTTTTTTATTTGCAAGAACAAATGGAAAGTGGGAAACTCCTCAATTCAATAGATTGGCTAGAATTATGTATATCTGCCAAATCCTATGACCACATGCTCACAATCCTAGCGTAAATAACGCTATTCCTCCAAAACAGTAGTTGGCTGATCACACACTTGTGTCCCCCAACTAAACCACATTCCCAATCCTGATTAATTGACGAAAAGGAAACACATAAGATACATACAATATAATAAAATATAATCCTACATAAAACATCGTTCTTTCTAGAAAAGAAAGTCTCTTTTGGAATCAACTTTACCAGATTGGTTCATAATTTCCTTTTTTTATAGTTTCGTAGGTAATCATCTAACCTCGAAACTTATCTTTTTAAACATAGCTTAAAAACAAAATCAATTTACCTAAGCAAATACAAAAGGCTTAACCCTCATCCTCCTTATACGTGGAATGCAAACCATCTAACATAGCTTTAATAAGGAACTTAGAACGTCACAACCAAATCCCCATACTCTTCGGAGCGTGATATAAAATCATTGCTTCATTTTGATAAGAACTTTATCCGATTCCTAAACTCTTGAAGAGTTCTTTTTATCTACCTCTTTTAAAGGTAAAACGAAAGTTTAACTATATGTAGATTGATCCACACCAACTCTACTAATATCATTTACTATACTACTAACGAATAAGATCACTCTCGTGCGATCCTTCATCTTCAAGATTCAGTATCCCCTTTCTTAGATACGTTGAAATCTCATCCATTAGTATCTCTTTCGGCCTCATCCTCTTCGATTTTCTCCTTTTTGAGAAACTGAAATCGTGTAGGCCCAAGATGCAGTGACTTATCTTACACCCCTAACTCTTTCTTTGGCTTATATTTTTAAAAGTAGCGCTAACCGGAATGAAACATTCGATCCCAGTTCTGCTTCTAGTAAAGAACTCGATAACGTACTCCTCGCTTTGGACCCTATCCTCCTCCTAGTGTCAACCATTCCATAACTATGGAATATAATTGACATCTGCTCCTCCTAATGAACCGTAAATAGAGTACAACGAATCCTAATATGGCTCTAAGTTCTAAGAGAAGCAATGCGGAAGTCATATAACGAAAGACACTCATAAGGACACTAGAACTTGGAGTACTCTGATACCAACAGTGATACCCCTCGATTCTAGAGCCATGGGTGATCAAGTTTGAGTACAGATCTGAGGGATACCAAACAATTAATATGTAAGCAAGCAAGAATATAAAAGAATTAAGAAATACATTTAAAGGCTGAAAAGAATTCTAAATATGAAAATCCTTAATAAAAAATTATAAATTAATATAATTGAACTTTCCAATCCGTATAACTCGGGAATCCATCCAGTGGACCCCTAATAATCCCAAATGAAAAAAAAAACTACAGAACCAAAATCCAAAACTATAATAAGAATGGAAGTCCTACATAGTCGGATGAGTGAGTGACTGTATCTGCTCAGCATGATTAAGCTCCAAGCCTGGAACTGACGAACACTTGAAAAATAAGAGTGGGTCAGGCCACATGTAAGTTCTATCCTACTACAATCCATACAAAAACTGATACGCAGATACATCCTAGATAGCTCGGCAATAACTAAAATAGTTCATATAGATATAAATACACACTATAGGATGCTCACTAGCCTATAGTGTAGTTTAGCTTGAATAAAAGGTAACATGTAAATCACACATTATGGTGTGCATGTGCACCTAGACCTACTAGGGAACATCAGTTATATCTAGTTACTTATCCCTTGTGATATACGCACCCTAACCATGATCTTGAGACTCAAGCTCATATCACGGTACCATAAGTATATATATAAATCATTCCTAATACAGAAAAAAAAAATAAAACAAACATCCGATATGTCGTTTAACTGTTTTAGTTGACAAGACATACATCTATATAGGATTTAACTGTTTTAGTTAATCCATTCTGTATGTATGAAGAGGTAGGACTTAGCGTTTTGATTTAATCCATCCCTAATATGCCACCATCCCATACCGGTACTTATAATGCATATGATCCATAAATGATGCACACTCATTTGAACATCAAATACATCCAGAGACAAATATAATAGAAATCAGATATAGGCAAGGTCTTATTATGCATCCAGTATATGATTATAATCATAGAACCTCTGTTTAAATTGCTAGAGTAATGATAAACAATTTAAACTATCCATTTTCATATAATTGAAAGAACATAAATTATAACAGTTTTGTAATTAACATCCATAGCATGATATAATGATTATCAAAATTATAAACTGAGCACATTATACTAGAATTCTCAACTAATACTTTCATATTAGTTCATTTACATTGCTAAAACAAGGACTAGCAATTAAATCCTCCTCAATCCTTGACGGCATGCAAATTTATATTTAAATCTTATGACGTCTATTTAATCCTCAATCATAAATCTAGAGTATGATAGAATGGTACTTAGAAATATAAACTGAGCACATACACTCAAATTCTACAAATACATTCCTATTAGTCCGTTTACTTTGCTAAAACAACCACAAGCAATAAAACTTCCATATTCCGTGACAACATGTAAATTATTATTTAAATTTCATGGAGTCCATTAACATAGTATAAACCAACATTCCTGGGCCTTAAGTATATTATATATATCATTGATATAAAACCCCAAAAATAACTTTCATTCCAGTCCATTTAATTTGGCTAAACAACTAGCAATTAAATCTTCCTCCTTCCTCGACAGCATGCACATTAATATTTATAATTCATGATGTCCCTTACCATAAATTAAACTAACCTTTACGGGTTTTTAACAGGTTCAGAAAATCTTTTAAAAAAACCCTAGATTAAATTCCAACACTTCGTTTTAGCCCCTGCAGTCAGGAAACATCAAAATATACCCCTATAGGGGTTCCAGCAAGGGAGCCGGCTCCCCCTTCATAGGAGCCGGCTCTCATACTTCCAGAGCCGGCTCTCCCTCATGGAGAGCTAGCTCTCTCACCTAGGGAGCTGTCTCCCTCCATTAGGGAGCCGGCTCTCTCCCTGAGAGCCCTGCTTCTCTGCCTCTGTTCTTCTTCTTCACTTCCGGCGAAGTTCAACGTCTCTGTCCCAATTTTTTTTAAAGTTCTTAGGGTTTAATTTAAGTTCCATCAGTCCTAGAAACTCCTCAAATTCTAGTATGAATTAATTGACAAAAACTTAAATCTTGATTGAAACAATTTATGAACAAAACAGTTACAGTTTACACAAAGACATACAACGAATTACAGTTTAAATTAACATGCGTAAAACATCCATTTTAAAGTTTAATTAAATTCCTGGAGACTATATAGCATGCACAGAACACAGGTTTAAGGGAAGGAGTTAGAATAAAACTTGCCTTCGGTTTCAATTTTGAAACCTTAAAGCACCGTCTCTGAATTCCGGTGAATCCCAAGACTGTTCTCCACCGCTATTCACTGTTCTCCTCCTCTGTTGCCTCTTGGTTCTACCCACGAGCAACTCCCTTTCCTTGTTCCTTGAGCCTCTCTACTTCCTCTCAACATTCTCTCTCTTTTCCTCCCAAATCCCTCTTTGTTTCTCTCTGCCTCACAGTACGTGAATAGGGTTCTAAAACCCTTGGCAGACATATAACTTATGTACATATAGGCCTCTATAAAACCTAACCCTAATTCCAACCTAACTATAAGTTGGCTACTTCATCCGTAAAAACCAAAATTAAAAACCTTTAATTTAAACACCGAAAACAATTATTAACCTATTATTCCATTTAAACAAATAAAGAAAATAATGTACATAATTTACACACTGCCATACAAGCATAATATTAATCAAAACAAAGAATTAAAACAAATAATCTCAATTAAATAAAATAAGTAATTAAAACAAAAAACTTAATTAAATAAAACAATTAACAAAGAATTTAATTAAATAAAAACAATTAACAAATAGGCAACTAAGCACATAATCAAAGAAAAATGAATTTAAATTCCAACTATATCATTTAAATTTAAATTATACCCTTTTGAGAATTAGGGGTATTATACCCGGTCATTTTCTCTCCTTTCCTTTTTCTCAAATTTTACGGATAAATTTTTTTCCATTTAATTTTCTTTTCCGAGTTCTGTTTCTCGTGACTTGGTGTTGTCCTGAGTACTTGGAAATAGTTTCCAAGACTCTTTCCCCTGGATTGACAACTTCCCTTAAGGGCGAGTCATTTCTACATTTTCACTTTTTGGACATTATTCACTTTTCGTCTTTTTCCCGTTTGTCGCTTTTTTGGCACAACCTCACTTTTCGTGCTCGGAGTTGGTTTTTGACTTCATGTATCATCATCCTATGTGGTTTCCATGAAGTATGTATCCTTACTTTTGTAGAAAAGTACTCTTGTTGCTCCCGGTGTCCATAAGGGCATAGATGCAAAGATTCTTCAGAAACATTCCTGTTTCTTGAGGTGTTTTTCATAAATATCTTTTGGAGATATTTTATTTTAGGGGTTCTTAAGAAAATATTTTTGGAAGATATTTTAATTTTGGGGTCATTAATGTAGTTAACTCTTTTTGGAGGGGCCATTATGCAATTAACGAAAGTTATTACAAAAATGCCTCGTTTTAAGCTTAGATCCTCGTACGGGATTCATTTTTACATTTCTTCGAGTCTTGTACTCTTAGAATTCTCTTCCAGTCGTTTTCCCATGTTTTAGGTATTTTTGACCCTAGTTGCCACTAGACTTGTTCGGGGCATATCTCTCTATACGGGACTCGGTTTTCTACGCCATTTCTTCCTTTGTTCATATTTTTCCATTTTGGTTCTTTTTCATTCACAGTGTTTTATTGTTTGAGCGCGTCTGCGCAAATTCCACTTTTTTCGGACCCGGCGGGGCTCTTTCAGGGCACTTTTAGGGTTTTACTATAAATAGAATGTCCTAAAGTGAAAAATCACTTTTTCCTTTTCTTCCTCCCTCTTTGGCCGGCAGCCATGGCAGCCCATTGGGCTACCACCATTCTTTTTTCTTCTCCACTTGCATTCCTTTGTTATTTTCTCCAGCCTTAACGTTTATCGTAGGCCTTATCGTGCTCTACCTTTCCCCCTTATTAGAATCCATTTCTGACCACTTTTAAGTTTGGGTTTGGATTTTCATGGTGCCTCAAAGGTTAAAGTTGTTCCTCTTGTTGTCCCCGACATAACCTAGGAGTATCGTCGGATTCAGATTTGAGATTTTCATTTCAAATTGAAGTAGGAGATGTTATAGGTTTATATTCTTGATGTATTGAATGCTATTGATGCGTATACAACTTATTTACATACCTTTGTATCAAATCTAGAAACCTTATTTATTTATTTTCTTGTATGAGATTTAATTCTCCCGGTTGGTTATAGTTTGGTTTAAACTTGTGGCATGCTATTAAATTATACCTTGATATGTTCATTGGCATATATTAAATTGAGAGCATTTGGACAAATATTGAAACTTTTATTTAATTATTTTCTTAAATGAAAATTTAATTCATGTGGCCGTATCTAGTTTGAAATCAATATGTGATGTCATATTATATTAGGTCTTAGCATACTCTTCAACATATGTGAATTTGAGAGTAATCAGAGATGTTTTAAAATCTAGAGATAATTAATTAATTAGATGAATTAATTATTATTATTATTATTATTATTATTATTATTATTTTTTTTTTTTTTTTTTGTATATTATTCACTACGTTGGATTTCTGACTTGATATTGTTGATGAGCATGCTATATACTTTCACATATATTAAATTGGGAATATTTGATTAGGTTTTGAAACCTTTCATTTTTTTATTTTCTTGTATAAAGGTTTAATCCTCATGGTTGTATCTTGCATGGAAATTTCTTATATTATGCTATTAAATCATGTCTTGACATATTTTATAACATACTTTAATTTGAGATCCTT
Source organism: Cornus florida (assembly GCF_030987335.1). Lineage (NCBI taxonomy): Eukaryota > Viridiplantae > Streptophyta > Magnoliopsida > Cornales > Cornaceae > Cornus > Cornus florida. The sequence continues at coordinate 13,821,541 of NW_026775581.1, read as the reverse complement.
TCGATGAGTTTCAAAATCTAGAGATTTGAATTAAGTGAATTAATTAAAAATCTATTCAATGGATCCATGGACTTGATTAAGTTTTTCACTTGATATTCTTGATTTCCTTAACAAGTTCCCTCACGTGTATTAAATAGAGAATAATCGGATAAGTTTTAAGACTTATATTTAATTATTTCCTTTGTATGGAATTTAATTCACATGGTTGTATCTTGTATGGAATGAACTTGTAACTTGATATTAAACTTGTCCTTGACATGATCCTTGATATATCTTGTTCGTAGAATATTTAGAGTTGCCTTGTAGTCTTGAGAATTTAATCCTTTAAGTTGATTAAATCCCCTTTTATGCTTCCATCGAGTTAATTATGCTTTGATATTGAACCCTTGTCAAACTAATGAATTGGACTTGTATTTCATGGGGCTTTTACCTTTTTATTATGTATCATGACTTGTTGCAACTTAGCTTCATTAATGTAGTTAATGAACTTGCACCCTTACATTGAAATGATTTAATTGTTCAAGTGTCGTTAAACAAATAATTAAATCATTGATCTTATACTAGTGGTATATTTATATCAATGGGTTCCTTGTGCTATAACTACTAGTTTGTGGTCTATGTAGATGCATACTACAATTTCTTGACATTTCACATGCCATTATAGTTGTGGAATTAGGGCATGACTTGTGTGTTCCAAAATCTTAGTTGTACATGAATGTGGTTTAATGCATTACTTGTATCATGATACACTCTTGGTTGCACAACTTGTTGATTTTGGAACTTGGGATATCAATCAAGAATTGGCATGGCTAGGACTTGGTTCTAGTATGGGAGATAGAGAGCTACCTACATTATAGTGCGCATTAGGGGAAGGTACCCATGGGTTAGTAGCCCTAAAGTGATCCCAAGAGTACGGTTTTAATCCGGGCGATATCCGAGATTCCATATTGGTTGATTTCACTCTTTAAATTTCAAGTTGTTATTCCTTGAAGATTTAAAACTTGTCGTGTTATGTGGAATGTTCCAATCTTGTTTAATTGCATAGATATTATGTTTTATCTTCGATTTCACTCCTTAAATTTCAAGTGTTATTCCTTGAAGATTCAAGAAACTTTTCGTGTTATATGAAATGTCCCAACCTTGTTCAATTTCATAGATATCTTGATTCATGTTGCTTCATGTTGATACGACTTAGGAATGATCCTATGTAAGCATTTTGACTTAGATTTTAGGTAGCATGAACTGTTTCAGTAGTTATTGCATTCTAGGTTAAAAGTTGACAACCTTGGTTACCTATGTCTTGTTGCGTTACACTATGTGCTCCTATGTTGTTTAAATTGGATGAAGGATGTGGTTTATGCTAGAAATACTCTAAGGTAGCTTAGGATGTTCCTTGAGTCTCATATTGACATAAACATTAGGTGACATGAGCCCATTTGACTTGTTTCACCTTAAGGTGATAATTTTGTAAAATGCTAGGTCTATGCATGCTCATCTCTTACGAGTAGCTTTATGTTACTCACCCCAAAGTTATTAGGGTCATTTTTCAGGTACAAGATTCATGATTTGGGGATTTGCAATTGCCTTGGGTGGTATGTGGAATTGAAGTTCTTTTAAATGTATTCTTGTTCACATGCAAGTGTTAGCATGTTTAAGTTTTACCTTTAAAGTTGTAATACTTGGTTAGGTTCAATATGCCATTTTTGCCTAATGATATGTAAAGTGTACTTAGATACACTATTTGGAATCTATTTGATATGTACGATATGAGGCCAAGGGCCACAAACTTTAAAGTTCAAGTGCATGCATTTAAATTTCAAGTTTTGCCTTTGAAATGTAATTTTGCTAACCTTAGAGGTTTGATATGTGATTTGGAGTAAATGAAATGTAATGAGGCCGTAGGCCATTGTAGCGCGTCTAAAATATTATTTTATGTTTGCGTGCATGCTCACATTAGCCCACAAATACACGGTTTTAAGCTTGATCATGCTATGGGGGATTCAAATGAGACTTAAGAACTCTTCTCATTTCTTGTGCATAGTAGGCTTCATTTTCACCTTTTCGACCTGTTTCGGTCGACCGGTGGCTTGTATCGGTTGACCTGTTCCTTGTTCAATTTAATTGTACAGTAAAAACTCATTTTCCAGTAGCTTAGGTACTGCTTTGGCTGGTTTCGGTTAACCGATCCTTCATTTTGGCTGACCGAAGTGACTTTTTCTCTTAATTCAGGTTTTTGGTGATTCTGGGTTTATTTTGGTCTACCTAAATGGCCATTTCACCTACCTAAATAGCTTTCACACAAATGCCCTTCAGCTTTGTTTCTCTGACTTCAAATGGTCTTATCTCCTTCATCCGTAGTCCAAATAGGGTGATTCTTGAGCCTAAATTCAAGGATTTGAGTCAGCTTTCCAATGGCACCAATGCCATTCTCAGATTCAAGTCATAGTGGGAGTTATTTATGTTTTAGTGAGATATCGGAGAAGGTCGTTTCGTCCCATCTTCATATCTTCTTCGTCCGGACTTCGAATCAAGTGATTCTTGAGTCTAACTTTGTTGATTTTTCGTTGTCTATCCAATGTTGTGCATGGTAGCACCCATTTAATTTTGGAATAACCATTTTGCCCTTAATCCATTCTTTGGAGGGTTTTGAAACCCTAACCTCGGTCTCACTTCCATTGAGTTACGGGACTCCTGGGGAGGCCACTCTCGTGTCTTAGGGATGATGTACATCTCTATAGACTTGTTTATATTTTGTTTTCACATTTTGGATCCCTTTCAGGTTATCACAGGACACGCTGGGTTGGTAAAATCTAGGGTCATCACATTTTCATTTGCCTGTTCCTCCTCCTCTTGACAAGAAAGAGTACTTCTAATTTGCTCAACTTGAGCTTCAAGCTTAGCTAAGATTTGAGAATGAGAATTAATATCTTGAGTTTTTGAATTAAGCCCATCAAGTAGAGCTAACACTTTTTCTTGAAACTCGGGTGAATAATATGATGGAGGTGGTTTTTCATAAAATGGTGGGGGAGGGTAATAGTCACAAGGAGGATTAAAAGAGTGATCAGGTCTATAATAAAATGATGCATGTTGAACATTAGACTCAATCTCATAAGGATTAAAATATGATGGAGGAGCATAAGGTGAATGGATGTAATTTCCCCTTAAACTTAGATCAAACAATTCCTCCATTCATACTCAAAATCCAAATGCAAGAAAAAAAAAATTTGGCCTCCACACGGGCTGATGCTTGGACAAAGGATAAAACAATTTAATTAGCCTCAACAAGGACTATCACAAGCATGCAAAGAAGTGCACAATTAAAATACAAGAGTTCCAAGAATTGCTCACAAAGGTCCTTAAGCAACTTCAAATTCCAATATTAGCTTTAAGCTCCAATGATTGCTTTAAGATTCAATGATTTCCTTTCTTGTAGTCAAGTACGTAATTGGACAAATAATATCAAGAGTAAGAAAATAATACACAATGGAAAATAAAATAAAAATAGAAGCAATCAAATGAACACTATTGTTTAGTCTAATTCCAACAAAACCGTTAATCCTCGGCAACGGTGCCAAAATTTGACGAGCCCTTTCTATATGTTTAGAAAATGAACTTTGTAATGTGAGAGGTCGCTTCGCAAGGTCAAAATATAAATGTGGTTTCGGAAGCCTTTAAAAGTTAAATTTACATTTATAAAAACCACTACTACAACTAATGAAGCATAGCGAGTAGGGATTGTCCGCAGGGATTCTACGTGTTGGAATTTAATTTCGACTCTAATGTACCAATTGATTGCAAAGAAAGAGATTGGTTTGTTTAAACTAATATGCAAGGAAATTAAAATGCAATTAAAATAAACTAAGTTAAGTTAGGGATTTAAGAGATGAGAAGTGAGATCTTAGGGTGTATTGGAATCGCTACCAAGCTCGTTCACCAAACCACACACTTTCAACTAATTTGGGAAAAACCTTCTTGTGAACAAAATGCGACTACCAACTGCAATATTAAGCATGGACCATTAAATTCAATAATGAATTCTCTACCTAACCGACAAATAAACTAAGTGAAGCACAACCCATCATCAATTCTAAGCATGACCCATCAAACTAATCACAATTGTATCACACATCAATCTAGAGAATCATAGAATTTGCAATAATAAGCAATAGAATATCAAATCAAGTAAAGATTGTCTACCTACCTATAAGCATGAATTAAATTGTAGAACAACCCATCAAGCATATAAATAATCCATCAAATGAATTGACAAACCTATTTAATAAAAACCATGTCTAGCCATCACTAGATTCTCAACCAACCACACATAGACATGCAATTAATATAGAAAAACTAGTGTAAAGATCAATTCCTAAATAATCACACATAAGACAACATGTAATCACATAGAGAATCACTAGAAAGAATTAATCCATAAAAATCAAAGGAGAACCCAAGATTCATTAAATTTATAAGGTTAAAACACTAATCACAAGATATTATTCCCCAAAAAATATGAAAGAGATAGAGGTTTATATTACAAACTTAGGGCTCATCCAAGCCCCAAGGAGAAGTCTAGCCAATCATGGAGGAGTTGGATGTGATCTTGGAACCCTCAAGGGCAATCCCCAAATATGGCTCCATCTTCTTCCTCTTCTTCTTTGTTGAATTCTAGAGAGAGTGTGTGTGTGTAGATCTTGAGATGTGTACTTGGTGCCTCCACTCTTCTCTTTTCTTCTAACCCTAATCTTTAACTTTTTTAGAATGAGAGAAATAAAATTACAATCAAAAATAAAATTGAAGACAAAAGATAGATTACAAAATGGTTCAATTCCCTTTAAATACAATGTCCTTGGAGTGATGAACAAGTCAGAAAATAAGCCCTTAAAATATCTAATCCAGTAACTATGTGGTAGGTAGAGTTCGGGCACGCAGGAATAAAATAGTTCGCTGCCAGCGTATTTTCGATTGATCGAAGAAATTTTCGATTGATCGAAAAAATCTCGATCCATCCAAAAATTCAGCATTTTTAACCTTTTTCTGAAATTTTCTGGAATCTTCTCAGAACTTTTGCTTGACTCCGAAAAGGCTGTAATGGACCATTTTTAGCCCGTTTGAACCACATTGATCTAAAAATATACAAAACATAAATTAGTACTAAAATAGGAAAATAAATATAGATAAATGGACTAAAATACCCTAACTTAGATGCTAAAATGTGTTACATTTAAGCACTCATCACACCCCCAAACTTAGATATTGTTAGTTCTTTGCAATGAACTACAAGGAGAAGAAAGAAATAAACAACTATACAACTATGAACTAGAAAGAAATAAAATGATAACACTGCTTTTGTAGGGAATATGATTACATTTAGCATATGCAACAAGCCTTTTAAACCCCTAGGTTACCCCTAGTAGACGAGTTAAGTCTCGTGAGGGTTTCTAGAAATGATACACATAAATATTGAGCTATTTCTCACTAAAGAGGTACCAATATACAAAACAAGCATTGGGAGAGAACTACTTCAAGTATGCAATTTTTTCCCTTTCTACGTAATTCTCCAAAATTTCAACATCAAGTAAGCAAGCATAGTCCTACGCACATCAAGACAATAATCATGCAAATTAAAACAACTTAGAATCCTTTTTAAGTGAACCAGTATCAAATATGGTGCTATCTAAGCCAACTAAAGAAATGATCACATCCGCCCTCAAAACTAGCACACAAATCTAGTATCGATCATCAAGATAAAGAATGGACCTTTTATTAAAGCTTTATTCAACTAGGTGCACTTTTTCTTTTCACTCGAATTTTTTTTTTTTTACTAACTTAGAGGATCAAAGATGGAAGCATAGTGCAATGTGTTGATCTATTAAGCTTTCTAGCGATCCATGAGGTCGAGCGTTAGGCCAATGACTCCCAAACCGGACGGCTTTATGGTATTAGGTATTTAAACACCCCTAAGGACTTACAAGCTCAAATCAACTAGGCTATAAATCAAAATAACCTCCATCTAATTATTTCTCACTTCTCACCTTTTGGGAGAAGTCCTCACTTTTTTTATTTGCTTTTTACAAATTTTATTTTTTATTTTTTTATTTTTATTTTTTGACCTAGAGTTTGGGCCCTCCACATTTTGGCACGAGAAATTCAGTGCTTGATGAGGCTAAAATCCCGACTACTTAGTGAAAAGGGTTTGTCATCTACTTTTATCGAGAATTAAAGCTTTCAATGCACTACTAGCTCAATTGGGATATAACCAAATCAATAGTCAACAAAGCATGTACCCCACAAATGAATGCTAGTGTACGCTTGTACTAGTGTAGAATCCTAGAGTGAATTTCAAAACAATTACAAGATCATGATGATGTGGACCACAAATGCAAGTAAGATATCAATCTTTCAAAATAGTTACTCCTAAATGACATCCACAATGCGTACAAAGAGTATTAGACTCTCAAGTCAAGTAATTTTTAAATTCTAAGTATCATGGTCCTCAAAAGATCAAAATCATAGTTAACATCAATCTCAAATCTCATTCATGCATTTAAAACTCAACTAAAATAGAATGCAACAAAGCCACCTTACCCCCAAACTTAAACCGCATATTGTCCTCAATGTGCAATGTGAACAATGGAAAAAAATGAAAAGAATATACCGTGGTGGCAAAGACATGAAGCCCGGTAGTGATCCATTGGGAAAGAGTGCACCCCCAAATTTGGAATAAAAAACCTACTTGAATAACCACACTAGCAAACTCATATCAAATATCAAATGGGATAAGATAAGTAAATCAAACATTCTAAGGCAATATAGCACAAGATGAAAGAGAGATATGAGATCAAGCCCAATAGAAAATATGAAAGTAGCATGACTACACATAAGGGCACAATGGTGAATTTTTTTATATTTTTTATTTAATGAAAGAAAATATATACAAAATGTAAGAAAATTAAAGAATAAAATGCATGAACAAAATATAAAAAGAAAAATAAAGAAGGTAAAATGCAATGAAAGAATATGTACAATGCAAGAATGAAAAAAAAAAAAGTAAGTAAGGATACAAGAACAAAATAATGAAAAATGAAAATAAAAACTCTTTATTTTATTTTTATTTTTTTGATATAACAAGTATGTACACATAAAAATAAAACAAATAAACATGCAATGAATGAAAATGCAAGGAAATAAGGCTTGCAAAAAAAAAAAATTATTTATTTATTTATTATTTTTTTTATGAACAGTAGTCGATTGACCGAGGGGGTGCTCGATCGATCGAAAAGCTTGTAGATTGATGCCTTGGGAACAAAAATTTCCGACGCAATTCCAATCGATCGAAATTATTTTCAATCAATTGAGACCATTTTCGATAGATCGGAATAAGCATTGATCGATCGCGAAAGTCTTCAATTGATCAAAATGGGCGCTGCCTGGGCACAAAATGCTGAATTTCGAAACATTTTCAAAGGCAGAAATTTTTCTAAGGCCCCAAAATGCACGAATTTGGTTTAAAAACCTGATTTTTAGCAATGAAGTGCAATGGAACATATCTAAATGCCACAAGAAGTGAAAAATAAAAAGAAATGGTGGAGAAATAAAGTTGAAAACTCTACGAATGCTAGTGTTTAACGTCTCTATCAAGACGTTGGGTCGACTCACTAGTCGAACGAATAAAAAATCGGATATAAAACATCTTTTCTATTTTCTCATTTAATGCCTCATTTACAACAATGAAATCATCATTCAAAACAATAACTTGATAAGAAATGAAAGAGATGATTTCGTTTCTTTCATCCATGGTCTTAAAAATAAAATCAATGATGAACAACCTTGCACTTGGCTGGGCAAAGTTTTTCAAAGACTCAATTGGGTTAATAGGAAACACCCTTTCTTCATCCCTCTTATCTTCCTTAAAAGTCACTATTTCCTCACTTTCCAAGTTAACTAAGGAGTCCATTAGAGAGTTCACTTCATTTTTGGAGCTTTCAAGGTCAAAACCACAATTTTTATACATTTTAAAAGGCATGTCTCAAGATGGTCTTTGGAGATAATAGAAGGAAGGCCCTCTTTAACAAGTTCCTCATCCTCCTTTCTTACCTCTACAGTGGTCAATATCTCCTCACTCTCTAAAGTATCAAAGGCCGGAATCAAATCATAATCAAAATAAGGAATTCATATAAGTCATGTTGTGCTCTATTGCACTAGCCATTAGTGGACTCATTAATTCCTCAAATTGCTCACTTGCTGCTTCTTCTTCTTCACTCTTATCATCCTCATCTATATAAATTGAAATTCTTGCCATTTTTTCATTTGCCTCTTTCTCCTCCTCTTGATGAGAAAGAGTATTTGCAATTTGCTCAACTTGAGCTTCAAGCTTGGCTAAGATTTGAGAATGAGAATTAATATCTTGAGTTTGTGAATTAAGCCTATCAAGTAGAGCTTCCATAATAAAATGATGCATGTTGAATATTGGACTCAATCTCATAAGGATTAAAATGTGATGGAGGAGCATAAGGTGAAGCGATGTAATTTTTCCCAAACTTGGATCAAACAATTCCTCCATTCACACTCAAAATCCAAATACAAGAAAAAAAAAATTTGGCATCTACAAGGGCCGATGCTTGGATAAAGATAAAGTAATTTAATTAACCTCAACAAGGGCTATCACAAGCATGCAAATAAGTGCACAATTAAAATACAAGAGTTCCAAGAATTGCTCACAAAGGTCCTTAAGCAACTTCAAATTCCAATGTTAGCTTTAAGCTCCAATGATTGCTTCAAGATCCAATGATTGCGTTCCTTGTAGTTAAGTACTTAATTGGACAAATAATATCAAGAGTAAGAAAAGAATATACAATGGAAAATAAAATAAAAATAGAAGCAATCAAATGAACACTATTGTCTAGTCTAATTCCTATAAAACCGTTAATCCTCGGCAACGACACCAAAATTTGACGAGCCCCTTTCAATATGTTTAGAAAACGAACTTTGTAATGCGAGAGGTCGCTTTGCAAGGTCAAAATATGAATGTTGTTTTGGAAGCCTTTAAAAGTCAAATTTACATTTATAAGAACCACTACTACAACTAATGAAGCATAGCAAGTAGGGATCGTCCACAGGAATTATACGTGTTGGAATTTAATTTCGACTCTAATGTACCAATTGATTGCAAAGAGAGAGATTGGTTTATTTAAACTAAGATACAAGGAAATTAAAATGCAATTAAAATAAACTAAGTTGAGTTAGGGATTTAAGAGATGAGAAGTGAGGTCTTGGGGTGTATTGGAATCGCCACCAAGCTCGTTCACCATACCACACACTTTCAACTAATTTGGGAAAAACCTTCTTGTGAACAAAATACGACTACCAATTGCAATATTAAGTATGGACCATCAAATTCAATAATGAATTGTTTACCTAACTGACAAATAAACTAAGTGTAGTATAACCCATCAATTCTAAGCATGACCCATCAAAATAGTCACAATTGTAGCACACATCGATCTAGAGAATCATAGAATTTGCAATAATAAGCCATGGAATATCAAATCAAGTAAAGATTGTCTACCTACCTATAACCATGAATTAAATTGTAGAATAACTCATTAAGCATAAGCATAATCCATCAAATTAATTGACAAACCCATCTAATAAAAACCATGTCTAGCCATCACTAGATTCTCAATTAACCACACATAGACATGCAATTAATATAGAAAAACTAGTGTAGAGATCAATTCCCAAATAAACACACATCAGATAACATGTAATCACGTAGAGAATCAGTAGAAAGTATTAATCCATAAAAATCAAAGGAGAACTCAAGATTCATTAAAATTACAAGGCTAAAACACTAATCACAAGATATTATTTTCCAAAAAGTATGAAAGAAATAAAGGTTTATATTACAAATTTGGGGCTCATCCAAGCCCCAAGGAGAATTCTAGTCGATCATGGAGGAGGTGGGTGTGATCTTGGATCCCTCAAAGGAAATCCCCAAACATGGCTCCATCTTCTTCCTCTTCTTCTTTGTTGAATTCTAAAGAGAGAGTGTGTGTAGTTCTTGAGATGTGTACTTGGTGCCTCCACTCTTCTCTTTTCTTTTAACCCTAATATCTAAGTTTTCTAGAGAGAGAGAAATAAAATTACAATAAAAAATAAAATTGAAGACAAAAGATAGATTACAAAACGGTTCAATTCCTTTTAAATACAAGGTCCTTAGAGTAGTGAACAAGTCAGAAAATAAGCCCTTAAAATATCTAATCTCGCAACTATGTGGTATGTAGAGTTCGGGCGCGCAGGAATAAAACTGTTCGCTGCCAGCGTAAAAAATCTCGATCCTTCCAAAAATTCAGCATTTATTTTTTTTTTTTATCTTTTTCTGATTTTTTCTAGAATTTTTTCAAAACTTTTGCTTGACTCTAAAAAGGCTGTTATGGACCATTTTTAGCCCGTTTAAACCTTATTGACCTAAAAATAGACAAAACATAAATTACTAAAATGAAAAAATAAAGATAGATGAATGGACTAAAATACCTTAACTTAAATGCTAAAATGTGTCACATTTGAGCACTCATCATGCATAAAAAAACTCACAAACCCAAAAAAAATAAATAAATAAATAAAAAATTATACAATATCACATTAGCAATGCTTTAAACATGTAGGCATTCCACTTAGGTTAAGTTACAAAGTAAAAGCACTAAATGATTACACACATAAGTATGTATATGGCAAGTCAAAATGAAATATGGAATAAACCCAACCCGTTATCCATGGTTTTCAAAACCGGACGCTCTGATATCACTTGTAACAACTCGAATGTCCATAATCCAGAGCATTAGAGAGTAACCCGACACCTAACCCGATAACTAGTCTGAAATGCGGAAGGAAAAACAAAACAAAAGGGTTAACAGAGACAAAACAATCTTTAGGACAATGAAAGAATACCAAATGGAGTCAATAAGTCTCAACTAGAATACAAATGTGGACACTAAAATCAAAACGGACAAAATATAAAATCAGGGGTAAAATGGTCATTTTGTCCAATGAGGAGATAATTTAACTTTAAATAAGTTAAATGATGTGAACTAAATACCATCTAATCATTTCATGACATCCTTAGAGGTTTCCAAAAAATGCCCCCTCCAGGTTAAGTGATTTCCTGACAGTGTCCCTCTAAAATGAGCATATCTCTCATTAGGAAATGAATCTAAAAATGGGATTGGTACAATTGGAAATATGACTCAAAATACTTAAATTTAGACTCAAGAATGACTTAATTTGGATCTAGAATGAGTGAGACATGATTGTTATAAGTTTGGGTGAAAAATCTATCCAACGCATGAATAGTAACTATGACTGGATTTACATTCTGCCCAAAAATGGGAAATATACTTCTGAAAAGGTTTCCCAGGGTCCCGTTCGAATATGCGGTATCTGTATACACCTAAATGATCTCGAAAAGTCCCGGAATGGTCAGTTCGGTTGTAGAAAAAAACGGTTGAATAGTACCAAGCCTCTAACTAAAAACAAAATAAAAATACAATTGACCACCTTTGGTCAGAAATGGTCCTTAGGATCCCCAAAACCTAACTTAAGCTAAAATAGTGCATAAAGGAGATGGGAGTAAATTAATGCACATTAAGGGAACTAATATCATGCTTTAAAATAAAATGGCTATTGACCTCATTACATTATATCAAATGAATCCCAAGATACAATTTGCATAAAAGGAGATTTCATCAACGGATATGAAGTGCATTATATATAGAAGCAATTATACATTAAAAAACCATAATTGAGTCTTCAACTTTAGAATCATCTGAAGCTACTTTGTTTTTGAAAAATGTTTGTATAATGGGGGCGAGCACCACCGCTCAGTAGGATATGGTGGATTACACTGATAATTTACATCCTTCGGAATCCTCAAGGACATGCAATAATGTTCGGCATCCCGAGAATGAAAGGTCATGCAACCTAAAGCCCTTCGTGAAATACAAAGGGGATCACACCCTAATTTTAGTCTCCGTGGTATGATAGTCTGACTCAACAAGTTAAACACATAGCCAAGTCATTTAGCAGAAATACTAGCCAACAAGTAAACTTCCAAGCAATTTATAAACCACATAAGGCACATTATCACATAATGACTATCACAAAACTATAACGATAACAACGTCTACATAATTCCATGAATGAAGAACTCAACCGAGCCCATGACCTCCTCCATGACATAACTCACACATGTGAATGCCATGATACAAAAATGATGACAATGTGTTGGAATCACCGGGATAACATTCCGCACCTATAATAACAATATGCTGGAATCACCTGAATCATATCCCGCACCTGCAATGATGATGTACTGGAATCACTGGAATCTCATTCCATACCCGCAATACAAATGAGTTCCCTTCCGTATCCTATAGATAGCATCTATCCATCAAATATCTTATGCATGCCATGCATACATAACTTATGAACACAATAATAACCACAATGAATCCTTGCCAAAGTAGCACACATACCATGACCCATGCATAATGAAAATAAACATAAGCATCATAATGCTACAATAATGTCTAAACTACACAAGTATAAAATAAAAGAAGTATTGGGAACTATTCCCGAGCACTTGACCCGATCTGGTCCGATTAGACCCGATTCCGAAAAATAAATGGAAAAAAAATACCGAAAAATGAAATAGGGACAAGTCCTCACACTAGTCATTCTCAAAGTTGCGCTTTAATTTATCCACGAAAGCAACACAGCATGTCAAGATCATGAAACTATGTCCTTGCTCAGGGAATGGGTCTTCTAGTCTGGTTCCTAAAGAGAAGGATGCTTACGCGCCAGCACTTGTTTCCCAAGGGATTACTGCCTCAATATCTCCATCAAATTCAAATTGAAATGTTGGTTCTACTTTAGGTAAGTCTACTCCCACATTTCGTGCTACAAAATATCATTCAGTGTTTCCCTTGCACCAAACTAGTAATATCCCACTCCCCAGTGAATATGATATGACACAACCACTATCTGACACACATTCCAAAGTAGTAACCACTCTCATCATACCTTTTTCTCCTTTGACCAAGCAACCACCTTTGTTGGTGAAGAACTGGGCCTTTCTGGTTCGTAATACAACTAAGCAGATGAGATTCAAATTCTTTGAGCTCAATGCTACAGTTGTAATTCAATTTGATGCTAGAGCTATCCTTGAACCTCTAAGTAAGATTGATGAGGAGGGAGCTAGCTTATGGTCTACATGCCTTGTGGGGTATTTTCGTAAGAAGAAGCTTCCATATGGCCTTGTCAAGTCTCCTACATTCATATTTTGGACTAAATATGGCCTAAAGGAAATTGTTACAGATTAAATGAACTTCTTCCTCATCTTTGATCAACTCTCATGTTGTAACAGAGTTCTAGCTGGTGGTGTGTAATGACCCAGTCATTTTCCTTCCTTTCCTTTTCTCAGATTTTTACGGATATTTTTTTTTTTTCCGTTGATCTTTTCCTTTCTGAGTTTGGTTTCTCACACTTAGTGTCATCTTGAGTGCTCAGGGATGGTATTCGAGACTCTTTTCTTTGGATTGACAACTTCCTTTAAGGACCGCGTCATTTTCACATTTTCGTTTTTTCGATACTATTCACTTTTCGTTCTTTTCCCTATTTTGTCTTTTCCCCATTTGTCACTTTGTTGGCACAACCTCACTTTTTGTGCTCAGAGTTGGTTTTTGACTTCGTGTATCTTTATTCTAAGTGGTTTCCAAGAAATACGTATCTTCACTTTTGCAAAAAAGTACTCTGGTTGCATAGTTCTTCAGAAACTTTTTCTTTTCTTGGGGTGTTTTTAGTAAATATCGTTTGAAGATATTTTATTTTAGGGGTTTTTAAGAAAATATTTTTGGAAGATATTTTCATTTTGGATCATTAGTGCAGTTATCACTTTTTGGAGAGGCCATTGTGCAAATAATGAAAGTTTTTGCAAAATGCCTTATTTTGAGCCTGGATCCTTGTACGGGATTCATTTTCATTTTTCGTTGAGTCGCGTACTCATAGAATTTCCTTCTGGTTGTTTTTCTCCAGTTTTAGGGTTTCTAGCCCCAGTTGCCGCCGAACTTGTTCGGGGCATATTTTTTTGCTCGGGACTCAATTTTCGATGTTGTTTCTTCCGTTGTTCATATTTTCTCATTTTGATTCTTTTTCAATAACAGAGTTTTGCCATATGATCACGTTTACTCAAATTCTACTTTTTCGGACCCGGTAGGGCCCGTTCGGGACACTTTTTGAGTTTTTCTATAAATAGGGTGTCTTAAATTGAAAAATCAGATTTCACTCTCTCTCTCCCCTCTCTTGGCCGGATTCCATGGTAGCCAAGGGCTACCACCTTCTCTCTCCTCTTTTGAGCTTCTTCCCCTTAGGGTTTTATGCTCGCCTTGGCGAGGCCTTCGATTCCACCAATTGGAATCTTGTTTTGGCTATTTCTTGAGTTTGGGTTTGAAGTCAAGTTGTGATTTTAATGGGGCTTGCTTGGGGTTCTTGTTTACCGTGTTGTCCCCGATGAAACCTCGAAGTATCGTCGAATTCTGAGCGGTTTCATTTTGGTGGCTTTTGTGATTTTCATCTCAAATTGAGGTAGGGGGTGTTTTAGGATTATGTATGTATTGTATTGAGTTTTTTTCCATGATTATACAACTTGGTTGCATGCCTTGTATCAAATCTAGAAATTAGTAATATTTATTTCTTTGTATAAGATTTAATTTACAAGGATGTATATAGCTTGGAATTGAATTATAGTATGATGATAAATTATGCTTTGATATGTTTGTTAACATATATTAAATTGAAATTATTTAAATAAGAATTGCACTTTTTATTTAATAATTTTCTTTTGTGAAAGTTTAATTGTCATGGTCATACCTTGCATGAAATTAACTTGTGATATGCTTTTAAATTTAGTCTTGTCATGTTCTTTAACATACGCTAATTTGAGAGCATTTGGATGAGTATAAAAATCTAGAGATTTTAATTAAAAGGATTAATTAAAATCTATTTTAAAGGTTTCATTGGCGTAATTAAGTTTTTAACTTGATATTAGTGATGACTAGGACTTGCATACTAGCATATGTTAATTTGGGACCATTTGATGCTGTTTTAGGAATTTAGAGATTTAATTATCATGATTTAATTAAATTATACCTTATTGTATCAATGACCTAATTAAGTTTTTGATTTGGTATATGTAATGATCATGCTATGTGGTTTAACATATATTAATTAGGGATCATTTAATTGAGATTTGAAACCTAGAGAAATTAATTAGGTTATGTAATTAATTTTCGTTTCTATTGTGTTAATGATTTAATCATGTGTTTGACATTGATTGTATATTTAAATCATGATTTTGGACTTGTAATGGATTCATGAGTTTATGTTTTCAATATTGAATTATATTGTTATAGCGTGTAACGAATCGCACACTGAAGATTCGACATGTGATGTTGTTATAGCATATAACGAATCGCACTCTAAAGATTCGACATTGTCATCCTATGGTAGTTGTGGCTTTAGAGCATGTATTGTGTGGTTTCAACCTACTTGTGCATGAAGGTAGTTTCGTGTACTATTTACTACGTATATAAGTTGTTAACTTATTTATTTTGAAGCCACTTGGGACATTGTTACTAAGATATGGCTAGAGTTTGGCTCTAGTATGGGAGGTATGAGTTTTCCCTATTTTATAGTGTATACTAGGGTCGTCTTCCCAGTGGGTTAATGCCTGAAATAACCGTTTTGATCTTGGTTTCTTCCGAGACGTGATTTCCAAGTCTTCTACTATTTGTTTTCGCATTCAATTCCAAGTTGACAACCAATGTTTAATTGTGACTTGTGGTTTTGGTTATTGGCGATTTAATGTTATTAAGTACATTTATGCATTATGATTTTGAATGAATTATAGCATACTTTTAATGTTATTAAGTACATTCATGTTTTATGATTTTTAATGAATCATTGTAAACTTTGATGTTGTTAAGTACATTATGTTGTATTGTTCAAATGTAGCTTATGAATGATCCTATAGATTCATTTAGAGCATAGACGTTAGGTGATATGACCCACTTTTTTCGTTTTCGTATTTTAGATTTCAAGTTGATAACTTTGAGAATCTATATCTTATTGCTTTGTACAGTATGCTTCTATGTCGTTTGAATTGCAAGAATGATGTGATCTATACTAGAAATGATCTAAGATAGCTTAGGATGCTCCCGGAGTCTCACCTTTGACATAGACGTTAGGTGGAATGAACCACAATGATTAAACTATGCAAATTTTGTAAAACGTTAGGTCTAAGCATGCTCATTTTCTACGAGTAGCTTTATGTTACTCACCCCGAAGTTACTAGGGATATTGTTTCAGGTATAGGAATCAATGTTGAGATTCTCATTATGCTTGGGCGATTAGTGGACTTGAAGGTTCTATTTTTGTAAAAGTTGGCTTGAAATGCCATTTATAGTCTTATGTGTCAAAATGTGTATATTTGACTCTAAACATGTAATGTGTACATAATACACTCTTTGCAATGTATTTGATATATATGACATGAGGGCAAGGGCCACAAACTTTAAAGTTCAAGTGTATGCATTTAGATTCCAAGTTTTACATTTGAAATGTAATTTTTCTAACTTTGGAGGTTTGAGATGTCAAATGTTGTAAACGAATTATAATAAGGCCATATGCCATTGTAACATGTTTAAAATGCCATATTACACTTGCGTGTATGTTCACATCATCACACAATAGCATATAATTTAAATTGATCATGCAATGGGGGATTCAAATTAGACTTAAAGTGTCTTTTCAATTTTGGTGCATAGCAGGTTCATTCTTCACATTTTCGACCTATTTCGGTTGACCGGTGGCTTGTTTCGGTCAACTGGCACATATTTTGAATTTTAATTGAACAATAAACTCAATTATAATAGCCATATTCAATTCTGAGTCACAAACTGGTCAACCAGTTTGTCATTTCAATTGACCGAAATGAAGGCTCGTTTCTTTTCATTTCTTGGCTCACTTCGATCGACCGAAGCATCATTTCGGACGACCGAAATGATGCTGCCTTGGGGTTTTGCTTGGTTTGTTGCCTCTGTAAGTTGACACTGTTTGTTTGTCCCCACAGGACCTTGTTTTTCTTGTTTAAGCCATTTAACGGTATACGTGGTCTAGTTTGAACAATATTTTGTTCCTTTGGTTGTCATTGGTGCCATAGGGTACCATTGACCTTTTTCATTCTAGCTTCTGCTTCCCATTATTTCTTTGAGTTCCGTGACTTCATGGAAGGTCACTATAGTGTCTTGGGGATGATCTATATCTCTAAAGACTTTGGTTTATCTTTTGTTTTCGCATTTTAGATCCGTTACTGGGTTAACTTTTGATTCATCACTGACGCATCGGGTTGCAAAACTTGGGCCGTCACATGGTGTAATACCCCTAATTTTAAGAGGATAGTCTCGGTATTTAATTAATTATTTTAATTACATTTTTAATTATTTATTTTAATTTCTTAGCTATTTGTTTGATTGTTTAATTGTTTATTTGAATAAATTGATTATGTGTTTATTTGAAATACTTGTCTAATTAAATTATATGATTAATGATGTGTATTTATTTGCTTAAATGTTAGTTGTTTATTTGTAATTACTTGTTAGAATTAAATGATTTAAATGCTATATTTTTTTTGTTTTGTTTTATTTTATTTTTTTTTAGTAGTAGTGGACCAAACCTATGGGTCACATAGACTACTTTGATAGGTATAAAAGGGTATGAATACTACCCATGGATGGTTATACATATATATATGGGTATATATGTATATAAGGATATTATGATAATTGTAGCTATTATTATTAATTACGGGTAAATAGTTATAAAATTAATCTATTGTATGTAATTATAAATTATGTATATATTATATTATATGTAATATTAGTTTTATTTTATTTTATTTTACTTATCTTTCACGCTAGTTTTAGGAGTTGTAATAGGATTGGGATTAGGGTTTTATTGTATGCCTATTTATATGCTTATTATGGGTTTGCATAGGGTGGTTACAAACCCTTAAGCAGATATAGAAAGAGGACGTGAGAATAGAGACAGTCGAGAGTTTTGAAAGGAAGAAGGAGATTTGGCAAAGGGAGTTCAAGGCTGAACCTAAGGGGAAGAAAAGAGGCTCTGTGCGTGGACTAGCACAGAATAGCAGAGAGGTTTGACGGCAGGGTAAGTCACCGAAAAATCAGAGAAGAAGGAGTTAAAGTTTTTATCCAAAAACCTTAGAGGCAAGTTCTTTTCTTACTCTCTCCCATTGATCTATGTTTCTATACATGCCTAGGTCATTCCAGGGGATTTAAACAATTAAAACGAAATATTTATGCATGCTTAATCGGACTAAAACAGAGAATTTCACGATTATATATGTTTATTCGTGATTTCTTTATTATTAGATTTTGATGCATGAACTGTTGTTTAGGTTGAATCTTTGCATGCTAACATACTTAAAATAATTTAGTATAAATGTATGGGACTTAGATTAGAGCTTGGGACCCTTAACTATGGAGATTTTAGGGTTTACAGAAGTTGAACTAATGAAGGAGACAAAGCCCATGCGAACCGAGCCGACTCAATTGCTAATCCAGCAGACTCGGTTGGAACTAAGTCGACTGAGTTAGGGCCTCGGGCTGAAAGAGCCGACTCGGTTGGTAATCGAGTTGACTCAATTGACAATCTAGCCGACTCGGTTGTAACTAAGCCAACTCAGTTGGGCTGCGACTTGGATTTTTAAGTTTTAATGACCAGAATCGTTTTAAACCGTATTTAATCCTTACAGATGGGTTTAATGGACTTAGGAAGATCCCAGAATGCATAATATACCTATATATGCTAAGGAGGTGGATGGTTTGGAAATTAAATAACCTATATGTTGTTTAGATTGGATGAAAGGATTAATTTAATTGCTTTAACAATTGAAATTAATGTTTAAACGGTTTTAAACAATGTTTATGAAATTTTATATTGTTTAACTGAGATGTAGGTTAATTACTTGGAAGGTAAGTTAGTCACATGCTATTTATACTGTTGTATTGCTTAAATAAATGCAATATTTATCTGTATGATATTTATCATATTATCTCTGGATTAATTGATGTATTATTATTTTGTTGCATCATTTATTGGACTTGATGGTTTAATGCACCGATATGGGACGGTGACATTATAGGGATTGATTAACCAAAGAAGTTAAGTCATACCTACTTGGATATATAGGGGAATGGATTAACCATAGAGTTAAGTCCTACTTATTTACGTCAGGCCACTGTATCAGATGGATGACATTTTTGTGTTAGGCTTATTCGGACTTTATATATATATATATGATTATGGTGCCATGATATGAGCTTGAGTCTCAGGATCATGGTTAGGGTGTGTATATTGCATAGGATGGATAACTGGATATAATAGACATCTAGGTGCCCTGGTTGGTCTAGCTACACATGCCTACTTTATGTGCGATTTGTGTGTTACCTTCTATTCAGGTTGAAATAGACCTATAGTCCACTGAGCGTCCTTAGTGTGTATTTATATATTTACGGACTATTTAGCTATTGTTGAGTGGTCTAGGATGTATATGTGTATCGGGTCTCTGTTTGGATTGTAGTAGAGTAAAATTTTTCGTGGGTCTGACCCACTATTATTTTTTTCAGGTGTTCGACAGTTCTAGTCTTAGAGTTTGTTCATGCCAAGCAGAGACAGTCACTCACTCTTCCAACTACGTAGGACTTTGTTCTATGTTTTAGTTTCGGTTTTCTTTTCAGTTCAGTTATTTTAATTACAGTTGCGTTATTATTAGGGGTCCACTAGATGGATTCCCAAGTTGTAATAATATTTGAGGTTTTGGAATATTGGATTATTATTTCAAGGATTTATTATTTAGATTTCTTTCAACTTAATATTACTTTATTCTTTATTCTTCTTGTATTCTATGCTTATTTATTACTTAATTGTTTGATATCCCTCGGGTTTGGGCTTGGGCCTGATCAATCCATGTCTTGGATGCGAGGGGTATCACAGGTGGTCCTTGGATTATGGGTGAGAAGCTTCCATTCTCTTTAAATGAAGTGAAAACCTTAGCTCCTCTGTCACTAAGTCTACCTCTGTGCCTAAGTGGATCAGATTGTATGTTATTCCCCTACAGTTCTAGACTAGGAAAGGCCTAAGCTTCATTGCTAGTATCATAGGTAAACCATTATTTGTTGATGCAACCACAAAGGACGAAAAAGGATTGTTTTTTCCAAATTTTGTGTTGAAACTGTCCCAGATACCACCTTAATTGAGTCAATCAAACTCAAATTAAAGAATAGGGACTATGCTACCATTAGAGTGAATACAACTGGTCCTCCCCCTAGGCTAACAAGAAAATGGAAGAGGTAAAGTCCTAGGCTTCCCAATGCAATGATAGAGGACCATTTAAGTAAGCTTTCAGAGACTGCTGATGTGTGTCAGTTTATTACCACTCGCAATAGCATAAATCTTTGTAGGATAGTACTATATAGAGAGTGTCAATTCCATAGGGAGGGGAGTTTTCTTTGCTTTGTTTTTAACTCAAATTTGGTTTACAGGTAACTAGTTGAATTGATTGATTTTGGTTGTCACGAACATAAAATAAAATAAAACTAAATTAAACTAAAGTGATTAGAGAAAGAGAGGTCTTAGGGCTTTGACTTCACCACAACTTTCATACTATGGTTAACTATTTCAACTCTAGGGTTTTAACAAATTATATTTCAAATGAATTGAACTCAATAACATTCATTCAATTCAAGTTTTAAAGAAAGATATTTTATAAATTACAGCTAACTATAACCTATTTGTAGTTAGCATGAACTATCCACCTACCTACCTTAACTACTTTAACTAATTTTGTAAATAATCCATCTTTCCTAAGCATAGACTATGAAAACATTAATTTATAAAAAATATTGGAACACCATTACATGATCTCCATTCTTATGTCCGGTAAGGCTCTGCCAGATACCGTCCAATAAGAATGGGTTGAGCATAGTTAATGAATCAGTTATATCTAAGATAAGGTAATAACAATTCAATAACTATTAAAACTTTAAAGAACCAATTGAGTTGTCTCAGCTGCTCATAATCCTGTAACCAAGAAATAAAATATTTATTAAAAATAACCCAGAGTTAAAACAATCAAACTATAGTAATTAGATGGGTTACATCAGTGCCCTAAGAGAGGAATTAGCTACTCATGACGACGCAAAATATCATATGTGTTGTTGTCGTCTTCATCGTCACAGACGACACTTTTTTTATCAGGATCTTCACCTTCTAAGGTTATGGAAACCCTAAAAGCTGCCACCATAATATCTGCCTTCTGAATAATATGAGAATAAGGAATTTGAAACCCCTTCTATCAAGGTCTATGCCTTATTTTATAGAAGAACATAAAGGTCTGGTGGGCTTTTAGGTCTTCTGGCCCATCTGGAATGAATTCAGACTTGGAAAAGAATAATTCCCGTAACTTTAAATCTGATCTATCCTAGAAGGCTCTAGTTTAAGAATTGGAGCTCGAGCTTTGGGGCTCAGGCTTGAGCTTTAGGAGCCAAGCTCGAGCTTCCTGGAATTATTGCTCAAGCTTCAAAAGATGGTGCTTGATCTTTAATTCTATACTTAGTTAAATTTCTTCAACTATTTTCTGAAGCGTCTTTTCCTTCAACACTAAGAATATTTTGGGATCTCTTCTTTTAACATTTCTCGATCTCAGCTTCATATGGCTCGAGCTTTTGGTCTTGGGCTCGAGTTTTTGGTACTCAAGGCTCGAGCTTTGAATGATGGTGCTCGATCCTTGAGGTTTGGCACGAGGCCCTGGAAGCTTGGTTCTTTCATTAAATCAACTCTTCGAATTCCGATGCCTCATGCTCAAGCTTGAGGGCCAAGGCTTGAGCACCCTGATGATAAGCGCTAAAATGTGTGTATTTAAACCCCTTAATCTTGAATGTTCTAGGATCTTATTCTATCTTATTTTCCCGTTTTAATACTTATTTATGTTTTTGTCTATTTTTAGGTCAATAAGGTTCAAATGGGCTAATTTTGGTCCATTAAGGCATTTTTGGAGTTAAAGTAAGTCTTGGTGAGAAGCTGGAAGGAGGCTGATGCTGAAAACTGCCAAGTTGGATCGATCGAACCCTAATTGATCTAACCCTAAACGATCACACCATACCTCTGAACAATCACACTATTGGTTGGATCGACCGAATTGTTCACATAAGTTATAAAAAAGCAGATCTAAAGCTCATTTGAAAAAAAACTCGGGGTGTGCTTGAAAGGGGAGATCCTAGGGTCGAGTTCTCACATTTTTAGGCTCCAAAAGCCTTGTATATAAGAGGGATTGAGCCATTTTTGTAGGGAGATTCATATTTTTTACATTGTAATTTCTATTTTGTTGTAGTTTCTCTTTCTAGAAAGTTAGAGATTAGGGTTAGAAGAAAAGAGGAAAATGGAGGCACATCTGAAGAACACATCTTTAGATCCACATACTCTCTATCTCTTGAGCTTCAAAGAAGAAGAAGAAGAAAAGGAAGAAGAAGATGGAGCAATGTTTGGAGTTTGCCCTTAAGGGTTTCATGACCACATCCACCTCCTCCATGATTGGCTACATCTACACTTAGGGCTTGGATGAACCCTAAGTATTGTGTAATTCAAACACTTGTATTTTTATTTTTAGGGATTTATATATATTGTTATGATTAGTGGTTAGCCTTGTGATTGTTGATTTAATTCTTCCTTATGATTCTCTATTTTAATTACATGTTGTCTTTTGTGTGATTATTTACAAATTGATCTCTACACTAGATTCTCTATGTTGGTTGCATGTCTATGTGTAATTAATTAAGGATTTAGTGATGGCTAAACATGGTTTTCACTGAATGGGTTTGTCAATTATTTTGATGGGTTATACTTATGCTTGATGGGTTGTTCTACAATTTAATTCATGTTTATAGGTAGGTAGACAATCTATTCTTGATTTGATACTTCACACTTATTATTGCAAATTCCATGATTCTCTAGATTGATGTGTGCTCTCATTAGACCCATTCGTTAACTAATTGATGGATTATGCCTTTGTCTTGGTGGGTTGTTCTACACTTAGTTTACTTGTTGGTTAGGTAGACAATTCACTCTTGCATTAGATAGTTCACACTTTTATATGCAAATTGTGTTTATGTTTGTGGCCACATCTTGATTGCAACAATGTATTCCCCATTAATGGAAAACAAGTGGTTAATTACATGAGCTTATTGATGATTCCAACACCCTAATACCTCTCTTCATATCTCTAAATCCCTAACTCAACTTAGTTTATTTTAATTGCATTTTAATATCCTTGCATCTTAGTTTAATCAACCAATCTCCCTCATTTGCAATCTTTTGATACGCTAAAGTTGAAGCTAAATTCCAACATGTGTAATCCCTATGGACGATCCCTACTCGCTATACTTCATTAGTTGTAGTAGTGGTTTTATAAATGTAAATTTGACTTTCTAAGCTTCCGAAACCACAATCATATTTTGACTTTGCGAAGTGACCTCTCGCATTAAAAGGTCTGTTTTTTAAACACATAGGAAGGGGCTCGTCACCTGAGGTAAGGCTCGAGCACCATTGAACTAGGGCTCGAGCTCTGAAGGTACAAGGCTTGAGCTTTAATGCCTTGTTGATTTTCTTCTTTTTTCTTTTGTAGGGCTCGAGCCTTATGACTTAGGCTCGAGCTTTGGGACTTGCATTCTTCCAAACTTCACCATTTAAGCTCTTGACTTGCTTTGAATGACCGTCAATGACTCTATAAGCTTTGATATTAGTCTTTTTCATCATAAGGTCCCGGTTTTAACCGTTTCCCTGGAAAAGTACCTATAAACACACAATAAACACAAATCAGTCTAACAATGGATAGAAGCATCACTTTTAGGCCTTAACATACGTATATTTAGGGGCTCGAATATGCAATATTCAGCGCTCATCACATGCCCAAACTTATATATTGCTAGTCCCTTAGCAATACAGAACTAAAGAGCTGCTTTCGTGAGAATCACGGTTGTATTTAGCTTATACAACAAGCCTTTAATCCCCTAGGTTACCCCTAGTGGACGAGTTGTAGTCTCGTGAGGGTTTCCAGTGATGATACCCACAAACATCTCAAACAGTGTCTTAATTGCACAATGCATTCATTCAAGCCTGTTTTCAAATCAGTATATCCTTGTAGTTCATCAGTCAATCAAATATAGCAAGTACAACCAATTATATTAATCAATAAAACTTTCAACTTCCAATTTTAATTTAGTAGCCATGGTCCCCATGTGTCAGTTTAATCATTTATTCAATAATCTCAATCTCCAAAACACTTTTTAGTAATGAACTTACAGTTAAACATGTGGCTTACTGTCTATTCTTGCATTTATTCCTTGTTATCGCTTAACCTACAAACAAACTTTTTAAATTCCAACTCTCAAGGCATTATTATTTTTTTCTACTGGTCTGCATTTTTCAAAAAGGATACTGTGCAATGTTTAGGTATATTAAGTTTTCTAAATCACCCATGTAACAAACTTTTAGCCAATGACTCCTAAACTAGATAGTTTTAGGGCATTAAGTGATAAAGCAGCCCTCCAGATCTAATTGTTCAAGTAATCTAGGCAACCTAAACCCCTTATGTCACAAACTTTTAGCCAATGACTCCCAAACCAGATAGTCTTAGGGCATTAGGTGTCAGAACATACCCTTAAGGACTTAATTGCTCAAACAATCTAGGTACAAACCTGAACTTGACCCTTTTCTACTCTCCTTTTTTTTTTTTTTTCATTCACATTGGTGAAGAATTTATTTATTTATTTTTTCATTCATTGCTTGCATACATACCTTTCTAAAGCTTTTTTATTTTTATTTTTTTTATATATATCTTGGTTATCAAAATCATCAAATTTACCTGCTTATCTCAGTTTAATTCAAAACAAAGTAAGACTTCTAGTTTATACCCCACAAAAATCATGCAAGTGTGAATATGTACAAAGTGGAGTAATTCAGAGATCAATTTCATTAAACAATAATCATCCTAACAAAGTGGACCACAGGCTACCAACTGATTTCAAAAATTTTTAAGACTTCCTTTTCAATATTATATTGGCAAACAAACCATTTCTAACCAACATCAGACTGCAAAAAGAATACCTGACAATCAACAGACTCACAATCATGCTTGTAATATCAAATTTTCAGAACCTTGTGTTATGTATTCCATTATAAATTTTGAATTCCCTTACCCCCAAACTTAGTGTGCACATTATCCTTAATGTGTGAAAATATAATAGAGTTAGAAAGATAATACCATAAAACCAGACTAGCAAAGATATACCAAAATGAAGTATGAGAGGGCAAAATAGAGAGCACCCCCAAACTTAGTTTGTAGTACCTGGCAAAATCAACAAACTTCAACACACATCAGAGTATCAAGTATATGGAGTAATAACAGAGAAATATCATATGGAGCTCACATACCAACACAAGTATAAGACAGGCAAAAAACATATATATAAATGATCATAATCAGTACAATGCTTCTAAATAACAGACTTAGGGTAGAAATACAGTATAAAGAATAAAATACATTAGAAATACTATCTTAGCCAACAAAAGTACCTATCTATCAAAAGAAAATACAGAAAAGCCCTAGACAGCTAATCCATATGAGGTGGAGGAGCATCTGTAGAAATAGAAGGACCAGACGGAGTGTGGTGTAATAACTCCTCAAGAATGCTCTGCTGCGTAGTCAGCAACTGTCTCAGCACTATCTGTCTGTCCTGTAACTTTGCCACCTGGGCCTGTAAAACTCTAACCTCAGCTTGAGAAGAACTCTCAGGCTGTGCTGCAGGAACTGGCCTCCTCCTAGGCGGGGCCTGACCATCAGAGAGATTCATCTCATCCTCTGTGGCCTCATTATCATCCACTTTAGTATTGACTTCTATATAACCCTCATCTCCAAACTCCATTACATTGCGATGACTCTCCGGCATATGTGTCCACACCTTATTCCATTCCTTCATTCCAAACAGAGGAGATACAGCACAAGACTCCTCTTTCTTATCTACCTCAAAGCCCTGTAGCTCTAATAGCTTGGTAATCATATATGAAAAAAGGTAGCTTATAGGTAGGAACATTCTTATGTGGTCCAATCTCGGACGAAAACTCCAATAGCTGGCAGAAAATCATCCGAGGAAATGAGTACCAATGCTCAAACTGAATAGCATAGAGCACTTGAAGAAAGTCAGTATTCTGAATATTCTTATGCCTAAGAGGATGAGCATTAGCAGAGATAATAGAATCCAAAATCCATAACCTCTTTGGAATCTTAGCCTTGGTAGTACTACTATGCTTTCTCCTAACAAACCTACCATCACACAACTTTTTAATCAAATTTTTTGCAATTGGTACCCTAGGGAAATGTGTGAATAGGACAACTACGCCTCTCATCAACCACCGGAGGAAGCTTATGATAACATTCTAAAGCTTCAGCAATAGCACAAGGATAAACAATGAACTTATGCCCATCTATCATAGTTCTAAGCTCCCAAGGGTCATCCTCACTATAAACAAGATTGAGATAAAACAACCGAACCAGGCGAGGATAAGCAATCTTAGTAACAGGAACCATAAGATGCAAAAGATGCCTATAACTAAAAGACTTCATAGCTTATTTAGTGGGAGGATCAGTGATGAATGCCTGATAATCAAAGGTCGTTTCATAGGAAATTGGAATGTCCTTCTAAGCACTTGGCAAAATATCCTTAATCACCCTGGCACGCTTAGAAGGAGCAGGACGAACCATCTTAACTCTTGTTGTAACATATCCCATATAGATATGAAATTTGTTGGAAGAGACTGCAACCAAGTTCTTGCTTTGTTCTTGAGAGAGAATTAGAAAAGTCGCATCCTAAATGAATTATTGGTAAGAGTGGTCAACTTGGTAGTGGAACACAATTCCAAAAATGCATCCAATTGCGTATAAGGATCCTATGTTGCAAACCCATGGAAAGTAGGAAGCATTTGGATCATAGCAGGCTTGATCTTATAATAGGTTACATCAGCATCAGGGAATACAAAGCACGAAGGGGAAGTGTATGTGGTTGGAATAAAATGATCCCTCAATTGTGGTTGTGGAGGAACAGGTGGAACTCGTTCTCCATTACCATTACCATTACCCGGTGCATCACGATTATCAACCATGTTATTAGAGGAACTTCATATTGCATTTAAATGTTTTTTAAGTTTTCTCAATTAACTCGGAGTTCTCTCTATTTCAGGATCATGCACTAAAGGTTTTGACTGAGTATGACGAGTTAACATGCACTAAATCCACTAACCCTAATAGTAACAAAAATAAAATTTTCCAAGTAAAAGAAAATAGCAAAAACTCACAGTAGGTTTTATAAACCGAAGTTTTTTTATCCCTTAAGTGTCTTTTTCCTCATTGCTAATTTCTTGCACTTGAAAAGAAAAAGAATTAAGGTGAGATATCAGAAAGTCCAAATACTGGTAAACCAAAAATAAACTAATTAAAAACTAGACAAATAAAACAAATCTCCCCAGCAACGGCACCAAAAATTGATGTGTGTCAGTTTATTACCACTTGCAATAGCACGAATCTTTGTAAGATAATACTATATAGAGGGTTGATCCCACAGGGAGAGGAGTTTTCTTTGCTTTGTTTTTAACTAAAATTTGGTTTACAGGTAACTGGTTGAATTGATTGATTTTGGTTGTCACGAACATAAAATAAAATTAAACTAAAGTGATCAGAGAAAGAGAGGTCTTAGGGCTTTGACTTCGCTATAACTTTCATACTATGGTTAACTATTTCAACTCTGGGGTTTTAACAAATTATATTTTTAATGAATTGAACTCAATAACATTCGTTCAATTCAAGTTTTAAAGAAAGATGTTTATAAATTGCAGTTAACTATAACCTATCTGCGGTTAGCATAGACTATCCACCTACCTACCTTAACTATTGTAACTACTTTAACTAATTTTGTAAATAATCCATCTTTCCTAAGCATGGACTATGAAAATATTCATTTATTAAAAAACATTGGAACACCATTACATGATCTCCATTTTTATGTCCGGCAGGGCTCCTTTAGATACCATCCAACAAGAATGGGTTGAGCATAGTTAATGAATCAGTTATATCTAAGACAAGGTAATAACAATTCAATAACTATTAAAACTTTAAAGAACTTGAGTTGTCTCAACTGCTCATAATCATATAATCAAGAAATAAAATATATATTAAAAATATCCCAGAGTTAAAACAATCAAACCATAGTAATTAGATGGGTTACATCAGTGCCTTAAGAGAGGAATTAGCTACTCATGACGATGCAGAATATCATCTATGTTGTTGTCGTCTTCATCGTCACGGATGGAACTTCTCTTCTCAGGATCTTTACCTTCTAAGGTTATAGAAACCCTAAAAGTCGCCACCACAATATCTGCCTTCTAAATAATATGAGAACAAGGAATTTGGAACCCCTTCTATCAAGGCCTATGCCTTATTTTATAGAAAGAAATAAAGGTCTGGTGGGTTTTTAGGTCTTCTGACCCATCTGGAATGAATTAAGATTTGGAAAAGAATAATTCCCGTAACTTTAAATATGATCTGTCCTAGAAGGCTCAAGCTTAAGAATTGGAGCTCGAGCTTTGGGGCTCAGGCTCGAGCTTAAGGAGCCAAGCTTGAGCTTCCTGGAATTATTGCTCGAGCTTCAAAAGATGGTGTTCGATCTTCAATTCTATACTTAGTCAAATTTCTTCAATTATTTTTCGAAGCGTCTTTTCCTTCAACACTTAGAATATTTTGGGATTTCTTCCTTTAACATTGCTCGATCTTAGCTTTATAGGGCTTGAGCTTTTGGTCTTGGGCTCGAGCTTTTGGTACTCAAGGCTCAAGATTTGAATGATGGTGCTCGATCCTTGAGGTCTAGCACGAGGCCCTGGAAGCTTGGTTCTTCTATTAAATCATCTCTTCAAATTCTGACGCCTTATGTTCGAGCTTGAGGGCCAAGGCTCGAGCACCCTGAGGTAAGGCTCAAGCACCATTCAACTAGGGCTCGAGCTCTGAAGGTACAAGGCTCGAGCTTCAATGCCTTGTTGATTTTCTTCTTTTTTCTCTTGCAGGGGACTTGCATTCTTCCAAACTTCCCCATTTAAGCTTTTGGCTTGCTTTGAATGACTGGCAACGACTCTGTAAGCTTCGATATCAATATTTTCATCAAAAGGTCCCGGTTTTAACCATTTCACTGAAAAAGTACCTATAAACACACAATAAACGTAAATCAGTCTAATAATGGATAGAAATATCACTTTTAGGCTTTAACATGCGTATATTTAGGGGCTTGAATATGCAATATTCAACACTCATTAACTGCTTTTCACATTAATGGTGATATGATTCATGATATTCCCCTAATTATTGCACCTCCAAAGCATACTTCTGAATGAAAAGTCATAAAAAATAAAATAAAAAAAAAGTCATAAAAAAAAAAAAAACGACTAAATCCTTATCCCATGCACCAATCACAAATGTGAACCTAATTTCCTCACCCAGTACTTACAATCATGCTCCTACTTCACCCTCTAACATAATCATCAACACTTCACCTCAGATTATACCATCCACATCTCATACACACCATAAATATGTGAACAAACTGAAAAACACTTCTTACCCCAAGAAAGGTTTTTTCCACCTTAGGCACTGTGGTACCTTTTCAAAATATGTAATGGGGAATCTTGTGGCGGACACCTCACCATTTGCAGCTCTCCTCAGTAGCAAGTCTCATTACTATCTACTTACATCAAGTTCATCTCCACATGACACCCCTCTCTATCAGCAAATGACATCACTGACTCCAGCTCCTCTGGATCACTTGACGATGGTACATCCCATAACAGAAAGGGAAAGATGACCACAAAAAGATAACAGCAAAGAGCTTGTCCTAGCTCAAGTCTTCTTTGAAGGGGGGTTCCACACCCCTGAAGAGGACATCTAGCCTCAAAGCACACTTCAAACAATATTAGCCATGACTATAATGGATGTATAGAATATTAGGCGGTTAAACCAATCCCCTAAATAAATCGAAGTTAGAGATTTGATTGCTGAGCATAATCTAGATATTATAGCAATCTTGGAAACAAAAGTCAATCCTTCAAACATGAGCTCTATTAACCATTTTATTGCTGGGAATTGGTCAATAGCTTACAACTATAGGCACTTCATCTTAGGAAGAATCTGGATTTTATGGAATTCCACTAATGTTAACCTCACTGTTTTTGAGGACCATTGGCAGTTTATGCACTGCTCTATATAAATATTGAGCTCCAATACTCACTTTTTGCTGTCTATTGTTTATACAACTAATATTTTTACTAATAGGCATCATCTATAGAAGAACATCATCAACTATTCCTCCTTAAATGCACCCAAACCATGGACAATTGTTGGTGCTTCATGTGAGATATATATTTTGGGGAGATGAAAATATATATTTTGTATATTGGCAACTTTCGGTGTCAAAACAAGTCCTAGTCGAGTTATAATTTCAAGTTACTATATCGGCCGGGATCGACAGCGATTGTGGAATTGGAAGGTTTTTCAAAGTTACCATGACTGAGATCATTCGAAAAAGGTAAAAACAACATTTGAGGAAGGAATCTAAAAAGGTTAGGACACATTTTACACTTGGTTATTTTTCAAACTTACTATATATAGTGTTTTAGGCTTAAAAGAACCAAAATTCAAGTACTAGCCAACTTGAACCAATTTAGCCCCTCTGAACCGGTTCAAAGCTTCAAGATTGGATTCAAAAACCAATCTGACAAGCTTGAACCAGTTTAGCCCCTCTGAACTGGTTCAAGATGTCCTGACAGCAATATAACTTCTAGTTTCCTGTTTCAGAATTCTTTCCTATTTGGTTTAGAATTTTTCTAAATCCTATGCACGAATTTTACCATATTTTTAGAGGGATTAGGTCATTCTAAACTCTATATAGATCTTTTCATATTCATAGGTTTATATATGGCTTTTGCATACAAAATTCAGATCTATTAGAGAGCCATCTTTGGGAGATATTTTTATTCAGAAAATCAATCTAATTTTTCTGATTTTATTTTTGAGAGAACAAACATAAATATAAGAGTGATTTAGGAGTGTTGTTCTCTATCTTATCGGAATTGGACCATAATCGAAGATTCAGAAATTTTGAAAAGCAGAATTTATTCATTCTTCATCAAATTCAGATATAGAAAAAAGGAGGTGAAACGATCACACTTTGAAGGAGTCAAAGCATTCGTGGAGTGTTATTTAATCTACTTGCAACTCTTCTACTGAGATCAATAGTAAGCCTGAGGTCAAAAACTGTTAGACGGGGGAGTCACAAAGCCAGGGATTGTCAGCAATTGGTTTTTGGTAGAACGACAGGGTGTGAGACTGAGTCAAAGTTCGGTATACTTTGCTTCAAACATAGTGGATCATTTATCTCAGGACTGCAAAGTCCAACAAGGTTTTTCCTATTACAATTGGTCTATTATACCAATTGGGGTTTCCTCACTAAAATCCTAGTGTCATCTTTCAAACTCTATTTATTTTACTTGCATTTTATTTTTGCCTTGAGATTTGATTTTAGTTTTATTTTGATAAAATTAAAATAAGTAAAAATTGGATAAAAGAGCAAGTTGAATCTATTCACTACCTCTCTAGATTATCTATTCATATTATTCCACAACCATTCCGTTGCGCACCAACTCCCAACACTTCAATGCAATCAAATCACCTTCTGAAAGCTTTGGAGGATGTAATGCCAATAATCCCTCCATGAATGAGTTCGCTTATTGCCTCCTTGATGCTGAGCTTGATAACTTAAATTTTTTTGGCTTTTTTATACTTGGAACAACAAGAGTTTAGGGACTGCAAACATTGCTAGGAAATTGGATAGGGCTCTGATCAATAACCAATGGAATTCCACCTTTCCATACTCTCACTATACATTCTTGGCCATGGTTTATCAAATTATTCACCTGCTCTTATCTCATTTGGTAACCCAATAATCAAGAAGAAAATACCATTTCAATTCTTTAATACATGGAACTCTAATATGGTTTTCCTTTATACAATTGCAAAGGTTTGGGGTGAATTTGTCACCTACACATCTATGTTCTAAGTGCTCAGTAAGGTGAAAAAGCTTAAGTATCCTCTAAGGCAGGCTTATTTAACGCCCATGAGTGAGATTTCATATAGATTGCATCCTGTCAAACATGAACTCACCTCTTGTCAAATTAGTTTGGATCTATCCCCAACTAATGTTGATCTAAGAGTGCATGAAACTATCCCCATTTGTGATGGCCTTGGTTTTTCAAGCCAGTGTATCATGTGATTAACTGAAGTTTGACCCAATAACGAATCCGAATGCGGAAGCAAAAACAGAAACAAGTCTCTAGGGATATACAACATCCCTAGGAGAACAAAATGACCTTCAATGAGACCACGAAACTCCACGAGAATCAACACGGAAGAAAAGATCAGAAAAGACCAAATAAGCCCTCAAGGGCAAAATTGTCTTTTTACATGGAAGTAACGTCTCTGAAAATGTACATCATCCCTAATACACAATCATGACTTTTTATGAAGCCACGGAAACAAAAGGGAAACAAGCAGAAACGACGTTTTAAAAACGGACAAGTTTAGCCCCAAGGGTAAAAATGGTAATTTTTAGCAAGATTTGGGTGCTACCGAGCACACCATTGGAAAGACGACAAAAAATTAATCAAGTTGGACTCAAAAATCACTTGATTCAGCCGTGAATAGTCTTTTGACAGCAGTGAATAGTCTTTTGACAACAGTGAATAGTGACTTGGGCAAAATGCTGAAATCGTGTGCCGTTTTGATGCGCTAAACGATATTTTTTAAAAAAACACGAAGAAGAAACCCCGCTCAAAATAATTTTTCCAAGCTAACCATATCGAAAGAAAATTTTATTTTTGACATGAAATCCACAAAATGCCCTTACAACATACTTTTTCAAAAAATGCATGTGTGCACAGAAAATCAGATTTGACACTGGGTGTTTGAGACTGAGACGGCATTTTTTGGAAAAATGTTGTGATGAAACCCCCCCCCCCCCTAAAATCACGTTTTCTATGTGACCATGTCATAGCCGGAATTTATTTTTCAAAAAAAATTCCCAAAATGCCCCTAGATCAGATTAGGTCAAAAACGATGAAAAAAATAAACAACTTTGCACCAAGTGTTCATTTGACCCTAAATGGTGTTGTGTGCTAAAACGATCATGCGCACAAACGTAAATAGTGATTTTAAGCGTGTGGGAATGGTCTGCGGCTCCCAAAAATGCCCGATGCAAAATACGACCTATCCGAACCTCAAAATGCAAAGAAAATGTTTTAAATGAAAAACTTGAGACCAACAAGCATTCATTTCATACAAATGTGATATTCTGTGCAAGGTGAGCATTCTCGCAAATGTAATCTAAATATTTATACGCGTTCCAATAGCCTACGGCCTCAATGGTCGCTAAATATAAAATATCACCTATTAAACCTCAAATTTTGCCAAAAATGGCTTTTAAAAGAGAAACTTATAACTAAAATTATCAAATGGTCTCGAAAGTCTATTTGGCCCCTGGCCACACTTCATATATAATTAAAGGGAACCTATAGAAGTGCTAAAGTCCACTTCCCACCACCCATGCAAATGCAATGAAGTTAAAGCATGCTATTTTTCTATTTTTTAACAATATAGTTTGAAGGTAAAAGTACTTAGGATACAAAATAAAAGTCCGTGACTCATGACCTCATCTTATACAAGTCAAATACATCACAAAAAGTGTACTTACGTACACATTCATATTTATAACCAATTATACAAGTTTTGACATATAAAACTACAAATAGCATTTCATGGTAACATTTGCATGAATTGAATACTTCAAGTCTATGAAACTTCCAAGACATAGTGTAAATCCCAAATCTTGATTCCTGTACATGAAAAATGTCCCCACTGCGTGGGTGAGTAACATAAAGCTACTCGTTAGAGATGAGCATGCATAGATCTAATATTTTTCTGTTCATTAAATTGATATAAATCAATATATAAGGTCCATGCCACCTAGCGTTTATGTCCAAGGTGAGACTCAAGGAGCATCCTAAGCTACCTTAAAGTATTTCTAGCATAAACCACATCATTCATGCAATTTAAACAACATAGAAGTATGTGGTACACGCAACAAGATATTCAATACACAAGTATATGTACACAAGTATACAATTAATGTTGAAATACACGTAAGACAAGTATATAAGCCACAAGTATACTAGGTTATCTACCTTACTAAATCATTAATATACAAGTGTACACACCAAGTACGCTAAGCAATATTGAAATGGAAATGCAACATATATACAAGTATACATTCATACGTATACTAAACATTTTTTATACACAAGGCATATAAGTATACAAATCCAAGTATACTAATTAAAAATGAAATATCATGCACCAAAACACAAGTTAAAAGTAATCCACGATTACAACTAGGAATTGAATGCAAAATCAACCAATAATGGCAGAAAGACAAAGGACATAAGGTCTCAATGACCAAGCAAGTGATTCCGGGTTACTAACCCGCAAGGTATTACCTAGTGCGCACTAAATCCAGAATAAAACCGTTATATTGGTATTTTTGGGTTACTAGCCCTCAGGGTACCACCCAATATGTACTATATGAAATAGAAGGAACTCTCATCCCCCGTACTAGAGCTAAGCCCTAGCCCTAGCCATAACAATTTCTAATGTCCATAAAACCTTTCCAAAAATCATCAAGTTATACAACAAAGTATATCACATATACACAATGCACAAAAATTAATTACCACGCACAACCAAGTCATGGAATATATACAAGCCATGCCCTAGCATTCAAGCTACAATGGCATATTAAATGTCATATAAGTAAAATGTGAATACTTACAAGTTAAATCATAACTTCAACTCATGGAATACTATCATATAATCATATAACAAGTTCCAAACCACAAATTAAGCAAGAATACAACATCAATGCCTAATTACCTCAATGGAAGTATAAATGGAATTTAATTAACTTAAATAATTAAATTCTCAAGATTACAAAGTAACTCCAAAAATTCTACAAATCATATATGTCAAAGGTCACATCAAGGCCTATTTTAATTTCATGATACAAGTTAATTCTACACTAGGCATCACTTCGTGAATTAAATTTCATATAAGATAATAATTAAATAAAGTATTCAAGACTCATTCAATTATTCTTAATTTAAAGTATGTTAATGAACATATCAAGGCCTAATTTAAAACCACATTACAAGTTAATTATACACTAGTTACAACTAGGTAAATTAAACTCAATGCCAAGAAAATAATTAAATAAAATTCTCAAAACTTATCGGAATATTCTCAACTTAATTTATATGATAGAACATGCCAAGCTTATCAACAATATCAAGTTAAAAATCCATTCAAGTGAATAGAACATTTAAAATAAAATTAATTAATCTCATTAATTAATTTTCTCTAGATTGTAAAACAACTCCAAATACTCTCAATTTAACATAGGTTAAAGAACATACCAAGACCTATTGAAATATCACATTACAAGTTGATTTCATGCTAGTTATAACCATGTGAATTAAATTTTCATTCAAGAAAAAAATTAAATAAAAGTTTCATTACTTATTCAAATAATCATAATTTAATATATATGTTAACAAACATATCAATACCTAATTTAATAGCATGCCACAATTTAATTCCAAGCTATATACAACCATATGAATTAAATTTTATATAAGAAAATAATTAAATAAAATTCTAGAATTAATATAAAGGCATGCTTACAAGTTGTATATGCTTATAAAACCATCAATACAATACATATATAAACCTAAAACATCCCCTACCTCACTTTGAGATGAAATCTCAAATCCCACTAAAAGGAAACTGCTCCGAATCCTATGATACTTCTAGGTTTTATCGGGGACAACGAGGGAAGCAACAATAACCCTTGAGGCACCATGAAAATCCAAACTTGAACTGAAAACCCGAACTCAAAAATGGTTGGAATCGGCTTCTAATAAGGGGGAAATGACTGTTTCGCCAAGGCCTACGATAAATACTAAGGTACTATGACATTTTACAAAGTGGAAGAGGGTTAATTTGGAAAAAGAAGGGTGGCAGCCATGGAGGAGCTGTAAATTTGATCTTCAGCAGTGTAGAAGAAGGGGAAAATGAAATGATTTAATTTTTCAAACCCCCTATTTATTGAAAATCCCAAAAAGTGCCTCAAACGGGTTCCGTCGGGTCGGGAAAAGTGGAATTTGTGCAGAAGCGCTTAAACGGTAAAACACGACGAAAAAAGAACCGAAATGAAAAAAAATAAACAACAGAAGAAATGGCGTCGAACAAGTTCGGCACTAACTAGGGTCGAAAACCCTGAAATTGGGAAAAACGACCAGAAGGTAATCTAAGAGTACACGACTCGACGAAATGTGAAAATGAATCCCGTACAAGGATCCAAGCTTAAAATGAGGCATTTTGCAATAACTTTCATTAATTACACAATGACCCCTACAAAAAGGGATAACTGAAAAACTGCCCAGAATGAAAATATCTTCCAAAAGATATTTTCTTAAAAATCCTTGATCAAAATATCTCTAAAAGATATTTACGAAAAACACCCCAAGAAACATCAATATTTCTGAAGAATCCTTTCATCCACGCCCCTATAGGAGAAATAAATAACCGGTGAGCTTTTCTCCAAAAGTAAAGCTACGTGTTTCGAGGGAATCAACTGGAATGAAAACTCATTAATTCAAAACTCAACTCCGAACACGAAAAGTGAGATTATGCCAACAAAGTGACAAATGGGGAAAATGACAAAAAGTGAATAGTGTCGAAAAACGAAAAATGTAGAAATGATGCGGTCCTTTAAGGAAGTTGTCAATTCGAAGGAAAGAGTCTCGGAAACCATTTCCAAGCACTCGAGATAACACTAAGCGATGAGAAACCAAACTCAAAAAAGAAAAGTCAACGGAAAAAAATTTATTCGTAAAATTATGAGAAAAAGGAAAGGAATGAAAATGACTGGGTCATTACATCATTTGATGAAATTAAAAGGCTCATTGACATGGAAGAAAGCAACTGGAGGTAAAAGTCAAGGGTTTCATGGCTTAAAGATGGGGACTGTAACTCTTCTTTTTTCTTCAATGACAGGAATCATAAGAACAAGCTTACAAGACTTACTTCTGCTGATGGTTCAGTTCTTGCTTCCCCCTCAGACATTCAAAATGAGGTGATTTCATGCTTCAATAATCTACTAGGGTCTTTTACATTTTGTTATCTTGGTATTGAGGCTTTAGCTCCATTTATCACAAAGGCAATTCCATCTTATCTTTACTTTAAGCTCTCTGCATTGCCCTCTAATTTAGAGATTCAACAATGCTTTTTCTTCTTAGATAGCAACAAATCTCCAGGGCCAGATGGGTTTAATTCCTTATTCTTCAAGAAGGCATGGCAGATTATTGGATGTGATGCATTGAAAGCAATTAGGGAGTTCTTATTTAATGGGAAGCTGTTGAAGGAGCTTAACACCTCCCATATTGCCTTGTGCCTAAAGTTCCAAATCTTTCCATAATGAATGATTATAGTTGCAATACTATATAGAATTGCATCTCTAAGCTTTTTACTAATAAACTTAGGCTTGTTTTACACCATTCATTATATCTCCTTCACAGACTGCATTCATCCAAGGAATATGTATTGATGACAACATATTACTAGCTTAGGAGCTGCTTAATGGCTATCACTCCTACTTAGTTCCTTCTAAGTGTGCCCTCAAGGTTGACATTAAGAAGACTTTTGACTCTATTTGTTGGGACTTCATTATTGATACTCTTGTGCTTTTTGGATTACCTCCAACTCTCACTTCTTGGATCAAGGAGTGTATCTCATCTCCATCTTTCTCTGTGTCCATTAATGGGGAACTTTAGGGCTTTTTCAAAGGGGCTAAGGGTCTAAGGCAAGGTGACCCTCTATTACCTTCCTTCATCCTTGCAATGGAAGTGTTTTCGTTAATCTTGCAACTACTTATCTCATCAAATCCACAATTTCAGTATCATTGGAAATGCAAGGAGCTCATTATCATTCATTTAGGCTTTGCTGATGACCTTCTGTTCCTCTTTCATGGGGACCTCCATTCATTACAGATATATTTAGATGATAATCAAGATAAATACGACATGAATACACAATTACAACTTAGATATAGGTTCAGTTCTGCAAAATCTTCAAGAACTAGGGTTTCACAAGGTTAAAATCTGTATTGACCTTATTTATGTGTAAACCTCAACTTTTACAGCCTTGATTCAACTATGGAAACTTGCTCAGATGATAATAATGCAGCTCATAGCAAGTTATAAGGATATTAAGTTCAGATCAACAAGCTAAACCAGTAAAAAGGACTAAAACACAGGTCTGAGAAATCAAAATCAAATGTAGCTAAAAGATGGTCACAAACATGCTTTCTGCAGATGTAAAATGATAAGTTACACTTGCCTCAACTTTGTCTCAACACCATAACAAGCTTAAACCAAACTTAGGCCTTCAAACCAACTTCTGCACCAACAAACATCATAGCAAACAGCCTCCATTTGATAATCTGCTCTTGTGGATTCTCTGAGTGTATTTCTGTGCTCAAATCAAGCTTTGATAATTACAACTAATATAAAAAATGTGTGTTCATATTCAGCTCACTTTTCTCACTCAATGCAGTTTGCCTTAAAGTTTTCTTAAAGGCTTAAACCCTAGAATAATGATATAACAACATATATATAGTACTCATCTTATCTGAAAGAGGAAACATATGTGTTATCATTATCCAATCATTGGCCACAGAATAACGTGTAATTCCTTCGTGAATGTACCATAATACCCCTGCCACCTTTACAGAAAATATCTTCTAGCATGCAAGCTAATTGATAGCTTGTGTATGTATATGTATACGAATATATAACAAGCTTAATCACTAAGCAAAGAATAACAGCCTACATATTCTCATACTAAAACCACAAGACACGTGTCACAAGAATGTTTAGCAATTTGCTTTAACCAAAATGCCCTTGCAGTGACACTTGTTAATATACACTGTCTTCTGCAGTTGTGACTGTGAATAATTGATTAACCTGAGAATATAAGCAATTCAATACAATATACTATCATACACAAGTGTACATGATATAACACGTATGTGAAAAGACCTAATTGCTCCTAAAATGCTCTGTAACCAAAAATCAACTTATGTGCTAGGGCTTGTAACCCTAATTGGCCTGCAAAGAGAGTCTTAAAGACAATGTACCTTCCTTAGGTCATTTGAGTATTCTTCTTAATAATGTGGAATGACCAAGCTACCTCTGAAGATCAATAATATGCATTGTTCATGCCAGAATCACTTAGAACTCAATGTAAAGAACATGTGACAAACTTTTTGACATTTATAAGGGCAAACCCTAATTCAAACTATATATAAATATAAATTTTTATTTATATACATATTGAGTAATAGTATTATAAAACTTTAACTCATTTCTAATCTTTACACTAAGAGTTGCTCTTAAATGATTTAGAAAATAAAATTATGTGATCATTGTAATGATTTTTATATCATATATATTATACTGTTACTTCACTACTTAGTCATAATAGTGTTTTTGTTTTAATTCAACAAGTATCATTTCTTCACTTGTGACCATATATATAATGTCAATTTTTCGTAAAGGAAAAAGTTGAACAGTTTAGAATGTGTTCATATTATTTTCAGGATTACCAGATAGACTTGTGTTAGAAATGTCGAAAAATGTTGGCCTAACTACTGCCTAAGTGTTTGAAAAATTTCAACAAAGTATTGGCTATATATCCAACACAATAAAATTTAATTTTTATTTATGAGCAAATAAATGAAGTATCTAACAGTGTCCGGAGAGACACCAACACGAATATGACATAAATACAACTACTTAATAGAAATTTCCGGGCTTTCTAGGCCTCCTTTTTCTGCTAGAATTGAAAAGGATGTATTTTTCCTTATTCATTCGATTGAGTCCCGTGACATAATTTTGGACCAATAATTTTTCTCAGTTGGTGGTCAAAAGAGAGATGAACTTAATGAAAATGTATGCTATTTGAAAATTTGGACAAAGACAACTCAGGTACATATAAAACACGCCCATGCATGAGAAACGTGGATGCAGAACCCTCCAATTACATGCACATGATTTCTTCAATTTAACTAATTTGATTCAACCTTTTGGTACTAAAAACTATAGTCAACAATTCTATTATTTATTCTCACTTTTTATTTTGAAAAAAAAAATTTGACCGTGTGACCTGTCTCGTTACAATTATAATGAGATTTAAATTCAAGATTTTGTCTGCTCTAATAATATTAGGTTAATCATATTTGTTTTAAAAATTAAATCTTTCACAGTATTAATTGATTAGAAGAAAACATACAATCATAATTTACGTTGAAGTAGGCTATACATCTCAATCAAATATGAGTCTCATCTACTATTACACAAATGGACCTGACAAATAGGAATCATTTTTCTAATTATATAGGAGTTTTTGTTTTATGCATGAATTTTTTTTTTTTCCTAATTGATATTCACACGCTGTCTCTTTACGGAAATCATTTATTAGATTGTTTATCAGACAATCTAAGACTTGATGTTTCATGAAACATGTCCAAGTTCTCACCCGCGAGGCCAACTCTTAGAATTATTGCATTAATTATTACATAAAGAGGTGTGGTAAATACAGTCGCTCAAGCGACTGTGCATTCACAGTTGCACATTTAATTGGTTGAAAAATCCAATTATAGAAGTTGCAATTAATTTCTCTTTTCTATTTTTTGAAACTATAAAACTTTAACTTTTTAAACCAAATTATCCTTTTATATTTCTTTTTTTTTTTTTTTTTTTTTCTGTCCTATTTGTACTTATATATATATATATATATAACCTTCATTCTTTCTTTGTTTATCTACTTTATTCTTTCTCTCTCTTTTTTAATTGTTTTTAACTCTCTCTCTCTCTCCCTCTCTCTGTAAATATATATATGCTCATCATGTGAATAATTTTTCACGGCTTCTTCTTCTTTAGATAAAGAGAGAGAAAAAAAAAATTATAAATTCATGTGAATTGATTGCTTCTTTCTTTTTTTTTTTTTTTTTCAATTATTTTATTATATATATATATAGTAGTTAACCATACTCTGAATATCTCATATATTAACTAAAACTCAAATTTTATAATATTACTTTAATTAAAAATCAATCTCCTCAATGTCATACAGTTATTTTAATTAAATTACATAAAATCTAATAAAAAATCCATCAAAATGGAACGTGTGTGTATATATATATATATATAAAAGACAAGTGAAAAAAAAAAGAAAGAATGAAAGTAAAGAATAAAGTATAGCCATACATATCCAATCAGGCAAGAAAGAGGAAAAAAAGAAGAAGACAATTGTTAAAAATAAATAAATAAAAGTTAAATATATGTAACAAAGGAAAGAAGGAAGGTTATTAAGTATAATGAAAGAGAAAATAATTTAAAGCAAGTGAACGTGCATTCACAATACAACTGTTCTCCTATTGGTCCCTAATACAATTTTATTTTAGCTTTGTCTTATCATTAATTCATTTTTTTCTCTCAACCATTTCACAACTTTTAAACTTCTTCTGATTTTTAAATTCTCTTGCACATGCTTGTTTAGAATAATATTCCTTTTGTACTTTGTAATTTTTTTGACCATCTTACAAATATTTTTTAACACAATTAAATCACTATTTGTTAAATTAGAAGTTAAAGATACAAAAGGCTCCAACCGGACTCCTCACTCAACCACTACAAAAATCTAAATTGTGTGTTTTATTGCAAGTTAAGTAAAGATAATAAATTATTAAGGAGAATACTTAGGTCCTCGCTAGTAAAGATTTATAATATGGTCACGGCTGATATGGACCAATAATAAATTGATATAGAATAATGATAAAGGAATCGAAAAGGAATCCCCGAATTAACACCGAATTTGACGTGGTTGACTATACTTCAAGTGTTAAACAATTATTTTTTAGAAACTGTTTAAGTAGATGAGATAAACAAAAACACGAGACTTATTCGGAAAAATCAATCGGTGACCTTATCATTTTTCATTGATATATAATCTTTAATTATCGATGAGTTAAATACTCACTTACCAAATTAATGATAATAATTTAATTATCATTTATAATTTAATAATTAAAATA
Organism: Cornus florida; assembly: GCF_030987335.1. Taxonomy (NCBI): domain Eukaryota; kingdom Viridiplantae; phylum Streptophyta; class Magnoliopsida; order Cornales; family Cornaceae; genus Cornus; species Cornus florida. The sequence continues at coordinate 13,778,999 of NW_026775581.1, read as the reverse complement.
TAATTTGTCTAATTATTATTAATCTACATCAGTAGTGAGTATGTTATCCTCACTAGTAAGACCTAAGTATTGTTTAATTATTAATACTATATTAGTATTGCAATATACCTGAGATGGCCCTATTTCAATTCGAGGCCTCAAAGTGCATCAACCCGACCCTGATTGTTTTTATACTCTAAATGCACATCGTTTTCTACACATGCATTTACCATTACCAACACTGCGTCTATGAACCCATGATATAAAACGATTTAATCATGTTTTAAAAGTATATTCACACTTTACAATTGTCTCAAAAATAATCACATCTAAATAATTGTGTCTAATTTTATAAAAAGAGAAAAAAAAAAAAAAAACCTGCAATAAATTGTTTATTGCTAGTGGAAATGATTCCCATGACAAAACCTTGTTTTAACCATTTCTTTAACTCAAAATATTCCTTGTGGATATAGATATACATACATAAAAAAAAATATTCCTAGTGCTCATATCTATTCTTAGTGCATAAAATTGTTTATTCTTAGTGTGTCTTCGTGTGAGAAGTTATTACGTTATGAATAAGCCCAGACCAATTACTATTGAACACAAATCCACCAGCATCATTTTATCCCCTTTGACTCCCTAACCTACTAACCCATTGCCAAGTTGAAAAAAAAAAAAAAAAAAAACAAAATTATTATTAAACATGTAAATAATTATGTTTAAAAGATTTATTTATTTATTTATATGTCTAATAATAATTAACTGAGAGCAATGATTCGGACCATAGTCCTTCCATAGAAGCTTATAATGGACGGTAAATAATGTTGAGAGAAATTGGGCCCACTTTAATTTTTATAGTACAAGACCATATGCTATTTTACAAAAGGAAATTTGAGGAGGTACATGGGAATGATGGAGGAACGACGTCGTAACACAGTCTTTATGATTGATTAGTTTATGCAATACCAAAAGCATATAAGCATAAACTAAACGCATGCATTCCACGAGCCGAGGTGATTCTCCTCTCGTCTTATCCGTGTTTCGTCGGCTATTCTCCACCTTCTCTCTCTAAAACTCACTTTCTTCTTCTCTATAAGAAAACTCTGCCATTGCTAGACCCATAGAGTAGTTCGATAATTAATTCTACACTCTCTCTCTCACAGAATAGTCATATAGTTCTACACTCTCTCTCCTGTTCCGTTTGAATTTGAGGATCAGAATTCACTAAAAGGGGCTTTTGATGGCTCTGAGTTTACTCTCCCCAGCCGAAATCAAGGCCATTTCGTTTTTGGAGTCCTCTAAATTTAACCACAACCTTCACAAGCTTCAAGGTCCCTCCCTCTCTCTCTATACATAATATATGTATATATTTCTCTTTTGTTCCTTTTTGTTGCAGTTATAGATTTATTAGAAATTTACTACTTTCTGTTGTAAAGATTACTTAACTGCTTCAAGTGTGTACTGCTGATTTCTCTGTCGTTTGATTGATTTTTTTTTTTTTTTTTTTTTTTTTCTGAATATTAGTGCTAATAAAATGATGGGTTTCATGTACTCCAATGCTAAATCAAATTTTCACTTTTATTTTTGTGGGTAATTGCTCACTTCTCTATGGTTACCAGGATTCAATATCTCTTTCTTTTTTCTTTTTAATTGAGTTTAGTTCAGCTAAATTGTTATATCTTATGCACGCCTAATAAGTTACAATAATGATTTTGATTCTTTACGTTCCTCTCTTGCAAGATTTTATTGCGATAAATCTGAAGTACAGAAGGGGTATATATATCCTTTTCTTTTTCAAAAAATATAGGGTTTGAAATTCTTTAGACTTCGATTTGCTTAGGGACCTCTTGGAGCTGAATTAATGTTCTAATGTTGTGTTGATTTGCTAAGGGACCTCTTGGTGCATACTCTGGTTTATTGATGGGAGGACTAAATGTTCAATTTTCTATTTTATAATATTTTAGGTGGTGTTTCTTTGAGAAGGAGGGACTGTGGAGCAACATTTGGAAAGATAGTTCACTGTTCAGCACAGCCACCTCCTCCAGCCTGGCCGGGACGGGCTGTTGTAGAGCCAGGTCGTAAGACTTGGGATGGTCCAAAGCCAATCTCAGTTGTTGGGTCTACAGGTTCTATCGGAACTCAGGTGAAGAACTTCTATTATTATATGAAATTAAAATAGACTATCATTTTTCACATGCATACTTTTCTATTATCAATTTATTAATCAAACATGTTCTTGAGGAACTGCTTTTGACTAGCTCATCTTGTCAAATTATTGTCTTACTCTGGTGATTATTGTGCTTTTTATTTAAGTCATTCTCTCCTCTAATACACATACAGTGCAATGAAAGTGGCGTTATTTTGGCCCAGTTTTTGTCACGTCTTTATGTTATGGTCAAACAAATTTCAGGCATGTGTTTTGCGTTTTTAGTTTTCTTTGACTTCTTACAATCATATCTTGGTGCTTTACAGACACTGGACATAGTCGCGGAGAACCCAGATAAGTTCAGAATTGTGGCACTTGCGGCTGGTTCAAATGTTACTCTTCTTGCTGATCAGGTGGTCAATCTAATAATTTTTCAATGTTGTATAAACAAGACAAGGTCTAATATTTTAAAATTTTGACAAGCTATTCATAAATTAGAGCTGAATAAACTTTATCCAAGTTACTTGATCTGACAGCTCCAATTACCAACTATATCGTGAGACACTTGTTGCCTGATATTGTAGGCCTCTGTTATGAGTCTAAGATATTTGATTTTTGAGATTACACTTGAGCTGATTTGCAAAATTGATTTTGTATTGTTATTGTTAATTTCTGGTAAGGCATGCACTTACAGAAAACGGTGAAATTGAGTGAAAAGTGAATTGGCTATGGCGTACCACTAATCCAAAGTCAATAGGAAACAATTTCTGTCCCGTCTGTATTTGGTCTTACAAATTGTAATATTTACTAATGATTCTATTAATTGAAAGATAAGCTATCAAGCTAGGTTATCGTTTCCAACATTGGGATCTAGGCGTACATCTGTCTTATTGTACTCAAAATAAAAATAATACGTAGTTCTGTTTTAATTGTTGTCTCCAACCAAAATTGGGGTTTTCTGGTAAAGTTGTATCCAACCTGAACTTGATCTTGCCTCTTATTACCTTTATATTCATTTCCTGAGTTTTGATAATGAAAATGTGTTTTATTGTACAGGTCAGGACATTCAAACCTCAATTAGTTGCTGTTAGAAACGAGTCACTGGTTGATGAACTAAAAGAGGCTTTGGCTGATGTTGAACACAAGCCTGAAATTATTCCTGGAGAGCAAGGTGTCATTGAGGTTAGCCCGATTTCCTCTCTTTATATCGGGACCTGGCTCACGTACGAGGATATTGTTTGCTTTGCACCCTATCAAGTTCTTATTTCTCTCTTCACATTACATTATCCTACTTTTATATATATCTTGTATGTATATGGAAGTTCCCCTCCAAGCATAACTATTAATGTTACCTGACCTTATTCAAGGTATCCTAACTGGACACTACTTCCTTAGTTTTTTTCCTTTTGTTTTAGTTTTAGTTTTTTTTTTCTTTTGTTTAGTTTTTTTTCTTTTGGTCAAACCTTATACTAATGGTAAGGGACAACTCTAATTTTTGAGTGTCCTGTTCACAGCAAGATTTAGAGTCTCAACCGATCGAAGTATTGGTCGAACCATACTGCTGAATTGTCGATCAATTGAAACGCTTTGGAGTTCCGTCGATCGATCAATAAAATTCTCGATCAATCGAGCCTTAGTGATTTCTGGTTCTGACTTTAATTTTCATAAAAATATATCTTTGACTTAGTTTTGGAATACCAAGTTACTTTAGAACATTTTTAAAGCATGTTAAGCCCCAACCCATGAATATATTGGCTAACCTAAGGTCAATATAAGTTCATTTACCTGTGATTGAATATCCAACTTTCTTGAATTCTACATCTGCCATGTCTTTAATTGATGTTCTTGAACAACTTAACGGCCAACACTTTATGCAAGTATGTGTTGATGAGTAATTTGCCAACACATTGCTTATTTTCGTAACACTTCCCACTACTACACCATAAGTTAGAAGTTTAAGGGTGCTAACTGACCATGGATCTTTAATTTTAACCGTTCTTGAAAATTTTGAGCCTTAAGGTGTTCATCAGCCACCATCTTTGGTGCATATATAGATAACTTAGTAAACTTGGACTCTTCCTCTGCCAAAATCATATCTAATGTAAATTAATGAACATTACTCTTTTCTGACTCCTTGCTGACCATGGAAAATACTTCTCCAAACATATTTTCTGAAACTGCCTCCAAGTCATCTGTGAAGTATTGGGTGTCCTTAACCATTTTCCACCATATATCAGCCTTATCTTGAAGTATATACTAAGCTAAAGTCACAGTTGTCTCTCTGTGACGACAAGTAAATTAAACTTCTTTTTAATCTCCCTTAAGAAATTTTCATCTTCATTAAAATAAGGAGGATCAGGTTTCATAAACTCCTTTGCCAACTTCACAGCTCGATCCTCTTCAGTCCCTGCATGAACTGATTTGACTTCTTGTCCTGCCTGATTTGAAATATTTGGTTGATGATTTTTGAGCTTGCCGCCGCATTATATCTACAATACAATGAAGCGTTTGATAGATGCCATGTACCTCCTCCCGTCTAAAACTAGCAAAACTTTCACTCTAGTCATCTTAAAAATTAACAAGCGAATCATGATTAATAATCCTCTCCAAAAGTTTCAATACACAATTTTAAAAAATCTCCAAATATTCCGCAAACCCCAAAAGTTTATCGATCAATCATACATTAACCACAAATGTAATTAGATCAAACAATCTTGTGAGCTTTTATCAAAATCTTCTTATTCCACAACGATTTATAGTTTTAAATGTGCCTAATACCCCATTTGGATTTATTCTCTTGGCTCTAATGCCAGGACCCACCTCACACTGTGTAGATATTGTCTGCTTTACAGTGCTCAAGGTTTTAAAATGCGTATACACAGGTAGGAGGCATCCCCCTTATAAGTGCTAGCTACTTCTTTCCCCAATACAATGTGGGAAATCACAACTGGCGTGATCCTTGTGGTCTTATGCACACTCCCCCTAATTACAGCTGAGGATTGTCTCTGATACCGTCTGTCAGGAGTCAGGACCCTCCACACACTCTGCAGATATTGTCCACTTTGCACCCTCAAGTTCTTATTTCTCTCGTCACGCTTCATTTTCTTACTCGTGTACATATCTTATATGTATAAGGAAATTCCACTGGTAGCATAACTAGTAAGGTTTCCCGACCTCATTTATAGTATCCTAACTGGACACTACTTCCTTTTTTTTTTTTTTCAGTCGAACATTATATTAATGGTTTAATCCTTATTCATTTTGTTTGCCATGTATAAAAATATATATATATATAACTAAGGACCATTGTAGCTATCAAATAGTTTCTGTTATTCATATTTTCAAGGTAAAGTTCTTACGGAATCTTCCTTAACGCCACAAGCTTCTTCCAACTGTTATCTCTTTAACCTTTTTTTTTTTTTTTTCATTTTCTATACATATTATTTATATATATATATATATTAATTATAAATAAGTCAATGCAAAACGGGTCATTACACTTGTTATGTTTCGCAGATAGAGGTTATTCTCATTTCTTGGTTTACATTGTTCAAATTTCATTTCAGGTTGCCCGACATCCAGATGCTGTCACTGTAGTCACAGGAATTGTAGGTTGTGCAGGTTTGAAGGTAAACTTCTAAATCAATCCATTTGAATTTCTTTCCTAGTTACTTCCCTTTTAGACCATTTTAGCCAAAACATCTAGGGCTTCAACTCATCTATTAATATAACATGTGATACATATTAAGTTCTAGTTGTTTATGTTGACTGTATTATTATCTAAAGGATTAACATATTTTCCAAAAGGAACATTGGAAATCACACATATGTTTCTGCATATGTATATGTATATGTATATGTTTCATGTATGTGTATTTGTGTATATGTGTATTTGGAGTCACGCACACATGGCACTTCTTCTGAATCAATATATGCATACAAGTGTTGGTACATGACTGCTTGAAGCACCTTATGGATTGATGAGAGTTGTTCTTGTGAGCATGTGATTGACTAGTGTGTTTACACTATTCTTATTTTTATTGCATGAAGAATCTTTAATGGATAAAAGATTCTTATTCATGTTATAGTGTGATGAAGGATTTCTATTCCTTTAGGTCAGCCAAAGAGAAAATTAGAAAAAAAAGAAAGAAAGAAAGAAAGAAAAAAGATTATGTTTCTTCCAAGCTGAGGACAAGTCAAATATAGTGTTTTGTGGAAACCTTTCATCCAACTTCAACATGATAGAAACATATGTTAGCATGGATGGGAGTTCACACTATTGTGGTATCATATTGTCATTATTACTTTTAAAGGGTTAATTTCTTAATGTAGACCAATAAATAATAATGTCTTCATCAAATCACCCAAGCTAAGTACTTCATGTTAGCCAGCTAATGAAACAAACAAAAAATAAATAAAATAAATAAATAAATAAATAAAAAGAAGTAAAAATAAAAAATAAAAAAAATCATATAGATCGGACTTGGAACTTGTTGGCTTTGCTGCCTTATGATAGAAATAGTACATACCTGTCGTAGCTTGTAACTTCGTCTTGCCTAATATCATCATAATGAATAAAAAGAAAGGAAGGAAAATCCACATGGGTGCAACTGTGTGAGTGCACACAGATAGAGACCCTTAGCAGATATAAACAAAAGTTGAGGTTTTTTGACCATCCATCTGTTTTCCTTGCGGACTTGAAAATATTCTGCAAATGAACTTTGGTTGCTGGTTTATTTGCTGAATGCATTTACACATTGTCTGATGATGATACTTTTTGAACAAAAATCTAATTATTCTATACTCTTCTTCTGATTTATTAGCCAACCGTGGCTGCAATAGAGGCAGGGAAAGACATAGCCTTAGCCAATAAAGAAACTCTAATTGCCGGGGGTCCGTTTGTCCTTCCTCTTGCACACAAGCATAATGTAAAGATTCTTCCTGCTGATTCGGAACATTCTGCTATATTCCAGGTATGAACACACATCTTTCTTGATAGGTAAGTGCATCAATACAGAGGCCTCCATTGTATTTGTTGCATCCTTTTAGACAGTCAATGTGAAGCCAAAATATAATTCCATGTGAATTATATCGTGCCACTGTTCTATATATATTTGCTCCCAATTTTTATTCCTGCTCATTACAAAAGCTAAAAGAGATGCCCTTGCTTCAGTGTATTCAAGGCTTGCCAGAGGGTGCTCTTAGGCGCATTATTTTAACTGCATCAGGCGGGGCTTTCAGGTTTGAAATTTTATTTCAAGAATGAAGCTTTTGAATTGTATTTAGAATTTATATCTGATATGTGTCCTGTAATATAATTTAGTCATAGTTCCATTATCTTAAAAGTGATATTTAACCAGTTATTCTTCTGTTGCTGACAGGGATTGGCCTGTTGCTAAGTTGAAAGAAGTTAAAGTTGCTGATGCTTTGAAGCATCCAAACTGGAATATGGGAAAAAAGATTACTGTGGATTCTGCTACCCTATTCAATAAGGTCATTTCTATTTCCGTTTTTTCATTTTCATATCCAAGCACCATTTTATGTCTTATTGATTAATTATTTTTACGAACCATGCTATGTTGATTAAACAGCTAAAGTGGTGGTTCGGTCATAAGCAGGGAATATTTTTAGCCTGACAGGTTCTAATACATTATTTTCTTTTTGACAGGGTCTGGAAGTTATTGAAGCCCACTATCTTTTTGGGAGTGAATTTGATGATATTGAGATTGTTATTCACCCCCAATCTATTATACATTCAATGGTTGAAACACAGGTTTAATTCTCTCTTAATTTTCATTTTGCTTATTTCCTGAGGCTTGGATCGTTTTTGAGATTTCATGCATATATTTTATCAATAAACTGGTTTACTTTAATATCTCGAGGTACCCTGTTTTGAATCTGACAGAATGATTTTTTTTTTTTCTCTTACTTTTTCCTTTGCAGGATTCATCTATCTTAGCACAGTTGGGGTGGCCTGATATGCGATTACCAATCCTCTACACATTATCCTGGCCAGACAGAATTTACTGCTCTGAGATTACTTGGCCCCGGCTTGACCTTTGCAAGTAACTAGCAGATGTCCCTTTCAGATTGTGATTTTGATTTTCATTAATTTTTTATATTATTTTTCCTTCAATTTTATATATGTAAACTTTTAAAATGTAGTTTCACTATCCATAAGTTACTTTTCTTAGGTAGGTACCATGAGTTACTTCAGCTTTAGAGTGACCAGATATTTAATCAAAGCCTATTAGCATGCCATTTGTCTTCATATCTACAACTAGGAATTTACATTTCTAACAAAAAAAAAACAAAGGATTTTGCTACAAATAAAGAATATGGAGGTCAATTTTTCTCCATTTTCTTGTCAAAAAAGAATTTAATTACCTCCTTAGAAGTGAGGAAAAGAAAGAAACTAACTCAGTGTTTCTTAAAAGAGAATAACTAAATCTTTAGTATTCTTGTCTCGCACTTATTTTGACTTTTTATGGAAGTGGTTTCATTTACTAAAATGTCTCTTTTGTTTCCATCCAGTTCTGGTAGGATTTTGAATGAATACCATTTCTGATGTGAATTTTTGTATTTGTCAATGAAGTCCATAATTTATTAACATACAACATATTTAAACCTTATATTTTTATTTTGGTTTGATACAGGCTTGAATCACTGACATTCAAAACTCCTGACAATGTCAAATACCCATCCATGAATCTAGCCTATGCTGCTGGACGATCTGGAGGTACCATGACAGGAGTTCTTAGTGCGGCCAATGAGAAAGCTGTTGAGATGTTCATTGATGAAAGGTATGTAGTTAGATTCCTATTTTTACTTTGTCTGTTAAATGTTTTTCTGGTTCCGCTTTCTGACCTGTTAGATTGTCAGAAGGAACTGAAAGCGTGCGTGATTTTTTCTGTTAGTTTTTGCAAAATTTCATGCAAATTAGTATCACTTCTAAAGGGCAGGCTGTTAACAAAATTTGAGTATCAAGGTTATGGGTGTTAGATCAGGTTAATGGATGCCGAGACTGTTAAAACCAAATTTGTTGACTTTTGTCAGAAAAAGAAAATATGTTTACATATAAATAAAATAATAAATACCATCATGCTGACAAGGTTTAAACAACAGTTCCACTTAATGTTACTCACCTTTAATTTTCCTCAGTTTTAAATTCCAAAGCTATCAACTAGTGATAGTATAAGTGTTACGGTGCAAAACTAAGTGGAAGGATATATTGTACTTCAGAGACACATAAAGATAACTTTTCCAGAAATTTGTTAATACCTATCATCAAATATAGCTGTTGGTCATACACCCATTGAGCTTGTCAAGACAAAATTAATTTATTGTGATTACAAATGCAATATAAAGCAAGGATATTTATACTGGGGAGTCGAATCCATATTGTATCCATATCGAATACAGCTGCTTCTTTAATACACACTGATACTTGTCCGTTATTTTTTACACGAATCCATAATTTGAAAACATTTTTCTACTTCGGACATGATCTGTTACTTCTGAGATGCTTTAGAAGAATAGAACACGTGATTGACATCTTTTCAACAGTAAAATGCTAATATTATCGCAGTATTATTGTTATGAAAAGTGGGGGTCCTAATACTTGGAATTTTTTAGAAATTAAGAATTGCAATATAATGAGAATATAGTGTTTAATTTAGTCCAAAGTCTATATGTGCACATAAATATCAGCTATTTCATTTGATTTTTATTATTTTAAGTTAGAAATACAAAATATTTTTTTCCATGAACAAGCACAAAATATTGTAGCTTCATAAAACAATTGTTTGTCAAAATCCTTTTAGAAGAGTATCAGTTATAATATAACATGACCAACAGTTATTTTTTTAATTTATATATATGTACATTTATCATTCATACAATGTATACATATAGATATATGTTGCCATATCCCTATCTTGTTTTCCAAGAATTTGTCAGGTCCAATTCTGGGTCATATTCTTTTCTGTATTCCCCATAATTTTTGAATTTCTTTGTCATAGATGACCATCCTTTTATTCAAATTAATCTTGGATGAACCCCTGAAAGTCCCAATCTATTCCTGTTGCATTAGTTTTAAATTTGTTATGCTGCAATAACCTTCGCGCTTTAAGTAGTATATGGTTATGGATGAACTTTTATAGGTTAATATTGCGTGTTTTACAATTGGTGGTGGCAGTATTTTTTTAACAAATCTTGTGTACTTGAGCCAAAGCAAAGAAAAAGGTTAGAAAATTACAGCGTCCTTTTTTTTCTGTCTTCCAAACTTCTGCCATCTTATAGAGTTGCTTTGTTAGTTTTATTACCATTCATAAAAACCAGACATTTATATGATTTTTGAATTTCCGAAAAAAAAGACATTTATATGATTTAAATTAGCAATTATGTTTTCCTTGAACTTTTGGACATAAACTAGATGGCTGTTACTCTTTAAGAAAATGGCTGTTACTCTTTAAGAAGATGACTGCTTTGTTTGACTTCATCTGAACGTCTGAAATGTCATAGATGTTTGAGTGCCTGGTAGTTGGTTGTATTTGACCATGTGATGAGTATTGTGCATTTCATGGAATTTTCAGCTAATGTATTGTTTTCCTGTTTCCAGGATCGGCTACCTGGATATTTTTAAGGTTGTAGAGCTAACATGTGCTAAGCATCAGTCAGAGTTGGTGACCTCTCCATCCCTTGAGGAAATTATACATTATGATATGTGGGCACGAAAATACGCTGCTAGTTTGCAACTCTCCTCTGGTTTAAGCCCTGTTCTGGTATGAAAAGACGGCCTTTCCCCAGGGAATGAAAATGCTGAATTTAGATTCAGAAGAATGTGTGGATGCAGTCCTTTGATGTCATCTTTCCGAGGTATGTGAGGCATGAATCAACTGTATCACATTTGAAAATTGATGTAAGCGTCTGTAATGTGTTCATTGTACTATAAGGTTATAAATATATGAATGCATTCTTTATCATTTGGAGTACAAAACTTAGCTTGATCTCCAATGGAAATGGAAAACCAAAAAAAAAGGGGGAAAATGATAAGCATGGTACATTATTTGTGCAAATTAAGGAATAAAAGGGGAAGACAAATGATGAAATTTGCAGTGTGAAGCATTCCAATATTTATCTTTTTCCTAAATTGAAGCCCTTCTGGATTGCAAGAAATTAGGCAGTCACAGTCTTTGTGCAATATTTTCCAGCTTGATTGCATTCTCTTTACTTCTAGTCAAAGATTTTTCTGAAAAAGAAATTTGTATTTTTAAAAATGTTTTTGTTAGTGAATCAACTAACACTTGATCAAATTGTGATGAACCATTGATAAAGTATTCAAACTTTGACATTGCCATGTTTATTCAGTACAAATTGGATCTAGCTTGAGGAGAACAATTTGTTAATAACTTCATATGGGTTCGAGCTGATTGATCAAAAATGCCATTTTCATACCCAGTATGACAAAATGAAAATGGAACAAATTTTAAAGATACAGAAATACGTTAAAATTGAATCAAATACCCCACTTCAAAAACAGCGATGGAACAGAAAGGTTCTGGTACTCCATCATGAAAAAAGAGAGACTGAAGAAAACCTGCTGGAACGGCGTCATCGTCGACTTTGTGACGGACGTAGACACAGAAAAACCATCTTAAGAAAGTTTTTGAGAACTTGGCCCCTCTTTGGGATCCGACGAGGCCTACAGGAAGGTGGCGGGGGCCGGATTCTTTTGGTGGCGGCTTGGCGGGAGCAGCCATCTAATTAATATATATATATATATATGTATATATATATATATGACTATGTAATGGAACTGAGTTATAAGTGAGCAAGTTGGATGCTGAGCAGGCTACACAGTACACGATGCTTGAGAGAGTGTCGACGAAATGCTATATAAATTCCAAAGAAGCGTGAAGGCCGCGTAACCGAGTAAAGGAGCGTGTGAGGGCTGGGTTTGGGGGTTTAGTTTGTCTTCTCCAATTTAAAGAACCATTCTCTCTCTCTCTCTCTCTCTAAAACCAAACTCAAAAGCCTTCTTTTTCCTTTTTTTCTTATTAATTTGACCGAGTCCTCGTTCATCTCCCGTGGCGCATCAGCTGCTTAGAGTTCTTCAATAAAGCTCCTCGATATATATATATATATATATATATATATATATATTTAAACGATTATTTCTGCCACACACATCCAAGGAGTTGAGACTTGAACCTTTGTATCACACACAAATAAGATTTGAACTACTTTCCCTTTTTAAAATTTATTTATTTTTTCTTTCTTTCATTTTTCTGTTCTTTTAAAACAAGAAAACATACTTACCTAAAAAAAAACATCAAACATATTTTTCTAATTTAATTTGTTTATTAAAGCTATTTGTTTTAAAAAAAAAAAAACAGAAGAAATTTGAAAAAGAATGTAAAGTTACACTACAACTGCAAGCTTGATACAAGATGTGTTGTTTTCAATAAACAGAAGCAATTTAACCTGCTCTGCCAAAGTCCCATCTCGCTTCCCCCTATTTGGGACAAGTTTGGAATCAACCTAATAGGGTTAGGGGTGGTTTGAGAAGAGAGTTTAAAACCCGTAAAACTCTGAACCCGTATGTAGGTGCAAGAAAACTTTATCAAACGTGGTTGTGTGCGAACAATGATTCCTTACTCCAAATACCCAAGAAAATAATGCAATAAAATTAACGCAAGTAAATATAGAGGAGAAGAAAAATTAACACTCAGAATTGCCTGTCTTTCATTGGGATCTTAAACTTTTATTTATAGACTACAAACCCTAGTTAAGTCCTTCTCGGACTCGTTCCTTGCTATACAAGTTATTTCCATATTGAAATTTCCTTCATTATCTGGCCAAATCCTTTTCTTGATTGAATATGGATTACGTTTGGGCCTGGTGGGCTTCTTTTCGCTTATGGTTTTGCATTGGTCCACTAAACGAAATAGGTTGCTCCATCTCCTCTTATTGGGCCTACTCTATATTATTCTAAAATTTCATTTTATGGAGATGTGTGTCTTGTTGTAATTAGGCCTTCATGCACCGCACTCTGATTGGTGGGGATTTTTCCCTCCACACTCTGCTCTTAATTCCCTCTTTGAATGAGATACACATAGGTAATTTCAATTGCCTTAGAAGTGGAGGAGTTTATGTTGTTCGTGCCCATTATTGTTTCCCTTAAAACCCATGTCGTGGGGTTATGTGCAGCCGCTATTATAACTAGTTTTGCTTTATATATATATATATATACACACAAACACACACATATATCACTATTGCAATCTATGGAAAGGAACTCAATTATGATACACTCCTTCAATTCTGAAGATCCTTCGAGCAATCTTCTACAAACTTTACTTGGTTCGAGCCCTAAAGTCAGTTCCTTTCCCTCCTTTCATTCAATTTCATTTCTTTCTAGTCTTAATCATGAATGAGGAGAGTAGTAGCCGTACTATTAGCAACACAGCCCCACAATCTAAATTCCAAAATCAAAATGAAGGGAAGAGGTGGTGGTAAGGGATGAAGGCCCTATAATCCTTGATATAAGCACTATAGAGAGGAAATCTGATGAACCAAGGGGGGTGAATTAGTTCTTTTACAAAACCATCTTTAACACTTAGCCAAAATACAATGTTATTTTAGGCTCACATAATCATCCACAAGTACACAGTGATTTTATAAGGAAAATCTCTCTCAACTAGAGATCAAAAACCTTGGTTCTTGGCCTCAGCCATTGTAAGCTCCACTAGTTGTAACGCAAGTAGATACACACAGCTGTCTCTTACTCTGCACCCACCCTAGATCACATTAATGTGCACACAACGCTCCCCCTATCCTAAACAACACTGTTTGGACCCTATGAGCTCTCACAGCTCACCAAATACATTGAAAAGGGTGAATAATATCAATTCTTAAACTATTACACAAGATAAGATCGATTGTATAGCTCAGATGATAATATCAATGACACAGGCAAGGTATACAATAATCTCAGCTCAAAAGGACTATTTCTGTAGAAAACCCTAAAAGCTAGGGTTTCAAAGGCCAAAGCACCAAATGACCATTTTTCTATGCAGATCTTAACTTCAACAACCTTAATTCAACTATAAAAACTTACCAAGATGATAACAATGCAACTCATAACGTGATATACATATAATAAGCTCAATCAATAGGCTAAACCAATAAAATAAGCGTATATGGAGGTTTGAGACATTAAACTCAACTACAACAAGAATATGTGTAAGAACTTTGTTTCTGCAGTTGTGAATCTGTAGTAGTGAAATGGTAAAACAAACTTGCCTGAACCTTTGGAAACCTCTGTGTTGGTTCTTGTGTTTCAAAGTGTTTGCACATTTAATGTCAAATCCATGCTTACAATGCTGTAATTCTGTATTATCACCATTCATGCTATGTTTAGTGCCTTATAATATTCCTCAGGGGTAGTTTAGTCATTAACCATCCTATGATACTCTTTCATGAAGTTTAAAGATGGTAAATTGTATTTGCATCACAATTCTCAGGCCTTTTCTACTGGTTTTGATAAGGTTTATGGTGTGATATTATGCTACAGGGTTATCTAGGGACATTCATGTCATTTAACAGTTGTATTAGACCTTTTCACACTCGTCTAGTATACTGCATTGTATTGATCATCATAGAATTGAGGTGTATTACATGTTTTACAGTCTTAGTAACAGATTCTATGCATTGTGTGACAAGTGGCTTATAAAGGGGTATTCTTATCTTTATACTCAATGGCCTAATATGTGACACGTGGCTGTGGTATTAGAGTGAGTGTATATATATAGAAATGCATTTCTTGAGCACCAAATGTGGATAACAATAATGTATGTGCCTTACAATGTGAGCTATAATTTTTTGGTATACTAGAGGACGAAACAACTGAGGTGGCAAGGGTACATTGGTCCTTTCAATGAGGAAATGTCAGAATATTCTCTTGCCAATGATTGGTTACAGGTGCAAGGTGTATATCCTCTTTAGAGTAGGACTTGGATTGTATACTTGAATATATATATATATATACACTTATAACATTTCTGCAGACATAAGCCTCTTTTGTAAAACCCTAATTAAAACTACTTTGTGTAAGACTCGAGAACTGAACATGAAGTATCTTTCTTGAGATTATTTTTGATGACTTGAGCTTGGAATTCACTCAGAAAGATGCTTGGAGTGATCATAATATTGTTGAACATCTTAGTATCCATTTTGCTGTTAGTTTTCTGGTGCAAAGGCTGGATTGGGGGTTCACTTTTAGGTTGATCTTGCTGTGGTGCTAAGTCAAGGTTGAGATAGGTATATTTTGGCTTCTTACATTTGATGAGCACTTGTTCTTGAGCTATATGTTGTTGCAAGTTAATTTTGTATCTTAAACCTGTGATTAAACATGGTTTAGCCTTTTGATCTATGTATAATATAATTATAACTTGCTATGATGTGGTTGATTATCATTCTAGCAAGTTTGTATTGATAGATTAAGGCTATTGAAGTTAAGTTTTGTATAGAACTCTGGTCATTTCTGAATCTGGCTTTGCAAAACCCTAATTCTTAAGTTTTATGTGGTTTAAGGCCTATTTGGTGTTGATTTGTTACACACATTCTATATTAATTATAATTAGCATATGAGCATATATACATTGAAGATTTAAGGATGTGGAATTCATCTCTGAGTTTGAGGGTACACGAAATTCCATTGTTACCCTTCAAACCCTAGCTAATGCGGAATGAAGAACAGTTGTTGTTATTGAAACTTTGGCTATGTTTATCACTCTTATCTTGTAATACAGCTTGAGTATTGTTGATTATAACCTTATATATATATTTTTTATGAGCTGAGAGTGCACATTTGGTCCAAGTAAGGGTGATATGGACAAGAAGAGTGCAATGCGCCCTTAGTGGTGCTAGTGTGTGTGTAGAGATTATGAAAACTAGTGTGTTAATTTTTACAAGGGTGTGTGCGGAGTGTGAGACAGCTGAATGTGTAACTACTTGCATACAACTAATGGAGGCATTATTGGCTGAGGCCAACAACCAGGACTTAATCTACCCCCTACCACACTAGAGAATTGTATCTCTAGAAACCAAGGAAAGTGGAAGAAAAAATGGAATTCAAAGCAAGGTATGGTAGACAACAGAGTGAGGAAGCTTTTTGTCTTCCAAGTGCAAGACTAAAAGCCAAGAGGAAAAGTCTTGAAAATGAGCTTCCAAGGCTAGGGTTTCAAGCTCCAATAGTGGTTTAGGTGAGAGCTGTAATACCCTTAGTTTTCTAAAGGATAAAATTGGAATTTAAATTTTATTTTGTGTGAAATTTTAATTTGTTTTTGTGGCTAGGTACTTATGTGTCAAATTAGTTATTTGTTTGATTTTATTTTAATTAATTGTTGGTTTTATTTTATTCGTTGATTTAAATAGATTGTTTTCTTTACTTGTATTTTTTTTTAATTAAATTAATTGGCTTATGTGTTTAAATGGATTAATTTAGTAATTATTAATTTTGATATAAATAAGTTAAATGAGTTTTTGGTTATTACGTTAGTTAACTAGGGTCTTTAGGAAGACAGTGTGTTTAACCGACATGGATACATCTTGGTTGCTTTATGGGCCGACTTGGGGTAACATTAGGGCTCTGTCTCTATTATTACAAGGATTAGGATTTAGAATTTAAGTCTATAAATACAACCATTATGTTGTAGTCTAGGGTTTACGCTCATAACTCATAGCACAAAAACGG
Source organism: Cornus florida (assembly GCF_030987335.1). Taxonomy (NCBI): domain Eukaryota; kingdom Viridiplantae; phylum Streptophyta; class Magnoliopsida; order Cornales; family Cornaceae; genus Cornus; species Cornus florida. The sequence continues at coordinate 13,762,113 of NW_026775581.1, read as the reverse complement.
GGAGATAATTCTGTAAAAACAGAGGGTAGAAGGAACAGAACATTGTATGGGTGGCAAAGAGAAGAACAGAGGGGACCAAGGTGGGATTTTGGTGGACTATTCTAGAGCACTAGGAGGCTTTACAAAGGTTCGTGTTGCCAGAACAGTGGACACGACGCTGAGATTTCATAATTGAAATCACAGGCAAGTTCAATTCTCTCTCTATCCCTTTGTCCTGTGTTCTGTGCATACCTAGATGTCTCTAGGATTTTAATTGAATTTTAATCTAATCTGGCACGCGAAATATATGTCAAGTTGATTATCAGTATGTATATGGTTGTTTAAAAGAATTCTTGAATGACTTGTGTTGGTTTATTTTAAGCTTATAGATTGGTTCTGTTTTAATGAATGATTTAATTCGTATTGTTATAAACAAGGGATTAGGATGTCATGGAATATATATAGGATGGTTAAGATTAGTTTTGATTATCTGTATATGTTCTAGTATTACATGTAGTTATGTCTGCAAATCGAAGATCAAGTTGTATGTTAACGTATAAGGAATCGGTAAGGTTTTAAATCACTGTAATAAATTTCAATTGTCGAACCAAACCATTGGGATGCTATTTGGTATTAATAAGACCCTTAGGATCAGTTTTAGAAACCAACTGAAGGGTAGAAAGTGGCCGGGGTCGAAGCAGATCATCGGAAACAAAGAAGGAAGCGGAACAGTGGGCTTCCCCTTTTTGGAGGCGGCTCCAAACACTTTGAGCCTGCTCCAAAAGTTTTTGGAGCCGGCTCAATGTTGGTTTGAGCTTGCTCTATTTTTTTTTTTAGAGCAGGCTCTTTCCATTTTGACGCGTACTGTAAGTTTTCAGAAACTGTTTAGGCTCTTGGGGTTTCTAAACAGTTTTAAAAATTTAATGGGGGTTTCAATAATTAATTTAGGATGTAATTAAGGTCTTGTATTGCATAAAATACCCTCTTTGCATTAATGGAATTAGCAGTGCTCTATTTAACAACTTGTGCGCGATTAACTGCTGGAAGGAAGTTAAATTGTCTAATTTTAATTTGACAATTTAGGGTGATATAATATGATTCTAAATTAAATTTTAGATGTATGAGGGAGTCTTTTAATTAACAAATTGGACTTGTAGCATAGTTTATGGCTCGGTGCTAAAACAATAAAACAATATGCAAAGATGCAACCTAGCATGCTATTGATGGATAAACGGAACTGAATTGTTAGAATTAATTTTAGCAATTTCTTGGACAATATTATGATTTTAAAACTTATTTATATGCATGATAGAGTTATTGATTTGTTAAAACTGATCTATTCATGCTCTGGATGTTAGTCATTGAACTGTTAAACAATACATGGTTTAACTCTTGGATTTAAATTGCTGAACCTTTAAACATCTTTCTGTAATTATTTGGGTTATAGTTTGGACTTAGATTGCTGAACTAATACTTAGGTTCTGTTAATCTAATTAGATGTTGGCCTAGAATTAATTGAAGAATTAATTATATATATTTTTTATCAATTACTTAGATGGATGCTGGATAATTAACTTGATGAACTATTGAACCTTGTCTTGTTAGTTACGTGGATGGATTCTGGATTATAGATGATGTACTGTTTAAATTCTGTTTATTATCTATTTGGATTATATGGATGTGTTTAAAGTACTGCATAAAATGTTGCATCATTTACGGATCATTTGCTTGTATGTACCGGTATGGGACGGTGACATACGGAGGGACGGATTAGATCAAAACGGTAATTCCAACCCAATCATACATACGGAATGGATTAACTAAAATAGTTAAATCCTACATGGATGCATGTCCTGTCAACTAAAACAGTTGAAGGACATAACGGATGGTTGTTTATAATTTCTGTTAGTAGAATGGATAGGGATTTTGTTAAAACATTTAAATCCTAATTTTATGTCGTGTCATGGCAACGAACTGTTGAGCGGTACTACATTGGTTTGGATGGAATTTATATATATAAACTATGGTACCGTGATCTGAGCTTGAGTCTCATAGTCGACGGTTAGGGAGCGTATATGCATTAAGATGCGTAGCTAGCTATACTGGTTGAGGTATACCCTATTAGGCTTAGGTAGTCATGCCCACTCAGGTGCGTTTTTGCATATTGCATTCTATTCAGGTTGAGACCCTCAGCATAGCTTAGTGAGAGTCCTGTAGTGTGGTTATATGTATATATCTATTTACGGACTATATAGATATATGGTTGAGACATCTAGGATGTATCTGCGTATCAGGTCTCTGTTTGGATTGTAGTTAGGATAGAACTTGTTCGTGGGCCTAACCCAAAATTATTTTTCAGGTAAAGGACGGTATCAGGTCTTAGAGCTTGTTCGTACTGAGCAGAGACGACTACTCACTCTACCGATGACGTAGGTGGTTCCTGTATGGTTTAACATTGGATTCCTTTCCGGTGGTTCATTTCTCAGTGTTGGTTTTATTAGGGGTCCACCAGATGGATTCCCGAGTTGTATTAGAATTAGAGAAATTGGATGTATCAGATTAATACTTTCTTTATAGACATTTTATTCTGAGGTTTTCAGTTTTGAGTTTACTATTCTAATTTCTTTTCAGCAATTTATTTATTCCTGTTTTCTTAATTATATTCTGTGTTCATTTATTGCTAATTGGTTTGATATCCTCAGGTAATCGGGCATGGGCCTGGCCAACCCGCATCCGGAAATTCGGGGGTATCACAGTTGGTATCAGAGCACTCCAGGTTCTAGTGTCCTTAGGAGTGTCTTTCGTTATAGGACTTCCGCGTTGCGTCTCTTAAAAAAACTTAGAACCATATTAGGATTCGTTATACTCTTTTTATGTTTCGGTAGGAGGAGCTGATGTCAATTCTATCCATAGTTTTGGAATGGTTGACACTAGGAGGAAGATGGGGTTCACGGCGAAAGCGATACAGACCCAACGGAGTAAAGGAGTATGTTGTCCAGTTCTTTGCTAGAAGCAGAACTTGGGGATTGAAGATTTAGTTCTACTGTTGGCATTACTTAGAAAGTATACGCCAAGACCGGATTAAGATGTCGGTGTTGGGTCACCGCATGTCAGGACCAACACAACTTTAGATGTTCTAAAAAAGGAGACAAGCGAAGAGTATAATTCTAAAAAGGATCCTAAAGGGAGGAGATATCAGCGTCTCCAAGAAAGGGGATATTGAAACTTGAAGATGAAGGATCGCACAAGGGTGCTCTCATTCACTAGCAGTATAGTGAATGATACTGGTAGCGTTGGTGTGAACCAATCTACATATGGATGACTTTTCATAATATCTCTCTGGAAGTTATTTGAGAGGTACTCTTCTGGAGGGTTGGAATGTGGTGAAGTTCTTATCAGAACGAAGACGTGATTTTATATCACATTCCGGAGAGTATGGGGATTAGGTTGTGACATTCTAAGTTACTTTGTAAAGCCACGTTAGATGGTTTGCATTTTGTATATTAGGAGGATAAGGGTTAAGACTTTGGCTATTTGTTTAGGTAAACGATTATGCAGTTAAGCTATGGTTAACGGATAGGTTTCAAGGTTGGGTGATTACCAACAAAACTACGAAATGAACTTTTGTGACCTAATTTGGGAATTTGAGTTCAAAGGAGGTTTTCTTCTCTGGAATGGAAGATGTCTTAAGTAGAATTATATTTTGGTTGTTTGTGTATTGTGTGTATCTACGCGTTTCATCTTTTATTGTTATGTGTCTCGGTTTTGTTATTACGTATTTCATTTTTGTTAATTAGTCTGGATTGGGAATATGGATTGGTTGGGGACACAAGAATGTGATCAACCAACTCTTATTTTGATGACATGGGTAATAGCGCTATGTACGCTAGGATTTGAGAATGTATGGTCATAGGATTGGGTAGAAATATAAACTTCTAGCCAATCTATTGGACCTGGATATGCATCAATATGGTATGCTATTTAGGATGGGATAGTTAAACTATCAACACGAGTCAAATAATCTAAAATGATTAGTTTGATATGCTATGTGCTAGGTAGGGATTCGTTTTTACAACGCTATAATAATAGTGATGCATAGATACAGTTGCAGGGTTAGCTTTTGACAATGCTTCGATATAAGCAATGGGTGCAGACGGAAGCTGGTGGTACCAGACTAGTTGGTACTTTTTGTAGACAAACGGGAAGGAGGATATAAGGACTGAGATTCATATCTCTTAGTTCTTTATTCATCCCGGTGCAACATAAAATGCTTCATGGTATGAAACAATTGTTTGGAGGATCGGCAAGCAGAGGGACAAGGTGATTTGGATACCATTTCTAATATGATCGAGATGGACCATTCGAGATTATGAGACCCTTGTAGACATTTTCTATGTTTAATTAATAGACCCTTTTCATGGATTTAGATGAGGGGTTGCTAACTTTTACAAAGGATCAAGATTTAGTTGGGATGTTGGTTCATGTCTTTATTACATCAACTAAATTCTGGTTTACTGCAAACTGGTGGGTCATCAGTTTGTATGAATAGAGGGGATTACAAGACGACTTAGATGCCTTAATGTGTTGATTCACATTTTTGCATTAAGTTCTGTCCGGGGGAAAGGAATAGGGAGGTGGATGCTCTCAACAACCGATCGGATATTCATATCCGGCGATTCCTTGTTGAGTTCACAGTGGCAGGTTCGTTTATATAACAGCGACATGGGCTGTTATCACAGGAAATAAGGAAGTCAACTGCACATATTGGGGTTGATCTTCATGGAGGTGTTACCTTACTCAGTTAGAGCTTAAGGTACTAACGGGTGATTTGTAGTTTGTTGGTGCTGTCCGAATGAATGTGATTTCACAATCGACATTTTTTTTCTCAATGCACTCGGATGGTCATCAGGAACATCAAGACATCAACTGTTAGTTCTAGGGATCAGGTTTGGGATAAGACATGTATATAACTGTCTATACGAGTAACATTTGTTCAAACGGTGGACGATGGATAACTGAAGATCATTGGAGATTTTCGTCACTACCTAAAACAAAATGGGAGTGGGAAATAGTTGATTTGGGGATGTCTTCTATATCGAAAACAAGTTGCATTATTGAGGAAGGTCAGTTTTTATATATTGCATTGACTTTCATGGAGGGTGTTTCTCTATTTAGGCGGTAGCTTATTGATTTGTGTTTTAAGACGTTAGGATGAGATTTCTGCTATGTAACTTGGAGGAAATGTGGATCTGTACCCTGTCTAAACAATTTGGGTAAGGATAGGAAGTTGCTCAATACAACCTACATGTTGAATAATTTTTATGTATCCTTGCTATGGGCCTCATAAGTTTTTGTGGAGGGTTTGGAATGCAGTGGAGCTCCTATACGGAGGCAGCATCCACAATGGAATGGGAAATGACTTTTAACAATAATAATTCAGAGTTTCGTGAATTCCGAAGATGGAATTCCTTTTGTTAGGGAGGAAGAATGTAATACCCCTAGTTTTCTAAAGGATAAAATTGAAATTGAAATTTTATTTTGTGTGAAATTTTAATTTGTTTTTGTGGCTAGGTGCTTATGTGTCAAATTGGTTATTTGTTTGATTTTATTTTAATTAATTGTTGGTTTTATTTTATTGGTTGATTTAAATAGATTGTTTTCTTTACTTGTATTTTTTTTAATTAAATTAATTGGCTTATGTGTTTAAATGGATTAATTTAGTAATTATTAATTTTGATATAAATAAGTTAAATGAGTTTTTGGTTATTACGTTAGTTAACTAGGGTCTTTAGGAAGACAGTATGTTTAACCAACATGGATACATCTTGGTTGCTTTATGGGCTGACTTGGGGTAACATTAGGGCTTTGTCTCTATTATTACAAGGATTAGGATTTAGAATTTAAGTCTATAAATACAACCATTATGTTGTAGTCTAGGGTTTACGCTCATAACTCATAGCACAAAAACGGGGAGATAATTCTGTAAAAACAGAGGGTAGAAGGAACAGAACATTGTATGGGTGGCAAAGAGAAGAATAGAGGGGACCAAGGTGGGATTTTGGTGGACTATTCCAGAGCACTAGGAGGCTTTACAGAGGTTCGTGTTGCCGGAACAGTGGACACGACGCCGAGATTTCATAATTGAAATCACAGGCAAGTTTAATTCTCTCTCTATCCCTTTGTCCTGTGTTCTGTGCATACCTAGATGTCTCTAGGATTTTAATTGAATTTTAATCTAATCTGGCATGCGAAATATATGTCAAGTTGATTATCAGTATGTATATGGTTGTTTAAAACAATTCTTGAATGACTTGTGTTGGTTTATTTTAAGCTTATAGATTGGTTCTGTTTTAATGAATGATTTAATTCGTATTGTTATAAACAAGGGATTAGGATGTCATGGAATATATATAGGATGGTTAAGATCAGTTTTGATTATCTGTATATGTTCTAGTATTACATGTAGTTATGTCTGCAAATCGAAGATCAAGTTGTATGTTAACGTATAAGGAATCGGTAAGGTTTTAAATCACTGTAATAAATTTCAATTGTCGAACCAAACCATTGGGATGCTATTTGGTATTAATAAGACCCTTAGGATCAGTTTTAGAAACCAACTGAAGGGTAGAAAGTGGCCGGGGTTGAAGCAGATCATCGGAAACAAAGAAGGAAGCGGAACAGTGGGCTTCCCCTTTTTGGAGGCGGCTCCAAACACTTTGAGCCTGCTCCAAAAGTTTTTGGAGCCGGCTCAATGTTGGTTTCTATACAGTTTTAAAAATTTAATGGGGGTTTCAATAATTAATTTAGGATGTAATTAAGGTCTTGTATTGCATAAAATACCCTCTTTGCATTAATGGAATTAGCAGTGCTCTATTTAACAACTTGTGCGCGGTTAACTGCTGGAAGGAAGTTAAATTGTCTAATTTTAATTTGACAATTTAGGGTGCTATAATATGATTCTAAATTAAATTTTAGATGTATGAGGGAGTCTTTTAATTAACAAATTGGACTTGTAGCATAGTTTATGGCTCGGTGCTAAAACAATAAAACAATATGCAAAGATGTAACCTAGCATGCTATTGATGGATAAATGAACTGAATTGTTGGAATTAATTTTAGCAATTTTTGGACAATATTATGAATTTAAAACTTATTTATATGCATGATAGAGTTATTGATTTATTAAAACTGATCTATTCATGCTCTGGATGTCAGTCGTTGAACTGTTAAACAATACATGGTTTAACTCTTGGATTTAAATCGCTGAACCTTTAAACATCTTTCAGTAATTATTTGGGTTATTGTTTGGACTTAGATTGCTGAACTAATACTTAGGTTCTGTTAATCTAATTAGATGTTGGCCTAGAATTAATTGAAGAATTAATTATATATATTTTCTGTCAATTACTTGGATGGATGATGGATAATTAACTTGATGAACTATTAAATCTTGTCTTGTTAGTTACGTGGATGGATTCTGGATTATAGATGATGTACTGTTTAAATTTTGTTTATTATCTATTTAGATTATATGGATGTGTTTGATGTACTGCATAAAATGTTTCATCATTTACGGATCATTTGCATGTATGTACCGGTATGGGACGGTGACATACGGAGGGACGGATTAGATCAAAACGCTAATTCCAACCTAATCATACATACGGAATGGATTAACTAAAATAGTTAAATCCTATATGGATGCATGTCCTGTCAACTAAAACAGTTGAACGACATAACGGATGGTTGTTTATAATTTCTGTTAGTAGAATGGATAGGGATTTAATTAAAACATTTAAATCCTAATTTTATGTCGTGTCATGGCAACGAACTGTTGAGCGGCACTACATTGGTTTGGATGGAATTTATATATATAAACTATGGTACCGCGATCTGAGCTTAAGTCTTATAGTCGACGGTTAGGGAGCGTATATGCAGTAGGATGCGTAGCTAGCTATACTGGTTGAGGTATACCCTGTTAGGCTTAGGTAGTCATGCCCACTCAGGTGCGTTTTTGCATGTTGCCTTCTATTCAGGTTGAGACCCTCAGCATAGCTTAGTGAGAGTCCTGTAGTGTGGTTATATGTATATATCTATTTACGGACTATATAGATATGGTTGAGACATCTAGGATGTATCTACGTATCGGGTCTCTGTTTGGATTGTAATTAGGATAGAACTTATTTGTGGGCCTGACCCAAAATTATTTTTCAGGTAAAGGACGGTATCAGGTCTTAGAGCTTGTTCGTACTGAGCAGAGACGACTACTCACTCTACCGATGACGTAGGTGGTTCCTGTATGGTTTAGCATTGGATTCCTTTCCGGTGGTTCATTTCTCAATGTTAGTTTTATTAGGGGTCCACCAGATGGATTCCCTAGTTGTATTAGAATTGGAGAAATTGGATGTATCAGATTAATACTTTCTTTATAAACATTTAATTCTGATGTTTTCAGTTTTGGGTTTACTATTCTAATTTCTTTTTAGCAATTTATTGATTCCTGTTTTCTTAATTATATTCTGTGTTCGTTTATTGCTAATTGGTTTGATATCCTCGGGTAATCGGGCATGGGCCTGGCCAACCAGCATCCGGAAATCCGGGGGTATCACAAGAGCAATGAAGAAGATAACTTTTTGTAGAATTTCCACTAACTAAAATAATATGTTAGTCACATATACAACACTCACACACACACACACACACACACACACACACACATCACACCAATCCACTTGTCACCATCCTAGGCCTCCTCACAAGGCTTAATCTACCTTTTACACTTGTCATCATCCTAAGCTTCTAAGTGTTCCAACCAAAAGTCAACAAATGGTTCAATGGAAGTGTGACACTTGTCACACTTTCCAAAAATTGTAAAATGGTACTTCTTCAAAATATCTTACAAAAATAATTGCAAAAAGGTCCCTAAGCCAAAATATCTTGAAAAGTTAATTACGCAAATAACCTCGAAAAATGAAAATGTTTCCGAAGAAACTATGCAATCATACCCCTAGAAAAATAAAATTAAATAAGCATGCATTTCTACATAATTAATTTAGGCATTAACAATAAATTAAATTAAAGTGAACGCATGCGATGTCGGAAAACATTTTCAAACACAAAACCCTAAGGCAATAAGAAAAGAATTGAACAAATAAATAATTAATTAAAAAAAAAAATGAATGTCGAAAAAGGGAAAAGATGACATGGTCATCACATTTGGGGTCACATTAGAGATGTAGGCTAATGTGGGTTATCACTTCTACAGTTTTAACCATTTTGGTTTCCTTTGTCATTAGCTTGTCGTGCTCATTCTTGAGTCTCATTGACTTCGTTTGTGATTCCATTGTTGTCTTGGAGATAGTATTCGTCTCTAGTGATGTCTTCCTTGTATTTACTTTCGTATTCAGACTCGATATCGGATCGGATTTTGGTATTCTTATTTAATACACTAGATCATAGGATTTGGGGTGTTACAGACCAAGTGCAGAGAGGGGTAAGGGGAAAGAAAAATGATATGGTGTGTGAGAAAAAATACCTGGAGTTAGGAGAGGTAAACCAAAGGAGGGTATCTGCGGTAATGTTGGGAGGTGGGATGTAGACAAGTTGTTATGTGAATGTTGGAGTATGGATATAGGGGATGTTGAGACTATGATGTATATGCCATTAGTTATTTGAGATTAATTAAGGACCCCACTATTGAATATAAATCATGTTAAATGATGGCCATTAGGCTGAGGTGGTTGATGATGGGTCCATTAGGCAACTAATAATCTAACCAAAGCATTGTATCAATTCCACATCCTAACTTATGCCTTATGAGCAGTGCCTAACCTAGAAAATTTTGTTTGGGGGGGGGGGGGGGGGGGCTTTTTAATTTGTGGGGCCAAACTTCTATGGTGGGTCCATTTTTGTAATTTCAATGAGCTTTTTGATGACTACCCGAGCGTGTGCATAAAATAATGCACAACACTTTTGATGAGAGCTGAAAAGTGCACATTTAAACCCCTTAAGCTTAGGTATTCTAGGACCTTTATCTATCTTACTTTTCTGTTTTAGACTAATTTCGTGTTACTGCCCTTTTCAGGCCCTTATCCCCAAAATAAGTTAATTCAGCTAAATAAGAGCCTAAAAGAAGCAATCTCAATTGAATGGAAGAAAAGAGCAAAGTGGAAGCAAAATGAAGTAAAGTGTGAAAAATTAACAAGTTCGATTGATCTCAACATCATTTCGATCGATCGAAGCAACATCGATCTAGACACTTCAAGATGGATCCAAGCCTTTGTTCTTATCCAAAAGATCTCATCATCTTCGATTGATCCAACCTTTCTTTGATCGATCGAAAATATTCGATCTTATCCTCACCTACCACCCCACCTACCACTTTTGTCTCTTTCCCAAAATATCACAAAATATCTCAGAGATTTGTCTTTATTCAAAAAGGCGCTACCAAGGATGATGGATCTCAGCAGTATTTGATGGATCTTAGCAATGTTCGATCGATCTCAAGACAGTTCGATCGATCGAACCTCCTCAAGTTTGAAAAAAATAAGTTTCAGCTCATTAAAAGTTGGCTCATGGTGCAATCAATTCAAAGACTATAGTGCACGAATCCAGACCATTGAATGTGACACTTGAGCCTCCTATATAAGGATTTTGAGCCTTTTTTACATATATATCATCATAACTCATAGGAGACAATATCATATCATATCTTATTCTTAGAAAGGAAGAAAAGAAAGGAGGAGAGGCTAGAGACTAAAGGGAGCTTTTACACATCTTTGCGAGTTCTTCCATTCTTCTAGGGTTTCCATCAAGAAGGAGGTCATTTTCTACCATGGAGATAGCCCTTGAGGGTTGGATGACTACTTCAATGAGTGGCTAAACATCTTCTTGGGGCTAGAGTTAGCCCTAAGCATGTCTTCTAGACTCTAATGCTTTGTATTTTGAGGGGATTTGTGTTGTAATCTTGTCTTGACATTTATTTTATATATGAATCTTGTTTATTCAATGATTTGTGTGGTTTAATACTTCCAATTGATCATTTCATTCTATCCATATGTCTATGTATGCTAGAATAGATGGTCATGTGTTTATCTTTAGTTTTTGTGTTATTGATACATGTCTATGTGTGTTGATGCTATGAATCTAGAGATTGTCAAGGCATAGTGCTTAATAGAATACTATTGTGGTTTATTTGATGGTTCATACTCATGTCTTGATAGGTTATACCTCTCCCTTAGTTTCTTTAGTTTAATTTTCATGCCCTTAGCTTAGTTGTAGTGTAGTTGCCTTAGTTGTTAGATGGGCGGACAATCCATGCTTATTGTTTGATGTTCCATGCTTATGAATGCAAGTAGTATTATTCTCTAACCATGTGATGTGTTTGGATTGTGAGCTTAAAGGAATGGTTAATCGCTTAATTTGATGTATTGTGCTATTCACTAGATTGCTTAGACGATATATGCTTAATTGGTTATCCATACTTGTTGAAACAATCAATCACACACTCTCAAATTGCTACACATGTTTCCCCTCATTAATTATGCATTGAATGTCTAGAATGGTGATCTCTAGACCCCAAGACCTCACTCTCTTGGTTTCTCTAAATTTCATCTAAATTGTTTATGTTAAATTGTACTTGTTTAGTTTAGCTTGTAGTTTAATCAACCAAACACACCATCTCTTGATCATTCGACCTACTAACCCTATACATTGTTTCCATAACTAGTGCACCCACAATCCCTTGGGACGATCTCTACTCACCCTAGCGATATTTTTAGTTAGAAGTAGTAGTGGCATTTATAAATTTAAAACTTGGCCACATTGCACTCACACACTCTTAGTGCACATCTTTTAGACGTTGGTGCGACGACACACCAATTTTGAGTTTGGAAATTAGTGTCAAGTGGGCATCATATACTTTAAATTTATAAACCGCTTAACACCTATACTATGTAGTATGAGTGAGAAGGGATCGTCCCAAGAGATTATAAGTGTCGGAATTTAATTTTGACTCTAATGTACCAAATGATTGCAAAGAAGGGTTGGTTGTTTGATTACACTAAGATGCAATTAATTAAAATGCAATAAAATCAAGCTAAAGTGAGATTGGGAATTAAGGGATATGAAGAGAGGTCTTAGGGTGTTAGAATCACCACTAAGCTCACGTAATTAACCACTTGCTTTTCATAAATGGCGAATACATTGTTGTAACTTAGATGTGGCCACAAATATAAACACCATTTGTATGTAAAAGTGTGAACGATTAATACAAGGGTGAATTGTCTACCTAACCAGTAAGTAAACTAAGTATAGAATAACCCATCAAGATAAAGGCATAATCCATCAATTAATTAACAAATGTATCTAATGAGAGCACACATCAATCTAGAGACTCATGGAATTTGCAATAATAAGTGTGGAGTATTAAACCAAGCATAGATTGTCTACTTACCTACAAACATGAATTAAATTGTAGAACAATCCATCAAGTGTAAGCATAATCCATCAAATTAATTTACAAACCCATTTAATGAAAACCATGCTTAGCCATCACTAAATCCTTAATTAATCAAACACAGACATGCAACCAACATAGAGAATCTAGTGTAGAGATCAATTCCCAAATAATCACACATAAGACAACATGTAATTAAAATAGAGAATCACTAGGAAGAATTAAATCAACAATCACAAGGCTAACCACTAATCACAACAATATATATAAATCCCCAAAAATAGAAATGCAAGAGTTTAGATTACACAAGACTTAGGGCTCATCCAAACCCTAAGTGAAGGTCTAGCCCATGGTGGTAGAGGTGGTCAAGGTGTCAACAAGGTCCTTCTCCAAGCATGGCATCATCATCATCTTCTTCTTCTTTGAAGCTCATTAGAGAGAGTGTGTGCAGATGTTCTTTAAAACCTTGTGCCTCCACTTCCCCTCTTCTTCTAACACTAATCTTTAACTTTTCTAGAGAGAGAAAACTAACTATTACAATGAATTACAATGTAAAAATAAAAAACCCCTTTACAAATGGTTCAATTGGCCTTTTATATGTGGCCCTTGGAGTCCCAAACAAGTCAGAAATATGCCCAAAAATGGTCCAAACCCGTAGCCCCCTCATCCATGAAGTTTAAGCCCGAACTGATATTAAAACTGCTTTCAGCACGATCGTTCAAATGTATGGTCCGATCGTTCAGAGCTCACTTGATCGGTCAAAGCTGTGGTTCGATGATCATAGCATGTCGGCGTATAATGTGGATAAGGACAAAGGCTGAGATATTTATGGGGATAAGGGCAAAAGTAGTTATGAGAATAAGATCAAAAAGTTCGATCGTTCAGAGCTCGATCGTTCAGGGTCGATCATTCAGAGCAGGCAGTTTTCAGCATCACCCTTCTTTTGCTCCAGCTTTTCACCGAGACTCAGTTTGACTCCAAAAAGGTCTAAATGGACCAAAATTAGCCTGTTTGAACCTTATTGACCTAAAATCGATAAAAACATAAATTAGAACTAAAACGGAAAAATAAAAATAGATGAAAGGACTAGAATACCTTAATTTAGGTGCTAAAATGTGCAATATTTGAGCACTTATCACACCTCCAAACTTAAATATTGCTAGTTCCTAGTAATGAACTACGAAGTAAAGAAAGAAATGAATAACTAAATAATTATGAACTTGAAAGCAATAAATGGATAATGCCACTTTCATAGGGAACACGGTTGCATTTAGCATATGCAACAAGCCTTTTAAACCCCTAGGTTACCCCTATTGGACGGTTGAAGTCTCGTGAGGGTTTCCATAAATGATACTCACAAACATTAAGCTCTTTCTCACTAAAGAGACACCAACATATAAAACAAGCATTGGGAGAAAACTACCTCAAATATGTAATTTTTCAACCATCTCTAAGCGATTCTCTAAAATTTCAACACCAAGTAAGCAAGTATGGTCCTCCACGCATCAAGAAAATGATCATGCAAATTAAAACAACTCTAGAATCCTTTTTAAGTGAACCGGCATCAAATATGTTGCTATCTAAGCCATCTATAGAAATGATCACATCCGGCCTCAAGCTAGCACACAAATCCAGTACCTGTAATGACCCGATCATTTTCTTTCCTTTCCATTTTCTCAGATTTTCACAGATATTTTTTTTTCCGTTGATATTTCCTTTCTGAGTTCGGTTTCTTGTCACTTAGTGTCGTCTCGACTGCTCTGGAAGGGTTTCCAAGACTCTTTTCCATGAACTGACAACTTCCTTTGAGGATCGCGCTAAATCCATATTTTCATTTTTCGACACTATTCACTTTTCGTCTTTTTCCCTATTTTGTCTTTTTACCGTTTATTATTTTTCTTTGTATAACCTCACTTTTTGAGCTCAGATTTGATTCCGGCTTTGTATGCATCCACAATATTGGAATTCCATGACATTTGTATTTTTACTCTTGTAGAAAATACATTCTAGTTGCTTACTTTTCGTAAAGGGCATGGATGCATACTTTATTGTGATTATTCTTGATTTTGGGGTTTTAGTGTAATTACGTAAAATAATTATTTTTAATCTTGGGGACCATCTTGTAATTTTATTTGGAAGATATTTTGAAAAAAGAACCATTTTGTAATTTTTAGAAAGTATGACAAGTGTCACACCCTCATGGAGCCACTTGTTGGCATTTGGGTGGGGAGACTTGGAAGCATAATCTTGTGACATTTGGAGGGTGGAGATTCACCCACTTGTTGGCCTAGGATTGGTGCATTTGTTGGCTTAGATGGTTGACAAGTATAGGCTTAGGATTAAGCCTAGAAAGGAGCCTTGGTTTTGTGACAAGTGTAGGCACCAAAATAAGTCTTGTATTAGTGTGTGTGTGAGAGGTAGTGTAAGAGCACATAGTGAGTGGTGGAATACTAGATCCTCCACTCACCATTTTCATTTAATCTTTTTCATTACACTTGTTCTTCAAACCCTAACCTAGCCACCATTGGAGAAAAGCTTGGTTAATAGCTTATTTCTTCATTTTGGCTTCCTTCCTTTCACCTTAGACCATCAACCTTGAGAGACAAAAGTTTCCTGTCACTCCCCTCTTCAAAACCCTTGTTTTGTTTTCCATTTTTGAGCTTGGTTGCTTGGGATTATAGAGATTCAATTCTCTATTGAGGTAGGGGGTGTTATAGTTTACATTTTTGTTATCTTGCATGTTATTGATGCTTTTACAACTTGTATACATGCTTTTGTTCAAGTTCTAGACATTAATTTAATTTGATTTAAATTCTACTTAATGGTACCTTGCTTGTATTCCATTTTAGACTTAATATATGGCATGATCATGATGTAATCCTTGTTATATATTAATTTGGGACTATTTGAGTAACTTATGAAATCTAGAGGAAAATTGATTAATTAGTTTAATTAATTTTAATTTAAGTGTTTCATTCACTTAATTAGATTTTCAACTTGATATTGTTGATGGCCATGTTAAGTTCTTTAACATATATTAAATTGAGGCTATTTGAAATTGTTTTGAAATCTAAAGATTTTAATTAAATGAATTAATTAAAAATCTTCTTAATGGTCCCCTTGATTATCATGTATTTGAGTAGATATAACTTGTATAGAAAAGTTATTTAACTTAGTAGATTACTAAATTCTTGTGATTTCATAGTATTATGAATATGAATGTTTTTTATGCATCATTGGAAGTTAAATTGTTAACTTGTTACTATGTAGTAGTAATATGAGATTCTTGTGAATTATCGATATTTTTAGCCTTGTAAACTTCTTGCTACAATGTCATAGAATTGGTGTTTAAAGTTTACCATGGAGGCATGACTTAAATTGTTAAGTAGATGGTATGTATTATACATTGTATCATAGTAAAAACTTGACATTATGTATGCCATTTTGGAATTAAAACTCTATGGCATGGATTGTGTGGTTTCAACCTACTTGTGCATGGAAGGTGATTTCGTGCATCAATAAATTATGTATAAGTTGTGAACTGATTTGGTTTATTTTGGAGTCTTGGGACATTGTTATAAGTGATATGGCTAGAGTTTGGTTCTGGTGCGGGAGGTACGAGTTCTCCCCAATTGAGATAGTGTGCACTAGGGTGGTCTTCCCAGGGGATTAATGCCCGGAATAACCATAGGTCTCGGCTTTATCTGAGATTTGATGTCCAAGTCTTCCACTATTTGATTTCGCATTCAATTCCAAGTTGACAATCATTTTTAATTATGACTTGTGGTTTTGGTTATTGGCGATTTTGATGTTATTAAGTACATCTATGTATTATGATTTTGAATGAATCTAGTTTGCTTTTAATGTTGTTAAGTACATTTATGTTTTATGATTTTTAAAGAATCATTGCGAATTTTGATGTTGTTAAGTACATTTATGCTATAATGTTCAAATGTAGTTACGAATGATCCTATAGATTCATTTGGAACATAGACGCTAGGTGGCATGACCCACTTTGTCATTTTCGTATTTTAGATTTCAAGTTGATGACTTTGAGAATCTATATTGTGTTGCTTCGTATAGCACGCTTCTATGTGGTTTAAATTGCATAAATGATGTGTTTTATACTAGAAATGATTTGAGGTAGCTTAAGACGCTTCCTGAGTCTCATTTTTAACATAGATGTTAGGTGACATGACCTTTTTGAATTGCTTCATGTAAATGTAAAAATCTATAAGAAATCGAGTCGATGCATGTTGATTCCGTACGAGTAAACTTGTTTACTCACCCCGAAGTTACTGGGGGTATTGTTCAGGTACAGGATACAAGATTTGGAGATTTGCACTTACCTTGGGTGGTTTGGAGATTTGAAGCTTCGTTTAAAGTTTTCTTGTTAACATGCATGTGTAGCATGCTTTACTTTTGGATGATATATTTTGTACACCATGGATGTATGGTATTTGATAAGTGCTGAAAGGTGCGTATTTAAACCCTTTAAGCTTAGTTATTCTGGAATCTTTATCTATCTTATTTTACCGTCTTGTATTGATTTCGTGTTATTTTCATTCTCAGGTACTTATCCCCAAAATAAGCTAACTTAGCCAAATAAGAGCATAATTGAAGCAATTTTGGGATTAATCAAAGAAAGGAGCAAAGTAGAGCAAAATGAAGTAAATGGTGGAATTTCAGCAACTTCGATCGATCTCAAGAAAAGTTCGATCGATCCAACTTTCATCGATCACAGCACTTCAAAATGGATCTGACCCATGTTTATCCCTGTTCAAAGATCTTAAAAGTTCGATTGATCGAACTTCCTTCTCTGATCGATCAAACATCTTGTCCTTATCCAAATGATTGATCTTATCCAGTTGTACCACCCTACCAACCACTTTTGTCCTTTTCCCAAAAATATCTTCAAAATATCTCAGATTTGTTTTTATCTAAAGAGGCGCCGCCAT
Source organism: Cornus florida (assembly GCF_030987335.1). Lineage (NCBI taxonomy): Eukaryota > Viridiplantae > Streptophyta > Magnoliopsida > Cornales > Cornaceae > Cornus > Cornus florida. The sequence continues at coordinate 13,744,719 of NW_026775581.1, read as the reverse complement.
TGAGGATCGATCTAACCTCAGTTCGATAGATCTCAGCCATGTTTGACCGATCCAAGTCCAAGGTTCGATCGATTGAACTTCCTCCAGTGCAAAAAAGTTTAATTTTCAGCTCACAAAAGTTGTCCTTTATCCAATCATTGGGGAATATTTGCTGTACGACCCTAGCTCATTTTGGGTGTCATTTGACCTACCTATATAAGGATAAGGATTACTTTTTATATCATAACATAGAGGATCATATTATATCACATCATATCATACCATACCTTAGAGAATCTTAGGGAGGAAGTAAAGAAGAAGAGGAGGCTAGAGACACCATTGGAGACTCTTCATCAACCAAGGAGCAGATTTTTTCCATGGAGCTTGCCCTTGAGGGTTGGAGGACATCATCCATGAGTGGCTAGACATCCTCTTGGGGCTAGAGTTAGCCCTAAGCATGCTTTCTATTTCTTGATTTATGTATTTTTGAGAGGATTTGTATTGTGATTCATGTCTTGACACTTTTATATATATAGATCTAGTTTCTTCAATGATTTATATGGTTTAATGCTTCCAATTGATCATTTCATTCTATCCATATGTCTATGTATGCTAGAATAGATGTTCATGTGTTTGTCTCCATTTCTTGTGTTATTGATGCATGTCTATGTGTGTTGACGCTATAGATCTAGAGATTGTCAAGACTTAGTGCTTAATGTCATGTTCTTGTGGTTTATTTGATGGTTCATACTCATTTCTTGATGGATTGTGCCTCTCCATTAGTTTAATTAGTTTAATTTCATGTCATTTGCTTAGTTGTAGTGTAGTTGTTAAATGGGAGGACAATCCATACTGCTTGTTGATATTCCATACTTATGAAAAGCAAGTAACATGTATCTCTAACCTTGTGATGTGTTTGGATTGTGAGCTTAAAGAAAGGATTAATGGCTTAATTTGATATGTTGTGCTATCCACCATGTTGTTTAGACAATATATGCTTAATTTGTGATCCATGCTTACTGGAACAACCACACACACACTATATTGTAATACATGTTCTTCCCCTCATTAATCATTCATTAAAGGTATAGAAAAGCTATGTTTAGTGGTGATCTCTAAACTCCAAGATCTCTCTCTCTTTTATTCTCTCTATTTCATTATTGTTTACCTTAGTTTAATTTGCATTTAGTTTAATTCAACCAACCAAGCACTATTTGATCACTCGACCTACTAACGCTAATCTTGATTTCTCAACCTAATATGACACTTAATCCCTTGGGATGATCCCTACTCACCCTAGCTATATTTTTAGTGAAAGGTAATAGTGACAATTTATAAATGCAAAACTTGGCCACTTCATTTCCATACAAAGTTCTCGGGGTGCGACCTCCGAGCATACCAAGTTTTTAGCGCCGTTGCAAGGGATTGATTGATTGGCAATGTCGTATTTGTGGAATCAATTAGGAATTAGTACTCTTTTGATCGTGTCTTTGCTTTGTTTTCAATTTTTGTTACTTATTGTGTTTGTTCTTGATTGATAAGGAGCATTGAGCTAGGAAGTAAGTAAAGGAGTATTCCAAGCAAAGAAGCTAAGCAAGCAAAGGAAAAATTGCTAAAAATTTAAAATTGCTAAGCTAAGCTATAAATTTGGAGTTGAAGTGCTAAAGGACCTTTGTGAGCTTTTCTTTACTCATCCCTTAGTTAAATCGTCGGCCCGCGTGGAGGCTTGTAATTCAATTCTTTAGATAAATCGTGAGCCCACGTGCAGGCAATTTACTTTTCTTGCATATTGTCGTTAAAGTATGGGAGGATGGGAATATTGTATGTGGAGGAAGTTTGTTGATTGTTGATTTGTTGTGAAGGAGAAGTGTTTGCTTGTTTTATTGTGTTTCATGTGTCGCTAGAAGTCTTGGGTAGTCATTGTCATATCACTCGTCCTAGGCATTCACATGGAAAATCTAGAGGGTAATCTTGGCTACTTAGACCCACGTTTCATGCAAAATCCCCCTCTTAATCAACATGGCCCCGGAGTTCAAGCTCTAATTCCTTCAATGATCCTTCGTGATCATTACAATCTTCATGCGTATCATACACCTACTTGTATTGTGTTGTCTAATTTTGAAGCAAATCAATATGAAATCAAGCCTGAGACTATTCAAATGTGTCCATTCTTTTATGGTTTAGATGATGAGGAACCTTATAAACATCTAAATGAATTCTTTGAAATATGTTCCACCGTAATATTTATGGATGTCCCGGAGGAAGTTCTTAGGCTACTTCTCTTCCATTTCACACTCACAAATAAAGCAAAGCATTGGTTCAATACTTTGGGGGCAAATTCAATAACATCTTGGGTACAAATGCAAAATGAATTTTTGAAAAAATTTTACCCCATTAGTTTGACTAATGTAATGCGTGCTTCAATTAGAGAATTTTCTCAAAGGGAAGGGGAGTGGTTGCATGAGGCTTGGGAAAGATTGAATGACTTGCTAAGCAAATGTCCACATCATGGCATTCTGAAATGGCAAGTGGTTCAATATTTCTATGAGAGTCTATCCGACATTCATAAGGACATAGTCGATATATCATGTGGAGGATCATATTTTGGAAAACATGAGGATGACATATGGCACCTCTTCTAGAAAATGAGCGAAAACTCTTTGCAAAAATATTATACTTCTTAGTTTGACCATAATTCAAAGGAAAAGAAGAGAGACTTGCAAGTATGTCAAATAGAGAATCCATTAGAGATTGTAGCCGAGGTTAAGACTCTCTCTCAAAAACTTGATCAATTCTTGTTGAGTCAAAAACCGGTTATAAAGTCACATTCTTTTCATCATACTTCTCATCTTAGTGAGCCATGCATGACATATTCAAGTGTTTTACATACCACTTTCGCTTGTCCCCATGGACATGCATTCAATGAGCACTTTGAACAAGTCAATGCTATATTCGCTCACCCTTACTTAAGTGCATATGTCCCAATGTGGAATGAAAATTTGAATTTCCTTCAAGCTAAAAAATTTCAAGGCAAATATATTCCACCTCATAAAAGGAAGGAGGTTCCCAAGGATTTGTTTCATCTTCATCGCATCAAAGAACCAATCACTTTTCACATCCTCAAATGTATGATTCGCAAATTTGCTCTCATTATCCTCATGCGCTTTATAACAATTTTATATTTGAAGATAAGGTTTTGGTGGCCTTGGGTAGCTTAGAAAGGAATACCAACTTGTTGCATTCCCACTCTCAATCCATATTAAAGCTAGAATCCCAAATAGGGACCATATCTAATGCACTGAATGCAAGAGAAATTGGGAAATTACCTAGTCAACCCGAGAGGAATCTGAAAACCCAATTTTGTGTGTGTTCTTCCCAAGCTCAAGTGCAAGTCATCACTACCTTGAGAAGTGGTAAACAAGTGGATAATAGGGTTGAACTACCAAAGGAAGATAGTGAATCGGTACAACTTAAAGTTGTCACCCATCCAATTCCCAATTCCACTCCTACTTCCTTGAATGAAAATGTTTCTAACCAGAATTCTCAATCATCTCCATCATCTCCTCAAATTGCAAAGTCTTGTGAGCCAAAAGCTCCGTTCCCTTATGCTCTAAAAGAAACTTCGCCTTATGGAAGGCAAGAAGGGAAAATACATGATATGATGGAAGTTTTTAAGCAAGTAAACATCAATCTTCCTCTTTTGGATGCCATTAAGCAAATTCCACCTTATGAAAAAATTTTGAAAGATCTTTGCACACAAAAGAGGAAGAGCAAGGGACCAAGCCCTAAAAAAGTGTTCCTCACGGAGCTAGTGAGCTCCATTATTCAACAAAACACTCCACCTAAGTTCAAAGATCCCGGTGCTTCGACCATCTCATGTGTGATTGGGAACCATGAAGTTCGTAGAGCTCTTCTTGGCTTAGGTGCAAGTGTTAATTTGATTCCTTACTCCATGTATGTCCAACTAGGTTTGAATGAGTTGAAGCCAACCTTGGTGGTGCTTCAATTGGCAGATAGATATGTCAAAACACCTAGGGGCATGGTTGAGGACATACTCATCAAAGTTGATAAGTTCTACTTCCCGATTGATTTTGTAGTTCTTGATACCGAACCGGTTGCCAACCCCACCAATCACATCCCAATCATCTTGGGAAGGCCATTCCTTACCACCACAAATGCAACCATCAATTGTAGATCCGAGGTTATGGACCTTTCATTTGGAAACATGATGGTCAAGCTTAATGTTTTCAATGCAAGTCAACATCCCATAGATGAAGACGAGTGTTGTCTTGTAGATGTGTTGGATGAGATTGTTGAGGGATCAATTGCCACCATGGTCATGAAACAACTAATTGAGGATAACCTTTTATCTCTTCTATCCGATGATCCTTTTGCTTCTTGTCTTCTTGAAATGTATGGAAATTGTGGGTTTGATGATGAAAAATCAATGGATGAAGTAAGCAATCTCACGGAATCTGTTGTAAGCTTAGATTTTCCATCTTGGAAAAATCAAATAGAACCTCTTCCTCCACTCTCTAGCACTCCACCGGTCTCGTTTTTAATTTCTCCACCACCTTTTGAGCTTAAAACTCTACCTTCCAATCTCAAGTATGCATTCCTAGGACCAAAAGAGACTCTTTCGGTTATTATTTCTTCAAATCTTGAAAAAGACCAAGAAGACGCTCTCTTAAATGTGCTTAAAAAAAATAAGGAAGCCATAGGATGAAGTGTGGCGGATCTTAAGGGAATTGACCCTTCTATTTGTATGCATCGCATACTTATGGAAGATGATGCAAAACCCTTTAGGGATGCCCAAAGGCGACTTAACCCTAACATGAAGGAGGTAGTAAAAAAGGAAGTTATCAAACTCTTAGATGCCGGAATCATTTACCCAATCTCCGATCGCAAATGGGTGAGTCCAACTCAAGTAGTTCCCAAGAAATCGGGGATTACCGTGGTTGAGAATGCAAAGGGTGAGGAAATCTCTAAGCATACCGCCAATTCATGGCGTGTATGCATTGATTACCACAAATTAAATGCTGCCACTAGAAAAGATCACTTCCCTTTGCCATTCATTGATCAAATTCTCAAAAGATTAGCCGGACAATAGTACTATTGCTTCCTTGACGGCTATTCGGGGTATAATCAAGTAGCCCTTGACCCATTGGACCAAAAGAAAACCACCTTTACTTGTCTATTCGGCACATTTGCTTATAGATGGATGCCTTTCGGTTTGTTTAATGCCCCCGCCACATTCCAAAGGTGTATGATGTTAATTTTCTCGGACATGGTGGAAGAGTATCTAGAAGTGTTCATGGATGACTTTTCTGTCTTTGGGTCTTCATTTGATGTATGCCTCAAAAATTTGGATCTAATGCTTAAGAGATGTCGTGAAACAAACCTTGTTCTTAGTTAGAAAAATAGTCATTTTATGGTTCAAGAGGGTATTGTTTTGGGTCACGTCATCTCAAGGAGGGGGATTGAGGTAGATAAAGCAAAAGTGGAGCTTATTGCTAAATTGCTACCACCTTCAACGGTGAGAGAGGTTCGCTCCTTTCTAGGTCATGCCGGCTTTTATCGCTGATTCATAAAAGACTTTAGCAAAATTACTCGACCCTTGTGCAATCTCCTTGCCAAGGAAACTCCTTCTGTCTTTGATCAAGCATGCCTAGATGCTTTTCATAAATTGTGTGATTTTTTGTTTTCTGCTCCTATCATGCAACCTCCCAATTGGTCATTGTTATTCGAAATTATGTGTGATGCTTCTGATTATGCCATGGGAGCGGTTTTGGGCCAAAGAGTAGGAAAGCTCCCTTGTGCCATCTACTATGGAAGTAAAACTTTCTCGGGAGCTCAATTGAATTACTCCACTACCGAGAAAGAATTACTTACCGTAGTGTATGCTCTTGATAAATTTTGATCCTATCTTTTAGGCTCTAAGGTGGTCGCTTACTCCGATCATGCTACCTTGAGACATCTTTTGACAAAGAGAGAAACAAAACCTAGATTGATTAGATGGATTTTGCTTCTTCAGGAATTCAATTTTGAAATCAAGGACAAGAAAGGCACCGAGAATGTGGTTGCCGATCATCTCTCTAGGTTATCAATAGAACCTTTCCCTAGTCTACCAATTCATGATTCTTTTCCGGATGAACAACTTTTCCAAGTTTCTAATGGACAAATGCCTTGGTTTGCCAACATTGTGAATTATTTGGCAATTGGCAAACTTCCAACTTCTTGGTCAAAGAACGAAAAGAATCGTTTCTTTGCCAACATCCGAAATTACTATTGGGAAGATCCTGTCTTGTACCGTTATTGTCTAGATCAAATTGTGAGGAGATGCATTCTGGAGAGTGAAATTCCAAGTGTCCTTGAGTTTTGTCATACACTTGCATGTGGTGGGCATTTTAGTGCAAAGAAGACCGCCTTGAAGGTTCTTCAAAGTGGGCTCTTTTGGCCCACTATCGATAAAGATGCCTACAATTTTTGCAAGTAATGTGAAAGATGTCAAAAGATTGGTTCAATGTCAAAAAGAGATATGATGCCTTTAACCAACATTCTTGTTGTAGAAATCTTTGACATATGGGGCATTGATTTTATGGGTCCATTTCCTATGTCCTATAGTTTTCAATACATTCTTCTTGCCGTTGATTATGTTTCCAAGTGGGTGGAAGCTTGTGCTACCAAAACAAATGACCATTCCGTGGTTACTCAATTCATCAAGTCTAATATCTTTGCTCGTTTTGGTATGCCTAGGGCTATGATAAGTGACGGAGGAAAGCATTTTTGTAATAAATTCCTAAGGCATTTATTTCTTAAGTACTCCATCACTCATAAAGTGGCCACTCCTTACCACTCAAACAAGTGGGCAAGTAGAAGTGTCTAATCAAGAAATTAAGCATATTCTTGAGAAGACGGTTAACACCACCCGGAAAGATTGGTCACGGAAGTTAAATGACGCTTTGTGGGCTTACCGGAGGGCATATAAGACTCCCATTGGCATGTCTCCCTATAGACTTGTATATGGAAAGCCTTGCCATCTTCTGGTAGAGTTGGAACATAAAGCCTTGTGGGCGGTTAAGAAGCTCAATCTTGACCTTGATAAAGCCGGAGAGAACTGGTTGTTACAATTGAGTGAGTTGGAGGAGTTGAGACATAATATTTATGATAATGCCAAACTCTACAAAGAAAGAACTAAGGCTTTTCATGATAAGCATATTGTGAAGAAGTCTTTCGAACCCAGTTAAAAAGTTTGACTCTTCAACTTTAGACTGAAACTCTTTTTGGGGAAGTTGAGAACCAAATGGGAGGGTCTTTATGAAGTCATCTCTGTTGCACCGCATGGGGTGGTTGAAATTCAAAATTTGAAAAAGGGGAACATTTTCAAGGTTAATGGACAAAGACTAAAACCCTACATTGAGGGACAGATCTTTCAAAGACATTTGGAAGTTACATATCTAATAGACCCTGTGTATGAAGATATCTAGGGATGCAATGCAAATGGAAGAGTTTTTGTCTGTTCGATCGATCGAACATCATGCTTGTATTCAACACTTAGAAAATTTTCGACCTGCATCCCCCTGCATCCAAATCACCTCTCTGTCCCATCGATCGAATTTGTTCCCAGATCGATTATAAGTTCCTAGATCGATCCAAACTTCAAGTTCGATCGATCCAAATTTCAAGTTCGATCGATCTTGAGCTCCAACACTTAGAAAATTTTTGAGCCTGCATCCACCTACATCCAAAGACCTCTCTTTCTCATCATTCGAACTTTTCTACAGGTTCATTCATGTTCAATCGATTGAAAGATCTTTTGAGATCGATCTGCCTAGATCAATCTGAGAATTTTTGGTTTGACCATTTTCTTCCCTTTTTGAATTTTAAGCTTATCTATTCAAAGCAGCATTACGTCTAGCTAGAGATGTTAAAGTTAGCAATCATTGTTCATGTTTTCTTGAATTCCATCTTGTTTCTTAAAAAAAAAAAAAAAATTCTCTTGTGCCCTTATGTGTAGTCAGGCTACTTTTCTATCAGGCTTGATCTCATATCTCTCTTTCATCTTGTGATATATTGCCTTAGAATGCTTGATTATTCTTATCCCATTTGATATTTGATATGAGTTTGTTAGTGTGGTTATTCAAGTAGGTTCTTGATTCCAAGTTTGGGGGAGACGCCTTTCGAAGTGGATTACTACCGGGCTTCATGCTTTTGCCACCACGGTATACTCTTTCCATCTTTTCCATTGTTCTCATTGCACAGGTAAGGTGACCTTGTTGCAGTCTACTTAAAGTTGAACTTTAAATGCGTGATTGAGAATTGAGATCTATGATTAGTGATGATTTTGATCTTTTGAGAACTATATTGCTTAAAATTTAAAAATTGCTTGACTTGAGAGTTCAATACTCCTTGTATGCCTTGCGGATGCCATTTATGAGTAAATTTTTTGAAAAATTGATATCTAGCTTACACTTGTGGTCCACATCATCTTGATTTTGTGATTGTTTTGAGATTCACTCTAGTCTTCTACACTAGCACAGGCGCACACTATCATTCATTTGTGGTTACATGCTTTGTTGATTATTGAATTGGTTATATCCCAATCGAGCTAGTAGTGCATTGAAAGCTTTCATTCTTGATAAAGGTGGATAACAACCCCTTTTCGTTAAGTAGCCGGGATTCTAGCCTCATCAAGCATTGAACTTCTCGCGCCGAAAGGTGGAGGGCCCAAACTATAGGTTAATAATTGAACTTGAAAAAAAAAAAGAAAAAAAAAAAGAGAAGAAGTTGCAAAAGCAATAAAAAAGTGAGGACTTTTCCCAAAAGGTGAGAAGTGGGAAATGATTAGATGGAGATTGTCTTGATTTGTAGCCTAGTTGATTTGAGCTTGTAAGTCCGTAGGGGTGTTTGAACACCTAGTGCCGCCGTCTAGTTTGGGAGTCATTGACCTAACGCTCAACCTCATGAATCGCTAGAAAGCTTAATAGATCAACACATTGCACCATGCTTCCATCTTTGATCCTAAAAGAAAAAATAAAAAAATAAAAAAAAAATTGAGTGAGAAGAATAAGCGCACCTAGAACGATCGGTACTAGATTTGTGTGCTAGTTTGAGGGTAAGGATGTGATTAATTCTTTAGTTGGCTTAGATAGCAACACATTTGATGCCGGTCCACTCAAAAAGGATTCTAGAGTTGTTTTGATTTGCATGATCATTTTCTTAATGTGTGGAGGACCATATTTGCTTGCTTGATGTTGAAATTTTGGGAGATTGCTTGGAAATGTTTGAAAAATTGCATACTTGAGGTAGTTTTCTCCCAATACTTGTTTGCAATATTGGTGTCTCTTTTTTGAGAATGAGTTTAATGTTTGTGGGTATCATTTCTTAAAACCCTCACGAGACTTCACTCATCCACTAGGGGTAGCCTAGGGGGTTTAAAAGGCTTGTTGCATATGCTAAGTGCAATCGTGTTCCCTACGAAAGTGGCACTATCATTTTATTGCTTTCTAGTTCATAGTTGTATCGTTGTTCATTTCATTCATTTACCTTCTAGTTCATTGATAGGGACTAGCAATATTTAAGTTTGGGGGCATGATGAGCGCTGAAAAGTGCGTATTCAAACCCCTTAAGCTTAGTTATTCTAGAATCTTTATCTATCTTATTTTACCATCTTGTATTGATTTCGTGTTATTTCCATTCTCAGGTACTTATCCCCAAAATAAGCTAACTTAGCCAAATAAGAGCATAATTGAAGCAATTCTGGGATTAATCAAAGAAAGGAGCAAAGTAGAGCAAAATGAAGCAAAGGGTGGAATTTCAGCAACTTCGATCGATCTCAAGAAAAGTTCGATCGATCCAACTTTCATCGATCTCAGCACTTCAAGATGGATCTGACCTATGTTTGTCCCTGACGGGTGTTTGTGGCCGCTCGATACACACCAAAATTGATGTAGTGAATGTGCGGTTCAAGGAGAGCCTTTTTGGGTTAAGTTTAAATTTATAAAAACCACTACCAATACTACTACTAACGCAGCAAGAGTGAGTAGGGATCGTCCCAAGGGATTGTGAGGATTGAGCAATGTCGGAGTTGATTGTGGAATCGCAATTAGGGCTAGTAGGTCGAGTGATCAAACAATTGGTTGGTTGGTTGATTAAAGAGCAACTAAATTAAACTAAGTAATAGAATGCAATGGAGAGTAAGTAAGAGAAAGAAGAGTCTTGGGGTTTAGAGATCACCACCAAGCAATGCATTTCTTTATTATTGACAAGTGATTAATGAGGGCAATTAGGGTGTTGCAATATTGGTATGTGTGTATTTGGTTGATTCAACAAGCAAGGATGACTAGTTAAACATGTATTGTATAAACATCATGTGAAAGGCACAATATATCTAAGCAATGAAGCATATATTGTCTAAACAACATATGAAAGGCACAATAAATCAAAACAAGTCATTAATCCTTTCATTAAGCTCACATTCCAAATACAACATAAGGATAGAGACATATGCTAATTGCATTCAAAAGCTTGGATCATCAAACAACAAGCATAGATTGTCCTCCCATTTAACACTACACTACAACTACCCTACATCTAAACTACTGGCTTGAAAGTAAACTAGGGAAGAGGCACAATCCATCAAGGAATAAGTATGAACCATCAAGAGAATCCTAATAGCATTCCTTTAAGCACTATGTTTTGACAATCTCTAAATCCATGGCATCAATACACATAGACATGCATCAACAACACAAAATCTAGAGACAAGGACATGAACATCAATTCTAGCATACATAGACATATGAATAGAATGAAATGATCAATTGGAAGCATTAAACCACACAAATCATTGATTAAACAAGATCTATATATATCAAAGTGTCAAAACATTAATTACAATACTAATCCCTCAATAATACACAAGATTAAGATATAGAAAGCATGCTTAGGGCTAACTCTAGCCCCAAGAGAATGTCTAGCCACTCATGGTGATGATGCTCCAACCCTCAAGGGCTAACTCCATAGTTGAAATTTGCTCCTTGTTGATGAAGAGTCTACAATGGTGTCTCTAGCCTCCTCCTCCTCTAAGCTTCCTCTCCAAGAGATGATATGAAAATAATGTTGGCTCCCCTCTTGAAAAAGCAATCCTTATCCTTATATACGTAGGTCAAAATGAAACCCAAAATGAGCTGGGGTCGTGCACACAATATTCCCTAATGATTGGATAAAGGACAACTTTCAATGAGATGGAATTTTAACTTTTTCGCACTGGAGGAAGTTCGATCGATCGAAAGTAAGTGAGATCGATCGAACTTTGGCTGGATCGATCCAATTGGCTGAGCTTTTTGGAAAAAGACATATCCGAGATATTTATGGGAGATATTTATGGGAAAAGGACAAAAGTGGTTAGTAGGTGGTACAGCTGTGGATAGGATCAATCATTTGAATAAGGACAAAAGTGTTCGATCGATCGAAGGATGGTGTTGGATCGATCGAACTTTTAGAACTTTATACTTTTAGGTCAAGGCTTGGATCTATCTTGAAGTGCTGAGATCGATCAATGTTCGATCGATCGAACCTTGGACTTGGATCGATTGAACTTGCTGCTTTGCTTCATTTTACCTTCTTGACTTGATTTTCTTGGGGGCATTCTGGGCATTTTGCAATGTATTTTTTTTTTTTTTCGTTTGCGCTTCCAGGTAGAAAACTTGATTTTAGGAGAAGTTTCTTTTTTGAGTTTTTCCAAAAAAGTCCGTTTATACCGTTTTTACTCTCAGTTGCAGCAGCAGTGGGTTAGCAGCGGTGTAGCTGTCATGACCCTCTTTTGTTTTTGACCTTTCTCCCTCATCCAGACTCCAAATCGAGTAAATTTTTTTATTTTAAAATTGAGTATTTTTTTGCTGTCTTTCCAACGGTGTGCTCGGTTGCACCCAGATCTTCCTTGATAATTACCAGTTTACCCTTTTTGCTTTGTATGTCCATTTTTCGTTGTTTCGCCATTTCTCCTTCGTCCGGACTCCGAATCATGCGATTCTTGAGTCCATCTTGATTAGTTCTTCATTATATTTCCATTGGTGTGCTCAGTAGCACCCGAATCTATATTTTTAGAAAAGACTATTTTGCCCTTGGAGGCGTACTTGGTCTATTTTTGATATTTTTCTTCTGCGTTAGTTCTCATTGAGTTTCGTGGCCTCTTGAAAGGTCACTTTGGTTTCTTAAAGATGTATTGTATCTCTAGAGACTTGGGTTCTATTTTATTATTATTATTATTTTTTTTTTTGGCTTTCGCTTTCTGGATTCGTTATCGGATTTACGTTTGGTTCATCACAGGACGTATTAGCTTAAAAACCAGGGCCGTCACAGGTGGTATCAGAGCTTCTAGGTTCAAAAACCTTAGGATGACGGGTTTTGGGTGCATCTCATGCCTGTGTTGCCATGTTTATGTGTTTATATGCTTCCCCATAACATGTTTATGTGCTTATGTACTATATGTGGTATGTCGTTGTTTAACTTGATTTTATTCTAAAGTAAAGAGCATGACATATGATGTATGCTAGATTTGATTTGTATAAGCATAATTATTTTGCATATTTGGCAGGACTTGGGATTAGTCATTGGATATTTGAGTTGAGGTTGGGCCGTTTGGTGAGTTTTCACTTAGTACAATGGTAGGTGTGTTTGGTTTTATTTAGGCACTCTTCCTTGAGGTTGTTGGTGATTTTCCATATGGTTTTATAGTAGTATAGGTTGTGGTCGACCTATCTTTGGTTTTAAGGTAGGTGGAGAGACAACTTTTGTTTAGACTCTCATGAGGTGAGTCATTAGGCGTTGCCGTAGTGCTGGATTTGTTGGTTTTGGGCCATGATGAGGTTATAGACCTCTCAGGATCCTTAGTTATTCGGGATGATTCCTCTGGGATTGTGATTTTTGTTGGCGGGTACGTTTGTGGGCGGGTGCTTGGCACTGTCATGCTACCGTACTGGCTAGCTACAAGTACAGTTCGGATGGAATCAATGTTGGTTTTGTTTTGATAGGCATTATCCTTTTGATCGATGATGATGATAGTTGTTTTGGGGATCAGTCGTAGTGATTGATTTGGTTGTTGTTGGTATGGCTATAGTTGCCATTTTCTATGAGTTTTCCTTACGTGATGACGCTTTTGGGATCAAGTCAATTAATTGATGTTTTGGGTAGAGAGAGTATTGCACTGTTAGTGTCACCTCTAGATTAGGAAATGGATTGTTAGAATCTTACCATTGTGGTGAGGGCTCACGTTTGTTTTAAGACGGGTTGTTATCGCATTGGTTTTGGAGTCGGTTTATGGCTAAGACTGGTCATTCCTTTTACTTAGACACTATAGGACACGATGTCCATAGGGTCCATTGTTGCATCATTTTTATCTTTTGCAGTTTCATTTTCTACTATGTTTGTAGTATGATTTATGATATTACAATGCATGAATAGGTGGAAGTGTGTCCACATTTGCTTTCTTGTTGTGTGGTATTAACATGCCTTCCTTATATGCTTAAAGACGCCAGGTTGTTACTGGTTTTTTTTTTATATGACTTTTGTGCTTACGTGGAGACGTGTTGCATGTACCTTTGATTTTATCGATGTGAGTAGATTTATTTATTTGGTAGTTGCATTCCTCATCATATGCATGACTTCTATGATGGGCTTTCCCTTTTGTTTCCTTCGATCGCACGTTGTTTGTGTGTCGATTTTTGCAATGGTTTCGTTGTGAAATTCCTTATAAAGGAATTCTCCTCTTTTACTTGGTTCGTGTTAGGGATTCACAAGGAGTGAGTCTCTTTTTTTCATCGCCTTGTGTATGATTTTGGGGTTGGTTGTTCCGTGAGGATCACCATTGTTGTCTTGAGTCCGTAGTGAAGATTTGATGGATTTTAGTCGACTTACTCCCATGTAGGGGGCGAAGTCTTTGACCTTGTTGTCTTTCATTTCAGAGGTGGAGTCGTGGCGTTGTCCTTCTTAGGACTGGTGGTTCCTTTTCTTTCATGTCTTCCTTTGGGGAGTTTTTGTTGTGGTTGTTGACGGAGTTATGGTACTCAGAGTGAGTGGATTAGTGTGAGATCATTTTTTGGGGACTTGTGTCCATATCATTGAGGATCTGGTTGATTCGTGATGTGAGCTCGATACTCTTTTAAGAATGTCTTTTGGAGACTTGTTTCAGTTTCAGAGACCTAGATGTGGTTGACTCTTAGGAGAAGTTTTGGAGGATTGCTATTAGATATGGCTTGTTTGTGGAGTTTTCTCATCCTAGTTATGAATAGGCATACTTTTGAGGAATCATAGTACCAGTGTTTGTTTGTGGGTCGATGGAAATTGAGGAATTTTGATTTAGCTTGGTAATGCCAAACATGGTTTCGAGAGATTCGTTTTGTGACCTTAGTTGTCCGGATTTTGATGTGTATGCGACGTGGTGGACTTGTATTTCGAGGATTTAGTTATCCATGATAGGGATGTGGATTTGGTGTTTAATTACGGTGTGATCTTGTAGTTAATCTGTTTCAAGGAGATATGTAGGACTTTCGATGAAATGTTTTGTAGTGAGGTTCATTTTGATTTCTGGAGGTTTCGATTTGCTTTTCAGGCTTTGGATCCTTGATTGATATTGTTAATAGGAATATTTTGGGATGTAGAGATGTTAGTTTTGCTGTATTGAGGATTTGGGGCCTTAAGCATAATGGTGCCTATGACATTATTATCAGAGTTTGGGATTGGCCGGGATAGTCCAGAACATCTTTGGACCACATTCCAACTCTCACAGATGACTGGTTCCCACATTGCTTTTGGCCATGATCATTTTGCGACATTGATGTCATTTGTATCGAGAGGATTCATGGGTAGACCTAGTGGGGGGCAGGTTATGAATTGGTGCCTTCTACTGTCATGCTACCGTATAAGTTGTGGGCGGGTGCTGGTTGCCATCGATGATATCTTACTGATGAGTAAGTATGGGTTGGCACTAGGCACTGTCATTGCTACCACACATTTGAGTACGTCGTGGGCGGGTTCTGGTCACTATTCGTACTGCCATGTCATCTTTGTTCAGTATCTTGATTTGATACGTGGTTATTTTGGAGTTATTTTGGTGGTTGTTTTTGGTTCCTAATAATGGTTCGTCAAGAGGGACGTTTACGGTTACTATCTTTCATTCCTTTATCTAACCTTGGGTTCTATGTGTGAGTTTGGACTTGTTGTGTGGTCGTGTGGTCACTTTTCTTTAAACACGTGGGTGTGAATGACATTGGTTTGTACGTTGTCTTTCAGTTTTGGGATTGCTTTCGTAGCACGTTGTGTCAGATGCTCGGTGATGTACACTGTAGTTATCTTGGTTTCACCTTTTGTTTTGTTGGGGCAGGATTTCGGCGACGAAATCCCTTTAAGGAGGGTAGGTTGTAATGACCCGGTCATTTTCCTTCCATTTTCTCAGATTTCTACAGATATTTTTTTTTTTTTCCGTTGATCTTTCCTTTCTGAATTCGATTTCTCGTCACTTAGTGTCGTCTTAAGTGCTCTGGAAGGGTTTCTGAGACTCTTTTCCTTGAATTGAAAACTTCCTTTGAGGACCGCGTTAATTCCATATTTTCATTTTTCGACACTATTCACTTTTTGTCTTTTTCCCTATTTCGTCTTTTTCCCCTTTTTTGTTTTTCGTTGCATAACTTCACTTTTTGAGCTCGGATTTGATTCTAACTTTGCATGCATCCACAATATTGGAATTCCATGAAATTTGTATTTTTACTCTTGTAGAAAATACATTCTAGTTGCTTACTTTTCGTAAAGGCATGGATGCATATTTTTTTATAATTATTCTTGATTTTGGGGTTTTAGTGTAATTATGTAAAATAATTAATTTTCGTCTTGGGGACCATATTGTAATTTTATTTGGAAGATATTTTGAAAAAAGGACCATTTTGCAATTTTTGAAAAGTGTGACAAGTGTCACACTCTCATGGAGCCATTTGTTAGCATTTGGGTGGGGAGAATTGGAAGCATAATCTTGTGACATTTGGAGGGTGGAGATTTACCCACTTGTTGGCTTAGGATTGGTGCACTTGTTGGCTTAGATGGTTGACAAGTGTAGGCTTAGGATTAAGCCTGGGAAGGAGCCTTGGATTTGTGACAAGTGTAGGCACCAAAATAAGTCTTCATTAGTGTGTGTGTGAGAGGTAGTGTAAGAGCACATAGTGAGTGGAGGAAAACGAGATCCTCCACTCACCATTTTCATTTCATTTTTTTCATTACACTTGTTCTTCAAACCCTAACCTAGCCACCATTGGAGGAAAGCTTGGTTAATAGCTTATTTCTTCATTTTGGCTTTCTTCCATTCACCTTAAACTATTAACCTTGGGAGACGAAAGTTTCCTCTCACTCCCCTCTTCAAAACCCTTGTTTTGTTTTCCATTTTTGAGCTTGGTTACTTGGGATTATAGAGATTCAATTATCTATTGAGGTAGGGGGTGTTATAGTTTACATTTTTGTTATCTTGCATGCTATTAATGCTTTTACAACTTGCATACATGCTTTTGTTCAAGTTCTAGACATTAATTTAATTTGATTTAAATTCTACTTAATGGTACCTTGCTTGTATTCCATTTTAGACTTAATATATGGCATGATCATGATGTATTCTTTGTTATATGTTAATTTGGGACCATTTGAGTAACTTTTGAAATCTAGAAGAAAATTGATTAATTAGTTTTATTAATTTGATTGTAAGTGTTTCATTCACTTAATTAGATTTTTAACTTGATATTGTTAATGGCCATGTTAAGTTCTTTAACATATATTAAATTGAGGCTATTTGGAATTGTTTTTAAATCTAGAGATTCTAATTAAATGAATTAATTAAAAATTTATTTAATGGTCCCCTTGATTTATTCATGTATTTGAGTAGATATAACTTATATAAAAAAGTTATTTAATTTAGTAGATTACTAAATTCTTGTGATTTCATAGTATTATGAATATGAATGCTTTTTGTGCATCATTGGAAGTTAAATTGTTAACTTGTTACTATGTAGTAGCAATATGAGATTCTTGTGAATTATCGATATTTTTAGCCTTGTAAACTTCTTGCTACAATGTCATAGAATTGGTGTTTAAAGTTTACCATGGAGGCATGACTTAAATTGTTAAGTAGATGGTATGTATTGTACATTGTATCATAGTAAAGACTTAACATTATATATGCCATTTTAGAATTGAAAGTCTAAGGCATGGATTGTGTGGTTTCAACCTACTTGTGCATGGAAGGTGATTTCGTGCATCATATAAATTATGTATAAGTTGGGAACCTATTTGGTTTATTTTGGAGTCTTGGGACATTGTTAAAAGTAATATGGCTAGAGTTTGGCTGTAGTGCGGGAGGTATAAGTTCTCCCCAATTGAGATAGTGCGCACTAAGGTGGTCTTCCCAGCGGGTTAATGCCCGGAATAACCATAGGTCTTGGCTTTATCTGAGATTTGATGTCCAAGTCTTCCATTATTTAATTTCGCATTCAATTCCAAGTTGACAATCATGTTTAATTGTGACTTGTGGTTTTGGTTATTGGTGATTTTGATGTTGTTAAGTACATCTATGCATTATGATTTTGAATGAATCATAGCATGCTTTGAACGTTGTTAAGTACCTTTATGTTTTATGATTTTTAAAGAATCATTTTGAATTTTGATGTTGTTAAGTACATCTATGCTATAATGTTCAAATGTAGTTAGAAATGATCCTATAGATTCATTTGGAATATAGACACTAGGTGGCATGACGCACTTGTATCATTTTCGTATTTTAGATTTCAAGTTGATGACTTTGAGAATCTATATTGTGTTGCTTCGTATGGCATGCTTCTATGTGGCCTAAATTGCATAAAGGATGTGTTTTATGCTAGAAATGATTTAAGGTAGCTTAAGATGCTCCCTGAGTCTCACCTTTGACATAGATATTAGGTGTCATGACCCTTTTGAATTGCTTCATGTAAATGTAAAAATCTATAAGAAATCGAGTCGATGCATGCTCATTTCCTATGAGTAAACTTGTTTACTCACCGCGAAGTTTCTTAGGGTATTGTTCAGTTACAGGATACAAGATTTGGAGATTTGCACTTGCCTTGGGTGGTTTGGAGATATGAAGCTTCGTTTAAAGTGTTCTTGTTAACAAGCATGTGTAGCATGCTTTACTTTTGGATGATATATTTTGTACACCATGGATGTATGGTATTTTAGAAGCTAAGATGACTTCCTTCTTGTAACGTGTATCTAAGTACATTTGGAAGTGTTCATTTTGCATGTTTGACATGAGGCCAAGGGCCATTAACTTTAAAGATTACAAATATGCTTTCCTTAAAACTCTAGTATTGCAAGTGTAGCTTATTTGTGAGAATTTGGGGCTTGGTGTGCCAAAACTTGTAAATGTATTGTGATGAGGCTATAGGCCATTGTAGCACATCTATTTTATCATATTACATACACTTACAAGCTCACTTTGGCAAACAATACCTCAATGAAACAAAAACTTAAGGTTGCATTTTTTTGAGTGTTTACCCTATTCTGTTCCAGGGGCATTTTGGGTATTTTACAATGTATTTTTTTTTTTCATTTTTTTTTTCATTTTTGCCCACGCTGTTGGGTAGAAAACTCGATTTTGGAGGGGGTTTCTTCTTTGTATTTTTCCAGAAAACATCATCTTGGCCCTCAAAAACCCATTTTTTTTCCAAAAAATCCTTGCTGCTAGGTTTTTGTTGATTTTTAATACAAGTATACATGGTTCTATTCATCGACTTATTTTTGAAAAGTGTGATGACCGATCCGAAACTTCCGGGGGTCTTGTGGGTGTATTTTAAGATTGCATTTTCAATTTAGGCAATTTAAAAACCTCTCGAATCCCCATTTTCTTTCCTTGGGCAGTAGCTAGGAATGATTTTTACCCTCTTGACCTGATTTTCTTGGGGGCATTCTAGGCATTTTGCAATGTATTTTTTTTTTTGTTTCCATCCATGATGCTGAGTGAAAAACTTGATTTTAGGGAGGGTTTCTTCTTTGAGTTTTTCCTAAAAAGTCCGTTTAGATGCCTATTTTTACTCTCAGTTGCAGCAGCAGTGGGTCGGCAGCACTGTAGCTGTCATGACCTTCTTTTTGTTTTTGACCTTTCTTCCTCATCTGGACTCCAAATCGAGTAATTTTTTTTTTGAAATTGACTATTTTTTTGCTGTCTTTCCAACGGTGGGCTCGGTTATAACCAGATCTTCCTGAATAATTACCAGTTTACCATTTTTTCTTTGTATGTCCGTTTTTTCGTTGTTTTGCCGTTTCTCCTTCATCCAGACTCCGAATCATGCGATTCTTGAGTCCAACTTTATTAGTTCTTCATTATTTTTCCATTGGTGTGCTCAGTAGCACCCGAATCTATATTTTTAAAAAAGACTATTTTGCCTTTGGAGGCATACTTGGTCTATTTTTGATCTTTTTCTTCTGCGCTAGTTCTCGTTGAGTTTTGTGGCCTCTTGGAAGGTCACTTTGGTTTCTTAGAGACGTATTGTATCCTTAGAGACTTGGGTTCTAATTTTTGTTTTTTTTGCTTCCACTTTCTGGATTCGTTATCTGATCTACGTTCGGCTCATTACAGGACGTACTGGCTTAAAAACCAGGGCTGTCACAGGTGGTATCAGAGCTCATAGGTTCGAAAATCTTAGGGGATGGGTTTTGGGTGCATATCATGCCTGTGGTTCCACGCTTATGTGTTTCTATGCTTCCCCATAACATGTTCATGTGCTCATGCGCTATATGTGGTGTGCCATTGTTTAACATGATTTTATTCTAATGTAAAGAGCATGATATATGATGTATATTAGATTTGATTTGTATGTGCATAATTATTTTGCATATTTGGCAGGACTTGGGATTAGTCATTGGATGTTTGATTTGAGATTGGGTCGTTTAGTGAGTTTTCACTTAGTGTAATGGTTAGTGTGTTTGGTTTTATTTAGGCACTCTTCCTTGAGGTTGTTGGTGATTGTCCACATGGTTTTACAGTAGTATAGGTTGTGGTTAACCTAGCTTTGGTTTTAAGGTAGGTGGAGAGACACCTTTTGTTTAGACTCTCTTGAGGTAAGTCATTAGGCATTGCCGTAGTGCTGAATTTGTTGGTTTTAGGCCATGATGAGGTTATGGACCTCTTAGAATCCTTGGTCGGGATGATTCCTCTAGGATTGCAATTTTTGTGGGCGGGTACGTTTGTGGGCGGTTGCTTGGCACTGTAATGCTACCGTACTGGCTAGCTACAAGTGTAGTTCAGATGGAATCAATGTTGGTTTTGTCT
The DNA here is from genome assembly GCF_030987335.1 of Cornus florida. Classification (NCBI taxonomy): domain Eukaryota; kingdom Viridiplantae; phylum Streptophyta; class Magnoliopsida; order Cornales; family Cornaceae; genus Cornus; species Cornus florida. The sequence goes on along the minus strand of NW_026775581.1, from coordinate 13,724,402 downwards.
TGATAGGCATTGTCCTTTTGATCGATGATGATGATAGTTGTTTTGGGGATCAGTCATAGTGATTGATTTGGTTATTGTTGGTATGGCTATAGTTGTCATTTTCTTTGAGTTTTCCTTGCGTGATGACGCTTTAGGGATCAAGTCGATTAATTGATATTTTAGGTAGAGAGAGCATTGCACTGTTAGTGTCACTTGTAGTGTCACCTATAGATTTGGAGATGGATTGTTAGAGTCTTACCGTTGTGGTGAGGGCTCACATTTGTTTTGAGACAAGTTATTGTAACATTGGTTTTTGGAGTCAGTTTATGGCTAGGACTGGTAATTCTTTTTACCTAGACACTCTGGACACGATGTCCATAGGTTCCATTGTTGCATCATTTTTATCTCCTGCAGTTTCATTTTCTATTATGTTAGTAGTATGATTTATGATATTGCAATGCATGAGTAGGTGGAAGTGTGTCAACATTTGCTTTCTTGTTGTGTGGCATTAGCATACCTTCCTTATATGCTTAGAGATGCCATGTTGTTACTGCATTTTTGTGACATGACTTTTGTGCTTACATGGAGACGTGCTGCATGTACCTTTGATTTTTATTTATGTGAGTAGATTTATTTATTTGGTAGTTACATTCCTTATCATATGCATGACTTCCATGTTTGGTTTTCCCTTCTGTTTCCTTCGGGCGCACGTTGTTTGTGTGCCGGTTTTTACAATGGTTTCGTTGTGAAATTCTTTGTAAAGGAATTCTCCTTTATTTTTTTTTTTTTATTTTATTTCATGTTAGGGATTTCACAAGGAGTGAGTCTCTTTTCTTCGTCGCCTTGTGCACGATTTTGGGGTTGGTTGGTCTGTGAGGATCACCATTGTTGTCTTGAGTCCTTAGTGAGGATTTGATGGATTTTAGTCGATTTACTCCCATGTAGGGGACGAAGTCTTTTACCTTGTTGTCTTTCATTTCAGAGGTGGATTCATGGTGTTGTCCTTCTTAGGACTGGTGGTTCCCTTTCTTTAATGTCTTCCTTTGGGGAGTTTTTACCGTGGTTGTTGATGGAGTTGTGGTGCTCAGAGTGGGTGGATTGGTATGAGATCATTTTTCCGGGACTTGTGTCCATATCATTGAGGATCTGTTTGATTCGTGAGGTGAGCTCAATGCTCTTTTGAGAATGTCTTTTGGAGACTTGTTCCAGCTTTGGAGACCTAGATGTAGTTGACTCTTAGGAAAAGTTTTGGAGGATTGCTATTGGATATGGCTTGTTTGTGGAGTTTTCTCATCCTAGTTATGACTAGGCATAGTTTTGAGGAATCATAGTACCAGTGGTTGTTTATGGGTCGATGGAAATTGAGGAATTTTGATCTAGCTTGGTAATGCCAAGCACGGTTTCAAGAGATTCGTTTTGTGACCTAGTTGTTAGGATTTTGATGTGTGTGCCACGTGGTGGACTTGTATTTTGAGGATTTAGTTATCCATGATAGGGATGTGGATCTAATGTTTAATTATGGTGTGATCTTATAGTTGATCTATTTTAGGAAGATATGTAGGACTTTCGATGAAATGTCTTGTAATGAGGTTCATTTTGATTGCTGGAGGTTTTGATTTGCTTTTAAGGCTTTGGATTCTTGATTGATGTTGTTAATATGAGTATTTTGAGACATTAGAGATGTTGGTTTTGCTGTATTGAGGATTTGGGGCCTTAAGCATAATGGTGCCTATGACATTGTTGTCAGAGTTTGGGATTGGCCGGGATGGTACGGAACGTCTTTGGACGACATTCCAACTCTCACAAATGCCTGGTTCCCACATTGCTTTTGGCCATGATCATTTTGCGACATTGATGTCATTTGTATCAAGAGGTTTCATGGGTAGACCTAGTGGGGGGCAGGTTATGAATTGGTGCCTTCTACTGTCATACTACCATACAAGTTGTGTGCTGTGGGTGGGTGCTGGTTGCCGTCGATGCTGTGACGACCCTGGATTTTTTAACCTAGTGTGTCCTGTGATGACCCGAAATGGATCCAAAATGTGGAAGCAAAAGAAAAAAGGTGATGACTAGAGATGTACGTCATCCCTAACGCACCAAAATGATTCCACATGAAGCCATGGAACTCAAATGAGCCAAGCAATGAAGCAAGAATGCAAAACCCGAAAAGAAATGAACTAAGGGCAAAATGGTCATTTCATACTAAAATGGGTGCCACCGTGCATACCATTGGAGAGATGATAAAAAAGCAACAAGGATAGACTCAAGAATCACTTGATTCGGAATCCGGATGACAAAGATATAAAGATAGAACAAAGTGGCGTCCTGCGACTAAGCAACACCAGTAACCTATCTCACTAAAATCATCATGACTCTCACTATGGTTGGTTTTTCAGGGTGTGGTTGGTGCCATTGGAAATATGACTTCAAGGTCTTGAGTTTAGACTCAAAGATAACCTAATTTGGACCTCGGATGAGCAAGTTATGACCATTTGAAAAGAGGTCATCGCTGCAGCCAAACTTAGTCGGCTCAATTGAGAACTTAGTCCTCTGAGTTAGGCCAAGAGCATAAAAATGATGCCCAGATGAATTCAGTCAGCTATTTTGTGAACTAAGTCAGCTGAGTTGATGAAAGAGTTGGCTCTTTTGGAACCGAGCTAGCTCTTTTGGGTTGAGGCATGCTGCAACCTGCTACTTTGGAAAAAAAATAGCTGAAACAGAAAAATGAAGGAGATTTGGGATTTTCGAAATGCCGTGAAGAAACTACACCTAAAATCATATTTTCTATGTGACGGAGTCAAGACAGGAATTCATTTCCTGAAGAAAAACCCCAAAATGCCCTTAAACCCTAATATGCAAGAAAAATGTGAAATGAATCTAAAGGAGGCTCATTTCACCAAGGAAGGGGTTTTTCTCGAAAATGATCATGCACACAAACGTAACTTACCTATGAGGATGCGTTACAATGATCCATGGCTTAAAAATATCACTAATGCGAAATACGACCCCCCGACGGCCAAAATGACAAAAATGGAACTTGGAATGAAAACTCGGAATTCAAAATTATGACATGGTTTCAAAATACCATTTGGCCCTTGGTCACACATCATACATGATTAATAAGACCCTATGGAAGAATCAAAATAGAATTCCCACACTCGATGTAAACATGGTGAAGCAATAACTCAATATTTTTCAATATTTTCATAATATTCCATAAAGTCAAAAATTAGATAGGATACAAATTACATGTCATTGGACTCCGGCCTCATCTCGTACATGTCAAATACATTGTAAAGAGTGTACTCATATACATATTACATATATGGAATCAAATATACACATTTTGACATATAAGGCTATAAGTGGCCTTCCAATCTAACCTTTACAAGAATTAAAAACTTCAAGTCTACAACCATCCAAGCAATGATGAATATCACGAACCAAGTCTTCGTACCTGAAACAGCCCCCCAGTAGCTTCGGGGTGAGTAAACAAGTTTATTCGTAGAGAATGAGCATGCATGACTCAATTTGTTTAGAGATTTTTACATTGACTTGAAACAATTCAAAAGGGTCATGCTACCTAACGTCTATGTCAAATGTTAGACTCAGGGAGCATTATAAGCTACCTTAGAACATTTCTAGCATACGTCACATCCTTTATGCAATTCCAAACGACATAAGAGCATGCTATACAAGCAACAAGATAAAGGTTCCCAAAGTAATCAACTTGAAATCTAAAGTACAAGAACAACTAAATATAACCATATAGCATAATTAGAACTTCTAATATGATGCATCAAGACATAGATTCTCAAAGTTATCAACTTAAAATCTAAAGGTGCGAAAACGACAAAAGTGGGTCATGCCACCTAATGTCTATGTTCCAAATGAACCTATAGGATCATTCCTAAGCTACATTTGAACATTTAAGCATAGATGTACTTAACAACATCAAAATTTACCATGATTCATTGAAATTATAAAGCTCGGATGTACTTAACAACATCAAAATCGCCAATAGCCAAAACCACTAGTCACAATTGAACATGATTGTCAACTTGGAATTGAATACGAAATCAAATAGTGGAAGACTGTGCATCAAGCTCAGAATTCTGCCGAGACCTCAATGGTTATTTCGGGCATTAACCCGCTGGGACAACCACCTTAGTGCGCACTATCTCAATTGGGGAGAACTCATACCTCCCGCATTATAACCAAACTCTAGCCATGTCACTTGTAACAACAATGTCCTAAAACTCTAAAATAAACCAAATAAGTTCACAACTTATACATAATTTATGTAATGCATGAAAACACCTTACATGGCAAAGTAGGTTGAAACCACACAATCCATGCCTTAGAGTTTCAATTCTAAAATGGCATACATAATGTCAATTACAAAGTGTGCAATTCAATACACAAGGCAATAATATATTCCATAAAGAAAACATGTTCTCATGAATATAAATATAACAACAATGTTAGCCAATGCTCAAAATACAACCAAGGGAATACACAACAAGTCCAAGTCTATGATTTGAATATAGAAACAACTTCTAAAACACAAATAGATCCATGGAGCCACTAGATAGAATTTAATAAAACAAAATAATTAAATTCTCTAAATTTTAAATCAAATTCAAATAACCTCTAATTAATATATGTTAAACAACATAGCATACTCATTACATTTATCAAATCAAAAGTGTAAAATGAGCAAATTAATTTAAATCAATTAAATCTCTAGATTTCAAAAGTTGTTTTAAATGATCTCAAATTAATATATATCAAGTCTAAAAAAGGATACAAGCAAAACACAATTAACTAGAATTTAAATTAAATTAAATTCATTTAATCTCTAGATTTGAAAACTCATTTAAATCATTCTAATTTAATATATAACAAAGATCATGTCATAGGCATGCCATATACCAAGTCTAAAGTGAGTTATACGCAAACTATGATACATCATTAATTTCTCAAATTAACAAAAGACATGCATACAACTTATACTTCATAGAAAAGCAAGTGAAACACTTGGAAAATAAATTATAACACCCCTTACCTTACAAGAGGATTGTTCTTCTTGAATCCGAGGCAAATCAACACAAAATGCAAACCCTTCAAGGGTTATGAACAGGCGGATGAGAGGAACAAAAAGTATTCTCAAGGTTAAGCTTGGAAATCAATGGAAGGCTCTCAAAAATCAAAGTCAAAGCTTAAGGCTTTAAGCTTCATCCATGGAGGCTAGGGTTTATGGTGAGGAAGGTAATGACATAATGTGAAAAAGTGTGAGTGGAGGAAATAAAAATCCTCCACTCACTATGTGATCCTACACCATGGTCAACACATAAATCTAAGGTCAATTGCACAAAAACCCTCCTTTAAAACCACAATCCCATAGTAGCCCAAAAATAATTGCAAGACTTAAATGTGAACCTACACTTATCCCAATTCAAGGTTCCTTTCTAAGCTTAATCTCAAACATACACTTGTCAACCATCCAAGCCAACAAGTGCACCTATCCTAGGTCAACAAGTGGGTGAATCTCCACCTTCCACATGTCATCATCCAAGGCATCAAAGTGTTTCCACACAAATATCAACAAGTGGACCAATGAGAGTATGACACTTGTCACACTTTCTGAAAATTACAAAAAGGTCCTTTTCTAAAATATCTTCTAAATTAAATTGTAAAATGGTCCCCAAGACAAAAAATAATTACTTTATTTAATTACACTAAAACCCACAAGTTAAGAATATTACAAAAAGTTATGCATCCATACCCTTTACAAGAAAAGTAAACACTTAGCATGCTTTTTTAAGAAAGTAAAAATACACATGGCATGGAATTCAAATATCATGGATGCATGCAAAACCAGAATCAAATCTGAACACAAAAAGTGAGGTTGTGCCAACAAAGTGACAAACGGGAAAAAGACGAAAAGTGAATAGTGTCACAAAAGTGAAAATGTGAAAATGACTTGGTCCTCAAAGGAAGACGTCAATCCAAAGAAAAGAGTATCAAAAACCATTCCCAAGCACTCAAGATGACACTAAGTGATGAGAAACTGAACACAGAAAAGAAAAGACAACGGAAAAAAAAAATATTCGTAAAAATCTGAGAAAGAGGAAAGGAAGAAAAATAACCGGGTCATTACAGATGCTATCTTACTGACGAGTAAATGTGGGCGGCCACTAGGCACTGTCATTGCTACCACACATTTTAGTACGTCGTGGGCGGGTTCTGGTCACTATTCGTACTTCCATGTCGTCTTTGTTCAGTACCTTGATTTGATACGTGGTTATTTTGGAGTTATTTTGGTGGTTGTTTTTGGTTTTTAATGATGGTTCGTCAAGAAGGATGTTTACGGTTATTATGTTCCATTCCTTTGTTTGACCTTGGGTTCTGTGTGTGAGTTTAGATTGTTGTGTGGCCGTGTGGTCACTTTTCTTTGAGAGGTTGTCATGTCGTGAACACGTGGGTGCGAATGACATTGGTTTGCATATTGTCTTTCAGTTTTGGGATTGCTTTCGTAGCACGTTGTGTCGGATACTAGGTGATGTACACTGTAATTATCCTGGTTTCACCTTTGGTTTTGTTGACGCTGGATTTAGGAGACGAAATCCCTTTAAGAAGGGTTGGTTGTAATGACCCGGTCAATTTCCTTCCCTTCCCTTTTCTCAGATTTTCACGGATATTTTTTTTCCGTTGATCTGTTCTTTCTGAGTTTGGTTTCTCATCACTTAGTGTCATCTCGAGTGCTCTGGAAGGGTTTCCGAGATTCTTTTCCTTGAATTGATAACTTCCTTTGAGGACCGCGTCAATTCCATATTTTTATTTTTCGACACTATTCACTTTTCATCATTTTCCCTATTTCATATTTTTCCCGTTTATTGTTTTTCTTTGCACAACCTCACTTTTTAAGCTCGGATTTGATTCCGGCTTTGCATGCATCCATAATATTGGAATTCCATGACATTTGTATTTTTCCTTTTGTAAAAAATATATTCTAGTTGCTTACTTTTCGTAAAGGGCATGGATGCATATTTTATTGTAATTATTCTTGATTTTGGGGTTTTAGTGTAATTATATAAAATAATTATTTTTCATCTTGGAGACCATTTTGTAATTTTATTTGGAAGATATTTTGAAAAAAGGACCATTTTGTAATTTTTGGAAAGTGTGACAAGTGTCACACTCTCATGGAGCCACTTGTTGGCATTTGGGTGGGGAGACTTGGAAGCATAATCTTGTGACATTTGGAGGGTGGAGATTCATCCACTTGTGGCCTAGGATTGGTGCACTTGTTGGCTTAGGTGGTTGACAAGTGTAGGCTTAGGATTAAGCCTAGGAAGGAGCCTTAGATTTGTGACAAGTGTAGGCACCAAAATAAGTCTTGCATTAGTGTGTGTGTGAGAGGTAGTGTAAGAACACATAGTGAGTGGAGGAATACTAGATCCTCCACTCACCATTTTCATTTCATCTTTTTCATTACACTTGTTCTTCAAACCCTAACCTAGCCACTATTAGAGGAAAGCTTGGTTAATAGCTTATTTCTTCATTTTGGCTTCCTTCCATTCACCTTAGACCATTAACCTTGGGAGACAAAAGTTTCCTCTCACTCTCCTCTTCAAAACCTTTGTTTTGTTTTCCATTTTTGAGCTTGGTTACTTGGGACTATATAGATTCAATTCTTTATTGAGATAGGGGGTGTTATAGTTTACATTTTTGTTATCTTGCATGCTATTGATGCTTTTACAACTTGTATGCATGCTTTTGTTCAAGTTCTAGACATTAATTTAATTTGATTTAAATTCTACTTAATGGTACCTTGCTTGTATTCCATTTTAGACTTAATAAATGGCATGATCATGATGTAATCCTTGTTATATATTAATTTGGGATCATTTGAGTAAGTTTTAAAATCTAGAGGAAAATTGATTAATTAGTTTAATTAATTTTATTCTAAGTGTTTCATTCACTTAATTAGATTTTCAACTTGATATTGTTGATGGCCATGTTAAGTTCTTTAACATATATTAAATTGAGGCTATTTGGAATTGTTTTGAAATCTAGAGATTCTAATTAAATGAATTAATTAAAAATCTATTTAATATTCCCCTTGATTTAATCATGTATTTGAGTATATATAACTTGTTTAGAAAAGTTATTTAATTTAGTAGATTACTAAATTCTTGTGATTTCATAGTATTATGAATATGAATGCTTTTTATGCATCATTGGAAGTTAAATTGTTAACTTATTATTATGTAGTAGTAGTGTGAGATTCTTGTGAATTATCGATATTTTTAGCCTTGTAAACTTCTTACTATAATGTCATAGAATTGGTGTTTAAAGTTTTCCATGGAGGCTTGACTTAAATTATTAAGTAGATGGTATGTATTGCACATTGTATCATAGTAAAGACTTGACATTATATATGCCATTTTAGAATTGAAACTCTAAGGCATGGATTATGTGGTTTCAACCTACTCGTGCATAGAAGGTGACTTCGTGCATCATATAAATTATATATAAGTTATGAACTTATTTAGTTTATTTTGGAGTCTTGGAACATTGTTACAAGTGATATGGCTAGAGTTTGGCTCTATTACGGGAGGTATGAGTTCTTCCCAATTGAGATAGTGTGCACTAGGGTGGTCTTCCCAGCGGGTTTATGCCCGGATAACCATAGGTCTCGGCTTTATTTGAGATTTGATGTCTAAGTTTTCCACTATTTGATTTCGCATTCAATTCCAAGTTGACAATCATGTTTAATTGTGACTTGTGGTTTTGGTTATTGGTGATTTTGATGTTGTTAGGTATATCTATGCATTGTGATTTTAAATGAATCATAGCATGCTTTGAATGTTGTTAAGTATATTTATGTTTTATGATTTTTAAAGAATCATTGCGAATTTTGATGTTGTTAAGTACATCTATGCTATAATGTTCAAATATAGTTTAGGAATGATCATATAGGTTCATTTGGAACATAGACGCTAGGTGGCATGACCCACTTTTGTCATTTTCGTATTTTAGATTTCAAGTTGATGACTTTGAGAATCTATATTGTGTTGCTTCGTATAATATGCTTCTATGTGGTTTAAATTGCATAAAGGATGTCTTTTATGCTAGAAATGATTTAAGGTAGCTTAAGATGCTCCCTGAGTCTCACCTTTGATATAGATGTTAGGTGGCATAATCCTTCTGAATTGCCTCATGTAAATGTAAAAATCTATAAGAAATCGAGTCGATGCATGCTCATTCCCTACGAGTAAACTTGTTTACTCACCTCGAAGTTACTGGGGGTATTATTTAGGTACAGGATAGAAGATTTGGAGATTTGCAGTTGCCTTTGGTGGTTTGGAGATTTGAAGCTTCGTTTAAAGTGCTCTTGTTAACATGCACATGTAGCAAACTTTACTTTTGGATGATATATTTTGTACACCATGGATGTATGGTATTTTAGAAGCTAAGATGGCTTCCTTCTTGTAATATATATCTAAGTACATTTGGAAGTGTTCATTTTGCATGTATGACATGAGGCCAAGGGCCATTAACTTTAAACATTACAAGCATGCTTTCCTTTAAACTCAAGTATTGCCATTGTAGCTTATTTGTGAGAATTTGGGCTTGGTATGCCAAAACTTGTAAATTTATTGTGATGAGGCCATAGGCCATTGTAGCACATCTATTTCATATTACATACACTTGCATGCTCACTTTGGCAAACAATACCCTTCATGATGAAACAAAAACTTAAGGTTGCATTTTTTTTTTTGTTTTTACCCATTATGTTCTAGGGGCGTTTCGGGTATTTCCCAATGTGTTTTTTTAATTTTTGCCCACGCGGTCGAGTAGAAAGCTCGATTTTAGATACGATTTCTTCTTTGTGTTTTTCCAAAAAAACATCATATTGGCCCTCAAAAACCCATCTTTTTCTAAAAAATCCTTGCCGCCACGTTTTTGTTGATTTTTAATACAAGTGTACATAGTATTATTCATCGACTTATTTTTGAAAAGTGTGATGACCGATCCGAAACTTCTAGGGGTCTTGTGGGCATATTTTAAGATTGTATTTTCAATTTACGCAATTTAAAAATCTCCCGAAGCCCCATTTCCTTTCCTTGGGCAGTAGTTAGGAATGTTTTTTACCCTCTTGACCTGATTTTCTTTGGGGCATTCTGAGCATGTTTCAATAAATATGTCTTGTTTCGGTCTATGTTTTCAAGTAGAAAACTTGATTTTAGGGGGGGTTTCTTCTTTGAGTTTTTCCAAAAAAGTCCGTTTAGATGCCCGTTTTTACTCTCAGTTGCAGCAGCAGTGGGTCAGCAGCACTGTAGCTGTCATGACCCTCTTTTTGTTTTTGACCTTTCTCCCTCGTCCGGACTCCAAATCGAGTAAAATTTTTTTTGAACTTGACTATTTTTTTTGTTGTCTTTGTAATGGTGTGCTTTGTTGCACCTAGATCTTCCTAGATAATTACCAGTTTACCCTTTTTGCTTTGTATGTCTATTTTTCGTTGTTTTGCCGTTTCTCCTTTGTCTGGACTCCGAATCATGCGATTCTTAAGTCTATCTTGATTAATTTTTTCATTGTCTTTTTATTGGTGTACTCAGTAGCACCCGAATCTATATTTTTGGAAAAGACTATTTTGCCCTTGGAGGCATACTTGGTCTATTTTTGATCTTTTTCTTCTGCGTTAGTTCTCGTTGAGTTTTGTGGCCTCTTGGAAGGTCACTTTGGTTCCTTAGAGATGTATTGTATCTCTAGAGACTTGGGTTCTATTTTTATTTTTTTATTTTTTTTATTTTTTTTCCTTCCGCTTTCTTGATTCGTTATCAGATCTACATTATGCTCATCACTGGACGTACTAGCTTAAAAACGAAGGCTGTCAAAATCAAAATAAAGAAAATCCTCATAAATTATGTTGTGGTCTATTGGATTAGCCATTGGTTGACTCATCAACTCTTTAAATTGCTCACTTGCTACTTCTTCCTCACTCTCCTCATCCTCATCTATGTACATTGGAGTTCTTGCCATTTGTTCATTTGCCTCTTCTTCCTCCTCTTGATGAGAAAGAGTACTTGCAATTTGCTTAACTTGAGATTCTAACTTAGCTAAAGTTTGAGAGTGAGAATGAATAAGTTGAGTTTGTGAATTATATACATCAAGTAGAGCTAACACTTTTTCTTGAAATTCGGGTGAATACCTAAAAAGTGGTGGATTTAGTTGTTCATGAAATAGTGGGGGAGGGTAATAGTCATAAGAAGGATCAACAAAGTGATCAAGTCCATAATAAAATGATGCATGTTGAACATTGGACTCAATCTCATAAGGATTAAAATATGATGGAGGAGTATAAGTGATAAGTGCTCAAATGTGATGCATTTTAGCACCTAAGTTAGAGTATTTTAGTGTATTCATCTATCTTAATTTCACGTCTTAAGTACTTATTTGTGTTATTGCCTATTTCAGATTAATAAAGTTCAAATAGGCTAACAAGAACCATTTAGCCCAATTTTGGAGCTAAGGAGTAAAGTTGGAAAGAAGCTAAGAAAATGCACCAGAGGAGCTTCGATCAATCGAAGAGGTCTACAATCGATCAAGATGAGGCGGTGTCAGCCCAGCTAATTGGATAAGGCCCGAAGATATTTTGATGCCACTTCAACTTCAATCGATCGAAGTTAATTTTGAAATGATAGTCTCGGTATTTATTTATTTATTTTAATTGTATTTTTAATTGTTTAGTCGGTTATTTGGCTAATTACTTATGTGTTTAATTGAATTAATTATTTAAATGTAATTTATGTGCTTAAATGATTTATTTGAATTTATTTGTTTAAATGATGTGTTTAATTATTTGTAATTAATTGTAGAATTAAGTGATGATGTATAATTCTTTGTTTAATATGATCTTGCTAAAAAAGCTTAGATGAATGCACAAGGAAAGGGGCAGATTTGTAATCTCTTATTTGTATATTCTCACCTTTAAAACTTTCATATTCCATACTCTTATTTTTCAAACAACATCAATGAATTATCATCATCAAAAAGGGGGAGATTGTTGACCTTGAATCTAAGGTTTTTGATGATCATAATTCATTAATGATGTTCTATACGTACTAATGTCTACCTTGAGCAAAATTATAGATCTAAGCTTTAAACAAGACAAGACAATACACAAAAAAGCAAAAATGAAGAAGCATTATGAAGTCATGAGAAAAGGTCAAAGGAATCAAGATTCAAAGACTAGTCATCAACATCTCATCAAATGGGGTTAGCTAGGATGGTGAGCTTTCTAGGAAACTTTGTTAAAGTATATATGAATATCTTGAAGCTCTCACTCTCAAAATCATGCATTTAAACTCATTTATTAAGGTTAAGGATCATTAAACTAAGTTTAAACATCATCAAAACATGTTCCTAAAACATAAGTTCCATTTCGGTCGACTGAAATGGAAGGACATATTGAATTAGTTGACCGATGTAAATAAGGAGCTTGGAACCAAGCCTCAAGCTATTACGGTCTACTGAAATAAAGCACCAAATCAGTTCGGTCTATCGAAATAAATTCATGAAATTTAACCTCTAATTGTTTCAGATAACCAATTCTCAAAGAATGTTTTAGAACAATGGAAAGAGGTGTTTTGGACGACTGAAACTAATGGAAATTTGCATCAGTAGTGTTTCGGTCGATCGAAACAAAAGGAAGAATCCTTCGGTCTACCAAAATAAGTATGATGGCCAACCTCAAACAGCTTTGGTCAACCGAACCTCAAGAGTGCTTTATTTCGGACGACCAAACTAGCGAGAATTCAAATTTTGAACGGCCATTTTTCCTTGAAGTGTGTGTCTAATAGCTAGAATTCATATCAGATACATCTGAAAGTCTATATAATGACTTGTGGTCTTCATAAAAAGGAATTGCATTCATTGAGAAACATATCGTTGCAATCTTATAACCTTTTTATCATCATTCACATACTTCACATCTTTAAAGAGTATTGAGCTTCAATTTATTCATACATACTCTAGAGTGAGTTGAATCTTGTAGTTTAGATCTAAGAGAGATCATCTTGTACTTCAACAATCTTATTCAAATCTTGTAAGGGCTGGTATGGCCCAAGGAAGACTAAGATAAGGTGTTTCTCTTAGCACTTAGAAGCAAGGAAGAGCTTCTTGTAAAAGGTTTGCTCTCCACCCACAAGGAGAAGCCATAGTGAATTGGGAAGTCTCAAGAGAGGTCTTGAGCCGGGGAGTAGGAGTTTCTAAACCTCGCTTAAATCGTTGAGTACATGTTTGCAATTTCTATCTCTATCTCTTATATTTATTGCCTCATGTTTGGTTGATAAATTTGTTGAAAAATATTATCCATTGAAGCTTAAAATTCAATTTGCTTTATTCAACAATTGATTAGGAAGTTAAGCCTAGTACTAGTTGTTTAAATCAAAAAGAAAAATTGACCTTAGTTTGCTTAGACTCTCTTTACCCCCCCTCTAGAGTCTACACTTGGGCAACAGGGACCATTTGATGTTGTTTTAGAATTTAGGGATTTGATTATCATGATTTAGTTAAATTTCATTTTATTGTTCCAGTGGCATAATTAAGTTTTTGAATTGGTATATGCAATGACCATGCTATGTTGTTTAACATGTATTAATTAGGGACCATTTGGTTGAGATTTGAAATTTAGAGAAATTAATTAGTTTACTTGATTAATTTCCATTTCTATTGCATTATTGATTTAATCATGTGTTTAACATTAGTATTATGTTTGAAGCATGATTTTAGACTTGTAATGAATTTATAAGATTATGCTTCAATATTGAATTATATTGTTATAGCGTGTAACGAATTGCATACTGAAGATTCGACATGTGATGTTATTATAGCGTGTAACGAATCGCACTCTGAAGATTCGACATTGTTATCCTATAGTAGTTGAGGATTTAGAGCATGTATTATGTGGTTTCAACCTACTTATGCATGAAGGTAGTTTTATGTACTTTTTAATACGCATATAAGTTATTAAGATATTTATTTTGGAGTCACTTGGGACATTGTTACTGTGATATGGCTAGAGTTTGGCTCTAGTATGGGAGGTATAAGTTCTCCCCGTTCAGATAGTGCGCACTAGGGTGGTCTTCCCAGCAGGTTAATGCCTGGAATAACCATTGAGGTCTCGGCAGAATTCCGAGCGTGATGTCCAAGTCTTCCATTATTTGATTTCGCACTTTTAGATTTCTAGTTGATAACCTAATGAATCTATGTCTTGATGTGTGATATTAGAAATTCTAATTATACTAAATTGCTATATTTAGTTATTTTCGCACTTTTAGATTTCTAGTTGATAACCTAGAGAATGGCCTTAATGTGCGGTATTAGAAATTCTAATTATACTAAATTGCTATATTTAGTTATTTTTGCACTTTTAGATTTCAAGTTGATAACTTTAAGAATCTATATCTTGTTACTTTGTATAACATGTTTCTATGTTGGTTAAATTGCATAGATATTGTGATTCGTGTTTTATTGTTCAAATATAGCTTAGGAATGATTTTATAGATTCATTTGGAACATACACGTTAGGTGGCATGACCCACTTTTGTCATTTTTGTATTGTAAAATTCAAGTTAATGACTTTGAGAATCTATATCTTGTTGCTTTGTATAGCATACTTCTATGTTGTTTGAGTTGCGTGAATTATGTGATTTATGTTAGAAATGATCTAAGGTAGCTTAGGATGCTCCTTGAGTCTCATCTTGACATAGACGTTAGGTGGCATGAGCCCTTTAACATGATTCACCTTAAGGTGATAAAATTGTAAAATGTTAGGTTGATGTATGCTCATTTCCTACGAGTAGCTTTATGTTACTAACCCACGTAGTGGGGACATTTTTCAGGTACAGGAATCAAGGTTGAAGATTCTCATTATGCTTGGATGATTAGTGGACTTGAAGGTTCCATTTTGTGAAGGTTAGCTTGAAATGCCATTTGTAGCCCTTCTTGTCAAATGTGTATATTTGATTCTTGACTTGTAATGTGTGCCTAAGCATACTTTTTGATTCTCATTTTATGTATATGACATGAGGCCATGGGCCACAAACTTTAAGGTTCAAGTGTATATATTTAAAATTTGAGTTTTACCTTGAAATGTAATTTTCATCAACTTTGGAGGTTTGACATGTCAAATGTTGTAAATGAATTATAATAAGGCCATGGGCCATTGTAGCATGTTTAAAATACCATTTTACACTTGCGTGCATGTTCACATGCTCAATTTCCCTTAAAAAGAATCAATTTTTGACCTATGCATGTGGGTGGAATGAATCCTATAGGTTCCTTTACAAATCTCACATGTTTAGTAGAGCTTTTAGTAGTTTTCGAGGAGTTTTGGTCGTCCGAAACTCTATTTCGGTCGACCAATGACTTTTGGAAATTCCATTGAACAGTAAAACACTCATTCCAGTAGCCATTTTCACCGTTTGTGCCCAATTCGGTCGACAGATGGCTTATTTCGGTCTACCGAAACAACATCCCTTCAAAAATATGTTTTTAGGTAGGTTTTTTCCCAGTTTGGTCTGAAACTCTAGTTCGGTCGACCGAAATAGCCCTCATTCAGCTGCCTCTTTAGTTTTGTTTCAGAACTTATATTCCGATTTCAAATGGTCATATCTCCTTCATTTCTAATCCAAATGGGGTGATTATTGAGCATAAACTCAAGGATTTTGAGTCAGATTTCCAATAGTACCTATGTCATTCTCAGATTAAAATCACAGTGAGAGTTATTTATGTTTTAGTGAAGTAGTATCAATTTTCGCTTAAACCGGGAAAGGGCATTTTTGTGGGATTCTTGGCCAATGTTCTTGGAACCTCTTGGAATGTTGTGAAATGACTAGATTAGGTTGTATTCACCTTGTTTGACTTGTTTAGAGTCAAGTTTCTCTTTTTATTTGTGAATTGACCATTTTACCCCTTGGTTAATAGATTTTGCCCGTTTTGACCTTTATTTCTGCTTTTATTTCTTTTGAGTTCCATGACTTCATGGAAGGTCACATTGGTGTCTTGGGAATGATTTATATCTCTATAGACTTTGGTTTTATCTTTTGCTTCCGCATTTTGGATCCGTTATCGGATCAACTTTCGGTTTATCTCTGATGCACTGGGTTGAAAAACTTGGGCCGTCACAAGTGGTATCAGAGCTCCTAGGTTTGAATACCTTGGACGATGGGTTTTAGGTGCATTACATGCTTTTATTGATTGGCCTTGATATGTTCACATGCTTTTTGATAACATGTTTACGTACCTTTTGGTAACATATTCGGTGTGATGACACCAACAAGCCTTTGGTCTAGCGGTACAAGGATCCTACTTCCCAAAGGGAGGTCAGGGGTTCGAATCTCAGTGGAGGCAGTGTGCGTGAGTCCCAACTTAGAAGAAAAAAAAAAATGTTCGGTGTGATGACATGTTTTCTGTACTTATGTGCTTATGTGTTTAAAAGCATCCTAGTTGATACGTGCTTATGTGTTTAAGTACCTAGAAGTTTTCATTATTTGTTTAGCATGTTGTATATGCTTATCTACTTATTCATGATTGTATGTTGTAAACATTGACGTGCTACTTATTTGATGCATTCACTGAGCGAGTCACGTTCGATCATAATAACTTGTGTTATTATTGATCTCATTTCCTTTTCTTGCATATAGCGTCACATTCTTGACTCGCGGAGAGTCTTCTCGTTAGGGCTTAGGTGAACGTAGGGTTATAGTCTCTATCTGGCGAGATGAGACGTGGACCACGGAGGCACCATTTCGTCTCATTTTCTTTTGTCTCTTTGTGATATAGTCATGATGGTGTTAGAGGTGTCGGTGTCATCTCTTAGGACTTCGTAGTGGTCTTGGCATCATGATGTCATTGAGGTCCTTATTTCTAGCGTCATGGGACGATGAGTCAGGACTGACTCGGATCCTTCCTTTGGGAGTTGGGAAGGTGCCTTGTGAGCCTCAGGGAGGTTCTCGTATCTTGCCTTCTTAAGCCAATGGTTTCAGGATTTGGATGGGTGTGTTGGCCTAGAATCTTTCTTGTGTTACCTCAGACAGCTCTTATGAGCTACGGTTGTGATGTGAGTGGTTTCGTGTAATTAATTGCGTTGGTGTAATTAATTACTCTCCCTTGTCTTTGGAGACTTGGGGCATTGTGTTAGGGTTCTAGTAGAATCCTATAGAGTTCTCACCAAACTCATTAGCATCTTGGTTTGGGGGATGGTTCCTTTCCTCATAGTGAGAGATTGGACTTATCCAGGTTTTGTGTTGCGTTCTCTACATGGTGTCTTTTGAGAGGCATTCCATTCATTTCTTTTGATTTTACGAACTTATCATTTGTATGATTACTTTTACATGTTTATGAGCCCCATTTTTTTCAGGCATGCCTTAGAAACATGTTTAGGATATGTGACTATGTGGTAGTTATGTGAGAATGTATATGATACGTTTGCTTATACAGTATCTGCTTACGATGTTAGTGCCGTTGGTGGTGTATAGCGCGTCACTATTTGTTTAACCTCAATGGGATAGGTGGTTTATTTGGTTTACCTTATGTGTACTATGTGCTTAGTACTAAGGTATTCTTTGGTTTATCTCATTTCATTTTGCGAGTATATACTATGTGAGTATTTGGTTTATACTGTTTCATCTTTCCTGCACTTATGTTAGGGTTTTGTGACCGTGGTTTTCAGGATTTTCATGTCTGAGCTATGTTATAGACTCGTGTTTGAGGATTTTAGTTGTCCACTATAGGGTTTTGGCCCAGCATTTTGTCTTCTGTATATAGTCTTACGGCAGGTCTACATCAGATCTGTGCTTAGGGTTTCGGTTTTGTAGGTCCAATCCATTGGCTTGAGGGACAGACTCGTCAGGCTATAGATTTGGGATTGGTGTTGTTGTTGTTGCATTTTCAGATATGGGGTCGTTAGTACCTCAGCGTTAGCGATTTAAGGCTTTAAGCGTAACGGTGCCAGTGACATTATTGTTAGAATTTTACGATTAGCTACCCTAAATCTCGCAGATGCTTGGTTCCCGTAGTGCTTTTAGTAAT
The DNA here is from genome assembly GCF_030987335.1 of Cornus florida. Classification (NCBI taxonomy): domain Eukaryota; kingdom Viridiplantae; phylum Streptophyta; class Magnoliopsida; order Cornales; family Cornaceae; genus Cornus; species Cornus florida. The sequence continues at coordinate 13,706,318 of NW_026775581.1, read as the reverse complement.
GATCAATTTCAACATTGATGTCATTTGTATCGAAAAGTTTCTTTCTGGGTCGATCTGTTAAAGACATCTTATGAACTAGTACCTTATACTATCATACTACCTTATTGACGAGTAAGTGTGGGCAGGTTTTGGTCATTGTTCGTACTGTCATATCATTCTTAGCCATCTGTCTTGATTCAACTTGTCATTGTCTTGGGATTCTCTCGGTGATTGCCATTGGGTCAATGTATCGATTCGTTTGGGGAGTGTCACTCAGTTCTTGGTTTTTGCGTTCCTTCGAATGACCTTCAGGCTTTTTGAGTTGTCCTTTAGCACCTTATGGTGAGTCCTTTGGTTTGATCTTGCTTTGATCTTGTTTGGTTCTCTTTTGTCTATTCCTGATTTCGGGGACGAAATATCTCAAGGAGGGTAGGTTGTAATGACCCGTTCATTTTTCTTCCTTTCCTTTTCTCATATTTTCACGGATATATTTTTTCCGTTGATATTTTCCTTTCTGAGTTCAATTTCTCACCACTTAGTGTCATCTCAAGTGCTCTGAAATGGTTTCTGAGATTTTTTCTTTTGGATTGACACCTTTCTTTGAGGACCGCGTCATTTCCACATTTTTACTTTTTGGACACTATTCATTTTTGGTCATTTTCCCTTTTTTGTCTTTTCCCCGTTTGTCACCTTTTGGCATAGCCTCACTTTTTGTGCTCGAAGTTTATTTTTGACTTCACGTATCTTCATTCTAAGTGGTTTCCATGAAAATACATATCTTTACTTTTGTAGAAAGGTACTCTGGTTGCTCCCGGTGTCCATAAGGGCATGGATGCATAGTTCTTTAGAAATATTTCCTTTTCTTAGGGTGTTTTTCATAAATATCTTTTGAAGATATTTAATTTTAGGGGTTTTTAAGAAAATATTTTTGGAAGATATTTTCATTCTGGGCCAGTTGTGTAGTTTTCACTTTTTGGAGGGGCCATTGTGTAATTAATGAAAGTTATTACTAAATACCTTATTTTGAGCCTGGATCCTCGTACGTGATTCATTTTCACTTTTCATCGAGTCATGTACTCATAGAATTTCCTTCTGGTTGTTTTTATCTTATTTTAGGGTTTCTGGCCCTAGTTGCCGCCGAACTTGTTTGGGGCATATCTCTCTGCCTGGGACTTGGTTTTCAACATTGTTTCTTCCGTTGTTCATATTTTCTCATTTTGGTTCTTTTTTTGTTCACAGAGTTTTGCCGTTTGAGTGCGTCTGCTTTATTCCACTTTCCAGACCCGGCGGGGCCTGTTCGGGACACTTTTAGGGTTTTCTATAAATAGGGGGTCTTTAAATGAGAAATCAGATTTCACTCTCTCTGCCCCCCCTCTTGGCCAGATTCCATGGCAGCCATGGCTACCACCTTCTGTCTCTTCTTTTGAGCTTCCTCCCTTCAGTAAAAACTCATAGTGCCTTAGTGTTTTATATTCGCCATGGCGAGGCCTTTGATTTCACAGATTGGAATCTCGTTTTGGCCATTCCTTGAGTTCGGATTTGAAGTCAAGTTATGATTTTGATGGAGCTTTCTTAGGGTTCTTGTTCACCGTGTTGTCCTCGACAAAACTTAGAAGTTTCATCAGATTTGGAGCCGTTTCATTTTGGTGAGGATTTGAGATTTCATCTCAAATTGAGGTTAGGGGTGTTTTAGGATTTTATATGTGTTGTATTGAGTGTTTTCCATGATTATACAACTTGTTTGCATGCCTTGTATCAAATCTAGAATATTAGTAATATTTATTTCTTTGCATGAGATTTAATTTACAGGGATGTATATAGCTTAGAATTGAATTGTGGCATAATGATAAATTATACTTTGATATGCTTGTTAACATATATTAAATTGGAATTATTTGAATAAGAATTGCACTTTTTATTCAATAATTATCTTTTGTGAAAGTTTAATCCTCATGGATGTAGCTTGCATGAAATTTACTTGTGATATGTTTTTAAATTAAGTCTAGGCATGTTCTTTAACATTCTTTAATTTGAGAGCATTTGGATAAGTATGAAAATCTAGAGATTTTAATTAAAAGGATTAATTAAAATCTATTTAAAGGTTCCTTTGGCCTAATTAATTTTTTAACTTGATATTTGTGATGACTAGGACTTGTATATTAGCAGATGTTAATTTGGGACCATTTGAAGTTGTTTTAAAACTTAGGGATTTGATTATCATGATTTAGTTAAATTCCATTTTATTGTTCACCTAATTAAGTTTTTGAATTGGTATATGCAATGACCATGCTATGTTATTTAACATGTATTAATTAGGGACCATTTGGTTGAGATTTGAAACTTAGAAAAAATTAATTAGTTTACTTGATTAATTTTCGTTTCTATTGTATTATTGAGTTAATCATGTGTTTGACATTGGTATTATGTTTGAAACATGATTTTAGACTTGTAATGGATTTATGAGATTATGTTTCAATATTGAATTATATTGTTATAGCATGTAACGAATCGCAAACTGAAGATTCGACATGTGATGTTAGTATATTGTGTAACGAATCGCATGTATTGTGTGGTTTCAACCTACTTGTGCATGAAGGTAGTTTCGTGTACTATTCAATACGTATATAAGTTGTTAACTTATTTATTTTGGAGTCACTTGGGACATTGTTACTGTGATATGGCCAGAGTTTGGCTTTAGTGCGGGAGGTATGAGTTCTCCCCGTTGAGATAGTGCGCACTAGGGTGGTCTTCCCAGCGGGTTAATGCCCGGAATAATCGTTGAGGTCTCGGCAGAGTTCCGAGCGTAATGTGGACAGTCTTCCACTATTTGATTTCCCACTTTTAGATTTCTAGTTGATAACCTACAGAATCTATGTCTTGATGTGTGGTATTAGAAATTCTAATTATACTAAATTGCTATATTTAGTTGTTTTCGCACTTTTAGATTTCTAGTTGATAACCTAGAGAATCTATGCCTTGATGTGTGGTATTAGAAATTCTAATTATACTAAATTGTTATATTTAGTTATTTTCGCACTTTTAGATTTCAAATTGATAACTTTGAGAATCTATATCTTGTTGCTTTGTATAACATGCTTCTACGTTGGTTAAATTGAATAGATATTGTGATTCATGTTTTGTTGTTCAAATGTAGCTTAGGAGTGATCCTATAGATTTATTTGGAACATAGACGTTAGGTGGCATAACCCACTTTTGTCGTTTTTGTATTTTAGAATTCAAGTTGATGACTTTAAGAATCTATATCTTGTTGCTTTGTATAGCATGCTTCTATGTTGTTTGAGTTGCATGAATTATGTGATTTATGCTAGAAATGATCTAGGGTAGCTTAGGATGCTCCTTGAGTCTCATCTTGACATAGGCGTTAGGTGGCATGAGCCTTTAACATGTCTCACCTTAAAGTGATAAAATTGAAAATGCTAAGTCGATGCATGCTCATTTCCTACGAGTAGCTTTATATTACTCATTTATGTAGTTGGGACATTTTTCAGGTACAGGAATCAAGGTTAAAGATTCTTATTATCCTTAGATGATTAGTGGACTTGAAGGTTCCATTTTGTGAAGGTTGGCTTGAAATGCCATTTATAGCCCTTCTTGTCAAATGTGTATATTTGATTATTGACTTGTAATATGTGCCTAAGCACACTTTTTGATTCTCATTTTATGTATATGACATGAGGCCACAAACTTTAAGGTTCAAGTGTATATATTTAAAATTTAAGTTTTACATTGAAATGTAATTTTCATCAACTTTAGAGGTTTGACATGTCAAATGTTGTAAATGAATTGTAATAAGGCTATGGACCATTGTAGCATATTTAAAATACCGTTTTACACTTACGTGTATGTTCACATGCTCAATTTCCCTTAAAAAGATTCAATTTTTGACCTATGCATATAGGTGGAATGAATCCTATAGGTTCCCTTGCAAATCTCACATATTTAGTAGAGCTTTCAATAGTTTTCGAGGAGTTTCGGTTGTCCGAAACTCTATTTCGGTCGACTGATGGCTTTTGGAAATTCCATTGAACAGTAAAACACTCATTCTAGTAGCCATTTTCACCGTTTGTGCCCAGTTCGATCGACCGATGGCTTATTTTGGTCTACCGAAACAACCTCCCTTCAAAAATATATTTTTAGGTAGGTTTTTGCCCAATTTGGTCGTCCGAAACTCCAGTTCGGTCGACTAAAATAGCCCTTATTCAGCTGCCTCTTCAGTTTTGTTTCAACATTGATGTTCCAACTTCAAACGGTCATATCTCCTTCATTTCTAATCCAAATGGGGTGATTCTTGAGTCTAAACTCAAGGATTTTGAGTCAGATTTCCAATGGTATCTATTATATTCATAGATTCAAATCATAGTGAGAGTTATTCATATTTTAGTGAAGTAGTATAAGTTTTTGCTTAAACCGAGAAAGGACATTTTTGTAGGATTCTTGGCCAATGTTCTTGGAACCTCTTGGAATATTATGAAATGGCTAGATTAGGTTGTATTCACCTTGTTTGACTTGTTTAGAGTCAATTTTCTCTTTTTATTTGTGAATTGACCATTTTGCCCCTTGGTTAATAGATTTTGCCAGTTTTGACATTTGTTTCCGCTTTTGTTTCCTTTGAGTTCTGTGACTTCATGGAAGGTCACATTGGTGTCTTGGGGATGATTTATATCTCTATAGACTTTGGTTTTATCTTTTACTTCTGCATTTCGGATCCTTTATCGGATCAACTTTCGGTTCATCACTGACGCACCGGGTTGAAAAACTTGGGCCGTCACACTAGATGATGCCAATGCATCAATACGGAATTCATTTATAGTTCTTAATCTCTATAATAAATGTGTTCATTTGTTGTACATTTGGTACTCATTCCGTATTCTCTAACATTATGCTATTGGGTATATGATTCATAATATGATCCTCCTATAGATAAACAATGAGTGTAAAAAATTAACTTTTATCATTGAGATCATAAAATAATCCATCCTTGTGTCTTTAGAGTAGCCATCAAATCAAGCATACCTATGATCTATTTCCAACTTACTTGTACATATCAAGTGCACATGTGCAAGACTACCCCATATGTCCATGTGATTCAAACTAAGATTTAGTAAGAAACACAGCTCAAAAAGTGTCCTTGAGACAGACTAGGATGGAATACAGTTCATAATGTGCATTGATATCATCAAGGCTAAACTCTAAAATGAATGAGATAATGTCGCATAACAAATCGTAGATCTAACCATATTAAGCAGAATCCTGTTATTCCTATTTAACACCTAAATTTATTAAGCGTCAATTGCGGAAAAATTGGTACACAACACCCTCATTTACCATATAGTCTTTGCACTATCCCAAGAAATACTCATTTCCATGATCAGATCGAAGTGTTTTGATAAGTTCACCTAGTCTGTGCTCTTCCACAGTCTTGACACTCTCGGAATACACCAAAAGTTTAAGACTTGTGTCGCATCAGGTAAATGTATCCAAAACATAAGTAGTCTTCCTTGGATGTTCATAAGACCACACATGTTAGTGTGTACCGACTCCAATTGTTCGTTATGTCTATTTCATTTGGTTAATTAAAGCCCTTAGGGTTATATATCCTTCAAAACAGGATTCACAAGTTTGGTTTAGGCTCCCTTGCCTCACTAGGTAATAAACCTTCTTTGACCAATCTTTAAATCTCATTTTAACTGATTATAACCAAATAATAGACACTAAAAATACAATGAGTCAAGAATAACAAATTTTCTCTTAACATTCAATCTAGAAGATGTAACATTAGTTTTGTAACGGCCTAAGTTTTATAAACCCAGTGCGTCAGTGATGACCTAAAGATGACTCGATATCAGATCCAAAATACGAAAGCAAAAGGTGAAACAACGGTCTCTAGAGATACAACACGTCTCTAAGACACCAATGTGACCCTTAATGAGGTCACAGAACCCAAAGAAAACAAATGCGGAAGCGACGTTTCAAAAACGGACAAGAATGAACCTAGGGGCAAAAAGGTCATTTCTAAAATAAAAGTGGGTGCTACTGTGCACACCATTGGAAATACAACGAAAAATTAATAAATTTAGACTCAAGAATCACTTAATTCGGAATCCAAACGAAGAAGGTATGGCTAACGAAAGAAAAAGGGTAAAAAGGTCAAAATGAGTCAACCCAAGACCATCTAACCAGTTAGGAGACTTTTCTAACCGGTTAGGAGGCAAAACAGAATGACCGTGATTCTGCCACAAGTCATCTAACCGGTCACAAGATTGAGCCCACCCGTACAGTTGTACTACAAATCAGCAAAAAGTTTACAGTAAGGGTTTTCTGGAAAAAAAAAATGGATTTTTGGGAGCCAAGATGACATTTTCTGGAAAAACACAAAAACAGAAACACCTCCTGAAATCGAGTTTTCTACCCGACAAAGTGGACAAAAATGAAAAAAAAAAACACACTGTGAAATACCCAAAATTCCCCTAGATAAAAAAAGGGTAAAACTAAAAAAAATACAACTTTGTACCAAGAACGCGTTTGACCCTATATGCATTTCTAGGCCGAAACGAACATGCAAGCAAGCATGAAATGATAAAGTAGATGTGCTACAATGGCCTATGGCCTCATTATAATCCATTTACAAAATTTGACATACTGAAGCTCCAATTTTCACAAAATAGGCTATAATGGCACTACTTGTGTTTTAAAACATACTTGTGAACTTTAAAGTTAATGGCCCTTGGCCTCATATCATACATACAAAATAAGCATTGACAAGTGTACTTAGATACACATTACACATCAAGGAATCCACATCAGCTTCTAAAATACCATACACCCATGGTATATAAAATATGTCATAAAAAACAAGCATGCTAAACATTTGTATGTTAATACACAAAAAATATTCCAAATTGCTCATAAGCCACTAAGAGTGATAAGTATTCGAGAACCTAGTCTCTTTACCTGTAAAATAACCCAAACAACTAGGGTGAATAATCAAGGTACTATAAGAAGAAGCATATGCATATACCCTAAAGTATTAATATCACTGCAAGATTAATATAGAAGAATACAAGGGATCATTTCACTTAACGTCTATGTTTAAGGTGTTCTAAAGGATCATCTTAAGCTAACTTAAATGATTCTATCATAACACAATATCAATATCAATGTACTTAACAACATTAATTCGCCAATAACTAAAATTACAAGTCACAATTAGGCATTGGTTGTCAACTTGGAATTGAAAGCAAAATCAATTAGTGGAAAACTTGAACATCAAATCCCGAAGTAAACCAAGACCTAAACGGTTATTCCGGGCACTAAACCACTGGGAATAGCACCCTAGTGAGCACTAAAAATGGGAAGAACTCATACCTCCCGCACTAGAGCCAAACTCTAGCCATGTCATTCGTAACAATGTCCCAAAAGAATCCAAAATCATTATCAAGTTCAAAACTTATATACAATATTTAAGGCATGTAGACCACTTTCCATGCACAAGTAATTTAAAACCACACAAACCATGTCTTAGGGTTCCAAGTCTAAAATGGCATACCAAATGACAAGTCCTCATCATGATATAATGTACAATACAATACCACCAACTTATCAATTTAAATCATGCTTCAATAATAAGCTTTAGATACTAAAACTTAACATTATAGTAATAAACTTCTAAAATAATTACAAATAGTAATCAATAAGAATATAGAATTATCATCACAATAAATATAGCAATTCTAACATTAATAATTCTACAAGAGTTCTATATCACTACCACATGTGAAAATACTAGAATTTAGCATACTACTAAATCATATAATCTTTCTATACATGATATATACATATCATACATGCTTAAATCAATAAACCCTAAGTCAAAATGTAAGTTCCTGTAATATGCAAGACTATAATATTAAAAGCATGTACACAATATATATTAAACTCCAAACGGACATAAAACACTTAAAGTATAAACATACTACCACCCCTATCTCGATAGAGAATTGAGCCTCTATAATCCAAAGCAACCAAGCAAAAAAAATGGAAAACTAAACTATGGTTTTGTAAAGGAGAGTGGGAGGAAACTTTTACTTCCCAAGGTTTAAAGTTTAAGGTGAGTGGAATGAGGCCATAATGAAGTAATAAGCTCTAAGCCAAGCTTTCCTTCAATGGTGGCTAGGTTAGGTTTTAAGAGTAAAGGAAGTGAAGAAGATAAAATGAAATGTGGTGAGTGGAGGATCTAGTATTACTCCACTAACTATGTGCTCTTACACTACCTCTCACACACATACTAATGCAAAACTAAATTTGGTGCCTACATTTGTCACCAATCCATGGTTCATTCCTAGGCTTAATCCTAAGCCTACACTTGTCAACCATCCAAGCCAACAAGTGCACCTATCCTAGGCCAACAACTGGGTGAATCTTCACCCTCCATATGTCACAAGATTAAGCTTCCAAGTCTCTCCACCCCAATGCCAACAAGTGGCTCCATGAGAGCGTGACACTTGTCACACTTTTCAAAAATTATAAAAAGGTCATTTTCTAAAATATCTTCCAAATTAAATTACAAAATGGTCTCTAAGAGGAAAAATAATTACTTTACATAATTACACTAAAACCCCAAAAATCAAGAATGTTTCCAAGAGACTCTGCATCCTTGCCCTTTACGAAAAAGTAAACAACTAGAATGATTTTCCTAGGAAATAAAAAATACAAATATTATGGAAATCAAATATTATGGATGCATGCAAATCTGGAATCAAATCCGAGCACAAAAAGTGAAGTTATGAAAGGAAAAACAATAAACGAGAAAAAGACGAAACAGGGAAAAAAACAAAAAAAAGAAATTACTGAAAAAAAGAAAGGAAGGAAAACGATCGGGTCATTACAACCTACCTCCTTAAAAGGATTTCATCCCTGAAATTGAGTCGTACCTAAAAGAGAGAACAAATTGGGATACCGAGAGTGAACCGCCTGTTTGAGCTCCCAGGTAGCCTCCTTAATGTCGTAATGTCTCCACAAGACCTTAACCAAAGGGATGGTCTTGGTCCGCAAGACCTGCTCCCTTGAATTAAGAATTTGGAATGGACCCTCCTTGTAGGTCACATCCTCATCAATAATAACATCTGTCTACTGTAAAACATGCGATGGATCTGGCTCGTACTTTCTCAACATAGAGACATGAAAGGCGTCGTGAACCCTTTCTAGGTTTGGTGACAATGCCAAACGATAAATAACTTCACCGATGCGCTCCAAAATCTGAAATGGTCCAATGAACCTAAGATACAACTTGCCCGTCTACTGAAATCTCAGAAGTCCCTTTCGTGGAGAAATCTTAAGAAAGATGTGGTCCCCTACCTCAAAAGACAGGGATCTCTTGCTCCTGTCAACATAACTTTTCTGCCTGTTTTGAGCTATAGCCTACCATTGCCGAATTAACTTAATCTTCTCTGTAGTCTCAAAGACAATATCGAGACCTAAGGCAACTGTAACACTTACCTCGGTCTAACAATCTGGAGATTTGCAAGGTCTGCCATATAAAGCCTCAAAAGGTGCCATGCTAATACTGGTCTGGTAACTGTTGTTGTAGGCAAACTCAACCAAGGGTAAATAGTCTTCCCAACTACCCCCAAAATCCAAAAATGCAAGCCCATAGCATATTTTCCAATATCTGAATGGACTAACCATCAGTCTAAAGATGGAATGTTGTGCCGAAATGATGCCTCGTATCAAGAGCCTCCTGAAAACTCTACCAAAAGTGAGACGTGGATCTGGGATCCCTATCCAAAACAATGGATACTGGAACCCCGTGAAGTTGGATAATTTGTCCCACATACAGTCCACTAAGTCTCTCTACGTCATCTGTCATTGCCATAGGCAAAAAGTGAGCCGTCTTAGTCAATCTGTCAATAATGACCCAAACGGCATCATTCCTTGCCTTGGATCTCAAAAGTCTCATCACGAAATCCATAGTGATGTGCTCGCACATCCATTTTGCCACTGGTAGTGGTTGTAACAAACCTGTTAGTCTCTGATGCTCTGCCTTCACTTGTTGACAAGTAAGACATTTAGCCATGAACTGAGAAACATCCCGTTTCATGCCCTTCCACCAAAACTATCTCCACAACTTGTGATACATCTTCATACCACCAGGATGAACTATGAGTCGAGAATGGTGAAAATCCCGAAGAACAATGTCACAACAAGATAAAGGAACAAACATCTTCCCTCTGTACCTAAGACCACTGTCTGAATGTAAGGTCCAACCCTCTTCATTCTTGCCGCCTGGAATCCAAACGTGGATGGATTCATCTCCCCATCCTCCTGTTATGCCTCAATAACGCTGCTAACTAGAGCCAGTTAAGCTATAAGGCTAAACAAAATAGCCGGTGAAACATCCTCATAAAACTGTAAACCAAGATCTGCAAGCTCTTCTAGCATCTTCCATCTGTGAACAGAAATGCTAGGAAGAGTACACCATGACTTCCTACTCAATGCATCGGCCACCACATTGGCCTTTCCTGGATGATACTACAACTCAAAGTCATAGTCCTCTGTGAACTCAACCCATCTGCGCTGTCTCAAATATAAATCCTTCTGAGAAAAGAGATTTGAGACTCTTGTGATCGGAGAAAATCTCGAACTTTTCCTCGTACAAATAATATCTCCACCTTTTCAGGGCAAAGATAACCGCTGCCAACTCCAAATCATGTGTCGGATAGTTCAACTCGTTAGTCTTTAACTGTCGAGACCCATAAACTACCACCTGTTCATTCTGTATCAGAACACACCTTAACCCTTCTCGTGAAGCATCACAATAGACCACGTAACCTAAACCACGTCCAGGTGTGATCAAAACTGGAGTTGATGTCAACCTAACCTTCAACTCCTGAAAAGTAGAATTACAAGCCTCATTCCATATGAACTTGACTCCCTTGCGAGTAAGTCGAGTTATAGGTGCCACTAGACGAGAGAAATCCTGAACAAATCTCTAATAGTAGCCTGCTAGGCCAAGAAAGATCCGAACCTAAAACACTATCTTCAGACGTTCCCAATCCATCGCAGACTCAATCTTTAATGGATCCACTGTGATGAGTGCTCAAATTTGACGCATTTTATTACCTAAGTGAGAGTATTTTAGTCTATTTTTCTATCTTTATTTTCCCGTTTTAGTACTTATTTGTTTTTTTGTCCATTTCTAGTTAATAAGGTTTAAACGGGTTAAAAATAGTCTATTATAGCCTTTTTGGAGTTAAACAAAAGTTCTGAGAAGATTTCAGAAAAATCCAGAAAAAGGTCAAAAATGCTGAATTTTTGGATGGATCGAAGATTTCTTCGATTGATCGAAAATGTGCTGGTAGTAGGCTGTTTTATTCCCGCGCACCCGAACTCTACCTTCCACATAGTTGCGGGATTAGATATTTTGAGGGCTTATTTTTTGACTTGTTCACTACTCTAAGGACCTTTTATAAAAGGAGAATTGAACCATTTTGTAATCAATCTATATCTTTTTGTCTTCAATTTTATTCATTGTAATTTTTATTTTCTCTCTCTAGAAAAGTTAGAAATTAGGGTTAGAAGAAAAGAGAATAGTGGTGGCTACAAAAACACATCTCAAGATCTACACACTCTTTCTCTCTAGAATTCAACAAAGAAGAAGAGAGAGAAGATGGAGCCATGCTTGGGGATTGCCCTTAAGGGTTCCAAGATCACACCAACCTCCTCCATGATTGGCTAGACTTCTCCTTGGGGATTGGATGAGCCCCAAGTATGTAATCTAAACCTCTATCTCTTTCATACTTTTTGGGGAATTTCTCTTGTGATTAGTGTTATTAGCTTTGTGAATAAAATGAATCTTGGTATATTTCTATATTTTCTATGATTTAATTCTTCCTATTAATTCTCTAGTTTATTTACATGTCTATGTGTGATTAAATTGGGAATTATGTCTTACATGATTTCTATGGATTAATTATTTCTATTAATTCTCTATATGATTACATGTTGTCTTATGTGTGATTATTTGGGAATTGATCTCTACACTAGTTTTTTTATATTAATTGCATGACTATGTGTGGTTGATTGAGAATCTAGTGATGGTTAGACATGGTATTTATTAGATGTGTTTGTCAATTAATTTAATAGATTATACTTATGCTTGATGGGTTGTTCTACAATTTAATTCATGCTTCTAGGTAGGTAGACAATCTTTACTTGATTTGATATTCCATGGCTTATTGTTACAAATTCCATGAATTCTCTAGATTGATGTGTGCAACAATTGTGACTAGTTTGATGGGTCATGCTTAGAATTGATGGATTGTGCTATACATAGTTTATTTGTTGGTTAGGTAGACGATAGATTATTGAATTTGATGGTCTATGCTTAATATCGCAATTGGTAGTCGCATTTTGGTCACAAGAAGGTTTTCCCCAAATTAGTTAAAAGTGTGTGGCTTGGTGAACAAGCTTGGTAGCTATTCCAATAGACCCCAAGACATCACTTCTCATCTCTTAAATCCCTATCTCAACTTAGTTTTATTTTACTTACATTTAATTTCCTTGCATCTTAGTTTAATCAACCAATCTCTTTCTTTACAATCATTTGGTACATTAGAGTCGAAATTAAATTCTAACACGTATAATCTCTGTGGACGATCCCTATTCGCTATACTTTATTAGTTGTAGTAGTGGTATTATAAATGTAAATTTGACTAAAAAGGCTTCCTAAACCACATTTATATTTTGGCCTTGCAAAGCGACCTCTCGCATTACAAAATCCGTTTTCTAAACACTTAGGAAGGGGCTCGTCACGCTGCAACACCGCTCCCTGACACGACATGTCCAAGAAACTTCACCTTCGGTAGCCAAAATTCACATTTCTCGAACTTGGCATACAATCGGTTATCCTTAAGAATCTATAAAACTGCTCTCAAGTGATACTCATGCTCTTCCCTCGAAGCTGAGTACACGAGAATGTCATTAACGAACACCACCATAAATCTGTCATGATAGTCATTGAATACACGGTTCATCAAATCCATGAAAGTTGCTGGAGCATTGGTCAAACCAAATGGTATCACCAGAAACTCGTAATGGCCATATCGTGTGTGGAAAATGGTCTTGGATATATCCTTATCCTTAACCCTTAACTGATAGTAACTCGATCTCAAATCAATCTTCGAAAAACATGTCGCTCCCTTCAACTGATCAAACAAGTTATCAATCCTAGGCAAAGGATACTAATTATTGATCGTAGCATGATTCAACTTGCGATAATCAATGTAAAGTCTCAAAGACCTATCCTTTTTCTTCGTAAAAAGAACTAGTGCTCCCCTTGGTGAAGCACTAGGACGAATAAAGCCCTTAGCTTCCAAATCATCCAACTGACCCTTCATCTCATCAAGCTCTGCCGGTGCCATACGGTATGGTGCCATAGAGATGGGTGCTGTACCGGGAATGACATCAATAGCAAAATAACTTCCCTTAAATGAGGTAACTCTGTCAGTTCCTCTGGAAAAACATTAACAAAATCCTCAACAACTGTCAGAAGAACACGGCCCAAACTCATATCTTTGTCGATTAGCAAACTAGCTAAGTAGGACCTATGGCGACTCCAGTCAGCAATGCTGAAAACCATCACCAGATGGGAATCACTCCGATCTCCCACAAAATGGAAACAATCTCCATTAGGAGTGCTAACGGACACCCTCTCGCTGAAGTAATCGATCGTAGCCTAGAAGAAAATTAACTAATCCATCTTGAGAATGACATCAAAGCCCGTCATGTCGAGAACAACGAAATCGAACTCTAAGGTCCGCCTAGCGATCTCAATGTCACAACCCCGACAAACACGATCCAAAGATACTAGACCCCCAACTGGCGTGTCAACACAGAGAAAATTGACCCAAAGTGTGACTTCCAGACCCAATGAATGTGCAAATGATGCAAAAATGAAAGAATATGATGCACCCATGTTAACAAGAACCCGTGCCTAAGAACTGAAAACTGGAAAGATACCTCGAACTAAAGAGGTGCCTGCGGAAGCATCCGCCTGTGGAAGAGTATAGGCTCGTCCCTGAGCTCCTAAGCCTTACTGTGAACTTCCATGATAGCTTCACTGATGTGTAGAAGCAATAAGTGCAGAGCCCCTGGCTTGATAAGTGCCAACTGGCGCCACTGGATTTGGTGTCTAAGGAACTTTGAAACCAGGCTGAACCACTGCAGACTGTGCTAGTACTAGATGTGAATTTGTGCCACTACATAACTTATTCAACAACTTTGGATAATCCTTCTTAAGATGACCTGGTTGCTTGCAATAAAAGCAAGCTCCCTGCCTTGCTCTTGTAGAAACTAATGTCTGACTGGCCTGTGGTTGAACTTGTGGGTAGCAAGGCTTGTGTGCCCCAGCTATTGACAATGGTGACAAATCACACCCCGGGCTAATCTCGAAGATACAGGGACTATGGATGCATAATGAATCTGTTGTGGTGCCCCCTGTGAATGCGTACTGTTCCCTATCTTAGCCTTCTTCCACTGACTCCTGGAAGATGACGGAATGTCTCCACGAGGCTGCTTGTGTGAACCCCTAATCCATAACTAATCCTAATCTTTTATCTTAACTAGCATAGCCCTCTGGACCACCTCTCTGTAAGTCTTCAAATCAAGAACTGAGACTCGTGGCCTGATGTCAAGATGTAATCCATCCTAAAACTTCATTGCCCTGGCCTCATCTGTCGCTACCATATCCTCGGCATAACAAGAGAGAGAAGTAAATCATGTCTCATACTCAATGACACTCATAGTGCCCTGATAAAGACCTGTGAACTGTATCCTCATCTCCCGCCGTATAACCCAAGGAAAGAAGCGCTCGAAGAGCAAATCTCTAAACACATTCCAAGTCATCAACTCAACATTATAGATATTGGTCATAGACCTCCACTAGATATCTGCATCTCCTATGAACATAGAGGCACTCAAAGAAATCCTCAACATATCCGCAGGAACTGCTATACTATCCAACTTGGGAACCATAAGGTCCAACAAAGCCTCTGAGACTAGCGGATCTGAACTCCTCGTAAATGGATCAATATTAACCCTCTGTAAGCACATGAAGTACTCCATTGCCTTATTAACTATCAATGACGGTGCCGGTGTCAAAATCTATATCCCTGCTACTGCCTGCGTATCAATTCCTGTAGGGATTCAGCGATCTCCTGATTGATTCCCTGAGCCACTTGGTCCTCATAAGTCAGTGCCCGCAGCGGATTAGTATCCATGCCACGAACTGGAATCTTGGTCCTACCCAGACCCCTCGTAAACTCAGTATCTTCTACCTACTCCTCAATGCCCTGACGTGAAGACTCTCCATATGTGACAACCATGATACTAAATGTACAAAAGGAAACAGGTCAATAATAACACAACTTATTATGACCGAATGTAACTCATACTATGAATGCATAAGAGACGAAGCAAGACAAGGTATGCAACATACGGTCATACTAAAGCAATCAAAGAAAGCCCTTTAAATAGTTAAGCACTTAAGCAAATAAGCATACATGTCAAACAAGGATGCTTTAAAACATATAAGCATATAAGCATAGTAACATGTCATAATACCAAGCGTGTTATCAAGAAACACGTAAACAAGATACAATACCAAAACATGTTATCAAAGGTATGTGAATATATCAATGTAGATTAACAAAATTATGATATGCTTCTAAAACCCGTCATCCTAAGGTATTCAAACCTAGGAGCTCTGATACCACTTGTGACTGCCTAAGTTTTATAAACCCGGTGCGCCAGTAATGACCTAAAGATGACCCAATAACAGATCTGAAATGTGGAAGCAAAAGGTGAAATAATGGTCTCTAGAGATACAACTTGTCTCTAAGACACCAATGTGACCCTCAATGAGGTCACGGAACCCAAAGAAAACAAATATGGAAGCGACGTTTTAAAAACGGACAAGAACGAACATAGGGGCAAAAAGGTCATTTCCAAAATAAAAGTGTGTGCTACCGTGCACACCATTGGAAAGACAGCAAAAAATTAATAAACTTAGACTCAAGAATCACTTGATTGGTACTCCGGACGAAGAAGATATGGCTAACAGAAGAAAAAAGGGTAAAAATGTCAAAAGGAGTCAACCCAAGACCATCTAACCGGTTAGGAGGGAAAACAGAATGACTGTGATTCTGCCACAAGTCATCTAACTGGTTATGAGATTGAGCCCACCCGTATAGTTGTACTACAAATTAGCAAAAAGCTAACAACAAGGGTTTTCTGGAACAAAATGAATTTTTGAGGGCCAAGATGACATTTTCTGGAAAAACACAAAGAAGAAACCCCTCCCGAAATCGAGTTTTTTACCTGACGACGTGAACGAAAAATAATAATAATAAAAAAGTACACTGTGAAATCCTCAAAATGCCCCTAGATCAGAAAAGGGTAAACCTAAAAAAAATACAACTTTGTGCCAAAAATGCATTTGACCCTAAATGTATTTCTGGGCCAAAACGAACGTGCACGTAAGCATGAAATGATAAAGTAGACACGCTACAACAGCCTACAGCCTTATTACAATCCATTTACAAAATTTGACATACTAAACCTCTAATTTTCCTAAAATAGGCTATAATGGCAATATTTGTGTTTTAAAACATACTTGTGAACTTTAAAGTTAATGGCCCATGGCCTCATGTCATACATACAAAATAAGCATTGACAAGTGTATTTAGATACACATTACACATCAAGGAAGCCACATTAGCTTCTAAAATACCATACACCCATAGTATACAAAATATGTCATCAAAAGCAAACATGCTAAACATTTGTATGTCAATGCACAAAAATATTCCAAATTGCTAATAAGCCACTAACGGTGATGAGCATCCAAGAATCTAGTCTCCTTACCTGTAAAATAACTCAAACAATTAGGGCGAATAATCAAGTTACTCGTAGAAAAAAGCGTATGCGTATACCCTAAAGTTTCAATATCATTGTAAGATTAATATAGACGAATACAAGGGATCATTCCACTTAACGTCTATGTTCAAGGTGTTCTAAAGGATCATCTGAAGCTAACTTAAATAATTCTATCACTACACAATATCAATATCAATGTACTTAACAACATCAACTCACCAATAACTAAAATTACAAATCACAATTAAGCATTGGTTGTCGACTTGGAATTGAATGCGAAATCAATTAGTGGAAAACTTGGACATCAAATCTCTGAGTAAACTAAGACCTAAACGGTTATTCTGGGCACTAACCCACTCGAAATACCACCCTAGTGTGCACTAAAAATGGAGAGAACTCATACCTCCCACACTAGAGCTAAACTCAAGCCATGTCACTTGTAATAATGTCCCAAGAGAATCCAAAATCATTATCAAGTTCAAAACTTATATACAATATTTAAGGCATGTTAACCACTTTCCATGCATAAGTAATTTGAAACCACACAAACCATGTCTTAGGGTTCCAAGTCTAAAATGGCATACCAAATGACAAGTCCTCATCATGATATAATGTACAATACAATACCACCAACTTATCAATTTAAATCATGCCTCAACAATAAGCTTTATATAATAAATCTTAACATTATAGTAATAAGCTTCTAAAATAATTACAAATAGTAATCAACAAAAATATAAAATTATCATCACAATAAATATAGCAATTCTAACATTAATAATTCTACAAGAGTTCTATATCACTACCACATATGAAAATACTAGAATTTAGCATACTATTAAATCATATAATATTTCTACACAAGATATATACATATCATACATGCTTAAATCAATAAACCCTAAGTCAAAATGTGAGTTCCTATAGTATGCAAGACTATAATATTAAAAGCATGTACACAATATATATTAAACCCCAAAAGGACATAAAACACTTAAAGTATAAACATACTACTACCCCTACCTCGATATAGAATTAAACCTCTAAAATCCAAAGCAACCAAGCAAAAAAAATGAAAAACTAAACTAGGGTTTTGTAGAGGAGAGTGAGAGGAAACTTTTACTTCCCAAGGTCTAAAGTCTAAGGTGAGTGGAAGGAAGCCAAAATGAAGTACTAAGCTCTAAGCCAAGCTTTCCTTCAATGGTGGCTAGGTTAGGGTTTTAAGAGTAAAGGAAGTGAAGAAGATAAAATGAAATGTTGTGAGTGGAGGATCTAGTATTCCGCCACTCACTATGTGCTTTTACACTATCTCTCACACACACACTAATGCAAGACTAAATTTGGTGCCTACACTTGTCACCATTCCATGGTTCCTTCCTAGGGTTAATCCTAAGCCTACACTTGTCAACCATCCAAGCCAATAAGTGCACCTATCCTAAGCCAACAAGTGGGTGAATCTCCACCCTCCATTTGTCGCAAGATTAAGCTTCCAAGTCTCTCCACCCCAATGCCAACAAGTGGCTCCATGAGAGCGTGATACTTATCACACTTTCTAAAAATTACATAAAGGTCCTTTTTCAAATTATCTTTCAAATTAAATTGCAAAATGGTTCATAATACGAAAAATAATTACTTTGCATAATTACACTAAAACCCCAAAAATCAAGAATATTTCCTAAAAACTATGCATCCATGCCCTTTACGAAAGAGTAAGCAACTAGAATGATTTTCCTACGAAATTAAAAATACAAATATAATGGAAATCAAATATTATGGATGCATGCAAAGACGGAATCAAATCCGAATACAAAAAGTGAGGTTATGCGAGGAAAAACGATAAACGGAAAAAAGATGAAATCGGGAAAAAAACAAAAAAAAAAAAAAAAAAGAAAAAAGAAAAAAAAAGAAAAGGAAATTACCGAAAAAAAAGAAAGGAATGAAAATGATCGGGTCATTACAAGTTTCTACATCATGCAAATATTAAGAGCTAGTGATTATAGTATATTAACTATCTTCAATGAACTAGAAACAATCGCACATCTACTCAATTTTATAAAAATAGTTTTATCAAAAGTAACAACATAGTTTTTATAAACTAGAAGTAAAACAAGAATGAGGTTGTGTTTAACATCTGTGCATAAAGATAGTTCTCTAATACTAATATCCACATACTTTCTAATTTTATATGTAATGCTCCCACTGACTTAGCTAAAACCTTGGCATCAAGTCAAAAAACAAATATATATCCATATCATCTAGGCTTCTGGATTCCTGAAATCCTTGCAACGAATTGCAAACATGTTTAATGGCTCTAGAATCTATCTATCAAGAATTAATAGATACAACCACATAACATGGCTCAATGATTAAATATAAATTTTCCTATGCCTCGTCATTGCTTAGATAGTTCGTCCTTAAGTGTCTTAGTTGGCCATAAAAAAAATAGTTTCCTTCGCCCTCAACTTACACTGTCTTATTTCCTTTAACCTTTGGATCCCCATGTTCTGTGCTAGCCTAGTCCTATTGTCATCTCTCTTCTTTTACTTTGCCCTTCCACTTGGGCGTAGAAGAAGATGGTATAGACTATGTTAGATTGATAGAAACGCCCATACTATTTGATTATCCCTTAAGAATATCAGCGAGTGTGAACTCAAACTAGTTCCTTATTTAGGTCACTCTAAAAGAGCCAAACGAGTTTGGTAACAAGGTAATAATCATGTCAACTTGAAACTTACCACCCAAGTCAGCCCTATTGACCTCCAGTTAATTTTAAACAAAAAAAAAAAAACAATCATTTTCAAAATTCGATCTTTCACTGGAGTTCCTCAAGCTATCTCGATGGTATTCAAATCTGACACAATACTAAGGCGTACACTCTATCTAATCTCACTAAAACATCTCATTAACATTTAACATGATGCTTGAAGAAAATAAAATAATACAAATGTTAGTTTTGGAGCGTATTCGAGATAAACTCTAGAATATCAGACCAAGTCATATCATTTGCCTTATTTCACTTATTAAAAGCATTAATGTCAAATTAGGTATCTTAAAGTAAAAGAAAATTAGGTATGGGAGTAGTAAATACATTTTGTACCCTCACGTTATGAATAAAATGTAATGACCCGGTCATTTTCCTTCATTTCTTTTTTTCAGTAATTTTTTTTTTCGTCTTTTTCCTATTTTATCTTTTTCGCGTTTATCTTTTTTTTCCTTGCATAACCTTTCTTTTTGTACTCGGACTTGATTCTGGCTTTGCATGCATCCATGATATTTAATTTCCATGATATCTACATTTTTACTTTTGTAGAAAAGCATGCTAGATGTTTACTTTTCTTGTAAAGGGCATTGATGCATAACTTCTTGAAAATGTTCTTAACTTTTGGGGTTTTAGTGTAATTATGTAAAATAACTATTTTTCGTCTTAGGGACCATTTTGTAATTTAATTTGGAAGATATTTTGGAAAATGACCTTTTTGTACCACTTGTTGGCATTTGGGTGGAGCAGCTCGGAAGCTTAATCTTTTGACACATGGAGGGTGGAGATTCACCCATTTGTTGACCTAGGATTGGAGCACTTGTTGGCTTAGATGGTTGACAAGTGTAGGCTTAGTTAGGATTAAGCCTAGGAGGGAGCCATAGATTAGTGACAAGTGTAGGCTTCATATTTGGTCATGCATTGTGTGTGTGTGAGAGGTAGTGTAAGAGCACATACTGAGTAGAGGAATACTAAAGCCTCTACTCACCTCACCTTATTGTGTCTTCCTCACCACTTTACTCTCAAACCCTAACCTGGCCTCCATTGAAGTAAAAGCTTGACTTAGAGTTTTGACTTCATTTTTAGCCTTCTTTCACTCATCTTAGACCTTTGAGCTTGAAATACTTTAGCTTCCTTTCACTCTCCTCTACAAAACCCTAGTTTGATTTTCCAGTTTAAGCTTGGTTGCTTTGGATTATAGAGATTCAATTCTCTAATGAGGTAAGGGGTGTTCTTGTTTATTATCTAAGTGAATAAATTGCTTTTGTAATGATGTTCAAGTTGTATGAATGACTCTTACTAATTTGAGAAATTATAATTAATAGTAGATTGCATATAACACACTTTAGACTTAATATATGACATGACCATGACTTGATCTTTGTTGTATATTGATTTGGCATGATTTAAATGAGCTTTTAAATCTAGAGAATTAATTAATTTAAATTGATTTAAATTATACTTAATTGTACCATGCTTGTATTCCATTAGAGACTTGATATATAGCATGGCCATGACTTAGTTCTTGTTATATATTCATTTGGGATTATTTGAATAACACTTGAAATCTAGAGAAATTAATTAATTAGTTTAATTAATTTTTATTTCATTATTCTAATGATCTAGTCATTTATTTCATGGAGCTCATGACTTGTTGATTTTGAAAACTTGCGATGTTATCAAGAACTTGACTTGGCTAGGACTTGGTTCTAGTACGGGAGATAGAGAGCTCCCTACACTATAGTGTGCACTAGGGGAAGGTACCCATAGGTTAATAGCCCTAAAGTGATCCCAAGAGTATGGTTTTAATCCGAGCAATATCCAAGTATCCACTTTGGTTTGATTTTACATTTAAATTCCAAGTTGATGACCATGTGAGTTTGCATCTTGTTTCGTTGTGTTAGAAGTTTCAATGTCAGTTAAACACTTTGGATTAAATTGTATTGAATTGTAAGTCGTATTAAGTTAAGCTTATGCATGCTCATTCCCTACGAGTAAACTTGTTTACTCACCCCAAAGTTACTGGGTTGTTTTTAGGTAAAGAAGCATTATTGTGGGATGCACAACACTATTAGGCTTGCTTGACTACTTGGAGTATTTTTGTTATATTAGAATATGCACTTGTTAGCATATCATGCTTCATTTTGGTTATTATGTCAAAACATGTATTTATTGTTCAAATTATGTAATGTGCACTTAAGTGCACCTTTTGATACTCTATGGATGTATGTGTAATGAGGCCAAGGGCCTAGCATGTTTACATTAGTACTTGTGCTCACTTGGTACTATATTTTACTTTAAAAGTGTATTTTGATCAACTTTGGAGGTTTGACATATGAAATTCTTGTAATTGACAGGTATGAGGCCGTAAGCCATTGTATTACATTCAAAAATTCATATTGGGTTTGTTGGCATGTTCACATGTTCATTCATTCATAGAAATTAGATTTTTGACTCATGTGTGAGGGTGGAATGAATCCTATAGGCTCCAAAGTTTGTTTTCCATGTTTAATAGAGTATCAGCAGGTTTTCGAGGCATTTCGGTCGATCGACACATATTTTAAATTTCAATTGAATAGTAAACTCCAATTCCAATAGTCATTTTCACTGTTTGAGGCCAAACTGGTCGACCGGTTCTCCACTTCGGTCGACCGAAACAACTCCAATTTATTCCTTATTCAGGGTCCATTTTGGCCAACTGAAATGTCAATTCGGTCGATCGAAACAACATTTTCACAGATACCTGGTAGCTTGTTTAACAGTATTGATTCTCCAACTTCAAACGAGTTTGTCTCCTTTGTTTCTCATCCGAATGGAGTGATTCTTGAACCTAACTCAAGGACCTTGAGTCAGCTTCCTAGTGGTACCAATGCCATTCTAAAATTCTAACCATTGTGAAGGTTATTCATGTTATAGTGAAACAGTGTTAGATTTCACTTGAATCGGGAATGGGGTCTTGTGGGGCTATTAGCCAAAGTCCTTAGAACCTCTTGAAATGTTGTGAAATGATTAGTTTAGGTTGTATAAACCACATTTGACTTATGTGGAGTCAAATTACCCTTCTTTTTTGTAAATTAACCATTTTGCCCTTGATTGACGGATTTTGCCTGTTCTGACTCTCATTTACTCTTTTGCTCCCTTTAAGTTCTGTGACTTCATGGAAGGTTATATTAGTGTCCTAGGGATGATTTATATCTCTGGAGACCTTGGTTTATCTTTCGCTTTCATATTTCGGATTTGTTACTGGGTAACTTTCGGGTCAACACTAACGCACCAGGTTTAATAAAACCTGGATCGTTACAAGTGGTATCAGAGTGCCTAGGTTCGAAAACCTTAGATGACGGGTTTTGGGTGCATATCATGCTTTTGTTGATTTACTTTGAGATGTTTATATTCTACTTGTTAACATGTTTTTGTATTATAACCTGTTCACGTGCTTGGTTTGATAATATGTCTATGTACTTACATGCTTAAGTACCTAGGAGTTTTCAGTATCTGTTTTAACGTGTTCTATGCTTATCTGCTTTAGCATGGCGGTATGTTGCATACATTGACATGTTCCTTATTTCGTGTATTCATAGTGTGAGTTGTATTCAATCATAATAACTTGTGTTATTGTTGACCTCTTTCCTTTCATGCGTTTAGCATCATGGTTTTGACTCGCAGAGAGTCTTCTCGTCATGTTGGAGTGGATGAGCAGGTTGAGGACACAAAGCTTGTCAGGGATTTTTCTAGTAGGGTCAGGGCTCCAGCTAGGGGTGTGGATGCTAATCCACCTCAAGTATTTGCTACTAAGGAATAGGTTGCAGACACCGGGCTCACATAGGGTCCAGGGAGGCCCAGGACTTGACCTCGTGGTATGGATCCTAATCCACCACGAGCGCTGACCTATGAGGAGCAGATTGCACAGGGAGTGGCTCTGGGGATGTCAGAGTCCATCCAACAGATGTTTCGTTAGCATATTGCAGGGATATAGATTCCGGTACCGGCACCAGCACCGGCACCAGTTGCTAAGGAGGCATTGGACTACTTCATGATGTTACAGCAAGTTAAAACTGACCAGTTTGTAGGGAGTATGGATCCGCTTGCTTCAGAGGCATGGTTTATTCTCATGGTACGTAAGCTCGATAGCATGGCAGTACCTACAGACCGATTGAGGATCTCCTTGATAGCCTCTATGTTTATGGGAGATGCAGATATTTGGTAGAGGTCTATGACCAATATCCGTGATGTAGAGGTGGTGACTTGGGAGGAGTTCTGGACGTTGTTCTTCGAATGCTTCTTTCCGAGGGCTATGAGGCAGGATATAAGAGTGTAGTTTACAGGTCTCTATCAGGGCATGATGAGTGTCAATGAGTATGAGACACGTTTCACTTCTCTTTTCCGTTATGCACTGGAGATGGTAGCTACCGATGAGCTCAGGGCAAGGAAGTTTCAGGATGGGTTACATCTTGATATTAGGCCACGGACTTCAGTGTTGGATTTGAGGTCCTACGGAGAGGTAGTCCAGAGGGCTATAATGGTTGAGGTAGAGGACCGAGATCAGCATAAGATCAAGGGTTCGTACAAGTAGTCTGGTAGAGAGGCTTCATCAGCATCTGTTAGGGGTCAATGGAAAAAGGCTAAGGCGGGGGATAGTTCATGTACTCAGGGACAGTCACAGTAAGCTCAGTTTATATCTGCAGTTCCAGTATCTTTAGGGTCAGCCCAGGGAGTGATTTGTCACCACTGTCAGCAGCCGGGGCATATCAAGCCTCGCTGCCCACAACTTCAGCCACAGGCCAGTCAATCACAGGCTAGTAAGCCTACAGTTTTGACGAAGGGGTTTCAGGGGACTTGCAACTACTGCAAGTAGCCCGGTCACATGAGGAAGGATTACCCTCATCCACGGAGCAGGGCACAGGGTGGTGCAGGTTCCCAGGCTATACCGGCACAGTCAGCAGTTATACAGTCAGGTTTTAGGGTGCTTTAAACACTACAGCCAGCTACACCAGTCAGTTTATATCCGGGTAGAAACCCTACGGCTGCTACTTCCAGGCATCAGTTAACTCAGCAGGGCAGTTCACAGCAGTCTGGGGCTTAAGGACGAGCTTACGCACTGCCACATGCCGATACCTCTGCTGGGACTTCTACAATTCAAGGTATCTTTTCAGTCTTTAGTTCTTAGGCTAGAGTTCTTGTTGACACGGGTGCATCACATTCATTCATATCTGCTTCATTTGCACATTCTCTAGGTCTAGAGGCCACGCAGCGGGATGGTTTCCTTTACGTTGACACACCAGTTGGGGGTCCAGTGTCTTTGGACCGTGTTTGTCAGGGTTATGTTATCGAGATAGCTGGGCGGACTTTAGAGTTTTATTTCATCATATTTGACATGACGGGTTTTCACGTCATTCTCGGAATGGACTGGTTATCTTTCTTTTGTGCCACGATCGATTGCTTCCGTGGGCGAATGTCTATTTGCACTCCCACAGGAGATTGTTTTCACTTCGTGGGAGATCGGAGCGATTCCCACTCGACGGTGATTTTCAGTATCAGTGACTGGAGACACTACAGGTCCTACTTGGCTAGCCTGTTAGCTGACGAGGACAACAGTACGGGCTATATTTTTCTAGCAGTTATCGGTGAGTTTTTGGACATCTTTCCAGAAGAATTGATGCAGCTTCCTCCTCTTTGGGAGGTGGTCTTTGCAGTATTGCGCTAATCTCTATAGCACTGTACCGTATGGCATTGGCAGAATTGGGTAAGCTGAAAGCTCAATTGGATGACTTGAAAGTTAAAGGCTTTATTCATCCTAGTGCTTTATCTTAGGGAGCACTGGTTCTTTTTGCGAAGAAAAAGGATGGGTCCTTGAGACTTTGCATCGATTATCACAAGTTAAACCATGTCACGATCAAGAACAGGTATCCTTTGCCTAGGATTGATGACTTGTTTGATCAGTTGAAAGAGGCCACTTATTTTTCGAAAATTGATTTGAGATCGGGTTACTATCAATTAAGGGTTAAGGATGAGGATATATCTAAGACCGTTTTCTGCACACGGTATGGCTATTATGAGTTTCTGGTGATGCCATTTGGTTTGACCAATGCTCCAACAGCTTTTATAGATTTGATGAACCGTGTATTTAGTGACCATCTTGATCAGTTCGTTATGGTCTTTGTTGACGACATCCTCTATACTCAGCTTCGGTGGAGGAGCATGAGTATCATTTGAGGACAGTGTTGCAGATCCTTAAGGATAATCAGTTGTACGCCAAGGTCGAGAAATGCGAATTTTGGCTACCAGAAGTAAAGTTCCTTGGACATATTGTATCAGGGGGCGGTGTAGCAGTGGATCCGTCAAAGATTGAGTCTGTGATGAATTGGGAGCGTCCGAAGACGGTGTTTAAGATTCGGAGTTTTCTTAGCCTGGCTGGCTACTACCGAAGATTTGTTCAGGATTTATCTCATTTAGCGGCACCTATGACTCGACTTACCCGCAAGGGGGTCAAGTTCATATAGAATGTGACGGCCCAAGTCTTTCAACCCAGTGCGTCAGTGATGAACCGAAAGATGACCTGATAATGGATCCGAAATACGGAAGCAAAAGACAAAACAACGGTCTCTAGAGACACAACACATCCCTAAGACACCAATGTGACACTCAATGAGGTCACGAAACCCAAAGGAAACAAATGAGGAAGCAACATTTCAAAAATGGATAAGAATGGACCTAGGGGTAAAAACATCATTTTCAGCTTAAAAGTGGGTGCCACCGAGCACACCATTGGAAAGACAATGAAAACTTAATGAATTTAGACTCAAGAATCACTTGATTCGGAGTCCAGATGAAGAAGATATGACTAACGGAAGAAGAATGGGCAAAATCGTCAAAAAGTCAACCCAAGACCATCTAATCGATTAGGAGATCCTTCTAATCGATTAGAAGACCAAAAATTAGTGACCAACTCACTGCCCATGCTCATCTAACCGGTTACGAGATTCACCACCCGTACACTTGACCCGTACACTTGTACTACAACTCAGCAAAAACCTGGCTGGAGGGGTTTTTCGGGAAAAAATGGGATTTTGAGGCTCTAGATGGCATTTTGTGGAAAAACACAAAGAAGAAACTCCCCTCAAAATTGAGTTTTCTACATGATTCGTAAGAAAAATTGAAAAATACTCACTTGGAAATGCCCAAAATGCCCTCCCAAGAAAACTGGTCCAGAGGGTCCAAAAAGCTGCTAAATGGAAAAACAGAAGCTGAACTTTGCTATCGATTTCCGATACCAAGATGACATTTTTTGGAAAAACACGAAGAATAAAACCTTCCTAAAATCACATTTTCTAAGTGACCGTGTGAAGAACGGAATTTATTTCCTAAAGGAAATTCTCAAAATACCCTTAGGTCAGATTATGCAACAAAAGTGTAGAATGAGTCCGTAAGAGGCTCATTTCACCAAAGAAGAAGCTTTGCCCGGAAACGACCATGCATGCAAATGTAAATTACCTAATAAGATGTGCTACAATGGTCCATGGCTTAAAAATATGGCCGATACAAAATATAACCCCCCAACGGCCAAAATACCAAAAATGAAATTTGGAATGAAAACTTGGAATCCAAAATTTTAAAATGACTTTAAAATGCCGTTTGGCCCTTGGCCACACTTCATACATGGTGAATGAATGCTAATGGACAAATTTTCATATAGAATGCACACCTCGGTGCAAAATAGCATATTAAAACGCATGATTTTCATATACTCTCATTAAGGGCAAAAATTTAACATCCATGATACAAATGTAATTCCAAAAGAAGTTTGGCCCTTGGCGTCATGTCATAAACATAAAATGAGAATAAAAAAGTATGTTTGGGCACACATTATAAGTTTAGAATCAAATATACACATTTGACATATAAAGCTACAAAGGCATTTCAAGCTAATCTTCACAAAATGGAAATCTTCAAGTCTACAAGTCATCCAAGCATAATGGGAGTCTCAACTTTAATTCTTGTACCTAAAATATGCCCCAGTATCACAGGGGTGAGTAACATAAAGCTACTCGTAGGAAATAAGAATGCATCGACCTACGTTTTACAAGTTTGCATGATTTAATTATTGTGGTTCATTCCACCTAACGTTTATGTCAAAGGTGAGACTGAAGGAACATCCTAGCTACCTAAGATCATTTCTAGCATCAATCACCTCATTCATGCAATTTTAGCAATATAGGGTCATGCTTACACAAAGTAACAACATAGGAGCATGCTTACACAAAGCAACAACATATAGATTCTCAAGGTTATCAACTTGAAGTCTAAAATGCAATATCAACTAAATATAACAATTTAGGATGATTAGATTATCTAATACCACACATCAAGACATAGATTCTCTAGGTTATCAACTAAATATAGCAATTTAGTATGGATGTACTTAACAACATCAAAATCGCCAATAGCCAAAACCACAAGTCAACAAGGTAAATATGATTGTCAACTTGCAATTGAATGTGAAAACAAATAGTGGAAGACTTGGACATCACGTCTCGGATTTCCGCCGAGAACAAAATGGTTGTTTCGGGCACTTACCCGCAGGGAAAACCACCCTAAGTGCGCACTATCTCAATTGGGAAGAACTCATACCTCCCGCACTAAAGCCGAACTTTAGCCATATCACATGTAACAACAATGTCCCAAGACTCCAAAATAAACCAAATAAGTTCATAACTTATACATATTATTACTACATAGTAACAAGTTAGCAATATAACTCTCAATTGTGCATAATAAACATTTCATATCCATAATGCTATGAAATTACAAGCCAACAATATATTCATATTAGAAACATACTCTCATGAATATAAATTTAACAACAATGCTATTCAATACATAACATAATCAAGTGAATACATCACAAGTCTAAATCCATGCTTTTAAAATAGAAACAACTTCTAAAACATGATTAGATCCATGGATAAACAAGATAGAATTTAATTACATCAAAATAATTAAACTCTCTAGATTTCAAATCATTTCCAAATGGCCTCAATTTAATATATGTTAAAAGACATATCATGATCATTACATATATTCACACACAAGCTTAATTAGGCCCATGAAACCACAAAATGGATTTTAATTAATTCTCTTAATTAAAGCCTCTAGATTTTCAAACTTAACCAAATGCTGTCAAATTAAAGATAAATATTAATTAAAAAGTGCAATTCTTATTTAATTAATCCAAATTTAATATATGTTAACCAACACATTAAAACAATATTTTCTAGCATGCCACAATTCAATCCAAGTTACACATAATCATGAATTTTAAATCTTACACAAAGAAATAAAAATAACTAACTTTCTAGATTTGATACAAGGCATACATATATGTTATATAATCATGACAAACACATAATAAAACACACAAATAATTCTAAAACATTCCCTACCTCCATTTGAGATGAAATCTCAAATCCCCACCAAAATAAATCAGCTCTGAATCCGACGAAACTCCTAGGTTTTGTCGGGGACAACACCACGAACATGAATCCCAAGGAAGCACCATCAAAAACAAAACTTAAGTTCAAACCCGAACTCAAGAAATGACCAAAACAAGATTCCAATCGGTTGGAATCGAAGGCCTCGCCGAGGGGAACAATAAACATAAAGGCATCACCACTTTTTAGTGAGGGGAGGAAGCTCAAAAAAAGAGAGAGAAAATGGCAGCCATGGCTGCCATGAGATCCGGCCAAGAGAGGGGAGAGAGAGAGTGAAATCTGATTTTTTCACTAAAGACCTCCTATTTATAGAAAAACTCAAAAAGTGCCCCGAAAGGGACTCACCGGGTCCAAAAAAGTGAAATTTAAGCAGACGCGCTCAAACAACAAAACTCCATGAACAAAAAAGATTCAAAATTAGAAAATATGAACAACAGAAGAAATGGTGTCAAAAACCGAGTCCCGAGCAGAAAGTTATGCCCAAAACAAGTTTGGCGCAAATAGGGGCCAGAAATCCTGAAACTGGAAAACATCGACCAGGAGGAAATTCTAAGAGTCCATGACTCGACGAAATGTGAAAATGAATCCCATACGAGAATCCAGGTTCAAAACAAGGCATTGAGCAATAACTTTCATTAATTGCACAATGACCCCTCCAAAAAGTGAAAACTGCAAAATTGCCCCAGAATGAAAATATCTTCCAAAAGATATTTTCTTAGATACCCCTGAAATAAAATATCTTCAAAAGATATTTACGAAAAACTCCCCAAGAAAAGGAAATGTTTCCAAAGAACTTTGCATTTATGCCCCTATAGGCACCGGGAGCAACCAGAGTACTTTCTCACGAAAGTAAAGATACGGATCTCATAGAAATCATTGAGAATGAAGATACGTGAAGTCAAAAACCAACTCCAAACACAAGAAGTGTGGTTACGCAAATAGAGTGACAAACGAGGAAAAGACGAAATAGGGAAAAAGACAAAATAGGGAAAAGACAAAAAGTGAATAGTGTCGAAAAACAAAAATTGCGGAATTGACTCAGTCCTCAAAGGAAGTTGTCAATCCACAGAAAAGAGTCTCAGAAGTCACTCTAGAGCACTCGAGACGACACTAAGTGAAGAGGAATTGAGCTTAGAAAGGAAAAAACAACGGAAAAAATTTATCCGAAAAATCCAGGTCATTACATGGAACGAGGCCTGTGAGTTTGCTTTTCAAGAGTTAAAGGTTTGGTTGATATCGGCCCCAGTTTTGATTATTCCTGAACATGGTTTGGGTTATGTGATCTTTTGTGATGCTTCATGGGAAGGTTTGGGTTGCGTTTTGATACAGATAGAGCGAGTAGTTGCTTATGGGTCTCGATAGTTGAAGACTCAGGGTTGAACTATCCGACACATGATTTAGAGTTAGCAGCAGTTTTCTTTGCCCTAAAAGGGTGGAGACACTATTTGTACGGGGAGAAGTTTGAGGTTTTCTCTGATCACAAGAGTCTCAAGTATCTCTTCTCTTAGAAGGATTTGAACTTGAGATAGCATAGATGGGTTGAGTTCATGGAGGACTATGACTTTGAGTTACAGTACCATCGGGGAACGGCCAATGTAGTAGCCAATGCATTGAGTAGGAAGTCATGGGGGACTCTTGCTAGCATTTCCATTCACAGATGAAAGATGTTAGAAAAGCTTACAGATCTTGGTTTACAGTCTTATGAGGATGTCTCACCGGTTATTTTGTTTAGCCTTATGGCTCAACCAGCATTTATTAGCAGAGTTATTGAGGCACAGTTGGAGGATGAAGAGATGAAGGCCATCCATGTTTAGATTTCAGGTGGTGAAAATGTAGAGGGTTAGACCTTACATTCAGACGGTGGTCTCAGGTAAAAAGGGATGATGTTTGTTCCTTTGTCTAGTCGTGAAGACTTTCTTCGGGATTTTCACCACTCTCGGCTCGCAGTTCATCCTGGTGGTACGAAGATGTATCACAATTTGCGGCGACAGTTTTGGTGGTAGGGCATGAAATGGGATGTCTCATAGTTTGTGGCTCAATGCCTTACTTGTCAGCAAGTGAAGGCAGAGCATTAGTGACCGACACGATTTTTGCAACCATTACCGGTAGCTGAATGGAAATGGGAGCATATCACTATGGATTTTGTTACGAGACTTCCGAGGTCTCAGGCAGTGAATGATGACGTTTGGGTTATAGTTAACAGGTTGACTAAGACGGCTCACTTCTTGCCCATTGCAGTGACAGACAATGCAGAAAGATTAAGTGGACTGTATGTGAGACAGATCGTCAGGCTTCACGGGATTCCAGTATCCATTGTTTCGGATAGGGATCCACGGTTCACATCTTACTTTTGGCAGAGTTTTCAGGACGCTCTTGATACGGGGCTTCATTTTAGCACGGCATTCCATCCTCAGACTGATGGTCAGTCAGAGCGCACCATTTAGATATTGGAGGATATGTTACGGGCTTGTATCTTGGATTTCGGGGGTAGTTGGGAGGACTACTTGCTTTTGTTTTAGCTTGCCTATAACAATAGTTACCAGACCAGTATTGGAATGGCACCTTTTGAGGCATTGTATGGTAGACCTTGTAGATCTCCAGTTTATTGGACCAAGGTCGGTGATACCGTTGCCTTGGGTCCCGACATTGTCATCGAGACTACAGTGAAAATCAAGTTGATTCGGCAGCGGTTGGCTACCGCACAAAGCAGACAGAAGAGTTACGCTGATAGGAGGAGACAATCCTTGTCTTTTGAGGTAGGGAACTATGTCTTTTTTAAGATTTCTTCGTGCAAGGGACTTCTAAGATTTTGACAGATGGGCAAGTTATCTCCTAGGTTCATTGGACCATTTGAGATATTGGAGCAGGTTGGTGAAGTTGCTTATCGTTTGGCATTGCCACCAGACCTGGATAGGGTTCACGATGTCTTTCATGTTTCTATGCTGAGGAAGTACGAACCAGATCCATCGCATGTTTTGCGGTGGACTGATGTGGTTGTTGATGAGGACGTGACCTACGAGGAAAGTCTGGTCTAAATTCTTGATTCACAGGAGCAGGTCTTATGGACCAAGAGCATCCCATTGGTTAAGGTCCTATGGAGACACCACGGCGTTGAGGAGGCTACCTAAGAGCTCAAGCAGGAGGTTCGCTCTCGGTATCCCCATTTGTTCTCTCTTTCAGGTATAACTTGATTTCGGGGATGAAATCTTTTTAAGGAGGGTAGGTTGTAATGACCCTGTCATTTTCCTTCCTTTCTTTTTTTTGGTAATTTCTTTTTTCATCTTTTTCCTATTTTGTCTTTTTCCCGTTTATCTTTTTTTCCTTGCATAACCTCACTTTTTGTGCTCAGATTTGATTCCGACTTTGCATGCATCCTTGATATTTACATTTGTACTTTTGTAGAAAAGCATGCTAGATGTTTACCTTTCTTGTAAAAGGCATTGATGCATAACTTCTTGGAAATGTTCTTGACTTTTGGGGTTCTAGTGTAATTATGGAAAGTAATAATTTTTCGTCTTAAGGACCATTTTGCAATTTAATTTAGAAGATATTTAGGAAAAAGACCTTTTTGCAAATTTTGGAAAGTATGACAAGTGTCACACTCTCATAGAGCCACTTGTTGGCATTGGGGTGGAGTAGCTTAGAAGCCTTATCTCTTGACATATAGAGGGTAGAGATTCACCTATTTGTTGGCCAAGGATTGGAGCACTTGTTGGCTTGGATGGTTGATAAGTGTAGGCTTAGGATTAAGCCTAGAAAGGAGCTATAATTAGTGACAAGTGTAGGCTTCATATTTGGTCTTGCATTGTGTGTGTGTGTGAGGTAGTGTAAGAGCACATAATGAGTTGAGGAATGCTAAATCCTCTATTCACCTCACCTTATTGTGTCTTCCTCCCCACTTTACTCTCAAACCCTAACCTAGCCTTTATTGGAGGAAAAGCTTGACTTAGAGCTTTGACTTCATTTTTGGCCTCCTTCCACTCACCTTAGACCTTTGAGCGTGGAATACTTTAGCTTCCTCTCACTCTCCTCTACAAAACCCTAGTTTGATTTTCCATTTTAATCTTGGTTGCTTTAGATTATAGAGATTCAATTCTCTATTGAGGTAGGGGGTGTTCTAGTTTATTATCTAAGTGAATAAATTGCTTTTGTAGTGATGTTCAAGTTGTATGCATGACTCTTACTAATTTGAGGAATTATGATTAATAGTAGATTGCATATAACACACTTTAGACTTGATATATGACATGACCATGACTTTATCTTTGTTGTATATTGATTTGGCATGATTTAAATGAGCTTTTAAATCTAGAGAATTAATTAATTTAAATTGATTTAAATTCTACTTAATTGTACCATGCTTGTATTCCATTGGAGACTTGATATATAGCATGGCCATGACTTAGTTCTTGTTATATATTCATTTGGGATTATTTGAATAACTCTTGAAATCTAGAGAAATTAATTAATTTATATTTCATTGTTCTAATGATTTAGTTATTTATTTCATGGAGCTTTATTGTTCTAATGATTTAGTCATTTATTTCATGGAGCTTTTGTGTTTGTAACATATATCATGACTTGTTGATTTTGAAAACTTGGGATATTATCAAGAACTTGACTTGGCCAGGACTTGGTTCTAGTATGGGAGATAGAGAACTCCCTACACTATAGTGCGTACTAGGAGAAGGTACCCATGGGTTAATAGCCCTAAAGTGATCCCAAGAGTACGGTTTTAATTCAGGCAATATCCAAGTATCCACTTTGATCTGATTTCGCATTTAAATTCCAAGATGATAACCTTGCGAGTTTGCATCTTGTTTCATTGTGTTGGAAGTTTCAATGTCGGTTAAACACTTTAGATTAAATTGTATTGAATTGCAAGTCGTATTAAGTTAAGCTTATGCATGCTCATTCCCTACGAGTAAACTTGTTTACTCACCCCAAAGTTACTGGGTTGTTTTCAGGTAAAGAAGCATTATTGTGGGATGCACAACACTCTTAGGCTTGCTTGACTACTTGGAGTATTTTTGTTATATTAGAATATGCACTTGTTAGCATATCATGCTTCATTTTGGTTATTATGTCAAAACATGTATTTATTGTTCAAACTATGTAACGTGCACTTAAGTGCACCTTTTGATATTCTATGGATATGTGTGTAACGAGGCCAAGGGCCTAACATGTTTACATTAGTACTTGTGCTCACTTGGTACTATATTTTGCTTTAAAAGTGTATTTTGATCAACTTTGGAGGTTTAACATATGAAATTCTTGTAATTGACATGTATGAGGCCATAAGCCATTGTATTACTTTCAAAAATTCATATTGGATTTGTTGGCATGTTCAAATGTTCATTCATTTATAGAAATTAGATTTTTGACTCTTGTGAGGGTGGAATGAATCCTATGGGCTCTAAAGTGTGTTTTCCATGTTTAATAAAGTATTGGCAAGTTTTCGAAGCATTTTGGTTGACCAGCACATATTTTAAATTTCAATTAAACAGTAAAGTCCAATTCTAATAGCCATTTTCAGTGTTTCAGACCAAACCGGTAGACCGGTTCTCCACTTCGGTCAACCGAAGCAACTCCCATTTATTCCTTATTCAGGGTCCATTTCGATTGACCAAAATGGCAATTTAGTCAACCGAAACAGCATTTTCACAGATACCTGGTAGCTTGCTTAATAGTATTGATACTCCAACTTCAAACGAGTTTGTCTCCTTTATTTCTCATCCAAATGGAGTGATTCTTGAACCCAACTCAAGGACCTTGAGTCAGCTTCCCAATGGTATGTAATGACCCGGTCATTTGCCTTCCTATCCTTTTTCCTGAAATTTTACGAATGAATTTTTTTCGTTTAATTTTCTTTTCTGAACTCTGTTTAGTGTCGCTTAGTGTCATCTCGAGTGCTCAAAATTGGTTTCTGAGACTCTTTCATGTGAATTGACAACTTCCTTTGAGGACTAAGTCATTTTCGTATTTTTCATTTTTCGGACACTATGCGTTATTTCGTCTTTTCCCTATTCTGTCATTTTCCCTATTTCGTCTTATCTCCGTTTGTCAGTTTTTGGCACAACCTCACTCCTCATGCTCGGAGTTGGCTTTTGACTACATGTCCCTTTATCTTAAGTGGTTTCCTCGGAATACGTATCTTTACTTTTGTAATAAAGTACTCTGGTTGCTCCCGGTGTCCATAGGGGCATAGATGCATAATTATTCAGAATCTTTTTCATTTCTTGGGGTGTTTTTGTAAATATCTTTTGAAGATATTTTATTTCAGGGGCATCTAAGAAAATATCTTTTGGAAGATATTTTCATTCCGGGGCAATTTCGCAGTTAACCCTTTTTGTAGGGGCCATTGTGCAATTAACGAAAGTTATTGCAAAAATGTCTCGTTTGGAGCCTGGATCCTCGTACGGGATTCATTTTCACTTTTTGTTAACTCGTAAATTCATAGAATTTCCTTCTGGTCATTTTTCTCCAGTTTCAGAGTTTCTGGACCCAGTTGCTGCGGAACTTGTTCAAGGCATAACTTTCTGGTCAGGACTCAGTTTTCAATGTCGTTTCTTCCATTGTCCATATTTTCTCATTTTGAATCTTTTTTGTTCATGGAGTTTTGCCGTTTGAGTGCGTTTACTCAAAATCCTCTTTTCCAGACCCGGCGGGGCCATTTAGGGCAGTTTTTTAGACTTACTATAAATAGGATGCCCTAAAGTGAAAAATCAGATTTTGGTCATCTTCCCCACCTCTCTTGGCCGGACCTCCTAGCAGCCATGGCTGCCACTTTCTCTCTCCTCCTTTGGTCCACTTTTCCTTGGTAGAAATCCTTCGACCTTAGCATTTATTGCTTCCCTCGACGTGCTTTACCTTTTACCCTTATTAGAATCCATTTCCGACGATTTTTTGAGTTCGGGTTTGGAGTCAAGTTGAGATTTTCATGGGGCTTCTTGCGGATTCTTGTTCACGGTGTTGTCCCCGACAAAACCTCTCGGTATCGTCTAATTCGAAGCACTTTTATTTTGGTGGGCCTTTGGGATTTTCATCTCAAATTGAGGTAGGTGGTATTATAGGTTTAATTCTTGTTATATAACATGCTATTGATGCTTACACAACTTGATTGCATGCTTAAATAAGAAATCTAGAGGTTTTATTATTTAATTTTCTTGTATTGGATTTGATTTTCCCGGTTGCTTATGACTTGTTTTAAACATGTAGCATGGTAATATAACACTCTATAATATGGTCATTGACATATATTAAATTGAGGGAATTTGAACAAGTATTAAAGATTTTATTTAATATTTATCTTAGGTGAAAGATTAATTCACATGGCCTTAACTAGCTTAAAATCAATATGTGTTAGCATATTAAATTAGGCCTTAGCATGCTCTCCAACATAGTTGAATTTGAAAGTGATTGGAGGTGTTTTGAAAGTTAGTAATTATTAATTAATTTAATTAATTAATTTGCCCCGAGTGCACTATTCACTCTATTTGAATTCTGACTTGATATTCTTGACTTACATGCCATATAGCTTCACATATATTTGATTTAGAATATTCGATTAGGTTTTGAAACCTTTTATTTAATTAAATTTCATATTTAAGATTTAATCCTCATGGTGATATATAACTTGGAATTTTATTGTGGCATGCTAGAAAATTAAGTTTAGGTATAGTTGTTCACATATATTAAATTGGGATTAATTGCATGAGAATTGTAACTTTTAATTTATATTTAACTTTAGTAAAAGTTAAATTCACATGGTCGTAAATTGAATGAAATAAACTTGTAATGTGATATTACAGTAATCCTTGGCATATTCTCTAAGATATGTTAAATTGAGAGCATTTGGTTAAGTTTGAAAATCTAGAGATTTTAATTAAAAGAATTAATTAAAATCTGTTTTGTGGTCCCATTAGCTTAATTAAGGTTTTAACTTGACATTTGTATTGATCATGACTTGTTTACTTGCATGTATTAATTTGGGACTATTTGAAATTGTTTTAGAACATTGGGATTTAAATTAGCATGATTTAATTAAAGTTCTACCATGTTGTTGTATTTAAACTGATGAGCTTATGTTTTCGATATTGAATATATTGTTATCTTGCGTAATGATTTGCACACTTCATATTTAACATCATTCATGCATAGCGTGTAACGAATTCCACACTGAAGATTCGACATTCATCCTAGCATATTAGTTGTGGATTTAGAGCATGTATTGTATAGGTTTCCAAATTTGGTTGTGCTGGGTAGATAGTTGATTATCTTGCATATTCCTGTTGATATATGCATTGTTGTACAACTTGTTGATTTTGGAAACTTGGGGATGTCATTGTTTGACTATGGCTAGGACGTGGTTCTAGTACGAGGGATAGTCCCTCTATATAGTCTAGTGCGCATATAGGGAGGTTACCCATGGGTTAGTAACCCTAAAGTAACTATATTGTCGGTCTGATCCGGCGTGACGTCCGAGTACCCACTTTATTTGATTTCACATTTCATTTTCAAGTTAAAAACTAGATGATGTTGTAACTTGTTGTTTCTTATTTGTCGATTCATTTTAAGTTACAGGATGTTAACTTTGTGAAATTGTGCTTTATGCGTTGTATTGGAAGTTCCAATGTTGGTTAAATTGCATCGATATTGAAAATCGTATTTTGACGTTCTAATAAAGCTTAGGATTGATCCTATTGATTCATTTATAACATAGATGTTAGGTGGTATGAACCACTACTGTTATTTTGTGCTTTAGATTCTAAGTTGATGGCTTTGAGGACTTAAACCTTGTTGCATTGTATAACATGCTCTTTTGTTATTGAATTGCATGGATAATGTGATTCTAGTTAACTTGTATTCAAATATGCTTTTGTCATGTTGTATAGTTTACTCTAGACCTAGTTCAATTGTATTGAAAATGCAATTCATGTTAATCTATGCTCAAGCATTCTTCTTGTCGTGTTCTTTGGATTATCCCAATCATGATTCGTTTCATACACGTATGTATATCATGAATCTTGTTGCTTAGACTCTAAGGTAGCTTAGGATGCTCCCCGAGTCTCACTTGGACATAGACGTTAGGTGGCATGAGCCCCTTTAACATGTTTCACCTTAAGGTGATAAAATTTTAAAATGCTAGGTCGATGCATGCTCATCTCCTACGAGTAGCTTTATGTTTCTCACCCATACAATACTGGGGCATATTTCAGGTAGGAAGACTTAGTTCGTGATGCCTAGCATTCCATGGATGTTGTGTAGCTTTCAAGTTTCCATTTCATGCGAATGTTAGCATGAAATGTCATTTTGTAGACTTATATGTAAAATTTGTATTCTTTGATTCTATGTATGTAATGTGTACATAAGTGCACTCCTTTCAATGTATTTGACATGTATGAGAGGAGGCCGGAGGCCAATGACATGTGTATTGTATTCAATACAACTTTGTAACTTCATGAAATATTATGAAAACCTTAAAAAGTCGCAAGTCATTGCTTCACCACGGTTGTATCGGGTGTGGGAATCCATTTTCATTCTTTCATTGGGTCTTATTAATCTTGTATGAAGTGTGGCCAAGGGCCAAATGGTCATTTGACTCCATTTTACATTTTTGGATTCCATGTTTTCCATTCCAAGTCCATTTTTGTCTTTTTGCCCGTTGGGAGGTCGGATTTTACATCGGCTATATTTTTAATTCGTGGACTATTGTAGCACGTTCAAATAGATAAGTTACGTTTGCGTGCATGGTCGTTTCCGGGCAAAACCTTATCGTTTGTGTTTTGAGCTTACTATTGACTCATTTTGAAGTTTTGTTGCATAATCTGATTTTAGGGCACTTTGGGGTTTCCTTCAGGAAATAAATTCCGTTCTTGACATGGTCACTTAGAAAATGTGATTTTAGGGGGGGTTTCTTCTTCGTGTTTCTCCAAAAAATGTCGCCTTGGTGCCAGAAATCCCATGCAAAGTTCAGCTTTCTGTTATGCATATAACAGCTTTTTAATTCTCTTGCCCTTTTCTGATCTAGGGGCATTCTGGTTACTTCATTGTGTTTATTTTTCATTTTCGTTCGTCATTCAGGTAGAAAACGTGATTTTAGGGGGCGTTTCTTCTTCATGTTTTTACAAAAAAAAATCATCTTGATGCCGAAAACAACTCGTAGATCTGAAAAATCTGGTCGTTCTAGGTTTTTCCAGAAAAAGTGCTGATCTAAGGGGCATTTCGGGTATTTCACTTGTAAAATAAAATCTTCTCTTAACATGATTTGCCCGGGGGGGGGGGGGGGGGAGTGTTTGTTCACAACTTTTTGCCAAAAAATGTGATTTAAACCCTTAAAACCACATTTGAAGTCCAAAAATTTTTGCAGGTCCTACCCAGATTTGAACCCAGAAAGTAGTTTTTTTTAAAACTTTGAGGCTTCATATCTTCTTCGTCCCGACTCCAAATCAAGTAATTTTTGAGTCTAAGTTTATTAGTTTTTGCTGGTCTATATAACTACATGTACAATTGTATCAAATTATGTCTTAAAAGACCATTTTACCCCTTGTAAAGTACCCTTGCCGCACTTATTTTAAACCCAAAAGTTGGTTTTTATGAAACTTCGACGTTTCATATCTTCTTCGTCCGGACTCCGAATCAAGTGATTCTTGAGTCTAAATTCTTTAATTTTTCCTGGTCTATCTAACGGTATACTTAGTTACATTCTGTTTTGTCAGAAAAGACCATTTTATCCATTGCGAAGTACCCTTGTTGCATTGATTTCAAACCCAAAAATGTGATTTTTATGAAACTTTGGAGTTTCATATTTTCTTCATCCGGACTCCGAATCAAGTGATTCTTGAGTCCATCTTGATTAGTTTTTTGTTGTCCTTCCAGTGGTGTGCTCAGTGGCACAAAGTCCACAGTTCTCATAAATGACTATTTTGCCCCTGGGGGCTTATTTGTCATATTTTTAGTCTTTTGCTTCCGCATCAGTTCTCATTGAGTTCCACGACCTCATGAAAGGTCATTTTGACTTCTTAGAGTCTCGTTTTCTGTTTTTGCTTCCGCATATTGGATCCGTTATCGGGTTAATCTTTGGTTCATTACAGAACATGCTGGCCTAAAAACCAGGGTCGTCACAGGTGGTATCAGAGCGTCCGGGTTCGAATACCTTGGACGACAGTTTTGGGTGCATATCATGCTCACGCTGTTTTACTTTGATGTGTCATTTATATCTTGATAACATGTCTTGTACGATAACATGTTCACATGTTCAGGTGTTTTGAGACATCTATCATTGGTTGAGCATGCTTTTGTGTATATATGCTTCCTGATAACATGTTCTGTGTCACTATCATGTTCTGGTGTGATAACATGTCTGCGTGCTTCTTGATAACATGTTTGATTTGATAACATGCCTATTTGCTTATGTGGCAACTTGTTTACTACTTGTGTGAGTAGATAGTTATGCTATGTTGCGTGCTACTTGTTTACCATATGTCAGGTTTTTGCATTATCTCTTAGGATCTGTCGTATCCCTTGGATGCTTTCTTGTTTCACGAGTTTCTTCCTTGGATAAGAGAAATTCATTCTGTGAGGACCCATGTAGGGAACGTTCTTGTCTGTTCTGTTGGTTGATACGAGTGAGGCTCATGTGAGCGTAGACGACTGCGATTCATTTCCTTTTCCTTATCTGGTGGAGTGAGACGTGGGCGAGGGAGGCACCATTTCATTTCCTTTTCCATCGTGGCTTTTAGATCTAAGGCCTTAAGCATAATGGTGCCAATGTCATTGTTGTTAGAGTTTTGGGATTAGCTGCCCCAACTCTCGCAGATGCCTTGCTCCCGCGGTGCTTTTGGTAATGATCATTTTCGACATTGATGTCATCTGTATCAATAGGTTTCTTAGAGTTGACCTGGTTGGGGCATGTTATGAACTAGTGCTTTATATCGTCATGGTACCTTGCTGACGAGTAAGTGTGGACGGGTTCTGGTCACTGTTCGTACTGCCTTGTCACTTTCTTCTTTCACTGTGTTTGACGTTTTGTTTTCTTAGGATTTTCTCGGTGGTTGATGTTAAGTTAACGTACCGGTTCGTATGAGGTGTTATCTCAGTTTATGGTTTCGTGTTCCTTCAGTTGATCTTTAGACTTCTGGATTTGTCCTTCACTGCGTTGTAAGCTGTCTTTTGATTTGACCTTCTGTTCGGCCATTATTCTGTTCTCTCTGGTACGTTCCTAATTTCGGGGATGAAATTCCTTTAAGGAGGGTAGGTTGTAACGACCCGGTCATTTGCCTTCCTTTCCTTTTTCCTGAAATTTTACGAATATATTTTTTTCGTTTAATTTTCTTTTCCGAGCTCTGTTTAGTGTCGCTTAGTGTCATTTCGAGTGCTCAGAATTGGTTTCTGAGACTTTTTCATGTGAATTGACAACTTCCTTTAAGGACTGAGTCATTTTCGCATTTTTCATTTTTCGGACACTATACGCTATTTCGTCTTTTCCCTATTCTGTCATTTTCCCTATTTTGTCTTATCTCCGTTTGTCAGTTTTTGGCACAACCTCACTTCTCATGCTCGGAGTTGGTTTTTGACTTCACGTCCCTTCATCTTGAGTGGTTTTCTCGAAAAACGTATCTTTACTTTTGCAAGAAAGTACTCTGGTTGCTTCCGGTGCCCACAGGGGCATAGATGCACAATTCTTCAGAATCTTTTTCATTTCTTGGGGTGTTTTTTGTAAATATCTTTTTAAGATATTTTATTTCAGGGGCAACTAAGAAAATATCTTTTGGAAGATATCTTTTGGAAGATATTTTCATTCCGGGGCAATTTCGCAGTTAACCCTTTTTGTAGGGGCCATTATGCAATTAACGAAAGTTATTGCAAAAATGTCTCGTCTGGAGCCTGGATCCTCGTACGGGATTCATTTTCACTTTTCGTTTACTCGTAAATTCATAGAAATTCCTTCTGGTCATTTTTCTCCAGTTTTAGTGTTTCTGGACCCGGTTTTCGCCGAATTTGTCCGGTGCATAAATTTCTGTTCGGTACTTAGTTTTCAACGCTGTTTCTTCCATTGTTCATATTTTCTCATTTTGAATATTTTTTGTTCATGGAGTTTTGCCGTTTGAGTGCATTTGCTCAAAATCCACTTTTCCGGACCAGGTGGGGCCCTTTCGGGGCAGTTTTTGAGACTTACTATAAATAGGATGCCCTAAAGTGAAAAATCAGATTTTGGTCATCTTCCCCACCTCTCTTGGCCGGATCTCCTAGCAGCCATGGCTACCACTTTCTCTCTCCTCCTTTGGTCCACTTTTCCTTGGTAGATTTCCTTCGGCTTTAGCATTTATTACTTCCCTCAACGTGCTCTACCTTTTGCCCTTGTTAGAATCCATTTCTGACGATTTTTTGAGTTCGGGTTTGAAGTCAAGTTGAGATTTTCATGGGGCTTCTTGTGGATTCTTGTTCACAGTGTTGTCCCAGACAAAACCTCTCGGTATCGTCGAATTCGGAGCACTTTTATTTTGGTGGGCCTTTAGGATTTTCATCTCAAATTAAGGCAGGAGGTGTTATAGGTTTAATTCTTATTATATAACACGCTATTGATGCTTATACAACTTAATTGCATGCTTAAATATGAAATATAGAGATTTTATTATTTAATTTTCTTGTATTGGATTTGATTTTCCCGGTTGCTTAAAACTTGTTTTAAACATGTAGCATGGTAATATAACACTCTATAATATGGTCATTGACATATATTAAATTGAGGGAATTTGAACAAGTATTAAAGATTTTATTTAATATTTATCTTAGGTGAAAGATTAATTCACAAGGCCTTAACTAGCTTAAAATCAATATGTGTTAGCATATTAAATTTTGCCTTAGCATGCTCTCCAACATAGTTGAATTTGAAAGTGATTGGAGATGTTTTGAAAGTTAGTAATTATTAATTAATTTAATAAATTAATTTGCCCCGAGTGCACTATTCACTCTATTTGAATTCTGACTTGATATTCTTGACTTATATGCCATATAGCTTTACATATATTTGATTTAGAATATTCAGTTAGGTTTTGAAACCTTTTATTTAATTAAATTCCTTGTTTAAGATTTAATCCTTATGGTGATATACAACTCGGAATTGTATTGTGGCATGCTAGAAAATTAAGTTTAGGTATAATTGTTCACATATATTAAATTGGGAGTAATTGCATGAGAATTGCAACTTTTAATTTATATTTAACTTTAGTAAAAGTTAAATTCACATGGTCGTAAATTGAATGAAATAAACTTGTAATGTGATATTACATTAGTCCTTGGCATATTCTCTAAGATATGTTAAATTGAGAGCATTTGGTTAAGTTTGAAAATCTAGAGATTTTAATTAAAAGAATTAATTAAAATCTATTTTGTGGTCCCATTAGCTTAATTAAGGTTTTAACTTGATATTTGTATTGATCATGACTTGTTTACGTGCATGTATTAATTTGGGACTATTTGAAGTTGTTTTAGAACCTTGGGATTTAAATTAGCATGATTTAATTAAAGTTCTACCTTGTTGTTGTATTTAAACTTATGGGCTTATGTTTTCGATATTGAATATATTGTTATCTTGTGTAATGATTTACACACTTTATATTTAACATCATTCATGCATAGCGTGTAACGAAATGCACACTGAAGATTCAACATTCATCCTAGCATATTAGTTGTGGATTTAGAGCATGTATTGTATAGGTTTTCAAATTTGGTTGTGCTGGATAGATAGTTGATTATCTTGCATATTCCTGTTGATATATGCATTGTTGTACAACTTGTTAATTTTGGAAACTTGGGGATGTCGTTGTTTGACTATGGGTAGGACGTGGTTCTAGTACAAGGGATAGTCCCTCTATATAGTCTAGTGCGCACATAGGGAGGTTACCCATGGGCTAGTAACCCTAAAGTAACTATGTTGTCGGTCTGATCCGGCGTGACTTTCGAATACCCACTTTGTTTGATTTCACATTTCATTTTCAAGTTGATAACTAGATGATGTTGTAACTTGTTGTTTCTTATTTGTCGTTTCATTTTAACTTACAGGATGTTAACTTTGCGAAATTGTGCTTTATGCGTTTTATTGGAAGTTCCAATGTTGGTTAAATTGCATTGATATTGAAAATCGTGTTTTGACGTTCTAATAAAGCTTAGGATTGATCCTATTGATTCATTTATAACATAGACGTTAGGTGGCATGAACCACTACTGTTATTTTGTGCTTTAGATTCTAAGTTGATGGCTTTGAGGACTTAAACCTTGTTGCATTGTATAACATGCTCTTTTGTTATTGAATTGCATGGATAATGTGATTCTAGTTAACTTGTATTGAAATATACTTTTGTCATGTACTATGGATTACTCTAGACCTAGTTCAATTGTATTGAAAATGCAATTCATGTTAATCTATGCTCAAGCATTCTTCTTGTCGTGTTCTTTGGATTTTTCCAACCATGATTCATTTCATACACGTATGTATATTATGATTCTTGTTGCTTAGACTCTAAGGTAGCTTAGGATGCTCCCCGAGTTTC
This sequence comes from Cornus florida, assembly GCF_030987335.1. Taxonomy (NCBI): domain Eukaryota; kingdom Viridiplantae; phylum Streptophyta; class Magnoliopsida; order Cornales; family Cornaceae; genus Cornus; species Cornus florida. The sequence goes on along the minus strand of NW_026775581.1, from coordinate 13,661,589 downwards.
ACTTGGGCATAGACGTTAGGTGGCATGAGCCACTTTAACATGTTTCACCTGAAGGTGATAAATTTGTAAAATGTTAGGTCGATGCATGCTCATCTCCTACGAGTAGCTTTATGTTACTCACCCCTACGATATTGGGGCATATTTTAGGTACGAAGACTTGGTTCGTGACACCTAACATTCCTTAGATGTCGTGTAGCTTTCAAGTTTCCATTTCATGCGAATGTTAACATGAAATGTCATTTTGTAGACTTATATGTAAAATTTGTATTCTTTGATCCCATGTATGTAATGTGTACATAAATGCACTCCTTTCAATGTATTTGACATGTATAACATGAGGCCGGAGACCAATGACATGTGTATTGTATTCTATACAACTTTTTAACTTCATGAAATATTATGAAAACCTTGAAAAATCGCAAGTCATTGCTTCACCACGGTTGTATCGAGTGTAGGAATTCCATTTTCATTCTTTCATAGGGTCTTATTAATCTTATATGAAGTGTGGCCAAGGGCGAAATGGTCATTTGACTCCATTTTACATTTTTGGATTCCATGTTTTCCATTCTAAGTCCATTTTTGCCTTGTTGCCCATTGGGGGGTCGGATTTTGCATCGGCTATATTTTTAAGTCGTGGACTATTGTAGCACGTCCAAATAGGTAATTTACGTTTGCGTGCATGGTCGTTTCCGGGCAAAACCTTATCGTTTGTGTTTTGAGCTGCGTATGGACTCATTTTGAAGTTTTGTTGCATAATCTGATTTTAGGGCACTTTGGGGTTTTCCTTCTGGAAATAAATTCCGTTCCTGACATGGTCACTTAGAAAATGTGATTTTAGGGGGGTTTCTTCTTCGTATTTCTCCAGAAAATGTCGCCTTGGTGCTAGAAATCCCATGCAAAGTTCAGCTTTCTGTTATGCATATAGCAGCTTTTTAATCCTCTTACCCTTTTCTGATCTAGGGGCATTCTGGGTACTTAATAGTTTTATTTTTCATTTTTATCCATGATTCGGGTAGAAAAAGTGATTTTAGGGGGGGTTTCTTATTCGTGTTTTTACAAAAAAAATCATCTTGATGCCGAAAACAACTCACAGATCTGGAAAATCTGGTCGTTCCAGGTTTTTCCAGAGAAAGTGCTGATCTAAGGGGCATTTTGGGTATTTCACTTGTAAAATAAAATCTTCTCTTGACATGGTCATGTAGAAAACATGATTTTGGGGGGGGGGGGGGGGGGGAGGGGGGTTTTGTTCACAACTTTTTGCCAAAAAATATGATTTAAGCCTTCAAAACCACATTTGAAGTCCAAAAATCTGTGTAGGTCCTGCCCAGATTTGAACACTGAAAGTTATTTTTTTTGAAACTTTGAGTCTAAATTCTTTAATTTTTCCCGTTCTATCTAATGCTATGCTCAGTTACATTCAGTTTTGTCAGAAAAGACCATTTTACCCCGTCCAAAGTACCCTTGTTGCATTGATTTCAAACCCAAAAATGTGATTTTATGAAACTTTGGAGTTTCATATTTTCTTCATCCGGACTCTGAATCAAGTGATTCTTGAGTCCATCTTGATTAGCTTTTTGTTGTCCTTTCAATGGCGTGCTCGGTGGCACCCGAGTCTACAATTTTCAGAAATAACTATTTTGCCCCTGGGGGCTTATTTCTCATATTTTTGGTCTTTTGCTTCCACGTCAGTTCTCATTGAGTTCCACGACCTCATGGAAGGTCATTTTGACTTCTTAGAGTCTTATTTTCTGTTTTCGCTTCCGCATATCGGATCCGTTATCGGGTCAATCTTTGGTTCATCACAGGACACGCTGGCTTAAAAACCAGGGTCATCACAGGTGGTATCAGAGCGTCCGAGTTTGAATACCTTAGATGACGGGTTTTAGGTGCATATCATGCTCTCGTTGTTTTGCTATGATGTGTCATTTGTATCTCGATAACATATCTTGTACGATAACATGTTCACATGTTCAGGTGTTTTGAGACATCTATCATTGGTTGAGCATGGTTTTGTGTATATATGCTTCCTAATAACATGTTCTGTGTCACCATCATGTTCTGGTGTGATAACATGTCTGCGTACTTCTTGATAACATGTTTGATTTGATAACATGCCTATTTACTTATGTGGCAACTTGTTTACTACTTTTGTGAGTAGATAGTTATGCTGTGTTACGTGCTACTTATTTACCTTATGTCAGGTTTTTGCATTGTCTCTTAGGATCTGTCGTATCCCTTGGATGCATTCTTGTTTCACGAGTTTCTTCCTTGGATAGGAGAAATTCATTCTGTGAGGACCCATGTAGGGAACCTTCTTGTCTGTTCTGTTGGTTGATGCGAGTGAGGCTCATGTGAGCGTAGACGACTGCGATTCATTTCCTTTTCCATCGTGGCTTTTAGATCTAAGGCCTTAAGCATAATGGTGCCAGTGTCATTGTTGTTAGAGTTTTGGGATTAGCTACCCCAACTCTCGCAGATGCCTTGTTCCCGCGGTGCTTTTGGTAATGATCATTTTTGGCACCGTTTCATTTCATTTTCACTTTTTGTTGACTCGTAAATTCATAGAATTTCCTTCTGGTCATTTTTCTCCAGTTTCAGAGTTTCTTGATCCGGTTGCCGCCGAACTTGTTCGGGGCATAACTTTCTGCTCGGGACTCAGTTTTTAACGTTGTTTCCTCCGTTGTTCATATTTTCTAATTTTGAATCTTTTTGGTTCACGGAGTTTTGCCGTTTGAGTGCGTTTGCTCAAAATTCACTTTTCCAGACCCGGCGGGGCCCTTCCAGGGCAGTTTTGGAGACTTACTATAAATAGGATGCCCTAAAGTGAAAAATTAGATTTTGGTCATCTACCCCACCTCTCTTGGCTGGATCTCCTAGCAGCCATGGCTACCACTTTCTCTCTCCTCCTTTGGTTCACTTTTCCTTGGTAGAAATCCTTTGGCCTTAGCATTTATTGGTTCCCTCGACCTACTCTACCTTTTGCCCTTATTAGAATCCATTTCCGACAATTTTTTGAGTTCGGGTTTGAAGTCAAGTTGAGATTTTCATGGGGCTTCTTGCGGATTCTTGTTCACGGTGTTGTCCCCGACAAAACCTCTCGGTATCGTCGAATTCGGAGCACTTTTAGAAGGTGTTATAGGTTTAATTCTTGTTATATAACATGCTATTGGTGCTTATACAACTTGATTGCATGCTTAAATATGAAATCTAGAGATTTTATTATTTAATTTTCTTGTATTGGATTTGATTTTCCCGATTGCTTATGACTTGTTTTAAACATGTAGCATGGTAATATAACACTCTATAATATGGTCATTGATATATATTAAATTGAGGGAAGTTGAACAAGTATTAAAGATTTTATTTAATATTTATCTTAGGTGAAAGATTAATTCACATGGCCTTAACTAGCTTAAAATCAATATGTGTTAGCATATTAAATTAGGCCTTAGCATGCTCTCCAACATAGTTGACTTTGAAAGTGATTAGAGGTGTTTTGAAAGTTATTAATTATTAATTAATTTGCCCCGAGTGCACTATTCACTCTATTTGAATTCCGACTTGATATTCTTGACTTACATGCCATATAGCTTCACATATATTTGATTTAGAATATTCGGTTAGGTTTTGAAACCTTTTATTTTATTAAATTCCATGTTTAACATTTAATCCTCATGGTGATATACAACTTGGAATTGTATTGTGGCATGTTAGAAAATTAAGCTTAAGTATAGTTGTTCACATATATTAAATTGGGATTAATTGCATGAGAATTGCAACTTTTAATTTATATTTAACTTTAGTGAAAGTTAAATTCAAATGGTTGTAAATTGAATGAAATAAACTTGTAATGTGATATTACATTAGTCCTTGGCATATTCTCTAAGATATGTTAAATTGAGAGCATTTGGTTAAGTTTGAAAATCTAGAGATTTTAATTAAAAGAATTAATTAAAATCTATTTTGTGGTCCCATTAGCTTAATTAAGGTTTTAACTTGATATTTGTATTGATCATGACTTGTTTACTTGCAAGTATTAATTTGGGACTATTTGAAGTTGTTTCAGAATCTTGGGATTTAAATTAGCACGATTTAATTAAAGTTCTACCTTCTTGTTGTATTTAAACTCATGAGCTTATGTTTTCGATATTGAATATATTGTTATCTTGCGTAATGATTTGCACACTTCATATTTAACATCATTCATGCATAGCGTGTAACGAATTGCACACTGAAGATTCGACATTAATCCTAGCATATTAGTTGTGGATTTAGAGCATGTATTGTATAGGTTTCCAAATTTGGTTTTGCTGGGTAGATAGTTGATTATCTTGCATATTTCTGTTGATATATACATTGTTGCACAACTTGTTGATTTTGGAAACTTGGGGATGTCGTTGTTTGACTATGGCTAGGACGTGAATCTAGTACGGGGGATAGTCCCTCTATATAGTCTAGTGCGCACATAGGGAGGTTACCTATGGGCTAGTAACCCTAAAGTGACTATGTTGTCTGTAACGACCTGGTCATTTGCCTTCCTTTCCTTTTTCTTGAAATTTTATGAATGAATTTTTTTCGTTTAATTTTCTTTTCTGAGCTCTGTTTAGTATCGCTTAGTGTCATCTCGAGTGCTCGGAATTGGTTTCTGAGACTCTTTCATGTGAATTGACAACTTCCTTTGAGGACTGAGTCATTTTCTCATTTTTCGTTTTTTGACACTATGCGCTATTTCGTCTTTTCCCTATTTAGTCATTTTCCCTATTCTGTCTTTTCCACTTTTGTCATATTGTTGGCACAACCTCACTTCTCATGCTCGGAGTTGGTTTTTGACTTCACGTGCCTTCATCTTGAGTGGTTTCCTTGAAATACGTATCTTTACTTTTGCAAGAAAGTACTCTGGTTACTCCCGGTGTCCATAGGGGCATGGATACAATGTTCTTTGAAATTATTTTCTTTTCTTGGGGTGTTTTTTGTAAATATCTTTTGAAAATATTTTATTTCAGGATTTTTAAGAAAATATTTTTGGAAGATATTTTCATTCTGGTCATAAGTGTAGTTTTCACTTTTTGGTAGGGCCATTGTGCAATTAATGAAAGTTATTGCAAAAATGTCTTATTTTGTGCTTGGATCCTCGTACAGGATTCATTTTCACATTTCGTCGAGTTGTGTACTCTTGGAATTTCCTCCTGGTCGATGTTTTCCAATTTCAGGGTTTTTGACCCTAGTTTGCGCCAAACTTGTTTTGGGCATAACTTTCTGCTCGGGACTCAGTTTTCAACGCTGTTTCTTCCGTTGTTCATATTTTATCATTTTAAATCTTTTTTGTTCACAAAGTTTTGTCATTTGAGCCCGTCTGCTCAAATTTTACTTTTTCAGACCCGGCGGGGCCCGTTCGGGGCACTTTTTGAGATTTCTATAAAAGGGGGGTCAGATATTTCATTTTTCATCTTCTCCCCTCTTCATGCACGACCTGGAGCTCCCATGGAAGCCCAAGGGGTGCTGCCATCTTCTCTCTCCTCTTTTGGTTCACTTTTCCTTAATGGAAAGTCTTCGGCCTTAATGTTTGTTGTTTCCCTCGCCGTGCTCTACCTTTCCCCCTTATTAGAATTCAGTTTTGACCATTTCTTGAGTTTGGTTTTGACGTTAAGTTATGATTTTGATGGGGCTTTCATGGGGGTTATGTTCACGGCGTTGTCCCCGACAAAACCTAGTAGTTTCGTCGGATTTGGAGCCGTTCCATTTTGATGGCATTTGAGATTTTCATCTCAAATTGAGGTAGGAGATGTTCTAGGTTTAAATTATTGTTATATAACATGTTTGTGATGCTTATAATACTTGTTTGCAAGATTAAATATAAAATTTAGAGATTTTATTATTTATTTTTCTTATACGGGATCTAATTTTCCCGGTTGCTCATAACTTGGTTTAAACATATAGTAAGATTTTATATTGCCCCTTGATATGCGCATTGTCGTGTATTAAAATTGGAACATTTGAATAAGTATTAAAGATTTTATTTAATATTTATCTTAGGTGAAAGATTAATTCACATGGCCTTAACTAGCTTAAAATCAATATGTGTTAGCATATTAAATTAGGCCTTAGCATGCTCTCCAACATAGTTGAATTTGAAAGTGATTGGAGGTGTTTTGAAAATTAGTAATTATTAATTAATTTGATTAATTAATTTGCCCCGAGTGCACTATTCACTCTATTTAAATTCCGACTTGATATTCTTGATTTACATGCCATATAGCTTCACATATATTTGATTTAGAATATTCGGTTAGGTTTTGAAACCTTTTATTTAATTAAATTCCATGTTTAAGATTTAATCCTCATGGTGATGTACAACTTGGAATTGTATTATGGCATACTAGAAAATTAAGTTTTGGTTTGGTTGTTCACATGTATTAAATTGGGATTTATTGCATGAGAATTGCAACTTTTGTTTTATATTTAACTTTAGTGAAAGTTTAATTCACATGGTCTTAAATTGAATGAAATAAGCTTGTAATGTGATATTACATTAGTCCTTAGCATGTTCTCTAAGATATGTTAAATCGAGAGCATTTGGTTAAGTTTGAAAATCAAGAGATTTTAATTAAAAGAATTAATTAAAATATATTTTGTGGTCCCATTAGCTTAATTAAGGTTTTAACTTGATATTTGTATTGGCCATGACTTGTTTACTAGTATATATTAATTTGGGACTATTAGAAGTTGTTTTAGAACCTTGGGATTTAAATTAGCATGATTTAATTAAAGTTCTACCTTGTTGTTGTATTTACACTCATGAGCTTATGTTTTCAATATTGAATGTATTGTTATCTTGTATAATGATTTGCACACTTCATATTTATCATCATTCATGCATAGCGTGTAACGAATCGCACACTGAAGATTCGACATTCATCCTAGCATATTAGTTATGGATTTAGAGCATGTATTGTACAGGTTTCCAAATTTGGTTGTGCTGGGTAGATAGTTGATTATCTTGCATATTCCTATTAATATATGCATTGTTGCACAACTTATTAATTTTGGAAACTTGGGGATGTCGTTGTTTGACTATGGCTAGGACGTGGTTCTAGTACGGGGGATAGTCCCTCTATATAGTCTAGTGCGCACATAGGGAGGTTACCCATGGGCTAGTAACCCTAAAGTAACTATGTTGTCGGTCTGATCCGGCGTGATGTCCGAGTATCCACTTTGTTTGATTTCGTATTTCATTTTCAAGTTGATAATTAGATGATGTTGTAACTTGTTGTTTCTTATTTGTTGTTCCATTTTAAGTTACAGGATGTTAACTTTGCGAAATTGTGCTTTATGCGTTGTATTGGAAGTACCAATGTTGGTTAAATTGCATCGATTTTGAAAATCGTGTTTTGACGTTCTAATAAAGCTTAGGATTGATCCTATTGATTCATTTATAACATAGACGTTAGGTGGCATGAACCACTACTGTTATTTTGTGCTTTAGATTCTAAGTTGATGGCTTTGAGAACTTAAACCTTGTTGCATTGTATAACATGCTCTTTTGTTGTTGAATTGTATGGATAATGTAATTCTTGTTAACTTGTATTCAAATATGCTTTTGTCATATTGTATGGATTCCTCTAGACTTGGTTAAATTACATTGCAAATGTGATCAGTGGTAACTATAAACTCGTTGTATTAATCGGACTACTCCAACTTTGATTTGTTTCATTCATGTATTTATATCATGATTCTTGTTGCTTTGTATAACATGTTTCTATGTTGTTGAAATGCATGGATGATGTGATTTATGCTAGAAACACTCTAAGGTAGCTTAGGATGCTCCCTGAGTCTCATTTTGATATAGAAGTTAGGTGGCATGAACCCCTTTAATATGTTTCACCTTAAGGTGATAAATTTGTAAAACGCTAGGTCGATGCATGCTCATCTCCTACGAGTAGCTTTATGTTGCTCACCCCTACGATACTAGGGCATATTTCTGGCACGAAGACTTGGTTTGTGATGCCTAGCATTCTTTGGATGTCGTGTAGCTTTCAAGTTTCCATTTCATGCAAATGTTAGTATGAAATGTCATTTTGTAGACTTATATGTCAAAATATGTATATTTGATTCCATGTATGTAATGTGTACATAAGTGCACTCCTTTCAATGTATTTGACATGTATGAGATGAGGCTGGAGGCCAATGACATGTGTATTGTATTCTATATAACTTTTGAACTTCATGAAATATTATGAAAACCTTGAAAAATCGCAAGTCATTGCTTCACCATGGTTGCATCGGGTGTGGGAATTCCATTTTCATTCTTTCATAGGGTCTTATTAATCTTGTATAAAGTGTGGCCAAGGGCCAAATGGTCATTTGACTCTATTTTACATTTTTGGATTCCATATTTTCCATTCCAAGTCCATTTTTGCCTTTTTGCTCGTTAGGGGGTCGGATTTTGCATCGGCTATATTTTTAAGCCATGGACCATTATAGCGCGTCTAAATAGGTAAGTTACGTTTGCGTGCATAGTCGTTTCTGGGTAAAACCTTATCATTTGTGTTTTGAGCCTCTTGTGAATTCATTTCGCACTTTTTTTGCATATTCTGATCTAAGGGTATTATAGACTTTTCACGATGGTTTTATTTTCTTTTTTCAACATGGTTGAATAGAAAACATGATTTTAGGGGGGGTTTCTTTTCCGTGTTTTTCCAAAAAATGTTGTCTTGATATCGGAAATCGCTTGCGAAGTTCAGCTCTCAGTTTTTCAACATAGCAGCTTTTTAGACCTCCATGACCATATTTCATAGAGGGGCATTTTGGGCATCTACATTGCGTTTTTTTTTTTAAATTTTGAGGGGGGTTTCTTCTTTATGTTTTTGCAAAAAAAATCATCTAGGCCTCCAAATTCAGCCTCTGTTCTGGATTTTTCTGGAAAATAAGCCCACAGCAGTTTTATGGGCTGCTGCTGCCAGCCGTGGTGTACTAAGCGCGCGCGCGGCATGCATGGGCCCGCGCATGGGGCTGTCATGGCCCCTCGTCGGGCCGCCGCGATGTCAATTCTTCTTTTGGGCTTTTCTACTTCGTCCAGACTCTGATTCAAGTGAATTTTTTTTAAACTTGACTAATTTTTCGCTGTCTTTCCAACGGTTGCTCGGTTGCACCCGGTTCTTCCTGGATAATTACCAGTTTACCCTTTTTGCCTTAAGTGCTAGTTTTTCTTCGTCATGCCGTTTCTCCTTCGTCCGAACTCCGAATCATGCTATTCTTGAGTCCATCTTGATTAATTTTTTATTGTCCTTCTAGCAGTGTGCTCGGTGGCACCCGAATCTACTGTTTTCATAAATGACTATTTTGCCCCTGGGGGCTTATTTGTCATATTTTCGATCTTTTGCTTCCGCATCAGTTCTTGTTGAGTTCCACGACCTCATGGAAGGTTACTTTGAATTCTTAGAGTCTTGTTTTCTGTTTTAGCTTCCGCATTCAGATCCATTATCGGATCATCCTTACGGTTCATCACAGGACATGCTGGCCTAAAAACTAGGGTCGTCACATTGTCGGTCTAATCCGACGTGACGTCCGAGTACCCACTTTATTTGATTTCACATTTCATTTTCAAGTTGATAACTAGATGATGTTGTAACTTATTGTTTCTTATTTGTCATTTCATTTTAAGTTACAGGATGTTAACTTTGCGAAATTGTGCTTTATGCGTTGTATTGGAAGTTCCAATGTTGGTTAAATTGCATCGATATTCAAAATCGTATTTTGACGTTCTAATAAAGCTTAGGATTGATCCTATTGATTCATTTATAACATAGACGTTAGGTGGCATGAACCACTATTGTTATTTTGTGCTTTAGATTCTAAGTTGATGGCTTTGAGGACTTAAACCTTGTTGCATTGTATAACATGCTCTTTTGTTGTTGAATTGCATGGATAATGTGATTCTAGTTAACTTGTATTCAAATATACTTTTGTCATGTTGTATGGACTACTCTAGACCTAGTTCAATTGTATTAAAAATGCAATTCATGTTAATCTATGCTCAAACATTCTTCTTGTCGTGTTCTTTGGATTATCCCAACCATGATTCGTTTCATACACGTATGTATATTGATCGGTTGATCAACTATACATCAACCTTCGCAATAGCACGAATCATTGTAAAATAGGGCTATTGGTCGGGTAAGTCGAACCACTGGGACTGCGCTAGTCTTAAGGCAACCTAAGTATCTAGAGTTATTTAAGAATGATAAGGTGTAATAAGGAGTTGTTGATTGGTTTGTCACTAAGCTAGTAATTGAAGTGTGCATAAAACAAGAATGCTAGTAAATGTAAAGGAAGGAGATCTAGGTAGAGAGGGCTAGGGAAGTGAATCCACTACCTATCCATAAGCATGTTAATACATGATTTACTTGGGAAATAATATATACATAAAACCATGAAATGCAACAACATAAAATTGCTACATTACCTTCAAGAATTTTTATGAAATCAATAGGAAAGAATAACTTATCAAAGTATTGCATGTTTTGGTTACCTAAACTAGGTTGCAACCTTAGACATACTCACTAAGCATAGAGTTATCAAGCCCTTAATCACATAGTAGAAGCACATGACATTAGGAATCAAGAATAATCTATCAAAAGAGAACCCTAAGCTATAGACTATCAAATTTCCCAAGCATCATGCCAATAAAAACATTTCCATAAACTCATCTTCATTGTCACTATGAAAATGGAAGCAAAATAATCATAAGAGGAAACAATCTTAAGACAAGATTTTAAACTCAAAATGATCATTAATAGACATTGAAGCTCTTACATCAAATAAAGCTCTAGTTCATGGAAAGGTTATATATATACATTACATCCCCAAATGTAAATCAAAAATAAGACATGCTTACAAGAAGGAGTTTCATCACCTCCCTAGAAGGGAGTTAGTTACCCATTGATGCACTAGAGGAAGGAGGAAGCAAAGCCTTGACCTCCATTTTCGAGCTCCCCTCTTCTAGCTCCAAGAACACACCTTTCTTGCTCTCTTCTCTCTCCTCTAATCTTGTAAAATGAAGCTCAATCATATTGTGTGGCTTCCCTCTCTTATCTTCTAGAGATAAGGCTCTAGAAACCCCCACCAACCAACATCTCCAACCAACCATTAAAGAGGGAAATTAGAATTGAGGAACCCAAGATGCAAGTGGCTGAAAATGGGCCATTTCCGGATGCAATTCTGCCCTAAGTTCGAGCACTCGAAATAAGGGCTCGAGCACTCGAAATTGGAGCAGAATGCTCCATTCTTGCCTTGCTCCGCCCAGACCTACTTCGGTTAAACAGCCATAACTTTGCGCTCCGAACTCCAAATGATGAACCGTTTGAAGATTTAGAAAGCTAATTCAGAGCTCTAAATATTTCATGTTTTAGTGGAGATCCAATTCTCAAGGATAGTTGGTCGAAAATGAAGATTAAGGCAGAATTTCATTGCTGCCAGGCAGTTCTGCGCGCCTCTGGTAACAAGGCCATAACTCTCTGCTCCGAGCTCCGAATGACAAACCGTTTGAAGATTTGGAAAGCTGATTCAGAGCTCTAAATCTTTCATGTTATAAGGGAAGTCCAGTTCTTGAGTTAGGAAGGTCAAAATGGCGAGCAAAGTTCAGGATCCACTGCTGCCAGAAATTCAGCCTTGTGCCTTTTGATGGCCAAAACTCCACAAAGCCTTGATTTTGCTCCTTTTTTGGCAAATGGACCTGAAAATATATACATACACACAAATGAAGATAATCTACTTAATTAAACAAACAACGGACTTAACTAATGCAATTTAGGGCGCTTAAATATACAGTATTCAGCGCTTATCACACCCCCAAACTTACATTTTGCTAGTCCCTTAGCAAAACTACAATGAAAAACTTAATGAAAAGACAACCATGGGCATGCTACTACAAAAATATCATCCATGGTAAAATGAGATAGATACATAGCTCAAATACAACTTGAAACAGACAAAAACTAGAGATGGGGTCATTGGGAAAACTACCTTGCATATATGAAGCATTGATACAAAAATTGGCTAAATACATTTCCACATACATGCATCAACATCAAAGTCTATATAAATAACTCAATTATCATCTCTTGAATGGAAATCAACTCTAGCTTCAGTGAAAGTGAATTGGATTCTCAACATGCGGCTTTTACTTTCTTTTCCAATTCCAAAGCACAAGTTTTCAAATCATTAAATTCCCCTTTAAATGAGGTCCCTAAGGCATGGTTTTATTTACAAGACAACTTTTGTTGCTTGTTGACAATTTATTGTAACTCATAAGCGAAAAATAGAATGGTTGTGCAATGCTGAAGTCCCTTAAGCTTTCTAACCAACCTATGTAGCAAGCGTTAGGCCAACAACTCCCAAACCAGATGGCTTTAGGGTGCTAAGTGTAGAGACACTCCATAGGGCTTAATAGCTCAAGTTGGAAAGGCTACGAACTCTAACGAACCATGTTTATTACTAGTTTATTTTTTTGAATGACCGTGCAATGTTTAAGTCCCTTAAGCTTTCTAACCAACCCTTGTAGCAAGCGTTAGGCCAACAACTCCCAAACCAGATGGCTTTAGGGTGTTAAGTGTAGAGACACTCCTAGGGCTTAATAGCTCGAGTTGGAAAGGCTATGAACGTCAACTGGTCATTATTTTCTTTCCTTTTCAGTTTTTTTTTTTTTTTTTAGACAACTTACATCATGCCAAAGATATTCATCTATCAGGTTCATCAAATCAGATTAACTAGGGCAAGGTCAAGGTCAATCAAGTTGCATGCCTCACAGTTAAGTTTCCAATGTGCATCTGTGCATTGTGAAGCTTAAAAGAGTGTCAAATCCAGCGAGAATTTAATTGAGACATTTATACAGACTAATTTGAATCTACATGATCATTTCAACTCAAATTTTCTTTATTTTCAAAAATATTAGTTGCTTCTATACACAAAGTTTTAAACATATGCTTTCATCTCCAACAGGTTTCAAATTCCATTATCATTGCTTAGCAAAAATGTAAAACCAAAAATACATAAATGCACCCCCAAACTTGAATGTCACATTGTCCTCAATGTGAGAAGACAAGTAAATCAAAATAAGCGCAAAGAGGGTAAAAGAACAATAATACCAAGTGGAGTGAGGACGACGTAGATATTCAGCCATGTGAGTGCGCAATGGCGTCCCCCAAACTTGGACATGAAGACCTATCAAGACAGAACTAATGTACATAGGTGAAAGCATAGGTCTCTTAAGAAAAAAAAAAAATCAAAACAGAAATGAAAACACTAAGACGAATGTGATGGCAAGGTAAAAATCCATACAAAATACAAATTGGCACACATGAGTCATACGAGCACTCCAAAGAGGAAATAGAGTGCTCGAAATGAAGGCAGTAGCATTGAGGTTGAGAGATGAACTTTTGCATGCAGTGTAACATTATGCAGTGAGGTTGAGAGATGAACTTTGCATGTCATTCCATTAGGTGCCTCATTCTTATGCATTGTGAATGTATACATGATCAACTGAGAGCTGAAGAATTGATAAAACCTTGCAACATGCTTCCAAATCAAGGCATGGATGGATTATTTTCACCTTGCATGCATGGAAAATAATGAAACATTGCAAATTAATACAATCCAATGCATGGATGGATAATTGTCAAACTCTACACTTCATTGCAATGCAAGGAAAATTTTGAAAATTTTTCAGATTGTGCAATTTTCCTCCAATGAACTTCATTCCATTCCATGGAAAATTTTGAAAATTTTGTTTCTAAACTTTGCAGTTTTTTTTTTTTTTTTTTTTTTTTTTTTTTTTTTTTTTTCAAACATTGCAATCATCTCAAATGCATGGAAATATTTTTTTGTTTAAACTTTGCAACTCCATTTTAATTCAATGCATGGAAAAATTTAAACTTTGCACTTTCATTCCAATGTAATGCATGGATGGAAAATTTTGAAAACTTTTCAACTTCTTTCTAATGCATGGACAATTTGGAAAGTTTTTCAAAATGTAGCACCTTTCCAACGCATGGATGATTTTGAGAAACCATGATCCAACAATGCATTGAAGATGAGAGGCTATGCATGTGAGTGCCATGTCGAAAGTCCGAGAAAATTGCCTGATAGAGCCAGAAACTTCCGGGAATGAAAACAAGAGTGGAGAAGGTCTAAGAAGTCAGTCTAAAAATGTGGAACACAACTTAAGATAGTTCCAGAGAAAGTTAAATTTTGGCATTTCTTAACCATTTCCTATAAAATTTCATGGCTCAGGCAATTGATCATTAGGGAGGCATTGAAGTCGAAAGAATTGCTCCCCAAGGGTGCTAAATTTAACGTCGATAGCTAGACACACCGAGATCAGGTTAATCCTCCTTACCCTATACCATGTCTCTCTAGAGAGTCATAGGTCCCCAAATAGGATAATTCTTTTAAAAGTGGAGGAGGAAGACTTTGAAGACAAAAGTGGAAAAGAGGTAACGGAAAGACCTCAACCCACTCTTCTTTCTCAATGAAGAACTTTGGACTATAGGGCTGATTTGGATTATGGGAAGATGGATCAAGTGAGGGCACACCTAGCAAAGGGTTTTGAAAAATCATATTTAGCATGGGAATGCCCGGAGAATTGTCCTTCAAACTTTCAACATCCTCCCCACACTTATCCGGTGGTTCGGGCTCAACAGTTTGAGATAACTCAAGTGAGGGAATGGGATGAGATGCAAGCTCCCAAGAAAGAGATACATTTGATGTTGACAAAGGAAAAGAATGAATATGTGGATGAATATTAAGCAAAGAATTCACCTCTGAAATGGAATTGTCAACATTAAAATCCTCACAATTGAAATGAGCCAAACAAGCTTTTAGAGGATCCTCCATTAAAGGAGGTGTATCAAGCAAAGGATTATGTAGGGGCTGTTTTGGAGTAGGGTAGACAATCTCTACATCATTATTTTTCCCATTTTGAGCCACAATTGCTTCATTTTGATGTGGGGCAACAATTTGATCTTCCACCACCATTTTATCATTTTCACATGTAATAACCACTTGATCATTCTCATGATGAAAGTTACTAGGACTAATCTCATCATTCATAGAATTTTCTTTTGGATTGGCCATAAATTCAAATGAAAATGTTTCCTCCTCTTCATGATTTTTAGCATTAATCCTTTGTTGAATTTGAGATATTTGGTCATCTATCATTGCACTAACTTGGGACTGGTGATATGGTACCACTTGATTGATAGACTCTACTGTGGATTGCATGCTAGCAAGGGAAGCCAATAGTTGATTGTTGGAGTTCATCATTTGCGTGTGCATAGACTCCATCATTTGTTTGTTAGCAACAATTAGCTCATCCAATGGAGACGGTGGAAAAGGAGAAGAGGGCGGGAAAGGATGATCATTGGGTTGAAAAGGTTGCATATGAGATTGTGGGGTTGAATTTCCTATGTCATGCCACAAGAAGTTTTGTTGGTCTCCCCAACCCGAGTTATAACCATTGAAGTATGGATCACTACCCGGTTCAAAGAAATTTTCATTTGGTTGCTCTAGATAGAAGTCCGAGAATTGTCTCGTTGGAAGACAATCTCTTGTATGATGTGTATTACTAGAGCAAAAAGCACAAAACTCATGAGGTGTGTAGAATTGAGTTGGAAGATAACTATTCTCCATCTAGGAGTAATTCAACAACACACAAAGCAATCAACACAACACTTCATCACCATAACCTCCACATACAATGTTCCCATTCTCCTCAATTATCAAGACAAAAAATGTAAATGGCCACGACAAGGACCAATGCTTGAATACGAAATTTAAAACAATTGAAATAGCCTCGACAAGGGCTTGTAATTTAATTACTTCTAAGCTTAACACATGCACGATATTCACAATTCGAAACTAGAAGTCACGAGACTTACCTGGGGTCCTCTAGACTTACAATTTGCTAGCATTCCCACGGCGAGCTTCGAGTCCCTAGAATCTTACAACACTTAAAACACAAAGGTGGTCAAAACACACAAGGAATATTCACAATCAAACTAAATTTAACCCTAGAAACTTCGGTTGCTAAACCGTTTGCAGTCCCCGGCAACGGCGCCAAAAATTGATCGGTTGATCAACTATACATCAACCTTCGCAATAGCACGAATCATTGTAAAATAGGGCTATTGGTCGGGTAAGTCGAACCACTGGGACTGCGCTAGTCTTAAGGCAACCTAAGTATCTAGAGTTATTTAAGAATGATAAGGTGTAATAAGGAGTTGTTGATTGGTTTGTCACTAAGCTAGTAATTGAAGTGTGCATAAAACAAGAATGCTAGTAAATGTAAAGGAAGGAGATCTAGGTAGAGAGGGCTAGGGAAGTGAATCCACTACCTATCCATAAGCATGTTAATACATGATTTACTTGGGAAATAATATATACATAAAACCATGAAATGCAACAACATAAAATTGCTACATTACCTTCAAGAATTTTTATGAAATCAATAGGAAAGAATAACTTATCAAAGTATTGCATGTTTTGGTTACCTAAACTAGGTTGCAACCTTAGACATACTCACTAAGCATAGAGTTATCAAGCCCTTAATCACATAGTAGAAGCACATGACATTAGGAATCAAGAATAATCTATCAAAAGAGAACCCTAAGCTATAGACTATCAAATTTCCCAAGCATCATGCCAATAAAAACATTTCCATAAACTCATCTTCATTGTCACTATGAAAATGGAAGCAAAATAATCATAAGAGGAAACAATCTTAAGACAAGATTTTAAACTCAAAATGATCATTAATAGACATTGAAGCTCTTACATCAAATAAAGCTCTAGTTCATGGAAAGGTTATATATATACATTACATCCCCAAATGTAAATCAAAAATAAGACATGCTTACAAGAAGGAGTTTCATCACCTCCCTAGAAGGGAGTTAGTTACCCATTGATGCACTAGAGGAAGGAGGAAGCAAAGCCTTGACCTCCATTTTCGAGCTCCCCTCTTCTAGCTCCAAGAACACACCTTTCTTGCTCTCTTCTCTCTCCTCTAATCTTGTAAAATGAAGCTCAATCATATTGTGTGGCTTCCCTCTCTTATCTTCTAGAGATAAGGCTCTAGAAACCCCCACCAACCAACATCTCCAACCAACCATTAAAGAGGGAAATTAGAATTGAGGAACCCAAGATGCAAGTGGCTGAAAATGGGCCATTTCCGGATGCAATTCTGCCCTAAGTTCGAGCACTCGAAATAAGGGCTCGAGCACTCGAAATTGGAGCAGAATGCTCCATTCTTGCCTTGCTCCGCCCAGACCTACTTCGGTTAAACAGCCATAACTTTGCGCTCCGAACTCCAAATGATGAACCGTTTGAAGATTTAGAAAGCTAATTCAGAGCTCTAAATATTTCATGTTTTAGTGGAGATCCAATTCTCAAGGATAGTTGGTCGAAAATGAATATTAAGGCAGAATTTCATTGCTGCCAGGCAGTTCTGCGCGCCTCTGGTAACAAGGCCATAACTCTCTGCTCCGAGCTCTGAATGACAAACCGTTTGAAGATTTGGAAAGCTGATTCAGAGCTCTAAATCTTTCATGTTATAAGGGAAGTCGAGTTCTTGAGTTAGGAAGGTCAAAATGGCGAGCAAAGTTCAGGATCCACTGCTGCCAGAAATTCAGCCTTGTGCCTTTTGATGGCCAAAACTCCACAAAGCCTTGATTTTGCTCCTTTTTTGGCAAATGGACCTGAAAATATATACATACACACAAATGAAGATAATCTACTTAATTAAACAAACAACGGACTTAACTAATGCAATTTAGGGCGCTTAAATATACAGTATTCAGCGCTTATCATATATCATGATTCTTATTGCTTAGACTCTAAGGTAGCTTAGGATGTTCCCCGAGTCTCACTTGGACATAGACATTAGGTGGCATTAGCCCCTTTAACATGTTTCACCTTAAAGTGATAAATTTGTAAAATGCTAGGTCGATGCATGCTCATCTCCTACGAGTAGCTTTATGTTACTCACCCCTATGATACTGGGGCATATTTCTGGTACGAAGACTTGGTTCGTGACGCCTAGCATTCCTTGGATGTCGTGTAGCTTTCAAGTTTCCATTTCATGCGAATGTTAGCATGAAATGTCATTTTGTAGACTTATATGTAAAATTTGTATTCTTTAATTCTATATATGTAATGTGTACATAAGTGGACTCCTTTCAATGTATTTTACATGTATGAGATAAGACTGGAGGCCAATGACATGTGTATTGTATTCTATACAACTTTTTAACTTCATGAAATATTATGAAAACCTTGAAAAATCGCAAGTCATTGCTTCACCATGGTTGTATCGGGTGCAGGAATTCCATTTTCATTCTTTCACAGGGTCTTATTAATCTTGTATGAAGTGTGGCCAAGGGCCAAACTGTCATTTGACTCCATTTTACATTTTTGGATTCCATGTTTTCCATTCCAAGTCCATTTTTGCCTTTTTGCCCGTTGGGGGGTCGGATTTTGTATCGGCTATATTTTTAAATCGTGGATCATTGTAACACTTCCAAAAAGGTAAGTTATGTTTGCGTGCTTGGTTGTTTCCGGGCAAAACCTTATCATTTGTGTTTTGAGCTTCCTATGAATTCATTTTGAAGTTTTGTTGCATAATATGATTTTAGGGCACTTTGGGATTTTCCTTCAGGAAATAAATTCCATTCTTGACATGGTCACTTAGAAAACGTGATTTTAGGGGGGGTTTCTTCTTCGTGTTTCCCAGAAAATGTCGCCTTGGTACCAGAAATCCCATGCAAAGTTCAGCTTTCTGTTATGCATATAGCAGCTTTTTAATCCTCTTGCCCTTTTCTGATCTAGGGGCACTCTGGGTACTTCATAGTGTTTATTTTTCATTTTCGTCAGCTCTTGGGTAGAAAACGTGATTTTAGGGGGGTTTTCTTCTTCGTGTTTTTACAAAAAAATCATCTTGATGCCCAAAACAACTCGCAGATCTTGAAAATCTGGTCGTTCCAGGTTTTTCCAGAAAAAGTGCTGATCTAAGGGGCATTTCGGGTATTTCACTTGTAAAATAAAATCTTCTCTTGACATGGTCATGTAAAAAATATGAATTTTTTTTTTGGGGGGGGGGGGGGGGGGGGGGGTTTGTTTACAACTTTTTGCCAAAAAATGTGATTTAAGCCCTCAAAACTACATTTGAAGTCCAAAAATCTGTGTAGGTCCTGCCAGATTTGAACCCAGAAAGTTAATTTTTTTTGAAACTTTGAGGCTTCATATCTTCTTCGTCCCGACTCCAAATAAGTGATTTTTGAGTCTAAGTTTATTAGTTTTTGCTGGTCTATATAACGGTATGCACGATTGTATCAAATTATATCTTAAAAGACCATTTTACCCCTTATAAAGTACCCTTGCCGCACTGATTTTAAACCCAAAAGTTGGTTTTTGTGAAACTTTGATGCTTCATATCTTCTTCGTCCGGACTCCGAATCAAGTGATTCTTGAGTCTAAATTCTTTAATTTTTCCCGATCTATCTAACGGTATGCTCAGTTACATTCAGTTTTGTTAGAAAAAAACCATTTTACCCCTTGCGAAGTACCCTTGCTGCATTGATTTCAAACCCAAAAATGTGATTTTTATGAAACTTTGGAGTTTCATATTTTATTCATTCGGACTCCCAATCAAGTGATTCTTGAGTCCATCTTGATTAGTTTTTCGTTGTCCTTCTAGTAGTGTGCTCGGTGGTACCCGAGTCCATAATTTTCAGAAATGACTATTTTGCCCCTAGGGGCTTATTTGTCATATTTTTTGTCTTTTGTTTCCACGTCAGTTCTCAATTAGTTCCACGACCTCATGGAAGGTCATTTTGACTTCTTAGAATCTTGTTTTCTGTTTTCACTTCCGTATATCGGGCCAGTCTTCGGTTCATCACAGGACACGCTCGCCTAAAAACCAGGGTCGTCACAGGTGGTATCAGAGCGTCCGGGTTCGAATACCTTGGACAACGGTTTTGGGTGCATATCATGCTCACACTGTTTTGCTTTGATGTGTCATTTGTATCTTGATAACATGTCTTGTACGATAACATGTTCACATGTTCAGGTGTTTTGAGACATCTATCATTGGTTGAGCATGCTTTTGTGTATATATGCTTCCTGATAACATGTTCTGTGTCACTATCATGTTCTGGTGTGATAACATGTCTGCGTGCTTCTTAATAACATGTTTGATTTGATAACATGCTTATTTGCTTATGTGGCAACTTGTTTACTACTTGTGTGAGTAGATAGTTATGCTATGTTGCGGGCTACTTGTTTACCATATGTCAGGTTTTTGCATTGTCTCTTAGGATCTGTCGTATCCCTTGGATGCGTTCTTGTTTCACGAGTTTCTTCCTTGGATAGGAGAAATTCATTATGTGAGGACCCATGTAGGGAACCTTCTTGTCTGTTCTGTTGGTTGATACGAGTGAGGCTCATGTGAGCGTAGACGACTGCGATTCATTTCCTTTTCTTTGTCTGGTGGAGTGAGACGTGGGCTAGGGAGGCACCGTTTCATTTCCTTTTCCATCGTGGCTTTTAGATCTAAAGCCTTAAGCATAATGGTGCTAGTGTCATTGTTGTCAGAGTTTTTGGATTAGCTGCCCCAACTCTCGAAGATGCCTGGTTCCCACGGTGCTTTTGGTAATGATCATTTTCGACATTGATGTCATCCGTATCAATAGGTTTCTCAGAGTTGACCTGGTTGGGGCATGTTATGAACTAATGCCTTATACCGTTATGCTACCTTGCTAAAGAGTAAGTGTGGGCGGGTTCTGGTTACTGTTCGTACTGCCTTGTCGCTCTCTTCTTTCACTGTGTTTGACGTTTTGTTTTCTTGGAATTCTCTCAGTGGTTGACGTTAAGTTAACGTACCGGTTCGTATGAGGTGTTGTCTCAGTTCATGGTTTCGCGTTCCTTCAGTTGATCTTTAGACTTTAGGATTTGTCCTTCAGTGCGTTGTGAGCTGTCCTTTGATTTGACCTTTTGTTCAGTCATTATTTTGTTCTCTTTGGTACGTTCCTAATTTCAGGGACGAAATTCCTTAAGGAAGGTAGGTTGTAACGACCCGATCATTTGCCTTCCTTTCCTTTTCCTGAAATTTTACGAATGAATTTTTTTCGTTTAATTTTCTTTTCTGAGCTCTGTTTAGTGTTGCTTAGTGTCATCTCGAGTGCTCAAAATTGGTTTATGAGACTCTTTCATGTGAATTGACAACTTCCTTTGAGGACTGAGTCATTTTCGCATTTTTCGTTTTTCGGACACTATGCACTATTTCGTCTTTTCCCTATTTTGTCATTTTCCCTATTTCGTCTTATCTCCATTTGTCAGTTTTTGGCACAACCTCACTTCTCATGCTCGGAGTTGGTTTTTGACTTCACGTGCCTTCATCTTGAGTGGTTTCCTCGAAATACGTATCTTTACTTTTGCAAGAAAGTACTCTGGTTGCTCCCGGTGTCTACAAGGGCATAGATGTATAATTCTTCAGAATCTATTTCATTTCTTCAGGTGTTTTTCAGAAATATCTTTTGAAGATATTTTATTTTAGGGGCATCTAAGAAAATATCTTTTGGAAGATATTTTTGTTCTAGGGCAATTTCGCAGTTAACCCTTTTTGTAGGGGCCATTATGCAATTAACGAAAGTTATTGCAAAAATGTCTCGTCTGGAGCCTAGATCCTCTTACAGGATTCATTTTCACTTTTTGTTGACTTGTAAATTCATAGAATTTCCTTCTGGTCATTTTTCTCCAGTTTCAAAGTTTATGAAACTTTGACGTTTCATATCTTCTTCGTCCGGACTCCGAATCAAGTGATTCTTGAGTCTAAATTCTTTAATTTTTCCTGGTCTATCTAACGGTATGCTCAGTTACATTCAATTTTGTCAGAAAGGACCATTTTACCCCTTGCAAAGTACCCTTGTTGCATTGATTTCAAACCAAAAAATGTGATTTTTATGAAACTTTGGAGTTTCATATTTTCTTCATCCGGACTCCGAATCAAGTGATTCTTGAGTCCATCTTAATTAGTTTTTCGTTGTCCTTCCAGTGGTGTGCTCAGTGGCACCCGAGTCCACAGTTTTCAGAAATGACTATTTTGCCCCTGGGGGTTCATTTGTCATATTTTTGGTCTTTTACTTCCGCGTCAGTTCTCATTGAGTTCCACGACCTCATGGAAGGTTATTTTGACTTCTTAGAGTCTTGTTTTCTGTTTTCGCTTCCGCATATCGGATCCGTTTTCGGGTCAATCTTCGGTTCATCACAGGACACGCTGGCCTAAAAACAAGGGTCATCACATGGTACCAATGCCATTCTCAAATTCTAACCATAGTGAAGGTTATTCATGTTGTAGTGATACAGTGTTAGATTTCACTTGAATCGGGAATGGGGTCTTGTGGGATTCTTGGCCAAAGTCCTTAGAACCTCTTAGAATGTTGTGAAATGATTAGTTTAAGTTGTATAGAACTCATTTAACTTGCATGGAGTCAAATTTCCCTTCTTATTTGCAAATTGACCATTTTGCCCTTGACTGACGAATTTTGCCCGTTTTGACTCTCGTTTACTCTTTCGCTCCCTTTAAGTTCCGTGACATCATGGAAGGTCGTATTAGTGTCCTAAGGATGATTTATATCTATGGAGACATTGTTTTATCTTTCGCTTCTGCATTTCGGATCCATTACCGAGTTAACTTTTGGGTCATCACTGACGCACCAGGTTGAATAAAGCCGCACCGGGTTGAATAAAACCTGGGTCGTTATATAAAATATCTAAGTTCCTTTTCTAGTATGTATTAAAAGAGGTCTAATTGCATTGAATATGTTAGCAAGCAGATTAAATGGATTAGACATAATTAATCCGAATATAAATGCATTCATACTATATGTAAGGTGAATTATTAATAATATCATGCATATTTAAAATTAAAATGAGTTTGCCACCTACATAGTATAATAAATCTCAATAGTATAAGAATTCATTGTCACTATTGGTAAACAATCCCTTTTAATTAATGTGGGTACCTCAACTTCGTAGTATAATAAATCAGACAATCAATATGTCAATAAGTTATCTTGATGGAGGAGTTCATTATTACTATTGCTGAGATTCATTTGCTATTAGGCGAGCACTTCCATTGAAATAATATGTGGGTCTTTTAACCACTGCATGAAAAATCAGATAACCAATACGCCAATAACTTATTCGGTTGGTGAATTTTATTATTACTATTGGCAGGAAAATCTCATCATTTCCATATCTCATAAGGCAATGCCTTGTCTATAAATATGAAATAATTCCCGAGTTTATTTAGCCTTTCTAAAATCATCTAGTGTAGACCACTCCGTTAGGGAGCTAACACTATTGATTTTAGATTAAGTGTATAACGTTCTTAATGCTCCAACGAAAAATAATATATTAAATATCTTGTCATTATAATCTAGACTCTTTAAATCATGCGTAGTGCCTTAATTTTTAAAGATCTAATTACAATGAACATTTAATATTTTTATTTTCATTAGACAACCATTCTTGTAATTTTTAGACTCTTTGAATCATATGTAGGGCCTTATTTTTGAAAATCTAATTACAACGATTATAATAACGAAGGCCATGGGGTAATGTATAAAAATCCCTGCTCCCACTCAATTTTTAATCATTCACAATAATTTTCATTTATTCAAATATATGATATGATGTATGCAAAATGTCTTGATTTTAATTTAATTAAATTTAGAAAATATTTAGACTTTAAATGATTCACTAATATTTAATTTAAAGTACACCTTTTAAAAAAAAAAAAATACTTTTTCAAAAATAAATTTTCATTTCCCCTTAAGTGCCCTTTAATTAATTAGTAATCAAATCCAATTAATTTTCATAATTTAATTAATATAAATCAAGTCATTTAAATAAATATTATGAATTCAATGCATGAACAATAACTAATTAACAATTATATTTTCCATGCATTTCATACATCACATAAATAAATAAAATGGCTAATGGATTTAGTTTTTAACATTAAAAACTAAATAATTACTAAGTGCTCTAATTATTGCACCCCATTAAACTCCCACTATCTTTAAATAATGGATAATAACTTTAAAATCCACTTTGGGGCAATAATTCACTCTTTAATGAGTGAAATAGCACTAAAATGCATTTAATCATGCTTGAGAGTCCACCATAGGCTATGGTGCATAAGCGATAGGCAAATAAACAGCCCCACGAGCCCAGCACGGGCTTAGACGCGCGCCCACGCGCTTGTGCTATGCTGCAGCGCATTGCACGCGCCTAATGGGGGCTGGCTTGGTCAGAGTGTATGCTTCACGCACGTTTCCATTTGGATGGCATGGCGCACACTATAGCTGCGCCTCACAGTATCCTCTTCAGCCGCAATCATGTGATCCAAGGGCCGGTGTTGCGCATGCATGTGAAGCGCGTAGCACCGGATCAGCCATTTCCACTCCGGCGCCGACCTCGCTGGCGGCGATGCTCCAGCCGCCAGAAATTGCAGAAAATTGAGAAAAAAAATTCCAGAGAATTAAATTAAGCCCAAAAAAATCCAAAAAAATTTTGAAAAAATTCTAGAAAATTCCTGAAGCCTCTAATTTAACCTTTTTAAACCTTTTTAAAGCTTAATAACATCCTTTAATGAATATTACATGGCTTTAAATGAATTTTACAATTTGAAATACAATGGAAAAAAAATTAAATTACATCATTGAACTTTCAAATGGCTAAATCAAAGCCTTAATTACATTCATCAAAAGATAAAATTACATTCAATTAACCTATAAGCTTCATCCATAGCCCAAACATACATCAACATCATCCAATCACAAATATACATACATCATAATCATATATTAATATATACACATGCATATATAAATTTGGATCCCTGAATGATGATTTTCTTCAATATAAAATATGAACTCCATATATGAATCAAATTTAGCTCTGATACCACTATTGGGGAAACGGAAGTTTTTAAAAAAAATTTGAGGGATTTTCAAATAAAGATCTTGATTCATGTGTAGAGACAAGTTTTATGCAAGAAAAACATGATGATACATTCAATTTAAGGATAGAAAACTTACATCAACGCTTGAGTAAACCTTAAATATCTCCTCTAAAGTGAATGTTCTCACTTATTGTAGATCCCTTCCCTAGATGCTATCCCCTTGGATCTCCATCTTCTTGGTAATGGTCTTGCCTTTAGGAATCACTCATAAGCCTCCATGATTGACCTTGAAAAATAGACTTGTGGGAGCCTCCATTAGATGAGAACACTAATCCTATAAAACTAGAGAGAGAAAATATTTTCTTGTCATCTAAAAGTCTCACATAAAATATACATGAACCCCATATATATATAGTCAAAATAAAGATAAGGAAAGTAAACAATAAATCTTTCTTAATCTCTAATTCACATATCTCAAATCTAATTGGATTCCAATATCAAGTTGGGCTATAAGTGATAATCATTTAGGCTTATTATTTTATTGGCTACAATAAATTAATAATTAACCCGATCCATGGACCCAATTAAATTAATTCATTAATTAATTTCTATTCCACTAAAAGAAATTCATTAAACTCTAATTAAATAATAAATAACCTCTAAGTCAATGTTGCACTTTGACCCCTCTATGCATAATTAGTTATCGGATAAATAAAGTCATCTATCTGACTACTTAATTAATAAAACATTTGTTCAGTTACTTCCTTTCCTTTTCTCAGATTGTTCAATCCGACTACTTAATCCGACTACTAAATCCCTTTAAGGAGGGTAGGTTGTAATGACCCGGTCATTTTTCTTCCTTTCCTTTTCTCAGATTTTCACGAATATTTTTTTTTTCCTGTTGATCTTTTCTTTTCTGAGTTAAGTTTCTTGTCACTTAGTGTCATCTCGAGTGCTTTGGAATGATTTCTGAGACTCTTTTCCTCAGATTGACAACTTCCTTTGAGGACCGCGTCATTTCCATATTTTTCATTTTTCGGACTCTATTCACTTTTCGTCCTTTTCCCTATTTTGTCACTTCCCCGTGTGTCACTTTTTGGCACAACCTTACTTTTTGTGTTCGGAGTTGATTTCTGACTTCACGTATCTTCATCCTAAGTGGTTTCCATAAAATACGTATCTTTAATTTTGCAGAAAAGTACTCTGGTTGCTCCCGGTGTCCGTAGGGGTATAGATGCACAATCCTTCAGAAACATTCTCTTTTCTTGGAGTGTTTTTCGTAAATATCTTTTGAAAATATTTTATTTCAGGGGTTTTTAAGCAAAATATTTTTGAAATATAGTTTCATTCTGCGCCAGTTATGTAGTTTTCACTTTTTGGAGGGGCCATTGTGCAATTAATGAAAGTTATTGCTAAATGCCTTGTTTTGAGCCTGGATCCTCGTATGTGATTCATTTTCATTTTTCGTCGAGTCATGTACTCTTAGAATTTTCTTCTGGTTGTTTTTATCCAGTTTCAGGGTTTCTGGCCCTGGTTGCCACCGAACTTGTTTGGGGCATATCTCTCTGCTCCTGACTCAGCTTTTGATGTTGTTTCTTCTGTTATTCATCTTTTCTCATTTTGGTTCTTTTTCATTCACGGAGTTTTGCCATTTGAGCGCGTTGGCGCAAATTCTACTTTTCCGGACCCGGTGGGGCCCGTTCAAGGCACTTTTTGAGTTTTTCTATAAATAGGGGGTCTTAAAGGAAAAAAATAATATTTTTCTATCTCTCTCCCCTCTCTTGGCCAGATTCCATGGCAGCCATGGCTGCCACCTTCTCTCTCTTCTTTTGAGCTTCTTCTCCTTAGTGAAACGCCATAATGCCTTAGTGTTTTATGTTCGCCTTGGCGAGGCCTTCGATTTCACCAATTGGAATCTTGGTTTTGGCCATTTCTTGAGTTCAGGTTGAAGTCAAGTTCTGATTTTGATGGGGCTTCCTTGGGGTTCTTGTTCACCGTGTTGTCCCCAACAAAACCCCGAAGTTTCTTTAGATTCGGAGCGATTTCATTTGGGTGGGGATTTGAGATTTCATCTCAAATGGTAAGACGACCTTGGGTTTTTAAACCCAATGTGTTCTGTGATGAACCAAGAGATGACCTGATAAAGGATTCGAAATGTGGAAGCAAAAGATGCAAAATGGCCTCAAGATATGCACATCATCCTTAAGGCACCAAAATGACTCCTCATGAAGCCATGTAACTCTAATGAGTCAAGAAATGAAGCAAGAATGCCTAACCCGAAAGAAATGAACCAAGGCCAAAATGGTTATTTCACACTGAAATGGGTGCCACCGTGCACACCATTGGAAAGACAACGAAAAATGAACAAGGTTAGATTCAAGAATCTCCTGATTCTGAGCTGAATGGAAAAGATATGAAATAAAAACGAAGTGGCCATCTCCGTCTAAGAGTTACCACGACACCATCTCACTTAAAACTAGAATAACTCACACTACAGATGGAGTTTTGATGAATGGTAGGTACCATTCAAAAGCTAACTTTAAGCTCTTGAAGTTAGGCTCAAGAATGAACCAATTTGGATCAGAAATGAAAGAGTTATGATCCCCTAAAGTCGGCTCAAGAAAACTGTCCAAGGAAAAGATGCAAGAAAAGCTCCCAGGGAGGATCGGTCAACCAAAGGCAACTATCAGCCGGCCGAAACCCAACCGTCGGTCGGCTGAACCCTAATCATCAGCTGACCGAAACAAGGTTTTTCCTAAAAAGCCTACTGGAATGAGTCTCGAGCTTGTGTCAGCCGACCGATGGAGCTCCATCAGCCGACCAACGCCTCTGCTGCTGCTATGAAAAGCTACAGCAATGTGTGGAAATGATGCTTGGGCCAATCCTAAGGTTCTACATGCATCTTACATGATCCGAACATGTTTGAAAACAATTCCTAGCCCCGTTCAAGCATCAAGAACATGCCAAAACAAAGAGGAACTCAATTGACACCCCCAATGCAAGGTTTTTGTATAAAAACTTATAAAATCTTCCAAAAATAGTTCCAAAGTTGAAACTCAAGAGTTTTATGCAATATGGACATGCACGCAAATGTAAAAAAACATTTAGGATGTGTCCCAATGGTCTATGGCCTCAAAA
The DNA here is from genome assembly GCF_030987335.1 of Cornus florida. Lineage (NCBI taxonomy): Eukaryota > Viridiplantae > Streptophyta > Magnoliopsida > Cornales > Cornaceae > Cornus > Cornus florida. Next base: position 13,633,436 of record NW_026775581.1, on the reverse strand, counting down.
TGACTCCAATGCCAAATATAACCTCTCAACGGCCAAAATGCTTAAAAATGCAATAAGTGGAGCTAAAATGTGGAACCTAGAACAAAATGGTGTTTGGCCCTTGGCGACACATCATACATGATCATGGAAACCCTAGAAAGGAAACAGAATGGATTTCCCACACCTAATGCAAAAGTTATGAAGTAATGACTTAGCATTTTTCAACACTTTCGTATTAAACCTTGAAATCAAAAGTGCATAGAATACAAGATACATGTCATTAGCCTCCGACCTCATCTTATACACGTTAGATACATTGAAAAGAGGGTACTTATGTACACATTACATAGATTGAATCAAAGAATACAAGTTTTGATATATAAAGCTACAATTTGGATTTCATGCCAACATTTTCATGAAAATTATACTTCAAGTCTACGAAACTTCCATGGTATAGTGTGCATCCCAAATCAAGGTCCCTATACCTGGAAAATGTCCCCACTACGTGGGTGAGTAACATAAAGCTACTCGTAGGAGATGAACATACATCGACCTAGCATTTTACAATTCTATCACCTTAAGGTTAAACATGTTAAAGGGGCTCATGCGACCTAACGTCTATGTCAAAATGAGACTCAGGGATCATCTTAAACTACTCATGCAATTGAAATGAACGACCTACAAGTATACATGCTCAAGTACACTAAACCGTATTAAAACATGATACATGACATACAAGCATACATGCTCAAGTACCCTAAGTGATGTTAAAAAGGTTATGCATTGTCTAAGCATGCATATACAAACATACAATTAACATGGAAAACTCATAAATCAAGTATACAGGCATAAGTATACTAAGCTAAATGTATTACGCATAAGACAAGCATACACAACACATGTATACATAATGAAGTTCGATTACACAAATCAAACATACAATGCGTAAGTACACTAATTAGGGTTTAGATACACAACCAAAGATACAAGTTTAAGTATATGGTACATGAGATCTAAATACACAAGGCAAGTATATAGTTTCAAGTATACTAAATAAGATCTAAATACAAGGAGCAAGTATACAGTTTCAAGTATACAAAATAGGATTCAAATACCCAAAGTAAGCATTAATTCTCAAGCTACAAGTAATCCATGATTAACAACTTGAAATTAGTGGAAAGACTAGGATCCTTGGCTGCAGACCAATCAAGTTATTCCGAATTACTAGGCCGCAAGGTACTACCTAGTGCGCACGTGTATAAGTTATTCCGGGTAATTACGACCCACAAGGTACTACTTACTGCGCACTTCATATGACTTAGAAAACTCACAAATCCGTACTAGGGCCAGACCCTAGCCATCATATGAAAATGATCCTTACAAGCCTCCAAAAACAATAAGTTCAAAACTTATGCAAAATCAATAAGTTAAACCAAACTTATACATTTGAAATAATGTCTAGGAATCAATTTACTTGCACAAGTAAGGTTGAATCACAAAGCAAGAATATTTTACAACAATTGAACCACATTACCATCCTAAGCCACAAGTACTAAATAAGCTACAATTTAGTAACAAGATCCCAAGGTAAGTAATTGTAATATTCTAACAAGCTCTATACCTACACAAGATATATTTAAACAAGCTATTTAAGACAATGATATCACCTATCATGCTAAGTCAAATTACCATCTTTAGGGGTTACAAATACTAATTCTACAACAAGTTAGTAGCATACTCACAAGGTAATTAAACGGACTACATTTCAAGGAATTATCATCATATTATATCCAATATCAATTTAAGTGACTAACACACTTAAAACAAAATTAATTAAGCTAATTAATTAATTTTTCTCTAGATTTTCAAACATATCCAAATATCCTCAATTTAATATATATTAAAGAACTCACTAAGGCCTACTTAAATATCACATTACAAGTTGATTTCATGTTTGATACAACTATGTACATTAATCTTTCACTAAAGATAAATATTAAATAAATTTTGCAATTTTTAATCAAATACTCCAAATTTAATATATGTTAAACAACTCACCAAGGTCTAATTTACTAGCATGCCACAATTTAATTCTAAACTATACATCATCATTAGAATTAAATCCTAAACAAAGAAAATAAATAAATTAAATTCTAAAAGCTTGAACAAGGCATGCTCACAAGTTATATATGCTTATCAAACAATCAATACAACATTAATATAAACCTTAGACATCCCCTATCTCAATTTGAGATGAGAATCTCAAAAGCCCACCGAAAAAAAAGTGATTTGAATCCGACGATACCGAAGGGTTTTGTCTGGGACAACACAATCTACATGAACCCACAAGAAGCCCCTTCAAAATCACAACTTGACTTCAAACTTGAACTCAAGAAACGGTTAGAAATGAATTCTAATAAAGGGAAAGGGTAGAGCACGTCGAGGGGAACAACAAACGTTAAGGCCGAAGAATTTTCACTAAAGAAATCAAGTGGGGGAGAAGAAAAAAGGTGGCAGCCCCATGGGCATCCATGGCTGCCGGCCAAGAGAGGAAGAAGAAGAAGAAAATCTGATTTTTCGTTTTTAAGTTCCATATTTATAGAAAATCTCAAAAAGTGCCCCGAAAGGGTCCCGTCGGGTCTGGAAAAGTGGATTTTGAGCAAACGAGCTCAAACGGCAAAACTCTGTGAAAGAGAAAGGTTTAAAATGAGAAAATATGAACAACAGAAGAAACAGTATGAAAAATCGAGTCCCGAGCAGAGAGATATTCCCCAAACAAGTTCGGCGGTAACCGGGTCCAAAAATCCTAAAACTGGAGAAAAATGACCAGAAGGAAATTCTATGAGTACACGACTCGACGAAATGTGAAAATGAATCCTGTACGAGGATCTAGGCTCCAGATGAGATATTTTGCAATAAGTTTCGTTAATTGCACAATGGCCCCTACAAAAGGGTTAACTGCAAAACTGCCCCTGAATGAAAATACCTTTCAAAAGATATTTTCTTAGATACCCCTGAAATAAAATATCTTCAAAAGATATTTACGAAAAGCACCCCAAGAAAAGAAAATAATTTCTAAGAACTATGCATCAATGCCCCTATGGACACCGGGAGCAACCAGAGTACTTAACTGCAAAAGTAAAGATACGTATTTCGTGGAAACCACTTAGAATGATGATATGTGAAGTCAAAAACCAACTTCGAACACAAGGAGTGAGGTTTTGCCAACAAAGTGACAAATTGGGAAAAGACAAAATAGGGAAAAGGACAAAATAGGGAAAATGACGAAAAGTGAATAGTGTCGAAAAACGAAAAATGTGGAAATGACTCGGTCCTCAAAGGAAGTTGTCAATCAAAAGGAAAGAGTCTCAAAAACCATTTCCGAGCACTCAAGACGACACTAAACGATGAGAAACCGAACTTAGAAAAGGAATTTTAACGAAAAAAATTGATCCGTAAAATTCTAAGGAAAAATGAAAGGAAGGAAATGACCGGGTCATTACAACCTACCATCCTTAAAGATATTTCATCCCCTGAAATCAGGATCATTCCCAGAAGAACTGAAAAAGGACCATACCCAAGGTCATACCAAGGAATAGATCATAAAGTACCCAAGGACAACTCCAAAAGTCTCGAGATCAACAAAGAGATACGAAACTGTGAATAATGCGACACCTCTCCAACGAATTGACATACTAACCCAATGTCAACTACCCAAAGGAGATCAAGGAAACTACACATCGAAACAAGGAACACAATCAGAAGCAACATGGCAGCACGAATACTAATTAGAACCCGCCCACAACGTACCCAAGGTGTGGTAGCATCCACAGTGTCAAGTGCCTACCCACACTCATATTACTAGCTAGGTAATGCAAGGTAGCATCGTCGGCAACTAGCACTCGCCCACACATAACCTGTACGGTAGCATGACAGTATAAAGCCCTAATTCATCACCTGCCCCCAACAATCTCACCCGTGAAACCTATCGTTACAAATGACATCAATGTTAACAATCATTAGCAAAAGCACCACGGAAACCAGGCATTCTCTGAGAGTTGCGATATGGTCCAAAATGTTCGGCCGGACCATTCTGGCCAATCCAAAACCCTGACAACAATGTTATAGGCACATCTACACTTAAGGCCTTAAATCCTCAATACTAGAAAAACTGACAACCCCAAGTCTTAAAACACTGTTGTCAACCACATCAGTCATGAATCCCAAGCCTGGCAAGTCTATGCCCTTAAGCCAATGGATCAGACTTTATAAATCAAACAACATCATCATCACCCTAGTCACAACGACTTCCAACAAGACAATGCACCCAAGAACCTCCACATCATCCTAAAGCTGACCTATTATAAGGCTATGCCTAGGAATCCAGACATCGGATCAAGCTCACACACACAATCCCTGACAGCCAACGTCACACAACCTCAGGCACAGTACAGAAATGATTAAAGAAATGAACTAATAAAGCAATTAGTCATGCAACATACACGTATATATACCCAAGTATACATTCACAAGTATACTAAACAATACTAAACCCATGGTGAACAAGTATATAGGCTCAAGTATACTAAATCAAAGTAAAATGAAATAAACAACGTGTAAGTATGCTAGGTACAAGTATACTAAACGTAAATGAAATTCTACGAATAATTTCATAGAAACAATATCGCACCATACAACTAAACACATAGTGTACAAGGGTAATCAAACATGCTACCTATCACATAGAGGTCAAGCATCAGAGATATACTACATATCACCTATGACGCAAGCATGACAAACAGATATAGTAAATGGAAAACACACCATCTATACCAGCACATAGCCATCAAATAGTCACATCCCCTAATATGTTTCTATGGCATGCTCAAAACAACAAGGCATATAAACATGTAGGAATCACTATGCAAATAATAATCCTGCAAAATCACAAGCAAGAAGGGATGAAATGCCTCTCAGAAGGACAAACTCACGGAAAGTGAATCCCAAAAACCCGGATGAGTCTGATCTCTCTCCGTAAGGAAAGAAATCATCTGCTAGAATGAACACTAAGGTTCTCGAAACAAAGAGTCTACAAGTCTTTCCCAAGACTGGCCCAAACACAAGGTGAAATCCTAACGCCACACAAAACAAACAACGGTCCCAATACTAAACATTACGAAACACCAACGAGAGAACTCAACTCAAGATACCAATGAGTTCGATGAGAACTCTACAAGATCCTATCCATACAAAATCCCAAATCTCCAAGGACGAGGGAGAATAATTAATTGCACCAATACAATTAATTATGCGCAACCACTCACACCCCAACCTTAGCTCGTAAGAGCTATCCAAGGTAAGACAAGAAGAATCCTAGGTCAACGCACCTATCAAATCTCCAACCATCACTCTAAGAAGAAGAAACGAGAGGACCTCACCATTGAGGCTCACGAAAATAAAACTCCCAATCCCCAAGGAAGGACTCGAGTCAATCCAACCTATCGTCCCATGACTTTAGAAACAGGACCCCAATGAAGTCATCACATCAAGGTCACCACGAAATTCCAAGAGATGATGCCCTAGCATCAATCTCAACTAACCAAGCTGGGACAATCCATAATGCCTAAACAAGACATAAAAGTAAACAGTTGGCACGTATCATAGCAACAAGGTACATACTTAAACAAGTAGTAGAAACCATATAAGGCATGTCAATGTATACATCATACAATCATGCTAAGACAAACAAGCTCATATAATACGCTAAGGCAAACAAGCATTACCATCATGCTAAGCATATAAGCATAAATCAATATGCTAAGACAGTAAAGCATATACAATGTACTAAAGCAAACAAGCACATATGTCATGCTGAGACAATTAGTGTAAACATCTAAACATACGTCCACATAAGCACATAAACATGTGATCACATTCAACATGTTATCAAGAAGCAAATAAAAACATAGAGCATGGCAATACAAGCATGATATGCACCCAAAACCCGTCGTCCTAAGGTTTTCGAACCTAGGAGCTCTGATACCACCTGTGACGACCTTAGGTTTTTAAACCCAGTGTGTCCTGTGATGAACCAAGAGATGACCCGATAATGGATCAAAAATGTGAAAGCGAAAGATGCAAAATGGCCTCAAGAGATGCACGTCATCCTTAAGGCACCAAAATGACTCCTCATGAAGCCATGGAACTCTAATGAGTCAAGAAATGAAGCAAGAATGCCTAACCTGAAAAGAAATAAACCAATGGCAAAATGGTCATTTCACACCAAAATGGGTGCCACCGTGCACACCATTAGAAAGACAACGAAAAATAAACAAGGTTAGAATCAAGAATCGCCTGATTCTGAGTCTGAACGAAAAAGATATGAAATAAAAATGAAGTGGCCTTCTCCGCCTAAAAGTTACCATGACACCATCGCACTTAAAAATGGAATAACTCACACTACAGATGGAGTTTTGATGAATGGTTGGTACCATTGAAAAGCTAACTTGAAGCTCTTGAAGTTAGGCTCAAGAATTAACCAATTTGGATTAGAAATGAAGGAGTTATGATCCCCTAAAGTCGGCTCAAGAAAACTGTCCAAGGAAAATATGCAGGAAAAGCTCCCAGGGAGGATTGGTCGACCGAAGGCAACTATCAGCAAGCTAAAACCAAACCGTTGATCGGCTGAACCCCAATCATCAACCGGCCAAAACAAGGTTTTTCCTAAAAAGCCTACTGGAATGAGTCTCGAGCATGTGTCAGCCGACCGATGGAGCTCCATCAGCCGACCGACGCCTCTGCTGCTGTTATGAAAAGCTGCTTCAATGTGTGGAAATGATACTTGGGCCAATCCTAAGGTTCTACATGCATCTTATATGATCCAAACATGTTTCAAAACAATTCCTAGCCCCGTTCAAGCATCAAGAACATGCCAAAACAAAGAGGAACTCAATTGACACCCCCAATGCAAGGTTTCTGTATAAAAACTTATAAAATCTTTCAAAAATAATTCCAAAGTTGAAACTCAAGAGTTTTATACAATGTGGACATGCACACAAACGTAAAAAAAAAAAAAACATTTAGGACGCGTCCCAATGGTCCGCAGCCTCAAAATGACTCTAATGCAAAATATGACCTCTCAACGGCCAAAATGCTTAAAAACGCAATAAATGGAGCTAAAATGTGGAACTTAGAACAAAATTGTGTTTGGCCCTTGGCCACACCTCATACATGATCATGGAAACCCTATAAGAGAAACAAAATGGAATTCCCACACCCAATGCAAAAGTTATGAAGCAATGACTTAGCATTTTTCAACATTTTCATATTAAACCTTGAAATCGAAAGTGCATAGAATACAAGATACATGTCATTAGCCTCCGGCCTCATCTTATACACGTCAGATACATTGAAAAGAGTGTACTTATGTACACATTACATAGATGGAATCAAAGAATACAAGTTTTGATATATAAAGCTACAATTTGGATTTCATGCCAACATTTTCATGAAAATGATACTTCAAGTCCACGAAACTTCCATAGCATAGTGTGCATCCCAAATCAAGGTCCCTATACCTGAAAAATGTCCCCACTACGTGGGTGAGTAACATAAAGCTACTCGTAGGAGATGAGCATGCATCGAGTTAGCATTTTACAATTCTATCACCTTAAGATGAAACATGTTAAAGGGGCTCATGACACCTAACGTCTATGTCAAAATAAGACTCAGGGATCATCCTAAGCTACTCATGCAATTGAAACAAATAACGACCGACAAGTATACATGCTCAAGTACACTAAACCGTATTAAAACATGATACACGACATACAAGCATACACGCTCAAGTACCCTAAGTCATGTGAAACAAGTTATGCATTGTCTAAGCATGCATATACAAACATACAATTAACATGGAAATCTCATAAATCAAGTATACAGGCACAAGTATACTAAGCTAAATGTATTACGTATAAGACAAGCATACACGACACATGTAAACATAATGAAGTCCGATTGCACAAATCAAACATACAATGCGTAAGTACACTAATTAGGGTTTAGATACATAACCAAAGATATAAGTTTAAGTATGGTACATGAGATCTAAATACACAAAACAAGTATACAGTTTCAAGTATACTAAATAAGATCTAAATACAAGGAGCAAGTATACAGTTTAAAGTATACAAAATAGGATTCAAATACCCAAAGTAAGCATCAATTCTTAAGCTACAAGTAATCCATGATTAACAACTTGAAATTAAATGCGAAATCAAGTAGTAGAAAGACTAGGATCCTTAGCTGCAGACCAATAAAGTTATTACGGGTTACTAGCCCGTAAGGTACTACCTAGTGCGCACGTGTATAAGTTACTCAGGGTAATTACGACCCACAAGGTACTACTTACTGCGCACTTCATATGACTTAGGAAACTCACAAATCCGTACTAGGGCCAGACCCTAGCCATCATATGAAAATGATCTTTACAAGCCTCCAAAAACAATAAATTCAAAACTTATGCAAAATCAATAAGTTAAACCAAACTTATACATTTGAAATAATGTCTAGGAATCAATTTACATGCACAAGTAAGGTTGAATCACAAAGTAAGAATATTTTACAACAATTGAACCACATTACCATCCTAAGCCACAAGTACTAAATAAGCTACAATTTAGTAACAAGCTCCCAAGGTAAGCAATTATAATATTCTAACAAGCTATATACCTACACAAGATATATTTAAACTACTATTTAAGACAATGATATCACCATCATGCTAAGTCAAATTACCATCTTTAGGGGCTACAAGTACTAATTGTACAACAAGTTAGTAGCATACTCACAAGGTAATTAAACGGACTACATTTCAAGGAATTATCATCCTATTATATCCAATATCAATTAAAGTGACTAACACACTTAAAACAAAATTAATTAAGCTAATTAATTAATTTTTCTCTAAATTTTCAAACATATCTAAATATCCTCAATTTAATATATGTTAAAAAACTCACCAAAGCCTACTTAAATATCACATTGCAAGTTGATTTCATGCTTAATACAACTATGTGAATTAATCTTTCACTAAAGATAAATATTAAATAAATTTTGCAATTCTTAATCAAATGCTCCAAATTTAATATATGTTAAACAACTCACCAAGGCCTAATTTACTAGCATGCCATAATTTAATTCTAAACTATATATCATTATTAGAATTAAATCCTAACTAAAGAAAATAAATAAATTAAATTCTAAAAGCTTGAATAAGGCATGCTCACAAGTTGTATATGCTTATAAAACAATCAATACAACATTTATATAAGCCTAAGACATCCCTTACCTCAATTTGAGATGAAAATCTCAAAAGCCCACCGAAAAAAAAATGCTCTGAATCCGATGATACCGAAGGGTTTTGTCGGGGACAACACGATCTACATGAACCCACAAGAAGCCCCATCAAAATCATAACTTGACTTCAAGCCCGAACTCAAGAAATGGTTAGAAATGAATTCTAATAAGGGGGAAAGGTAGAGCACATCAAGGGGAACAATAAACGTTAAGGCCGAAGACTTTTCACTAAGGAAATCAAGTGGAGGAGAAGAAAAAAGGTGGTAGCCCCATGGGCATCCACGGCTGCCCGCCAAGAGAGGAAGAATAAGAAGAAAATTTGATTTTTCTTCTTTAAGTTTCCTATTTACAGAAAATCTCAAAAAGTGCCCCGAAAGGGTCCCGCCGAATCCGGAAAAGTGGATATTGAGTAAACGCGCTCAAACGGCAAAACTTCGTGAACAAAAAAGGTTCAAAATGAGAAAATATGAACAACGGAAGAAACGGGGTCAAAAACTGAGTCCCGAACATAGAGATTTGCCCCAAACAAGTTCGGCAGCAATTGGAGAAAAATGATTAGATGGAAATTCTATGAGTACACGACTCGACGAAATGCGAAAATGAATCATGTACGAGGATCCAGGCTCCAGACGAGATATTTTGCAATAACTTTCATTAATTGCACAATGACCCCTACAAAAGGTGATGAGCACTGAAAAGTGTGCATTTAAACCCGTTAAGCTTAAGCATTCTAGTACCTTTATCTATCTTACTTTGCCGTTTTAGACTTATTACGTGTTATTTATATTTTCAAGCATTAATCCCAAAATTGAGCTAACTCAGCCAAATAAGAGCTTAATTGAAGCAATCCTGAGATAAACCAAAGGAGGGAGCAAAGTGGAGAAAGAAAGGAGCAAAAAGGAATCAAAGTTGTGCAGCTGAAAAGTTCGATCGATCCAACTTAGAGTTCGATCGATCGAACATCTATGATCGATCACAGTACTTCTCGATAGATCCAACCTTGGCCTTTGCTGAAATTCCAAGTTCGATCGATCCAATATCACCTTCGATCAATTGAACCCTATTTTGTCTTATTCAAATGATTGATCTTATCCACAGCTGTACGCCTATCAACCACTTTTGTCCTTTTCCCAATAAATATCTTTGAAATATCTCAGCCTTGTCCTTATCCGGAGGAGTCAGACCACTTCGATCGATCCAAGATGCAGTTCGATCGATCGAACCCATCTTCGATCGATCCAAGTTAAGGTTCGATCGATCGAACTTCCTCCAGCGAGAAAAAGTTAAAGTCCAGCTCATTTATTCCGTCCTTCACCCAATCATTGGAGAATATGCCTTGCACGACCACAGCTCATCATAGGGTGTATTTGACCTACCTATATAAGGAATATGATACACTTTTTGGAGAGGAGTCTAGAGTCTCTTGACACACATTGAAAATCATCTTGGAGGCTATTCTTGGAGAGGAGGAAGGAGGGAAGCTAGAGCACCATTGGAGGAAATCTTCACAAACAAGGAGCAGCCATGGAGTTAGCCCTTGAGGGTTGGATCATCACTACCATGAGTGGCTAGACATCCTCTTGGGGCTAGAGTTAGCCCCAAGCATGCTTTCTATACTCTAATCTTGTGTATTATTGAGGGATTAGTGTTGTATGATACATCTTGATATTCATGTATATATAAATCTTGATTATTTCATGGTTTGTATGGTTTAATGCTTCCAATTGACTATTCTATTCTACCCATATGTCTATGTATGCTAGAGTAGGATATTTATGTGCTTATCTCTAGATTTAGTGTTTTTGATGCATGTCTATGTGTATTGATGCTATAGATCTAGAGATTATCAAGATGATATGCTTAATGAATGCTATTTTGGTTCATTTGATGGTTTATGCCTATTCTTGATGGCTTGTGCCTCTCCCCTTGTCTAGATAGCTTTATTTTCATGCTAGTAGTGTAGATTTAGTGTAGTGGTAGTATAATGTTAGATGGGAGGACAATCTACTCTTGATGTTTGATGTTCCATGCTTGTGAGTCCAAATGGCATATTCCTCTAATATTGTGTTGTATGTGGATTGTGAGCTTAATGAAGGATTAATGACTAGTTATGATATGTTGTATCTTTCACATGTGTTTAGACAATTTATTCCTCTCCCAATAGATAAATTGTGGCCTCTCACATGATGTTTAGATAATGCATGTTTAACTAAGTCATCCTTATGGATTGCTTGGACTATGAGCTTAATGAAAGGTTCAATGACTTGATTTGATACTTTGTTCTCTTCACATGATGTCTAGACAATATATTCCTCTACCAATAGATGTATTGTGGCCTCACACATGTTGATTGAGACAATTTGCACTTGTTGAGTCACCCTTACCAATTGAATGTCTTTTATACACACAACATTGTTGTAACACATTCATTTCCCTCATTAGTCACTTGATTATGGTTTGGAATAGTATTGTTTGGTGGTGATCTCTACACCCCAAGACCTTTCCTTCTTACTTACTCTTTATCTTATTGCATTTTAATTAATTCTTTTCTAGAAGTAATGAACCAACCCAATTCTCTTTTGCAATCATTTGGTACGCTAGAGTCGAAGTTGAAATTCCAACACGTATAATCCCTTGGGACGATCCCTACTCACTCTTGCTACGTTAGTAGTAGTGTTGGTAGTGGTTTTTATAAATTTAAATTTGACATAAAAGGCTTTTCTTGAACCACACATTCACTACATTCAGTTTGGCGTATTGGAATGGCCATCGTCAGATTTTGGCGCCGTTGCCGGGGATTAACGGTTTTGTTGGAATTAAACTAGACAATAGTGTTCATTAGATTGCTTCTATTTTTATTTTATTTTCCATTGTATATTCTTTTCTCTTGATTCTCATTATTATTTATTCAATTAGGTACTTGACTACAGGGAAGGCGAACTTTGGAACTTAAAGCAATCATTGGAGCTTAAAACCTAAATTTGGAGTTGAAGTGCTAAAGGACCATTGTGACCAATTCTTGGCTCTCTTGTATTTTAAGTGTTTCACTTCTTTGTATGCTTGTGATAGCCCTTGTTGAGGCTCATTTTATTGCTAAATTTTTGTCCAAGCATAGGCCCTTGTTGAGGCCAATTTTTTCTTGCATTTGGGTTTTAATTGTGAATGGAGGAATTGTTTGATCCAAGTTTGGGGGGGAATTACATCCCTTCACCTTATGCCCCTCCATCACATTTTAATCCTTATGAGATTGAGTCCAATTCATTTCATGCATCATCTTATTATGGACTTGATCACTCATTTAATCCTTCTTATGACTATTGCCCTCCACCACCATTTTATAATGAATCAATTCCACCACCTTCTAAGTACTCACCCGGATTTGAAGAAAAAGTGTTAGCTTTACTTGATGTGCATATTTCACACACTTCACTTATTAATTCTCATTCTCAAACTTTAGCCAATTTAGAAGCTCAAGTTGAGCAAATTGCAAGTATTCTTTCTCATCAAGAGGAGGAGGAAGAGGCAAATGAAAAAATGGCTAGAACTTCAATGTATATAGATGAGGATGATGAGAGTGAGGAGAATGAAACAAGTGAGCTAATGCCTAGCACTCTATCTTGTATAGAGGAGGAAGTGGCAAGTGAGTTAGTGGCTAATCCAATAGAACATAACATGATTAATGAGGACTTTCCTTGTTTTGATTATGATTTTATCTCGGACATGGCTACTCTAGAGAGTGAGGAGATGTTGACCACACTTGAGGTAGGAGAGAAGGAGGAGGAACTTGTTGAAGAGGGCCTTCCTTCTATTATCTCCAATGACCCTCTTGAGGAGTGTCTTTTGGAAATATATAAAAATTGTGGTTTTGACTTTAAAAGCTCTAAAAATGAAATACACTCTCTAATGGACTCCTTAGCTTACTTAGAAGGTGAGGAAATGGTAATTTATGAGGAGGAGAAGAGGGATGAAGAGAAGGTGTTTCTTATTAATCCAAATGAGTCTTTGAAAGACAATGCCTCACCAATTATTAATATGGATGATCATTTGAATATGTTTCAAGAACACAACAAAGAGGCAAGCCTAACCATGATTGATTTTGTTTTCAAGACCGTGGATGAAAGGAACAATATCATCTCTTTTATTTCTTTTCAAGTCATTCTTTTGGAGGATGATTTTATTGTCATAAGTGGGACATTAAATGAGAAAAGTGAAAAGAGGGTCAATAAGGATGTTTCATATCCAGTTTTTGATTCATTTTATTAGTAAGTTGACCTAACGTCTTGCTAGAGACGTTAAACACTAGTATCATAGAGTTTCACAACTCTATTCCTCCCTCATTTCTGTCTTGCATTTTGATTCTTGCGAAGTTTAGATACTGTTTTTGTGGTTCATATACATTGGAAGGAACTGAGTAAGGGATTGCATGAGCATTCAAGTCATTTTGAGCATTTAGGCATAATTTCGATCGATCCAAGTTTTGGTTCGATCGATCGAACTTTGGTTCGATCGATCCAACTATGGACTCAATCGATCCAGATCTCATTTTGAACCCAACACTTAGAAAAATTTTGGACTTGTATCCAAATTCCAAAATGCATGCTCTCGGGATCTCCAAATTTTTAAAAGTTCGATCGATCGTAAACCATTTCGATCGATCAAACTACCTTTCGATCGATCCAACATGTGGTTCGATCGATCATGACAACACTTAGAAAAATTTTGGACCTGCATCCAAATTCCAAAATGCATGCTCTCGGGACTTTTCAAAATTTTTCATGTTCGATCGATCGAATTCCAAGTTCGATCGATCCAAGGTTCCAACATATATCAACTCTTGAACCCTTAAACTTGTACATTCTTTACCCTCTTCGATCGATCGAAATCTTTCTTTGATCGATCGAAATTTGCATCTCATTGATTTAATTTCCTTTGATTTTTCAAAATTCATTTAAAAAAAAAAATCCAAATTTTTCAAAAAATGCCATTAAGAGTGGAGACCTAAGTTCGATCGATCGAACTCCATCTTCGATCGATCGAACTCTGCATTTCGTGTTTTTAAAAATATAACCGAGTTAGATCGATCACTTTGGATCGATCCAACTTCAAAAGGAAACCAAACCCTAGTCTCCCTCTTCTCTCAATCTCATCTCAATCCGGCTAACCTCCATTCCAATCATCTTTCCCATCTCCGGCGAGCCAATTCCGACAAGGTAGAGCCTTATTTTCACCGCGGCTTCGCACCCTCTCTCTCATCTCATCCCTCTCGGTTTTGAGGTAAACCGCGAGCCATTTCTTGATTTAAAAGTTTAATCGATACATGATTCATGATTTTCTATATTGATTTATGTTGTATGTGTATTAATCATCCATTTTGAAGCATCAATTTCATGATTATGATATACATATTCACACATGCATTCGGCCGAACCAAAATTGGGGATTTTTTATTTGATTTGGCATTTGGGGAGTGTTTGGGTGTTGAGGATGGGATGTTTGGTGTGTAGATGGGCCCACAAACACGTTTGTGTGGGCCCCGTGCTCTAGATCTCACAGATCTGCGACTTTTCAGATTCGGCATGCGCACAGTTCGATCGATCGAACTTGTTCTTCGATCGATCGAAGTAGTGAACTTTATTTCACTACTTTCGATCGATCCAATCTTGTGCACTTTCATGCTTCGATCGATCCAAGTGTTGGATTGATCCAATTCACTTTGATCGATCCAACTTTTGCATATTTTTCACTTCGATCGATCGAAAATTTTTGTGATCGATCGAACTTAAAGTTCGATCGATCGAACTTTCACAGATCATACATACACACTCCACTCATCTTGTGTCGTCTTCATGCTATCTTTATATGCACAATGCCTGTGATATTCCACATTGGATGCATTTCATACCTACATTGCTTAGCATGATTCACATATCATCATCATCATAGATTCATGTCATCCGTATTTTGTCTATCTTATTTGACATACATGTTTCTATTATGCACTTAAATTCTTATATATCTAGCACTGACTTATATTGAAATTTTCTTGTCTTTTTACAGATCATGCCTCCGCGGTACAAGAGTACAGCCAGGAGATCTTCGGGGCCACAGCGACCCCGCAGACATATACGGCCCAAGATAGAGATGGTTGTAGAGCCATCTCATGCTCAGGCGGAGCCCGCACAGGCTACTCCCCCTCAGTCCTATCCCACAAGGCTGAGGAGGGAGCTGACCACATGCCATCTACATCCCAGGCTCCTCCAGCCTTCACACCATCACCTTCTCCTGTGCGCCATCAGGCAGATGCAGTCGCCATGCCATCACCGCAGCCACCTCTACCGGCTCAGCGCCGTGACCAGTTGCTGCCGAGATATGCAGCTATGACTGTGGCTCAGGAGTCATACTTCGATACTGAGTACTTCTCCGAGTCTATCCTGACCCGGTCTGGCTATCAGGATATCATGCAGCGGGGCCTCTCAGCCATCTTTGCCCCAGTCACCGGCCTTGTATACCCGCGACTGGTGCGGCTATTCTTTCAGCATCTCCGGCCCACGGCCACGAGATTGTCATCACAGTTGACACTCTGGCCCATGCTTGCCGGTGCCCACACCGGTGTCCACTTGAGCTTGCAGAGACATAGCCGAGGCTGCATAGGCCTTCATTTTCTGACATGGCTGTCTCCTTGACAGGCCATCATGCCGGTGGTCAGACATTCGCCACCAGGACCTTCTTGCCTAACGACCTCTGGTTCATTGACACAGTTCTTTTCCAGAACATTTACATGGCGGGCCACAAGATCCAGAGCCGTCATGACTACTTGACAGCTCTTTACGCTTTTTACACGGGCTGCTGGGTATCTATCCCAGTCCTCATCTAGAGCGTGATGAGGTTACTGTATGATTCTTTCATTTCCAGGAAGGACCCTAAGCGGTCCAAGGTCCTGCCCTTCGGACACCTCATCACGCAGATCCTTCTTGACCAGCGCTACAGAGTGCCCCCAGATGAGGAGCCCCTTGCACGGTCTAGCTTCTATAGGAGGAGCGACTGGAATAAGAGCTACAATGCTCTTATTCGGAGTCTTCAGGAGCCAGCTGTAGGGGCAGCAGCTGAACTAGAGGAGGAGGAGGCAGCACAGGTATAACCGGCACCTCCAGTAGCAGCAGATATCGCAGCGGACGACGCACCGGTCGGTTCGGCTACCGATCGCATGGACATTGACCTAGAGCGACCTGCGGAGGAGTATGCCGATGCTGCAGATGATGCTGATGCCGATGATACCAGTGATCGAGCCGCTGCTCAGGAGCGAGTTCGGGAGTCTTCTTCAGAGGCATCTCTGCCTGAGTCTCCAGTTCCCACTCCCGGATTCGGAGCACGCTTGTAGACACTGGAGGAGGACGTAGCAGCCATGCGAGCCGACATCACTGCCCACCGAGCTGAGTTCACCTCTTTCAGGGCGGATGTCATGGCTTGCTTTGCCGATCTCTCCAGTCGACTCCCTGCACCTGCACCCGCACCTGCACCTCCAGCCACTGCAGATCTTCACGATCAGGCCTCCTGAGACTAAAACCTCCAGTTGTTCTATGCTTTCATTTCTTTTATTTTGGATCTGTATTATACTTTCACTGTTACTGTATTATACTTTGCGGCCGGTCTGTCGACTTTATTATTTTATTGATGTACCTGCACTTTATATTCTCTATATATTGCTTTTTGATTATGGATGTCTCTTAGTATCTCATATTTGTATGTTTGACTCCATCAGGTACACCACAGTGACTTCAGTGAGAGAGTGCTGCCTAATTTTTCAGGACCACTCTTACACCTCTCTCTCTATTCTCTATTTATCCCATTTTACACTTGCATGTCCACTGTGCACTGATTATCCTATCTTGTTATCTAATGAGTTTATCCGAGTGCAAACTTTTCAGGACCATAGTTTATCCCAAGTTTGGGGGGGCCATGCCACCCACTTTGGATACTTCTATCCCGATCATTCATGCCTAAAGCACTGGTATACTTTTTCCTTTGTTCTCTTCACACATTGAGGACAATGTGCAGTTTAAGTTTGGGGGTATTGGTGTATATTTCAGTGTTACTTTAAAATTCAAATTTTGAGCATGTCTTGTGTATTTGAGGGATATTTCTATACTTGGTCCATTTCTAGCTATGATTTTGATCTTTTGAGGACTATATTGCTTAAAATTTAAAAATTGCTTGACTTGAGAGTCCAATACTCCTTGTATGCCTTGAGGATGCCATTTAGGAGTAATTTTTTCAAAAGATTGATATCTTGCTTGCATTTGTGGTCCACATCATCCTGAATTTGTGATTATTTTGAGATTCATTTTAGGATTCTACACTAGCACCGGTGCACACTAGCATTCATTTGTGGGGTACATGCTTTGTTGATTATTGAATTGGTTATATCCCAATTGGGCTAGTAGTGCATTGAAAGCTTTCATTCTTGATAAAGGTGGATAACAACCTCTTTTCATTGAGTAGCCAGGATTCTTTCCTCATTAAGCAGTGAACTTCTCGCACCGAAAGGTGGAGGGCCCAAACTCTAGGTTAATAATTGAATGGTTAAAAAAAAAAAAAAAAAAAAAAAAAGTTGCAAAAAGCAAGAAAAGTGAGGACTTCTCCCAAAAGGTGAGAAGTAGGAAATGATTAGATGGTTGTTGTCTTGATTTGTAGCCTAGTTGATTTGAGTTTGTAAGTCCGTAGGGGTGTCTTAACACCTAATGCCCTAAAGCCATCTGGTTTGGGAGTCATTGACCTAAAGCTCGCTACATGAATCTTCTAGAAAGCTTAAGAGATCAACACATTGCACAATACTTCCATCTTTGATCCTCAATAAAAAAATAAAAAAAAATAGAGTGAAAAGAATAAGCGCACCTAGAACAATAAAGCTTTAATAAAATGTCCACTCTCTTCTCTTAATGATCGGTACTAGATTTGTGTGCTAGTTTGAGGGTAAGGATGTGATTACTTCTCTAGTTGGCTAAGATAGCAACACACTTGATGCCGGACCTCTCACATGGATTCTAGACTTGTTTCGATTTTCATGATCATTTTCTTGATGTGTAGAGGACCATGCTTGCTTGTTTGATGTTGAGATTTTAGGAGATTGTTGGGACATGGTTGAAAAATTACATACTTGAGGTAGTTTTCTCCCAATGTTTGTTTGCAATATTGGTGCCTCTTTTGAAAGAATGAGGTTAATATTTGTGGATACCATTTCAGGAAACCCTCACGAGACTTCACTCATCCACTAGGAGTAACCTAGGGGTTTAAAAGGCTTGTTGCATATGCTAAATGCAATCGTGTTCCCTACGAAAATGGTGCTATCATTTTATTGCTTTCTAGTTCATAGTTGTTTAGTTGTTCATTTCATTCCTTACTTTGTAGTTCATTGCTAGGGACTAGCAATATTTAAGTTTGGGGGTGTGATGAGCACTGAAAAGTGCGCATTTAAACCCGTTAAGCTTAAGCATTCTAGTACCTTTATCTATCTTACTTTGCCGTTTTAGACTTATTACGTGTTATTTATATTTTCAGGCACTAATCCCAAAATTGAGCTAACTCAGCCAAATAAGAGCTTAATTGAAGTAATCCTGAGATAAACCAAATGAGGGAGCAAAGTGGAGAAAGAAAGGAGCAAAAAGGAATCAAAGTTGTGCAGCTGAAAAGTTCGATCGATCCAACTTAGAGTTCGATCGATCGAACATCTATGATCGATCACAGTACTTCTCGATAGATTCAACCTTGGCCTTTGCTGAAATTCCAAGTTCGATCGATCCAACATCACCTTCAATCAATCGAACCCTATTTTGTCCTATTCAAATGATTGATCTTATCCACAGCTGTACGCCTACCAACCACTTTTGTCCTTTTCCCCATAAATATCTTCGAAATATCTCAGCCTTGTCCTTATCCGGAGGAGTCAGACCACTTCGATCGATCCAAGATGCAGTTCAATTGATCGAACCCATCTTCGATCGGTCCAAGTTAAGGTTCGATCGATCGAACTTCCTCCAGCGAGAAAAAGTTAAAGTCGAGCTCATTTATTCCGTCCTTCACCCAATCATTGGAGAATATGCCTTGCACGACCACAGCTCATCATAGGGTGTATTTGACCTACCTATATAAGGAATATGATACACTTTTTGGAGAGGAGTCTAGAGTCTCTTGACACACATTGAAAATCATCTTGGAGGCTATTCTTAGAGAGGAGGAAGGAGGGAAGCTAGAGCACCATTGGAGGAAATCTTCACCAACAAGGAGTAGCCATGGAGTTAGCCCTTGAGGGTTGGATCATCACTACCATGAGTGGCTAGACATCCTCTTAGGGCTAGAGTTAGCCCCAAGCATGCTTTCTATACTCTAATCTTGTGTATTATTGAGGGATTAGTGTTGTATGATACATCTTGATATTCATGTATGTATAAATCTTAATTATTTCATGGTTTGTTTGGTTTAATGCTTCCAATTGACTATTCTATTCTACCCATATGTCTATGTATGCTAGAGTAGGATATTCATGTGCTTATCTCTAGATTTAGTGTTTTTGATGCATGTCTATGTGTATTGATGCTATAGATCTAGAGATTATCAAGATGATATGCTTAATGAATGCTATTTTAGTTCATTTGATGGTTTATGCCTATTCTTGATGGCTTATGCCTCTCCCCTAGTCTAGATAGCTTTATTTTCATGCTAGTAGTGTAGATTTAGTGTAGTGGTAGTATAATGTTAGATGGGAGGACAATCTACTCTTGATGTTTGATGTTCCATGCTTGTGAGTCCAAATGGCATATTCCTCTAATATTGTGTTGTATGTGGATTGTGAGCTTAATGAAGGATTAATGACTAGTTATGATATGTTGTATCTTTCACATGTGTTTAGACAATTTATTCCTCTCCCAATAGATAAATTGTGGCCTCTCACATGATGTTTAGATAATGCATGTTTAACTAAGTCATCCTTATGGATTGCTTGGACTATGAGCTTAATGAAAGGTTCAGTGACTTGATTTGATATTTTGTTCTCTTCACATGACGTCTAGACAATATATTCCTCTACCAATAGATGTATTGTGGCCTCACACATGTTGATTGAGACAATTTGCACTTGTTGAGTCACCCTTACCAATTGAATGTCTTTTATACACACAACATTGTTGCAACACATTCATTTCCCTCATTAGTCACTTGATTATGGTTTGGAATAGTATTGTTTGGTGGTGATCTCTACACCCCAAGACCTTTCCTTCTTACTTACTCTTTATCTTATTGCATTTTAATTAATTCTTTTCTAGAAGTAATGAACCAACCCAATTCTCTTTTGCAATCATTTGGTACGCTAGAGTCGAAGTTAAAATTCCAACACGTATAATCCCTTGGGACGATCCCTACTCACTCTTGCTACGTTAGTAGTAGTGTTGGTAGTGGTTTTTATAAATTTAAATTTGACATAAAAGGCTTTTCTTGAACCACACATTCATTACATTCAGTTTGGCGTATTAGAACGGCCGTCGTCAAAAGGGTTAACTGCAAAACTGCCCCTGAATGAAAATACCTTTCAAAAGATATTTTCTTAGATACCCTTGAAATAAAATATCTTTAAAAGATATTTACGAAAGACACCCCAAGAAAAGAAAATAATTCCTAAGAACTATACATCCATGCCCCTATGGACACCGGGAGCAACTAGAGTACTTTACTGCAAAAGTAAAGATACGTATTTCATGGAAACCACTTAGAATGATGATATGTGAAGTCAAAAACTAACTCCGAACACAAGAAGTGAGGTTTTGCCAACAAAGTGACAAACTGGGAAAAGACAAAATAGGGAAAAGGACAAAACAGGAAAAATGACGAAAAGTGAATAGTGTCGAAAAACGAAAAATATGGAAATAACTCAGTCCTCAAAGGAAGTTTTCAATCCAAAGGAAAGAGTCTCATAAATCATTTCTGAGCACTCAAGACGACACTAAACAACGAGAAACCGAACTTAGAAAAGGAATTTTAACGAAAAAAATTCATCCGTAAAATTCTAAGGAAAAAGGAAAGGAAGGAAATAACCGAGCCATTACAAATGGAGGTAGGGGGTGTTTTAGGATTTTGTATGTGTTGTATTGAGTGTTTTCCATGATTAAACAACTTGTTTGCATGGCTTGTACCAAATCTATAAAATTAGTAATATTTATTTCTGTGTATAAGATTTAATTTATAAGGATGTATATAGCTTAGAATTGAATTGTGGCATGATGATAAATTATGCTTTGATATGTTTGTTAACATATATTAAATTGGAATTATTTGAATAAGAATTGCACTTTTTATTTAATAATTATCTTTTGTGAAAGTGTAATTCTCATGGATGTACTTTGCATGAAATTAACTTGTAACATGCTTTTAAATTAATTCTTGGCATGTTCTTTAATATACTTTAATTTGAGAACATTTGGATAAGCATAAAAATCTAGAGATTTTAATTAAAATAATTAATTAAAATCTATTTTAAAGGTTTCATTGGCTTAATTATGTTTTTAACTTGATATTGGTGATGACTAGGACTTGCATACTAGTATATGTTAATTTGGGACCATTAGATGTTGGTTTAGAATTTAGGGATTTGATTATCACGATTTAATTAAATTCCATTTTTATTGTTCAAATGGCCTAATTAAGTTTTTGAATTGGTATATGCAATGACCATGCTATGTTGTTTAACATGTATGAATTATGGATCATTTGATTAGGATTTGAAACTTAGAGAAATTAATTAGGTTATGTAATTAATTTTTGTTTCTATTGCGTAAATGGTTTAATCATGTGTTTGACATTGATTGTATATCTAAATCATGATTTTGGACTTGTATTAGATTCTTCAGTTTATGTTTTCAATATTGAATTATATTGTTATAGCATGTAATGAATCGTACACTGAAGATTTGACATGTGATGCTATTATAGCGTGTAACGAATCGCACTCTGAAGATTCGACATTGTCAACCTATAGTAATTGTGGATTTAGAGCATATATTGTGTGGTTACAAACTACTTGTGCATGGGATGTGGTTTCGTGCTTTATATATATTTCGTATATAAGTTGTTAACTTATTTATTTTGGAGTCACTTGGGACATTGTTACTGTGATATGGCTAGAGTTTGGCTCTAGTGCGGGAGGTATGAGTTCTCCCCATTGAGATAGTGCGCATTAGGGTGGTCTTCCCAACGGGTTAGTGCCCGGAATAATCATTTAGGTTTTGGTACTCCAAGATTTGATATCCAAGTATTCCACTATTTGATTTTGCATTCAATTTCAAGTTAACAACCAATGTTTAATTGTAACTTGTGGTTTTGGTTATTGTCTATTTAATGTTAAGTACATTTATGCATTATGATTTTGAATGAATCATAGCATGCTTTTAATGTTGTTAAGTACATTCATGTTTTATGATTTCTAATGAATCATTGCAGGTTTTGATGTTGTTAAGTACATCTATGCTATATTGTTTGAATGTGACTTAGGAATGATCCTATAGATTCATTTGAGACATAGATGTTAGGTGGCATGACTCACTTTTGGTTGTTTCGCATTTTAGATTTCAAGTTGATAACTTTGACAATCTATATCTTGTTACTTTGTATAGCATGCTTCTACGTTATTTGAATTGCATAAATGATGTGATTTATGCTATAAATGATCTAGGGTAGTTTAGGATGCTCCCCGAGTCTCACATTCGACATAGACGTTAGGTGGAATGAACCACAATGATTAAATTATGCAAACTTATAAAACGTTAGGTCGATGCATGCTCATTTCCTACGAGTAGCTTTATATTGCTCATCCTAAAGTTACTGGGGATATTTTTCAAGTACAGGAATCATGGTTGAGATTCTCATTATACTTAGGCAATTTGTTGACTTGAAGGTTCCATTCTTGTAAAGATTGGCTTGAAATGCCATTTGTAGCCTTATGTGTCAAATGTGTGTATTTGAATCTAAACTTGTAATGTGTGCTTAAGCACACTTTTTGATTCACATTTTATGTATATGACATGAGGCCAAGGGCCAAACTTCTTTTGGAATTACATATATGCCATGGATGTTAAATCTTGCCTTTAATTAGAATATATGAAAAATTATGCGTTTTAGTATGCTATTTTGCACCGGAGCGTGCATTGTGTATAAAATTCATTCATTAACCATGTTTGAAGTGTAGCCAAGGGCCAAACGGAGTTTTGAAACCATTTCATAATTTTGTGTTCCAAGTTTTCATTCCAACCTTTATTTTTGTCATTTTGGTCGGCGGGGGTCAGATTTTGCATCAGTGTAATGACCCGGTCATTTTCCTCCCTTTCCTTTTTCTCAAATTTTATGGATAAATTTTTTTCGTTTAATTTTCTTTTCCGAGTTCTATTTCTTGACGCTTAGTGTCGTCTCAAGTGCTTAGAAATGGTTTCTGAGACACTTTCCCTTGGATTGGCAACTTCCTTTAAGGACCGAGATATTTCCATATTTTTACTTTTTGGACACTATTCACTTTTCGTCTTTTTCCCTATTTTGTCTTTTCCCCGTTTGTCACTTTTTGGCACAACCTCACTTTCCATGGTTGGAGTTGGTTTTTGACTTCATGTATCTTCATTCTAAGTGGTTTCCACGAAATATGTATTTTTACTTTTGCAGTGAAGTACTCTGGCTGCTCCCGGTGCCCATAGGGGTATAGATGCATAGTTTTTCAGAATCTTTTTTTTTTTTTTTTTTTGGGGGGTGTTTTTATAAATATCTTTTGAAGATATCTTATTTCAAGGGTTTTTAAGAAAATCTTTTTGGAAGATATTTTCATTCTGGGTCATTGGTGCAGTTTTCACTTTTTAGAGGGGCCATTGTGCAATTAAGGAAAGTTATTACAAAAATACCTCATTTTGAGCCTAGATCCTCGTATGGGATTCATTTTCACTTTTTGTTGAGTCATGTACTCTTAGAATTCCCTTCCTGTCGTTTTCTCCAGTTTCAGGGTTTTTGGCCTCGGTTACCGCCAACTTACCGCCAACTTGTTCCGAGCATATCTCTTTGCTAGGGATTCAGTTTTTGACACCGTTTTTTCTGTTATTCCTATTTTGTCATCTTGGTTCTTTTTCATTCATGGAGTTTTGCCGTTTGAGTGCATTTGCTCAGATCCACTTTTTCAGACCCGGCGAGACCCTTTCGAGGCACTTTTACGATTTTCCTATAAATAAAATGCCTTAACATTTATCATAGGCCTTGTCATGCTCTACCTTTTCCCCTTATTCGAACCCATTTTCGGCCAAATTTTGAATTCGGGTTTGAAGTCAAGTTGTGATTTTGATGGGGCTGCCTTGGGATTCTTATTTATCGTGTTGTCCCCAACAAAACCCCGAAGTATCGTCGGATTCGGAGCACTTTTCTTTCAGTGGGGATTTGAGATTTTCATCTAAAATTGAGGTAGGGGGTGTCTTAGGTTTATATTAATGTTGTATTGATGATTTTAGAAGTTTATACAACTTGTATGAATGTTTTGGTTTTAGTTCTAGAATTTAATTTAATTAATTTTTGTGGTTCAGATTTAATTCTGATGATAATGTATAACTTAGAATTAAATTGTGGCATGCTAGAAAATTAAACTTTTGTATGGTTGTTCACATATATTAAATTGGGATTATTTGAGTGAGAATTGCAACTTTTAATTAATATTTTTTTTGGTGAAAGTTTAATTTACATAGATGTAACTTACATGAAATAAGCTTGTAATGTGATATTACAATAGGCTTTGGCATATTCCCTAACATATGTTAATTTGAGAGCATTTGGATGAGTTTAAAAATCTAGAGATTTTAATTTAAAGAATTAATTAAAATTTATTTAATGGCTCCATTAGCCTAATTAAGTTCTTAACTTGATATTTATAATGACTAGGACTTGTATACTAGCATATATTAATTTGGGACCATTTGACTTTGTTTTAGAATTTAGGGAATCGATTATTAAGATTTAATTAAACTCCAATTTTTATTGTTCCCATGGTCTAATTCAGTTTTTGAATTGATATATGTAACGATCAAGTTATATTGCATAACATGTATTAATTATCGATCATTTGGTTGAGAATTGAAACCTAGGGACATTAATTAGTTTATTTAACTAATTTTCGTTTCTTTTGTATTAAGGATTTAATCATGTATTTGACGTTGGTTGTATGTTTAAATCATGATTTTGGATTTGCATTAAATTCATGAGTTTATGTTTTCAATATTGAATGATATTGCCATAGCGTGTAATGAATTGCATACTGAAGATTCGACATTTGTCATGCCTTAGTAGTTGGGGACTTAGAGCGTGTATTGTATGAGTTTCCAAATTTGGTTGTGCATGGTAGATAGTTGATTTCTTGTATATGCATGTTGATATATACGTTGTAGCACAACTTGTTGATTTTGGAAACTTGGGGATGTCATTGTTTGACTACGGCTAGGACATGGTTCTAGTATGGGGGATTGTCCCTCTACAATCTAGTGCGCACATAAGGAGGTTACCCATGGGCTAGTAACCCTAAAGTTTCTATGGTGTCGGTCTGATCCGACGTGGTGTTCAAGTATCCACTTTGGTTGATTTCGCATTTCATTTCAAGTTAATAACTAGATGATATCGTAACTTGTTATTCCTTAATTGATTTCCCATTTTGAGTTTCAAGATGTTAACTTTGATAAATCATGTTTTATGCGTTGTATTGGAAGTTCCAATGTTGGTTAAATTGTATCGATATCATGATTTGTGTTTTGATGTTCAACTGTAGCTTAGGATGATTCCTTAGACTCATTGAAACATAGACGTTAGGTGGCATGACCCACTTTAGTTCTTTTCGTATCTTAGATTGCAAGTTGATACTTTTGAGAACCTTATCTTGTTGCGTTGTATAGTATGTTTCTATGTTATTTAAATTGGATGAATGATGTGATTTATGCTAGAAATGATCTAAGGTAGCTTAGGATGATCCCTGAATACCACTTTGACATAGACATTAGGTGGCATGAGCCCCTTTAGCATGTTTCACCTAAATGTGATATAATTGTAAAATGCTAGGTCGATGCATGCTCATCTCCTACGAGTTGCTTTATGTTACTCACCCACGTAGTAGGGATATTTTTAAGTACAATGACCTTTATTTGGGATGCAGACTAAGCCATGGAAGTTGCGTAGACTTGAAGTATCATTTTCATGAAAATGTTGGCATGAAACCCTATTTGTAGCTTTGTATGTCAAAACTTGTATATTCGATTCCATATATGTAATTTGTACATAAGTACACTCTTTTCACTGTATTTGACATGTATGAGTTGAGGCCATAGGCCAATGACATGTATCTTGTATTCTATGCACTTTATTTTCAAGGTTCACTATTAATATATTGAAAAATGTTAAGTCTTTGCCTCACCATGATTGCATCGGGCGTGGGAATTCAATTTTTTTTCTTTCATAGGGTCTCTATGATCATGAATAAGGTGTGAGCAAGGGCCAAACACCATTTTATTTTAGGCTTTGCATTTTAGTTTCATTTATTGTGTTTTAAGGCATTTTTGGCCATTGAGAGGTCATATTTTGCATTTAGGACATTTTGAGGTCACAGACCATTGGGACGGGTCTTAAATGTCTTTTTACGTTTGTGTGCATGTCCACATTTCACAAAACTCTTAAGTTTCAACTTTTGACCTATTTTTGGTCAATTTTATGAATTTTTATGAAAATTCATGCATTGGGGTATCATTTAAATTTTCTCTCGCTTTAGCATGTTTTGGATGCTTGCATGAGGTTAGGGAATGTTTTCAAACGTGTTTGGATCATGTAGAATGCATGTATAGCCTTAGAGATGGACCAAGCATCACACACACACACATTGCAGCAGCAGATGTGTCGGTCTGCTAATGAGGACCCATTAGCCGGCTGACCAAACTCTCAAGACCATTCCAGTAGGCTTTCTAGGAAAAACCTCATTTTGGCCGACTGATGATTAGGGTTTGGCCGACAGATGGTTGAGCTTTGGTCGGCTGATGGTTGTATTTCGGTTGACTGATCCTCCCTGGGACTATCTTTTTCATCTTTTCCTTGGATAGCTTTGTTGTTCTAACTTTGGGAATCGTATCTCTTTCATTTCTAATCCAAATCTGGTCATTCTTGAGTCTAATTTCAAGAGCTTGAAGTTAGCTTTCCAATGGTACCAACCACTCATCAAAACTCCACCTATAGTGTGAGTCATTCTAGTTTTAGTGAGATAGGTTCATGGTAACTCTTAAACGGCGAAGGCCACTTTGTTTTAATTTCATACCTTTTCCGTCTAGACTCAGAATCAAGCGATTCTTGAGTCCAAATTTGTTCATTTTTTGTTGTCCTTCCAATGGTGTGCATGGTGGCACCCATTTCAGTGTGAAATGACCATTCTGCCCTTAGTTTATTTCTTATCGGGTTTGGTATTCTTGCTTCAGTTGTTGGCTTATTTGACTTCCGCGGCTTCATGTGGAGTCATCTTGATGCCTTAGGGATGACGTACATCTGTTGAGGCCTTCTTGCTTCTTTTACTTCCGCATTTTGGATCCATCATCAGGTCATTTTTTGGTTCATCAGAGGACACACTGGGTTGAAAAAATCCAGGTTACAAGTGGTATCAGAGCTCCTAGGTTTGAATACCTTGGACGAAGGGTTTTAGGTGCATATCACAATTTTGTTGCTATGTTATACGTGTGTATATGCTATTTGTTAACATGTTTCGGTATTATAACATGTTTATGTGTTTCTTGATAACATGTTTGGTATTATGGCATGTCTCTATGCTTATATGCTTATGTGTTTAAAAGCATCCTTGTTTGACATGTATGCTCATTTGCTTAAGTGCATAATTGTTTAAAAAGCTTCCCTTGATTGCTTTAGCATGACTATATGTTGCATACATTGACGTGCTATTTATTTGATGCATTCATAGTGTGTGTTGTATTTGATCATAATAACTTGTGTTATTATTGATCT
Organism: Cornus florida; assembly: GCF_030987335.1. Classification (NCBI taxonomy): domain Eukaryota; kingdom Viridiplantae; phylum Streptophyta; class Magnoliopsida; order Cornales; family Cornaceae; genus Cornus; species Cornus florida. Next base: position 13,605,059 of record NW_026775581.1, on the reverse strand, counting down.
TGTTTCCTTTTCACGTATATAGGGTCACAGTCTTGACTCACGGAGAGTATTCTTATTAGGGCTCAGGTGAGCGTATGGTTGTAGTATCCATCTGGTGAGATGAGACGTAGGCTACGAATGCACCGTTTTGTCTCATTTTCTCTGTCTTTTTATGATGTGGTCATGGTGGTGTTGGGGGTGTCGGTGTCATCTCTTAGGACTTCATAGTGGTCATGACGTCATGATGTCATTGGGGTCTTTGTTTCTAGCGTCATGGGATGATGAGTCAGGATTGACTCGAATCCTTCCTTAGGGAGTTGGGAAGTTGCCTTGGGAGTCTTAGGGTGAGGTTCTCATGTCTTGTCTTCTTAGAGTGATGGTTTTAGGATTTGGATAGGTGTGTTAACCTAGGATCCTTCTTGTGTTGGCTTGGTTAGCTCTTACGGGCTACGGTTGGGATATGAGTGGTTTCGTGTAATTAATTGCATTGGTGCAATTAATTACTCTCCCTTGTCATTGGAGACTTGGGGGGTCGTTATGTTAGGGTTCTAGTAGAATCCTGTAGAGTTCCTATCGAGCTCATTGGTATCTTGGTTTGGGGGTTGTCTCGTTGATGTCTTGTAACAGTTAGCCTTGGGGTTGTCCATTTCGTTGTTGCCTTATTTCATGTAGTGTTGAGATTCCATCAGGGTATGAACTGGTCTTGGGAAAGACGTACTGAATCTATGTTTAGGAGACCTTAGTGGTCATTAGGGGAATGATTCATTTCCTCGTAGTGAGAGATTAGACTCATCTAGGTTTTGTGTTACCCTTTCTGAGAAGTTGTTCCTTTTAAGAGGCATTCCATTCATTTCTTTTGATTTTATGAACTTGCCATTTGTATGATCACTTTTACATGTTTACGAGCCCCATTATTTTCGGGCATGCCTTAGAAACATGTTTAGGACTTATGACTGTGTGGTAGTTATATGAGGATGTATATGATACATTGCTTATACAGTATCTGCTTACCATATTTTTGTCGTTAGTGGGGTATAGCGCGTCGCTCTTTATTTGACCCCTATGTGATTGGTGGTTTATTTGGTTTACCTTATGTGTACTGTGTGTTTAATACTATGATATTATTTGATTTATGTCATTTAATTTTTACAAGTATGCACTATGTGAGTATTTGGTTTATACTGTTTCATCTTTTCTGCACTTATGTTGGGTTTTGTGACCTTGGTTGTTGGGATAGAGATGTGTGAGCTGCGTTGTAGACTTGCATTTTGAGATTGTTGTTGTCCACTATAAGGATTTTGACCCAGCATTTTGTCTTTTGTATGTAGCCTTACGGTAGGTCTACTTCAGATCTTTTCTTAGGTTTTTGGTTTTGTGGGTCCGATCCATTGGCCTGAGGGCATAGACTTGCCAGGCTATGGGGTCGTGACTGGTGTTGTTGTTGTAGCATTTTTAGATGTGGGGGTCGCTGTTACTCTAGCGTTAGGGATTTAAGGCCTTAAGCGTAACGGTACCAATAACATTGTTGTTAGAGTTTTGGGATTAGCTACCCCAACTCTTGCAAATGCTTGGTTTTCGTAGTTCTTTTGGTAATGATCATTTTCGACATTGATGTCATTTGTATCGAAAAGTTTCTTTTTGAGTTGATCTTTTGGGGGCATGTTATGAACTAGTACCTTATACTATCATACTACCTTACTGACGAGTAAGTGTGGGCGGGTTCTGGTTATTGTTCATACTGCCATGTCATTCTTAGCCATCTGTTTGATCTGACTTGTCGTTGTCTTGGGATTCTTTCGGTTATTAACATTGAGTTAATATACCGATTCGTTTGGGGAGTTGTCTCTCAGTTCTTGGTTTTCGTTTTCCTTCAGATGATCTTCAGGCTTTTGGAGTTGCCCTTTAGCACGTTATGGTCTGTTCTTTGGTTTGACCTTGCATTCAGTCTTAGTTCTATTCTCCTCGGATGTTCCTAATTTTGGGGATGAAATTTCTTTAAGGAGGGTGTTTGTAATGACCCGGTCATTTTCCTCCCTTTCCTTTTTCTCAAATTTTACGGATAAATTTTTTTCATTTAATTTTCTTTTCTGAGTTTTGTTTCTCAATGCCTAGTGTCATCTCGAGTGCTCAGAAATGGTTTCTGAGACTCTTTCCCTTGGATTGACAACTTCCTTTAAGGACCGAGTCATTTCCACATTTTCACTTTTTAGATACTATTCACTTTTCGTCCTTTTCCCTATTTTGTCTTTTCCCCGTTTGTCACTTTTTGGCACAACCTCACTTTCCATGGTCAAAGTTGGTTTTTAACTTCACGTATCTTCATTCTAAGTGGTTTCCACGAAATACGTATCTTTACTTTTGTAGTAAAGTACTTTGGTTGCTCCCGATATCCATAGGAGTATGGATGCATAGTTTTTCAGAATCTTTTTCTTTTCTTGGGATGTTTTTCATAAATATCTTTTGAAGATATTTTATTTTAGGGATTTTTAAGAAAATATTTTTAGAAGATAGTTTCATTCTAGGTCATTAGTGTAGTTTTCATTTTTTGGAGGGGCCATTGTGCAATTAAGAAAAGTTATTGCAAAAATGCCTCATTTTGAGCCTGGATCCTCATATGGGATTCATTTTCACTTTTCATCGAGTCATGTACTCTTAAAATTACGTTCCGGTCATTTTTCTCCAGTTTCAGAGTTTTTGGCCTTAGTTGTCGCCGAACTTGTTCGGGGCATATCTTTTTGCTCAGGACTAGGTTTTTGATGCCATTTCTTCCGTTGTTTATATTTTCTCATCTTGGTTCTTTTTTGTTCATGGAGTTTTACCGTTTAAGTGCGTTTGCTCATATTCCACTTTTCCAGACCCGGCGGGGCACTTTTAGGGTTTTCCTATAAATAGTATGTCTTAAAATGAAAAATCACTTTTTCCATCATCTTCCTCCCTCTTTGGTAGGTAGCCATGGGAGCTCCTTGGGCTGCCACCTTTTCTTCTTCTTCTCCACTTGATTTCCTTGGTAAAAAGTCTTCGGCCTTAACATTTATCGTAGGCCTTGTCATGCTCTACCTTTTCCCCTTATTAGAACCCGTTTTTGGCCAAATTTTGAGTTCGGATTTAAAGTCAAGTTGTGATTTTGATGGGACTGTCTTGGGATTCATGTTCATCGTGTTGTCCCCGACAAAACCCCGAGGTATTGTCATATTTAGAGCATTTTTCTTCCAGTGGGAAATTGAGATTTTCATCTCAAATTGAGGTAGGGGATGTCTTAGGTTTATATTAATGTTGTATTGATGATTTTAGAAGTTTATACAACTTGTATGCATGTTTCGGTTTAAGTTCAAGAATTTAATTTAATTAATTTTTATGGTTAAGATTTAATTCTCATGATGATGTATAACTTAGAATTAAATTGTGGCAAGCTTGAAAATTAAGCTTTTGTATGGTTGTTCACATATATTAAATTGGGATTATTTGAATGAAAATTGAAACTTTAATTAATATTTCACTTTGGTGAAAGTTTAATTTATATAAATGTAACTTGCATGAAATAAGCTTGTAATGTGATATTACAATAGGCTTTGGCGTGTTCCCTAACATATGTTAATTTGAGAGCATTTGGATGAGTTTAAAAATCTAGAGATTTTAATTTAAAGAATTAATTAAAATCTATTTAATGGCTCAATTGGCCTAATTAAGTTTTTAACTTGATATTTATGATGACTAGAACTTGTATACTAGCATATATTAATTTGGGACCATTTGACATTGTTTTAGAATTTAGGGAATTGATTATTAAGATTTAATTAAACTCCATTTTTTATTGTTCCAATGGCCTAATTCAATTTTTGAATTGATATATGTAACGATCATGTTATATTGTATAACATGTATTAATTATGGATCATGGTTGAGAATTGAAACCTAGGGACATTAATTAGTTTATTTAATTAATTTCCATTTCTTTTGTATTAAGGATCTAATAATATATTTGACGTTTGTTGTATGTTTAAATCATGATTTTGGATTTGCATTAAATTCATGAGTTTATGTTTTCAATATTGAATGATATTGCCATAGCATGTAACGAATCGCACACTGAAGATTCGACATTTGTATTGTATGAGTTTCCAAATTTGTGGACTTAGAACATGTATTGTATGAGTTTCCAAATTTGGTTGTACATAGTAGATAGTTGATATCTTATATATACATGTTAATATATACGTTGTAGCACAACTTGTTGATTTTGGAAACTTGAGGATGTCATTGTTTGACTACGACTAGGACATGGTTCTAGTACGGGGGATTATCCATCTACAATCTAGTGCGCACATAGGGAGGTTACCCATGGGCTAGTAACCCTAAAGTTTCTATGGTGTCGGTCTGATCCGACGTGATGTCCAAGTATCCACTTTGGTTGATTTCGCATTTCATTTTAAGTTGATAAGTAGATGATATCGTAACTTGTTATTCCTTAATTGATTTCCCACTTTGAGTTTCAAGATGTTAACTTTGAGTAATCATGCTTTATGCATTATATTGGATGTTCCAATGTTGGTTAAATTGTATCGATATCATGATTTGTGTTTTGATGTTCAAATGTAGCTTAGGATGATTCCTTGGACTCATTGAAACATAGACGCTAGGTGGCATGACCCACTTTAGTTCTTTTCGTATCTTTGATTGCAAGTTGATACTTTTGAGAACCTTTATCTTGTTGCGTTATATAGTATGTTTCTATGTTGTTTAAATTGCTTGAATGATGTGATTTATGCTAGAAATGATCTAAGGTAGCTTAGGATGATCCCTGAGTCTCACTTTGACATAGACGTTAGGTGGCCTTTAACATGTTTCACCTTAAGGTGATATAATTGTAAAATGCTAGGTCGATGCATGCTCATCTCCTACGAGTAGCTTTATGTTACTCACCTATGTAGTGGGGACATTTTTCAGGTACAGGGACCTTGATTTGGGATGCACACTAAGCTATGAAAGTTGCGTAGACTTGAAGTATCATTTTCATGAAAATGTTGGCATGAAACCTTATTTATAGCTTTGTATGTCAAAACTTGTATCTTCGATTCCATATATGTAATGTGTACATAAGTGCACCCTTTTCACTGTATTTGACATGTTTGAGTTAATGCCATAGGCCAATGACATGTATCTTGTATTCTATGCACTTTTATGTTCAAGGTTCACTATGAATATATTGAAAAATGTTAAGTCTTTGCCTCACCATGGTTGCATCGGGCGTGGGAATTCCATTCTTTTTCTTTCATAGGGTCTCAACGATCATTGTTGCCCAAGTATAGACTCTAGAGGGGGGGTGAATAGAGTCTAGGCAAACTAAGGTCAATTTTTCAATATTGATTTACCAACTAGAGTTAGACTCAACTTCTTTGATAAATATGGAATGATGCAATCTAAATTTTAAGTTTTAATTGTTAATATTTATGAAGAGGCATATCAAGACATACATGAAGCAATAAATATAAGAGTTAAAGATAAAAGTTGCAAACATGTACTCAGCGATTTTAGTGAGGTTGCTCAAGACCCCTCTTGAGACTTCCCAATCCACTATGGCATCTCCTTACGGGTGGAGAGCAAACCTTTTACAAGAAGCTCTTCCTTACTTCTAAGTGCTAAGAAAACACTTTCTCTTAGTCTTCCTTGGGCCACACCAGCCCTTACAAGTTTTGAACAAGATTGATGAAGTACAAAGTGATCTCTTTTAGATCTAAAGTACAAGATTCAGCTCACTCTAGAGTATGTATGAATAACTCGAAGCTCAACTCTCTTTTATGATATAAGATGTGTCTAAATGATGATGAAAAGCTTTTTGATTGCTAGAAGATCTTTCTCAATTAATGCAACAACTTTTCTAAAGACTACCAGTCATTATATAGACTTTCAGAACTGTCTGATAAGAGTTATAGCTGTTGGACACGCACTTCAAGAAAAAAATGCTCGTTTGAATTTTGAAAAACGCAGCTTCAGTCGACCGAAATGAAACACCCTTGTGTTTCGGTCATCCGAAATGGTTTTAAGCTTGGACATTATCCTCTCAGTACTCTTGGTTCGGTAGACCGAAGTAAAGCCCTTTTCTATTTCGGTTGACCGAAATGGTTTCATCATTCTCAGTAGACCGAAGTAAAGCCCTTTTCTATTTTGGTCGACTGAAATGGTATCATCATTCTCAGTACTTTTATTTCGGTAGACCAAATTGAAACTCTTAGTTGTTTCGGTCGTCTGAAATGATTTTAAAATTTGAGCATCATTCTCAATACTTTCATTTCGGTAGATCGAAATGAAATGAAGTTCTATTTCGGTAGACCGAAATAGCTGGAGGTTTTGATTCAAACTCTTATTTAATTCGGTCGACTAATACAATAAGCCCTTCCATTTCGGTAGACCGAAATGGACTTTCATTTTCAGGAACTTGTTCAGGTGAAGATTTACTTAAGACCTTTGATCCTTAGTTATTGTGAATGAGTTGATGTGCATAATGTTGGAGAGTTTAAGCTTCAAGATGTTCATATATACTTTAACAAGATTTTCTAAGAAACTCACCAACCTAGCTAACCCCATTTTGATAAGTTGTGATGACTTGTCTTTGACTCTTGGTTGCTTAGTCCTCTGCTCATGCCTTGGTGTTGCTTCTTCAGTTTTGCTCCTGTATTGTAGTGACTTGTTTTGATGAAAGCTTTGATCTGTAATTTCACTCAAGAAGACATTAGTGAACATAGAACATCACTAATGAATTATGATCATCAAAAGCCTTAGATTCAAGGTCAACAATCTCCCCCTTTTTGATGATGACAATTCATTGATGTGTTCGTCAAATGAGACTAAGAATGTGAATAGTTCTCCCCCTTTTAATGTGCATAGATTTAAGATTTAGGCAATACAAATAAAAGATTTACAAATCTCCCCCTTTCCTTGTGCAATCATTTAATCATTATTAGAATTGAAGGCATAACATATTTAAAGCATACATAACATAAAAGAATTGAAAGCATGCAAATTATAAATGCTAAAAACATGTATTTCTATTGATTCAATAATTCAAGGTCAAGGTACATCATCATTCTTACTAATCGGTTTCCAATGTGCCAACTACAATCATTGTTTCATTGTTCCAACTACAACTACAATTAAAACATTATCATCCACAACCTACATCAGCATCTATACCAATTCTTCCAATAACAACCTACATCAACATCACTACATCAACATCAATTCTCCCCCTTTGTCATGCATTAAAAAGGTAGGGGGTATGAAAGCATCAAAAGTGAGGAAGTCCCGTAGCCCGGAGTTCAAAAAGATCACGCTTGATAAGATCAACTTCTTTTGCGACCTCTTCAACTCTTTCGCGCAAAGCGATAATGTGATCCCGATTGTCCTTTTCAAGAGATATTTGCCCTTTCAAAAGAGCAAGACTTTCAAGTAGAAGCTCCCGTAGTGATCTTTCTTCGGAAGGAGGAATATATGCTTGTTCTTCCTCTTCTTCCTCTACCTCTATTTCCTCTTCTCTATCACCACCACCACCACCACCACCATCATCAACATCTCCCACTTGTTGCTCATCCATCGCCATATCTTGGCCTTCATTTTGAGGATTACCAAACTTAGGATCATACCAAATGTTGGTTTCGGATTTTTTCAGACCCATTCGAGTGAGCAAGTCTCCGTCAAATCTGTAGAGGTTAGTAAGCTCCTTTTTATCCTCGCCCTTTATTTGCACTTTATATGTGACGGCCCAAGTTTTGTAAACCCGGTGCGTCAGTGATGACCAAAAGATAACCCGATAATGGATCCGAAATATGGAAGCGAAAGGTGAAACAACGGTCTCTAGAGATACAATGCGTCTCTAAGACACCAATGTGACCCTTAATGAGGTCACGGAACCCAAAGGAAACAAATGCAGAAGTGTCGTTTCAAAAACGGACAAAAAGAACCAAGGGGCAAAATGGTTATTTTGTAAAAAGTGGATTCAGGTTCTATCGAGCACACCGTTGGAAAGACAATGACAAATTAGTCAAGTACAAAAAAAGGTTTACTCAATTTGGAGTCCGGACGGGGGAGAAAGGTCAAAAACAAAAATGATGTCGTGGCGGCCCGACGAGGACAACCCACCACTGCTGCAACTGAGAGTAAAAACGGGCATCTAAACGGACTTTTTTGGAAAAACTCAAAGAAGAAACCCCCCCTAAAATCAAATTTCCTACCCTAATTGTGAACGAAAATAAAAAAGAAAATGCATTGTCAAATGCCCAGAATGCCCCCAAGAAAATCAGGTCAAGAGGAAAAAAACTAATCCGAGCTACTGCCCAAGTTTTGGAAATAGGGCTTCGGGAGGTTTTTATATTTCCTAAATTAAAAATGCAAACTTAAAATGCACCCACAAGACCACCGGAAGTTTCAGATCGGTCGTGACGATTTTCAAAAAAAAGTCGATGAATAGTACCAACTACATTTGTACTAAAAATTTGCAAAACCTGGCAGCAAGGATTTTTTGGAAAAATATTGATTTTTGAGGGCCAAGATGATGTTTTCTGGAAAAACACAAAGAAGAAACACCCTCAAAATTCAGTTTTCTATGTGACTCACCAAGAAAAATGAAAAAAATGCATTGTGAAATACCCAAAATTCCCCTGGAACAGAATAAGGTAAAACTCCCTAAAAATGCTACTTAGAGTTTTTGTTTCATCAAGGAAGGTGTTGTTTGCCAAAGTGAGCATGCAAGTGTATGTAATATGATAAAATAGATGTGCTAGAATGGCCTATGTCCTCATTACAATACATTTACAACATTTGACATGTCAAACCTCCAAGTTAGAAAAATTACATTTCATAGACAAATCATGAACATGCTAACACTTGCATGTGAACAAAAATGCTTCTAAAGAAGCTCAACTCAGCAAATCACCCAAGCAATTGCAATCTCTAATCTTGTATCCTGTACTTGAAATATGCCCCAGTATCGTAGGGGTGAGTACCATAAAGCTACTCGTAAGAAATGAGCATGCATCGACCTAAAGTTTTACAAGTTGCATGATTTAATTATTGTGGTTTATTCCACCTAACGTCTATGTCAAGGTGAGACTCAGGGAGCATCCTAGCTACCTAAGATTATTTCTAGTATCAATCACCTCATTCGTGCAATTTTAACAACATAGGGTCATGCTTACACAAAGCAACAACATAGGAGCATGCTTACACAAAGCAACAACATAGTGGTTCTCAAGGTTCTCAACTTGAAGTCTAAAATGCAACATCAACTAAATATAACAATTTAGCAAAATTAGAATATCTAATACCACACATCAAGACATAGATTCTCTAGGTTATCAACTAGCAATCTAAAAGTGTGAAATCAACTAAATATATCAATTTAGTATGGATGTACTTAACAACATCAAATCGCCAATTACCAAAACCACAAGTCACAATTAAACATTGGTTGTCAACTTGGAATTAAATGCGAAATCAAATAGTGGAAGACTTGGACATCACAGCTCGGATTTCTGCCAAGATAAGGCAAATTTGGAGCTACTAACCCCCAGGCAGCCTACCCAACAGGTGAACTTTTTAGGGCTAATTTGGAGCTACTAACCCCCAGACAGCCTACCCAACGCGCGAACTTTTGACTTAGAGGACTCTTGTCCCCGTACTAGAGCCAAACCCTACCCAAAGCAACTCCAAAATAAATAAGTTAACAACTTATATATGTATTAAACAGTACACGAAACTACCTTCATGCACAAGTAGGTTGTAACCACACAACACATGCTCTAAATCCACAACAACTATAGGATGACAATGTCGAATCTTCAGAACGCGATTCGTTACACGCTATAATAACATCACATGTCGAATCTTCAGTGTGCGATTCGCTACACGCTACGACAATATAATCCAATATTGAAAACATAATTTATAAATCTATTACAAGTCTAAAATCTTGCTTCAAACATACTATCAATGCGAATTTCAGGATTTAATCATTAAAGCAATAGAAACGGAATTTAATCAAATAAACTAATTAAATTCCCTAACTTTCAAATCTCAATCAAATGGCCCCTAATCAATGCATATTATACAATATAGCATAGTATATACAGACATTCACTAAAATCTCAATTAGGCCAATGGCACAACAAGGTAGAATTTAATTATATCATGATAATTAAACTTCTAAATTTCAAAGCAACTTCAAATGGTCCCAATTTAATATATATTAGTACACAAGTCCTAGTCATTATGATTATCAAGTAAAAAACTTAATTGGGCCAAGGGAACCATTAAATAGATTTTAATTAATCGTTTAATTTAAAATCTCTAGATTTTCATAATTGTCCAATTATTCTCAAATTCAAGTATGTTAACAAACATGCTAAGACTTAATTTAAAAGCGTACTACAAGTTCATTTCATGAAAAGTATGGCCATGGGATTTAATCTTTCACCAAAGATAAATATTAAATAAAAAGTGCAATTCTTACTGAATTAATCCCAATTTAATATATGTTAACAAACATATTAAAATATGATTTTCTAGCATGCCACAATTCCATTCTATGTTATACACATCCTTGTGAATTAAATTTCATACAAAGAAATAATTAATACTAATTTTCTAGAATTGATACAAGGCATGCAATTAAGTTGTATAATCATGCTAAACACTCAATACAACACACACAAAATCCTAGAACATCCCCTACCTCAATTTGAGATGAAAATCTCAAAAGCCACCAAATGGAAACCGCTCCGAATCCGACGAAACTTCTAGGTTTTGTCGAGGACTACACTGTGCACATAACCCCCGAGGAAACCCCATCAAAATCACAACTTGACTTCAAACCCTAACTCAAAGAATGGTCAAAAATGGGTTCTAATAAGGGTGAAAGAAGCGCGTAGTCAACACGAACACTAAACGCAAAGGCCCTTCTATATTCTGATGAAGGAATGAAGCTCAAAAGAGGAGAGAGAAGGTGGCAGCCTCCCTTGGGCTGCCATGGAAGCTTCAGGTCGTGCAAGAGAGTGGGGAAGATGAAAAAATAAAATATCTCACCCCCCTTTTATAGAAATCTCAAAAAGTGCCCCGAACGGGCTCTGCCGAGTCTGAAAAAGTAAAATTTGAGCAGACACGCTCAAATGACAAAACTCTGTGAACAAAAAAGATTTAAAATGAGAAAATATGAACAATGGAAGAAACGGCGTCAAAAACTGAGTCCCGAGCAGAAAGTTATGCCCCAAACAAGTTTGGCGCTAACTAGGACTAGAAACCCTGAAACTGGAAAACAATTACCAGAAGGAATTTCTAAGAGTACACGACTCGACGAAAAGAGAAAATGAATTCCGTACGAGGATCCTGGCTCAAAACAAGGCATTTAGCAATAACTTTCATTAATTACATGATGGCCCCTCCAAAAAGTGAAAACTACACTAATGGCCCAGAATGAAAATATCTTCCAAAAATATTTTCTTAAAAACCCCTGAAATAAAATATCTTCAAAAGATATTTATGAAAAACACCCCAAGAAAAGAAAATAATTTCAAAGAACTTTGCATCCATGCCCCTATGGACACCGGGAGCAACCAGAGTACTTTCTTGCAAAAGTAAAGATACGTATTTTGTGGAAACCACTCAAGATGGAGATACATGAAGTGAAAAACCAACTTTGAACACAAGAAGTGTGGTTATGCCAACAAAGTGTCAAACGGGGAAAAGGCAAAATAGGGAAAAGGACGAAATAGGGAAAAGGACGAAAAGTGAATAGCGTCAAAAAATGAAAAATATGGAAACGACTCGGTCCTCAAAGGAAGTTGTCAATCCACAGAAAAGATTCTTGGAAATCACTCCAGAGCACTCGAGACGACACTAAACGAAGAGGAACTGAACTCAGAAAGGAAAGACAACGGAAAAAAAAATATCCGTGAAAATCCAGGTCACTACAACCTTCCCACCTTAAAGGGATTTCGTCCCTGAAATCCAGCCCCAACCAAAACAAAAAGGCAAAACCAGGATAACTACGGAGTACATCTCCGAGTATCCCACACAACGCAATACAAAAGCAATCCCAAAGCTGAAAGACAACGCATAAACCAATGTTATTTGCACCCACGTGCTGATGACAGGACAAGCTCTCAAAAGGAAAGTGACTAAATGGCCACCCAACAAGTCGGAACTCACACACAGAACCCAAGATGAGATAAAGGAATGGAAGACAACAACCGTAAACATCCCTCTAGATGAACCATCATACCGATCCAAAAACGACCACCAAAAGATCTCCAAGATAACCACGTATCATATCAGGGTACCGAACAAGACAATGCGGCAGTACGAATAGCAACCAGAACCCGCCCACGACGTACTCAAATGTGTGGTAGTAATGACAGTGCCTAGTGCCCGCCCACACTTACTCGTCAGTAAGGTAGCATCGACGGCAACTAGTACTCGCCCGTAACACACAACTTTGTACGGCAGTATGGCAGTATAAGGCACTAATTCATAACCTGCCCCACACTAGGTCTACCCAAGGAACCTCTCGATACAAATGACATCAATGTAAAAAATGATCATTACCAAAAGCACTACGGGGACCAACATTTTGTACCAAAGTTGAGATATAGTCCAAAGATGTCCGGCCGGACCATCCTGGCCAATCCCAAAACTCTGACAACAATGCTATAGGTACCGCTATGCTTAAGGCCTTAAATCCTCAATACAGGAAAACCAACATCTCTAATGTCTCAAAATGCCCCTATTAACAACATTAATTAGGAATCCAAAACCTGACAAGCAAATCAAGACCTCCAAAATAAAAACGAACCTCACCTCAAGACATTTCATCAAAAGTCCTACATTTCTCCCTGAAATAGATCAACTACAAGACCAATCACCATGATCAAACATCAGATCCACATCCCTATCACGGATAACTAAATCCTCAAAATACAAATCCACCAAGTGGCACACACATCAAAATGCCAACAACTAAGGTCAAAAGATGAATCTCTCAAAACCATGCTTGGCAACACCAAGCTAAATCAAAATTCCTCAATTTCTATCGATCCATAAACAACCACTGGAACTACGATTCCTCAAAACCATACCTAGTTATAGCTAGGACGAGAAACTTCACAACAAGCCATATCTAACAGCGATCCTCCAAAACTCCTCCTAAAAGTTAATCACATCCAGACCTCCAAAACGGAAACAAGTCTCTAAAAGACATTCTCAAAAGAGCATCGAGCTCACCTCACAATCAAATAAATCCTCAATGATATGGACACAAGTCCCCATAAAATGATCTCACACCAATCAACTCACTCCGAGCACCACAATTCCGTCAACAACCACAGTAAAAACTCCCCAAGGAAGACACGAAAGAAAGGGAACCACCGGTCCTAAAAAGGACAACACCACAACCCCATCTCTGAAATGAAAGACAACAAGGTCAAAGACTTCACCCCCTACATGGAAGTAAGTCAACCAAAATCAAACAAAAATCCTCACCAACGACTCAAAACAACAATGGTGATCTTCACGGACCAACCAACCAAGAACTGTGCACAACGCAATGAAAAGAAGAGACTCACTCCTTGTAAAGTCCTTAACACGAACCAAGAAAAGAGAAGAAACCCTATCCTCCTACAAGTGTCGATATGACAAACACGAAAATGGAACATCTTTCCCACCTTAGGGAAGTGGACAGCTTAAGATGGAACAAATGTGACAACTCCTCTACAAGGAATCTCACAACGAAACTTTTACGGAAACCCACATACACACTACGTGCGACTAAGGAGAAACAAAAGGGAACCCAAACCTGGAAGTCATGCATGTGACAAGGAATGCAACTACCAGAAAGAAATCTACTCACATAGATAAAAATCAAAGGTACATGCAACACATCTCCACGTAAGCACAAAAGCATGTCATTAAAACGTAATAACAGTATGGCATCTCTAAGCATATAAGGAAGGCATGCTAATGCCATACAACAAGAAGGCAAATGTGGATACACCTCCATCTACTCATGCATCACAACATCATAAATCATACTACTAACATGGTAGTAAACGAAACTGTAAAAGACAAAATGATGCAACAATGAACCCTATGGACATCGTGTCCTAGAGTGTCTAAGCAAAAGAAAGGACCAGTCTTAGCCATAAACTGTCTCCAAAAACCAATAGGACATCAACCTATCTCAAAACAAATGTGAGCCCTTACCACAATGGTAAGACTCTAACAATCTAACTCCAAATCTAGAGGTTACACTACAAGTGATGCTAACAATGCAATGCTCTCTCTACCCGAAACATCAATCAATCGACTTGATCCCAAAAGCGTCATCACTCAAGGAGAACTCCAAAGAAAATAGCAATTATAGCCATGCCAACAACAACCAAATCAATCACCACGACTGATCCCCAAAACAAACACCATCATCATCGATCAAAAGGACAACGCCTATCAAAACAAAATCGACACTGATTCTATCCGAACTGCACATGTAGCATGCCAGTACGATAGCATGATAGTGCCATGCACTCGCCCACAATGTACCCGCCCACAAAAAATGCAAGTTCCAGAGGAATCATCCTGAACAATCAACGATCCTAAGAGGTCCATAACCTCATAATGGCCCCAAACCAACAAATCCAACACTATGGTAACGCCAAACAACTCATCTCACGAGAGCCTAAACAAAAGGTGACCATCCACCTACCTTAAAAACCAACACTAGGTCGACAACAATTTATACTACCACGAAACTGTGACTACAATCACCATCAACCTCAACTCGTGCCTCAATGACCAATCCCGTGTCATGCCAAATATGCAACATAATTATGCATATACAATTCTAATCTAGCATATGTCACATGTCATGCTTCTTACATTGGAATAAAACAATGCTAAACGAACGGTATACAACATGTAGCACGTAAGCACATAAACATGTTATCAACCAAAACATGTTATCATAAAGTATATAAACACATAGAGCATGGCAACAAAAGCATGATATGCACCCAAAACCCGTCGTCCTAAGGTTTTTGAACCTAGGAGCTCTGATACCACTTGTGACAGCCCAAGTTTTGTAAACCTGGTGCATCAGTGATGACCAAAAGATGACCCGATAATGGATCTGAAATGCAGAAGCGAAAGGTGAAACAACAGTCTCTAGAGATACAATGCGTCTCTAAGACACCAATGTGACCCTCAATGAGGTCACGGAACCCAAAGGAAACAAATACAGAAGTGTCGTTTCAAAAACGGACAAAAAGAACCTAGGGGCAAAATGATCATTTTACAAAAAGTGGATTCAAGTTCTATCGAGCACACTGCTGGAAAGACAATGACAAATTAGTCAAGTTCAAAAAAAAGTTTACTCAATTTGGAGTCCGGAGGGGGGAGAAAGGTCAAAAACAAAAATGATGTTGCGGCGGCCCGACGAGGACAACCCACCACTGCTGCAACTGAGAGTAAAAACGGGCATCTAAACGGACTTTTTCGGAAAAACTCAAAGAAGAAACCCCCCCTAAAATCAAGTTTCCTACCCTGATTGTGAACAGAAACAAAAAAAATGCATTGTCAAATGCCCAGAATGCCCCCAAGAAAATCAGGTCAAGAGGAAAAAAACTAATCCGAGCTACTGCCCAAGTTTTGGAAATAGGGTTTCGGGAGGTTTTTGAATTGCCTAAATTGAAAATGCAAACTTAAAATTCACCCATAACACCTCCGAAATTTTTGGATCAGTCGTGATAATTTTCAAAAAAAAGTCGATAAATAGTACCAACTACATTAGTACTAAAAATTTGCAAAACCTGGCAGCAAGGATTTTATGGAAAAATATTGATTTTTGAGGGCCAAGATGATGTTTTCTGGAAAAACACAAAGAAGAAACCTCCCTCAAAATTCATTTTTCTATGTGACTCAAAAGGAAAAATGAAAAAAATACATTGTGAAATACCCGAAATGCCCCTGGAACAGAATAGGGTAAAACTCCCTAAAAATGCTACTTGGAGTTTTTGTTTCATCAAGGAAGGTATTGCTTGCCAAAGTGAGCATGCAAGTGTATGTAATATGATAAAATAGATGTGTTACAATGGCCTATGGCCTCATTACAATACATTTACAACATTTGACATGTCAAACCTCCAAGTTAAAAAAATTACATTTCATAGACAAATCATGAACATGCTAACACTTGCATGTGAACAAGAATGCTTCTAAAGAAGCTCAACTTAGCAAATCACCCAAGCAATTGCAATCTCCAATCTTGTATCCTGTACCTGAAATATGCCCCAGTATCGTAGGGGTGAGTAACATAAAGCTACTCGAAGGAAATGAGCACGCATCGACCTAAAGTTTTACAAGTTGCATGATTTAATTATTGTGGTTCATTCCACCTAACGTCTATGTCAAGGTGAGACTCAGGGAGCATCCTAGCTACCTAAGATCATTTCTAGCATCAATCAGCTCATTTATGCAATTTTAACAACATAGGGTCATGCTTACACAAAGCAACAATATAGGAGCATGCTTACACAAAGCAACAACATAGTGGTTCTCAAGGTTCTCAACTAAAAGTCTAAAATGCAACATCAACTAAATATAACAATTTAGCATAATTAGAATATCTAATACCACACATCAAGACGTAGATTCTCTAGGTTATCAACTAGCAATCTAAAAGTATGAAATCAACTAAATATATCAATTTAGTATGGATGTACTTAACAACATCAAATCGCCAACTGCCAAAACCACAAGTCATAATTAAACATTGGTTGTCAACTTGAAATTGAATGCGAAATCAAATAGTGGAAGACTTGGACATTACAGCTCAGATTTCTGCCAAGACAAGGCAAATTTGGAGCTACTAACCCCCAGGTAGCCTACCCAACACCTGAACTTTATAGGGCTAATTTAGAACTACTAACCCCCAGACAGCCTACCCAACGCGCGAACTTTTGACTTGGAGGACTCTTGTCCCCGTACTAGAGCCAAACCCTAGTCATCACAGCTTAACAATGTCCGAAGCAACTCCAAAATAAATAAGTTAACAACTTATATATGTATTAAACAGTACACGAAACTACATTCATGCACAAGTAGGTTGTAACCACACAACACATGCTCTAAATCCACAACAACTGAAGGATGATAATGTCGAATCTTCAGAGCGTGATTCGTTACGCGCTATAATAACATCTTATGTCGAATCTTCAGTGTGCGATTTGCTACACGCTACAACAATATAATCCAATATTGAAAATATAATTTATAAATCTATTACAAGTCTAAAATCATGCTTCAAACATACTATGAATGCGAATTTCAGGATTTAATCATTAAAGCAATAGAAAAGGAATTTAATCAAATAAACTAATTAAATTCCCTAACTTTCAAATCTCAATCAAATGGCCCCTAATCAATGCATATTACACAATATAGCATAGTATATACATGCATTCACTAAAATCTCAATTAGGCCAATGCCACAACAAGGTAGAATTTAATTATATCATGATAATTAAACTTCTAAATTTCAAAGCAACTTCAAATGGTCCCAATTTAATATATATTAGTACACAAGTCCTAGTCATCATGATTATCAAGTAAAAAACTTAATTGGGCCAAGGGAACCATTAAATAGATTTTAATTAATCATTTAATTTAAAATCTCTTGATTTTCATACTTGTCCAAATACTTTCAAATTCAAGTATATTAATAAACATGCTAAGACTTAATTTAAAAGCATACTACAAGTTCATTTCATGAAAGGTATAGCCATGGGATTTAATCTTTCACCAAAGATAAATATTAAATAAAAAGTGCAATTCTTATTCAATTAATCCCAATTTAATATATGTTAACAAACATATTAAAACATGATTTTCTAGCATGCCACAATTCCATTCTAAGTTATACACATCATTGTGAATTAAATTTCATACAAAGAAATAATTAATACTAATTTTCTAGAATTGATACAAGGCATGCAATTAAGTTGTATAATCATGCTAAACACTCAATACAACACACACAAAAGCCTAGAACATCCCCTACCTCAATTTGAGATGAAAATCTCAAAAGCCACCAAATGGAAACCGCTT
Organism: Cornus florida; assembly: GCF_030987335.1. Lineage (NCBI taxonomy): Eukaryota > Viridiplantae > Streptophyta > Magnoliopsida > Cornales > Cornaceae > Cornus > Cornus florida. The sequence continues at coordinate 13,586,939 of NW_026775581.1, read as the reverse complement.
CGAATCCGACGAAACTTCTAGGTTTTGTCGGGGACTTCACCGTGCACATAACCCCCAACGAAGCCCCATCAAAATCACAACTTGACTTCAAACTCAAACTCAAAGAATGGTCAGAAATGGGTTCTAATAAGGGTGAAAGAAGCGCGTAGTCAACACGAACACTAAATGCAAAGGCCCTTCTATGTTCTGACGAAGGAATGAAGCTCAAAAGAGTAGAGAGAAGGTGGCAGCCTCCCTTGGGCTGCCATGGAAGCTTCAGGTCGTGCAAAAGAGTGGGGAAGATGAAAAAATAAAATATCTCACCCCCCTTTTATAGAAATCTCAAAAAGTGCCCCGAATGGGCGCCGTCGGGTCTGAAAAAGTGAAATTTGAGGAAACGCACTCAAATGACAAAACTCTATGAATGAAAAAGATTCAAAATGAGAAAATATGAACAACAGAAGAAACGGCGTAAAAAACTGAATCCCGAGCAAAAAGTTATGCCCTAAACAAGTTCGGCGCTAATTGGGGCCACAAACCCTGAAACTGGAAAACAATTTCCAGAAGGAATTTCTAAGAGTACATAACTCGACAAAAAGTGAAAATGAATCCCGTACGAGGATTCAGGCTCAAAACAAGGCATTTAGCAATAACTTTCATTAATTGCACAATGGCCCTCCAAAAAGTGAAAACTACACTAATGGCCCAGAATGAAAATATCTTCCAAAAATATTTTCTTAAAAACCCCTAAAATAAAATATCTTCAAAAGATATTTACGAAAAACACCCCAAGGAAAGAAAATAATTTCAAAGAACCTTGCATCCATGCCCCTATAGACACCTGGAGCAACCAGAGTACTTTCTTGCAAAAGTAAAGATATGTATTTCGTAGAAACCACTCAAGATGGAGATACATGAAGTCAAAAACCAACTTTGAACACAAGAAGTGTGGTTATGCCAATAAAGTGTCAAATGGGGAAAAGACAAAATAGGGAAAAGGACGAAATAGGGAAATGGATGAAAAGTGAATAGTGTCGAAAAACGAAAAATGTGGAAACGACTCGGTCCTCAAAAGAAGTTGTCAATCCACAGAAAAGAGTCTCGGAAATCACTCCAGAGCACTCGAGACGACACTAAGCGAAGAGGAACTGAACTCCGAAAAGAAAGACAACGGAAAAAAAATATCCGTGAAAATCTGGGTCATTACATTGTATGCTCTGAAGATTAGGGTGAGAGGCATGGCATAGAAGAGGTGAGTTTTTTCTTTCTTAGCGCAATCAATCATGTGATGAAAGATAAGGAAGGCTAGATCAAATTTCTTTCCATTTAGGACGCACCAGATAAGAAAAGCTTCCATGAATGAGACATCCGAGCGACCACCGGATTTTGGAAGGATGTTGTGAATGATGACATGGTAAATAAGATGAGCTTGTACTGTTAATTGGCTTGCATAGATTTTATCAATGTTGTTGGTGGGAAATTAACTCATTTGTTGAACAGCTTGGTAAGGGTTAAACCCTTCCCCATCATACCAGTCATAGGCAGTGTAATAGGTGATATCGCCGTTGGAAATGTTGAGAATACGACGAATACTTAACAGAGGGAGAGTAATCTGAGTGCCTACAACGAAGGAAAGGAAAGTGTTCTGCCCTACTATCCTTTCAAGATGAGTGTAAAATTACCTAACTACCTTGGGGTAGATAGGAACCTTAATGGATAAGAATTCACCCAAGCCTATTGCTTCAAAGAGAGAGAAAGTGTGTGTGATGAGTTCCTCAATTTCAACTCTATCAAAGAACTTGCCTTTTTCAACAATTTTGTGAAGAAATTTTGTTTCATAAACCTCTTTGTACTTAGGTGATCGAAATAGGCGCATAGCTGGGGCAGGATATGGGTTGGAAGTATCAGGATTTGGGAGATTAGACCCTCCAACTTCAGTATCATGAGTATGCTTAGTTCGCTTTTCTTGATCCCTTTTAGATCCAGAAGGATTTTTGCAGGATGCCATGGGTTTTTTTTCAAGAGATGAAGGTTTCAGTATGACAAGATGTAATGTAACAAAATCTAACCTAGGTATATGTCAGATTATAGAGCACTAGAGATGAACAAGATCCAACTTAGAATGATGCAACAAAGTTAGATAATAGCAAGAGATGAACTTGACCAAGAGATAATGAATTCAAAGTGCAACTTACCTTGAAAAGAAACGAGAGAGAGAGATTGAGTGGGAGATTCGTAAGGGTTTCGTGCACACACACAGTCGCCTCAAGAGAACGAGAGAGATAGGGTTTTAAGATTTGAAGTTTAAAATGAGATTCACGGTTCTTAAAAGGCAAATATGGGCTTTACGTGATGGGGCCCCGAAGATTCGGTCGACCGAAATGGCTTCATCTGTCGACCGAAATGGCTTATAAAGAGAATCATCAATCCTTATTTTGGTCGACCGAACCATTGTTTCGGTCTACCAAAATGATGATCCTGAGGGGTTGATTCTAAAGTGATGATTCTGAAGGTTCAGCAGATGTAATGAATTTCTCTCTCTATTGCCATTCCGATTTCTCGATGGAGTGTACAAAACCTATCTTCTTGAAGTGGCTTCGTGAGAATATCAGCCAATTGATTCTTGGTGTTAATGAACATTAATTCAATATCGCCTTTAGATACATGATCCCTTAAGAAATGATATCGAATTTCTATGTGCTTTGTTTTAGAGTGTTGAATGGGATTCTCTGATATGCAAATGGCGTTGGTGTTTTCACATTTGATAGGGATTTTGTCGAAGAATAAACCAAAGTCTTCTAGCTATTGTTTGATATAGAGAATTTGTGCACAACAACTACCAGCAGCAACATATTCAGCTTCAGCGGTAGATAATGCGACTGAATTTTGTTTCTTACATGACCACCGCTTGTACTTTTTCTTTTAACTTTGCAACCAACAAAATCAGCATCTGTAAATCCTACGAGTTCAAAGGATGTGTGCCTAGGATACCATAAACCTAAGTCAATAGTACCATTCAAGTATTTAAAGATGCATTTGACGGCATTCAAAGAGATTCCTTAGGACAAGATTGAAACCTAGCACATAAGCACACACTAAACATTATATCCGACCTACTAGCCATTAAATATAGAACACTTCCGATCATTCCTCTATATTTCTTAATATCAACTCCTTGCCTTTCTCTTCCTTATCAAGTTTTAAGGAAGGACTCATGGGAGTTTTAGCATGTTTGGCGTCTTCCGAGCCAAATTTCTTTAGCAAATCTTTAGTATACTTTGATTAGGAAATGAAAATTCCATCAAGATTTTGTTTGATTTGCAGCTCTAAAAAGAAGTCGAGTTCACCCATCATGCTCATTTCCAACTCGTTTTGCATGGAGGTGGCAAACTCTTTACTTAGTGTGTCATTTGTTGATCCAAAAATAATATCATCAACGGAAATTTGAATAATCAACAAATTGCCATTAATGATTTTAGTAAAGAGTGTGTTATCAATCTTACCTCTCCAAAATCCATTTGAAAGTAGGAACCCACTAAGTCTTTCATACCAAGCTCTAGGAGCTTGCTTCAAACCATATAAAGCTTTAGTTAATTTAAAAACATTGTTTGGATAATCATAGCTTTCAAAGCCCGGTGGTTGTTCTATATATATTTCTTTATCAATAAAACCATTTAAGAAAGCACTCTTTACATCCATTTAAAATAATTTGAAATTTTTGTGAGATGCAAATGCAAGTAACATTCTTATTGCCTCAAGCCTAGCAAAGGGAGCAAAAGTCTCTTCATAATCTATACCTTCTTCTTGGTTATATCCTTTTGTAACAAGTCTAGCCTTGTTCCTAATAATAGTTCCCGACTCATCCTTTTTGTTTCTAAAAACCTATTTTGAGCCGATAATTGTTTTATTTTGAGGTCTAGGGACAAGATTCCAAACCTTGTTCCTTTTGAATTGAATGAGTTCTTCTTGCATTGCCAAAAGCCAAGATTCATCATTTTCAGCCTCATGTATATTTTTAGGTTCGAATTGAGAAACGAATGCCACAAAATTACATACATTTCTTAATTGTGACCTTGTGCTAACACCTTTGGATGGATCACCAATAACTTGGTCAGTGGGATGATTATGAACTAACTTCTATTCAGTTGGAATAGTTTTATTTTGAGAGGTATCATCACTTGAATTGGAACTTTGATAGATATCAATAGGAGACTCATTTATGTTGAGATCATTGATACTCTTCTCAAGCTCTATAAGGGACCTATTTGTATCAAGATCATTGGTACCCTTTTCAAGTTCAACTTCTTCATCATTGTCCATCACACTTTTTGTGGGAGAGGTTGGGGATTCATCAAACACAACATGTATGGATTCAACCACAACTAGGGTCCTGTTGTTATAAACTCTATATGCTTTACTTCTAGAGGAATATCCAAGAAAAATGCCTTCATCGGATTTGGCATCAAACTTTCCTAGATTATCCTTGTCATTGAGGACAAAGCATTTACACCCAAAAACTTTGAAATAGCCTATATTAGGTTTTCTTTTGTTCCATAACTCATAGGGTGTTTTGTTGAGAATCTTTCTAATAACAACTCTATTTATAACATAGCATAAAGTATTTACAGCTTTGGCCCATAGAGATCCAGGTGATTTGTGCTCATTTAGCATTGTTCTAGCCATTTCTTGAAGAGATCTATTTTTCCTTTCAACCACACCGTTTTGTTGGGGAGTCCTAGGTGCCGAGAGATTATGATTGTAGCCATTTTCGTCGCAAAATCTTTCAACATCTTGATTGTCAAACTCTCTACCCCTATCACTTCTAATGGTTTTAATTTTACATTTCTTTTCGTTTTCAACTCTTTTGCAAAATTTTGAAACAATTGAATGAGCCTCATTTTTGCGTGCAAGAAAGAATACCCAAGTGAATCGAGAGTAATCATCTACAATTACAAAGGCGTAAAGTTTACCACCAAGACTAGCAATTTTCTCCGGTCTAAAAAGATCCATGTGGATCAATTCAAGTGGTTTTGAAGTGGTTATATCTTTTTTCCTTTTGAAGGAGGATTTGATTTGTTTACCGATTTGGCAAGCACTACATAGTTTGTCTCTTGAAAAATTTGTCTTGGGGAGACCTTTGACTAGTTCATTTTTAGACAATCTTGAGATTAAATTCATGCTACCATGACCTAACCTCCTATGCCATAACCAACTATGTTCATTGGATGACATGAAACATTTAACATCTTGTTCTTGAAGTTCACCTAAGAGCAAGGTATATACATTACCACTTCTAGGAGCACAAAATATTTGAGATTCATTTCTTTTAACAATGCATTTATCCGATTTAAAAGTCATATCAAATCCATTATCACAAAGTTGACTAAGACTAAATAGATTTTGCTTTAAACCCTCAACAAGTAAGACATATTTAATTGATAAAGAATGAGAAATACATATGATCCCAATGCCAATTACCTTGCCTTTAGAATTATCTCCAAATATTACGCTTCCTCCGTTGTATGCTTCTAGAGAGGAGAATTTTGCGGGGTCACCCGTCATATGTCTTAAACATCCGCTATCTAGAAACCATTTGTCCTTGGAAGATGTGGAGACTTTGAAACCATCTTACAAAAGAGATTTCAAATATTTTCACTTGGTACCCAAATCTTGTTGGGTCCGTGGGAGTTAGCTAAGAGCATATATGTTCCTTTAAGAACCCACTTCTTTATGAATTTAGGTTTTCTCTTTGAGCACTCTTGAATAAGATGACCTAACCTTTTATAATAATTACATTTAGAATTTTTGTTCTTGCTCTTAACAAATTAGTTAGTCAAAGACTCTCTTTCATTCAATAGACATGCTTTCTTGTCAAAAGGGTCATATCCTAAACCATTTTTATTAAAGACACCTCTTTGAGCACCTAGCATAAGTTCTAGATTTTTGGTACCTTGAGTGAACTTTGCTAGACTATCAATTTGGTCTTCAATGATTAACTTCAAGGATTCATTTTTAGATATGAGTTCAGGTGATCCTGTTTCTCTAAGTGAAATACATTCCTTTTTCAAGCACTCATTTTCATTTAGAAGAGTTTGAAGTTTGTTTTCAAAGATAAGTTTTTCTTTTCTTCGAGAAGCACATTTGTTGACCATTTTACCTAATTCATCATGCAATTCTTTAAAGCTATCAAGTAATCCATTATATGCATCAACTAAATCAGCATAAGCAATTACATTTTTGGAAGAAGAGTCAGAATTAGAGTTTACCTCATCCCTACTTGCCATGAGATAAAAAATGGCTTTTTCCTCATCGCTTTCGGATCCATTTGAGTCGTCGTCTTCCCAAGTGGCTTGCATTGCTCTTTTCTTTTTCTTTTCCTCTTTATAGGCATGGTAATCAGCTTTAAAATGTCCCGGTTTTCCACAATGAAAATAGGTAGGGGAGTCACGTTTGCCTTGCTCATTAGATGATTCTCCCTTTTTGAACCTTCCTTTGTTGAATTCCTTCCTATGAATAAATCTTTTGAAGGATTGCGTGATAAGAGCTAGATCATCATTTTCATTTTCATTGCCGGAAACTTCCTTTTCCATTTGAGAGACTTTTAGAGCAATTTCTTTCTTTCGATGATGATCTCCTTCTCTATCTTTTAGAGTGATCTCCCATGTGAGAAGAGAACCGAGAAGTTCTTCCAACTCAAGTGTATTAAGGTTATGAGCTTCCTTAATCGCATTTGCCTTAGCATCCCATTTTTTAGGTAAGCTTCTAAGAATTTTCCTTGCAAGATCAGAATTAGTTATAGTTCTGCCAAGGTGCTTTAAGCCATTAATAATGTCAGTAAATCTCACAAACATTGTATTAATAAACTCATTTTCATTCATGTGAAACAATTCATATTGATGCATAAGGATATCAATTTTGGATTCCTTAACTTGTGATGTCCCTTCATAAGTAATCTGGAGTTTATCCCAGATTTCTTTGGCTGTGGTACAAGTAGAGATTCTATTATATTCACAAGGACTTATAGCACAATTAAGATTGACTTTGGCTTTGGCATTCAAGGAGATAAGTTTATAATCTTCGGTGTTCCATTTAGCTTCAGTCTTAGGGACTTTTCCAGCACCAAATCCTTTCATTAGAACAAAAGGTCCATTAACAATAACCAACCAGATTTGGTAGTCTATAGATTAGAGGAAATCTATCATTCTATTTTTCCAATAACCATAATTTGTTCCATCGAACCAAGGAGGTCTAGTATTAGACTGACCTTCTTGAAGAAGGTGACCTTTTAAGTTTGCTATGATCAATCTCTAAAACACTTAAACTTTTTTAATAGAGACCTAGCTCTGATACTAATTGTTGCCCAAGTATAGACTCTAGAGGGGGGGTGATTAGAGTCTAAGCAAACTAAGGTCAATTTTTCAATATTGATTTACCAACTAGAGTTAGACTCAACTTATTTGACAAATATTAAATGATGCAATCTGAATTTTAAGCTTTAATTGTCAATATTTATGAAGAGGCATATCAAGACATACATGGAGCAATAAATATAAGAGATAAAGATAGAAGTTGCAAACATGTACTCAGCGATTTTAGCGAGGTTCGGAAAGTGCTACTCCTTGGCTCAAGACCCCTCTTGAGACTTCCCAATCCACTATGGCACCTCCTTACGGGTGGAGAGCAAACCTTTTACAAGAAGCTCTTCCTTGCTTCTAAGTGCTAAGAAAACACCTTCTCTTAGTCTTGCTTGGGCCACACCAGCCCTTACAAGTTTTGAACAAGATTGATGAAGTATAAAATGATCTTTTTTAGATCTAAAGTACAAGATTCAGCTCACTCTAGAGTATGTATGAATAACTTGAAGCTCAACTCTTTTTTATGATATAAGATGTGTGTAAATGATGATGAAAAGCTTTTTGATTGCTAGAAGATCTTTCTCAATTAATGCAACAACTTTTATGAAGACGACCAGTCATTATATAGACTTTCAGAACTGTCTGATAAGAGTTATAGCTGTTAGACACGCACTTCAAAAAAAAATGCCCGTTTGAATTTTGAAAAACGCAGCTTCGGTTAACCGAAATGAAACACCCTTGTGTTTCAGCCATCCAAAATGGTTTTACGTGTGGACATCATCCTCTCAGTACTCTTGGTTCGGTAGAACGAAGTAAAGCCCTTTTCTATTTTGGTCGACTGAAATGGTTTCATCATTCTCAGTACTTTTATTTTGGTAGACCAAATTCAAACTCTTAGTTGTTTCGGTCATCTGAAATGATTTTAAAATTTGAGCATCATTCCCAGTACTTTTATTTCAGTAGATCGAAATGAAATGAAGTTCTATTTCGGTAGACCGAAATAGCTAGAGGTTTTGATTCAAACTCTTATTTAATTCGGTCGACTAATACAATAAGCCCTTCCATTTCGGTAGACCGAAATGGACTTTCATTTTCAGGAACTTGTTCAGATGAAGATTTACTTAAGACCTTTGATCCTAAGTTATTGTGAATGAGTTGATGTGTATAATATTGGAGAGTTTGAGCTTCAAGATGTTCATATATACTTTAACAAGATTTCCTAAGAAACTCACCAACCTAGCTAACCCCATTTTGATGAGTTGTGATGACTTGTCTTTGACTCTTGGTTGCTTAGTCCTTTGCTTATGCCTTGGTGTACTTCTTCAGTTTTGCTCTTGTATTGTAGTGACTTGTTTTGATGAAAGCTTTGATCTGTAATTTCACTCAAGAAGACATTAGTGAACATAGAACATCATTAATGAATTATGATCATCAAAAGCCTTAGATTCAAGATCAACAATCATGAATGAGGTGTGGCCAAGGGCCAAACACCATTTTGTTTTAGCCTTTGCATTTTAGTTTCATTTATTATGTTTTGAGGCATTTTTGGCCATTGAGAGGTCATATTTTGCATTTAGGACATTTTGAGGCTGCGGACCATTGGGACGCGTCTTAAATGTCTTTTTACGTTTGCGTGCATGTCCACATTTCACAAAACTCTTAAGTTTCAACTTTTGACCTATTTTTGGGCAATTTTATGAATTTTTATGAAAATTCATGCATTGGGGTATCATTTTAAGTTTTCTCTCGTTTTAGCATGTTTTAGATGCTTGCATGAGGTTAGGGAATGTTTTCAAACGTGTTTGGATCATGTAGAATGCATGTATAGCCTTAGAGATGGACCAAGCATCACACACACACACATTACAGCAGCTTTTTCTACTACAGCAGATGTGTCGGTCGGCTGATGAGGACCCATCAGCCAGCTGACCAAACTCTCGAGACCATTCCAGTAGGCTTTTTAGGAAAAACCTCGTTTTAGCCGACTAATGATTAGGGTTCGGATGACCAACTATTGAGCTTCGGTCGGCTAATGGTTGCATTTCGGTCGACTGATCCTCCCTAGGACGATCTTTTTTATCTTTTCCCTGGATAACTTTGTTGTTCTAACTTTGGGGAATCATATCTCTTTCATTTCTAATCCAAATCTGGTCATCTTGAGTTTAAGTTCAAGAGCTTGAAGTTATATTTCCAATGTTACCAACCACTCATCAAAACTCTACGTATAGTGTGAGTCATTCCAGTTTTAGTGAGATATGTTAATGGTAACTCTTAAACGACGAAGGCCACTTTGTTTTAATTTCATCCATTTTCCGTCCGGACTCAGAATCAAGTGATTCTTGAGTCCAACTTTGTTCATTTTTTGTTCTTCTTCTAATGTTGTACAAGCTGGCACCCTTTTCAGTGTGAAATGACCATTCTGCCCTTGGTTTATTTATTATCAGGTTTGGCATTCTTACTGCATTTGTTGGCTCATTTGAGTTCCGTGGCTTCACGGAGAGTCATCTTGGTGCCTTAGGGATGACGTACATCTCTTAAGGCCATCTTGCTTCTTTTGTTTGTGCATTTCGGATCCGTTATCGGGTCATCTTTTCGTTCATCATAAGACACACTAGGTTGAAAGATCCAGGGTCTTACAATCGATGGTATTTCTAAGCCATGGACCATTGTAACGCATCCTAATAGGTAAGTTATATCTACATGCATAATCGTTTTCAAGAAAAACCTCATCCTTAGTGATTTGAGCTTCCTATGGACTCATTTTGCATTTTTATTGCATAAACCGGTTTAAGGGCATTTTGGGTATTTCACCTAAAAAAATAAAAACTTCTCTTGACATGGTCATATGGAAAACGTGATTTTAGGGAGGTTTCTTCTTTGTGTTTTTCCAAAAAATGTCGTTTCGGACACGAAAACCCCATTTCAAATTTAATTTTCTGATCGAAATTTTTTTTGCTTGCTATCAGCCTCATCTAATTGATTAGATGGTCTTTCGTGGGATTTCCGGCATTCTATTTTGGTATCACGATTAGATGGATCATCTAATCGATTCGATGGTCCTGACCCTTTTTCTTCATTTGATCAAAACTTTGTCATCCAGACTCCGAATCAAGTGATTCTTGAGTCTAAATTTATTATTTTTTTCGTTATCTTTTGAATGGTGTGCATGGTAGCACCCATTTTTGGGTAAAATAATCATTTTACCCTTGGCCCATTTCTTGTAGGGTTTTGAAATCCTTGCTCCCTTCTTGCTTCCTTTGAGTCTCGGGACTCCTCAGGGAGCCACTTTTGTGTCTTAGGGATGACGTACATCTCTCTAGACTTTCATTTTGTGTGAAAAGACCATTTTACCTTTAGAGGCATACTCGGTCTATTTTTGACCTTTTTCTTCCGTGTTAGTTCTCGTTGAGTTTCGTGGCCTCATGGAAGGTCACTTTGGCGTCTTAGAGACGCATTGTATCCCTAGAGACTAGGTTTCTATTTTTGCTTCTGCATTCGAAATCCATTAATGGATCAACTTTTGGGTCATCACTGACGCACTGGGTCACAAAGACTTAGGCCGTCACAGACAATGTGCGGTTTAAGTTTGGGGATAAGGCGACTTTGTTGCATTCTTCTTAAGTTGGAGTTTTAATTGCATAATTGAGATTTAGGATCCATTTGAGCTATAATTTTGATCTTTTGAGGACTATGATACTTAAAATTTAAAAATTGCTTGATTTGAGAGTCCAATACTCCTTGTATGCCTTGTCGATGCGATTTAGGAGTAAATTTTTTGTGAGATTGATATCTTGCTTGCATTTGTGGTCTACATCATCTTAATCTTATGATTGTTTTGAGATTCACTCTAGGGTTCTACACTAGCACAGGCGCACACTAGCATTCATTTGTGGGGTACATGCTTTGTTGACTATTGACTTGGTTATATCCCAATTGAGCTAGTAGTACATTGAAAGCTTTCATTCTTGACAAAGGTGGATAACAAACTTTTTTCACTAAGTAGCCGGGATTCTAGCCTTATCAAGCACTGAATTTCTCATGCCGAAAGGTGGAGGACACAAACTTTAGGTTTTTATTTATTTATTTTGTTTTAAAAAAAAAAAGTTGCAAAAGCAAATAAATAAAAAAAAAAAAAAAAGTGAGGACTACTCCCAAAAGGTGAGAAGTGCGAAATGATTAGATAGAGGTTGTTTTGATTTGTAACCTAGTTGATTTGAGCTTGTAAGTCCTTAGGGGTGTTTAAACACCTAATGCCCTAAAGCCGTCAAGTTTAGGAGTCATTGACCTGACGCTCGACCTCATGGATAGCTAGAAAGCTTAATAAATCAATACATTACACCATGCTTCCATCTTTGATCCTCTAGGTTAGTACCAAAAAATAAAAAAATAAAAAATAAAAAAATTTTGAGTGAAAAGAATAAGCGTACCTAGATGAATAAAGCTTTGATAAAAGGTCCATTATTTGTCTTAATGATCGGTACAAGATTTGTGTGCTAGTTTAAGACCATATGTGATCATTTCTTTAGTTGGCTTAGATAGCAACATATTTGATGCCGGTTCACTTAAAAAGGATTCTAGAGTTGTTTTGATTTGCATAATCATTATCTTGATGTGTGGAGGACCATACTTGCTAGCTTGGTGTTGAGATTTTGGAGAATTGCATGGAAAGGGTTGAAAAATTGCATACTTGAGGTAGTTTTCTCCTAATTCTTGTTTTTTATATGGGTGCCTCTTTAGTGAGAAAGAGCTCAATGTTTGTGGGTATCATTTCTGGAAACCCCCATGAGACTTCACTCGTCCACTAGGGGTAACCTAGGGATTTAAAAGGCTTGTTGCATCCGCTAAATGCAATCATGTTCCTACGAAGTGGTGTCTTCATTTTATTGCTTTCTAGTTCATAGCTACTTAATTGTTTATTTCTCTCTTTTTCTTATAGTTCATTGCTAGGGACTCAAATGTGATGCATTTTACCACCTAAACTATGGTATTTTAGTCCATTCATCTATCTTAATTTCATGTCTTAAGTACTTATTTGTGTTATTGCCTATTTGAGGTTAATAAAGTTCAAACAGGTTAACAAGGGCCATTTAGCCCAATTTTAGAGCTAAGGAGCAAAGTTGGAAAAAAGCCAAGAAAATGCACCAGAGGAGCTTCAATCAATCGAAGGGAATCTCGATTGATCGAAGAGGTCTACAATCGATCGAGATGAGGCGGTGCCAACTCAACCAATTGGATAAGGCCCAAAAGATATTTTAATGCCACGTCAACCACGATCGATCAAAGTTAAGTGTTGGATCGATTGAGAATCTTCAATTAATCGAAAATGCTGCTGGCAGTGAGCTATCTAATTCCCGATCATGCCAATTTCTACCTAACTTGTGTAGCTGCAAATTTCCTCCAATCATAGGCTATATTTCTGACTTGGTGCCTACTCAAAGGACCTTGTATTTAAAGGGAATTGAACCATTTTGTAAAAGATCTTTTAGTCTTCAATTTTATTTCATTGTAATTTTATTTTCTCTCTCTAGAAAAGTTAGAGATTAGGGTTAGAAGAAAAAAGAAGAGTGGAGGCTCCAAGAACACATCTTAATATCTATACTCTCTCTCTAGAATTCATCAAAGAAGAAGAGGAAGAAGATGGAGCCATGTTTGGGGATTGCCCTTGAGAGTTCTAAGATCACACCCACCTCTTCTATGATTGGCTAGACTTCTTCTTGGGGCTTGGATGAGCCTCAAGTTTATAATCTAAACCTCTATCTTTTTCATACTTTTTGGGAAATAATATCTTGTGATTAGTGTTTTAGCCTTGTGAATTTAATGAATCTTGGGTTCTCCTTTGATTTCTATGCATTAATTCTTTCTATTAATTCTCTATATGATTACATGTTGTCTTATGTGTGATTATTTGGGAATTGATCTCTACACTAGTTTTTCTATATTAATTGCATTTCTATGTGTGGTTGATTGAAAATCTAGTGATGGCTAGACATGATTTTTATTAGATGGGTTTGTCAATTAATTTGATGGATTATACTTATGCTTGATGGGTTATTCTACAATTTAATTCATGCTTGTAGGTAAGTAGACAATCTTTACTTGATTTGATATTCCATGACTTATTATTGCAAATTCCATGATTCTCTAGATTGATGTGTGCTACAATTGTGACTAGTTTGATGGGTCATACTTAGAATTGATGGGTTGTTCTACACTTAGTTTATTTGTTGGTTAAGTAGACAATTCAGACTTGAATTTGATCGTCCATACTTAATATTACAATTGGTAGTCGTATTTTGTTCACAAGAATGTTTTTCCTAAATTAGTTGAAAGTGTGTGGTATAGTGAACGAGCTTGGTGGCGATTCCAATGCACCCCAAGACCTCACTTCTCATCTCTTAAATTCCTAACTCAACTTAGTTTATTTTAATTAATTGCTTTCTAGAGTAATCAACCAACCTCTCTATTTGCAATTAATTGGTACATTAGAGTCGAAATTAAATTCCAACACGTATAATCCTTGCAGACGATCCTTACTCGCTATGCTTCATTAGTTGTAATATTTTATAAATGTAAATTTGAATAGAAAGGCTTCATAAACCACATTCATATTTTGACCTTGCAAAGCGGCCTCTCGCATTACAAAGTTTGTTTTCTAAACAATTAGAAAGGGGCTCGTCAAGTTTTGGCGTCGTTGCCGAGGATTAACGGTTTTATTGGAATTTATTAGACAATAGTGTTCATTTGATTGCTTTTATTTTTATTTTACTTTCTTTTGTATATTCTTTTCTCATTCTTGATATTATTTGTTCAATTAGGTACTTGACTACAAGAAAGGCAAACATTGGATCTTAAAGCAATCATTGGAGCTTAAAGCTAGCATTGGAATTTGAAGTTGCTTAAGGACCTTTGTGAACATTTCTTAAAAATCTCATAGTTTAATTGTTTCACTTCTTTCCATACTTGTGATAGCCCTTGTTGAGGCTAATTTCATTACTTTATTTTAAGTCCAAGCATCAGCCGTGTGGAGGCTAAATTTTTTTTCTTGCATTTGGATTTTTAATGTGAATGGAGTTATTGTTTGATCCAAGTTTGGGGAGAAATTACATCCCTTCACCTTATGCTCCTCCATTATATTATAATCCTTATGAGATTGAGTCCAATGTTCAACATACATCATTTTATTATGGACTTGATCACTCTTTTAATCCTCATTATGACTATTGCCCTCCCCCACCATTTTATGAAGAACTTGTTGGGGAAACGGAAGTTTTTAAAAACTTTTTGAGGCATTTTCAAATAAAGACCTTGATTCATGTGTAGAGACAAGTTTTATGCATAAAGAACATAATGATACATTCAATTTAAGGATAAAAAACTTACATCAAGGTTTGAGTAAACCTTAAATCTTTCCTCTAAAGTGATTATTCTCACTTATTGTAAATCTCTTTGCTAGATTCCATCTCCTTAGATCTCCATCTTCTTAGTAATGGTCTTGCCTTTAGAAATCACTCATAAGGCTCCACGAATGACCTTGGAAAATTAGACTTGTGGGAACCTCCATTAGATGAGAACACTAATCCTAAAATTTAGAGAAAGAAAATATTTTCTTATCTTCTAAAAGTCTCACCTAAAATATACATGAACCAATGTATATATAGGCAAAATAAAGATAAGAAAAGTAAATAATAAATCTTTCTCAATCTCTAATTCACATATCTCAAATATAATAAGATTCCAATATCAAGTTGGGGTATGAGTGAGAATCCATTGGGCTTATTATTTTATTGGCTACAATGAATTAATAATTGGTCCGGTCCATGAACCCAATTAAATTAATCCATTAATTAATTTCTACTCTACTAAAAGAAATTAATTGAACTCCAATTAAATAATAAATAACCTATAAGTCAATGTTGCACTTTGAACCCTCTATGCATAATTAGTTATCGGATAAATAAAGCCATCAATTACGAATACTTAATTAATATATTTAATTTGGTACCTTTAATTATTTGTCTTGATCACAATAAAACATTTGTTTGACAAAAATAATAATTTAAATAAATAAATATATAGAAAATTATTTTGTCTAAAAACACACGAAGGCCTTCGAATTTACTTTGTAATCAACAATAATTAATACAAAATAAATACAAGTAGCAATGATGCAAATATTGAAAATATAACCCTCTAACTATTAATTACATAATTATCCAAAGTGCCGGTCTATGGATTCCGAAGATTCCACCGAAGAAATCAAAGTAATAACTAATTAATAAAAAAGTCTATACATCTCTTATGCTTAAGAGTCAAATGCCACGACAGTGATAGGAAGCAATTGCATACAACGGCTCTCGCAATATATCTCAACCTAACGCGGATCTAGTTCAAGTCTTAATTAATAATGAGTCCATCCATAATTACTAACTATGAATAATTTATGATTACTATTTATATTAATGTATTGATCGTCATCACATACATATAGAAATATCTCTTATAATCAAGTGGACACTTTCAATTCCATAATGAATCAAAACATAATACATTGAATTCACCAATTATATAAATCATATATTTCAGATATGTCAGGAACATATGTTTCTTAAATCCAAATAGGAATTCGCTAAGCCAGGGCATATAAATCCCAACAGCTCCCACTTGCCCTCATAGCCAAATCGAATTGCATCTAACTCCCATATTATCTAGGTGACGATCAAAAACTATTGATCGATGACACCTTTGTTAATGGATTAACAAAGTTGTGTTCCAATTCAATGTTCTAGCAATGAGTACATTTTCTTTCCAGACAATATCATCTAATACACATGATACTTCCTTTCTGTGTACCTTGTTCCTCTACGGAGCCTTGGGTCATTGCTTCGGGCTACTTCTGCACTATTGTCGCAATATAGCTTGATAGGCAGCCTAGTATGCTCATAACTTCTAAATCAGTGAGATCAAACAAAAAGGCTTCTTATACTGCCTTCAAGGCTGCAATATACTCTACCATTAGGATTGAGTAAACAGTTGAAATCTGCTTAACACTCTACCAACTGATTTCCCTTTCATTGAGTGGACATTCACCAAGTCATGAACCTCATAGTATCTACATTTGATTAAACATCAAAACTAGCATACCCAACTTGGACCACATCATCACATCCATAAATGAGTATGAGATCATTTGTTCTCCTGAGGTACTTTATGATATTTTTCACAACAAACCAGTTATCAAGTCCAGGATTGGACTGATATCTACTGACTATCCCTACAATGTAGTGGATGCCCAGTTTGGTGAGAATCCTACTTGCCGAAGCATATTATTACAGTTTCATTTGCTCAATCTCCTCTGCTAGTCTTAGAAAACTACCAAACTGAAGTTTTTAAAAACTTTTTGAGGAATTTTCAAATAAAGATCTTGATTTATGTGTAGAGATAAGTTTTATGCATGAAGCACATGATGGAACATTAAATTTAAGGATAGAAAACTTACATCAAGGTTTGAGTAAACCTTAAATCTCTCCTCTAAAGTGAATGTTCTCACTTATTGTAGATCCCTTTGCTAGATGCCATCTCCTTAGATCTCCATCTTCTTGGTAATGGTGTTACCTTTAGGAATCACTCATGAGCCTCCATGAATGACCTTGGAAAATTAAGCTTGTAGGAGCCTCCATTAGATGAGAACACTAATCCTATAAAACTAGAGAGAGAAAATATTTTCTTATCTTCTAAAAGTCTCACCTAAAATATACATGAACCCATGTATATATAGGCAAAATAAAGATAAGGAAAGTAAATAATAAATCCTACTCAATCTCTAATTCACATATCTCAAATCTAATATGATTCTAATATCAAGTTGGGCTATGAGTGAGAATCCTTTGGGCTTATTATTTTATTGGCTACAACGAATTAATAATTAGCCTGGTCTGAGTGGTCCTATCAATTATAATTATAATCAACCATTTACAATAGCACAAATCATTGTAAAATAAGGCTATCGTAGGGGTAAGTCGAACCACAGGGATTGCTAGTTTATGGCAACCAGGATTGAAAAATCATTTTTAGTTTGATGAAAGAGGTGTAAGGTTTTGTTTGGTTTGTCACTTGGTACTTGGAATAAAAAATGTGCATAAACAATAAATGCAAGGAATTTAAAGGAGAAAGATTTAAGTAAAGAGGGCTAGGGAAGTGAATCCACTACCAACCCTATAAACATGCTAGCTTGTGATTAACATGGGGAACAACATATATATATGTCCATGATATGTAACAACACAAAATTGCTACATTATCTTCAAGAAATTCATAAAATCAATAGGCAAGAATAATCTATCAAAGTTTTACATGCTTGAACTACCTAAACTAGGGTGTAGCCTTAGACATGCTCACTAAGCTAGAGATTATCAAACCCTAAATCAAATGATATAGCACATGAAGCTAAAAATCAAGAATAGTCCATCAGAGGAAGGCCCTAAGCTATACTATCAAACTTCTTAAACAACATACCATTAAAACCATTTCACAATCTCATTTTCATTGTCACTATGAAAATACAAGCTATATGATCATGAGAGAAAACAATCTAAGACAAGATAATAAACTCAAAATGATCATTTATAGACATTAATATCCATTACATCATGTGTATACTCTAGATTATGAAACTTGGCCCATGCATATATTTCATTCTCCAAAACAAACCAAAACTAAGGCATGCTTACAAGGAAAGGCTTTATCACCTCAATAGGAAGAGAGTTAGTTACCTATAAAAGCAAAGGAGGAAGGAGGAGAGGTGATCTTACCCTCCATTTTCGCACTTAGAAGCCACAATACACACACACCCTAAAAAACTCAATATTTCTCTCTCTAGAACCCCTTATAATATGAGATTTGTCATTACATGATACAAGCCACCAAATATATCCTAAAAATCTTATCTATCTCCCCTAATTCGTGGTTCAAAAATCCCTATAAGGAAGCCTAGCCATTCATTCAGTCAAAGGGGATAACTTGAGTAAAACCATGGAGTGGGTGGCCCGCTTTCTGCAGATTGGCGGGCGCCTGCGCTGTATCAAGTGGGAGTGATGCGGCACATGACGGGGGCCCGCAGCTCATGGCAGGGCCCCATATTTTTCCAATTTTTCTGCCTGATTTGGCAGGCGCCCGCAATGCTACAGCCTTACACCATTTTGCTATTTGCAACTTGAAATAATTTGGCCCGGCCCGAAGACGCGATAATCCTCCTTAGCGCTTTTTACAAGGACAACCATGAGTTCAATGGATCACTGGCTTGGCCAAAATGAAGGCCCCTAGCAACGGCATGTTATGATTCCTCAACAACTTAACAAAGCCGCACTTTTAACTATCTTTGGGGAACTAACCTAAAAGTAAACAAAAACACACAAATGAAGCTAATATGTACAATATGATCAACTAATGGACTTAACTAATGCAAATAAGGGCGTTTAAATATGCAATATTCGGTACTTATCACACCTCCAAACTTACATTTTGCTAGTCCTATAACAAAACCAAAAATAAAGATCTTAACAAAATGACAACATTTGAAATGCTATCAATATACATCAACTATGGTGCAAGAAAGTACACACACAGCTCATTTGCAACTTGGAACAGACAGAGTATTGGAGACGCAATCATTTTGCAAACTACCTTGCGTATATGAAGCCTTGATATAACACAATGACTAAACACATTTCAATTCTCATGCATCAACATCATAGTCTATATAAATACTTCAATTGTCATCTCTTTAATAGAAATCAACTCTAACCCTAATGAAAGTGAACTGGATTCCCAATATGTGGCTTTTACCTTCTTTTTCCAATTTCAAAACACAAGTCTTGAAATCATTGAATTTCCCTTTTAAATAAGGTCTCTAAAGCATGATTTATTCAAAATACACATTTTTATTACTTTTTTTTTTTACATACATACTATGGTCGTGCAATGCCGAAGTCCCTTAAGCTTTCTAACCGACCCATATAGCAAGTGTTAGGCCAGCAACTCCCAAACCGGATGACTTTAGGGTGCTAAGTGTAAAGACACTCCAAGGGCTTACTAACTCAAGTTGGCAAAGCTACAAACTCCAACAAACCATATTTATTTATTTTTATTTTTATTTTTGTGAATAATCGTCCAATGCCTAAGTCCCTTAAGCTTTCTAACCAACCCATGTAGCAAGTGTTAGGCCAGCAACTCCCAAACCGGATGGCTTTAGGGTGCTGAGTGTAAGGACACTCCAAGGGCTTAATAATTCGAGTTAGCAAGGCTACGAACTTAAACTAGTCATTATCCTTATTCATTTTTTTTTTTTTTTTTTATTCAATGCCAAAGATATCCATTCATTAGGGTCATTAATTCAAATCAACTGAGTCATGGTCAAGGTATATCAGGTTACATGCCTCACAATTAAGTTTCTGGTGTACATCTGTGAAGTGTGAAGCATGAAAGAGTATGAAATCCGACGAAAATCTAATTAAAGCATTTATACAAATCGGTTTCAATCAACATAATCATTTCACATTTTTCTTTATTTTCAAAGCTATCATTTGCCTCTATACACAAAGTATTAAAGACATACTTCAATCTCCAACAAGTTCCAAATTACAGAATCATTGCTTTCCAAAAAATGATTTTATTACTTTACATGAACAATTAGTACATGCAAACAAAAATGCATATATATATATATATAATGCATACCAAAAATATACCCCCAAACTGGAATGTCACATTGTTCTCAATGTGAGAAGACAAAGAATGATTAATGAAAAATAGAGAAGGTAACAAGAACAATATTACCAAGTGGAGAAGGACATTAAGTGGCGGTGTAAAAATATGCCACCATGTGAATTCCAAAAGCACGCCCCCAAACTTGATTCTAAAAACCTGTCAAATCGCATCTATGCACAACAAGCATCAAATAAATCCAGACAAAGATAATAATAAACAACTGCAATTTTATTTAACTAAAAATTGCAGTTATAAGTTCAAAATAGGAACTGAAAGTAATGCCAAACGCGGCCCAAAACAAAGCAAAAAAGTACTACTGAAAATGAAAATAGAAACTAAAAGCATAAAATCACTCCTCCATGGTCTCGACTCGCAGCTGAATGTTATCAAGATGGGTGCTGAGAGAGAGTAGTCGGCACGAGACATAGCAGGTAGTGGTGGTGCACCAGGTGTGGGAGCAGCCGGCGCAGAAGCAACAGGGACAGCGGGACCTCCCCAATCAAACACACCACCAATGCGGGCTTGACGAGAAGTCTTAAGCTGGATGGTGCTCGACTTCCATGCACCAAGGTCAAAAAGAAATACCTTGGTGTTCTTCTCTTCTCTTTGGGGGACCCTGAACATCTTAATCTTGAGGAGCTTGGTGACCAAGTACGGAAAAGGAAGTGCTCAAGTGAGGCATTATCCGACTGGGTCACAAAAAGACCATTGTAGACCTTGAGAAACTGGTCCCAGATGAGCTATAGGATGCAAAACCAATGGCCCTTCTCAGCAACATAAAGGGTGTGCAGAAAAACCCCTTTACACTCAGAATGCTTAGAAACGGGAAGGACATTTTTGGCAAGGACGGAGTCCAAGAACCATAGTCAGCACAGGAGGAATGACTTATTCGTGTTTGATCTGCGATTACCGATATACATGTTGTGGCAAATTTCCTCAACAATTTCATACAATCTCAGCTCAGCTGGAGAGTTATCGTACAGAGGCTGGTCCAGTTCATTCACCGGAGATACCAATGGACACTCCAAGGCCGTGGCAAGGTCATGAATGGTGAATTCAAAAACTGCGCCATCAATGGTGGTCTTAATGACCTCTGGCTCTGCACATGTATAAAACATATTGGAATAGAACTAGTGGACGATACGCGAATAGAAAGAGCTAGCGCGTGGTTTGAATAGAGCTTTTAGGCCACGGTCCTTCAACTCTTGGACCGCCCACTCCGTTTCTGAATTTTCTTCGAAGCCGTCTTTGATAACAAATTTGGCCCCAGTTTTAATGGGCCATTCAACCCAATTTGGCGTAAGAGGATCCTTGGATGTCCCTCAGAGGAACGAGTGTGCTTGGAAGAGGTTTTAGGTGCCATTTGGAAGAAGAAGTTAGCTTCAACAATTTATTGAACACCTGGTGTGCAAGACAAAAAGGAAGAGGTCCAAAGGTTGATTAGAGTTATGAAATCCCAAAAATTTTGTCCCTACAAACAAGAATATACAAGCCCAAACAACTATAAATCCT
Organism: Cornus florida; assembly: GCF_030987335.1. Taxonomy (NCBI): domain Eukaryota; kingdom Viridiplantae; phylum Streptophyta; class Magnoliopsida; order Cornales; family Cornaceae; genus Cornus; species Cornus florida. Next base: position 13,565,331 of record NW_026775581.1, on the reverse strand, counting down.
CAACACCATCAATCCCGTCCTCCATTGATCAAAAATTGAGAGAAAGAGAAAAAGAAACTTACCCAAATTTAAGAAACTAAAAGCCCCCTTCTTGGAGTGAAATGGAGATGGATGAAAGAATGAGAGGATGAGGGAGATGACAGAGATAAGGGTTTATGATGGAAATAGGGGTAGGAGGGAGAATGAGGAAGAATAAAAAGAAGGGTAAGGGAATTAGAGAAGCTGGGCCAAGAGGGAAAGAGAGAGGGAGAGTAAGAGTATTTTAAAATAGGCCAAGGGTTCATTGATTTTTATAAAACACGAAGGCTGGCGGGCGCCTGCATCACGGGGCAGGCGCCCGTGAGTTGTCAAGGGCACTCCCCTCGGCTTGGATGAAGACATATGGCAGGGTCCCGCGAAATTCCAAACTAACTGCCTAAAATGGCTGGCGCACGCAAGGTTTGGCGGGGCCCTGCCACTTCTGGGTAGAAACCTCCTTTTTGAAGTGATTTTTGGCCTAACGGAGGCCAGGCCGGGGTCGAAAAATTCCCCAATTAGAAAATTAAGCTCCTATAGACCCTAGACACCTTGTAAAACCTTTAGAACGAAAATCGGAGCTCATTTGCAAAAGCGCCATTTTTTAGGCCCGAATTTCCCATGATTTTTGGATTTTTTGAGAAAATTGCCAGAATGAACTTGAAAAATTCTAAAAATGGTACCGGGACCTTAAAATGACTAAGTAAGCCTAAAGTGACTTTTAGAACATAATTCGAGACAGTTATAGAAAAGTTCACATTTTGGCTATACTTAGCTAATTTCTAAAAAATCTTGGCTAGGGCAACTTGAAAGAGGGAAGCTTAGAAGTTGAAAGAATTGCTTCCCATGAGTGCTAAATTTATTGTCGATAGCTAGATGAACCATGATGCTACATCAGTCCTCGTAAATTGGGTCCGTCAATAGGACTTTCTCTACTTTTCGGATCGGGACGATGCCATCAACATAAGGCTTAAGCTGTTGGCCATTAACCTTAAAGAGAGATCCATTGGTAGGATCATGAAGTTCAATTGTGCCATGAGGAAAAATGGATAAGATAACATATGGACCATCCCACCGTGACCGGAGTTTACCGAGAAAGAGTCGCAAGCGAGAATTGAAAAGCCAAACTTTCTGTCCAGGGGCAAAAGACTTGTTGACAATATGCTTGTCATGAAATGCTTTAGTCTTTGCCTTATAGATTTTGGCGCTCTCATACACATCATTTTGGATTTCCTCAAGCTCATTGAGCTACAATTTGTGAGTAGAACTGACTTGTGTAAGATTAAAGTTGAGCCGTTTTATAGCCCAAAAAGTGCAGTGTTCTAACTCGACCGAAAGATGACAAGCTTTGCCAAAGACAAGTCGATATGTTGACATGCCGATGGGCATCTTATACGCTATCCGGTAGGCCCAGAGTGCAACGTTTAGTCTTAATGACTAATCTTTGCGGTCCGGACGAACTGTTTTTTCCAGAGTATGTCTGATCTCATGATTAAATACTTCCACTTGACCACTCATTTGACGGTGGTAAGGTGTGGCAACCTTATGAATGATAGAGTATTTAAGAAGGAAGGATTTGAGACAGGGATTTCAAAAATGAGATCCTCCGTCACTGATGAGGGCGCATAGCGTACTAAATTGACTGAAGATGTTCGATTGAATAAACATGACCACAACTTTATGATTGTTGGTTTTGGTAGCTTTGGCCTCAACCCATTTAGACACGTAATCCACCACTACAAGAATGTACTAATAGCTATAAGAGGATAGAAACGGTCCCATGAAGTCAATTCCCCATACATCGAAGATTTCTATGACTAAGATAGGAGCCAAGGGCATCATGTCTCTCCTGGACATGGATCCGACCTTTTGGAAATGCTCACATAACTTATAGAAATTGTAAGCATCCTGAAACAAGAAGGGCCAATAAAATTCGCTTTGAAGGACTTTTGTCAACAGTTTTCTTAGCACTGAAGTGTCTTCCACATGAAAGAGTGTGGCAGAAATTTAGGACACTTGAGAATTCAGTTTTGGGAATGTATTACCGGATGATTTGGTCGAGGCAATACTTGAATAACTCCAGATCTTCCCAAAAGAAATTCTTGACTTGGGAGAGAACCGGTCCTTCTCTTGTTTAGACCAATTGGACGGAATTTTTCCTACCGTAGGGTAGTTGACAATATCGGTGAACAAAGGAAGACTTGAATGATAAATCTGAAACAGTTACTCATCCGGAAAGGAATCACAAACTGCAGCAAATTCAGAAGATTTCTCAATGAGTAGACGAGAGAGATGGTCAACAACAACATTGTCTGTCCCTTTTTTATCCCAGATTTCAATGTTAACCTCTTGTAGTAAGAGTATCCATCGAATTAGATGGGGCTTAGTCTCGTTTTTAGCGAGCAAGTGCCTTAGAGCGGCATGGTCTGAAAAGACAATGACCTTGGATTCAAGAAGGTAAGAACGGAATTTATCCATGGCATACACCATAGCTAGCAACTCTTTTTCAGTGGTGGTGTAATTCAACTGAGCATCAGATAGAGTTTTGCTAGTATAATAAATAGCATGCAGAAGCTTGTCCACACGCTAGCCCAAAACCACCCAATGTATAATCAGGTGCATCACACATGATCTCAAATATAAGAGACTAGTTAGGCGGTTTCATGATTGGGGCTGATGAGAGAAGAGTACAGAGCTTCTTGAAAGCTTCCAAACAGGTTTCATCAAAATTGAAGGGAATATCCTTGGCAAGAAGAATACACAAAGGTCGGGATATTTTGCTAAAATCTTTGATGAAGCAGCGATAAAAGCCGGCATGACCAAGAAAGGAACGGATTTGTCGGACAGAGTTTGGAGGAAGAAGATTGGAGATCAATTTGAATTTTTCCTTGTAGACCTTAATTCCCCTTTTAGAATTAACATGTCCCAAGACAATACCTTCTTGGACCATAAAATGACTCTTTTCCTAACTTAAAATCATATTTGTCTCCTTACATCTTTGAAGCACAAAGGATAAATTGTGAAGACATGAGCCAAAGGAAGATCCAAAGACGAAAAAATCATCCATGAATACTTCCAAAAACTTTTCAACCATATTGGAAAATATGGACATCATGCACCTTTGGAAAGTTTCCGATGCATTGCATAGCCCAAAGGGCATACGTCTATAAGCAAATGTTCCAAATGGACATGTGAATGTGGTCTTCTCTTAATCTTGAGGATCAATTGCCACTTGGTTATAGCCGGAATAACCATCAAGGAAACAGTAGCAGCTTTGGCCGGCAAGCCTCTCTAGGATTTGATCAATAAATGGAAGTGGAAAATGATCCTTCCTAGTGGTAGAGTTGAGTTTCCGGTAGTCAATGCACACACACCACCCGGTGGTGGTGCGTTGTGGCACGAGCTCTCCCACTGAATTTTTAACAACGGTGAGGCCGAATTTCTTAGGAACAACTTGAGTGGAGCTAACCCACTTGCTATCAAAGATAGGGTAGATGATTCCTGCATCTAGTAGCTTGATCACTTCTTTCATGACCACTTCCTTCATGTTTGGATTCAACCGGCACTGCACCTCTCTAGAAGGTTTAGAGTCGTCCTCCATATGAATGCGATGCATACAAATAGAAGGGTCGATTCTTTTCAAATCAACCACTACCCAACCAATAGCTTCTTTATGCACTTGTAACACCGCTAAAAGGCTGTTTTCTTGGTCCTTTAAAAAGTCCTATGCAATGATGACTAGAAGAGTTTTATTTACACTAAGAAATACATACTTGAGGTGGGCCGAGAGCGACTTTAACTCAAGTTGTGGTGGAGATTTCAAGCAGGGGACCGGATGAGTAGTGGAAAGTTGAGGAAGTAATTCTTTTGGCACTTTCCAAGGAGGAAAGTCCATGATAGCACCAATGTTGAGCAAAGAATTTACTTCTTGGATGGATTGATTGATATCAAAGTTCGCAAAATCAAAGTGAGACATGAAAGTTTCAAGAGGATCCTTACTTAGAATGAAGGGGAGAGATTCTTCGACCACTTCATCTACCACATCAATGAGAAAACAATCATCCTCTTCAGAAGGATGTTGAGTTGCATGGAAAATGTGGAGTTTGACTTACATATTTTCAAAGGCAATATCCATCACCCCGGTTTGGCAATTTATCAAAACATTAGCCGTAGCTAAGAAAGGCCTATCGAGGATCACGACAATATGTTTCTTTGGATCATGGATCGGTTCCGTGTCAAGAACCACAAAGTCTACCGAGAAGTAGAATTTGTCCACTTTGATAATCACATCTTCAAGAATGCCCAGTGGGTGCTTGACCGATCTATCGGCAAGCTGCAAGACCATGGAGGTTGGCTTAAAATCCTCCAACCCAAGTTATAAGTAAAGTAAATAAGGAATCAAGTTCACACTTGCTCCTAAGTCAAGGAGGGCACTTTCTATCTTATTGTCACCAATGACACACGAGATTGTCGGGGCACCTGGATCCTTATACGTTGGAGGGGTGTTGTGTTGAATTATCGCACTCACTTGTTCAGTTAGTCTTACCTTCTTTGGTAAATGAGTTTTGGAAGTGCGCTTTTGAGTGCACAAATCCTTTAGAAATTTGGCATAGGGAGGAATTTGGTTGATAGCATCCAAGAGAGGTAGGTTGATCTTTACTTACTTAAAGACCTCCCACATGTCTTGAATTTTATAACTTTTGTTCCCAAAATGTGTCGACTCTTGGAGACATTAAGGAAACGGAGCCTTAATCTCATAAGAATTCTCCACATTTGGGGTGACAAGCTTGGAATTTTCAGTGCTAGACTTTGGATTTTCAAGAGTGAATTTTGGATTAGATGAGCTAGGATTTAGATTTTTGGAAGGAAGGATTGTTTTATCTTTTCCTTCATCAACCTTGTTGTCCACAATTCGACCACTCCGAAGGGTTGTGATTGCTTAAACTTGTTCATGAGTAGGCCCACTCGGAGGAGGGGCTTCGTCAATCACATGCATCCCTCTAGGATTCTTAAATGGTTGAGACGGAAGTTTTCTCCTATCTCTTTGAAGAAGTTGGTTCATTGAATTAGCTATTTGTCCTAATTAATTCCCAAGTTTAGCTATTGACTGAGTATGTGAATGAACCATTTGGAGAGTGGGTTGCAATGATGTCAACTGCTACTTGTTAGATTCTAACATTTGCTTGTTAAGAGATTCCATCATTTGTTTATTTGCAGCGAGAATCTCATCAGTTGGAAACACGGGAGGTGGAGTAAAAACACTTGGATTGTAAGGTGGATGGTAACTTGAGGAGGCATAAAATTGCCTATTTGGAAATTGAGAAAAGGGCTGATTTTAAGGCCCTTGATTTTGAAATGTCGAATTTTGTGGGGCGGGTTGCCTCCACGAAAAATTTGGATGATCTCTCCATCCCGAATTATAGGTATTGGAATAAGGATTATTTCTGGGCCTGGAAAACATAGCATTTGCTTGCTCTTGATTGTTACTAGGAAATTGCTCCAATGTAAGGCAATCTTCCTAGAGATGGAATGGGCTAGTGCATAACGTACACACCACACTTGCTGAATTTTGAGACAAGGAAGGAGAGAGATGTGGTGTCATTAATTGATAGAATTTGTGAGTTATGGCATCTGCAACGACCCGGTCATTTGCCTTCCTTTCATTTTTCCTGAAATTTTACGAATGAATTTTTTTCGTTTGATTTTCTTTTCTGAGCTCTATTTCATGTCGCTTAGTGTCATCTCGAGTGCTCGAAATTGGTTTCTGAGAATCTTTCACGTGGATTGACAACTTCCTTAGAGGACCGAGTCATTTTCACATTTTTCGTTTTTCGATACTATGCGTTATTTCGTCTTTTCCCTATTCTGTCATTTTTCCTATTTCGTCTTATCTTCGTTTGTCAGTTTTTGGCACAACCTCACTTTTCATGCTCGGAGTTGGTTTTTGACTTCACGTGCCTTCATTTTGAGTGGTTTTCTCGAAATACGTATCTTTACTTTTACAAGAAAGTACTCTGGTTGCTCCCGGTGCCCATAGGGGCATCGATGCACAATTCTTTACAATCTTTTTCATTTCTTGGGGTGTTTTTCATAAATATCTTTTAAAGATATTTTATTTTAGGAGCATCTAAGAAAATATCTTTTGGAAGATATTTTCATTCTGGGGCAGTTTTGCAGTTAACCCTTTTTGTAGGGGCCATTGTGCAATTAACGAAAGTTATTGCAAAATATCTCGTCTGGAGCCTGGATCCTCGTACGAGATTCATTTTCACTTTTTGTTGGCTCGTAAATTCATAGAATTCCATTTTGGTCGTTTTTCTCCAGTTTCAGAGTTTTTGGACCCGGTTGCCGCCAAATTTATTCGGGGCATAACTTTCTGCTCGGGACTCAGTTTTTGACGCCGTTTCTTTCATTATTCATATTTTCTTATTTTAAATCTTTTTTGTTCATAGAGTTTTGCCATTTGAGCGCGTTTGCTCAAAATCCACTTTTCCGAACCCGGTAGGGCCCTTTCAAGGCACTTTTTGAGATTTCTATAAATAGGTTGCCCTAATTTTTAAAATCAGATTTTCAGACCTTCTTCCTCCTCTTGGCTGGCAGCCATGGGAGCCCAAGGGGCTGCCTTCACTCTTTCTTCTCCTCCACTTGATTTCCTTGGTAGAAATCCTTCGGCCTTAGCATTTATTGCTTCCCTCGACGTGCTCTACCTTTTACCCTTATTAGAATCCATTTTCGACGATTTTTCGAGTTCGGGTTTGGAGTCAAGTTATGATTTTCATGGGGCTTCTTGCGGATTCTTGTTCACGGTGTTGTCCCCGACAAAACCTCTCGGTATCATCGAATTCGGAACACTTTTTTTTCGGTGGGCCTTTGGGGTTTTCATCTCAAATTGAGGTAGGAGATGTTCTAGGTTTAAATTCTTGTTATATAGCATGCTTGTGATGCTTATACTACTTGTTTGCATGATTAAATATAAAATCTAGAGATTTCATTATTTATTTTTCTTGTACAGGATCTAATTTTCCCAGTTGCTCATGACTTGGTTTAAACATGTGGCATTATTTTATATTGCCCCTTGATATGCTCATTGTCATGTATTAAAATTGGAACATTTGAATAAGTATTAAAAATTTTATTTAATATTTATCTTAGGTGAAAGATTAATTCACATGGCCTTAACTAGCTTGAAATTAATATGTGTTAGCATATTATATTAGGCCTTAGCATGCTCTTCAACATAGTTGAATTTGAAAATAATTGGAGGTGTTTTGAAAATTAGTAATTATTAATTAATTTGATTAATTAATTTGCCCTGAGTGCACTATTCACTCTATTTGAATTCCGACTTGATATTCTTGATCTACATGCCATATAGCTTCACATATATTTGATTTAGAATATTCGGTGTGGTTTTGAAACCTTTCATTTAATTAATTTCCTTGTTTAAGATTTAATTCTCATGGTGATATACAACTTGGAATTGAATTGTGGCATGCTAGAAAATTAAGCTTTGGTGTGGTTGTTCACATATATTAAATTGGGATTAATTGCATGAGAATTGCAACCTTTATTTTATATTTAACTTTAGTGAAAGGTTAAGTCACATGGTCTTAAATTGAATGAAATAAACTTGTAATGTGATATTACAATAGTCCTTGGCATATTCTCTAAGATATGTTAAATTGAGAGCATTTGGTTAAGTTTAAAAATCTAGAGATTTTAATTAAAAGAATTAATTAAAATCTATTTTGGGGTCCCATTAGCTTAATTAAGGTTTTAACTTGATATTTGTATTGGCCACGACTTGTTTACTAGTATAATTAATTTGGGAGTATCTGAAGTTGTTTTAGAACCTTGGGATTTAAATTAGCATGATTTAATTAAAGTTCTACTTTGTTGTTCTAACAACCTAATTGAGTTTTAGAATGGATATAGGTGATGACCTTGCCATGCCCTTTAACATGTATTAAATTGAGGTTAATTGAAATTGAATCAGAAATCTAGAGAATTTAATTGTCTTTATCTATTTAAATTCTATCAATTTGCTCCATGATCTAGTTGTGTTTTAGAAGTGGTTTCTATATTCAAATCATGGACTTAGACTTGTTGTATATTCATTTGGTTATGTTTTGAACATTGGATAACATAGTTGCTATGTTTGTATTCGTGATAATATGTTTTCCTTATTGAATATATTGTTGCCTTGTGTAATGATTTGCACATTTCGTATTTAACATCATTCATACATAGCGTGTAGCGAATCGCACACTGAAGATTCGACATTCATCATATCATATTAGTTGTGGATTTAGAGCATGTATTGTATAGGTTTCCAAATTTGGTTGTGCTTAGTAGATAGTTGATTATCTTTCATATTCTTGTTGATATATGCGTTGTTGCACAACTTGTTGATTTTGGAAACTTGGGGATGTCGTTGTTTGACTATGGCTAGGACGTGGTTCTAGTACGGGGGATAGTCCCTCTATATATAGTCTAGTGCGCACATAAGGAGGTTACCCATAGGCTAGTAACCCTAAAGTAACTATGTTGTCGGTCTGATCCGGCGTGACGTCCGAGTATCCACTTTGTTTGATTTCGCATTTTATTTTCAAGTTGATAACTAGATGATGTTGTAACTTACTGTTTCTTAATTGTTGTTCCATTTTAAGTTACAGGATGTTAACTTTGCGAAATTGTGCTTTATACGTTGTATTGGAAGTTCTAATGTTGGTTAAATTGCATCGATGTTGAAAATCATGTTTTGACGTTCTAATAAAGCTTAGGATTGATCCTATTGATTCATTTATAACATAGACGTTAGGTAGCATGAACCACTACTGTTATTTTGTGCTTTAGATTCTAAGTTGATGGCTTTGAGAACTTAAACCTTGTTGCATTGTATAACATGCTCTTTTGTTGTTGAATTGCATGGATAATGTGATTCTTGTTAACTTGTATACAAATATGCTTTTGTCATGTTATATGGATTACTTTAGACCTAGTTCAATTGTATTGAAAATACAATTCATGTTAATCTATGCTCAAGCATTCTTCTTGTCGTGTTCTTTGGATTATCCCAATCATGATTCGTTTCATACACGTATGTATATCATGATTCTTATTACTTAGACTCTAAGGTTGCTTAGGATGCTCCCCGAGTCTCACTTAGACATAGACGTTAGGTGGCATGAGCCCCTTTAATATGTTTCACCTTAAGGTGATAAATTTGTAAAATGCTAGGTCGATGCATGCTCATCTCCTACGAGCAGCTTTATGTTACTCACCCCTATGATACTGGGGCATATTTCAGGTATGAAGACTTGGTTCGTGACGCCTAGCATTCCTTGGATGCCGTGTAGCTTTCAAGTTTCCATTTCATACAAATGTTAGCATGAAATGTCATTTTGTAGACTTATATGTCAAAATATGTATATTTGATTCCATGTATATAATGTGTACTTAAGTACACTCCTTTCAATGTATTTGATATATATGAGATGAGGCCGGAGGCCAATGACATGTATATTGTATTCTATGCAACTTTTTAACTTCATGAAATGTTTTGAAAACCTTGAAAAATCGCAAGTCATTGCTTCACCATGGTTGCATCGGGTGTGGGAATTCCATTCTCATTCTTTCATAGGGTCTCATAAATCATGTTTGAAGTGTGGCCGAGGGCCAAATGGTCATTTGATCCCGTTTTGTATTTTTGGATTCCATGTTTTCCATTCCAAGTCCATTTTTGCCCTTTTGCCCGTTGGGGGGTCGGATTTTGCATCGGCTATATTTTTAAGTCGTGGACCATTGTAGCACGTCCAAATAGGTAAGTTACGTTTGCGTGCATGATCGTTTCCGGACAAAACCTTATCGTTTGTGTTTTGAGCCTCCTACGATTTCATTTTGTGTTTTTGTTGCACATTCTGATCTAGGGGTATTCTAGACTTTTCAATTCAATTTTATTTCCTTCTTTAAACATGGTTGAATAGAAACACATGATTTTAGGGGGGGTTTATTTTTTGTGTTTTTTCAGAAAATGTCGTCTTGGCATCGGAAATCGCTTACGAAGTTTAGCTTTCAGTTTTCTATTTAGCAGCTTTTTTGACCCTCTGGACCAGATTTCTTGGGAGGGAATTTTGGGCATTTTACATTTAGTTTTTTTTGAATTCTTGCACAAGTCACATAGAAAACTCAATTTTGAGGGAAGTTTCTTCTCTATGTTTTTGCAAAAAAATTCATCTAGGCCTCCAAATTCAACCTCTGTTCCGAATTTTTCTGAAAAGCAAACCCACAGTAGCTTTATGGGCTGCTGCTGCCAGCCATGTGTGCACCGGCGCGTGCGCGGCGTGCATGGGCGCGCGCATGGGCATGCGCATGGGGCTGTCGTGGCCCCTCGTCTGGCCGCCGCGACGTCAACTCTTCTTTTGGGATTTTCTCCTTCGTCCGAACTTTGATTCAAGTAAATTTTTTTTTGAACTTGACTAATTTTTCGCTGTCTTTCCAACGGTGTGCTTGGTTCACTTAGTTCTTCCTGGATAATTATCAGTTTACCCTTTTTGCCTTAAGTGCTTGTTTTTCTTCGTCATGCCGTTTCTCCTTCGTCCGGACTCCGAATCATGCGATTCTTGAGTCCATCTTGATTAGTTTTTCGTTGTCCTTCTAGCGGTGTGCTCGGTGGCACCTGAATCTATAGTTTTTAGAAATGACTATTTTGCCCCTGGGGGCTTATTTGTCATGTTTTCGATCTTTTGCTTCCGCATCAGTTCTTGTTGAATTCCACAACCTCATGGTAGGTCACTTTGACTTCTTAGAGTATTGTTTTCTGTTTTCGCTTCCGCATTCGGATCCGTTATCGGATCATCCTTACGGTTCATCACAGGAAACGCTGGCCTAGAAACCAGGGTCGTCACAGCATCCACTTGAGAAGATTCTTCCCTCATTGTCTTTGGTAACATAGATTGGTGTTTTTTGTATTGGTTAAGGTTGGAGCCCTACGAGAATTATGTTACAATGAGTTTTCACTCACATTCTTGAGTAAGGTCCAAGCCTCATCTGCATTTTTAGATATGAACATCCCTCTACATGAAGAGTCAACCATGAATCTATGTGGGTCGGTTAAACCAGCATAGAAAGCTTGCACCAATTGCCAATTTGGAATTAGATGGTGCAGACATTTTCTAAAGAGGTCTTGAAGTCTTTCCCAAGTCTTATGGAGTTATTCCCCATCGATTTATGAAAAGCTAAGAATGGAACGCCTCATTTGGTTGGTCTTACTCATAGGATAATACTTTTTTAAGAATTCTTGTTGCAATTGAGCCCATGTAGTGATGGAATTTGCAGCAAGGGAGTTCAACCAATATTTTGCCCTATCTTTTAAGGTAAATAGGAAGAGATGCAAATGGAGAACATTTTTAGGGAAGCCCCTTAGCTTGATGGTGGAACAAATTTTAAGGAACTCATCAAGATGCTTATAGGGGTCTTTATTTTCAAAGCCATGAAAGGATGGAAGCATTTGAATTGTGCTAGATTGATCTCATATTGGGCTGCCTCGATGTTTGGCATCACTATGCAAGAAAGAGAGGCATAAGTTGTAAGGATGAAATAGTCCCTAAGAGTCATAGGTACAACATTTGGAATTTCGGCCCTATCATTATTGATTCCCTCATTCCTGACATTTCCTTCATTTTCGGCCATTGTATTAGATTCAAGTTCAATTTCTCTTATATTTCCAGATTCCCTAAGGTTTCTTCTAAGAGTCCTTTCAGGTGAATTTATATCAATTGGGGATTCAAGAGTTGGCAAAGATAATGACATACGTCCCAACATCAACTACACAATTCACAACAAGCACAACATTTCTTCACCATAACATCCACATATAATGTTCCCTTTCTCCTCAATTATCAACAAGACAAAATAAATGGCCACGACAAGGACCGATGCTTTGTAAAACAATAAAACAGAAATAGCCTTGACAAAGGCTCCACAATCAAATATCTCTAATTTTACCACATGCAAGATATTCACAATTTTGAAATTAGAACATTGAAAAACTTACCTGAAGTCCTCTAGACTTATGATATTTTCAATTTTCCCTCGGCAAGCCTTCAGTCCCTAGAATCTCTCAAGAAAACATAGAACCCAATGTCACCCAAAACCAATAAGAAAATATTCATAAGACATAATATGCAAAATCAAACCAAAGTTAATCTTTGAACCTTGGTTACAAAACCGTTTACAATCCCCGGCAATGGCGCCAAAAATTGATCAGTTGTGTCAATTATAATTATAATCAACCCTTTGCAATAGCATAAATCATTGTAAAATAGGGCTATCGTAAGGGTAAGTCAAACCACAGGGATTGCTAGTTTATGGCAACCAAGATTGAAAATTCACTTTTAGTTTGATGAATGAGGTGTAAGGTTTTGTTTGGTTTGTTACTTGGTACTTGGAATTAAAAATGTGCATAAACAATAAATGCAAGGAATTTAAAAGAGAGATTTATGTAAAGAGGGCTAGGGAAGTGAATCAACTACCAACCCTATAAACATACTAGCTTGTGATTAACATGGGGAACAACATATATATATGTCCATGATATGTAGCAACACAAAATTGCTACATTATCTTCAAAAAAATTCATGAAATCAATAGCCAAGAATAATCTATCAAAGTTTTACATGCTTGGACTACTTAAACTAGGATGTAGCCTTAAAACCATTTCACAATCTCATTTTCATTGTCACTATGAAAATGCAAGACATATGATCATAAGGGAAAACAATCTAAGACAAGATAATAAACTCAAAATGATCATTTATAGACATTAATATCCATTGCATCATGTGTATACTCTATATTATGAAACTTGGCCCATACATAAATTTCATTCCCCAAAATAAACTAAAACTAAGGCATGCTTACAAGGAAGGGCTTTATCACCTCCCTAGGAAGGGAGTTAGTTACCCATAGAAGTAAAAGAGGAAGGAGGAGAGGTGATCTTACCCTCCATTTTCGCACCTAAAAGCCATAATACACACACACCCTCAAAAACTCAATATTTCTCTCTCGAGAACCCCTTACAATACAAGATATGTCATTACATGATACAAGCCACCAAATATATCCTAGAAATCTTATATATCTCCCCCAATTCGTGGCTCAAAAATCCCTAGAAGGAAGCCTAGCCATTCATTCAGTCAAAGGGGACAACTTGAGCAAAACCATGGAGTGGGTGGCTTGTGATGACCTAAATTTTTCAACCCGGTGTGTCAGTGATAAACCAAAAAAATGACCCGATAACGGATCCGAAATAGGAAAGCGAAAGAAACAAGATGGCCACTAGAGATGTACATCATCCCTAAGGCACCAAAATGACTCCCCATGAAGCCATGGAACTCAAATGAGCCAAGCAAATGAAGCAAGAATTCCTAACCTGAAAAGAAGTGAACCAAGGGTAAAATAGTCATTTTAAACTGAAATGGATGCTACTGGGCATACCATTGGAAGGACAACTAAAAATGAATGAAGTTGGACTCAAGAGTCGCCTGATTCAGAGTCCAAATGGAGAGGTATAAAGAGAACAAAATGGCACCCTCTGTTTAAAAGATGTCATGCACCTATCTCACTAAAATAGAAATAACTCTTATTATAGGTGGAGTTTTAAAATGTGGTTGGTACAATTAGAAAGCCAACTTCAAGCTCTTAAATTTAGACTCAAGAACGACCTAATTTGGATTAAGACTAAAAGAGTTATGGCACTCTGAAGTCGCTCCCAGGGAGGATCGGTTGACCGAAGGGCTCTCATCGGCCGACTAGACCCCCATCATCGGTCGGCCAAACCCTAATCATCAGCTAGCCGAAACAATGAAAATCCTAAATTGGCTACTGGAATGTTCCTCAAGCATGTAGCAGTCGGCTGATGGACTTCGTCAGCCGACCGACGCCTCTGCTACTGCAATTTAAAAGCTGCTGCAAAGTGTGCAAGCTTACCCTATCCAACTTTAATGCTATGCGAGTATTCTATTTGATTCAAAATGAGTTTAAACATGATTCCTAGCCTCAATGACGTTTAAACAACATGCTAAACCAAGGAGAAACTTGAAATTTACTCCCATGCATGAATTTTTGCATAAAATCCATAAATTTTTCCATAAATAGTTCAAAACTTGCAACTTGAGAGTTTTATGAAATGTGACCATGCCTGCAACTGTAAAATGATGTTTTAGATGTGCGAAAATAGCCTACGGCCCCATTTCAATCCATTTACAAAAATTGACCTTTAAACACCTATTTTCATAAAATAGGCAATTAGGGTAAAACACAAGCTTTAAAAGCATACATGTAAAGTTGAAGTTTAATGGCTCTTGGCCTCATGTTATATATACCAAATAAGCTCCAAAAGTACACTTAGATACACATTATATGTCAAAGAAGCCATCTTAGCTTACAAAATTCCATACATCCATGGTACACAAAATGTATAACATCCAAAAGTAAGCATGCTAAACAAGTGCATGTCCATAGGCAAAAAAATGTTCCAAAGTGCTCATAAGCCTCTAAGGATGATGAGCATCTGAGAACATTGTCTCCTTACTTGTAAAATAACCCACACAACTAGGGTGAGTAATCAAGTTACTCGTAGGAAGAAGCATATGTGTATACCCTAAAGTTTCAATGTCATTGCAAGATCAATATAGACGAATACAAGGAAGCATTCTACTTAACGTCTATGTTCAAGGTATTCTAAGGAATCATCTTAAGCTAACTTAATTGATTCTATAACAATGCAACAACATTATCAATGTGCTTAACAACATCAAATCGTCATTAACCAAAATCACAAGTCACAATTAAACAATGGTTGCCAACTTGGAATTTAATGCGAAATCAAATAGTGGAATGCTTGGACATCATGCCTTGGATAAAGCTAAGACCTAAACAGTTATTCCGGGCATTAACCCGCTAGAAATACCACCCTAGTACGCACTATAAATGGGGAGAACTAATACCCCCCGCACTAGAGCCAAACTCTAGCCATGTCACTTGTAACAATGTCCCAAGAGAATCAAAAATATATCAAGTTCAATACTTATACACAATATTAAGGCATATATATATATATCACCTACCATGCACAAGTATTTTGAAACCACACAAACCATGTCTTAGGATTCCAAGTCTAGAATGGCATAATAAATGACAAGTTTTCATTATGATATAAGTTACAAGACAATATCACCAACTTATCAATTTAAATCATGCCTCAACAATAATATAGAATTGTCACCACCATAATATAACAATTCAAGTCAATAAGAATTTTATATAACATTGATAATTTCTACAAGAGTTCTATATCACTACCACATATGAAAAATACTAGAATTTAGCATTCTACTAAATCATATAATCCTCCTACACAAGGTAAATATATATCATACATGCTTAAATCAAAAACCCTAAGTTAAGAAGTGAGGGTTTCCTATAATATGCAAGACTATCATATTAAAAGCATGTACGCAATATATATTAAACCCCAAAGGACTTAAACACTCAAAATATAAACATACTACCACCCCTACCTCAATAGAGAATTGAATCTCTATAATCCAAGCAACCAAGCTTAAAAATGAAAAAATAAAACAAAGGTTTTAAAGAGAAGAGCAAGAGGAAAATTTTGTCTCCCAAGGTTTTAGGTCTAAGGTGAGTAGAAGGAGGCCAAAATGAGAAGAAAGCTATTAACCAAGCTTTTCTCCAATGGTGGCTAGGTTAGGGTGTTGAAGAACAAAGAAATGGAAAAGATAAAGTGTAAAATGGTGAGTGGAAGGTCTAGAAATCCCCCACTCACTATGTGTTCTTACACTACCTCTCACACACACACAATGCAAGACTAAATAGTGAGCTTACACTTGTCACAAATCCAAGTATCCTTACTAGGCTTAATCCTAAGCCTTCACTTGTCAACCATCTAAGTCAACAAGTGCACCAATCCTAGGCCAATAAGTGGGTGAATCCCCACCCTCCAAATGTCAATAGGCTATGTTTTCAAGTCTCCCCACCCAAATGCCGACAAATGGCTCCATGAGAATGTGACACTTGTCACTTTTTCCAAAATTGCAAAAAGGTCCTTTTTCAAAATATCTTCCAAATTAATTGTAAAAAGGTCCCTAAGACGAAAAATAATTATTTTACATAATTACACTGAAACCCCAAAAATCAAGAATAATTACAATAAAGCATACATCCATGCCCTTTACGAAAAAGTAAGAAACTAGTATGTATTTTTTACGAAAGTAAAAATACAATGATCATGGAAATCAAATATCATGAATGCATGCAAAACTGGAATAAAATTCGAGCACAAAAAGTGAGGTAATGCAAGAAAAAATGAAAAACGGGAAGAAGACAAAATAAGGAAAAGGCAAAATAAGAAAAAGACGAAAAAAGAAAATCACCGAAAAAGGAAATGAAGGAAAATGACAGGGTCATTACAACCTACCCTCCTAAAATAATTTCGTCCCCAAAATCAAGTCGCACCTGAAAGAAAGAACAAATTGGGATACTGAGAGCGAACCTCCTGTTCGGGCTCCCAGGTAGCCTCCTCAACACCGTGATGTCTCTACAAGTCCTTAACCAATGGAATCATCTTGGTCAGCAAAACCTGCTCTTGTGAATCAAGAATCTGTATTGGACCCTCCTTGTAAGTCACATCGTCATCAACAACAACATTTTTCCACTGTAAAACATGCGATGGATCCGGCTCGTACTTTCTCAACATAGAGACATGAAAGACGTTGTGAACCCTATCCAGGTCTGGCGGCAATGCCAAACGATAAGCAACTTCGCCGACGCATTCCAAAATCTGAAATGGTCCAATGAACCTAGGAGACAACTTGCCCGTCTGCCGAAATCTCAGAAGTCTCTTCCATGGAGAAATCTTGAGAAAGACGTGGTCCTTTACCTCAAAAGACAAGGATCTCCTCCTCCTGCCAACATAACTCTTCTGTCAACTCTGAGCTGTAGCCAACCGCTATCGAATCAACTTAATCTTTTCTGTTGTTTCAATGACAATGTCAGGACCCAAGGAGACTGTATCATGTACCTCGGTCCAACAAACTGGAAATCTACAAGGTCTGCTATACAACGCCTCAAAAGGTGCCATGCCAATACTGGCCTGGTAACTGTTGTTGTAGGCAAACTCAACCAAGGGTAAGTAGTCTTCCAAACTACCCCAAAATCCAAGATGTAAGCCCGTAGCATATCCTTCAATATCTAAATGGTACTATCTGACTGACCATCAGTCTGAGGATGGAATGTCGTGCTGAAATGAAGCCCCGTGTCAAGAGCCTCCTGAAAACTATGCCAAAAGTGAAACGTGAACCTAGGATCCCTATCCAAAACAATGGATACTGGAACCCCGTGAAGCCTGATAATCTGCCCCACATATAATCCACTAAGTCTCTTTGCGTCATCTGTCACCGCTATAGGCAAAAAGTAAGTCATCTTAGTCAATCTGTTAACAATGACCCAGACGGCATCATTCCCTGCCTTGAATCTCGGAAGTCCCATCACGAAATCCACAATGATGTGCTCCCACTTCCACTCTACCACTGGTAGTGGTTGCAACAAACCTGCCGGTCTCTGATGCTCTGCCTTCACTTGCTGACAAGTAAGGCATTTAGCCAAGAACTGATAAACATCCCGTTTCATGCCTTTCCACCAAATCTGTCTCCGCAAATTGTGATACATCTTCGTACCACCAAGATGAACTGTGAGTCAAGAATGGTGAAAATCCCAAAGCACAACATCACGATAAGACAAAAGAACAAACATCTTTCCCCTGTACCTGAGACCACTGTCTGAATGCACGGTCCAAACCCTCTATATTCTCGCCATCTGAAATCCGATTATGGATGGACTTCATATCTCCATTCTCCTGTTATGCCTCAATAACTCTGCTAACAAGAGTTGGTTGAGCCATAAGGCTAAATAAGATAGCCAGTGAAACACCCTTATACAACTGTAAACCAAGATTTGCAAGCTCTTCTAGCATCTTCCATCTGTGGACGGAAATACTGGCAAGAGTACTCCGTGACTTCCTAGTCAACCCATGAATTCAACCCATCTGCGCTATCTCAAATTCAAATCCTTCTGAGAAAAGAGATGTTTGAGACTCTTGTGATTGGAGAAAACCTCAAACTTCTCCCTGTACAAATAATGCCTCCACCCCTTCAGGGCAAAGATAACTGCTACCAACTCCAAATCATGTGCCAGATAGTTCAAATCGTGAGTCTTTAACTGTCAAGACCCATATGCTACCACCCGTTCAATTTGCATCAAGACACAACCTAATCCTTCCCACGAAGCATTGCAATAGACCACGTAACCTAAACCACGTTTAGGTATAATCAAAACTGGAGCTGATGTCAACCTGACCTTCAACTCCTGAAAAGTAGAATTACAAGCCTCATTCCATATGAACTTGACTCCCTTGCGAGTAAGTCGAGTCATAGGTGTCGCTAAATGAGAGAAATCTCGAACAAATCTCCTGTAATAGCCGGTTAGGCCAAGAAAGCTCCGAACCTCAAACACTGTCTTTAGACGCTCCCAATCCATCACAGACTCAATCTTTGATGAATCCACGGCTACACCGCCCCCTGACATAACATGTCCAAGGAACTTCACTTCCGGTAGCCAAAATTCACATTTCTCGAACTTGGCATACAATTAATTATCCCTAAGGATCTATAACACTATCCTCAAATAATAGTCATGCGCCTCTACCAAAGCTGAGTATACGAAAATGTCGTCAATGAACACCACCACAAATCTGTCAAGATAGTCACTGAATAAACAGTTCATCAAATCCATAAAAGCTGGTGGAGCATTGGTCAAACCAAATGGCATCACCAAAAACTCATAATGGCCGTACTGTGTACGAAAAGCGGTCTTGGATATATCCTTATCCTTATCTTTAATCCTCAACTGATAGTATCCCGATCTCAAATCAGTCTTCGAAAAGTATGTCACTCCCTTCAACTGATCAAACAAGTTATTAATCCTAAGCAAAGGATACATGTTCTTGATCGTAACGTGATTTAACTTGCGATAATCGATATAAAGTCCCAAAGACCCATCCTTCTTCTTCGCAAAATGAACTGGTGCCCCCCATGGTGAAGTACTAGGATGAATAAAGCCCTTAGCTTTCAAATCATCCAGCTAACCTTTCAGCTCATCAAGCTCTGCCGATGCCATATGGTACGATGCCATAGAGATGGATGCTCTATTGGGAATGACATCAATGGCAAAAATAACTTCCCTTAAATGAGGTAACTCTATCAGTTCCTCTAGAAAGACATCAACAAACTCCTCAGCAACTGCCGGAAGAACACGGCCCAAACTGCTATCCTCGTCAACTAGCAAACTAGCCAAGTAGGATTTTTGGCGACTCCAATCACCAATGTTAAAAACCATCGCCGGGTGGGAATCGCTCCGATCTCCAACAAAATGGAAACAATCTCCCTTGGGAGTGCAAACGAACGCCGTCCCATGGAAGCAATCAATTGTAGCTCGAAAGAATGATAACCAATCCATCCCGAGAATGACATCAAAGCTCGTCATGTCGAGAAAACCGAAATTGAACTCTAAGGTCCACCTAGCTATCTCAATAGCGTATCCCCGACAAACACGATCTAATGACACTGGACCCCAACTGGTGTGTCAACACAAAGAAGACTATCCCAAAGTGTGACCTCCAGACCCAATGAATGTGCAAATGATGTAGAAATGAAGGAATGTGATGCACCTGTGTCAACAAGAACTCATGCCCAAGAATTAAAAACTGGAAAGATACCTCAAACTGAAGAGGTCCCTGCGGAAGCATCCTCCTGTAGAAGAGTGTAGGCTCGCCCCTGAGCCCTGCTATGAACTGCTATGATAGTCTGACTGATGTGAAGAAGTAGTAGGTGTAGAACCCCTGGCTGGATAAGTGCCAACTGGCGTCATTGGCAGTGGTGCCTGAGGAACTCTGAAACCAAACTGAACCACTGCAAACTGTGCTGGTACCATCTGTGAATCCGTGCCACTACGTGACTTGTTCAACAGTTGTGGACAATCTTTCTTGAGATATCCTAGTCACCTACAATAGAAGCAAGCTCCCTATCCCATTTTCGTATAAACTGAAGTCTGACCGGGTCGTGGCCGAAGCTATGGGCAGCGAGGCTTGATGT
Source organism: Cornus florida (assembly GCF_030987335.1). Classification (NCBI taxonomy): domain Eukaryota; kingdom Viridiplantae; phylum Streptophyta; class Magnoliopsida; order Cornales; family Cornaceae; genus Cornus; species Cornus florida. Next base: position 13,545,088 of record NW_026775581.1, on the reverse strand, counting down.
GCCCCGGCTGTTGGTAGTGGGGACAAATCATACCCCGAGCTGATCCCGAAGATACAAGAACTATGGGTGTAGAACGATTCTGCTGTGGTGTTCCCTGTGAGTGTGTATTGTTCCCTGCCTTAGCCTTCTTCCACTGACTCCCTAAAGATGACGGAGTGTTGCCGCGAGGCTACTTGTGTGAACCCTGATCTGTAATTGATCCCGTTCCTCTGCCTCAACTAGCATAGCCTTCTGGACCACCTCTCTGTAAGTCATCAAATAAAGAATTAAGACCCATGGCCTGATGTCAAGATGTATTCCATCCTAAAATTTCATTGCCCTGGCCTCATTTGTTGCCATCATATCCTCAGCATAACGAGAGAGAGAAGTAAATCGTGTCTCATGCTCAATGACACCCATAGTGCCTTGATAAAGACCTATGAATTGAATCCTCATCTCCCGCCTCATAGCCCTCGGAAAAAAGATCTCAAAGAATAATTCTATGAACTCATTCCAAGTCATCAACTCAACATTGTGGACATTGGTTATAGACCTCCACCAGATATTTGCATCTCCCATAAACATAGAGGCTATCAATAAAATCATTAACCTGTTTGTGGGTACTGCCATACTGTCCAACTTGCAAACCATAAGGTTCAACCAAGCCTCTGAGACTAACGGATCTAAACTCCCCACAAATGCATCAATCTTAACCCTCTATAGTCGCATGAAGTACTCCAGTGCCTCGTTGACTACCAGTGCCGGTGCCGGAACCTGTATCCTTGCCACCTGCCTACGTATTAACTACTGTAGAGATTCAGCGATCCCCTGATTGATTCCTTGAGCCACTTGCTCTTCATAAGTCGGTGCCCGCAGCGGATCAGCATCCACACCACGAACTGGAATTCTGGTCCTGCCCGGACCCCTTGTAAGCTTGGTGTCATCCACCTGCTCCTCAATGCCCTAACATGAAGACTCTCCACGTGTGATAACCATGGTGCTAAACGCCCGAAAGGAAAGAGGTCAATAATAACATAAGTTATTATGACCGAATGCAACTCACACTATGAGTGCACAAAACATGAAGCAAGACAAAGTATGCAACATATAGTCATGTTAAAGTAACTAAGGAAAGATGTTTAAATGATTAAACACTTAAGCAAATAAGCATATATGTCAAACAAAGATGCTTTTAACTGCATAGGCACATAAGCAGAAGGACAAGTCATAATACCAAACGTGTTATCAAGAAATACATAAACATGTAATAGTGCTGAAACATGTTATCAAAGGCAAGTGAATATGTCAAAGTAGATCAATAAAAGCATGATATGACCCAAAACCCATCGTCCTAAGGTATTCAAACCTAGGAGCTCTAATACCACTTGTGATAACCCAAGTTTTTAAACCCGGTGTGCCAGTGATGAAACGAAAGAATGGCCTAATAACAGATCCGAAATGCGGAAGTGAAAGAAACAAAATGACCACTAGAGATGTACATCATCCCTAAGGCACCAAAATGGCTCCCCATGAAGCCATGGAACTCAAATGAGCTAAGCAAATGAAACAAGAATGCCTAACATAAAAAGAAGTGAACTAAAGGTAAAATAGTCATTTCAAACTGAAATAGATGCTACCGGGCATACCATTGGAAGGATAACTAAAAATGAATGAAGTTGGACTCAAGGGTCACCTGATTCGGAGTCCAAACTGAAAGGTATAAAGAAAACAAAACGGTAACCTCTGTTTAAAAAATGTCATGCACCTATCTTACTAAAATAGAAATAACTCTCATTATAGGTGGAGTTCTGAAGTGTGGTTGATACGATTGGAAAGCCAACTTCAAGCTCTTGAACTTAGACTCAAGATCGACCTAATTTGGATAAAAAAATGAAAGAGTTATGGCACTCTGAAGTCGATGTAAGGAAACTGCCCAAAGAAAATGAAGTGAGATGCTCCCAGGGAGGATTAGTCGACCAAATGGCTCTTATTGGCCGACTGAACCCCCATCATCGGTCAATTAAACCCTAACCATCAGCCAGCCGAAATGATGAAAATCCTAGATTGGCTACTGGAATGTTCCTGGAGCATATGGCAGTCGGCTAATGGACTTCGTCAGCCGATCGACGCCTCTGCTGCTGCAATTTAAAAGCTGATGCAGAGTGTACAAGCTTACCTTATCCAACTTTAATGTTATACAAGTATTCCATTTGATTTAAAATGAGTTTAAACATGACTCCTAACCTCAATGAGGTATAAACAACATGTTAAACCAAGGAGAAACCTGAAACTTACTCCCATGCATGAATTTTTGCATAAAATCCATAAATCTTTCCATAAATAGTTCAAAACTTGCAACTTGAGAGTTTTATGAAATGTGAACATGCCCGCAAGTGTAAAATGATGTTTTAGACGCGCAAAAATGGCCTACGGCCCTATTTCAATCCGTTTACAAAAATTGACCTTTCAACCCCCATTTTCATAAAATAGGCAATTAGGGCAAAACACAAGCTTTAAAAGCATACATGTAAACTTGAAGTTTAATTGCCCTTGGCCTTGTGGCGGCCCTGGTTTTTCAAGCCAGTGCGTCCTGTGATAAACCAAAGATTGACCCGATAACGGATCCTATTGCCCAAGTATAGACTCTAGAGGGGGGTGAATAGAGTCCATGCAAACTAAGGTCAATTTTGAATTTTAACTCACTAACTATAACAAAACTTAACTTCCTTGATAAATATTGAAGAAGGAAAACTAAATTTTAGACTTCAAAAGACGCTATTTATCAAACAAGATATGAAGCAATAAATGTAAGAGATAGAGATAGAAATTGCAAACATATACACAGCGATTTTTAGCGAGGTTCGGAAACTCCTACTCCTCAGCTCAAGACCCCTCTTGAGACTTCCCAATTCACCATGGATTCTCCTTGCGGGTGAAGAGCAAACCTTTTACAAGAAGCTCTTCCTTGCTTTTAGGTGCTAAGGAAAACACCTTCTTTTAGTCTTTCTTGGGCCACACTAGCCCTTACAAGTTTTGAACAAGATTGAAGAAGTACAATATGATCTCTCTTAGATCTGAAGTATAAGATATAGCTCACTCTAGAGTGTGTATGAATATATTGAAGCTCAACTCTCTTTTATGATATGAGATGTGTGTATATGATGATGAAAAGCTTTTTGATTGCTAAAAAATCTTTCTCAAAAAATGCAACAAGCTTTTATGAAGGCTACCAGTCATTATATAGACTTTCAAAACTATCTGATATGAATTCTAGTTGTTGGACACACACTTCGAGGAATAAAGGCCATTTGAAATTTGAATCTTCGCAAGTTCGGTAGACCGAAATAAATTGCTCTTGAAGATCGGTCAACTGATTTAGTCAAAGGATGGCCATTGGCCTTAGTTCGGTAGACCGATGAAAGAGTCCTCTTTGGTTCGGTCGACCGATTTGGTTCGAGGTTGATTATTAACCATGATTCGGTAGACCGATGAAAACTTCCATCTATTTTGGTCGACCGAAACTCCTTCCTCAAAAGCTCTAAAACCTTCTATGAGAATCGACTCTGCTGACTCATTCACCTTTTTAGATTCGATCACCTGAAACTTAAGTGAGACTTTCAATATGCTAGGTTCGGTCGACCGATTTAACAAGGTCCTGAGGTTCGGTAGACTGAAATAGCTTAGGGGTTTTGATCCAAGGTCTCCATTTATATCGGTCGACTGATTTAATGTGCCCTTCCAATTCGGTCAACCGAATTGGTTTATGTTTCAGGAAACTTGTTATGATGATGTGTTAAACTTGGTCCTTTGGTCCTTAGGGATTATGAATGAGTTGATTATATATGATTTGAGAAATGTGAGCTTCAAAGTGTTCATACAAACTTTAACAAAGATTCATAAGTAACTCACCATCCTAGCTACCCCATTGATGACATCTAAATAACTTCTTTGAATCTTGAGTATTCTTTGACATGTCTTGACAATGCTTTCTCCTTTGAGCTTTAATGTGTACTGACTTGTGTTGATGAGTGCTTTTAATCTATAATTTGCTCAAGGTAGATATTAGTACACAAAGAACATCATTAATGAATTATGATCATCAAAAGCCTTTAGATTCAAGGTCAACTAATCTAAATGCAGAAGTGGAAACAGAAAACAAGCCCATGGAAATGCAATGCATTTCTAAGAAGCCAGAGTGACCTTCCATGAGGCCACGGATGTCAACGAAAACAATGCTGAAACGAATGATCAGAAAAAGATCGAAGCGGCCCCCAAGGGCAAAATAGTCTTTTCACATGGAAGCAATGTCCTTGGGAATGTACATTATTCCTGAGACACATCTGTAACTTCCCATGATGTCACGGGACTTAAAAGAAAGTAGCGGAAACAAATTAAAAGAAAACCGGACAAATGTAGCCCCAAGGGCAAAATGGTCATTTCTAAAAATATAAAATTGGGTACTACCAAGCACACCACTAGAAAGATAGCAAAAAATTAATCAATTTAGACCTAAGAATCACTTGATTCGGGGTCCGAATGAAGAAGATATGAAACTCCAAAGTTTCAAAAAAATCAAACTTTCCAGGTTAAAGATCAGTGCAGCAAGTGTACTTTACAAGGGTTAAAATGGTCTTTTCTGATGAAACTAGATGTAACTTAGCATACCATTAGATAGATTAGAAAAAATTAATGAATCTAGACTCAAGAATCACTTGATTTGGAGTCCGGACGAAGAAGATATGAAACGTCAAAGTTTCAAAAAAACCAACTTTTGGGTTTCAAATCAGTGCGGCAAGGGTACTTGACAAGGGGTAAATTAGTCCTTTCAGATAGAATTGGATTCAACCGTGCATACCGTTGGATAGACAAGCAAAAGTTAATAAACTTGGACTCAAAAATCACTTGATTTGGAATCGGGATGAAGGAGATATGAAGCCTCAAAGTTTCATAAAAACCAACTTTTTCGGGTAAAAAGTCTGGGCAGGAATAGTGTTTTGACAAAAAGCTTCTTTTGAATTTTTTTCCCAAAACTGAGGCTAAAAATGGACCCTTAAACGAATTTTTCTGGAAAAACACGAAGAAGAAACCCCCCTTAAAATCACGTTTTCTACCTGACAACATGGAAGGAAACAAAAAAACAAGCTATAAAATCCCTAAAATGCCCCTAGATCAGCAAAGGTCAAAAGGACCCAAAAGCTACTACGTGAAATTTTTTTCAAGATCAGTCCACAACTGAGAGCAAAAACGGGCTATCAAACGAAACTTTCTGGGAAAACACAAAACAAAAACCCCTCCCGTAATTGAGTAGATTTTTAAATTGCCTAAATTGAAAATGCAATCTTAAAATACATCCACAAGACCTCCGAAAGTTTCGGATCAGTCGTGATGATTTTCAAAAAAAAGTTGATGAATAGTACCAACTACATTTGTACTAAAAATTTGCAAAACCTGGCAGCAAGGATTTTCTGGAAAAATATGGATTTTTGAGGGCAAAGATGATATTTTCTGGAAAAACACAATATAAAAAACCCCCCTCAAAATCAAGGTTTCTACGTGACTCGCGAGGAAAAATGAAAAAAAGTCATTTTAAAATACCCGAAATGCCCCTGTAACAGAATAGGGTCAAACAAAAAAAAAATGCAACTTTAGGTTTTTGTTTCATCAAGGAAGGTATTGTTTGCCAAAGTGAGCATGCAAGTGTATGTAATATGATAAAATAGATGTGCTACAATGGCCTATGGCCTCATTACAATACATTTACAACATTTGACATGTCAAACCTCCAAGTTAGAAAAATTACATTTCATAGACAAATCATGAACATGCTAACACTTGCATGTGAACAAGAATGCTTTTAAAGAAGCTCAACTCAGCAAATCACCCAAGCAATTGCAATCTCCAATCTTGTATCTTGTACCTGAAATATGCCCCAGTATCGTAGGGGTAAGTAACATAAAGCTACTCGTAGGAAATGAGCATGCATCGACCTACGTTTTACACGTTTGCATGATTTAATTATTGTGGTTCATTCCACCTAACGTCTATATCAAAGGTGAGACTCAAGAAGCATCCTAGTTACCTAAGATCATTTCTAGCATAAAACACATCCTTTATGCAATTTCAACAACACAAGAGAATGCTACACATAGCAACAAGATATAACATGCTTACACAAAGCAACTAGTTAGAAACATGCTTACACAAAGCAACCAGATATAGAAACATGCTTACACGAAGCAACTAGATATAGATTCTCAAAGTTATCAACTTGAAAGCTAAATACTAAATCAATTAAATATAGTAATTTAGTATGGATATACTTAACAACATCAAATCGCCAATAGCCAAAACCACAGTCACAATATAAACATGATTGATAACTTGGAATTGAATGCGAAAACAAATAGTGGAAGACTTGGACATCACGTCTCGGACTAAACCAAGAACAAATTGGTTATTCCGGGCATTAACCTGCTGGGAAGACCACCCTAGTGTACACTATCTCAATGACTTAGAGGACTCACGTCCCCGTACTAGAGCCAAACTCTAGCCATCTCAGCTTAACAATGTCCCAAGACTCTAAAATAAATAAGTTAACAACTTATATACGTATTAAACAGTACACGAAACTACCTTCATGCACAAGTAGGTTGTAACCAAACTATGTATGACAATGTTGAATCTTCAGAGCGCGATTCGTTACGCACTATAATAACAACACATGTCGAATCTTCAGTGTGCGATTCGTTACACGCTATAACAATATAATTCAATATTGGAACATAAACTCATAATTCCATTATAAGCCTAAAATCATGCCTTAAACATATTATCAATGTCAATTACATGATTCAATCAACGGTGCAACAAGGTAGAATTTAATTACATCATGATAATTAAATCTCTCAATTCTAAAACAACTCTAAATGGTCCCAAATTAACATATGCTAGTACATAAGTCATAGTTATCACAAATATCAAGCTAAACACTCAATTAGGCCAACAGAACCCTTAATTAGATTTTAATTAATCATTTTAATTAAAATCTCTAGATTTTCCTACTTGTCCAAATGCTCTCAAATTAAAGTACGTTAAACAACATGCCAAAACCTAATTTAGAAGCATACTACAACTTAATTTCATGCAAGGTTCGGTCATGCACTTTAATCTTTCACAAAAGATAAATATTAATTAAAAAGAACAATTCTTATTTAATTAATCCCAATTTAATATATGTTAACAAACATATTAAAACTAGATTTTCTAGCATGCCACAATTCAAATCAAAGTTATATATCATCATGAATTTTAAATCTTATACAAAGAAATAAAAATTAATAACTTTTAAGATTTGATACAAGGCATATATATAAGTTCTATAATCATGCTAAACACTCAATACAACACACACAAAAGCCTAAAACATTCCCTACCTCAATTTGAGATGAAAATCTCAAAAGCCATCAAAATGGAACGGCTCCGAATCCGACGAAACTACTAGGTTTTGTCAGGGACAACGCCGTGAACATAACCCTGACGAAAGCCCCATCAAAATCATAACTTGACCTCAAAACCAAACTCAAGAAATGGTCAAAACTAAATTCTAATAAGGGGGAAAGGTAGAGCACGGCGAGGGGAACAGCAAACGTTAAGGCCGAAGACTTTCCATCAAGGAAAAGTGAACCAAAAGAGGAGAGAGAAGATGGCAGCACCCCTTGGGCTGCCATGGGAGCTCCAGGCCGTGCATGAAGAGGGGAGAAGATGAAAAATGAAATATCTCACACCCCTTTTATAGAAATCTCAAAAAATGCCCCGAACGGGCCCCGCCGGGTCCGAAAAAGTAAAATTTGAGCAGACGCACTCAAATGGCAAAACTTTGTGAACAAAAAAAATTCAAAATGATAAAATATGAACAACGAAAGAAATGGCATTGAAAACTGAGTTCCGAGCAGAAATTTATGCCCAAAATACATTTGGCTCAAACCGGGGCCAGAAACCTTGAAACTGGAAAACATCGACCAGGAGGAAATTTCATGCCATGACCCAGTTATTTGCCTTCCTTTTCTTTTTTCCTGAAATTTTACGGATAAATTTTTTCCGTTTAATTTTCTTTTCTGAGCTCTGTTTCTTGTCGCTTAGTATCGTCTCGAGTGCCCGGAAATGGTTTCCGAGACTCTTTTCCGTGGATTGACAACTTCCTTTGAGTACCGAGTCATTTCTGCATTTTGACTTTTTGGACACTATGCGCCTTTCGTCCTTTTCCCTGTTTCGCCTTTTTCCTTATTCTGTATTTTCCCCGTTTGTCACATTGTTGGCACAACCTCACTTCTCATGCTTGGAGTTGGTTTTTGACTTCACGTGCCTTCATCTTGAGTGGTTTCCTCGAAATACGTATCTTTACTTTTGCAAGAAAGTACTCTGATTGCTCCCGGTGTCCATAGGGGCGTGGATGCACAATTCTTCAGAATCTTTTTCATTTCTTGGGGTGTTTTTCATAAATATATTTTGAAGATATTTTATTTCAGGGGTATCTAAGAAAATATCTTTTGAAAGATATTTTCATTTTGGGGTAGTTTCGCAGTTAACCCTTTTTTGTATGGGCCATTGTGCAATTAACGAAAGTTATTGCAAAATGCCTCATCTGGAGCCTGGATCCTCGTACGGGATTCATTTTTCACATTTTGTCGAGTCATGGACTCTTAGAATTTCTTTTTGGTCGTTTTTCTCCAGTTTCAGAGTTTCTGGACCCAATTGCTGCCGAACTTGTTCGGGGCATAACTTTCTTCTCGGGACTCGGTTTTCGACGGTGTTTCTTCCATTGTTCATATTTCTCATTTTGAATCTTTTTTGTTCACGGAGTTTTTCCATTTGAGCGCATTTGCTCAAAATCCACTTTTCCGGACCCGGCGGGGCCCATTGAGGCATTTTTTGAGATTTCTATAAAATGGGGATGAGATATTTCATTTTTCATCTTCCCCACTCTCCATGCATGACCTGAAGCAGCCATGGATTTCCATGGAGCTGCCACCTTTTCTCTCCTCCTTTGATTTACTTTTCCTAAGTGAAAAGTCTTCGGCTTTCATGTTTTTTTTCCCCTCGACGTGTTCTATCAGTTCCCCTTATTAGAATTCATTTCTGACCATTTCTTGAGTTTGGGTTTGAGGTCAAGTTGGGATTTTCATGGGGCTTCCTTCAGATTTATGCAGATCGTGTTGTCCCCGACAAAACCCTTCGGTTTCGGCGAATTCAAGACACTTTTTTTCAGTGGGATTTGAAATTTTCATCTCAAATTGAGGTACGAAGACTTGGTTCGTGATGTTTAGCATTCCTTAGGTGGTTTAGAGACTTGAAGTCCTTTTAAATGCATTCTTGATCACATGTAAGTGTTAGCATGCTTGAGTTCAGTTTTTGAATTGTATTGTGTAATTAGGCCAAAATGTCTTTTTTTGCCTTTGACTTGTATTATGTGCTTAAGCACACTTTTTGGTATTCATTCTATGTATATAATTTGTGGCCAAGGGCCAAACTTTATTTGAAATCCATGAATATTCATGAATGTTGAATTTTACCTTTAATGAGAAAAGTATGAAAATTAGGGTTTTGATATGTCATTTTCGCACCGGTGTGTGCATTGTGTATGTAATTCATCATTTAATATTCATTTGCCATATATGAGGTGTGGCCTAGGGCCAAACACCATTTAGTTTTCATTTTTGCATTTTAGTTCATATATTGCATTTTGGGCTAAAATAGTAGAATCCGAGCCTTTAAGGGTTCATTTTCAAATCGGGTGGTGCAAAGTATGTTCCGGCACCTCCACTAGGTCTCATTTATCTTGTATGAAGTGTGGCCAAAGGCCAAACGGTCATTTGAAACCATTTCCTAATTTTGGTTTCCATATTTTCTATTTCAAGTCCATTTTTGCCTTTTTGGCAGTTGGGGGGTCAAATTTTGCATCGGTGGTATTTTTAAGTCATGGACTATTGTAGCACGTCCTAATAGGTAAGTTACATTTGTGTGCATGATCGTTTTCAAGAAAAACCTCTTACTTTGTGAATTGAGCCTCCTAGGGACTCATTTTGAAATTTTGTTGCATAATCTGATTTAGGGGCATTCTAGACCTTTCACAGCAGTTTTATTTTCTTCTTTCGAGATGCTCGCTTAGAAAATGTGATTTTAGGGGGGGTTTCTTTTTTGTGTTTTTCCAAAAAATGCCGTCTTGGGTCCAGAAATCCCTCATGAAGTTTCAACTTCCATTTCTCATTTAGCAATTTTATGAACCTCATGACCAGATTTCTTGGAGGGGCATTTTAGGCATTTTATAGTGAGTTTTTTCCATTTCCGTCCGCTAAATCGGGTATAAAACTCGATTTTAGGGGGGGTTTTTTCTTCATGTTTTTCCAGAAAAACTCGTTTCGACCTTCGTTTCAAGCCGCAGTTCTGGAAAATCTGCTTTGGACCCTTGCTATTAGCATATGCATGCCATTGGGCGCCGGTGGGCTCGTGCATGGGCGCCGTGTGCGCCATGGCCTTCGTCGGGCCGCCGTGACGTCTCAACTTCAAACCTTCGTTTCTCCCTCGTCCGGACTCCAAATCGAGTGAAATTTTTTTTGAAATTGACTAATTTTTCGCTGTCTTTCCAACGGTATGCTCGGTTGCACCTGGATCTTCCTAGATAATTACTAGTTTACCCTTTTAGCCTTAAGTGCTCGTTTTTCTTCGTCAAGCCGTTCCTCCTTCATCCGGACTTCGAATCATGCGATTCTTGAGTCCATCCTGATTATTTTTTTGTTGTCTTTCCAGCGGTGTGCTCGGTGGCACCAGAATCCATACTTTCAAAAATGACTATTTTGCCCCTGGGGGCTTATTTGTCATATTTTCGATCTTTTGCTTCCACATCAGTTCTTATTGAGTTCCACGACCTCATGGAAGGTCACTTTGACTTCTTAGGGTCTTAGAGGTTTGTTATGCCATGGAAGACCGTTGTCTTGTTTCTAGCTTCCGCATCTTGGATCCAGTTCGGGTCATTACAAGACACACTGGGTTGAAAAATCCAGGGTCGTCACATTTCAAGAGTACACAACTCGACGAAATGTGAAAATGAATCCCGTACGAGGATCCAAGCTCAAAACAAGATATTTTGCAATAACTTTCATTAATTGCACAATGGCCCCTCCAAAAAGTGAAAACTACACTTATGGCCCAGAATGAAAATATCTTCTGAAAATATTTTCTTAAAAACTCCTGAAATAAAATATTTTCAAAAGATATTTACGAAAAACACCCCGAGAAAAGAAAATAATTTCAAAGAACTTTGCATCCATGCCCCTGTGGACACCGAGAGTAACCAGAGTACTTTCTTACAAAAGTAAAGATACGTATTTCGTGGAAACCACTCAAGATGGAGATACATGAAGTCAAAAACCAACTCCGAACACAAGGAGTGTGGTTACGCCAACAAAGTGTCAAACGGGGAAAAGACAAAATAGGAAAAAGGACAAAATAGGAAAAATGACGAAAAGTGAATAGTGTCGAAAAAAGAAAAATGTGGAAACGACTCGGTCCTCAAAGGAAGTTATCAATCCACAGAAAAGAGTCTTGGAAATCACTCCAGAGCACTCGAGACGACACTAAGCGAAGAGGAACTGAACTCAGAAAGGAAAGACAACGGAAAAAAAATATTCGTGAAAATCCGGGTCATTACAGAAATGCCCAAAATACCCCTAGATCAGTAAAGGGTCAAAAACTCAAAAAATACAACTTTGTACCAAGTATGCATTGGCCCTAAATGCATTTCTAGGTTGAAACAAATGTGCACGCAAGTATAATAAATGATTCTAAGCGTGCGGTAATGGTTCGCGGCTCCCGAGAAGCCCCGACTCAAAATCCGACCCCCCGACGGCCAAAAATGAGAAAAATGGACTTGAAATGGAAAATTTGAAATCCAAAAATATAAAATGGAGTCAAATTACCGTTTGGCCCTTCGCCACTCTTCAAACATGATTAATAAGACCCTATGGAAGAATAAAAATGGAATTCCCACACCCGATGCAACCATGGTGAGACAATGACTTAGCATTTTTCAATATTTTTATAATATTTCATGAAGTTAAAAGTTACATAGGATACAAATTAGATGTCATTGGCCTATAGCCTCATCTCATACATGTCAAATACATTGTAAAGAGTGTACTTATGTACACATTACATAAATAGAATCAAATTTACACATTTTGACATATAAAGCTATAAATGGCATTACAAGCCAACATTTACAAGAAATGAGAACTTCAAGTCTACAAATCATCCAAGCATGATGTGAATCCCGAATCTTGATCCCGGTACCTGAAAAATCTCCCCACTACGTGGGTGAGTAACATAAAGCTACTCGTAGGAGATGAGCATGCAATGACCTAACGTTTTACAAACCTATTAAGTTACTATAATTTAACTCAAATGGTCATACCACCTAGCGTCTATGTCAAATGTGAGACTCAGGGAGCATAATAAGCTACCTAGAGTATTCATAGCATAAATCACTTCATGCAATTTAAACAACATAGAAGCATGCGGTACACGCAACAAGATATTCAATATACAAGTATACATACACAAGTATACAATCAATATTGAAATGCTCTTAAGACAAGTATACAAGACACAAGTATACTAGGTTTTCTAAAAAGTAAATCATCAATATACAAGTGCGCTAAGCAATATTGAAATAGAATATAATATATATATTCAAGTATACATTTCTAAGTATACTAAGCAATGTTGACATACATGGCATACAAGTATAAAAATCCAAGTATACAAAGTATTTTTGATATACATACAAATACAAGTATACTAAGCAAGAAATGAAGTACCATGCGTCCAAGCACAAGTTAAAAGTAATCCACAATTACAAATAGGAATTGAATGCGAAATCAACCAATGGGGGAAAGACAAAGGACATATGGTCTCAATGACCAAACAAGTGATCTCGGGTTACTAGCCCACAAGGAACTACCTAGTGTGCACTATATGTTGTAGAGGGAATTCTCATCCCCCGTACTAAAGACATACTCTAGCCCTACCATATTACAATGTCTATACAAACTTTTCAAAAAATCATCAAGTTGTGCAACAAGTATATCATATATACATAATGCACATTGTCAATTACCATGTACAACCAAGTCATGGCATACACACAAGATATGCTTTAGGCCTTCAAGCTACAATGGCATATTAAATGTCATATAAGTATAATGTGTATACAACAAGTTAAATCATAACTTCTACTCATGGAATACCATCTTGTAATCATACACCAAGTTGCAAATTATAAGTTAAACAAGAATATAACATCAATACTTAATTACCTCAATGAAAGCATACAAATGGAACTTAATTAAATTAAATAATTAAATTATCAAGATTACAAAGCAACTCCAAAAATTCTAAATATATCATATGTAAAAGGTCATAGCAAAGCCTAATTTAATTTCAAGTTACAAGCCAATTCTGCCTTAGTTACAACAAGGTAATTTAAGATCAATGCCAAGAAAATAATTAAATAAATTTCTCAAAACTCATTCATATATTCTCTATTTAATATATATGAAAGAACATGTCAAGACATTGTTTAAAATCAAGTTACAAGTTAATTCTACACTAGAGACAACTAGGTGAATTAAATTTTATACAAAAATATAATTAATTAAAGTTTCCTAAACTCATTCAAATATTCTCAATTTAATATAAAGAACATACCATACTCATTACATATATCAAGTCAAATGTCAATTTAAATGAATGTAACACTTGAATAGAAATTAATTAAACTAACTAATTAATTTCTCTAGAATTTAAATCAATTTCAAATGACTCTAAATAATTATATGCCAATGGTACTATCATGGTAATCACATATATCAACTCAAAAACTTAATTAAGTAAGTGGAACAATTAAATAGAAATTAATTAATTCTAAATAATTAAATCTCTAGATTCTAAACCAACTCCAAATGACTTTATACTAATACAAGTTATAGATCAAGTCATAGCCTTCAAGAATATCATGTCCTAACTTAATTTCATGCAAGGTACTACAACCTATTAATTTTAAAATTAAGTATAAGACATGTAAACAATTATTGTAAGCTATAAAAACAATTAAAACACTTAGATTAAGAACCTAAATCACCCCCTACCTCACAAGATGATTGTTCCTCTTGAATCCAAGGCAAACAAAGGAATTTTAAAATTTCCTTCAAGGGTTATATAGAGGAAGGTGAGGCAAGTGTTTTGTGTTCCAAGCTTTTAGGTCGAAAGTGAGTGGAATGAGATCAAAACCAAGGTTTTAAGCCTAGGTTAATGGTTTCCTTCAATAGTGGCTAGGGTTCTAAGTGAGGAAGAAGAAGTTTAATGTGTAAAATGAAATTATTAAAACACTTTAGTGTATTCCTCCACTCACTTGGTCAGTGGAAGTCAAACACACCTAGTCTTGAACCATCCCCTCATACACACAAAAGTTAGAGTTTAATTAGAAGCCTACACTTGTCATTAATCCAATAGTTCATTCTACGCTTAATCTAAAGCCTACACTTGTCGACAATCCAAGCCAACAAGTGCACCAATGCTAGGCCAACAAGTGGGTGGATCTCCACCCTTCACATGTCATCACCCAAGGCTTCCAAGTGGACCAATGAGAACGCGATACTTGTCACACTTTCCTGTAATTTCAAAAATGTCTTTTTTGAAAATATCTTCCAAAATAAATTGCAAAAAAAGTCCCTAAGAAATAAAATAATTACTTTCTATAATTACGAAAAAATCCCAAAAATAAATAATGTTTCTAAAGAAACTATGCATCCATGCCCTTTTACATAAAAGTAAACAACTAGCATACTTTTCTAGAAAAGTAAAAATACACAAAGCATGTAATTTAAATATCATGGATGCATGCAAAATCGGAACCAAATCTGAGCACAAAAAGTGAGGTTACGGAAAGAAAATCATTCTCGAGAAAAAGACGAAAAGTGAATAGTGTCAAAAAAATTAAAATGTGGAAATGACTCGGTCCTTAAAAAGGAAGTTGTGAATCCAAAGGAAAGAGTCTCAGAAACCATTTTCAAGCACTCAAGACGACACTAAGTGATGAGTAACCAAAGTTAGAAAAGAAAATTCAACGGAAAAAATTTATCCGTAAAATTTCAGCAAAAGGAAAAGAAGGAAAATGACCGGGTCATTACAAGCCTTAAGTTATACATACCTAATAAGCTCCAAAAGTATGCTTAGATACACATTACATGTCAAAGAAGCCATCATAGCTTACAAAATACCATACATCCATGGTATATAAAATGCACAACATCCAAAAGTAAGCATACTAAACAAGTGCATGTCCATAGGTAAAAAAATGTTCTAAAGTGCTCATAAGCCTCTAAAGATGATGAGCATCCGAGAACATTGTCTCATTACCTATAAAATAACCCACATAAATAAGGTAAGTAATTAAGTTACTCGTAAGAAGAAACACAAACGTATACCGTAAAGTTTCAATGTCATTGCAAGATCAATATAGACGAATACAAGAGAGCATTCCACTTAACGTCTATGTTCAAGGTATTCTAAGGAATCCTCTTAAGCTAACTTAATTGATTCTATAACAATGCAATAACATTATCAATGTGCTTAACAACATCAAATCGCCATTAACCAAAATCACAAGTCACAATTAAACATTGGTTGCCAACTTGGAATTTAATGCGAAATCAAATAGTAGAATACTTGGACATCATGCCTTGGATAAAGCCAAGACCTAAACGATTATTCCAGGCACTAACCCGCTGGGAATACCACCCTAGTGCGCACTATAAATGGGGAGAACTCATACCTCCCTCACTAGAGCCAAACTCTAACCATGTCACTTGTAATAATATCCTAAGAGAACCAAAAATAAATCAAGTTCAACACTTATACACAATATTAAGGCATATATTTATCACCTTCCATGCACAAGTATTTTGAAACCACACAAACCATGTCTTAGGGTTCCAAGTCTAGAATGGCATGATAAATGATAAGTTTTCATCATAATATAAGGTACAAGACAATATCACCAACTTATCAATTTAAATCATGCCTCAATAATAATATAGAATTATCACCACCATAATATAACAATTCAAGTCAATAAGAATTTTATATAACATTGATAATTTCTACAAGAGTTCTATATCACTACCACATATAAAAAATACTAGAATTTAGCATTCTACTAAATCATATAATCCTCCTACACAAGGTAAATACATATCATACATGCTTAAATCAATAAACCCTAAATCAAGAAGTGAGGGTTTCTGTGACGGCCAGAGTTTTTCAACCCGATGCGTCAATGATGAACCAAAAGTTAATCCGATAACGGATCTGAAATGCAGAAGCATATGATAAACCAAGGTCTTAAGAGATAGGAATCAATCCTAAGACACTAATGTGACCTTTCATGAGATCACGGGACTTAAAGAGAGCAAAAGCGGAAACAAAGGTCAAAAAGGACAAAATTCGTTATCAAATGGACAAAACGGTCAATTCATAATTAAAGAGAGAAAATTGACTCTAAACAAGTCAAAAAAGGTGAATACAACTTAATATAATCATTTCAAGACATCTAAGAGGTTTTAAGAACATTGGCTAAGAATCCCACAAATAGCCCTTTCCCAGTTGAAGTGCAAACTGACACTACTTCACTAAAACATGAATAAATTCCACTGTGTTTGGAATATAAGAATTATGTAGGTACCATTGGAAATCTGACTCAAAATCCTTGAGTTTAGGCTCAAGAATCACCCCATTTGGATAAGGAATGAAGAAGTTATGGCCTTTCGAAGTTGGACCATCAATGTTGAATTAAAATCTGGAAGTGTAGTGCACAGGGGCTATTTTGGTCGACCGATTTAGAGTTTTGGTCAAATGAAACTCATAGAATGATTTCTGTAGGTTGGTTTTTACTGGTCATTTGGTCTCAAAAGGGCATCGGTCGACCGAGATGGTGTTTCGGTCAACTGAAACTCCTCGAAATGTTGGTGAAAACTCCTCCAAACATGTGAAATTGCAATGGTACCTATGGGATTCATTCTACCCACATGCATAGATCAAAAATTGATTCATTTTAAGGAAGATTGAACATATGAACATGTCAATTACAAGAATTTCACGTGGCAAACCTCCAAGATGGTTAAAACACATTTTTGAAGAAAAGTTTGATATCAAAAGAGTATAGATGCAAAAGTAAACATACTTGGCCCTTGGCCTCTTTACATACATGCTTATAATGTCAAAAGTAAATACTAAAGTATCTTTACACATCAAGAAAGCTACATAAGCTTCCAAAATGCCATGCACCCATGGTATGCAAAAATATAACATCAAAAGTAAAACATGTTAAACACTTGCATGTTAATATACAAAAATATTCCAAATTGCTCATTAGCCTCTAAGGGTGATGAGCATCCAAGAACATAGTCTCCTTACCTGAAAAATAACCCAAACCACTAGGGTGAGTAATCAAGTTACTCTTAGGAAGAAGCATATACATATACCCTACAGTTTCAATATCAATGCAAGATCAATATAGACGAATACAAGGGAGCATTCCACTTAACGTCTATGTTCAAGGTGTTCTAAGAGATCATCTTCAGCTAACTTAAATGAATCTAGCAACACAATATCAAAATGAATGTACTTAACAACATCAAATCGCATGAAACTAAAATTACAAGTTACAACTTAAACATTGATTGTCAACTTGGAATTGAATGCGAAATCAAAAAGTGATATCCTTAGACATCTAAGCTCGGAATTCTGCCGAGACCTCAATGGTTGTTCCGGGCATTAACTCCCTGGGAAGACCACCCTAGTGCGTACTATCTCAATTAGGGAGAACTCATACCTCCCGCACTAAAGCCAAACTCTAGCCATGTCACTTGTAACCATGTCCAAAGAGAATCCAAAATACATCAAGTTCAAAACTTATACATAATATTAAGGCATATATACCACCTTCCATGCACAAGCATTTTCAAACCACATAAACCATGTCTTAGGGTTCCAAGTCTAAAATGGCATAATAAATGACAAGTCTTTAACATGATATAATGTGCAAAATAATACCACTAACTTATCAACTTCAATTATGCCTCAACAACAAGCTTTATATACTAAATCTTAACATTTTAGCAATAAGCTTCCAAAATAATCACAATTACCAATAGTAATCTACTAGAATGTAGGATTAACATCACAATAGTATAATAATTCAAATTAATGAGAGTTCTATACGACATCAATAATCCTACTCAAGATACATACACAATATACATGCTTAATTAATAAAATCCTAAGTCAATTATAAGGATTTCCTATAGTATGCAATACTATAATTCTAAAAGCATGTATACAATATATATTAAACCCCAAAGGATTTTAAAACACTTAAAATATAAATATAATACCACCCCTACCTCAATAGAAAATTGAATCTCTATAATCCAAGCAACCAAGCTCAAAATGGAAAACAAGTTTAGGGTTAATGAAGAAGAGAGTGAGGGGAAACTTTTGTGTTCCAAGGTTCTAAGTCTAAAATGAATGGAAGGAAACCAAAAATGAAGTCAAAGCTATTAACCAAGTTTTTCTCCAATGGTGGCTAGGTTAGGGTTCTTAAAGAACAAGTGAAAATGAAAGCGCTAAGTGAAAATGGTGAGTGGAGAAATACTAGATCCTCCACTCACTATGTGTTCTTGCACTACCTCACACACACACACAATGCAAGACTAAATCATGATCCTACACTTGTCACAAATCAATGGCTCCTTCTTAGGCTTAATCCTAAGCCTACACTTGTCAACCATCTAAGTTCACAAGTGCACCAATCCTAGGCCAACATGTGGATGAATATCCACCCTCCAAATGTCAAGAGATCATGCTTCCAAGTCACTCCACCCCATTGCCAACAAGTGGCACCATGAGAATGTGACACTTGTCATATTTTCCAAAAATTTTAAAAAGGTCCCTTTTCAAAATATCTGACAAATTAAATTGCAAAAAGGTCCCTAAGACAAAAAATAATTATTTTACATAATTACACAAAAACCCCCAAAATAAAGAATAATTACAATGAAGTATGCATCCATGCCCTTTATGAAAAAGTAAGCAACTAGAATGTATTTTCTACAAAAGTAAAAATACAAATGTCAAGGAAATCAAATATCATGAATGCATGCAAAACCGGAATCAAATCCAAGCACAACAAGTGAGGTTATGCAAGGAAAAATGATAAACATGAAAAAAATGAAATAGAGAAAAGACAAAATAGGAAAATGACGAAAATAGAAAATCGCCGAAAAAGGAAAAAGGAGGAAAAAGACCGGGTCATTACAACCTACCCTCCTTAAAAGGATTTCGTCCCCGAAATCAAGTCGTACCTGAAGGAGAGAACAAATGGGGATACCGAGAGCGGACCTCCTGTTCGAGCTCCCAGGTAGCCTCATCAATGCCATGCTGTCTCTACAAGACCTTAACCAATGGAATGGTCTTGGTCCGCAAAACCTGCTCCCGTAAATCAAGAATCTGGACTAGACCTTCCTCGTAGGTCACATCCTCATCAATAACAACACCTGTCCATCATAAGACATGCAATAGATCCGACTTGTACTTCCTCAACATATATACGTGAAAGACGTCATGAACCCTATCCTGGTCTGGCGGTAATGCCAAAAGATAAGCAACTTCACCGACGCGCTCCAAAATCTGAAATGGTCCAATGAACCTAGTAGACAACTTGCCCGTCTGCCGAAATCTCAGAAGTCCCTTCCGTGGAGAAATCTTGAGAAAGACGTGGTCCCCTGCCTCAAAAGATAAGGATCTCCTCCTCTTATTAGCATAACTCTTCTGCCTACTCTGAGCTATAGCCAACTGCTGCCGAATCAACTTAATTTTTTCAGTAGTCTCAAAGATAATATCGGGACCCAAGGCAACTGTAACACCTACCTCAGTCCAACAAACTGGAGATCTGCAAGGTTTATAATACAACAACTCAAAAGGTGCCATGCCAATACTGGTCTGGTAACTGTTGTTATAAGCAAACTCCACTAAAGGAAAGTAGTTTTCCAACTACCCCCAAAATCCAAAATGCAAGCCCGTACCATATCCTCAAATATCTGAATGGTATGCTCTGACTGACCATCAGTCTGAGGATGGAATACTGTACAGAAATGAAGCACTGTGTGAAGAGCGTCCTGAAAACTCTACCAAAAGTGAGACATGAACCTGGGATCCCTATCAAAAACAATGGATACCGGAACCCCGTGAAGCCTAACAATCTGCCCCACGTACAGTCCACTAAGTTTCTCTATGTCATCTGTCACTGCCATAGGCAAAAAGTGAGCCGTCTTAGTCAGTATGTCAACAATAACCCAAACAGTATCATTCCCTGCCTTAGATCTCGGAAGTCATGTCACAAAATCCATAGTGATGTGCTCCCACTTCCATTCTGCCACTGGTAGTGGTTGCAGCAAACCTGCCGGTCTCTGATGCTCTGCCTTCACTTGCTGACAATTAAGGCATTTAGCCACAAACTGAGAAACATCTCGTTTCATGCCTTTCCACCAAAACTGTCTCCGTAAATTGTGATACATCTTCGTACCACTAGGATGAACTGCGAGTCAAGAATGGTGAAAATCCCGAAGAACAATGACAGAGGAACAACCATCTTCCCTCTATACCTGATACCACCGTCTGAATGCAAGGTCTATCCCTCTACATTCTCACCACCTGAAATTCGATCGTGGATGGACTTCATCTCCCCATCCTCCTACTGTGCCTCAATAACTCTGCTAACAAAAGCCAGCTGAGCCACAAGGCTAAACAAAATAGCCGGTGAAACATCCTCATACAACTGCAAACCAAGATCTACAAGCTCTTCTAGCATCTTCCATCTGTGAATGGAAATGCTAGCAAGAGTACCCCGTGACTTCCTGCTCAAAGCATCGGCCACCACATTGGCCTTCCCCGGATGATACTGCAACTCAAAGTCGTAGTCCTCCATGAACTCAACCAATCTGCGCTGTCTCAAGTTCAAATCCTTCTGAGAGAAGAGATACTAGAGACTCTTATGATCGGAGAAAACCTCAAACTTCTCCCTGTACAAATAATGTCTCCACCCCTTCAGGGCAAAGATAACTGCTGCCAACTCCAGATCATGTGTCGGATAGTTTAACTCGTGAGTCTTCAACTGTCGGGACCCATAAGCAACCACCCGCTATGTTTGTATCAAGACACAACCCAATCCTTCCCGCGAAGCATCACAATAGACCACGTAATCCAAACCACATTTAGGTATGATCAAAACTGGAGCCGATGTCAATCTAGCCTTCAACTCTTGAAAAGCAAAATTGCAAGCTTCATTCCATATGAACTTGACTCCCTTGCAAGTAAGTTGAGTCATTGGTGCCGTTAAACAAGAGAAATCCTGAACAAATCTCCTGTAATAGCCGTCTAGGCCAAGAAAGCTCCGAACCTCAAACACTATCTTCAGACGCTTCCAATCCATCATAGACTCATTCTTCGACGGATCCACTACAACACCACTCCTTGACACGACATGTCCAAGGAAATTCACTTCCGGTAGCCAAAATTCGCATTTCTCGAACTTGGCATACAACTGGTTATCCCTAAGGATCTGCAACACTATCCTCAAATGATACTCGTGCTCCTCTACCAAAGCCTTGTATACCAGAATGTAATCAACAAACACCACCAAAAATTTGTTAAGATAGTCACTGAATACACGGTTCATCAAATCCATAAAAGCTGTTGGAGCATTGGTCAAACCAAATAGCATCACCAGAAACTCATAATGGCCATACCGTGTGCGAAAAGTGGTCTTGGATATATCCTCATCCTTAACCTTTATCTGATAGTAACCTGATCTCAAATCAATCTTCGAAAAGCATGTCTCTCCTTTCAACTGATTAAACAAGTCATCAATCCTTGGTAAAGGATACCTGTTCTTGATCATAGCATGATTCAACTTACGATAATCGATGCAAAGTCTTAAAGACCCATCCTTCTTCTTCACAAAAAGAACCAGTGCTCCCCATGGTGAAGCACTAAGACGAATAAAGCCCTTAGCTTTCAAATCATCCAACTGACTTTTCAGCTCATCAAGCTCTGCCGGTGCCATACAGTATGGTGCCATAGAGATGGGTGTTGTACCGGGAATGACATCAATGGTAAAAACAACTTCCCTTAAAGGAGGTAACTCTGTCAGTTCCTCTGGAAAGACGTCAACAAAATCCTCAACAACTGCCAGAAAAACACAGCCCAAACTACTATCCTCGTCAACTAGCAAACTAGCCAAATAGAATCTGTGGCAACTCCAGTCACCAATACTGAAAACCATTGCCGGGTGGGAATCACTCCGATCTCCCACAAAATGGGAACAATCTCCCTTGGGAGTGCAAATGGATACCCTCCCGTAGAAGTAATCAATCGTAGCCCGAAAGAATGACAACCAATCCATCTCGAGAATGACGTCAAAGCTCGTCATGTCGAGAACAATGAAATCAAACTCTAAAGTCCGCCCAGCTATCTCAATAGCACAACCCCGATAAACACAATCCAAAGACACTAAACCCCCAACTGGTGTGTCAACACAAAGAAGACTGTCCCGAAGTGTGACCTCCAGACCCAATGAATGTGCAAATGATACAGAAATGAAAAAGTGTGATGCACCCGTGTCAACAAGAACCCGTTCCTAAGATCTAAAAACTGGAAAGATACCTCGAACTGAAGAGGTGCCTGCGGAAGCATCCACCTGTGGAAGAGCGTAGGCTCGTCCCTGAGTCCCTGAGCCCTACTGTGAACTACCCTGATAGCCTGACTGGATGTGTAGAAGCAGTAGGTGTAGAACCCCTAGCTGGATAAGTGCCAACTGGCACCACTGGCTGTAGTGCCTGAGGAACTCTGAAACCAGACAGAACCACTGCAGACTGTGCCGATACCATCTGTGAATCTGAGCCACTTCGTGACTTATTCAACAACTTTGGACAATCCTTCCTGAGATGACCTGGCCGCTTGCAATAGAAGTAAGCTCCCTGCCTTATTGTTGTAGAAACTGAAGTCTAACTGGCCTGTGCCCGAAGCTGTGGGCAGCAAGGCTTGATGTGCCCCGGCTGCTGACAATGGTAACAAACCACTCCCTGGGCTGATCCCGAAGATACAAGAACTCTGGGTGCAGAACGATTCTGTTACGATGTCCCCTGTGAGTGAGTATTGTTCCCTACCTTGGCCTTCTTCAACTGACTCCCAGAAGATGATGGATTATCTCTGCTAGGCTACTTGTGTGAACCCCTGATCCATAACTGATCTCGTTCCTCTGCCTCAGCTAGCATAGCCCTTTGGACCACTTCTCTGTAAGTCCTTAAATCAAGAATTGAGACCCGTGGCCTGATGTCAAGATGTAGTCCATCTTGAAATTTCATTGCCCTGGCCTTATCTGTCGCTACCATATCCTTAGCATTACGAGAGAGAGAAGTAAATCGTGTCTCATACTCAATGACACTCATAGTGCCCTGATAGAGACCTGCGAACTGTGTCCTCATCTCCCGCCTCATAGCCCTAGGAAAGAAGTGCTCAAAGAATAAATCTCTGAACTCATTCCAAGTCATCAACTCAACATTGTGGACATTGGTCATAGACCTCCACCAAATATCTGCATCTCCCATGAATATAGAAGCAGCCAAAGAAATCCTTAACCTGTCTGTAGGTACCGCCATACTGTCTAACTTTTGAACCATAAGGTCTAGCCAAGCTTCTGAGACTAGCGGATCTGAACTCCCCGCAAATGGATTAATCTTGACCCTCTGTAGTCGCATAAAGTACTTTAATGCCTTATTAACTATCAGTGCCGGTGCCGGAAACTGTATCCCTGCCACTTGCCTGCATATCAACTCCTATAAGGATTCAGCGATCCCCTGATTGATTCCCTGAGCAACCCACTCTTCGTAAGGCGGTGCCCGTGGTGGATTAGCATCCACGCCATGAACTGGAATCCTGGGCCTCCCCGGACCCCTCGTGAACTCGGTGTCAACCACCTGCTCCTCAGTGCCCTGACACGAGGACTCTCCACATGTGATAACCATGGTGCTAAACGTATAAAAGAAAGGAGGTCAATAATAACACAAGTTATTATGATCGAGTGCAATCCACACTATGAATGCACGAAGCATGACATAGTATGCAACATACAGTCATGCTAAAGCAATCAAAGAAAGCTCTTAAAATATTTAAGCACTTAGGCGAATAAGCATACATGTCAAACAAGATGCTCTTAACCACATAGGCATATAAGCATAAAACATGTCATACTACCAAACGTGTAATCATGAAACACATAAACGTGTTATAAAGCTAAAACATGTTATCAAAAGCATGTGAACATATCAAAGTAAATCAATAAAAGCATGATATTCACCCAAAACCCATCATCCTAAGGTGTTCAAACCTAGGAGCTCTGATACCACTTGTGACGGCCCAAGTTTTTCAACCCGGTGTTTCAGTGATGAACTGAAAGTTAATCTGATAACGGATCCGAAATGCGGAAGCAAATGATAAACCAAGGTCTTAAGAGATAGGAATAACTCCTAAGACACTAATGTGACCTTTCATGAGATCACAGGACTTAAAAAGAGCAAAAGCGGAAACAAAGGTCAAAAAGGAAAAAATTCGTTATCAAAGGGGCAAAACGGTCAATTCATAATTAAAGCGAGAAACTTGACTCTAAACAAGTTAGACATGGTGAATACAACCTAATCTAATCATTTTAAGACATTCCGAGAGGTTTTAAGAACATTGGCTAAGAATCCCACAAATTGCCTTTTCCCAGTTGAAGTGCAAACTAACACTACTTCACTAAAACATGAATAACTTCCACTGTGTTTGGAATCTGAGAATGGTGTAGGTACCATTGGAAATCTAACTCAAAATCCTTGAGTTTAGGCTCAATAATCACCCCATTTGGATAAGGAATGAAGAAGTTACGGCTTTCCAAAGTTGGACCATCAGTGCTGAAATGAAATCTGGAAGTGCTGATACACAGGGGCTATTTCGGTCAACCGACTTAGAGTTTTGGTTGACCGAAACTCATAAAATGCTTTCTGTAGGTTGGTTTTTACTGTTCATTTGGTCTCAAAAGGGCAGCGGTCGACCGAGATGGTGTTTCGATCGACCAAAACTCCTCGAAATGATGTTGAAAGCTCCTCCAAACATGTGAAATTGCAATGGTACCTATGGGATTCATTCTACCCACATGCATAGATCAAAAATTGATTCATTTTAAGGAAGATTGAACATATGAAGATGTCAATTACAAGATTTTCATGTGGCAAATCTCCAAGATGGTTAAAACACATTTTTGAAGAAAAGTTTGATATCAAAAGAGTATAGATGCAAAAGTAAACATA
Source organism: Cornus florida (assembly GCF_030987335.1). NCBI lineage: Eukaryota > Viridiplantae > Streptophyta > Magnoliopsida > Cornales > Cornaceae > Cornus > Cornus florida. The sequence continues at coordinate 13,519,595 of NW_026775581.1, read as the reverse complement.
CTTGGCCCTTGGCCTCTTTACATACATGCTTATAATGTCAAAACTAAATACTAAAGTATCATTACACATCAAGAAAGCTGCATAAGCTTCTAAAATACCATACACCCATGGTATGCAAAAATATAACATCAAAAGTAAAGCATGCTAAACACTTGCATGTCAATATACAAAAATGTTCCAAATTGCTCATTAGCCTCTAAGGATGATGAGCATCCAAGAACATAGTCTCCTTACCTAAAAAACAACCCAAACCGCTAGGGTGGGTAATCGAGTTACTCGTAGGAAGAAACATATGCGTATACCCTAAAGTTTCAATATCATTGCAAGATCAATATAGACGAATACAATGGAGCATTCCACTTAACGTCTATGCTCAAGGTTCTAAGGGATCATCTTCAGCTAACTTAAATGAATCTAGGAACACAATATCAAAATGGATGTACTTAACAACATCAAATCGTATGAAACTAAAATTACAAGTTACAACTTAAACATTGATTGTCCACTTGGAACTAAATGCGAAATCAAAAAGTGGAATCCTTGGACATCTAAGCTCAAAATTCTACCGAGACCTCAATGGTTATTCCAGGTATTAACCCGCTGGGAAGACCACCCTAGTGCGCACTATCTCAATTGGGGAGAACTCATACCTCCCGCACTAGAGCCAAACTCTAGCCATGTCACTTGTAACGATGTCCCAAGAGAATCCAAAATACATCAAGTTCAAAACTTATACATAATATTAAGGTATATATACCACCTTCCATGAACAAGCATTTTGAAACCACACAAACCATGTCTTAGGGTTCCAAGTCTAGAATGGCATAATAAATGACAAGTCTTTAACATGATATAATGTGCAAAATAATACCACTAACTTATCAACTTCAATTATACCTCAACAACAAGCTTTATATACTAAATCTTAACATTTTAGCAAAAAACTTCCAAAATAATCACAATTACCAATAGTAATCTACTAGAATGTAGGATTAACATTACAATAGTATGGTAATTCTAATCAATGAGAGTTCTATACGACATCAATAATCATAATCAAGATATATACACAATATACGTGTTTAATCAATAAAATCCTAAGTCAATCATTAGGATTTCTTATAGTATGCAATACTATAATTCTAAAAGCATGTATACAGTATATATTAAACCCCATAGAATTTTAAAACACTTAAAATATAAACATACTACCACCCCTACCTCAATAGAGAATTGAATCTCTATAATCCAAGCAACCAAGCTCAAAATGGAAAACAAATTTAGGGTTAATGAAGAGGAGAGTGAGGGGAAACTTTTATGTTCCAAGGTTCTAAGTCTAGAGTGAACGGAAGGAGGCCAAAAATGAAGTCAAAGCTATTAACCAAGCTTTTCTCTAATGGTGGCTAGGTTAGGGTTCTTAGAGAACAAGTGAAAATGAAAAGGCTAAGTGAAAATGGTGAGTGGAGGAATACTGGATCCTCCACTCACTATGTGTTCTTGCACTACCTCTCACACACACACAATACAAGACTAAATCATAATCATATACTTGTCACAAATCAATGGCTCCTTCCTAGGCTTAATCTTAAGCCTACACTTGTCAACCATCTAAGCTCACAAGTGCACCAATCCTAGGCTAACATGTGGATGAATATCCACCCTCCAAATGTCAAAAGATCATACATCCTAGTCACTCCACCCCATTACCAACAAGTGGCACTATGAGAATGTGACACTTGTCATATTTTTCAAAAATTACAAAAAGGTCCTTTTTTAAAATATCTTACAAATTAAATTACAAAAAGGTCCCTAAGACGAAAAATAATTATTTTACATAATTACACAAAAACCCCAAAAATAAAGAATAATAACAATGAAATATGCATCCATACCCTTTATGAAAAGGTAAGCAACTAGAATGTATTTTCTACAAAAGTAAAAATACAAATGTCATGGAAATCAAATATTGAATGCATGCGAAACCGGAATCAAATCCGAGCACAACAAGTGAGGTTATGTAAGGAAAAACGATAAATGGGAAAAAGACGAAATAGGGAAAAGACAAAATAGGAAAATGAAGAAAAAAGAAAATTGCCGAAAAAGGAAAAAGGAGGAAAAAGACAGGGTCATTACAGTTTCCTATAATATGCAAGACTATCATATTAAAAGCATGTACGCAATATATATTAAATCCCAAAGGACTTAAAACACTCAAAATATAAACATACTATCACCCCTACCTCAATAGAGAATTGAATCTCTATAATCCAAGCAACCAAGCTTAAACATGAAAAAATAAAACAAAGGTTTTGAAAAGGAGAGCAAGAGGAAACTTTTGTCTCCCAAGGTTTTAGGTCTAAGGTGAGTGGAAGGAAGCCAAAATGAAGAAAAAAGCTATTAACCAAGCTTTTGTCCAATGGTGGCTAGGTTAGGGTTTTAAAGAACAAAGAAATGAAAAAGATAAAGTGTAAAATGGTGAGTAGAAGGTCTAGAAATCCTCCACTCACTATGTGTTCTTACACTACTTCTCACACACACACAATGCAAGACTAAATGGTGAGCTTACACTTATTACAAATCCAAGGCTCCTTCCTAGGCTTAATCCTAAGCCTACACTTGTCAACCATTTAAGTCAACAAGTGCACCAATCCTAGGCCAACAAGTGGTGAATCTCCACCCTCCAAATGTCAATAGGTTATGCTTCCAAATCTCCCCACCTAAATGCGGACAAATGGCTCCATGAGAATGTGACACTTGTCACTTTTCCAAAATTACAAAAAGGTCCTTTTACAAAATATCTTCTAAATTAAATTGCAAAAAGGTCCCAAAGATGAAAAATAATTATTTTACATAATTACACTGAAACCCCAAAAATCAAGAATAATTACAATAAAGTATGCATCCATGCCCTTTACGAAAAAGTAAGCAACTAGTATGTATTTTCTACGAAAGTAAAAATACAATGATCAGGAAAATCAAATATCATGAATGCATGCAAAACTGGAATCAAATCCGAGCACAAAAAGTGAGGTTATGCAAGGAAAAATGAAAAACGAGAAGAAGACGAAATAAGGAACAGACAAAATAGGAAAAAGGCGAAAAAAGAAAATCACCAAAAAATGAAAGGAAGGAAAATGACAGGGTCATTACATGGCCTGCTTTCTGTAGATTGGCGAGCGCCCTCGCTGTATCAAAAGGGAGTGCTGCGACACACGGTGGGGGCCCGCAACTCATGGCGGGGCCCCGCATTTTTCCAATTTTTCTGCCTAATTTAGCGGACGCCCGCAATGCTACAACCTTGCACCATTTTGCAATTTAAAACTTTAAATGATTCGGCTCAGCCCAAAGACACAGTAATCCTCCTTAACGCTTTTTGCAGGGACAACCATGAGTTCATTGGATCACTGGCTTGGCCAAAATAAAGGCCCCCGGCAACGGCATGCTCTGATTCTTCAACAACTCAACAAAGCCGCACTTTTAACTATCTTCGGGGAACTAACCTGAAAGTAAACAAAAATACGCAAATGAAACTAATATATACAATATAATCAACTAATAGACTTAACTAATGCAAATAACGACGCTTGAATATACAATATTTGGCGCTTATCACGGTCCATGGACCCAATTAAATTAATTCATTAATTAATTTCTACTCCACTAAAAGAAATTAGTTGAACTCCAATTAAATAATAAATAACCTCTAAGTCAATGTTACACTTTAACCTCTCTATACATAATTAGTTATCGGATAAATAAAGTCATCAATCCGACTACTTAATTAATATATTTATTTTGGTACCTTCGATTATTTCCAGATTGATCACAATAAAACATTTTTTTGACAAAAATAATAATTTAAATAAATACATATGTAGAAAATCATTTTGTCTAAAAACACACGAATGCCTTCGAATTTACTTTGTGATCAACCATAATCAATACAAAATAAATACAAGTAACAATGATGCAAATATTGAAAATATAACCCTCTAACTATTAATTACATAATTACCCAAACTGCCGGTCTGTGGATTCCGAAGATTTCGCCGAACAAATCAAAATAATTACTAATTAATAAAAGAGTCTATACTTCTCTCATACTTAAGAGTCAAATGCCATCACAGTGATAAGGAGCAATTGCATATGACGGCTCTCGCAATATATCTCAACCTAACACGGATCTAGTTCAAATCTTAATTAATAATGAGTCCATCCATAATAACTGATTATGAACAATTTGTGATTACTATTTATATTCATGTATTGATCGTCATCACATACATATATAAATATCTCTTGTAATCAAGTGGACACTATCAATTCCATAATGAATCGAAACATAATACATTGAATTCACCAATTATATAAATCATAAATATTTCAGATTTGTCAGGAATATATGTTTCTTAAATCCTAATAGGAATTCGCTATGCCAGGGCATATAAATCCCAATAGAACCACCTCCATCACCTTACTCACCCGAATTTTAAGAAAAAGTGTTAGTTTTACTTGATGTGCTTAATTCACAAACTCCATTTATTCTTTCACATTCTCAAATCTTAGCCAAGCTTGAAGCTCAAGTTGAGCAAATTGCAAGTACTCTTTCTCGTCAAGAGGAAGAGGAAGAGGCAAATGAAAAAATGGCAAGAACTTCAATTTATATAGACAAGGATGATGAGAGTGAAGAGGAAGAAGTAGCAAGTGGGCAATTTGAGGAATTAATGAATCCACCAACGGCTAGCCCAATAGAGCATAACATGATTAATGAGGACTTTCCTTATTTTGATCATGATTTTATCTTGGCTTTTGATAATTTAAAGAGTGAGGAGATGGTGACCACTATAGAGGTAGAAGAGGAGGAGGAAGAACTTGTTGAAAAGGGCCTTCCTTCTATTATCTCCAAAGACCCTCTTGAGATATGCCTTTTGAAATGTATAAAAATTGTGGTTTTGACTTTGAAAGCTCCAAAAATGAAGTGAACTCTCTAATGGACTCCTTAGCAAACTTGGATGGTAAGGAGATGGTGATTTTTTAGGAAGAGAAAGTGTTTCTTGATATTCCAATTGAGTCTTTAAAAGACTTTGCCTTGCCAAGTGCAAGGTTGCTTATCATTGATTTTATTTTCAAGACCATGGATGAAAGGAACAAAATCATCTCTTTCATTTCTTTTCAAGTCATTCATTTGGAGGATGATTTCATTATTGTAAGTGAGGCGTTAAATGAGAAAATGGAAAAAAAGGGTCAATAAGGATGTTTCATAACCAGTCTTTGATACTTTCGACTAGTGAGTCGAACCAACGTCTTACTAGAGACGTTAAACACTAGCATTCATAGAGTTTCACAACTCTATTCCTTCCCCCCATTTCTTTTTATTTTTTACTTCTTGCGGTATCTAGATATATTCCATTGCATTTCATTGTCAAAAATCAGGTTTTTAGACCATATTCATGCATTTTGGGGCCTTAGAAAAATTTCTGCCATTGAATTTTTTTTTGAAATTCAGCATTTTGTGCCCAAGCAGCACCCAGTTCGATCGATTGAAGACTTTCTCAATCAATCAACACTTATTCTGATTGATCAAAAATGGTCTCAATCAATCGAAAATAATTTCGATTGATCGGAATTGTGTCGAAAATTTTTGTTCCCAGGGCATCATTCTATAAGCTTTTCGATCTAACATGGCTTATCTAAATCGATTGTAGGAATTTTGATCGATCGAGCATTGTTCGTATATAAAAAATAAAAATAAAAAATTCTTTTTGCATCCCTTATTTCCTTGCATTCTCATTCCTTACATGTTTATTAGTTTTATTTTTGTGTGTGTGTGTATACTTGTTATGTCTAAAAAAAAAATAAAAACTCTTGCATCCTTATTTTTATTTTTTATTTTTTTCATTATTTTGTTCTTGCATCTTTTTTTTACTTTTTGTTTTTTATTTCTTGCATTGTACATATTCTTTCATTGCATTTTACCTTCTTTATTTTTCTTTTTGTATTTTGTTCATGCATTTTATTCTTTGATTTTCTTGCATTTTGTATATACTTGCTTTCATTAAATGAAAAATATAATAAAAAATAAATAAATAAATAAATAAATTTCACCATTGTCCTCTTATGTGTAGTCATGCTACTTTCATATTTTCTATTGGGCTTGATCTCGTATCTCTCTTTCATCTTGTGCTATATTGCCTTAGAATGCTTAATATACTTATCTTATCCCATTTGATATTTGATGTGAGTTTGCTAGTGTGGTTATTCAAGTAGGTTGTTGATTCCAAGTTTGGGGGTGCATTCTTTCCCAATGGATCACTACCGGGCTTCATGTCTTTGCCACCACGGTATATTCTTTCCATCTTTTCCATTGTTCTCATTACACATTGAGGACAATGTGCGGTTTAAGTTTGGGGGTAAAGCGACTTTGTTACATTCTACTTAAGTTGGAGCTTTAATTGCATAATTGAGATTTGGGATCCATTTGAGCTATGATTTTGATCTTTTGAGGACCATAATACTTAGAATTTAAAATTTGCTTAACTTGAGAGTCCAATACTCTTTGTATGCCTTATGGATGCCATTTAGGAGTAAATTTTTCGAAAGATTGATATCTTGCTTGCGTTTGTGGTTCACATCATCTTGATCTTGTGATTGTTTTGAGATTCACTCTTGAATTCTACACTAGCACAAGTGCACACTTGCATTCATTTGTGGGGTACATGCTTTGTTGACTATTGATTTGATTATATCCTAATTGAGCTAGTAGTGCATTGAAAGCTTTCATTCTTGACAAAGGTGGATAACAAGCCCTTTTCACTAAGTAGCTGGGATTCTAGCCTCATCAAAAAAAAAAAAAAAAAGTAAGTACTTCTCCCAAAAGGTGAGAAGATGGAAATGATTAAATGGAGGTTGTTTTAATTTGTAACCTAGTTAATTTGAGCTTGTAAGTCCTTAGGGGTGTTTAAACACCTAATGCCCTAAAACCGTCTGGTTTGGGAGTCATTGACCGAACGCTCGACCTCATGGATCGCTAGAAAGCTTAATAGATCAACACATTGTACTATGCTTCCATCTTTAATCCAAAGATTAGTACCAAAAAAAAAAAAAATCGAGTGAAAAGAATAAGCGCGCCTGATGAATAAAGCTTTAATAAAAGATTCATTCTTTGTCTTGATGATCGGTACTAGATTTGTGTGCTAGTGTGATGCCGGATATGATCATTTCTTTAGTTGGCTTAGATAGCAACGTATTTGGTGTCAGTTCACTTAAAAAGGATTTTAGAGTCGTTTTGATTTACATGATCATTATCTTGATGTGTGGAGGACCATACTTGCTTGCTTGGTGTTGAGATTTTGGAGAATTGCTTGGAAATGGTTGAGGTAGTTTTCTACCAATACTTATTTTGTATGTGGGTGCCTCTTTAGTGAGAAAGAGCTCAATGTTTGTGAGTATCATTTCTGGAAACCCTCACGAGACTTCACTCATCCACTAAGGGTAGCCTAGGGGTTTAAAAGGCTTGTTGCATCCGCTAAATGCAATCATGTTCCCTACGAAAGTGGTGTCTTCATTTTATTGCTTTCTAGTTCATAGTTACTTAATTGTTTATTTCTCTCTTTTTCTTATAGTTCATTACTAGGGACTAGCAATACCTAAGTTTGGGGGTGTGATAAGTGCTCAAATGTGACGCATTTCAGCACCTAAGTTAGGGTATTTTAGTCCATTCATCTATCTTAATTTCATGTCTTAAATACTTATTTGTGTTATTGACTAATTAAGGTTACTAGCTTTGATTGATCGAAGAGGTCTATAATCGATCGAGATGAGGCGGTGCTATCTCAGCCAATTGAATAAGGCCCGGAAGATAGTTTGATGCCACGTCAGCTTCAATCGATCAAAGCTAAGTGTTGGATTGATCGAGAATCTTCGATCGATCGAAAATGCTGCTAGTAGTGAGCTGTCTAATTCCCGAGCGCGTCATTTCTACCTATCTTGTGTAGCTACGAATTTCCTCCAATCATAGGCTATATTTCTGACTTGGTACCTACTCAAAGGACCTTGTGTTTGAAGGGAATTGGACTATTTTGTAAAAGATTTTTTAGTCTTCAATTTTATTTCATTGTAATTTTATTTTCTCTCTCTAGAAAAGTTAGAGATTAGGGTTAGAAGAAAAGAGAAGAGTGGAGGCTCCAAGAACACATCTCAATATCTACACACTCTCTCTTTCTAGAATTCAATAAAAAAAGAAGAGGAAGAAGATGAAGCCATGTTTGAGGATTACCCTTGAGGGTTCCAAGATCACACCCACCTCTTCTATGATTTGCTAGACTTCTCCTTGGAGTTTGGATGAGCCCCAAGTTTAATCTGAACCTCTATCTTTTTCATATTTTTTAGGGAATAATATCTTATGATTAGCATTTTAGCCTTGTGAATTTAATGAATCTTGGGTTCTCCTTTGATATCTATGTGTTAATTATTTCTATTGATTCTTTATATGATTACATATTGTCTTATCTGTGATTATTTGGGAATTGATCTCTACACAAGTTTTTCTATATTAATTGCATGTCTATGTGTAGTTGATTGAGAATCTAGTGATTGCTATATATGATTTTTATTAGATGGGTTTGTTAATTAATTTGATGGATTATACTTATGCTTGATGGGTTATTCTATAATTTAATTCATGTTTGTCGGTAGGTAGACAATCTTTACTTGATTTGATATTCCAAGGTTTATTATTGCAAATTCCATGATTCTCTAGATTGATGTGTGCTACAATTGTGACTAGTTTGATGGGTCACGCTTATAATTGATGAGTTGTTCTACACTTAGCTTATTTGTTGGTTAAGTAAACAATTCATACATGAATTTGATGGTCCATGCTTAATATTGCAATTGGTAGTCGCATTTTATTCGCAAGAATGTTTTCCCCAATTTAGTTGAAAGTCTGTGGTTTGGTGAACGAGTTTGGTGGTGATTCTAATACACCCCAAGACCTCACTTCTCATCTCTTAAATCCCTAACTCAACTTAGTTTATTTTAATTACATTTTAATTAATTTTTTTCTAGAGAAATCAACCAATCTTTCTCTTTGCAATCAATTGGTACATTAGAGTCGAAATTAAATTCCAACACATATAATACCTGCGAACGATCCCTACTCGCTATGCTTTATTAGTTGTATTAGTGGTTTTTATAAATATAAATTTGACTAGAAAGGCTTCATAAACCACGTTCATATTTTGACCTTGCGAAGCGACCTCTTGCATTACAAAGTTCGTTTTCTAAACAATTAGAAAGGGGCTCGTCAATAAGGTGACGGGATGTAATTTCCTCCCAAACTTGAATCAAACAATTCCTTCATTCACATTCAAAATCCAAATGTAAGAAATTTTATTTTTTTGGCCTCCACACGAATCTTTTTTTTTTTTGGCCTCCACACGAGCCGATGCTTAGACAAAGATAAAGCAATTTAATTAGCCTCAACAAGGGCTGTCTCAAGCATACAAAAAAGTAAAACAATTAAGCTACAAGATTTTCAAGAAATGCTCACAAAGGTCCTTAAGCAATTTCAAATTTTAATGCTAGCTTTAAGCTCCAATGAATGCTTTAAGATCCAATATTTGCCATCCTTGTAGTCAAGTACCTAATTGACAAATAATATCAAGAGTGAGAAAAGAATATACAAAAAAAAAAAAAAAAAAAAAAAAAAAAAAAAAAAATAGAAGTAATCAAATGAACACTATTGTGTAGTCTAATTCTAACAAAACCATTAATCCCGAAAATGGCGCCAAAACTATGATGACTACCCAAGCGTGTGCACAAAATAATGCACAACACTTTGAGTTTGGAAATTAGTGTCAAGTGGGCATCGTACTTTAAATATATAAACCGCTTAACACATATATTATGTAGTATGAGTGAAAAGCGATCATCCCAAGAGATTATACATGTTGGAAATTAATTTCGACTCTAATGTACCAAATAATTGCAAAGGAGGGTTGGTTATTTGATTACACTAAGATGCAATTAATTAAAATGCAATAAAATCAAGCTAAAGTGAGATAGGGATTTAAGAGATATGAAGAGAGGTCTTAGGGTGTTGGAATCACCACTAACCTCATGTAATTAACCACTTGCTTTCCATTAATGAGGAATACATTATTGTAATCTAGATGTGGGCACAAACATAAACACAATTTGTATGTAAAAGTGAGAACTATCTAATGCAATTGTGAATTTTCTACCTAACCAACATGTAAACTAAGTGTAGAATTAATAACCCACCATAACAAAGGTATATTTCATCAATTAATTTACAAATGTATCTAATGAGAGCACTCAACAATCTAGAGAATCATAGAATTTGCAATAATAAGTGTGAAATATTAAACCAAGCATAGATTGTCTACTTACCTACAAACATTAATTAAATTGTTAAACAACCCATCAAGTGTAAGTATAATTCATCAAATTAATTTACAAACCTATTCAATGAAAACCATACTTAACTGATAAGCACTGAAAAGTGCGTATTTAAACCCCTTAAGCTTAGGCATTCTAGTACCTTTATCTATCTTACTTTACCGTTTTAGATTGATTTCGTATTATTTCCATTTTCAGGCACTTAGCCCGAAAATAAGCTAACTCAGCCAAATAAGAGCTTAATTGAAGCAATTCTGAGATTAAACAAAAAAAAGAGTAAAGTAGAGGAAGAAAGAAGCAAAATGAAGCAAAGCAGCAAGTTCGATCAATCCAAGTCCAAGGTTCGATCGATCGAACATTGATCAATCTCAGCACTTCAAGATAGATCCAAGCCTTAACCCAAAAGTATAAAGTTTCAAAAGTTCGATCAATCGAACACCATCATTCGATCGATCGAACACTTTTGTCCTTATTCAAATGATTGATCCTATCCACAACTATACCACCCACTAACCACTTTTGTCCTTTTCCCATAAATATCTCCCATAAATATCTCGGATTTGTATTTTTCCAAAAAGCTCAGCCAGTTGGATTGATCCAACCTAAGTTCGATTGATCTCACTTACTTTCAATCGATTGAACTTCCTCCAGTGCGAAAAGGTTAAAATTCCATCTCATTGAAAGTTGTCCTTTATCCAATCATTAGGGAATATTGTGTGCACGACCCCAGCTTATTTTGGGTATCATTTTGACCTACCTATATAAGGATAAGGATTGCTTTTTCAAGGGGGGCCAACATTATTTTTCATATCATCTCTTGGAGAGGAAGTTTCAAGGAGAAGGAGGCTAGAGACACCATTGGAGATCTTCATCAACAAGGAGCAAACCTCTTCCATGGAGTTAGCCCTTGAGGGTTGGAGCATCCTCACCATGAGTGGTTAGACATCCTCTTGGGGCTAGAGTTAGCCCCAAGCATACTTTCTATATCTTAATCTTGTGTATTATTGAGGGATTCGTGTTGTAATTAATGTTTTGACACTTTGATATATATAGATCTTGTTTAATCAATGATTTGTATGGTTTAATGCTTCTAATTGATCATTTTATTCTATTCATATATCTATGTATACTAGAATTGATGTTCATGTGCTTGTCTCTAGATTTTGTGTTATTGATGCATGTCTTTGTGTATTGATGTTATAGATTTAGAGATTGTCAAAACATTGTGCTTAAAAGAATGCTTTTGCGATTCTCTTGATGGTTCATGCTTATCTCTTGATGGATTGTGCCTCTCCCCTAGTATATTTTTATGCTAGTAGTGTAGATGTAGTGTAGTTGTAGTGTAGTGTTAAATGGGAGGACAATCCATGCTTGTTATTTGATGTTCCAAGCTTTTGAATACAAGTAGCATATGTCTCTAATCTTGTGTTGTATTTGGATTGTGAGCCTAATGAAAGGATTAATGACTTGTTTTGACTTATTGTGCCTTTCACATGTTGTTTAGATTGCTTAGATATATTGTGCCTTTCACATGATGTTTAGACAATACATGCTTAACTAGTCATCCTTGCTTGTTGAATCAACCAAATACACACACACCAATATTGCAACACCCTAATTGCCCTCATTAATCACTTATCAATAATATAGAAATGCATTGCTTGGCGGTGATCTCTAAACCCCAAGACTCTTCTTTCTCTTACTTACTCTTAATTGCACTTTTTTACTATTACTTAGTTTAATTTAATTGCTCTTTAATCAACCAACCAACCAATTATTTGATCACTCGACCTACTAGCCCTAATTGCGATTCCACAATTAACTCCGATATTGCTCAATTCCCACAATCCCTTGGGACGATCCCTACTCACTATGCTACATTAGTAGTAGTGTTGGAAGTGGTTTTTATAAATTTAAACTTGACCCAAAAGGCTTTCCTTAAATTGCACATTCACTACACATAAATTTTGGCGTTCACGGAACGCCCATCAAATTTTAGCGCCGTTGCCGGGGATTAATTGATTAGATTAGGCAACGTCGGATTTGTGGAATTGATTAGGATTAGTACTCTTTTGATCGTGTTTTTACTTTATTTTAATTTTTCTTTTTGATTACTTATTGTGTTATTCTTACTTAACTAGGTGCATTGTTGGAGAGGAAGCAAGCAAAGGAGCCATTGAGCATTCAATTCAAGCAAGCAAAGAAAGGAAAAATGCTAAAAACTTAAAAATAAAAAAAATATATATATTTGCTAAGCTAAGCTTTAAAATTTGGAGTTGAAGTACTAAAGGATCTTTGTGAGACTTTCTTTACTCAATTCCTTAGTTAAATCATCGGCCCACATGGAGGCTTGTAATTCAATTCTTAAATAAATCGTGAGCCCGCGTGGAGGCTATTTTATTGTTCTTTGCGTCATCTTTGTTAAAGCATAGGAATATGGGTTAAATGTTTGTGTAGGGAGTTTCATTGCATTGTTGTGAAGGTATAGTGTTTGTCATTCTTTGTATTTGTTGTGTTTTATATTATGCAAGCATGGACGTCGTTCATTGAGACCAACTCTTGCCCCTCTAGATTTGCATCTTGAATCTATCATTAGAAATCCTAGGGGAAGAGTAAGTTCAAATAGAACCAATCTATCAATGGATGACCATATTGAGAACCTTGGTCACATAGACCAACAAGGTATCCTTCATCCCAATGTGCACAATGAAAACATGCAAGTACCATTAGGCATGCCAAGGCCATTCATCCAACCACCACAACAACAAGGCTAATTTCCGTATGGAATGCCATGACCAATGTATGCTCCACAACCTCCCGTCATTAATCAAGGAATTCATAACCAAGGTGTTCATGTTGCACCTCAAGTAGCTAATCCACCTATTGCTTTGAGAGACCACTATGTGCCTAATGAATATAATGTACCCACATGCATTTAATTGCCACCATTTAGAGCACATCATTATGAAATTAAAGCACAAACTATTCAAATGCTTCCTAACTTTCATGGACTTCCTAGTGAAGAACCTTACAAGCATTTGGATGAGTTTCTTAAAGTATGTTCCACCGTAAAATATACGGACATGCCCGAAGAGGTCTTAAAGCTCAAACTTTTTCCATTCACATTAAAACACAAGGCAAAGTATTGGTTTAACAATCTTAAGCATTTTTCAATCACTTCTTGGCAGAAATGCAACAAGAGTTCTTGAAGAAGACCTATCCGGTTTCTAAGACTAATGCCATGACGACCTCAATTCGAGAATTTTCACATGGGGATGGAGAAACGTTTCATGAGGTATGGGACTGCTTCAATGAATTGCTTAAGAAGTGTCCACATCATGACATGCCTAAATGGCAATTAGTTCAATATTTCTTTGAGAGCTTATCGGACAACTATAAGGGTATAGTTGATGCTTCCATGGATGGCTCTTACATTGATAGGCATGAGTGAAAATTCTTTGCATAGAACACTATCATCCAAAAATGGTAGAAATTCACAAGGTAGGAAGAGTGTAAGCTTACATCAAGTCGACCATTCAAATGAAATAGCCGCCGAAATGAAGTCTTTAGCTCAAAGGTTTGATCAATTTTGGATTAACCAAAACTCGGCGAACTAAGTATCTTCCTTTCCTAACCATTCTCATCGTGCATCAAATGAAACATGTATGACTTGTTCTAGTGTTCTTCATTCTACTTCTCATTATCCTCATGGACAAGTGCATAAAGAACCTAATGAACAAGTCAATGCGGCTTTTGTAAACCAAGGGAACAATCCTTATGGTACTCATTATAATTCAAGTTGGAGGAATCATCCGAATTTCTCTTGGAAAAACCAAGGAGAAGGCTTAAACCCTTCCCAAGGTGGTTTCCAAGGAAAATACATTCCACCTCCACTTCAAACCAAGGATACCAAGGTTATAGACCTTATCAATCACAAGGGAATCAATTAGTTAATTCTCATTTTCCCAACCAATCTTATTCCCAAGGAAACACTAGAAGTCCCGTCTTTGAAGAAAAAGTTTTAAATGCTTTAGGGACTCTTGAGGCTAACACACAATTATTTCATTCTCACTCTCAATCCATTGTTAAGCTAGAAACCCAAGTAGAGCAAATAGCAAGCATTCTCAATGCAAGAAAGAAGGGAAAAATGCCCATTAAGGCCCCAATTAAGCAACAATGTGTTATGGAAACCCATTCCTCATCGGAAGGGCATACCATTGAACATGTTAATTCGGTGACTACCTTGCGGAGTGGTAAAGTTGTGGACAATCAAGTTGAAATATCCAATGAAGAGAGTGAACCAGTGCAAGCTCAAGCTGCCATCCGACCCGTTTCACATCCCATTCCTCCTTCATTGCATACACATGATCTTGCAAATGAGAAGGTTTTAAAAAATGTGTTTGAAAAAGAAGTTTTGAAAAATGATATTGAAAAGGTTTTATTGAAAAACGATTTGAAAACTTCTTGTGTTAAAGAGAGTTCAAAAGAAAATTCTGAAAAAGTGTTTGAACCAAAGGTTCCATTTCCGGATGCCTTAAAAGGATCCATTTCAAAAGACAAGCAAAAGGCAAAAACCAATGAAATCGTGGAAATGTTTAGGCAAGTGAAAATTAACCTTCCACTATTCGATGCAACCAAGCAAATTCCGGCTTATGCCAAATTCTTGAAAGACTTGTGCACCCAAAAGCAGAAGAACAAGAGCCAAGCACCAAGAAAAGTGGTTTTGACCGAGCAAGTAAGCTCAATTTTGCAACATAACACTCTTCCAAAGTTTAAGGACCCCGGTGCACCCACTACATCATGCATCATTGGTGATCATATCATTAATCGGGCATTTCTTGACTCAGGAGCAAGTGTTAACCTTCTTCCATATTCGGTTTATGTTAAATATGGCCTAGGTGAATTAAAACCGACGTCGGTAGTTTTGCAACTTGCCGATCGATCCATTAAGAAACCTAGGGGTGTCATTAAGGATGTTTTGATCAAGATTGATAAATTCTTCTTCCCGGCTGATTTTGTTATCATTGACACAGAACCGATTTCCAATCTTAAGAGCCAAATTCCCGTTATCCTTAGCCGTCATTTCTTGGCAACCACCAATGCTAACATCAATTGTAGAACAGGGGTGATGAAGATTTCATTTGGCCACATGAAGGTAAAGTTGAATATCTTTAATCCCACACCCAATTCACGTGACAAGTATGAAGGAGAGGTCAATGTTGTAGAAAAATGTCATGATCTTCGTTGTAGAGGAAATGAGCTTTTGCGTAAAACCAAAACTTCCAAAGGATCATCTTCAACCTTACATTCTCAAAGTGTTGTTTCAAACTCTTGCTTTGAAAGGGCATGGAAGTCCAAAGGTTTTAATTGCATAGACAAAGGATCAAAAGGTTCTTTTGAGCTTGATCCAACAAGTTCTTCAAAGGACCATTTGTTGGGTGGAGTTCAAAGCATTTATCACCCCAACAAGGAGGGGATGCATAACAAGATCTTTCAACCGGGCTAAAAGAGCCCAACGTCTTACTAGAGACGTTAAAGACTAGCAAAGGCATTCGTAGGGTGTCAAAACCCTATTCCTCCCCCATTTGTATCTTTCATTTTGTTTCTTGTGAAGTCTAGATACTTGTTTTAGGTTCACATGCATTGAAAGGAACTTTGGTGAGGATTGCATAAGCTTTTATGTTTTAATTGAGCATTTGGCAAAGTTCGATCGATCTCACATTGGAGTTTGATCGATCGAACTGTGGATTGCACTCAACACTTAGAAAAATTTTCGACCTGCATCCACCTAGATCCAAAATCAGCTCTTTGTCCCATCGTTCGAACTCATTCTTAGATCGATCAGATATCTTCGATCGATCCAACTTCCAGGTTCGATCGATCTCAAGACTCAACACTTAGAAAACATTTTGACCCTGCATAAACCGTTGCATATTTCAGCTCTCTATCCCATCGTTCGAATTCAATTCAAGATCGATCTGAAAATTTTCAATCGATCCAACATTAAGGTTGGATCGATCTCAAGTTCCAGCACTTAGCTAATTTTTGAACCAACAACCTGTGTATTCTTACCTCTGTCTGATCGATCGAAGGCTTGTTTCGATCGATCACATTTCTTTCATTTCACAATTTTGACTTTAATTTGACTTTTCAACTTTTCAAAAATCCAAAAATATTTTCATTTTTATTTTATTCTATTTTCACTCTCATTTTATTTTGTTTTAATTTTCAACAAGTTTTCAAAAATTCAAAAATATTTTAATTTATTTAGTTTTTAATTAATTAATATTCAAAAAAAAAAAAAAAAAAAAAAAAAAAAAAAAAAACCCAAAAATCCAAAAATATTTTGAAAGGAGTTCATCAAAGTTCGATCGATCACAACTCATCTTCGACCAAACCCTAGCCTCTCATCTCTCTTCACTGTGAATCATCTCTCCAAGCTCCAGTAGCTCCTCCGGCGAGATCCAAGCATCTCGAATCTCAGTTCATCTCCATCTTCTTCATCTCAGATCTTCTCAGTTTATTCTCCATTCTCTCACCCTCTTGAGGTAAGATCCGAGACATCTTTCCCTAGATTTGAACTCTCATGCATCAATACTTGTTTCAAATGTCGTAATCATGTTGCTCTCATGTTGAATCTTCCATTCTCAAAGCTTTAGCATCCATGTCTATATATATATATATATACGTGTGTGTATGTGTGCATAGATTTTGAAGATTTTGTTAGATTTGGGTGTTTGGGCCACGTTTGAGTGCATTTAGGTTTGATTTGTGTTGTTGGAGGGCGTGTGGGCCCCATGCTTCAAAAGTCACAGATCAGTAACTGTTAGGTTTCATCGTCGCACTGTTCGATCGATCGAACAAATTTATGATTGATCGAATATTTACAATCGATCCAACTCAACCTTCGTCGATCCAACTTTTGTGATCGATCTCATTTCTTTTTCTGATCAATCGAATTTCACAGATCTCATATACACACTCCATTCATCTTATCTTATGTTCATGCTACCTTATATATGCCCAATGCCTGTGATATTCCACATTGGATGCATTTCATACTCATATTGTTTAGCACGTTTCATATTCTGCCACTTGCATAGAATCATGCGATATTTTGTTTTGTCTATTTTATTTGACATACATGTTTCTATATTGTGCCTTATATTCTGTATATGCTGGCACTAACTTTTGAATTTCTTTTTGCAGACTATGGCTCGCGTCAAGACTGTAGCGCGTAGACACCATTACAGCACCAGACGCAGACTTGACGACGGGGCCGGTCCATCTCATGTCCGGGATCCTAGTCCCGACCACACACAGAGGAGAGTACGACAGCGGACTGGAGAGACTGCGCAGCCCTCTCATACAGAGGAGCCATTACATCCTACTCCACCCCAGTCGCCAGCTCGTCCAGTATCCACTCCATCACCATCTCCACCACATAGAGGCAGCAAGCTCAGCCGGCTCCACCTGTTCAGCAAGCTCATCTGCAGCGCGATTGGGTTGCGCTTAGATATGCACACATGACTATCGAGCACGAGTCAGCATTCGACACCATATTCTTCTCCAGATCGGTGCTGACTCGATCTACCTATCAGGACATCATTCAGCGGGGCCTTCAGCTATTCTTGCCCCAGTCACAGAGCCGATCTACCCGCGGCTGGTACGGTTGTTCTACCAGAACCTCCGACCGTCGCCGCGCACTACAGCCTAGCTCATCACCTCTATCGATGGCCATGAGATCACCATTACAGTGGATACTCTGGCCCGTTCGACCCGCTGTCCACATCGATGCCCGCCAGACCTTCAGGAGACTTATCCCAGGCTCCATAGGCCTTCTTACTCCTATATGGCGATTTTTCTCACAGGTCACCATACCGGTGGCGAGACCTTCGCCACCCGGACATTCTTGCAGGATGACCTGTGGTTTACAGATTCAGTATTCTACCGAAACATATACATGGCAGGACACAAGATTCAGTGGCGGGGCGACTATCTAGCAGCCCTGTACGCTAACTATACCGGCCACTGGGTGTCAATTCCTGCACTTATCTGGAGTGTGATGAGGAAGCTCTACGATGAATACGTCAGCAAGGAGGTGCCCAGAAGGGCCAAGTCTCTTCCATTCAGCCACCTCATCACCCAGATTCTCATTGACCAGCGTTATCCCATCCACCCGCAGGAGGACCCCGAGGGAGGTTCCTATTACTTCCGCAAGAAGGACTGGGACAAGAGCTACAGAGCTATTATCACTCGCCTACAGATCCATGCCGTACTGGCGGCTGCAGAGCTGGAGTTAGAGGAGGAGGCGGCAGCACAGGCAGCCCCGGCACCAGCAAAGCTAGCAACAGCAGCTCCCGCAGTGGACGATGCACCAGTCAATCCAGCTACCGAGCATGATGACATTGAAATAGATATTGACTTGGAGCACCCAGCGGATTACGCAGCTCAGCATTCTCCAGCCGGGTCCACTATTCATGAGCAGGAGCAGACCCATGAGCTGTCTTCTGACTCATCCATACCAGACTTGACCCCGGGCTTCGGAGTGCGTTTGTAGACACTCGAGGACGCTGTTGTTGCCATCAAAGCTGACCTCACGGCCCATAGAGCGGAGTTCGCTACCTTCCGTACGGACGTCATAGCTATGTTCAAAGATCTATCTCGAGACATTTGTGGCGCCAAACCTGCCCGTCCTACCTCATCTTCCTGAGCTCCTAGTCTTTTCTATCTTATAATCCCTTTCTCCTTTTGATACTTTATTATTGTCACTGTATTATTTTTACAGCCAGTCTGTCGACTTTGATATTTTTGTTATACCTACACTTTCTCTATTTTATATATCTATTTTTACTATGGATGTCATATGATTGTATTCTCATATATGTATGTTTAACTCCATCAGGGGCATCACAGTGACTTCAGTGAGAGAGTGCTACCCAATTTTCAGGACCACCCTTATACCTCTCTCATTTCGTTATCTGTTTATCCCATTTACACTTGCATATTCACTGTGCACTGATTATTCCATTTTGTTATCTGATAAGTTTATCCAAGTGCCAATTTTTAGGACCATAGTTCATCCTAAGTTTGGGGGGGCAATGCCACCCACTTCGGATATTTCAGTCCCAATCATTCTTGCTCAGTTGCACTGGTATACTCTTTCCTTTGTTCTATTTGTACATTGAGGACATTGTGCAATTTAAGTTTGGGGGGAATGGTGCTCTACAGTGATAGTTTTAAATTCAAACTTTTAGCATGACTCGTGAATTTGAGGGATATTTCTATAATTAGTCCATATCTAGCTATGATTTTGATCTTTTGAGGACTATATTACTTAAAATTTAAAAATTGCTTGACTTGAGAGTCCAATACTCCTTGTATGCCTTATGAATGCCATTTAGGAGTAAATTTTTTGAAAGATTGATATCTTGTTTGCACTTGTGGTCCACGTCATCTTGATTTTGTAATTATTTTGAGATTCACTCTAGTCTTCTACACTAGCACCGGCACACACTAGCATTCATTTGTGGGGTACATGCTTTGTTAATTATTGAATTGGTTATATCCCAATTGAGCTAGTAGTACATTGAAAGCTTTCATTCTTGATAAAGGTGGACAACAACCCCTTTCCACTAAGTAGCCAAGATTCTAGCCTCATCAAGCACTGAACTTCTCGCGCCGAAAGGTGGTGGGCCCAAATTCTAGGTTAATAATTATTTAATTAAAAAATAAAAATAAAAAAAAGCAACAAAAGTGAGGACTTCTCTCAAAAATTGAGAAGTGGGAAATGATTAGATGGTTGTTGTCTTGATTTCTAGCCTAATTGATTTAAGCTTGTAAGTCCGTAGGGGTGTTTGAACACCTACTGCCCTAAAGTCATCTGGTTTGGGAGTCATTCACCTAACGCTCGATCTCATGAATCACTAGAAAGCTTAAGAGATCAACACATTGCACTATGCTTCCATCTTTGATCCTTTAAAAAAAAAAACAAAAAAAAAAAAATAAATATCGAGTGAATAGAATAAGCGCACCTAGAACAATAAAGCTTTAATAAAAGGTCCACTTTTTGTCTTGATGATCGTTACTAGAATTGTGTGCTAGATTGAGGGTAAGGATTTGATTAATTCTTTAGTTGGCTAAGATAGCAACACATTGATGCCAGTCCACTCAAAAGAATTCTAGAGTTGTTTTGATTTGCATGATCATTTTCTTGATGTGTGGAGGACCATAATTGCTTGCCTGATATTGAGATTTTGGGTGATTGCTTGGAAAGGGTTGAAAAATTGCATACTTGAGGTAGTTTTCTCCAAATACTTGTTTGCAATATTGGTACCTCTTTTGAAAGAATGAGCTTAATGTTTATGGGTATCATTTCTGGAAACCCTCACGAGACTTCACTCGTCCACTAGGGGTAACCTAGGGGTTTAAAAGGCTTGTTGCATATGCTAAATGCAATCATGTTCCCTACGAAAGTGGCGTTATCCATTTATTGTTTTCTAGATTCATACTTGTATAGTTGTTTATTTCATTCCTTTTCTTTCTAGTTCATTGCTAGGGACTAGCAATATTTAAGTTTGGGGGTGTGATGAGCACTGAAAAGTGCATATTTAAACCCCTTAAGCTTAGGCATTCTAGTATCTTTATCTATCTTACTTTACCGTTTTAGATTGATTTCGTATTATTTCCATTTTCTGGCACTTATCCCCAAAATAAGCTAACTCAGCCAAATAAAAGCTTAATTGAAGCAATTCTGAGATTAAACAAAGAAATGAGCAAAGTGGAGGAAGAAAGAAGCAAAATGAAGCGAAGTAGCCAGTTCGATCGATCCAAGTCGAAGGTTCGATTAATCGAACATTAATCGATCTCAGCACTTCAAGATAGATCCAAGCCTTGACCCAAAAGCACAAAGTTCAAAAAGTTTGATCGATCCAACACCATCCTTCGATCAATCGAACACTTTTGTTCTTATTCAAAGGATTGATCATATCCACAACTGTACCACCCACTAACCACTTTTGTCCTATTCCCATAAATATCTCCCATAAATATCTCAGATTTGTCTTTTTCCAAAAAGCTCAGCCAGTTGGATCGGTCCAACCTAAGTTCGATCAATCTCACTTACTTTCGATCGATCGAACTTCTGCCAGTGCGAAAAAGTTAAAATTCCATCTCATTGAAAGTTATCCTTTATCCAATCATTACGGAATATTGTGTGCACTACCCCAGCTCATTTTGGGTGTCATTTTGACCTACCTATATAAGGATAAGATTGTTTTTTCAAGGGGAGCTAACATTATTTTTCATATCATCTCTTGGAGAGGAAGTTTAGAGGAGAATGAGGCTACAGACACCATTAGAGATCTTCTTCAACAAGGAGCAAACCTCTTCCATGGAGTTAGCCCTTGAGGGTTGGAGCATCCTCACCATGAGTGGTTAGACATCCTCTTGGGGCTAGAGTTAGCCCCAAGCATGCTTTCTATATCTTAATCTTGTGTATTATTAAGGGATTAGTGTTGTAATTAATGTTTTGACACTTTGATATATATAGATCTTGTTTAATCAATAATTTGTGTGGTTTAATGCTTCCAATTGATCATTTCATTCTATTCATATGTCTATGTATACTAGAATTGATGTTCATGTGCTTGTCTCTTGATTTTGTGTTATTGATGCATGTATTTGTGTATTGATGTTATAGATTTAGAGATTGTCAAAACATTGTGCTTAAAAGAATGCTTTTGTGATTCTCTTGATGGTTCATGCTTATCTCTTGATAGATTGTGCCTCTCCCCTAGTTTATTTTCATGCTAGTAGTGTAGATGTAGTGTGGTTGTAGTGTAGTCTTAAATGGGAGGACAATTCATACTTGTTGTTTGATATTCCAAGCTTTTGAATACAAGTACCATATATCTCTAATCTTGTATTGTATTTGAGCCTAATGAAAGGATTAATGACTTGTTTTGATTTATTGTGCCTTTCACATATTGTTTAGACAATATATGCTTCATTGCTTAGATATATTGCGCATTTCACATGATGTTTAGGCAATACATGCTTAAATAGTCATCCTTACTTGTGGAATCAACCAAATACACACATACCAATATTGCAACACCCTAATTGCCCTCATTAATCACTTGTCAATAATATAGAAATGCATTGCTTGGTGGTGATCTCTAAACCCCAAGACTCTTCTCTCTCTTACTTACTCTTAATTGCACTGTTTTGCTATTACTTACTTTAATTTAGTAGCTCTTTAACCAACCAACCAACCAATTGTTTGATCACTCGACCTACTAGCCCTAATTGCGATTCTACAATCAACTCCGACATTGCTCAATCCCCACAATCCCTTGGGACGTTCCCTACTCACTCTTGCTATGTTAGTAGTAGTGTTGGTAGTGGTTTTTATAAATTTAAACTTGACCCAAATGACTTTCCTTGAACCGCACATTCACTACACATAATTTTGGCATTCACGGAACGCTCATCAAATTTTGGCGCCGTTGCCGGGGATTGATTGATTAGATTAGCCAACGCCGGATTTGTGGAATTGATTAGGATTAGTACTCTTTTGATCGTGTTTTTACTTTATTTTTATTTTTCTTTTTGGTTACTTATTGTGTTATTCTTACTTAACTAAGTGCACTGTTGGAGAGGAAGAAAGCAAATGAGCCATTGAGCATTCAATTCAAGCAAGCAAAGAAAGGAAAATTGCTAAAAACTTAAAAAAAATTTGCTAAGCTAAGCTTTAAAGAGTTGAAGTACTAAAGGACCTTTGTGAGACTTTCTTTACTCAATTCCTTAGTTAAATCGTCGGCCCGTGTGGAGGCTTGTAATTCAATTCTTAGATAAATCGTGAGCCTGCGTGGAGGCTATTTTATTGTTCTTTACATCATCTTTTTTAAAGCATAGGAATATGGGTTAAGTGTTTATGGAGGGAGTTTCATTGCATTGTTGTGAAGGCATAGTGTTTGTCATTCTTTGTGTTTGTTGTGTTTTGTATTGTGCATGCATGGACCAACTCTTGCCCCTCTAGATTTGCATCTTGAATCTATCGTTAGAAATCCTAGGGGAAGAGGAAGTTCAAATAGAACCAATCTATCAATGGATGACCATAATGATGACTATATTTAGGACCTTGGTCACATAGACCAACAAGGTATCCTTCATCCTAATATGCACAATGAAAACTTGCAAGTACCATTAGGCATGCCAAGGCCATTCATCCAACCAACACAATAACAAGGCCAAGTTCCGTATGGAATGCCAAGGCCAATGTATGCTCCACAACCTCCCGTCATTAATCAAGGAATTCATAACCAAGGTGTTCATGTTGCACCTCAAGTAGCTAATCCACCTATTGCTTTGAGAGACCACTATGTGCCTAATGAATACAATGCACCCATATGCATTCAATTGCCACCATTTAGAGCACATCGTTATGAAATTAAAGCACAAACTATTCAAATGCTACCTAACTTTCATGGACTTCCTAGTGAAGAACCTTACAAGCATTTGGATGGGTTTCTTAAAGTATGTTCCACCGTAAAATATACGGACATGCCGGAAGAGGACTTAAGACTCAAACTTTTTCCATTAACCTTAAAAGACAAGGCAAAGTATTGGTTTAACAATCTTAGGCCTTTTTCAATCACTTCTTGGGCAGAAATGCAACAAGAGTTCTTGAAGAAATACTATCCGATTTCTAAGACCAATGCCATGAGGACTTCAATTCGAGAATTTTCACATGGGGATGGAGAAATGTTTCATAAGGGGTGGGAATGCTTCAATGAATTGCTTAGGAAATGTCCACATCATGACATGCCTAAATGGCAATTAGTTCAATATTTCTTTGAGAGCTTATCGGACAACTATAAGGGTATGGTTGATGCTTCCATGGGTGTCTTTTACATTGATAGGCATGAGGATGACGTGTGGCGTCTTTATGAAAACATGAGTGAAAATTCTTTGCATAGAACACTATCATCCAAGAATGGTAGAAATTCACAAGGTAGGAAGAGTGTAGGCTTACGTCAAGTCAACCATTCAAATGAAATAGCCGCCGAAATGAAGTCTTTAGCTCAAAGGTTTGATCAATTTTTTATTAACCAAAACTTGGCGAACCAAATATCTTCCTTTCCAAACCATTCTCATCGTGCATCAAATGAAACATGTATGACTTGTTCTAGTGTTCTTCATTCTACTTCTCATTGTCCTCATGGACAAGTGCAAAATGAACCTAATGAATAAGTCAATGCGGCTTTTGTAAACCTAGGGAACAATCCTTACAGTACTTATTATAATCCAAGTTGGAGGAATCATTCGAATTTCTCTTGGAAAAACCAAGGAGAAGGCTTAAACCCTTCCCAAGGCAGTTTCCAAGGGAAATACATTCCACCTCCACTTCAAAACCAAGGATCCCAAGGTTATAAACCTTCTCAATCACAAGGGAATTAATTTGCTAATTCTCATTTTCCCAACCAATCTTATTCCCAAGGAAACACTAGAAGTCTCGCCTTTGAAGAAAAACTTTTAAATGCTTTGGGGACTCTTGAGGCTAACACACAATTACTTCATTCTCACTCTCAATCCATTGTTAAGCTAGAAACCCAAGTAGGGAAAATAGCAAGCACTCTCAATGCAAGAGAGAAGGGAAAGATACCCATTAAGGCCCCACTTAAGCAACAATGTGTTGTGAAAACCAATTCCTCATC
Organism: Cornus florida; assembly: GCF_030987335.1. NCBI lineage: Eukaryota > Viridiplantae > Streptophyta > Magnoliopsida > Cornales > Cornaceae > Cornus > Cornus florida. The sequence goes on along the minus strand of NW_026775581.1, from coordinate 13,494,453 downwards.
GAAAGGGCATACCATTGAACATGTTAATGCGGTGACTACCTTACGGAGTGGTAGAGTTGTGGACAATCAAGTTGAAATATCCAATGAAGAGAGTGAACCAGTGCAACCTCAAGTTGCCACCCGACTCATTTCACATCCCATTCCTCCTTCATTGCATGCACATGTTCTTGCAAATGAGAAAGTTTTAAAAAATGTGTTTTGAAAAAGAAGTTTTGAAAAATGATGTTGAAAAGGTTTTATTGAAAAATGATTTGGAAACTTCTTGTGTTAAAGAGAGTTCAAAAGAAAATTCTGAAAAAGTGTTTGAACCAAAGGTTCCATTTCCGGATGCCTTAAAAGGATCCATTTCAAAAGACAAGCAAAAGGCAAAAACCCCTGAAATCATGGAAATGTTTAGGCAAGTGAAAGTTAACCTTCCACTATTGAATGCAATCAAGCAAATTCGGGCTTATACCAAATTCTTAAAAGACTTGTGCACCCAAAAGCGAAAGAACAAGAGCCAAGCACCAAGAAAAGTGGTTTTGACCGAGCAAGTAAGCTCAATTTTGCAACATAACACTCTTCAAAAGTTTAAGGACCCCATTGCACCCACTACATCATGCATCATTGGTGATCATATCATTAATCGGGCACTTTTTGACTTAGGAGCAAGTGTGAACCTTCTTCCATATTCGGTCTATGTTAAATATGGCCTAGGTGAATTGAAACCGACGTCGATAGTTTTGCAACTTGCCGACCAATCCATTAAGAAACTTAGGGGTGTCATTGAGGATGTTTTGATCAAGATTGATAAATTCTTCTTCCCGGTTGATTTCGTTGTCATTGACACGGAACCGGTTTCCAATCTTAAGAGCCAAATTCCCGTTATCCTTGGCCGTCCTTTCTTGGCAACCACCAATGCCAACATCACTTGTAGAACAGGGGTGATGAAGATTTCATTTGGCCACATGAAGGTAAAGTTGAATATCTTTAATCCCACACCTAATTCACTTGACAAGTATGAAGGAGAGGTCAATGTTGTAGAAAAATGTCATGATCTTCATTGCCAAGGAAATGAGCTTTTGTGTAAAACCAAAACTTCCAAAGGATCATCTTCAATCTTGCGTTCTCAAAGTGTTGTTTCAAATTCTTGCTTTGAAAGGGCATGGAAGCCCAAAGGTTTTAATTGTATAGCTAAAGGATCAAAAGCTTCTTTTGAGCTTGATCCAACAAGTTCTTCAAAGGACCATTTGTTGGGTGTAGTTCAAAGCATTTATCACCCCAACAAGGAGGGGATGCATCACAAGATCTTTGACCCCGACTAAAAGAGCCCAAAGTCTTGCTAGACACGTTATAGACTAGCAAAGGCATTCGTAGGGTGTCAAAACCCTATTCCTCCCCCATTTCTATCTTTCATTTTGTTTCTTGCGAAGTCTAGATACTTGTTTTAGGTTCACATGCATTGAAAGGAACTTTAGTGAGGATTGTATAAGCTTTTATGTTATAATTGAGCATTTGGCAAAGTTTGATCGATCTCACATTGGAGTTCGATCGATCGAACTCCAATGTGAGATCGATCGAACTTTGCTGTGGATTACACTCAACACTTAGAAAAAATTTCGACCTATATCCACCTGCATCCAAAATCAACTCTCTGTCCCATCGTTCGAACTCATTCTTAGATCGATCAGATATCTTCGATCGATCCAACTTCCAGGTTCGATCGATCTCAGGACTCAACACTTAGAAAAAAATTTGAGCCTGCATAAACCTGCATATTTCAGCTCTCTGTCCCATCGTTCGAATTCAATTCAAAATCGATCTGAAAATTTTCGATCGATCCAACATTAAGGTTGGATCAATTTCAAGTTCCAGCACTTAGCCAATTTTTGAACCAACAACCTGTGTATTCTTACCTCTGTCTAATCGATCAAAGGCTTGTTTCGATCGATCACATTTCTTTCATTTCACAATTTTGACTTTAATTTGACTTTTCAACTTTTCAAAAATCCAAAAATATTTTCATTTTTATTTTATTCTATTTTCACTCTCATTTTATTTTGTTTTAATTTTCAACAAGTTTTCAAAAATTCAAAAATATTTTAATTTATTTAGTTTTTAATTAATTAAAAAAGAAAAAAACTAAAAATCCAAAAATACTTTGAAAGGAGTTCATCAAAGTTTGATCGATCACAACTCATCTTCGATCAATCGAACTAGTCGGGAAATGTTTTTAAAAACAGATCCAAGGGTCTTAAGATCGATCATTTGGATCGATCTCACTCACCAAACCCTAGCCTCTCGTCCCTCTTCACTGTGAATCATCTCTCCAAGCTCCGGCAACTCCTCCGGCGAGATCCAAGCATCTCGAATCTCAGTTCATCTCCATCTTCTTCATCTCAGATCTTCTCAGTTTATTCTCCATTCTCTCACCCTCTTAAGGTAAGATCTGAGACATCCTTCCCTAGATTTGAACTCTCATACATGAATACTTGTTTCAAATGTTGTAATCATGTTGCTCTCATGTTGAATCGTCCATTCTCAAAGCTTTGGCATCCATGTCTATATATATGTATGTGTGTGTATATGTATGCATAGATTTTAAAGATTTTGTTAGATTTGGGTGTTTGGGCCACGTTTGGAGTGCATGTAAGCTTAATTTGTGTTGTTGGAGGGCCCACGAACTCATTAGAGTGGGCCCCACGCTTCAAAAGTCACAGATCAGTGACTGTTAGGTTTCATCATCGCACTGTTCGATCGATCGAACAAATTTATGATCGATCAAATATTTACAATCGATCCAACTCAACCTTCGTCGACCCAACTTTTGTGATCGATCTCATTTCTTTTTCTGATCAATCGAATTTCACAAATCTTATATACATACTCCAGTCATCTTATCTTATGTTCATGCTACCTTATATATGCCCAATGCCTGTGATATTCCACATTGGATGCATTTCATACTCATATTGTTTAGCATGTTTCATATTCTGCCACTTGCATAGAATCATGCGATATTTTGTTTTGTCTATCTTATTTGACATACATGTTTCTATATTATGCCTTATATTCTGTATATGCTGGCACTAACTTTTGAATTTCTATTTGTAGACTATGGCTCGCGTCAAGACTGTAGCGCGTAGACACCATTACAGCACGAGACGCAGACTTGACGACGAGGCCGGTCCATCTTATGTTCGGGATCCTAGTCCCGACCACACACAGAGGAGAGTCTGACAGCGGACTAGAGAGACAACGTAGCCCTCTCATATAGAGGAGCCATTACACCCTACTCCACCTTAGTCGTAATCTCGTCCAGCATTCACTCCATCACCATCTCCACCGCATAGAGGCGCTGAGCAGCCAGCTCAGCCGGCTCCACCTGTTCAGCCAGCTCATCTATAGGGCGATAGGCTTGCGCCTAGATATGCACACATGACTATAGAGCACAAGTCAGCATTCGACACCGTATTCTTCTCCAGATCGGTGCTGACTCGATCTGCCTATCAGGACATCATTCAGCGTGGCTTCTCAGCTATTCTTGCCCCAGTCACAGAGCCGATCTACCCACGACTGGTACGGTTGTTCTACCAGAACCTCCGACCGTCGCCGCGCACTACAGCCGAGCTCATCACCTCTATCGATGGCCATGAGATCACCATAACAGTGGATACTCTGGCCCGTTCGACTCGCTGTCCACATCGGTGCCCGCTAGAGCTTCAGGAGACTTATCCTAGGCTCCATAGGCCTTCTTATGCCAATATGGCGATTTTTCTCACAGGTCACCATGCCGGTGGTAAGACCTTCACCACCCGGACATTCTTGCCGGATGACCTATGGTTTACAGATTCGGTGCTCTACCGAAGCATATACATGGCAGGACACAAGATTCAAAGGCGAGGCGACTATCTAGCAACCATATACGCCTTCTATACCGGCCACTGGGTGTCTATTCCTACACTTAACTGGAGCGTAATGAGGAAGCTCTATGATGAATACGTCAGCAAGGATGCGCCCGGAAGGGCCAAGTCTCTTCCATTCAGCCACCTCATCACCCAGATTCTCATTGACCAGCGTTATTCCATCCACCCGTAGAAGGACCCCAAGAGAGGTTCCTGTCACTTTCGCAAGAAGGACTAGGACAAGAGCTATAAAGCTATTATCACTCACCTGCAGATCTATGTCGTACTGGCGGCTGCAGAGCTGGAGTTAAAGGAGAAGGCGGCAGCATAGGCAGTCCCGGCACCAGCAGAGCCAGCAGCAGCAGCTCCCGCAGCGGATGATGCACCAGTCGATCCAGCTACCGAGCATGATGACATTGATATAGACATTGACTTGAAGCACTCAGCGGATGACGCAGCTCAGCATTCTCTAGCCGGGTCCACTATTCATGAGCAGGAGCAGACCCAGGAGCTTTCTTCTGACTCATCCATACCAGGCTTGACCCCAGGCTTTGAAGTGCGTCTGCAGATGCTCAAGGACGCTGTTGTTGCCATCAGAGCTGACCTCACGGCCCATAGAGCGGAGTTCGCTAACTTCCGCACGGATGTCACAGCTATGTTCAAAGATCTATCCCAAGACATTCGTGGTGCCAAACCTGCCCGTCCTACCTCATCTTCCTGAGCTCCTAGTCTTTTCTATCTTATGATCCCTTTCTCCTTTTGATACTTTATTATTGTCACTGTATTATTTTTACAACCGGTCTGTCGGCTTTGATATTTTTGTTATACCTGCACTTTTTCTATTTTATATATCTATTTTTACAATGGATGTCATATGATTGTATTCTCATATCTATATGTTTGACTCCATCAGGTGCATCACAGTGACTTCAGTGAGAGAGTGCTACCCAATTTTCAGGACCACCCTTATACCTCTCTCATTTCATTATCTATTTTTCCCATTTACACTTGCATGTTCATTATGCACTGATTATCCCATTTTGTTATCTGATAATTTTATCTAACTGCCAATTTTCAGGACCACAGTTCATCCCAAGTTTTGGGGGGCAATGCCACCCACTTCAGATACTTCAGTCCCGATCATTCTTACCCAGTTACACTGGTATACTCTTTCCTTTGTTCTCTTTGTACATTGAGGACATTGTGCAATTTAAGTTTGGGGGGAATGGTGCTCTACAGTGATAGTTTTAAATTCAAACTTTTACTATGACTCGTGTATTTGAGGGATATTTCTATTATTGATCTATACATAGCTATGATTTTGATCTTTTGAGGACTATATTGCTTAAAATTTAAAAATTGCTTGACTTAAGAGTCCAATACTCCTTGTATGCCTTACGAGTGCCATTTAGGAGTAAATTTTTCGAAAGATTGATATCTTGTTTGCACTTGTGGTCCACATCATCTTGATTTTGTGATTGTTTTGAAATTCACTCTAGTCTTCTACACTAGCACCGGTGCACACTAGCATTCATTTGTGGGGTACATGCTTTGTTAATTATTGAATTGGTTATATCCCAATTGAGCTAGTAGTGCATTTAAAGCTTTCATTCTTAATAAAGGTGGATAACAGCCCCATTTCACTAAGTAACCGGGATTCTAGCCTCATCAAGCATTGAACTTCTCACGCTGAAAGGTGGAGGGCCCAAACTCTAGCTTAATAATTGTTTAATTAAAAAAAAAAAAAAAAAAAAAAAAAAAAAAAAAAAGAGCAAAAAGTAACAAAAGTGAGGACTTCTCTCAAAAATTGAGAAGTGGGAAATGATTAAATGGTTGCTGTCTTGATTTCTAACCTAGTTGATTTGAGCTTGTAAGTCCATATGGGTGTTTGAACACCTAGTGCCCTAAAGCCGTCTGGTTTGGGAGTCATTGACCTAACGCTCGATCTCATGAATCACTAGAAAGCTTAAGAGATCAACACATTGCGCTATGCTTCCATCTTTGATCCTTTAATAAATAAATAAATAAATAAATCGAGTGAATAGAATAAGCGCACCTAGAACAATAAAGCTTTAATAAAAGGTCCACTTTTTGTCTTGATGATCGTTACTAGATTTGTATGCAAGATTGAGGGTAAGGATTTGATTAATTCTTTAGTTGGCTAAGATAGCAACACATTGATGCCAGTCCACTCAAAAGAATTCTAGAGTTGTTTTGATTTGCATGATCATTTTCTTGATGTATGGAGGAACATACTTGCTTGCTTGATATTGAGATTTTGGGTGATTGCTTGGAAAGGGTTGATAAATTGCATACTTGAGGTAGTTTTCTCCCAATACTTGTTTGCAATATTGGTACCTCTTTTGAAAGAATGAGCTTAATATTTGTGGGTATCATTTCTGGAAACCCTCGCGAGACTTCACTCGTCCACTAGGGGTAACTTAGGGGTTTAAAAGGCTTGTTGCATATGCTAAATGCAATCGTGTTCCCTACAAAAGTGGCGTTATCCATTTATTGTTTTCTAGATTCATACTTGTATAGTTATTTATTTCATTCCTTTTCTTTCTAGTTCATTGCTAGGGACTAGCAATATTTAAGTTTGGGGGTGTGATGAGCACTGAAAAGTGCGTATTTAAACCCATTAAGCTTAGGCATTCTAGTACCTTTATCTATCTTACTTTACCGTTTTAGATTGATTTCGTATTATTTCCATCCTGAAAATAAGCTAACTCAGCCAAATAAGAGCTTAATTGAAGCAATTCTGAGATTAAACAAAGAAATGAGTAAAGTGGAGGAAGAAAGAAGCAAAATGAAGCAAAGCAATAAGTTCGATCGATCCAAGTCCAAGGTTCGATCGATCGAACATTGATCGATCTCAGCACTTCAAGATAAATCCAAGCCTTGACCCAAAAGCATAAAGTTCCAAAAGTTCGATCGATCTAACACCATCCTTCGATCGATCGAACACTTTTGTCCTTATTCAAATGATTGATTGTATCCACAGCTGTACCACTCACTAACCACTTTTGTCCTTTTCCCATAAATATCTCCCTTAAATATCTCGGATTTATCTTTTTCCAAAAAGCTCAGCCAATTGGATCGATCCAGCCAAAGTTCGATCGATCTCACTTACTTTCGATCGATCGAACTTCCTCCAGTGCGAAAAAGTTAAAATTATATCTCATTGAAAGTTGTCCTTATCCAATCATTAGGGAATATTGTGTGCATAACCCCAACTCATTTTGGGTGTCATTTTGACCTACCTATATAAGGATAAAGATTGCTTTTTCAAGGGGAGCCAACATTATTTTTCATATCATCTCTTGGAAAGGAAGTTTAGAGGAGAAGGAGGCTAGAAACACTATTGGAGATCTTCATCAACAAGGAGCAAACCTCTTCCACGGACTTAGCCCTTAAGGGTTGGAGCATCCTCACTATGAGTGGCTAGACATCCTCTTGGGGCTAGAGTTAGACCCAAGCATGCTTTTTATATCTTAATCTTGTGTATTATTGAGGGATTAGTGTTGTAATTAATATTTTGACACTTTAATATATATAGATATTGTTTAATCAATGATTTGTGTGGTTTAATGCTTCCAATTGATTATTTTATTCTATTCATATGTCTATGTATACTAGAATTGATGTTCATATGCTTGTCTCTAGATTTTGTGCTATTGATGCATGTCTATGTGTATTGATGCTATAGATTTAGAGATTGTCAATACATTGTGCTTAAAAGAATGCTTTTGTGATTCTCTTGATGGTTCATGGTTATCTCTTGATGGATTGTGCCTCTCCCCTAGTTTATTTTCATGCTAGTAGTATAGATGTGGTGTAGTTGTAGTGTAGTGTTAAATGGGAGGACAATTCATGCTTGTTGTTTGATGTTCCAAGCTTTTGAATACAAGTAGCATATGTCTCTAATCTTGTGTTGTATTTGGATTGTGAGCCTAATGAAAGGATTAATGACTTGTTTTGATTTATTGTGCCTTTCACATGTTGTTTAGACGATATATGCTTCATTGCTTAGATATATTGTGCATTTCACATGATGTTTAGACAATACATGTTTAACTAGTCATCCTTGCTTGTTGAATCAACCAAATACACACACACCAATATTGCAACACCCTAATTGCCCTCATTAATCACTTGTCAATGATATAGAAATGCCTTGCATGGTGGTGATCTCTAAACCCCAAGACTCTTCTCTCTCTTACTTACTCTTAATTGCACTCTTTTGCTATTACTTACTTTAATTTAGTTGCTCTTTAATCAACCAACCAACCAATTGTTTAATCACTCGACCAAAGAGCCCTAATTGCGATTCCACAATCAACTCCGACATTCCTCAATCCCCACAATCCCTTGGGACGATCCCTACTCACTCTTGGTATGTTAGTAGTAGTGTTGGTAGTGGTTTTTATAAATTTAAACTTACCCAAAAGGCTTTCCTTGAACCGCACATTCACTACACATAATTTTGGCGTTCACGGAACGCCCGTAAAATTTTGGCGCCGTTGCCGGAGATTGATTGATTAGATTAGGCAACGTCGGATTTGTGGAATTGATTAGGATTAGTACTCTTTTGATCCTGTTTTTACCTTATTTTTTATTTTTCTTTTTGGTTACTTATTGTGTTGTTCTTACTTAACTAGATGCATTGTTGGAGAGGAAGCGAGCATATGAGCCATTGAGCATTCAATTCAAGCACGCAAAGAAACGAAATATGCTAAAAACTTAAAAAAAAAATTTGCTAAGCTAAGCTTTAAAATTTGGAGTTGAAGTACTAAAGGACCTTTGTGAGACTTTCTTTACTCAATTCCTTAGTTAAATCATCGGCCCGCGTGGAGGCTTGTAATTCAATTCTTAGATAAATCGTGAGCCCGCGTGGAGGCTATTTTATTGTTCTTTGCATCATCTTTGTTAAAGTATAGGAATATGGGTTAAGTGTTTGTGGAGGGAGTTTCATTGCATTGTTGTGAAGGCATAGTGTTTGTCATTCTTTGTGTTTGTTGTGTTTTGTATTGTGCATGCATGGACGTCGTTCATTGAGACCAACTCTTGCCCCTCTAGATTTGCATCTTGAATCTATCGTTAGAAATCCTAGGGGAAGAGGAAGTTCAAATAGAACCAATATATCAATGGATGACCATAATGATGACCATATTGAGGACCTTGGTCACATAGACTAACAGGGTATCCTTCATCCCAATGTGCACAATGAAAACATGCAAGTACCATTAGGCAAGCCAAGGCCATTCATCCAACCACCACAACAACAAGGCCAAGTTCCGTATGGAATGCCAAGGCCAATGTATGCTCCACAACCTTCCGTCATTAATCAAGGAATTCATAACCAAGGTGTTCATGTTGCACCTCAAGTAGCTAATCCACCTCTTGCTTTGAGAGACCACTATGTGCCTAATGAATACAATGCACCCACATGCATTCAATTGCCACCATTTAGAGCACATCATTATGAAATTAAAGCATAAACTATTCAAATGCTTCCTAACTTTCATGGACTTCCTAGTGAAGAACCTTACAAGCATCTAGATGAGTTTCTTGAAGTATGTTCCACCGTAAAATATACAGACATGCCGGAAGAGGTCTTAAGACTCAAACTTTTTCTATTCACCTTAAAAGACAAGGCAAAGTATTGGTTTAACAATCTTAGGCCTTTTCAATCACTTCTTGGGCAGAAATGCAACAAGAGTTCTTAAAGAAGTACTATCCGGTTTCTAAGACCAATGCCATGAGGACCACAATTCTAGAATTTTCACATGGGGATGGAGAAATGTTTCATGAGGTATGGGAACGCTTCAATGAATTGCTTAGGAAGTGTCCACATCATGACATGCCTAAATGGCAATTAGTTCAATATTTCTTTGAGAGCTTATCGGACAACTATAAGGGTATGGTTGATGCTTCCATGGGTGGCTCTGACATTGATAGGCATGAGGATGACGTGTGGCGTCTTTATGAAAGCATGAGTGAAAATTCTTTGCATAGAACACTATCATCCAAGAATGGTATAAATTCACAAGGTAGGAAGAGTGTAGGCTTACATCAAGTCGACCATTCAAATGAAATAGCCGCCGAAATAAAGTCTTTAGCTCAAAGGTTTGATCAATTTTTTATTAACCAAAACTCGGCGAACCAAGTATCTTCCATTCCTAACCATTCTCATCGTGCATCAAATAAAACATGTATGACTTGTTCTAGTGTTCTTCATTCTACTTCTCATTGTCCTCATGGACAAGTGCATAATGAACCTAATGAACAAGTCAATGTGGCTTTTGTAAACCAAGAGAACAATCCTTATGGTACTCATTATAATCCAAGTTGGAGGAATCATCCGAATTTCTCTTGGAAAAACCAAGGAAATGGCTTAAACCCTTCCCAAGCCAATTTCCAAGGGAAATACATTCCACCTCCACTTCAAAACCAAGAATCCCAAGGTTATAGACCTTATCAATCACAAGGGAATCAATTTGCTAATTCTCATTTTCCCAACCAATCTTATTCCCAAGGAAACACTAGAAGTCCCGCCTTTAAAGAAAAAGTTTTAAATACTTTGGGGACTCTTGAGGCTACCACATAATTACTTCATTCTCACTCTCAATCCATTGTTAAGCTAGAAACCCAAGTAGGGCAAATAGCAAGCACTCTCAATGCAAGAGAGAAGGGAAAGATGCCCATTAAGGCCCCACTTAAGCAACAATGTGTTGTGCAAACCCATTCCTCATCTTAAGGGCATACCATTGACCATGTTAATGCGGTGACTACCTTGCGGAGTGGTAGAGTTGTGGACAATCAAGTTAAAATATCCAATGAAGAGAGTGAACCGGTGTAACCTCAAGTTGCCACCCGACTCGTTTCACATCCCATTCCTCCTTCATTGCATGCACATGATCTTGCAAATCAGAAAGTTTTAAAAAATGTGTTTGAAAAAGAAGTTTTGAAAAATGATGTTGAAAAGGTTTTATTGAAAAATGATTTGAAAACTTCTTGTGTTAAAGAGAGTTCAAAAGAATATTCTGAAAAAGTGTTTGAACCAAAGGTTCCATTTCCGGATGCCTTAAAAGGATCCATTTCAAAAGACAAGCAAAAGGCAAAAACCAATGAAATCATGGAAATGTTTAGGCAAGTGAAAATTAACCTTCCACTATTTGATGCAATCAAGCAAATTCCGGCTTATGCCAAATTCTTGAAAGACTTGTGCACCCAAAAGCGGAAGAACAAGAGCCAAGCACCAAGAAAAGTGGTTTTAACCGAGCAAGTAAGCTCAATTTTGCAACATAACACTCTTCCAAAGTTTAAGGACCCCGATGCACCTACTACATCATGCATCATTGGTGATCATATCATTAATCGGGCACTTCTTGACTTAGGAGCAAGTGTTAACCTTCTTCATATTCGGTCTATGTTAAATATGGCCTAGGTGAATTGAAACCGACGTCGATAGTTTTGCAACTTGCCGACCGATCCATTAAGAAACCTAGGGGTGTCATTGAGGATTTTTTGATCAAGATTGATATCTTGCCGACCGATCCATTAAGAAACATAGGGGTGTCATTGAGGATTTTTTGATCAAGATTGATAAATTCTTCATCCCGGTTGATTTCGTTGTCATTGACACGGAACCGGTTTCAAATCGTAAGAGCCAAATTCCCGTTATCCTTGGCCGTCCTTTCTTGGCAACCGCCAATGCCAACATCAATTGTAGAACAGGGGTGATGAAGATTTCATTTGGCCACATGAAGGTAAAGTTGAATATCTTTAATCCCACACCCAATTCACTTGACAAGTATGAAGGAGAGGTCAATGTTGTAAAAAAATGTTATGATCTTCATTGCCAAGGAAATGAGCTTTTGTGTAAAACCAAAACTTCCAAAGGATCATCTTCACCCTTGCGTTCTCAAAGTGTTGTTTCAAATTCTTGCTTTGAAAGGGCATGGAAGCCCAAAGGTTTTAATTGCATAGACAAAGGATCAAAATCTTTTGAGCTTGATCCAACAAGTTCTTCAAAGGACCATTTGTTGGGTGGAGTTCAAAGCATTTATCACCCCAACAAGGAGGGGATGCATCACAAGATCTTTGACCCGGGCTAAAAGAGCCCAACGTCTTGCTAAAGACGTTAAAGACTAGCAAAGGCATTCGTAGGGTGTCAAAACCCTATTCCTCCCCCATTTCTATCTTTCATTTTGTTTCTTGCGAAGTCTAGATACTTGTTTTAGGTTCACATGCAATGAAAGGAACTTTGGTGAGGATTGCATAAGCTTTTATGTTATAATTGAGCATTTGGCAAAGATCGATCGATCTCACATTGGAGTTCGATTGATCGAACTGTGGATTGCACTCAACACTTAGAAAAATTTTCGACCTGCATCCACCTGCATCCAAAATCAGCTCTCTGTCCCATCGTTCGAACTCATTCTTAGATCGATCAGATATCTTCGATTGATCCAACTTCTAGGTTCGATCGATCTAAGGAATCAACACTTAGAAAAAATTTTGAGCCTACATAAACCTGCATATTTCAGCTCTCTATCCCATCATTCGAATTCAATTCAAGATCGATCTGAAAATTTTCGATCGATCCAACATTAAGGTTGGATCGATCTCAAGTTCCAGCACTTAGCCAATTTTTGAACCAACAACCTGTGTATTCTTACCTTTGTCTGATCGATCGAAGGCTTGTTTCGATCGATCACATTTCTTTCATTTCACAATTTTGACTTTAATTTGACTTTTTAACTTTTCAAAAATCCAAAAATATTTTCATTTTTATTTTATTCTATTTTCACTCTCATTTTATTTTGTTTTAATTTTCAACAAGTTTTCAAAAATTCAAAAATATTTTAATTTATTTAGTTTTTAATTAATTAAATTAAAAAAAAAAAAAAGAACCAAAAATCCAAAAATACTTTGAAAGGAGTTCATCAAAGTTCGATCGATCACAACTCATCTTCAATCAATCAAACTAGTCAGGAAATGTTTTTAAAAACAGATCCAAGGGTCTTAAGATCGATCATTTGGATCGATCTCACTCACCAAACCCTAGCCTCTCGTCCCTCTTCACTGTGAATCATCTCTCCAAGCTCCGACAACTCCTCCGGCGAGATCCAAGCATCTCAAATCTCAGTTCATCTCCATCTTCTTCATCTCAGATCTTCTCAATTTATTCTCCATTCTCTCGCCCTCTTGAGTTTAGATCCGAGACATCCTTCCCTAGATTTGAACTCTCATGTATCAATACTTGTTTCAAATGTCGTAATCATGTTGCTCTCATGTTGAATCTTCCATTCTCAAAGCTTTAGCATCCATGTCTATATATATATATATATATCTGTGTGTGTGTGTGTATATGTGTGCATAGATTTTGAAGAATTTGTTAGATTTGGGTGTTTGGGCCACGTTTGGAGTGCATTTAGGCTTGATTTGTGTTGTTAGAGGGCCCACGAACTCATTCGTGCGGGCCCCATGCTTCAAAAGTCACAGATCTATGACTGTTAGGTTTCATCATCGCATTGTTCGATCGATCGAACAAATTTATGATTGATCAAATATTTATGATCGATCCAACTCAACCTTCGATCGATCCAACTTTTGTGATCGATTTCATTTCTTTTTCTAATCAATCGAATTTCACAGATCTCATACACACACTCCATTCATCTTATCTTATGTTCATGCTACCTTATATATACCCAATGCCTATGATATTCCACATTGGATGCATTTCATACTCACATTATTTAGCATGTTTCATATTATGCCACTTGCATAGAATCATACGATATTTTGTTTTGTCTATCTTATTTGACATACATGTTTCTATATTGTGCCTTATATTCTGTATATGCTGGCACTTAACTTTTGAATTTCTGTTTGCAAACTATGGCTTGCGTCAAGACTGTAGCGCGTAGACACCATTACGGCACCAGACGCAGGCTTGACGACTGGGCCGGTCCATCTCATGTCCAGGATCCTAGTCCTGACGACACACAGAGGAGAGTCTAACAGCGGACTGGAGAAACTGCGCAGCCCTCTCATACAGAGGAGCCATTACACCCTACTCCACCCCAGTCACCAGCTCATCCAGTATTCACTCCATCACCATCTTCACCGCATAGAGGCGTTGAGCAGCCAGCTCAGCCGGCTCCACCTGTTCAGCCAGCTCATCTACAGCACGATAGGCTCGCGCCTAGATATGTACACAAGACTATCGAGCACGAGTCAGCATTCGACACCGCATTCTTCTCCAGATCGGTGCTGACTCGATCTGCCTATCAGGACATCATTCAACGGGGCCTCTCAGCTATTCTTGCCCCAGTCACAAAGCCGATCTACCCGTGACTGGTATGGTTGTTCTACAAGAACCTCCGACCGTTGCCGCGCACTACAGCCGAGCTCATCACCTCTATCGATGGCCATGAGATCACCATAACAGTGGATACTCTAGCCCGTTCGATTCGCTGTCCACATCGGTGCCCGCCAGAGCTTCAGGAGACTTATCCCAGGCTTCATAGGCCTTCTTACGCCGATATAGCCATTTTTCTCACAAGTCACCATGCCGGTGGCGAGACCTTCGCCACCCGGACATTCTTGCCGGATGACCTATGGTTTACAGATTCGGTGCTCTACCGAAACATATACATGGCAGGACACAAGATTCAGAGGCAGGGCGACTATCTAGCAGCCCTGTACGCCTTCTATACCGGCCACTGGGTGTCTATTCCTGCACTTATCTGGAGCGTGATGAGGAAGCTCTAGCAAGGAGGCGCCCGGAAGGGCTAAGTCTTTTCTATTCAGCCACCTTATCACCCAGATTCTCACTGACCAACGTTATCCCATCCACCCGCTAGAGGACCCCGAGAGAGGTTCCTGTCACTTCCGCAAGAAGGACTAGGACAAGAGCTACAGAGCTATTATCACTCGCCTGCAGATCCATGCCGTACTGGCGGCTGCAGAGCTGGAGTTAGAGGAGGAGGCGGTAGCACAGGCAGCCCCGGCACCAACAGAGCCTGCAGCAGCAGCTCCCGCAGCGGATGATGCACCAGTCAATCCAGCTGCCGAGCATGATGACATTGATATAGACATTAACTTGGAGCACTCAACGGATGACGATGCTCAGTATTCTCCAACCGGGTCACCTATTCATGAGCAGGAGCAGACCCAGGAGCTGTCTTCTGACTCATCCATACCAGACTTGACCCCCGACTTCGGAGTGCGTCTGCAGACGCTCGAGGACGCTGTTGTTGCCATCAGAGCTGACCTCACGGCCCACAGAGCGGAGTTCACTACCTTCCGCATGAATGTCACAGCTATATTCAAAGATCTATCCCGAGACATTCGTGGTGCCAGACCTGCCCGTCCTACCTCATCTTCCTGAGCTCCTAGTCTTTTCTATCTTATGATCCCTTTCTCCTTTTGATACTTTATTATTGTCACTATATTATTTTTACAGCCGGTCTATCGACTTTGATATTTTTGTTGTACCTGCACTTTCTCTATTTTATATATCTATTTTTGCTATGGATGTCATATGATTGTATTCTCATATCTGTATGTTTGACTCCATCAGGCGCATCACAGTGACTTCAGTGAGAGAGTGCTACCTAATTTTCAGGACCACCCTTATACCTCTCTCATTTCATTATCTGTTTATCCCATTTACACTTGCATGTTCACTGTGCACTGATTATCCTATTTTGTTATCTGATAAGTTTATCCAAGTGCCAATTTTCAGGACCACAGTTCATCCAAGTTTGGGGGGGCAATGCCACCCACTTCGGATATTTTAGTTCCGATTATTCTTGCTCAGTTACACTGGTATACTCTTTCCTTTGTTCTCTTTACACATTGAGGACATTGTGCAATTTAAGTTTGGGGGGAATGGTGCTCTACAGTGATAGTTTTAAATTCAAACTTTTAGCATGACTCGTGTATTTGAAAGATATTTCTATGATTGGTCTATACTTTATGATTTTGATCTTTTGAGGACTATATTGCTTAAAATTTAAAAATTGCTTGACTTGAGAGTCCAGTACTACTTGTATGCCTTATGAATGCCATTTAGGAGTAAATTTTTTGAAGGATTGATATCTTGTTTGCACTTGTGGTCCACATCATCTTGATTTTGTGATTGTTTTGAGATTCACTCTCGTCTTCTACACTAGCACCGGCGCACACTAGCATTCATTTGTGGGGTACATGCTTTGTTAATTATTGAATTGGTTATATCTTAATTCAGCTAGTAGTGCATTTAAAGCTTTCATTCTTGATAAAGGTGGATAACAGCCCCTTTTCACTAAGTAACCGGGATTCTAGCCTCATCAAGCATTGAACTTCTCGCGCCGAAAGGTGGAGGGCCCAAACTCTAGCTTAATAATTGTTTAATTAAAAAATAAAATTAAAAAAAAAAAAAAAAGGATAAGAAAAAAAAAAAGCAACAAAAGTGAGGACTTTTCTCAAAAATTTAGAAGTGGGAAATGATTAGATGGTTGTTATCTTGATTTGTAGCCTAGTTGATTTGAGCTTGTAAGTCCGTAGGAGTGTTTGAACACCTAGTGCCCTAAAGCCGTCTGATTTGGGAGTCATTGACCTAACGCTCGATCTCATGAATCACTAGAAAGCTTAAGAGATCAACACATTGCACTATGCTTCCATCTTTGATCCTTTTAAAAAAAAAAAATTAAAAAAAATAAAAAAAAAATCGAGTGAAAAGAACAAGCGCACCTAGAACAATAAAGCTTTAATAAAAGGTCCACTTTTTGTCTTGATAATCGGTACTAGATTTGTGTGCTAGTTTGAGGGTAAGGATGTGATTAATTCTTTAGTTGTCTAAGATAGCAACACATTGATGCCGGTCCACTCAAAAGAATTCTAGAGTTGTTTTGATTTGTATGATCATTTTCTTGATGTGTGGAGGACCATACTTGCTTGTTTGATGTTGAGATTTTGGGAGATGGATTAGAAAGGGTTGAAAAATTGCATACTTGAGATAGTTTTCTCCCAATGCTTGTTTGCAATATTGGTACCTCTTTTGAAAGAATGAGCTTAATGTTTGTGGGTATCATTTCTGGAAACCCTCACGAGACTTCACTCGTCCACTAGGGGTAACCTAGGGGTTTAAAAGGCTTGTTGCATATGCTAAATGCAATCGTGTTCCCTACGAAAGTGGCGTTATCCATTTATTGTTTTCTAGTTCATACTTGTATAGTTGTTTATTTCATATCTTTTCTTTCTAGTTCATTGCTAGGGACTAGCAATATTTAAGTTTGGGGGTGTGATGAGTACTAAAAAGTGCGTATTTAAACCCCTTAAGCTTAGGCATTCTAGTACCTTTATCTATCTTACTTTACCGTTTTAGATTGATTTCGTATTATTTTCATTTTCAGGCACTTATCCCGAAAATAAGCTAACTTAGCCAAATAAGAGCTTAATTGAAGCAATTCTGAGATTAAACAAAGAAAGGAGCAAAGTGGAGGAAGAAAGAAGCAAAATGAAGCAAAGCAGCAAGTTCGATCGATCCAAATCCAAGATTCGATCGATCGAACATTGATCGATCTCAGCACTTCGAGATAGATCCAAGCCTTGACCCAAAAGCATAAAGTTCCAAAAGTTCGATCAATCCAACAATATCCTTCGATCGATCGAACACTTTTGTCCTTATTCAAATGATTGATCCTATCCACAGCTGTACCACCCACTAACCACTTTTGTCCTTTTCCCATAAATATCTCGGATTTGTCTTTTTCCAAAAAGCTCAGCCAATTGGATCGATCCAGCCTAAGTTAGATCGATCTCACTTACTTTCGATCGATCGAACTTCCTCCAGTGCGAAAAAGTTAAAATTTCATCTCATTGAAAGTTGTCCTTTATCCAATCATTAGGGAATATTGTGTGCACGACCCCAGCTCATTTTGGGTGTCATTTTGACCTACCTATATAAGGATAAGGATTGCTTTTTCAAGGGGAGCCAACATTATTTTTCATATCATTTCTTGGAGAGGAAGTTTAGAGGAGAAGGAGGCTAGAAACACCATTGGAGATCTTCATCAACAAGGAGCAAACCTCTTCCATGGAGTTAGCCCTTGAAGGTTGGAGCATCCTCACCATGAGTGGCTAGACATCCTCTTGGGGCTAGAGTTAGCACCAAGCATGCTTTCTATATCTTAATCTTGTGTATTATTGAGGGATTATTGTTGTAATTAATGTTTTGACACTTTGATATATATAGATCTTATTTAATCAATGATTTGTGTGGTTTAATGCTTCCAATTGATCATTTCTTTCTATTCATATGTCTATGTATGCTAGAATTGATGTTCATGTGCTTGTCTCTAGATTTTGTGTTATTGATGCATGTCTATGTGTATTGATGCTATAGATTTAGAGATTGTCAAAACATTGTGCTTAAAAGAATGTTTTTGTGATTCTCTTGATGGTTCATGCTTATCTCTTAATGGATTGTGCCTCTCCCCTAGTTTATTTTCATGCTAGTAGTGTAGATGTAGTGTAGTTGTAGTGTAGTGTTAAATGGGAGGACAATCCATGCTTGTTGTTTAATGTTTCAAGCTTTTGAATACAAGTAGCATATGTCTCTAATCTTGTGTTGTATTTGGATTGTGAGCCTAATGAAAGGATTAATGACTTGTTTTGATTTATTGTGCCTTTTGCATGTTGTTTAGACAATATATGCTTCATTGCTTAGATATATTGTGCCTTTCACATGATGTTTAGACTATACATACTTAACTAGTCATCCTTACTTGTTGAATCAACCAAAAACACACACACCAATATTGCAACACCCTAATTGCCCTCATTAATCACTTGTCAATAATATAGAAATGCATTGCTTAGTGGTGATCTCTAAACCCCAAGACTCTTCTCTCTCTTACTTACTCTTAATTGCACTCTTTTGCTATTACTTAGTTTAATTTAGTTACTCTTTAATCAACCAACCAACTAATTGTTTGATCACTCGACCTACTAGCCCTAATTGCGATTCCATAATCAACTCCGACATTGCTCAATCCCCACAATCCCTTGGGACGATCCCTACTCACTCTTGCTACGTTAGTAGTAGTGTTGGTAGTGGTTTTTATAAATTTAAACTTGACCCAAAAGGCTTTCCTTGAACCGCACATTCATTACATCAATTTTGGCGTGTATCGAGCGGCCACAAAAACCTCGTCATTAACCATCACTAAATCCTTAATTAATCACACATAGACATGCAACCAACATAAAATATCTAATGTAGAGATCAATTCCCAAATAATCACACATAATACAATATATAATTAAAATAAAGAATCACTAGGAAGAATTAAATTAATAATCACAAGGTTAACCACTAATCCCAATAATATATATAAATCCCCAAAAATAGAAATGTAAGGGTTTAGATTACACAAGACTTAAGGCTCATCCAAGCCCTAAGTGAAGATCTAGCCCATGGTAGTAGAGGTGGTCAAGGTGTCAACAAGGTCCTCCTCCAAGCATGGCATCATCATCATCTTCTTCTTCTTTGAAGCTCTTTAGAGAGAGTGTCTATAGATGTTCTTTAAAACCTTGTGCCTCCACTTCCCATTTTCTTCTAACTCTAATCTCTAACTTTTCTAGAGAGAAAAAACTAACTATTACAATGAATTACAATGTAAAAATAGAAACCCCCTTTTACAAATGGTTCAATTGGCCTTTTATATGTGGCCCTAAGAGTCCGAAATAAGTCAGAAATATGCCCAAAAATGGTCCAAACCCATAGCCCCCTCGTCTATAACGTTTAAGCCCGAACTGAAATTAAAACTACTTTCAGCACGATCATTCACAGGTATGGTTTGATCGTTCAGAGCTTGCTTGATCGATCAGAGCTGTGGTTCGATCGATCATAGCATGTCGGCGCATAATGTGGATAAGGACAAAGGCTGAGATATTTATGGGGATAAGGACAAAAGTAGTTATAAGGATAAGATCAAAAGGTTCGATCGTTCAGAGCTCGATTGTTCAGATCTCGATCGTTCAGGGTTCAATCGTTCAGAGCAAGTAGTTTTCAACATCAGCCTCATTTTGCTCCAGCTTCTCACTAAGACTTAGTTTGATTCCAAAAAGACCTTAATGGACCGAAATTAACCCGTTTGAACCTTATTAACCTGAAATCGATAAAAACACAAATTAGAACTAAAACAGGAAAATACGAATAGATTAAAGGACTAAAATACCTTAATTTTGGTGCTAAAATGTGCAATATTTGAACATTTATCAGTTTTCTTCTTAAATTTTCAAAAATTTAAAGTACAAAATGCAAAATAATAATAATAATAATAATAATAATAATAATAATAGTGGGAGTGAATTGTAATTTTAATGGAGTTGTCTTCATAAATTCTTAAACATTTGAAGTATAAAATGTATTAAAAAAAATAAAAATAAAAAATAAAAAAAAAATCCAGTGGGGGCAAATTATAATTTTAGTGGGGGCATCTTCAAATTTTTTTAAAAAATTGAGGTATAAACTAAAAGTATAAAAAATCACTGGTCCTATGTTGGGTCTGTGCCTGCTTATGAGACCCCTAGCCATGTCCTTGATTTTCAATAGCCTTCTCCAAAATCCAAAACTGAGAAAGGAAGGCTTAATAGTCCGAAAGCACTTTGTTTTAATGAAATACTTGTGAACCCATGAAGACCATAATCTGAAATACTTTGTTTTTTTATCATTATATACCGCTATTTTTTTTCTTCCAATTATATACCTATGAAATATTTATGTTTCCCCCTAAAATCTCCCCCTCCCCCCTCCCCACCACACAAAACTTCTTAGATTTGTCCCTGATAACTCTATTAGCAAGGTCTGGAAAGCCCAACCCACCATATTCCTTGGGCCTGCAATCCCCTTACCATGATACTTTTGCACTAGTTCTCGTCATATCATGACCAGTCCAAAGGAATGCCCTCGTAACACCACTAACTTGGTCTAATACCTTCTTGTGGAGAATGAAAGACAGAGACTGATAAGAACAGGCACGGATGCCCTTACTGGATTTTTAATATTTTCATTTTATACCTTAAATTTTTTTAAATTTATGAAGATGCCCCCACTGAATTTTTTTTTTTGGCATTTTATGCTTCAATTTTTAAGAATTTATGAAAATGCCCCCACTAAAATTACAATTCACACCCACTTAATTTTTATTTATTTATTTATTTTGCATTTTATATTATAAATTTTAAACCACTTTGAAATTATAAAAATAGACTCACTATATAAATTTATCTCCACAAATTAAATAGTGGCCCTCACAAAATTTTCTAGATGTATAGTAGGATGGATTTATTCAACACTACCATGCCAACGTAGGATAGATGTCTAAGCTGTTCGGCTGTATCCATTTATTAATTTATTTTTTCTTCTAATTTTACAGTTTAAGAAGATGTGTTAATCTCTCGTTGGAACACATCATTCATCAATAAAGACTATACACTTATTAATGAATAGGTAAATATTGTCACACAATTACTGATGTCCACACAAAACATAATTTGTTATTTATACTTTTATAAATATTTGTATACATTAATAATATGTATTTGTACGTAATAACAAAGCTATTAGAAGGGGTGGAGATTCCTGCTCAACCCGTTCACGTTAGCAAAGAACCCAACTAGATCTTCCCTGTAGGGAAGGAACGACCGCCGTCGATCTGCCTCCTTCACGGCTCCCTTCTTCGTGTAATGAGCTTCGTGTGCGGCCGCCACCAGTCCACCCTTTCCACCGGCGACTCTCTTCGCCGTCACTTTTCCAGCAAACTTCGAATACGCCTCCCTCGCGCCTTTCTCAACAATCTTCTCGTCCCTCTTCTTCTCACTCCCATTCACATTCACATTCGAAGTAGTCAAAAAGACGAAAGCGTTCTTGCCGTCGCTGTTGCTCCGGCGGAGAAGGTCTCGAAACTTCCACCGTTTCAACGTTCCCATCGAACTGCTCTTCTTCCACCTCTCCGGCGACCCCTCGGCCCCAGCTGCCACTTTCGGGGTCCAGACACAGTACGTTCCCGGTGGAGCTCCGTCCAGCTCATCGGCCTCCGACGACGAACACGACGAGGAATCGTGCTCGTCGGTCAAAAGTTTCCTCAGAGGAAACCGAGTGGACCGAGTCGGAGGCTTAGAGTTACCGGAATTCCCATTGTCAACATCACCTAACAGTGGGTGGTACAGTGAGTTGTCTCTGTTGAAGATTGGAAAAATGGGCCTAATCTGGCCGTTGGAAAAGATCTCATCGGCCGGAGACGAATCGAATTTCCTGCAAACAAAAGTGAACTCAAAATCATCCTCTTCTTTTTTGCTTTCTTGACATTCATCAACTTCAGACTCTGATTTGGCTCTGAACTCTGCAAATTTTCTCGAAGAGTAAGTGTTGAAACTCGGAGAGTGTGAGAGAACTGAACTACACTGCATTTTCAGGTCTTCTTCAATCTTCTCTGGCAACTTTGTTTCTCTTTCCTTCCGATTTTTCTTAGACAGAGAAAGTAGAGAGATTGTTAGTATGTGATCCTTAGAGAGAGAGAGAGAAATAGGAGAAATTTGGCTGAGAGAGAGAGAGAGTGTGGGATTAGTTTCAGCCACTCAGAATATAAATAGCTGTTAGTGATTGAGGAAAAGGGCTCCGGGGCTATATATATAGAGAGAGAGAGAAAAAAAAATATAAAGATACATAGAGAGAGAGTGTTTGGTAATTGGCCAACGATAATGGAGCGTGAGGAGTAGTTGACTTTTCCTTGGTTCACACGTAACTGGAGCTAGTTGACACGAGTGAGAAAGTAAAATAATACGAACACACCAAATTTGCTTCTAATTAAATGTTTCTTGGTTGTCACGGTTATGTATGATTGTGGTTGCTGTACGTTAATCTTTCTAAGTTTGTAATTATTTATATATAATAATCTAAAAATATAAGTTTATACTAAATTAGTATATTATTTATATGTCCATGTTGGTAACAGACAAAGGAAAAATAAAATTTATTCCATGAACATGTTTGGTACATAGAAAAAAATAAAAAATAAATAAATTGCATCTTTGTTTCCTTTTTCTTCTCAACTTACTCTTTTGTCCTTTCCTTACTAAAAATTTCATTAGTTTTGAAGGACAGTTAGATTTGCAATCAACATATGGTGTCATCTTTAAAAATGATTAAGGATGATATTTTTATATAATTATTATATATAAAAAAATGGTTGTACGTTGAAATATTGAATTGATTTTAACCATCCAAGTTCACTGCTAAACATGAAAGGGTAAACAATTATTATTAATTCTCTTAGTCTTTAAAAAAATCTTCTAATTCCTTGTAAGATTTTTATAACTAATTTTTTTCATTTACGAGAATCACTTATAATAATAATATGTGGCATTTTGTTAATAAGTTAAAATGTATAGGGGAAAAATAATGTTTTACCAAACGTCAGGAAAGTATTTGTCAATCAAAATTCCTTACCCAAAATTTATGATGAGATGAAAAATCTTACTCATTTTTTATTTTTATTTAATGTTAAACACTAGGAATTCATTTTAAAGATCTTGGCTTCTTTGAATCTACTTGAAAAAAAATAAAAATAAAAATAAAAAATACTAGATTGTGTAAGACGAAACCAGGCAAGAATATTTGCCTAAAATGTTTGATCCTTTCTTGAACGGATCGTCTTGTGGAACAATTGAAAAATGGTTTTCACCTTCAATCATAAATGAAACTTATATGGAAAATTTTATAGAAAAAATTTGGTTAAATAAGAATATCTCCAATAGTCTGTTAAAAAATTCTTATATATAAAATATACACTGCCACATATGATTTGTAATTTTTTTTTATCTCCAGCAGTCAGTTAAGATACACTGCCACATTACCAATGTGTAAAAGCGTGGTGTATTTTACACATCACTTTTACGTAAGCATATTTTCTTTAAATTCTTATATATAAAACACACACTGCCACATATGATTTGTAATTTTTTTTTATCTCCAGCAGTCAGTTAAGATACACTGCCACATTACCAATGTGTAAAAGCGTGGTGTATTTTACATATCACTTTTACGTAAGCATATTTTCTTTCTCATCCCCCCTTCTCACTTACGGTTCTCTTTTTCTCTCTCATTCCTTTACGCCTCTTTGTTTTCCACTTTTCTAGGTGCAATAAAGAAGAATTTGTAACTGCGGTGAGGTAAGAACTGCTTGACCATCTTTTATTTATTTATATATATATTTTAATAAACATAGTTTGATTCATCACTTTCGTTTGATCTTTATCTTTTGCAATTATACTGTAAATTCTAAGGTTTTTTTAGATTTTTTAGATTTTTTATCCTTTTAGATTCTATTCTAATGAGATAAATATGTACTAGCCAAAGATTAGATATATATTTTAATCACGTAGTTTCTACATACTTGAATATTTTTTATTTATTATTTGTTATAAGTTTCCGGTGGCTATGGCGTGAAATGTTTGCTATTGGCGGGATGGGAAAGTGAAATATAAGGGGAAATTATTATTTTTTTCCTAATTGAGGAGGATTGAGACGTGAGGTTTAATCGTCAAAATGTAAACTCAAAAAAATATATTTGTAAAAGTTATATAAGGCATTAGGTATGACACGTGGTTGGTTGTTATTGGGGAATACTTTTTTACACAAAAGATATAAAACAATCGCTAAAACTAAAAATAGTTAGTGCAAATTTTTTTGTGTAAATCTACTCTCACACATCAGATTTATACAAAAATTTTTAACATACTGCTGGAGATGCTCTTAAGATTCATAACAACATCCGTGAGGTTTATCAAAAGGACACCTAAATGAAAGTTATTTGTTTTTGGGACAATGACACTCTCTTGAAAAAATTCCATTTAAATAAGGCCTTAAATCATATGAAAAGACAAAATTGCCCCTTAATATTAAATTCATATTTATTACAAAATATCATACATGTCAAAATGACGCAATTGCCCCTAAAAGTTTAGGGTCACAAATTAACGCCGCTTGGCGCCAGATTAACAATATGTGAATTGCAAAATATCAAACCTATTTTTTTTTACCAAAATTTTGTTCCTGTTTTATTTACTATATCTATTAATTTACAAAAAAAAAAAAAAAAAAAAGAAAAATATGGGTTTTTTTAACAAAAAATTCGTTCCTGTTTTCTTTACTAAAATGGGATTTTCTTTACAAAAAAAATATTGTAAAGAAAATATGGGATTTTCTTTGTTCATGTTTTCTTTACTAATATGTGGTTTTCTTTGTTCCTTTTTTCTTTTCTTTTTTTAACCAAAATTTTGTTATTTTGAGAAATTGTGGCAAAATGAAATTAATTTTAATTTTATTTAATTTTAATTTAATGTTATTTTATTTTTAACAAGTGGGAGTTATCAATTTTGTTATTACCATAAAAATAGAATGGAAAATAACTAAAATAGAGAATCTAGTATGGGCTACGCAGCGAAGTAACACCCAGTAACATCAATTAGCTCTTGAAAGACATCATTCAAAGGTTGAATAACCCATCCATAATCTCTCACAATGTTTTTAAGGCAAAATTGAATAACATTGACAGATATAAGTAGCACCAATAGGCACACTTTTAGATCGGTCAAACCTTCTTCTTTTTGTAAGAAATTTTCAATTTCTTGCAGCAAAAGAAATATGCAATTTTGTTATATTTGAGAAATTGTGGATTATCAATTTTGTTATTTTGAGATATTGTGGCAAAATGAAAACAAATGGTTATTTTTTATTTTTTATTTTATTTATTTTATTTTTTAACCAAGAATTTTGTTATTAATTCATACATGAGTACATTCATCCAATTTATTGATCTGTTTCATATATATATATATATATATATATATATATATATATATATTCCTAGCATTGTGGTTGTTTGTTCATAAGGGGTAGTTTCGTCCGATTTATTAACTTATAAAATTAAAAAGGTCAACTAAATGATCAAAGGGTAATTTGATCAATTTTTCATATAGTTGGCTTCAAGGGGTGTTTTTGTCTATTTTTCAATCTTTAAGGGGTGTTATTATCTTAAAAATAGGTAATTTTTATTTGAGTGTCCTTTTGAGAAACTTCAAGGTTAGATTATACCCTTTATTTAAATATCAAAACAAAAAAAAAAAAAAAATCAAAACTCCAAGGTTATACTTGTAATTTAATCTTTAAGTTAATTGCTAAATGGAAAAATTGAGTATGGGATAGTAAGTAATGTATTACCTTTACGTGTACAACCTACTTGACACATGTGGTCTTATCGACCATACACGTGTCCTGAATTGCAGAATCTAATCCAATCTTGACGTAAATTTGCGAAAAGATATTATTTGGACTATAGGTTATATGTCCGTTAGTCTACTCCTACCAACGGCCCACAACCTGTCGGCCATGTTCTCTTCTCTTATGTTTGGACACGTAGTACTAGTGCTACGAATGGTGGAGTAAGCTGTGACAAAGTTCACAATTAGCGACGGACGAGTGGTGTATCAGCTTCTTATTTCTTGAAAGTATGTCCGGTTCGAGTTTCAGGTACATATATATATATATATATATATATATATGAATATTAACTATAAAAAAAAAACGAAGACAAAGTTCATAATTTTATTTATTTTATAAAAAAGGTAAATACCTATGATAATATTTATGAACATACAAAAAACGGACATTTGAATAAGTAACTCAACTTAATAGGACTATATATACAATCGAATCGAACTGAGTTTGACTCAATACTACTTTTTGAGCTATCACTGTTTTTTTTTGGTTTTTAATATTAATTTGGGTATTCGCCCCCCCATGACTCATGAAGGGCATCTACCTATCACGGATTGAGTAAAAAGTGTCACAGATTATGAATTGCGGAAGTATGATCACAAAAAATTATTTTTGTTTTAGGCTTTATTTGTTTGGATGTTAAATATATATATATATATTTGGTATTTGGTTGTTGTAATATATATAGGTATAAAAAAATATTAAAAATTTAATAAAAATAACTTATATATCAAATTTTGACAAGTTATTTTTTTATACGGGCCGCCCAATAGACTACCTAGATCTTTATAGAAAGTAAAAATAAATAAAATATTTTACCTTAAAAAAATATTTTATGTTGAAACAAATAGAACATTACATTAATATGAAGTTGAATTTTAATTTTTATGGCTAAGTTGTGTTGAATGTTTTTAAATTTTTTAATATTAATTGAATTATGCTCTTTATAAAGCACCAAACCCGATTTTTTGCTTTGTGTGTTTTTAACCTTAATATATTTTATGTGTTTATTGTCTAATTTTAATGTAAAATTCGCATTCATATAATTTTTATTTTTTTTTATTTTTTATTTTATTTATTTATTTATTTATTTTGTGTAAAACCTTATGTATAAAGGATCTCCAATTTAAAAATCTCTCAAAATTTTGAAAATCTCGTAACTGGCCCTCACGAGAAACTAATTAAGACCATGAAACATCAAATCCGAGCATCTCTTTTTGTTAGAGACCGTGTTACTCATGTTACTATTAATATTTTCATTATTTTTAGTGTAATCTAGATTGAGCATCTGTTTTTCTTATTAGCTTGACACATAAAAATAAAAAAAAGAAAAAAAAAGTGGGGGGTTCAATTTTCAATCATGCTTTAACTCGAGTTTAGCTAGGTTAGAGATTATCAGAAATCCAAATTCTATCTAAATTACTCCTAAAATAACGAAAATATTAATACTAACGCGAGTCCAACTTAAACTAACTCGATCATTGTTTCTAATTATTCTAAGTTTAACTTGTTCAACTCCAACCTAACTCAAAATCAAGATGATAAGATAAAGTGTGACTCATCAAATTGGAGATCTTATTTGACTCTAAAATTGATTTGAAATTAATCTAACTCCCGTTTAACTTCAACACCACCTATGATTATGTATAATTAAGTATTTATGGGATCGCAGGAGGCAATATGGACACATTAGTAAACCAGACCTTTCTTGAGCAACACCACCTATGATTATATATAATTAAGTATGTAAGCAAGATTACTGCAACCATGTAGTCAATTCTATTATGACCCGAAAAATGAAAATATGAACACCAAAATAACAAAATTAGTAATTAAAGGGCATCTAACACAATGGTAGAACCTCCCATCATCTAGAACAATTAATGGTGTGCGTTATTTTACGAAATATTTAAGAATTTGTAAAATATCCTTTCTCAAGTATTGACTATGGTTCATTGTATCGATCGGTTTATAACTCTTTTTTAAGAATCTAATACCATACACACTTTCATAAACTAACCGATTTAATTGATTTACACCGATATTCACTTGAATCCATTATACTGTGATCGCGATCACGTTTGATATTGACATATAAAACATACATAATTATCTTCTCCACTGTTGTATTTTTTAATGTTATCATCTCCACTATTGTTGCTATTACTTTGTGTATATGTAATGAGGATCTACCATGTTTGTTAACAAACATGTTTGGTTGGGTAATGAGTGATAGCTACTTTACTAAATTTATAAAATTACATTAGACATTATTAGCATAAACTTAGAGCCAAACATAGTTGGTGGATGTGACTAATTTTTGTATTCTATTGAGGAGCTAGCATGTTTGTTGAAAGAAACATGTGTTCACGATCGATCATTCGTTTCCAAACAAAAGGATGAGTAGTTCACAATTGGTTTTCTGCTAGGCATGATGCTACAAACTTCGAGGGCAAGTCATCAAGGAGCACATGAGTGAGTTTTAAGTCATGCCTGTAGGTATTGCCCGCATGCTCCATAATCAAGGCATGCATTAATTATGAATTATAATACTACACCACCTCTTAAATTTATAACATTTTCATTAGTGGGATTGACACGTAGATTTCCTATTTTGTGCAGAAGCTATTTATAAAGCACATGTTGATATTGGGATTTATATGTCTTAATATAACAAATTTCTATTTTGATTATAGTAACATATATTCTTAGCATATTTGAAATATTTATGATTTATATAATTGGTGAATTTAATATATTATGTTGTGATTCATTATAGAATTGATAATGTCCACTTGATTACAAGAGATATTTATATATATGTGTGATGGCGATCAATACATGAATATAAATGTTAATCATAAATAGTTCATTGATGGTTTGGAGGTCGCACCACCATCAAGCTTGGAGAGTGTGCATTAAGGCGAGGGCCAAGAGTTTTACATTTATAAAAGCTACTACTACTTTCAATAAAAATGTAGCAAGGGTGAGTACGGATCGTCCCAAGGGATTAGAGTCGTACTTGGTTGTGGAATCGCAATTAGGGTTAGTAGGTCGAGTGATCAAACAAATGGTTGGTTGGTTGATTAAACTAGAGAGCAAATTAAACTAAATAATTGAATGCAATAAAGAGTAAGTAAGAGAGAGAGATCTTGAGGTATAGAGGTCATCACCAAGCAATGTTTTTCTATATCGTTAACAAGTGACTAATGAGGGTAATGTGTGTTGCAATATTGATGTGTGTGTGTGTTTGGTTGATTCAATTAGTAAAGGTGACCAATTAAACATACATTGTCTAATCAATATGTGAAAAACACAATATATCTAGCAATTAAGTATACATTGTCTAAATAGTATGTGAAAAACACAACATATCTAGCAAGTCATTAATCCTTTCATTAAGCTCACAAGCCAAATACACCACAAGGTTAAGGACATATGCTACTTGCATTCAAAAGTATGGAATATCAAACAACTAGCATGGATTGTCCTCTCATCTAACAACTATGCTACCACTACACTACAATTAAGCTAATGACATGAAATTAAACTAATTAAACTAAGGGAGAGGCATAATCCATCAAGAAATGAGCATGGACTATCTATAAAATCACAAGAGCATTCTTTTAAGCACAATGTTTTGACAATCTCTAAATCTATAGCATTAATACACATAGACAGCATCAATAACACAAGAAATAGAGGCAAACACATGAACATCTATTCTAGTATACATAGACATATGGACAGAATGAAATGATCAATTGGAAGCATTAAACCACATAAATCATTGAATAAACAAGATTTATATATAAGAGTGTCAAAACATGTATTACAATACTAATCCCTCAATAATACACAAGATTAAGATATAAAAAACATGCTTGGGGCTAACTCTAGACCCAAGAGGATGTCTAGCCACTCATGGTGATGTTGCTCCAACCCTCAAGGGCTAACTCCATGGAAGAGATTTGCTCCTTGGTTGATGAAGAATCTCCAATGGTGTCTCTAGCCTCCTCCTCCTCTAAACTTAACCTTTAAGAGAATAAACCCTAGAATTGTATATGTCTCAAAAAGTGGATCATATTCCTTTTATAGGTAGGTCAAGTGACACAGAAAATGAGCTGGGGACGTGTAAAGAATATTCTCTAATGATTGGATAGAGGACGGATTGAGCAAGCTGACTTTTTAACTTTTTCGCACTGGAGGAAGTTCGATTGATCGAACCTTGGACTTAGATTGATTGAACTTGCTGAGATCCATCGAACTGAGGCTGGATCGATCCAATTGGTTGAGCTTTTTGGGAAAAGAAAAATCTGAGATATTTTGAAGATATTTTTGGGAAAAGGACAAAAGTGGTTGGTAAGGTGGTACAACTGTGGATAAGATCAATCATTTGAATAAAGACAAAAGTGTTTGATTGATCGAAGGGTGGTGTTGGATCGATCGAACTTTAGACTTTCTGCTTTGGGTCAAGGCTTGGATCTATCTTGAAGTACTGAGATCGATCAGTGTTCGATCGATCGAACCTTGAAGTTAGATCGATCAAACTTTGCTGCTTCCCACCTTTGGCTTCATTTGCTTCCTTCTTTATCCACTTTACTCCTTTTTTTATTTAATCCTAGAATTGCTTCAATTAAGCTCTTATTTGGCTCAGTTAGCTTATTTTCGGGATAAGTGCCTGAAAATGGAAATAATTCGAAATCAATCTAAAATGGTAAAGTAAGATAGATAAAGGTACTAGAATGTCTAAGCTTAAGGGGTTTAAATACGCACTTTTCAGCTCTCACACCCCTAAACTTAAATATTGCTAGTCCCTAGCAATGAATTAGAAAGTAAAGGAATGAAATGAACAATTATACAAGTATGAATCTAGAAAACAATAAATGGATAATGCCACTTTCGTAGGAAACACGATTGCACTTAGCATATGCAACAAGCCTTTTAAACCCCTAGTGGACGAGTGAAGTCTCGTGAGGGTTTCCAGAAATGGTACCCACAAACATTAAGCTCATTCTTTCAAAAGAGGCACCAATATTGCAAACAAGCATTGGGAGAAAACTACCTCAAGTATGCAATGTTTCAAACATTTCTAAGCAATCTCCCAAAATTTCAATATCAAGCAAACAAGTATGGTCCTCCACACATCAAGAAAATGATCTTGAAAATCAAAACAACTCTAGAATCCTTTTTGAGTGGACCGGCATCAAATGTGTTTGCTATCTTATCCAACTAAAGAAATGATCACATCCTTACCCTCAAACTTACACACAAATCTAGTACCGATCATCAAGATAAAAAGTGAACCTTTTATTAAAGCTTTATTGTTCTAGGTGCGCTTATTCTTTTCACTCAAATTTTTATTTTTTATTTTTATTTTTATTTTTATTTTTTTATTTTTTTTAGGATCAAAGATGGAAGTATGGTGCAATGTGTTGATCTATTAAGCTTTTTAGCGATTCATGAGGTCGAGCGTTAGGTCAATGACTCCCAAACCAGACGGCTTCATGGCATTAGGCATTCAAATACCCCTACGGACTTACAAGCTCAAATCAATTAGGCTACAAATCAAGACAACAACCATCTAATCATTTCCCACTTCTCACCTTTTTGGGAGAAGTCCTCACTTTTTTTTTTTCTTTTTTTTTTTATTTATTGCTTTTGCAATTTTTTTTTTTTTTTTTTTTTTTTTTTTTTTTTTTTTTTTTTTTTTTGTATAGCAAGTTCAATTATTAACCTAGAGTTTGAGCCCTCCACCTTTCGGCGCGAGAAATTCAGTGCTTGATGAGCCTAGAATCCCGGCTACTTAGTGAAAAGGGGTTGTTATCTACCTTTATCAAGAATAAAAGCTTTCAATGCACTACTAGTCAAATTGGGATATAACCAATTTAATAATCAACAAAGCATGTACCCCACAAATGAATGCTAGTGTGCGCCGATGCTAGTCTAGAATCCTAGAATGAATCTCAAAATAATCATAAAATCAAGATGATGTGGGCCACAAGTGCAAGCAAGATATCAATCTTTCGAAAAATTTACTCCTAAATGGCTTCCACAATGCATACAAGGAGTATTGGACTCTCAAGTCAAGCAATTTTTAAATTTTAAGTAATATAATCCTCAAAAGATCAAAATCATAGCTAGATATGGACCAATCATAGAAATATCCCTTAATTACACAAGTCATGCTCAAAATTTTGAATTTAAAACTAACACTGCAAAGCACTATTCTCCCCAAATTTAAATGGCACAATGTCCTCAATGTGCAAGAGAACAAGGGAAAGAGTATACCAGTGCAACTAAGGCATAGAATGATCGGGACTGAAGTATCCAAAGTGGGTGGCATGGGCCCCCCAAACTTGGGATGAACTGTGGTCCTGAAAATTGGCACTTGGATAAACTCATCAGATAACAAAATGAGATAATTAGTGTACAGTGGACATGCAAGTGTGAATGGGATAAACAGATAAAGAGATGAGAGAGGTGTAAGAGTAGTCCTGAAAATCGGGTAGTACTCTCTCACTGAAATCACTATGATGCACCTGATGGAGTTAAAAGGACAAATGTATTAATAAAAGCATACGACATCCATCATAGATAAAGATAACAATAAAGTGCAATACATCCAGTGTCAAAACCGACAGACCCGGCTGCAAAAATAATAGTATCACAAGTGTAGTAGACACACAACATAGATAGAGAGCATATAAAGATAAAGAGACTGGGAGTCTCAGGCAGAGGGAACTCCGCGGATCTCCCTTGCTAAGTCATCACTGGCAGTCAAGATCTCCGTACAGAGGCGAGCAATGTCAGCTCTAATGGCGGCCATCATATTCAGACAAAGGGTAGCAATGTCAGCTCTAAGGGCAACCAGCATATCCTCCAAACTCTGAAGGTGTTCTTCTAAGTGACATATTTGATCATGAGTCTCAGGTGTGGCTGAGGTAGAAGAACTGTCATTCTTAGTCATGGTCTGCAAAAAGGAAATCTTGCAATGGGAGTTAGTGTCAGAATAAGAAATTTTAAGCACAATATAAAAACATGTATGTCAAGTAAAATAGACAAAACAGATATGACATGAATCTATGCAAGTGGCAGGATGGGAAGTATGCTAAGCAATATAAGTATGAAATGCATCCAATGTGGAATATCACAGGTATTGGGCATATATAAGATAACATGAACACAAGATATGAAGAATGAAGTGTGTGTCTGAGATCTGTGAAATTCGATCGATCAGAAAAAGAAGTGAGATCGATCACAAAAGTTGGATTGATCGAAAATAAGTGAGATCGATCTCACAACTTCGATCAATCTGAGACACAAGTTCGATCATTCGAACTGTGTTCTGTGAAAAACGAGAAGTCACAGATCTGTGATTGTAGGAGCACGGGACCCACACGAACATGTTCGTGGGCCCATCAACACAACAATCATCAATCCCAATCACCTAGAATGTCTCACACTCCCAAAAATCAAAGTAACTCATTACAATGGACATGGCATAAAGACGAATATAGATATAGATACATGAAAAGCTTAAAACTTCATCCATGGCCAACAATCATCATGAATATTGGAATGGATCAAACACTTAAAGCATACTCTTAACAAATTGAGGTGTGAAATCAATAATGGGGTCTCGGATCTTACCTTGAATCAAAGAGAGGAGAGATGAAATGTGAAGAGGAAGAAGATCTGAGAAGAGCGAGAGATCGACACCTTGTTCACTCCGGAGATCTCGCCGGAGATAGATGAAATGGGTAAGGTTACGGCGGCGTAGGAATTAGGGTTTGGAAATGAGGGAGAATGAGATCTTATCCTTGGTTCCATTTAAAAACTGTCGCTCATAAGTTCGATCGATCGAACTAGAATCTCAGATCGATCGAACTTTAAATGATCTCTTGTAACGTTTCCGATTTTTACCATTTTTCATTTTTACATCTCTTCACAAAGTATTTTTGGAATTTTTTTTTTAATAGTAAAATAAAATGAACTGAAATGAAAATAAAATAAAATAAATAAAAATGAAAATATTTTTAAATTTTTAAAATTTGAAAAGTCAAAACAAAGTCAAATAATGAAATGGAGAACTGAGATCGATCGGAACAAGAGTTCGATCGATCAGACAGAGAGCAAAAATATGCAGGTTTTTGGTTCAGAAAATTGGCTAAGTGTTGGAACTTGAAGATCGATCGAACTTGGAAGTTGGATCGATTGAAGAAGTTCAAATCGATCTTGGAATGTTTTAATTGATGAGACAGAGAGGTGAAATATGCAGGTTGATGTAGGTTCAAAATTTTTCTAAGTGTTGAATCATGAGATCGATCGAACTTTGAAGTTGGATCGATTGAAGGTCTCCTGATTGATCTAAGAATTAATTCGAATGATGGGACAGAGAGGTGATTTGGATGCAGGTTTCTGCAGGTCGAAATTTTTTTTAAGTGTTGGATGCAGAATGGAGTTCGATCGATCGAACTTATGCAAAATGCTCAATAATGACATGAAAGCTCATGCAATCCTCACCAAAGTTCCTTTCAATGCATATGAGAACCAAAAATAAGTATCTAGACTTTGTAAGAAATGAAATTTAAGATAAAAATGGGGGAGGAATAGGGTTTTGACACCCTACGAATGCTTTTGCTAGTCTTTAACATCTCTAGCAAGACGTTGGGCTCTTTTAGCCAGGATCAAAGATCTTGTTATGCATCCCCTCCTTATTGGGGTGATGAATGCTTTGAACTTTTCCTAACAAATGGTTCTTTGAAGAACATGTTGGTTTAAGCTCAAAAGGAGCCTTTAGTTTCTTGTCAATGCAATCTTCTATGTGTTCATACACCGGGTCAACTAGATGTGCAGCTTCCAAATGTCTTTGAAAGACTTGACCTTCGATGTAAGGTTTCAACCTTTGTCCATTAACTTTGAAAATGTTCCCCTTCTTCAAGTTTTTGATTTCAACCGCCCCATGAGGTGCAATAGAAATGATTTCATAAGGACCCTCCCATTTGGTTCTCAATTTACCAGGAAGAGCTTCAGTCTAAAGTTGAAAAGCCAAGCTTTTTGACCGGGTTTCAAAGACTTTTTCACAATATGCTTATCATGAAAGGCTTTGGTTCGTTCTTTGTAGATTTTGGCATTATCATAAGCATTGTGTCTCAACTCTTCTAACTTACTCAATTAAAGTAGCCTATTCTCTCCGGCTTTATCAAGGTCAAAATTGAGCTTTTTAACTGCCCATAAGGCTTTATGCTCTAGCTCAACCGGAAGATGGCAAGGCTTTCCATATACAAGTCTATAAGGAGACATGCCAATGGGAGTCTTGTATGCCGTCCGATAAGCCCATAAAGCATCATTTAGCTTTCTTGGCCAATCCTTCTGGGTGGTGTTAACCATTTTCTCAAGAATATGCTTAATTTCCCAGTTAGACACTTCGACTTGCCCGCTTGTTTGAGGATGGTAGGGAGTGGCTACCTTATGAGTGACGGAGTATTTAAGAAATAAGTGCCTCAAGAATTGACTGCAAAAATATTTTCCTCCATCACTTATTATAGCCCTTGGCATACCAAAACGAGCAAAGATATTGGATTTGATGAATTGAATGACCACGGAGTGGTCATTTGTTTTGGTTGCACATGCTTCCACCCACTTGGAAACATAATCAACGGCAAGAAGAATGTATTGAAAACCATAGGACATAGGAAATGGACCCATAAAATTAATGCCCCATATATCAAAGATCTCAACAATAAGTATATTGGTCAAGGGCATCATATCTCTTCTAGACATTGTCCCCATCTTTTGACATCTCTCACATGATTTGCAAAAATTGTAGGCATCTCTATGAATAGTGGGCCAAAAGAGCCCACTTTGAAGAACCTTCAAGGTGGTCTTCTTTGCACTAAAATGCCCACCACATGCAAGAGTGTGACAAAACACTAGGACACTTGGAATTTCACTCTCTGGAATCCATCTCCTCACAATTTGATTCGGACAATATCGGTATAAGACAGGGTCTTCCCAATAGTAATTTCGGATGTTGGCAAAGAAATGATTTCAACCAAGAAGTTGGTAGCTTGTCTACTGCCAAATAATTCATAATGTCGGCAAACCAAGGCATTTTTCCATTAGAAATTTGAAAGAGTTGTTCATCCGAAAAAGAGTCACAGATTGGTACACAAGGGAAAGGCTCTATCGATAACCTAGAAAGATGATCGGCAACCACATTTTCGGTTCCTTTCTTGTCCTTGATTTCAAAATCGAATTCCTGAAGAAGCAAAATCCATCTAATTAGCCTAGGTTTTGTTTCCCTTTTGTCAATAGATGCCTCAAGGTGGCATGATCAGAATAAACAACAACCTTGAACCCTAAGAGATAGGAACGAAATTTATCGAGAGCATATACTACGGCAAGTAATTCTTTCTCGGTAGTGGAGTAATTCAATTGAGCTCCCAAGAAAGTTTTACTTGCGTAGTAGATGGCACAAGGAAGTTTACCCACTCTTTATCCCAAAACTGCCCCCATGGCATAATCAGAAGCATCACACATGATTTCAAATGGCAATGACCAATTGGGAGGTTGCATGATAGGAGCAGATGATAATAATTCACACAATTTATGAAAAGCATCTAGGCATGTTTAGTCAAAGACAAAAGGAGTTTCCTTGGCAAGGAGGTTGCACAAGGGTCGAACAATTTTGCTAAAATCTTTGATAAATCGGCGGTAAAAGCCAGCATGACCT
Organism: Cornus florida; assembly: GCF_030987335.1. Lineage (NCBI taxonomy): Eukaryota > Viridiplantae > Streptophyta > Magnoliopsida > Cornales > Cornaceae > Cornus > Cornus florida. Next base: position 13,457,489 of record NW_026775581.1, on the reverse strand, counting down.
AGAAATGAGCAAACCTCTCTCACCGTTGAAGGTGGAGGCAATTCAGAAATAAGCTTGACCTTTGCTTTATCTACCTCTATTCCTCTCCTTGAGATAACGTGACCCAAAACAATACCTTCTTGAACCATGAAATGGCTCTTTTCCCAGCTAAGTACAAGGTTGGTTTCACGACATCTCTTAAGCACTAGATCTAAAATTTTGAGGCATGCATTTAATGATGACCTAAAAATACAAAAATCATCCATGAAAACCTCTAGATACTCTTCCACCATATTCAAGAAAATTGACATCATACACCTTTGGAATGTGGCATGAGTATTGCACAAACCAAAAGGCATCCGTCTATAAGCAAATGTTCCGAATGGACATGTAAATGTGGTTTTCTCTTGGTCTAGTGGGTCGAGGGCTACTTGATTGTACCCTGAATAGCCATCAAGGAAGCAATAATATTGTTGCCCGGCCAATCTCTCTAGAATTTGATCAATGAATGGCAAAGGGAAGTGATCCTTTCTAGTGGCGGCATTCAATTTGCGGTAATCAATGCATACACACCATGAATTGGCGGTACGCTTAGAGATTTCCTCACCCTTTGCATTCTTAACCACCGTAATCCCCATTTTTTTGGAACTACTTGAGTTGGACTCACCCATTTGCTATCAGAGATTGGGTAAATGATTCTGGCATCCAAGAGTTTGACAACTTCCTTCTTAACTACCTCCTTCATGTTTGGATTAAGTCTCCTTTGGGCATCCCTAAAGGGTTTTGTATTGTGATACCCCCGGATTTCCGGATGCGGGTTGGCCAGGCCCACGCCCGATTACCCGAGGATATCAAAACAATTAGCAATTAATGAACACAGAATACAATATAGAAAACAAGAATGAATAAAATTTTGCTGAAAAGAACCTAGAATGATAATCTAATAATTAAAAACCTCAGAATAAATAATTTCATTGACAATTAAAACTATTTTGATACAACTGATCCACCATGAATGGAAAACGTTCTCCAATTTATACAACTCGGGAATCCATCTAGTGGACCCCTAAAATATCCAATGGTACTCAAAAGACTGGAACAAAACCCAAGTCTTAACATGAAATAAAATCCTACGCCATCAGTAGAGTGAATAATTGTATCTGCTCGGCACGATCAAGCTCTACAGCCCAGAACTGACGAACACCTGAAAAAAATAATAAAAGGGTGGGTCAGGCCCACAAGCAAGTTCTAATCTAACTGCAATCCATACAGTGACCCGATACGCAGATACACCATAGATACCTCACAATATCTATCTAGTCCATACATATATATATCCACACTATGGGACATTCACTGAACTACAGTAGGGATCTCAACCTGAATAGAAGGCAACATGCGAATACGCACCCAAAGGTGGGCATGAGTACCTAGACCTAACAGGGTACACCCAACCTACTATATCCAGCTACACGTCCACTGCATATACGCACCCTAACCAACAAGTTTGAGACTCAAGCTCAACTCGTGGTACCATAAACATATATATCTAAACTCCGTTCCTAACCATTCACAAGAAATCCAATAAGTCATTCGGCATATTCAACCGTACCGACTTATATATATATAAGGAGGATTTATTTAACAACCCGTTCCCTTATTCCAAAATAGGTAGGACTGAGTATTTTAAATCAGTCTGTCCCTAGTATGCCACGGTCCCATACCGGTGCATACAATCCACAAAGTCCATATAATTGATAGAACCAGTCATACTGTTCACCAATTAAAATCCATAAGGTAGGAATTAGCATTTTGAGCTAAACCATACCTAGTATGCCACCGTCCCATACCGGTGCATACCATCCTCCATATCCATGTAAATTACAACATTCAAATGATAAGCAAGTAATTTACAAGGCAAAACCAAAACCCAGATAATTGACAGAATTTTAATGTGAGAATTCAGCACTTAAAATCCAATACATAATTCCAAATAATTGGTCAAATTTAATATAAGAATTCCGCAATTATAATCCAAGATATGATTCCAAATAATTGACCAAATTAAGTATAAGAATTCAGCAATTATGCTCCAATACATAATTTCAGGTAAATTACAAGGCATAAATAATAGGCATGTAATTTATAGTCCAAAACCAACCATCCACATCGTTGTAGAATAGTATTTAGTATTTCAACAACTTAAAACCAAAACCATGTAAATTACAGACTACGAATGATAGTACAGCAATTTAAAATCCAAAACCAATATCCAATTAATTACAGAAGATTTTTAAATGTTTCAATAATTTAAATCCAACCAAATTAACCATATATTTGTAGGGGATGAATTAATAAATCAACAACTAACTTCCAGAGCCTGCATAGATTACATCTAACACATCAATGACCCCATAATATATTTAAGACCATTTAATAAATATATTACATCCCACTGGAATGCCTAAAAATAAGCTTAAGCATTTAAAACTTCATTCATCCACCAACCGTATACAATTGTACATAAGTGTTATACAGTTTGATCGGTTGATTTAGAATTAACCTTAAATTAATTTAGGGTCTTAATAACACCCAAAAATTAACTATTTAATCCCCCGTGAAGTCTTATTAAATTTCTAAAATTTAATCAAGCCATTTAGTTCCTTTCTCTGTTAGTAGCATACACCGTGGTATATTTTTACACTGCTTCATCCTTTATCTTAAAGACTTAAACCATGCAACATTAAGTTTAATAACACTTAAAATTAACTACTTAGATCCTCTGTTAAGTCCCTACAGTTCACTAGAATCACTCAGAAGCCCAAACAGTGCTCAAAACACCAAACAGAGCCCTAAAACCACTTTCTGGACGTAAAAACCAATTGGAGCCGGCTCTTGGAATGGAGGAGCCGGCTCTTCCCCTATTAGAGCCGGCTCCAATCCCCTAGGAGCCGGCTCTTGCTGAAGGGGAGCCGGCTCTTGACTTCCTAGAGCCGGCTCTCTCCCTCTTGAGAGCCTCCAGTTCAGTCTCTGCTCCGTTTTTACCTATCTGCTCGTTCTCTGGTCAGTCCCTACCCTTCTGTTTATTTCTTAAACTGATCTTAAGGGTTTATTATCACTCTATTATCATCTCCAAGGTTTGATTACAGTAATTTAAAACAATTACAAAGCTTAAGGTTGCTATTGAACTTACCAAGCTTTTAGTATCAAAACTGAAACTATATGCAGAAACAGAAACGGAACAGATTGCACACGTATTTATAACAGAATAATAACATCCCTATGAGTTTTGTATAACCCCAGTAGAGTTCCTATATTGTCTCTACAAGAGTTGCAGTCAAATACAGAAACTAAGGCTACGATGGAAACCATATGCTTAAAGTACAGAAAACTGAAACACCACTTGCATACACTGTAACAGATATTGATTTCAAAACATACAGACCAACAATATAACACGTAATAAACATATCAATTCCAGTTTCTGCTTGATTAAACCCTAGAGATTATCTAGGTGCACAGAACACGGCCCAAAGGGAAAGAGGAAGATAGAACTTGCCTGAATAGGTTTGCTTTCCTCTGTTCTGGCCACACTGAAATACTGCTTAGCCTCCTATTACTTCTGTGTTTCCCTTCTCCTAGGTTTGGCTTTGAAACCTCAGTCGAGAACTCATAATTTGCTCTGTTATCTCAACCCTTACTCTGCATCTCTCTGTGTTTTGCAGAACCCTCTACGTGTATATGCTATGTGATATATCGTAAAACCCTAGCTTAACGCATAATGGAGTATTTATAAACTAAATACTAAAACCCTAATCCTTGTCACATTGAGATAAAACCCTAAACTTAATCCGAGTTGGCCCATAACAAAAACCTACAATTAAATTCCATTTAATAAAACAATAATAAATCAATTAAATCAAATTATCCAATTAAGTCAATTAATGCAAATAATGTTAAATAATTCAACTAAGACAATTAAACAAAAATAATAACCGCAAATAAATAATTAACAAATAAATCAATTAATACACCCAAATAAACATTTATTCATAAAATTAATAAATAAAATAAAAATGCACATAAAATAACATTTAAATTCCAATTTTATCCCTTTTTAAAGTAGGGGTATTACATGTATCATCTTCCATAAGTATGCGATGCATACAAATAGAAGGGTCAGTTCCCTTAAGATCCACCACACTCCATCCTATGGCTTCCTTATTTTCTTTAAGCACACTTAAGAGAGCATCTTCTTGGTCTTTTTCAAGACTTGAAGAAATGCTAACTGGAAGAGTCTCTTTTGGTCCTAAGAATGTATACTTGATATTGGAAGGTAGAGTTTTAGGCTCAAGAATTGGTGGAGAGACTAAAGATGAGACTGGTGGAGTGCTAGAGAGTGAAGGAAGAGGTTCTATTGGAGTTTTTCAAGATGAAAAATCTAAGCTTGCAACAGATTCCATGAGATTGCTTACTTCATTCATTAAATTTTCATCATCAAATCCACAACTTCTATACATTTTAAGAAGACAAGAAGCTAGAGGATCATCGGATAAAAGAGATGAAAGACTATCCTCAATTGGTTGTTTCATTACCATCGTTGGAATTGATTCCTTAACAACCTCATTTAACACATCTACAAGGCAACACTCATCTTCATTTATGGGATATCGACTTGCATGGAAAACATTAAGTTTTATCATCATATTGCCAAAAGAGAGGTCTATAATCCCGGATCTACAATTAATTGTTACATTTGCGGTGGCAAGGAATGGTCTTCCCAAGATGATTGGGATGTGGTTGGAGGGACTAGCAACCGGTTCGGTATCAAGAACTACGAAATCAACCGGAAAGTAGAATTTATCCACCTTGATAAGAATGTCCTCAACCATGCCCCTAGGTGTTTTGACGGATCTATCGGCCATTTGAAGCACCACCGAGGTTGGCTTCAATTCATTCAACCCTAATTGGATATATACGGAGTAAGGAATCAAATTGACACTCGCACCTAAGTCAAGAAGAGCTCTACGAATTTCATGAGTTCCAATTACACAAGAAATAGTCAGAGCACTGGGATCTTTGAACTTAAGTGGAGTGTTTTGTTGAAGAATGGAGCTCACTTGCTCTATGAGGAACACTTTTTTAGGGCTTGGTCCCTTGCTCTTCCTCTTTTCTGTGCAAAGATCTTTCAAGAATTTTGCATAAGGTGGAATTTGCTTAATGGCATCCAAAAGAGGAAGATTGATATTGACTTGCTTAAAAACTTACATTATGTCATGTGTTTTCCCTTCTTGCCTCCCATAAGGCGAAGTTTCTTTTAAAGCATAAGGAAATGGAGCTTTTGGCTCACAAGACTTTGTAATTTGAGAGGATAATGAAGAAGATTGAGAATTCTGGTTAGGAACATTTTCATTCAAAGGAGTAGGAGTGGAATTAGGAATTGGATGGGTGACAACTTTAGGTTGCACCAATTCACTATCTTCCTTTGGTAGTTCAACCCTATTGTCCACTTGCTTACCACTTCTCAAGGTGGTGATGGCTTGCGCTTGAGCTTGGGAAGAATACCCCGATGTAGGGTTTGCTTCCACACAAAATTGGGCTTTTGGATTCCTCTCGGGTTGACTAGGCAATTTCCCAATTTCTCTTGCATTTAATGCATTAGCTATGGTCCCAATTTGGGATTCAAGCTTTGATATAGATTGAGAGTGGGAATGCAACAAGTTGGTATCCTTTTCTAAGCTACCCAAGGCCATCAAAACCTTGTCTTCAAATGTGGAATTAATAGAAAGTGCTTGAGGATAATGGAAGCCAACTTAGGAATCATGCATTTGAGGATGTGAGAAGTCATTCATTCTTTGATGATGGAAAGAAGAAGAAATGAACTCTTGAGAACCTCCATTTCTTTTATGAGGTGGGATGTATTTTCTTTGAAGATTTTTAGCTTGATAAGGGCTTTCATTCCACAATGGAACATATGCTTTTGAATAAGGGTGAGTAAATGTAGCATTAACTTATTCAAAGTATTCATTAACAACATGTCCATGGGGACAATTGAAAGTAGTATGCAAAACACTTGAACATGTCATGCAAGGCTCACAAAGATGAGTTGTATGATGAAAAGGAGATACATTGATAGCCGGTTTTTGATTCAACAAGAATTGATAAAGTTTTTGAGAAAGAGTTTTAACCTCAGCTACAATTTTCCTTGAATATTCAATTTGACACACTGTTACACTTTTCTCCTTTTTAGTAAAACCATGATCAGGCTGAGAAGTGTAATATTTGTGCAAAGAATTTTCACTCATTTTTTCAAAGAGGTGCCAAATGTCATCTTCATGTTTTCCAAAATACGAACCTCCACATGAGGTATCAACTATGTCCTTTTGCATGTCAGATAGGCTTTTATAGAAGTATTGGACAACTTGCCATTTTGGAATACCATGATGTGGACACTTTCTTAGCAAGTCATTCAATCTCTCCCAAGCTTGATGCAACGACTCTCCTTCCCTTTGAGAAAACTCTCTAATTGAAGCACACATTACATTGGTCAAACTTACGGGGTAAATTTTTTTAAAAAACTCATTTTCCATTTGTGCCCAAGATGTTATTGAATTTACCCCTAAAGTATGGAACCAATGTTTTACTTTATTTTTAAGTGTGAAAAGGAAAAGGAGTAATTTGAGAACTTCCTCCGGGACATCCTTGTACCTCACGGTGGAATATAGTTCAAGAAATTCATTAAGATGCCTATATAGTTCCTCTTCATCCAAGCCATAAAAAAGTGGACACATTTGAATGGTCTCGGGCTTGATTTCATATTCATTAGCCTCAAAATTAGGCAACACAATGCAAGTAGGTGCATGGTAAGCATGAAGATTATAATGTTCACGAAGGACCATTGGAGGAATTGGAGCTTGAATTTCGGGGTCACGTTGATTAAGAGGTAGGTTTTGCATGAAGCGTGGGCCTAAGTAGCCAAGATTACCCTCTAGATTTTCCATGTGAAAGCCTAGAATGAGTGATACGACAAGGTCTATACAAGACTACAAGTGACACACAAATCACAACAAACAAGCAAGCACTCCTCCTTTTCAACAAATCAACAATCAACAAACTTCCTCCACATACAATGCTCCCACACTCCCATGCTCAAACAATATGCAAGAAAAGTAAATTGCCTCCACGCGGGCTTACGATTTAACTAAGGGATTGAGTAAGAAAGTCTCACAAAGGTCCTTTAGCACTTCAACTCCAAATTTAAAGCTTAGCTTAGCAATTTTTTTTAAATTTTTAGCACTTTTCCTTGCTTGCTTAGTTCCTTTGCTTGGATGTTCCTGGCTCAATGCTCCTTGTCAAAGATGAACAAACACAATAAGTAATCTACAGAAAAATAAAAACAAAGTAAAGACATGATCAAAAGAGTACTAATTCCTAATGAATTCCACAAACACGACGTTGCCTAATCCCCGGCAACGGCGCCAAAAACTGATGGTTCGGAGGCCGCACCACCATCAAGCTTAGAGAGTGTGCATTAAGGCGAGGGCCAAGAGTTTTACATTTATAAAAGCCATTACTACCTTCACTAAAAATATAAAAAGGGTGAGTACGGATCTTCCCAAGGGATTGGAGTCGTCCTTTGTTGTGGAATCGCAATTAGGGTTAGTAGGTCGAGTGATCAAACAAATGGTTGGTTGGTTGATTAAACTAGAGAGAAAATTAAACTAAATAATTGAATACAATAAAGAGTAAGTAAAAGAGAGAGAGATCTTGGGGTTTAGAGGTTACCACCAAGCAATACTTTTTTATATCCTTAACAAATGACTAATGAGGGTAATGTGTGTTGCAATATTGATGTGTGTGTGTGTTTGGTTGATTCAATTAGCAAGGGTGACCAATTAAGCATACATTGTCTAATCAACATGTGAAAAGCACAATATATCTAGCAATTAAGTATATATTGTCTAAATAGCATGTGAAAAGCACAACATATCTAGCAAGTTATTAATCCTTTCATTAAGCTCACAAGCCAAATACACCACAAGGTTAGAGACATATGCTACTTGCATTCAAAAGTATGGAACATCAAACAACTAGCATGGATTATCCTCTCATCTAACAACTATGCTACCACTACACTACAATTAAGCTAATGATATGAAATTAAACTAATTAAGCTAAGGGAGAGGCATAATCCATCAAGAAATGAGCATACACCATCTAGAAAATCACAAGAGCATTCTTTTAAGCACAATGTTTTGACAATCTCTAAATCTATAGCATTAATACACATAGACATGCATCAATAACACAAGAAATAGAGGCAAACACATGAAGATCTATTCTATCATACATAGATATACGGATAGAATGAAATGATCAATTGGAAGCACTAAACTACATAAATCATTGAATAAACAAGATCTATATATATAAGAGTGTCAAAACATGTATTACAACACTAATCCCTCAATAATACACAAGATTAAGATATAGAAAGCATGCTTGGGGCTAACTTTAGCCCCAAGAGGATGTCTAGCCACTCATGGTGATGTTGCTCCAACCCTCAAGGGCTAACTCCATGGAAGAGATCTGCTCCTTGGTTGATGAAGAGTCTCCAATGGTGTCTCTAGCCTCCTCCTCCTCTAAACTTGCCCTCCAAGATAATAAACCCTAGAATTGTATATGTCTCAAAAAGTGCAACATATTCCTTTTATAGGTAGGTTAAGTGACACACAAAATGAGCTGGGGATGTGCAAAGAATATTCTCTAATGATTGGATAGAGGACGGATTGAGCAAGCTGGCTTTTTAACTTTTTCGCACTGGAGGAAGTTCGATCGATCGAACCTTGGACTTGGATCGATCGAACTTGCTGAGATCCATCGAACTGAGGCTGGATCGATCCAACTGGTTAAGCTTTTTAGGAAAAGACAAATCTGAGATATTTTAAAGATATTTTTGGGAAAAGGACAAAAGTGGTTGGTAGGGTGGTACAGCTGTGGATAAAATCAATCATTTGAATAAGGACAAAAGTGTTCAATCGATCGAAGGGTAGTGTTGGATCGATCGAACTTTGGACTTTCTGCTTTGGGTCAAGGCTTGGATCTATCTTGAAGTACTGAGTTCGAACCTTGAAGTTAGATCGATCGAACTTTGCTGCTTCCCACCTTTGGCTTCATTTGCTTCCTTCTTTCTCCACTTTGCTCCTTTATTTGTTTAATCCCAAAATTGCTTCAATTAAGCTCTTATTTGGCTGAGTTAGCTTATTTTTGGGATAAGTGCCTGAAAATGAAAATAATTCGAAATCAATCTAAAACGGTAAAGTAAGATAGATAAAGGTATTAGAATGCCTAAACTTAAGGGGTTTAAATACGCATTTTTCAGCGCTCATCATTCATAGTAGGTAATTATGGATGGACTCATTATTAACTAAGACTTGAACTGGATCCGCGTTAGGTTGAGATACATTGCGAGAGCCGTCATATGCAATTGCTCCCTACCACTGTCATGTCATTTGAATCTTAAGCGTGAGAGAAGTATAGACTATTTTATTAATTAGTAATTACATTGATTTGCTCGGCGGAATCTTCGGAATCCTTAGACTGGCACTTTAGGTAATTATGTAATTAATAGTTAGAGGGTTATATTTTCAATATTTGTGTCATTGTTACTTGTATTTATTTTGTATTGATTCTGGTTGATCACAAAGTAAATTTGAAGGTCTTCGTGTGTTTTTAGACAAAATGATTTATTATATATTTATTTAAATTATTATTTTTGTCAAACAAATGTTTTATTGTGATCAAGCCAGAAATAATTAAAGGAAACAAAATAATTATATTAATTATGTTATCGGATTGTTGGCTTTATAATCCGATAAATAATTATGCGTAGAGGGGTCAAAGTGCAACATTGACTTAGAGGTTATTTACTATTTAATTGGAGTGCAATTAATTTCTTTTAGTGGAGTATAAATTAATTTTTGAATTAATTGAATTGGGTCTATGGTTTAATGGATTACACCAATTATTAATTTATAGTACCCAGAAAATAGTAAGTCCAAAGAATTCTCACTCATAACCCAAGTTGATATTTGAGTCCTATTAGAATTAAGATATGTGAATTAGAGATTGAGAAGGATTTATTGTTTACTTTTCTTATCTTTATTTTGCCTATATATACATGGGTCCATGTATATTTTAGGGGAGACTTTTGAAAGATAAAGAAATCTCTCTAGTTTTTAGGGTTTGCTTTCTGTTCTAAAGGAGGTTACCACAAGCCTTGCCTCTAAGGTAATTCATCGAGGTGTATTGGTGATTCCTAAAGGGAAGATTACTATCAAGAAGAAGGAGAAAGGATCTTGCTAAGGGATCTACAATAAGTGAGAACATTTACTTTAGAGGAAAGATTTAAATGTTTACTCAAACCTTTGATGTAAGTATTCAATCTATTAATTGAATGATACATCATATTTTATTTTTGTATAAAACTTGTCTCTATGTGATGAATCAAGATCTATGTATGAAAATTTCTTAAATTTTTTTTAAAATTTGCACGTTTCCCAACAGCTGAAACTTGGTGAAATCAAAGGGCATTACTTGAAAGCTACTGCATGTACAAATAAAGAAATGATGAAAATGGCTTTATTTACAAGAGAGTTGGGGGTTTCTATAGTAATGCATGACTATTTAATAGGGGATTCTGTTCGCGCAAATTTGGCACACATAGTTAGTTGATTGATATTACGGGCGTACTGGTGTGATCTCGACCGTAGCCTCAAAATAATGTAAAAAGTGTGCGTGAGAAGTGGCCACCACATTTAGAATTTATAAAAATCACTTAACACTATACTATATAGTATGAGTGAAAAAGGATCGTCCCAAGGGATTTGCAAGAATTAAGGAATTAAAATTGGATTAGTAGGTCGAATGATCAAAGATAGTGGTTTGTTAGTTGAATTATACTATGATTAATTGAAAACAATGCAATGTAAAATAAGCTAAAGTAAATGAGGTATAGAGAATGAGAGAAGGGTTTTGGGAAATAGAATTCACCACTAGGCTTTACTTCACTAAACATTAGCATTTGTTAAATTAGGGGGATTCCATATTGTAAAACAAGTGTGTGTGCCATTGATTGAAATACTAAGCATGAATGGCAAATTAAGCATAAATTGTTTAATCAATCTAGTGAGTAGCACAACCTATCAAATTAAGCCATTAACCATTCAATAAACCCACAATCAATAGACACACAAAAAATCTAGAGAAATTTACTACTTACACTCATAAGCATGAACCATCAAACAACAAGAATAGGTTATCTACCTATCTAGGAAATTAAAACAACTATTCTATAACTACACTAATGACAAGAAAATTAAACTAATGAGGTAGCACAACCCATCAAGAAATAAGTATAATCCATCAAATAAAATGCAAGAGTAACCAATTAAGTACCATGCATTAACCAACACTAGACTCATCATTTTAATACGCATAGACATGCACCAAATGTAAAGAATCAAGTGTGAATATATAATCATCCATTCCATCACACATAATATATGAATAGAATTTAAAAGATTAATTAGAAATATTAAACCACACAAATCATGGAAAATAAGATTTATATAAACATGAGGTTAATACAATATTTACAACACAAATCACCACTAATTACAAAGTATTAAGGTTTAGGAAGCAAGCCTAGTGCCAACACTAGCCCCAAGAGAATGATCTAGCCACTCATGGTTGTTGTCATCCAACCCTCAAAAGCTCTCTTCATGGTTGGATTCATCTTCCACCTCTTGGTGCTATTGGTAGAAACCTTAGCAATTGAAAGAATCCTCCTCAAAATGTGTATGTTCTCTCTCTCTAATCTATAGTCAATATCTAACTAACCAACCTCTTTACTAAAAATAGCCAATTTCCTTATATAGGCAGCTCAAATGTCATACCCAACGGTCAGACCTCGTGTACTAGGACCTCTAAATGATTTGTAACGGCCCAAGTTTTTCTACCCGGTGTGTCAGTGATGAACCGAAAGATGACCCGATAATGGATCCGAAGTGTGGAAGCAAAAGACAAAACAACGGTCTCTAGAGATACAACACATCCCTAAGACACCAATGTGACACTCAATGATCTAAAACTGGGGAAAACGACCAGAAGGAAATTCTAAGAGTCCATGACTCGACGAAATGTGAAAATGAATCTCGTACGAGGATCTAGGCTCCAGACGAGACATTTTTGCAATAACTTTCGTTAATTGCACAATGGCCCCTATAAAAAGGGTTAACTGCGAAATTGCCCCATAATGAAAATATCTTCTAAAAGATATTTTCTTAGATGCCCCTGAAATAAAATATCTCCAAAATATATTTACGAAAAACACCCCAAGAAATGAAAAAGATTCTAAAGAATTGTGCATCTATGCCCCTGTGGATATCGGGAGCAACCAGAATACTTTCTTGCAAAAGTAAAGATACGTATTTCGAGAAAACCACTCAAGATGAAGGCACGTGAAGTCAAAAACCAACTCCGAGCATGAGAAGTGAGGTTATGTCAAAAACTGACAAATAGAGATAAGACAGAATAAGGAAAAGGACGAAATAGTGCATAGTGTCAAAAAACGAAAAATGTGAAAATGACTCGGTCCTCAAAGGAAGTTGTCAATCCACGGAAAAGAGTCTCAGGAACCAATTCTGAGCACTCGAAATGACACTAAGTGACACGAAACAGAGCTCAGAAAAGAAAATTAAACGAAAAAAATTCATTCGTAAAATTTCAGGAAAAAGGAAAGGAAGGCAAATGAACGGGTTGTTACAACCTACCCTCCCTAAAGGAATTTCGTCCCCGAAATTAGGAACATACCAGAGAGAACAGAATAATGACCGAACAAAAGGTCAAATCAAAGGACAGCTCAAAACGCACTGAAGGACAAATCCTGAAGTCTAAAGATCAACTGAAGGAACGCGAAACCATGAATTGAGACAACACCTCATACGAATCCGCACGTTAACTTAACGTCAACTACCGACAGAATCCCAAGACAACAAAATGTTGAAACATGATAGAAGAAGAGAGTGACAAGGCACTACGAACAGTGACCAGAACTCGCCCATACTTACTCGTCAGTAAGGTAGCATGACAGTATAAGGCACTAGTTCGTAACATACTCCAGAAGGGAACTTTTCGATACAAATGACATCAATGTCGAAAATGGTCATTACCAAAAGCACCGCGGGAACCAGGCATCTGCGAGAGTTGGGGTAGCTAATCCCAAAACTCTGACAACAATGACACTAGCACCATTATGCTTAAGGCCTTAGATCTAAAAGCCACGTTGAAAGGGAATGAAACGGTACCTCCTTGGCCCACGTCTCACCCCACCAGACAATAACTACGATTCTACGCTCACATGAGCCTCACTCGCATCAACCGACAGAACAAATAAGAAGGTTCTCGACATAGGTCCTTACAGAATGAGTTTCTCCTATCTAAGGAAGAAACTTGTGAAACAAGAATGCATCCAAGGGATACGACAGATCCTAAGAGACAATGCCAAAATCAGACATAAAAGGGGACAGCTAGCATACAACATAGCAACAGACTATCTACTCACACAAGTAGTAAGATCACATAAAACATGTCAAAGTATACAGGAGAATGACGTAAAGCATTATGATATGCTGCATATAATCATGTCAAGATGAACAAGCGTATACAATATACTCAGGTAGACAAGCATATACCATATGTTAAGATGACAAACAGGTACCATGTGCTAAGGTAAACAAGCATATATCAGATACTAAGACAGTTAAAGTATGCTTCTAAACAAGTTGCCACATAAGCAAACAAACATGTTATCAACTCAAAACATTTATCAAGAAGCATGTAAGTAAATTGTACGACAATACACGTGAATGAAAAACGTAAGGTATGCCGACATACATCGCATACAGTCATGCTAACACAAGCACACAAACATGATGTCACACCAAGACATGATACTAACCTAGACCATGTTATCAGGAAGCACATATACACCGAAAGCATGCGTAATAATAATAATAGGCGTCTCACAACATTTAAGCATATTAACATGTTATCAATAAGGCATGTTATCAAGATACAAATGACATATCAAAGCAAAACAACATGAGCATGATATGCACCCAAAACCCTCTGTCCAAGGTATTTGAACCCGGATGCTCTAATACCACCTGTGACGGCCTAAGTTTTTCAACCCGGTGCGTCAGTGATGAACCGAAAGATGACCCGATAACGGATCCAAAGTGTGGAAGCAAAAGACAAAACAATGGTCTCTGGAGATACAACACATCCCTAAGACACCAATGTGACACTAAATGAGGTCACGGAACCCAAAGGAATCAAATGCGGAAGCAACATTTCAAAAACGAACAAGAATGAACCTAGGGGCAAAAACGTCATTTCCAGCTTAAAATTAGGTGCCACCGAGCACACCATTGGAAACTTAGACTCTAAAATTGCTTGATTCGGAGTCCAGATGAAGAAGATATGGCTAACGGAAGAAGAAGGAGGGTCAAAATGGTCCAAAAGAGGCAACCCATGAACATCTAATCGGTTAGGAGGCCAAAAATCTCGCCAAAGACACTGCCTATGCACATGTAACCGGTTATGAAACCCCTCGTAACTGTTTACATGTGAAGAGGGGAGTAAAGTGCAACCCAAAAACCTAACAGTGGGGGTTTTTCTGGGAAAAATGGAAATTTGAGGGCCAAGATGGCATTTTCTGGAAAAACACAAAGAAGAAACCCCCCTTAAAATCGAGTTTTCTAAGTGAGTCTCAAGAAAAATAAAAAAATACGCAACGTGAAATGCCCAAAATGCCCTCCCAAGAAAACTGGTCCAGAGGGTCCAAAAAGCTGCTAAATATAAAAACTGAGAGCTGAACTTCGGATGCGATTTCCGATGTCAAGACGACATTTTATGGAAAAACACAAAAAAGAAACCCCCTCTAAAATCATGTTTTCTATTCAATCATGTTGAAAGAAGGAAATAAAACTGAATTAAAAAATCTAGAATACCCCTAGATCAGAATATGCAACAAAAACACAAAATAAGTTCTTAGAAGGCTCAAAACACAAACGATGAGGTTTTGCCCGGAAACGACCATGCACGCAAACGTAACTTACCTATTTAGATGTGCTACAATAGTCGATGCAAAATCCGACCCCCCAACGGGCAAAAAGGCAAAAATGGACTTGAAATGGAAAGCATGGAATCCAAAAATACAAAATGGAGTCAATTGACCGTTTGGCCCTTGACCACACTTCATACAAGATTAATAAGACCCTATGAAAGAATGAAAATGGAATTCCCACACCCGATGCAACCATGGTGAAGCAATGACTTGCGATTTTTGAAGATTTTCATAACATTTCATGAAGTTTAAAAATTGCATAGAATATAATATACATGTCATTGGCCTTCGGCCTCATCCCATACATATCAAATACATTGAAAGAAGTGTACTTAAGTACACATTACATACATGGAATAAAATATACATATTTTGACATATAAGACTACAATTGGCATTCTGAGCCAACCTTCACAAAAATGGAAATCTCTAAGTCCACAAACCATCCAAGCATAATGAAGACCTCAACTTTGATTCTTGTACCTGAAATATGCCCCAGTATCATAGGGGTGAGTAACATAAAGCTACTCGTAGGAGATGAGCATGCATCGACCTAGCATTTTACCAATTTATCACCTTAAGGTGAAACATGTTAAAGGGGTCCTTGCCACCTAACATTTATATCGAAATGAGACTCAGGGAGCATCCTAAGCTACCTTAGAGTGTTTCTAGCATAAATCACATCATCGATGCCATTTAAACAATATAGAAGCACGTTATACAAAGCAATAAGATATAGGTTCTTAAAGGTATTAACTTGCAATCTCGAATATAGAAACAACTAAAGTGATCATGTCACCTAATGTCTATGTTCTAAATAAGTCTAAGGAATCATCCTAGGCCATGCTGAACAATCAAAACGCAAATTACAACTTTAATGCAGCCAAACCACATAAAAGCATATTATACAAGGCAACAAAATACAATTTCTTAAAGCTATCAGCTTGGAATCTAAAGCACGAAAACAACAGAAGTGGGTCATTCCACCTAACGTCTAAGTTATAAATGAATCAATAGGATCAATCATAAGCTTTATTAGAACGTCAAAACACGATTTTCAATATCGATGCAATTTAACCAACATTGGAACTTCTAATACAACGTATAAAGCACAATTTCGCAAAGTTAACATCCTGTAACTTAAAATGAAATGACAAAAAAGAAACAACCAGTTATAACATCATCTAGTTATCAACTTAAAAATGAAATGCGAAATCAAACAAAGTGGATACTCGGATGTCACGCCGGATCAGACCGACAACATAGTTACTTTAGGGTTACTAGCCCATGGGTAACCTCCCTATGTGCGCACTAGACTATATAGAGGGACTATCCCCCATACTAGAATCATGTCCTAGCCATAGTCAAACAACGACATCCCCAAGTTTTCAAAATCAACAAGTTGTGCAACAACGCATATATCAACAGGAATATGCAAGATAATCAACTATCTACTAAGCACAACCAAATTTGGAAACCTATACAATACATGCTCTAAATCCACAACTAATATGATATGATGAATGTCGAATCTTCAGTGTGCGATTCGTTACATGCTATGCATGAATGATGTTAAATACGAAGTGTGCAAATCAATACACAAGGCAACAATATATTCAATAAGGAAAACATATTCCCCTAAATACAAACATAGCAACTATGTTATCCAATGTTGAAAACATAGTCAAATGAATATACAACAAGTCTAAGTCCATGATTTGAATATAGAAACCGCTTCTAAAACACAACTAGATCATGGAGCAAATTGATAGAATTTAAATAGATAAACACAATTAAATTCTATAAATTCTGATTCAATTCCAATTAACCTTAATTTAATACATGTTAAAGGGCATGGCAAGGTCATCACCTATATCCATTCTAAAACTCAATTAGGTTGTTAAAACTATAAAGTAGAACTTTAATTAAATCATTCTAATTTAAATCCTAAGGTTCTAAAACAACTTCAAATAGTCCCAAATTAATATATACTAGTAAACAAGTCAAGGCCAATACAAATATCACGTTAAAACCTTAATTAAATTAATGGGACCATAAAATAGATTTTAATTAATTCTTTTAATTAAAATCTCTTGATTTTCAAACTTAACCAAATGCTCTGAAATTAACCTATGTTGGAAAACACGCCAAGAACTAATGTAATATCACATTACAAGTTTATTTCATTCAATTTAAGACCATGTGAATTAAACTTTCACTAAAGTTAAATATAAATTAAAAGTTGCATTTTTCATGCAATTAATCCTAATTTAATATATGTGAACAACTATACCTAAGCTTAATTTTCTAGCATGCCACAATTCAATTCCAAGTGGTATATCACCATGAGGATTAAATCTTAAACATAGAATTTAATTAAATAAAAGGTTTCAAAACCTAACCAAATATTCTAAATCAAATATATGTGAAGCTATATGGCATGTAAATTAAGAATATCAAGTCGGAATTCAAATAGATTGAATAGTGCACTCGGGGCAAATTAATTAATTAAATTAATTAATAATTACTAATTTTCAAAACACCTCCAATCACTTTCAAATTCAACTATGTTGGAGAGCATGCTAAGGCCTAATTTAATATGCTAATACATATTGATTTTGAGCTAGTTAAGGCCACATGATTTAATATTTTATTTAAGATAAATATTAAATAAAATCTTTAATACTTGTTCAATTTCCCTCAATTTAATATATGTCAATGGCCATATTATAGAGCATTATATTTCCATGCTACATGTTTAAAACAAGTCACAAGCAACCGGGAAAATCAAATCCAATACAAGAAAATTAAATAATAAAATCTCTAGATTTCATATTTAAGCATGCAATCAAGTTGTAGAAGCATCAATAGTATGTTATATAACAAGAATTAAACCTATAACACCTCCTACCTCAATTTGGGATGAAAATCCCAAATCCCCACCTAATTGATACGGCTCCGAATCCGACGAAACTCCTAAGTTTTGTCGGGGATAACACGATCTATATGAATCCCCAAGAAGCCCTATGAAAATCCAAACTTGACCTCAATCATGAACTCAAAATTAGGTCAGAAATGGTTTCTAATAAGGGGTAATGGTTGAACACGTCGAGGGGAACAACAAATGTAAAGACCGAAGGATTTTCATCAAAGAAAATTGGATCAACGGAGGAGAAAGAAAGTGGCAGCCATGGCTGCTAGGAGATCCGGCCAAGAGAGGTGGGGAAGATGACCAAAATCTGATTTTTCTTCTTTAAGTGTTCTATTTATAGTAAGTCTCAAAAACTGTCCCGAAAGGGCCCCGCTGGGTCCGGAAATTGGATTTTGAGCAAACGCGCTCAAACTGTGACGACCCTGGTTTTTAGGCCAGCGTGTCCTGTGATGAACCGTAAGGATGATTCGATAACGGATCCGAATACGGAAGCGAAAATAGAAAACAAGACTCTAAGAAGTCAAAGTGACCTTCCATGAGGTCGTGGAACTCAACAAGAACTGATGCGGAAGCAAAAGATCGAAAATATGACAAATAAGCCCCTAGGGGCAAAATAGTCATTTCTGAAAACTGTAGATTCGGGTGCCACCGAGCACACCGCTGGAAGGACAACGAAAAACTAATCAAGATGGACTCAAGAATCGCATAATTCGGAGTCCGGACGAAGGAAAAACTGCATGACGACGAAAAATGGACACTTAAAGCTTTAAGGGCAAACTGGTAATTATCCAGAAATATCCGAGTGTAACCGAACACACCGTTGGATAGACAACGAAAAATTAATCAAGTTAAAAAAATATTCTCTTGAATCGGAGTCTAGACGAAGGAGAAAAGCCTATACGTCGCGGCAGCCCGACGAGGGGCCATAATAGCCCCATGTGCAGGCCCATGCGTGCGCTCATGCACGCCGCGCACGCGCTTGGTGCACCATGGCTGGCAGCAGCAGCCCAAAAAGCTGCTGTGGGGTTATTTTTCAGAAAAATCCAGATCAGAGGCTGAATTTGGAGGCCTAGATGAATTTTTTTGCAAAAACACAAAGAAGAAACCCCCCTCAAAATCGCGTTTTCTACGTGATTCTCAAGAAAAATTGAAAAAAACTCATTGTAAAATGCCCAAAATGCCCTCCCAAGAAAACTGGTCCAGAGGGTCCAAAAAGCTGCTAAATTTAAAAATTGAGAGCTGAACTTCGAATGTGATTTCCGATGCCAAGATGGCATTTTCTGGAAAAACACGGAAAAGAAACCCCCCCTAAAATCATGTTTTCTATTCAACTATATTGAAAAAAGGAAATAAAACCACCGTGAAAAGTATATAATGCCCCTAGATCAGAATATGCAAAAAAAGTGCGAAATGAATTCACAAGAGGCTCAAAACACAAACGATAAGGTTTTACCCCGAAACGACCATGTACACAAACGTAACTTACCTATTTGGACGTGCTACAATGGTCCACAACTTAAAAATACCACCGATACAAAATTCGACCACCCAACGGGCAAAAAGGTAAAAATAGAACTTGGAAAGAAAACTCAGAATCCAAAAATACAAAATGGGATCAAATGACCGTTTGGCCCTTGGCCACAGTTCAAACATGATTTATGAGACCCTAAGAAAGAATGAGAATGGAATTCCCACACTCGATGCAACCATGGTGAAGCAATGACTTGCAATTTTTCAAGATTTTCATAATATTTCATGAAGTTAAAAAGTACATAGAATACAATATAATGGTCATTGGCCTCCGGCATCATCTCATACATATCAAATACATTGAAAGGAGTGTACTTAAGTATACATTACATACATGAAATCAAATATACATATTTTGACATATAAGTCTACAAAATGACATTTCATGCTAACATTTGCATGAAATGAAAACTTAAAATTTATACGACATCCAAGGAATGCTAGGCGTCATGAACCAAGTCTTCGTACCTGAAATATGCCCCAGTATCGTAGGGGTGAGTAACATAAAGCTACTCGAAGGAGATGAGCATGCATCGACCTAGCATTTTACAAATTTATCACCTTAAGGTGAAACATGTTAAAGGGGCTCATGCCACCTAACGTCTATGTTCAAGTGAGACTCGGGGAGCATCCTAAGCTACCTTAGAGTCTAAGCAATAAGAATCATGATATACATACGTGTATGAAATGAATCATGGTTGGGATAATCCAAAGAACACGACAAGAAGAATGCTTGAGCATAGATTAACATGAATTGCATTTTCAATACAATTGAATTAGGTCTAGAGTAATGCATACAACATGAGAAAAACATATTTGAATACAAGTTAACAAGAATCACATTATCCATGCAATTCAACAACAAAAGAGCATGTTATACAATGCAACAAGGTTTAAGTTCTCAAAGCCATGAACTTAGTAGTGGTTCATGCTACCTAACGTCTATGTTATAAATGAATCAATAGGATCAATCATAAGCTTTATTAGAACGTCAAAACACGATTTTCAATATCGATGCAATTTAACCAACATTGAAACTTCCAATACAACGCATAAAGCACAATTTCGCAAAGTTAACATCCTGTAACTTAAAATGGAACGACAAATAAGAAACAACAAGTTATAACATCATTTAGTTATCAACTTGAAAATGAAATGCGAAATCAAACAAAGTGGATACTCGGACGTCACGCTGGATCAGACCGACAACATAGTTACTTTAGGGTTACTAGCCCATGGGTAACCTCCCTATGTGCACACTAGACTATATATAGAGGGACTATCCCCCGTACTAGAACCACGTCCTAGCCATAGTCAAACAACGACATCCCTAAGTTTTCAAAATCAACAATTTGTGCAACAACGCATATATCAATAGGAATATGCAAGATAATCAACTATCTACTAAGTACAACCAAATTTGGAAACCTATACAATACATGCTCTAAATCCATAACTAATATGATATGATGAATGTCGAATCTTCAGCGTGTGATTCGTTACACGCTATGCATGAAAGATGTTAAACACGAAGTGTGCAAATCATTACATAAGGTAATAATATATTCAATAAGGAAAACATATTCTCATGAATACAAACATAGCAACTATGTTATCCAATGTTCAAAACATAACCAAATGAATATACAACAAGTCCAAGTCCATGATTTGAATATAGAAACCACTTCTAAAACACAACTAGATCATGGAGCAAATTGATAGAATTTAAATAGATAAACACAATTAAATTCTCTAGATTCCGATTCAATTCCAAATAACCTCAATTTAATACATGTTAAAGGACATGGCATGGTCATCACCTATATCTATTCTAAAACTCAATTAGGTTGTTGGAACAACAAAGTAGAACTTTAATTAAATCATGCTAATTTAAATCCCAAGGTTCTAAAACAACTTCTAATAGCCCCAAATTAATTTATGCTAGTAACAAGTCATGATCAATACAATTATCAAGTTAAAAACTTAATTAAACTAAGGGGACCATTAAATAGATTTTAATTAATTCTTTTAATTAAAATCCCTAGATTTTCAAACTTAACCAAATGCTCTCAATTTAACATATCTTAGAGAATATGCCAAGGACTAATTTAATATCACATTTCAAGTTTATTTCATTCAATTTAAGACCATGTGACTTAACCTTTCACTAAAATTAAATATAAATTAAAAGTTACAATTCTCATGCAATTAATCCCAATTTAATATATGTGAACAACTATACCTAAGCTTAATTTTCTAGCATGCCACAATTCAATTCCAAGTTGTATATCACCATGAGAATTAAATCTTAAACATGGAATTTAATTAAATAAAAGGTTTCAAAACCTAACTGAATATTCTAAATCAAATATATGTGAAACTATATGGCATGTAAATCAAGAATATCAAATTGGAATTTAAATAGAGTTAATAGTGCCCTTGGGGCAAATTAATTAATCAAATTAATTAATAATTACTAATTTTCAAAACACCTCCAGTTACTTTCAAATTCAACTATGTTGAAGAGCATGCTAAGGCCTAATATAATATGCTAACACATTTCAATTTTAAGCTAGTTAAGGCCACGTGAATTAATCTTTCACCTAAGATAAATATTAAATAAAATCTTTAATACTTATTCAGATATTCCAATTTTAATACATGACAATGAGCATATCAAGGGGAAATATTTCATGCTACATGTTTAAACCAAGTCATGAGCAACCGGGAAAATTAAATCCCGTACAAGAAAAATAAATAATAAAATCTCTAGATTTTATATTTAATCATGCAAACAAGTATTATAAGCATCACAAGCATGCTATATAACAAGAATTTAAACCTAGAACATCCCCTACCTTAATTTGAGATGAAAATCTCAAATTCCATCAAAATGGAACGGCCCCGAATCCGACGAAACTACTAGGTTTTGTCGGGGACAACGCCGTGAACATAACCCCCATGAAAGCCCCATCAAAATCATGAGATGACCTCAAAACCAAGCTCAAGAATTGGTTAAAACTGAATTCTAATAAGGGGGAAAGGTAGAGCACGGCAAGGGGAACAACAAACGTTAAGGCCGAAGACTTTCCATCAAGGAAAAGTGAACCAAAAGAGGAGAGAGAAGATGGCAGCACCCCTTGGGCTGCCATGGGTGCTCCAGGTCGTGCATGAAGAGGGGAGAAGATGAAAAATGAAATATCTCACCCCCCTTGTATAGAAATCTCAAAAAGTGCCTCGAACGGGCCCCGTCGGGTCCGAAAAAGTAAAATTTGAGCAGACGTGCTCAAATGGAAAAACTTTGTGAATGAAAAAGATTCAAAATGATAAAATATGAAAAACAGAAGAAACGGCGTTGAAAACTGAGTCCTGAACAGAAAGTTATACCCAAAACAAGTTTGGTGCAAACCGGGGCCAAAAACCTTGAAACTGGAAAACATCGACCAGGAGGAAATTCCAAGAGTACACAACTCAACGAAATGTGAAAATGAATTCCGTACGAGGATCCAGGCTCAAAACAATACATTTTGCAATAACTTTCATTAATTGCACAATGACCCCTCCAAAAAGTGAAAACTGCACTTATGGCCCAGAATTAAAATATCTTCCAAAAATATTTTCTGAAAAACCCCTAAAATAAAATATCTTCAAAAGATATTTATGAAAAACACCCTAAGAAAAGAAAATAATTTCAAAGAACTTTGCATCCATGCCCCTATGGACACCGGGAGCAACTAGAGTACTTTCTTGTAAAAGTAAATATACGTATTTCGTGGAAACCACTCAAGATGGAGATACATGAAGTCAAGAACCAACTCCGAACACAAGAAGTGTGGTTACGCCAACAAAGTGTCAAACGGGGAAAAGACAAAATAGGGAAAAGGACGAAATAGGGAAAATGATGAAAAGTGAATAGTGTCGAAAAACGAAAAATGTGAAAATGACTCAGTCCTCAAAGGAAGTTGTCAATCCATGGAAAAGAGTCTCAGGAACCAATTCTGAGCACTCGAGATGACACTAAGCGACACGAAACAGAGCTCAGAAAAAAAAATTAAATGAAAAAATTTCATTCGTAAAATTTCAGGAAAAAGGAAAGGAAGGCAAATGACTGGATCGTTACACAAACGGAAAAACTCTGTGAATAAAAAAGATTTAAAATGATAAAATATGAACAATGGAAGAAACGGCGTCAAAAACTGAGTCCTGAACAAAAAGTTATACCCCGAACAAGTTCGGCGGCAACTGAGGCCAGAAATCCCTAAAACTGGGGAAAATGACCAGAAGGAAATTCTAAGAGTCCATGACTCAACGAAATGTGAAAATGAATCCGGTACGAGGATCTAGACTCCAGACGGGACATCTTTGCAATAACTTTCGTTAATTGCACAATGGCCCCTACAAAAAGGGTTAACTGCGAAATTGTCCCAAAATGAAAATATCTTCCAAAAGATATTTTCTTAGATGCCCCTGAAATAAAATATCTTCAAAAGATATTTACGAAAAACATCCTAAGAAATGAAAAAGATTCTGAAGAATTGTGCATCTATGCCCTTGTGGACACCGGGAGCAGCCAGAGTGCTTTCTTGCAAAAGTAAATATACGTATTTTGAGGAAACTACTCAAGATGAAGGCACGCGAAGTCAAAAACCAACTCTGAGCATGAGAGTGAGGTTGTGCCAAAAACTGACAAACAGAGATAAGACAGAATAATGAAAATGACAAAATATCGCATAGTGTCAAAAAACGAAAAATGTGAAAATGACTCGGTCCTCAAAGGAAGTTGTCAATCCATGGAAAAGAGTCTCGGGAACCAATTCCGAGCACTCGAGATGACACTAAGCGACACGAAACAGAGCTCAGAAAAGAAAATTAAACGAAAAAATTTCATTCGTAAAATTTCAGGAAAAAGGAAAGGAAGGCAAATGATCGGGTTGTTACAACCTACCCTCCTTAAAGGAAGTTCGTCCCCAAAATTAGGAACATACCAGAGAGAACAGAATAATGACTGAACAAAAGGTCAAATCAAAGGACAGCTCATATCGCACTGAAGGACAAATCCTGAAGTCTAAAGATCAACTGAAGGAACGCGAAACCATGAACTGAGACAACACCTCATACGAATCCGCATGTTAACTCAACGTCAACTTCTGACAGAATCCCAAGACAACAAAACGTTGAAACATGATAGAAGAAGAGAGTGACAAGGTAGTACAAACAGTGACCAGAACTCGCCCACACTTACTCGTCAGTAAGGTAGCATGACAGTATAAGGCACTAGTTCGTAACATGCTCCAGAAGGGAACTTTTCGATACAAATGACATCAATGTTGAAAATGGTCATTACCAAAAGCACTGCGGGAACCAGGTATCTGCGAGAGTTGGGGTAGCTAATCCCAAAACTCTAACAACAATGACACTGGCACCATTATGCTTAAGGCCTTAGATCTAAAAGCCACGTTGAAAGGGAATGAAACGGTACCTCCCTGGCCCACGTCTCACCCCACCAGACAATGACTGCGATTCTACGCTTACATGAGCCTCACTCGCATCAACCGACAGAACAGACAAGAAGGTTCCAGACATAGGTCCTTACAGAATGAATTTCTCCTATCTAAGGAGGAAACTCGTGAAACAAGAATGCATCCAAGGGATACGACAGATCCTAAGAGACGATGCCAAAACCAGACATAAAAGGGGACAGCTAGCATACAACATAACAACAGACTCTCTACTCACACAAGTAGTAAGATCACATAAAACATGTCAAAGTACACAGGAGAAGGACGTAAAGCATGATGATATGCTGCATATAATCATGTCAGGATGAACAAGTGTATACAATATACTCAGGTCGACAAGCATATACCACATGTTAAGATGACAAACAGGTACCATGTGCTAAGGTAAACAAGCATATATCAGATACTAAGACAGTCAAAGTATGCTTCTAAACAAGTTGCCACATAAGCAAACAGACATGTTGTTAACTCAAAACATGTTATCAAGAAGCATGTAAGAAAATTGTACGACAATACACGTGAATGAAAAACGTAAGGTATGCCGACATACATCGCATACAGTCATGCTAACACAAGCACACAAACATTATGTCACACCAAGACATGATACTAACCTAGACCATTTTATCAGGAAGCATATTTACGCCGAAAGGATGCGTAATAATAATAATAGGCATCTCACAACATTTAAGCATATTAACATGTTATCATACAAGACATGTTATCAAACAAGGCATGTTATCAAGATACAGATGACATATCAAAGCAAAACAATATAAGCATGATATGCACCCAAAACCCGTCGTCCAAGGTATTCAAACCCGGACGATCTGATACCACCTGTGACGGCCCAAGTTTTTTAACCCGGTGCGTCAGTGATGAACCGAAGATGACCCGATAACGGATCCGAAGTGCGGAAGCAAAAGACAAAAAAACGGTCTCTAGAGATACAACACATCCCTAAGACACCAATGTGACACTCAATGAGGTCACCCCAAAGGAATCAAATGCGGAAGCAACGTTTCAAAAACGAATAAGAATGAACCTAGGGGCAAAAATGTCATTTCCAGCTTAAAAGTAGGTGCCACTGAGAACACCATTGGAAATACAAAGAAAAATCAATGAACTTAGACTAAAAAATCGCTTGATTCGGAGTTCGGATGAAGAAGATATGGCTAACGAAAGAAGAAGGGGCAAAACGGTCCAAAAGAGGCAACCCATGAACATCTAACCGGTTAGGAGACCTTCCTAACCGGTTAGGAGGCCAAAAAATCTCGCCAAAAACATTGCCCATGCATATATAACCGGTTACAAAACCCCTCGTAACCGTTTACATGTGAAGAGGGCAGTAAAGTGCAACCCAAAAACCTGGCAGAAGGGGTTTTTCTGGCAAAAATGGAAATTTGAGGGCCAAGATGGAATTTTCTGGAAAAACACAAAGAAGAAAACCCCCTCAAAATCAAGTTTTCAACGTGTCTAATGAGAAAAATTGAAAAGTACGCAATGTGAAATGCCCAAAATGCCCTCACAAGAAAATTGGTCAAGAGGGTTCAAAAAGCTGCTAAATTTAAAAACTGAGAGCTGAACTTTGGATGCGATTTCCGATGTCGAGACGACATTTTATGAAAAAACACAAAAAATAAAACCCCTCTAAAATCATGTTTTCTATTCAACCATGTTGAAAGAAGGAAATAAAACTGAATTGAAAAGTCTAGAATACCCCTAGATTAGAATATGCAACAAAAACACAAAATGAGTCCGTAGAAGGCTCGAAACACAAACGATGAGGTTTTGCCTGGAAAAGACCATGCATGCAAATGTAACTTACCTATTTAGACATGCTACAATGGTCCATGGCTTAAAAATATAGCCGATGCAAAATCTGACCCCCCAACGGGCAAAAAGGCAAAAATGGACTTGGAATGGAAAACATGGAATCCAAAAATACAAAATGGAGTCAATTGACCGTTTGGCCCTTGGCCACACTTCATACAAGATTAATAAGACCCTATGAAAGAATGAAAATGGAATTCCCACACCCGATGCAACCATGGTGAAGCAATGACTTGCGATTTTTCAAGGTTTTCATTACATTTCATGAAGTTTAAAAGTTGCATAGAATACAATATACATGTCATTGGCCTCCGGCCTCATCTCATACATATCAAATACATTGAACGTAGTGTACTTAAGTACACATTAGATACATGGAATCAAATATACATATTTTGATATATAAGACTACAACTGGCATTCCGAGCCAACCTTCATAAAAATGGAAGTCTCCAAGTCCACAAACCATCCAAGCATAATGAAGACCTCAACTTTGATTCTCGTACCTGAAATATGCCCCAGTATCATAGGGGAGAGTAACATAAAGCTACTCGTAGGAGATGAACAAGCATCGACCTATCATTTTACCAATTTATCACCTTAAGGTGAAACATGTTAAAGGGGTTCATGCCACCTAACGTCTATATCGAAATGAGACTCAAGGAGCATCCTAAGCTACCTTAGAGTGTTTCTAACATAAATCACATCATCGATGCCATTTAAACAATATGGAAGCACGTTATACAAAGCAGCAAGATATAGGTTCTTAAAGGTATTAACTTGCAATCTCGAATACAGAAACAACTAAAGTGATCATGTTAGCTAACGTCTATGTTCTAAATAAGTATAAGGAATCATCCTAGGTCATGCTGAACAATCAAAACGCAAATTACAACTTCAATGTAGCCAAACCAAACAAAAGCATATTATACAAGGCAACAAAATACAATTTCTTAAAGCTATCAGCTTGGAATCTAAAGCACGAAAACAATCGAAGTTGGTCATGCCACCTAACGTCTAAGTTATAAATGAATCAATATGATCAATCCAAAGCTTTATTAGAACGTCAAAACATGATTTTAAATATCGATGCAATTTAACCAACCTTGGAACTTCTAATACAACGCATAAAGCACAATTTCGCAAAGTTAAAATCGTGTAACTTAAAATGGAACGACAAATAAGAAACAACCAGTTACAACATCATCTAGTTATCAACTTGAAAATGAAATGTGAAATCAAACAAAGTGGATACTCGGACGTCACACCGGATCAGACCGAAAACATAGTTACTTTAGGGTTACTAGCCCATGGGTAACCTCCCTATGTGCGCACTAGACTATATAGAGGGACTACCCCCCTACTAGAACCATGTCCTAGCCATAGTCAAACAACGACATCCCCAAGTTTTCAAAATCAACAAGTTATGCAATAACGCATATATCAACAGGAATATGCAAGATAATCAACTATCTACTAAGCACAACCAAATTTGGAAACCTATACAATACATACTCTAAATCCACAACTAATATGATATGATGAATATTGAATCTTCAGTGTGCGATTCGTTACACGCTATGCATGAATGATGTTAAATACGAAGTTTGCAAATCATTACACAAGACAACAATATATTCAATAAGGAAAACATATTCTCATGAATACAAACATAGCAACTATGTTATCCAATGTTTAAAACATAACCAACTGAATATACAACAAGTCTAAGTCCATGATTTGAATATAGAAACCACTTCTAAAACACAACTAGATCATGGAGCAAATTGATAGAATTTAAATAGATAAACACAATTAAATTCTATACATTCCGATTCAATTCCAATTAACCTCAATTTAATACATGTTAAAGGGCATGGTAAGGTCATCACCTATATCCATTCTAAAACTCAATTAGGTTGGTAGAACAACAAAGTAGAACTTTAATTAAATCATACTAATTTAAATCCCAAGGTTCTAAAAGAACTTCAAATAGTTCCAAATTAATATATACTAGTAAACAAGTCATGGCCAACACAAATATCAAGTTAAAACCTTAATTAAGTTAATGGGACCACAAAATAGATTTTAATTAATTCTTTTAATTAAAATCTCTTGATTTTCAAACTTAACCAAATGCTCTCAAATTAACCTATGTTGGAAAACATGCCAAGAACTAATGTAATATCACATTACAAGTTTATATCATTCAATTTAAGACCATGTGAATTAAACTTTCACTAAAGTTAAATATAAATTAAAAGTTGCAATTCTCATGTAATTAATCCCAATTTAATATATGTGAACAACTATACCTAAACTTAATTTTCTAGCATTCCACAATTCAATTCCAAGTGGTATATCACCATGAGGATTAAATCTTAAACATGGAATTTAATTAAATAAAAGGTTTAAAACCTAACCGAATATTCCAAATTAAATATATGTGAAGCTATATGGTATGTAAATCAAGAATATCAAGTCGGAATTCAAATAGAGTGAATAGTGCACTCGGGGCAAATTAATTAATTAAATTAATTAATAATTACTAATTTTTAAAACACCTGCAATCACTTTCAAATTCAACTATGTTGGAGAGCATGCTAAGGCCTAATTTAATATGCTAACACATATTGATTTTGAGCTAGTTAAGGCCACATGATTTAATATTTTATTGAAGATAAATATTAAATAAAATCTTTAATACTTGTTCAATTTTCCTCAATTTAATATATGTCAATGACCATATTATAGAGCATTATATTACCATGCTATATGTTTAAAACAAGTCACAAGCAACCGAGAAAATCAAATCCAATACAAGAAAATTAAATAATAAAATCTCTAGATTTCATATTTAAGCATGCAATCAAGTTGTATAAGCATCAATAGCATGTTATATAACAAGAATTAAACCTATAACATCTCCTACCTCAATTTGGGATGAAAATCCCAAATCCCCACTGAATTGAAACAGCTCCGAATCTGACAAAACTCCTAGGTTTTGTCAGGGACAACACGATCTATATGAATCCCCAAGAAACCCCATGAAAATCCAAACTTGTCCTCAATCCCGAACTTGAAATTTGGTCAGAAATGGTTTCTAATAAGGGGTAATGGTAGAATACGTCGAAGGGAACAACAAATGTAAAGGCAGGATTTTCATCAAAGAAAAGTGGATCAAAGGAGGAGAGAGAAAGTGGAAGCCATGGCTACTAGGAGATCCGGCCAAGAGAGGTGGGGAAGATGACCAAAATCTGATTTTTCTTCTTTAAGTGTTCTATTATAGTAATTCTCAAAAACTGCCCCGAAAGAGCCCCGCGAGGTCCGGAAAAGTAAATTTTGAGCAAACGCGCTCAAACGGCAAAACTCTATGAACAAAAAAGATTTAAAATAAGAAAATATGAACAACGGAAGAAACGGTATCAAAAACTGAGTCCCGAACAGAAAGTTATGCCCCGAACAAGTTTGGCGGCAACTAGGGCCAGAAATCCCTAAAACTGGGGAAAACAACCAGAAGGAAATGCTAAGAGTCCATGACTCGACGAAATGTGAAAATAGATCCTGTACAGGGATCTAGGCTCCAGACGAGACATTTTTGCAATAACTTTCGTTAATTACACAATGGCCCCTACAAAAAGGGTTAACTGCGAAATTGCCACAGAATGAAAATATCTTCCAAAAGATATTTTCTTAGATGCCCCTGAAATAAAATATCTCCAAAAGATATTTACGAAAAATACCCCAAGAAATGAAAAAGATTTTGAAGAATTGTGCATCTATGCCCCTGTGGACACCGGGAGCAACCAGAGTACTCTCTTGCAAAAATAACGATACGTATTTTGAGGAAACCACTCAAGATGAAGGCATGTGAAGTCAAAAACCAACTCCGAGCATGAGAAGTGAGGTTGTGGCAAAAACTGACAAACAGAGATAAGACAGAATAAGGAAAAGGACGAAATAGCGCATAGTATCGAAAAACGAAAAATGTGAAAATGGCTCGGTCCTCAATGGAAGTTGTCAATCCATGGAAAAGAGTCTCAAGAACCAATTCCGAGCACTCGAGATGACACTAAGCGACACAAAACAGAACTCAGAAAAGAAAATGAAACGAAAAAAATTCATTCGTAAAATTTCAGGAAAAAGGAAAGGAAGGCAAATGACCGGGTCGTTACATGATTGCACCTTGAGCATACCTTCAATTGGGCTTGAAATCTTTTTTGCATGAATTTTGAGGCAGTTCGATTGTTCACACTATTGCTTCAATAGATCGAAGTATGGCTGCACAATTATTGGGACAAGGACAAAGGCTGAGATATTTATTGGGAAAAGGACAAAAGTGGTTATGAGGATAAGATCAAAAGGTTTGATTGATCGAAGAAAAGTTTAGATCGATCAAATAGGAAATTTTCCTGAGGATAAGGACAAGGGCTTGATCCATCAAAGCAGGGTTGGAACGATCACAATGTGATCAATCATAGCATGGTTCGATCGATCGAACAAGGAATTTTCACCACTTTGCTCCTTCTTTCCACTAGACTTTGGATTACTTATTCCAATGCTCTAATTCAGCTGATTTGACTTATTTTGGGGATAAGCATCTAAAATGGAGAAAAAAAACATGAAATTAGACTAAAGTAGGGAAATAAGATAGAATAAGGTCTTAGTACACTCAAGATTAAGGGTTTAAATGCGCACTTTTCAGCGCTTATCACACCCCCAAACTTAAATATTGCCAGTCCCTAGCAATGAACTACAAAGTAAAGCAAGAAACTAATAACTATACAAGAATGAACTAGAAAGCAATAAAAAAGATAACGCCACTTTCGTAGGGAACACGGTTCCATTTAACAAATGTAACAAGATTTTTAAACTCCTAGGTTACCCCTAGTGGACAAGTGAAGTCTCGTGTGGGTTTCCAAAAATGATACCCACAAACATTAAGTTCTGTCCCACTAAAGAGGCACCAATATTCCAAACAAGCATTGGGAGAAAACTACCTCAAGTATGCAATTTTTCAACCATCTCAAAGTAATTTTCCAAAATTTCAACAATAAGCAAGCAAATATGGTCCTCACACATTAAGTAAATGATCATGCAAATCAAAACAACTCTAGAATACTTTTTAAGTGAACCAGCATCAAATATGTTGCTATCTAAGCTAACTAATGAAATGGTCACAACTGGCCTCAAACTAGCACACAAATCTAGTACCGGTCATCAAGACAAATAATAAACCTTTTATTAAAGTTTTATTCAAATATTTGCACTTATTCTTTTCACTCAAAATTTTTATTTTTATTTATTTTTATATAGGATCAAAGATGGAACTATGGTGCAATGTAGTGATCTCTTAAACTTTCTAGAAGATTCATGAGACGAGCGTTAGGTCAATGACTCCCAAATCGGACTGCTTCAGGGAATTTAGGTGTAGAAACACCCTTAAGGACTTATAAGCTCAAGTCAACTAGGCTACAAATCAAAACAACTTCCATCTAATCATTTCCTACTTCTCACCTTTGGTAAGAAGTCCTCACTTTATTTGCTTTTGCAAATTTATTTATTTATTTATTTTTTTAAAAAACCTAGAGTTTGGGCACTCCAAATTTCGGTGCGAGAAATTCAATGCTTGATGAGGCTAGAATCCCGGCTACTTAGTGAAACGGGTTTGTTATCCATCTTTGACAAGAATGAAAGCTTTCAAAACATTACTAGCCCAATTGGGATATAACCAAATTAATAATCAATAAAGCATGTACCCCATAAGAATCCTAGAATGAATCTCAAAACAATCAGAAAATCAAGATGATATGGACCACATAAGCAAGCAAGATGTCAATTTTTTTAAAAAATTGCTCCTAGATGGCATTCACAAGGCATACAAGGAGTATTAAACTCTCAAGTCAAGCAATTTTTAAATTTTAAGGAACATATGCCTCAAAAGATCAAAATCATTGCTAGTCATGGACCAATATAGTAAATCTCTCAAATACACAACTTATGTTCAAAATCTTGAATTGAATGTAAAGAACATACATTACCCCCAAACTTAAACTGCGCAATGTCCTTAATGTGCAATGAGAGCAAAGGAAAGAGGAAATATTATACCAATGTAGCTATGGCGAGGAATGGGCAGGACACAAGTATCCAAAGTGGGTGGTCTAAACCCCCCCCCCCCCCCCCAAACTTGGGATTAACTGTGGTCCTGAAAAGATGACACTGTGATAAAATCTCATAAAATAACAAATAGGATAAATAATGGTGCATAGTGGGCATGCAAGTGCAAGTGGGATAGTAAATGAATAAGAGAGAGGGATAAAAATGGTCCTGAAAAATATGGGTTGCACTTTCTCACTCTAATCAACATAATGCACCTGATAATGGAGTCAACATCAACAAATATATCAAAATATGACCATGACATCCAAAATATCCAAAAATAATGAAAATATAATGTACATCACAAATAACAGGCCAACAGACTGGCTGTAAAAATGGAATAATAATATCAAAAGTAATAGTCTAAGATCACAGAGATAAATATGAGATAGAGAGAGATCAGGTGAAAAATGATGGTCTGGCGGGGTGTGAACCCCAGATCTGTCTGGAAATGTCTCGCAGCACTATCATGACATCCGTGCAGAGAGTAAACATATCTACTCGGAGCGCGAGGACTGAGTCCTGCAATGCTTAATAACGCTTCTCTGTCATGGAAGATTGAGCCTGAGTGTCAAGAATGACTGGGTCATCCTAACGGTGCAATCGCGAGTCACCAGTAGACTGATGCTCATCCCGGCTCTGGAAGTGGTGGCTCTGTTCTTGAGAATGGTCTGGTGATTCGACTGGAGGCTCGTGCTCTAAGTTGATCCCAACTCCTTCTGGTGCTGTTGTCGCTACCTCTGCTGTCTCCTCCTCCGCTACCGCATCCTCCGTTGCTTGTGTTGCCTTGTCCTACAGACTCTTGATAAGAGCATTGTAGCTCTTTTTCCAGTTGGACCATCTATAATGGCAAGCACCAGGCTCGGCGATCTCCTAAGGATTAAATGGATAGTGCTGGTCCCGAAGGAATTGTGTAATTAGATGAGCATAAGGAATGAACTTGGGCCTCTGGGGGCTCTCCTTGTTGATAAACTCGTCATACATCTTCATCATAACGCTCTAGATGAGTGTAGGAACTGAGAACCAATGTCGTGTATCAATGGCATATAACGCTGCAAATTAGTCGGCCAGCCATTGGGTTCTGTGCCTAGGCATATATATATATTGGTATAAGACCGAATCAAAGAACCATATACAGTCGGGCAGGTAGGTCCGAGTGGCATAAGTGTCGGTGGCGGTGGTGGTGCCATGGAGAGCTGTGGCCATCTCTGTGAATGATGGCCTTTATAAAGTCGGGTAATCAACCCCTGGAGGACATGTATGCGGGCAATGAAAGGCTATCGATAATGTCTCGACAATGATCCGGATAAGGTGCCCATTAGTAGTGGTTTGCATCTCAGCTAGGTTACTCGGACTCTGTAATGACCTAGTCATTTCCCTTCCTTTCCCTTTTTCAGATTTTCATGGATATTTTTTTTTCGTTGATCTTTTCCTTTCTGAGTTCGGTTTCTCGTCACTTAGTGTCATTTTGAGTGCTCGGGAATGGTTTCCGAGACTCCTTGGATTGACGAATTCCTTTGAGGACCGAGCCATTTTCACATTTTCACTTTTGTGACACTATTCACTTTTTGTCTTTTTTCCGTTTGTCACTTTGTTGGCACAACCCCACTTTTCGTGTTCGAATTTGATTCAGGTTTTGCATGCATCCATGATATTTAAATTCTATGCTATATGTATATTTACTTTTGTAGAAAAACATGCTAGTTGTGTACTTTATTCCTTAAGGGTGTGGATGCACTTCTTTAGAATTTTTCTTTAATTTGGGGTCATTTGTGTAATTACTGTAAAGTAATTATTTTTTGTCTTGGGGACTTTTATAATTTAATTTGGAAGAAATTTTCAGAAAGGACATTTTTTGCAATTTTTGAAAAATGTGACAAATGCCACACTTTCATTGGTCCACTTGTTGACATTTTTGTGGGGACACTTTGATACCTTGGATGATAACATGTGGAGGGTGAAGATTCACCCACTTGTTGACCTATGATAGGTGCACTTGTTGGCTTGGATGGTTGACAAGTGTTGGCTTAAGATTAAGCCTAAGAAGGAGCCATGGATTGGTGACAAGTGTATGCTCCAAATTAAGTGTTGCAAATATTTTTTGGGCTACTTTGGAATTATGTTGTTAAAGAAGGGTTTTTGAGCAATTGATCATAGATGTGTGTGTTGACCATGGTGTAGGATCACATAGTGAGTAGAGGATTTCTATTTCTTCCCCTCACACTTTTTCACATTGTGTCATTATCTTCCTCACCACAAACTGTAGCCTCCATGGATAGAGCATGAAGCCTTAGGCCTTGACCTTGATTTTTGAGGGCCTTCCATTGATTTCCAAGCTTGACCTTGGGAATACTTTTTGTTCCCCTCATCCTCCTCTTCATAACCCTTACCCTGGAAGGGTTTACCATTTTGAGCTTGTTTACCTTGGATTCTAGAGAGACATTTCTCTAGTGAGGTAGGGGGTGTTATAATTTATTTTTCTAAGTGGCTTTACATGCTTTTGTATGAAATATAAGTTGTATGTATGTCTTTTGTTAATTTGAGAAATTATGATTTGTCATAGCTTGCATATAACTCATTTTTGACTTGGTAAATGGCATGGCCATGACTTGATCTTTGATATATATTAATTGGGATGATTTAAATGAGTTTTCAAATCTAGAGATTAAATGAATTTAATTTGAGTTAAATTCTAGTTGATTATGTTTTGCTTGTATTCCATTTTAGGTTTGATATATGGCATGACCATGACTTAGTACTTGTTATATATTAATTTCAGATCATTTGAACAACTTTTGAAATCTAGAGATTTAATTGATTTAAATTAAATAAATTTTATTTGATGATATCTTGCTCATCTTGCACTTTTGATTTGATATATGTAAAGACCATGCTATGTTGCTTAACATATATTAATTTGAGATTATTTGAATTTGATTTGAAATCTAGAGAATTTAGTTATCTTGTTTAATTAAATTCTATCTAATGGCTCCATGGATCTATTTGTATTTTAGAAGTTGTTTCTATATTCAAATCATGGACTTGGACTTATTGTGTATTCACTTTGATGTGTTTTAAGTATTAGATAACATTGTTGGTATATTTATATTCATGAGAACGTGTTTTCTTTATGGAATATATTATCATCTTGTGTAATGTATTGTACACTTTGTAATTGACATTATATATGCCATTTTAGAATTTAAATTCTAAGGCATGGATTGTGTGGTTTCAACTTACTTGTGCATAGAAGGTAATTCGTGCATTATATAAATTATGTATAAGTTGTGAACTTATTTGGTTTATTTTGGAGTCTTGGGACATTGTTACAAGTGACATGGCTAGAGTTTGGCTCTAGTGTGGGAGGTATGAGTTCTCCCCAATTGAGATAGTGCGCACTAGGGTGGTCTTCCCAGGGAGTTATTGCCCGGAATAACCATTGAGGTCTTGGCAGAATTCCGAGCTTTGATGTCCAAGTCTTCCACTATATGATTTCGCATTTAATTCCAAGTTGACAATCATGTTTAATTGTGCCTTGTGGTTTTGGCTATTGGCGATTTAACGTTGTTAAGTACATTTGTGCATTATGATTTTTAAGGAATCATCACATGTTTCGATGTTGTTAAGTACATCTATGCTAAATTGTTATATTTAGTTGTTTTTATACTTTAGATTTCAAGTTGATAACTTTGAGAATCTATGTCTTGATACGTTGTGTTAGAAATTCTAATTATACTAAATTGTTATATTTAGTTGTTTTCACATTTTAGATTTTAAGTTGATGATTTTGAGAATCTATATGTTGTTACTTTGTATAGCATGTTCTTATGTTGTTTGGAATTGCATGAAGGATGTAACTTATGCTAGAAATGATCTAAGGTAGCTTAGGATGCTCCTTGAGTCTCACCTTGACATAGTCGTTTGGTGGCATGACCCTTTTGTATTGTTCAAGTTAATATAAAAATCTTTAAAGAAATCAAGTCTATGCATGCTCTTTCTCTACGAGTAAACTTGTTTACTCACCCAAAGTTACTGGGAGTTTTGTTCAGGTACGAAGACTTGGTGCGTGATGTTCATCATTGCTTGGATGATTGTAGACTTGAAGGTTTTAATTCTTGTAAAGGTTGGCTTGAAATGCCACTTGTAGCCTTATTTGTCAAAATGTGTAATTTTGATTCTAAATATGCAATGTGTACGTGAGTACACTCTTTACTATGTATTTGACATGTATAAGATGAAGCCAGAGGCCAATGACATGTATTTTGTATCCTATGTAACTTTTGACTTTATGAAATTTTATGAAAATATTGAAAATTGCGAAGTCATTGCTTCACCATGGTTGTATCGGGTGTGAAAATTCCATTTCAATTCTTTCATAGGGTCTCATTAATCATGCATGAAGTATGGCCAAGGGCCAAATGGTAATTTGAAACCATTTTATGATTTTAAGTTTCAAAATTTTCTTTTCATGATCATTTTTGCCTTTTTGGCCGTTGGGGGGTCGGATTTTGCATCGGCGGTATTTTTAAGCCGTGGATCATTGAAACACATCCTAAGAGGTAAATTACGTCTACATGCATGGTCGTTTCTGGGAAAAACTCCTTCGTTGGTGAAATGAGCCTCCTATGGACTCATTTTACATTTTTGTTGAAAAGTCTTGCTTAAGGGCATTTTGGGAATTTTCTTTGGGAAATAAATTCTGTTCTTAACTTCATCACATAGAAAATGTGATTTCAGGAGGAGTTTCTTCATGAAATTTTTCCGAAAAATGTCATCTTGGTGTCGAAAACCGTGTTCCAAACTCATTTTCTGCTTTTTCTACCGTTTCTGCTGTTTGGGTTCAATACTGGGTGGGTTGAACCGGTTCAAGAATGTTGAACCAGTTTAAGACATTAATTTTGGTCTAGCATGGGCATACTAGACATGTTGAACTGGTTCAAGAATGTTGAATCGGTTCAAGTCTTGCAGATCCTGTTTGCAGGTTCAGCTTTGGTCTTCCAACTTTGAACTGTTGTAACTTCTTCGTTTCAACTCTGAATTGGTCCGTTCTTGAGTCTAAATTGACCACATCGAAGTAAGATTCCCAATGGTACCAATTTTAGTTTCAGATTCTTCTCCTAGCTTAAGATATCCTTGTTTTAGTGAGAGGGTATCAGTTTTGGTTCGAACCAGGATAGGGTTCATTTGGGATTTCACTTCCTTTGGCCTTGGGACTTCATGTGAAGTTACCAAAGGATGTTTTTGGATATTTTTGATCTTATTTAACTTGTTGGAAGTCAAATTCTTTCCTTTTAGGGTAAAATGACCATTTTACCCTTGGTCTTTCTTTTGGTAGGGTTTTGATACCCTTGTCTTCGTTTTGCTTTTGTTGAGTCTTGAAATTCCTCGAAGGGCTGTTCTTATGTCTTAGGGATGACGTACATCTCTAAGGACTTGTTTTTATTTTGCTTCCGCATTTTGGATCCGCTTCGGGTCATCACAAGAAACACTAGGTTGAAAAATCCAGGGTCGTCACAGACTCAGCTTGAGGTTCTGATAAAAAAGCCGAACCAGTCTCAGATAAACCGGGTTGGCTACTAGAGCCAGAATAGGTGAGAGGCACCGACGGTAGATCTCGTCGTACGACCATTTGGTCGTGGCTGCCTCTGCAAAAACCTCATCGTCAACTATAGATTCGTGCGCCACGGCAAGGCGTGAATACTTTTTGTGGACCCTGTCTCAGCCGACAGTGGGCCTAGCTGACTATGCCAATGGTGGCATGGGAGCAGGTGCTGGAGGTGACTCGAGCGCACTCTCCGAAGATGAAGAAATAGAAGGCTCATGCTGGGCCTGAGATGGCCCCTCAATCCGGGGCTTCACCTGGTGACCATAAGTTTGCTTGGCTGTGGTCTTAAACCTAGTCATGGCCTGTAAAAATAGAGAACACTTGCATTTGAAGTTAGTATAAGGAAGTAGCATATAAGATGCAGAAATGAAAACACAAAAGATAGAAACATGCTTGTCAAGTAAAGATAGACAACACAATTCTACATAATGTAAATATCACAGCAAGAAACACATGAATCTATCTATACAAGTGAGAATGCAAGCCATATATACAATGAACGAATAAAGGGCATATTTGAGTAACATCAATTAACGTAAAACATGCTAGACATGATAAGTATAAAATACAACCAATGTGGAAAGCACAGGCATTGGGTATGTATATGATAACATGGAACACGAGAAAGGGTATAGGGGCATGGATATGCAAAGCAATAAAGTTCGAATGGTCATAAAAAAAATGTGATCGATCCAAGTTAGATCGATTAAGACATGTATTGGATCAATCGTGCTCTGATTGATCAGAGCATTGGTGTGATCGATCGAACCTGCTGAAAGTTAAAAAGTCATCCGTTCGTGACGTGAAAGACACGGGGTGAAGGCCAATGGTCACTTAAAGGCTCGTGACCCCCTATACACCTCAATAATGCATAAATGGTCACTTAAAATGGCACGTGACCCCAGAACCAAATTCGGAAACAAAAACAATATATACATATATATACACATGCTTACAATCCAAAAATGGAAACAAAAATGAAATTAAAACATCGTAATCTAAACATGGCAAGTAAGATCACTACAAATCAAAACAAGAAATGAAAAATAAAGCAAGAACTCACCTAAAATCGAGGAGAGAAGTGGAGAGAGAGGAGAGATGAAGGTCGGAGATGGAGTTTGGAGCTTATGAACTTGCCGGAGTCTCGCCGGAGGTGGGGAAGATAATGGTGAGCTACGGGAGGAGAGGGGACCTTTTGGATCGATGGAATAAATGATCCAAATGACCCCTTGGGTCTATT
The DNA here is from genome assembly GCF_030987335.1 of Cornus florida. NCBI lineage: Eukaryota > Viridiplantae > Streptophyta > Magnoliopsida > Cornales > Cornaceae > Cornus > Cornus florida. The sequence goes on along the minus strand of NW_026775581.1, from coordinate 13,417,502 downwards.
TTTAAAAACTGTTCCTAATATGTGTGATTGATCACGTGGTCCATTGGATCGATCGAATCTCAATCGATCATGAAGGTGCTCAGATCAATCGAACATGCAAAACGACAAACTATTTTTGAAAATTTTTGAATTTTGAAAAGTTAAAATCTTTTTCAATTTTTGAAAAGTATTTTTATTTTTATTTTTTATTATTATTTTTATTTTTTGAAATTTGAATTTTGAAAAGTCAAAGTTAACAGAAGGTCAAGGGACGGGACTTTGAACAATCAGGGTTGGATCAATCGAACCCTGATCGATCCAATGGTTTGAACGATTGATAGAGACTTGAAAATCTACAGAGAAGTTCGAACGATGGGACAGAGGCTTGAATTTTTCACAACTTCAAAATTTTTCTAAGTATAGAAATGTGATCGATCGTAGGGACTTTTGATCGATTGAAGTATACTTGGAATGATCAAACAAAAAGTTCAAATGACGGACAGAGACCTAAAATCTGCAGAGAATTGACTGCAAAAAGGTTCGATCGATCCAGGGTACACTCGTGGTTGATTAAACTGGCACCAAATGGCTAATTTTGAGCTGAAAGTGCTAAGAATCCATGCAAAAGTTTTAAAACATAAATGAATGACCTTGAACCTTATCTAGACAACGCAAGAATGAAAAATAAAAAGAAATGAGGGAGGAGTAGGGTTAGAAAACCTTACGAATGCTAGTGTTTAATGTCTCTAATAAGACGTTGGGGTTTTTTAGCTCAGGTCAAAAATTTTGTTGGACATCCCCTTCTCAATGGGGTGAAATGAACTTCAAACCCCACCCAACAAATCATTCCTGAAGGAAATTGTTGGATTTGGCTCAAGTTTTCTTGATGGCTTTTGGTCAAAAAGAATTTTGGGCCTCCATGCCATTTCAACATTGGATTTAAAATCAATACCTTTTGAAAAATCACTTGATAGCAAAACATTTGAATTTTCAACAAGAGAAGACATCTCAATTTTTTTAACATTTTCTACTACAAGGGCCTCTTCATGCTTGTCCATTGAATTAGGGGTTGGATTGAATATGTTCAACTTCACTTTCATGTGGCCAAAAGAAATCTTCATTATCCCCTTCTTATAATTTATGTTGGCATTGGCGGTGGCCAAGAAAGGACAGCCAAGGATAATGGGTATTTGGCTCTTTGGATTGGGAATCGGTTCTGCGTCAATGACTATGAAATCAACCAGGAAGAAGAATTTATCAATCTTGATCAAAACATCCTCAATTATACCCTGGGGATTTTTGATAGATTGGTTGGCTAGTTGCAAAACTACCGACGTTGGCCTTAAATCGCCCAAACCCAGTTGGACATATACCGAATATGGAAGAAAATTCACGCTTGCCCCTAAATCCAAGAGAGCCCGATTAATGACATGGTCACCTATGGTGTAAGATGTAGTGGGTGAACTAGGGTCCTTAAATTTGGGAAAAGTTTTGTGTTACAAAATGAAGCTCACTTGCTCGGTAAGGACAACTTTTCTTGGTGCTTGGCTCTTGTTCTTTCTCTTTAGAATGCACAAATCTTTTAAAAACTTGGCATAAGCCATAATTTGTCTAATGGCATTTAAGAGAGGTAGATTGATTTTAACTTTCCTAAACACATCAATGACTTCATTCACCTTACCTTGTTGCTTTTTAAAAGATGCGGACGCTTTCAAAACATCTGAAAATGGAGCCTTGGCTCGAAAGATTTTTTAAAATTTTTTTGGGAATAAGTCTCAACAATGGGGTCCTTTGCATTAAATGAAGGAGGAATAAGATGTGAAACGGGACGGGTGTCAACACTAAGTTGCACCAGTTTACTCTTTTCATTAACTTCAATTTGATTATCGATCACCCTTCCACTTCTCAAACCGGTCCCCGCATTTACTTGTTCAAGTGAAGGACCTTCCGAAGGGGAAGTGGTCTCCAGTACAAAGTGTTGCTTAGGTGGGGGATTAAGAGGTATCTTTCCTTTTTCTCTCACATTCAAAGTGTTAGTTATTTGCCCTACTTGGGTTTTTAGCTTGGTAATTGATTGTGAGTGAGAATAAAGTAATTGAGTGTTCACCTCCAAAGTACCTAAAGCCGATAGAACTTTTTCCTGAAAAGCGGGACTTTTAGGATGACTTTGAGAAGTTGATTGGGAAAATGATAATTTGAAAATTGATTCCCATTGGGAGCTTGGTAAGGCGGATGATAACCTTAAGAATTTTGGCAATTGAAAATTGATTCCCTTGAAAACCATCTTGGGGAGGGTTTGAACCTTCTCCTTGGCTTTTCCAAGAGAAATTAGGGTGATTTCTCCACTCGGGATTGTAATGATTGCCATATGGATTATTCCCTTGATTCACAAATATGGCATTGACTTGTGCATGATGCTCATTATGCACATATCCATAGGGACAATTGGAAGTAGTATGCAACACACTTGAACATGTCATGCAAAACTCACTAGAATGATGATGATTAGGGGAGGAAGACACTTGATGAGTTGAATTTTGATTGATAAAAAATTGATCAAACCTTTGAGTTAAAGACTTCACCTCGGCAACTATGTCATTAGAATTTTCCACTTGATATAAGCTTGAATTCTTTCTTCCTCCTACATTCAGATTTCTACCATTTCTAGAAGACAATGATCTATGCATTGAGTTTTCACTCATGCTTTCATATAAATGCCACACATCATCTTCATGTTCATCCAAATACGAACCTCTCATTGAGGCATCAACTATGCCTTTATGGTTATCCGACAAACTTTCATAAAAATGTTGAACAATTTGCCACTTAGGAATGTCATGATGAGGACATTTCCTAAGCAAATCATTCAATCGTTCCCATACCTCACGCAACATCTCCCCATCCCCTTGTGAAAATTCATGAATTGAAGTTCGCATGGCATTGGTTTTAGAAACAGGATAATACTTCCTCAAGAAATCTTGTTGCATTTCCGCCCAAGAAGTTATGGAAAGATGTGACGGCCCAAGTTTTGAAAACTCGGTGCCTCAGTGATGACCAAAAGATGACCCGATAACGGATCCAAAATGCAGAAGCGAAAGGTGAAACAATAGTCTCTAGAGATATAATGCATCTCTAAGACACCAATGTGACCCTCAATGAGGTCATGGAACCCAAAGGAAAACAAATGCGGAAGTGTCGTTTCAAAAACGGACAAAAAGGAACCTAAGGGCAAAATGGTTATTTTGAAAAAAAGTGGATTCAAGTGCTATCGAGTACACCACTAGGAAAACAATGAAAAACTAATCATGATGGACTCAAGAATTTTATTATTCGGATGCCGGACGAAGTAGAAACGACAAAACAAAGAAAAACGAGCAATAAAGCAAAAAGGGGTAAACTGGTAATTATTCAGAAATATCTAGGTACAACTGAGTACACCGTTGGATAGACAATGAAAAATTAATCAATTTGAAAAAAAAATTCACTTGATTTGGAGTTCGGATGAGGGAGAAAGGTCAAAAACAAAATCGACGTCACGGTAGCCCGACGAAGGCCGTGACAGCTACAGTGCCGTCAATCCACTACTGCTGCAACTGAGAGTAAAAACGGGCATCTAAATGGACTTTTCTGGAAAATCTCAAAGAAGAAACCCCTCCTAAAATCAGGTTTCCTACCCCGATCCTAAATGGAAACAAAAAAAATGCATTGTAAAATGCCCAGAATGCTCCCAAGAAAATCTGGTCATGGGGGTAAAAATTTTTCCGAGCTGCTGCCCAAAGAAAGGAAATAGGGCTTCGGGAGGTTTTTAAATTGCCTAAATTGAAATGCAGTCTTAAAATATACCCACAAGACCCCCGAAAGTTTCGGATTGGTCGTCACACTTTTCAAAAAAAAGTCGATGAATAGTACCAAGTATATTTGCACTAAAAATCTGCAAAACCTGGCAGCAAGGATTTTTCGGACAAATATGGATTTTTGAGGGCCAAGATGGCATTTTCTGGAAAAACATAAAGAAGAAACCCCTCCTTAAAATTGAGTTTTCTACATGAATCTCGAGGAAAAATGAAAAAAACACATTGTGAAATACCCGAAATGCCCCTGGAACAGAATAGGGTAAAACTCTCTAAAAATGCTACTTAGAGTTTTTGTGTTGTTTGCCAAAGTGAGTATGCAAGTGCATGCAATATGATAAAATAGATGTACCAACATGGCCTAAAGCCTCTTTACATTCCATTAACAAGTTTTAGCATACAAAGCCTCCATAGTTGATAAAAATACATTTTCAAGCAAAATATGGCACCAATTGAATACAAGTGCAGATATAAACTTGCTTGGCCCTTGGCCTCATGTCTTACATGTCAAATGCATTAAAAGGAGTGTACTTATGTACACTTTACATATGTAGAATCAAAGAATACAAGTTTGATACATAAAGCTACCAAACGATCCAAGGCAATGAAATCTTCAAGTCTTGAGTCCTATACCTGAAATATACCCCAGTAACGTAGGGGTGAGTAATATAAAGCTACTTGTAGGAGATGAGCATGCATCAACCTAGCGTTTTACAGTTTTATCACCTTAGGGTGAAACATGTTAAAGGGGCTCATGCCACCTAACGTCTATGTCAAGTGAGACTCAGGGATCATTCTAAGCTATCTAGATCATTTCTAGCATAGTCACATTGTTCATGCAATTCAAACAACATGGAAACATGTTATAGAAAGCAACTAGATATAGATTCTCAAAGTCTTTAACTTGAAATCCAAAATATGAAAACAACTAGAGTGGGTCATGCCACCTAACGTCTATGTTCAAAATGAATCTATAGGATCATTCCTAAACTACATTTGAACATCAAAATACAATTTATGATATCAATGCAATTTAACCGACAATGGAACTTCCAATACAACGCACAAAGCATGCTTTCACAAAGTTACATCTTAAGCTCAAAATAGGAAATCAAATAAGGAACCACAAGTTACAATATCATCTAGTTATCAACTTGAAATAAAATTCGAAATCAAACAAAGTGGATACTCGGACGTCACACCGGATCAGACCGACAACATAGTTACTTTAGGGTTACTAGCCCATGGGTAACTTCCCTATGTGCGCACTAGACTATATAGAGGGACAATCCCCCGTACTAGAACCAAGTCCTAGCCGTAGCCAACAACGACATCCCCAAGTTTCCAAAATCAACAAATTGTGCAACAACGTATATATATCAACATGTATATACAAGATATCAACCATTTACTAAGCACAACCCAAATTTTGGAAACATATACAATACATGCTCAAAGTCTACAACTACTATGGCATGAAAGATGTCAAATACAAAGTGCGCAATTCCTTACACGTAGCAACGATATATTCAATAAGGAAAAACATATTCTCATGAATATAAAAGTAACAACTATGTTATCCAATACTCAAAAGTAATCAAGTGAACATACACCAAATCCAAATCCATGATTTAAATTTAAAAACAACTTCCAAAATGCAATTAAATCCATGGAGTAATAAAATAGAATTTAATTAGACATAAATAGTTAAATTCTCTAAATTCCAAGTTAATCCCAAATAACCTCAATTTAATATATATTGAAGGACATGTCATGGTCATCACATATATAACATCAAATGACAATTTAAGTGATTAAAGCACTTAAAACAAAATTAATCAAGCTAATTAATTAATTTCCTCTAGATTTTTAAACAATTCCAAATGCCCTCAATTTAATCTATGTTAAAGAACATGCCAAGGCCTATTTAAATACGACATTACAACTTGATTTCATGCTTGATACAACCATGTGAATTAAACTTTCACTAAAGATAAATATTAAATAAAAGTTGTAATTCTTAATCAAATGAGCCAAATTTAATATATGTTAACCAACATATCCAAGCATAATTTCCTAGCATGTTATAATTCAATTCCAAGTCATACATATCCTTGAGCATTAAATCCTTTACAAAGAAATTAATTAAAATTAAATTCCAAGATTTATACAAAACATGCATACAAGTTGTATAAGCATATATAATCATCAATACAACACAAATATAATCCTAAGACACCCCCTACCTTAATTTGAGATGAAAATCTCAAAAGCCATCAAAACGAAACAGCTCCGAATCCGATGAAACTCCTAGGTTTTGTCGGGGACAACACGATCTATATGAATCTCCAAGAAGCCCCATGAAAATCCAAACTTGGCCTAAATCCCAAACTCAAAATTTGGTCAGAAATGGTTTCTAATAAGGTGTAATGGTAGAGCACGACGAGGCGAGCAACAAATGCAAAGGCCGAAGGATTTTCACTTAGGAAAAGTAGGTTAAATTAGGAGAGATAAGATGGTAGCTCCATGGCTACCTTTGGTCGTGCAAGGAGAGGATGAAGAAGAAGAAAATCTGATTTTTCTTCTTTAAGGCACCTATTTATAGTAAATCACAAAAAGTGCCCTGAAAGGGTCCCGTCGAGTCCGGAAAAATGGATTTTGAGCAAACGCGCTCAAATGGCAAAACTTCATGAACAAAAAAGATTCAAAATGAGAAAATATGAACAACAGAAGAAACAGTGTCAAAAAATGAGTCCCGAGCAGAAAGTTATGCCCCGAACAAGTTCGGCGGCAACTAGGTCCAAAAACTCTGAAACTGGAGAAAAACGACCAGAACGGAATTATATAAATTTACAAGTCAACAAAAAGTGAAAATGAATCCTGTATGAGGATCCAGGCTCCAGACGAGACATTTTGCAATAACTTTCATTAATTGCACAATGGCCCCTACAAAAAGGGTTAACTACGAAACTGCCTCAGAATGAAAATATTTTCCAAAAGATATTTTCTTAGATGCCCCTGAAATAAAATATCTTCAAAAGATATTTATGAAAAACACCCCAAGATAATTCCAAAGATTTTTGCATCCATGCCTCTATGGGCACCAGGAGCAACCAGAGTATTTCGTGGAAACCACTCACGATAAGGATACGTGAAGTCAAAAACCAACTCCGAGCACAAGAAGTGAGGTTGTGCCAAAAACTGACAAACGGAGATAAGACGAAATAGAGAAAAGACGAAATAGAGCATAGTGTTCAAAAACGAAAAATGCGAAAATGACTCGGTCCTCAAATGAAGTTGTCAATTCATATGAAAGAGTCTTAGAAACCAATTCTGAGCACTCGAGATGACACTAAGCAATGAAAAACCATCCACAGAAACGAAAAGACAACGGAAAAAATTTATTCGCAAAATTTGAGGAAAAAGGGAAAAGGAAGAAAATGACCGGGTCATTACAACCTTCCCACCTTAAAGGGATTTCGTCTCCGAAATCCAGTCCCAACAAAAAAAAAAGGCAAAACTAGGATAACTACGGAGTACATCTCCGAGTACCCCAAACAACATGCAACGAAAATAACCCCAAGGTTGAAAGACAACGCTCAAGCCAATGACATTTGCACCCACGTGCTTACGACTGGATAACCTCTCAAAACAAAAATCACCACAAGGCCACACGACAAGTCAAAGGTCACTCACAGAACCCAACGCCAGATAAAGGAACGGAAGACAACAACCGTAAGCATTTCTCTTGATGAACCATCATACCGATCTAAAAACAACCAAGAAAGAACTCCAAGATCATCACAGATCAAATCAAAGTACAAAATAAGGACAACGTGGTAGTACGAAAAGCGACCAGAACCCGCCCACACTTACTCGTCAGTAAGATAGCATGACAGTATAGGCACTAATTCATAACCTGCCCCCCACTAGGTCTACCCATGAAACCTCTCGATACAAATGACATTAATGTCGTGAATCATCATTACCAAAAGCACTACGGGAACCAGGCATCTTGTGAGAGTTGGGGTAGCCAATCCCAAAACTCTGACAACAATGTCATAGGCACCGCTAAGCTTAAGGTCATAAGTCCTCAATACAACAAAACCAACAACTCCAACGCCTCAAAATACTCCTGTTAACAACCTAAATCACGAATCCAAAGCCTAACAAACAAAACATCATCTCCGAAATCCCAGATATCATCCTAAAACAGATCAACTACGAAACCACACCGAAATCAAACATCGGATCAAAATCCTTACTACGGGTGACCAAATCCTCGAAATACAAGTCCACTAAGTGGTACACACATCAAGTCCTAACAACTAAAGTCAATCAACAACAAGCCTCCACATACAATGATCCCATACTCCCATGCTTTTCAACAAATGCAAAAGGTAAGTTGCCTCCACATGGGCTGATGATCAACAATAAAATAAAATGCCTCCACACAGACCGATGATTTACACTAAGCAAGAGGAGTTTAGAAACGCTTACAAAGGGTCCTTAAGTAACTTCAAGAATTTTTAGGCATTTTGCTTTGCTTTTGCAATTCAATTTTTACTTTTATGCTTTTTATGCTTTGCTTGCTTGCTTTCTTGCTTTAAGGCTTCTTTTGCTTTACTTCTCTTTGCCTTTGCTCCAAGTACCTAGCAAAAGAGTGACAATGTGAGGAATAAAGTAAAAATAAAATTAAAATAAGGATCAAAAAGTACTAATTCCTATTCAATTCCAAAATGACATTGCTAATCCCTAGCAACGACGCCAAAAACGTGGCGTGGTCTCGACCGTAGTCTCAAAATGATTTAAAAAGTGTGAGTATTAGAAGTGACCACCATAGTTAGAATTTATAAAAACCACTTAACACTATACTATATAGTATGAGTGAAAAAGGATCTTCCTAAGGGATTTGCAAGAATTAAGGAGTTAAAATTGGATTAGTAGGTCGAATGATTAAAAAGAGTGGTTTGTTGGTTGAATTATGCTATGATTAATTGAAAACAGTGCAATGTAAAACAAGCTAAAGTAAATGAGGTGTAGAGAATGAGAGAGGGGTCTTGGGACATAGACTTCGTCACTAGGCTTTACTTCACTAAACATTTAGCATTTGTTAAATTAGGGGTATTTCATGCTGTAAAACAAGTGTGTGTGCCATTGATTGAAATACTAAGCACGGATGGCAAATTAAACATAAATTGTCTAATCAATTTAGTGAGTCGCACAACCCATCAAATTAAGCCATTAACCATTCAATATACCCATAATTAATACACACACAAAAAATCTAGAGAAATGTACTATGTGCAGTAATAATCATGGACCATCAAACAACAAGAATGGGTTGTTTGCCTATCTAGGAAATTAAAGTAACTATTTTATAACTACATTAATGACAAGGAAATTAAACTAATTAAACTAATGAGTTAGCACAACCCATCAAGAAATAAGTATAATCCATTAACTAAAATACAAGAGTAACCAATTAAGCACCATGCATTGACCAAGACTAGACTCATCATTTTAATACACATAGACATGTACCAAATGTAAAGAATCAAGTGTGAACACATAATCATCCATTCCATCCCACAGACATATGAATAAAATTGAAAGATTAATTGGAAATATGAAACCATACAAATCATGCAAAAATAAGATTTATATAAACATGAGGTTAATACAATATTTACAACACAAATTCCTACTAATTACAAAGTATTAAGGTTTAGGAAGCAAGTCTAGGGCCATCTCTAGTCCCAAGAGAATGATCTAGCCACTCATGGTTGTTGTCATCTAACCCTTAAGGGCTTTCTTCATGATTGGATTCATCTTTCTCCTCTTGGTAGAAACCCTAGCAATTAGAAGAATCCTTCTCAAATGTGTATGTTCTCTCTCTCTAATCTCTAGCCAATATCTAACTAACCAACCTCTTTACTAAAAATAGCCAATTTTCTTATATAGGTAGCTCAAATGTCAAACTTAATAGTCAGACCTCGTGCACTAGGACCTCTAAATGATTGCACCATGAGCATACCTTCAATTGGGCTTGAAATCTGTTTTGCACGAATTTTAAGGTAGTTCGATCGATCGTACTATTGCTTCGATCGATCGAAGTATGGCGGTGCAATTATTTGGATAAGGACAAAAGTGGTTATGAGGATAAGATCAAAAGGTTCATCGATCAAACAAGAGGTTGGATCGATCGAATAGGAAAATTTCCTGAGGATAAGGACAAGGGCTCGATCCATTAAGGCAGGGTTGAAATGATCATAGTGTGATCAATCATAGCATGGTTCGATCGATTGAACATGAAATTTTCACCACTTTGCTTCCACTTTGCTCCTTTTTTCCACTAGACTTTAGATTGCTTCTTCCAATACTCTAATTCAGCTGATTTGACTTATTTTGGGGATAAACTCATAAAATGGAGAAAAACATAAAATTAGACTAAAGATGGGAAATAAGATAGAATAAGGTCCTAGTATACTCAAGATTAAGGGTTTAAATGCACATTTTTCAGCGCTTATCACATACCAGAGTCTTTAGATTACTCAAATGAATTGAACTTCAACTATCCTTTTAAGTGATGGTTGATTCCAGGCAAGTGTGAGATAGAGAATAGTAAGAACTTCCAACAAAGTTCTTTTCTTGTCTTGTTTGCAAGGAATTTTGAGGTGTTAAAAGAAAGTTCAATATAAAATAAAAGAATTCATGGAAAGAAAAGTGCAAAAAAAATATAAATAAATAAATTGCAGAATTTAATTGACTTGGAAAGAAACTACTTTGAATTAAGATGCGGGTAAACGAAAAAAAAAAAGGCTGAATTAAATATTGCAAGAAAAATGAAGTTTGCTAGAACTCAAATATCTTGAATGGAAATTGCCATTGAAATTAAAATGCTAGAAAGATAATTGACAAGAATTAAAATGCTAGAAAGGAAATTGACATGAATGGAAAGATAAATGACGTAGAGTTAACTAAATTGCATATTTTGGAGTGGTGCTAAACGAATTGGAATAGAATACATCACTTCTATTTATAGCTCTCTTTCCTAATTACTGATCCTAATTATTTGCTAACAAACACTTCTTCCTTGATTTTATTCCCTTTCAAATTTAAACTGAGTCAAAATTGGTTGTGTATTGCATACAGGAACATTCCTTTCAAAGCTCAACCAACCTTCCTTAATTGTAGGGCTTCTGATCCATTGCTGATTCTTGTTTATGCTTAGCTAACCCACTTAGATTCGGTCAACAATTCCTTCATTATAGCAAACTCTTCATAACTTGGCAGCTACACCCATACCTTTTCTGAGAAATTTTATGTGTTACCAATTCATTGCTCCACATTATTTCCAAAGTGGTCCATCTTTTAGCACTATGTCAAGGCCACTTGTCACCATTTAATTTTTCCACATCATTACTGAGGTGGCTGCTAAGTTTTGGTGCCAACAAATGGCCCCCAAATTTCAAATGTCTTTACGGCCACCTAAGTCGATAAGATTATTAGAATTTTAAAGGATATTGATAAGCGCTGAATATTACATATTTGAGCCCCTAAATATACATATGTTAAGGCCTAAAGTGATACTTCTATCTATTGTTAGACTAATTTATGTTTATTGTGTGTTTTTAGGTACTTTCCTAGGGAATCGGTTAAAACCAGGACTTTATGATGAAAAGACTGATATCAAAGCTTATAGAGTCATTACCGATCATTCAAAGCAAGTCGAGAGCTTAAATGGTGAAGTTTGAAATAATTCAAGTACCAAAGCTCGAGCCTAAGTCATGAGGCTCGAGCCGTGCAAGAAAAAGAAGAAAAATTAACAAGGCATTGAAACTCGAGCCTTATACCTTTAGAGCTTGAGCCCTACCCAGTGGTGCTAGAGCATTACCTTAGGGTGCTCGAGCCTTGGCCCTCTAGCTTAAGCATGAGTCATTGAAATTTGAAGAGTTGCATTTAAAGGAAAACCAAGCTCCCAGGGCCTCGTGCCAGACCTTAAGGATCGAGCACCATCATTCAAAGCTCAAGGCTTGAGCACCTAAAACTCGAGCTTGGTACCTAGAGCTCGAGACTTTTGAAGCTTGGATCGAGCAATGTTAAAAGAAGAGAACCCCAAAATATTCTAAGTGTTAAAGGAAAAGACGCTTTGGAAAATAATTGAAGAAATTTGATTAAGTGCAAAAGTGAAGATCGAGCACCATCTTTTGAAGGTCGAGCAATAAATCAATGAAGCTCGAGGATTGTTCCCAAAGCTCGAGCTCTTCTTCTTAAGCTCGAGCCTTCTAGGACATATCAGATTTAAAGTTATGGGATTATTCTTTTCTAATTAGTATTTCATTCCAGATGGGCCAAAAGACCTAAAAGCCCACCAAAACTTTATTTTCTTTTATAAAAGAAGGCATATGCCTTAATAGAAGGAGTCCTTTTTTCTCGTATTATTCAGAAGGTTGATATTATAGTGGCGGCTTTTAGGGTTTCCATAACCTTAGAAGGTGAAGATCCTGAGAAGAGAAGTGTCGTCCGTGACGATGAAGACGACCATAACATAGATGATATTCGGTATCGTCATGAGTAACTAATTCCTCTCTTAGGGCACTGATGTAACCTGATCTAAGTACTATAGTTTGATTGTTTTAACTCTGGGATAGTTTTAATAGATATTATGTTTCTGATTACATGACTATGAGCAATTAAGACAACTCAATTGGATTTTAATGTTTTAAATAGTTTTCAAATTGTTACATTGTCTTAGATATAACTGTTCGTATTCTATTCTCAACCCATTCTTATTAGACGGTATCTGGCGAAGCCCTGCCGGATATAAGAATGGAGGTCATGTAATGGTGTTCCAATGTTTTTTATAACTGAATGTTTTCATAATCTATGCTTAGGAAAAATGGATTGTTTACAAAATTTGTTTGAGTAGTTAAAGTAGGTAGGTGGATAGTCGATGCTAACTGCCAGATAGGTTATAGTTAACTGTAATTTATAAAACATTTTTCTTTAACAACTGAATTGAATGAATTTTATTGAGTTCAATTCATTTGAAACATAATTTGTTAAATCCCCAGAGTTAAAATAGTTAACCATAGTATGAAGGTTGTGGTGAAGTCAAAGCCCTAAAACCTCTATCTTTGATAATTTTAGTTTAATTTTAGTTTATAATCTTGACAACTAATCAATTAATTCAACTAGTTACCTGTAAATTAAGAAAAATTAGTTAAAAGCAAAATGAAGTACACTCATATGCTAGTACATAAGTCATAGTTATCACAAATATCAAGCTAAACACTCAATTAGGCCAACGGAACCCTTAATTAGATTTTAATTAATCATTTTAATTAAAATCTCTAGATTTTCCTACTTGTCCAAATGCTCTCAAATCAAAGTATGTTAAACAACATGCCAAAACCTAATTTAGAAGCATATTACAACTTAATTTCATACAAGGTACGACCATGCACTTTAATCTTTCACAAAAGACAAATATTAATTAAAAAGAGCAATTCTTATTTAATTAATCCCAATTTAATATATGTTAACAAACATATTAAAACTAGATTTTCTAGCATGCTACAATTCAAATCAAAGTTATATATCATCATGAATTTTAAATCTTATACAAAGAAATAAAAATTAATAACTGTCAAGATTTGATACAAGGCATATATATAAGTTGTATAATCATGCTAAACACTCAATACAATACACACAAAAGCCTAAAACATTCCCTACCTCAATTTGAGATGAAAATCTCAAAAGCCATCAAAATGGAACGGCTCCGAATCCGACGAAACTACTAGATTTTGTCGGGGACAACGCCGTGAACATAACCCCCATGAAAGCCCCATCAAAATCATAACTTAACTTGAAAACAAACTCAAGAAATGGTCAAAATTGAATTCTAATAAGGGGGAAAGGTAGAGCACGGTGAGGGGAACAACAAACGTTAAGGCCGAAGACTTTCCATCAAGGAAAAGTGAACCAAAAGAGGAGAGAGAAAATGGCAGCACCCCTTGGGCTGCCATGGGAGCTCCAGGTCGTGCATGAAGAGGGAGAAGATGAAAAATGAAATATCTCACCCCCCTTTTGTAGAAATCTCAAAAAGTGCCCCGAGCGGGCCCCACCGGGTCTGAAAAAATAAAATTTGAGCAGACGCACTCAAATAGCAAAACTTTGTGAACAAAAAATATTCAAAATGATAAAATATAAACAACGGAAGAAACAACATCGAAAACCGAGTCCCGATCAGAAAGTTATGCCCAAAACAAGTTTGGCGCAAACCGGGGCCAGAAACCTTGAAACTGGAAAACAATGACCAGAAGGAATTTCTAAGAGTACACAACTCGACGAAAAGTGAAAATGAATCCCGTACGAGGATCCAGGCTCAAAACAAGGCATTTAGCAATAACTTTCATTAATTGCACAATGGCCCCTCCAAAAAGTGAAAACTGTACTAATGGCCCAGAATGAAAATATCTTCCAAAAATATTTTCTTAAAAACCCCTTAAATAAAATATATTCAAAAGATATTTACGAAAAACACCACAAGAAAAGAAAATAATTTCAAAGAACTTTGCATCCATGCCCCTATGGACACCAGGAGCAACCAGAGTACTTTCTTGCAAAAGTAAAGATATGTATTTCGTAGAAACCACTCAAGATGGAGACACATGAAGTCAAAAACCAACTCCGAACACAAGAAGTATGGTTACGCCAACAAAGTGTCAAATGGGAAAAAGACAAAATAGGGAAAAGGACAAAATAGGGAAAAGGACGAAATTAAAAAGTATTGAAAAACGAAAAATGTGGAAACGACTCGGTCCTCAAAGGAAGTTGTCAATCCACATAAAAAAGTCTCAAAAATCACTCTAGAGCACTCGAGACGACACTAAGCGAAGAGGAATTGAATTCAGAAAGGAAAGACAACGGGAAAAAAAAAATCCGTGAAAATCTGGGTCATTACACAAAGAAGTGGTCCATCTCAGTCTGGAGGGTAGCAGCCAGTGCGACCTGCTCCTTCGACTTCTGTGTTATCGGGATCGGGTAGGAGTGAAGTTGTATGTTTCCGATGCCAGCAGCTTGGGCACTATAAGATGGAGTGTCCGTTGTCATTTCCTACTGGAGTTTGCTTTGAGTGTGGTCAGCAAGGCCACAAGATTAGAGATTGTCCGAGGAGGACTAGATATCAGTTTTCTGGACCGAGCGTTGTGGGGATACGCCGATTAGCGGTTCATGGGTGTTGAGTAGCATGGTGACCTCTATAGTGGTCAGATATCCTCATTGGACTTGGTTGTTCTTGATGGTTCTATGAGGTTGTGCATCGATTATCAGAAATTGAATCATGCAACCATCAAGAACAAGTATCCTTTACCGCGGATTGATGATTTATTTGATCAGTTGAGGGGAGCTATTTGCTTTTCCAAGATTGATCTGAGATCTGGTTACTACCAGTTACGAGTTTGGGATCAGGATATTCCGAATACAGCTTTTCGTACGCGGTATGGTCATTATGAGTTCCTTGTGATGCCTTTTGGTTTGACCAATGCGCCAACGGCATTCATGGATCTGATGCACCGTATCTTTCACAAATATCTGGATCAGTTTGTGGTAGTGTTTGTGGATGACATTCTTGTGTATTCAAAATCTCGGGAGGATCACGAGATTCATCTGAGGATAGTGTTACAGATGCTGAGAGAGCACCATTTGTATGCTAAGTATTCAAAGTGTGAATTTTGGCTACAAGAGGTGAAGTATTTGGGACATGTTGTTTCAGGTAATGGGGTGTCAGTTGATCCTTCGAAGATAGAAGTAGTTCTGAATTGGGAACGTCCCAAGAATGTATATGAGATTCGGAGTTTTCTTGGCTTAGCGGGTTATTACCGCAGGTTTGTGAGGGACTTTTCTCGCTTAGTCGCTTCTATGACCCATATGACCCGAAAGGGGATTAGATTTGATTGGACTGCAGCATGTGAGTCATCTTTTGAGGAATTGAAGACTAGATTGACTACAGCTCCAGTATTGGTGATACCTGAGTGTGGCTTAGGTTATGTTGTCTTTTGTGATGCTTCTCGAGATGGTTTGGGTTGTGTGTTAATGCAGGGTGGGAAGGTAGTGGCTTCTAGATCTAGACAGTTGAAGATTCACGAGCTTAACTATCCCACTCATGACTTGGAGGTAGCAGCAATTATTTTTGCTTTGAAAAGCTGGAGGCATTATTTGTATGGTGAGAGATTCGAGGTGTTCTCGGATCACAAAAGTCTCAAATACCTTTTCTCTCAGAAGGACTTGAATAACAGACAAAGGTAATGGGTTAAGTATTTGGAAGATTAAGATTTTGATTTGCAGTATCATCCAGGTAAGGCGAATGTGGTAGCAGATGCCTTAAGCCGGAAATCTTATGGAGTTTTGGCTGGGTTAGCCATTCGGAAATGGAAGATGTTGGAGGATCTGGTAGAGATGGGATTACAGTGTTGTGATGACAGTATTGGTTGTGAGACAGCTTTTCTGTTTAGTCTTGTGGTTCAACCTACTCTTGTTACACGGGTGATTGAGGCATAGAGATATGACTCAGATTTAGCTGCCATTCATTAGTTGATTTTAGGTGGGGACGCAGTAAAGGACTGGACCTTACACACAGATGGTGGCTTATGGTTCAGAGGTGTGCTTGTGGTTCTTACGGTTTGTTGGGAGGATATGTTACGGGAGTTTCACACTTCTCGTTTTACTGTGCATCCAGGTGGTACTAAAATGTATCATAATTTAAGATGCCAGTATTGGTGGAATGGGATGAAGGTTGATGTAGCTCAGTTTGTGACTAGATGTCTTACATGTCAGCAGGTAAAGGCAAAGTATTAGAGACTTGCAGGTTTATTGTAGCCATTGCCAGTAGCGCAGTGGAAATGGGAGTGTATTGCTATGGATTTTGTGACAAGACTTCCGAGGTCACAGAGGGGTAATGAGTCTGTTTGGGTCATTATTGATAGATTGACGAAGACCGCTCACTTTTTGCCTGTTAAGGCGACAGATTCTGCCGAGGCACTTGGCAGATTGTATGTCAGATTGCATGGGGTTCCACTGTCCATTATTTCGGACAGGGATGCCAAGTTCACATCGAAGTTTTAGGAAGGGCTTCATGCAGCGTTTGGGTCACCGTTGCATTTCAATATGGCATTCCATCCTCAAACAGAGACGACCATTATCCTTTGAGGTGGGAGACCACGTGTTTCTCAAGGTTTCTTCATGAAAAGGTTTGCTACGGTTTGGAAAGAGTGGCAAGTTGTCACCATGTTTCATTGGACCATTTAAGATTTTAGACTGAGTGGGCGAGGTTGCTTATAGATTGGCATTGCCACCACAGGTGGACAGAGTCCATAATATGTTTCATGTTTCGATGCTACGGAAGTATGAGTTGGATCCATCACATGTATTGAGTTGTATTGATGTTAACATTGATGAGGATGTTTCATACAAGGAGGGACCCGTTCAGATTCTTGACACTTGGAACAAAATGTTAAGGGGTAAAATGGTGACTCTTGTGAAGGTTTTGTGGCGACATCACGGTGTTGAGGAGGCTACGTGGGAACGGGAACAAGTTATTCGTTCTGCGTATCCGAGTTTGTTGTCTTCCCTAGGTATGACTTGATTTCGAGGACGAAATCCTTGTATGTTGGGGAGACTGTGAGGATTTGCATTTTTATCATTTTCCACACATGGTGGCATTCATGCATTTTATTTTATTATGATTTAAGTTGCAAATGTGTTTAATTTAAAATAAATGTCATTTGTTTATTTCATAAAGGGCGTTATGGACTTTTTACTTAACAAATGGCATAATAGGCATTTGGAAATGTTTAAGGGGCATAGTGGACTTTTTGTATGCAAAAAGGCATACTTGGCATTTGGTAGTTGTTGGAGGACCTTATGGTCATTTCACTTGGTTTTATTTTTGACTTGATTGAGAGCTTGACACCTAGATACATGATGAGGCTATGTTTGTATTTAATTTTTATTTTTGCAATTGAAAGGTGATAGATACAGTAATATAATTCTACAGGTGCCATTTTCGTTCTTTCCTTTTTCCATGTAGTCACCTTCTTGTCTTGCAAATTTGATGCCTTTTGGTTGGGATTTTGAGTACGGTTTGTAAATGAAAAGTGTGGTTGATGTTATGGGCTTCATTTTGGTATCAAAATTGTGCTAAGTTCTTCATTTCTAGGGTTCAAAAATCTGTTTGAAAGAGGGGAGTCTTTTGTTGCAAAAGAAGGAAAGTGATCTTCATTTTTTACAAGTTTTGGAGCTTTTATTTGATCTTTGGATTGCTTTTGGATTCTTCTTACAAGGGATTTTATCTTCTTTGAGGTAGGATTACTTAACTTTCACACCCTTTACCTTTAAGGAATCAATTCTATGTGTTTTGTGCTTAAAACATAGGCTGCTACTTGTTTTTCGCAATTCTGGAATCACAGCAACCTGAACTTCAACTGACCACAACTTCCTCATTTTAAATCCAAATTGAGCGATTTTTGAGTCTAAATTGACTAGCTCAAAACAATATTTCTAATGATATCAATTTTAGCCTTAGATTCCATCTGTGGAAAAATTTATGACGTTGTAAACATAGGCTGCCAGTTTTGCGCTATAATCTACAGAATTTCCTACACAGCGACCTGAACTTCAACTGACCACAAATCCTTCATTTTAAACCCAAATTGAGTGATTTTTAGTCTAAAGTGACTAGGTCGAAACAAGCTTTCCAATGATACCCATTTCAGCCTTAGATTCCAACTGTGGAAAAAGTTATGACCTTGTAAACATAGGCTGCTACTTGAAAATTAGAATATTGGTTGTTATGATATTTCTTGAAATGGGAAGTTTTGTACTTGATTTTCTAAATGTTATTAAGCACTATGGAAGTTGTTATGTGGCAAATGTGAAATAGAAAGCATGTTTTATTGTGTTCTATAATTGTGCTTAGTTGGACTGTTAAATTAACATGCTTATGTGTGGATTAAAATGCATACCATGATATTGTATATGAACCAAGATTTCCTTATTTACTTCATTACTTGTATATCATATTCTATAAATGTACATGCATCTCACATGAGCATGGGGATGATGTTGAAATGAAAAAGGAAGTGAAAAGGTTTCATTAAATGGTTTTGAAAACCGGATAACAAGGAGATGCCTTGTATCTGTGAATTTGGAAAAGGGATTTGAATCAATGATTTGAAAATCGAATAAGGAGTTGCCTTATCTGTGTAGTTAATGGGAATCTAAAGGAGACGTAGGGAGTGGCTCTACGCGTAGTTGTGTCACTAGAGCCCTAAATGATAACAAGGAGTGGCCTTGTATCAGGGATAGATGACCAACTCTCTTCTCGTGGTACTGGGGAGCAGCCCTGGGCGGATTACATTAACTTTTTTTGTAATGGAAATAGGATTTTTGGGAAGTGGGAAGTGTCAGTGGCATTAGCATTGGTATTGGCATTGCATGACACTTCATTTTGTTATATTCTATTTTCCCGAGCTTGTATGATTCCATTATCCTTTGTATGTTCTTTGTCTAGATTCACGGAGGTATTAAGGAGTGCGTTTTAAGTAACTCCCGCTGAGCTATGGCTGCTAATTCTTATTTTATACACATCTTTTTAGGTCATGGCATGGATGGTGTAGAGGGTGTTCCTCCTCAGCTGTAGACAGAGTCAGGGCTGGTGTTGTTGTGTTTTGTTCCACATGATAGACTATGTTTTGTTTTATATTTCTTTAGAGTATTCCTGGCATGTAATAAATGTTATTTCAGACTTTAAAACTTTAAAGTTGTAATTTGTGCGTCTTACCTATTTATTTTCAGTCTTGGTTTTGTAAAAGGAAATAGATAGGTGGATGTGTGGTTGAGACAGGTTACAGGGATATTAGTGATTGTGAGACTGTAATTGTTTACGTGTTGTGTTCACAATCCTGACTACGGTCTAGGGGCGTGACAATTTGAGTGTGCATCATTTATGGGTCATATGCATGATATGCACCGGTATGGGATGGTAGCATATTGGAGATGGATTAGATCAAAAAGCTAAGTCCTACCTCTTTATACATACGAAATGGATGAACTAAAATAGTTAAATCCTACATGGATGCATATCCTGTCAACTAAAATAGTTGAACGACATAACGGATGTTTGCTTTACTTTTCTGTATTAGGAAAGATTTATATATATCATTATGGTACCGTGATATGAGCTTGAGTCTCCTGAACACGGTTAGGGTGCGCATATTGCCTTGGAGGGATAACTGGACCTAATGACGTTCCCTGGTAGGTATGGGTGTGCATAACTACGCTACATGCGTTTTGCTTGTTACCTTCTACTCAGGTGTGATGACTATAGGTTAGTGAGTGTCCTATAGTGTGTATCTATATCTATATGGTCTATGTTAGATATTACCAAGCTATCTAGGATGTATCTGCGTATCGGGTTTATGTATGGATTGTAGTAGGATGAAATTTGCATGTGGGCCTAACCCACTCTTATTTTTCAGGTGTTTGTCAGTACCAGGCTTAGAGCTTGATTGGGTTAATGCAGATACAGACACTCACTCTTTCGACTATGTAGGACCTTCTTTCTTATTTTAGTTTTGGATTTCTGTGTGACGGCCCAAGTTTTGTAAACCCGGTGCGTCAGTGATGACCAAAAGTTAACCCGATAACGGATCCGAAATGCGGAAGCGAAAGGTGAAACAACGGTCTCTAGAGATATAATGCATCTCTAAGACACCAATGTGACTCTCAATGAGGTCATGGAACCCAAAGGAAAACAAATGCAGAAGTGTCGTTTAAAAAATGAACAAAAAGGAACCTAGGGGCAAAATGGTCATTTTGCAAAAAAAAATGGATTCAAGTGCTATCAAGCACACCACTGGGAAGACAATGAAAAACTAATGATGATGGACTCAAGAATTTCATTATCCAGATTCCGGACGAAGGAGAAATGACAAAACAAAGAAAAACAAGCAATAAAGCTAAAAGGGTAAACTGGTAATTATTCAGAAATATCTGGGTACAACCGAGCAGACTGTTGGATAGACAATGAAAAATTTATCAATTTTAAAAAAAAAAACTCACTTGATTTGGAGTCCGGATGGGGAGAAAGGTCAAAAACAAAATCGACGTCGCGGCGGCCCGATGAAGGCCGTGATAGCTACAGTGCCATCAACCCACTACTGCTGCAACTGAGTGTAAAAACGGGCATCTAAACGGACTTTTCTGGAAAAACTCAAAGAAGAAACCCCCCCTAAAATCAAGTTTTCTACCTGACACGTGAACGGAAAATAAAAAAATGCATTGTAAAATGTCCAAAATACCCTCAAGAAAATCAGGTCTAGAGGTCAAAAATGGTTCCAAGCTACTGCCCAAAGAAAGGAAATGGGGCTTCGGAAGGTTTTTAAATTGCCTAAATTGAAAATGCAATCTTAAAATACACCTACAAGACCCCCGGAAGTTTTGGATCGGTCGTCACGCTTTTTAAAAAAAAGTCGATGAATAGTACCAAGTATATTTGCACTAAAGTCGGCAAAAACCTGGCAACAATGATTTTTCGGAAAAAAATAGATTTTTGAGGGTCAAGATGGCAGTTTCTGGAAAAACACAAAGAAGAAACCCGCTCTCAAAATTGAGTTTTCTATGTGACTCGCGGGAAAAAATGAAAAAAAAACGCATTTTGAAATATCCAAAATTCCCCTAGAACAGAATAGGGTAAAACTCCCTAAAAATGCTACTTAGAGTCTTTGTTTCATCAAGGATGGTTTTGTTTGCCAAAGTGAGCATGCAAGCATATGTAATGTGATAAAATAGATGTGTTGCAATGGCCTATGGCCTCATGGCATGTCATATGCAAAATAGAACCTTTCAATGCATTAATCCACATATCTTCCATAGGCAACAATGAAGTTCAAAGTTAGCATACATTTTACATAAGTGTCTTTGGCCCTTGGCCTCATTACAACCACATTCTAAGAGTGTCAAAAGGTGCACTTAAGTGCACATTACATAACTTAGACAAATAAGTACAAGTTTTATCAAAGTAAGCAAAAGTAGGACAAGATATGCTAACATATGCATATTCTATATCATCAAAATATACTTTAAGAACTCTAGTGAGTCTAAGAATGCTGTGCATCCCACACTAAGGCTTCTTTACCTGCAAAACACCCATTAACTTAGGGGTGAGTAAACAAGTTTACTCGTAGGGAATGCATGGGTTTATCTTTGTACCAAGTTACAATCCAATACCATTTAATTCAAACTATCAAGTGACAATAGAACTTTCAACATAACACAATGAGATGTAATTTTACAAAGTTAACAACTTGAAATTTAAATGCAAAATCAAACCAAAGTGGATACTTGGACGTTACGCCGGATCAAACCGACAATGTGGTTACTTTAGGGTTACTAGCCCATGGGTAACCTCCCTATGTGCGCACTAGACTTGTAGAGGGACTTTCCCCCGTACTAGAACCATGCCCTAGCCATAGTCATAACAATGACATCCCCAAGTTTCCAAAATCAACATTTTGTGCACATTACATATATGTATCAACATAACATATATATATATACAATGTAAAGCCATCAACATGCACAAATCAATTTTGGAAACACAATACATGCCCTAAGTTCTCAACTAAAATGGTATGAAGAATATTGAATGATCATTATGCAATTTGCCACTAATTACAACAATATCATTCAACAACAAGAACATAACCTCACAAGTATGATATAAGTTTAAAATCATAATTTAAACAATTTAATAAAACAACTAAATTCCCTAGATTTCACTTCTCATCCAAATATGCTCAATTTAATATATGTTGTAGTACATGTCATGGTTATTATATAAATCACTTCAAAACTTGATTTAAGTCATGGGAGCATATAAATAAAAATTAATTAAATTAATTCATTAATCCCTCTAGATTTTAAAACAACTCTAAATGACCTCAAATTAACATAAGTTATGAATCAAGCTATGGTCATGTTATTTATCAAGTCTAAAGTGAATTACATACAAGTCACAACTAATCATTTATTTCTCATTTTAATACAAGACAAACATATAACTTAGATATCACTATAGGAACAAATAAAATCACTTGGAAGATAAATGATAACACCCCCTACCTTAATAGAGAATTGAATCTCTATAATCCAAGCAACCAAGCTCAAAATGGAAAACAAGTTTAGGGTTAATGAAGAGAGGAGTGAGAGGAAGCTTTTGTCTTCCAAGGTTTTATATTTAATGTGAGTGGAAGGAGGCCAAAATGAAGAAAAAAGCTATTAACCAAGCTTTTCTCCAATGGTGTCTAGGTTATGAGTCTTGAAGACAAGTGAAAATGAAAATGATAAATGTAAAATGGTGAGTCGAAGGGCTAGAAATCCTCCACTCACTATGTGCTCTTACATTACCTCTCTCACACACATAATGTAAGACTAAATGGTGAAGCTACACTTGTCATGAATCTATGGTTCATTCCTAGGCTTAATCTCAAGCCTACACTTGTCACCATCCTATGTAAACTTCCAAGACTTAATATTGAACCTACATTTGTCAACCATCCATGCCAACAAGTGTACCAATCCTAGGCCAACAAGTGGGTGAATCTCCACCCTCCACATGTCATCATCTAAGGCATCAAAGTGTTTCCACACAAATATCAACAAATGGACCAATGAGAGTGTAACACTTGTCACACTTTTCAAAAATTGTAAACAAGTCCTTTTTGAAAATATCTTCCAAATTAAATTGCAAAATGGTCCCTAAGACGAAAAATAATTAATTTACTTAATTACCCAAAAACCCCTCAAGTTATGGATTATTACAAAAAGTCTTGTTTTCATGGCTTTTACGAAGAAAGTAAGCATTTAATATGCATTTCTACAAAAGTAAAAATGTAGATGTCATGGAATTTAAATACCATGAATGCATGCAAAACCGGAATCAAATTTGAGCACAACAAGTAAGGTTATGCAAGGAAAAATGAAAGAAACGGGAAAAAAGACGAAATAGGGAAAAGACAAAATAGGAAAAAGATGAAAAAAGAAAATTGCCAAAAATGGAAAAGGAGGAAAAAGGCCGGGTCATTACATTCTGATTCTATAAATTATTATTCTTTTGGGATTATTAGGGGTCCACTAGATGGATTCTCCAGTTGTACGGATTGGAAAGATTTAAATTATATTAATCTTTTATTTAGAGGATTTTTACATTTAGAATTCTTTTTAGCTTATTATTTATTTCCTTTTAATTCTTTTGTAATCTGCTTGTTTACATATTAATTGTTTGGTATCCCTTGGATTTGTGCTCGGACTTGATCACCCGTGGCTCTAGAATCGAGGGGTATCACAGTTACAGTGCTCGAGCCTTAGAAGTAAAGCTTGAGCCATAGGTGAAAGGCTCGAGCCTTGGATGCAAAGCTCGATCTATTGAAGCAAAGTTCGAGCTGTAGAAGTAAAGCTCAAGCCGTAGATGAAAAGCTCGAGCCTTGGATGTAAAGCTCGAGCTACTGATGTAATGCTCAAGCCATGGAAAAGAAGCTCAAGCCTTACTTGGAGAATTTACGTAAATAACGTTTAAATTAACTTAATTGATTTTGAGGGGTCCTGAACATTATATAGGGACTAGGTATGAGTTTAAATAAATAAACTTGATTATAACGATGCATGCTACAAGATTTCTTGAAAGAATAATAGATTTAATCTTTTTAATTTATTCAAGCAATTGAGATTAAATATTTAGCATGAAATGTATTTGGAGAATGCTTACTTGACTGTGAAATAAAATATTAGCATGTAACAGGTTCAGTTTGTATGGGATACATGATATAGGAAGCGTAAATAAGTTATAAGTCATTCGTATTTGGTAATAGCATGATATTATGTTATTATGTTTATTTTGGATTATTTGATGTATTATTTTATTTGTTACATCAATTATTGGATTATGTGGATGTAATGCACCAGTATGGGATGGTGGCATTTTAGGGACGGATTAACTTATCAGTTACGTCCTACCTAGTTTTTGTATAAGTGAACGGATTAACTAAAATGGTAAGTCCTACTTATATTCATGTCAGGTCAACTGAACAAGTTGGATGATACATAGTGGATTAATTTATAGTGGATAGGATATATATATATATATATATATATATATATATATATATATATATATATATGCCATGATAAGAGCTTAGGCCTTAAGATCATTGATTAGGGTGCGTATATTGCCAGGGATATGTAGCTAGATATAGTGTAGTTGTATGCCCTGGTAGGTCTAGGTACTTATGCCCACTATATGTGCGTTTTGCATATTGCCTACTATTCAAGTTGAAAGAACCCTATAGTAGTGAGGTTCCTTTAGTGTGTGTGTGTGTGTGTGTATATATATATATATATATATATATATATATATATATATATATATATATACGGACAACTAGTTATTGTTGGATTGAGTAGGATTTATACGTGTATCGGATCTCTGCTTGGACTATAGTAGAGTAGAACTTGTTTGTGGGTCTGACCCACCATTATTTTTCAGGTGTTCATTAGGTGTAGAGGATTGTTCGTGCTGAGCAGGGATCAGTCTACTTCACTCTTCTGAGTCTACTTAGGAGATTCATTTATATTTCATCATTTAGATGTAGATAGTCCTTATGGTTACTTATTCAGTTGTGATTTTCTAAGGGTCCACACAGTATGGATTCCCGAGTTGTATTGGAAGATTTGTTGTATCAGAATATTTTTTTATTTAATGAAAATTTATTTTGAGGATTTATTGGATTATCATTTTAGTGTTCATTTTAGCATCTTTATTTATTATTATTTATCCTCTTGTATTCTGTGTTCAATTAGTACCGATTTATTTTTGATATCTGGTGGTGATTCGCCGCTCTACACCATAAGCTTAAGAGTGTACATTAAGGCGAGGCCCAAGTTTTACATTCATAAAATCCACTACTACCTTCACTAAAAATATAGTTAAGGCAAGTAAGGATTGTCCCAAGGGATTGGAGTTGAATTTGGTTATGGAATCACAATTAGGGTTAGTAGGTCGAGTGATCAAACAAATAGTTGGTTGGTTGATTAAACTAGAGAGCAAATTAAACTAAATAATTGAATGCAATAAAGAGTAAGTAAGAGAGAGAGATCTTGGGGTTTAGAGGTCACCACCAAACAATACTTTTCTACACCCTTAACAAGTGACTAATGAGGGAAATGTGTGTAGCAATATTGATATGTGTGTGTGTTTGGTTGATTGAATTAGCAAGGGTGACCAATTAAATATATATTGTCTAATCAACATGTGAAAAGCACAATATATCTAACAATTAAGTATAGATTGTTTAAGTAGCATGTGAAAAGCACAATATATCTATCAAGTCATTAGTCTTTTCATTAAGCTCACAAGCCAAAGATACTACAAGGTTAAAGACATATGCTACTTGCATTCAAAAGTATGGAACATCAAACAACAAGCATGGATTGTCCTCCCATCTAACAACTATGCTACCACTATACTACAATTAAGCTAATGACATGAAATTAAATTAATTAAGCTAAGGGAGAGGCACAATTCATCAAGAAATGAGCATGAACCATCAAGAAAATTACAAGAGCATTCCATTAAGCACAGTGTCTTGACAATCTCTAGATTTATGGCATTAATACACATAGACATGCATCAATAACACAAGAAATAGAGACAAACACTTGAACATCCATTCTAGCATACATAGACATATGGATAGAATGAAATGATCAATTGGAAGCATTAACCACATAAATCATTGAATAAACAAGATCTATATATATAAAAGTACCAAAACATGTATTACAACACTAATCCCTCAATAATACACAAAATCAAGATGTAGAAAGCATGCTTGGGGCTAACTCTAGCCCCAAAAAGATGTCTAGCCACTCATGGTAATGCTTCTCCAACCCTCAAGGGCAAACTCCATGGAAGAAATCTACTCATTGGTTGATGAAGAGCTCCCAAGCTTGTGTCTCTAGCCTTCTTCTCCTTTCTTCCTCCCTAAGAATAGCCTCTATTATGATAGATGAATCTTCCTCAAAAAGTGTATCATATTCTATATATAGGTAGGTCAAGTGACACATAAAATGAGCTGGGGTCATGCACAAAATATTCCCCAATGATTGGATAAGGATTGCTTTCAATGAGCTGGAAATTTAACTTTTTCGCACTGGAGGAAGTTTGATGATCGATTGAACCTTGGATTTAGATCGATCGAACATGGCTGAGATCTATCGAACTAAAGTTGGATCAATCCTCAATGGCGGCGCCTTTTTGGATAAAAACAAATCTGAGATATTTCGAAGATATTTTTGGGAAAAAGGACAAAAGTGGTTGGTAGGGTGGTACAATTAGATAAGATCAATCATTTGGATAAGGATAAGGTAGTTCGATCGATCGAAGAATGATAGTGGATTGATCGAACTTTTGAGATCTCTGAAAATGTCATCATGGCTCTGATCTATCTTGAAGTGTTGAGATTAATCATGTTGGATTGATTGAACTTTGATCTGAGATCGATAGAAGATGTTGAATTCCACCTTTTTCTTCTTTTTGCTTCCACTTGGCTCCTTTCTTTGATTCATCTCAGAATTGCTTCATTTCTGCTCTTATTTGGCTGAGTTAGCTTATTTTCGGGATAAGTGCTTGAAAATGGAAATAACACGAAATCAATCTAAAACAGTAAAGTAAGATAGATAAAGGTACTAGAATGCCTAAGCTTTATGGGTTTAAATACGCACTTTTCAGCGCTCATCACACCCCCAAACTTAAATATTACTAGTCCCTAGCAATGAACTAGAAAGTAAAGGAATAAAATGAACAACTATACAACTATGTACTAGAAAGCAATAAATGGATAACGCCACTTTCATAGGGAACACGATTGCACTTAGCATATGCAACAAGCCTTTTAAACCCCTAGGTTACCCCTACTGGACGAGTGAAGTCTCGTGGGGGTTTCCAGAAATAATACCCACAAACATTAAGCTCATTCTCACAAAAGAGGCACCAATATTGCAAACAAGCATTGGGAGAAAACTACCTCAAGTATGCAATTTTTTAAACATTTCTAAGCAATCTCCCAAAATCTCAACATCAAGCAAACTAGTATGGTCGTCCACACATCAAGAAAATGATCATGCAAATCGAAATAACTCTAGAATCCTTTTGAGTGGACCGGCATCAAATATGTTGCTATCTAAGCCAACTAAAGAATTAATCACATCCTTACCCTCAAACTAGCACACAAATCTAGTACCAATCATCAAGATAAAAAGTGGACCTTTTATTAAAGCTTTATTGTTCTAGATGCGCTTATTATTTTCACTTGATTTTGATTTTGATTTTTATTTTTTATAGGATCAAAGATGGAAGCATGGTGCAATGTGTTGATCTATTAAGCTTTCTAGCGATTCATGAGGTCGAGCGTTAGGTTAATGACTCCCAAACCAGACTGTTGGTCCTAAGTTCCTTAGGCATTGTTTGCCTTTTTAATGTCAAAAATAAGAGTGGCAGTGGCTTCAAAGGGCTTCTTCAGTGTTAAAGTTACTTAAAATAAGCCTCAAGGATAGTGTGGTCATTTTTTATTCAGTGACTTATTCCTCATTTCTGTTTTAATGTATTCATCACAGCTTATCTATCTATTCTTGCTTAATTTGCTGAGAATTGTGTGGATTCAGTTCATGAAAACTGTCACAAATGATTCTAGGGGTAGCATTGTCAATTCTCAGTTTTATTTAACATATTCACGTATGTTTTGGATGCTGCATTGCACTGGATTGACTTGAGTGAATCAGCATTGTCATTTATGCAGTTTCAGGATTTTTTCTTTGCTAAGAAGTTAACAATCTATTGCAAGGGTATTCTGGTCATTTCTTATTATGCTCAGCAATGTGACACGTTTTAGTGGTCCCAAATTAAGTGAATATACAAGAATATTGCATTTATTGGTGGCTAAGTCTAGAGCTGAATGGAATTTGCAGCATTGTAGTGTATGTATGTAATTTAGTGTGCATAGGGACAAATCTGCTAAGGTGGCCTTCTATGATTGGCCCTTGCTCTTGGAAATATCTGTATTGCACTGTGTCAATGATTGGCTTGAGGTGACCGGTGTAATCTGTGGGTGTATGATGGTCTATGCATTCTGAAAATCTATATATATATGCTGTTATAGCCTTTTTAGGGTTTTCAGTCTTTGTTATATAATTATTTGGAGCCATTTGAATGACTTTTCAAATCTAGAGATTTAATGGATTTAATTTGATTTAAATTCTACTTAATTCTACCTTGCTTGTATTTCATTTTAGACTTGATATATAGCATGGCCATGGCTTAATCCTTGATATATATTAATTTTGGGATCATTTGAATAACTTTTGAAATCTAGAGATTTAATTAAATTTAATTAATTAAATTCCACATGATGTTATCTTACTCACTTTGTGAAATTAATGTGATATTTGCAATCACCATGGAATGGACATTCACATATATTATTTTAAGAATTTTTGGACTACTTTGATTTCTAGAGAAATTAATTAATTAGGTTAATTAATTTCTACCTAGTGTTCTAAAGATATAGACATCTATTTCATAGGGCTTTTACCTTTTTACCATGTATTATGACTTGTTACAACTTAGCTTCATTAATGTGGTTAATGAACTTGCACCCTTACATTGTAATGATCTAATTGTTCAAGAGTTATTAAACAAATAATTAAATCATTAATGTTATGCTAGAGGTATATTTATAATAATGGATTCCATGTGCTATATATCTTGGTTATAATCTATATAGATGCACACTATGATTTCTTGTCATTTCACATGCCATCATAGTTGAGAATTTAGGGCATGACTTGTGCGTTCCAAAATCTTGGTTGTGCATGGAACGTGATTTATTGCTATATTTGTATCTTGATACACTCTTGGTTGCACAACTTGCTGATTTTGGAACTTGGGATATCAATAAAGAATTGACATGGCTAGGACTTGATTCTAGTACAGGAGATAGAGAGCTCTCTACACTATAGTGCGCATTTGGGGAAGGTACCAATGGGTTAGTAGCCCTAAAGTGATCCCAAGAGTACGGTTTTAATCCGGGCGATATCCGAGTATCCACATTGGTTGATTTCACTCTTTAAATTTCAAGTTGCTATTCCATGAAGATTTAAACTTTGTCGTGTTATGTGAAATGCTCCAATCTTGTTTCATTGCATAGATTTTATATTTCTTCCATGATTTCACTCCTTAAATTTCAAGTGTTGTAATCCTCGAAGATTTAAGAACTTTTCATGTTAATTGGAATGTTCCAATTTTGTTTACATGCATAGATATTATGCCTTGTTCTTGATTTCATATAATAAACTTGTCGTGTTGTGTGGTATGTGTCATTCTTGTTTAATTGCGTAGCTATTATGCATTATCCTTGATTTCACGCCTTGTCCTTGTCATGTTAATTGAATTGTTTCAATCTTATTAATTTTCTTAGTTATCTCGTTTCGTGTTACTTATGCTTTCGTGACCTAGGAATGATCCTATACATTTAACTTGATTTAGATTCTAGGTGGCATGGACCACATGTAATGATTTATATCAACATGCAAAATATCTAAACCCTTAGATTTCAAGTGTTGTCTCTTGAAGATCTAAGAACCTTGTCGTGATATATGGAGTAATTTCTGCCTTGTTTAATTGCATAGACATTATGCTTACTTCGTTTATTTAGACCTCATCTAGTATACTTGAAACTATGCACTTGCTTCTTGTATCTAGATTCCATTTAGTATATTCGTGTCTTGTATACTTGCTTTGTGTGTTTCCGATCTTATTTAGTATACTTGTGTTTTGTATACTTACCTTATATGTTTTCATCTTCGTTTTGTACACTTGTAACCGGTATGCTTATATGTCGTGTATCTCATTTCAATTACATGAGTAGCTTAGGATGCTCCCTATGTCTCACCTTGACATAGACATTAGGTGGCATAACCCTTTCGTTTTGTTCAAGTTAATGTAAAAATCTATAAAGAAATCGAGTCTATGCATGCTCATTCCCTACGAGTAAACTTGTTTACTCACCCCGAAGTTATTGGGGGTTTTGTTCAGGTACGAAGACTTGGTTCGTGATGTTCATCATTGCTTGAATGATTGTAGATTTGAAGGTCTTAATTCTTGTATAGGTTGGCTTGAGATGCCACTTATTGCTCTTTATGTCAAAACATGTATATTTGATTCCATTTATGTAATATGTACATAAGTACACCTTTCGTTTTGTATTTGATATGTATGAGATAAGGCCGGAGGCCAATGACATGTATCTTGTATCCTATGTAACTTTTGACTTCATGAAATATTGTGAAAATATTGAAAAATCACAAGTCATTGCTTCACTATGTTTGCATCGGGTGTGGGAATTCCGTTTTTATTCTTTCATAGTGTCTCATTAATCATGTATGAAGTGTGGCCAAGGGCTAAATGATAATTTCCAATCATTTGATAAATTTGCATTTCAAAATTCTGTTTCAAGTTCATCTTCGCCTTTTTGGCCGTCAGTGGGTTGGATTTTGACTCGGCCATTTCTAGGAGCCGCGGACCATTCCCGTGCACTCAAAATCACTTATTACGTTTGTGTGCATATTCGTTTTAGCCTAGAAGTTCATTAGGGCTCAAATGTATATCTGGTACAAAGTTGCATATTTGTTGTTTTGAGCCTAAACTGATCTAGGGGCATTCTAGACATTTTATGGCAGTTTTTTTTTTTTTTTTTTTTTTTTTTTTTTTTTTTTTTTTGTTTTCGTCCATGTCATCGGGTAGAAAACATTTTTTTTTTTGGGGGGGGGGGGGGGGGGGGGCGGTTTTTTCTTTATGTTTTTTTCGAAAAGGCCCAGAAAGTCCTCAAAATCACATTTTAAACTAAAAAAGCTACTAAGCTTGTCAGCAGGACGAACGCTCGTCCATGGGGTACGAACACTCGTAAATGGGGTAGTGGGATTTGGCCCTGGGTGTGCTCATCTATGAGCACTTGTAGCCCTTGCATGAGCACTCGTCCGTACTGTTCTTGTGTTTGTGTGTATGTGTCTTGGTTCAGTACTACGCCTCCAACTTTGGGTCAACGTATCTTCTTCGTTTTAACTCCGAATTGGTCCGTTCTTGAGTCTAAATTGACTGCGTCGAAATAATCTTTCCAATGGTACGAATTATAGTTTTAGATTCCATTATTACCCTAAGATATTCATGTTTTAGTGAAGTAGTGTCAAGTTTTGGTTCGAATCAGGATATGGTTTCCCTTCCTTCGACTTTAGGACTTGATATCTTTGCCGTCCAGACTCCAAATCAAGTGATTCTTAAGTCTATCTTTGTTAATTTTTCATTATCTATCCAATGGTGTACACGAGAGTACCCATTTTAGTTGGAATTAGCAGTTTACCCTTTTTGCCTCAAGTGCTCATTTTTCTTCGTCTTGTCGTTTCTCCTTCGTCCGGACTCCGAATCATGCAATTCTTGAGTCCACCTTGATTAGTTTTTCATTGTCTTTCCAGTGGTGTACTCGATGGTACCTGAATCTATATTTTTAAAAATAACTATTTTGTCCCTGGGGGCTTAATTGTTATTTTTTCAATCTATTGCTTTCGCACTTTATTCCTTTAGGTTCCATGACCTCATGGAAGGTCATCTTAGAGGTGTGTTATGCCTTGGGAGACCATTGTCTTGTCTTTATTTCTGCATTCTGTATCCGTTTCGGGTCATCATAGGACATACTGGGTTGAAAAATCCAAGGTTGTCACAAAAGTGGCGTTATCCTTTTATTGCTTTCTAGTTCATAGTTTCTTAGTTGCTTATTTCT
Organism: Cornus florida; assembly: GCF_030987335.1. Classification (NCBI taxonomy): domain Eukaryota; kingdom Viridiplantae; phylum Streptophyta; class Magnoliopsida; order Cornales; family Cornaceae; genus Cornus; species Cornus florida. The sequence continues at coordinate 13,384,723 of NW_026775581.1, read as the reverse complement.
TGATTTTCCTTGTAGTTTATTGCTAGGGACTAGCAATATCTAAGTTTGGGGGTGTGATGAGTGCTTAAATGTGACGCATTTTAGCACCTAAGTGAGGGCATTTTAGTCTATTCATGTATCTTTATTTTCCTGTTGTAGTACTTATTTGGGTGTTTGTCTATTTCAGGTCAATAAGGTTCAAATGAGCTAAAAATGGTCTATTACAGCCTTTTTGGAGTCAAGCAAAAGTTCGAGAAAGATTTCAGAAAAATTTGGAAAAAGGTCAAAAATGCTGAATTTTTGGATGAATAGAGATTTTTTCGATTGATCGATTAAAAATGTGCTGGCAGCGAGCTATTTTATTCCCGCACGCCCGAACTCTACCTACCACATAGTTGTGGGATTAGATATTTTAAGGGCTTATTTTTTGACTTGTTAACTACTCCAAGGATCTTTTATAAAGGGGGAATTGAACCATTTTGTAAAATATCTTTAGTCTTCAATTTTATTTTCATTGTAATTATTATTTTCTCTCTCTAGAAAAGTTAGAGATTAGGGTAAGAAGAAAAGAGAAGAGTGGAGGCTCCAAGATCACATCTCAAAATCTACACACACACTCTCTCTATAATTCATCAAAGAAGAAGAGGAAAAAGATGGAACCATGTTTGGGGATTGCCCTTGAGGGTTCCAAGATCACACCCACCTCCTCCATGATTAGCTAGACTTCTTCATAGGGCTTGGATGAGCCCTAAGTTTGTAATCTAAACCTCTATCTTTTTCATACTTTTTAGGGAATAATATCTTGTGATTAATGTTTTAGCTTTATGATTTTAATAAATCTTGGGTTCTCCTTTGATTTTTATGGATTAATTCTTTCTATTGATTCTCTATGTGATTACATATTATCTTATGTATGATTATTTGGGAAATGATCTCTATTCTAGTTTTTCTATATTAATTGCATATCTATGTGTGGTTGATTGAGAATCTAGTGATGGCTAGACATGGTTTTTATTAGATGGGTTTGTCAATTAATTTGATGGATTATACTTATACTTGATGGATTGTTCTACAATTTAATTCATGCTTATAGGTAGGTAGACAATTTTTACTTGATTTGAAATTCCATGGTTTATTGTTGTAAATTTCATGATTCTCTAGATTGATATGTGCTACAATTGTGACTAGTTTGATGGGTCATACTTAGAATTGATGGGTTATGCTATACTTAGTTTATTTGTCGGTTAGGTAGAAATTCATACATGAATTTGATGGTCCATGCTTAATATTGCAATTACTAGTCACATTGTGTTCACAAGAATGTTTTCCCCAAATTAGTTGAAAGTGTGTGGTTTGATGAATGAGCTTGGTGGAGGTTCCAATGGACCCCAAGACCTCACTTCTCATCTCTTAAATCCCTATCTCAACTTAGTTTATTTTAATTAATTGTTTTCTAGAGTAATCAACCAACCAACCCTCCTTTGCAATCATTTGGTACATTAGAGTCGAAATTAAATTCCAACACGTATAATCCCTGCGGACGATCCCTACTCACTATACTTCATTAGTTGTAGTAGTGGTTTTTATAAATGTAAATTTGACTAGAAAGGCTTCCTAAACCACAATCATATTTTGACCTTGCGAAGCGACCTCTCACATTACAAAGTCCGTTTTCTAAACACATAGAAAGGCGCTCGTCAAATATCAACCAAATATGGACTATTTATACAATGTACCATCCATAGAGTGTCACACCTAGTCTCAGCAACATAGATTGACCAATATACCCTCGAGAAAATTAATAGAATTACTGAAATACCCTTCAACGAATACATAAGAAAACTTTTCTGCAGCTTGTATATATATATGTAACTCATGAAACTAAGGCCTGTAATGTAATGTATTATTCCCATCAAGTGTAATAAAGTTACACACACATGTAGAAAGACTAGAATACCCCTATAATTGTGAGGAACAAAACCATGAGTGATGAACTTCTAATTACCCTTGGCAGCCCACTGAACATGAGAATGTAGTACACTCTTGACATTGAAAGTGCAAAACCTCTTGATCAAACATGGTAAACATGGATCAACACCACTCCAGCCTTATGGATGAAATACTTAGCATAAACCTTAAAAATCCCCTTTCTCTATATATTTTTCTAGAATAAAATTAATGACATAAAATACAAGCCTTTGCCCCTCTTAATCCCAAAATGGGTTGACAAACAACCTAGCCTGTTGAAATTCAAATTCCCTAGTAAAAGGGAACAAACTTTGACCAAAGAAAAGTGGGGACCCGTAGGTTGGCGTCTGGATGCGAGGATTGGCGTCCGGACGCCAGGTGATAGTGCATGGCGTCTGGATGTGAAGTCCTGCATCTGGACGCGAGGTTTATCCTTGATTTCTTTCTTTTCTTTTGCAATGCTGAATGTGTCCATTGAATATTTGGGCCATTTCTTTTTGAAAATCACTTGATATTTAGGCCCGATATGACTTGTTCTTTGAAAACCTTTAAAACCTTATTTTTATTTCTTTTTAGTAAATAAACCTGCAAAAACTTAAAAAACACAAAAAATGAAGATAATCTATATACAAAGATCAAATATTGAACTTAACTAATGTAATTATGGGTGCGTGAATATGCAATATTCGGCGCTTATCACACCCCCAAACTTACATTTTGCTAGTCCCTTAGTAAAAATAAAACGAAACACACAATGAACTATCCACATTTCTCCTCTTTTGTGGGAGTGACAGTTGCATTTAGCATATGTAATAAGCCTTTTAAACCCCTAGGTATCCCTAAAAGATGAGTGAAGTCTCATGCGGGTTTACCAAAAGTGATACCCACAAACATTAAGCAACAAGGCTCATTCTAGTATAAATTGAAACATATGACTTTGGGGAAAAGACTCTATCATGAAGACTACTACAAGTATGCATACAATGACATCTCAAAATAATATTCAATTCCCAGCATTCATGCATCAACAAACTAGTCCACATACATGATCTACAACATCTCATTTGTAATAGAATTTTCATCTCAAGTTCCTTAGAAGTGAACTGAAATTTCTTTTTCTTTTAAAATGCACTTTTAACCCTTTTATGGCTCATACAATGTCTTCCACATCCTTAATTTACCTTTTGAAATCATAATCCAAGGCATAAATTTATTTGAACACATTTTGTGTTGCTTTTTTTTTTTTTCTATTTTTTATTAATTTTTTTTTTTATTATGCATGACCATGTACAATTTCTATGTTCCTTAAGCTCTCTAATCACCCCATGTATGAAGCGTTGAGCCAACAACTCCCAAACCAGATAGTCTTAGGGCGTTGAGTGTAAAGACACTCCTAAGTGCGTAATGACTCAGAATGGTTAGGCTACAAACTTAAACTAATCATACATCTTACATTCTTTCTTTGTCTTCCTTTTTAATTAGTTGACATGTTGAAAGAATGCAGTTTTATTCATTTTGTTTTTTCAATGCCAGGGATTATTTCATTCATCCGACTTACTAATTCAGGCAGCCAATTAAACAAAACCACAAGGAAGGGAATGCAATTTTCAGTGTGCTCAATGTGTATTGTGAAATGACTTAGAGATGAAAGACTCCAAAATAAAACATTTCAATAATACAATGGACCTTTTTCATTTGAACAGTTATATCATATATAAGCATACAAATTGTTTCAATTACATAGACCCTCCCCAAACTTAGTTCCATAAAAAAAAAAAAAAAAAAAATTAATTTGTTTTTTTAATTTTTTAAACAATTCAACCACATCTGACGATGATCATATGCTTTTGAATTGCTAACTCTCAGCACCCCCAAACTTATATGATATATTGTCCTCAATGTATGAAAACAAGTTTATAAAAATTAAGGATGCATAGAAGCGTAAAATGAGAGAAACTACCGAGTGCGAAATAGTAATTCCATTGCAACCAGTCACACTGAAAATGCTAAACTTCTTCCCCCCAAACTTGTACTTAATAAGCTGTTCACATAAACTAGGTACCAAGCGTAAAAGTATAGACATAAATAAATATATAAATTTGAAATAGTATTGAAATTAGGAAAGAAATCAAAAATCTGTGCACATCAAAAAGTGCACCCATTATGTTATGCCAAACATGGCACAAAATAGTATCGAAATGCAAGACTGAAACAAACAGCATGAAATAACAATAACAAATGTAAAATTAGTCCACCCTCGGAGTAGAAGACGAAGTGCTGGCTCCTCCAGGAGTACAATGAATCAGTGACAGCACCATTACGAGCACTAAGTGACTCCCTCCAGTTTTTGAAGTTATAGACCTTCTTTGAGGTTGCCCGCTGTTCATTGCATGGAATAACAAACCCTTAGTCTTTAATCATCTTTGTGATTAGATAGGGGAATGGGAAGGAACAAGTCAATGAGCTTTTGGTTTGTCAGACAATCAATTTGTTATAGACCTTCAAGATTTGATTAATGATCAAAGTGGGAACCGAAAGTCATTCTCTGTTGAATAGAGAGATTCTAAGAGTACACTGTTATGTTCCATAGTTTTGCCAATTTGAAGAACATTCTTAGCTAGTACAACCTCGATGAACCAAATTTGGGGTGGCACAAAGGACTTTTTAGTCGAGGTGCTATCTACATTTATGAGATTGGTATTTGCCATTTCTTTCAAAATATCAATTCAAGTATATCTAGTAGCGGAGCATAGAGAGGCTGACCGTTCACATCAATTGGGGAGTTGATGGGACAACCACATGCATTTGCAAAATCATCCAATGTAAATGTAAGCACGGTACTGATATGTCTAATTTTACCACTCGCATTAGAACGTTTCTGTGTAGGATAGTGCTCTAAAGAGTGGTATCGAACCCATAGGGAGATGAGATTTATATTCAGTCTTCAATTTAGTTTTATTGGTTTACAGGTAACTGGTTAAAAAATTTGCTTGGTTGTCACGATTAAAAACAAACTAAAATTAAAACAAAATATTAAATTAAGTAATCAGAGAAAGAAATCTTAGGGCTTTGACTTCACCACAATCATCATACTTTGGTTAATTGCATCAACTCTGGGGATTTAACCAATTATGTTTTTAAATGAATTGAACTCAATAACATTCGTTCAATCGGGGTTTTAAAGAAAGATGTTTTACAAAATCCAGTTAATTATAACCTATCTACGGTTAGCATGGACTATTCATGTACCTACTCTAACTACTTTAACTACTTTGCAAACAATCCACCTTTCCTAAGCATAGATTATGAAAACATTCTTTTATAAAAAAAACATTAGAACACCATTATATGACCTCTATTCTTATGTCTGGCAGGGCTCTGCTAGATACCATCCAATAAGATAGGTTGAGAATAGAAAACAAACAATTATATCTAAGATAAGGTAATAATAGTTTGTAATCTATTAAAACATGAAAACCAATTGAGTTGTCTCAATTGCTCATAGTCATATAATCAAGAAAACATAATATATTAAAATAATCCCAGAATCAAGAACAATCAAACCATAATACTAGATTGGGTTACATCAGTGCCCTAAGAGAGGAATTAGCTACTCATAATGATGTCAAATATCATATGTGTTGGAGTTGTCTCCATCGTCATAGATGGTACTTCTCTTCTCAGGATCTTCACCTTCTAAGCTTGTGGAAATCCTAAAAGCCACCACAATATTAGCCATCTGAATCACACAGGAAAAGGACTTGGAATTTTGGACCTCTTCTATCAAGGCTCAAGCCTTCTTTTATATAAGAAAATAAGGATCTGGTGGGCTTTTAGGTCTTCTGGCCCATCTGGAATGAGATGCGGCTTAAAAAGAGAACATTCCTGTAACTTAAATCTGACATGTTATGAAGGCTCGAGCTTCAAGAATTGGTACTCGATCTTTACTTTGACACTTAACCAAATTTCTTCAATTAGTTTTCGAAGTGTCTTTTTCTTCAACACTTAGAATATTCTCGGGATTGAAATCTTTTAACACTGCTCGATCAAAGCTTCATGGGCACGAGCACTAGGTACCAGGCTTGAGCATTTGGTACTCAAGGCTCGAGCTTTAATGGATGGTGCTCGATCCTTAGGGTTAGGCACGAGGGCTGGGAGCTTGGAAATAAACTCTTCAAATTCCGACGCCTTGTGCTCGAGCTTAAGGGTCAAGGCTCGAGCACCCTATGGTCAGGCTCGAGAACCCTTTGTTCAGACTCGAGCCTGAAGGTATAAGGCTCGAGCTTTAATGCCTTGTTGATTATTCTTCTTTAGCTTGTAAGGCTCGAGCTTTAGATTCTGAATTCTCCCAAACTTCACCAATTAAGCTCTCGGCTTGCTCAGGATGACCGGCAATGACTCTGTAAACTTCGATATCATCATAAAGTCTTGGTTTTAACCATTTCTCTGGGAAAGTACCTACAAACACACATTAAGCATAAATCAGTTTAAAATAGGATAGATATATTACTTAAAGCCTTAACATATGTATATTTAGGGGCTCGAATATGTAATATTTAGCGCTCATCACACCCCCAAACTTACATATTGCTTGTCCCTTAGCAATACAAAACTAAAAAGCCACTTTCTTGGGAATCATGGTTGCATTTAGCTTATGTAACAAGCTTTTAAACCCCTAGGTTACCCCAGTGGACGAGTTATAGTCTCGTGAGGGTTTCCAGTGAAGATACCTATAAACTTCTCAAATTAGTGCCTTAACTGCACAGTAAGCTCATTCAAGCCTGTTTTCAAATCATATTATCACTGTAATTAATTAATCAGTCAAATATAGCAATTACAGCCAATCATGTAATGAGGAAAACTTTCAACTTCCAATTTCAATTTAATAGCCATGGTCCCCATATATCAGTGTAATCATTTATTCAACAATCTTAATCTCTAAAACACTTTTTGAAAGTGACCCTACAATTCAACGTGTGGCTTACTATCTATACTTGCATTCATTCCTAGCTATTTCTCAATTCATACGCAAATTTTCAAATTCCAACTCCAAAGGCATTTATTATTTTTTTTTTTCAAGGTATGTATTTTTTAAAAAAGGATTTAATGCAATGTTCAGGTCTATTAAGCTTTCTAAATCACCCTTGTAACAAACTTTCAATCAATGACTCCCAGACCAGATGATCTTAGGGCTTTAAGTGATAAAGCACCCCTCAGAACTTAATTGTTCAAGTAATCTAAGCAACCTAAACCCCTTATGTAACAAGCTTTCAGCTAACGACTCCCAAACCAGATGGTCTTAGGGCATTAGGTGTCAGAACACTCCCCAAAGGACTTAATCACTCAAGCAATCTAAGTACCAACCTAAACTTGATCCTTTTCTACTTCTTTCCTTTATTTATTTATTTATTTTATTCACATTGGTGAATAATTTTTTCTTTTAGTACATTGCTTACCAATCTTTTCTATTTTTTTTTTTTTTTGCTACTTTTTTTTATGCCTTGGTTATCAAAATCATCAAATTCATCTGTTCATCTCAATTTAACTCAAAACAAAACAAGACTTCTAGTATTTATCCCATAGAATTAATGCAAATGTGAATATGTGCCAAGTGTAGTATTCCAGAGATTAATTTCACTAAACAAGGATCATCCTAATAGAGTGGACTACAGGCCACCAATCGATTTCAAAATTTTTAAGAATCCTTTTTCATAATATTTTAGCATACAAACCATATCTAACCAATATCAGATTGTAAACGTGGCATATAACAATCAACAGACTCAAACTCATGCTATTAACATCAAATATCATATCCTTGGTATCAAAACCTTACCCCCAAACTTATTTTGCACATTATCCTCAATGTGTGAGAACAAAAGAGAGATTAGAAATATATTACCAGAAGCGTAGACTAGCAAAGATAGACGAAACTAAAACTCAGAAGGTAAATTGGAACATCACCCACAAACTTAATCTATAGCATCTGGTAAAACTAACCAACTCAAAACATATCAGAGTATCAAGCATAAGTAGTAATAAGAGAGAAATATCACAAGTAACTCAAATATCGACACAAGAAAATAATAGGCAGAAAGCATGTATAGATATCATCAAGATGAGTATAGTGTTTTTCAAAATAACAGAATTAGAGTAGATATACACCATAATGAAAGAAATACATCAAAAGACTGCCTTAGTCAACAAAAATGCCTATATAAAATCAGAAAATACAGAAAAGCCCTAAAAAGCTAATCTATATGTGGTGGAGGTAGATCAGTAGAGGTAGAAGGGGCAAACGGGGTGCGACGTAGAAGCACCTGTAGAATGCTCTACTACGTAGTCAGCATTTGTCTCAGCACCGTCTAGCCGTCCTGCAGCTCAGCCACCCTGGCCTGTAAAGCTTTAATCTCAGCCTGAGAAGAACTCTCAGGCTGGGCTGCAGGAACTAGCCTCCTCCTCGGCGGGGCCTGGCTATCAGAGACATCCATCTTATCCTTTATAGCCTCATCATCTGCCCTCCTAGCAACAACTGTGACGTATCCCTCAACACTAAACTTTACTGCATCACGACGATGTGACGGCATATGTGCCCATACTTTATTCCATTCCTTTAGCCCAAACTTAGGAGATTCTTCACATGACTTCTCTTCCGAACCTACCACAAAACCCTATAACTCTAACAGCCTGGTAATTATATATGGAAAAGGTAACATATGTGTAAGAACATTCTTATGTGGCCAAATTTTTGACCAAAACTCCAGTAGCTGGCAGAAAATCATCTTAGGGAACGAATACCAATGCTTAAATTGTATAACATAAAGTGCCTATAGAAAATCAGTATTCCCAATGTTCTTATGTCCAAGAGGATGAACATTAGCAGAGATGATTGAATCTAGAATCCATAACCTCTTAGGAATTTTGGCCTTGGTAGTGCTATTACGCTTTCTCTTGGTAAACTTACCATCACATAACTTCTGAATCAGATTTTCTGCAATTGGCACCCTAGGAAAAGATGTGAAAACAGGACAGCTACGTTTTTCATCTAACACCTCAGGAAGCGTATGATAGCATTTTAGAGCTGCAGCAATAGCATCAAGATTAATAATCGACTCATGCCCATCTATCTTAGTCCTAAGTTCCCAAGGGTCATCCTCACTAAAAACCAGATTGAGGTCAAACAAACGAACAAGACGAGGATAAGCAATCTATGCAACTGGGACCATGAGATGAAGAAGATGCCTGTAACTAAACAACTTCATGGCCCATCTAGTGTGAGGATCATTAATAAATGTCTGATAATCAAAGGTAGTTTCATATGAAATTGGAATTATCTTCCAAGCATTTGGCAAAACATTGTTAGTCTTCTTAGCGCACTTAGAAGGAGCAAGACGAGCCATCTCTAGCATCAATTACTAGTATCTTTCAATAAAATCCCTAAAATCACTCAAAATCCCCAAAATCCTGTAATTTGGAAATTAAGGCTCGAGCTTGACCTTTCGGGCTCGAGCTTGACCTTTCGGGCTCGAGCTTTGTGAAGGCTCAGGTTTTTCAACCTGGTGCGTTAGTGATAAACGAAAGATGACTTGACAAAGGATCCGAAATGAGGAAGCAAAAGACAAAACAACTGTCTCTAGAGATACAACATGGCTCTAACACACCATTATGACCCTCAACGAAGTCACGGAACCCAAAGGAATCAAATGGGGAAGCAACGTTTCAAAAACAAACAAGGATGAACCTAGGGGAAAAATTATCATTTCCAGCTTAAAAGTGGGTGCCACCGAGCACACCATTGGAAAGACAACGAAAAATTAATGAATTTAGACTCAAGAATCGCTTGATTCAGAGTTCAGATGAAGAAGATATGGCTTACGGAAGAAGAAGGGGCAAAACAGTCAAAAAGGGGACAACCAAGAACATCTAACTGGTTAGGAGACCTTCCGAACCGGTTAGGAAGCCAAAAATTTTGACCAAAGCACTGCCTATGCACATGTAACCGGTTACGAAGCCCCTTCTAACCGTTTACATGTGAAGGAGGCAGAATGGGCAGCCCAAAAACCTGGTAGCAGGGGTTTTTCCGGGAAAAATGGAAATTTGAGGGCCTAGATGACATTTTCTGGAAAAACACAAAGAAGAAACCCCCTCAAAATCGAACTTAATATGTGACTCTCAAGGAAAATAAAAAATATGCAATGTGAAATGCCCAAAATGCCCTCCCAAGAAAACTGGTCCAAAGGGTCCAAAAAGCTGCTAAATTTAAAAACTGAGAGCTGAACTTCGGATGCGATTTCCGATGCCAAGATGGCATTTTCTGGAAAAACACGAAGAAGAAATCCCCTCCTAAAATCACATTTTCTAAGTGACCATGTGAAGAACGGAATTTATTTCATAAAGCAAATTCCCAAAATACCCTTAGGTCAGAATATGCAACAAAAGTGTAAAATGAGTCCGTTGGAGGCTCAAAACACAAACAATGAGGTTTTGCCCGGAAACGACTATGCACGCAAACGTAACTTAACTATTTAGACACGCTACAATGGTCCATGGCTTAAAAATATAGCCGATGCAAAATCCGACCCCCCAACGGGCAAAAAGGCAAAAAATGGAACTTGGAACGAAAACTCGGAATTCAAAATATAAAATGGAGTCAAATGACCGTTTGGCCCTTGGCCACACTTCATACAAGATTAATAAGACCCTATAAAAGAATGAGAATGGAATTCCCACACCCGATGCAACCATGGTGAAGTAACGACTTGCGATTTTTCAAGATTTTCACAATATTTCATGAAGTTAAAAAGTTGCATAGAATACAATATACATGTCATTGGCCTCCGGCCTCATCTCATACATATCAAATACATTGAAAGAAGTGTACTTAAGTACACATTACATACATGGAATCAAATATACATATTTTGACATATAAGACTACAATTGGCATTCCGAGCCAATCTTCACAAAAATGGAAGCCTCCAAGTCCACAACCATCCAAGCATAATGAAGACCTCAACTTTGATTCTTGTACTTGAAATATACCCCAGTATCGTAAGGGTGAGTAACATAAAGCTACTCGTAGGAGATGAGCATGCATCGACCTAGCATTTTAAAAATTTATCACCTTAAGGAGAAACATGTTAAAGGGGTTCATGCCACCTAATGTCTATATCGAAATGCGACGCAGGGAGCATCCTAAGCTACCTTAGAGTGTTTCTAACATAAATCACATCATCTATGCCATTTAAACAATATGGAAGCACGTTATCCAAAGCAACAAGATATAGGTTCTTAAAGGTATTAACTGGCAATCTTGAATATAGAAACAACTAAAGTGATCATGTCACCTAACATCTATGTTCTAAATAAGTCTAAGGAATCATCCTAAGCCATGCTGAACAATCAAAACATAAATTACAACTTCACTGCAGTCTAACCACATAAAAGCATATTATACAAGGCAACAAAATATAATTTTTTACAGCTATCAGCTTGGAATCTAAAACACGAAAACAACAGAAGTGGGTCATGCCACCTAACGTCTATGTTATAAATGAATCAATAGGATCAATCCTAAGCTTTATTAGAACGTTAAAACACGATTTTCAATATCGATGCAATTTAACTAACATTGGAACTTCCAATACAACACATAAAGCACAACTTCGCAAAGTTAACATCCTATAACTTAAAATGGAATGACAAATAAGAAACAACAAGTTACAACATCATCTAGTTATTAACTTGAAAATGAAATGCGAAATCAAACAAAGTGGATACTAGGACGTCACGCTGGATCAGACTGACAACATAGTTACTTTAGGGTTACTAGCCCATGGGTAACCTCCCTATGCGCGCACTAGACTATATAGAGGGACTATCCCCCGTACTAGAACCACGTTCTAGCCATAGTCAAACAACGACATCCCCAAGTTTCCAAAATTAACAAGTTGTGCAACAACGCATATATCAACAAATATGCAAGATAATCAACTATCTACCAAGCACAACCAAATTTGGAAACCTATACAATACATGCTCTAAATCCACAACTAATGTGATATGATGAATGTCGAATCTTCAGTGTGCGATTCGTTACATGCTATGCATGAATGATGTTAAATATGAAATGTACAAATCATTACACAAGGCAACAATATATTAAATAAGGAAAACATATTCTCATGAGCACAAACATAACAACTATGTTATCCAATGTTCAAAGCATAACCGAATGAATATATAACAAGTCTAAGTTCATGATTTGAATATAGAAACCACTTCTAACACACAACTAGATCATGAAGCAAATTGATAGAATTTAAATAGATAAACACAATTAAATTCTATAGAATCCGATTCAATTCCAATTAACCTCAATTTAACATATGTTAAATGACATGGCAAGGTCATTACCTATATCCATTCTAAAACTCAATTAGGTTGTTAGAACAACAAGGTAGAACTTTAATTAAATCATGCTAATTTAAATCCCAAGGTTCTAAAACAACTTCAAATAGTCCCAAATTAATATATACTAGTAAACAAGTCATGGCTAATACAAATATTAAGTTAAAACCTTAATTAAGCTAATGTGACCAAAAAATAAATTTTAATTAATTCTTTTAATTAAAATCTCTTGATTTTCAAACTTAACCAAATGCTCTCAAATTAACCTATGTTGGAAAACATTCCAAGAACTAATTTAATATCACATTGCAAGTTTATTTCATTCAATTTAAGACCATGTGAATTAAACTTTTACTAAAGTTAAATATAAATTAAAAGTTACAATTCTCATGCAATTAATCCCAATTTAATATATGTGAACAACTATACATAAGCTTAATTTTCTAGCATGCCACACATCAATTCCAAGTCGTATATCACCATGAGGATTAAATCTTAAACATGGAATTTAATTAAAATAAAAGGTTTCAAAACCTAACCGAATTTCTAAATCAAATATATGTGAAGCTATATGGCATGTAAATCAAGAATATCAAGTCGGAATTCAAATAGAGTGAATAGTGCACTCGGGGTAAATTAATTAAATAAATTAATTAATAATTACTAATTTTCAAAACACCTCCAATTACTTTCAAATTCAACTATGTTGGAGAGCATGCTAAGGCCTAATTTAATATGCTAACACATATTGATTTTGAGTTAGTTAAGGCCACATGATTTAATATTTTATTTAAGATAAATATTAAATAAAATCTTTAATACTTGTTCAAATTCCCTCAATTTAATATATGTCAATGACCATATTATAGAGCAGTATATTACCATGCTACATATTTAAAACAAGTCATAAGCAACCGGGAAAATCAAATCCAATACAAGAAAATTAAATAATAAAATCTATAGATTTCATATTTAAGCATGCAATCAAGTTGTATAAGCATCAATAACATGTTATATAACAAGAATTAAACCTATAACACCTCCTACCTCAATTTGAGATGAAAATCCCAAATTCCCACTGAATTGAAACGGCTCCGAATTCGACGAAACTCTTAGGTTTTGTCGGGGACAACACGATCTATATGAACCCCCAAGAAGCCCCATGAAAATCCAAACTTGACCTCAATCCTGAACTCGAAATTTGGTCAGAAATGGTTTCTAATAAGGGATAATGGTCGAGCATGACGATGCGAACAACAAATGTTAAGGCCGAAGATTTTTCATCAAAGAAAAGTGGATCAAAGGAGGAGAGAGAAAGTGGCAGCCATGGGAGGGAGCTTAGTTGGCCATGGGAGAGGAAGAAGAAGAAGAATCTGATTTTTTTGTTCTTAAGTCCCATATTTATAGTAAGTCTCAAAAACTGCCCCGAAAGGGCCCCGCCGGGTCCAGAAAAGTGGATTTTGAGCAAACGCGCTCAAACGGCAAAACTCCATGAACAAAAAAATTTAAAATGAGAAAATATGAACAACGGAAGAAATGGCATTGAAAACTGAGTCCCGAGCAGAAAGTTATGCCTTGAACAAGTTCGGCGGCAACCGGGTCCAGAAACTCTGAAACTGGAGAAAAACGACCAGAACGGAATTCTAAGAGTCCACGACTCGACGAAATATGAAAATGAATCCCGTACGAGAATCCAGGCGCCAGACGAGATATTTTGCAATAACTTTCGTTAATTGCACAATGACCCCTATAAAAAGGGTTAACTTCGAAACTGCCCCAGAATGAAAATATCTTCTAAAATATATTTTCTTAGATACCCCTGAAATAAAATATCTTCAAAAGATATTTACGAAAAACACCCAAGAAATGAAAAAGATTCTGAAGAATTGTGCATCCATGCCTCTATGGGTACCGGGAGCAACCAGAGTATTTTCTTGCAAAAGTAAAAAGACGTATTTCGAGGAAACCACTGAAAATGAAGGCACGTGAAGTCAAAAACCAACTCCAAGCATGAGAAGTGAGGTTGTGCCAAAAACTGACAAATGGAGATAAGACGAAATAGGGAAAATGACAGAATATGGAAAAGAGAAAATAGCGCATAGTGTCCGAAAAACGAAAAATGCGAAAATGACTCAGTCCTCAAAGGAAGTTGTCAATTCACATGAAAGTCTCTCAGAAACCAATTCTGAGCACTCGAGATGACACTAAGCGACACGAAACAGAGTTCAGAAAAGAAAATTAAACGAAAAAAATTCATTTGTAAAATTTCAGGAAAAAGGAAAGGAAGGCAAATAACCAGGTCGTTACAACCTACCCTCCTTAAAGGAATTTCGTCCCCGAAATTAGGAACATAGCAGAGAGAACAGAATAATGACAGAACAAAAGGTTAAATCAAAGGACAGCTCATAACGCACTGAAGGACAAATCCTAAAGTCTAAATATCAACTGAAGGAACGCGAAACCATGAACTGAGACAACACCTCATACGAATCGGCACGTTAACTTAACATCAACCACCGAGAGAATCCCAAGAAAACAAAACGTCAAACACAGTTAAAGAAGATAGTGACACGGTAGTACGAACAGTGACCAGAACCCTCCCACACTTACTCGTCAGCAAGGTAGCATGACGGTATAAGGCACTAGTTCATAACATGCCCCAACTAGGTTAACTCTGAGAAACCTATTGATATGGATGACATCAATGTCGAAAACGATCATTACCAAAGGCACTATGGAAACCAGGCATCTGCGAGAGTTGGGGTAGCTAATCCCAAAACTCTAACAACAATGACACTAGCACCATTACGCTTAAGGCCTTAAATCTAGAAGGCACGAAGGAAAAGGAAATGAAACGGTGCCTCTCTGGCCCATCTCTCAATCCACCAGACAAGGAAAAAAAAAAGTGAATCGCAGTCCTCTATGCTCACATAAGCCTTACTCACATCAATCGATAGAACAGACAAAAAGGTTCCCGACATAGGTCCTTATATAATGAATTTCTCCTATCTAAGGAAGAAACTCGTGAAACAAGAATGCATCCAAGGGATACGACAGATCCTAAGAGACAATGCCAAAACCAGACATAAAAGGAAACAGCTAGCATACAATATAGCAACAGACTATCTACTCACACAAGTAGTAAAATCACGTAAAGCATGACGATATGCTACATATAATCATGTCAAGATGAACAAGCGTATACAATATATTCAGGTAGACAAGCATATACCACATGTTAAGATGACAAACAGGTACCACGTGCTAAGGTAAACAAGCATATATCATATACTAAGACAGTCAACGTATGCTTCTAAACAAGTTGCCACATAAGCAAACAGACATGTTTTCAACTCAAAACATGTTATCAAGAAGCATGTAAGTAAATGGTACGACAATACACGTGAATGAAAAACGTAAGGTATGCCGACATACATCGCATACAGTCATGCTAACACAAGCACACAAACATGATGTCACACCAAGACATGATACTAACCTAGACCATGTTATCAGGAAGCACATATACACTGAAAGCATGCGTAACAATAATAATAGGCGTCTCACAACATTTGAGCATATTAACATGTTATCATATAAGAAATATTATCAAACAAAGCATGTTATCAAGATACAAATGACATATCAAAGAAAAACAACATGAGCATGATATGCACCCAAAACCCGTCATCCAAGGTATTCGAACCTAGACACTCTGATACCACCTGTGACAGCCCAAGTTTTTCAACCCGGTGCGTCAGTGATGAACGAAAGATGACCCGATAAAGGATCCGAAATGTGGAAGCAAAAGACAAAACAACGGTCTCTAGAGATACAACATGGCTCTAAGACACCATTATAACCCTCAACGAAGTCACGGAACCCAAAGGAATCAAATGGGGAAGCAACGTTTCAAAAATGAACAAGGATGAACCTAGGGGCAAAATTGTCATTTCCAGCTTAAAAGTGGGTGCCACCGAGTACACCATTGGAAGGACAACGAAAAATTAATGAATTTAGACTCGGAGTCCGGATGAAGAAGATATGACTTACGGAAGAAGAAGGGGCAAAACGGTCAAAAAAGGGACAACCAAGAACATCTAACCGGTTAGGAGACCTTTCTAACCGGTTAAGAAGCCAAAAATTTCGACCAAAGCACTGCCCATGCACATGTAACCGGTTAGAAGGATGTAACTGGTTACGAAGCCCCTTCTAACCGTTTACATGTGAAGGAGGCAGAATGGGCAGCCCAAAAACCTGGCAGCAAGGGTTTTTCCAGGAAAAATGAAAATTTAAGGGCCTAGTTGACATTTTCTGGAAAAACACAAAGAAGAAACCCCCCTCAAAATCGAACTTAATATGTGACTCTCAAGGAAAATAAAAAATACGCAATGTGAAATGCCCAAAATGCTCTCCCAAGAAAACTGGTCCAAAGGGTCCAAAAAGCTGCTAAATTTAAAAACTGAGAGCTGAACTTCGGATGCGATTTCCGATGCCAAGATGGCATTTTCTAGAAAAACACGAAGAAGAAACCCCCCCCTAAAATCACATTTTCTAAGTGACCATATGAATAATGGAATTTATTTCACAAAGGAAATTCCCAAAATACCCTTAGGTCAGAATATGCAACAAAAATGTAAAATGAGTCCGTTGGAGGCTCAAAACACAAACGATGAGGTTTTGCTCGGAAACGACTATGCACGCAAACGTAACTTACCTATTTAGGCATGCTACAATGGTCCATGGCTTAAAAATATAGCCGATGCAAAATCCGACCCCCCAACGGGAAAAAAGGCTAAAAATGGAACTTGGAACGAAAACTCGGAATTCAAAATATAAAATGGAGTCAAATGACCGTTTAGCCCTAGGCCACACTTAAGATTAATAAGACCCTATAAAAGAATGAGAATGGAATTCCCACACCCGATACAACCATGGTGAAGCACCGACTTGCGATTTTTCAAGATTTTCACAATATTTCATGAAGTTAAAAAGTTGCATAGAATACAATATACATGTCATTGGCCCCCGGCCTCATCTCATACATATCAAATACATTGAAAGAAGTGTACTTAAGTACACATTACATACATGGAATCAAATATACATATTTTGACATATAAGACTACAATTGGCATTCCGAGCCAACCATCACAAAAATGGAAGTCTCCAAGTCCACAACCATCCAAGCATAATGAAGACCTCAACTTTGATTCTTGTACCTGAAATATGCCCCAGTATCGTAGGGGTGAGTAACATAAAGCTACTCGTAGGAGATGAGCATGCATCGACCTAGCATTTTACAAATTTATCACCTTAAGGTGAAACATGTTAAAGGGGTTCATGCCACCTAATGTCTATATCGAAATGAGACTCAGGGAGCATCCTAAGCTACCTTAGAGTGTTTCTAGCATAAATCATATCATCTATGCCATTTAAACAATATGGAAGCACATTATACAAAACAACAAGATATAGGTTCTTAAATATATTAACTTGCACTCTCAAATACAGAAACAGCTAAAGTGATCATGTCACCTAACGTCTATGTTCTAAATAAGTCTAAGGAATCATCCTAGGCCATGCTGAACAATTAAAATGCAAATTACAACTTCACTGCAGTCTAACCACATAAAAGCATATTATACAAGGCAACAAAATATAATTTCTTAAAGCTATCAGCTTGGAATCTAAAACACGAAAACAATAAAAGTGGGTCATGCCACCTAACGTCTATGTTATAAATGAATCAATAGAATCAATCCTAAGCTTTATTAGAACGTCAAAACACGATTTTCAATATCGATGCAATTTAACCAACATTGGAACTTCCAATACAACGCATAAAACACAATTTCGCAAAGTTAACATCCTATAACTTAAAATGGGAAGACAAATAAGAAACAACAAGTTACAACATCATCTAGTTATCAACTTGAAAATGAAATGCGAAATCAAACAAAGTGGATACTCGGACGTCACGCAGGATCAAACCGACAACATAGTTACTTTAGGGTTACTAGCCCATGGGTAACCTCCCTATGTGCCCACTAGACTATATAGAGGGAGTATCCCCCGTACTAGAACCACGTCCTAGCCATAGTCAAACAACGACATCCCCAAGTTTTCAAAATCAACAAGTTGTGCAACAACGCATATATCAATAGGAATATGCAAGATAATCAACTATCTACCAAGCACAACCAAATTTGGAAACCTATACAATACATGCTCTAAATCCCCAACTAATATGATATGATGAATGTCGAATCTTCAATGTGCGATTCGTTACACGCTATGCATGAATGATGTTAAATACGAAATATGCAAATCATTGCACAAGGCAACAATATATTCAATAAGGAAAACATATTCTCATGAGCACAAACATAACAACTATGTTATCCAATGTTCAAAGCATAACCAAATGAATATACAACAAGTCTAAGTCCATGATTTGAATATAGAAACCACTTCTAAAACACAACTAGATCATGGAGCAAATTGATAGAATTTAAATAGATAAACGCAATTAAATTCTATAGATTCTGATTCAATTCCATTTAACCTCAATTTAACACATGTTAAAAGAAATGGCAAGGTCATCACCTATATCCATTCTAAAACTCAATTAGCTTGTTAGAACAACAAGGTAGAACTTTAATTAAATCATGCTAATTTAAATCCCAAGGTTCTAAAACAATTTCAAATAGTCCCAAATTAATATATACTAGTAAACAAGTCATGGCCAATACAAATATCAAGTTAAAACCTTAATTAAGCTAATGGGACCACAAAATAGATTTTAATTAATTCTTTTAATTAAAATCTCTTGATTTTCAAACTTAACCAAATGCTCTCAAATTAACCTATGTTGGAAAACATGCCAACAACTAATGTAATATCACATTACAAGTTTATTTTATTCAATTTAAGACTATGTGAATTAAACTTTCACTAAAGTTAAATATAAATTAAAAGTTGCAATTCTCATGCAATTAATCCCAATTTAATATCTGTGAACAACAATACCTAAGTTTAATTTTCTAGCATGCCACAATACAATTCCAAGTTGTATATCACCATGAGGATTAAATCTTAAACATGGAATTTAATTTAATAAAAGGTTTCAAAACCTAACCGAATATTCTAAATCAAATATATGTGAAGCTATATGGCATGTAAATCAAGAATATCAAGTCGGAATTCAAATAGAGTGAATAGTGCACTCAGGGCAAATTAATTAATTTAATTAATTAATAATTACTAATTTTCAAAACACCTCCAATTACTTTCAAATTCAACTATGTTGGAGAGCATGCTAAGGCCTAATTTAATATGCTAACACATATTGATTTTGAGCTAGTTAAGGCCACATGATTTAATATTTTATTTAAGATAAATATTAAACAAAATCTTTAATACTTGTTCAAATTCCCTCAATTTAATATATGTTAATGACCATATTATAGAGCATTATATTACCATACTATATGTTTAAAACAAGTTATAAGCAACTGGGAAAATCAAATCCAATACAAAAAAATTAAATAAAAAAATCTTTAGATTTCATATTTAAGCATGCAATCAAGTTGTATAAGCATCAATAGCATGTTATATAACAAGAATTAAACCTATAACACCTCCTACCTCAATTTGAGATGAAAATCCCAAATTCCCACCGGATTGAAACGGCTCCGAATTCGACGAAACTCTTAGGTTTTGTCGGGGACAACACGATCTGTATGAATCCCCAAGAAGCCCCATGAAAATCCAAACTTGACCTCAATCCCGTACTCAAAATTTGGTCAGAAATGGTTTCTAATAAGGGGTAATGGTAGAGCACGATGAGGCGAACAACAAATATTAAGGCCGAAGACTTTTCATTAAAGAAAAGTGGATCAAAGGAGGAGAGAGAAAGTGGCAGCCATGGGAGGGAGCTTGGCCGGCCATGGGAGAGGAAGAAGAAGAAGAAATCTGATTTTTTTGTTCTTAAGTCCCATATTTATAGTAAGTCTAAAAAACTGCCCCGAAAGGGCCCCGCCGGGTCCAGAAAAGTGGATTTTGAGCAAACGCGCTCAAACGGCAAAACTCTGTGAACAAAAATGATTTAAAATGAGAAAATATGAACAACAGGAGAAATGGCATTGAAATCTGAGTCCCGAACAGAAAGTTATGTCCAGAACAAGTTCGGTGGCAACCGAGTCCAGAAACTCTAAAACTGGAGAAAAACGACCAGAATGAAATTCTAAGAGTCCATGACTCGACGAAATGTGAAAATGAATCCTGTACGAGGATCCAGGCTCCAGACGAGACATTTTGCAATAACTTTCGTTAATAGCACAATGACCCCTACAAAAAGGGTTAACTGCGAAACTGCCCCAGAATGAAAATATCTTCCAAAAGATATTTTCTTAGATACCCCTGAAATAAAATATCTTTAAAAGATATTTACGAAAAACACCCCAAGAAATGAAAAAGATTCTGAAGAATTGTGCATCCATGCCCCTATAGGCACCGGGAGTAACCAGAGTACTTTCTTGCAAAAGTACAGATACATATTTCTAGGAAACCAATGAAGATGAAGGCACGTGAAGTCAAAAACCAACTCCGAGCATGAGAAGTGAGGTTGTGCCAAAAACTGACAAACGCAGATAAGACGAAATAGGGAAAATTACAGAATAGGGAAAAGACGAAATATCGCATAGTGTCCGAAAATGAAAAATGCGAAAATGACTCGATCCTCAAAGGAAGTTGTCAATTCACATGAAAGAGTCTCAGAAACCAATTTTGAGCACTCGAGATGACACTTAAAGATACGAAACAGAGCTTAGAAAAGAAAATTAAACAAAAAAAATTCATTCGTAAAATTTCAGGAAAAAGGAAAGGAAGGCAAATGACCGGGTCATTACAAGCTTCAACCAATGCTCGGGCTTTAAGCTATACAGCTTGGGCAGCTTCACTTGTACTTCACCAAAATAGATCTTCAAAAATTAGTTTAGAAATCGATTTAAACAACTAATCTATGTTGATGATGTATAAATGTCTAAAGAATCATGCATCCAAGTAGTAACTCATGCTTTCCTCTCAAGATCTAGAAATTTATTCATCCAAGGAAGAGACAATGGAAAGAGGATGAAGAAGAAGAACTTTACCTCTTTGTTTCCTGCAAATCTGTGATGAGAATGTGAAGCTTCACCGGATATGAATATAGAGAGAACTTTGAAGGACTTTATAAGGTATGGATGTCCTTCATGTGGTAGGAGATAGACTACTCAGTTTCCTAATTTTAAACTTTTAGATCCTAAGGCTCGAGCTTGAAGGATTCGAGCTCGAGCCTACCGACACAAATCCCTCCAATTCACGATGATGGAAGGCTCGAGCTTAAGGTACTGATGCTTGAGCCTGTAGTAGCTGATGCTCGAGCCCTAAAGTTCATGCTCAACCATTGAGACAAATTTTTAGATTTTTCTCAATTTTTTAAATTTTTTTTTCTTTTTCTGTAATGACCCGGTCATTTTTCTTCTTTTTCTTTTTCTCAGATTTTTACGGATATTTTTTTTCCATTGTCTTTTCTTTTTTGTGTTCGGGTTTTCATCACTTGATGTCGTCTCGAGTGCTTTGGAATGATTTCCGAGACTCTTTTCCTTAGATTGACAACTTCCTTTGAGGATCATGTCATTTCCACATTTTTATTCTTCTGGACACTATTCACTTTTCGTCTTTTTCTCGTTTATCATTTTTCTTTATACAACCTTACTTTTTGTGTTCGGATTTGATTTCGGTTTTGCATGCATCCATGATATTTAAATTCTATGCCATATGTATTTTTACTTTCTTAGAAAAACATGCTAAGTGTTTACTTTTCTTGTAAAGGGTATGGATGCATAACTTTTTTGTAATATTCTTAACATGTTGGGTTTTAGTGTAACTAAATAAAGTAATTATTTATCATTTTGGGGACCATTTTGCAATTTTATTTGGAAGATATTTTCAAAAATGACCTTTTTGCAATTTTTGGAAAATGTGACAGGTGTCACATTCTCATGGTGCCACTTGTTGGAATTGGGGTGGAGTGACTTGAATGCATCATCTTGTGACATTTGGAGGGTGGAGATTCACCCACTTTTTGGCCTAGGATGGTGCACTTGTTGGCTTAGATGGTTGACAAGTGTAGGCTTAGGATTAAGCCTAAGAAGGAGCCTTGGATTTGTGACTAGTGTAGGTTCACATTTTAGTCTTGTAATTATTTTTAGGCCACTTTGGGATTATGGTTTTAAAGAAGGGTTTTTGTGCAATTGACCATAGATGTGTGTGTTGACCATGGTGTAGGATCACATAATGAGTGGAGGATTTCTATTTCCTCCACTCACACTTTTTCACATTATGTCATTACCTTCCTCACCACAAACCCTAGCCTCCATGGATGAAGCTTAAAGTCTTAAGCTTTGACTTTGATTTTTGAGAGCCTTTCATTGACTTCCAAGCTTAACCTTGGGAATACTTTTGTTCGCCTCATCCTCCTTTTCATAACCCTTGAAGGGTTTGCCATTTTGTGTTGATTTACCTTGGATTCAAAAGGAACAATCCTCTTGTGAGGTAGGGGGTGTTATAGTTAATTTTCCAAGTGTTTTACTTGCTTTTGTATGAAATATAAGTTGTATGCATGTCCTTTGTTAATTTGAGAAATTAATGATGTATCATAGCTTATATATAACTCACTTTAGACTTGGTATATGGCATGGCCATGACATGATCGTCGTTATATATTAAATTTGGATGATTTAAATGAGTTTTCAAATCTAGAGATTTAATGAATTTATTTTGATTTAAATTCTAGTTAATTGTGTTTTTCTTGTATTCCATTTTTGATTTGATATATGATATGACCATGACTTAGTGCTTAATATATATTAATTTGAGTTCATTTGAATATCTTTTAAAATCTAGAGATTTAATTAATTTAAATTAATTAAATTCTATTGGATGATATCTTGCTCATTTTGTACTTTTGGTTTGATATATGTAATGAGCATGCTATATTGTTTAACATATATTAATTAGAGGTTATTTGAATTTGATTTGAAATCTAGAGAATTGAATTATTTTGTTTAATTAAATTCTATCTAATGGCTCCATCGATCTATTTGTGTTTTAGAAGTTGTTTTTATATTCAAATCATTAACTTGGACTTATTGTGTATTCATTTGGTTGTGTTTTAAGCATTTGATAACATTGTCGTTATATTTATATTCATGAGAACATGTTTTCTTTATGGAATATATTGTTGCTTTGTGTAATGAATTGCATACTTTGTAATTGACATTATATATGACATCTTAGAATTCAAACTCTAAGGCATGGATTGTGTGGTTTCAACCTACTTGTGCATGAAATGTGATTTCGTGCATTCTATAAATTATGTATAAGTTGTGAACTTAATTGGTTTATTTTGGAGTCTTAGGACATTATTGTTACAAGTGACATGGCTATAGTTTGGCTCTAGTGCGGGATGTATGAGTTCTCCCCAATTGAGATAGTGCGCACTAAGGTGGTCTTCCCAGCGGGTTAATGCCCGGAATAACCATTGAGGTCTCGGCACAATTCCTAGCTTGATGTCTAAGTCTTCCACTATTTGATTTCGCATTCAATTCTAAGTTGACAATCATGTTTAATTGTGACTTGTGGTTTTGGTTATTGACGATTTTGATGTTGTTAAGTACATCTATACTTTATGATTTTAATTAGTCATTGTAAAATTTTGATGTTGTTAAGTACATCTTTGCTTTATGATTTTAACGAATCATTGTAAAATTTTGATATTGTTAAGTACATCAATGTTTTATGATTTTAACGAATCATTGTAAAATTTTGATATTGTTAAGTACATCTATGCTTTATGATTTTAACGAATCATTGTAAAATTTTGATATTGTTAAGTACATCTATGCTAAATGTTCAAATGTAGCTTAGGAATGATCCTATAGGTTCATTTGAAACATAGACATTAGGTTGCATGTCCCACTTTAGTTGTTTTTGCACTTTAGATTTTATGTTGACAACTTTGAGAATCTTATACCTTGTTGTTTTGTTTAGCATGCCCTTATATTGTTTGGGATTGCATGCATGATGTGATTTATGTTAGAAATGTTCTAAGGTAACTTAGGATGCTCCATGAGTCTAACCTTTGACATAGACGTTAGGTAGCATGACCTTTTTGAATTGTTTCATGTTAATGTAAAAATCTGTAAGAAATCGAGTCAATGCATGCTAATTCCCTACGAGTAAACATGTTTACTCACCCCAAAGTTACTGGGGGTTTTGTTCAGGTACGAAGACTTGGTTCATGACTTCATCATTGCTTAGATGATAGTAGACTTGAAGGTTTTAATTCTTGTAAAGGTTGGACTAAAATGCCACTTGTAGCCATTTATGTCAAAATATGTATATTTGATTCCAAATATGTAATGTGTACATGAGTACACTCTTTACAATGTATTTGACATGTATGAGATGAGACCGGAGGCCAATGACATGAAATTTGTATCTTATGTACTTTTTGACTTCATAGAATATTATGAAAATATTGAAAAATATTGAGTTATTGCTTCACCATGTTTGGATCGGGAGTGAAAATTCCATTTTGATTCTTCAATAAGGTCTCACTAATCATGTATGAAGTGTGGCCAAGGGCCAAATGGTATTTGAAGTCCATTTTATAGTTTTGAGTTCCAAGTTTTCATTCCAAGTTTCATTTTTGTCATTCTGGCTGTCGGGGGGTCATATTTTGCATCGGCGATATTCTTAAGCCGTGGACCATTATAGCACATCCTAATAGGTAAGTTATGTTTGTGTGCATGATCATTTTCAAGAAAAACCTCTTCCTTGGTAAAATGAGCCTCTTATGGACTCACTTTGCATCTTTATTGCATAATCTGGTCTAGGGGAATTTTGGGGTTTTCATTTGGGAAATAAATTCTAGACTTGACATGATCACTTAGAAAACATGATTTGAGGGGGGGTTTCTTCTTCATGTATGTCCATAAAATGTCGTCTTGGTACCGGAAATCCATCGCAAAGTTCAGCTTTCTGTTTTTTCATTTAGCAGCTTTTTGGACCCTTATGACCTGATTTCATGGAGGGGCATTTTGGGCATTTCACAATGAGTTTTTTTTTTATTTTTCTTCCACTTGGTCACAAAGAAAACTCAATTTTGAGGGGGGTTTCTTCTTTATGTTTTTCCAAATAATGTCATATTGGCCCTCAAAATTCCATTTTTTACCGGAAAACCCCTGCTGCCAGGTTTTTGCTGAGTTGTAGCACAAGTGATCGAGTGGTGGATTTTTGTAACCGGTTACAGGAGCATGGGCAGAATGTAAACCTTCTATTTTTGGCCTCCTAACCGGTTAGGAAGATTTGGTTACCGGTTAGATGACCTAGGGTTGGCTCCTTTTGACTTTTTTGCCTATTCTTCTTCCGTTAGCCATATCTCCTTTGTCCGGACTCCAAATCGAGTGAACTTTTTTTTGAACTTGATTAATTTTTTGTTGTCTTTCCAATGGTATGCTTGGTAGCACCCACTTTTATATTGGAAATGACCATTTTTCTCCTAGATTCATTCTTGTCCATTTTTGAAACGCAGCTTCAGCATTTGTTTTCTTTGGGTTTCGTAACCTCATTGAGTGTCACATTGGTGTCTTAGAGACGCTTTGTATCTCTAGAGACTATTGTTTTTATCTTTTACTTTTGCATTTTGGATTCGTTATTGAATCTATGTTCGGTTCATCCTAGGACGCACTGGCTTAAAAACTAAGGCCGTCATTGGTGGTATCAGAGCTCCTAGGTTTGAATACCTTAGGCGATGGGTTTTTGGTGCATATCATGCTTATGTTTCCATGCTCTATGTATTTATATGCTTCATAATAATATGTTTTGGTTTGATGACATGTTTATATGCCTATGTGCTATATATGGCATGTCGATGTTTAACATGATTTTATTCTAATGTAAAGAGCATGACATATAATGTATGCTAGATTTGATTTGTATATGCATGGTTGTTTTGCATATTTGGCAGGACTTGGGATTAGTCATGGGATGTTGAGTTGAGATTGAGTTGTTTGGTGAGTTTGCACTTAGTGTAATGGTTGGTGTGTTTGGTTTTGCTTAGGCACTCTCCCTTGAGGCTGTTGGTGATTGTCCACATTGCCTACTCATTTTGAGGCATTAGCATGCCGTATTTATATGCTTAGAGATGCCATGTTGTTACTATGCTTTAATGACATGCTTTTGTGCTACATGGAGACGTGCTGCATATACCTTTGATTTTATCTATGTGAGTAGATTTATTTATTTGGTAGTTACATTCCTTGTCATATGCATGACTTCCATATTTGGTTTTCCCTTTTGTTTCCTTTGGTCGCACGTTGTTTGTGTGCCGGTTTCTACAATGGTTACATTGTGAAATTCTTTGTAGAGGAATTCTCCTCTTTTCTTGGTTCGTGTAAGGGACTTCACTAGAAATGAGTCTCTTCTCTTCATCGCCTTATGCAAGGTTTTGGGGTTTGGTCGGTCCGTGAGGATCACCATTGTTATCTTGAGTCCTTGGTGAGGATTTGGTTGATTTTGGTCAACTTACTTCCATGTGGGGGGTGAAATCTTTGACCTTGTTGTCTTTCCTTTGGAGACAAAGTTGTGGTGTTGTCCTTCTTAGGACTGGTGGTTTCCTTTCTTTCGTGTCTTTCCTTAGAAAGTTTTTGCCATGATTGTTGACGGGTTGTAGTGGTTAGAGTGAGTGGATTGGTGTGAGATCAATTTACAGGGACTTGTGTTCATTTGATTGAGGATTTGCTTGATTCATGAGGTGAGCTCGATGCTCTTTTGAGAATGTCTTTTGGAGACTTGTTTCAGTTTTGGAGATCTTGATGTGGTTGACTCTTAGGAGGAGTTTTGGAGAATCTTTGTTGAATATGGATTGTCTATAGAGTTTTCTCGTCCTAACTTTGACTAGGCATAGTTTTGAGGAATTGTAGTTCCAATGATTATTTATGGATCAAAATTGGGAAATTTTGATTTAGCTTGGTGATGCCAAGCACGGTTTTGAGAGATTCGTTTTATGACTATAGTTGTCAGGATTTTGATGTGTGTGCCACTTGGTGGACTTGTACTTTGAGGATCTAGTTATCCGTGATAGAGATTTTGATCTGATGTTTGATTATGGTGAGTAGTCTTATAATTGATTTATTTCAAGATGATATCTGGGATTTTGGAGACGCTGTTTTGCTTGTCAGACTTTAGATTCATGATTGATGTTGCTGATAGTATTATTTTCAGATGTTGGAGTTGTTGGTTTTGTTGTATTAAGGATTTAAGGCCTTAAGCATGGCAATACCTATGGCATTGTTGTAAGAGTTTTAGGATTGGCCAAAATGGTCCGACCAGATATCTTTGGACCATATCTCAACTCTCACAAAATGTTGGTCTCTGCAGTGCTTTTGGTAATGATCATTTTTGATACTGATGTCATTTGTATCGAGAGGTTTCATGGGTAGACCTAGTGGGGGCAGGTTATGAATTGGTGCCTTATACTATCATGCTACCGTACAAGTTGTGTGGTGTGGGTGGGTGCTAGTTGCCGTCGATGCTACCTTGCTAGCGAGTAAGTGTGGGCGGGCACTAGGCACTGTCATTGCTACCACACATTTGAGTACATCGTGGGCGGGTTCTGGTTGCTATTTGTACTACCATGTCGTCTTTGTTTAGTACCTTGATTTGATTCATGGATATCTTGGAGTCCTTTTGGTGGTTGTTTTTGGATCCGTATAGTGGTTCGTCAAGAGGGATGCTTACGGTTGTGGTCTTCTGTACTATTGTTTGACCTTGGGTTCTGTGTGTGAGTTTCGACTTGTGGCGTGGCCGTATGGTCACTTTTCTTTTGAGGGGTTGTACATTTTCTTTCAGTTTTGGGATAGCTTTCGTAGCATATTGTGTGGGATACTCGGAGATATACTCTGTAGTTATCCTGGTTTCACCTTTTGTTTCTATTGGGGCTGGATTTCAGGGACGAAATCCATTTAAGGTGGGAAAGTTGTAATGACTCGGTCATTTTTTTCAGATTTTTACAAATATTTTTTTTCCGTTGTTTTTTCTTTTATGTGTTCAGTTTTTCGTCACTAGATGTCATCTCGAGTGCTCTGGAATGATTTCGGAGACTCTTTTCCTTAGATTGACAACTTCATTTGAGGATCGTGTCATTTCCACATTTTTTTTTAAGACAATATTCACTTTTCGTCTTTTTCTCGTTTATCATTTTTCCTTACACAACCGCACTTTTTGTGTTCAGATTTGTTTCCAGTTTTGCATTCATTCATGATATTTAAATTCCATGCCATGTGTATTTTTACTTTCTTAGAAAAGCATACTAAATGTTTACTTTTCTTGTAAAAGGTATGGATATATAACTTTTTTTGTAATATTCTAACTTGTGGGGTTTTAGTGTAATTCAATAAAGTAATTATTTTTTATTTTGGGGACCATTTTGTAATTTAATTTGGAAGATATTTTCAAAAAGGACCTTTTTTCAATTTTTGGAAAATGTGACAAGTGTCGTATTCTCATGGTGCTATTTGTTGGTATTGGGGTGGAGTGACTTGGATGCATCATCTTGTGACATTTGGAGGGTGGAGATTCATCCACTTGTTGGCCTAGGATTAGTGTACTTGTTGGCTTAGCTGATTGACAAGTGTAGGCTTAGGATTAAGCCTAGGAAGGAACCTTGGATTTGTGACAAGTGTAAGTTCACATTTTAATCTTGCAATTACTTTTGGGCCACTTTGGGATTATGGTTTTAAAGGAGGATTTTTGTGCAATTGACAATAGATGTGTGTGTTGACCATGGTGTAGGATTTAATGTATAAAGATTGAATCTTTGAAAGAAAATGAGAGTTTTAAGCTAAACTTATTCGAGTTCCCTATCACGTCCCGAAGAGTGTTTCAATGAGTAAAGATTGAATCTTTGAATGAAATTAGCTAATTCAAGGTTCCTATTTTGTCACTAGACCTTTTTATTGTATAAAGATTCAATCTTCGAAAGAAAATGAGTATTTTGTGTTTAATCGAGTTTCCTACGAAGTCGCGAAGAGTGGTTTAATGACTTAAGATTGAACTGAACTTATTCGATTGAGGTATTTCCAATGAAGGCGCGAAGAGTGTTTTAATGACTAAAGATTGAATCTTTGAATGAAATTAACTCAATCAAGGTACCTATTAATCCACTATACCTTTTTACTGTATAAAGATTGAATCTTTGAAAGAAAATGAGAGTTTTAAGTTCAACTTATTCAAGTTACCAAGGAAGTCGCGAAGAGTATTTTAATGACTAAAGATTGAATCTTTGAATGAAAATACCTCAATAAAGGTACTTATTATGTCACTGGACCTTTTTAATGTATAAAGATTGAATCTTCGAAAGAAAGTGAGCGTTTTGGGTTAAACTTATTCGAGTTCCATTTCCCAAAGAGTGTTTTAGTGAATAAAGATTGAATATTTGAATGAAAATACCTCAATCAAGGTACCTATTATATAACTAGACCTTTTGAATGTATAAGGATTCAATCCCTGAAAGAAAATTAGAGTTCTGAGTTAAACTTATTCGTGATCCCTTTGACGTCGTGAAGAGTGTTTTATGGAGTGAAGATTGAATCTTCAAATGAAATTACCATAACCAAGGTACCTATTATGTCATTAGATCTTTTTAATGTATAACGATTGAATCTTTGAAAGAAAATGAGAGTTTCGAGTTTAACTTATTCGAGTAAGCTATGAAATCGCGAAGAGTGTTTTACTGACTAAAGATTGAATCTTTGATTGAAATTACCTCAATCATGTTACCTTTTAGGTCACTGGACCTTTTTAATGTATAAAGATTGAATCTTTAAAAGAAAATGAGAGTTTTGAGTTAAACTTATTCGAGTTCCCTATCACGTACCGAAGAGTGTTTTAATGAGTAAAGATTGAATCTTTGAAAGAAATTAGCTTATTCAAGGTTCTTATTTTGTCACTGGACCTTTTTATTGTACAAAGATAAAATCTTCGAAAGAAAATGAGTATTTTGTGTTTAATCGAATTACCTATGAAGTCGCGAAGAGTGGTTTAATGACTTAAGAGTGAACTGAACTTATTCAATTGAGGTATTTTCTATGAAGTCGCGAAGAGTGTTTTAATGACTAAAGATTGAATTTATTCATGAAATTAACTCAATCAAGGTACCTATTATGCCACTAGACCTTCTTACCGTATAAAGAGTGAATCTTTAAAAGAAAATGAGAGTTTTGAGTTCAACTTATTCGAGTAACCAATGAAGTCGCGAAGAGTATTTTAATGACTAAAGATTGAATCTTTGAATGAAAATACCTCAATAAAGGTACCTATTATGTCACTAGACCTTTTTAATAGATAAAGACTAAATCTTCGAAAGAAAATGAGCGTTTTGGGTTAAACTTATTTGAGTTCCATTTGACATCCCGAATAGTGTTTTAGTGAATAAAAATTGACTATTTGGATGAAAATACCTCAATCAAAGTACCTATTATATCACTAGACCTTTCGAATGTATAAGGATTCAATCTTTGAAAGAAAATTAGAGTTTTGAGTTAAACTTATTCTTGATCCCTTTGACATCGCGAAGAGTGTTTTAATGAGTAAAGATTGAATATTTGAATGAAAATACCTCAATTAAGGTACCTATTTTGTCAGTAGACCTTTTTAATGTATAAAGATTGAATCTTTGAACGAAAATGAGAATTGAGAGTTAAACTTATTCGAGATCCCTTTGACGTCACGATGAGTGTTTTAATGAGTTAAGATTGAATCATTGAATGAAATAAACTCAATCAAGGTACTTATTATGCCACTAGACCTTTTTACTATATAAAGATTGAATCTTTGAAAGAAAATGAAAGTTTTGAGTTTAACTTATTCGAGTTACCAACGAAGTCACGAAGAATATTTTAATAACTAAAGATTAAATCTTTGAAAAAAAATGAGAGTTTTGAGTTAAATTTATTCGAGTCCCCAGTGACATCCCGAAAAGTGTTTTACTGCGTAAAGATTGAATCTTTGAATGAAAATCCTCAATTAAGGTACCAGTATGTCACTAGACCATTTTTATGTATAAAGACTAAATCTTAGAAAGAAAATGAGAGTTTTGAGTTTAATTTTTTCGAGTTACCTATGAAGTCGCGAAGAGAGGTTTAGTGACCCAAGATTGAATATTTGATTGAAAATACCTCAATTAAGGTACCTATTTTGTCACTAGACCTTTTCAATGTATAAAGATTGAATCTTTGAATGAAAATGAAAATTGAGAATTAACCTTATTTGAGATCCCTTTGACGTCACGATGAGTGTTTTAATGTGTTAAGATTGAATCTTTGAATAAAATTAACTCATTCAAGGCACCTATTATGCCACTAGACCTTTTTTATTGTATAAAGATTGAATCTTTAAAAGAAAATGAAAGTTTTGAGTTTAACTTATTCGAATAACCAACGAAGTCGTGAAGAATATTTTAATGACTAAAGATTGAATATTTGAAAGAAAATGAGAGTTTTGAGTTAAATTTATTCGAGTCACCTATGACGTCCCGAAAAGTGTTTTACTGAGTTTTGAGTTCAACTTATTCGAGTAACCAATGAAGTCGCGAAGCGTATTTTAATGACAAAAGATTGAATCTTTGAATGAAAATACCTCAATAAAAGTACCTATTATGTCACCGGACCTTTTTAATGTATAAAGATTGAATCTTCGAAATAAAATGAGCGTTTTGGGTTAAATTTATTCGAGTTCCATTTGACGTCCCGAAGAGTGTTTTAATGACTAAAGATTGAATCTTTTAATGAAATTACCTCAATCAAGGTACCTATTATACCACTAGACCTTCATACCGTACAAAGACTGAATCTTTAAAAAAAAATGAGAGTTTTAAGTGCAACTTATTCGAGTAACCAATGAAGTCGTGAAGAGTATTTTAAAGACTAAAGATTGAATCTTTGAATGAAAATACCTCAATAAAGGAACCTATTATGTCACTTAACCTTTTTAATATATAAAGATTGAATCTTCGAAAGAAAATGAGCGTTTTGGGTTAAACTTATTCGAGTTCCATTTGACGTCCCGAAGAGTGTTTTAGTGAATAAAGATTGAATCTTGGATGAAAATACCTCAATCAAGGTACCTATTATATCACTAGACCTTTTGAATGTATAAGGATTCAATCTTTGAAAGAAAATTAAAGTTTTGAGTTAAACTTATTCGTGATCCCTTTGACATCGCGAAGAGTGTTTTAATGAGTAAAGATTGAATATTTACATGAAAATACCTCAATTAAGGTACCTATTTTGTCACTAGACCTTTTTAATATATAAAGATTGAATCTTTGAACGAAAATGAGAATTGAGAGTTAAACTTATTCGAGATCCCTTTGACGTCACGATGAGTGTTTTAATGAGTTAAGATTGAATCTTTGAATAACATTAACTCAATCAAGGTACCTATTATGCCACTAAACCTTTTTACTGTATAAAGATTGAATCTTTGAAAGAAAATGAAAGTTTTGAATTTAACTTATTCGAGTTACCAACAAAGTCGCGAAGAATATTTTAATGACTAAAGATTCAATCGTTGAAAGAAAATCGGAGTTTTGAGTTAAACTTGTTCGAGTCTCCTGTAACGTCCCGAAAACTGTTTTACTGAGAGTAAAGATTGAATCTTTGAATGAAAATCCTCAATCATGGTACCATTATGCCACTTGACCATTTTTATGTATAAAGACTAAATCTTAGAAAGAGAATGAGAGTTTTGAGTTTAACTTATTCGAGTTACCTATGAAGCCGCGAAGAGTGGTTTAATAACCCAAGATTGAATATTTGAATGAACATATCTCAATTAAGGTACCTATTTTGTCACAAGACCTTTTTAATGTATAAAGATTGAATCTTTGAATGAAAATGAGAATTAAGAGTTAAACTTATTCGAGATCCCTTTGACGTCATGATGAGTGTTTTAATGAGTTAAGATTGAATCTATGAATGAAATTAACTCAATCAAGGTACCTATTATGCCACTAGACCTTTTTACTATATAAAGATTGAATCTTTGAAAGAAAATGAGAGTTTTGAGTTTAACTTATTCGAGTTAGCAACGAGGTCGCGAAGAGTATTTTAATAACTAAAGATTGAATTTTTGAATGAAAATATATCAATAAAGGTACCTATTATGTCACTGGACCTTTTTAATGTATAAAGATTGAATCTTTGAAAGAAAATAAGCATTTTGGTTTAAACTTATTCGAGTTCCATTTGACGGCCCGAAGAGTGTTTTAGTGAATAAAGACTGAATCTTTGAATGAAAATACCTCAATAAAGGTACCTATAATATCACTAGACCTTTTGAATGTGTAAGGATTCAATCTGTGAAAGAAAATTAGAGTGTTGAGTTAAACTTATTCATGATACATTTGACGTCGCGAAGAGTGTTTTGTTGAGTAAAGAATGAATCTTTGAATGAAATTATCATAACCAAGGTACCTTTTATGCTATTAGACCTTTTTAATGTATAACGATTGAATTTTTGAATGAAAATGAGAGTTTCGAGTTTAACTTATTCGAGTAAGCTATGAAGTCGCGAAGAGTGTTTTACTGATTGAAGATTGAATCTTTGAATGAAATTACCTCAATCATATTACCTTTTATGTCACTAGACCTGTTTAATATATAAAGATTAAATCTTTGAAAGAAAATGAGAGTTTTGAGTTAAACTTATTCGAGTTCCCTATCACGTCTCGAAGAGTGTTTTAATGAGTAAAGATTGATTCTTTGAATGAAATTAGCTAATTCAAGGTTCCTATTTTGTCACTGGACCTTTTTATTGTTTAAAGATTCAATCTTCGAAAGAAAATAAGTATTTTGTGTTTAATCGAGTTACCTATGAAGTCGCGAAGAGTGGTTTAATGACTTAAGATTGAACTGAACTTATTCGATTGAGGTATTTCCAATGAAGTCGCGAAGAGTGTTTTACTAACTAAAGATTGAATCTTTGAATGAAATTAACTCAATCAAGGTAGCTATTATGCCACTAGAACTTTTTACTATATAAAGATTGAATCTTTGAAAGAAAATGAGAGTTTTGAGTTCAACTCATTCAAGTTACCAAGGAAGTCGCGAAGAGTATTTTAATGACTAAAGATTGAATCTTTGAATGAAAATACCTCAATAAAGGTACCTATTATGTCACTGGACCTTTTTAATGTATAAAGATTGAATCTTTGAAAGAAAGTGAGCGTTTTGGGTTAAACTTATTCGAGTTCCATTTGACGTCACGAAGAGTGTTTTAGTGAATAAAGATTGAATCTTTGAATGAAAATACCTCAATCAAGGTACCTATTATATAAGTAGACCTTTTGAATGTAAAAGGATTCAATTTCTAAAAGAAAATTAGAGTTTTGAGTTAAACTTATTCATGATCCCTTTGATGTCGCGAAGAGTGTTTTATTGAGTGAAGAATGAATCTTCGAATGAAACTACCATAACCAAGGTACCTATTATGTCATTAGATATTTTTAATGTATAACGATTGAATCTTTGAAAGAAAATGAGAGTTTCGAGTTTAACTTATTCGAGTAAGATATGACGTCGCGTAGAGTGTTTTACTGACTAAAGATTGAATCTTTGAATGAAATTGCCTCAATCATGTTACCTTTTACGTCACTAGACCTTTTTAATGTATAAAGAATGAATTTTTGAAAGAAAATGAGTGTTTTGAGTTAACCTTATTCCAGTTCCCTATCACGTCCTGAATACTGTTTTAATGAGTAAAGATTGAATTTTTGAATGAAATTAGCTTATTCAAGGCTCCTATTTTGTCACTGGACCTTTTTATTGTATAAAGATTCAATCTTCGAAAGAAAATGAGTATTTTGTGTTTAATCGAGTTACCTATGAAGTCGCGAAGAGTGGTTTAGTGACTTAAGATTGAACTGAACTTATTCGATTGACGTATTTCCTATGAAGTCGCGAAGAGTGTTTTAATGACTAAAGATTGAATCTTTGAATGAAGTTAACTCAATTAAGGTAGCTATTATGCCACTAGACCTTCTTACCGTATAAAGAGTGAATCTTTAAAAGAAAATGAGAGTTTTGAGTTCAACTTATTCGAGTAACCAATAAAGTCGCGAAGAGTATTTTAATGACTAAAGATTGAATCTTTGAATGAAAATACCTCAACAAATGTACCTATTATATCACTGGACCTTTTTAATGTATAAAGGTTGAATCTTCGAAAGAAAATGAGCATTTTGGGTTAAACTTATTCGAGTTCCATTTGACGTTCCATAGACTGTTTTAGCGAATAAAGATTGAATCTTTGGATGAAAATACCTCAATCAAGGTACTTATTATATCACTAGACCTTTTGAATGTATAAGGATTCAATCTTTGAAAGAATATTAGATTTTTGAGTTCAACTTATTCGTGATCCCTTTGACATCGCGAAGAGTGTTTTAATGAGTAAAGATTGAATATTTGCATGAAAATACCTCAATTAAGGTACCTATTTTGTCACTAGACCTTTTTAATGTATAAAGATTGAATCTTTGAACGAAAATGAGAATTGAGAGTTAAACTTATTCGAGATCCCTTTGACGTCACGATAAGTGTTTTAATGAGTTCAGATTGAATCTTTGAATGAAATTAACTCAATCAAGGTACCTATTATGCCACTAGACCATTTTACTGTAAAAAGATTGAATCTTTGAAAAAAAATGAGATTTTTGAGTTTAATTTATTCGAGTTAGCAACGAAGTCGCGAAGAGTATTTTAATGGCTAAAGATTGAATCTTTGAATGAAAATATCTCAATAAAGGTAACTATTATAAATATTGAATTTTCGAAAGAAAATAAGCATTTTGGTTTAAACTTATCCGAGTTCCATTTAACGTCCCGAAGAGTGTTTTAGTGAATAAAGATTAAATCTTTGAATGAAAATACCTCAATCAGGTACCTATTATGTCACTAGACCTTTTGAATGTATAAGGATTCAATCTGTGAAAGAAAATTAGAGTTTTGAGTTAAACTTATTCGTGACCCATTTGACGTCGGGAATAGTGTTTTATTGAGTAAAGATTGAATCTTTGAATGAAATTATCATAACCAAGGTACCTATTATGCCATTAGACCATTTTAATGTATAACCATTGAATCTTTGAAAGAAAATGAGAGTTTCATGTTTAATTTATTCGAGTAAGCTATGAAGTCGCGAAGAGTGTTTTACTAATTGAAGATTGAATCTTTGAATGAAATTACCTCAATCATATTACTTTTTATGTCACTAGACCTGTTTAATGTATAAAGATTGAATCTTTGAAAGAAAATGAGAGTTTTAAGTTAAACTTATTCGAGTTCGCTATCACGTCCCGAAGAGTATTTTAATGAGGAAAGATTGAATCTTTGAATGAAATTAGCTAATTCAAGGTTCCTATTTTGTCACTGGACCTTTTTATTGTATAAAGATTCAATCTTCAAACGAAAATGAGTATTGTGTGTTTAATCGAGTTACCTATGAAGTCGCGAAGAGTGGTTTAATGACTTAAGATTGAACTGAACTTATTCTATTGAGGTATTTCCAATGAAGTCGCGAAGAGTGTTTTAACGACTAAAGATTGAATCTTTGAATGAAATTAACTCAATCAAGGTACCTATTAATCCCCTATACCTTTTTACTGTATAAAGATTGAATCTTTGAAAGAAATTGAGAGTTTTGAGTTCAACTTATTTAAGTTACCAAGGAAGTCGCGAAGAGTATTTTAATGACTAAAGATTAATTTTTTGAATGAAAATACCTCAATAAAGGTACCTATTATGTCACTGGACCTTTTTAATGTATAAAGATTGAATCTTTGAAAGAAAGTGAGTGTTTTGGGTTAAACTTATTCGAGTTGCATTTGACGTCCCGAAGAGTGTTTTAGTGAATAAAGATTGAATCTTTGAATGAAAATATCTCAATCAAGGTACCTATTATATCACTAAACCTTTTGAATGTATAAAGATTCAATCTCTGAAAGAAAATTAGAGTTTTGAGTTAAACTTATTCGTGATTCCTTTGGCGTCGCGAAGAGTGTTTTATTCAGTGAAGATTAAATCTTTGAATGAAATTACCATAACCAAGGTACCTATAATGTCATTAGATTTTTTAATGTATAATGATTGAATCTTTGAAAAAAAATGAAACTTTCGAGTTTAACTTATTCGAGTAAGCCATGAAGTGCGAAGAGTGTTTTACTGATTAAAGATTGAATCTTTGAATGAAATTGCCTCAATCATGTTACCTTTTACGTCACTAGACCTTTTTAATGTATAAAGATTGAATTTTTGAAAGAAAATGAGAGTTTTGAGTTAACCTTATTCGAGTTCCCTATCACGTCCTGAAGAGTGTTTTAATGAGTAAAGATTGAATCTTTGGATGAAATTAGCTTATTCAAGGTTCCTATTTTGTCACTGGACCATTTTATTGTATAAAGATTCAATCTTCGAAAGAAAATGAGTATTTTGTGTTTAATCGAGTTACCTATGAAGTTGCGAAAACGGTTTAATGACTTCAGATTGAACTGAACTTATTCGATTGACGTATTTCCTATGAAGTCGCGAAGAGTGTGTTAATGACTAAAGATTGAATCTTTGAATGAAATTAACTTAATCAAGGTACCTACCAATCCACTATACATTTTTACTCTATAAAGATTGAATCTTTGAAAGAAAATGAGAGTTTTGAGTTTAACTTATTCAAGTTACCAAGGAAGTCGTGAAGAGTATTTTAATGACTGAAGATTGAATATTTGAATGAAAATACCTCAATAAAGGTCCCTATTATATCACTGGACCTTTTTAATGTATAAAGATTGAATTTTCAAAAGAAAGTGAGCGTTTTTGTTTAAACTTATTCGAGTTCCATTTGACGTCCCGAAGAGTGTTTTAATGAATAAAGATTGAATCATTGAATGAAAATACCTCAATCAAGGTACCTATTATATCACTAGACCTTTTGAATGTATAATGATTTAATCTCTAAAAGAAAATTAGAGTTTTGAGTTAAACTTATCCGTGATCCCTTTGACGTCGCGATGAGTGTTTTATTGTGTGAAGAATGAATCTTCGAATGAAATTACCATAACCAAGGTTCCTATTATGTCATTAGATCTTTTTAATGTATAACGATTGAATCTTTGAAAGAAAATGATAGTTTCGAGTTTAACTTATTCGAGTAAGCTATGAAGTGGCGAAGAGTGTTTTACTGACTAAAGATTGAATCTTTGAATGAAATTATCTCAATCATGTTACCTTTTATGTCACTAGACCTTTTTAATGTATAAAGACTGAATTTTGAAAGAAAATGAAAGTTTTGAGTTAAACTTATTCGAGTTTCTATCACGTCCCGAAGAGTGTTTTACTGAGTAAAGATTGAATCTTTGAATGAAATTAGCTTATTTAAGGTTCCTATTTTGTAACTAGACCTTTTTACTGTATACAGATTCATTCTTCGAAAGAAAATAAGTATTTTGTGTTTAATCGAGTTACCTATGAAGTCCCGAAGAGTGGTTTAATGACATAAGATTGAACTGAACTTATTCGATTGAAGTATTTCCTATGAAGTCGAGAATAGTGGTTTAATGGCTAAAGATTGAATCTTTGAATGAAATTAACTCAATCAAGGTACCTATTTGCCACTAGACCTTCTTACCGTATAAAGAGTGAATCTTTGAAAGAAAATGAGAGTTTTGAGTTCAACTTATTCGAATAACCAATGAAGTCGCGAAGAGTATTTTAATGACTAAAGTTTGAATCTTTGAATGAAAATACCTCAATAAAGGTACTTATTATGTCACTGGACCTTTTTAATGTATAAA
The DNA here is from genome assembly GCF_030987335.1 of Cornus florida. Lineage (NCBI taxonomy): Eukaryota > Viridiplantae > Streptophyta > Magnoliopsida > Cornales > Cornaceae > Cornus > Cornus florida. Next base: position 13,345,413 of record NW_026775581.1, on the reverse strand, counting down.
TATTGAATGTTCGAAAAAAAATGAGCGTTTTGGGTTAAACTTATTTGAGTTCCATTTGACGTCCCGAAAAGTGTTTTAGTGAATAAAGATTGAATTTTTGAAAGAAAATACCTCAATCAAGGTACCTATTATATCACTAGACCTTTTGAATGTATAAGGATTCAATCTTTGAAAGAAAATTAGAGTTTTGAGTTAAACTTATTCGTGATCCCTTTGACGTCGCGAAGAGTGTTTTAATGAGCAAAGATTGAATCCTTAAATTAAAATACCTCAAAAAAGTTACCTATTATGTCACTAGACCTTTTTAATGAATAAAGATTGAATCTTTGAAAGAAAATGAGAGTTTTGAGTTAAACTTATTCCAGTCCCCTGTGACGTCCCGAAAAGTGTTTTACTAAGAATAAAGATTGAATCTTTGAATGAAAATCCTCAATTGACGTACCATTATGTCACTAGACCATTTTTATGTATAAAGACTAAATCTTAGAAAGAAAATGAGAGTTTTGAGTTTAACTTATTCGAGTAACCTATGAAGCCTTAAAGAGTGGTATAATGACCCAAGATTGAATATTTGAATGAAAATACCTCAATTAAGGTACCTATTTTGTCACTAGACCTTTTTAATGTATAAAGATTGAATCTTTGAACGAAAATGAGAATTGAGAGTTAAACTCATTTAAGATCCCTTTGACGTCATGATGAGTGTTTTAATGTGTTAAGATTGAGTCTTTGAATGAAATTAACTCAATCAAGGTACCTATTACGTCACTTGACCTTTTTACTGTATAAAGATTGAATCTTTCAAAGAAAAAGAGAGTTTTGAGTTTAACTTATTCGAGTTACCAACGAAGTCGCGAAGAGTATTTTAATAACTAAAGATAAAATCTTCGAATGAAAATACCTCAATAAAGGTACCTTGTCACTGGACCATTTTAATGTATAAAGATTAAATGTACGAAAGAAAATGAGCGTTTTGGGTTAAACTTATTCGAGTTCCACTTGATATCCCGAAGAGTGTTTTAGTGAATAAAGATTGAATCTTTGGATGAAAATACCTCAATCAAGGTACCTATTATATCACTAGACCTTTTGAATGTATAAGGATTCAATCTGTGAAAGAAAATTAGAGTTTTGAGTTAAACTTATTCGTGATCCATTTCACGTCGCGAAGAGTGTTTTACTGAGTAAAGATTGAATCTTTGAATGAAATTATCATAACCAAGGTACCTATTATGCCATTAGACCTTTTTAATGTATAACAATTGAATCTTTGAAAGAAAATGGGAGTTTCGAGTTTAACTTATTTGAGTAAGCTATGAAGTCGTGAAGAGCGTTTTACTGACTGAAGGTTGAATTTTTGAATGAAATCACCTCAATCATATTACCTTTTATGTCACTAGACCTGTTTAATGTATAAAGATTGAATCTTTGAAAGAAAATGAGAGTTTTGAGTTAAACTTATTCGAGTTCGCTATCACGTCCCGAAGAGTGTTTTAATGAGTAAAGATTGAATCTTTGAATGAAATTAGCTAATTCAAGGTTCCTATTTTGTCACTGGACCTTTTTATTGTATAAAGATTCTATCTTCGAAAGAAAATGAGTATTTTGTGTTTAATCGAGTTACCTATGAAGTCGCGAAGAGTGGTTTAATGACTTAAGATTGAACTGAACTTATTCGATTGAGGTACATCCTATGAAGTCGCGAAAAGTGTTTTTAATGAGTAAAGATTGAATACTTGAATGAAAATACCTCAAAGAGTTACCTATTATGTCACTAGACTTTTTTGATGAATAAACATTGAATCTTTGAAAGAAAATGAGAGTTTTGAGTTAAACTTATTCCAGTCCCCTGTGACGTCCCGAAAAGTGTTTTACTGAGAATAAAGATTGAATCTTTGAATGAAAATCCTCAATCGATGTACCATTATGTCACTAGACCATTTTTATGTATAAAGACTAAATTTTAGAAAGAAAATGAGAGTTTTAATTTAACTTATTCGAGTTACCTATGAAGCCGCGAAGAGTGGTTTAATGACCCAAGATTGAATATTTGAATGAAAATACCTCAATTATGGTACCTATTTTGCCACTAAACCTTTTTCATGTATAAAGATTGAATCTTTGAACGAAAATGAGAGTTGAGAGTTAAACTTATTCGAGATCCCTTTGACATCACGATGAGTGTTTCAATGAGTTAAGATTGAATCTTTGAATGAAATTAACTCAATAAAGGTACCTATTACGTCACTAGACCTTTTTACTGCATAAAGATTGAATCTTTGAAAGAAAATGAGAGTTATGAGTTTAACTTATTCGAGTTACCAGCGAAGTCGCGAAGGGTATTTTAATGACTAAAGATTGAATCTTTGAATGAAAATACCTCAATAAAGGTACCTATTATGTCACTGGACCTTTTTAATGCATAATGATTGAATGTTCGAAAGAAAATGAGCGTTTTGGGTTAAACTTATTCGAGTTCCATTTGACATCCCGAAGAGTGTTTTAGTGAATAAAAATTGAATCTTTGAGTGAAAATACCTCAATCAAGGTACCTATTATATCACTAGACCTTTTGAATGTATAAGGATTCAATCCTTGAAAGAAAATTAGAGTTTTGAGTTAAACTTATTCGTGATCCCTTTGACGTCGCGAAGAGTGTTTTATTGAGTGAAGATTAAATCTTCGAATGAAATTAATATAACCATGGTACCTATTAACGATTAAATCTTTGAAAGAAAATGAGAGTTTTGAGTTAAACTTATTCAGGTTCCATATAAAGTCCCGAAGAGTGTTTTAATGAGTACAGATTGAATCTTTGAATGAAATTAGCTTATTCAAGGTTCCTATTTTGTCGCAGGAACTTTTTATTCTATAAAGATTATGAGAGTTTTAAGTTTAACCTATTCGAGTTACCTATGAAGCCGCGAAGAGTTGTTTAATGACCTAAGATTGAATATTTGAATGAAAATACCTCAATTAAGGTATCTATATTGTCACTAGACCTTTTTAATGTATAAAGATTGAATCTTTGAACGAAAATGAGAATTGAGAGTTAAACTTATTCGAGATCCCTTTGACGTCACGATAAGTGTTTTAATGAGTTCAGATTGAATCTTTGAATGAAATTAACTCAATCAAGGTACCTATTATGCCACTAGACCATTTTACTGTATAAAGATAGAATCTTTGAAAAAAGATGAGATTTTTGAGTTTAATTTATTCGAGTTAGCAACGAAGTCGCGAAGAGTATTTTAATGGCTAAAGATTGAATCTTTGAATGAAAATATCTCAATAAAGGTAACTATTATGTCACTGGACCTTTTTAATGTATAAATATTGAATTTTCGAAAGAAAATAAGCATTTTGGTTTAAACTTATCCGAGTTCCATTTAACGTCCCGAAGAGTGTTTTAGTGAATAAAGATTAAATCTTTGAATGAAAATACCTCAATCAGGTACCGATTATGTCACTAGACCTTTTGAATGTATAAGGATTCAATCTGTGAAAGAAAATTAGAGTTTTGAGTTAAACTTATTCGTGACCCATTTGACGTCGGGAATAGTGTTTTATTGAGTAAAGATTGAATCTTTGAATGAAATTATCATAACCAAGGTACCTATTATGCCATTAGACCATTTTAATGTATAACCATTGAATCTTTGAAAGAAAATGAGAGTTTCATGTTTAATTTATTCGAGTAAGCTATGAAGTCGCGAAGAGTGTTTTACTAATTGAAGATTGAATCTTTGAATGAAATTACCTCAATCATATTACTTTTTATGTCACTAGACCTGTTTAATGTATAAAGATTGAATCTTTGAAAGAAAATGAGAGTTTTGAGTTAAACTTATTCGAGTTCGCTATCACGTCCCGAAGAGTATTTTAATGAGGAAAGATTGAATCTTTGAATGAAATTAGCTAATTCAAGGTTCCTATTTTGTCACTGGACCTTTTTATTGTATAAAGATTCAATCTCCAAAAGAAAATGAGTATTGTGTGTTTAATCGAGTTATCTATGAAGTCGCGAAGAGTGGTTTAATGACTTAAGATTGAACTGAACTTATTCTATTGAGGTATTTCCAATGAAGTCGCGAAGATTGTTTTAACGACTAAAGATTGAATCTTTGAATGAAATTAACTCAATCAAGGTACCTATTAATCCCCTATACCTTTTTACTGTATAAAGATTGAATCTTTGAAAGAAATTGAGAGTTTTGAGTTCAACTTATTTAAGTTACCAAGGAAGTCGCGAAGAGTATTTTAATGATTAAAGATTAATTTTTTGAATGAAAATACCTCAATAAAGGTACCTATTATGTCACTGGATCTTTTTAATGTATAAAGATTGAATCTTTGAAAGAAAGTGAGCGTTTTGGGTTAAACTTATTCGAGTTGCATTTGACGTCCCGAAGAGTGTTTTAGTGAATAAAGATTGAATCTTTGAATGAAAATATCTCAATCAAGGTACCTATTATATCACTAGACCTTTTGAATGTATAAAGATTCAATCTCTGAAAGAAAATTAGAGTTTTGAGTTAAACTTATTCGTGATTCCTTTTGCGTCGCGAAGAGTGTTTTATTCAGTGAAGATTAAATCTTTGAATGAAATTACCATAACCAAGGTACCTATAATGTCATTAGATTTTTTAATGTATAACGATTGAATCTTTGAAAAAAAATGAGACTTTCGAGTTTAACTTATTCGAGTAAGCTATGAAGTCGCGAAGAGTGTTTTACTGATTAAAGATTGAATCTTTGAATGAAATTGCCTCAATCATGTTACCTTTTACGTCACTAGACCTTTTTAATGTATAAAGATTGAATTTTTGAAAGAAAATGAGAGTTTTGAGTTAACCTTATTCGAGTTCCCTATCACGTCCTGAAGAGTGTTTTAATGAGTAAAGATTGAATCTTTGAATGAAATTAGCTTATTTAAGGTTCCTATTTTGTAACTAGACCTTTTTACTGTATACAGATTCATTCTTCGAAAGAAAATGAGTATTTTGTGTTTAATCGAGTTACCTATGAAGTCCCGAAGAGTGGTTTAATGACATAAGATTGAACTGAACTTATTCGATTGAAGTATTTCCTATGAAGTCGTGAATAGTGGTTTAATGGCTAAAGATTGAATCTTTGAATGAAATTAACTCAATCAAGGTACCTATTATGCCACTAGACCTTCTTACCGTATAAAGAGTGAATCTTTGAAAGAAAATGAGAGTTTTGAGTTCAACTTATTCGAATAACCAATGAAGTCGCGAAGAGTATTTTAATGACTAAAGTTTGAATCTTTGAATGAAAATACCTCAATAAAGGTACTTATTATGTCACTGGACCTTTTTAATGTATAAATATTGAATGTTCGAAAAAAAATGAGCGTTTTGGGTTAAACTTATTTGAGTTCCATTTGACGTCCCGAAAAGTGTTTTAGTGAATAAAGATTGAATTTTTGAAAGAAAATACCTCAATCAAGGTACCTATTATATCACTAGACCTTTTGAATGTATAAGGATTCAATCTTTGAAAGAAAATTAGAGTTTTGAGTTAAACTTATTCGTGATCCCTTTGACGTCGCGAAGAGTGTTTTAATGAGTAGAGATTGAATCCTTGAATTAAAATACCTCAAAAAAGTTACCTATTATGTCACTAGACCATTTTAATGAATAAAGATTGAATCTTTGAAAGAAAATGAGAGTTTTGAGTTAAACTTATTCCAGTCCCCAGTGACGTCCCGAAAAGTGTTTTACTGAGAATAAAGATTGAATCTTTGAATGAAAATCCTCAATTGACGTACCATTATGTCACTAGACCATTTTTATGTATAAAGACTAAATCTTAGAAAGAAAATGAGAGTTTTGAGTTTAACTTATTCGAGTAACCTATGAAGCCTTAAAGAGTGGTATAATGACCCAGGATTGAATATTTGAATCAAAATACCTCAATTAAGGTACCTATTTTGTCACTAGACCTTTTTAATGTATAAAGATTGAATCTTTGAACGAAAATGAGAATTGAGAGTTAAACTCATTCAAGATCCCTTTGACGTCATGATGAGTGTTTCAATGTGTTAAGATTGAGTCTTTGAATGAAATTAACTCAATCAAGGTACCTATTACGTCACTTGACCTTTTTACTGTATAAAGATTGAATCTTTTAAATAAAAAGAGAGTTTTGAGTTTAACTTATTCGAGTTACCAACGAAGTCGCGAAGAGTATTTTAATAACTAAAGATAAAATCTTCGAATGAAAATACCTCAATAAAGGTACCTTGTCACTGGACCATTTTAATGTATAAAGATTAAATGTACGAAAGAAAATGAGCGTTTTGGGTTAAACTTATTCGAGTTCCACTTGATATCCCGAAGAGTGTTTTAGTGAATAAAGATTGAATCTTTGGATGAAAATTCCTCAATAAAGGTACCTATTATATCACTAGACCTTTTGAATGTATAAGGATTCAATCTGTGAAAGAAAATTAGAGTTTTGAGTTAAACTTATTCGTGATCCATTTCACGTCGCGAAGAGTGTTTTACTGAGTAAAGATTGAATCTTTGAATGAAATTATCATAACCAAGGTACCTATTATGCCATTAGACCTTTTTAATGTATAACAATTGAATCTTTGAAAGAAAATGAGTGTTTCGAGTTTAACTTATTTTAGTAAGCTATGAAGTCGTGAAGAGCATTTTACTGACTGAAGGTTGAATTTTTGAATGAAATCACCTCAATCATATTACCTTTTATGTCACTAGACCTATTTAATGTATAAAGATTGAATCTTTGAAAGAAAATGAGAGTTTTGAGTTAAACTTATTCGAGTTCGCTATCACGTCCCGTAGAGTGTTTTAATGAGTAAAGATTGAATCTTTGAATGAAATTAGCTAATTCAAGGTTCCTATTTTGTCACTGGACCTTTTTATTGTTTAAAGATTCTATCTTCGAAAGAAAATGAGTATTTTGTGTTTAATCGAGTTACCTATGAAGTCGCGAAGAGTGGTTTAATGACTTAAGATTGAACTGAACTTATTCGATTGAGGTACATCCTATGAAGTCGCGAAAAGTGTTTTAATGAGTAAAGATTGAATACTTGAATGAAAATACCTCAAAGAGTTACCTATTATGTCACTAGACTTTTTTAATGAATAAACATTGAATCTTTGAAAGAAAATGAGAGTTTTGAGTTAAACTTATTCCAGTCCCCTGTGACGTCCCGAAAAGTGTTTTACTGAGAATAAAGATTGAATCTTTGAATGAAAATCCTCAATCGAGGTACCATTATGTCACTAGACCATTTTTATGTATAAAGACTAAATTTTAGAAAGAAAATGAGAGTTTTAATTTAACTTATTCAAGTTACCTATGAAGCCGCGAAGAGTGGTTTAATGACCCAAGATTGAATATTTGAATGAAAATACCTCAATTATGGTACCTATTTTGCCACTAAACCTTTTTCATGTATAAAGATTGAATCTTTGAATAAAAATGAGAGTTGAGAGTTAAACTTATTCGAGATCCCTTTGACATCACGATGAGTGTTTCAATGAGTTAAGATTGAATCTTTGAATGAAATTAACTCAATCAAGGTACCTGTTACGTCACTAGACCTTTTTACTGCATAAAGATTGAATCTTTGAAAGAAAATGAGAGTTATGAGTTTAACTTATTCGAGTTACCAGCGAAGTCGCGAAGGGTATTTTAATGACTAAAGATTGAATCTTTGAATGAAAATACCTCAATAAAGGTACCTATTATGTCACTGGACCTTTTTAATGCATAATGATTGAATGTTCGAAAGAAAATGAGCGTTTTGGGTTAAACTTATTCGAGTTCCATTTGACATCCCGAAGAGTGTTTTAGTGAATAAAAATTGAATCTTTGAGTGAAAATACCTCAATCAAGGTACCTATTATATCACTAGACCTTTTGAATGTATAAGGATTCAATCCTTGAAAGAAAATTAGAGTTTTGAGTTAAACTTATTCGTGATCCCTTTGACGTCGCGAAGAGTGTTTTATTGAGTGAAGATTAAATCTTCGAATGAAATTAATATAACCAAGGTACCTATTAACGATTAAATCTTTGAAAGAAAATGAGAGTTTTGAGTTAAACTTATTCAGGTTCCATATCACGTCCCGAAGAGTGTTTTAATGAGTGCAGATTGAATCTTTGAATGAAATTAGCTTATTCAAGGTTCCTATTTTGTCGCAGGAACTTTTTATTCTATAAAGATTATGAGAGTTTTAAGTTTAACCTGTTCGAGTTGCCTATGAAGCTGCGAAGAGTTGTTTAATGACCCAAGATTGAATATTTGAATGAAAATACCTCAATTAAGGTACCTATATTGTCACTAGACCTTTTTAATGTATAAAGATTGAATCTTTGAACGAAAATGAGAATTGAGAGTTAAACTTATTCGAGATCCCTTTGACGTCACGATAAGTGTTTTAATGAGTTCAGATTGAATCTTTGAATGAAATTAACTCAACCAAGGTACCTATTACGCCACTAGACCATTTTACTGTATAAAGATTGAATCTTTGAAAAAAAATGAGATTTTTGAGTTTAATTTATTCGAGTTAGCAACGAAGTCGCGAAGAGTATTTTAATGGCTAAAGATTGAATCTTTGAATGAAAATATCTCAATAAAGGTAACGATTATGTCACTGGACCTTTTTAATGTATAAATATTGAATTTTCGAAAGAAAATAAGCATTTTGGTTTAAACTTATCCGAGTTCCATTTAACGTCCCGAAGAGTGTTTTAGTGAATAAAAATCTTTGAATGAAAATACCTCAATCTGGTACCTATTATGTCACTAGACCTTTTGAATGTATAAGGATTCAATCTGTGAAAGAAAATTAGAGTTTTGAGTTAAACTTATTCGTGACCCATTTGACGTCGGGAATAGTGTTTTATTGAGTAAAGATTGAATCTTTGAATGAAATTATCATAACCAAGGTACCTATTATGCCATTAGACCATTTTAATGTATAACCATTGAATCTTTGAAAGAAAATGAGAGTTTCATGTTTAATTTGTTCGAGTAAGCTATGAAGTCGCGAAGAGTGTTTTACTAATTGAAGATTGAATCTTTGAGTGAAATTACCTCAATCATATTACTTTTTATGTCACTAGACCTGTTTAATGTATAAAGATTGAATCTTTGAAAGAAAATGAGAGTTTTGAGTTAAACTTATTCGAGTTCGCTATCACGTCCCGAAGAGTATTTTAATGAGGAAAGATTGAATCTTTGAATGAAATTAGCTAATTCAAGGTTCCTATTTTGTCACTGGACCTTTTTATTGTATAAAGATTCAATCGTCAAAAGAAAATAAGTATTGTGTGTTTAATCGAGTTACCTATGAAGTCGCGAAGAGTGGTTTAATGACTTAAGATTGAACTGAACTTATTCTATTGAGGTATTTCCAATGAAGTCGTGAAGAGTGTTTTAACGACTAAAGATTGAATCTTTGAATGAAATTAACTCAATCAAGATACCTATTAATCCCCTATACCTTTTTACTGTATAAAGATTGAATCTTTGAAAGAAATTGAGAGTTTTGAGTTCAACTTATTTAAGTTACCAAGGAAGTCGCGAAGAGTATTTTAATGACTAAAGATTAATTTTTTGAATGAAAATACCTCAATAAAGGTACCTATTATGTCACTGGACCTTTTTAATGTATAAAGATTGAATCTTTGAAAGAAAGTGAGCGTTTTGGGTTAAACTTATTCGAGTTGCATTTGACGTCCCGAAGAGTGTTTTAGTGAATAAAAATTGAATCTTTGAATGAAAATATCTCAATCAAGGTACCTATTATATCACTAGACCTTTTGAATGTATAAAGATTCAATCTCTGAAAGAAAATTAGAGTTTTGAGTTAAACTTATTCGGGATTCCTTTGGCGTCGCGAAGAGTGTTTTATTCAGTGAAGATTAAATCTTTGAATGAAATTACCATAACCAAGGTACCTATAATGTCATTAGATTTTTTAATGTATAACGATTGAATCTTTGACAAAAAATGAGACTTTCGAGTTTAACTTATTTGAGTAAGCTATGAAGTCGCAAAGAGTGTTTTACTGATTAAAGATTGAATCTTTGAATGAAATTGCCTCAATAATGTTACCTTTTACGTCACTAGACCTTTTTAATGTATAAAGATTGAATTTTTGAAAGAAAATGAGAGTTTTGAGTTAACCTTATTCGAGTTCCCTATCACGTCCTGAAGAGTGTTTTAATGAGTAAAGATTGAATCTTTGAATGAAATTAGCTTATTCAAGGTTCCTATTTTGTCGCTGGACCATTTTATTGTATAAAGATTCAATATTCGAAAGAAAATGAGTATTTTGTGTTTAATCAAGTTACCTATGAAGTTGCGAAAATGGTTTAATGACTTCAGATTGAACTGAACTTATTCGATTGACGTATTTCCTATGAAGTCGCGAAGTGTGTGTTATTGACTAAAGATTGAATCTTTGAATGAAATTAACTTAATCAAGGTACCTATCAATCCACTATACATTTTTACTGTATAAAGATTGAATCTTTGAAAGAAAATGAGAGTTTTGAGTTTAACTTATTCAAGTTACCAAGGAAGTCGCGAAGAGTATTTTAATGACTGAAGATTGAATATTTGAATGAAAATACCTCAATAAAGGTACCTATTATATCACTGGACCTTTTTAATGTATAAAGATTGAATTTTCGAAAGAAAGTGAGCGTTTTTGTTTAAACTTATTCGAGTTCCATTTGACGTCCCGAAGAGTGTTTTAGTGAATAAATATTGAATCATTGAATGAAAATACCTCAATCAAGGTACCTATTATATCACTAGACCTTTTGAATGTATAATGATTTAATCTCTAAAAGAAAATTAGAGTTTTGAGTTAAACTTATCCGTGATCCCTTTGACGTCGCGAAAAGTGTTTTATTGTGTGAAGAATGAATCTTCAAATGAAATTACCATAACCAAGGTTCCTATTATGTCATTAGATTTTTTTAATGTATAACGATTGAATCTTTGAAAGAAAATGAGAGTTTCGAGTTTAACTTATTCGAGTAATCTATGAAGTCGCGAAGAGTGTTTTACTGACTAAAGATTGAATCTTTGAATGAAATTATCTCAATCATGTAACCTTTTATGTCACTAGACCTTTTTAATGTATAAAGACTGAATTTTGAAAGAAAATGAAAGTTTTGAGTTAAACTTATTTGAGTTTCTATCACGTCCCGAAGAGTGTTTTAATGAGTAAAGATTGAATCTTTGAATGAAATTAGCTTATTTAAGAGAATGAGTATTTTGTGTTTAATCGAGTTACCTATGAAGTCCCGAAGAGTGGTTTAATGACATAAGATTGAACTGAACTTATTCGATTGAAGTATTTCCTATGAAGTCGTGAATAGTGGTTTAATGGATAAAGATTGAATCTTTGAATGAAATTAACTCAATCAAGGTACCTATTATGCCACTAGACCTTCTTACCGTATAAAGAGTGAATCTTTGAAAGAAAATGAGAGTTTTGAGTTCAACTTATTCGAATAACCAATGAAGTCGCGAAGAGTATTTTAATGACTAAAGTTTGAATCTTTGAATGAAAATACCTCAATAAAGGTACTTATTATGTCACTAGACCTTTTTAATGTATAAATATTGAATGTTCAAAAAAAAATGAGCGTGTTGGGTTAAACTTATTTGAGTTCCATTTTACGTCCCGAAAAGTGTTTTAGTGAATAAAGATTGAATTTTTGAAAGAAAATACCTCAATCATGGTACCTATTATATCACTAGACCTTTTGAATGTATAAGGATTCAATCTTTGAAAGAAAATTAGAGTTTTGAGTTAAACTTATTCGTGATCTCTTTGACGTCGCGAAGAGTATTTTAATGAGTAAAGATTGAATCCTTGAATTAAAATACCACAAAAAAGTTACCTATTATGTCACTAGACCTTTTTAATGAATAAAGATTGAATCTTTGAAAGAAAATGAGAGTTTTGAATTAAACTTATTCCAGTCCCCCGTGACGTCCCGAAAAGTGTTTTACTAAGAATAAAGATTGAATCTTTGAATGAAAATCCTTAATTGACGTACCATTATGTCACTAGACCATTTTTATGTATAAAGACTAAATCTTAGAAAGAAAATGAGAGTTTTGAGTTTAACTTATTCGAGTAACCTATGAAGCCTTAAAGAGTGGTATAATGACCCAAGATTGAATATTTGAATGAAAATACCTCAATTAAGGTACCTATTTTGTCACTAGACCTTTTTAATGTATAAAGATTGAATCTTTGAACGAAAATGAGAATTGAGAGTAAAACTCATTCAAGATCCCTTTGACGTCATGATGAGTGTTTTAATGTGTTAAGATTGAGTCTTTGAATGAAATTAACTCAATCAAGGTACCTATTACGTCACTTGACCTTTTTACTGTATAAAGATTGAATCTTTTAAAGAAAATGAGAGTTCTGAGTTTAACTTATTCGAGTTACCAACGAAGTCGCGAAGAGTATTTTAATAACTAAAGATAAAATCTTTGAATGAAAATACCTCAATAAAGGTACCTTGTCACTGGACCATTTTAGTGTATAAAGATTAAATGTACGAAAGAAAATGAGCGTTTTGGGTTAAACTTATTCGAGTTCCACTTGATATCCCGAAGAGTGTTTTAGTGAATAAAGATTGATTCTTTGGATGAAAATACCTCAATCAAGGTACCTATTATATCACTAGACCTTTTGAATGTATAAGGATTCAATCTGTGAAAGAAAATTAGAGTTTTGAGTTAAACTTATTCGTGATCCATTTCACGTCGCGAAGAGTGTTTTACTGAGTAAAGATTGAATCTTTGAATGAAATTATCATAACCAAGGTACCTATTATGCCATTAGACCTTTTTAATGTATAACAATTGAATCTTTGAAAGAAAATGAGAGTTTCGAGTTTAACTTATTTGAGTAAGCTATGAAGTCGTGAAGAGCGTTTTACTGACTGAAGGTTGAATTTTTGAATGAAATCACCTCAATCATATTACCTTTTATGTCACTAGACCTGTTTAATGTATAAAGATTGAATCTTTGAAAGAAAATGAGAGTTTTGAGTTAAATTTATTCGAGTTCGCTATCACGTCCCGAAGAGTGTTTTAATGCGTAAAGATTGAATCTTTGAATGAAATTAGCTAATTCAAGGTTCCTATTTTGTCACTGGACCTTTTTATTGTATAAAGATTCTATCTTCGAAAGAAAATGAGTATTTTGTGTTTAATCGAGTTACCTATGAAGTCGCGAAGAGTGGTTTAATGACTTAAGATTGAACTGAACTTATTCGATTGAGGTACATCCTATGAAGTCGCGAAAAGTGTTTTAATGAGTAAAGATTGAATACTTGAATGAAAATACCTCAAAGAGTTACCTATTATGTCACTAGAGTTTTTTAATGAATAAACATTGAATCTTTGAAAGAAAATGAGAGTTTTGAGTTAAACTTATTCCAGTCCCCTGTGACGTCCCGAAAAGTGTTTTACTGAGAATAAAGATTGAATCTTTGAATGAAAATCCTCAATCGAGGTACCATTATGTCACTAGACCATTTTTATGTATAAAGACTAAATTTTAGAAAGAAAATGAGAGTTTTAATTTAACTTATTCGAGTTACCTATGAAGCCGCGAAGAGTGGTTTAATGACCCAAGATTGAATATTTGAATGAAAATACCTCAATTATGGTACCTATTTTGCCACTAAACCTTTTTCATGTATAAAGATTGAATCTTTGAACGAAAACGAGAGTTGAGAGTTAAACTTATTTGAATCCCTTTGACATCACGATGAGTGTTTCAATGAGTTAAGATTGAATCTTTGAATGAAATTAACTCAATCAAGGTACCTGTTATGTCACTAGACCTTTTTACTGCATAAAGATTGAATCTTTGAAAGAAAATGAGAGTTATGAGTTTAACTTATTCGAGTTACCAGCGAAGTCGCGAAGGGTATTTTAATGACTAAAGATTGAATCTTTGAATGAAAATACCTCAATAAAGGTACCTATTATGTCACTGGACCTTTTTAATGCATAATGATTGAATGTTCGAAAGAAAATGAGCGTTTTGGGTTAAACTTATTCGAGTTCCATTTGACATCCCGAAGAGTGTTTTAGTGAATAAAATTGAATCTTTGAGTGAAAATACCTCAATCAAGGTACCTATTATATCACTAGACCTTTTGAATGTATAAGGATTCAATCCTTGAAAGAAAATTAGAGTTTTGAGTTAAACTTATTCGTGATCCCTTTGACGTCGCGAAGAGTGTTTAATTGAGTGAAGATTAAATCTTCGAATGAAATTAATATAACCAAGGTACCTATTAACGATTAAATCTTTGAAAGAAAATGAGAGTTTTGAGTTAAACTTATTCAGGTTCCATATCACGTCCCGAAGAGTGTTTTAATGAGTGCAGATTGAATCTTTGAATGAAATTAGCTTATTCAAGGTTCCTATTTTGTCGTAGGAACTTTTTATTCTATAAAGATTATGAGAGTTTTAAGTTTAACCTATTCGAGTTAACTATGAAGCCGCGAAGAGTTGTTTAATGACCCAAGATTGAATATTTGAATGAAAATACCTCAACTAAGGTACCTATATTGTCACTAGACCTTTTTAATGTATAAAGATTGAATCTTTGAACGAAAATGAGAATTGAGAGTTAAACTTATTCGAGATTCCTTTGATGTCACGATAAGTGTTTTAATGAGTTCAGATTGAATCTTTGAATGAAATTAACTCAATCAAGGTACCTATTATGACACTAGACCATTTTACTGTATAAAGATTGAATCTTTGAAAAAAAATGAGATTTTTGAGTTTAATTTATTCGAGTTAGCAACGAAGTCGCGAAGAGTATTTTAATGGTTAAAGATTGAATCTTTGAATGAAAATATCTCAATAAAGGTAACGATTATGTCACTGGACCTTTTTAATGTATAAATATTGAATTTTCGAAAGAAAATAAGCATTTTGGTTTAAACTTATCCGAGTTCCATTTAACGTCCCGAAGAGTGTTTTAGTGAATAAAGATTAAATCTTTGAATGAAAATACCTCAATCAGGTACCTATTATGTCACTAGACCTTTTGAATGTATAAGGATTCAATCTGTGAAAGAAAATTAGAGTTTTGAGTTAAACTTATTCGTGACCCATTTGACGTCGGGAATAGTGTTTTATTGAGTAAAGATTGAATCTTTGAATGAAATTATCATAACCAAGGTACCTATTATGCCATTAGACCATTTTAATGTATAACCATTGAATCTTTGAAAGAAAATGAGAGTTTCATGTTTAATTTATTCGAGTAAGCTATGAAGTCGCGAAGAGTGTTTTACTAATTGAAGATTGAATCTTTGAATGAAATTACCTCAATCATATTACTTTTTATGTCACTAGACCTGTTTAATGTATAAAGATTGAATCTTTGAAAGAAAATGAGAGTTTTGAGTTAAACTTATTCGAGTTCGCTATCACGTCCCGAAGAGTATTTTAATGAGGAAAGATTGAATCTTTGAATGAAATTAGCTAATTCAAGGTTCTTATTTTGTCACTGGACCTTTTTATTGTATAAAGATTCAATCTTCAAAAGAAAATGAGTATTGTGTGTTTAATCGAGTTACCTATGAAGTCGCGAAGAGTGGTTTAATGACTTAAGATTGAACTGAACTTATTCTATTGAGGTATTTCCAATGAAGTCGCGAAGAGTGTTTTAACGACTAAAGATTGAATCTTTGAATGAAATTAACTCAATCAAGGTACCTATTAATCCCCTATACCTTTTTACTGTATAAAGATTGAATCTTTGAAAGAAATTGAGAGTTCTGAGTTCAACTTATTTAAGTTACCAAGGAAGTCGCGAAGAGTATTTTAATGACTAAAGATTAATTTTTTGAATGAAAATACCTCAATAAAGGTACCTATTATGTCACTGGACCTTTTTAATGTATAAAGATTGAATCTTTGAAAGAAAGTGAGCGTTTTGGGTTAAACTTATTCGAGTTGCATTTGACGTCCCGAAGAGTGTTTTAGTGAATAAAGATTGAATCTTTGAATGAAAATATCTCAATCAAGGTACCTATTATATCACTAGACCTTTTGAATGTATAAAGATTCAATCTCTGAAAGAAAATTAGAGTTTTGAGTTAAACTTATTCGGGATTCCTTTGGCGTCGCGAAGAGTGTTTTATTCAGTGAAGATTAAATCTTTGAATGAAATTACCATAACCAAGGTACCTATAATGTCATTAGATTTTTTAATGTATAACGATTGAATCTCTGAAAAAAAATGAGACTTTCGAGTTTAACTTATTCGAGTAAGCTATGAAGTCGCGAAGAGTGTTTTACTGATTAAAGATTGAATCTTTGAATGAAATTGCCTCAATCACGTTACCTTTTACGTCACTAGACCTTTTCAATGTATAAAGATTGAATTTTTGAAAGAAAATGAGAGTTTTGAGTTAACCTTAATCGAGTTCCCTATCACGTCCTGAAGAGTGTTTTAATGAGTAAAGATTGAATCTTTGAATGAAATTAGCTTATTCAAGGTTCCTATTTTGTCACTGGACCATTTTGTTGTATAAAGATTCAATCTTCGAAAGAAAATGAGTATTTTGTGTTTAATCGAGTTACCTATGAAGTTTCGAAAATGGTTTAATGACTTCAGATTGAACTGAACTTATTTGATTGACGTATTTCCTATGAAGTCGCGAAGAGTGTGTTAATGACTAAAGATTGAATCTTTGAATGAAATTAACTTAATCAAGGTACCTATCAATCCACTATACATTTTTATTGTATAAAGATTGAATCTTTGAAAGAAAATGAGAGTTTTGAGTTTAACTTATTCAAGTTACCAAGGAAGTCGCGAAGAGTATTTTAATGACTGAAGATTGAATATTTGAATGAAAATACCTCAATAAAGGTACCTATTATATCACTGGACCTTTTTAATGTATAAAGATTGAATTTTCGAAAGAAAGTGGGCGATTTTGTTTAAACTTATTCGAGTTCCATTTGACGTCCAGAAGAGTGTTTTAGTGAATAAAGATTGAATCATTGAATGAAAATACCTCAATCAAGGTACCTATTATATCACTAGACCTTTTGAATGTATAATGATTTAATCTCTAAAAAAAATTAGAGTTCTGAGTTAAACTTATCCGTGATCCCTTTGACGTCGCGAAGAGTGTTTTATTGTGTGAAGAATGAATCTTCGAATGAAATTACCATAACCAAGGTTCCTATTATGTCATTAGATCTTTTTAATGTATAACGATTGAATCTTTGAAAGAAAATGAGAGTTTCGAGTTTAACTTATTCGAGTAAGCTATGAAGTCGCGAAGAGTGTTTTACTGACTAAAGATTGAATCTTTGAATGAAATTATCTCAATCATGTTACCTTTTATGTCACTAGACCTTTTTAATGTATAAAGACTGAATTTTGAAAGAAAATGAAAGTTTTGAGTTAAACTTATTCGAGTTTCTATCACGTCCCGAAGAGTGTTTTAATGAGTAAAGATTGAATCTTTGAATGAAATTAGCTTATTTAAGGTTCCTATTTTGTAACTAGACCTTTTTACTGTATACAGATTCATTCTTCGAAAGAAAATGAGTATTTTGTGTTTAATCGAGTTACCTATGAAGTCCCGAAGAGTGGTTTAATGACATAAGATTGAACTGAACTTATTCGATTGAAGTATTTCCTACGAAGTCGTGAATAGTGGTTTAATGGATAAAGATTAAATCTTTGAATGAAATTAACTCAATCAAGGTACCTATTATGCCACTAGACCTTCTTACCGTATAAAGAGTGAATCTTTGAAAGAAAATGAGAGTTTTGAGTTCAACTTATTCGAATAACCAATGAAGTCGCGAAGAGTATTTTAATGACTAAAGTTTGAATCTTTGAATGAAAATACCTCAATAAAGGTACTTATTATGTCACTGGACCTTTTTAATGTATAAATATTGAATGTTCGAAAAAAAATGAGCGTTTTGGGTTAAACTTATTTGAGTTCCATTTGACGTCCCGAAAAGTGTTTTAGTGAATAAAGATTGAATTTTTGAAAGAAAATACCTCAATCAAGGCACCTATTATATCACTAGACCTTTTGAATGTATAAGGATTCAATCTTTGAAAGAAAATTAGAGTTTTGAGTTAAACTTATTCGTGATCCCTTTGACGTCGCGAAGAGTGTTTTAATGAGTAAAGATTGAATCCTTGAATTAAAATACCTCAAAAAAGTTACCTATTATGTCACTAGACCTTTTTAATGAATAAAGATTGAATCTTTGAAAGAAAATGAGAGTTTTGAGTTAAACTTATTCGAGTCCCCAGTGACGTCCCGAAAAGTGTTTTACTGAGAATAAAGATTGAATCTTTGAATGAAAATCCTCAATTGACGTACCATTATGTCACTAGACCATTTTTATGTATAAAGACTAAATCTTAGAAAGAAAATGAGAGTTTTGAGTTTAACTTATTCGAGTAACCTATGAAGCCTTAAAGAGTGGTATAATGACCCAAGATTGAATATTTGAATGAAAATACCTCAATTAAGGTACCTATTTTGTCACTAGACCTTTTTAATGTATAAAGATTGAATCTTTGAACAAAAATGAGAATTGAGAGTTAAACTCATTCAAGATCCCTTTGACGTCATGATGAGTGTTTTAATGTGTTAAGATTGAGTCTTTTTATGAAATTAACTCAATCAAGGTACCTATTACGTCACTTGACCTTTTTACTGTATAAAGATTGAATCTTTTAAAGAAAATGAGAGTTTTGAGTTTAACTTATTCGAGTTACCAACGAAGTCGCGAAGAGTATTTTAATAACTAAAGATAAAATCTTTGAATGAAAATACCTCAATAAAGGTACCTTGTCACTGGACCATTTTAATGTATAAAGATTAAATGTACGAAAGAAAATGAGCGTTTTGGGTTAAACTTATTCGAGTTCCACTTGATATCCCGAAGAGTGTTTTAGTGAATAAAGATTGAATCTTTAGATGAAAATACCTCAATCAAGGTACCTATTATATCACTAGACCTTTTGAATGTATAAGGATTCAATCTGTGAAAGAAAATTAGAGTTTTGAGTTAAACTTATTCGTGATCCATTTCACGTCGCGAAGAGTGTTTTACTGAGTAAAGATCGAATCTTTGAATGAAATTATCATAACCAAGGTACCTATTATGCCATTAGACCTTTTTAATGTATAACAATTGAATCTTTGAAAGAAAATGAGAGTTTCGAGTTTAACTTATTTGAGTAAGCTATGAAGTCTTGAAGAGCGTTTTTCTGACTGAAGGTTGAATTTTTGAATGAAATCACCTCAATCATATTACCTTTTATGTCACTAGACCTGTTTAATGTATAAAGATTGAATCTTTGAAAGAAAATGAGAGTTTTGAGTTAAACTTATTCGAGTTCGCTATCACGTCCCGAAGAGTGTTTTAATGAGTAAAGATTGAATCTTTGAATGAAATTAGCTAATTCAAGGTTCCTATTTTGTCACTGGACCTTTTTATTGTATAAAGATTCTATCTTCGAAAGAAAATGAGTATTTTGTGTTTAATCGAGTTACCTATGAAGTCGCGAAGAGTGGTTTAATGACTTAAGATTGAACTGAACTTATTCGATTGAGGTACATCCTATGAAGTCGCGAAAAGTGTTTTAATGAGTAAAGATTGAATACTTGAATGAAAATACCTCAAAGAGTTACCTATTATGTCACTAGACTTTTTTAATGAATAAACATTGAATCTTTGAAAGAAAATGAGAGTTTTGAGTTAAACTTATTCCAGTCCCCTGTGACGTCCCGAAAAGTGTTTTACTGAGAATAAAGATTGAATCTTTGAATGAAAATCCTCAATCGAGGTACCATTATGTCACTAGACCATTTTTATGTATAAAGACTAAATTTTAGAAAGAAAATGAGAGTTTTAATCTAACTTATTCGAGTTACCTATGAAGCCGCGAAGAGTGGTTTAATGACCCAAGATTGAATATTTGAATGAAAATACCTCAATTATGGTACCTATTTTGCCACTAAACCTTTTTCATGTATAAAGATTGAATCTTTGAACGAAAATGAGAGTTGAGAGTTAAACTTATTCGAGATCCCTTTGACATCACGATGAGTGTTTCAATGAGTTAAGATTGAATCTTTGAATGAAATTAACTCAATCAAGGTACCTATTATGTCACTAGACCTTTTTACTGCATAAAGATTGAATCTTTGAAAGAAAATGAGAGTTATGAGTTTAACTTATTCGAGTTACCAGCGAAGTCGCGAAGGGTATTTTAATGACTAAAGATTGAATCTTTGAATGAAAATACCTCAATAAAGGTACCTATTATGTCATTGGACCTTTTTAATGCATAATGATTGAATGTTCGAAAGAAAATGAGCGTTTTGGGTTAAACTTATTCGAGTTCCATTTGACATCCCGAAGAGTGTTTTAGTGAATAAAAATTGAATCTTTGAGTGAAAATACCTCAATCAAGGTACCTATTATATCACTAAACCTTTTGAATGTATAAGGATTCAATCCTTGAAAGAAAATTAGAGTTTTGAGTTAAACTTATTCGTGATCCCTTTGGCGTCGCGAAGAGTGTTTTATTGAGTGAAGATTAAATCTTCGAATGAAATTAATATAACCAAGGTACCTATTAACGATTAAATCTTTGAAAGAAAATTAGAGTTTTGAGTTAAACTTATTCAGGTTCCATATCACGTCCCGAAGAGTGTTTTAATGAGTACAGATTGAATCTTTGAATGAAATTAGCTTATTCAAGGTTCCTATTTTGTCGCAGGAACTTTTTATTCTATAAAGATTATGAGAGTTTTAAGTTTAACCTATTCGAGTTACCTATGAAGCCGCGAAGAGTTGTTTAATGACCCAAGATTGAATATTTGAATGAAAATACCTCAATTAAGGTACCTATATTGTCACTAGACCTTTTTAATGTATAAAGATTGAATCTGTGAACGAAAATGAGAATTGAGAGTTAAACTTATTCGAGATCCCTTTGACATCACGATAAGTGTTTTAATGAGTTCAGATTGAATCTTTGAATGAAATTAACTCAATCAAGGTACCTATTATGCCACTAGACCATTTTCCTGTATAAAGATTGAATCTTTGAAAAAAAATTAGATTTTTGAGTTTAATTTATTCGAGTTAGCAACGAAGTCGCGAAGAGTATTTTAATGGCTAAAAATTGAATCTTTGAATGAAAATATCTCAATAAAGGTAACTATTATGTCACTCGACCTTTTTAATGTATAAATATTGAATTTTCGAAAGAAAATAAGCATTTTGGTTTAAACTTATCCGAGTTCCATTTAACGTCCCGAAGAGTGTTTTAGTGAATAAAGATTAAATCTTTGAATGAAAATACCTCAATCAGGTACCTATTATGTCACTAGACCTTTTGAATGTATAAGGATTCAATCTGTGAAAGAAAATTAGAGTTTTGAGTTAAACTTATTCGTGACCCATTTGACGTCGGGAATAGTGTTTTATTGAGTAAAGATTGAATCTTTGAATGAAATTATCATAACCAAGGTACCTATTATGCCATTAGACCATTTTAATGTATAACCATTGAATCTTTGAAAGAAAATGAGAGTTTCAGGTTTAATTTATTCGAGTAAGCTATGAAGTCGCGAAGAGTGTTTTACTAATTGAAGATTGAATCTTTGAATGAAATTACCTCAATCATATTAATTTTTATGTCACTAGACCTGTTTAATGTATAAAGATTGAATCTTTGAAAGAAAATGAGAGTTTTGAGTTAAACTTATTCGAGTTCGCTATCACGTCCTGAAGAGTATTTTAATGAGGAAAGATTGAATCTTTGAATGAAATTAGCTAATTCAAGGTTCCTATTTTGTCACTGGACCTTTTTATTGTATAAAGATTCAATCTTCAAAAGAAAATGAGTATTGTGTGTTTAATCGAGTTACATATGAAGTCGCGAAGAGTGGTTTAAGGACTTAAGATTGAACTGAACTTATTCTATTGAGGTATTTCCAATGAAGTCGCGAAGAGTGTTTTAACGACTAAAGATTGAATCTTTGAATGAAATTAACTCAATCAAGGTACCTATTAATCCCCTATACCTTTTTACTGTATAAAGATTGAATCTTTGAAAGAAATTGAGAGTTTTGAGTTCAACTTATTTAAGTTACCAAGGAAGTCGCGAAGAGTATTTTAATGATTAAAGATTAATTTTTTGAATGAAAATACCTCAATAAAGGTACCTATTATGTCACTGGACCTTTTTAATGTATAAAGATTGAATCTTTGAAAGAAAGTGAGCGTTTTGGGTTAAACTTATTCGAGTTGCATTTGACGTTCCGAAGAGTGTTTTAGTGAATAAAGATTGAATCTTTGAATGAAAATATCTCAATCAAGGTACCTATTATATCACTAGACCTTTTGAATGTATAAAGATTCAATCTCTGAAAGAAAATTAGAGTTTTGAGTTAAACTTATTCGTGATTCCTTTGGCGTCGCGAAGAGTGTTTTATTCAGTGAAGATTAAATCTTTGAATGAAATTACCATAACCAAGGTACCTATAATGTCATTAGATTTTTTAATGTATAACAATTGAATCTTTGAAAAAAAATGAAACTTTCGAGTTTAACTTATTCGAGTAAGCTATGAAGTCGCGAAGAGTGTTTTTACTGATTAAAGATTGAATCTTTGAATGAAATTGCCTCAATCATGTTACCTTTTACGTCACTAGACCTTTTTAACGTATAAAGATTGAATTTTTGAAAGAAAATGAGAGTTTTAAGTTAACCTTATTCGAGTTCCCTATCACGTCCTGAAGAGTGTTTTAATGAGTAAAGATTGAATCTCTGAATGAAATTAGGTTATTCAAGGTTCCTATTTTGTCACTGGACCATTTTATTGTATAAAGATTCAATCTTCGAAAGAAAATGAGTATTTTGTGTTTAATCGAGTTACCTATGAAGTTGCGAAAACGGTTTAATGACTTCAGATTGAACTGAACTTATTCGATTGACGTATTTCCTATGAAGTCGCGAAGAGTGTGTTAATGACTAAAGATTGAATCTTTGAATGAAATTAACTTAATCAAGGTACCTATCAATCCACTATACATTTTTACTGTATAAAGATTGAATCTTTGAAAGAAAATGAGAGTTTTGAGTTTAACTTATTCAAGTTACCAAGGAAGTCGCGAAGAGTATTTTAATGACTGAAGATTGAATATTTGAATGAAAATACCTCAATAAAGGTACCTATTATATCACTGGACCTTTTTAATGTATAAAGATTGAATTTTCGAAAGAAAGTGGGCGTTTTTGTTTAAACTTATTCGAGTTCCATTTGACGTCCCGAAGAGTGTTTTAGTGAATAAAGATTGAATCATTGAATGAAAATACCTCAATCAAGGTACCTATTATATCACTAGACCTTTTGAATGTATAATGATTTAATCTCTAAAAGAAAATTAGAGTTTTGAGTTAAACTTATCCGTGATCCCTTTGACGTCGCGAAGAGTGTTTTATTGTGTGAAGAATGAATCTTCGAATGAAATTACCATAACCAAGGTTCCTATTATGTCATTAGATCTTTTTAATGTATAACGATTGAATCTTTGAAAGAAAATGAGAGTTTCGAGTTTAACTTATTCGAGTAAGCTATGAAGTCGCGAAGAGTGTTTTACTGACTAAAGATTGAATCTTTGTATGAAATTATCTCAATCATGTTACCTTTTATGTCACTAGACCTTTTTAATGTATAAAGACTGAATTTTGAAAGAAAATGAAAGTTTTGAGTTAAACTTATTCGAGTTTCTATCACGTCCCGAAGAGTGTTTTAATGAGTAAAGATTGAATCTTTGAATGAAATTAGCTTATTTAAGGTTCCTATTTTGTAACTAGACCTTTTTACTGTATACAGATTCATTCTTCGAAAGAAAATAAGTATTCTGTGTTTAATCGAGTTACCTATGAAGTCCCGAAGAGTGGTTTAATGACATAAGATTGAACTGAACTTATTCGATTGAAGTATTTCCTATGAAGTCGTGAATAGTGGTTTAATGGATAAAGATTGAATCTTTGAATGAAATTAACTCAATCAAGGTACCTATTATGCCACTAGACCTTCTTACCGTATAAAGAGTGAATCTTTGAAAGAAAATGAGAGTTTTGAGTTCAACTTATTCGAATAACCAATGAAGTCGCGAAGAGTATTTTAATGACTAAAGTTTGAATCTTTGAATGAAAATACCTCAATAAAGGTACTTATTATGTCACTGGACCTTTTTAAAGTATAAATATTAAATGTTCGAAAAAAAATGAGCGTTTTGGGTTAAACTTATTTGAGTTCCATTTGACGTCCCGAAAAGTGTTTTAGTGAATAAAGATTGAATTTTTGAAAGAAAATACCTCAATCAAGGTACCTATTATATCACTAGACCTTTTGAATGTATAAGGATTCAATCTTTGAAAGAAAATTAGAGTTTTGAGTTAAACTTATTCGTGATCCCTTAGACGTCGCGAAGAGTGTTTTAATGAGTAAAGATTGAATCCTTGAATTAAAATACCTCAAAAAAGTTACCTATTATGTCACTAGACCTTTTTAATGAATAAAGATTGAATCTTTGAAAGAAAATGAGAGTTTTGAGTTAAACTTATTCC
Organism: Cornus florida; assembly: GCF_030987335.1. NCBI lineage: Eukaryota > Viridiplantae > Streptophyta > Magnoliopsida > Cornales > Cornaceae > Cornus > Cornus florida. The sequence continues at coordinate 13,320,685 of NW_026775581.1, read as the reverse complement.
AGTCCCCTGTGACGTCCCGAAAAGTGTTTTACTGAGAATAAAGATTAAATCTTTGAATGAAAATCCTCAATCGAGGTACCATTATGTCACTAGACCATTTTTATGTATAAAGACTAAATTTTAGAAAGAAAATGAGAGTTTTAATTTAACTTATTCGAGTTACCTATGAAGCCGCGAAGAGTGGTTTAATGACCCAAGATTGAAAATTTGAATGAAAATACCTCAATTAAGGTACCTATTTTGTCACTAGACCTTGTTGATATATAAAGATTGAATCTTTGAACGAAAATGAGAATTGAGAGTTAAACTTATTCGAGATCCCTTTGACATCACGATGAGTGTTTTAATGAGTTAAGATTGAATCTTTGAATGAAATTAACTCAATCAAGTGCCTATTACGTCACTAGACCATTTTACTGCATAAAGATTGAATCTTTGAAAGAAAAAGAGAGTTATGAGTTTAACTTATTCGAGTTGCCAACGAAGTCGCGAAGGGTATTCTAATAACTAAAGATTGAATCTTTGAATGAAAATACCTCAATAAAGGTACCTATTAGGTCACTGGACCTTTTTAATGTATAATGATTGAATGTTCGAAAGAAAATGAGTGTTTTGGGTTAAACTTATTCGAGTTCCATTTGACGTCCCGAAGAGTGTTTTAGTGAATAAAAATTGAATCTTTGAGTGAAAATACCTCAATCACGGTACCTATTATATCACTAGACCTTTGGAATGTATAAGGATTCAATTCTTGAAAGAAAATTAGAGTTTTGAGTTAAACTTATTCGTGATCCCTTTGACGTCGCGAAGATTGTTTTATTGAGTGAAGATTGAATCTTTGAATGAAATTAACATAACCAAGGCACCTATTATGTCATTGGACCTTTTTAATGTACAACGATTGAATCTTTGAAAGAAAATGATAGTTTTGAGTTAAACTTATTCAGGTTCCTTATCACGTCTCGAAGAGTGTTTTATTGAGTACAGATTGAATCTTTGGATGAAATTAGCTTATTCAAGGTTCCTATTTTGTCACAGGAACTTTTTATTGTATAAAGATTATGAGAGTTTTGAGTTTAACCTATTCGAGTGACCTATGAAGCCGCGAAGAGTGGTCTAATGACCCAAGATTGAATATTTGAATGAAAATAACTCAATTAAGGTACCTATATTGTCACTAGACCTTTTTAATGTATAAAGATTGAATCTTTGAACGAAAATGAGAATTGAGAGTTAAACTTATTTGAGATCCCTTTGACGTCACGATAATTGTTTTAATGAGTTTAGATTGAATCTTTGAATGAAATTAACTCAATCAAGGTACCTATTATGCCACTAGACCTTTTTACTGTATAAAGATTGAATCTTTGAAAAAAAATGAGATTTTTGAGTTTAACTTATTCGAGTTAGCAACGAAGTCGCGAAGAGTATTTTAATGACTAAAGATTGAATCTTTGAAAGAAAATATCTCAATAGAGGTAACTATTATGTCGCTGGACCTTTTTAATGTATAAATATTGAATTTTCAAAAGAAAATAAGCATTTTGGTTTAAACTTATCCGAGTTCCATTTAACGTCCCGAAGAGTGTTTTAGTGAATAAAGATTAAATCTTTGAATGAAAATACCTCAATCAGGTACCTATTATATCACTAGACCTTTTGAATGTATAAGGATTCAATCTGTGAAAGAAAATTAGAGTTTTGAGTTAAACTTATTCGTGACCCATTTGACGTCGGGAATAGTGTTTTATTGAGTAAAGATTGAATCTTTGAATGAAATTATCATAACCAAGGTACCTATTATACCATTAGACCATTTTAATGTATAACCATTGAATCTTTGAAAGAAAATGAGAGTTTCATGTTTAACTTATTCGAGTAAGCTATAAAGTCGCGAAGAGTGTTTTACTAATTGAAGATTGAATCTTTGAATGAAATTACCTCAATCATATTACCTTTTATGTCACTAGACCTGTTTAATGTATAAAGATTGAATTTTTGAAAGAAAATGAGAGTCTTGAGTTAAACTTATTCGAGTTCGCTATCACGTCCCGAAGAGTGTTTTAATGAGTAAGGATTGAATATTTGAATGAAATTAGCTAATTCAAGGTTCCTATTTTGTCACTGGACCTTTTTATTGTATAAAGTTTCAATCTTCAAAAGAAAATGAGTATTGTGTGTTTAATCGAGTTACCTATGAAGTCGCGAAGAGTGGTTTGATGACTTAAGATTGAACAGAACTTATTCTATTGAGGTATTTCCAATGAAGTCGCGAAGAGTGTTTTAACGACTAAAGATTGAATCTTTGAATGAAATTAATTCAATCAAGGTACCTAATATTCCCTTATACCTTTTTACTGTATAATGATTGAATCTTTGAAAGAAAATGAGAGTTTTGAGTTCAACTTATTTAAGTTACCAAGGAAGTCGCGAAGAGTATTTTAATTACTAAAGATTAAATTTCTGAATGAAAATACCTCAATAAAGGTACCTATTATGTCACTGGACCTTTTTAATGTATAAAGATTGAATCTTTGAAAGAAAGTGAGCGTTTTAGGTTAAACTTATTCGAGTTGCATTTGACATCCCGAAGAGTGTTTTAGTGAATAAAGATTAAATCTTTGAATGAAAATATCTCAATCAAGGTACCTATTATATCACTAGACCTTTTGAATGTATAAAGATTCAATCTGGGAAAGAAAATTAGAGTTTTGAGTTAAACTTATTCGTGATTCCTTTGACGTCGCGAAGAGTGTTTTATTCATTGAAGATTGAATCTTTGAATGAAATTACCATAACCACGGTACCTATAATGTCATTAGATTTTTTAATGTATAATGATTGAATCTTTGAAAAAAAATGAGAGTTTCGAGTTTAACATATTCGAGTAAGCTATGAAGTCGCGAAGAGTGTTTTACTGATTAAAGATTGAATCTTTGAATGAAATTACCTCAATCATGTTACCTGTTATGTCACTAGACCTTTTTAATGTATAAAGATTGAATTTTTGAAAGAAAATGAGAGTTTTGAGTTAACCTTATTTGAGTTCCCTATTACGTCCTGAAGAGTGTTTTAATGAGTAAAGATTGAATCTTCGAATGAAATTAGCTTATTCAAGGTTCCTATTTTGTCACTAGACCATTTTATTGTATAAAGATCCAATCTTCGAAAGAAAATGAGTATTTTGTGCTTAATCGAGTTACCTATGAAGTTGTGAAAACAATTTAATGACTTAAGATTGAACTGAACTTATTCGATTGACGTATTTCCTATGAAGTCGCGAAGAGTGTTTTAATGACTAAGGATTGAATCTTTGAATGAAATTAACTTAATCAAGGTACCTATCAATCCACTATACATTTTTACTGTATAAAGATTGAATCTTTGAAAGAAAATGAGAGTTTTAAGTTTAACTTATTCAAGTTACCAAGGAAGTCGCGAAGAGTATTTTAATGACTAAAGATTGAATCTTTGAATGAAATTACTTCAATAAAGGTACCTATTATGTCACTGGAAATTTTTAATGTATAAAGATTGAATTTTCGAAAGAAAGTGAGCGTTTTTTGTTAAACTTATTCGAGTTCCATTTGACGTCCCGAAGAGTGTTTTAGTGAATAAAGAATGAATCATTGAATGAAAATGCCTCAATCAAGGTACCTGTTATATCACTAGACCTTTTGAATGTATAATGATTCAATCTCTAAAAGAAAATTTGAGTTTTTAGTTAAACTTATTCGTGATTCCTTTGACGTCGCGAAGAGTGTTTTATTGTGTGAAGATTGAATCTTCAAATGAAATTACCATAACCAAGGTTCCTATTATGTCATTAGATCTTTTTAATGTATAACGATTGAATCTTCGAAAGAAAATGAGAGTTTCGAGTTTAACTTATTCAAGTAAGCTATGAAGTCGCGAAGAGTGTTTTACTGACTAAAGATTGAATCTTTGAATGAAATTACCTCAATCATATTACATTTTGCGTCACTAGACCTTTTTAATGTATAAAGACTGAATCTTTGAAAGAAAATGAAAGTTTTGAGTTAAGCTTATTCGAGTTTCTATCACGTCCCGAAGAGTGTTTTAATGAGTAAAGATTGAATCTTTGAATGAAATTAGCTTATTCAAGGTTCCTATTTTGTCACTGGACCTTTTTATTGTATACAGATTCAATCTTCGAAAGAAAATAAGTATTTTTTGCTTAATCGAGTTACCTATGAAGTCCTGAAGAGTGGTTTAATGACAGAAGATTGAACTGAACTTATTCGATTGAGGTATTTCCTATGAAGTAGCGAATAGTTGTTTAATGGCTAAATATTGAATCTTTGAATGAAATTAACTCAATCAAGGTACCTATTATGCCACTAGACCTTCTTACCGTATAAAGAGTGAATCTTTGAAAGAAAATGAGAGTTTTGAGTTCAACTTATTCGAATAACCAATGAAGTTGCGAAGAGTATTTTAATGACTAAAGATTGAATCTTTGAATGAAAATACCTCAATAAAGGTACCTACTATGTCACTGGACCTTTTTAATGTATAAATATTGAATGCTCGAAAAAAAATGAGCGTTTTGGTTTAAACTTATTTGAGTTCCATTTGACGTCCCGAAAAGTGTTTAAGTGAATAAAGATTGAATTTTTGGATGAAAATACCTCAATCAAGGTACCTATTATATCACTAGACCTTTTGAATGTATAAGGATTCAATCTTTGAAAGAAAATTAGAGTTTTGAGTAAAACATATTCGTGATCCCTTTGGTGTCGCGAAGAGTGTTTTAATGAGTAAATATTGAATCCTTGAATTAATATACCTCAAAAAAAGTTACCTATTATGTCACTAGACCTTTTTAATGAATAAAGATTGAATCTTTGAAAGAAAATGAGAGTTTTGAGTTAAACTTATTCCAGTCCCCTGCGACCTCCCGAAAAGTGTTTTACTGAGAATAAAGATTGAATCTCTGAATGAAAATCCTCAATCGAGGTACCATTATGTCACTAGACCATTTTTATGTATAAAGACTAAATCTTAGAAAGAAAATGAGAGTTTTGAGTTTAACTTATTCGAGTAACCTATGAAGCCTTGAAGAGTGGTATAATGACCCAAGATTGAATATTTGAATGAAAATACCTCAATTAAGGTACCTATTTTGTCACTAGACCTTTTTAATGTATAAAGATTGAATCTTTGAACGAAAATGAGAATTGAGAGTTAAACTTATTCAAGATCCCTTTGACGTCATGATGAGTGTTTTAATATGTTAAGATTGAGTCTTTGAATGAAATTAACTCGGTCAAGGTACCTATTACGTCACTTGACCTTTTTACTGTATAAAGATTAAATCTTTGAAAGAAAATGAGAGTTTTCAGTTTAACTTATTCGAGTTACCAACGAAGTCGCGAAGAGTATTTTAATGACTAAAGATAGAATCTTTGAATGAAAATACCTCAATAAAGGTACCTTGTCACTGGACCATTTTAATATATAAAGATTAAATGTACGAAAGAAAATGAGCGTTTTGGGTTAAACTTATTCGAGTTCCACTTGATATCCCGAAGAGTATTTTAGTGAATAAAGATTGAATCTTTGGATGAAAATACCTCAATCAAGGTACCTATTATATCACTAGACCTTTTGAATGTATAAGGATTCAATCTTTGAAAGAAAATTAGAGTTTTGAGTTAAACTTATTCGTGATCCCTTTGACATCGCGAAGAGTGTTTTAATGAGTAAAGATTGAATCCTTAAATAAAACTACCTCAAAAAAGTTACCTATTATGTTACTAGACACTTTTGAATGAATAAAGATTGAATCTTTGAAAGAAAATGAAAGTTTGGAGTTAAACTTATTCGAGTCCCCTGTGATGTCCCAGAAAGTGTTTTACTAAGAGTAAAGATTGAATCTTTGAATGAAAATCCTCAATCGAGGTACTATTATGTCAATAGACCATTTTTATGTATAAAGACTAAATCTTAGAAAGAAAATGAGATTTTTGAGTTTAACTTATTCGAGTTACCTATGAAGCCTCGAAGAGTGGTTTAATGACCCAAAATTGAATATTTGAATGAAAATACCTCCATTAAGGTACCTATTTTGTCACTAGACCTTTTTAATGTATAAAGATTGAATATTTGAACGAAAATGAGAATTGTGAGTTAAACTTATCGAGATCCCTTTGACGTCACGATGAGTGTTTTATTGAGTTAAGATTGAATCAATGAATGAAATTAACTTAATAAAGGTACCTATTATGCCACTAGACCTTTAATTGTATAAAGATTGAATCTTTGAAAGAAAATGAGAGTTTTGAGTTTAACTTATTTGAGTTACCGACGAAGTCACGAAGAATATATTAATGACAAAAGATTGAATCTTTGAAAGAAAATGAGAGTTTTGAGTTAAACTTATTCGAGTCACCTGTGACGTCCCGAAAAGTGTTTTACTGAGTAAAGATTGAATCTTTGAATGAAAATCCTCAATCAAGGTACCATTATGTCGCTAGACTATTTTTATGTATAAAGACTAAATCTTAGAAAGAAAATGAGAGTTTTGAGTTTAACATATTCTAATTACCTATGAAGCCGCGAAGAGTGGTTTAATGACCCAAGATTGAATATTTGAATGCAAATACCCAAATTAAGGTACCTATTTTGTCACTAGACATTTTCAATGCATAAAGATTGAATCTTCGAAAGAAAATAAGCATTTTGGTTTAAACTTATTTGAGTTCCATTCGACGTCCCGAAGTGTGTTTTACTGAATAAAGATTGATTCGTTGAATGAAATACCTCAATCAAGGTAACTATTATATCACTAGACCTTTTGAATGTATAAGGATTCAATCTATGAAAGAAAATTAGAGTTTTGAGTTAAACTTATTCGTGATCCATTTGACCTCGCGAAGAGTGTTTTATTGAGTAATGATTGAATCTTGGAATGAAATTATCATAACAAGGTACCTATTATGCCATTAGACCTTTTTAATGTATAACGATTGAATCTTTGAAAGAAAATGAGAGTTTCGAGTTTAACTTATTTGAGTAAGCTATGAAGTCGCGAAGAGTATTTTACTAACTGAAGATTAAATCTTTGAATGAAATTACCTCAATCATATTACCTTTTATATCACTAGACCTGTTTAATGTATAAAGATTGAATCTTTGAAAGAAAATGAGAGTCTTGAGTTAAACTTATTCGAGTTCCCTTTCACGTCCCGAATAGTGTTTTAATGAGTAAAGATTGAATCTTTGAATGAAATTAGCTTATTCAAGGTTCCTATTTTGTCACTGGACCTTTTTGTTGTATAAAGATTCAGTCTTCGAAAGAAAATGAGTATTTTGTGTTTAATCGAGTTACCTATGAAGTCGCGATGAGTGCTTTAATGACTTAAGATTGAACTGAACTTATTCGATCTGGTATTTCCTATGAAGTCGCGAAGATTATTTTAATGACTAAAGATTGAATCTTTGAATGAAATTAACTCAATTAAAGTACTTATTATGCCAGTAGACTTTCTTACCGTATAAAGAGTGAATCTTTGAAAGAAAATGAGAGTTTTGAGTTCAACTTATTCGAGTAACCAATGAAGTCGTGAAGAGTATTTTAATGACTAAAGATTGTATCTTTGAATGAAAATACCTCAATAAAGGTACCTATTATGTCACTGGACCTTTTTAATGTATAAAGATTGAATGTTCGAAAGAAAATGAGCGTTTTGGGTTAAACTTATTCGAGTTCCATTTGACGTCCCGAAGAGTGTTTTAGTGAATAAAGATTGAATCTTTGTATGAAAATACCACAATCAAGGTACCTATTATATCACTAGACCTTTTGAATGTATAAGGATTCAATTTTTGAAAGAAAATTTGAGTTTTGAGTTAAACTTATTCGTGATCCCTTTGACGTCGCGAAGAGTGTTTTAATGACTAAAGGTTGAACCCTTGAATGAAAATACTTCAAAAAAGTTACCTATTATGTCACTAGACATTTTTAATGAATAAAGATTGAATCTTCAAAAGAAAATGAGAGTTTTGAGTTCAACTTATTAGAGTCAAGTATGACGTCCCGAAAAGTATGTTACTAAGAGTAATGATTGAATCTTTGAATGAAAATCTTCAATCGAGGTACCATTATGTCACTAGACCATTTTTATATATAAAGACTAAATCTTAGAAAGAAAATGAGAGTTTGGAGTTTAACGTATTCAAGTTACCTATGAAGCCTCGAAGTGTGGTTTAATGACCCAAGATTGAATATTTGAACGAAAATACCACAATTAAGGTACTTATTTTGTCACTAGACCTTTTTAATGTTTAAAGATTGAATCTTTGAACGAAAATGAGAATTGAGAGTTAAACTTATCGAGATCTCTTTGACGTCACGATAAGTGTTTTAGTGAGTTAAAATTGATTCTTTGAATGAAAATATCTCAATAACGGTACCCATTATGTCACTGGACCTTTTTAATGTATAAAGATTGAATGTTCGAAAGAAAATGAGCGTTTTGGGTTAAACTTATTCGAGCTCGATTTGATCTCCCGAAGAGTGTTTTAGTGAATAAAGATTGAATCTTTAGTAGAAAATACCTCAATCAGGGTACCTATTATATCACTAGACCTTTTGAATATATAAGGATTCAATCATTAAAAGAAAAATAGAGTTTTGAGTTAAACGGATACCTTTGAAGTCGCGAAGAGTGTTTTAATGAGTAAAGATTGAATCCTTGGATGAAAATATCTCAAAAAAGTTACCTAGTATGTCACTAGACCTTTTTAATGAATAAAGATTGAATCTTTGAAAGAAAATGAGAGTTTTGAGTTAAACTTATTCGAGTCCCCTGTGACGTTCCGAAAAGTGTTTTAGTCAGAGTAAAGATTGAATCTTTGAATGAAAATCCTCAATCGAGGTACCATTATGTCACTAGACCATTTTTATATATAAAGACTAAATCTTAGAAAGAAAATGAGAGTTTTGAATATAACTTATTCGAGTTACCTATGAAGCGTTAAAGAGTGGTTTAATGACCCAAGATTGAATATTTGAATGAAAATACTATAATTAAGGTACCTATTTTGTCACTAGACCTTTTTAATGTATAAAGATCGAATCTTTGAACGAAAATGAGAATTGAGAGTTAAACTTATCGACTTCCCTTTGACGTCACGATGAGTGTTTTATTGAGTTAAGATTGAATCTTTAAATGAAATTAACTTAATCAAGGTACCTATTATGCCACTAGACCTTTTTACTGTATATAGATTAAATCTTTAAAAGAAAATGAGAGTTTTGATTTTCACTTATTCGAGTTACCAACGAAGTCGCGAAGAATATGTTAATGACAAAAGATTGAATCTTTGAAGGAAAATGAGAGTTTTGAGTCAAACTTATTCGAGTCCCCAGTGACGTCCCGAAAAGTATTTTACTGAGTAAAGATTGAATCTTTGAATGAAAATCCTCAATCAAGGTACCATTATGTCACTAGACCATTTTTATATATAAAGACTAAATCTTAGAAAGAAAATAAGAGTTTTGAGTTTAACATATTCCAATTACCTATGAAGCCGCGAAGAGGGGTTTAATGACCCAAGATTGAATATTTGAATGAAAATACCTGAATTAACGTGCCTATTTTATCACTAGACCTTTTCAATGCATAAAGATTAAATCGTTGAACGAAAATGAGAATTGAGAGTTAAACTTATTCGAGATCCCGTTGACGTCACGATGAGTCTTTTAATGAGTTAAGATTGAATCTTTGAATGAAATTAACTCAATCAAGGTACCTATTATGCCACTAGACCTTTTTGCTGTATAAAGATTGAATCTTTGAAAGAAAATGAGAGTTTTGAGTTTAACTTATTAGAGTTTGCAAAGAAGTCGCAAAGAGTATTTTAATGACTAAAGATTGAATCTTTAAATGAAAATATCTCAATAAAGGTACGTATTATGTCACTGGACCTTTTCAATGTATAAAGATTGAATCTTAGATAGAAAATAAGCTTTTTGGTTTAAACTTATTGGAGTTCCATTTGACGTCCAGAAGAGTGTTTTACTGAATAAAGATTGAATCGTTGAATGAAAATACCTCAATCAAGGTAACTATTATATCACTAGACCTTTTGAATGTATAAGGATTCAATCTGTGAAAAAAAATTAGAGTTTTGAGTTAAACTTATTCGTGATCCATTTGATGTCGCGAAGAGTGTTTTATTGAGTAAAGATTGAATCTTGGAATGAAATTATCATAACCAAGGTACCTATTACGCCATTAGACCGTTTTAATGTATAACGATTGAATCTTTGAAAGAAAATGAGAGTTTCAAGTTTAACTTATTCGAGTAAGCTATGAAGTCGCGAAGAGTATTTTACTGACTGAAGATTGAATCTTTGAATGAAATTACCTCAATAATATTACCTTTTATGTCACTAGACCTGTTTAATGTATAAAGATTGAATCTTTGAAAGAAAATGAGAGTTTTGAGTTAAACTTATTCGAGTTACCTTTTACGTCCTGAAGAGTGTTTTAATGAGTAAAGATTGAATCTTTGAATGAAATTAGCTTATTCAAGGTTCCTATTTTGTCACTGGACCTTTTTATTGTATAAAGATTCAGTCTTCGAAAGAAAATGAGTATTTTGTGTTTAATCGAGTTACCTATGTAGTCGCGAAGAGTGGTTTATTGACTTAAGATTGAACTGAACTTATTCGATTGTGGTATTTCATATGAAGTCGCGAAGATTGTTTTAATGACTAAAGATTGAATCTTCGAATTAAATTAACTCAATCAAAGTACCAATTTTGCCACTAAACTTTCTTACCGTACAAAGAGTGAATCTGTGAAAGAAAATGAGAGTTTTGAGTTAAACTTATTCGAGTAACCAATGAAGTCGTGAAGAGTATTTTAATGACTAAAGATTGTATCTTTGAATGAAAAATACCTCAATAAAGGTACCTATTATGTCACTGGACCTTTTTAATGTATAAAGATTGAATGTTCGAAAGAAAATGAGCGTTTTGGGTTAAACTTATTCGAGTTCCATTTGACGTCCTGAAGAGTGTTTTAGTGAATAAAGATTGAATCTTTGTATGAAAATACCTCAATCAAGGTACCTATTATATCACTAGACCTTTTGAATGTATAAGGATTCAATTTTTGAAAGAAAATTTGCGTTTTCAGTTAAACTTATTCGTGATCCCTTTGACGTCGCGAAGAGTGTTTTAATGACTAAAGGTTGAACGCTTGAATGAAAATACTTCAAAAAAGTTACCTATTATGTCCCTAGACATTTTTAACAAATAAAGATTGAATCTTCGAAAGAAAATGAGAGTTTTGAGTTAAACTTATTCGAGTCCTCTATGACGTCCCGAAAAGTATGTTACTGAGAGTAATGATTGAATATTTGAATGAAAATCTTCAATCGAGGTACCATTATGTCACTAGACCATTTTTATGTATAAAAACTAAATCATAGACAGAAAAAGAGAGTTTTAATTTTAACTTATTCGAGTTACGTATGAAGCCGCGAAGAGTGGTTTAATGACCCAAGATTGAATATTTGAATGAAAAGACCACAATTAAGGTACCTATTTTGTCACTAGACCTTTTTAATGTATAAAGATTGAATCTTTAAACGAAAATGAGAATTGAGAGTTAAACTTATTCGAGATCCCTTTTACGTCACGATGAGTGTTTTAATGAGTTAAGATTGAGCCTTTGAATGAAATTAACTCAATCAAGTTACCTATTACGTCACTAGACCTTTTTACTGTGTAAAGATTGAATCTTTGAAAGAAAATGAGAGTTTTCAGTTTAACTTATTCGAGTAACCAAGGAAGTCGCGAAAAGTATTTTAATGACTAAAGATTGAATCTTTGAATGAAAATACCTCAATAAAGGTACCTATTATGTCACTGGACCTTTTTAATGTATAAAGAATGAATGTTCGAAAGAAAATGAGCGTTTTGGGTTAAACTTATTGAGCTCCATTTGATCTCCCAAAGGGTGTTTTAGTGAATAAAGATTGAATCTTTGGTTGAAAATACCTCAATCAAGGTACCTATTATATCACTAGACCTTTTGAATGTATAAGGATTCAATCTTTGACAGAAAATTAGAGTTTTGAGTTAAACGGATCCCTATGACGTCGCGATGAGTGTTTTAATGAGTAAAGATTGAATCCTTGAATGAAAATATCTCAAAAAAGTCACCTATTATGTCACTAGACCTTTTTATTGAATAAAGATTAAATCTTTGAAAGAAAATGAGAGTTTTGAGTTAAACTTATTCGAGTCCCCTGTGACGTTCCGAAAAGTGTTTTACTCAGAGTAAAGATTGAATCTTTGACTGAAAATCCTTAATCGAGGTACCATTATGTCACAAGACCATTTTTATATATAAAGACTAAATCTTAGAAAGAAAATGAGAGTTTTGAGTTTAACTTATTCGAGTTACCTATGACGCCTTGAAGAGTGGTTTAATGACCCAAGATTGAATATTTGAATGAAAATACCACAATTAAATACCACAATTAAGGTACTTATTTTGTCACTAGATCTTTTTAATGTACAAAGATTGAATCTTTGAACGAAAATGAGAATTGAGAGTTAAACTTATCGAGATCCCTTTGACGTCACGATGAGTGTTTTATTGAGTTAAGATTGAATCTTTGAATGAAATTAACTTAATCAAGGTACCTATTATGCCGCTAAACCTTTTTACTTTATAAAGATTGAATCTTTAAAAGAAAATGAGAGTTATGAGTTTCACTTATTCGAGTTACCAACGAAGTCGCGAAGAATATGTTAATGACAAAAGATTTAATCTTTGAAAGAAAACGAGAGTTTTGAGGTAAACTTATTCGAGTCCCCTGTGACGTCCCGAAAAGTGTTTTACTGAGTTAAGATTGAATCTTTGAATGAAAATCCTCAATCAAGGTACCATTATGTCACTACACCATTTTTATGTATAAAGACTAAATCTTAGAAAGAAAATGCGAGTTTTGAGTTTAACATATTCCAATTACCTATGAACCCGCGAAGAGTGGTTTAATGACCCAAGATTGAATATTTGAATGAAAATACCTGAATTAACGTACCTATTTTGTCACTAGACCTTTTCAATGCAGAAAGATTAAATCTTTGAACGAAAATGAGAATTGAGACTTAAACTTATTCGAGATCCCTTTGACGTCACGATGAATGTTTTAATGATTTAAGATTGAATCTTTGAATGAAATTAACTCAATCAAGGTACCTATTATGCCACTAGACCTTTTTACTGTATAAAGATTGAATCTTTGAAAGAAAATGAGAGTTTTGAGTTTAACTTATTAGAGTTTGCAACGAAGTCGCAAAGAGTATTTTAATGACTAAAGATTGAATCTTTGAATGAAAATATCTCAATAAAGGTACTCATTATGTCACTGGACCTTTTCAATGTATAAAGATTGAATCTTCGAAAGAAAATAAGCATTTTGGTTTAAACTTATTGGAGTTCCATTTGACGTCCCGAAGAGTGTTTTACTGAATAAAGATTGAATCATTGAATGAAAATACCTCAATCATGGTAACTATTATATCACTAGACCTTTTGAATGTATAAGGATTCAATCTGTGAAACAAAATTAGAGTTTTGAGTTAAACTTATTCGTGATCCATTTGACGTCGCGAAGAGCGTTTTATTGAGTAACAATTGAATCTTGGAATGAAATTATCATAACCAAGGTACCTATTACGCCATTAGACCTTTTTAATGTATAACGATTGAATCTTTGAAAGAAAATGAGAGTTTCGAGTTTAACTTATTCGAGTAAGCTATGAAGTCGCGAAGAGTGTTTTACTGACTGAAGATTGAATCGTTGAATGAAATTACCTCAATCATATTACCTTTTATGTCACTTGACCTGTTTAATGTATAAAGATTGAATCTTTGAAAGAAAATGAGAGTTTTGATTTAAACTTGTTCGAGTTCCCTTTCACGTCCCGAAGAGTGTTTTAATGAGTAAAGATTGAATCATTGAATGAAATTGGCTTATTCAAGGTTCCTATTTTGTCACTGGACCTTTTTATTGTATAAAGATTCCGTCTTCGAAAGAAAATGAGTATTTTGTGTTTAATCGAGTTACCTATGTAGTTGCGAAGATTTGTTTAATGACTTAAGATTGAACTGAACTTATTCGATTGTTGTATTTCCTATGAAGTCGCGAAGATTGTTTTAATAACTAAAGATTGAATCTTTGAATTAAATTAACTCAATCAAAGTACCTATTTTGCCACTAGACTTTCTCACCGTACAAAGAGTGAATCTTTGAAAGAAAATGAGAGTTTTGAGTTCAACTTATTCGAGTAACCAACGAAGTCGCGAAGAGTATTTTAATGACTAAAGATTGTATCTTTGAATGAAAATACCTCAATAAAGGTACCTATTATGTCATTGGACCTTTTTAATGTATAAAGATTGAATGTTCGAAAGAAGACAAGCGTTTTGGGTTAAACTTAATCGAGTTCCATTTGACGTCCTGAAGAGTGTTTTACTGAATATAGATTGAATCTTTGTATGAAAATACCTCAAACAAGGTACCTATTATATCACTAGACCTTTTGAATGTATAAGGATTCAATTTTTGAAAGAAAATTTGAGTTTTGAGTTAAACTTATTCGTGATCCCTTTGACGTCGCGAAGAGTGTTTTAATGACTAAAGGTTGAACCCTTGAATGAAAATACTTCAAAAAAGTTACCTATTATGTCACTAGACATTTTTAACAAATAAAGATTGAATCTTCGCAAGAAAATGAGGGTTTTGAGTTAAACTTATTCGAGTCCTCTATGACGTCCCGAAAAGTATGTTACTGAGAGTAATGATTGAATCTTTGAATGAAAATCTTCAATCGAGGTACCATTATGTCACTAGACCATTTTTATGTATAAAGACTAAATCTTAGACAGAAAAAGAGAGTTTTAATTTTAACTTATTCGAGTTACCTATGAAGCCGCGAAGAGTGGTTTAATGACCCAAGATTGAATATTTAAACGAAAATACCACAATTAAGGTACCTATGTTGTCACTAGACCTTTTTAATGTATAAAGATTGAATCTTTGAACGAAAATGAGAATTGAGAGTTAAACTTATTCGAGATCCCTTTTACGTCACGATGAGTGTTTTAATGAGTTAAGATTGAGCCTTTGAATGAAATTAACTCAATCAAGGTACCTATTACGTCCCTAGACCTTTTTACTGTGTAAAGATTGAATCTTTGAAAGAAAATGAGAGTTTTGAGTTTAACTTATTCGAGTAACCAAGGAAGTCGCGAAGAGTATTTTAATGACTAAAGATTGAATCTTTGAATGAAAATACCTCAATAAAGGTACCTATTATGTTACTGGACCTTTTTAATGTATAAAGATTGAATGTTCGAAAGAAAATGAGCGTTTTGGGTTAAACTTATTTGAGCTCCATTTGATCTCCCGAAGAGTGTTTTAGTGAATAAAGATTGAATCTTTGGTTGAAAATACCTCAATCAAGGTACCTATTATATCAGTAGACCTTTTGAATGTATAAGGATTCAATCTTTGAAAGAAAATTAGAGTTTTGAGTTAAACTTATTCGTGATCCCTTTGACGTCGCGAAGAGTGTTTTAATGACTAAAGATTGAACCCTTGAATGAAAATACTTCAAAAAAGTTACCTATTATGTCAATAGACATTTTTAATGACTAAGGATTGAATCTTCGAAAGAAAATGAGAGTTTTGAGTTAAACTTATTCGAGTAACTAATGAAGTCGCGAAGAGTATTTTAATGACTAAAGATTGTATCTTAGAATGTAAATACCTCAATAAAGGTACCTATTGTGTCACTAGACCTTTTTAATGTATAAAGATTGAATGTTCGAAAGAAAATGAGTGTTTTGGGTTAAACTTATTGGAGTTCCATTTGACGTCCCGAAGAGTGTTTTAGTGAATAAAGATTGAATCTTTGTATGAAAATACCTCAATCAAGGTACCTATTATATCACTAGTCCTTTTGAATGTATAAGGATTCAATCTTTGAAAGAAAATTAGAGTTTTGAGTTAAACTTATTCGTGATCCCTTTGACGTCACGAAGAGTGTTTTAATGACTAAAGATTGAACCCTTGAATGAAAATACTTCAAAAAAGTTACCTATTATGTCACTAGACATTTTTAATGAATAAAGATTGAATCTTCAAAAGAAAATGAGAGTTTTGAGTTAAACTTATTCGAGTCCTCTATGACGCCCCGAAAAGTGTGTTTCTGAGAGTAAAGATTGAATCTTTGAATGAAAATCTTCAATCGAGGCACCATTATGTCACTAGACCATTTTTATGTACAAAGACTGAATCTTAGAAAGAAATTGAGAGTTTTGATTTTAACTTATTTGAGTTACCTATGATGCCGCGAAGAGTCGTTTAATGACCCAAGATTGAGTATTTGAATGAAAATACCACAATTAAGGTACCTATTTTGTCACTAGACCTTTTTAATGTATAAAGATTGAATCTTTGAACGAAAATGAGAATTGAGAGTTAAACTTATTCGAGATCCCTTTTATGTCACGATGAGTGTTTTAATGAGTTAAGATTGAGTCTTTGAATGAAATTAACTCAATCAAGGTACCTATTACGTCACTAGACCTTTTTACTGAATAAAGATTGAATCTTTGAACGAAAATGAGAGTTTTGAGTTTAACTTATTCGAGTAACCAACGAAGTCGCAAAGAGTATTTTAATGACTAAAGATTGAATCTTTGAATGAAAATATCTCAATAAAGGTACCTATTATGTCACTTGAGCTTTTTAATATATAAAGATTGAATGTTCGAAAGAAAATGAGCGTTTTGGGTTAAACTTATTCGAGCTCCATTTGATCTCCCGAAGAGTGTTTTAGTGAATAAAGATTGAATCTTTGGATGAAAATACCTCAATCAAGGTACCTATTATATCACTAGACCTTTTGAATGTATAAGGATTCAATCTTTGAAAGAAAAATAGAGTTTTGAGTTAAACGTATTCGTGATCCCTTTGACGTTGCGAAGAGTGTTTTAATGAGTAAAGATTAAATACTTGAATGAAAATATCTCAAAAAAGTTACCTATTACGTCACTAGACCTTTTTTATGAATAAAGATTGAATCTTTGAAAAAAAAAATAAGAGTTTTGAGTTTAACTTATTCGAGTCCCCTGTGACGTCCCGAAAAGTGTTTTACTGAGAGTAAAGATTGAATCTTTGAATGAAAATCCTCAATCGAGGTACCATTATGTCACTAGACCATTTTTATGTATAAAGACTAAATCTTAGAAAGAAAATGAGAGTTTTGAGTTTAACTTATTCGAGTAACCTATGAAGCCTTGAAGAGTGGTATAATGACCCAAGATTGAATATTTGAATGAAAATACCTCAATTAAGGTACCTATTTTGTCACTAGACCTTTTTAATGTATAAAGATTGAATCTTTGAACGAAAATGAGAATTGAGAGTTAAACTTATCGAGATCCCTTTGACGTCACGATAAGTGTTTTAATGAGTTAAGATTGAATCTTTGAATGAAATTAACTCAATCAAGGTACCTATTATGCCACTAGACCTTTTTACTGTATAAAGATTGAATCTTTGAAAGAAAATGAGAGTTTTGAGTTTAACTTATTCGAGTTACCAACGAAGTCGTGAAAAATATTTTAATGACTAAAGATTGAATCTTTGAAAGAAAATGAGAGTTTTGAGTTAAACTTATTCGAGTCCCGTGTGACGTCCCGAAAAGTGTTTTACTGAGTGAAGAATGAATCTTTGAATGAAAATCATCAATCAAGGTAACATTATGTCACTAGACCATTTTTATGTATGATGACTAAATCTTAGAAAGAAAATGAGAGTTTTGAGTTTAACTTATTCGAGTTACCTAAGAAACCGCGAAGAGTGGTTTAATGACCCAAGATTGAATATTTGAATGAAAATACATCAATTAAGGTACCTATTTTGACACTAGACCTTTTTAATGTATAAAGATTAAATCTTTGAACGAAAATGAGAATTGAGAGTTAAACTTATTCAAGATCCCTTTGACGTCACGATGAGTGTTTTAATAAGTTAAAATTGAATCTTTGAATGAAATTAACTCAATCAAGATACCTATTATGCCATTAGACCTTTTTATTGTATTAAGATTGAATCTTTGAAAGAAAATGAGAGTTTTGAGTTTAACTTATTCGAGTTAGTAACGAAGTCGCAAAAAGTATTTTAATGACTAAAGATTGAATCTTTGAATGGAAATATCACAATAATGATACCTATTATGTCACTGGACCTTTTTAATGTATAAAAATTGAATCTTCGAGAGAAAGTAAGCATTTTGGTTTAAACTTATTCGAGTTCCATTTGACGTCCCGAAGAGTGTTTTACTGAATAGAGATTGAATCTTTGAATGAAAATAGCTCAATCAAGGTACCTATTATATCACTAGACCTTTTGAATGTATAAGGATTCAATCTGTGAAAGAAAATTAGAGTTTTGACTTAAACTTATTCATAATCCATTTAACGTCGTGAAGAGTGTTTTATTGAGTAAAGATTGAATCTTTGTAAGAAATTTCCATAACCAAGGTACATATTATGCCATTAGACCTTTTTCATGTATAACGATTGAATCTTTGAAAGAAAATCAGAATTTCGAGTTTAACTTATTCGAGTAAGTTATAAAGTCGCGAAGAGTGTTTTACGGAGTGAAGATTGAATCTTCGAATGAAATTACCTCAATCATGTTACCTTTTATGTCACTGGACCTTTTTAATGTATAAAGATTGAATCTTCGAAAGAAAATGTGCGGTTTGGGTTAAACTTATTTGAGTTCCATTTGACGTCTCGAAAAGTGTTTTAGTGAATAAAGATTGAATCTTTGGATGAAAATACCTAAAGCAAGGTACCTATTATATCACTAGACCTTTTGAATGTATAAGGATTCAATCTTTGAAATAAAATTAGAGTTTTGAGTTATACTTATTCGTGAACCCTTTGACGTCGCGAAGAGTGTTTTAATGAGTAAAAATTAAATCTTTGAATGAAAATACTTCAAAAAAGTTACCAATTATGTTAGTAGACCTTTTTATTGAATAAAGATTAAATCTTTGAAAGAAAAAGAGAGTTTTGTGTTAAACTTATTCGAGTCCCCTGTGACGTCCCGAAAAATGTTTTACTGAGTAAAGATTGAATCTTTGAATGGAAATCCTCAATCAAGGTACCATTATGTCACTAGACCATTTTTATGTATAAACTTTGAAAGAAAAAGAGAGTTTTGAGTTTAACTTATTCGAATTACCTATGAAGCCGCGAAGAGTGGTTGAATGACCCAAGATTGAATATTTGAATGAAAGTACCTCAATTAAGGTACCTATTTTGTCACTAGACCTTTTTAATGTATAAAGATTGAATCTTTGAACGAAAATGAGAATTAAGAGTTAAACTTAACCGAGATCCTTTTGATGTCATGGTGAGTGTTTTAATGAGTTAAGATTGAATCTTTGTACGAAATTAACTCAATCAAGGTACCTATTTTGCCACTAGACCTTTTTTCTGTATAAAGGTTGAATCTTTGAAAGAAAATGAGAGTTTTGAGTTTAACTTATTCGAGTTCCCTATTACGTACGGAAGAGTGTTTTAATGTGTAATGATTGAATCTTTGAATGAAATTAGCTAATTCAAGGTTCCTATTCTGTCACTGGACCTTTTTATTCTATAAAGATTCAATCTTGGAAAGAAAATGAGTATTTTGTGTTTAATCGAGTTACCTATGAAGTCGCGAAGAGTGGTTTAATGATTTAAGATTGAACTGAACTTATTCGATTAAGGTATTTTCTATGAAGTCGCGAAGAGTGTTTTAATGACTAAAGATCGAATCTTTGAATGAAATTAACTCAATCAAGGTACCTATTATGCCACTAAACCTTCTTACTGTATACAGATTGAATCTTCGAAAGAAAATGAGAGTTTTGAGTTCAACTTATTCGAGTAACCAATGAAGTCGCGAAGAGTATTTTAATAACTAAAGATTGAATCTTTGAATTAAAATACCTCAATAAAGGTACCTATTATGTCACTGGACCTTTTAATGTATAAAGAATGAATCTTCAAAAGAAAATGAGCGTTTTGGGTTAAACTTATTCGAGTTCCATTTGACGTCCCGAAGAATGTTTTAGTGAATAAAGATTGAATCTTTGGATGAAAATACCACAATCAAGGTACCTATTATATCACTAGACCTTTTGAATGTATAAGGATTCAATCTTTGAAGGAAAATTAGAGTTTTTATTTAAACTTATTCCTAATCCCTTTGACATCGCGAAGAGTGTTTTAATGAGTAAAGATTGAATCTTTGAAAGGAAATACCTCAAAAAAGTTACCTATTATGTCACTAGACCTTTTTAATGAATAGAGATTGAATCTTTGAAAGAAAATGAGAGTTTTGAGTTAAAGTTATTCGAGTCCCCTATGATGTCCCGAAAAGTGTTTTACTGAGTAAAGATTGAATCTTTGAATGAAAATCCTCAATCAAGGTGCCATTACGTCACTAGACCATTTTTATGTATAAAGATTAAATCTTAGAAAGAAAATGAAAGTTTTGAGTTTAACTTATTTGAGTCACCAATGAAGCCGTGAAGAGAGGTTCAATGACCCAAGATTGAATATTAGAATGAAAATACCTCAATTAAGCTACCTATTTTGTCACTAGACCTTTTTAATGTATAAAGATTGAATCTTTGAACGAAAATGAGAATTGAGAGTTAAATTCGAGATCCCTTTGACCTCACAATGAGTGTTTTAATGAGTTAAGATTGAATCTTTGAATAAAATTTACTCAATCAAGGTACCTATTATGACACTAGACCTTTTTACTATATAAAGATTGAATCTTTGAAAGAAAATGAGAGTTTTGAGTTTAACTAATTCGAGTTACCAACAAAGTCGCTAAGAGTATTTAATGACTAAAGATTGAATCTTTGAATGAAAGTACCTCAATAAAGGTACCTATTATGTCATTAGACCTTTTTAATGTATAAAGATTGAATCTTCGAAAGAAAAAAAGCGTTTTGGTTTAAACTTATTCGAGTTCCATTTGACGTCCCAAAGAGTGTTTGAGTGAATAAAGATTGAATCTTTAAATGAAAATACCTCAATCAAGGTACCTATTATATCACTAGACCTTTTGAATGTATAAGGATTCAATCTGTGAAAGAAAATTAGAGTTTTGAGTTAAACTTATTTGTGAACCATTTGACGTCGCAAAGAGTGTTTTATTGAATAAAGATTGAATATTTGAATGAAATTACCATAACCAAGGTACCTATTATGCCATTATTACTTTTTAATGTATAACGATTGAATCTTTGAAAGAAAATGAGAGTTTCGAGTTTAACTTATTCGAGTAAGCTATGAAGTTGCGAAGAATGTTTTACTGACTGAAGATTGAATCATTGAATGAAATTACCTCAATCATGTAACCTTTTTTGTCACTAGACCTTTTTAATGTATAAAGATTGAATCTTTGAAAGAAAATGAGAGTTTTGAGTTAAACTTATTCGAGTTCCCTATCACGTCTCGAAGAGTGTGTTAATGAGTAAAGATTGAATCTTTGAATGCAATTAGCTAATTCAAGGTTCTTATTTTGTCACTGGACCTTTTTATTGTATAAAGTTTCCATCTTCGAAAGAAAATGAGTATTTTGTGTTTAATCGAGTTACCAATGTAGTCGCGAAGAGTGGTTTAATGACTTAAGATTGAACTGAACTTATTCGATTGAGGTATTTCCTATGAAGCCGCGAAGAGTGTTTTAATGACTAAAGATTGAATCTTTGAATGAAATTAACTAAATCAAGGTAGCTATTATGCTACTCGAACTTCTTACTGTATAAAGAGTGAGTCTTTGAAAGAAAATAAGAATTTTGTGTTCAACTTATTCGAGTAACCAATGAAGTCGCGAAGAGTATTTTAATGACTAAAGATTAAATCTTCGAATGAAAATACCTCAATAAAGGTACCTATTATGTCACTGGACCTTTTTCATGTATAAAGATTAAATCCTCGAAAGAAAATGAGCGTTTCAGGTTAAACTTTTTCGAGTTCCATTTGACGTCCCGAAGAGTCTTTTAGTGAATAAAGGTTGAATCTTTGGATGAAAATACCTCAATCAAGGTACCTATTATATCACTAGACCTTTTAAATGTATAAGGATTCAATCTTTGAAAGAAAATTAGAGTTTTGAATTAAACTTATTCGTGATCCCTTTGACGTCGCGGAAAGTGTTTTAATGAGTAAAGATTGAATCTTTGATTGAAAATACCACAAAAAAGTTACCTATTATGTCACTAGACCTTTTTAATGAATAAAGATTGAATCTTTGAAAGAAAAAATGAGAGTTTTGAGTTAAACTTATTCGAGTCCCCTGTGACGTCCCGAAAAGTGTTTTACTGACAAAAGATTGAATCTTTGAATCAAAATCTTCAATCAAGGTACTATTATGTCACTAAACCATTTTTATGTATAAAGACTAAATCTTAGACAGAAAATGAGAGTTTTGAGTTTAACTTATTCGAGTTACCTATGAAGCCGTGAAGAGTGGTTTAACGACCCAAGATTGAATATTTGAATGAAAATACCTCAATTAAGGTGCTTATTTTGTCGCTAGACCTTTTTAATGTATAAAGATTGAATCTTTGAATGAAAATGAGAATTGAGAGTTAAACTTATTTGAGATCCCTTTAACGTCACGATGAGTGTTTTAATGAGTTAAGATTGAATCTTTGAATAAAATTAACTGAATCAAGGTACCTATTATGCCACTAGACCTTTTTAATGTATAAAGATTGAATCTTTGAAAGAAAATGAGAGTTTTGAGTTTAACTTATTCCAGTTACCAACGAAGTCGCGAAGACTATTTTAATGACTAAAGATTGAATCTTTGAATGAAAATACCGCAATAAAGGTACCTATTATGTCACTGGACCTTTTTAATGTATAAAGATTGAATCTTTGAAAGAAAATAAGCGTTTTGGTTTAAACTTATTCGAGTTCCATTTGACGTCCGGAAAAGTGTTTTAGAGAATAAAGATTGTATCTTTGGATGAAAATACCTCAATTAAGGTACCTATTATATCACTAGACCTTCTGAATGTATAAGGATTCAATCGGTGAAAGAAAATTAGAGTTTTGAGTTAAACTTATTCGTGATTCATTTGACGTCGTGAAGAGTGTTTTATTAAGTAAAGATTGAATCTTGGAATGAAATTATCATAACCAAGGTACCTATTATGCCATTAGACCTTTTTAATGTATAACGATTGAATCTTTGAAAGAAAATGAGAGTTTTGAGTTTAACTTATTCGAGTAAGCTATGAAGTAGAGAAGAATGTTTTACTGACTGAAGATTAATTCTTTGAATTAAATTAGCTTAATGATGTTACCTTTTTTTGTCACTAGACCTTTTTAATGTATAAAGATTGAATTTTTGAAAGAAAATGAGAGTTTTGAGTTATACTTATTCGAGTTCCTATTTTGTCACTGCACCTTTTTATTGTATAAAGATTCAATCATTGAAAGAAAATGAGTATTTTGTGTTTAATCGAGTTACCTATGAAGTCGCGAAGAGTGTTTTAATGACTAAAGATTGAATCTTTGAATAAAATTAACTTAATCAAGGTACCTATTAATCCACTATACCTTTTTACAATATAAAGATTGAAACTTTGAGAGAAAACGAGAGTTTTGAGTTCAATTTATTCGAGTTACCAAGGAAGTCGCGAAGAATATTTTAATGACTAAAGATTGAATCTTTGAATGAAAATACCTCAATAAAGGTACCTATTATGTCACTGGACCTTTTTAATGTATAAAGATTGAATCTTCGAAAGAAAATGAGCGTTTTGGGTTAAACTTATTCGAGTTCCATTTGACGTCCCGAAGTGTGTTTTAGTGAATAAAGATTGAATTTTTGGATGAAAATACCTCAAACAAGGTACCTATTATATCACTAGACCTTTTGAATGTATAAGGATTCAATCTTTAAAGGAAAATTTGAGTTTTGAGTCAAACTTATTCGTGATCCCTTTGACATTGCGAAGAGTGTTTTAATGAGTGAAGATTGAATCTTTGAATGAAATTACCGTAACCAAGGTACCTATTATGTCATTTGACCTTTTTAATGTATAGTGATTAAATCTTTGAAAGAAAATGAGAGTTTCGAGTTTAACTTATTCGAGTAAGCCATGAAGTCGCGAAGAGTGTTTTAGTGACTGAAGATTGAATCTTTGAATGAAATTACCACAATCATGTTACCTTTTATGTCACTAGACCTTTTTAATGTATAAAGATGGAATCTTTGAAAAAAAATGTGAGTTTTGAGTTAAACTTATTCAAGTTCCTTATCACGTCCTGAAGAGTGTTTTAATGAGTAAAGATTGAATCTTTGAATGAAATTAGCTAATTCATGGTTCCTATTTTTTCAGTGGACCTTTTTATTATATGAAGATTCAATCTTCGAAAGAAATTGAGTATTTTGTGTTTAATCGAGTCACCTATGAAGTCGCAAAGAGTGGTTTAATCACTTAAGATTGAACTGAACTTATTCAATTGAGGTATTTCCTGTGAAGTCGCGAAGAGTGTTTTAATGACTAAAGATTGAATCTTTGATTGAAATTAACTCAATCAAGGCACCTATTATTCCACTATACCTTTTTACTATATAAAGATTGAATCTTTGAAAGAAAATGAGAGTTTTGAGTTCAACTTATTCGAGTTACCAAGGAAGTCGCGAAGAGTATTTTAATGACTAAAGATTGAATCTTTGAATGAAAATAACTCAAGAAAAGTACCTATTATGTCATTGGACCATTTTAACGTATAACGTTTGAATCTTCAAAAGAAAATGAGCATTTTGGGTTAAACTTATTCGAGTTCCATTTGATGTCCCGAAGAGTGTTTTAGTGAATAAAGATTGAATTTTTGTATGAAAATACCTCAATCAAGGTACCTATTATATCACTAGACCTTTTGAATGTTTAAGGATTCAATCTTTGAAAGAAAATTAGAGTTTTGAGTTAAACTTCTTCGTATTCCCTATGACGTTGCGAAGAGTGTTTATTGAGTGGAGATTGAATCTTCAAATGAAATTACCATAACCAAGGTACCTATTATGTCATTAGACCTTTTTAATGTATAGCGATTGAATATTTAAAAGAAAATGAGAGTTTCGAGTTTAACTTATTCGAGTAAGCTATGAAGTCGCAAAGAGTGTTTTACTGACTAAAGATTGAATCTTTGAATGAAATTACCTCAATCATGTTACCTTTTACGTCACTAGACCTTTTTAATGTATAAAGATTTAATCTTTGAAAGAAAATGAGAGTTTTGAGTTAAACTTATTCGAGTTCCCTATCATATCCCGAAGAGTGTTTTAATGAGTAAAGATTAAATCTTTGAATGAAATTAGCTAATTCAGGGTTCCTATTTTGTCACTGGACCTTTTTATTGTATAAAGATTCAATCTTCGAAAGAAAATGAGTATTTTGTGTTTAATCGAGTTACGTATGAAGTCGCGACGAGTGGTTTAAATACTTAGTATTGAACTGAACTTATTCGATTGAGGTATTTGCTATGAAGTCGCGAAGAGTGTTTTATTATCTAAGGATTGAATCTTTGAATGAAATTAACTCAATCAAGTTACCAATTATTCCACTATACCTTTTTACTGTATAAAGATTGAATATTTTAGAGAAAATGAGAGTTTTGAGTTCAACTTATTCGAGTTACCAAGGATGTCGCGAAGAATATTTTAATGCTAAAGATGGAATCTTTGAATGAAAATACCTCAAAAAAGGTACCTATTATGTCACTAGACCTTTTTAATGCATAAAGATTGAATCTTCGAAAGAAAATGAGCATTTTGGGTTACTTATTCGAGTTCAATTTGACGTCCCAAAGAGTGTTTTAGTGAATAAAGATTGAATATTTGGATAAAAATACCTTAAACAAGGTATCCATTATATCACTTGACCTTTTGAATGTATAAGGATTCAATCTTTGGAGGAAAATTTGAGTTTTGAGTTAAACTTATTCGTGATCCCTTTGACGTCGCGAAGAGTGTTTTAATGAGTGAAGATTGAATCTTTGAATGAAATTACCGTAACCAAGGTACCTATTATGTCATTTGACCTTTTCAATATATAACGATTGAATCTTTGAAAGAAAATGAGAGTTTCGAGTTTAACTTATTCGAGTCAACTATGAAGTCGTGAAGAGTGTTTTAGTGACTGAAGATTGAATCTTTGAATGAAATTTCCTATATCATTTTAGAGAAATTACCTTTTATGTCACTAGATCTTTATAATGTATAAAGATTGAATCTTTGAAATAAAATGAAAGTTTTGAGTTAAACTTATTCGAGTTCCCTATCATGTCTCGAAGAGTGTTTTAATGAGTAACGATTGAATCTTTGAATGAAATTAGCTAATTCAAGGTTCCTATTTTGTCACTGGACCTTTTTATTATATAAAGATTCAATCTTCGAAAGAAAATGAGTATTTTGTGTTTAATCAAGTTACCTATGAAGTCGCGAAGAGTGGTTTAATGACTTAAGATTGAACTGAACTTATTCGATTGAGGTATTTCCTATGAAGTCGCGAAGAGTGGTTTAATGGCTAAACATTGAATCTTTGAATGAAATTAACTCAATCAAGGTACCTATTATGCCACTAGACCTTCTTACTGTATAAAGATTGAATCTTTGAAAGAAAATGAGAGTTTCGAGTTCAACTTATTCGAGTAACCACTGAAGCTGCGAAGAGTATTTTTATGACTAAAGATTGAATCTTTGAATGAAAATACCTCAATAAAGGTACTTATTATGTCACTAGACCTTTTTAATGTATAAAGATTTAATCTTCGAAAGAAAATGAGCATTTTGGGTTTAACTTATTCGAGTTCCATTTGACTTCCCGAAGAGTCTTTTAGTGAATAAAGATTGAATCTTTGGATGAAAATACCTTAATCAAGGTACCTATTGCATCACTAAGCCTTTTGAATGTATAAGGATTTAATATTTGAAAGAAAATTAGAGTTTGAATTAAACTTATTCGTGATCCCTTTGATGTCGCGAAGAGTGTTTTAATGTGTAAAGTTTGAATCTTTGAGTGAAATTACCAAAACTAAGGTACCTATTATGTCATTAGACCATTTTAAGGTATAGATGACACACCCCAACTAATTTTACACTATTTAAGAAATTGAACAATTTGGAATGTATCTAACCATCTGCATTAACCTCATTCAACATGACATCATCATACATCAGAATACCTACTTAACAATTTCAATTTAAAACAGACTATAAGCCTGTTATGCAAATTCTGACAAATTAAAACATTAACGACAAGTTACACCATTAAATTCTACTACAATATTTATATCTTAAACAAAAGACGGTTCATTATTCCTTTCCCCATTCCCACTCGAGATTCTAGACTTGGCAGTAGCAACCCAACCTGATACATGAAAAAAATATAAATATGGACGGAATGAGCTTAAAGCCCAGCGAACGCAACACTACTACCTCAGAGTAATATAAACAAATATTATCTGATAACTTCAATTAAACTTCATTAATATATTACAGGCATTAAAATATAGTACTCTCCTTCTAGGTCAGAGTATGGACCTTATGTAAATATAGTACTCTCTTTCTTGGCCAGAGTATGGACCTTATTTCATGTAGTACTCTCTTTCCAGGCCAGAGTATGGACCTTATATAATATATTACTCTCCTTCCAGGCCAGAGTATGGACCTTATATAATATACTCAAATTATATATATTCATCTTCAATTCACATAAACAGCTTCAATACTTCAATTAAACATATCCAGGTATAAACTTCCAGTGAGTACACTCACCTTGGCTACTTTTCCAATTATTTATTTTTCCTTTAGTACCGTCGATGTAGTTCGTTCCGTCTCCTTGCATGAACAATATTATAACCATGTCATATTTATTTCTAAAGAGAAATAAATAATACTCTTCATCTCCATAATAAATCTCAAATATTCTGCAATTTTAGTCAAAATTTCTAATTATAAATATTTAGATTAAATTTCACCCAATGGACTAGAGTTAAACTATAGTAATATTAATTTATGTGAGACCACAATTGAAGCTATAATTAAATAGTAAAATAAATGAAATATATGCAACAATAATTACTTGAACTGAAATTTAAATACGAAACTTCCAATCTAGAATTAGAAATACAAATTTCCTCACCTCACTACTTCTATACAAATAGCCTAACAATAGCTTCTTTTCTTTTCTTCCTTTTCTCTTTTTCTTGTTCGGATTAGACTTCTGTAAGCTTACTATGCTATATGAGGGTGTGTGCTCTCACAACCTTAAAATAAGCTCTTGGAGAAGCTTGAATATGCTTATATTATATTAATATGTATACTAAAATTGTTGTCATCACGTAGACTTACAAACTCAACTTTAAAATTTATTATAACCTATCTATAGATATAGATAGATAACATCAATACATATCCATACCATATCCAGCCAGACTTGTATCTATGAAAACTACTCATAGAAAACTACTCAATCCAGAAAGAAGCAATGAAATTGCATAAAAGATACTAACAAAGAACTAAATAGCTCAACTTATGAAGAATTAAGAATAAATTTCCATATAGATTAAGATATAAATTTCTCTACCTTTAATGTAATCCCATGGAAATTTTTCTTAATCTCCTTCTCTTATTAGTCTTCTTTCCCTCTTTTCTATTTTTTTTTTTTCTTCTGTTTCTTCTAAAATGGCTGAAAACCCCTCTTTTAGTGCTATTTCTTCTTTTGTTTTTCTTCCCTCTATTATACACTCTGTGGTTAAATGATAAACCCACCAATTGTTTGTAAGAAACAACTTCTTCTAGAAGGTTTAAAGGAAATAATATATTATCTTTTAGCACAATAAACAAACAGCCTCCCAAATGAACATTAGAATTAAGTCTATCTCATTTATATACATATCCATACGTATAGGTATGTTGGGTGTGTTGTGCTGGCAGCATACCCAACCTTCATGTAATTATACTACAAGTAGTCAACAAGGCTTTATTTTATCCATTAAAGTAATACAATATATACTTACTTTTAATAGCTAAACTTTTTCGTCAATTACATACAATATTGCTACATAATAAAGTGATTTCCAGGAGCTTCCACACAATCCAGTAATCCAATGCAATATAACACTTGGCTGCTACAAGCTTAATTTGTAAGCTTTAAAAAAACAAAATAAAACTTCACAAAACAGCCACGCCACAAAATAATAATATATAAATCATGTCTAATTAAAATAAAATCATGCTAATGAACATAATTATGTATCGGGGTCTTACAATTCTCCCCTCGTTAATTAATTTCGTCCTCGAAATTAAAATGTATGAAACATACCGAATAAGTGAGGATATTGCATTCTCATAACGTTTTCACTTTCCCAAGTCGCTTCTTCAATCGTATGACCCCTCCACAATGCCTTTACCAGTGATATAGTTTTATTCTGTAGCACTTGCTCCCGGCGATCCAAAATCTGTACCGGTTCCTCTACATAAGTCAAATCTTCCTTCAACTTTATCGGTTCTGCAACTAAAACATAAGATGGATCTGATATATACTTCCGAAGCATGGACACATGGAAAACGTCATGTGATCTTTATAATTCTTCTGGTAATTCCAACCGATATGCCACTGCTCCTATTCGTTCCAGAATCTTTTAAGGTCCAATGTATCTGGGACTTAACTTACCTTTCTTTCCAAACCTCATAATACCTTTCCAAGGAGAAATACGAAGAAACACAAAATCACCAACTTCAAATTCCAAATCTCTTCTTTTTCGTACATCTACATAACTTTTTTGCCTATCCTGTGCCACTTTCATACGCTACTGAATTATCTTCACTTTTTCTGTTCTAAGTTCAATTAATTCTGAACCCAATAACTTTCTTTCACCTACTTCACCCCAACACAATGGAGTTCTACATTTTCTCCCATACAAAGCTTCATACGGTGCCATTCCAATATTAGACTGATAACTATTATTATAGGCAAATTCAATCAACGGTAAATAATCATCCCAACTACCTTTAAAATCCAACACACAAGTTCTCAGCATATCTTCCAAAATCTGAATAGTTCATTCTGACTGCCCATCTGTCTGCAGGTGAAAAGCTGTACTAAACTTTAAAGAAGTTTTCATGGCTTCATGCAAACTATACAAAAATCTCGAAGTGAACTTCGGATCCCTGTCACAAACAATAGAAACTGGAGCCCCATGCAAACATATGATCACACCAATATACAAACGAGCATATTCATTTGTAGAATAAGTAGTTTTCACTGCCAGAAAGTGAGCTGATTTCGTCAATCTATCAACTATCACCCAAATAGAGTCATGTCCCCGTTTTGATCTTGGAAGCCTCATCACAAAATCCATTGTCACATGCTCCCACTTCCACTGAAGAATTGGCAACGGCTGCAACAACCCCACTGGTTTTTGATGTTCAGCTTTCACTAGTTGACATACCAAACACTTTGTTACAAATTCTGCAATTTCAAGCTTCATATTGTTCCACCAATAGTATTCCTTCAAGTCCCTGTACATTTTAGTACTACCCGGATACATAGCATATATAGAACTGTGGGTTTCCTCTAAAATATCTTTCTTCAAAGAAACATCATTTGGAACACAAATTTGACTTTTAAAATACAAAGTCCCATCGTCCTTAACTGTAAATTCAGTTTTCATACCTTCTCCAGCTTCTCTTCTTTTCTTATCCAGGAATACATCATGAATTTGCAACTCTTTAATTCGATCCAGCAACAAAGGTCTCACCATAATATGTACAAAGAATGCTCCTTCATTTGTAACTGTCAATTCATCTCCCATCAATCTCAACTCCATAATATTTGCCACCCGTGCACACTGTACACAAGATAGTCTCCCTGAAGACTTCCTACTCAAAGCATCTGCTACTACATTGGCTTTTCCAGGATGATGGTGAATATTATAGTCATAATCTTTAATTAACTCCATCCAACGTCTCTGTCTCAAATTTAAGTCCTTCTGCGTAAATAAATACTTCAAACTCTGATGGTCAGTGAATATTTCACAAATTTCACCATACAGATAATGCCTCCACAATTTCAAAGCAAAAACAATAGCAGCTAACTCCAAGTCATGTGTAGGATAATTCAATTCATGATTCTTCAATTGTCTAGAAGCATATGCAATTACTTTGCCATTTTGCATCAAAACACATCCCAGACCCTGATGTGAAGCATCAGTGTAAATCACAAAACCTTCACCACCACACGGAATAGTTAACATTGGGGCTGATGTTAACTTTTTTTTTAAT
This sequence comes from Cornus florida, assembly GCF_030987335.1. Taxonomy (NCBI): domain Eukaryota; kingdom Viridiplantae; phylum Streptophyta; class Magnoliopsida; order Cornales; family Cornaceae; genus Cornus; species Cornus florida. The sequence goes on along the minus strand of NW_026775581.1, from coordinate 13,289,236 downwards.
TCTTCAAAACTTCTTTGGCATTCCTCACCCCACACAAACTTTACTTCTTTCCGGGTCAACTTTGTCAATGGCAATGCGATACTAGAAAACCCTTGGATGAACCTCCGGTAATAACTTGCTAATCCCAGAAAACTTCTGACTTCTGTCACATTAGTAGGCCTTTCCCATTTCACCACTGCTTCCACTTTTGATGGGTTAACATAAATACCAACCCCAGATACTACATGCCCCAAAAAGACAACTTTATCAAGCCAAAACTCACATTTGCTGAACTTAGCAAAGAGTTGTTTTTCCCGTAAAAGCTGTAACACAATTCTTAAATGCTTTTCATGTTCATCCACACTCCGAGAATATATCAAAATATCATCAATGAAGACAATAACAAAATAATCAACATACGGATGAAATACTCGATTCATTAAATCCATAAACACTGCTGGAGCATTGGTTAACCCAAAAGGCATTACCAAAAACTCATAATGACCATATCGAGTTCGAAAAGCAATTTTCGAAATATCACTATCCTTTACCTTCAACTGGTGATAGTGACCTCAAATCAATATTAGAAAACACCTTTGCCCCTTGCAACTGATCAAATAGATCATCAATTCATGGCAATGGATACTTGTTTCTGATGGTCACTTTATTTAACTGTCTGTAGTCAATACACAACCGCATAGTACCATCCTTCTTCTTAACAAATAACACCGGTGCACCCCACGGTGAAATACTAAGTCGAATGAAGTCTTTATCTAGTAAATCTTGTAACTGTATCTTCAACTCTTTCAATTCTGTCAGTGCCATTCGATACGGAGCAATAGAAATTGGTGTTGTTCCTGGTACCAACTTAATGGTAAAATCTACCTCCCTGTCCACTGGCAACCCTGGTAATTCTTCTGGAAACACATCTGTGAATTCCCTTACCACTGGTACATTTTCAAGTATCATATCTTTATTTTTAGTATCAACCACATAAGCCAAGTAACCCTGACACCTTTTCTTGAACAATTTCCTGGTTTGTATAGCTGAAATGAGACAGTTTGGAATAACATTTCTTTCTTTTGTAAATCTAAATTCTGGCTCCCCTGGTATCTGAAATACAAATTCTTTCCGAAAACAGTCTATTGAAGCATGATACGCAGACAGCCAATTCATACCCAAAATGATATCAAAATCTGGTATACCCAACGGTATCAAATTTACCTTTAAGTGTCTATCTCCCAATTGTAACACACAATCCCGGTATTCATTTGCAACCACTACCACTTCTCCCATTGGTGTAGAAATAAACAATTTACTATCTAATGATGAAAGTGGTCTACCTAAATGGATAGCAATAGATGATGCAACAAATGAATGGGTTGAGCCAGGATCAACAAGCACAGTAACATTTCTATCCAAAATAGAAAGTGTACTTGTCACCACTTCTGGTGTTGCTTGAGCATACTGAAGTGTCATAGCAAACACTCTTCCCTGGGCTTGCGAACCACTTGTAGCACCCTTACCTCCTCTTGACGAGTTCCCCTGTGCAAAACTCTAGCAGAACTAGCAACACTGCCCACTGAGGTCACTCCTGTCAATATAGGACAATCTTTCTTCCGATGACCCGGCTGCTGGCAATGATAACACTCTTCTGCTTTCAATACAGGACAATCTTTTTTTTGGTGACCTTCTCATCCACACTGAAAACACCCTCTGCCAGTACCACGTCCTCCAAAGCTGCCTTGTTGTACAGATTGTTGTTCGGAAAGCCCTTGACCTCTTCCAATACTTGATGTCTATCCTTAAGATTCACCACCCCTTCCCCTTCCATACCGCGACCTTTAACTTTTCTGACTTGAAATTCCTTCACCTCCTCTTGACTGTGACGGCTTAGATCTATTTCTTTTGTATTGTTCCCTTCTTTCTTGCAATTCTTTCACATCCCTTTCAACAATCATAGCTTTATTCACAAGTCTGTTGTAATATGTTTCCTCAAACACTGAAACTCTAGACTTAATAGCCGCCTCTAAACCATCTTGGAATTTTGTACAATTATCTTCTTCATTCTGTACAAACTTGGGTGCGAACCTCGATAAAGCTGTAAACTTAACTTCATAATCAACTACAGACATTCTATCTTGTTTTAGGAGAATAAACTCCCGTTCCTTCTCTTTTCTGTAAATTGGAGGGAAATATTTCTCATAAAAAACTTTAACAAATGGATCCCATAATATCACCTCTTTCTCTCCTGGAATGAGCAATATATGTTTTGTCGTGTCCCACCAATAACTAGCTTCATTTTTGAACATAAATGTAGCTAAGTTTACCTTCTGGTCTTCTGCTGCACCCATCACTGCAAATATCGATTCCATTCTTCTTACCCACCCCTCTGCTTCTTCTGGTTTGGTAGTACCTGAAAATTCTGGGGGTGTTAACTTGATAAAGCTCTCATAATCTGAGCCTTTCTTCCCTTTCTGTTGTCTTTCCAGCCTTTCTTGTATCATCATTTGACTCGCCATAAATTGTTTGTTTTGTTCTGCCAAGTCTATTATAGCCTTTTCCATTTTCTGCATACCAGTTAAGTACTCTTGTTCTCTTCTCATACCACCCTGAATAGGTTATTCCACTTCAGCCTCAATAGGAACATAAGTGGCTTCACCCTCAGTTCCATGATAACTACTTTCCCTTTCAATTTCTTTTATCTGCAATGAATCTCAAATATAACAACATATATATGATACATAATCACCACTTAAATCTGTTAGTATAAAATTAAGTCAAATAAATGACTCTACTACACACTTCTTACTGCCACTGCCAATCTAGACTCTTATGACCTCCAGAACCTAGAAAACCTAGGCTCTGATACCAAAAGTTGACACACCCCAACCTAATTTACACTATTTAAGAAATTGAACAATTTGGAATGTATCTAACCATCTGCATTAACCTCATTCAACATGACATCATCATACATCAGAATACCTGCTTAACAATTTCAATTTAAAACAGACTATAAGCCTGTTATGCAAATTCTGACAAACTAAAACATTAACGACAAGTTACACCATTAAATTCTACTACAATATTTATATCTTAAACAAAAGATGGTTCATTGTTCCTTGCCCCATTCCCACTCGAGATTCTAGACCTGGCAGTAGCAACCCAACCTGATACCTGAAAAAAAATATAAATATGGACGGAATGAGCTTAAAGCCCAGTGAATGCAACACTACTACCTCAGAGTAATATAAACAAATATTATCTGATAACTTCAATTAAACTTCTTTAATATATTACAGGTATTAAAATATAGTACTCTCCTTCTAGGCCAGAGTATGGACCTTATGTAAATGTAGTACTCTCTTTCTTGGCCAGAGTATGGACCTTATTTCATGTAGTACTCTCTTTCCAGACCAGAGTATGGACCTTATATAATATATTACTCTCCTTCCAGGCCAGAGTATGGACCTTATATAATATACTCAAATTATATATATTCATCTTCAATTCACATAAACAGCTTCAATACTTCAATTAAACACATCCAGGTATAAACTTCCAGTGAGTACACTCACCTTGGCTGCTTTTCCAATTATTTATTTTTCCTTCGGTACCGTCGATGTAGTTCATTCCGTCTCCTTGCCTGAACAATATAATAACCATTTCATATTCATTTCTAAAGAGAAATAAATAATACTCTTCATCTCCATAATAAATCTCAAATATTGTGTAATTCTAGTTAAAATTTCTAATTATAAATATTTAGATTAAATTTCACCCAATGGACTAGAGTTAAACTATAGTCATATTAATTTATGTGAGACCACAATTGAAGCTATAATTAAAAGTAAAATAAATGAAATATATGCAACAATAATTACTTGAACTGAAATTTAAATACGAAACTTCCAATCTAGAATTAGAAATACAAATTTCCTCACCTCACTACTTCCTTACAAATAGCCCAATAATAGCTTATTTTCTTTTCTTCCTTTTCTCTCTTTCTTATTCGGCTTAGACTTCTGTAAGCTTACTATGCTATATGAGGGTGTGTGCTCTCACCTCTTTAAAATAAGCTCTTGGAGAAGCTTGAATATGCTTATATTATATTAATATGTATACTAAAATTGCTGTCATCACGTAGACTTACAAACTCAGCTCTAAAATTTATTATACCCTATCTATAAATATAGATAGATAACATCAATACATATCCATACCATACCCAGCCAGACTTGTATCTACGAAAACTACTCATAGAAAACTACTCAATCCAGAAAGAAGTAATGAAATTGCATAAAATATACTAACAAAGAACTAAATAGAACTTATGAAGAATTAAGAATAAACTTCCATATAGATTAAGATATAAATTCCTCTACCTTTAATGTAATCCCCTGGAAATTTTCCTTAATCTCCTTCTCTTATTAGTCTTCTTTCCCTCTTTCCTATTTTTTTTTTTTTTTTTTTTTTTTTTGTTTCTTCTTCAATGGCTGAAAACCCCTCTTTTAGTGCTATTTCTTCTTTTATTTTTCTTCCCTCTATTATACACTCTGTGGTTAAATGATAAACCCACCGATTGTTTGTAAGAAACAATTTCTTCTAGAAGGTTTAAAGGAAATAATATATTATCTTTTAGCACAATAAACAAACAGCCTCCCAAATGAACATTAGAATTAAGTCTATCTTATTTATATACATATCCAAACGTGTAGGTATGTTGGGTGTGTTGTTCTGGCAGCATACCCAACCTTCATGTAATTATGCTACAATTAGTCAACAAGGCTTTATTTTATCCATTAAAGCAATACAATATATACTTACTTTTAATAGCTAAACTTTTTCGTCAATTACATACAATATAGCTACATAATAAAGTGATTTCGAGGAGCTTCCACACAATCCAGTAATCCAATGCAATATAACACTTGGCTGCTACAAGCTTAATTTGTAAGCTTTAAAAAAACAAAATAAAACTTCACAAAATAGTCACCCCACAAAATAATAATATATAAATCATGTCTAATTAAAATAAAATCATGCTAATGAACTTAATTTTGTATCGGGGTCTTACAATAACGATTGAATCTTTGAAAGAAAATGAGAGTTTCAAGTTTAACTTATTCGAGTAAACTATAAAGTCGCGAAGAGTGTTTTAATGATTAAAGATTAAATCTTTGAATGAAATTAGCTAATTCAAGGTTCCTATTTTGTCATTGGACCTTTTTATTACATAAAGATTCAATCTTCCAAAGAAAATGAGTGTTTTGTGTTTAATCGAGTTACCGATGAAGTCGCGAAGAGTGGTTTAATGACTTAAGATTAAACTGAACTTATTCAATTGAGATATTTCCTATGAAGTCGCGAACAGTGTTTTAATGACTAAAGATTGAAACTTTGAATGAAATTAACTCAATCAAGGTACCTACTATGCCACTACACCTTTTTACTATATAAAGATTGAATCTTTGAAAGAAAATGAGAGTTTTGAGTTCAACTTATTCGAGTAACCAAAGAAGTCGTGAAAAGTATTTTAATGACTAAAGTTTGAATCTTTGAATGAAAATACCTCAACAAAGATACCTGTTATGTCACTAGACCCTTTTAATGTATAAAGACTGAATCTTCGAAAGAAAATAAGCGTTTTGGGTTAAACTTATTCGAGTTCGATTTGACGTCCCGAAGAGTGTTTTAGTGAATAAAGATTGAACCTTTGAATGAAAATACCTCAAACAAGGTACCTATAATATCACTAGACCTTTTTGAATGTATAAGGATTCAATCTTTGAAGGAAAAATTGAGTTTTGAGCTAAACTTATTCGTGATCCTTTTGACATCGCGAAGAGTGTTTTAATGAGTAAAGATTGAATCTTCGAATGAAATTATCGTAACCAAGGTACGTATTATGTGATTGGACCTTTTTAATGTATAACGATTGAATCTTTGAAAGAAAATGAGAGTTTTGAGTTTAACTTATTCGAGTAAGCTATGAAGTTGCGAAGAGTGTTTTACTGACTAAAGATTGAATCTTTGAATGAAATTACCTCAATCATGTTACCTTTTATGTCATTAAACCTTTTTAATGTATAAAGATTGAATCTTTGAAAGAAACTTAGAGTTTTGAGTTAAACTTATTCGAGTTTCTATCACGTCCCAAAGAGTGTTTTAATGAGTAAAGATTGAATCTTTGAATGAAATTAGCTAATTCAAGGTTCCTATTTTGTCACTAGACCTTTTTATTGTATAAAGATTCAATCTTCGAAAGAAAATTAGTATTTTGTGTTTAACTTCATCGAGTTACCTATGAAGTCGCGAAGATTGGTTTAATGACTTAAGATTGAACTAAACTTATTCGATTCAGGTATTTCCTATAAAGTCGCGAAGAGTGTTTTAATGACTAAAGATTGAATCTTTAAATGAAAATACCTCAATAAAGGTACCTATCATGTCGCTGGACCTTTTTAATGTATAAAGATTGAATCTTCGAAAGAAAATTAGCATTTTGAGTTAAACTTATTCAAGTTCCATTTGACACCCTGAAGAGTGTTTTAGTGAATAAAGATTGAATCTTTGAATGAAAATACCTCAATCACGGTACCATTTATATCACTAAACCTTTTGAATGTATAAAGATTCAGTCTTTGAAAGAAAATTAGAGTTTTGAGTTAAACTTATTCGTGATCCCTTTGACGTCGCGAAGTGTGTTTTAATAGATTGAATCTTTGAATGAAAATACCTCAAAAAAGTTACCTATTATGTCACTCTACCTTTTTAATGAGTAAAGATTGAATCTTAGAAAGGAAATGAGAGTTTTGAGTTAAACTTATTCGAGTCCCCTGTGACGTCCCGAAAAGTGTTTTACTGTGTAAAGATTGAATACTTAAATGAAAATCCTCAATCAAGGTACCATTATGTCAATAGGCCATTTTTATGTATAAAGACTAAATCCTAGAAAGAAAATAAGAGTTTTGAGTTGAACTTATTCGGGTTACCTATGAAGCCGCGAAGAGTGGTTTAAAGACCCAAGATTGAATATTTGAATAAAAATACCTCAATTAAGGTACCTATTTTGTCACTAGACCTTTTTAATGTATAAAGATTAAATCTTTGAACGAAAATAAGAATTGAGAGTTAAACTTATTCGAGGTTCCTTTGATGTCACGATGAGTGTTTTAATGAGTTAAGATTGAATCTTTGAATGAAATTAACTCAATCAAGGTAACTATTATGCCACTTGACCTTTTTAATGTATAAAGATTGAATCTTTGAAAGAAAATGAGAGTTTTGAGTTTAACTTATTCGAGTTACCAACGAAGTCGCGAAGAGTATTTTAATGACTACAGATTGAATCTTTGAATGAAAATACCTCAATAAAGGTACCTATTATGTCACTGGACCTTTTTAATGTATAAAGATTGAATCTTCGAAAGAAAATAAGCGTTTTGGGTTAAACTTATTCTAGTTCCATTTGACGTCCCGAAGAGTGTTTTAATGAATAAAGATTGAATCTTTGAACGAAAATACCTCAATTAAGGTACCTATTATATCAGTAGACCTTTTGAATATATAAGGATTCAATCTTTGAACGAAAATTAGAGTTTTCAGTTAAACTTATTTGTGTTCCCTTTGACGTCGCGGAGAGTGTTTTAATGACTAAAGATTGAATCTTTGAATGAAATTATCTAAACCAAGGTACCTATTATGTCATTAGACCTTTTTAATGTATAACGATTGAATCTTTGGAAGAAAATAAGAGTTTCGAGGTTAACTTATTCGAGTAAGCTATGAAGTCGCGAAGAGTGTTTTACTAACTAAAGATTGAATCTTTCAATGAAATTACCTCAATCGTGTTACCTTTTATGTCACTAGATCTTTTTAATGTATAAAGATTGAATCTTTGAAAGAAAATGAGAGTTTTGAGCTAAACTTATTCGAGCTCCCTATCACGTCCCGAAGGGTGTTTTAGTTAGTAAATATTGAATCTTTGAATGAAATTTGGTTCTTATTTTTTCAGTAGACCTGTTTAATGTATAAAGATTCAATCTTCAAAAGAAAATGACTATTTTGTGTTTAACTTAATCGAGTTTGCTATGAAGTCGCGAAGAGTGATTTAAAGACTTAAGATTGAACTGAACTTATTCGATTGAGGTATTTCCTATGAAGTCGTGAAGAGTGTTTTAATGACTAAAGATTGAATCTTTGAATGAACATACTTCAATAAAGGTACCTATAATGTCACTGGACCTTTTTAATGTATAAAGATTCAATCTTCGAAAGAAAACGAGAATTTTGAGTTAAACTTATTCGAGCTCCATTTGACATCCCAAAGAGTGTTTTAGTGAATAAAGATTGAATCTTCGAAAGAAAATGAGCATTTTGAGTTTATTTATTCGTGATCCCTTTGATATCGTAAAGTGTGTTTTAATGAGTACAAATTGAATCATTGAATGAAAATATCTTTAAAAAGTTATCTATTATGTCACTTGACCTTCTTAATGAATAAAGGTTGAATCTTTGAAAGAAAATGAGAGTTTTAAGTTAAACTTATTTAAGTTCCCTGTGGCGTCCCGAAAAGTGTTTTACTGGGTAAAGATTGAATCTTTGAATTAAAATCCTCAATCAAGGTTCCATTATGTCACAAGACCATTTTTATGTATAAAGACTATCTTAGAAAGAAGATGAGATTTTAGGTTTTACTTATTCGAGTTACCTAGGAAGTCGGGAAGAGTGGTTTAATTACCCAAGATTGAATATTTGAATTGAAAAACCTCAATTAAGGTACCTATTTTGTCACTAGACCTTTTTAATGTATAAAGATTGAATCTTTGAACGAAACTGAGAATTAAGAGTTAAACTTATTTGAGATCCCTTTGACGTCACGATGAGTGTTTTAATGAGTTAAGATTAAATCTTTGAAATAAATTAACTCAATCAAGGTACCTATTATGCCACTAGACCTTTTTACTGTATAAAGATTGAATATTTGGAAGAAAATGAGAGTTTTGAGTTTAACTTATTCGAGTTACCAACGAAGTTGCGAAGAGTATTTTAATGACTAAAGATTGAATCTTTAGATGAAAATACCTCAATAAATATACCTATTATGTCACTGGATCTTTTTAATGTATATAGATTGAATCTTCGAAAGAAAATGAGCGTTTTGGGTTAAACTTATTCGAGTTTCATTTGACGTCCCGAAGAGTGTTTTAGTGAATAAAGATTGAATCTTTGAATGAAAGTACCTCAATCAAGGTACCTATTATATCACAAGACCTTTTGAATGTATAAGGATTCAATCTTTGAAATAAAATTAGAGTTTTGAGTTAAACTTATTCGTGATCCCTTTGATGTCGCAAAGTGTGTTTTAATGAGTAAAGATTGAATCCTAGAATGAAATTACCTTAACCAAGGTACCTATTATGTCATTAGACCTTTTTAATGTATAACGATTGAATCTTTGAAAGAAAATGAGAGTTTTGAGTTTAACTTATTCGAGTAAGCTATGAAGTCGTGAAGAGTGTTATATTGACTAAAGATTGAATCTTTGAATGAAATTATCTCAATCATGTTACCTTTTATGTCGCTAGACCTTTTTAATGTATAATGGTTGAATCTTTGAAAGAAAATGTGAGTTTTGAGTTATACTTATTCGAGCTCCCTATCACGTCCCAAAGAGTGTTTTAGTGAATAAAGACTAAATCTTTGAAAGAAAATGAGAGTTTTGTATTTAACTTATTCGAGTTACCTATGAAGTCGTGAAGAGTGGTTTAATAATCCAAGATTGAATATTTGAATGAAAATACCTCAATTAAGGTACCTATTTTGTCACTAGACATTTTTAATGTATAAAGATTCAATCTTTGAACAAAAATGGGAATTGAAAGTTAAACTTTTTCAAGATCCTTTTGACGTTACGATGAGTGTCTTAATGAGTTAAGATTGAATATTAGAATGAAATTAACTCAATCAAGGTACCGATTATGTGACTAGACCTTTTTACTATATAAAGATTGAATCTCTGAAAGAACATGAGAGTTTTGAGTTTAACTTATTCGAGTTACCAACGAAGTCGTGAAAAGTATTTTAATGACTAAAGATTGAATCTTTAAATGAAAATACCTCAATAAAGGTACCTATTATGTCACTGGACCTTTTTAATGTATAAAGATTGAATCTTCGAAAAAAAATGAGCGTTTTGGGTTAAACTTATTCAAGTTCCATTTGATGTCCCGAAGAGTGTTTTAGTGAATAAAGATTGAATCTTGGAATGAAAATTCCTCAATCAAGGTACCTATTATATCACTAGACCTTTTAAATGTATAAGAATTCAATCTTTGAAAGAAAACTAGAGTTTTGAGTTAAACTTATTCGTGATCCCTTTGACGTCACGAAGAGTGTTTTAATGAGTAAAGATTGAATCTTGGAATGAAATTATCATAACCAAGGTACCTATTATGTGATTAGACCTTTTTAATGTATGACGATTGAATCTTTGAAAGAAAATGAGAGTTTCAAGTTTAACTTATTCGAGTAAGCTACGAAGTCGTGAAGAGTGTTTTACAGACTAAAGATTGAATCTTTGAATGAAATTATCTCAATCATGTTACCTTTTATGTCACTAGACCTTTTTAATATATAAAGATTAAATCTTTGAAAGAAATTGAGAGTTTTGAGTTAAACTTATTCGAGTTCCCTATCACGTCCCGAAGAGTGTTTTAATAAGTAAAGATTGAATCATTGAATGAAATTAGGTAATTCAAGGTTCCTATTTTGTCACTAGACCTTTTTAATGTATAAAGATTGAATCTTCGAAAGAAAACGAGTATTTTGTGTTTAATCGAGTTACCTATGAAGTCGCAAAGAGTGGTTTAATGACTTAAGATTGAACTGAACTTATTCGATTGAGGTATTTCCTATGAAGTCGCGAAGAGTGTTTTAATGACTAAAGATTGAATCTTTGCATCAAAATACCTTAATAAAGGTACCTATTATTTCACTGGACCTTTTTAATATATAAAGATTGAATCTTCGAAAGAAAATGAGCATTTTGAGTTAAACTTATTCGAGTTCCATTTGACATCCCGAAGAGTATTTTAGTGAATAAAGATTGAATCTTTGAAAGAAAATACCTCAATCTAGGTACCTATTATATCACTAGACCTTTTGAATGTATAAAGACTCTATCTTTGAAAGAAAATTCAAGTTTTGAGTTAAACTTATTCGTGATCCCTTCGACGTCGCGAAGAGTGTTTTAATGAGTAAAGATTGAATCTTTGAATGAAAATACCTCAAAAAAGTTACCTATTATGTCACTAGACCTTTTTAATGAATAAAGATTGAATCTTTTCAAAGAAAATGAGAGTTTTGAGTTAAACTTATTCGAGTTCCCTGTGACGTCCCAAAAAGTGTTTTACTTAGTAAAGATTGAATCTCAGAATGAAAATCCTCAATCAAGGTAGCATTATGTCACTAGGCCATTTTTATGTATAAAGACTAAATCTTAGAAATAAATTGAGAGTTTTGAGTTTAACTTTTTAGAGTTACCTATGAAGTCGCAAAGAGTGGTTTAATGACCTAAGATTGAATATTTGAATGAAAATACCTCAATTAAGGTACCTATTTTGTCACTAGACCTTTTTCATGTATAAAGATTGAATCTCTGAACGAAAATAAGAATTGAGAGTTAAACTTATTCGAGATCCCTTTGACGTCACGATGAATGTTTTAAAGATTTAAAATTGAATCTTCGAAATAAATTAACTCAATCAAGGTACCTATTATACCACTAGACCTTTTTACTGTATAAAGATTGAATCTTTGAAAGAAAATGAGAGTTTTGAGTTTAACCTATTCGAGTTACCAATGAAGTCGCGAAAAGTATTTTAATGACTACATATTGAATCTTTGAATGAACATACCTCAATAAATGTACCTATTATGTCACTAGACCTTTTTAATGTATAAAGATTGAATCTTCGAAAGAAAATGAGCGTTTGGGGTTAAACTTATTCGAGTTCCATTTGACGTCCCGAAGAGTGTTTTAGTGAATAAAGATTGAATCTTTGAATGAAAATACCTTAATCAAGGTACCTATTATATCACTAGACATTTTGAATGTATAAGGATTCAATCTTTGAAAGAAAATTAGAGTTTTGAGTTAAACTTATTCGTGATCCCTTTGACGTCGCGAGGAGTGTTTCAATGAGTAAAGATTAAATCTTTAAATGAAATTACCTTAACCATGGTACCTATTATGTCATTAGACCTTTTTAATGTATAACGATTGAATCTTTGAAAGAAAATGAGAGTTTTGAGTTTAACTTATTCGAGTAAGCTATGAAGTCGTGAAGAGTGTTTTACTAACTAAAGATTGAATCTTTGAATGAAATTACCTCAATTATGTTACCTTTTATGTCACTAGACCTTTTTAATGTATAAAGATTGAATCTTTGAAAGAAAATGAGAGTTTTGAGTTAAACTTATTCGAACTCCCTATCACGTCCCGAAGAGTGTTTTAATAAGTAAAGATTGAATCTTTGAATGAAATTAGCTAATTCAAGGTTCCTATTTTTTCACTAGACCTTTTTAATGTGTAAAGATTCAATCTTCCAAAGAAAATGAGTATTTTGTGTTTAACTTAATTGAGTTACCAATGAAGTCGCAAGGAGTGGTTTAAAGATGTAAGATTGAACTGAACTTATTCCATTGAGGTATTCCCCATGAAGTCGTGAAAAGTGTTTTAATGACTAAAGAATGAATTTTTGAATGAAAATACCTCAATAAAGGTACCTATTATATCACTAGACCTTTTTAATATATAAAGATTGAATCTTCGAAAGAAAATGAGCATTTTGAGTTAAACTTATTCGAGTTCCACTTGACATCCCGAAGAGTGTTTTAGTGAATTAAGATTGAATCTTTGAATGAAAATACCTTAATCAAGGTACCTATTATATCACTAGACCTTTTGAGTGTATAAAGATTTAGTCTTTGAAAGAAAATTAGAGTTTTGAGTTAAAATTATTCGTGATCCCTTTGACATTGTGAAAAGTGTTTTAATAAGTAAAGATTGAATCTTTGAATGGAAATACCTCAAAAAAGTTACATATTATGTCACTAGACCTTTCTAATGAATAAAGATTGAATCTTTAAAAGAAAATGAGAGTTTTGAGTTAAACTTATTTTAGTTCCCTATGACGTCCCGAAAAGTGTTTTACTGAATAAAGATTGAATCTTTGAATGAAAATCCTCAATCATGGTACCTAGGAATTCGCGAAGAGTGGTTTAATGACCCAAGGTAGAATATTTGAATGAAAATACCTCAACTAAGTCACCTATTATTCACTAGATCTTTTTAATGTATAAAGATTGAATCTTTGAACGAAAATGAGAATTGAGAGTTAAACTTATTCAAGATCCCTTTGACGTCACGATGAGTGTTTTAATTAGTTATGATTGAATCTTTGTATGAAATTAACTCAATCAAGGTACCTATTATGCCACAAGACATTTTTACTGTATAAAGATTGAATTTTTGAAAGAAATTAAGAGTTTTGAGTTTAACTTATTCGAGTTACCAACGAAGTCGCGAAGAGTATTTTAATGACTAAAGATTGAATCTTAATATGAAAATACCTCAATAAAGGTACCTATTATGTCACTAGACCTTTTTAATGTATAAAGATTGAATCTTCGAAAGAAAATGAGCGTTTTGGGTTGAACTTATTCGAGTTGCATGTGATGTCCCGAAGAGTGTTTTAGTGATTAAAGATTGAATCTTTGAATGAAAATACCTCAATCAAGGTACCTATTATATTACTAGACCTTTTGAATGTATAAGGATTCAATCTTTGAAAGAAAATTAGAGTTTTGAGTTAAACTTATTTGTGATCCCTTTGACGTCGCGAAGAGTATATTAATGAGTAAAGATTGAATCTTTGAATGAAATTACCATAACTAACACTACAAGAAAATAGGTCATTTACGAGTGTCTGGACCTCCCGTGAATACTTTTTCACGAGACTTCTGAGCCCCTCGTCTATTATGGTGTTGTAAATACTCCCCACTTACTATGAGAAAAAATAACACTCCTAAAAGATTAAAGTACAACGATTCTAGCTTCCCATAAATAAAACTCTCACGAAATTTCTAGCCTCTCGTTAATAATTAATTTACGAAAATACTAGCCTCTCGTTAATAATTAATTTATAAGGAAAAAAAGTCTTTTATGAGCATCTGGACCTCCCGTAAAAATGTTTTCACGGGACTTTTGAGCCTTCGTCTTTTATGATCTTGTAAATACTCTCCACTTGCTACGGAAAATAATAACTCTCGTAAAAGATTAAAACACGACAATTCTAGCGTCCTGTAAATAAAACTCTCACGAGATTTCTGGCCTTTCGTTAATAATTAATTTACGGGATAAATAAAATGTCGTTATTAATTAATTAATGAGATGGTTATCCTCTCGTGAATTTAAAATTTACGATACTTACAACCTCTTGTTAATAATTAATTTACAAGATTGATAACATCTCGTTAATACTTAATTAACGAGTTCTTTATCCTCTCGTCAATAACTAATTAATGTGGTACATGACCTCTCGTTAATAATTAATTAATGTGTTACATGGCCTCTTGTTAGTAATTAATATACGACATATTTGGCCTCTTATCAATACATCCATATATTTTATTAACGAGGTCTAAAGCGCCCCATAGATATATATATATATATATATATATATATATATATATATATATATATATATATAATAAATTAATGCATTCTGTTACCCAATCATTCACATATATAACCTGACTATAATTTCAACTAAACAATTATATAAAATGCTAAAAATTTACCCTTAATACCAATACAAAAAATAATTCATTTTTAAATTCAGTATTAAACATATATCAAAAGAATAAGACATTAATTTACAATTCATCATTAATTGTTCAACGTGCCAAAATTAAGACATTAATTTACAATTCATCATTAATTATTCAACGTGCCAAAATTAAAGAAAATTCAATATTTCCCAAAAATAGATATCAATCTTCACATTGTTCATTAATTCTTGACGCAAGTTGACTTCTAATTTTTCATACTTCCTCCACTTTGTTGTCCATTGTACAAAATCCAAGCAAGTACCGACATCACACAAGTCCTAATTTTAGTATGATAATAATGTATATGAAGTAATGACAAAATGGTAGTTTTCTATTTTATACTCTCTAAAATATTTACCAAGGTGTGATAAAAAATGGAGTCCCACACTTTGAAAAGCCAAAAACAATAAAAAAATCCCCAAAAAGAAATATGCAATCCACATGCCCATGCTTTGCCAGGGACTCAACTCCGTCATGCAATCGTCCAATTCCAGATAGAACACAAACGTCAAAAAAGGGAAAACACACCACAAGTGCAAGTTCCACGTCTACAACTTGATTACCAGGAATGTCTACTGCTAATAAAGGTTTAAACATAGAATGTAAGAAACATAACTGTTATGTTTTTTAAATCTCTAAGGCACATTGATAGTTTGACATCAAAGAAAAATTAACTTTAAGATGGAACAAATATAGTTAATAGTTGTAAAACAACAACAAAGCTAAGCTCATGCTAACAATTAGTTCAAGAGGACATATTAAAGAACTCATTGGCTTCAACATAATATACTACAAGAAAAACATATTGGAGAAATTATTAGAATCATATCAAGTGAAAATAGAGAGAGATTTCACAAACACATATATATACACACACTGGAATTTCTGTGTGAACATCATTGCATACATGGGCTAACTTATGATTGGCAGAGCTAGGGGAGCTTTAGAACTATTTTTATCTATTTTTGTTTATTGGTTATAGTGCTTGGTTGTGGTTTCCAGTGGCTCCGCAGATGAGTATTGATTGCTAGAGTGTAAGCTAGCACATAGGACTTTTTTCTATTGTCAGCAGGGAGGGGAGACGTAGAGTAAGAGCAAACTCTTCGATCAGTTGTGCACCAATCCCACTTCCTGAAGTACCTGAAGCACATCAATACAACCAATGCTTTTGGTTCTAGATGCAATTGTTCTTTCTTTTTGGGGTTTGAACAATAGGTTTAGCTCTTCCCATCCATGCCCTGCCTTTCAGAACTGACACACATATATTTCTAGGCTTCCATTCTTCACAAGTGTAATAATGCCATGTGCTGATTTTGTATCCCCCCTGGCGATTGTTCCTAGTACTCTTCTATCTCTACATAGCTATTTTGCGTCTTAAAGATGAATAGATGAATATACAGATGTGTATAGTTGATAATGGTGGGTTGGGTTGTATTGATTTTCATTAATAATGGGTTGGTTTAATTGATATTCTTTGTTGCGTTTTAGAAGATGTGTATATATTTTAATTGGTTTAAAATTTTAAGCAGTTTGTGGCAGTAGTACTCTTTGGTTTGCTAATCTGGCAATATACCTTAAATGTGTTGTTCATGAATTTGCATACAAAGGATTGGCTCATTAAATTCTTCCTTTTATGTTTAAAAAATCTAAATCTCTAATTGCCATTAGGCCAATTTTGGCATATAATCTTTAATGTATATTGAGTATCAAGAAATATTAAGATTGAAATTTGTTGAATTTAACTATTAAATAAAAGGAAATTAATTTATTTGAAGGTTTTTGGCCAGGATTGGAGTGATTTTACCTTCTAAAGGGGATGTGTTCTTTCTTTGAAGACATAAATCTTCATAGTTAAGGTGAGTGCTTAATCTAAATTTCTAACACATATATATATACTGAACTTACAGGAAAAGGGACAGTCTTTGATATTCAACTAAGCTTGTCTGATTTTCAAAAATGGTTCTAAGCACATGATTTTACAATATATCAGTTCTAATTAATAATTTGTTCTAAATTCTTTGTATGTAATATTTCTCAGAACTGGACAATTCCAGGTCTTTGATATTCAACTAAGCTTGTTTGACTTTCAAAATTGGTTCTAAGCACATGATTTTACAATCTATAAGTTCTGATTAATAATCTGTTCTAAATTCTTTGTACGTACTGTTTCTCAGAACTGGACAATTCATGGTCTTTACTGGGGAAGCTGTAAAATACATCAACCACATGTACTAGAAGAATCTTTGAATGAATTACTACCTGGTTGACAAAGGGCTTAATCACCATCCACATTTCTCATACTTACAACCTGTCAGAGGTTAGCAGCTCCTACTTGTGCTTGTTTTCTTTTTAATTGAAGAGAGCTCTTTGTCAAATGAGATTTTGCAGTAGCGATAATTCCTATAACCTCTGTTATTTGCATTCTTCACTTTACCCTACATTATAAGTGTTGACATGACATAACATGAGTTCTGACATGGGATCTGAAATGCTGATTGATGATCTTTGGGAAATAGATGAACCTGAAACTTAACACTAACTTGACTTGTCATTTCTAGCGGAGTTCATTTAAGATAGACTATAATCCATTAGAATGAACTATGAATTCACAGGATTCTAGAACTGTGTTTCTTTCTTGGTCTTCCACTGTAAAGATTCACCTTAGCTACCTTATTTAGTATCCCGGCATATGGTTGTCGGGGCAGGCAGGTTTAAATATATATGTGTGTTTCTTTTTAAGTACTAGAATTTCATTTATTTTGGATCTTTTCTGCTATTACTAGCTATTTAATTCGTTGTTGTGTTACTGATCTCATTCTTCCAACTTGTTATCCCAAATGGCCACTTGTTTTACTGATAAAAGCAGTGCAGTATACACAAGGTTTATCACATACTAAGGCAAATGATCTATTATTTTCTTCACAAGAAAGAAGACAAAAACTCCTGTGGACACTAGTGAATAGACCTTCCTCTTTTCCTTGTGAACTATTATTTTCTTCACAAAAAAGAAGACAAAAAATCCTTTACAAGTAATACCTAACCTTTTTTATTAAACCAATAGGCTGCTCTATAATACTTAACTTTCTACCTCATGTACACAACAACAACCAACAACTTCACAACAATCAACAACAAATACCAATCAACCACAACCTCCACATACGATGTTCCCATACTCCCATGTTATATCAATGCAATAAAGTAATGGCCACGACAAGGACCCATGCTTTCAACATTAAAGTAATGGCCACGACAAGGACCCATGACTTCACATAGTGATAATTGATAAATGAACTGCATTAGATAGTAGAATTCAGAACATACCTACCAGAGATGAAGATTGAGAACCAGAACTATACTCCTAATCTTACTTCAAAAGTAATGGTTTTGTTATGCTCCTAAGCTGGTTAAAATAGATCCTGTGAGGAAAAAATTAAAAATGTAATGCCAACATATATAAAAAATAAAATAAAAGAAAATAAAATCAGATCATATGTTAATTACTACTTTTCAAAAAAAAAAAAAAAAAAAAAAAAAAAAAAAAGGTTTATGAATGTCCAATTGACCTCTAGAACTTTTACATATTTGGTAGGCTATAAAACCATGCTTGTGCGAGCATCACGAAGATAAAAAATTCCAGATTGGTTTGCTCGATACAAAGGACAATCCTTGTCAATGACATCATTAATCCAAACATTCCAACAATCTCGACCGACTGGAACATAATCATCTGACAGTGCATCGGGATTTGTTGATGCAATCTCAGCCTTGGTAACAACTACGCCTTATCCATTAAAGGTAATAGCTCACACATATAACCTTGCAGATTAGTTGGAATAGGATTTGGCGTAGCATTGGACTGAGAAGCAACACAAGCATTTTGGGACTACAATTCAATCAAAACATAGATTAAACATAATTAGTTCTTTATATTCAAATGACATATTGACAGGGAATTATATGTATATAATTATGTTTAACTTCACTATAAATTGTAATACTAGTTATAAGACTTACCAACAAAGCTTTCATCTCAACCATCATTTCAGCTTTGATTTCATTCCTCATTTCATCTTTCATGTCATTCATCATTTCTTCCATTCTCTTCGCTTGCTCCTTTTGATAACCAATTGCTTGCATTTTTGAAATTGTAGCTCCAAAACCGAGGCCTCTAACTCGTCCTCGACGTTCGGCACCAAATACGTGAGTGACTCCATCATTTTGAAGAGAGCTTGTGCCTTCAGGTTGGGTTTGGGTGTAATCTCTCATTTTTTGCTGAAATTCCATAATTTATCAATGTTTGTAAACGAAATACATGAAAATAACAAAATACAGTAGCGTAAGATATATTACCACTACCACTCCTATTGCATCATTCAAAGGTTCCTTATTCTTCCTCAAGTGACCTGCAATCCACACATCGACTCTTGATATAGAGTCGGGCGTATTACTTTCTTTTTTCTACACAAGACAATAAATAATGCAAAAGACATGAGTTTATAACGTCATATCTATAGTTATTTGAAACAGCATAAATACTTATCAAAAAATTAAAGGGCTGAGAAACTATTCAAGATGCTCATTTGTTGATGAAACAAGCCTGTAAGTATCTCGAGTAGGTCCAATCTCAAAAAAAATTACCAAGTTACCCCTATGTCACAAGGTATACAGACTGTGTAAAAAGGGTTCTGCAGAACCATTGCTGAAGTTGAGTTTTGAACTGATTTGTGTAATTAACTTGCTGTGCACTGTGTGTTGATGTTATGGGTAAGTTTAACATGCTGATACTATACTGTTAGAACCTATCTTGAATCTCTATTTGACCTACATTGCTAAGTGAACTTTCAAACCTCACTCCTTTTTACTGAATACTAAGCTGACAATTATAATTGAGTCTATAAATATAAGTTTTAGGACCATATGCTTTCTTAAGGCTGCTCTTCTAATACATCAAAGCATAGGTGAAAAAAAATGAGAGAGCATAAATCAACCACAATAAACAATAAGAGTAAGTACCACTTACCATTTTATGCTCTAGACGAGCATACCCCCGACGACTTGTTGTGTGTGGTAACTTTTGCATACTTCGCAAGTCTTGAAATTTTTGTCTCTTTGCCTATAAATAAATAATATAATTAATAGTTTTTAAATAATAAAGTTACAAGAGAACATAATTCGATCAATGTTGTACTTACTTTGTGGTTATCAGAGAGTCGATCACTGACGAACTGTTGCCACTCTTCAATTGATTTTATATTGCCAGGTCTCAATGAGTTAATGACTTCTGTGTCACCTTCCGGTTCAATTATATCGTTGGTAAGGCGTGATTTGTAATCACTCAAACTCTTTCCCATGCTTTGAAAAGTTGATTTTCTATGACAATCAGGCACTTCAAATAGTTTCTACGTTGAGTGTAAGAATCAAACTATCAATAACAATATCATGTACTTTTGAGTATCTTTATGTTTTATTTTCTTTAAACTATAATCTGCAAACTCAACAATCAAAAACAATATTGTATACTTTTGGTGATTAGATGTCGAAAATAACATACCTTTATAGCTACCCATAGGAGACGTTTATCTTTTGAAGCTTTTTTCCAGTCTTGACATGAGATTGGTACATTCTCTCGTGCTAGTACTCCACAGCTACTAGAAAATTTTTCGTTATTCGGACCAACTGGCTGCCCTCTTTCATTGAATTGAATAGGAAGTGGTGAATCAACAACTATTAATTTTGCCTGACCTCTACCTTTATGAGTACCCTTGCCAGTAGAGGTATTTGTTGCAGCCTCATTTGCAGAGGAACTTCCACTATCATGATCGAGTGGAAGTCCAGGAGAACCTCCAGATTGTCCACCAGGAGAACCTCTAGATTGTCCACCATCATGATCGAGTGGAAGTCCAGGAGAACCTCCAGATTGTCCACCCAACTGTGTGTGGGGAGAGTTTGAATCTCGCTCTGATATACTAATCCCCTCATTTCCTTGATTCCTTAATGTAGTCACAGTAGCATTTCGCTCCCTTCTTCCTTTTTTTGGAGCCATTTTGGAGGACTTTTCACACATGCAAAATAAGAAAAGAAAACAATCCATTACAATTTAATATAAGGCATAAAAAAATTTTTAAATAAATGTGTATTTTACTTACTTTTGTGGGACCACGCATGCTGAAATTTAGCTATCTTTTTCCCTCTTCAATTTCCTCCTCCCCTGCTCTTATAATGAGAATGACCTATTTATAAAAATAAAAAGTCCATTTTTATATAATTACAAGAGATACACAAGATACAATGAATCAATTAACATCATTATATATATATATATATATATATATATATATATATATATATTACTATAAACAGACACATAATAAAGATGACAAATAAACAACTCATGTCCAATAGCTAAACAATCTGAATTGTGTCAACATACAAATCCAAACTTACAAAAATTAGAAAACCATGTTTAAATTGTTCAGATTGAAAAAAAAAAAAATATAGCTCTTTTGTTCAGAAAACCTAAATATTTGATAGGCAGGTTGAGGTTCGAAAAGCAACTCTTTTGGGTATGCATCAATATGCATAGAAAAGCTAGGAAAAGGTAACAAACAAAAGAAACTGCAGACACTACATGTGAATTACACGGTCATGCCTTCACAATCCAACCGCACATAATGTTCATCCCCATCATCATTGTTTGAGTCCAATCTTGATACATCTAATGGCATAGAAGACGTATAACTATTTTCTTCAAAAGACGCCAACTCATTAAAACATCGTGGTGGTGCTTTAAGTACAACATACCAATTGGATGTTTCTTTGTCCCTTGAATAAAAAACTTGCTTAGTCTGTGAAGCAAGAATAAAGGGATCTCTTTGAAATTGACTTTGACCTTCATGAAGGTTAACCAATACAAATCCATCTTCAACTTTGATGCCATTTCTAATGTTTGCCCATTCACAATCAAATATTGGAACTTTAAATGTGTAGTAATCTAATAAAAGAATATCTTTTAAAACACCATAGTAAGATACTTTTCCAACAACTTGATTTGTGTCTCTTGCACTGGATTGACATATTGTTTCCGCTTCAATCGAAACACCACTGTCTTGTGTGCTTCTCTATACATTCTTAGTGTGAAATCGTTGTCCATTAACAATATATCCAGAATGTGAAGTGACTTCTCTTCTAGGCCCATTTGCAAGACACATAATTGTATCAGACACATCATTACCAGCTGCATCAATTACTTTTGCAAACCACGAACAGAAAGTCTCCATATGTTTCTTTTGTAACGCACTTTCATTCTTTATGAGACACTTGTCCATATGCTTAAACTCCTCCAAATGTTTTCTGTAAGACAAATACTACAACTAAGTTTTTTTTATATATATTAATATAATAAAATAAATTAATTAGTCGTGACATTATCCCACTTACTCTATATATGGCTCCACCTTGGCATAATTGAATAAGACATAACGATGAGCAATCTCTAACATGTCATTTGACATCATTTTCGGGATCCCTTTCGAAATTGGACGGCCATCTACTATTGTTTCGCCTTCAAAATCCTCATTTCGTGAATGTCTCACCCCTATTTCAGAAGCTTGTTTGATGTGTTCACTACAAACCGCACACACTCTTCAGCCAAATAGCCCTCAGCTATGCATCCTTCAGCTCTCGCTTTATTTCTAACATATCCTTTATAAACCTTCATCATCCTAAAGCACATAAATACAATAGACATATGTTATCAAATTACATATCTAACTATGTAAAAGAAAGAAAATTTGATATAAGTACCTCTCAAATGGATACATCCAACGAAATTGTACTAGTCCATAAGTACGAGCTTTGCGTGCAATATGAATAGTCAAGTGAATCATAATGTCAAAAAAGGATGGAGGAAAATATCTTTCAAGCATACACAGAGTCTCGGCAATTTCCTTTTCTTGTTTTTCCAATGAGGTCTTATCAATCACCCTTTGACATACTTCATTAAAATATGCACATAGTTGAAATATGGCATTCCTTGGACCCTTTGGTAGAATATCTCGTAATGCTATCGGTAGTAGTTGTTGCATTAGGACATGATAATCATGAGACTTCAAGCCAGTAAACTTGCATTCATCTAATGATACATGTGTCCCAATATTTGAACTGTAGCCATCCGGTAGTTTTAATTGTTGTAATCGCTTACAAAAAAGCTACTTTTCTTCCTTTTTTAGTGTGTGAGGTGCTGGTGGTAAGTAATGTTTCCCTTTTGACTCTTGTGGGTGTAAATCTCCCCTAATGCCCATTTCCTTCAAATCCATTCGAGACTTGAGTCCATCCTTTGATTTTCCTTTTATGTTCAATAAGGTCCCAATAATACTCTCACAAACATTTTTTTCAATATGCATTACATCTAAATTATGACGAATGAGTAATACCTAAAAACAAATAAAGATAAATAAGTTTTTTTTAGGACATATTATGAACTGCAATATAAATTAAAATAATGAAACAAATTACTATTACAATTATTTATCTCCCAATAAGGTAAGTCAAAAAATATAGATTTTTTCTTCCACGCCACAATTCCCGTTTTTTTCTTTTGTTTTCTCTTTCCACCTATTTGCTTGACACCTAGTTTTATCTTTCTTTTTTTGCCCCAATCATTTTTAATATTTTTCACAGCATGAAAAATTTCAGTCCCAGACAATATTTTAGGCCTCCACCTGTGTTCTTCACCCCATCAAACCAACTCCTCTTTTTCCGAAACTGGTAAGTAGGAGACAGAAATCGGCGATGACCCAAGTAAATAGTCTTAGTACAACAATTCAATCTATTTAAGCATGTGTCATCACAACATATTGGATAAGCTTTTTTACCCTTTGTTACATGACCAGAAAGGTTACTATAAGCTGGAAGGTCACTTATTGTCCATATCAAGATTACCTTCAAATTAAATTTTGACTTTGCAAATGCATCATAAATTTCCACGCTTTTATCCCATAGCTCTTTCAAATCATCTATAAGTGGCTCCAAATACACATCTATATCATTCCCCGGTTGCTTCAGCTCTGGGATTAGTAATGTCAACATCATATTTTCTTTAGACATGAGTACTAATGGTGAAAAATTATAAACCACCAACATCACTGGCCAACAACTATATGCTGAACTAAGGTTACCAAATGGATTAAATCCATCGGTTGAAAGGCCAAGTCTCAAATTCCATGAATCTGATGCAAAAGAAGGCCATACTTTATCTATCTCATGACGTACAGGAATGTCAACCGGATGTCGCATCTTCCTATCTCGACTTCTATGAGTTGAATGCCACATTACTTGTTCTACTATTTCAGGGGACCGAAACATTCTTCTAAACCTTGGTACTATTGGAAATTACCGTAACACCTTAGCTGGGACACCATCTTGAACTTTCTTAGTGCGTTCATTGCAGACATAATCGTATACTTTGTGTATTCAGGATATAAAGGGGTCTCAGCATTTTCCAATGCCTTCTGAAACTCAGCCTCTCTTGTTTCATAGTTAAGATCCGAAACACCATCATTGTCATCATCAAAGAAAACATCTCTATACATCTCATATGTCTCTAGCATTTCAACATCATTTCCATCATTTCCATGTTGGGGAGATTCACTCGGATATTCCCTATGAAAGTACCAAGTCGTGTATGCTGGATCCATTCCATGTTCCACTACATGACCATATACTGTGTCAAAGTGTTGGTGTACTGAATTTCGACATTCATTACAAGGGCATAGAATCTTGTCTGGATGCCCCGCATTCTCTTGAGCCCAATCGGCAAACCTTCATGCTCCTTCTATATACTTTGGATCAACTCTATAAAATTAAAGCTTTAACTTTTAATTAAATATAAAATTAGTGTAAAAGATTTAACTTTTATAAACACATTCCACTACATATAATAACCTGTAAGAGATGTGCATCCATTCTTTATCCATCACTATTTTCCTAATTATTCAATAGGAACCTGTCACAAAAAGTAAATTATGAAATATATGATTATTCCATGGTGTGTGTGTGTGTGTATATATATATATATATGAACAATAAACACAATTTGTAAAGGTGCTAATTCCATCAATCATGTTTAAGCTAAATGGGTTTCATAAGCAATTTGTAATATTTTCAGTTTATTGGAAACTTCAAATTTCTCTGTTAAGAAAAAACATAGAGATGGGAGCAGATTATTGGTCAATTCAATCTGCCTCGCTAGTTCAGCTTGCTAGTAAATTTAGGGATTAATTTTTTAAGTTCATGGATATGAGGATTTTTAATTCAAAAACCATACTCCTAAAACTATTTAGGCATTTGATGAATAAAGAAAACCATGGTAATTGTAGCAACAAAATCATGAGCTCAGTTTTTGTATTTGTAATTTGTCTTGGCATAATTGATCTAATAATGAAAATCTCTGCTTGCATCTCAAAAAAAAAAAAATATTTGCAAAGGAAGAAAAAATAATAATAGAAAACTGGATACATCTAGTTCAGTAAATGGACATTAAATTAAGATTATGAGAAATTACATTCTGGTAACAAGTAAATACAGGAGGATGAATGCATATAGACGTAACACCCAAATTGAATAGATAAAAATATGAAATTAAAAGAACTTACCAGCATAAAATCTTTAAGTCAGATACTTAGCGGCGTTCGCAGCATGTTCTTCCTCTATAAACTGAAAATAAACATTACCTATTTTTCATTAAAGCAAAAGTGATATTATACAACAAATCAAACAAGAAGCACAAGAAATTTTTGAACACCACCAAGCAAGCTGGGAGTGGGTACATAAAAGGGAGGTTTGGGCCTGATGTATTATTCTTCAAAACGTCACATAAGGTCTATAATTATGGGTAAAAGTGGCAAGAAACCACATATTTTTTACTGTTTTGTTGTGATTAAAAGTTGAACAACTTTTCAAATTGTAAAAAGAAATTCAATATTATTGTGATTAAAAGTTTAACAACTATAGCAAGAAATTCAAACTGTAAAAAAAAAAATTCATATGAAAATAAAACACTACATAGTAGAAGCTAATACAAAAACATTCCTATCAAAAAATAAATAAATAAATAAATTACAGAACATTCAAAACAAAAAAGGGTGGTTCTATTTATTTTCCTGCAATTGTAACTAATTAAATAGCATACCATCAATTCATATCGATTTATATATATATATAGGTCAAATAGTATGTGTGTTTGCCAATGAACAAGTGAATAGAACACTCGATCATATGTTCTGATTCTTATCTAAAATAAGTGTCAACTTCAAAAAAAAAAAAAAAAAATTCAACAGTTTATCTCTACTGAAAATAAAAATATTGTACAAAAATATAATTGATTGAAATGACTTTTTGAGTGACAAATCAAACCGATGGTTTAAATTGTTTTCTTCTCTCTAATTCTTCTGAACTGGGTGGATTTTATCCTTTTCTCTATCCTATGCGATAAGTGAATTATTAATATATTCTCTAATTCTTCTGAACTGGGTGGATTTTATCCTTTTCTCTATCCTATGCAATAAGTGAATTATTAATATATTCTCTCTAATTCTTCTGAACTGGGTGGATTTTATCCTTTTCTCTATCGTATGTAATAAGTGAATTATATATATATATATATATATATATATATATAACAATGGCATGGTAATTCGGGCAGCCATTGCTCGGTTGGAGCATGTATGTGAGGCATCGGTACTGGAGGTGAAAACATTGTTTTGAACTATGAACCTTCTTCGGCAGTGGTCTTCAATGGGCTGTGGAAATTGAATATGATGCTCAAGTGATTGTATCAATTTAATCCATGATATTGGTCTCTATCTTATTGGTGGTTTTTGTTAATTGTAATGCTCTTGTTTAATTTTAAGTAATATTTTCTCTTTGCCAGGAAAAAAAAAAAAGGTCAATATTTACTAAATATTAATTAACCTATATCAGTTACAAATTGAAACAATAATATCAATCTTTTTCTATAAAAAAATTGTTTTTGTAAATTATTATTTAAATTGGATAGTATTTTTTATACAAACATTTTATAAGCTTAAATTCAACTTGTAGGGGGACAAAAGTCAATATTGGTTTACCATGGAGGTGTCAGATTGCATCTCATAATTTATATTGTTCTATTTGTCATGCATATGGAGTCATTTCGTTTTATTCTTGTTATCATTTGAGCCTGAGCATCTATTGTCTAAAACGGAGTTCTCATTCAAACTGCAACTAGTGGCATATGTTGATTTGGAATAATTCGATATAGTAGTACTATTTCTCATTATTTGCTCATTCGATACTTTCCAATAATTTGTCAGAACATTTCAGAACTCAAGATTTCTGTTTTAGGCCTTGTAAGAGTTTTGAGGTGCTTTTAGATCTTCATTGTTGCATTTTTTTTTTTTCGTTTGTTTGTTTGTTCATTATACTTGTGGAATAGGCCTATATTTAGAGGCCTTAAAAGGTTTATGATGAAGGGTGGCAAACTTGAAGGTTAGTTTTACAAGGAATTGGGAATACGAGCTGATTTTATCTATATGTATTTGTACTATTTCTCTTAATCCTCCCAGTGAACCTTGGTTGTATTAGGCCTTGTTGTTTAGCCAAATTTATGATTTTAATTTTGTATATATGGATAATCAGATCTCTTTTTTCCATCATTTTCTTGTAGGGATGTTTTGACATTGTCTCACTACATGGGTCATTCACCCCCACAGAGGTTGAGGGATCCAAATTTAGTAGGGCTGGTTCCTTGACCATATCTTTGGCAGGTCCTGACGGCCGTCTCTTAACGGGTGTACTTAGAGGACTACTTGTAGTTGCCAGTCCTGTCCAGGTAAGTTCTTTTTTCTTTCTAGAAAGGGAAAAGATAAGGCTACAAACCTGGCTGCTTCTCCCTCTTTCTATTTTTATAAATATAGATGTAGATATATTTTCTTTTTTCTTTTCCATTGGGGAGTTAGAAGGGAGGGGTTGACTTTATTCTATTCAGATTATTTGGTTAATGAACGTGGCTCTAGATTATATTCCTAACTAAATATTAGATAGCTGGATGTTTTCAAAATCATCTTTGGTGGCTGAATGATTTTACTCTCTTTAAGTACTCTCAAGTGACATTGGATGGAAATTCCTTACTTGTGTGATGAACCATGGTCCTTTTCTTTTTATTTTAGTTGATCCTCTAATTTAGAAACTTACGCGCCTCTCTATGGGCAGTTTTTTGAAGTAAAATAATTTGGAGATAATGCATCCTTTTTCGCTATAGCTCCACCACAGAACCTTTTATTTCTACTTTCATTTTCGTTTTCAGATACGATGATAATTCAGCTCGCATATATGGAAGAGGAGGGAAAAATAGTGCAGATGGTGGGAAATGGGGAACCATAATATAATCCATAATCTATAAACAATGGAACTCAATGATGTCCCCAAGGCCTTTTTGACAACTTGCACAAAAGTGCTTACTAAGAAAACATCTGAAACTGAAATGCAACAATTGTAGGAGGAAAAGTGAATATAATCATTTTCAATTGCTATGGTTTGGGAACAAAGACACAGCCAAAATCCACCAGGCCATTGGCCTAGGTGGTGTAAGCATACCCTTTCCTCCCTAATGTGGGCGTGTTTGACATATGAGTTCTTACCTAACCAAAAGAAAAAAGAAAAAGAAAAAGCGCCACACATGCTTTATCAGATCTCAACAGGAAAAGGAGAAAAATATAATTCAACCATTGTGCCTTGGCTCAAGTAGCGAAAGGATGGGTTACTAGTATAGATTAAGATACGCCCTAAGTTCAAAGATTGCTTAACCAAAACCAACATAAAGAACATAAATTAGATGAAAAACACAAGAACAAATGTTTACTACTGAATAGCAAAATCATAAAGAAAACACCAGTTGTCAGTACATACTGTGAAGGAATTGCAAGTGCAACTAGAATTACTAGAGGGGGCGACTTCAAACAAATTCCAAGAGAGGTCTTCCACACCACAAGTATTTTTCCAATTATTTTTTAACATTTAGGTGGGTATGACTTAAATCAAGCAAAACTCCTCTAATTCAGAAACTTACATGCCTCTCTATTGAAGCATACCTAGTGGGCCTTTTCTTGGGAAGCCAAGGGTTGAAATGTGTATAAAAAGGTGAGTATGCAGCACTCCAGTCAAATTTTCATCTGGGCGATCGAATTGGACCAGGTATTTTACTAATTTTATTTGTTACACATGTTGGGCAAAATTGTGGACATGTGGCCGACTATAAGACTGTCACGTGGATAACTAAGTTGCTATATTAGTGGAGTCAACCCTAACTCTAATGTGGAAGTTGGTTCAAGTGGGTTGTAAGTGATGGACTGTTATAAAGGACACATTTAAAACCCACCACTCCTAATGGTTCAGAAACTTGATAATCTAGGTAAGAGCCACATATATAAAACCCCAACATTCAATTTGCAGAACAAATGTATACGATATGAAACTTTAAAAAAAAATTGAATATTCATTTTTCATTGTTAAGGCTACATATATAGTTATTAATATGATGTTAAAGCTACATATATAGTTGCTACAACCACCATAGTTATACTTCAAAGAACAATTACATGTAGTAATTCACAGTTAATTGCAGAAGCCTTACATCTCTTTCTGTTCACTGTGGAGATAAGACTTCTCACAGTACTCAGCAGTAGAATAAAGTTGAGGCCTTAAGTTCTTCAGTCCTGGAAGTTAAAAATTATGGTTCAGATTGGAATCAGTGCAACAATTCACCATCAAACTGCATACTTCTCATACAAGAGAAATATTAAGGAAAATGCAGGGCAGCAAAACATATGTGAGCATGAGCATTGTACAATCAAGAATAAGAATAGATTCCAACAACTTAATTGGTCAAATTGCAAAGGATAGAGTTACATTGTATTGGAATAAAATACTAAAATTTGAAGATGCAAAATGATTTTTTTTTCTTACCATATATTTCAAAAAGATGCTTCATAATATTAACAATATCCAACTTTATAGATTGCACTAAAATTAGCAGCTTGTTATAGTACCTATCATGTGGTTTTGCTATTGTAACCTTTTCTCCTGGTTTATGCAAAAAAAGAGTGACGAACTCATTTTTTTTAAGTTAAAAGTTGGTGAATTTAACAAATATTATCATCCATACAACATTAATATCTTAGAACCAAAATATCCAATTAACTATAGCTTTATAAAGGAACTTGGGAATTGATAGCTAAAGGCCCAAAAAA
This sequence comes from Cornus florida, assembly GCF_030987335.1. Taxonomy (NCBI): domain Eukaryota; kingdom Viridiplantae; phylum Streptophyta; class Magnoliopsida; order Cornales; family Cornaceae; genus Cornus; species Cornus florida. Next base: position 13,259,069 of record NW_026775581.1, on the reverse strand, counting down.
CCTAAGAACTTTTTTGTTCTCTTTGTGTCTATTTTTAAGCTCTTAGTTGGTTCAAGTGGTTGTAAGTGATGGACTGTTATAAAGGACACATGACCGATGATAGAATTGTCGGGTGCAGGAAATTTTTTGTTCTCTTTGAGTCTATTTTTAAGCTCTAAATCGGTCAACCAGTAGAAAACAAAAAAAACCCAAATCTAGTCACAACCAAAGCAAATCTAGCAAATAAAATCAACAATAAACAAGAGAAAAAAAATATGCATGTGTTACCCATAAAAATTGTTTAAGAAATAGGAATTGAAGAAAACCCATAAAATGTTTGAGAAAGAGGGATTGCAGATTACCTGAAGAATGAAGGTAACTCCGGATCCTTGGTTCTAGAGAGTAAAGAGAGGATTGAACAAATAGCAGTGTTGGTCTAGGTAGAAATTCAAGCGAACCAGAACTTCAAATGGAAATGGAGATAGATAGGAGAGAGAACTTCAAGCGAGGCAGAGATTTGAGATAAAACTTCAAGCGAGGCAGAGATTCGAGATAGAACTTCAAGCGAGGCAGAGAAAGGAGAGAGAACTTTAAGCGAGCCAGAGATAGGAGAGAGAACTTCAAGCGGCGATGGGGTAAATGATCCGGCCTCCTCAACAGAAATAACGGAAGAAAGAATACTAGGGCAAAGATGGAGCTGGGTGTTGTCGGCAGAGTAAGCAACAAGGTGGACTCGTGGGAAAGAAAGAAAGGCTTGTGGAAAATAAAGAAGGGATTGGCTTGTGGTTGGTGACGTGGAAAAAAAAGGGCGGGCTATTCACTGTTGCTATTTTATGCACGCGGGAGATGAAAAGTAGGGGCGGGATTTTTATTTTTTACTTTTATTTTCATATTCACGGGAGGAAAAATGTCCCTTAAAAATATATTTATCTACGAGAGGCCTTTTTCCCTGTTAAGTGAGGGTGGGATTTTTTTTTTTTTTAATTTTTTTTTTCATATTCACGGGTGGAAATTACTCCCTTAAAAATATTTATCTACGAGAGGCTTTTTCCCCATTAAGTGAGGGCGGGATTTTTATTTTTTATTTTTATTTTCATATTCACGGGGAGGAAAATACTCCCTTAAAAATACTTATCTACGAGTGGCTTTTTCCCCGTTAAGTGAGGGCGGGATTTTTATTTTTTATTTTTATTTTCATATTCACGGGAGGAAAATACTCCCTTAAAAATATATTTAATCTACGAGTGGCTTTTTCCTTCGTAAATATATGTAAACATTAACGGGCCTCTTTAAACTCCCGTGAAAACGGTTTTTAACAAGGATTTTATTAATATCCCGTGAAAACATGACCCTTTATGTGTAAAAAGGGGCTTCTACGATAGAAAATAAAAGATCCCGTAAATGCTACGTCGTAAAAGCCCACTTTTCTTGTAGTGTAAGGTACGATTGAATCTTTGAAAGAAAATGAGAGTTTCGAGTTTAACTTAATCGAGTAAGCTATGAAGTCGCGAGGAGTGTTTTAGTGACTAAAGATTGAATCTTTGAGTGAGATTACTTCAATCATGTTACCTTTTATGTCACTAGACCTTTTTAATGTATAAAGATTGAATCTTTGAAAGAAAATAATAGTTTTGAGTTAAACTTATTCGAGTTCCCTATCACATCCCGAAGAGTGTTTTAATGAGTAAAAATTGAATCATTAATTGAAATTAGGTAATTCAAGGTTCCTATTTTGTCACTAGACCTTCTTAATGTATAAAGATTCAATCTTCGAAAGAAAATGAGTATTTTGTGTTTAACTTAATCGAGTTACCTATGAAGTCGCGAAGAGTGGTTTAATGACTTAAGATTGAACTGAACTTATTCAATTGAGGTATTTCCTATGAAGTCGCGAAGAGTGTTTTAATGACAAAATGTTGAATCTTTGAATGAAAATACCTCAATAAAGGTACCATTTATGTCATTGTACCTTTTTAATATATAAAGATTGAATCTTCGAAAGAAAATGAGCATTTTGAGTTAAACTTATTCAGTTTCATTTGACATCCCGAAAAGTGTTTTAGTGAAGATTAAATCTTAGAATGAAAATACCATAACCAAGGTACCTATTATGTCATTAGAACTTTTCAATGTATAACGATTGAATCTTTGAAGGAAAATTTGAGTTTTGAGTTAAACTTATTCATGATCCCTTTGACGTCGCGAAGAGTGTTTTAATGAGTGAAGATTGAATCTTCGAATGAAATTACCATAACCAAGGTACCTGTTATGTCATTTGACCTTTTTAATGTATAACGATTCAATCTTTGAAAGAAAATGAGAGTTTCGAGTTTAACTTATTCGAGTAAGCTATGAAGTCGCGAAGAGTGTTTTAGTGACTAAAGATTGAATCTCTGAATGTAATTACCTTAATCATGTCACCTTTTATGTCACTAGACCTTTTAAATGTATAAAGATTAAATCTTAGAAAGAAAATGAGAGTTTTGAGTTAAACTTATTCGAGTTCCCTATCACGTCCCGAAGAGTGTTTTAATGAATAAAGATTGAATCTTTGAATGAAATTAGCTAATTCAAGGTTCCTATTTTGTCACTGGATCTTTTTATTGGATAAAGATTCAATCTTCGAAAGAAAATGAGTAGTTTGTGTTTAATCGAGTTACCTATGAAGTTGCGAAGTGTGATTTAATGACTTAGGATTAAACTGAATTTATTCGATTGAGGTATTTCCTATGAAGTCGCGAAGAGTGTTTTAATAACTAAAGATTGAATCATTGATTGAAATTAACTTAATCAAGGTATCTATTATTCCACTATACCTTTTTACTGTATAAAGATTGAATCTTTGAGAGAAAATGAGAGTTTTGAGTTCAACTTATTCGAGTTACCAAGGAACTTGTGAAGTGTCTTTTAATAACTAAAGATTTAATCTTTGAATAAAAATGTCTCAATAAAGGTACCTATTATGTCACTGGACCTCTTTAATGTATAAAGATTGAATCTTCGAAAGAAAACGAGCGTTTTGGGTTAAACTTATTTGATTTCAATTTGACATCCCGAAGAGTGTTTTAGTGAATAAAGATTGAATCTTTGAATGAAAATATCTCAATCAAGGTACCTATTATATCACTAGACCTTTTGAATGTTTAAGGATTCAGTCTTTAAAAGAAAATTAAAGTTTTGAGTTAAACTTATTCGTAATCCCTTTGACGTCGCGAAGAGTGTTTTAATGAGTAAAGATTGAATCTTTGAATGAAATTACCTTAACCTTGGTACCTTTTATATCATTAGACCTTTTTAATGTATAACGATTGAATCTTTGAAAAAAAATGAGAGTTTCGAGTTTAACTTATTCGAGTAAGCTATGAAGTCGCGAAGAGTGTTTTACTAACTAAAGATTGAAGCTTTGAATGAAATTACCTCAATCATGTTACCTTTTATGTTAGTAGACCTTTTTAATGTATAAAGATTGAATCTTTGAAAGAAAATGAGAATTTTGAGTTAAACTTATTCGAACTCCCTATCACATCCCGAAGACTGTTTTAATAAGTAAAGATTGAATGTTTGAATGAAATTAGCTAATTCAAAGTTCCTATTTTTTCACTAGACCTTTTTAATGTATAAAGATTCAATCTTTCAAAGAAAATGAGTATTTTATGTTTAACTTAATCGAGTTACCAATGAAGTCGCAAAGAATGGTTTAAAGACTTAAGATTGAACTGAACTTATTCCATTGAGGTATTTCCCATGAAGTCGTGAGGAGTGTTTTAATGACTAAAGAATGAATCTTTAAATGAAAATACCTCAATAAAGATACCTATTATGTCACTGGACCTTTTTAATATAAAAAGATTGAATCTTCGAAAAAAAATGAGTATTTTGAGTTAAATTTATTCGAGTTCCACTTGACATCCCGAAGAGTGTTTTAGTGAATGAAGATTGAATCTTTGAATGAAAATACCTTAATTAAGGTACCTATTATATTACTAGACCTTTTGAGTGTATAAAGATTCAGTCTTTCAAAGAAAATTAGAGTTTTGAGTTAAAATTATTCGTGATATCCCTTTGACGTTCCGAAAAGTGTTTTAATAAGTAAAGATTGAATCTTTGAATGAAAATACCTCAAAAAAGTTACCTATTATGTCACTAGACCTTTCTAATGAATAAAGATTGAATCTTTAAAAGAAAATGAGAGTTTTGAGTTAAACTTATTTTAGTTCCCTATGACGTCCCGAAAAGTGTTTTACTGAATAAAGATTGAATCTTTGAATGAAAATCCTCAATCATGGTACCTGTGAATTCGCGAAGAGTGGTTTAATGACCCAAGATAGAATATTGGAATGAAAATACCTCAACTAAGTCACCTATTATTCACTAAACCTTTTTAATGTATAAAGATTGAATCTTTGAATGAAAATGAGAATTGAGAGTAAAACTTATTCAAGATCCCTTTGACGTCACGATGAGTGTTTTAATTAGTTAAGATTTAATCTTTGTATGAAATTAAATCAATCAAGGTACCTATTATGCCACAAAACATTTTTACTGTATAAAGATTGAATCTTTGAAAGAAATTAAGAGTTTTGAGTTTAACTTATTCGAGTTACCAACGAAGTCGCGAAGAGTATTTTAATAACTAAAGATTGAATCTTTGAATGAAAATACCTCAATAAAGGTACCTATTATGTCACTGGACCTTTTTAATGTATAAAGATTGAATCTTCGAAAGATAATGAGCATTTTGGGTTAAACTTATTCGAGTTGCATGTGACATCCCGAAGAGTGTTTTAGTGAATAAAGATTGAATCTTTGGATGAAAATACCTCAATCATGGTACCTATTATATCACTAGACCTTTTGAATGTATAAGGATTCAATCTTTGAAAGAAAATTAGAGTTTTGAATTAAACTTATTCGTAATCCCTTTAACGTCGCGAAGAGTATTTTAATGAGTAAAGATTGAATCTTTGTATGAAATTACCATAACTAAGGTACGATTGAATCTTCGAAAGAAAATGAGAGTTTCGAGTTTAACTTAATCGAGTAAGCTATGAAGTCGCGAAGAGTATTTTAGTGACTAAATATTGAATCTTTGAGTGAAATTACCTCAATCATGTTACCTTTTATGTCACTAGACCTTTTTAATGTATAAGGATTAAATCTTTCAAAGAAAATGAGATTTTTGAGTTAAACTTATTCGAGCTCCTTATCACATCCCGAAGAGTGTTTTAATGACTAAAGATTGAATCATTAATTGAAATTAGGTAATTCAAGGTTCCAATTTTGTCACTAGACCTTTTTAATGTATAAAGATTCAATCTTCGAAAGAAAATGAGTATTTTGTGTTTAACTTAATCGAGTTACCTATGAAGTCGCGAAGAGTGGTTTAATGACTTAAGATTGAACTGAACTTATTCGATTGAGGTATTTCCTATGAAGTCGCGAAGAGTGTTTTAATGACAAAATATTGAATCTTTGAATGAAAATACCTCAATAAAGGTACCATTTATGTCACTGGACCTTTTTAATATATAAAGATTGAATCTTCGAAAGAAAATGAGCATTTTGAGTTAAACTTATTCAGTTTCATTTGACATCCCGAAAAGTGTTTTAGTAAAGATTGAATCTTAGAATGAAATTGCCACAACCAAGGTACCTATTATGTCATTAGAACTTTTTAATGTATAACGATTGAATCTTTGAAGGAAAATTTGAGTTTTGAGTTAAACTTATTCGTGATCCCTTTGACGTCGCGAAGAGTGTTTTAATGAGTGAAGATTGAATCTTCGAATGAAATTACCATAACCAAGGTACCTGTTATGTTTTTTGACCTTTTTAATGTATAACGATTCAATCTTTGAAAGAAAATGAGAGTTTCGAGTTTAACTTATTCGAGTAAGCTATGAAGTCGCGAAGAGTGTTTTAGTGACTGAAGATTGAATCTTTGAATGTAATTACCTCAATCATGTTACCTTTTATATCACTAGACCTTTTAAATGTATAAAGATTAAATCTTTGAAAGAAAATGAGAGTTTTGAGTTAAACTTATTCGAGTTCCCTATCACGTCCCGAAGAGTGTTTTAATGAGTAAAGATTGAATCTTTGAATGAAATTAGCTAATTCAAGGTTCCTATTTTGTCACTGGATCTTTTTATTGTATAAAGATTCAATCTTCAAAAGAAAATGAGTATTTTGTGTTTAATCGAGTTACCTATGAAGTTGCGAAGGGTGGTTTAATGATTTAGGATTAAACTGAACTTATTCGATTGAGGTATTTCCTATGAAGTCGCGAAGAGTGTTTTAATGACTAAAGATTGAATCATTGATTGAAATTAACTCAATCAAGGTACCTATTATTCCACTATTCCTTTTTACTGTATAAAGATTGAATCTTTGAGAGAAAATGAGAGTTTTGAGTTCAACTTATTCAAGTTACTAAGGAAGTCGCAAAGTGTATTTTAATAACTAAAGATTGAATCTTTGAATAAAAATACCTCAATAAAGGTACCTATTATGTCACTGGACCTTTTTAATGTATAAAGATTGAATCTTCGAAAGAAAATGAGCTTTTTAGGTTAAACTTATTCGATTTCCATTTGAAATCCCGAAGAGTGTTTTAGTGAATAAAGATTGAATCTTTGAATGAAAATATCTCAATCAAGGTACCTATTATATCACTAGACCTTTTGAATGTATAAGGATTCAATCTTTGAAAGAAAATTAAAGTTTTGAGTTAAATTTATTCGTGATCCCTTAGACATCGCGAAGAGTGTTTTAATGAGTAAAGATTAAATTTTTGAATGAAATTACCTTAACCATGGTTCCCATTTTGTCATTAGACCTTTTTAATGTATAACGATTGAATCTTTGAAAAGAAATGAAAGTTTCGAGTTTAACTTATTCGAGTAAGCTATGAAGTCGCGAAGAGTGTTTTACTAACTAAAGATTGAATCTTTGATTGAAATTTCCTCAATCCTGTTACCTTTTATGTTACTAGACCTTTTTAATATATAAATATTGAATCTTTGAAAAAAAATGAGAGTTTTGAGTTAAACTTATTCGAACTCCCTATCACGTCCCAAAGAGTGTTTTGATAAGTAAAGACTGAATCTTTGAACGAAATTAGCTAATTCAAGGTTCCTATTTTTTCACTAGAGCTTTTTAATGTATAAAGATTCAATCTTCCGAAGAAAATGAGTATTTTGTGTATAACTTAATCTGGTTACCAATGAAGTCGCAAAGAGTGGTTTAAAGACTTAAGATTGAACTGAACTTATTCCATTGAGGTATTTCCCATGAAGTCGTGAAGAGTGTTTTAATGACTAAAGAATGAATCTTTGAAAGAAAATACCTCAATAAAGGTACCTATTATGTCACTGGACCTTTTTAATATATAAAGATTGAATCTTCGAAAGAAAATGAGCATTTTGAGTTAAATTTTTTCGAGTTCCACTTGACATCCCGAAGAGTGTTTTAGTGAATTAAGATTGAATCTTTGAATGAAAATACCTTAATCAAGTTACCTATTATATCACTAGACCTTTTGAGTGTATAACGATTCAGTCTTTCAAAGAAAATTAGAGTTTTGAGTTAAAATTATTCGTGATATCCCTTTGACGTTGCGAAAAGTGTTTTAATAAGTAAAGATTGAATCCTTGAATGAAAATACCTTAAAAAAGTTACCTATTATGTCACTAGACCTTTTTAATGAATAAAGATTGAATCTTTAAAAGAAAATGAGAGTTTTCAGTTAAACTTATTTTAGTTCCCTATGACGTCCCGAAAAGTGTTTTACTGAATAAAGATTGAATCTTTGAATGAAAATCCTTAATCATGGTACCTATGAATTTACGAAGAATGATTTAATGACCCAAGATAGAATATTGGAATGAAAATACCTCAACTAAGTCACCTATTATTCACTAGACCTTTTTAATGTATAAAGATTGAATCTTTGAATGAAAATGAGAATTGAGAGTAAAACTTATTCAAGATCCCTTTGACGTCACGATGAAAGTGTTTTAATTAGTTAAGATTGAGTCTTTGTATGAAATTAAATCAATCACGGTACCTATTATGCCACTAAACATTTTTACTGTATAAAGATTGAATCTTTGAAAGAAATTAAGAGTTTTGAGTTTAACTTATTCAAGTTACCAACGAAGTCGCGAAGAGTATTTTAATGACTAAAGATTGAATCTTTGAATGAAAATACCTCAATAAAGGTACCTATTATGTCACTGGACCTTTTTAATGTATAAAGATTGAATCTTCGAAATAAAATGAGCATTTTGGGTTAAACTTATTCGAGTTGCATGTGACGTCCCGAAGAGTGTTTTAGTGAATAAAGATTGAATATTTGAATGAAAATACCTCAATCATGGTACCTATTATATCACTAGACCTTTTGAATGTATAAGGATTCAATCTTTTAAAGAAAATTAGAATTTTGAATTAAACTTATTCATGATCCCTTTGACGTCGCGAAGAGTATTTTAATGAGTAAAGATTGAATCTTTGAATGAAATTACCATAACTAAGGTACGATTGAATCTTTGAAAGAAAATGAGAGTTTCGAGTTTAACTTAATCGAGTAAGCTATGAAGTCGCGAAGAGTATTTTAGTGACTAAAGATTGAATCTTTGAGTGAAATTACCTCAATCATGTTACCTTTTATGTCATTAGACCTTTTTAATGTATAAAGATTGAATCTTTGAAAGAAAATGAGAGTTTTGAGTTAAACTTATTCGAGTTCCTTATCACATCCCGAAGAGTGTTTTAATGACTAAAGATTGAATCATTAATTGAAATTAGGTAATTCAAGGTTCCTATTTTGTCACTATACCTTTTTAATGTATAAAGATTCAATCTTCGAAAGAAAATGAGTATTTTGTGTTTAACTTAATCGAGTTACCTATGAAGTCGCGAAGAGTGGTTTAATGACTTAAGATTGAACTGAACTTATTCGATTGAGGTATTTCCTATGAAGTCGCGAAGAGTGTTTTAATGACTAAAGGTTGAATCTTTGAATAAAAATACCTCAATAAAGGTACCATTTATGTCACTGGACCTTTTCAATATATAAAGATTGAATCTTCGAAAGAAAATGAGCATTTTGAGTTAAACTTATTCAGTTTCATTTGACATCCTGAAAAGTGTTTTAGTGAAGATTGATTCTTAGAATGAAATTACCATAACCACGGTACCTATTATGTCATTAGAACTTTTTAATGTATAACGATTGAATTTTTGAAGGAAAATTTGAGTCTTGAGTTAAACTTATTCGTGATCCCTTTGACGTCACGAAGAGTGTTTTAATGAGTGAAGATTGAATCTTTGAATGAAATTACCGCAACCAAGGTACCTGTTATGTCATTTGACCTTTTTAATGTATAACGATTGAATCTTTAAAAGAAAATGAGAGTTTCGAGTTTAACTTATTCGAGTAAGTTATGAAGTCGCGAAGAGTGTTTTAGTGACTGAAGATTGAATCTTTGAATGTAATTACCTCAATCATGTTACCTTTTATGTCACTAAACCTTTTTGATGTATAAAGATTGAATCTTTGAAAGAAAATGAGAGTTTTGAGTTAAACTTATTCGACTTCCCTATCACATCCCGAAGAGTGTTTTAATGAGTAAAGATTGAATCTTTGAATGAAATTAGCTAATTCAAGGTTCCTATTTTGTCACTGTATCTTTTTATTGTATAAAGATTCAATCTTCGAAAGAAAATGAGTATTTTGTGTTTAATCGAGTTACCTATGAAGTCGCGAAGACTGGTTTAATGACTTAGGATTGAACTGAACTTATTCGATTGAGGTATTTCCTATGAAGTCGAGGAGAGTGTTTTAATGACCAAAGATTGAATCATTGATTCAAATTAACTCAATCAAGGTACCTATTATTCCACTATACCTTTTTACTGTTTAAAGATTGAATTTTTGAAAGAAAATGAGAGTTTTGAGTTCAACTTATTCGAGTTACCAAGGAAGTCGCGAAGTGTATTTTAATGACTAAAGATTGAATCTTTGAATGAAAATACCTCAATAAAGGTACCTATTATGTCACTGGACAGTTTTAATGTTTAAAGATTGAATCTTCGAAAGAAAATGAACGTTTTGGGTTAAACTTATTCGAGTTCCATTTTACGTCCCAAAGAGTGTTTTAGGGAATAAAGATTGAATCTTTGAATGAAAATACCTCAATCAAGGTACCTGTTATATCAGTAGACCTTTTGAATGTATGAGGATTCAATCTTTGAAAGAAAATTAGAGTTTTGAGTAAAACTTATTTGTGATCCCTTTGACGTCGTGAAAAGTGTTTTATTAAGTGAAGATTGAATCTTCAAATGAAATTGCCATAACCAAGGTACCTATTATGTCATTAGACCTTTTTAATGTATAACGATCGAATCTTTGAAAGAAAATGAGTGTTTTACTGACTAAAGATTGAATCTTTGAATGAAATTACCTCGATCATGTTACCTTTTACGTCACTAGACCTTTTTAATGTATAAAGATGGAATCTTTGAAAGAAAATGAGAGTTTTGAGTTAAACTTATTCGTGTTCCCTATTACGTCCCGAAGACTGTTTTAATGAGTAAAGATTGAATCTCTGAATGAAATTAGCTAATTCGAGGTTCCTATTTTGTCACTGGACCTTTTTATTGTCTAAAGATTTAATCTTCGAAAGAAAATGAGTATTTTGTGTTTAATCGAGTTACCTATGAAGTTGCGAAGAGTTGTTTAACGACTTAAGATTGAACTGAACTTATTCGATTGAGGTATTTCCTATGATGTCGCGAAGAGTATTTTAATGACTAAAGATTGAATCTTTGAATGAAATTAACTTAATCAAGGTACCTATTATGCCACTAAACCTTCTTACTGTATAAAGAGTGAATCTTTGAAAAAAAAAAGGGAGAGTTTTGAGGTCAACTTATTCGAGTTGCCAATGAAGTCACGAAGAGTATTTTAATGACTAAAGATTGAATCTTTGAATGAAAATATCTCAATAAAGATACCTATTATGTCACTGGACCTTTTTAATGTATAAAGATTGAATCTTCGAAAGAAAATGAGCATTTTGGGTTAAACTTATTCGAGTTTCATTTGACGTCCCGAAGAGTGTTTTAGTGAATAAAGATTGAATCTTTGGATTAAAATACCTCAATCAAGGTCCCTATTATATCACTAAACCTTTTGAATGTATAAGGATTCAATCCTTGAAAGAAAATTAGAGTTTCGAGTTAAACTTATTCGTGATCCCTTAGACGTCGCAAAGAGTGTTTTAATGATTAAAGATTGAATCTTTGAATGAAAATACCACAAAAAATTTACCTGTTATGTCACTAGACCTTTTTAATGAATAAAGATGAAATCTTTGAAAGAAAATGAGAGTTTTGAGTTGAACTTATTCGAGTCCCCTGTAACGTCCCGAAAAGTGTTTTACTGAGCAAAGATTGAATCTTTGAATGAAAATCCTCAATCAAGGCACCATTATGTCACTAGACTATTTTTATGTGTAAAGACTAAATCTTAGAAAGAAAATGAGAGTTTTGAGTTTAACTTATTCGAGTTACCAACGAAGTCGCGAAGAGTATTTTAATAACTAAAGATTCAATCTTTGAATGAAAATACCTCAATAAAGGTACCTATTATGTCACTGGACCTTTTTCATGTATAAAGATTGAATCTTCGAAAGAAAATAAGCGTTTTGGCTGAAACTTATTCGAGTTTCATTTGACGTCCCGAAGTTTTAGTGAATAAAGATTGAATCATTGAATGAAAATATCTTAATCAAGGTACCTATTATATCACTAGACCTTACGAATGTATAAGGATTCAATCTGCGAAAGAAAATTAGAGTTTTTAGTTTAACTTATTCGTGATCCATTTGACGTCGCGAAGAGTGTTTTATTGAGTGAAGATTCAATCTTTCGGTGAAATTACCATAACCAAGGTACCTATTATTCCATTAGACCTTTTTAATGTATAACGATTCAATCTTTGAACGAAAATGAGAGTTTCGAGCTTAACTTATTCGAGTAAGCTATGAAGTCGCGAAAAGTGTTTTACTGACTAAAGATTGAATCTTTGAATGAAATTACCTCAATCATGTTACCTTTTTTGTCATTAGACCTTTTTAATGTATAAAGATTGAAATTAGCTAATTCAGGGTTCCTATTTTGTCACTGGACCTTTTTATTGTATAAAGATTCAATCTTCGAAAGAAAATGAGTATTTTATGTTTAATCGAGTTACCTTTGAAGTCGCGAAGAGTGGTTTAAATACTTAAGATTGAATTGCACTTATTGGATTGAGGTATTTGCTATGAAGTCGTGAAGAGTGTTTTAATGAGTAAAGATTGAATCTTTGAATGAAATTAACCCAATCAAGGTAGCTAATATTCCACTATACCTTTTTACTGTATAAAGATTGAATCTTTGAGAGAAAACGAGAGTTTTGAGTTTGACTTATTCGAGTTACCAAGGAAGTCGCGAAGAATATTTTAATGACTAAAGATTGAATCTTTGAATGAAAATACCTCAATAAAGGTACATATTATGTCACTGGACCTTTTTAATGTATAAAGATTGAATCTTCAAAAGAAAATAAGCGTTTTGGGTTAAACTTATTCGAGTTTCATTTGACGTCCCGAAGAGTGTTTTAGTGAATAAAGATTGAATATTTGGATGAAAATACCTCAAACAAGGTACCTATTATATCCCTAGACCTTTTGAATGTATAAGGATTCAATCTTTGAAGGAAAATTTGAGTTTTGAGTTAAACTTATTCGTGATCCCTTTGACTTCGCGAAGAGTGTTTTAATGAGTGAAGATTGAATCTTTGAATGAAATTACCGTAACTAAGGTACTTATTATGTCATTTGACCGTTTTAATGTATAACGATTGAATCTTTGAAAGAAAATGAGAGTTTCGAGTTTAACTTACTCGAGTAAGCTATGAAGTCACGAAAACTGTTTTAGTGACTAAAGATTGAATCTTTGAATGAAATTACCACAATCATGTTACCTTTTATGTCACTAGACCTTTTTAATGTATAAAGATTGAATCTTTGAAAGAAAATGAGAGTTTTGAGTGAAACATATTCGAGTTCCCTATCACATCCCGAGAGTGTTTTAATGAGTAAAGATTGAATCTTTGAATGAAATTAGCTAATTCAAGGTTCCTATTTTGTCACTGCACCTTTTTATTGTATAAAGATTCAATCTTCGAAAGAAATTAAGTATTTTGTGTTTAATCGAGTTACCTATGAAGTCGCGAAAAGTGGTTTAATGACTTAAGATTGAACTGAACTTGTTCGATTGAGTTATTTCCTATGAAGTTGCGAAGAGTGTTTTAATGACTAAAGATTGAATCTTTGGATGAAAATACCTCAATAAAGGTACCTATTATATCACTAGACCTTTTTAATGTATAAGGATTGAATCTTCGAAAGAAAATGAGCGTTTTGAGTTAAACTTATTCAAGTTCCATTTGACATCCCGTAGAGTGTTTTAGTGAATAAAGATTGAATCTTTGAATAAAAATACCTTAATCAAGGTACCTATTATATCACTAGACCTTTTAAATGTATAAGGATTCAATCTTTGAAAGAAGATTAGAATTTTGAGTTAAACTTATTCGTGATCCCTTTGACGTCGCGAAGAGTGTTTTATTGAGTGAAGATTGAATCTTCGAATGAAATTACCATAACCAAGGAACCTATTATGTCATTAGACCTTTTTAATATATAACGATTGAATCTTTGAAAGAAAATGAGAGTTTTGAGTTTAATTTATTCGAGTAAGCTATGAAGTCGCGAAGAGTGTTTTAGTAACTAAAGATTGAATCTTTAAATGAAATTACCTCAATCATGTTACCTTTTACGTCACTAGACCTTTTTAATGTATAAAGATTGAATCTTTAAAAGAAAATGAGAGTTTTGAGTTAAACTTATTCGAGTTCCCTATCACGACCCGAAGAGTGTTTTAATGAGTAAAGATTGAATCATTGAATGAAATTAGCTAATTCAGGGTTCCTATTTTGTCACTGGACCTTTTTATTGTATAGAGATTCAATCTTCGAAATAAAATGAGTATTTTGTGTTTAATCGAGTTACCTATGAAGTCGCGAAGAGTTGTTTAACGACTTAAGATTGAACTGAACTTATTCGATTGAAGTATTTCCTATGAGGTCGCGAAAAGTGTTTTAAGGACTAAAGATTGAATCTTTGAATGAAATTAACTCAATCAAGGTACCTGGTATGCCACTAGACCTTCTTACTATATAAAGAGTGAATCTTTGAATGAAAATGAGAGTTTTGAGGTCAACTTATTCGAGTAACCAATGAAGTCGCGAAGAGTATTTTAATGACTAAAGATTGAATCTTTGAATGACAATACCTCAATAAAGGTACCTATTATGTCACTGGACCTTTTTAATGTATAAAGATTGAATCTTCGAAAGAAAATGAGCGTTTTGGTTAAACTTATTCGAGTTCCATTTGACGTCCCGAAGAGTGTTTTAATGAGTAATGATTGAATCTTTGAATGAAATTACCAAAACCAAGATACCTATAATGTCATTGGACCTTTTTAATGTACAACGATTGAATCTTTGAACGAAAATGAGAGTTTCCAGTTTAACTTATTCGAGTAAGTTATGATGTCGCGAAGAGTGTTTTACTGACAAAAGATTGAATCTTTGAATAAAATTACCTAAACCATGTTACCTATTTTGCCACTACACCTTCTTAGTGTATAAAGATTCAATCTTTGAAAGAAAATGAGAGTTTTGAGTTCAACTTATTCGAGTAACTAATGAAGTCGCGAAGAGTATTTTAATGACTAAAGATTGAATCTTTGAATGAAAATACCTCAATAAAGGTACCTATTATGTCACTGGACCTTTTTAATATATAAAGATTGAATTTTCGAAAGAAAATGAGCGTTTTGGTTAAACTTATTCGAGTTCCATTTGACGTCCCGAAGAGTGTTTTAATAAGTAAAGATTGAATCTTTGAATAAAATTAGCTAATTCAAGGTTCCTATTTTGTCACTGGACCTTTTTATTGTATAAAGATTCATTCTTCGAAATAAAATGAGTATTTTGTGTTTAATCGAGTTACCTATGAAGTCGCGAAGAGTGGTTTAATGACTTAAGATTGAATTGAACTTATTCAATTGAGGTATTTCCTATAAAGTCGCGAAGAGTGTTTTAATGATTAAAGATTGAATCTTTGAATGAAATTAACTCAATCAAGGTAACTATTATGCCACTATACCTTTTTACAGTATAAAGATTGAATCTGTGAAAGAAAATGAGAGTTTTGAGTTCAACTTATTCAAGTAACCAAAGAAGTCGCGATAAGTATTTTAATGACTAAAGATTGAATCTTTAAATGAAAATACCTCAACAAAGGTACCTATTATGTCACTGGACCTTTTTAAATTATAAAGACTGAATCTTCGAAAGAAAATAAGCGTTTTAGGTTAAACTTATTCAAGTTCGATTTGATGTCCCGAAGAGTGTTTTAGTGAATAAAGATTGAATCTTTGGATGAAAATACCTCAAACAAGGTACCTATAATATCTCTAGACCTTTTGAATGTATAAGGATTGAATCTTTGAAGGAAAAATTAAGTTTTGAGCTAAACTTATTCGTGATCCCTTTAACGTCGCGAAGAGTTTTTTAATGAGTAAAGATTGAATGTTTGAATGAAAATACCATAACCAATGTACCTATTATGTTATTTGACCTTTTTAATGTATAACGATTGAATCTTTGAAAGAAAATGAGAGTTCCGAGTTTAACTTATTCGAGTAAGCTATGAAGTTGCGAAGAGTGTTTTACTGACTGAAGATTGAATCTTTTAATGAAATTACCTCAATCATGTAACCTATGAAGTTACCTATGAAGTCGCGAAGAGTGTTTTAATGACTAAAGATTGAATCTTTGAATAAAAATACCTCAATAAAGGTACCTATTATGTCATTGGACCTTTTTAATGTATAAAGATTGAATATTCGAAAGAAAATTAGCATTTTGAGTTAAACTTATTCGAGTTCCATTTGACATCTCGAAGAGTGTTTTAGTGAATAAAGATTGAATCTTTGTATGAAAATACCTCAATCACGGTACCTATTATATCACTAGACCTTTTGAATGTATAAAGATTCAGTCTTTGAAAGAAAATTAGAGTTTTGAGTTAAACTTATTCGTGATCCCTTTGACGTCGCAAAGGGTGTTTTAATTAGTAAAGATTGAATCTTTGAATGAAAATACCTCAAAAAAGTTACCTATTATGTCACTATACCTTTTTAATGAATAAAGATTGAATCTTAGAAAGAAAATGAAACTTTTGAATCTTTAAATGAAAATCCTCAATCAAGACACCATTATGTCACTAGACAATTTTTTATGTATAAAGACTAAATCTTAGAAAAAAAATGAGAATTTTGAGTTTACCTTATTCGAGTTACCTTTGAAGTGGCGAAGAGTGGTTTAATGACCCAAGATTGAATATTTGAATAAAAATACATCAATTAAGGTACCTATTTTGTCACTAGACCTTTTTAATATATAAAGATTAAATCTTTGAACGAAAATTAGAATTGAGAGTTAAACTTATTCGAAGTCCCTTTGACATCGCGATGAGTGTTTTAATGAGTTAAGATTGAATCTTTGAATGAAATTAAGTCAATCAAGGTAACTATTATGCCAGTAGACCTTTTTACTGTATAAAGATTGAATCTTTGAAAGAAAATGAGAGTTTTGAGTTTAACTTATTCGAGTTACCAACGAAGTCGCGAAGAGTATTTTAATGACTACAGATTGAATCTTTGAATGAAAATACCTCAATAAAGGTACCTATTATGTCACTGGACCTTTTTAATGTATAACGATTGAATCTTCGAAAGAAAATAAGTGTTTTGGGTTAAACTTATTCGAGTTCCATTTGATGTCCCGAAGAGTGTTTTAGTGAATAAAGATTGAATCTTTGAATGAAAATACCTCAATCAAGGTACCTATTATATCACTACACCTTTTTGAATGTATAAGGATTCAATCTTTGAACGAAAATTAGAGTTTTGAGTTAAACATATTCGTGATCCCTTTAACGTCGCGAAGAGTGTTTTAATGACTAGAGATTGAATCTTTGAATGAAATTACCTGAACCAAGGTATCATTTATGTCATTAGACCTTTTTAATGTATAACGATTGAATCTTTGAAAGAAATTGAGAGTTTCGAGGCTAACTTATTCGAGTAAGCTAAGAACTCGCGAAGAGTGTTTTACTGACTAAAGATTGAATCTTTCAATCAAATTACCTCTATCGTGTTACCTTTTATGTCATTAGATCTTTTTAATGTATAAAGATTGAATCTTTGATAGAAAATGAGAGTTTTGAGCTAAACTTATTCGAGCTCCCTATCACGTCCCGAAGAGTTTTTTAATAAGTAGACCTTTTTAATGTATAAAGATTCAATCTTCGAAAGAAAATTAGTATTTTGTGTTTAACTTAATTGAGTTAGCTATGAAGTCGCGAAGAGTGGTTTAAAGACTTAAGATTGAACTAAACTTATTCGATTGAGGTATTTCCTATGAAGTCGTGAAGAGTCTTTTAATGACTAAAGATTGAATCTTTGAATGAAAATACCTCAATAAAGGTACCTATTATGTCACTGGACCTTTTTAATGTATAAAGATTGAATCTTCGAAAGAAAACGAGAATTTTGAGTTAAACTTATTCGAGCTCCATTTGACATCCCGAAAAGTGTTTTACGGAGTAAAGATTGAATCTTTGAATTAAAATCCTCAATCAAGGTTCCATTATGTCACTAGACCATTTTTATGTATAAAGACTATCTTAGAAAGAAAATGAGAGTTTTGAGTTTAACTTATTCGAGTTACCTATGAAGTCGCGAAGAGTGGTTTAATTACCCAAAATTGAATATTTGAATTAAAAAACCTCAATTAAGGTACTTATTTTGTCACTAGACCTTTTTAATGTATTAAGATTGAATCTTTGAACGAAAATGAGAATTAAGTGTTAAACTTATTCGAGATCCCTTTGACGTCACGATGAGTGTTTCAATGAGTTAAGATTGAATCTTTGAAATAAATTAACTCAATCAAGGTACCTATTATACCACTAGACCTTTTTACTGTATAAAGATTGAATATTTGGAAGAAAATGAGAGTTTTGAGTTTAACTTATTCGAGTTACCAACAAAGTTGCGAAGAGTATTTTAATGACTAAAGATTGAATCTTTGGATGAAAATACCTCAATAAAGATAACTATAATGTCACTGGACCTTTTTAATGTATATAGATTGAATCTTCGAAAGAAAATGAGCGTTTTGGGTTAAACATATTCGAGTTCCATTTGACGTTCTGAAGAGTGTTTTAATGGATAAAGATTGAATCTTTGAATGAAAATACCTCAATCAAGGTACCTATTATATCACAAGACCTTTTGAATGGATAAGGATTCAATCTTTGAAATAAAATTAGAGTTTTGAGTTAAACTTATTCGTGATCACTTTGACGTCGCAAAGAGTGTTTTAATGCGTAAAGATTGAATCTTAGAATGAAATTACCTTAACCAAGGTACCTATTATGTCATTAGACCATTTTAATGTATAACGATTAAATCTTTGAAAGAAAATGAGAGTTTCGAGTTTAACTTACTCGAGTAAGCTATGAAGTCGCGAAGAGTGTTATACTGACTAAAGATTGAATCTTTGAATGAAATTATCTCAATCATGTTACCTTTTATGTCGGTAGACCTTTTTAATGTATAATGGTTGAATCTTTCAAAGAAAATGATAGTTTTGAGTTATACTTATTCGAGCTCCCTATCACATCCCAAAGAGTGCTTTAGTGAATAAAGACTAAATCTTTGAAAGAAAATGAAAGTTTTGAGTTTAACTTATTCGAGTTAACTATGAAGTCGCGAAGAGTGGTTTAAAGATCCAAGATTGAATATTAGAATGAAAATACCTCAATTAAGGTACCTATTTTGTCACTAGACATTTTTAATGTATAAAGATTCAATCTTTGAATGAAAATGAGAATCGAGAGTTAAACTTATTCGAGATCCCTTTGACGTCATGATGAGTGTTTTAATGAGTTAAGATTGAAACTTAGAATGAGATTAACTCAATCAAGGCACCTATTATGCGACTAGACCTTTTTACTATATAAAGTTTGAATCTTTGAAAGAACATGAGAGTTTTGAGTTTAACTTATTCGAGTTACCAACGAAGTCGTGAAGAGTATTTTAATGACTAAAGATTGAATCTTTAAATGAAAATACCTCAATAAAGGTACCTAGTATGTCACTGGACCTTTTTAATGTATAAAGATTGAATCTTCGAAAGAAAATGAGCGTTTTGGGTTAAACTTATTCAAGTTCCATTTGACGTCCCAAAGAGTGTTTTAGTGAATAAACATTGAATCTTTGAATGAAAATACCTCAATCAAGGTACCTATTATAGTACTAGACCTTTTGAATGTATAAGAATTCAATCTTTGAAAGAAAATTAGAGTTTTGAGTTAAACTTATTCGTGATCCTTTTGACATCGCGAAGAGTGTTTTAATAAGTAAAGATTGAATCTTGGAATGAAATTACCATAACCAAGGTACCTATTATGTGATTAGACCTTTTTAATATACAACGATAGAATCTTTGAAAGAAAATGAGAGTTTCAAGTTTAACTTATTCGAGTAAACTACGAAGTCGCGAGAGTGTTTTACTGACTAAAGATTGAATCTTTGAATGAAATTACCTAAATCATGTAACCTTTTATGTCACTAGACCTTTTTAATGTATAAAGATTGAATATTTGAAAGAAAATGAGAGTTTTGAGTTAAACTTATTCGAGTTCCCTATCACGTCCCAAAGAGTGTTTTAATGAGTAAAGATTGAATCATTGAATGAAATTAGGTAATTCAAGGTTCCTATTTTGTCACTATACCTTTTTAATGTATAAAGATTCAATCTTCGAAAGAAAATGAGTATTTTGTGTTTAACTTAATCGAGTTACCTACGTAGTCGTGAAGAGTGGTTTAATGACTTAAGATTGAAATGAACTTATTCGATTGAGGTATTTCCTATGAAGTCACGAAGAGTGTTTTAATGACTAAAGATTGAATCTTTGAATGAAAATACCTCAGTAAAGGTACCTATTATGTTACTGGACCTTTTTAATGTATAAAGATTGAATCTTCGAAAGAAAATGAGCATTTTGAGTTAAATTTATTCGAGTTCCATTAGACATCCCGAAGAGTATTTTAGTGAATAAAGATTGAATCTTTATATGAAAATACCTCAATCCAGGTACCTATTCTATCACTAGACCTTTTAAATGTATAAAGATTCAGTCTTTGAAAGGAAATTAGAGTTTTGAGTTAAACTTATTCGTGATCCCTTCGACGTCGCGAAGAGTGTTTTAATGAGTAAAGTTTGAATCTTTGAATGAAAATACCTCAAAAAAGTTTCCTATTATGTCACTAGACCTTTTTAATGAATAAAGATTGAATTTTTGAAAGAAAATGAGTGTTTTGAGTTAAACTTATTCGAGTTCCCTGTGACGTCCCGAAAAGTGTTTTACTGAGTAAAGATTGAATCTTGGAATGAAAATCCTCAACCAAGGTACCATTATGTCACTAGACCATTTTTATGTATAAAGACTAAATCTTAGAAAGAAAATGGGAGTTTTGAGTTTAATTTATTAGAATTACCTATGAAGTCGCAAAGAGTGGTTTAATGACCCAAGATTGAATATTTGAATGAAAATACCTAAATTAAGGTACCTATTTTGTCACTAGACCTTTTTCATGTATAAAGATTGAATCTTTGAACGAAAATGAGAATTGAGAGTTAAACTTATTCAAGATCCCTTTGACGTCATGATGATTGTTTTAATGAGTTAAAATTGAATCTTCGAAATAAATTAACTCAATCAAGGTATGCCACTAGACCTTTTTACTGTATAAAGATTGAATCTTTGAAAGAAAATGAGAGTTTTGAGTTTAACCTATTCGAGTTACCAACGAAGTCACGAATAGTATTTTAACGACTACAGATAGAATCTTTGAATGAAAATACCTCAATAAGGGTACCTATTATGTCACTGGACCTTTTTAATGTATAAAGATTGAATCTTCGAAAGAAAATGAACGTTTGGGGTTAAACTTATCCGAGTTCCATTTGACGTCCCGAAGAGTGTTTTATTGAATAAAGATTGAATCTTTGAATGAAATTACCTCAATCAAGGTACCTATTATATCACTAGACCTTTTGAATGTATAAGGATTCAATCTTTGAAAGAAAATTAGAGTTTTGAGTTAAACTTATTCGTAATCCCTTTGACATCGCGAAGAGTGTTTTAATGAGTAAAGATTGAATCTTTGAATGAAATTACCTTAACTGTCACGCCCCTAGACCGTAGTCCGGATTGTGAATACAACACACAAATAATCACAGTCTCAAAATCACTGAATATCCGTGTAACCTGTCTGAACCACACATCCACCTTTCTATTTCTCTTTGTAAAATCAAGACTGAAAATAAATAGATAAGATTCAAATATTAAAACTTAAAGTTTTAAAGTCTGAAAGAAAATTTATTACATGCCAGGAAAATTCTAGGAAATATAATACAAAATATTGTCTATTATGTAGAATATAACACAACAACACCAGCCCCGACTCTGTCTACAGCTGAGGAGGAACACCCTCCACACCATCCATGCTATGACCTGAAAAGATGTGAATAAAATAAGAATGAGCAACCACAGCTCAGCAGGAATTGCCTAAAGCGCACTCCTTAATACCTCCGTGAATCCAAACAAAGAATAGACAAAGGATAATGGGATCATAAAAACTCGGGAAAGAAATAATGTCATGTAGGATAATAAAATGAAGTGCCATGCAATGCGGATGCTAATGCTACTGCCACAGACACTTCTCACTTCCCAAAAATCCAATTTCTGTCACAAAAAGTTAATGTAATCTGGCCAGAGCTACTCCTTGTACCACAGAAGAGAATTAATCATCTATCCCTGTTCCAAGGCAACTCCTTGTAATCATTTGGGGCCTAGTGACACAATTATGCGTAGGCAACTCCTACGTCTTCTCTAGATTTCCATTAATTGCATAGACAAGGCAACTACTTGTCCGGTTTTGAAATCATTGAATCAATCCCACTTTCCTAACTCACGGATACAAGGCACCTCCCTGTTATCCGGTTTTCAAAATCATTTTATTGAACTTTCACTTCCTTTTTCCATTCTAACCTTAACCCCATGACCATGCAGGATGAATGCACATTTGTGTCATGTTCCGAAGTTTCTAACAAATTCAATTATAAGTCAAATTGAGTGATTCCGAACCAAATGAAAGATTAACCAATGTACTTTGAGATTATTAATTTAGTTTAACAAAATCCATTCCCAATTGGAACAGTTTTGACCCAAAAGTTTTAACTAAAATCTGCCAGAAACTGATTTCCAGCCTGTAGCTTCCATCTTTGAAAATTCATAACAAATTCAATTCTAAGTCAAATTGAGTGAGTCCAGAGCCTAATGAAAGCTTAAACAATGTACTTTGAAAGTGTCAATTTACTTTAACAAAATACCTTCCCAATTGGAACAGTTTTAATCCACAATTTCGAAATAAAAATCTGTCAGACACTGATTTCCAGCCTGTAGCTTCCATCTTCAAAAATTCATAGTAAATTCAATTTTCGTCCAAATGGAGTGAATCCAAAGGCCACTGAAAGTTAAAAGACTATATTTGTAGGATAAACTTTATTTCATCAAAATACCATACCATCTAAGGCAGTTTTGATGAACAAAACTCGGACAGAATCTGCCCCAACCCAGAATGCCCAGCAAGAACCCTCTAACTTCAAAAATTTATGGTAAATTCATTTCTCAACCAATTTATGTGAAACTAATTCTCAATGAAAGCTAATTCACTATATTATCATAATATCAAATCATCTCTGCATGATAAATTACGAATTTATATGAATTAGAGAAAAATAGTAGCATGCAATTTCAGCCAAGCAGTTTCAGCATCAGTTTAGGTTGTTTATACACTTTGCAACTCAAATTGAAAGAGATAACTCACTAAAGGCAAAGGAATTGAGGGTTAGACAATCCTACCTCAAGGGAAGCTTGAACACTTGCTCAACAATTCAAAACCACACCAAAAATGGATCAAAATCAGCAACTAGAAGGTGAAGAACACTTTCCTTCTTTGTTTGCAACCAAAACCCTCTTCTTTTAACACCACTTTTCAAACCCAGCAACAAAAGAAATGGTCTCAAGTTTGATATCAAAAAAACCCTCACTATTTAAGGAACATTTTTCCTTCACAAAGCCCCATCAAAATCCCAACACAAAGCTTCCAAAATTTAGCTTAAAAGGTATCACTATGGAAAGGAAATAGGATGCACGAAAATTGGGTTTTGCCAAAATGGTTTCTAAGAACAAAACACTAGGCATACTATATGTTATAAAATGAATGGATATGGTACAACCACATACACCTACACATGTCATCCCCTCCATGGATTAAAACCAAAATCATAAGAAATGACTCAAAAGTCCTTTTATTTCCTACTAAATACCATTCATGCAATTTGCATGATAAAAGTCAAGAATACCCTTTCACAACCAACCAAATGCCAATTATGCTATTTTGCATAGTATAGTCTATAATATTTCTTAACACATAATGATGTTTAATTCACATTTGCAAAATAATCATATTTTTGACAATAAAAAAAAATGTATTAATGCTAAAATGTTCGAAAAAAATGATAAAAATGCAGGTCCTCACAGTCTCCCCAACATACAAGGATTTTATCCCTGAAATCAAGTCGTACCTGGGGAAGAAAACAAACTCGGATATGCAGAACAAACATCCTGTTCCCGTTCCCACGTAGCCTCCTCAATACCATGATGTCGCCACAAAGCCTTCACGAGAGTCACCGTTTTACCCTTTAACACTTTGTCCCGAGTGTCAAGAATCTGAACGGGTCCCTCTTCGTAAGAAACATCCTCATCAATGTCAACATCAACCCAACTCAATACATGTGATGGATCCGGCTCATACTTCCGCAACATCGAAACATGAAACACATTATGGACCCTGTCCATCAGTGGTGGTAATGCCAATCTGTAAGCAACCTCGCCCACCCGGTCCAAAATCTCAAATGGCCCAATGAAACGAGGTGACAACTTGCCACTCTTTCTAAACCGTAGCAATCCTTTTCGTGGAGAGACCTTGAGAAACACGTGGTCTCCCACCTCAAAGGATAATGGCCGTCTCCGTCTATCTGCGTAACTTTTTTGTCGACTCTGAGCAGTCAACAACCGCTGCCGAATCAACTAAATCTTTTCAGTGGTTTCCAAGACAATATCTGGCCCTAAGGCAGCTATCTCACCCATCTCAATCCAACAAACAGGAGAACGACAAGGCCTACCATACAGTGCCTCAAAAGGAGCCATCTCAATGCTCGACTGATAGCTATTGTTATAGGTAAACTCAACAAGAGGTAAATGATCCTCCCAACTACCACCAAAATCAAGTACACAGGCCCGAAACATATCTTCCAAGATCTGGATAGTACACTCTGACTGGCCGTCCGTCTGCGGATGGAATGCAGTACTAAAATGCAACGGTGAACCAAACGCTGCATGAAGCCCTTCCCAGAACTTCGATGTGAACTTGGCATCCCTATCCGAAACAATAGACAATAGAACCCCATACAATCTAACAATCTCTCTGACATACAATCTGCCAAGTGCTTCAGCAGAATCTGTCGCCTGAACAGGTAAAAAGTGAGCGGTCTTAGTCAATCTATCAATAATGACCCAAATAGACTCATTACCCCTCGGTGACCTCGGAAGTCCTGTCACAAAATCCATAGCAATACATTCCCATTTCCACTGTGCTACTGGCAATGGTTGCAACAAACCTGCAGGTCTCTGATGCTCTGCCTTTACCTGCTGACAAGTAAGACATCTGGCAACAAACTAAGCTACATCTGCTTTCATCCCATTCCACCAATACTGGCATTTCAAATTATGATACATTTTAATACCACTTGGATGCACAGTAAAACGAGAAGTGTGAAACTCCCATAACACATCCTCCTGACAAACCGTAGAAACCACAAGCAAACCTCTGAACCGTAAACCACCATCCGTGTGTAAGGTCCAGTCCTTTACTGTGTCCCCACTTGAAATCAACTGATGAATGGCAGCTAAATTTGAGTCCTGTCTCTGTGCCTCAATCACCCGTGTAACAAGAGTAGGTTGAACGACAAGACTAAACAGAAAAGCTGACTCATAACCAACACTGTCATTATAACACTGTAATCCCATCTCTGCTAGATCCTCCAACATCTTCCATTTTCGAATGGCTAACCCAGCCAAAACTCCACGAGACTTCCGGCCTAAGGCATCTGCTACCACATTCGCCTGACCTGGATAATACTGCAAATCAAAATCATAGTCTTCCAAATATTCAACCCATCGCCTCTGCCTGTTATTCAAGTCCTTTTGAGAGAAAAGGTACTTGAGACTTTTGTGATCTGAGAACACCTCGAATCTCTTACCATACAAATAATGCCTCCAGCTTTTCCAAGCAAAAACAACTGCTACTAACTCTAAGTCATGGGTGGGATAGTTAAGCTCGTGAATCTTTAACTGTCTAGATCTATAAGCCACTACCTTACCACCCTGCATCAACACAGAGCCCAAACCATCCCGAGAAGTATCACAAAAGACAACATAACCCAAGCCACGCTCAGGTATCACCAATACTGGAGCTATAGTCAATCTAGTCTTCAACTCCTGAAAAGAAGACTCACAAGCTTCAGTCCAATCAAATCTGATCCCCTTTCGGGTCATCCAAGTCATAGGAGTAGCGAAGCGAGAAAATTCCCTCACAAACCTGCGGTAATAACCCGCTAAGCCAAGAAAACTCCGAATCTCATACACATTCTTGGGACGTTCCCAATCTAGAACTACTTCTATCTTCGAAGGATCAACTGATACCTCATTACCCGGAATAACATGTCCCAAAAACTTCACCTCTTGCAGCCAAAATTCACACTTGGAATACTTGGCATACAAATGGTGCTCTCTCAGCATCTGTAACACTATCCTCAAATGGATCTCGTGATCCTCTCGAGATCGTGAATACACCAAAATGTCATCCACAAACACTACCACAAACTAGTCCAGATATCTATGAAAGACACGGTGCATCAAATCCATGAATGCCGCTGGCGCATTCGTCAAACCAAAAGGCATCACAAGGAACTCATAATGACCATACCACGTACGAAAAGCTGTCTTTGGAATATCCCCATCCCAAACTCGTAACTGGTAGTAACCAGATCTCAGATCAATCTTGGAAAAACAAATAGCTCCCCTCAACTGATCAAATAAATCATCAATCCACGGTAAAGGATACTTGTTCTTGATGGTTGCATGATTCAATTTCCGATAATCAATGCACAACCTCATAGAACCATCCTTTTTCTTTGCAAACAACACTGGTGCGCCCCATGGTGAAACACTAGGCCGAATAAAACCCTTTATCATCAAATCATCCAACTGCTTCTTTAATTCCTCCAGCTCTACTGGTGTTATATGATACGGAGCCATAGAAATTGGTGCAGTATCAGGCATCAAGTCAATCACAAACTCAACCTCTCTTTTAGGAGGTAAATCCTGTAAGTCATCCGGAAACACATCCAAGAACTCACAAACAACTAACGGATAAACTGTCCCCACATCACCATCTTCTTCAGCTAAAATGCTAGCTAAGAAGAAATCACAACAGTCCCAACCACGAACACCATAACAAGCTGAAACCAAGGAATCACCCCGATCTCCCACAAACACAAAACAATCTCCCTCCGGTATACACACTGAAACTCTACCACTGAAGCAATTAATGGTGACATGAAATGATGATAACCAATCCATCCCAAGAATGACGTCAAACCCTATCATCTCAAGAAGGATAAGATCAAAAATCAAAGTCCGCCCAGCAATCACAATGGCGCAATCACGCACCAATGAACCATTAACTGGCGTATCAACGCACAACGCTCGATCCAGAAAACCAATCTCTAATCCCGATGCAAGTGCAAATGTGCATGAAATGAATGAATGAGATGCACCAGAATCAAACAAAATGCGAGCCCAAGATCCAAAGACTGGAAACATACCCCTCACCACTGACGGTTCCGAAGATGTCTCAGGAAGTGCATACACTCGGCCCTAGGATATCTAAGCCTGTGAACCTCCAGCCTGAACCTCGGACTGCTGACTAGTCCCTGTAGAACTACCCCTCCCAACTGGTCTCGATCCTTGTGAAGATGAAGTTGGCTGTGGTGGTCTAGACCCAGATTATACTGTAGCAGACTAAGATGGTCTCTGTTGTGTACCACGACCACTACCAGAACCTCTGCCTAAGCCACCAGTCCTCCTCGGACAGTCTCTAACCCTGTGGCCCTACTGCCCACATCCAAAGCAAGTTCTCGTAGAAAAAAACTGTGTATAATCAGACACATAATGACCAGGTTGCTGACATCCGAAACATATGACCTCACTCCTACCTGCTCCTGATGGTACAGAAGTCGAAGGAGTAGGTCGGCCTGACTGCTGTCCTCCAGACCTAGATGAACTCCCTCTATGCCTCTTGTTAGACTGAACCTCAGCCCCTTAACCACTGGCTCATCTTTGCTTCCACTGATCCCGAGTCTAATTTTTATCATTCAGCTCAGCTTCAACAATCAGTGCCCTTTCTACAGCCTCAGGATAAGTCTGTAGGCATTGTGCTGCCACAAAAGTCCTAATCTGATGATGGAGTCCCTCTACAAACTTATGGACTTTATCTGATTCCTTACTTACAATCTCTGGAGCAAAACGAGAAAGAGAAGTGAATTTATTCTCGTAGTCTGTCACTGTCATAAAATTGTTTTAGAACAGACAAATAAACTCCTTGTGCAGCTCCCATCTTTTAGTTGCAGGAAAGAACTTATTGTAAAATAACTCTTTGTAAGCATCCCACGACAATGTCTTCACATCCACTCTGTTAGACACTGACTTCCACCATAATTTGGCATCCCTAGTAAAGTTGTAGGTAGCCAACAGAATCTTCACAGAATCATTTTCAACTGCCAGAGCATCAATATGCTTTTCCACCTGGTCAAACCAATCATCTGCCAACAACGGATCAGTCCCACCCTTAAACAGTGTAGGCATGAGTCTAACAAATGTGGAGATAAGTTTGAGACGTCTTTTTGTCTCATCTTCCCCTGCAGACATCACTGGCGGTGGTAAACCTCCCTGTCCCATAGGGTGAGATGCAGGACTCTCCCCAGACTGTCCAACTGCAGGCCCACTCTCTTGGCCTCTCGGTGCCTTGTCCTTCCTACGAGGTGGCATACTAAAATGAAATCCACGTCAATAACAATGTCACTATCCACAGTCCCAAACTGACTCATATGAATAAAAGTCATAAAATATATAGCATGCTTTGTCGTAATCAAATAAACACATAATCACATATTCACATAAGCATGCATACAAGACAAATATCAGATAAACATATAAACACATAAGACAATGCAAACCCCTACACACACAGCTGTAGACAGACCTCTACCTGTCGTCCCTAGGTTATAGGAACCATGCTCTGATACCATAACTGTCACGCCCCTAGACCGTAGCCCGGATTATGAACACAACACACAAATAATCACAGTCTCAAAATCACTGAACATCCCTGTAACCTGTCTAAATCACACATCCACCTATCTATTTCTCTTTATAAAATCAAGACTGAAAATAAATAGATAAGATGCAAATATTAAAACTGTAGAGTTTAAAAGTCTGAAAGAAAATTTATTACATGCCAGGAAAATTCTAGGAAATATAATACAAAACATAGTCTATTATGCGGAATATAACACAACAATACCAGCCCCGACCCTGTCTACAGCTGAGGAGGAACACCCTCCACACCATCCATGCTATGACCTGAAAAGATGTGAATAAAATAGGAATGAGCAACCACAGCTCATTAGGAATTGCCTAAAGTGCACTCCTTAATACCTCCGTGAATCCAAACAAAGAATAGACAAAGGATAATGGGATCATAAAAACTCGGGAAAGAAATAATGTCATGTAGGTTAATAAAATGAAGTGCCATGCAATGCGGATGCTAATGCTAATGCCACAGACACTTCGTACTTCCCAAAAATCCAATTTCCATCACAAAAAGTTAATGTAATCCGGCCAGAGCTGCTCCTTGTACCACGAGAAGAGAATTGATCATCTATCCCTGATCCAAGGCAACTCCTTGTAATCATTTGGGGCCTAGTGACACAATTATGCGTAGGCAACTCCTACGTCTTCTCTAGATTTCCATTAACTGCACAGACAAGGCAACTCCTTGTCCGGTTTTGAAATCATTGAATCAATCCCACTTTCCTAATTCACGGATACAAGGCACCTCCCTGTTATCCGGTTTTCAAAATCATTTTATTGAACTTTCACTTCCTTTTTCAATTCTAACCTTAACCCAATGACCATGCAAGATGAATGCACATTTGTGTCATGTTCCGAAGTTTCTAAACAGTAAACAGTTCACATGCAGCATTTTACTTCCATCTTTGAAAATTCATAATAAATTCAATTATAAGTCAAATTGAGTGATTCCAAAGCCTAATGAAAGATTAACCAATGTACTTTGAGAGTGTTAATTTAGTTTAACAAAATCCCTTCCCAATTGGAACAGTTTTGACCCAAAAGTTTGAACTAAAATCTGCCAGAAACTGATTTCCAGCCTGTAGCTTCCATCTTTGAAAATTCATAACAAATTCAATTCTAAGTCAAATTGAGTGAGTCTAGAGCCTAATGAAAGCTTAAACAATGTACTTTGAAAGTGTCAATTTAGTTTAACAAAATACCTTCCCAATTGGAACAATTTTAATCCACAATTTCGAAATAAAAATCTGTCAGACACTGATTTCCAGCCTGTAGCTTCCATCTTCAAAAATTCATAGTAAATTCAATTTTCGTCCAAATGGAGTGAATCCAAACGCCACTGAAAGTTAAAAGACTATATTTTTAAGATAAAACTTTATGTCATCAAAATACCATACCATCTAAAGCAGGTTTAATGAACAAAACTCGGACAGAATCTGCCCCAACCCAGAATGCCCAGCAAGAACCCTCTAACTTCAAAAATTCATGGTAAATTCATTTCTCAACCAATTTATGTGAAACCAATTCTCAATGAAAGCTAATTCACTATATTATCATAATATCAAATCATCTCTGCGTGATAAATTACGAATTTATATGAATTAGAGCAAAATAGCAGCATCCAATTTCAGCCATGCAGTTTCAGCATCAGTTTAGGTTGTTTATACACTTTGCAACTCAAATTGAAAGAGATAACTCACTAAAGGCAAAGGAATTGAGGGTTAGACAATCCTACCTCAAGGGAAGCTTGAACACTTGCTCAACAATTCAAAACCACACCAAAAATGGATCAAAATCAGCAACTAGAAGGTGAAGAACACTTTCCTTCTTTGTTTGCAACCAAAACCCTCTTCTTTTAACACCACTTTTTAAACCCAGCAACAAAAGAAATGGACTCATGTTTGATATCAAAAGAACCCTCACTATCTAAGGAACATTTTTCCTTCACAAAGCCCCATCAAAATCCCAACACAAAGCTTCCAAAATTTAGCTTAAAAGGTATCACTATGGAAAGGAAATAGGATGCACGAAAATTGGGTTTTGCCAAAATGGTTTCTAAGAACAAAACACTAGGCATACTATATGTTATAAAATGAATGGATATGGAGCAACCACATACACCTACACATGTCATCCCCTCCATGGATTAAAACCAAAATCATAAGAAATGACTCAAAAGTCCTTTTATTTCCTACTAAATACCATTCATGCCATTTGCATGATAAAAGTCAAGAATACTCTTTCACAACCAACCAAATGCCAATTACGCTATTTTGCATATTATAGTCTATAATATTTCTTAATACATAATGATGTTTAATTCACATTTGCAAAATAATCATATTTTTGACAAAAAAAAAAAAATGCATGAATGCTAAAATGTTCAAAAAAAAAATGATAAAAATGCAGGTCCTCACATTAACCATGGCACCTATTATGTCATTAAACCTTTTTAATGTATAACGATTGAATCTTTGAAAGAAAATGAGAGTTTCGAGTTTAACTTATTCGAGTAAGCTATGAAGTCGCGAAGAGTGTTTTACTAACTAAAAATTGAATCTTTGAATGAAATTACCTCAATCATGTTACCTTTTATGTCACTAGACCTTTTGAATGTATAAAGATTGAATCTTTGAAAGAAAATTAGAATTTTGAGTTAAACTAATTCGAACTCCCTATCACGTCCCGAAGAGTGTTTTAATAAGTAAAGATTGAATCTTTGAATGAAATTAGCTAATTCAAGGTTCCTATTTTTTCACTAGACCTTTTTAATCTATAAAGATTCAATCTTCCAAAGAAAATGAGTATTTTGTGTTTAACTTAATCGAGTTACCAATGAAGTCGCAAAGAGTAGTTTAAAGACTTAAGATTGAACTGAACTTATTTAATTGAGGTATTTCCTATGAAGTCGCGAAGAGTGTTTTAATGACTAACGAATAAATCTTTGAATGAAAATACCTCAATAAAGGCACCTATTATGCCACTGGACCTTTTTAATATATAAAGATTGAATCTTCGAATTTCGAGTTCCACTTGACATCCCGAAGAGTGTTTTAGTGAATTAAGATTGAATCTTTGAATGAAAATACCTTAATCAAGGTACCTATTATATCACTAGACCTTTTGAATGTATAAAGATTAAGTCTTTGCAAGAAAATTAGAGTTTTGAGTTAAAATTATTCGTGATCCCTTTGACGTTGCGAAGAGTGTTTTAATAAGTAAAGATTGAATCTTTGAATGAAAATACCTCAAAGAAGTTACCTATTATGTCACTAGACCTTTCTAATTAATAAAGATTGAATCTTTAAAAGAAAATGAGAGTTTTGTGTTAAACTTATTTTAGTTCCCTATGACGTCCCGAAAAGTGTTTTACTGAATAAAGATTGAACTTTGAATGAAAATTCTCAATCATGGTACCTATGAATTCGCGAAGAGTGGTTTAATGACCCAAGATAGAATATTTGAATGAAAATACCTCAATTAAGTCACCTATTATTCACTAGACCTTTTTAATGTATAAAGATTGAATCTTTGAACGAAAATGAGAATTGAGAATTAAACTTATTCAAGATCCCTTTGACATCACGATGATTGTTTTAATTAGTTAAGATTGAATCTTTGAATGAAATTAACTCAATAATAAGGTACCTATTATGCCACTAGACATTTTTACTGTATAAAGATTGAATCTTTGAAAGAAATTAAGAGTTTTGAGTTTAACTCATTCGAGTTACCAACGAAGTTGCGAAGAGTATTTTAATGACTAAAGATTTAATCTTTGAAAGAAAATACCTCAATAAAGGTACCTATTATGTCACTGGACCTTTTTAACGTATAAAGATTGAATCTTCAAAAGAAAATGAGTGTTGTGGGTTAAACTTATTCGAGTTACATGTGACATCCCGAAGAGTGTTTTAGTGAATAAAGAATGAGTGTTGTGGGTTAAACTTATTCGAGTTACATGTGACATCCCGAAGAGTGTTTTAGTGAATAAAGATTGAATCTTTGAATTAAAATACCTCAATCAAGGTACCTATTATATCACTAGACTTTTTGAATGTATAAGGATTCAATCTTTGAAAGAAAATTAGAGTTTTGAGTTAAACTTATTCGTGATCCCTTTGACGTCCCGATGAGTGTTTCAATGAGTAAAGATTGAATCTTTGAATGAAATTACCATAACCAAGGTACAATTGAATCTTTGAAAGAAAATGAGAGTTTCTAGTTTAACTTAATCGAGTAAGTTATGAAGTCACGAAGAGTGTTTTAGTGACTAACGATTGAATCTTTGAGTGAAATTACCTCAATCATGTTACCTTTTATGTCACTAGACCTTTTTAATGTATAAAGATTGAATCTTTGAAAGAAAATGAGAGTTTTGAGTTAAACTTATTCGAGTTCCCTATCACATCCTGAAGAGTGTTTTAATGAGTAAAGATTGAATCATTGATTGAAATTAGGTAATTTAAGGTTCCTATTTTGTCACTAGACCTTTTTAATATATAAAGATTCAATCTTCGAAAGAAAATGAGTATTTTGTGTTTAACTTAATTGAGTTACCTATGAAGTCGCGAAGAATGGTTTAAAGACTTAAGATTGAACTGAACTTATTCGATTGAGGTATTTCCTATGAAGTCGCGAAGAGTGTTTTAATGACTAAAGGTTGAATCTTTGAATGAAAATACCTCAATAAAGGTACCTTTTATGTCATTGGACCTTTTTACTATATAAAGATTGAATCTTCGAAAGAAAATGAGCATTTTGAGTTAAACTTATTCGAGTTTCATTTGACATCCCGAAAAGTATTTTAGTGAAGATTGAATCTTAGAATGAAATTACCATAACCAAGGTACCTATTATGTAATTAAAACTTTTTAATGCATAACGATTGAATCTTTGAAAGAAAATGAGAGTTTCGAGTTTAACTTATTCGACTAAGCTATGAAGTCACGAAGAGTGTTTTACTGACTAAAGTTTGAATCTTTGAATGAAATTGCCTCAATCATGTTACCTTTAATGTCACTAGACCTTTTTAATGCACAAATATTGAATCTTTGAAAGAAAATGAGAGTTTTGAGTTAAACTTATTCGAGTTCCACATCACGTCCCGAAGAGTGTTTTAATGAGTAAAGATTGAATCGTTGAATGAAATTAGGTAATTCAAGGTTCCTATTTTGTCACTAGACCTTTTTAATGTATAAAGATTCAATCTTCGAAAGAAAATGAGTATTTTGTGTTTAACTTAATCGAGTTACCTATGAAGTCGCGAAGAGTGGTTTAATGACTTAAGATTGAACTGAACTTATTCGATTGAGGTATTTCCTATGAAGTCGAGAAGAGTGCTTTAACGACTAAAGATTGAATCTTTGAATGAAAATCCCTCAATAAAGGTACCTAATATGTCACAGGACCTTTTTAATGAATAAAGATTGAATCTTCGAGAGAAAATGAGCATTTTGAGTT
Organism: Cornus florida; assembly: GCF_030987335.1. NCBI lineage: Eukaryota > Viridiplantae > Streptophyta > Magnoliopsida > Cornales > Cornaceae > Cornus > Cornus florida. The sequence continues at coordinate 13,224,810 of NW_026775581.1, read as the reverse complement.
AAACTTATTTGAGTTCAATTTGACATCCTAAAGAGTGTTTTAGTGAATAAAGATTGAATCTTTGCATGAAATACCTCAATTCAGGTACCTATTATATCACTAGACCTTTTGAGTTTATAAAGATTCAGTCTTTGAAAGAAAATTAGAGTTTTGAGTTAAATTTATTCGTGATCCCTTTGACGTTGCGAAGAGTATTTTAATAAGTAAAGATTGAATCTTTGAATGAAAATACCTGAAAAAAGTTATCTATTATGTCACTAGACCTTTCTAATGAATAAAGATTCAATCTTTAAAAGAAAATAAGAGTTTTGAGTTAAACTTATTTAAGTTCCCTGTGACATTCCGAAATGTATTTTAGTGAGTAAAGATTGAATCTTTAAATGAAAATCCTCAATCATGGTACCATTATGTCGCAAGACCATTTTATGTATAAAGACTAAATCTTAGAAAGAAATTGAGAGTTTTGAGTTTAACTTGTTCGAGTTACCTATGAATTCGTGAAAAGTGGTTTAATGACCCAAGATTGAATATTTGATTAAAAATACCTCAATTAAAGCACCTATTTTGTCACTAGACCTTTTTAATGTATAAAAATTGAATCTTTGAACGAAAATATGAATTGAGAGTTAAACTTATTCGAGATCCCTTTAACGTCACGATTATTGTTTTAATTAGATAAGACTGAATCTTTGAATGAAATTAACTTATTCTGCCAATAGACCTTTTTACTGTATAAAGATTGAATCTTTGAAAGAAAATGTGAGTTTTGAGTTTAACTTATTCGAGTTACCATCGAAGTCGCGAAGAGTATTTTAATGACTAAAGATTGAATCTTTGAATGAAAATACCTCAATCAAGGTACCTAATATATCAGTAGACCTTTTGAATGTATAAGGATTCAATCTTTGAAAAAAAATTAGGGTTTTGAGTTAAACTTATTCGTGATCCCTTTGACATCGCGAACAGTGTTTTAATGAGTAAAGATTGAATCTTTGAATGAAATTACCATAACCAAGGTACCTATTATGTCATTAGACCTTTTTAATATATAACGATTGAATCTTTCAAAGAAAATGAGAGTTTCGAGTTTAACTTATTCAAGTAAGCTATGAAGTCGCGAAGAGTGTTTTACTGACTAAAGATTGAATCTTTGAATGAAATTACCTCAATCATGTTACCTTCTATGTCACTAGACTTTTTTAATGTATAAGGATTGAATCTTTGAAAGAAAATAAGAGTTTTGAGTTGAACTAATTCGAGTTCCCTCTCACGTCCTGAAGAGTGTTATAATGAGTAAAGATTGAATCTTTGCATGAAATTAGCTAATTCAAGGTCCCTATTTTGTCACTAGACCTTTTTAATGTCCAAAGATTCAATCTTCAAAAGAAAATGATTATTTTGTGTTTAACTTAATCGAGTCACCTTTGACGTCGCGAAGAGTGGTTTATTGACTTAAGATTGAAGTGAACTTATTTGATTGAGGTATTTCCTATGAAGTCGAGAAGAGTGTTTTAATGATTAATGATTGAATCTTTGAATGAAAATACCTCAATAAAGGTACCAATTATGTCACTGGACCGTTTTAATGTATAAAGATTCAATCTTCAAAAGAAAATGAGCATTTTGAGTTAAACTTATTCGCGCTCCATTTGACATCCTGAAGAGTGTTTTAGTGAATAAAGATTGAATCTTTGAAAGAAAATGATAGTTTTGAGTTAAACTTATTTAATTTCCCAGTGACGTCCCGAAAAGTGTTTTACTGAGTAAAGATTGAATCTTTGAATGAAAATCCTAAATCAAGGTACCATTATGTCACTAAACCATTTTTATGTATAAAGACTAAATCGTTGAAAGAAAATAAGATTTTTGAGTTTAACTTATTCGAGTTACCTATGAAGTCGCGAAGAGTGGTTTAATGATCCAAGATTGAATATTTGAATGAAAATATCTCAATTAAGGTACCTATTTTGTCATTAGACCTTTTTAATGTATAAAGATTGAATTTTCGAACGAAGATGATAATTGAGAGTTAAACTTATTCGAGATCCCTTTGACGTCATGATGAGTGTTTTAATGAGTTAAGATTGAATCTTTGAATGAAATTAACTCTATCAAGGTACCTATTATGCCAGTAGTCCTTTTTACTATATAAAGATTGAATCATTGAAAGAAAATGAGAGTTTTGAGTTTAACTTATTCGAGTTACCAACGAAGTCGCGAAGAGTATTTTAATGATCGAAGATTGAATCTTTGAATAAAAATACCTCAATAAAGGTACCTATTATGTCACTGGACCATTTTAATGTATAAAGATTAAATCTTCGAAAGAAAATGAGTGTTTTGGGTTAAACTTATTCGAATTCCATTTGACGTCCCGAAGAGTGTTTTAGTGAATACAGAGTGAATCTTTTAATGAAAATACCTCAATCAACATACCTATTATATCACTAGACCTTTTGAACGTATAAGGATTCAATCTTTGAAAGAAAATTAGAGTTTTGAGTTAAACTTATTCGTGATCCCTTTGACGTCACGAAGAGTGTTTTAATGAGTAAAGATTGAATCTTTAAATGAAAAAACCATAACCAAGGTACCTATTTTGTCATTAGAACTTTTTAATGTATAACGATTGAATCTTTGAAAGAAAATGAGAGTTTCGAGTTTAACTTATTCGTGTAAGCCACAAGTCGCGAAGAGTGTTTTATTGACTAAAGATTGAATCTTTGAATGAAATTACCTCAATCATGTTACCTTTAATATCACTAGACCTTTTAAATGTATAAATATTGAATCTTTGAAAGAAAATGAGATTTTTGAGTTAAACTTATTCGAGTTCCCTTTCACGTCCCGAAGTGTGTTTTAATGAGTAAAGATTGAATCATTGAATGAAATTACGTAATTCAAGGTTCCTATTTTGTCACTAAACATTTTTAATCTATAAAGATTCAATCTTCAAAAGAAAATGAGAGTTCTGAGTTAAACTTATTTAAGTTCCCTGTGACATTTCGAAAAGTCTTTTACTGAGTGAAGATTGAATCTTTGAATAAAAATCCTCACTCATGGTACCATTATGTCACAAGACCATTTTATGTATAATGACTAAATCCCAAAAAGAAATTGAGAGTTTTGAGTCTAACCAAGGTACCTATTTTGTCATTAGAACTTTTTAATGTATAACGATTGAATCTTTGAAAGAAAATGAGAGTTTCGAGTTTAACTTATTCGAGTAAGCCACAAGTCGCGAAGAGTGTTTTACTAACTAAAGATTGAATCTTTGAATGAAATTACCTCAATCATGTTACCTTTAATGTCGCTAGACCATTTTAATGTATAAATATTGAATCTTTGAAAGAAAATGAGAGTTTTGAGTTAAACTTATTCGAGTTCCCTATTACGTCCCGAAGTGTGTTTTAATGAGTAAAGATTGAATCATTGAATGAAATTAATTAATTCAATGTTCCTTTTTTGTCACTAGACCTTTTTAATGTATAAAAATTCAATCTTCGAAAGAAAATGAGTATTTTTTGTTTTACTTAATCGAGTTACCTATGAAGTCGCGAAGAGTGGTTTAATGACTTAAGATTGAACTGAACTTATTCGATTGAGGTATTTCCTATGAAGTCGAGAAGAGTGCTTTAATCACTAAAGATTGAATCTTTGAATGAAAATACCTCAATAAAAGTACCTATTATGTAACTGGACATTTTTAATATATAAAGATTGAATCTTTGAAAGAAAATGAGCATTCTGAGTTAAACTTATTCGAGTTCAATTTGATATCCCGAAGAGTGTTTTAGTGAATAAAGATTGAAATCTTTGAATGAAAATACCTCAATCAAGGTACCTATTATAACACTAGAGCTTTTGAGTGTATAAAGATTCAGTCTTTGAAAGAAAATTAGTATTTTGAGATAAACTTATTCGTGATACCTTTGACGTTGCGAAGAGTGTTTTAATCAGTAAAGATGGAATCTTTGAATGTAAATACCTCAAAAAAGTTTCCTATTATATCACTAGACCTTTCTAATGAATAAAGATTTAATCTTTAAAAGAAATGAGAGTTTTGAGTTAAACTTATTTAAGTTCCCTGTGACGTTCTGAAAAGTGTTTTACTGAGTAAAGATTAATTCTTTAAATGAAAATCTTTAATCAAGGTACCATTATGTCACAAGACCATTTTATGTATAATGACTAAATCGTAGAAAAAAAATTAAGAGTTTTGAGTTTAACATATTCGAGTTACCTATGAATTCGCGAATAGTGGTTTAATGACCCAAGATTGAATAATGGAATGAGAATACCCTAATTAAGGCACCTATTTTGTCACTAGAACTTTTTAATGTATAAAAATTAAATCTTTGAACGAAAATGAGAACTGAGAGTTAAACTTATTCGAGATCCCTTTAACATCACGATAAGTGTTTTAATTAGATAAGATTGAATCTTTGAATGAAATTAATTCAATCAAGGTACCTATTATGCCACTAAACCTTTTTACTGTAAAAAGATTGAATCTTTGAAAGAAAATGAGAGTTTTGAGTTTAACTTATTCGAGTTACCATCGAAGTTGATAAGAGTATTTTAATGACTAAAGATTGAATTTTTGGATGAAAATACCTCAATAAAGGTACCTATTATGTCACTAGACCTTTTTAATATATAAAGATTGAATTTTCGAAAGAAAATGAGCGTGTTCGGTTAAACTTATTCCAGTTCCATCTGACGTCCCGAAGATTGTTTTAGTGAATAAAGATTGAATCGTTGAATGAAAATACCTCAATCAAGGTACCTATTATATCACTAGACCTTTTGAACGTGTAAGGATTCAATCTTTGAAAGGAAATTAGAGTTTTGAGTTAAACTTATTTGTGATTCCTTTGACGTCGCGAAGAGTATTTTAATGAGTAAAGATTGAATCTTTGAATGAAATTACCATAACCAAGGTACCTATTCTGTCATTAGACCTTTTTAATATAAAACGATTGAATCTTTCAAAAAAAATGAGAGTTTTGAGTTTAACTTATTCAAGTAAGTTATGAACTCGCAAAGAGTGTTTTACTGACTAAAGATTGAATCTTTGAATGAAATTACCTCAATCATGTTACCTTTTAAATTACTAGACCTTTTTAATGTATAAGGATTGAATCTTTGAAAAAAAATGAGAGCTTTGAGTTAAACTTATTCGAGTTCCCTCTCACGTCCTGAAGAGTGTTTTAATGAGAAAAGATTGAATCCTTGAATTAAATTAGGTAATTCAAGGTTCCTATTTTGTCACTAGACCTTTTTAATGTATAAAGATTCAATCTTCGAAAGAAAATGAGTATTTTGTGTTTAACTTAATCGAGTTACCTATGAAGTCGCGAAGAGTGGTTTAATGACTTAAGATTGAACTGAACTTATTCGATTGAGGTATTTCCTGTGAAGTCGAGAAGAGTGCTTTAACGACTAAAGATTGAATCTTTGAATGAAAATACCTCAATAAAGGTACCTAATATGTCACAGGACCTTTTTAATGAATAAAGATTGAATCTTCGAGAGAAAATGAGCATTTTGAGTTAAACTTATTTGAGTTCAATTTGACATCCTAAAGAGTGTTTTAGTGAATAAAGATCGAATCTTTGCATGAAATACCTCAATCAAGGTACCTATTATATCACTAGACCTTTTGAATATATAAAGATTCAGTCTTTGAAAAAAAACTAGAGTTTTGAGTTAAACTTATTCGTGATCCCTTTGACGTCGCGAAGAGTGTTTTAATGAGTAAAGATTAAATCTTTAAATGAAAATATCTCAAAAAAAAGTCACCTATTGTGTCAATAGACATTTTTAATGAATAAAGACTGAATCTTTGAAACAAAATGAGTGTTTTGAGTTAAACTTATTTAAGTTCCCTGTGACGTCCCGAAAAGTGTTTTACTGAGTAAAGATTGAATCTTTGAATGAAAATCCTCAATCAAGGTACCATTATGTTACTAGACCATTTTTATGTATAAAGACTAAATCTTAGAAAGAAAATGAGAGTTTGGACTTTAACTTATTCGAGTTACCTATGAAGTCGCGAAGAGTGGTTTAATGATTCAAGATTGAATATTTGAATAAAAAAACCTCAATTAAGGTACCTATTTTGTCACTAGACCTTTTTAATTTATAAAGATTGAATCTTTGAACGAAAATGAGAATTGAGAGTTAAACTTATTCGAGATCCCTTCGATGAGTTTTTTAATGAGTTAAGATTGAATCTTTGAATAAAATTAACTCAATCAAGGTACCTATTAAGCCACTAGACCATTTTACTGCACAAAGATTGAATATTTGAAAGAAAATGAGACTTTTGAGTTTAACTTATTTGAGTTACCAACGAAGTCGTGAAGAGTATTTTAATGACTAAAGATTGAATTTTTGAATGAAAATACCTCAATCAAGGTACCTATTATATCACTAGACCTTTTGAATGTATAAAGATTCAGTTTTTGAAAGAAAATTAGAGTTTTGAGTTAAACTTATTCGTGATTCTTTTGACGTCGCGAAGAGTGTTTTAATGAGTAAAGATTGAATCTTTGAATGAAAATACCTCAAAAAAGTTACCTATTATATCACTAGACCTTTTTAATGAATAAAGATTGAATCTTTGAAAAAAAATGAGAGTTTTGAGTTAAACATATTCGAGTTCACCGTGACGTTTCGAAAAGTGTTTTACTGAGTACAGATTAAATCTTCGAATGAAAATCCTCAATCAAGGTACCATTATGTCAGTACACCATATTTATGTTTAAAGACTAAATCTTAGGAAGAACATGAGAGTTTTGGGTTAAATGTATTCGAGTTACCTAAGAAGTCACGAAGAGTGGTTTAATGACCCAAGATTGAATATTTGAATGAAAATACCTCAATTAAGGTACCTATTTTGTCACTAGACCTTTTTAACATATAAAGATTGAACCTTTGAAAGAAAATGAGAATTGAAAGTTAAACATATTCGAAATCCCTTTGACGTCACAATAAGTGTTTTAATGAGTTAAGATTCAATCTTTCAATGAAATTAACTCAATCAAGGTACCTATGAAGTCGAAATCCCTTTGACGTCACAATAAGTTTTGAGTTTAACTTATTCGAGTTACCAACGAAGTCGCGAAAAGTATTTTAATCCCTAAAGATTGAATCTTTGAATGAAAATATCTCAATAAAAGTACCTATTATGTCACTGGACCTTTTTAGTGTATTAAGATTGAATCTTCGAAAGAAAATGAGCATTTTGGGATAAACTTACTCGAGTTCCATTTGACATCCTGAAGAGTGTTTTAGTGAATAAAGATTGAATCTTTGAACGAAAATACCTCAATCAAGTTGCCTATTATATCACTAGACCTTTTGAATGTATAAGGATTCAATCTTTGAAAGAAAATTAGAGTTTTAAGTTAACCTTATTCGTGATCCCTTTGACGTCACGAAGAGTGTTTTATTGAGTAAAGATTGAATCTTTGAATGAAATTAACATAACCAAGGTACCTATTATGTCATTAGACATTTTTAATGTATAACGATTGAATCTTTTAAAGAAAATTAGAGTTTCGAGTTTAACTTATTCGAGTAAGTTATAAAGTCGCGAAGAGTGTTTTACTGACTAAAGACTGAATCTTTGAATGAAAATACCTCAATAAAGGTACCTATTATGTCACAAGACCTTTTAATTATAAAGATGGAATCTTCGAAAGAAAATGAGCATTTTGAGTTAAACTTATTCGAGTTCCATTTCACATCCCTAAGAGTGTTCTTGTGATTGAAGATTGAATCTTTGAATGAAAATACCTCAATCAAGGTACCTATTATATCACTAGACCGTTTGAATGTATAAAGATTCAATCTTTGAAACAAAATTAGAGTTTTGAGTTAAACTTATTCGTGATCCCTTTGACGTCGCGAAAAGTGTTTTAATGCGTAAAGATTGAATCTTTGAATGAACTATTATGTCACTAGACCTTTTTAATGAATAAAGATTGAATCTTTGAAAGAAAATGAGAGTTTTGAGTTAAACTTATTTAAATTCCCTGTGACGTCCCGAAAAGTGTTTTACTGAGTAAAGATTGAATCTTTGAATGAAAATCCTCAATCAAGGTACCATTATGTCACTAAACCATTTTTGTGCATAAAGACTAAATCTTAGAAAGAAAATGAGAGTTTTACTTCTTCGTGTTACCTATGAAGTCGCGAAGAGTGGTTTAACGACCCAAGATTGTATATTTCAAAGAAAATACCATAATTAAGGTACCTATTTTGTCACTAGACCTTTTTAATGAATTAAGATTGAATCTTTGAACGAAAACGAGAATTGAGAGTTAAACTTATTCGAGATCCCTTTAACGTCACGATGTGTGTTTTAATGAATTAAGATTGAATTTTTGAACAAAATTAACTCAATCAAAGTACCTATTATGCCACTAGACCTTTTTACTGTATAAAGATTGAATCTTTGAAAGAAAATGAGAGTTTTGAGTTTAACTTATTCGAGTTACCAACGAAGTAGCGAAGAGTATTTTAATGACAAAAGACTGAATCTTTGTATAAAAATACTTCAACAAAGGTACCTATTACGTCACTAAACCTTTTTAATGTATAAAAATTGAATCTTCGAAAGAATATGGGCGTTTTAGGTTAAACTTATTCGAGTTCCATTTGACGGCCTGAAGAGTGTTTTAGTGAATAAAGATTGAATCTTTGAATGAAAATACCTCAATCAAGGTACCTATTATATCACTAGACCTTTTGAATGTATAAGTATTCAATCTATGGAAGAAAATTAGTGTTCTATGTTAAACTTATTCGTGATACATTTGACGTCGCCAAGAGTGTTTTATTGAGTAAAGATTGAATCTTTGAATGAAATTACCATAACCAAGGTACCTATTATGCCATTAGACCTTTTTAATGTATAACGATTGAATCTTTGAAAGAAAATGAGAGTTTCGAGTTTAACTTATTCGAGTAAGTTATGAAGTCGCGAAGAGTGTTTCGCTGACTGAAGATTGAATCTTTGAATGAAATTACCTCAATCATGTTAACTTTTACGTCACTAAACCTTTTTGATGTATAAAGATTGAATCTTTGAAAGAAAATGAGAGTATTGAGTTAAACTTATTTGAATTCCCTATCACGTCCCGAAGAGTGTTTTAATCAGTAAAGATTGAATCATTGAATGAAATTAGCTAATTCAAGGTTCCTATTTTGTCACTGGACCTTTTTATTCTATAAAGATTCAATCTTCGAAAGAAAATGAGTATTTTGTGTTTAATCGAGTTACTTATGAAGTCGCGAAGAGTGGTTTAATGATTTAAGATTGAACTGAACTTAATCGATTGAGGTATTTCCTATGAAGTTGTAAAGAGTGTTTTAATGACTAATGAATGAATCTTTGAATGAAATTAACTCAATCAAGGTACTTATTATTCCACTATACCTTTTTACTGTATAAAGATTGAAACTTTGAAAGAAAATGAGAGTTTTGAGTTCCACTTATTCGAGTTACCAAGGAAGTCGCGATGAGTATTTTAATGACTAAAGATTGAATCTTTGAATGAAAATGCTTCAATAAAGGTACCTATTATGTCACTGGACCTTTTTAATGTATAAAGATTGAATCTTCGAAAGAAAATGAGCGTTTTTGGTTAAACATATTCGAGTTCCATTTGACGTCCCGAATATTGTTTTAGTGAATAAAGATTGAATCTCTGAATCAAAATACCTCAATCAAGGTACCAATTATATCACTAGACCTTTTGAATGTATAAGGATTCAATCTTTGAAAGAAAATTAGAGTTTTGAATTAAACTTATTCGTGATCCCTTTGACTTCGCAAAGAGTGTTTTATTGAGTGAAGATTGAATCTTCGAATGAAATTACCATAACTAAGGTACCTATTATGTCATTAGGCCTTTTTAATGTATAGCGATTAAATCTTTCAAAGAAAATGAGAGTTTTGAGTTTAACTTATTCGAGTAAGCTAGAAGTCGTAAAGAGTGTTTTACAGACTAAAGATTGAATCTTTGAATGAAATTACCTCAATCATGTTACCTTTTACATCACTAGACCTTTTTAATGTATAAAGATTGAATCTTGGAAAGAAAATGAGAGTTTTGAGTTAAACATATTCGAGTTTCCAATCACGTCCCGAAGAGTGTTTTAATGAGTAAAGACTGAATCTTTGAATGAAATTAGCTTATGCAAGGTTCCTATTTTGTTACTGGAATTTTTTATTGTATAAAGATTCAATCTTTGAAAGAAAATGATTATTTTGTGTTTAATTGAGTTACCTATGAAGTGGCGAAGAGTGGTTTAATGACTTAAGATTGACTGAACTTATTCGATTGAGGTATTTCCTATGAAGTCGCGAAGAGTATTTCAATGACTAAAGATTGAATCTTTGAATGAAATTAACTCAATCAAGGTACCTATTATGCCACTAGACCTTCTTACTTTATAAAGAGTGAATCTTTGAAAGAAAATGAGAGCTTTAAGTTCAACTTATTCGTATAACCAATGAAGTCGCGAAGAGTATTCTAATGACTAAAGATTGAATATTTGAATGAAAATACCTCAATAAAGATACCTATTATGTCACTGGACCTTTTTAATGTATAAAGATTGATTCGTCGAAAGAAATTGAGCATTTTGGGTTAAACTTATTCGAGTTGCATTTGACGTCCCGAAGAGTGTTTTAGTGAATAAAGATTGAATCTATGGATGAAAATACTTCAATCAAGGTACCTATTCTATCACTAGACCTTTTGAATGTATAAGGATTCAATCTTTGAAAGAAAATTAGAATTTTGAGTTAAACTTATTCGTGATCCCTTTGACGTCGCGAGGAGTGCTTTAATGAGTAAAGATTGAATCTTTGAATGAAAATGTCTCAAAAAAGTTACCTATTATGTCACTAGACCTTTTTAATGAATAAAGATTGAATCTTTAAAAGAAAATGAGAGTTTTGAGTTAAACTTATTCGAGTCCCCTGTGACATCCCGAAAAGTGTTTTATTGAGTAAAGATGGAATCTTTGAATGAAAATCCTCAATTAAGGTACCATTATGTCATTAGACAATTTATATGTATAAAGACTAAATCTTAGAAGGAAAATGAGAGTTTTAAGTTTAACTTATTTGAGTTACCTATGATGCCGCAAAGAGTGGTTTAATGACCCAAGATTGAATATTTGAGTGAAAAAACCTCAATTAAGGTACCTACTTTGTCACTGATCCTTTTTAATGTTTAAAGATTGAATCTTTGAACGAAAATGAGAATTTGGAGTTAAACTTATTTGAGATCCCTTTGACGTCATGATGAGTGTTTTAATGAGTTAAGATTGAATCTTTGAATGAAATTAACTCAATCAAGGTACCTATTATGCCCCTACATCTTTTTACTGTATAAAGAGTGAGTCTTTAAAAGAAAATGAGAGTTTTGGGTTTAACTTATTCGAGTTACCAACGAAGTCGCAAAGAGTATTTTAATGACTAAATATTGAATCTTTCAATGAAAATACCTCAGTAAAGTTACCTATTATGTCGCTAGACCTTTTTTGTATAAAGATTGAATCTTCGAAAGAAAATAAACGTTTTGGTATAAACATATTCGAGTTCTATTTGACGTCCCGAAGAGTGTTTTAGTGAATAAAGATTGAATCTTTGAATAAAAATACCTCAATTAAAGTACCTATTATATCACTAGACCTTTTGAATGTATAAGGATTTAATCTGTGAAAGAAAATTAGAGTTTTGAGTTAAACTTATTCGTGATCCCTTTGACGTCGCGAAGAGTGTTTTAAAGAGTAGAGATTGAATCTTTGAATGAAATTACCATAACCAAGGTACCTATTATGTTATTAGACCTTTTTAATATATAACGGTTGAATCCTTAAAAGAAAATGAGAGTTTTGAGTTTAACTTATTCAAGTAAGTTATGAAGTTGCGAAGAGTGTTTTACTGACTAAAGATTGAATCTTTGAATGAAATTACCTTAATCATGTTACCTTTTGTGTCACTTGACCTTTTTAATGTATAAGGATTGAATCTTTGAAAGAAAATGAGAGTTTTAAGTTAAACTTATTCGAGTTCCCTCTCACATCCTGAAGAGTGTTTTAATAAGTAAAGATTAAATCTTTGAATGAAATTAGCTAAGTCAAGGTCCCTATTTTGTCACTAGACCTTTTTAATGTATAAAGATTTAATCTTCGAAAGAAAATGAGTATTTTGTGTTTAACTTAATCGAGTCACCTATGAAGTCGCGAAGAGTGGTTTAATGACTTAAGATTGAACTGAACTTATTCTATTGAGGTATTTCCTATGAAGTCGAGAAGAGTGTTTTAATGACTAAAGACTGAATCTTTGAATGAAAATCCCTCAATAAAGGTACCTATTATGTCACTGTATCTTTTTAATGTATGAAGATTAAATCTTCGAAAAAAAATTAGCATTTTGAGTTAAACTTATTCGAGTTCCATTTGACATCCCGAAGAGTGTTTTAGTGAATAAAGATTGAATCTTTGAATGGAAATACCTCAACCAAGGTACCTATTATATCACTAGACCTTTTTAATATATAAAGATTTAGTCTTTGAAAGAAAATTAGAGTTTTGAATTAAACTTATTCATGATCCCTTTGACGTTATGAAGAGTGTTTTAATGAGTAATGATTTGAATCTTTGAATGAAAATACCTCAAAAAAGTCACCTATTATGTCAATAGACATATTTAATGAATAAAGATTGAATCTTTGAAACAAAATGAGAGTTTTGTGTTAAACTTATGTAAGTTCCCTGTGACGTCCAAAAAAGTGTTTTACAGAGTAAAGATTGAATCTTTGAATGAAAATCCTCAATCAAGGTAACATTATGTCACTAGGCTATTTTTATGTATAAAGACTAATTCTTATAAAGAAAATGAGAGTTTTGAGTTTAACTTATTCGAGTTACCTATAAAGTCGCGAAGAGTGGTTTAATGACCCAAGATGGAATATTTGAATGAAAATACCTCAATTAAGGTACCTATTTTGTCACTAGACCTTTTTAATGTATAAAGATTGGATCTTTGAACGAAAATAAGAATTAAGAGTTAAACTTATTCGAGATCGCTTTGACGTCACGATAAGTGTTTTAATGAGTTAAGATTAAATCTTTGAATGAAATTAACTCAATCAAGGTACCTATTATGCCATTAGACCTTTTTACTGTATAAAGATTGAATCTTTGAAAGAAATTGAGAGTTTTGAGTTTAACTTATTTGAGTTACCAACGAAGTCGCGAAGAGTATTTTAATGACTAAAGATTGAATCTTTGAATGAAAATAGGTTTCAACTATTCCTAAGAGACTATCATCATATTCTAGGAATCTAGCATCACGAAGAGCTAAGAGTACTGAGGCATTGAGACCAATACCACCAAATGGATTAATAGCCACTAGGACTAATCCTATGTGAATAAAATTGGATCCACGATCTTTGTGTTTCTTAATTGCTTTACTAGTTAGTTATTGACATCTTTCATGTTCTTTGGACAAGGAGTAGATTTGTTTTACTATTTTAACTGTTTAGTCACTAAGAAAGGTTGACTTGAAGAAACTAGTTTTGTAGATTTCTCTGGTTGGAATACGAGGAATACTCCAATCACTAAAATCTAAACTAATATCTTCAACTTGGTATTCTTCTTCATTAACTGTGTTTGGAATAGGGGGTAGGCTGGTTCTGGATCTAGAACTCATTGAATAGGAAGACCTGAATAACCTATTCATGGTTACTTATCTCGAACTATCTGTGGTTCGTTGACTGGATAAAACATACCATTGTCATGATTCTCTCAAAATGGTATCTAATTCCTATCCACGCACTCATCCGCTCATGCCGTCTCGCTCAGGCCTTTCTTGGGTCTTACTGTTTGGCTCGGGTCTTATTGTTTGGATTTGGATTTACAGGAAGGAGTAAGAGTACAATGATATGAGAATCAATAAGCAAGATGATTTAAACAAAACAATCAATCACGATAAGCAAGAGAGAAGATACAGAATAGATTATACAACCGACCAAGATATATAACAAGATAAATGACTGAATATTAAACTGATATTGAAATCAGAAAGTAATTACAAAAGATTACTGTAATAAACTTACAAATTAATGTAACTGATAGGGGTCTGAAGAATACAACATATTGGTGAAGTATTACACTCAGAAAGGGTAAATAGACAAGAACTGAATATTACAATCGGAACTGGATAGGGAAGCCTGAATTCTCTCTCTCTCAAAGTCTGGAAGAGTAGCCTGAATGAAGCCTCCAGAATAATGGGACTGACCACTCCGCTGTGACTGGTGTGGGTAACTGCGAAACTATTGTGATTGGTGTTGATAGCTGCTGGGGAAATTCTCCCTCAATGTAACCAATGATTCTATCAATTTGGAATGCGTCCCACCATTTAACATAGTGACGACGGATAACTAATGTGCCTTGGATATCATATTGCCATTTAAAAATCCAAGGAACTTTGTATTTGCAGGAGAACAGGAGGAGGATAGGGAACTGAGAGTTATGTTTACTAACTTTGTAAACAGTGTGGAAATATTTGATTTGGTTGGCAAGAGTGAGAGACAAGGTTTCTGGAATGGAGCCATACTGAGACCACCATTTTATGAACCAGGTAGGGATGGAAGATTTGTAATTGAATTGGTTATCAAAATTGAGAAACCAGGAATGGGTGAAGGACTCATTTTGGTGAAGCAGGATGATGAACCAGGCATTCATGTAGTCATGGTAATTAAATACATAATCATGATTGGGTAATGGTTTGCATAAAGCAGGGTGAGTATCCCACTCATCTAAGGACATGATTTTTTGTATATAGAGTGAATGGTAGAGAACTTTTGTCTTATCAATTTTATCAAAAATTTTGTTAATATGGATGGACTTTGTGGAATACAGAATATTTTTGTAAAATTAGAGTGACTTGAAGGGTTGACTGGAGAGGTAATGAAGATTAGGAGGGAAATAGGACCGGGCTAGTTCAATGGGGTCCTGTATGTGACTAAGGGAGGGCTCAATGTAGAATAAGGGTTGAACTGGTTTTTCAATGTAGTTACTGGGTGATTTGGGAGTAGGAGTTGACTCATAGGACTGGGGGGGGGGGGGGTTTCTAGTAGTTACTTCGAAAGGATCATGTGCAGGGTTAACTAGAGCAGACTTTAAAGTTGGTAATTGAGAAGTAAGCAGTTGAAATCTATTAGTAACTGCTAGAGCAGAAGATTGTGACTGGGATTGTAATCTGGTTACTAGGGATTTGCCGGAGCAAATATTAAAAGGTTTAACTCGGGGCCTCTGGGGAGGCTGTCTTTCTGCCATCAGTTTTCTGCAAGAATTCTCTGGTAAGAAAATCTGGAATAGAATTGTTACTTCCTTTGATATATTCTATATCAAAATCGAATATACTTAAAATAGCTTGCCACCGGGCAAAAATTTGTTTAGAAGCAATATTTTCAACATTTTTTTCTAAAACATATTTTGCATTTTGGCAATCAACGCGAACTAAAAAATTTTGGTTCAAAATATCATCTTGAAATTTACTAATACATAAAACAATAGATAAAATTTCTTTCTTATAGTTACTTTATGCTTTTATCCAAACACCAGAATGGAATCGAACTAATAGTTCAAGTGTATTTGGACTGACTCGTTGCTTGAGGATGCCACCATAGCCAATGTCAGAGGCATCGGTTTCAATTATTTTAAAAGAATCAGTAGTTAGAATGCCAAGACAAGGCAAAGACTTGACATAACGCTTAATAGATTTGACGATATCAGTATGGACAGAAGTCCATGGAGGGGGGTTACTCTGAAGTCTATCAAATAGGGGTTTACAGTATTTGCGAAGATCTTTGTAAAAATTAGCAATGTAATTTAGAGACCCTATAAATATCTGTAACTGAGATTTCTCTAAAATTTGATCTGGGAATTTATCAGCAAATTGAAGAAACCTAACAATGGAACGAATTTGACCTTGATAGATATGGTAACCAAGAAACCTGATGTTGGTTTGGAATAACTTGATTTTTGTAGCAGAAACAACAAGACCATTTTTTTGAATTGTTGTTAGAAACGATTTCAAATGTTTCCAGTGTTCATCAATGGACTTGGAATAGATAAGAACATCATCAATATAAATAATGGAAAAGTGACTATAAGGATTGAAAATATCATTCATGATATTTTGGAATTCACTAGGAGCATTTTTTAATCCAACGGACATTACTTTCTATTCATAATGACCAAAGGGAGTAGTGAAGGCAGTTTTGTATCTATCTTTCTTGTGGAGGCGAATCTGCCAAAAGCCGGATTTCATATCAAATTTGGAAAAAATAACTGCTTGACTAAGGCGACTAATATGATCTTTTTTATTGGGAATAGGATACCTAATCCACTCTAAGATCTGATTTAGCGGTTTGTAATTGATGACTAAGCGAGGAACACCTCTTTCTAGTTCAGAATTTTTCTGAACATAAAAAGTTGGACATGACCAAGGTGACTTGCTTTTCTTAATAATCTTCTTATGTAGAAGATCATTAATTTCTTTTTTGCAGAATTCCATGACTTCAGGACTCATTTGTATTGGTCTAGCTTCAGTAGGAATATGCCTTCTCTTGAATCCTTTAATATAAGGTAACTTCACAGAATGTCCTTTTCTGTGCCAAAAAGCAGTGGGTAGATCAGAACAAACTGTATTTTTAATTTGTTGTTCAAAATCTTGAATTTTTGTTTGGAGAACTGGTTCAGTTAACTGGGTATCAATTCTCTTGTAATTAACTTCTTCCTTAAAAAAACTCAACTGTTGAGTTTTACTTTGAAGCAGATTGATTGATTTAGACATAGAAGAATCAATTACTGATTTTAATTCATTCCGGGAAGGAGGACTAAGGAATTTGAATTGAACCTTATGTCCAAAAGGTCGAGTGACTAAACCTTCATTATCAGTGGTGAATGGATAGAGGAGGTAGATGAATGGAACACCTAATATTAGCTTATCAGTCATATTTTTGACCAAGACAACTGATGTCTTAAAACATACATTGTTTTGGCAAATATGAGCTTTAGAAAGCTTGTATTTTATGTCCATTTTACTACCATTGGTTGAGCTTAGCCTTTCAGAGGTTTTCTCGTAGTATTTAGTTGGTACGAGACCTTCTTGAATGCAATTAAGATCAGCTCCTGTATCAACCAAAGCAATGACTTCAAGTCTGAAATCTGTGTTGATGATAAGGGTAACTTTAGTATACCATTTCTGAAATGAAATATGATTTAAAGTTTGGAGTTTATGAGAGGATTCAGAACCAAAGGGGTTTGAATGTTTTAATTCTGCTGAATGAGTAAAAGTTTCTTCATCAGAGGATTCAGAAGATTCTTTTCCGATAAAAGAAAAAGCAGGATTTTGCTTTAATTCCTGAATATCATTTTTTGTAACTTGGTGATCTGTCTTGAGATTTTTTATCTCATTTTTTATTATGTTAATTTCTGTTTGCAGATCTTGGAGAGTGACTTCTTTAGGTTTGTTATTAAACCTCTCTAAAGTTTTATATAGACTAAAATTGGGCTTACTAATTGTTGGAGCTTCAGGTTTCTCGTAGTTTTTTAAGATTAGATCAATGAGTAGATGTTCTTGTTCATAATTTTTTGTAAGAACATTAAGCGACTTACTAGGATTGCAGCAACCATCTTTACATCTTAGGGTAATATGGGGGGAACTAGGAGAATCATCAGATGACTGGGAAGAGGAACTAACTTCTGGATCACTGTTGCTATCATCAGTGTCTTTTAACTGGAGAATTTTGTAAATGGATTCTTTGATTTCACTAGGGATTTGTAATTGGTTAATTTTTGTTTTTGCATAACTGCAAAGTGACCCGTACGCCCACATTTGTGGCATTTATCATTTGTGGCAGGGGTAGTCTTTTTCTTAAAATCCTTGTTCCTAAATTTCTTTTTAGGCTTAG
Organism: Cornus florida; assembly: GCF_030987335.1. NCBI lineage: Eukaryota > Viridiplantae > Streptophyta > Magnoliopsida > Cornales > Cornaceae > Cornus > Cornus florida. The sequence continues at coordinate 13,206,796 of NW_026775581.1, read as the reverse complement.
GTTTTTGAGAATAGTATTCATTTTTAGGAAAGACTGGTTTCCTGTTTTTGTAGTTTCGTCGATAACCTTTATAATTCTTCTTGTGTGACTTGGGCTTTTGTCTAGACGGAGCTATGGGTGGAAGACCGTATTGTTCACAAAAGGTTCCCATTTCATATTTAGCTCTTTTCCTCTCATCTTGTAACTGGTTACTAATTTTCATGTCAATACACATTCTTAATCCTTCTTTTTGGATTAAGCTGATGATATTGCCATATGTGAGATTATCATAATCAATGTTACCTGTGGCTTTACTAAGGGTATCTCTAATCTTATGAGCAAAGAGGTTAGGTAATCCATTAATGAATTTTTCTTTCCAGAATGGTTTGTTACATCATCTCTCAGCATAACTCTGGACAAGAATACATCCTTATACCATCTGAAATCACTCATGGTTAGGCAAGAGAGATTTGTAAGTTGGTTATGTATTCTGAAGGTGATGTTACTTGGAGTACCTATAAAATGATCAACTATGGTGTAAACAAGAGTATTGACTCCATCAGGAATGGCCCGACCTAAGGCTTCATAAAAAATGGGAAGACCATCATTGTCCTTTTGAATAGCATTTTTCTTTTGTGTGCGAGAATCTTCAGTTAGATGTTTCTCCCACCATGATTTTAACATCCCTGAAAATCCCGAAGCAAGAAGATCAACGATTTTGGGTTGACTAAGATTATGTGTGGTAACATAATTATTAGCCACCATGGAAATATAACTGAGTTTATTAAGAATTTTCTGTTCTGATAAACCATCAATATTCCATTCATAGAGTTTATCAGAGGAAACAGAAAATTAATTTTGAATATTTCTTTCTTTATATTGAAGGTCAGGAGGTGTCGGTCTAGGGTACCAATTTTTGGAAAGACTAGCCGGATTAACACGTTTATTAACTAATCAATTTAATTCTAGATTAGATTGATTTAATTCTAGATTAGAAAAAGCATGTTTAGTTTGTTGAATAACAGAGGGGTAACTGGAGGTAGAAGAAAGACTATCAGAATCATCAGTATTATTGATGACAGTGAGTTTTTTATCTTCTTTAACGGCATTGCCTTTCTCCATGGTTTTGAGAAGAGTCTCAATCTTTGAATGAAAATACCTTAATCAAGGTACCTATTATATCACTAGACCTTTTGAATGTATAAGAATTCAATTTGTGAAAGAAAATTAGAGTTTTGAGTTAAACTTAGTCGTGATCCATTTGACGTCACGAAGAGTGTTTTATTGAGTAAAGAATGAATCTTTGAATGAAATTATCATAACCAAGGTACCTATTATGCCATTAGACCTTTTTAATGTATAACGATTGAATCTTTGAAAGAAAATGAGAGTTTCGAGTTTAACTTATTCGACTAAGCTATGAAGTCGCGAAGAGTGTTTTACTGACTGAAGATTGAATCTTTGAATGAAATTACCTAAATCATATTACCTTTTATGTCACTAGACCTGTTTAATGTATAAAGATTGAATCTTTGAAAGAAAATGAGAGTTTTGAGTTAAACTTATTCGAGTTCCCTATCACGTCCCGAAGAGTGTTTTAATGAGTAAAGATTGAATCTTTGAAAGAAATTAGCTAATTCAAGCTTCTTATTTTGTCACTGGACCTTTTTATTGTATAAAGATTCAATCTTCGAAAGAAAATGACTATTTTGTGTTTAATCGAGTTACCAATGAAGTCGCGAAGAGTGGTTTAATGACTTAAGATTGAACTGAACTTATTCGATTGAGGTATTTCCTATGAAGTCGCGAAGAGTGTTTTATTGACTAAATATTGAATCTTTGAATGAAATTAACTAAATCAAGGTACCTATTAATCCACTATACCTTTTTACTGTATAAAGATTGAATCTTTGAAAGAAAATGGGAGTTTTAAGTTCAACTTATTCAAGTTACCAGGGAAGTCGCGAAGAATATTTTAATGACTAAACATTGAATCTTCGAATGAAAATACCTCAATAAAGGTACCTTTTATGTCACTAGACCTTTTTAATGTATAAAGATTGAATCTTCGAAAGAAAGTGAGCGTTTTGGGTTAAACTTATTCGAGTTCCATTTGACGTCTCAAAGAGTGTTTTAGTGAATAAAGATTGAATCTTTGAATGAAAATACCTCAATCAAGGTACCTATTATATTACTAGACCTTTTGAATGTATAAGGATTCAATCTCTGAAAGAAAATTAGAGTTTTGAGTTAAAGTTATTCGTGATCCCTTTGACGTCGCGAAGAGTGTTTTAATGAGTAAAGATTGAATATTTGAATGAAAATACATCAATCAAGGTACCTATTTTGTCACTAGACCTTTTTAATGTATAAAGATTGAATCTTTGAACGAAAATGAGAATTGACAGTTAAACTTATTCGAGATCCCTTTGACGTCACGATGAGTGTTTTAATGAGTCAAGATTGAATCTTTGAATGAAATTAACTCAATCAAGGTACCTATTAAGCCACTAGACCATTTTACTGTATAAAGATTGAATCTTTGAAAGAAAATAAAAGTTTTGAGTTTAACTTATTCGAGTTACCAACGAAGTCGCGAAGAATATTTTAATGAGTAAGGATTTAATCTTTGAAAGAAAATGAGAGTTTTGACTTAAACTTATTCGAGTCCCCTGTGACGTACCGAAAAGTATTTTACTAATTAAAGATTGAATCTTTGAATGAAAATCCTCAATCAGGGTACCATTATGTCCCTATGCCATTTTTAGGTATAAAGACTAAATCATAAAAAGAAAATGAGAGTTTTGAGTTTAACTTATTCGAGTTACCTATGAAGCCGCAAAGAGTGGTTTAATGACCCAAGATTGAATATTTGAATGAAAATACCTCAATTATGGTACCTATTTTGTCACTAGTTCTTTTGAATGTATAAAGATTGAATCTTTGAACGAAAATGAGAATTGAGACTTAAACTTATTCGAGATCCTTTGACGTCACGATGAGTGTTTTAATGAGTTAAGATTGAATCTTTGAATGAAATTAACTCAATCAAGGTACCTATTATACCACTTGACCTTTTTACTGTATAAAGATTGAATCTTTGAAAAAAAATGAGAGTTTTGAGTTTAACTTATTCGAGTTAGCAACGAAGTCGCGAAGAGTATTTTAATAACTAAAGATTGAATCTTTGAATGAAAATATCTCAATAAAAGTACCTATTATGTCACTGGACCTTCTTAATGTATAAAGATTGAATCTTCGAAAGAAAATAAGCATTTTGGTTTAAACGTATTCAAGTTCCATTTGACGTCCCAATGAGTGTTTTAGTGAATAAAGATTGAATCTTTGAATGAAAATACCTCAATCAAGGAACCTATTATATCAATAGACCTTTTGAATGTATAAGGATTCAATCTGTGAAAGAAAATCAGAGTTTTGAGTTAAACTTATTCGTGATCCATTTGACTTCACGAAGAGTGTTTTATTGAGTAAAGATTGAATCTTTGAATGAAATTACTATTACCAAGGTACCTATTATGCCATTAGACCTTTTTAATGTATAACGATTGAATCTTTGAAAGAAAATGAGAGTTTCGAGTTTAACTTATTCGAGTAAGCTATGAAGTCGCGAAGAGTGTTTTACTGACTGAAGATTGAATCTTTGAATGAAATTACCTCAATCATGTTACCTTTTATGTCACTAGACCTTTTTAATGTATAAAGATTGAATCTTTGAAAGAAAATGAGAGTTTTGAGTTAAACTTATTCGACTTCCCTATCACGTCCCGAAGAGTGTTTTAATGAGTAAAGATTGAATCATTGAATGAAATTAGCTAGTTCAAGGTTCCTATTTTGTCGCGGGACCTTTTTATTATTTAAAGATTCAATCTTCGAAAGAAAATGAGTATTTTGTGTTTAATCGAGCTACCTATGAAGTCGCGAAGAGTGGTCTAATGACTTAAGATTGAACTGAACTTAATCGATTGAGGTATTTCCTATGAAGTCGCGAAGAGTGTTTTAATGACTAAAGATTGAATCTTTGATTCAAAATTAACCCAATCACCTACCTATTATTCCACTATACCTTTTTACTTTATAAAGACTGAATCTTTGAAAGAAAATGATAGTTTCGAGTTCAACTTATTCGAGTTACCAAGGAAGTCACGAAGAGTATTTTAATGACTAAAGATTGATTCTTTGAATGAAAATACCTCAATAAAGGTACCTATTATGTCACTGGACCTTTTTAATGTATAAAGATTGAAGCTTCGAAAGAAAATGAGCGTTTTGGGTTAAACTTTTCCGAGTTCCATTCGACGTCCCGAAGAATATTTTAGTGAATAAAGATTGAATCTTTAAATGAAAATACCTCAATCAAGGTGCCAATTATATCACTCGGCCTTTTGAATGTATAAGGATTCAATCTTTGAAAGTAAAATAGAGTTTTGAGTTAAACTTATTCGTGATCACTTTGACGTCGCGAAGAGTGTTTTATTGAGTGGAGATTGAATCTCCGAATGAAATTACCATCACCAAGGTATCTATTATGTCATTAGATCTTTTTAATATATAACAATTGAATCTTTGAAAGAAAATGAAAGTTTGGAGTTTAACTTATTCGAGTAAGCTATGAAGTCGCGAGGAGTCTTTTATAGACTAAAGATTGAATCTTTGAATTAAATTACCTCAATCATGTTACCTTTTACGTCACTAGACCTTTTTAATGTATGAAGATTGAATCTTTGAAAGAAAATGAGAGTTTTGACTTAACCTTATTCGAGTTTCCTATCACGTCCCAAAGAGTGTTTTAATGAGTAAAGATTGAATCTTTGAATGAAATTAGCTTATTCAAGGTTCCTATTTTGTCATTGGAAATTTTTATTGTATGAAGATTCAATCTTCGAAAGAAAATGATTATTTTGTGTTTAATTGAGTTACCTATGAAGTCGCAAAGAGTGGTTTAATGACTTAAGATTGAACTGAACTTATTTGATTGAGGTATTTCTTATGAAGTTGCGAAGAGTGTTTTAACGACTAAAGATTGAATCTTTGCACGAAATTAACTCAATCAAGGTACCTATTAAGCCACTAGCCCTTCTTACTGCATAAAGAGTGAAAATGAGAGTTTTGAGTTCAACTTATTCGTGTAACCAATGAAGTCACGAAGAGTATTTTAATGACTAAAGATTGAATCATTGAATGAAAATACCTCAATAAAGGTTCCTATTATGTCACTGGACCTTTTTAATGTATAAAGATTGATTCTTTGAAAGAAAATGAGTGTTTTGGGTTAAACTTATTCGAGTTCCATTTGATGTCCCGAAGAGTGTTTTAGTGAATAAAGATTGAATCTTTGGATGAAAATACTTCAATTAAGATACCTATTATATCATTAGACCTTTTGAATGTATATGAATTCAATCTTTGAAAGAAAATTAGAGTTTTGAGTTAAACTTAATCATGATCCCTTTGACGTCGCGAAGACTGTTTTATTGAGTGAAGATTCAATCTTCGAATGAAATTACCATAACCAAGGTACCTATTATGTCATTAGACCTTTTTAATGTATAACGATTGAATTTTTGAAAGAAAATGAGAGTTTTGAGTTTAACTTATTCGCGTAAGCTATGAAGTCGCGAAGAGTGTTTTATAGACTAAAGATTGAATCTTTAAATGAAATTACCTCAATCATGTTACCTTTTACGTCACTAGACCTTTTTAATGTATAAAGATTGAATCTTTGGAAGAGAATGAGAGTTTTGAGTTAAACTTATTCGAGTTTCCTATCACGTCTCGAAGAGTGTTTTAATGAGTAAAGATTGAATCTTTGAATGAAATTAGCTTAGCCAAGGTTCCTATTTTGTCACTGGAGCTTTTTATTGTATAAAGATTCAATCTTCGAAAGAAAATGATTATTTTGTGTTTAATAGAGTTACCTATGAAGTCGCGAAGAGTGGTTTAATGACTTAAGATTGAACTGAACTTATTCGATTGTGGTATTTCCTATGAAGTCGCGAAGAGTGATTTAACGACTAAAGATTGAATCTTTGAATGAAATTAACTCAATCAAGGTACCTAATATGCTACTAGCCCTTCTTACTGTATAAAAAGTGAATCTTTGAAAGAAAATGAGAATTTTGAATTCAACTTATTCGTGTAACCAATGAAGTCTCGAAGAGTATTTTAATGACAAAAGATTGAATCATTGAATGAAAATACCTCAATAAAGGTACCTATTATGTCACTGAACCTTTTTAATGTATAAAGATTGAATCTTCGAAAGAAAGTGCGTTCTGGGTTAAACTTATTCGAGTTCCATTTGATGTCCCGAAGAGTGTTTTAGTGAATAAAGATAGAATCTTTGAATGAAAATACCTTAATCAAGGTACCTATTATATCACTAGACCTTTTGAATCTAAAAGGATTCAATCTCTGAAAGAAAATTAGAGTTTTGAGTTAAATTTATTCGTGATCCCTTTGACGCCACGCAGAGTGTTTTAATGAGTAAAGATTGAATCTTTGAATAAAAATACCTCAAAAAAGTTACATATTATGTCACTAGACCTTTTTAATAAATAAAGATTGAATCTTTGAAAGAAAATGAGAGTTTTGAGTTAAACTTATTCGAGTCCCCTGCGACGTCCCGAAAAGTGTTTTACTGAGTAAATATTGAATCTTTGAATGAAAATCCTCAATCAAGGTACCATTATATCATTAGGCAATTTTTAAGTATAAAGACTAAATCTTAGAAACAAAATGAGAGTTTTGAGTTACTTATTCGTGATCTCTTTGATGTCGCTAAGAGTGTTTTAAAGAGTAAAGATTGAATCTTTGAATGAAAATACCTCAATAAAGTTACCTATTATGTCACTAGACCTTTTTACTGAATAAAGATCGAATTTTTGAAAGAACATAAGAGTTTTGAGTTAAACATACTTAAGCTCCCTATGACGTCCCGAAAAGTGTCTTACTGAGTAAAGATTGAATGTTCGAATGAAAATCCTCAATCAAGGTACCACTATGTCACTAGACCATTTTTATGTATAAAGACTAAATCTTAGAAAGAAAATTAGAGTTTTGAGTTTAACTTATTCGAGTTACCTATGAAGTCACGAAGAGTGGTTTTGTGACCGAAGACCGAATATTTGAATGAAAATACCTCAATTACGGTAACTATTTTGCCACTAGACCTTTTTAATGTACAAAGATTGAATCTTTGAACGAAAATTAGAATTGAGAGTTAAACTTATTCAAGATACCCTTGACGTCACGATGAGTGTTTTAATGAGTTAAAATTGAATCTCTGAAAGAAATTAACTCAATCAAGGTACCTATTATGCCACTAGACCTTTTTATTGTATAAAGATTGAATCTTTGAAAGAAAATGAGAGTTTTGAGTTTAACTTATTTGAGTTACCAACGAAGTCGCGAAGAGTATTTTAATCACTAAAGACTGAATTTTTGAATGAAAATACCTCAATAAAGGTACCTATTATGTCACTGGACCATTTTAATGTATAAAGATTGAATCTCCGGAAGAAAATGAGCGTTTTGGGTTAAACTTATTCGAGTTCCATTCGACGTCCCGAATAGTATTTCAGTGAATAAAGATTGAATATTTGAATGAAAATACCTCTATCAAGGTACCTATTATATCACTAGACCTTTTGAATGTATAAGGATTCAATCTTTGAAGGCAAATTAGAGTTTGAGTTAAACATATTCGTGATCCCTTTAACGTCACGAAGAGTGTTTTAATGAGTAAAGATTGAATCTTTGAATGATATTACCATAACCTAGGTACCTATTATGTCATTAGACTTTCTTAATGTATAACGATTGAATCTTTGAAAGAAAATGAGTGTTTCGAGTTTAACTTATTCGAGTAAGCTATGAAGTCGCGAAGAGTGTTTTACTGACCAAAGATTGAATCTTTGAATGAAATTACCTCAATCACGTTACCTTTTATGTCACTAGGCCTTTTGAATGTATAAAGGTTGAATCTTTGAAAGAAAATGAGAGTTTTGAGTTAAACTTATTCGAGTTTTATTTCACGTCCCGAAGAGTGTTTTAATGAGTAAAGATTGAATCTTTGAATGAAATTGCTAATTCAAGGTTCCTATTTTGTCACTAGACCTTTTTTCTGTACAAAGATTCGGTCTTCAAAAGAAAATGAGTATTTTGTGTTTAACTTAATCGAGTTACCTACGAAGTCGCGAAGAGTGGTTTAATGACTTTAAATTGAACTGTACTTATTTGATTGAGGTATTTCCTATGAAGTCGCGAAGAGTGTTTTAACGACTAAAGATTTAATCTTTGAATGAAAATACCTTAATAAAGGTACCTATTATGTCACTGGACCTTCTTAATGTATAATGATTGAATCTTCGAAAGAAAATGAGCATTTTGAGTTAAACTTATTCGAGTTCCATTTGACATCCCGAAGAGTGTTTTAGTGAATAAAGATTGAATCTTTGTATGAAAATACCTCAATCAAGGTACCAATTATATCACTAGACATTTTGAATGTATAAAGATTCAGTCTTTGAAGAGAATTAGAGTTTTGAGTTAAACTTATTCGTGATCCCTTTGACGTCGCTAAGAGTGTTTTAAGAGTTAAACTTGTTCGAGTTCCTTGTGACGTCCCGAAAAGTGTTTTACTGAGTAAAGATTGAATCGTTAATTGAAAATCCTCAATCAAGGTACCATTATGTCCCTAGACCATTTTTATGTATAAGGACTAAATCTTAGAAAGAAAATGAGAATTTTGAGTTTAACTTATTCGAGTTACCTATGAAGTCGCGAAGAGTGGTTTATTGACTTAAGATTGAACTGAACTTATTCGATTGAGGTATTTCCAATGAAGTCGCTAAGAGTGTTTTAATGACTAAAGATTGAATCTTTGAATGAAAATACCTTAATAAAGGTACTTATTATGTCACTGGACCTTTTTCATGTATAAAGATTGAATCTTCGAGAGAAAATGAGCATTTTGAGTTAAACTTATTCGAGTTCCATTTGACATCCCGAAGAGTGTTTCAGTGAATAAAGATTGAATCTTTGTATGAAAATACCCCAATCAAGGTACCTATTATATCACTAGACCTTTTGAATGTATAACGATTCCGTCTTTGAAAGAGAATTAGAGTTTTGAGTTAAACTTATTCGTGATCTCTTTGACGTCGCGAAGAGTGTTTTAATGAGTAAAGATAGAAGCTTTGAATGAAAATACCTCAAAAAATTTACCTATTATGTCACTAGACCTTTTTAGTGAATAAAGATCGAATTTTTGAAAGAAAATAAGAGTTTTGAGTTAAACTTATTTAAGTTCCCTGTGACGTCCCGAAAAGTGTCTTACTGAGTAAAGATTGAATGTTCAAATGAAAATCCTCAATCAAGGTACCATTATGTCACCAGACCATTTTTATGTATAAAGACTAAATCTTAGAAAGAAAATTAGAGTTTTGAGTTTAACTTATTCGAGTTATCTATGAAGTCGCGAAGAGTGGTTTTGTGACCTAAGACCGAATATTTGAATGAAAATACCTCAATTACGGTACCTATTTTGCTACTAGACCTTTTTAATGTACAAAGATTGAATCTTTGAATGAAATGAGAATTGAGAATTAAACATATTCGAGATGCCCTTGACGTCACGATGAGTGTTTTAATGAGTTAAGATTGAATCTCTGAAAGAAATTAACTCAATCAAGGTACCTATTACGCCACTAGACCTTTTTACTGTATAAAGATTGAATCTTTGAAAGAAAATGAGAGTTTTGAGTTTAACTTATTCGAGTTACCAACGAAGTCGCGAAGAGTATTTTAATCACTAAAGCTTGAATCTTTGACTGAAAATAACTTAATAAAGGTATCTATTATGTCACTGGACCATTTTAATGTATAAAGATTGAATCTCCGGAAGAAAATGAGCGTTTTGGGTTAAACTTATTCGAGTCCCATTTGACGTCCCGAATAGTATTTCAGTGAATAAAGATTGAATATTTGAATGAAAATACCTTTATCAAGGTACCTATTATATCACTATACCTTTTGAATGTATAAAGATTCAATCTTTGAAAGAAAATGAGAGTTTTGAGTTAAACTTATTCGAGTTTCCTTTCACGTCCCGAAGAGTGTTTTAATGAGTAAAGATTGAATCTTTGAATGAAATTACCATAACCAAGGTACCTATTATATCATTAGACCTTCTTAATGTATAACGATTGAATCTTTGAAAGAAAATGAGAGTTTCGAGTTTAACTTATTCGAGTAAGCAATGAAGTCGCGAAGAGTGTTTTACTGACCAAAGATTGAATCTTTGAATAAAATTACCTCAATCACGTTACCTTTTATGTCACTAGACCTTTTTAATGTATAAAGATTAAATCTTTGAAAGAAAATGAGAGTTTTGAGTTAAACTTATTCGAGTTCCCTTTCACGTCCCGCAGAGTGTTTTAATGAGTAAAGATTGAATCTTTGAATGAAATTGCTAAATCAAGTTTCCTACTTTGTCACTAGACCTTTTTTCTGTACAAAGATTCGATCTTCAAAAGAAAATGAGTATTTTGTGTTTAACTTAATCGAGTTACCTACGAAGTCGCGAAGAGTGGTTTAATGACTTTAAATTGAACTGTGCTTATTCGATTGAGGTATTTCCTATGAAGTCGCGAAGAGTGTTTTAATGACTAAAGATTGAATCTTTGAATGAAAATACCTTAATAAAGGTACCTATTATGTCACTGGACCTTCCTAATGTATAAAGATTGAATCTTCGAAAGAAAATGAGCATTTTGAGTTAAACTTATTCGAGTTCCATTTGACATCCCGAAGAGTGTTTTAGTGAATAAAGATTGAATCTTTGTATGAAAATACCTCAATCAAGGTACCAATTATATCACTAGACATTTTGAATGTATAAAGATTCAGTCTTTGAAAGAGAATTAGAGTTTTGAGTTAAACTTATTCGTGATCCCTTTGACGTCGCTAAGAGTGTTTTAAGAGTTAAACTTATTCGAGTTCCCTGTGATGTCCCGAAAAGTATTTTACTGAGTAAAGATTGAATCGTTGAATGAAAATCCTCAATCAAGGTACCATTATGTCACTAGACCATTTTTATGTATAAGGACTAAATCTTAGAAAGAAAATGAGAGTTTTGAGTTTAACTTATTCGAGTTACCTATGAAGTCGCGAAGAGTAGTTTAATGACCCAAGATTGAATATTTGATTGAAAATACCTCAATTAAGGTACGTATTTTGTCACTTGACCTTCCTATGTATAAATAAAGAATCTTTGAACAAAAAAGAGAATTGAGAGTAAAACTTATTCGAGATCCCTTTGACGTCACGATGAGTGTTTTAATGAGTTAAGATTGAATCTTTGAATGAAATTAACTTAATCAAAGTATCTATTATGACACTAGACCTTTTTACTGTATAAAGATTGAATCTCTGAAAGAAAATGAGAGTTTTGAGTTTAACTTATTCGAGTTACCAACGAAGTCGCGAAGAGTATTTTAGTGACTAAAGATTGAATCTTTGAATGAAAATACCTCAATAAAGGTACCTATTATATCGCTGGAAATTTTTAATGTATAAAGATTGAATCTTCGAAAGAAAATGAGCGTTTTGGGTTAAACTTATTCGAGTTCCATTTGACGTCCCGAAGAGTGTTTAGTGAATAAAGATTGAATCTTTGAATGAAAATACCTCAATCAAGGTACCTATTATATCACTAGACCTTTTGAATTTATAAGGATTCAATCTTTGAAAGAAAATGAGAGTTTTGTGTTAAACTTATTCGAGTTCCCTATCACATCCCGAAGAGTGTTTTAATGAGTAAGGATTGAATCTTTGAATTAAATTAGCTAATTCGAGGTTCCTATTTTGTCACTAGACCTTTTTAATGTACAAAGATTCAGTCCTCAAAAGAAAATGAGTATTTTGTGTTTAACTCAATCGAGTTACCTATGAAGTCGCGAAGAGTGGTTTTATGACTTAAGATTGAACTGAACTTATTCGATTGAGGTATTTCCAATGAAGTCGCTAAGAGTGTTTTAATGACTAAAGATTGAATCTTTGAATGAAAATACCTTAATAAAGGTACTTATTATGTCACTGGACATTTTTCATATATAAAGATTGAATCTTCGAGAGAAAATGAGCATTTTGAGTTAAACTTATTCGAGTTCCATTTGACATCCCGAAGAGTGTTTCAGTGAATAAAGATTGAATCTTTGTATGAAAATACCTCAATCAAGGTACCTATTATATCACTAGACCTTTTGAATGTATAAAGATTCAGTCTTTGAAAGAGAATTGGAGTTTTCAGTTAAACTTATTCGTGATCTCTTTGACGTCGCGAAGAGTGTTTTAATGAGTAAAGATTGAATCTTTGAATGAAAATACCTCAAAAAAGTTACCTATTATGTCACTAGACCTTTTTAGTGGATAAAGATCGAATTTTTGAAAGAAAATAAGAGTTTTGAGTTTAACCTATTTTAAGTTCCCTGTGACGCCCCGAAAAGTGTCTTACTGAGTAAAGATTCAATGTTCGATTGAAAATCCTCAATCAAGGTACCGTTATGTCACTTGACCTTTTTTTATGTATAAAGACTAAATCTTAGAAAGAAAATTAGAGTTTTGAGTTTAAGTTATTCGAGTTACCTATGAAGTCGCGAAGAGTGGTTTTATGACCCAAAACTGAATATTTGAATGAAAATACCTCATTTACGGTACCTATTTTGCCACTAGACATTTTTAATGTACAAAGATTGAATCTTTGAACGAAAATTACAATTGAGAGTTAAACTTATTCGAGATGCCCTTGACGTCACGATGAGTGTTTTATTGAAAAAAGATTGAATCTCTGAAAGAAATTAACTCAATCAACGTACCTATTACGCCACTAAACCTTTTTACTGTATAAAGATTGAATCTTTGAAAGAAAATGAGAGTTTTGAGTTTAAATTATTCGAGTTACCAACAAAGTCGCGAAGAGTATTTTAATCACTAAAGATTGAATCTTTGAATTAAAATACCTCAATAAAGGTACCTATTATGTCACTGGACAATTTTAATGTATAAAGATTGAATCTCCGGAAGAAAATGAGCGTTTTGGGTTAAATTTATTCAAGTTCCATTTGACGTTCCGAATAGTATTTCAGTGAATAAAGATGGAATATTTGAATGAAAATACCTCAATCAAGGTACCAATTATATCACTAGACCTTTTGAATGTATCAAGATTGAATCTTTGAAAGAAAATGAGAGTTTTGAGTTAAACTTATTCGAGTTCCCTTTCACGTCCCGAAGAGTGTTTTAATGAGTAAAGATTGAATCTTTGAATGAAATTGCTAATTCAAGGTTCCTACTTTGTCACTAGACCTTTTTTCTGTACAAAGATTCGATTTTCAAAAAAAAATGAGTATTTTGTGTTTAATTTAATCGAGTTACCTACGAAGTCGCGAAGAGTGGTTTAATGACTTTAAATTGAACTTTACTTATTCGATTGAGGTATTTCCTATGAAGTCGCGAAGAGTGTTTTAATGAGTAAAGATTGAATCTTTGAATGAAAATACCTTAATAAAGGTACCTATTATGTCACTAGACCATTTTAATGTATAAAGATTGAATCTTCGAAAGAAAATGAACATTTTGAGTTAAACTTATTCGAGTTCCATTTGACATCCCGAAGACTGTTTTAGTGAATAAAGATTGAATCTTTGTATGAAAGTACCTCAATCAAGGTACCAATTATATCACTAGACATTTTGAATGTATAAAGATTCAGTCTTTGAAAGAGATTTAGAGTTTTGAGTTAAACTTATTCGTGATCCCTTTGACGTCGCTAAGAGTGTTTTAAGAGTTAAACTTATTCGAGTTCCCTGTGACGTCCCGAAAAGTGTTTTACTGAGTAAAGATTGAATCGTTGAATGAAAATCCTCAATCAAGGTACCATTATGTCACTAGACCAATTTTATGTATAAGGACTAAATCTTAGAAAGAAACTGAGAGTTTTGAGTTTAAGTTATTCGAGTTACCTATGAAGTCGCGAAGAGTGGTTTAATAACCCAAGATCGAATATTTGATTGAAAATATCTCAATTAAGGTACCTATTTTGTCATTTGACCTTCTTAAGGTATAAAAAACGAATCTTTGAACAAAAATGAGAATTGAGAGTTAAACTTATTCGAGATCCCTTTGACGTCACGATGAGTGTTTTAATGAGTTAAGATTGAATCTTTGAATGAAATTAACTTAATCAAAGTACATATTATGCCACTAGACCTTTTTACTGTATAAAGATTGAATCTCTGAAAGAAAATGAGAGTTTTGAGTTTAACTTATTCGAGTTCCCAACGAAGTCGCGAAGAGTATTTTAATGACTAAAGATTGAATCTTGGAACGAAAATACCTCAATAAAGGAACTTATTCTGTCGCAGGACATTTTTAACGTATAAAGATTGAATCTTCGTAAGAAAATGAGCGTTTTGGGTTAAACTTATTCGAGTTCCATTTGACGTCCCGAAGAGTGTTTTAGTGAATAAAGATTGAATCTTTGAATGAAAATACCGCAATGAAGGTACCTATTATATCACTAGACCTTTTGAATGTATAAGGATTCAATCTTTGAAAGAAATCGAGAGTTTTGTGTTAAACTTGTTCGAGTTCCCTATCACGTCCCGAAGAGTGTTTTAATGAGTAAGGATTGAATCTTTGAATGAAATTAGCTAATTCAAGGTTCCTATTTTGTCGCTAGACCTTTTTAATGTGCAAAGATTCAATCCTCAAAAGAAAATGAGTATTTTGTGTTTAACATAATCGAGTTACCTATGAAGTCGCGAAGAGTGTTTTAATGACTGAAGATTGAACTGAACTTATTCGATTGAGGTATTTCCAATGAAGTCACTAAGAGTGTTTTAATGACTAAAGATTGAATCTTTGAATGAAAATACCTTAATAAAGGTACTTATTATGTCACTGAACCTTTTTCATGTATAAAGATTGAATCTTCGAGAGAAAATGAGCATTTTGAGTTAAACTTATTCGAGTTCCATTTGACATCCCGAAGAGTGTTTCAGTGAATAAAGATTGAATCTTTATATGAAAATACCTTCATCAAGGTACCTATTATATCACTTAATCTTTTGAATGTATAAAGATTTAATCTTTGGAAGAGAATTAGAGTTTTGAGTTAAACTTATTCGTGATTTCTTTGACATCGCTAAGAGTGTTTTAATGAGTAAAGATTGAATCTTTGAATAAAAATTCCTCAAAAAAGTTACCTATTGTGTCACTAGACCTTTTTACTGAATAAACATCGAATTTTTGAAAGAAAATGAGAGTTTTGAGTTAAACTTATTTAAGTTCCCTGCGACGTCCCGAAAAGTGTCTTACTGAGTAAAGATTCAATGTTCGAATGAAAATCCTCAATTAAGGTACCATTATGTCACTAGACCATTTTTATGTATAAAGACTAAATCTTAGAAAGAAAATTAGAGTTTTGAGTTTAACTTATTCGAGTTACCTATGAAGTCGCGAAGAGTGGTTTTATGACCCAAGACTGAATATTTGAATGAAAATACCACAATTACGGTACCTATTTTGCCACTAGACCTTTTTAATGTATAAAGATTGAATCTTTGAACGAAAATGAGAATTGAGAGTTAAACTTATACGAGATGCCATTGACGTCACGATGAGTGTTTTAATGAGTTAAGATTGAAACTCTGAAAGAAATTAACTCAATCAAGGTACCTATTATGCCACTATACCTTTTTACTGTATAAAGATTGAATCTTTGAAAGAAAATGAGAGTTTTGAGTTTAACTTAATCGAGTTACCAACGAAGTCGCGAAGAGTATTTTAATCACTAAAGATTGAATCTTTGAATGAAAATACCTCAATAAAGGTACCTATTATGTCACTGGACCATTTCAATGTATAAAGATTGAATCTCCGGAAGAAAATGAGCGTTTTGGGTTAAACTTATTCGAGTTTCATTTGACGTCCCGAATAGTGTTTCAACGAATAAAGATTGAATATTTGAATGAAAATACCTCAATCAAGGTACCTATTATATCACTAGCCCTTTTGAATGTATAAGGATTCAATCTTTGAAAGAAAATTAAAGTTTTGAGTTAAACATATTCGTGATCCCTTTAACGTCACGAAGAGTGTTTTAATGAGTAAAGATTGAATCTTTGAATGAAATTACCATAACCAAGGTAGCTATTATGTCATTAGACCTTTTTAATGTATAACGATTGAATCTTTGAAAGAAAATGAGAGTTTCGAGTTTAACTTATTCGAGTAAGCTATGAAGTCACGAAGAGTGTTTTACTGACCAAAGATTGAATCTTTCAATGAAATTACCTCAATCACGTTACCTTTTATGTCACAAGGCCTTTTTAATGTATAAAGATTGAATCTTTGAAAGAAAATGAGAGTTTTGAATTAAAATTATTCGAGTTCCTTTTCACGTCCCGAAGAATGTTTTAATGAACAAAGATTAAATCTTTGAATGAAATTGCTAATTCAAGGTTCCTACTTTGTCACTAGACCTTTTTTCTATACAAAGATTCGATCTTCAAAAGAAAATGAATATTTTGTGTTTAACTTAATCGAGTTACCTACGAAGTCGCGAAGAGTGGTTTAATGACTATAAATTGAACTGTACTTATTTGATTAAGGTATTTCCTATGAAGTCGCGAAGAGTGTTTTAATGACTTTAGATTGAACTGAACTTATTCGATTGAGGTATTTCCAATGAAGTCGGGAAGAGTGTTTTAATGACTAAAGATTGAATCTTTGAATGAAAATAACTTAATAAAGGTACCTATTAGGTCACAGAATGTTTTTAATGTACAAAGACTGAATCTTCGAAAGAAAATCAGCATTTTGAGTTAAACTTATTCGAGGTCCATTTGACATCCCAAAGAGTGTTTTAGTGAATAGAGATTGAATCTTTGTATGAAAATACCTTGATCAAGGTACCAATTATATCACTAGACATTTTGTATGTATAAAGATTTAGTCTTTGAAAGAGAATTAGAGTTTTGAGTTAAACTTATTCGTGATCCCTTTGACGTCGCTAAGAGTGTTTTAAGAGTTAAACTTATTCGAGTTACCTGTGACGTCCCAAAAAGTTTTTTACTGATTTAAAATTGAATCGTTGAATGAAAATCCTCAATCAAGGTACCATTATGTCACTAGACCATTTTTATGTATAAGGACTAAATCTTAGAAAGAAAATGAGAGTTTTGAGTTAAGCTTATTCGAGATCCCTTTGACGTCATGATGAGTGTTTTAATGACTTAAGATTGAATCTTCGAATGAAATTAACTTAATCAAAGTACCTATTATGCCACTAGACCTTTTTACTGTATAAAGATTGAATCTCTGAAAGAAAATGAGAGTTTTGAGTTTAACTTATTCGAGTTACCAACGAAGTCGCAAAGAGTATTTTAATGACTAAAGATTGAATCTTCGAATGAAAATACCTCAATAAAGGTACCTATTATGTTGCTGAAAGAGAATGAGCGTTTTGGGTTTCACTTATTCGAGTTCCATTTGACGTCCTGAAGAGTATTTTAATGAATAAAGATTGAATCTTTGAATGAAAATACCTCAATCAACGTACCTATTATATCACTAGACCTTTTGAATGTATAAGGATTCAATCTTTGAAAGAAATCGAGAGTTTTGTGTTAAACTTGTTCGAGTTTCCTATCACGTCCTAAAGAGTGTTTTAATGAGTAAGGATTGAATCTTTGATTGAAATTAGCTAATTCAAGGTTCCTATTTTGTCACTAGACCTTTTTAATGTACAAAGATTATATCCTCAAAAGAAAATGAGTATTTTGTGTTTAACATAATCGAGTTACCTATGAAGTCGCGAAGAGTGGTTTAATGACTTAAGATTAAACTGAACTTATTCGATTGAGGTATTACCAATGAAGTCGCTAAGAGTGTTTTAATGACTAAAGATTGAATCTTTGAAAGAAAATACCCTAATAAAGGTACTTATTATGTCACTGGACCTTTTTCATGTATAAGTATTGAATCTTCGAGAGAAAATGAGCATTTTGAGTTAAACTTATTCGAGTTCCATTTAACATCCCGAAGAGTGTTTCAGTGAATAAAGATTGAATCTTTGTATGAAAATTCCTCAATCAAGGTACCTACTATATCAGTAGACCTTTTGAATATATAAAGATTCAGTCTTTGGAAGAGAATTAGAGTTTTGAGTTAAACTTATTCGTGATCTCTTTGACGTCGCTAAGAGTGTTTTAGTGGGTAAATATTGAATCTTTGAATGAAAATATCTCAAAAAAGTTACCTATTATGTCACTAGACCTTTTTACTGAATAAAGATCGAATTTTAGAAAGAAAATGAGAGTTTTGAGTTAAACTTATTTAAGTTCCCTGTGACGTCCCGAAAAGTGTCTTACTGAGTAAAGATTGAATGTTCGAATGAAAATCCTCAATCAAGGTACCATTATGTCACTAGACCATTTTTATGTATAAAGACTAAATCTTAGAAAGAAAATTAAAGTTTTGAGTTTAACTTATTCGAGTTACCTATGAAGTCGCGAAGAGTGGTTTTATGACCCAAGACTGAATATTTGAATGAAAATAACTCAATTACGGTACCTATTTTGCCACTAGACCTTTTTAATGTATAAAGATTGAATCTTTAAACGAAAATGAGAATTGAGAGTTAAACTTATTCGAGATGCCATAGACGTCACGATGAGTGTTTTAATGAGTTAAGATTGAATCTCTGAAAGAAATTAACTAAATCAAGGTACCTATTATGCCACTAGACCTTTTTACTCTATAAAGATTGAATCTTTGAAAGAAAATGAGAGTTTTGAGTTTAACTTATTCGAGTTACCAACGAAGTCGCGAAGAGTATTTTAATTACGAAAGATTGAATCTTTGAATGAAAATACCTCAATAAAGGTACCTATTATGTCACTAGACCATTTTAATGTATAAAGATTGAATCTCCGGAATAAAATTACCATAACCAAGGCACCTATTATGTCATTAGACATTTTTAATGTATAACGATTGAATCTTTGAAAGAAAATGATAGTTTCGAGTTTAACTTATTCGAGTAAGCTATGAAGTCGCGAAGAGTGTTTTACTGACCAAAGATTGAATCTTTGAGAGTTTTGAGTTAAACTTATTCGAGTTCCCTTTCTCGTCCCGAAGAGTGTTTTAATGAGTAAAGATTGAATCTTTGAATGAAATTGCTAATTCAAGGTTCCTATTTTATCACTAGACCTTTTTTCTGCACAAAGATTCGATCTTCAAAAGAAAATGAGTATTTTGTGTTTAACTTAATCGAGTCACCAACGAAGTCGCGAAGAGTGGTTTAATGACTTTAGATTGAACTGAACTTATTCGATTGAGGTATTTCCTATGAAGTCGCGAAGAGTGTTTTAATAACAAAAGATTGAATCTTTGAATGAAAATACCTTAATAAAGATACCTACTATGTCACTGGACCTTTTTAATGTATAAAGATTGAATCTTCGAAAGAAAATGAACATTTTGAGTTAAACTTATTCGAGTTCGATTTGACATCCCGAAGAGTGTTTTAGTGAATAAAGATTGAATCTTTGTATGAAAATACCTCAATCAAGGTTCCAATTATATCACTAGACATTTTGAATGTATAAAGATTCAGTCATTGAAAGAGAATTAGAGTTTTGAGTTAAACTTATTCGTGATCCCTTTGACGTCGCTAAGAGTGTTTTAAGAGTTAAACTTATTCGAGTTCCCTGTGACGTCCCGAAAAGTGTTTTACTGTGTAAAGATTGAATCGTTGAATGAAAATCCCCAATCAAGGTACCCTTATGTCACTAGACCATTTTTACTGTATAAAGATTGAATCTCTGAAAGAAAATGAGAGTTTTGAGTTTAACTTATTCGAGTTACCAACGAAGTCGCGAAGAGTATTTAAATGACTAAAGATTGAATCTTTCAAATGAAAATACCTCAATAATGGTACCTATTATGTCGCTGGACATTTTTAATGTATAAAGATTGAATCCTCGAAAGAAAATGAGCGTTTTAGGTTAAACTTATTCGAGTTACCTATGAAGTCGCGAAGAGTGGTTTAATGACCCAAGATTGAATATTTGATTGAAAATGCCTCAATTAAGGTACCTATTTTGTCACTTGACCTTCTTAATGTAAAAAAAAAAAATCTTTGAACAAAAATGATAATTGAGAGTTAAACTTATTCGAGATCCCTTTGACGTCACGATGAGTGTTTTAATGAGTTAAGATTGAATCTTTGAATGAAATTAACTTAATCAAAGTACCTATTATGCCACTAGACCTTTTTACTGTATAAAGATTGAATCTCTGAAAGAAAATGAGAGTTTTGAGTTTAACTTATTCGAGATACCAACGAAGTCGCGATGAGTATTTTAATGACTAAAGATTAAATCTTTGAATAAAAATACCTCAATAAAGGTACCTATTATGTCGCTGGACTTTTTTAATGTATAAAGATTGAATCTACGAAAGAAAATGAGCTTTTTGGGTTAAACTTATTCGAGTTCCATTTGACGTCCCGAAGAGTGTTTTAGTGAATAAAGATTGAATCTTTGAATGAAAATACCTCAATCAACGTACCAATTATATCACTAGACCTTTTGAATGTATAAGGATTCAATCTTTGAAAGAAAATGAGAGTTTTGTGTTAAACTTATTCGAGTCCGAAGAGTGTTTTAATGAGTAAGGATTGAATCTTTGAATGAAATTAGCTTTTCAAGGTTCCTATTTTGTCACTAGACCTTTTTAATGAACAAAGATTTAATCCTTAAAAGAAAATGAGTATTTTGTGTTTAACTTAATCGAGTTACCTATGAAGTCGCGAAGAGTGGTTTAATGACTTAAGATTAAACTGAACTTATTCGATTGAGGTATTTGAGTGTTTTAATGACTAAAGATTGAATCTTTGAATAAAAATACCTTAATAAAGGTACTTATTATGTCACTGGACCTTTTTCATGTATAAAGATTGAATCTTCGAGAGAAAATGAGCATTTTGAGTTAAACTTATTCGAGTTCCATTTGACATCCTGAAGAGTGTTTCAGTGAATAAAGATTGAATCTTTGTATGAAAATACCTCAATCAAGGTACCTATTATATATCTAGACCTTTTGAATGTATAAAGATTCAGTCTTTGAAAGAGAATTAGAGTTTTGAGTCAAACTTATTCGTGATCTCTTTGACGTCGCTAAGAGTGTTTTAATGAGTAAAGATTGAATCTTTAAATGAAAATACCTTTAAAAAGTTACATATTACGTCACTAGACCTTTTTATTGAATAAAGATCGAATTTTTGAAAGAAAATGAGAGTTTTGAGTTAAACTTATTTAAGTTCCCTGTGACGTCCCAAAGAGTGTCTTATTGAGTAAAGATTGAATGTTCGAATGAAAATCCTCAATCAAGGTACCATTATGTCACTTGACCATTTTTATGTATAAAGGCTAAATCTTAGAAAGAAAATTACAGTTTTGAGTTTAACCTATTCGAGTTGCCTATGAAGTCGCGAGGAGCGGTTTTATGACCCAAGACTGAATATTTGAATGAAAATACCTCAATTACGGTACCTATTTTGCCACTAGACCTTTTTAATGTATAAAGATTGAATCTTTGAACGAAATTGAGAATTGAGAGTTAAACTTATTCGAGATGTCATTGACGTCACGATGAGTGTTTTAAGGAGTTAAGATTGAATCTCGGAAAGAAATTAACTCAATCAAGGTACCTACTATGCCACTAGACCTTTTTACTGTATAAAGATTGAATCTTTGATAGAAAATGAGAGTTTTGAGTTTAACTTATTCGAGTTACCAACGAAGTCGCGAAGAGTATTTTAATCACTAAAGATTGAATCTTTGAATGAAAATACCTCAATAAAGGTACCTATTATGTCACTGGACCATTTTATTGTATAAAGATTGATTCTCCGGAAGAAAATGAGCGTTTTGGGTTAAACTTATTCGAGTTCCATTTGACGTCCCGAATAGTGTTTTAGTGAATAAAGATTGAATATTTAAATGAAAATACCTCAATCGGGGTACCTATTATATCTCTAGACCTTTTGAATGTATAAGGATTCAATCTTTGAAAGAAAATTAGAGTTTTGAGTTAAACATATTCGTGATCCCTTCAACGTCGCGAAGGGTGTTTTAATGAGTAAAGATTTAATCTTTAAATGAAATTACCATAACCAAGGTACCTATTATGTCATTAGACCTTTTTAATGTATAACGACGGAATCTTTGAAAGCTAATAAGAGTTTCGATTTTAACTTATTCGAGTAAGCTATGAAGTCGCGAAGAGTGTTTTACTGACCAAAGATTGAATCTTTGAATGAAATTACCTCAATCACATTACCTTTTAGGTCACTAGGCCTTTTTAATGTATAAAGATTGAATCTTTGAAAGAAAATGAGAGTTTTGAGTTAAACTTATTCGAGTTCCCTTTCACGTCCCGAAGAGTGTTTTAATGAGTAAAGATTGAATCTTTGAATGAAATTGCTAATTCAAGGTTCCTATTTTTTCACTAGACCTTTTTTTTGCACAAAGATTCGATCTTCAAAAGAAAATGAGTATTTTGTGTTTAACTTAATCGAGTTACCAACGAAGTCGCGAAGAGTGGTTTAATGACTTTAGATTGAACTGAACTTATTCGATTGAGGTAATTCCTATGAAGTCGCGAAGAGTGTTTTAATGACTAAAGATTGAATCTTTGAATGAAAATACCTTAATAAAGGTACCTATTATGTCACTGGACCTTTTTAATGTATAAAGATTGAATCTTCGAAAGAAAATGAGCATTTTGAGTTAAACTTATTCGAGTTCCATTTGACAACCCGAAAAGTGTTTTAGTTAATAAAGATTGAATCTTTGTATTAAAATACCTCAATCAAGGTACCAATTATATCACTAGACATTTTGAATGTTTAAAGATTCAGTCTTTGAAAGAGAATTAAAGTTTTGAGTTAAACTTATTCGTGATCCCTTTGACGTCGCTAAGAGTGTTTTAAGAGTTAAACTTATTCGAGTTCCTTGTGACGTCCCGAAAAGTGTTTTACTGAGTAAAGATTGAATCGTTGAATGAAAATCCTCAATCAAGGTACCATTATGTCACTAGACCATTTTTATGTATAAAGACTAAATCTTAGAAAGAAAATGATAGTTTTGAGTTTAACTTATTCGAGTTACCTATGAAGTCGCGATGAGTGGTTTAATGACCCAAGATTGAATATTTGATTGAAAATACCTCAATTAAGGTACCTACTTTGTCACTTGACCTTCTTAATGTATAAAAAAAGAATCTTTGAACAAAAATGAGAATTGAGAGTTAAACTTATTCGAGATCCCTTTGACGTCACGATGAGGGTTTTAATGAGTTAAGATTGAATCTTTGAATGAAATTAACTAAATCAAAGTACCTATTTTACCACTAGACCTTACTACTGTATAAAGATTGAATCTCTGAAAGAAAATGAGAGTTTTGAGTTTAACTTATTCAAGTTACCAACGAAGTCGCGAAGAGTATTTTAAAGACTAAAGATTGAATCTTTGAACGAAAATACCTCAATAAAGGTACCTATTATGTCGCTGGACATTTTTAATGTATAAAGATTGAATTTTCGAAAGAAAATGAGCGTTTTGGGTTAAACTTATTCATGTTCCATTTGACGTCCCGAAGAGTGTTTTAGTGAATAAAGATTGAATCTTTGAATGAAAATACGTCAATCAAGGTACCTATTATATCACTAGACCTTTTGAATGTATAAGGATTCAATCTTTGAAAGAAAATGAGAGTTTTGTGTTAAACTTATTCGAGTTCCGAAGAGTGTTTTAATGAGTAAGTATTGAATCTTTGAATGAAATTAGCTAATTCAGGGTTCCTATTTTGTCACAAGACCTTTTTATTGTACAAAGATTCAATCTTCAAAAGAAAATGAGTATTTTGTGTTTAACTTAATCGAGTTACCTATGAAGTTGCGAAGAGTGGTTTAATGACTTAAGATTGAACAAAACTTTTTCGATTGACGTATTTCCAATAAAGTCGCTAAGAGTGTTTTAATGACTAAAGATTGAATTTTGGAGTGAAAATACCTTAATAAAGGTACTTATTATGTCACCGGACCTTTTACATGTATAAAGATTGAATCTTCGAAAGAAAATGAGTATTTTGAGTTAAACTTATTCGAGTTCCGTTCGACATCCCGAAGATTGTTTTACTAAATAAAGATTGGAACTTTGCATGAAAATACCTCGATCAAGGTACCTATTATATCCAAAGACCTTATGAATGTTTAAAGATTCAGTCTTTGTAAGAGAATTAGAGTTTTGAGTTAAACTTATTCGTGATCTTTTTGACGTCGCTAAGAGTGTTTTAATGAGTAAAGATTGAATCTTTGAACGAAAATACCTCAAAAAAGTTACCTATTATGTCACTAGACCTTTTTACTGAATAAGGATCAAATTTTTGAAAAAAAATGAGAGTTTTGAGTTAAACTTATTTAAATTCCCTGTGACGTCCCGAAAAGTATTTTACTGAGTAAAGATTGAATCTTCGTAGCAAATCCTCAGTCAAGTTACCATTATGTCACTAGACTATTTTTCAGTATAAAGACTAAATCTTAGAAAGAAAATTAGAGTTTTGAGTTTAAGTTATTCGAGTTACCAATGAAGTCGCGAAGAATGGTTTAATGACCCAAGACTGAATATTTGAATGAAAATACCTCAATTACGGTACTTATTTTGCCACTAGACCTTTTTAATGTATAAGGATTTAATCTTTGAACGAAAATGAGAATTGAGAGTTAAACTTATTGGAGATGCCCTTGATGTCACGATGTGTGTTTTAATGAGTTAAGATCGAATCTCTGAAAGAAATTAACTCAATGAAGGTACCTATTATGCCACTAGACATTTTTACTGTACAAAGATTGAATCTTTGAAAGAAAATGAGAGTTTTGAGTTTAACTTATTCGAGTTAGCAACGAAGTCGAGAAGAGTATTTTAATCAGTAAAGAATTAATCTTTGAATGAAAATACCTCAATAAAGGTACCTATTATGTCACTGGACATTTTTAATGTATAATGATTGAATCTCCGAAAGAAAATGAGCGTTTTGGGTTAAACTTATTCGAGTTCCATTTGACATCCCGAAGAGTGTTTTAGTGAATAAAGATTGAATCTTAGAATGAAAATATCTTAATAAAGGTACCTATTATACCACCACACCTTTTGAATGTATAAGGATTCAATCTTTGAAAGAAAATGAGAGTTTTGTGTTAAACATATTCGAGTTCCCTATCACGTGCCGAAGAGTGTTTTAATGAGTAAAGACTGAATCTTTGAATAAAATTAACTAATTCAATGTTCCTATTTTGTCACAAGACCTTTTTTATGTACAAAGATTCAATCTTCAAAAGAAAATGAGTATTTTGTGTTTAACTTAATCGAGTTACCTATGATGTCGCGAAGAGTGGTTTAATGACTTAAGATCGAACAGAACTTATTCGATTGAGGTATTTCCTATGAAGTCGCGAGAGTGTTTTAATGACTAAAGATTGAATCTTTGAATGAAAATAACTTAATAAAGGTACCTATTATGTCACCGGACCTTTTTAATGTATAAAGATTGAATCTTCGAAAGAAAATGAGCATTTTGAGTTAAACTTATTCGAGTTCCATTTGACATCCCGAAGAGTATTTTAGTGAATAAAGATTGAATCTTTGTATGAAAATACCTCAATCAAGGTACCAATTATATCACTAGACATTTTTAATGTATAAAGATTCAGTCTTTGAAAGAGAATTAGGGTTTTGAGTTAAACTTATTCGTGATCCCTTTGACGTCGCTAAGAGTGTTTTAAGAGTTAAACTTATTCGAGTTCCCTGTGACATCCCGAAAAGTGTTTTACTAAGTAAAGATTGAATCATTGAATCAAAATCCTCAATCATGGTACCATTATGTCACTAGACCACCTTTATGTATACGGACTAAATCTTAGAAAGAAAATGACAGTTTTGAGTTTAACTTATTCGAGTTTCCAATGAAGTCGCGAAGAGTAATTTAATGACCCAAGATTGAATATTTGAATGAAAATACCTCAATTAAGGTACCTATTCTTGTCATTTGACCTTTTTAATGTTTAAAAAATGAATCTTTGAATGAAAATGAGAATTGAGAGTTAAACTTATTCGAGATCCCTTTGACGTCACGATGAGTGTTTTAATGAGTTAAGATTGAATCTTTGAACGAAATTAACTTAATCAAAGTACCTATTATGTCACTAGGCCTTTTTACTGTATAAAGATTGAATCTTTGAATGAAAATACTTCAATAAAGGTACCTATTATGTCACTGGATATTTTTAATGTATAAAGATTGAATCTTCGAAAGAAAATGAGCGTTTTGGGTTAAACTTATTCGAGTTCCATTTGACGTCCCGAATCGTGTTTTAGTGGATAAAGATTGAATCTTTGAATAAAAATACCTCAATCAAGGTACCTATTATATCACAAGACCTTTTGAATGTAAAAGAATTCTATCTTTTAAAGAAAATGAGAGTTTTGTGTTAAACTTATTCGAGTTCCCTATCACGTCCCGAATGTGTTTTTTAATGAGTAAAGATTAAATCTTTGAATGAAATTAGCTAATTCAAGGTCCCTATTTTGTCACAAGACCTTTTTGTTGTACAAAGATTTAATCTTCAAAAGAAATTGAGTATTTTGTGTTTAATTTAATCGAGTTACCTATGAAGTCGCGAAGAGTGGTTTAATGACTTAAGATTGAACTGAACTTATTCGATTGAGGTATTTCCAATGAAGTCGCTAAGAGTGTTTTAATGACTAAAGATTGAATCTTGGAGTGAAAATACCTTAATAATGGTACTTATTATGTCTCCAGACATTTTACACGTACTAAGATTAAATCTTCGGAAGAAAATGAGTATTTTGAGTTAAACATGTTCGAGTTCCATTTGACATCCCGAAGAGTGTTTTAATGAATAAAGATTGAATCTTTGTACGAAAATACCTCAATAAGGGAACCTATTATATCCATAGACCTTTTGAATGTATAAAGATTCAGTCTTTGAAAGAGAATTAGAGTTTTGAGTTAAACTTATTCGTGATCTCTTTGACGTCACTAAGAGTGTTTTAATAAGAAAAGATTGGATCTTTGAATGAAAATATCTCAAAAAAGGTACCTATTATGTTAGTAGACCTTTTTACTGAATAAAGATTGAATTTTTGAAAGAAAATGAGAGTTTTGAGTTAAACTTATTTAAGTTCCCTGTGACGTCCCGAAAAGTGTTTTACAGAGTAAAGATTGAATCTTCGTATGAAAATCCTCAATCAAGGTACCATTATGTCACTAAACCATTTTTATGTATAAAGACTAAATCTTAGAAAGAAAATTAGAGTTTTGAGTTTAACTTATTCGAGTTACCTATGAAGTCGCGAAGAGTGGTTTAATGACCCAAGACTGAATATTTGAATGAAAATACCTCAATTACGGTACCTATTTTGCCACTAGAACTTTTGCATGTATAAAGATTGAATCATTGAACGAAAATGATAATTGAGAGTTAAACTTATTCGAGATGCCCTTGACGTCACGATGTGTGTTTTAATGAGTTAAGATCGAATCTCTGAAAGTAATTAACTCAATGAAGGTACCTATTATGCCACTAGACCTTTTTACTGTATAAAGATTGAATCTTTGAAAGAAAATGAGAGTTTTGAGTTTAACTTATTCGAGTTACCAACGATGTCGCGAAGAGTATTTTAATCACTAAAGATTGAATCTTTGAATGAAAATATCTTAATAAAGGTACCTATTATGTCACTCGACATTTTTAATGTATAAAGATTGAATCTCCGAAAGAAAATGAACGTTTTGGGTTAAACTTGTTCGAGTTCCATTTGACGTCCCGAAGAGTGTTTTTGTGAATAAAGATTGAATCTTTGAATGAAAATACCAATCAAGGTACCTATTATATCACTAGACCTTTTGAATGTATAAGGATTCAATCTTTGAAAGAAAATGAAAGTTTTGTGTTAAATTTATTCGAGTTCCCTATCACGTCACGAAGAGTGTTTTATTGAGTAAAGATTGAATCTTTGAATGAAATTAACTAATTCAAGGTTCCTATTTTGTCACAAGACCTTTTTAATGTACAAAGATTCAATCTTCAAAAGAAAATGAGTATTTTGTGTTTAACTTAATCGAGTTACCTATGAAGTCGCGAAGAGTGGTTTAATGACTTAAGATCGAACTGAACTTATTCGATTGAGGTATTTCCTAGGAAGTCGCGAGAGTGTTTTAATGACTAAAGATTGAATCTTTGAATGAAAATACCTTAATAAAGGTACCTATTATGTTACTAGACCTTTTTAATGTATAAAGATTGAATCTTCGAAAGAAAATGAGTATTTTGAGTTAAACTTATTCGAGTTCCATTTGACATCCTGAAGAGTGATTTAGTGAATAAAGATTGAATCTGTGTATGAAAATACCTCAATCAAGGTACCAATTATATCACTAGACATTTTTAATGTATAAAGATTTAGTCTTTGAAAGAGAATTAGAGTTTTGAGTTAAACTTATTCGTGATCCGTTCGACGTCGCTAAGAGTGTTTTAAGAGTTAAATTTATTTGAGTTCCTTGTGACGTCCCGAAAAGTGTTTTATTAAGTAAAGATTGAATCGTTTAATGAAAATCCTCAATCAAGGTACTATTAGGTCACTAGACAACTTTTATGAATGAGGACTAAATCTTAGAAAGAAAATGTGAGTTTTTTGTTTAACTTATTCGAGTTACCTATGAAGTCGCGAAGAGTGGTTTAATGACCCAAGATTGAATATTTAAATGAAAATACCTCAATTAAGGTACCTTATTTTGTCACTTGACATTTTTAATGTATAAAAAATGAATCTTTGAATGAAAATGAGAATTGAGAGTTAAACTTATTCGAGATCCCTTTGACGTCACGATGAGTGTTTTAATGAGTTAATATTGAATCATTGAATGAAATTAACTTAATCAAAGTACCTATTATGCCACTAGACCTTTTTACTGTGTAAAGATTGAATCTTTGAATGAAAATACTTCAATAAAGGTACCTATTATGTTATTGGACATTTTTAATGTATAAAGATTGAATCTTCGAAAGAAAATGAGCGTTTTGGGTTAAACTTATTCGAGTTCCATTTGACGTCTCGAAGAGTGTTTTAGTGAATAAAGATTGAATCTTTGAATAAAAATACCTCAATCAAGGTACCTATTATATCACTAGACCTTTTGAATGTATAAGGATTCAATCTTTGAAAGAAAATGAGAGTTTTGTGTTAAACTTATTCGAGTTCCCTATCACGTCCCGAATGTGTGTTTTAATGAGTAAGGGTTAAATCTTTGAATGAAATTAGCTAATTCAAGGTTCCTATTTGGTCACAAGACCTTTTTATTGTACCAAGATTCAATCTTCAAAAGAAAATGAGTATTTTGTGTTTAACTTAATCGAGTTACCTATGAAGTCGCGAAGAGTGGTTTAATGACTTAAGATTGAACTAAACTTATTTGATTGAGGTATTTCCAATGAAGTCACGAAGAGTATTTTAATGACTAAAGATTGAATCTTTGAATGAAAATACCTCAATAAAGGTAACTACTATGTCACTGGAAATTTTTAATGTATAAAGATTGAATCTTCGAAAGAAAATGTGCGTTTTTGGTTAAACTTATTCGAGTTCCATTTGACATCCCGAAGAATATTTTAGTGAATAAAGATTGAATCTTTGTATGAAAATACCTTAATCAAGGTACCTATTATATCCATAGACCTTTTGAATGTATAAAGATTTAGTCTTTGAAAGAGAATTAGAGTTTTGAGTTAAACTTATTTGTGATCTCTTTGACGTCGCTAAGAGTGTTCTAATGAGAAAAGATTGAATCTTTGAATGAAAATACCTCAAAAAAGGTACATATTATGTCAGTAGACCTTTTTGCTGAATAAAGATTGAATTTTTGAAAGAAAATGACAGTTTTGAGTTAAACTTATTTAAGTTCCCTGTGACGTCCCAAAATGTGTTTTACTGAGTAAAGATTGAATCTTGGTATGAAAATCCTCAATCAAGGTACCATTATGTCACTAGACCATTTTTATGTATAAAGACTAAATCTTAGCAAGAAAATTAGAGTTTTGAGTTTAACTTATTCGAGTTACCTATGAAGTCGCGAAGAGGGGTTTAATGACCCAAGACAGAATATTTGAATGAAAATACCTCAATTACGGTACCTATTTTGCCACTAGACCTTTTTAATGTATGAAGATTGAATCTTTGAACGAAAATGAGAATTGAGAGTTAAACTTATTCGAGATGCCCTTGACGTCACGATGTGTATTTTAATGAGTTAAGATCGAATCTCTGAAAGTAATTAACTCAATCAGGGTACCTATTATGCCACTAGACCTTTTTACTGTATAAAGATTGAATCTTTGAAAAAAAATGAGAGTTTTGAGTTTAACTTATTCGAGTTACCAACGAAGTCGTGAAGAGTATTTTAATCACTAAAGATTGAATCTTTGAATAAAAATACCTCAATAAATGTACCTATTATGTCACTCGACATTTTTAATGTACAACGATTGAATCTCTGAATGAAAATGAGCATTTTGGGTTAATCTTGTTCGAGTTCCATTTCACATCCCGAAGAGTGTTTTTGTGAATACAGATTGAATCTTTGAATGAAAATACAAATCAAGGTACGTACTATATCACTAGATCTTTTGAATATATAAGGATTCAATCTTTGAAAGAAAATGAGAGTTTTGTGTTAAACTTATTCGAGTTCCCTATTACGTCACGAAGAGTATTTTATTGAGTAAAGATTGAATCGTTGAACGAAATTAGCTAATTCAAGGTTCCTATTTTGTCACAAGACCTTTTTAATGTACAAAGATTCAATCTTCAAAAGAAAATGAGTATTTTGTGTTTAACTTAATCGAGTTACCTATGAAGTCGCGAAGAGTGGTTTAATGACTTAAGATCGAACTGAACTTATTCGATTGAGGTATTTCCTATGAAGTCGTGAGAGTGTTTTAATGACTAAAGATTGAATCTTTGAATGAAAATACCTTAATAAAGGTACCTATTATGTCGCTGGACCTTTTTAATGTATAAAGATTGAATCTTTGAAAGAAAATGAGCATTTTGAGATAAACTTATTCGAATTCCATTTGACATCCTGAAGAGTGTTTTAGTCAATAAAGATTGAATCTTTGTATGAAAATATCTCAATCAAGATACCAATTATATCACTAGACATTTTTAATGTATAAAGATTCATTCTTTGAAAGAGAATTAGAGTTTTGAGTTAAACTTATTCATGATCCCTTTGACGTCGCTAAGAGTGTTTTAAGAGTTAAACTTATTTGAGTTCCTTGTAATGTCCCGAAAAGTGTTTTACTGAGTAAAAATTGAATCATTGAATGAAAATCCTCAATCAAGGTACCATTAGGTCTCTAGACCACTTTTATGTATATGGACTAAATCTTAGAAAGAAAATGAGAATTTTGAGTTTAACTTATTCGAGTTACCTATGAAGTCGCGAAGAGTGGTTTAAAGACCCAAGATTGAATATTTGAATGAAAATACCTCAATTAAGGTACCTATTTTTGTCACTTGACATTTTTAATGCATAAAAAATGAATCTTTGAATCAAAATGAGAATTGAGAGTTAAACTTATTCGAGATCCTTTTGACGTTACGATGACTGTTTTAATGAGTTAAGATTGAATCTTTGATGAAATTAACTTAATCAAAGTACCTATTATGCCACTAGACCTTTTTACGGTATAAAGATTGAATCTTTGAATGAAAATACCTCAATAAAGGAACCTATTATGTCACTGGCCATTTTTAATGTATCAAGATTGAATCTTCGAAACAAAATGAGCGTTTTAGGTTAAACTTATTCGAGTTTCATTTGACGTCCCGAAGAGTGTTTTAGTGAATAAAGATTGAACCATTGAATAAAAATACCTCAATCAAGGTACCTATTATATCACTAGACCTTTTGAATGTATAAGGATTCCATCTTTGAAAGAAAATGAGAGTTTTGTGTTAAACTTATTCGAGTTCCCTATCACGTCCCGAATGTGTATTTTAATAAGTAAAGATTGAATCTTTGAATGAAATTAGCTAATCCAAGGTTCCTATTTTGTTACAAGACCTTTTTATTGTACAAAGATTCAATCTTCAAAAGAAAATGAGTATTATGTGTTTAACTTAATCGAGTTACTTATTAAGTCGCGAAGAGTGGTTTAATGACTTAAGATTGAACAGAACTTATTCGATTGAGGTATTTCCAATGAAGTCGCTAAGAGTGTTTTAATGACTAAAGATTGAATCTTGGAGTGAAAATACCTTAATAAAGGTACTTATTTTGTCACCGGACCTTTTACATGTATAAAGATTAAATCTTCGAAAGAAAATGAACATTTTGAGTTAAACTTATTCGAGTTCCATTTGACATCCCGAATAGTGTTTTAGTGAATAAAGATTGAATCTTTGTATGAAAATACCTCAATCAAGGTACCTATTATATCCATAGATCTTTTGAATGTATAAAGATTCAGTCTTTGAAAGAGAATTAGAGTTTTAAGTTAAACTTATTCGTGATCTCTTTGACGTCGCTAAGAGTGTTTTAATGACTAAAGATTGAATATTTGATTGAAAATACCTCAAAAAAGTTACCTATTATGTCACTAGACCTTTTTACTGAATAAAGATTGAATTTTTGAAAGAAAATAGAGTTTTGAGTTAAACTTATTTAAGTTCCCTTTGACGTCCCGAAAAGTGTTTTACTGAGTAACGATTGAATATTCGAATGTAAAATCCTCAATCTAGGATCCATATTGTCACTAGACCATTTTTATATGTAAAGCCTAAATCTTAGAAAGAAAATTAGAGTTTCGAGTTTAACTTATTCGAGTTACCTATGAAGTCGCGAAGTGTGGTTTAATGACCCAAGACTGAATATTTAAATGAAAATACCTCAATTACGGTACCCATTTTGCCACTAGACCTTTTTCATGTATAAAGATTGAATCTTTGAACGAAAATGAGAATTGAGAGATAAACTTATTCGAGATGCCTTGGACGTCACGATGTGTGTTTTAATCAGTTAAGATCGAATCTCTGAAAGAAATTAACTCAATCAAGGTATCTATTATGCCATTAGACCTTTTTACTATATAAAGATTGAATCTTTGAAAGAAAATGAGAGTTTTGAGTTTAACTTATTCGAGTTACCAACGAAGTCGCGAATACAATTTTAGTCACTAAAGATTGAATCTTTGAATGAAAATACCACAATAAAGGTACCTATTATTTCACTAGACATTTTGGGTTAAATTTATTCGAGTTCAATTTGACGTCCCAAAGAGTGTTTTAGTGATTAAAATTGAATCTTTGAATGAAAATACCTCAATCAAGGTACCTATTATATCATTTTACCTTTTGAATGTATAAGGATTCATTCTTTGAAAGAAAATGAGAGTTTTGGGTTAAACTTATTCGTATTCCCTATCACGTCCCGAAGAGTGTTTTAATGAGTAAAGATTGAATCTTTGAATGAAATTAGCTAATTCATGGTTCCAATTTTGTCACAAGACCTTTTTAATGTACAAAGATTCAATCTTCAAAAGAAAATGTGTATTTTGTGTTTAACTTAATCGAGTTACCTATGAAGTCGCGAAGAGTGGTTTAATGACTTAAGATCGAACTGAACTTATTCGATTGAGGTATTTCCTATGAAGTCGCGAGAGTGTTTTAATGACTAAAGATTGAATCTTTGAATGAAAATACCTTAAAAAAGGTACCTATTATGTCACTAGACTTTTTTAATATATAAAGATTGAATCTTCGAAAGAAAATGAGCATTTTGAGTTAAACTTATTCGAGTTCCATTTGACATCTGAAGAGTGTTTTAGTAAATAAAGATTGAATCTTTGTATGAAAATACCTCAATCAAGGTACCAATTATATCACTAGACATTTTTAATGTATAAAGATTCAGTCTTTGAAAGAGAATTAGGGTTTTGAGTTAAACTTATTCGTGATCCCTTTGATGTTGCTAAGAGTGTTTTAAGAGTTAAACTTATTCGAGTTCCTTGTGACGTCCCGAAAAGTGTTTTACTAAGTAAAGATTGAATCATTGAATGGAAATCCTCAATCATGGTACCATTATGTCACTAGACCACTTTTATGTATAAGGACTAAATCTTAGAAAGAAAATGAGAGTTTTGAGTTAAACTTATTCGAGTTTCCCATGAAGTCACGAAGAGTGATTTAATGACCCAAGATTGAATATTTGAATGAAAATACCTCAATTAAGGTACCTATTTTTGTCACTTGACCTTTTTAATGTATAAAAAATGAATCTTTGAATGAAAATGAGAATTGAGAGTTAAACTTATTCGAGATCCCTTTGACGTCACGATGAGTGTTTTAATGAGTTAAGATTGAATCTTTGAACGAAATTAACTTAATCAAAGTACCTATTATGCCAATAGGCCTTTTTACTATATAAAGATTGAATCTTTGAATGAAAATACTTCAATAAAGGTATATATTATGTCACTGGATATTTTTAATGTATAAAGATTTAATCTTCGAAAGAAAATTAGCGTTTTGGGTTAAACTTATTCGAGTTCCATTTGACGTCCCGAAGAGTGTTTTAGTGAATAAACATTGAATCTTTGAATAAAAATACCTCAATTAAGGTACCTATTATATCACAAGATCTTTTGAATGTATAAGAATTCAATCTTTGAAAGAAAATGAGAGTTCTGTGTTAAACTTATTCGAGTTCCCTATCACGTCCCGAATGTCTTTTTTAATGAGTAAAGATTAAATCTTTGAATGAAATTAGCTAATTCAAGGTTCCTATTTTGTCACAAGACCTTTTTATTGTACAAAGATTTAATCTTCAAAAGAAAATGAGTATTTTGTGTTTAACTTAATCGAGTTACTTATGACGTCGCGAAGAGTGGTTTAATGACTTAAGATTGAACTGAACTTATTTGATTGAGGTATTTCCAATGAAGTCGCTAAGAGTGTTTTAATGACTAAAGATTGAATCTTGGTATGAAAATAGCTTAATAAAGGTACTTATTATGTCTCTGGACATTTTACATGTATTAAGATTGAATCTTCGGAAGAAAATGAGTATTTTGAGTAAAACATATTCGAGTTCCATTTGACATCCCGAAGAGTGTTTTAATGAATAAAGATAGAATCTTTGTATGAAAATACCTCAATCAAGGTACCTATTATATCCGTAGACCTTTTGAATGTATAAAGATTCAATCTTTGAAAGAGAATTAGGGTTTTGAGTTAAACTTATTCGTGATCTCTTTGACGACGCTAAGAGTGTTTTAGAGAGAAAAGATTGAATCTTCGTATGAAAATCCTCAATCAAGGTACCATTATGTCACTAGACCATTTTTATGTATAAAGACTAAATCTTAGAAAGAAAATTAGAGTTTTGAGTTTAACTTATTCGAGTTACCTATGAAGTCGCGAAGAGTGCTTTAATGACCCAAGACTGAATATTTGAATGAAAGTACCTCAATTACGGTACCTATTTTGCCACTAGAACTTTTTCATGCATAAAGATTGAATCTTTGAACGAAAATGAGAATTGAGAGTTAAACTTATTTAAGATGCTCTTGACGTCATGATGTGTGTTTTAATGAGTTAAGATCGAATCTCTGAAAGTAATTAACTCAATCAAGGTACCTATTATGCCACTATACCTTTTTACTGTATAAAGATTGAATCTTTGAAAGAAAATGAGAGTTTTGAGTATAACTTATTTGAGTTACCAACGATGTCGCGAAGAGTATTTTAATCACTAAAGATTGAATCTTTGAATGAAAATACCTCAATAAAGGTACCTATTATGTCACTGGACATTTTTAATGTATAAAGATTGAATCTCCGAAAGAAAATGAGCGTTTTGGGTTAAACTTGTTCGAGTTCCATTTAACGTCCCGTAGAGTGTTTTTGTGAATAAAGATTGAATCTTTGAATGAAAATACCAATCAAGGTACCTATTATATCACTAGACCTTTTGAATGTATAAGGATTCAATCTTTGAAAGAAAATGAGAGTTTTGTGTTAAACTTATTCGAGTTCCCTATCACGTCCCGAAGCCTGTTTTATTGAGTAAAGATTGAATCTTTGAACGAAATTAGCTAATTCAAGGTTCCTATTTTGTCACAAGACCTTTTTAATGTATAAAGATTCAATCTTCAAAAGAAAATGAGTATTTTGTATTTAACTTAATCGAGTTACCTATGAAGTCGCGAAGAGTGGTTTAATGACTTAAGATCGAACTGAACTTATTCGATTAAGGTATTTCCTATGAAGTCGCGAGAATGTTTTAATGACTAAAGATTAAATCTTTGAATGAAAAAACCTTAATAAAGGTACCTATTATGTCACTGGACCTTTTTAATGTATAAAGATTGAATCTTTGAAAGAAAATGAGTATTTTGAGTTAAACTTATTCGAGTTCCATTTGACATCCCGAAGAGTGTTTTAGTGAATAAAGATTGAATCTGTGTATGAAAATACCTCAATCAAGGTACCAATTATATCACTAGACATTTTTAATGTATAAAGATTTAGTCTTTGAAAGAGAATTAGAGTTTTGAGTTAAACTTATTCGTGATCCCTTTAACGTCGCTAAGAGTGTTTTAAGAGTTAAACTTATTTGAGTTCCTTGTGACGTCCCGAAAAGTGTTTTACTAAGTAAAGATTGAATCATTGAATGAAATTCCTCAATCAAAGTAATATTAGGTCACTAGAACACTTTTATGAATGAGGACTAAATCTTAGAAAGAAAATGAGAGTTTTGAGTTTAACTTATTCGAGTTACCTACGAAGTCGCGAAGAGTGGTTTAATGACCCAAGATTGAATATTTGAATGAAAATACCTCAATTAAGGTACCTATTTTTGTCGCTTGACATTTTTAATGTATAGAAAATGAATCTTTGAGTGAAAATGAAAATTGAGAGTTAAACTTATTCGAGATCCCTTTGACGTAACGATAAGTGTTTTAATGAGTTAATATTGAATCTTTGAATGAAATTAACTTAATCAAAGTATTTATTATGCCACTAGACTTTTTTACTGTATAAAGATTGAATCTTTGAATGAAAATACTTCAATAAAAGTACCTATTATGTCACTGGACATTTTTAATTTATAAAGATTGAATCTTCGAAAGAAAATGAGTGTTTTGGGTTAAACTTATTCGAGTTCCATTTGACGTCCCGAAGAGTGTTTTAGTGAATAAAGATAGAATCTTTGAATAAAAATACCTCAATCAAGGTACCTATTGTATCACTAGACCTTTTGAATGTATAAGGATTCAATATTTGAAAGAAAATGAGAGTTTTGTGTTAAACCTATTCGAGTTCCCTATCACGTCCCGAATGTGTGTTATAATGAGTAAGGATTAAATCTTTGAATGAAATTAGCTAATTCAAGGTTCCTATTTTGTCACAAGACCTTTTTATTGTACAAAGATTCAATCTTCAAACGAAAATGAGTATTTTGTGTTTAACATAATCGAGTTACCTATGAAGTCACGAAGAGTGGTTTAATGACTTAAGATTGAACTGAACTTATTCAATTGAGGTATTTCCAATGAAGTCGCTAAGAGTATTTTAATGACTAAAGATTGAATCTTTGAATAAAAATACCTCAATAAAGATAACTATTATGTCACTGGAAATTTTTAATGTATAAAGATTGAATCTTCGAAAGAAAATGAGCGTTTTTGGTTAAACTTATTCGAGTTCCATTTGACATCCCGAAGAGTGTTTTAGTGAATAACGATTGAATCTTTGTATGAAAATACCTCAATCAAGGTACCTATTATATCCATAGACCATTTGAATGAATAAAGATTTAGTCTTTGAAAGAGAATTAGAGTTTTCAGTTAAACTTATTCGTGATCTCTTTGACGTCGCTAAGAGTGTTTTAATGAGAAAAGATTGAATCTTTGAATGAAAATACCTCAAAAAAGGTACCTATTATGTCAGTAGACGTTTTTACTGAATAAAGATTGAATTTTTGAAAGAAAATGACAGTTTTGAGTTAAACTTATTTAAGAAAATTAGAGTTCTGAGTTTAACTTATTCGAGTTACGTATGAAGTAGCGAAGAGGGGTTTAATGACCCAAGACTGAATATTTGAATGAAAATACCTCAATTACGGTACCTATTTTGCCACTAGACCTTTTTCATGTATAACGATTGAATCTTTGAACGAAAATGAGAATTGAGAGTTAAACTTATTCGAGATGCCCTTGACGTCACGATGTGCGTTTTAATGAGTTAAGATTGAATATCTGAAAGAAATTAACTCAATCAGGGTACCTATTATGCCACTAGACCTTTTTACTGTATAAAGATTGAATCTTTGAAAGAAAATGAGAGTTTTGAGTTTAACTTATTCGAGTTACCAACGAAGTCGCGAAGAGTATTTTAATCACTAAAGATTGAATCTTTGAATGAAAATACCTCAATAAAGGTACCTATTATGTCACTGGACATTTTTAATGTACAAAGATTGAATCTCCGAAAGAAAATGAGCGTTTTGGGTTAAACTTGTTCGAGTTCCATTTGACGTCCCGAAGAGTGTTTTTGTGAATAAAGATTGAATCTTTGAATGAAAATACCATTCAAGGTACCTATTATATCACTAGACCTTTTGAATGTATAAGGATTCAATCTTTCAAAGAAAATGAGAGTTTTGTGTTAAACTTATTCGAGTTCCCTATCACGTCCCGAAGAGTGTTTTATTGAGTAAAGATTGAATCTTTGAACGAAATTAGCTAATTCAAGGTTCCTATTTTGTCACAAGACCTTTTTAGTATACAAAGATTCAATCTTCAAAAGAAAATGAGTATTTTGTGTTTAACTTAATCGAGTTACCTATGAAGTCGCGAAGAGTGGTTTAATGACTTAAGATCGAACTGAACTTATTCGATTGAGGTATTTCCTATCATGTTGCGAGAGTGTTTTAATGACTAAAGATTGAATCT
This sequence comes from Cornus florida, assembly GCF_030987335.1. Lineage (NCBI taxonomy): Eukaryota > Viridiplantae > Streptophyta > Magnoliopsida > Cornales > Cornaceae > Cornus > Cornus florida. The sequence continues at coordinate 13,167,627 of NW_026775581.1, read as the reverse complement.
TTGAATGAAAATACCTTAATAAAGGTACCTATTATGTCGCTGGACTTTTTTAATGTATAAAGATTGAATCTTTGAAAGAAAATGAGCATTTTGAGATAAACTTATTTGAATTCCATTTGACATCCCGAAGAGTGTTTTAGTTAATAAAGATTGAATCTTTGTATGAAAATACCTCAATCAAGATACCAATTATATCACTAGACATTTTTAATGTATAAACATTCAGTCTTTAAAAGAGAATTAGAGTTTTGAGTTAAACTTATTCGTGATCCGTTTGACGTCGCTAAGAGTGTTTTAAGAGTTAAACTTATTTGAGTTCCTTGTGATGTCCCGAAAAGTGTTTTACTGAGTAAAGATTGAATCATTGAATGAAAATCCTCAATCAAGGTACCATTAGGTCACTAGACCAATTTTATGTATATGGACTAAATCTTAGAAAGAAAATTAGAGTTTTGAGTTTAACTTATTCGAGTTACCTATGAAGTCGCGAAGAGTGGTTTAAAGACCCAAGATTGAATATTTGAATGAAAATACCTCAATTGGGGTACCTATTTTTGTCACTTGACATTTTTAATGCATAAAAAATGAATCTTTGAATGAAAATTAGAATTGAGAGTTAAACTTATTCGAGATCCTTTTGACGTTACGATGAGTGTTTTAATGAGTTAAGATTGAATCTTTGATGAAATTAACTTAATCAAAGTACCTATTATGCCACTAGACCTTTTTACGGTATAAAGATTGAATCTTTGAATGAAAATACCTCAATAAACGAACCTATTATATCACTAGACATTTTTAATGTATCAAGATTGAATCTTCGAAACAAAATGAGCGTTTTGGGTTAAACTTATTCGAGTTTCATTTGACGTCCCGAATAGTGTTTTAGTTAATAAAGATTGAACCATTAAATAAAAATACCTCAATCAAGGTACCTATTATATCACTAGACCTTTTGAATGTATAAGGATTCAATCTTTGAAAGAAAATGAGAATTTTGTGTGAAACTTATTCGAGTTCCCTATCACGTCCTGAATGTGTGTTTTTATAAGTAAAGATTGAATCTTTGAATGAAATTAGCTAATTCAAGGTTCCTATTTTGTTACAAGCCCTTTTTAGTGTACAAAGATTCAATCTTCAAAAGAAAATGAGTATTCTGTGTTTAACTTAATCGAGTTACCTATTAAGTTGCGAAGAGTGGTTTATTGACTTAAGATTGAACTGAACTTATTCGATTGAGGTATTTCCAATGAAGTCGCTAAGGGTGTTTTAATGACTAAAGATTGAATCTTGGAGTGAATAAAGGTACTTATTTTGTCATCGGACCTTTTACATGTATAAAGATTGAATCTTCGATAGAAAATGAGCATTTTGAGTTAAACTTACTCGAGTTGTATTTGACATCCTGAAGAGTGTTTTAGTGAATAAAGATTGAATCTTTGTATGAAAATACCTCAATCAAGGTACCTATTATATCCATAGACCTTTTGAATGTACAAAGATTCAGTCTTTGAAAGAGAATTAGAGTTTTGAGTTAAACTTATTCGTGATCTCTTTGACATCGCTAAGAGTGTTTTAATGAGTAAAGATTGAATATTTGATTGAAAATACCTCCAAAAAGTTACCTATTATGTCACTAGACCTTTTTACTGAATAAAGATTGAATTTTTGAAAGAAATTGAGACTTTTGAGTGAAATTTATTTAAGTTCCCTGTGACGTCCCGAAAAGTGTTTTATTGAGTAACGATTGAATATTCGAATGAAAAATCCTCAATCTAGGTACCATTATATCACTAGACCATTTTTATGTATAAAGAGTAAATCTTAGAAAGAAAATTAGAGTTTCGAGTTTAACTTATTCGAATTACCTATGAAGTCGCGAAGAGTGGTTTAATGACCCAAGACTGAATATTTGAATGAAAATACCTCAATTACGGTACCTATTTTGCCACTAGACCTTTTTCATGTATAAAGATTGAATCTTTGAACGAAAATGAGAATTGAGAGTTAAACTTATTCGAGATGCCCTTGACGTCACGATCTGTTTTTTAATGAGTTAAGATCGAATCTCTGAAAGAAATTAACTCAATCAAGGTATCTATTATGCCATTAGACCTTTTTACTACATAAAGATTGAATCTTTAAAAGAAAATGAGAGTTTTGAGTTTAACTTATTCGAGTTACCAACGAAGTCGCGAATAGTATTTCAATCACTTAAGATTGAATCTTTGAATGAAAATACCACAATAAAGGTACCTATTATGTCACTGGACATTTTTAATGTATAAAGACCGAATCTCCGAAAAAAAATGAGCGTTTTGGGTTAGAATTATTCGAGTTTAATTTGACGTCCCGAAGAGTGTTTTAGTGAATAAAATTGAATCTTTGAATGAAAATACCACAATCAAGGTACCTATTATATCATTTGACCTTTTGAATGTATAAGGATTCATTCTTTGAAAGAAAATGAGAGTTTTGTGTTAAACTTATTCGAGTTCCCTATCACGTCCCGAAGAGTGTTTTATTGAGTAAGGATTGAATCTTTGAATGAAATTAGGTAATTCAATGTTCCAATTTTGTCACAAGACCTTTTTAATGTACAAAGATTTAATCTTCAAAAGAAAATGAGTATTTTGTGTTTAACTTAATCGAGTTACCTATGAAGTCGTAACGAGTGGTTTAACAACTTAAGATTGAACTGAACTTATTCGATTGAGGTATTTCCTATGAAGTCGCGAGAGTGTTTTAATGACTAAAGAATGAATCTTTGAATGAAAATACCTTAATAAAGGTACCTATTATGTCACTGGACCTTTTTAATGTATAAAGATTGAATAAAGATTGAACCATTGAATAAAAATACTTCAATCAAGGTACCTATTATATCACTAGACCTTCTGAATGTATAAGGATTCAATCTTTTAAAGAAAATGAGAGTTTTGTGTTAAACTTATTCGAGTTCCCTATCAGGTCCCGAATGTGTGTTTTAATAAGTAAAGATTGAATCTTTGAATGAAATTAACTAATTCAAGGTTCTTATTTTGTTACAAGACCTTTTTAGTGTACAAAGATTCAATCTTCAAAAGAAAATGAGTATTCTGTGTTTAACTTAATCGAATTACCTATTAAGTCGCTAAGAGTGTTTTAATGATTAAAGATTGATTCTTGGAGTGAAAAAAATACCTTAATAAAGGTACTTATTTTGTCACTGGACCTTTTACATGTATAAAGATAAAATCTTCGAAAGAAAATGAGCCATTTGAGTTAAACTTATTCGAGTTCCATTTGACATCCCGAAGAGTGTTTTAGTGAATAAAGATTGAATCTTTGTACGAAAATACCTCAATCAAGGTACCTATTATATCCATAGACCTTTTGAATGTATAAAGATTCAGTCTTCGAAAGAGAATTAGAGTTTTGAGTTAAACTTATCCGTAATCTCTTTGACGTCGCTACGAGTGTTTTAATGAGTAAAGATTGAATATTTGATTGAAAATACCTCAAAAAAAGTACCTATTATGTCACTAGACCTTTTTACTGAATAAATATTGAATTTTTGAAAGAAAATGAGACTTTTGAGTTAAACTTATTTAAGTTCCCTGTGACGTCCCGAAAAGTGTTTTACTGAGTAACGATTGAATATTCGAATGAAAAATCCTCAATCTAGGTACCATTATGTTACTAGACAATTTTTATGTATAGAGACTAAATCTTAGAAAGAAAATTAGAGTTTCGAGTATAACTTATTCGAGTTACCTATGAAGTCGCGAAGAGTGGTTTAATGACCCAACACTGAATATTTGAATGAAAATACCTCAATTACGGTACCTATTTTGCCACTAGACCTTTTTCATGTATAAAGATTGAATCTTTGAACGAAAATGAGAATTGAGAGTTAAACTTATTCGAGATGCCCTTGACGTCACGATGTGTGTTTTAATTAGTTAAGATCGAATCTCTGAAAGAAATTAACTCAATCAAGGTATCTATTATGCCATTAGACATTTTTACTATATAAAGATTAAATCTTTGAAAGAAAATGAGAGTTTTGAGTTTAACTTGTTCGAGTTACCAGCGAAGTCGCGAAGAGTATTTTAATGACTAAAGATTGAATCTTTGAATGATAATTCCTCAATAAAGGTACCTATTATGTCACTGGACATTTTCAAAGTATAAAGAGAGCGTTTTGGGTTAAACTTATTCGAGTTCCATTTGACGTCCCGAAGAGTGTTTTAGTGCATAAAGATTGAATCTTTGAATGAAAATACCTCAATCAAGGTACCTATTATATCACTAGACCTTTTAACTGTATAAGGATTCAATCTTTGAAAGAAAATGAGAGTTTTGTGCTAAACTTATTCGAGTTCCCTATCGCGTCCCGAAGAGTGTATTAATGAGTAAAGATTAAATCCTTGAATGAAATTAGCTAATTCAAGGTTCTTATTTTGTCACAAGACCTTTTTAATGTATAAAGATTCAATCTTCAAAAGAAAATGAGCATTTTGTGTTTTAACTCAATCGAGTTACCTATGAAGTCGCAAAGAGTGTTTTAATGACTTAAGATCGAACTGAACTTATTCGATTGAGGTATTTCCTATGAAGTCGCGAAGAGTGATTTAATGACTAAATATTGAATCTTTGAATGAAAATACCTTAATAAAGGTACCTATTATGTCACTGGACCTTTTTAATGTATAACGATTGAATCTTCGAAAGAAAATGAGCATTTTGAGTTAAACTTATTCGAGTTTCATTTGACATCCCGAAGAGTGTTTTAGTGAATAAAGATTAAATCTTTGTATGAAAATACCTCAATCAAGGTACCAATTATATCACTAGACATTTTAAATGTATAAAGATTCAGTCTTTGAAAGAGAATTAGAATTTTGAGTTAAACTTATTCGCGATCCCTTTGACGTCGCTAAGAGTGTTTTAAGAGTTAAACGTATTCGAGTTCCCTGTGACATCCTGAAAAGTGTTTGACTGAGTAAAGATTGAATCATTGAATGAAAATCCTCAATCAAGAAACCATTATGTCACTAGACCACTTTTATGTATAAGAACTAAATATTAGAAAGAAAATTAGAGTTTTGAGTTTAACTTATTCGAATTACCTATGAAGTCGCGAAGAGTGGTTTAATGACCCAAGATTGAATATTTGAATGAAAATACCTCAATTAAGGTACCCATTTTGTCACTTGACCTTTTTAATGTATAAAAAATGAATCTTTGAATGAAAATGAGAATTAGAGTTAAACTTATTCGAGATTGAATCTTTGAATGAAATTAACTTAATCAAAATATCTATTATGCCATTAGACCTTTTTACAGTATAAAGATTGAGTCTTTGAAAGAAAATGAGAGTTTTGAGTTTAATGACTAAAGATTGAATCTTCGAATGAAGTCGCTAAGAGTGTTTTAATGACTAAAGATTGAATCTTGGAACGAAAATACCTTAATAACGGTACTTATTACGTCACCGGACCTTTTACATATATAAAGATTGAATCTTCGAAAGAAAATGAGCATTTTGAGTTAAACTTATTCGAGTTTCATTTGACTTCCCGAAGAGTGTTTTAGTGAATAAAGATTGAATCTTTGTATGAAAATACCTCAATCAAGGTACCTATTATATCACTAGACCTTTTGAATTTATAAAGATTCAGTCTTTGAATGAGAATTAGAGTTTTGAGTTAAACTTATTCGTGATCTCTTTGACGTCGCTAAGAGTGTTTTAATGAGTAAAGATTGTATCTTTGATTGAAAATACCTCAAAAAAGTTATCTATTATGTCACTAGGCCTTTTTACTGAATAAAGATTGAATTTTTTAAAGAAAATGAGAGTTTTGAGTTAAACTTATTTAAGTTCCCTATGACGTCCCGAAAAGTATTTTATTGAGTAAAGATTGAATCTTCGAATGAAAATCCTCAATCAAGGTATCATTATGTCACTAGACCATTTTTATGTAGAAAGACTAAATCTTAGAAAGAAGATTAGAGTTTGGAGTTTAACTTATTCGAGTTACCTATGAAGTCACGAAGAGTGGTTTAATGACCCAATATTGAATATTTAAATGAAAATACCTCAATTACGGTACCTATTTTTCCACTAGACCTTTTTAATATATAAAGATTGAATCTTTGAACGAAAATGAGAATTGAGAGTTAAACTTATTCGAGATGCCCTTGACGTCACGATGTGTGTTTTAATGAGTTAAGATTGAATCTCTGAAAGAAATTAACTCAATCAAGGTACCTATTATGCCACTAGACCTTTGTACTATATAAAGATTGAATCTTTGAAAGAAAATGAGAGTTTTGAGTTTAACTTATTCGAGTTGCCAACGAACTCGCGAAGAGTATTTTAATGACTAAAGATTGAATCTTTGAATGAAAATACATCAATAAAGGTAACTATTATGTCACTGGACATTTTTAATGTAAAAAGATTGAATCTCCGAAAGAAAATGAACGTTTTGGGTTAAACTTATTCGAGTTCCATTTGACATCCCGATGAGTGTTTTAGTGAATAAAGAATAAATCTTTGAATGAAAATACCTCAATCAAGGTACCTAGTATATCACTAGACCTTTTGAATGTATAAGGATTCAATCTTTGAAAGAAAATGAAAGTTTTGGGTTAAACTTATTCAAGTTCCTTACCACGTCCCGAAGAGTGTTTTAAAGAGTAAATATTGAATCTTTGAATCAAATTAGCTAATTTAAGGTTCTTATTTTGTCACGGGACCTTTTCAATGTACAAAGATTCAATCCTCAAAAGAAAATGAGTATTTTGTGTTTAACTTAATCGAGTTACCTATGAAGTCGCGAAGAGTGGTTTAATGACTTAAGTTTCAACTAAACTTATTCGATTTAGGTATTTCCTATGAAGTCGCGAAGAGTGTTTTAATGACTAAAGATTGAATCTTTGAATGAAAATACCTTAATAAAGGTACCTATTATATCACTGGACCTTTTTAATGTATAAAGATTGAATCTTCAAAAGAAAATGAGCATTTTAATTTAAACTTATTCGACTTCCATTTGACATCCCAAAGAGTGTTTTAGTGAATAAAGATTGAATCTTTGTATGAAAATACCTCAATCAAGGTACCAATTATATCACTAGACATTTTGAATGTATAAAGATTCAGTCTTTGAAAGAGAATTAGAGTTTTGAGTTAAACTTATTCGTGATCCCTTTGACGTCGCTAAGTGTGTTTTAAGAGTTAAACTTATTCGAGTTCCCTGTGACGTCCGGAAAAGTGTTTTACTGAGTAAAGATTGAATCATTGAATGAAAATCCTAAATCAAGGTACCAATATGTCACTAGGCCATTTTTATGTATAAGGACTAAATCTTAGAAAGAAATTGAGAGTTTTGAGTTTAACTTATTCGAGTTACCTATGAAGTCGCGAAGAGTGGTTTAATGACCCAAGATTGAATATTTGAATGAAAATACCTCAATTAAGGTACCTATTTTGTTACTTGACCTTTTTAATGTATAAAAAATGAATCTTTGAATGAAAATGAGAATTGAGAGTTAAACTTATTCGAGATTGAATCTTTGAATGAAATTAACTTAATCAAAATATCTATTATGCCACTAGACCTTTTTACAGTATAAAGATTGAGTCTTTGAAAGAAAATGAGAGTTTTGAGTTTAATTTAATCGAGTTACCAACGAAGTCGCGAAGAGTATTTTAATGACTAAAGATTGAATCTTTGAATGAAAATACCTCAATAAAGGTACCTACGATTTCACTGGACATTTTTAATGTATAAAGACTGAATCTTCGAAAGAAAATGAGCGTTTTGGGTTAAACTTATTCGAGTTCCATTTGACGTCCCGAAGAGTGTTTTAGTGAATAAAGATTGAATCTTTGGATGAAAATACCTCAATCAAGGTATCTATTATATCACTAGACCTTTTGAATGTCTAAAGATTCAGTCTTTGAAAGAGAATTAGTGTTTTAAGTTAAACTTATTCGTGATCTCTTTGACGTCGCTATGAGTGTTTTCATGAGTAAAGATTGAATCTTTGAATGGAAATACCTCAAAAAAGTTGCCTATTATGTCACTAGACCTTTTTACTGAATAAAGATTGAATTTTTGAAAGAAAATGACAGTTTTGAATTAAACTTATTTAAGTTCCCTGTGACGTCCCGAAACGTATTTTACTGAGTAAAGATTGAATCATTGAATGAAAATCCTAAATCAAGGTACCATTATGTCGCTAGACCATTTTTATGTATAAGGACTAAATCTTAGAAAGAAAATGAGAGTTTTGAGTTTATCTTATTCGAGTTACCTATGAAGTCGCGAAGAGTGGTTTAATGACCTAAGAATGAATATTTGAATAAAAATACCTTAATTAAGGTACCTATTTTGTCACTTGACCTTTTTAATGTATAAAAAATGAATCTTTGAATGAAAATGAGAATTGAGAGTTAAACTTATTCGAGATCCCTTTGAAGTCACGATGAGTGTTTTAATGAGTTAAGATTGAATCTTTGAATTAAATTAACTTAATCAAAATACCTATTATGCCAACAAAGTCGCGAAGAGTATTTTAATGACTAAACATTGAAGCTTTGAATGAAAATACCTCAATAAAGGTACCTATGATATCACTGGATATTTTTAATGTATAAAGATTGAATCTTCGAAAGAAAATGAGCGTTTTGGGTTAAACTTATTCGAGTTCCATTTGACGTCCCGAGGAGTTTTTTAGTGAATAAAGATTGAATTTTTGAATGAAAATACCTCAATCAAGGTACCTATTATATCACTCGACCTTTTGAATGTATAAGGATTCAATCTTTGAAAGAAAATGAGAGTTTTGTCTTAAACTTATTCGAGTTCCGTATCACGTCCCAAAGAGTGTTTTAATGAGTAAAGATTGAATCTTTGAATGAAACTAGCTAATTCAAAGTTCCTATTTTGTCACAAGACCTTTTTAATGTACAAAGATTCAATCTTCAAAAGAAAATGAGTATTTTGTGTTTAACTTAATCGAGTTACCTATGAAGTCGCGAGGACTGGTTTAATGACTTAAGATTGGACTGAACTTATTCGATTGAGGTATTTCCAATGAAGTCGCTAAGAGTGTTTTAATGACTAAAGATTGATCCTTGGAATGAAAATACCTTAATCAAGGTACTTATTATGTCACCGGACCTTGTACATGTATAAAGATTGAATCTTCGAAAGAAAATGTGCATTTTGAGTTAAACTTATTCGAGTTCCATCTGACAACCCGAAGAGTGTTTTAGTGAATAAAGACTGAATCTTTGTATGAAAATACCTCAATCAAGGTACCTATTATATCACTAGACCTTTTGAATGTATAAAGATTCAGTCTTTAAAAGAGAATTAGAGTTTTCAGTTAAACTTATTCGTGATCTCTTTGACGTCGCTAAGAGTGTTTTAATGAGTAAAAATTGAATCTTTGAATGAAAATACCTCAAAAAAGTTACCTATTATATCACTAGACCTTTTTACTGAATAAAGATTGAATTTTTGAAAGAAAATGTGAGTTTTGAGTTCGAGTTAGTTAAGTTCCCTGTGACGTCCCGAAAAGTGTTTTACTGAGTAAAGATTGAATCTTCGAATGAAAATCCTCAATCAAGGTACCATTATGTCACTAGACCATTTTTATGTATAAAGACTAAATCTTAGAAATAAAATTAGAGATGTGAGTTTAACTTATTCGAGTTACCTATGAAGTCACGAAGAGTGGTTTAATGACCCAAGACTGAATATTTGAATGAAAATACCTCAATTACGGTACCTATTTTGCCAATAGACCTTTTTAATGTATAAAGATTGAATCTTTGAACGAAAATGAGAATTGAGAGTTAAACTTATTCGAGATGCCCTTGACGTCACGATGTGTGTTTTAATGAGTTAAGATTGAATCTCTGAAAGAAATTAACTCAATCAAGGTACCTATTATGCTACTAGACCTTTTTACTGTATAAAGATTGAGTCTTTGAAAGAAAATGAGAGTTTCGAATTTAACTTATTTGAGTTACCAACGAAGTCGCGAAGAGTATTTTAATGACTAAAGATTGAATCTTTGAATTAAAATACATCAATAAAGGTACCTATGATATCACTGGACATTTTTAATGTATAAAGATTGAATCTTCGAAAGAAAATGAGCGTTTCGGGTTAAACTTATTCGAGTCCATTTGACGTCCCGAAGAGTGTTTTAGTGAATAAAGATTGAATCTTTGAATGAAAAGAACTCAATCAAGGTACCTATTATATCACTAGACCTTTTGAATGTATAAGGATTCAATCTTTGAAAGAAAATGAGAGTTTTGTGTTAAACTTATTCGAGTTCCCTATCACGTCCCGCAGAGTGTTTTAATGAGTAAAGATTGAATCTTTGAATGAAATTAGCTAATTCAAGGTTCCTATTTTGTCACAAGACCTTTTTAATGTACAAACATTCAATCTTTAAAAGAAAATGAGTATTTTGTGTTTAACTTAATCTAGTTACCTATGAAGTCGCGAAGACTGGTTTAATGACTTAAGATTGAACTGAACTTCTTCGATTGAGGTATTTCCAATGAAGTCGCTAAGAGTGTTTTAATGACTAAAGATTGAATGTTGGAATGAAAATACCTTAATAGAGGTACTTATTATGTCACCGAACCTTTCACATGTATAAAGATTGAATCTTCGAAAGAAAATGAGCATTTTGAGTTAAACTTATTCGAGTTCCATCTGACAACCCGAAGAGTGTTTTAGTGAATAAAGACTGAATCTTTGTATGAAAATACCTCAATCAAGGTACCTATTATATCACTAGACCTTTTGAATGTATAAAGATTCAGTCTTTGAAAGAGAATTAGAGTTTTTAGTTAAACATTTTCGTGATCTCTTTGACGTTGCTAAGAGTGTTTTAATGAGTAAAGATTGAATCTTTGAATGGAAATACCTCAAAAAAGTTACCTATTATGTCACTAGACCTTTTTACTGAATAAAGATTGAATTTTTGAAAGAAAATGAGAGTTTGGGTTCAACTTAGTTACGTTCCCTATGACGTCCCGAAAAGTGTTTTACTGAGTAAAGATTGAATCTTCGAATGAAAATCCACAATTAAGGTACCATTATGTCACTAGATCATTTTTATGTATAAAGACTAAATCTTAGAAAGAAAATTAGAGATGTGAGTTTAACTTATTCGAGTTACCAATGAAGTCGCGAAGAGTGGTTTAATGACCCAAGATTGAATATTTGAATGAAAATACCTAAATTACGGTACCTCTTTTGCCAATAGACCTTTTTAATATATAAAGATTGAATCTTTGAACGAAAATGAGAATTGAGAGTTAAACTTATTCGAGAAGCCCTTGATGTCAAGATGTATGTTTTAATGAGTTAAGATCGAATCTCTGAAAGAAATTAACTCCATGAAGGTACCTATTATGCCACTAGACCTTTTTACTGTATAAAGATTAAATCTTTGAAAGAAAATGAGAGTTTTTAGTTTAACTTATTCAAGTTACCAACGAAGTCGCGAAGAATATTTTAATGACTAAAGATTGAATCTTTGAAAGAAAATACCTCAACGAAGGCACCTATTATGTCACTGGACATTTCTAATGTATAAAAATTGAATTTCCGAAAGAAAATGAGCGTTTTGGGTTAAACTTATTCGAGTTCCATTTGACGTCCCGAAGAGTGTTTTAGTGAATAAAGATTGAATCTTTGAATGAAAATACCTCAATCAAGGTACCTACTATATCACTAGACCTTTTGACTCTATAAGGATTTAATCTTTGAAAGAAAATGAGTGTTTTGTGTTAAACTTATTCGAGTTCCCTATCACTTCTCGAAGAGTGTTTTAATGAGTAAAGATTGAATCTTTGAATGAAATTATCTAATTCAAGGTTCCTATTTTGTCACAAGACCTTTTTAATGTACAAAGATTCAATCTTTAAAAGAAAATAAGTATTTTGTGTTAAACTTAATCGAGTTACCTATAAAGTCGTGAAGAGTGGTTTAATGACCTAAGATTGAACTGAACTTATTCGATTAAGGTATTTCCTATGAAGTCGCGAAGAGTGTTTTATTGACTAAAGATTGAATCTTTCAATGAAAATACTTTAACAAAGGTACCTATTATGTCACTAGACCTTTTTAATGTATAAAGATTGAATGTTCGAAAGAAAATGAGCATTTTAAGTTAAACTTATTCGAGTTCCATTTGACATCCCGAAGAGTGTTTCAGTGAATAAAGATTGAATCTTTGTATGAAAATACCTCAATCAAGGTACCTATTATATCACTAGACCATTTGAATGTATAACGATTCATTCTTTGAAAGAGAATTAGAGTTTTGAGTTAAACTTATTTGTGATCTCTTTGACGTCGCTAAGAGTGTTTTAATGAGTAAACGTCGCTAAGAGTGTTTCAATCAAGGAACCATTATGTCACTAGACCATTTTTATGTATAAAGACTAAATCTTAGAAGGAAATTTAGAGTTTTGAGTTTAACTTTTTCGAGTTTCCAATGAAGTCGCGAACAGTGGTTTAATGACCCAAGATTGAATATTTGAATGAAAATACCTCAATTACGGTACCTATTTTGCCAGTAGACCTTTTTAATGTATAAAGATTCAATCTTTGAACGAAAATGAGAATTGAGAGTTAAACTTATTCAAGATGCCCTTGCCGTCACGATGTGTGTTTTAATAAGTTAAGAAAGAATCTCTGATAGAAATTAACTCAATCAAGATACCTATTATGCCACTAGACCTTTTTACTGTATAAAGATTGAATCATTGAAAGAAAATGAGAATTTTGAGTTTAACTTGTTCGAGTTAGCAATGAAGTCGCGAAGAGTATTTTAATCACTAAAGATTGAATCTTTGGATGAAAATACCTCAACAAAGGTACCTATTATGTCACTGGACATTTTTAATGTATAAAGATTGAATCTCCGAAAGAAAATGAGCGTTTTGGGATAAACTTATTCCAGTTCCATTTGACGTCCCAAATAGTGTTTTAATGAATAAAGATTGAATCTTTGAATGAAAATACCTCAATCAAGGTACCTATTATATCACTAGACCTTTTGAATGTATAAGGATTCAATCTTTGAAAGAAAATGAGAGTTTTGTGTTAAACTTATTCGAGTTCCCAATCATGTCCCTAAGAGTGTTTTAATGAGTAAAGATTGAATCTTTTAATGAAATTAGCTAATTCAACATTCCTATTTTGTCACATGACCTTTTTATTGTACAAAGATTCAATCTTCAAAAGAAAATTAGTGTTTTGTGTTTAACTTAATCGAGTTACCTCTGAAGTAGCGAAGACTGGTGTAATGACTTAAGATTGAATTGAACTTATTCGATTGAGGTATTTCCAATGAAGTCGCTAAGAGAGTTTTAATGACTAAAGATTGAATCATGGAATGAAAATACTTTAATAAAGGTACTTATTATGTCACCGGACCTTTTACATGTATAAAGATTGAATCTTCGAAAGAAAATGAGCATTTTGAGTGAAACTTATTCGAGTTCCATTTGACATCCCGAAGAGTGTTTTAGTGAATAAAGATTGAATCTTTGTATGAAAATGCCTCAACCAAGGTACCAATTATATCACTAGACCTTTTGAATGTATAAAGATTCAGTCTTTGAAAGAGAATTATATTTTTGAGTTAAACTTATTCATGATCCCTTTAACGTAGCTAAGAGTGTTTTAATGAGTAAAGATTGAATCTTTGAATGAAAATACCTCCAAAAGTTACCTATTATGTCACTAGACCTTTTTGCTGAATAAATATTGAATTTTTGAAAGAAAATGAGAGTTTTGAGTTAAACATATTTAAGTTCCCTGTGACGTCCCGAAAAGTGTTTTACTGAGTAAAGATTGAATCTTCGAATGAAAATCCTCAGCCAAGGTACCATTATGTCACTAGACCATTTTTATGTATAAAGACTAAATCTTAGAAAGAAATTTAGAGTTTTGAGTTTAACTTATTCGAGTTACCCATGAAGTCGTAAAGAGTGGTTTAATGACCCAAGATTGAATATTTGAATGAAAATACCTCAATTACGGGACCTATTTTGCCACTAGACCTTTTTAATGTATAAAGATTGAATCTTTGAACGAAAATGAGAATTGAGAGTTAAACTTATTCGAGATGCCCTTGACGTCACGATGTGTCTTAATGAGTTAAGATCGAATCTCTGAAAGAAATTAACTCAATGAAGGTACCTATTATGCCACTAGACCTTTTTACTGTATAAAGATTGAATCTTTGAAAGAAAATGAGAGTTTTGAGTTTAACTTATTCGAGTTACCAACGAAGTCGCGAAGAGTATTTTAGTCACCAGAGATTGAATCTTTGAATGAAAATACCTCAATAAAGGTACCTATTATGTCACTGGACATTTTTAATGAATAAAGATTGAATCTCCGAAAGAAAATGAGGGTTTTAGGTTAAACATATTCAAGTTCCATTTGACGTCCCGAAGAGTGTTTTAGTGAATAAAGATTGAATCTTTGAATTAAAATACCTCAATTAAGGTACCTATTATATTACTAGACCTTTTGAATGTATAAGGATTCAATCTTTGAAAGAAAATGAGAGTTTTGTGTTAAACTTATTCGAGTTCCCTATCACATCCCGAAGAGTGTTTTAATGACTAAAGATTGAATCTTTGAATGAAATTAGGTAATTCAAGGTACCTATTTTGTCACAAGGCCTTTGTAATGTACAATGATTCAATCTTCAAAAGAAAATGAGTATTTTGTGTTTAACGTAATCGAGTTACCTATGAAATCGCGAAGAATGATTTAACGACTTAAGATTGAAACTGAATTTATTCTATTGAGGCATTTCCTATGAAGTCACGAAAAGTGTTTTAATGACTAAAGATTGAATCTTTGAATGAAAATACCTTAACAAAGGTACCTATTATGTCACTGCACCTTTTTAATGTATAAAGATTGAATCTTTGAAAGAAAATGAGCATTTTGAGTTAAACTTATTTGAGTTCCATTTGACATCCCGAAGAGTGTTTTAGTGAATAAAGATTAAATCTTTGTATGAAAATACCTCAATCATGGTACCAATTATATCACCAGACATTTTGAATGTATAAAGATTCAGTCTTTGAAAGAGAATTAGAGTTTTGAGTTAAACTTATTCGTGATCCCTTTGACGTCGCTAAAAGTGTTTTAAGAGTTAAACTTATTCGAGTTCCCTGTGACATCCCGAAAAGTGTTTTACTGAGTAAAGATTGAATCATTGTATGAAAATCCTCAATCAAGGTACCAATATGTCACTAGACCATTTTTATGTATAAGGACAAAATCTTAGAAAGAAAATGAGAGTTTTGAGTTTAACATATTCGAGTTACCTATGAAGTCACGAAGAGTGGTTTAATGACCCCAGATTGAATATTTGAGTTAAAATAGCACAATTAAGGTACCAATTTTGTCACTTGACCATTTTAATGTATAAAAAATGAATCTTTGAATGAAAATGATAATTGAGAGTTAAACTTATTCGAGATACCTTTGACGTCACGATGAGTGTTTTAATGAGTTAAGACTAAATTTTTCAATAAAATTAACTTAATCAAAGTACCTATTATGCCACTAGACCTTTTTACTGTTTAAAGATTGAATCTTTGAAAGAAAATGAGAGTTTTGAGTTTCACTTATTTGGGTTACCAACTAAGTCGCGAAGAGTCTTTTAATTACTAAAGATTGAATCTTTGAATGAAAATACCTTAATAAAGGTACCTATTATGTCACTTGACATTTTTAACGTATAAAGATTCAATCTTTAAAAGAATATGATCGTTTTGGGTTAAACTTATTCGAGTTCCATTTGACATCCCGAAGAGTGTTTTAGTGAATAAAGGTTGAATCTTTGAATGAAAATACCTCAATCAAGGTACCTATTATATCACTAGACCTTTTGAATGTATAAGGATTCAATCTTTGAAAGAAAATGAGAGTTTTGTGTTAAACTTATACGAGTTCCCTATCACATCCCGAAGAGTGTTTTAATGAGTAAAGATTGAATCTTTGAATTAAATTAGCTAATTCAAGGTTCCTTTTTTGTCACAAGACCTTTTTATTGTACAAAGATTCAATCTACAAAAGAAAATTAGTATTTTGTGTTTAACTTAATCGAGTTACGTATGAAGTCGCGAAGAGTGGTTTAATGACTTAAAACTGAACTGAACTTATTCGGTTGAGGTATTTCCAATGAAGTCGCTAAGAGTGTTTTAATGACTAAAGATTGAATCTTGGAGCGAAAATACCTTAATAAAGGTACTTATTATGTCACCGGACCTTTTACATGTATAAAGATTGAATCTTCAAAAGAAAACGAGCATTTTTGAGTTAAACTAATTTGAGTTCCATTTGACATCGCGAAGAGTGTTTTAGTGAATACAGATTGAATCTTTGTATGAAAATACCTCAATCAAGGTACCTATTATATCACTAGACCTTTTGAATGTATAAAGATTCAGTCTTTGAAAGAGAATTAGAGTTTTGAGTTAAACTTATTCGTGATCTCTTTGACGTCGCTAAGAGTGTTTTAATGATTAAAGATTGAATCTTTGAATGAAAATACCTCAAAAAAGTTACCTATTATGTCACTAGACCTTTTTACTGAATAAAGACTGAATTTTTGAAAGGAAATGAGAGTTTTGAGTTAAACTTATTTAAGTTCCCTATGACGTCTCGAAAGGTGTTTTACTGAGTAAAGATTGAATCTTCGAATGAAAATCCTCAATCAAGGTACCATTATGTCACTAGACCATTTTTATGTATAAAGACTAAATCTTAGAAAGAAAATTAGAGTTTTGAGTTTAACTTATTCGAGTTACCGATGAAGTCGCAAAGTGTGGTTTAATGACCCAAGAACAGAATATTTGAATTAAAATACCTCAATTACGGTACCTATTTTGCCACTAGACCTTTTTAATTTATAATGATTGAATCTTTGAACGAAAATGAGAATTAAGAGTTAAACTTATTCGAGATGCCCTTGACGTCATGATGTGTGTTTTAATGAGTTAAGATAGAATCTCTGAAAGAAATTAACTCAATCAAGGTACCGATTATGCCACTAGACCTTTTTACTGTATAAAGATTGAATCGTTGGAAGAAAATTAGAATTTTGAATTTAACTTGTTCGAGTTAGCAACGAAGTCGCGAAGAGTATTTTAATCACTAAAGATTGAATCTTTGAATGAAAATACCCCAACAAAGGTACCTATTATGTCACTGGACATTTTTAATGTATAAAGATTAAATCTCCAAAAGAAAATGAGTGTTTTGTGATAAACTTATTCGAGTTCCATTTGACGTCCCGAAGAGTGTTTTAGTGAATAAAGATTGAATCTTTGAATGAAAATACCTCAATCAAGGTACTTATTATATCACTAGACCTTGAATGTATAAGGATTATATCTTTGAAAGAAAATGAGAGTTTTGTGTTATACTTATTCGAGTTCTCTATCATGTCCCGAAGAGTGTTTTAATGAGTAAAGATTGCATCTTTGAATGAAATTAGCTAATTCAAGGTTCCTATTTTGTCACAAGACCTTTTTAATGTACAAAGATTCAATCTTCAAAAGAAAATTAGTGTTTTGTGTTTAACTTAATCGAGTTACCTATGAAGTCGTGAAGACTGGTTTAATGACTTAAGATTGAATTGAACTTATTTGATTGAGGTATTTCCAATGAAGTCGCTAAGAGTGTTTTAATGACTAAAGATTGAATCTTGGAATGAAAATACCTTAATAAAGGTACTTATTATGAAAATACCTTAATAAAGGTACTTCTTCAAAAGATTGAATATTTGATTGAAAATACCTCAATTAAGGTACCTATTTTGTCACTTGTCCTTTTTAATGTTTAAAAAATGAATCTTTGAATGGAAATGAGAATTGAGAGTTAAACTTATTCAAGATCCCTTTGACGTCACGGTGAGTGTTTTAATGAGTTAAGATTGAATCTTTGAATAAAATTAACTTAATCAAAGTACCTATTATGCCACTAGACCTTTTTACTGTATAAAGATTGAATCTTTGAAAGAAAATAAGAGTTTTGAGTTTAACTTGTTCGAGTTACCAACGAAGTCGCGAAGAGTATTTTAATGACTAAAGATTGAATCTTTGAATGAAAATACCTCAATAAAGGTACCTATTATGTCACTGGACATTTTTAATGTATAAAGATTGAATCTTCGACAGAAAATGAGCGTTTTGGGTTAAACTTATTTAAGTTCCATTTGACGCCATGAAGAGTGTTTTAGTTAATAAAGATTGAATCTTTGAATGAAAATACCTCAATCAAGTTACCTATTATATCACTAGACCTTTTGAATGTATAAAGATTCAGTCTTTGAAAGAGAATTAGTGTTTTGAGTTAAACTTATTCGTGATCTCTTTGACGTTGCTAAGAGTGTTTTAATGAGTAAAGATTAAATCTTTGAATGAAAATACCTCAAAAAAGTTACCTATTATATCACTAGACCTTTTTACTGAATAAAGATTGAATTTTGGAATGAAAATACCTCAATGAAGGTACCTATTTTGTCACTTGTCCTTTTTAATGTATAAAAAATGAATCTTGGAATGACAATGAGAATTTAGAGTTAAACTTATTCGAGATCCCTTTGACGTCACGATGAGTGTTTTAAAGAGTTAAGATTGAATCTTTAAATAAAAAAAACTTAATCAGAGTACCTATTGTGCCACTAGACCTTTTTACTTTATAAAGATTGAATCTTTGAAAGAAAATGAGAGTTTTGAGTTTAACGTATTCGAGTTACCAACGAAGTCGCGAAGAGTATTTTAATAACTAAAGATTGAATCTTTGGATGAAAATACCTCAATAAGGGAACCAATTATGTCACTGGATATTTTTAATGTATAAAGATTGAATCTTCAAAAGAAAGTGAGCGTTTTGGGTTAAACTTATTCGAGTTCCATTTGACGTAACGAAGAGTGTTTCAGTTAATAAAGATTTAATCTTTGAATGAAAATAACTCAATCAAGGTACCTATTATATCACTAGACCTTTTGAATGTATAAGGATTCAATCTTTGAAAGAAAATGAGAGTTTTGTGTTAAACTTATTCGAGTTCCCTATCACGTCCCGAAGAGTGCTTTAATGAGTAAAGATTGAATCTTTGAATGAAATTGGCTAATTCAAGGTTCCTATTTTGTCACAAGACCTTCTTAATGTACAAAGATTCAATCTTCAAAAGAAAATGAGTTTTTTGTGTTTAACTTAATCGAGTTACTTATGAAGTCGTGAAGAGTGGTTTAATAACTTAAGATTGAACTGAACTTATTCGATTGAGGTATTTTCAATGAAGTCACTAAGAGTGTTTTAATGATTAAAGATTGAATCTTGGAATGAAAATACCATAATAAAGGAACTTAGTATGTCACCAGACCTTTTACATGTATAAGGATTGAATCTTCGAAAGAAAATGAGCATTTTGAGTTAAACTAATTCGAGTTCCATTTGACATCCCGAAGAGTGTTTTAGTGAATAAAGATTGAATCTTTGTATGAAAATACCTCAATCATGGTACCTATCATATTACTAGACCTTTTGAATGTATAAAGATTGAGTCTTTGAAGAGAATTAGAGTTTTGAGTTAAACTTATTCGTGATCTCTTTGCCGTCGCTAAGAGTGTTTTAATGAGTAAAGATTGAATCTTCGAATGAAAATAACTCAAAAAAGTTACCTGTTATGTCACAAGACCTTTTTACTAAGTAAAAATTGAATTTTTGAAAGAAAATGAGAGTTTTGATTTAAACTTATTTAAGTTCCCTGTGACGTCCCGAAAAGTGTTTTACTGAGTAAAGATTGAATCTTCGAATGAAAATCCTCAATCAAGGTACCATTATGTCACTAGACCATTTTTATGTATAAAGACTAAATCTTAGAAAGAAAATTAGAGTTTTGAGTTTAACTTATTCGAGTTACCAATGAAGTCGCGAAAAGTGGTTTAATGACCCAAGATTGAATATTTGAAAGAAAATACATCAATTACGGTACCTATTTTGCCACTAGAACTTTTCAATGTATAAAGATTGAATCTTTGAACGAAAATGAGAATTGAGGGTTAAATTTATTCGAGATGCCCTTGACGTCACGATGTGTGTTTTAATGAGTTAAGATTGAATCTCTGAAAGAAATTAACTCCATCAAGGTACCTATTATGCCACTAGACATTTTTACTGTATAAAGATTGAATATTTGAAAGAAAATGAGAGTTTTGAGTTTAACTTATTCGAGTTACCAACGAAGTCGCAAAGAGTATTTTAATCACTAAAGATTGAATCTTTGAATGAAAATGCCTCAATATAGGTACCTATTATGTCACTTGACATTTTTAATGTATAAAGACTGAATCTCCGAAAGAAAATGAGCGTTTTGGGTTAAACTCATTCGAGTTCCATTTGACGTCCCGAAAAGTGTTTTAGTGAATAAAGGTTAAATCTTTGAATGAAAATATCTCAATCAAGGTACCTATTATATCACTAGACCTTTTTAATGTATAAGGATTCAATCTGTGAAAGAAAATCAGAGTTTTGTGTTAAACTTATTCGAGTTCCATATCACGTCCCAAAGAGTGTTTTAATGAGTAAAGATTGAATCTTTGAATGAAATTAGCTAATTTAAGGTTCCTATTTTGTCACAAGACCTTTTTAATGTATAAAGATTCAATCTTCAAAAGAAAATGAGTATTTTGTGTTTAACTTAATCGAGTTACGTATGAAGTCGCGAAGAGTGGTTTAATGACTTAAAACTGAACTGAACTTATTCGATTGAGGTATTTCCAATGAAGTCGCTAAGAGTGTTTTAATGTCTAAAGATTGAATCTTGGAGTGAAAATACCTTAATAAAGGTACTTATTATGTCACCGTACCTTTTACATGTATAAAGGTTGAATCTTCGAAAGAAAATGAGCATTTTGAGTTAAACTACTTCGAGTTCCATTTGACATCACGAATAATATTTTAGTGAATAAAGATTGAATCTTTGTATGAAAATACCTCAATCAAGGTACCAATTGTATCACTAGACATTTTGAATGTATGAAGATTCAGTCTTTGAAAGAGAATTAGATTTTTGAGTTAAACTTATTCGTGATCCCTTAGACGTCGGTAAGAGTGTTATAAGAGTTAAACTTATTCGAGTTCCCTGTGACATCCCGAAAATTGTTTTACTGAGTAAAGATTGAATCATTGAATGAAAATCCTCAATTAAGGTACCATTATGTCACTAGACCATTTTTATGTATTAGGACTAAATCTTAGAAAGAAAATGAGAGTTTTAAGTTTAAATTATTCAAGTTACCTATGAAGTCGCGAAGCGTGGTTTAATGACCCAAGATTGAATATTCGATGGAAAATACCTCAATTAAGGTACCTATTTTGTCACTTGTCCTTTTTAATCTTTAAAAAATGAATCTTTGAATGAAAATGAGAATTGAGAATTAAACCTATTCAAGATCCCTTTGACGTCACGAGGAGTGTTTTAATGAGTTAAGATTGAATCTTTGAATAAAATTAACTTAATCAAAGTACAAATTATGCCACAAGACCTTTTTACTATATAAAGATTGAATCTTTGAAAGAAAATGAGAGTTTTGAGTTTAACTTGTTCGAGTTACCAACGAAGTCGCGAAGAGTATGTTAATGACTAAATATTGAATCTTTGAATGAAAATACCTCAATAAAGGTACCTATTATGTCACTGGACATTTTTAATGTATAAAGATTGAATCTTCAACAGAAAATGAACGTTTTGGGTTAAACTTATTCGAGTTCCATTTGACGTCAAGAAGAGTGTTTTAGTTAATAAAGATTGAATCTTTGAATGAAAATACCTCAATCAAGTTACCTATTATTTCACTAGACCTTTTGAATGTATAAGGATTCAATCTTTGAAAGAAAATGAGAGTTTTGTGTTAAACTTATTCGAGTTCCTTATCACGTCCCGAAGAGTGTTTTAATGAGTAAAGATTGAATCTTTGAATGAAATTAGCTAATTCAATGTTCCTATTTTGTCACAAGACCTTTTTGATGTATAAAGTTTCAATCTTCAAAAGAAAATGAGTATTTTCTGTTTAACTTAATCGAGTTACCTATGAAGTCACGAAGACTGGTTTAATGACTTAAGATTGAACTGAACTTATTCGATTGAGGTATTTCCAATGAAGTCTCTAAGAGTGTTTTAATGACTAAAGATTGAATCTTGGAATGAAAATACCTTAATAATGGTACTTATTATGTCACCGGACCTTTTACATGAATAAAGATTGAATCTTCGAAAAAATATGAGCATTTTGAGTTAAAATTATTCGAGTTCCATTTGACATCCCGAAGAGTGTTTTTGTGAATAAAGATTGAATCTTTGTATGAAAATACCTCAATCAAGATACCTGTTGTATCAGTAGACCTTTCGAATGTATAAAGATTCAGTCTTTGAAAGAGAGTTAGAGTTTTGAGTTAAACTTATTCGTAATCTCTTTGACATCGCTAAGAGTGTTTTAATCAGGAAAGATGGAATCTTTGAATGAAAATACCTCAAAAAAGTTACCTATTATATCGCTAGACCTTTTTACTGAATAAAGATTGAATTTTTGAAAGAAAATGAGAGTTTTGAGTTAAACTTAGTTAAGTTCCCTGTGACGTCCCGAAAAGTGTTTTACTAAGTAAAGATTGAATCTTCGAATGAAAATCCTCAATCAAGGTACCATTATGTCACTAGACCATTTTTATGTATAAAGACTAAATCTTAGAAAGAAAATTAGAGTTTTGAGTTTAACTTATTCGAGTTACCCATGAAGTCGCAAAGAGTGGTTTAATGACCCAAGACTGAATATTCGAATTAAAATACCTCAATTACGGTACCTATTTTGCCACTAGACCTTTTTAATGTATAAAGATTGAATCTTTGAACGAAAATGAGAATCGAGAGTTAAACTTGTTCGAGATGCCCTTGACGTCACGATGTGTATTTTAATGAGTTAAGTTCGAATCTCTGAAAGAAATTAACTTAATCAAGGTACCAATTATGCCACAAGACCTTTTTACCATATAAAGATTGAATCTTTGAAAAAAAATGAGTGTTTTGAGTTTAACTTATTCGAGTTACCAACGAACTCGCGAAGAGTATTTTAATCACTAAAGATTGAATCTTTGAATGAAAATACCTCAATAAAGGTACCTATTATGTCACTGGACATTTTTAATGTATAAAGATTGAATCTCCGAAAGAAAATGAGCGTTTTGGGCTAAACTTATTCGAGCTCCATTTGACGTCCCAAAGAGTGTTTTATTGAATAAAGATTGAATCTTTGAATGAAAATTCCTCAATCAAGGTATCTATTATATCACTAGACTTTTTGAATGTATAAGGATTCAATCTTTGAAAGAAAATGAGAGTTTTGTGTTAAACTTATTCGAGTTCCTTATCACGTCCCGAAGAGTGTTTTAAGAGCAAAACTTATTCGACTTCCCTGTGACGTCCCGAAAAGTTCTTTACTGAGTAAAGATTAAATCATTGAATGAAAATCCTCAATCAAGGTGCCATTATATCAGTAGACTACTTTTATGTATAAGGACTAAATCTTAGAAAGAAAGTGAGAGTATTGAGTTTAACTTATTCGAGTTACCTATGAAGTCGCGAAGAGTGGTTTAACGACCCAAGATTGAATATTTGAATGAAAATACCTCAATGAAGGTACCTATTTTGTCACTTGTCCTTTTTAATGTATAAAAAATGAATCTTTGAATGAAAATGAGAATTGAGAGTTAAACTTATTCGAGATCCCTTTGACGTCACGATGAGTGTTTTAAAGAGTTAAGATTGAATCTTTGAAAAAAATAAACTTAATCAATCTACCTATTATGCCACTAGACCTTATTACTTTGTAAAGATTAAAGCTTTGAAAGAAAATACGAGTTTTAAGTTTAACGTATTCGAGTTACCAACGAAGTCGCGAAGAATATTTTAATGACTAAAGCTTGAATCTTTGAATGAAAATACCTCAATAAAGGTACCTATTATGTCACTGGACATTTTTAATGTATAAAGATTGAATCATCGAAAGAATATAAGCGTCTTGGGTTAAACTTATTCGAGTTCCATTTGACATCAGGAAGAGTGTTTTAGTTAATAAAGATTGAATCTTTGAATATAAATACCTCAATCAAGGTACCTAGTATATCACTAGACCTTTTGAATGTATAAGGATTCAATCTTTGAAAAAAAATAAGAGTTTTGTGTTAAACTTATTCGAGTTCCTTATCACGTCCCGTAGAGTGTTTTAATGAGTAAAGATTGAATCTTTGAATGAAATTAGCTAATTCAAGGTTCCTATTTTGTCACAAGACCATTTTAATGTACAAAGATTCAATCGTCAAAAGAAAATGAGTATTTTTGTGTTTAACTTAATCGAGTTACTTATGAAGTCGCGAAGAGTGGTTTAATGACTTAAGATTGAACTGAACTTATTCGACTGAGGTATTTTTAATGCAGTTGCTAAGAGTGTTTTAATGACTAAAGATTGAATCTTGGAGTGAAAATACCTTAATAAAGGAACTTAGTAGGTCACCAGACCTTTTACATGTATAAAGATTGAATCTTCGAAAGAATATGAGCTTTTTGAGTTAAACTAATTCGTGTTCCATTTGACATCCCGAAGAGTGTTTTAGTGAATAAAGATTGAATCTTTATATGAAACTACATCAATCAAGGTATCTATTATATCACTAGACCTTTTGAATGTATAAAGATTCCATCTTTGAAAGAGAATTAGAGTTTTGAGTTAAACTTATTCGTGATCTCTTTTACGTCGCTAAAAGTGTTTTAATGAGTCATGATTGAATCTTTGAATGAAAATACCTCAAAAAAGTTACCTATTATGTCACTAGACCTTTTTACTGAATAAAGATTGAATTTTTTAAAGAAAATGAGAGTTTTGAGTTAAACTTATTTAAGTTCCCTGCGACGTCCCGAAAAGTTTTTTACTGAGTAAAGATTGAATCTTCGAATGAAAATCCTCAATCGGGTACCATTATGTCACTAGACCATTTTTATGTATAAAGACTAAATCTTCGAAACAAAATTAGAGTTTTGAGTTTAGCTTATTCGAGTTACCTATAAAGTCGATAAAGTGGTTTAATGACCCAAGATTGAATATTTGAAAAAAAATACCTCAATTACGGTACGTATTTTGCCACTAGACCTTTTCAATGTATAAAGATTGAATCTTTAAAAGAAAATGAGAATTGAGAGTTAAACTTATTCGAGATGCCCTTGTCGTCACGATGTGTGTTTTAATGAGTTAAGATTGAATCTCTGAAAGAAATTAACTCAATCAAGGTACCTATTATGTCACTAGACCTTTTTACTGTATAAAGATTGAAAATTTGGAAGAAAATGAGAGTTTTGAGTTTAACTTATTCTAGTTACCAACGAAGTCGCAAAGAGTATTTTAATCACTAAAGATTGAATCTTTGAACGAAAATACCTCAATATAGGTACCTATTATGCCACTGGACATTTTTAATGTATAAAGGTTGAATCTCCGAAAGAAAATGAGTGTTTTGGGTTAAACGTATTCGAGTTCCATTTGACGTCCCGAAAAGTGTTTTACTAAATAAAGGTTGAATCTTTGAATGAAAATATCTCAATCAAGGTACCTATTATATAACTAGACCTTTTGAATGTATTATTCAATCTTTGAAAGAAAATGAGAGTTTTGTGTTAAACTTATTCGAGTTCCCTATCACGTCCCGAAGAGTGTTTTAATAAGTAAAGATTGAATCTTTGAATGAAATTAGCTAATTCAAGGTTCCTATTTTGTCACAAGACCTTTTTAATGTACAAAGATTCAATCTTCAAAAGAAAATGAGTATTTTGTGTTTAACTTAATCGAGTTATCTATGAAGTCGCGAAGAGTGGTTTATTTACTTAAGATTGAACTGAACTTATTCGATTGTGGTATTTCCTATGAAGTCGTGAAGAGTGTTTTATTGACTAAAGATTGAATCTTTGAATGAAAATACCTAAATAAAAGTACATAATATGTCACTGGACCTTTTTAATGTATAAAGATTGAATCTTCGAAAGAAAATGAGCATTTTGAGTTAAACTTATTCGAGTTCCATTTGACATCACGAAGAGTGTTTTAGTGAATAAAGATTGAATCTTTGTATGAAAATAGCTCGATCAAGGTACCTATTATATCACTAGACCTTTGAAATGTATAAAGATTCAGTCTTTGAAAGAGAATTAGTGTTTTGAGTTAAACTTATTCGTGATCTCCTTAACGTCGCTAAGAGTGTTTTAATGAGTAAAGATTGAATCTTTGGACGAAAATACGTCAAAAAAGTTACCTATTCTGTCACCAGACCTTTTTATTGAATAAAGATTGAATTTTTGAAAGAAAATGAGAGTTTTGAGATAAACTTAGTTAAGTTCCCTCTGACGTCCCGAAAAGTACTTTACAGAGTAAAAGTTGAATCTTCGAATGAAAATCCTAAATTAAGGTACCATTATGTCTCTAGACCATTTTTATGTATAAAGACAAAACCTTAGAAAGAAAATTAGAGTTTTGAGTTTAACTTATTCGAGTTACTTATGAAGTCGCAAAGAGTAGTTTAATGACCCAAGACTGAATATTTGAATAAAAGCACCTCAATTACGGTACCTATTTTGCCACTAGACCTTTTTAATGTATAAAGATGGAATCTTTGAAGGAAAATGAAAATTGAGAGTTAAACTTATTCGAGATGCCCTTGACGTCACGATGTGTGTTTTAATGAGTTAAGATCGAATCTCTAAAAGAAATTAACCCATTCAAGGTACCTATTATGCCACTAGACCTTATTACTGTATAAAGATTGAATCTTTGAAAGAAAATGAGAGTTTTGAGTTTAACTTATTCGAGTTACCAACGAAGTCGCGAAGAGTATTTTAATCACTAAAGATTGAATCTTTGAATGAAAATACCTCAATAAAGGTACCTATTATGTCACTGGATATTTTTAATGTATAAAGATTGAATTTCTGAAAGAAAATGAGCGTTTTGGGTAAAACATATTCGAGTTCCATTTGATGTTCCAAAGAGTGTTTTAGTGAATAAAGATTGAATCTTTGAATGAAAATACCTCAATTAATGTACCTATTATATCACTAGACCTTTTGAATGTATAAGGATTCAATCTTTGAAAGAAAATGAGAGTTTTGTGTTAAACTTATTCGAGTTCCCTTTCACGTCCCGAAGAGTGTTTTAATGAGTAAAGATTGAATCTTTGAATGAAGTTAGCTAATTCAAGGTTCCTATTTTGTCACAAGACCTTTTTAATGTATAAAGATTCAATCTTCAAAAGAAAATGAGTATTTTGTGTTTAACTTAATCAAGTTACCTATGAAGTCGCGAAGAGTGGTTTAATGACTTAAGATTGAACTGAACTTATTCGATTGAGGCATTTCCTATAAAGTCGCGAAAACTGTTTGAATACTAAAGATTGAATCTTTGAATGAAAATACCTGAATAAAGGTAGCTATTATGTCACTAGATCTTTTAAATGTATAAAGATTGAATCTTCGAAAGAAAATGAGCATTTTGAGTTAAACTTATTCGAGTTTCATTTGACATCCTGAAGAGTGTTTTAGTGAATAAAGATTGAATCTTTGTAAGAAAATACTTCAATCAAGGTACCAATTATATCACTAGACATTTTGAATGTATAAAGATTCAGTCTTCGAAAGAGAATTAGAGTTTTGAGTTAAACTTATTCGTGATCCCTTTGACGTCGCTAAGAGTGTTTTCAGAGTTAAACTTATTCGAGTTCCCTATGACGTCCCGAAAAGTGTTTTACTGAGTAAAGATTGAATCATTGAATGAAAATCCACAATCAAGGTACCATTATGTCACTAGACCATTTTTATGTATAAGGACTAAATTTTAGAAAGAAAATGAGAGTTTTGAGTTTAACTTATTCGAGTTACCTATGAAGTCGCGAAGAGTGGTTTAAGGACCCAAGATTGAATATTTGAATGAAAATAACTCAATTAAGGTACCTTATTTTGTCACTTGACCTTTTTAATGTATAAAAAATGAATCTTTGAATGAAAATGATAATTGAGAGTTAAACATATTCGAGATCCCTTCGACGTCACGATGAGTGTTTTAATGAGTTAAAATTGAATCTTCGAATGAAATTAACTTAATCAAAATGCCTATTATGTGTCTGGACCTTTTTACTATACAAAGATTGAATCTTTGTAAGAAAATGAGAGTTTTGAGTTTAACTTATTCGAGTTACCAACGAAGTCGCGAAGAGTATTTTAATGACTAAAGATTAAATCTTTGAATGAAAATACCTCAATAAAGGTACCTATTATGTCACTGGACATTTTTAATGTATAAAGATTGAATCTTCGAAAGAAAATTAGCGTTTTGGGTTAAACTTTTTCAAGTTCCATTTGACGTCCCGAAGAGTGTTTTAGTGAATAAAGATTGAATCTTTGAATGAAAATACCTCAATCAAGGTACCTATTATATCACTAGACATTTTGAATGTATAAGGATTGAATCTTTGAAAGAAAATGAGAGTTTTGTGTTAAACTTATTCGAGTGTTTTAATCAATAAATATTGAATCTTTGAGTGAAATTAGCTAATTCAGGGTTCCTATTTTCTCACTAGACCTTTTTAATGTACAGAGATTCAATCTTCAAAAGAAAATGAGTATTTTGTGTTTAACTTAATCAAGTTACCTATGAAGTCCTGAATAGTGGTTTAATGACTTAAGATTGAACTGAACTTATTCGATTGAATTATTTCCAATGAAATCGCTAAGAGTGTTTTAATGACTAAAGATTGAATCTTGGAATGAAAATACCTTAACAAAGGTACTTCTTATGTTACCGGATCTTTTTCATGTATAAAGATTGAATCTTCGTAAGAAATTGAGCATTTTGAGTTAAACTTATTCGAGTTCCATTTGACATCCCGAAGAGTGTTTTGGTGAATAAAGGTTGAATCTTTGTATGAAAATACCTCAATCAAGGTACTTATTATATCACTAGACCTTTTGAATGTATAAAGATTCAGTCTTTGAACGAGAATTAGAGTTTTGAGTTAAACTTATTCGTGGTCTCTTTGACGTCGCTAAGAGTGTTTTAATGAGTAAAGATTGAATTTTTGAATGAAAATGCCTCAAAAAAGTTACCTATTATGTCACTAGACCTTTTTACTGAATAATGATTGAATTTTTGAAAGAAAATGAGAGTTTTGAGTTAAAATTATTTAAGTTCCCTGTGACGTCCCGAAAGGTGTTTTACTGAGTAAAGATTGAATCTTTGAATGAAAATCCTCAATCAAGGTACCATTATGTCACTAGACCATTTTTATGTATAAAGACTAAATCTTAGAAAGAGAATTAGATTTTGAGTTTAACTTATGCTAGTTACCTATGAAGTCGCGAAGAGTGGTTTAATGACCCAAGATTGAATATTTGAATGAAAATACCTTAATTACGGTACCTATTTTGCCTCTAGACCTTTTTAATGTATAAAAATTGAAACTTTGAACGAAAATGAGAATTGAGAGTTAAACTTATTCGAGATGCCCTTGACGTCACGATGAGTGTTTTAATGAGTTAAGATTGAATTTTTGAAAGAAATTAACTCAATCAAGGTATCTATTATACCACTAGACCTTTTTACTATATAAAGATTGAATCTTTGAAAGAAAAATAGAGTTTTGAGTTTAACTAATTCGAGTTACCGACGAAGTCGCAAAGACTATTTTAATCACTAAAGATTGAATCTTTGAATGAAAATACCTCAATAAAGGAACCTATTATGTCACAGGACCATTTTAGTGTATAAAGATTGAATCTCTGGAAGAAAATGAGCGTTTTGGGTTAAACTTATTCGAATTCCATTTGACGTCCCGAATAGTGTTTCAGTGAATAAAGATTGAATATTTGAATGAAAATACCTCAAGCAAGGTACCTATTATGCCATTAGACCTTTTTACTGTATAAAGATTGAATCTTTGAGAGAAAATGATAGTTTTGAGTTAAACATATTCGTGATCCCTTTAACGTCACGAAGTGTATTTTAATGAGTAAAGACTGAATATTTGAATGAAGTTACCATAACCAAGGTTCCAATTACATCATTAGACCTTTTTAATGTATAACGATTGAATCTTTGAAAGAAAATTAGAGTTTCGAGTTTAACTTATTCGAGTAAGCTATGAAGGCGGGAAGAGTGTTTTACTGGCCAAAGATTGAATCTTTGAATGAAATTACCTCAATCATGTTACCTTTTATGTCACAAGGCCTTTTTATGTATAAAGATTGAATCTTTGAAAGAAAATGAGAGTTTTGAGTTAAACTTATTCGAATTCCCTATCACGTCCCGAAGAGTGTTTTAATGAGTAAAGATTGAATCTTTGAATGAAATTAGCTAATTCAAGGTTCCTCTTTTGTCACTAGACCTTTTTCCTATACAAACATTCGATCTTCAAAAGAAAATGAGTATTTTGTGTTTAACTTAATCAAGTTACCTATGAAGTCGCGAAGAGTGGTTTAATGACTTAAGATTTAACTGAACTTATTCAATTGAGGTATTTCCTATGAAGTCGTGAAGAGTGTTTTAATGACTAAAGATTGAATCTTTGAGTCAAAATACCTTAATTAAGGTACCTATTATGTCACTGGACCTTTTTAATGTATAAAGATTGAATCTTCAAAAGAAAATGAGCGTTTTGAGTTAAACTTATTCCAGGTCCATTTGACAGACCGAAGAGTGTTTTAGTAAATAAAGATTGAATCTTTGTAGGAAAATACCTCAATCAAGGTACCAATTATGTCACTAGACATTTTGAATGTATAAAGATTCAGTCTTTGAAAGAGAATTAGAGTTTTGAGTCAAATATATTCGTGATCCCTTTGACGCCGCTAAGAGTGTTTTAATGAGTAAAGATTGAATCTTTGAATGAAATTAGCTAATTCAAGGTTCCTATTTTGTCAGTAGACTTTTTTAATGTACAAAGATTCAATCTTCAAAAGAAAATGAGTATTTTGTGTTTAACTTAATCGAGTTACCTTTGAAGTCGCGAGGAGTGGCTTAATGACTTAAGATTGAACTGAACTTATTCGATTGAGGTTTTTCCAATGAAGTCGCTAAGAGTGTTTTAATATCTAAAGATTGAATCTTGGAATGAAAATACCTTAACAAAGGTACTTCGTATGTCACCGGACCTTTTTCTTGTATAAAGATTGAATCTTCGAAAGAAAATAAGCATTTTGGTTTGAACTTATTCAAGTTCCATTTGAAGTCCCGAAGAGTGTTTTGGTGTATAAAGATTGTATCTTTGAATGAAAATACCTCAATCAAGGTACCTATTATACACTAGACCTTGTGAATGTATAAAGATTCAGTCTTTGAAAGAGAATTTTAATGAGTAAAGATTGAATCTTCGAATGAAAATACCTCAAAAAAGTTGCCTATTTTGTCAGTAGACCTTTTTTTCGGAATAAAGATTGAATTTTTGAAAGAAAATTAGAGTTTTTAGTTAAACTTATTAAGTTTCCCGTGACGTCCCGAAAAGTGTTTTACTGAGTAAAGATTGAATCTTCGAATGAAAATCCTCAATTAAGGTACCATTATGTCACTAGACCATTTTTATGTATAAAGGCTTTAGAAAGAAAATTAGAGTTTTGAGTTTAACTTATTCGAGTTACCTATGAAGTCGCGAAGAGTGGTTTAATGACCCAAGATTGAATATTTGAATGAAAATTCCTCAATTACGGTACCTATTTTGCCACTAGACCTTTTTAATGTATAAAGATTGAATCTTTGAACGAAAATGAGAATTGAGAGTTAAACTTATTCGAGAGGCCCTTGACGTCACGATGAGTGTTTTCATGAGTTAAGATTGAATCTCTGAAAGAAATTAACTCAATCAAGGTACCTATTATGCCACTAGACCTTTTTACTGTATAAAAATTGAATCTTTAAAAGAAAAATAGAGTTTTGAGTTTAACTTATTCGAGTTACCAATGAAGTCGCGAAGAGTATTTTAATCACCAAAGATTGAATCTTTGAATGAAAATACCTCAAAAAAGTAACCTATTATTTCAGTAGACCTTTTTACTGAATAAAGATTGAATTTTTGAAAGAAAATGAGAGTTTTGAGTTAAACTTATTTAAGTTCCCTGCGACATCCCGAAAAGTGTTTTACTGAGGAAAGATTGAATCTTCGAATGAAAATCCTCAATCAAGGTACCATTATGTCACTAGACCATTTTTATGTATAAAGATTAAATCTTAGAAAGAAAATTAGAGTTTTGAGCTTAACTTATTCGAGTTACCTATGAAGTCGTGGAGACTGGTTTAATGACCAAAGATTGAATATTTGATTGAAAATACCTCAATTACGGTACCTATTTTGCCACTAGACCTTTTCAATGTATAAAGATTGAATCTTTGGTCGAAAATTAGAATTAAGAGTTAAACTTATACGAGATGCCCTTGACGTCATGATGAGTGTTTTAATGAGTTAAGATTGAATCTCTGAAAGAAATTAACTCAATCAAGGTACCTATTATGCCACTAGACCTTTTTGCTGTATAAAGATTGAATCTTTGAAAGAAAAATAGAGTTTTGAGTTTAACTTATTCGAGTTACCAACGAAGTCGCGAAGACTATTTTAATCACTAAAGATTGAATCTTTGAATGAAAATAACTCAAGGTACCTATTATGTCCCTGGACCATTTTAATGTATAAAGATTGAATCTCTGGAAGAAAATGAGCGTTTTGGGTTAAACTTATTCGAGTTCCATTGGACGTCCCGAATAGTGTTTCAGTGAATAAAGATTGAATATTTGAATGAAAATACCTTAATCACGGTGCCTATTATATCACTAGACCTTTTGAATGTATAAGGATTCAATCTTTGAAAGAAAATTAGAGTTTTGAGTTAAACATATTCATAATCCCTTTAACATCACGAAGAGTGTTTTAATGAGTAAAGATTGAATCTTTGAATGAAATTACCAGAACCAAGGTACCTATTATGTCATTAGACCTTTTTAATGTATAAAGATTGAATCTTTGAAAGAAAATAAGAGTTTCGAGTTCAACTTTTTCGAGTTAGCTATGAAGTCGCGAAATGTGTTTTACTGACCAAAGATTGAATGTTGGAATGAAATTACCCCAATCATGTTACCTTTTATGTCACTAGGCCTTTTTAATGTATAAAGATTGAATCTTTGAAAGAAAATTAGAGTTTTGAGTTAAACTTATTCTCGTTTCCTATCACGTCCCGAAGAGTGTTTTAATGAGTAAAGATTGAATCTTTGAATGAAATTAGCTAATTCAAGGTTCCTCTTTTGTCACTAGACCTTTTTTCTATACAACGATTCGATCTTCAAAAGAAAATGAGTATTTTGTGTTTAACTTAATCGAGTTACCTTTGAAGTCGCGAAGAGTGGTTTAATGACTTAAGATTGAACTGAACTTATTCGATCGAGGTATTTCCTATGAAGTCGCGAAGAGTGTTTTAATGACTAAAGATTGAATCTTTGAGTGAAAATACCTTAATAAAGGTACCAATTATGTCACTGGACCTTTTTAATGTATATAGATTGAATCTTCGAAAGAAAATGAGCATTTTGAGTTAAACTTATTCGAGTTCCATTTGACATCCCGAAGAGTGTTTTAGTGAATAAAGATTGAATCTTTGTACGAAAATACCTCAATCAAGGTACCAATTATATCACTAGACATTTGAATGTATAAAGATTCAGTCTTTGAAAGAGAATTATAGTTTTGAGTTAAACTTATTCGTGATCCCTTTGACGTTGCTAAGAGTGTTTTCAGAGTTAAACTTATTCGAGTTCCCTGTGACGTCCCAAAAAGTGTTTTACTGAGTAAAGATTGAATCATT
Organism: Cornus florida; assembly: GCF_030987335.1. NCBI lineage: Eukaryota > Viridiplantae > Streptophyta > Magnoliopsida > Cornales > Cornaceae > Cornus > Cornus florida. The sequence continues at coordinate 13,133,625 of NW_026775581.1, read as the reverse complement.
GAATGAAAATGCTCAATCAAGGTACCATTATGTCACTAGACCACTTTTATGTATAAGGACTAAATCTTAGAAATAAAATTAGAGTTTTGAGTTTAACTTATTCGAGTTACCTATGAAGCCACGAAGAGTGGTTTAATGACCTAAGATTGAATATTTGAATGAAAATACGTCAATTAAGGTAGCTTATTTTGTCACTTCACCTTTTTAATGTATAAAAAATGAATCTTTAAAGGAAAATGATAATTGAGAGTTAAACTTATTCGAGATCCCTTTGACGTCACGATGAGTGTTTTATTGAGTTAAGATTGAATCTTTGAATAAAATTAACTTAATCAAAGTGCCTATTATGCCATTAGACCTTTTTACTTTATAAAGATTGAATCTTTGAAAGAAAATGAGAGTTTTGAATTTAACTTATTCGAGTTACCAACGAAGTCGCGAAGAGTATTTTAATGACTAAAGATTGAATCTTTGAATGAAAATACCTCAATAAAGGTACCTATTATGTCACTGGACATTTTTAATGTATAAAGATTGAATCTTCGAAAGAAAATGAGCGTTTTGGGTTAAACTTATTCGAGTTCTATTTGACGTCCCGAAGAGTGTTTTAGTGAATAAAGATTGAATTTTTGAATAAAAATACCTCAATCAAGGTACCTATTATATCAGTAGACCTTTTGAATGTATAAGGATTCAATCTTTGAAAGAAAATGAGAGTTTTGGGTTAAACTTATTCGAGTTGCCTATCACGTCCCGAAGAGTGTTTTAATCAGTAAAGATTGAATCTTTGAATGAAATTAGCTAATTCAAGGTTCCTTTTTTATCACTAGACCTTTTTAATGTACAAAGATTTAATCTTCAAAAGAAAATGAGTATTTTGTGTTTAACTTAATCGAGTTACCTATGAAGTCGCGAATAGTGGTTTAATGACTTAAGATTGAACTGAACTTATTCGATTGAGGTATTGCCAATGAAATTGCTAAGAGTGTTTTAATGACTAAAGATTGAATCTTGGAATGAAAATACCTTAATAAAGGTACTTCTTATGTCACCTAACCTTTTTCATGTATAAAGATTGAATCTTCGAAAGAAAATGAGCATTTTGAGTTAAACTTATTCGAGTTCCATTTGACATCCCGAAGAGTGTTTTAGTGAATAAAGGTTGAATCTTTGTATGAAAATACTTCAATCAAGGTACCTATTATATCACTAGACCTTTTGAATCTATAAAGATTTAGTCTTTGAAAGAGAATTAGAGTTTTGAGTTAAACTTATTCGTGGTCTCTTTGACGTCGTTAAGAATGTTTTAATGAGTAAAGATTGAATCTTTGAATGAAAATACCTCAAAAAAGTTACCTATTATGTCACTAGACCTTTTTACTAAATAAAGATTGAATTTTTTAAAGAAAATGAAAGTTTTGAGTTAAACTTGTTTATGTTCCCTGCGTCATCCCGAAAAGTGTTTTACTGGGTAAAGATTGAATCTTCGAGTGAAAATCCTCAATCAAGGTACCATTATGTCACTAGACCATTTTTATGTATAAAGATTAAATCTTAGAAAGAAAATTAGAGTTTTGAGCTTAACGTATTCGAGTTACCCATGAAGTCGCGAAAATTGGTTTAATGACCCAAGATTGAATATTTGAATGAAAATACCTCAATTACGGTACCTATTTTGCCACTAGACCTTTTTAATGTATAAAGATTGAATCTTTGAACGAAAATTAGAATTGAGAGTTAAACTTATTCGAGATGCCCTTGACGTCACGATGTGTGTTTTAATGAGTTAAGATTGAATCTCTGAAAGAAACTAACTCAATCAAGGTACCTATTATGCCACTTGACCTTTTTACTGTATAAAGATTAAATCTTTGAAAGAAAAATAGAGTTTTGAGTTTAACTTATTCGAGTTAGCAACGAAGTCGCGAAGACTATTTTAATCACTAAAGATTGAATCTTTGAATGAAAATTCCTCAATAAAGGTACCTATTATGTCATTGGACCATTTTAATGTATAAAGATTGAATTTCCGGAAGAAAATGAGCGTTTTGGGTTAAACTTGTTCGAGTTCCATTTGACGTCCCGAATAGTGTTTCAGTGAATAAAGATTGAATATATGAATGAAAATACCTCAATCAAGGTGCCTATTATATCACTACACCTTTTGAATGTATAAGGATTCAATCTTTGAAAGAAAATTAGAGTTTTGAGTTAAACATATTCGTGATCCCTTTAACGTCATGAAGAGTGTTTTAATGAGTAAAGATTGAATCTTTGAATGAAATTACCATAACCAAGGTACCTATTATGTCATTAGACCTTTTTAATGTATAACGATTGAATCTTTGAAAGAAAATGAGAGTTTCGAGTTTAACTTATTCAAGTAAGCTATGAAGTCGCGAAGAGTGTTTTACTGACCAAAGATTGAATCTTTGAATGAAATTACCTCAATCATGTTACCTTTTATGTCACTAGGCCTTTTTAATGTATAAAGATTGAATCTTCGAAAGAAAATGAGAGTTTTGAGTTAAACTTATTCGAGTTCCCTATGACGTCCCGAAGAGTGTTTTAATGAGTAAAGATTAAATCTTTGAATGAAATTAGCTAATTCAAGGTTCCTCTTTTATCACTAAACCTTTTTTCTATTCAAAGATTCGATCTTCAAAAGAAAATGAGTATTTTGTGTTTAACTTAATCGAGTTACATATGAAGTCGCAAAGAGTGGTTTAATGACTTAAGATTCAACTAAACTTATTCGATTGAGGTATTTCCTATGAAGTCGCGAAGAGTATTTTAATGACTAAAGATTGAATCTTTGAGTGAAAATACCTTAATAAAGGTACCTATTATGTCACTGGACCTTTTTAATGCATATAGATTGAATCTTCGAAAGAAAATGAGCATTTTGAGTTAAACTTATTCGAGTTCCATTTGACTTCCCGAAGAGTGTTTTAGTGAATAAAGATTGAATCTTTGTATGAAAATACCTCAATCAAGGTACCAATTATATCACTAGACATTTTGAATGTATAAAGATTCAGTCTTTGAAAGTGAATTAGAGTTTTGAGTTAAACTTATTCGTGATCCCTGTGACGTCGCTAAGTGTTTTTTCAGAGTTAAACTTATTCAAGTTCCCTGTGACGTCACGAAAAGTGTTTTACTAAGTAAAGATTGAATCATTGAATGAAAATCCTCAATCAAGGTACCATTATGTCATTAGACCATTTTTTTGTATAAGGACTAAATCTTAGAAAGAAAACGAGAATTTTGAGTTTAACTTATTCGAGTTACCTATAAAGTCGCGAAGAGTGGTTTAATGACCCAAGATTGAATATTTGAATGAAAATACCTCAATTAAGGTACCTTATTTTGTCACTTGACCTTTTTAATGTATAAAAAATGAATCTTTGAATGAAAATGATAATTGATAGTTAAACTTATTCGAGATCTCTTTGACGTCACGATGAGTGTTTTAATGAGTTAAGATTGAATCTTTAAATGGAATTAACTTAATCAAAGTGCCTATTATGCCACTAGACCTTTTTACTGTATAAAGATTGAATCTTTGAAAGAAAATGAGAGTTTTGAGTTTAACTTATTCGAGTTACCAACGAAGTCGCGAAGAGTATTTTAATGACTAAAGATTGAATCTTTGAATGAAAATACCTCAATAGAGGTACCTATTATGTCACTGGACATTTTTAATGTATAATGATTGAATCTTCGAAAGAAAATGAGCATTTTGAGTTACACTTATTCGAGTTCCATTTCACGTCCCGAATGGTGTTTTAGTAAATAAAGATTGAATCTTTGGATGAACATACCTCAATCAAGGTACCTATTATATCACTAAACCTTTTGAAAGTATACAAAATACTCATTTTCTTCCGAAGATTGAATCTTTATACAATAAAAAGGTCCAGTGACAAAATAGGAACCTTGAATTAGCTAATTTCATTCAAAGATTCAATCTTTACTCATTAAAACACTCTTCGGGACGTGATAGGGAACTCGAATAAGTTGAACTCAAAACTCTCGTTTTCTTTCAAAGATATACTCTTTATATGGTAAGAAGGTCTAATGGCGTAATAGGTACCGTGATTGAGTTAATTTCATTCAAAGATTCAATCTTTAGTCATTAAAACACTCTTCGCGGCTTCATAGGAACTACCTCAATCGAATAGGTTCAGTTCAATCTTAAGTCATTAAACTACTCTTCGCGACTTTATAGGTAACTCGATTAAACACAAAATACTCATTTTCTTTCGAAGATTGAATCTTAATACAATAAAAAGGTCCAGTGACAAAATAGGAACCTTCAATTAGCTAATTTGATGCAAAGATTCAATCTTTACTCATTAAAACACTCTTCGGGACCTGATAGGGAACTCGAATAAGTTTAACTCAAAACTCTCATTTTCTTTCAAAGATTCAATCTTTATACATTAAACAGGTCTAGTGACATAAAAGGTAATATGATTGAGGTAATTTCATTCAAAGATTCAATCTTCAGTCAGTAAAACACTCTTCGCGACTTCATAGCTTACTCGAATAAGTTAAACTCGAAACTCTCATTTTCTTTCTAAGATTCAATCGTTATACATTAAAAAGGTCTAATGGCATAATAGGTACCTTGGTTATGATAATTTCATTCAAAGATTCAATCTTTACGCAATAAAACACTCTCGCGACGTCAAATGGATCACAAATAAGTTTAACTCAAAACTATAATTTTCTTTCACAGATTGAATCCTTATGCATTCAAAAGGTCTAGTGATATAATAGGTACCTTGATTGAGGTATTTTCATACAAAGATTCAATCTTTATTCACTAAAACACTTTTCGGGACGTCAATTCGAACTCGAAGAAGTTTAAACCAAAATGCTTATTTTCTTTTGAAAATTCAATCTTTATATATTAAAAAGGTTTAGTGACACAGTAGGTACCTTTATTGAGATATTTTAATTCAAAGATTCAATCTTTAGTCATTAAAATACTCTTCACGACTTCGTTGGTAACTCGAATAAGTTAAACTCAAAACTCTCATTTTCTTTCAAAGATTCAATCTTTATACATTAAAATGCTCCAATGACATAATAGGTACTTTTATTGAGGTATTTTTATTCAAAGATTCAATCTTTAGTCATTAAAATACTCTTCGCGACTTCGTTGGTAACTCGAATAAGTTAAACTCAAAACTCTCATTTTCTTTCAGAAATTCAATCTTTATGCAGGAAAAAGGTCTAGTAGCATAATAGGTACCTTGATTGAGTTAATTTCATTCAAAGATTCAATCTTAACTCATTAAAACACTCATCGTAACATCAAAGGATCTCGAATAAGTTTAACTCTCAATTCTAATTTTCGTTCAAAGATTCAATCTTTATATATTAAAAGGTTTAGTGACAAAATAGGTACCATAATTGAGATATTTTCATTCAAATATTCAATCTTGGGTCATTAAACCACTCTTCGCGGCTTCATTGGTAATTCGAATAAGTTAAATTCAAAACTCTCGTTTTCTTTCTACGATTTTGTCTTTATACATAAAAAAGGTCTAGTGACATAATGATACCTTGATTGAGGATTTTCATTCAAAGATTCAAACTTTACTCAGTAAAACACTTTTCAGGACGTCATAGGGGACTCGAATAAGTTTAACTCAAAACTATCATTTTCTTTCAAAGATTCAATCTTTAGTCATTAAAATATTCTTCGCGACTTTGTTGGTAACTCGAATAAGTTAAATTCAAAATTCTCAATTTCTTTTAAAGATTCATCTTTATGCAGTAAAAAGGTCTAGTGGCATAATAGGTACCTTGATTGAGTTAATTTCATTCAAAATTCAATCTTAACTCATTAAAACACTCATCGTGACGTTAAAGGGATCTCGAATAAGTTTAACTCTCAATTCTCATTTTCGTTCAAAGATTCAATCTTTATATATTAAAAAGGTCTAGTGACAAAATAGGTACCTTAATTAAGGTATTTTCATTTAAATATTCAATCTTCACTCATTAAAACACTCTTCGCGATGTCAAAGGGATCACGAATAAGTTTGACTCAAAACTTTAATTTTCTTTTAAAGATTAAATCCTTATACATTCAAAAGGTCTAGTGATATAATAGGCACCTTAATTGAGGTATTTTCATCCAAAGATTCAATCTTTATTCACTAAAACACTGTTCGGAACGTCAAATGGAACTTGAATAATTTTAACCCAAAACGCTCATTTTCTTTCGAAAATTCAATCTTTATACATTAAAAAGGTCCAGTGACATAATAGGTACCTTTATTGAGGTATTTTCATTCAAAGATTCAATTATTAGTCATTAAAATACTCTTCGCGACTTCATTGGTTACTCGAATATGTTGAACTCAAAACTCTCATTTTCTTTCAAAGATTCACTTTTTATATGGTAACAAGGTCTAATGGCATAATAGGTACCTTGATTGAGTTAATTTCATTCAAAGATTCAATCTTTAATCATTAAAACACTCTTTGCGGCTTCATATGAACTACCTCAATCGATTAAGTTCAGTTCAATCTTAAGTCATTAAACCACTCTTCGCGACTTCATAGGTAACTCGATTAAACACAAAATACTCATTTTCTTTCGAAGATTGAATCTTAATACAATAAAAAGGTCCAGTAACAAAATAGGAATCTTGAATTAGCTAATTTCATTCAAAGATTCAATCTTTACTCATTAAAACACTCTACGGGACGTGATAGGGAACTCGAATAAGTTTAACTCAAAACTCTCATTTTCTTTCAAAGATTCAATCTTTATACATTAAACTGGTTTAGTGACATAAAAGGTAATATGATTGAGGTAATTTCATTCAAAGATTCAATCTTCAGTCAGGAAAACACTCTTCGCGACTTCATAGCTTACTCGAATAAGTTAAACTCGAAACTCTCATTTTCTTTCAAAGATTCAATCGTTATACATTAAAAAGGTGTAATGGCATAATAGGTACCTTGGTTATGGTAATTAAATTCAAAGATTCATTCTTTACTCAACAAAACACTCTTCGCGACGTCAAATGCATCACAAATAAGTTTAACTCAAAACTCTAATTTTCTTTCACAGATTGAATCCATATACATTCAAAAGGTCTAGCGATATAATAGGTACCTTGATTGAGATATTTTCATTCAAAGATTCAATCTTTATTCACTAAAACACTCTTCGGGACGTCAAATCGACCTCGAATAAGTTTAAACCAAATTGCTTATTTTCTTTTGAAGATTCAATCTTTATACATTAAAAAGGTCCAGTGACACAGTTGGTACCTTTATTGAGATATTTTAATTCAAAGATTCAATCTTTAGTCTTTAAAATACTCTTCTGGACTTCGTTGGTAACTCGAATATGTTAAACTCAAAACTCCCATTTTCTTTCAAAGATTCAATCTTTATACAGTAAAAAGGTCTAGTGGCATAATAGGTACCTTGATTGAGTTAATTTAATTAAAAGATTCAATATTAACTCATTAAAACACTCATCGTGACGTCAAAGGATCTCGAATAAGTTTAACTCTCAATTCTCATTTTCGTTCAAAGATTCAATCTTTATATATTAAAAAGGTCTAGTGACAAAATAGGTACCTTAATTGAGGTATTTTCATTCAAATATTTAATCTTGGGTCATTAAACCACTCTTCGCGGCTTCATTGGTAACTCGAATAAGTTAAACTTAAAACTCTCATTATCTTTCTAAGATTTAGTCTTTATACATAAAAATGGTCTAGTGACATAATGGTACCTTGATTGAGGATTTTCATTCAAAGATTCAATCTTTACTCAGTAAAACACTTTTCGGGACGTCACAAGGGACTCGAATAAGTTTAACTCAAAACTCTTATTTTCTTTCAAAAATTCAATCTTTAGTCATTAAAATATTCTTCGCGACTTCGTTGGTAACTCGAATAAGTTAAATTCAAAACTCTCATTTTCTTTCAAAGATTCATCTTTATGCAGTAAAAAGGTCTAGTGGCATAATAGGTACCTTGATTGAGTTAATTTCATTCAAAGATTCAATCTTAACTCATTAAAACACTCATCGTGACGTGAAAGGGATCTCGAATAAGTTTAACTCTCAATTCTTATTTTCGTTCAAAGATTCAATCTTTATACATTAAAAAGTCTAGTGACAAAATAGGTACCTTAATTAAGGTATTTTCATTCAAATATTCAATATTTACTCATTAAAACACTCTTCGCGATGCCAAAGGGATCACGAATAAGTTTGACTCAAAACCTAAATTTTCTTTTAAAGATTAAATCCTTATACATTCAAAAGGTCTAGTGATATAATAGGTAACTTGATTGAGGTATTTTCATCCAAAGATTCAATCTTTATTCACTAAAACACTTTTCAGAACGTCAAATGGAACTCGAATAAGTTTAACCCAAAACGCTCATTTTCTTTTGAAGATTCAATCTTTATACATTAAAAAGGTCCAGTAACATAATAGGTACCTTTATTGAGGTATTTTCATTTAAAGATTCAATCTTTAGTCATTAAAATATTCTTCGCGACTTCATTGGTTACTTGAATAAGTTGAACACAAAACTCTCATTTTCTTTCAAAGATTCACTCTTTATACGGTAAAAAGGACTAATGGCATAATAGGTACCTTGATTGAGTTAATTTCATTCAAAGATTCAATCTTTAGTCATTAAAATACTTTTCGCGACTTCATAGGAACTACCTCAATCGAATAAGTTCAGTTCAATTTTAAGTCATTAAACCATTCTTCGCGACTTCATAGGTGACTCGATTAAACACAAAATACTCATTTTGTTTCAAAGATTGAATCTTAATACAATAAAAAGGTCCAGTGACAAAATAGGAACCTTGAATTAGCTAATTTTATTCAAAGATTCCATCTTTACTCATTAAAATACTCTTCGGGACGTGATTGGGAACTCGAATAAGTTTAACTCAAAACTCTGATTTTCTTTCAAAGATTCAATCTTTATACATTAAACAGGTCTAGTAACATAAAAGGTAATATGATTGAGGTAATCTCATTGAAAGATTCAATCTTCATTCAGTAGAACACTCTTCGCGACTTCATAGCTTACTCGAATAAGTTAAACATGAAACTCTCATTTTCTTTCAAAGATTCAATCGTTATACATTAAAAAGGTCTAATGGCATAATAGTTACCTTGGTTATGGTAATTTCATTCAAAGATTCATTCTTTACTCAACAAAACACTCTTCGCGACGTCAAATGCATCACAAATAAGTTTAACTCAAAACTCTAATTTTCTTTCAGAGATTGAATCCTTATACATTCAAAAGGTCTAGTGATATAATAGGTACCTTGATTGAGGTATTTTCATTCAAAGATTCAATCTTTATTCACTAAAACACTCTTTAGGACGTCAAATCGAACTCGAATAAGTTTAAACCAAAACGCTTATTTGCTTTCGAAGATTCAATCTTTATACTTTAAAAAGGTCCAGTGACATAATAGGTACCTTTATTGAGGTATTTTCATTCAAAGATTCAATCTTTAGCCATTAAAATACTCTTCGCGACTTCGTTGGTAACTCGAATAAGTTAAACTCAAAACTCTCATTTTCTTTCAAAGATTCAATCTTTATACAGTAAAAAGGTCTAGTGGCATAATAGGTACCTTGATTGAGTTAATTTTATTCAAAGACTCAATCTTAACTCATTAAAACACTCATCGTGACGTCAAAGGGATCTCGAATAAGTTTAACTCTCAATTCTCATTTTCGTTGAAAGATTCAATCTTTATACATTAAAAAGGTCTAGTGACAAAATAGGTACCTTAATTGAGGTATTTTCATTCAAATATTCAATCTTGGGTCATTAAACCACTCTTCGCAGCTTCATAGGTAACTCGAATAAGTTAAACTCAAAACTCTCATTTTCTTTCTAAGATTTATTGTTTATAGATAAAAATGGTCTAGTGACATAATGGTACCTTAATTGAGGATTTTTATGCAAAGATTCAATCGACATAATGGTACCTTAATTGAGGATTTTTATTCAAAGATTCAATCTTTACTCTCAGTAAAATACTTTTTGGGTCGTCATAGGGGATTCGAATAAGTTTAACTCAAAACTCTCATTTTCTTTCAAAGATTCAATATTTATTCATTAAAAAGGTCTAGTGACATAATAAGTAACTTTTTTGAGGTATTTTCATTCAAAGATTCAATCTTTACTCATTAAAACACTCTTTGCGACGTCAAAGGGATCACGAATAAGTTTAACTCAAAACTCTAATTTTCTTGCAAAGATTGAATCCTTATGTGACGACCCTGGTTTTTAGGCCAACGTGTCCTATGATGAACCGAAGGTTGACCCGATAACGGATCTGATAAGTAAAAGCGAACACAGAAAACAAGACTCTAAGAAGTCAAAGTAATCTTCCATGAGGTCGTGGAACTTAATCAGAATTGATGCGAAAGCAAAAGATAAAAAATATGACAAATAAGCCCCCATGGGCAAAATAGTCATTTTTGTAAAATATGGATTCGGGTGCCACTGAGCACACCGCTGGAAAGATAGCAAAAAATTAACAAATCTAGACTCAAGAATCACCTGATTCAGAATCCGGATGAAGAAGATATGAAACTCCAAAGTTTCATAAAAACCAACTTTCGGGTTTCAAAACAGTGCGGCAAGGGTAATTGACAAGGGGTAAAATGGTCTTTTTAGACAAAATTGTATGCAACTGAGCATACCGATAGATATACTAGGAAAAATTAATGAATCTAGACTCAAGAATCACTTGATTCGGAGTCCGGATGAAGAAGATATGAAACGTCAAAGTTTCAAAAAAACCAACATTTGAGTTTAAAATCAGTGCGGCAAGGGTACTTTACAAAGGGTAAAATAGTCTTTTTAGATAGAATTAGATGCAACCGTGAATACCGTTGGATAGACAAGCAAAAACTAATAAACTTAGACTCAAAAATCACTTGATTTGGAGTTGGGACGAAGAAGATATGACGCCTCAAAGTTTCAAAAAATTAGACTTATTTTCCGGGTAAGAAATCCAGGCAGGAATAGTGTTTTAACAGCAAGCACCAATTAAATTTTTTTTCCAGAACCGAGGCTAAAAATGGACCCTTAAACGAGTTTTTCTGGAAAAACACGAACAAGAAACCCCTCTTGAAATCACGTTTTCTACCCGACTATGCAGAAGAAACCAAAAAAAATACGATGTAAAGTCCCTAAAATGCCCCTTGAACAGCCTAGGTCAAAATGGACCCAAAAAGCTGCTACAAGCATTTTTTTCCAGAAACAACCAGAACAGAGAGTAAAAACGGGTTAGTAGATGAATTTTTCTGGAAAAACACAAAGAAGAAACCCCCCTCAAAATTGAATTTTCTACGTGACTTGTGAAAGAATTCAAAAAACATGCAATGTAGAATGCCCGAAATGCCCCTCCATGAAATCTGGTCATGGAGGTCCAAAAAGCTGCTAAAAAAAAAAACAGAAAGTTGAACTTTGCAATCGATTTCTGGCACCAAGACGACATTTTCTAGAAAAACACGGAAAAGAAACCCCTCTAAAATCATGTTTTCTATTCAACCATGTTGAAAGAAGAAATAAAACCATCGTGAAAAGTCTACAATGCCCTTAGATCAGAATATGCAAAAAAAGTGCGAAATGAATCACAAGAGGCTCAAAACACAAATGATTAGGTTTTGTCCGGAAACGACCATGCACACAAACGTAACTTACCTATTTGGACGTGCTACAATGGTTCACAACTTAAAAATACCACCGATACAGAATCCGACCCCCCAACGGGCAAAAAGGTAAAAATGGAACTTGGAATGAAAACTCGGAATCCAAAAATACAAAACGGGATCAAATGACCCTTTGGCCCTTGGCCACACTTCAAACATGATTTATAAGACCCTATAAAAGAATGAAAATGGAATTCCCACACCCAATGCAACCATGGTGAAGCAATGACTTGCGATTTTTCAAGGTTTTCATAATATTTCATGAAGTTAAAAAGTTGTATAGAATACAATACACATATCATTGGCCTCCGGCCTCATCTCATACATGTCAAATACATTGAAAGGAGTGCACTTATGTACACATTACATACATGGAATCAAATATACATATTTTGACATATAAGTCTACAAAATGACATTTCATGCTAACATTTGCATGAAATGGGAACTTGAAAGCTACACGACATCCAAGGAATGCTAGGCTTCATGAACCAAGTCTTTGTACCTGAAATATGCCCCAGTATCGTAGGGGTGAGTAACATAAAGCTACTCGTAGGAGATGAGTATGCATCGACCTAGCATTTTACAACTTTATCACCTTAAGGTGAAGCATGTTAAAGGGGTTCATGCCACCTAACGTCTATGTCCAAGTGAGACTCGGGAAACATCCTAAGCTACCTTAGAATTTAAGCAACAAGAATCATGATATACATACGTATATGAAACGAATCATGGTTGGGATAATCTAAAGAACACGATAAGAAGAATGCTTGAGCATAGATTAACATGAATTGCATTTTCAATACAATTGAACTAGGTCTAGAGTAATCCATATAACATGACAAAAGTATATTTGAATACAAGTTAACAAGAATCACATTATCCATGCAATTCAACAACAAAAGAGCATGTTATACAATGCAATAAGGTATAAGTTCTCAAAGCCATCAACTTAGAATCTAAAACACAAAATAACAGTGGTGGTTCATGCCACCTAACGTCTAAGTTCTAAATGAATCAATAGGATCAATCCTAAGCTTTGTTAGAACGTCAAAGCACAATTTTCAATATCGATGCAATTTAACCAACATTGGAACTTCCAATATAACGCATAAAGCACAATTTCGCAAAGTTAACATCATGTAACTTAAAATGGAACGACAAATAAGGAACAATAAGTTACAACATCATCTAGATATCAACTTGAAAATGAAATGCGAAGTCAAACAAAGTGGATACTCGGACGTCACGCCGGATCAGACCGACAACATAGTTACTTTAGGGTTACTAGCCCATAGGTAACCTCCCTATGTGCGCACTAGACTATATAGAGGGACTATCCCCCGTACTAGAACCACGTCCTAGCCATAGTCAAATAACAACATCCTCAAGTTTCCAAAATCAACAAGTTGTGCAACAATGCATATATCAACAGGAATATGCAAGATAATCAACTATCTACTAAGCACAACCAAATTTGGCAACCTATACAATACATGCTCTAAATCCACAACTAATATGATATGATGAATGTCGACTCCTTAGTGTGCGATTCGTTACACGCTATGCATGAAAGATGTTAAACACGAAGTGTGCAAATCATTACACAAGGCAACAATATATTCAATAAGGAAAACATATTATCATGAATACAAACATAGCAACTACGTTATCCAATGTTCAAAACATAACCAAATGAATATACAACAAGTCTAAGTCCATGATTTGAATATAGAAACCACTTCTAAAACACAACTAGATCATGGAGCAAATTAATAGAATTTAAATAGATAAACACAATTAAATTATCTAGATTTCCGATTCAATTTCAATTAACCTCAATTTAATACATCTTAAAGGGCATGGCAAGGTCATCACCTATATCCATTCTAAAACTCAATTAGGTTGTTAGAACAACAAAGTAGAACTTTAATTAAATCATGCTAATTTAAATCCCAAGGTTCTAAAACAACTTCAGATAGTCCCAAATTAATATATACTAGTAAACAAGTCATGGCCAATACAAATATCAAGTTAAAACCTTAATTAAGCTAATGGGACCGCAAAATAGATTTTAATTAATTCTTTTTAATTAAAATCTCTAGATTTTCAAACTTAACCAAATGCTCTCAATTTAACATATCTTAGAGAATATGCCAAGGACTAATATAATATCACATTACAAGTTTATTTTATTCAATTTAAGACCATGTGACTTAACCTTTCACTAAAGTTAAATATAAATTAAAAGTTGCAATTCTCATGCAATTAATCCCAATTTAATATATGTGAACAACTATACCTAAGCTTAATTTTCTAGCATGCCACAATTCAATTCCAAGTTGTATATCACCATGAGGATTAAATCTTAAACAAGGAATTTAAATAAATGAAGGGTTTGAAAACCTAACCGAATATTCTAAATTAAATATATGTGAACCTATATGGCATGTAAGTCAAGAATATCAAGTCAGAATTTAAATAGAGTGAATAGTGTACTCGGGGCAAATTAATTAATAATTACTAATTTTCAAAAACATCTCCAATCACTTTCAAATTCAACTATGTTGGAGAGCATGCTAAGGCCTAATTTAATATGCTAATACATATTGATTTCAAGTTAGTTAAGACCATGTGAATTAATCTTTCACCTAAGAAAAATATTAAATAAAATCTTTAATACTTATTCAAATGTTCCAATTTTAATACACGACAATGAGCATATCAAAGGGTAATATAAAATCATGTTACATGTTTAAACTAAGTCATGACCAACCGGGAAAATTAGATCCCGTACAAAAAAAAAATAAATAATAAAATCTCTAGATTTTCATTTAATCATGCAAACAAGTAGTATAAGCATCACAAGCACGCTATATAACAAGAATTTAAACCTAGAACATCCCCTACCTCAATTTGAGATGAAAATCTCAAATGCCATCAAAATGGAACGGCTCCGAATCCGACGAAACTACTAGGTTTTGTCGAGGACAACGCCGTGAACATAACCCCCATGAGAGCCCCATCAAAATCATAACTTGATCTCAAAACCAAACTCAAGAAATGGTCAAAACTGAATTCTAATAAGGGGAAAGGTAGAGCACGGCGAGGGGAACAACGAACGTTAAGGCCGAAGACTTTCCATCAAGGAAAAGTGAATCAAAAGAGAAGAGAGAAGATGGCAGCACCCCTTGGGCTGCCATAGAAGCTCCAGGTCGTGCATGAAGAGGGGAGAAGATGAAAAATGAAATATCTCACCCCCCTTTAAAATACTCTTTAAATTCAATCTTAACTCTTTAAAATACTCATCGTGACGTCAAAGGGATCTCGAATAAGTTTAACTCTCAATTCTCATTTTCGTTTAAAGATTCAATCTTTATACATTAAAAAGGTCTAGTGACAAAATAGGTAACTTAACTAAGGTATTTTCATTCAAATATTCAATCTTGGGTCATTAAACCACCCTTCGCGGCTTCATAGGTAACTCGAATAAGTTAAACTCACAACTCTCATTTTCTTTCTAAGATTTAGCTTTTATACATAAAAATGGTCTAGTGACATAATGGTACCTTGGTTGAAGATTTTCATTCAAAGATTCAATCTTTACTCAGTAAAACATTTTTCGGGTCGTCACTGGGGACTCGAATATGTTTAACTCAAAACTCTCATTTTCTTTCAAAGATTCAATCTTTAGTCATAGAAATATTCTTCGCGACTTCGTTGGTAACTCGAATAAGTTAAACTCAAAACACTCATTTTTGTACAAAGATTTAATCTTTATACAGTAAAAAGGTCTAGTGGCATAATAGGTACCTTAATTGAGTTAATTTCATTCAAAGATTCAATCTTAACTCATTAAAACACTCATCGTGACGTCAAATGGATCTGGAAAAGTTAAACTCTCAATTCTCATTTTCGTTCAAAGATTCAATCTTTATATATTAAAAAGGTCCTGTGACAAAATAGGTACCTTAATTGAGGTATTTTCATACAAATATTCAATCTTTACTCATTAAAACACTCTTCGCGATGTCAAAGGGATCTCGAATAAGTTTAACTCTCAATTTTCATTTTCGTTCAAAAATTCAATCTTTATACATTAAAAAGGTCCAGTGACAAAATTGGTACCTTAATTGAGGTATTTTCTTTCAGATATTCAATCTTTACTCATTAAAACACTCTTCGCAATGTCAAAGGGATCACGAATAAGTTTAACTCAAAACCCTAATTTTATTTCAAAGACTGAATCCTTATACATTCAAAAATTCTAGTGATATAATAGGAACCTTGATTGAGGTATTTTCACCCAAAGATTCAATCTTTATTCACTAAAACACTCTTTGAGACGTCAAATGGAACTCGAATAAGTTTAACCCAAAACGCTCATTTTCTTTCGAAGCTTCAATCTTTATACATTAAAAAGGTCCAGTGACATAATAGGTACCTTTATTGTGGTATTTTAATTCAAAGATTCAATCTCTAGTCATTAAAATACTCTTTGCGACTTCATTGGTTGCTCGAACAAGTTGAACTCAAAACTCTCATTTTCTTTCAAAGATTCACTCTTTATACGGCAAAAAGGTCTAGTGGCATAATAAGTACCTTGATTGAGTTAATTTCATTCAAAGATTCAATCTTTAGTCATTAAAACACTCTTCGCGACTTCATAGGAAGTACCTCAATCGAATAAGTTCAGTTCAATCTTAAGTCATTAAACCACTCTTCGCGACTTCATAGGTAACTCGATTAAACACAAAATACTCATTTTCTTTCGAAGATTGAATCTTTATACAATAAAAAGGTCCAGTAACAAAATAGGAACCTTGAACATGCTAATTTCATTCAAAGATTCAATCTTTACTTATTAAAACACTCTTCGGGACGTGATAGGGAACTCGAATAAGTTTAACTCAAAACTCTCATTTTCTTTAAATGATTCAATCTTTATACATTAGAAAGTTCTAGTGACGTAAAAGGTAACATGATTGAGGTAATTTCATTCAAAGATTCAATCTTTAGTCAGTAAAACACTCTTCGCGACTTCATAGCTTACTCGAATAAGTTAAACTCGAAACTCTCTTTTTCTTTCAAAGATTCAATCGTTATACATTAAAAAGATCTAATGACATAATAGGTACCTTGGTTATGGTAATTTCATTCGAAGATTCAATCTTTACCCAATAAAACATTCTCCGCGACTTCAAAGGGATTACGAATAAGTTTAACTCAAAACTCTAATTTTCTTTGAGAGATTGAATCCTTATACATTCAAAAGGTCTAGTGATATAATAGGTACCTTGATTGAGGCATTTTCATTCAAAGATTTAATCTTTATTCACTAAAACACTTTTCGGGATGTCAAATGGAACTCGAATAAGTTTAACCCAAAACGCTCACTTTCTTTCGAAGATTCAATCTTTATACATTAAAAAGGTCCAGTGACATAATAGGTACCTTTATTGAGGTATTTTCTTTCACAGATTTAATCTTTAGACATTAAAATACTCTACGCGACTTCGTTGGTAACTCGAACAAGTTAAACTCAAAACTCTCATTTTCTTTCAAAGATTCAATCTTTACACAGTAAAAATGTCTAGTGGCATAATAGGTACCTTGATTGAGTAAATTTCATCCAAAGATTCAATATTAACTCATTAAAACACTCATCGTGACGTCAAAGGGATCTCGAATAAGTTTAACTCTCAATTCTCATTTTCTTTCAAAGATTCAATCTTTATACATTAAAATGGTCTAGTGACAAAATAGGTACCTTAATTGAGGTATTTTCATTCAAATATTCAATCTTGGGTCATTAAACCACTCTTCGCGGCATTATAGGTAACTCGAATAGGTTAAACTCGAAACTCTCATTCTAAGATTTGGTCTTTATACATAAAAATTGGCGAATGATATAATGGTACCTTGATTGAGGATTTTCATTCAAAGATTCAATCTTTACTCAGTAAAACATTTTTCGGGAAGTCATAGGCGACTCGAATAAGTTTAACTCAAAAATCTCATTTTCTTTCAAAGATTCAATCTTTATTCATTAAAAAGGTCTAGTGACATAATAGGTAATTTTTTTAAGGTATTTTCATTCAAAGATTCAATCTTTACTCATTAAAACACTCTTCGCGACGTCAAAGGGATCACGAATAAGTTTAATTCAAAAATCTAATTTTCTTTCAAAGATAGAATCCTTATACATTCAAAAGGTCTAGTGATATAATAGGTACCATGATTGAAGTATTTTCATCCAAAGATTCAATCTTTATTCACTAAAACACTCATCGGGACGTCAAATGGAAATCAAATAAGTTTAACCCAAAATGCTGATTTTCTTTCGAAGAATCAATCTTTATACATTAAAAAGGTCCAGTGACGTAACAGGTACCTTTATTGAGGTATTTTCATTCAAAGATTCAATTTTTAGTCATTAAAATACTCTTCGCGACTTCCTTGGTAACTCGAATAAGTTGAACTCAAAACTCTCATTTTCTTTCAAAGTTTCAATCTTTTTACAGTAAAAAGGTATAGTGGAATAATAGCTGCCTTGATTGAGTTAATTTAATTCAAAGATTCAATCATTAGTCATTAAAACACTCTTTGCAACTTCATGGGAAATACCTCAATCGAATAAGTTCAGTTCAATCTTAAGTCATTAAACCACTCTTCGCGACTTCATAGGTAACTCGATTAAACACAACATACTCATTTTCTTTCGAAGATTAAATCTTTATACAATAAAAAGGTCGAGTGACAAAATAGGAACCTTGAATTTGCTAATTTCATACAATGATTCAATCTTTACTCTTTAAAACACTCTTCAGGATGTGATAGGGAACTCGAATAAGTTTAACTCAAAACACTCATTTTCTTTCAAAGATTCAATCGTTATATATTAAAGAGGTCTAATGACATAATAGGTACCTTAGTTATGGTAATTTCATTCGAAGATTCAATCTTCAATCAATAAAGCACTCTTCGCGACGTCAAAGGGATCACGAATAAGTTTAACTCAAAACTCTAATTTTCTTTCAAAGATTGAATCCTTATACATTCAAAAGGTCTAGTGATATATTAGGTACCTTGATTGAGGTATTTTCATTCAAAGATTCAATCTTTATTCACTAAAACACTCTTCGGGACGTCAAATGGAACTGGAATAAGTTTGACCCAAAACGCTCATTTTCTTTCGAAGATTCAATCTTTATACATTAAAAAGGTCCAGTGACGTAATAGGTACCTTTATTGAGGTATTTTCATTCAAAGATTCAATCTTTAGTCATTAAAATACTCTTCGCGACTTCCTTGGTAACTCGAATAAGTTGAACTCAAAACTTTCATTTTCTTTCAAAGTTTCAATCTATATATAGTAAAAAGGTATAGTGGAATAATATGTACCTTGATTGAGTTAATTTCGTTCAAAGATTCATTAAAACACACTTCGCAACTTCATAGGAAATACCTCAATCGAAAAAGTTTAGTTCAATCTTAAGTAATTAAACTACTCTTCGCGACTTCATATGTAACTCGATTAAACACAAAATACTCATTTTCTTTCAAAGATTGAATTCTTAAACAATAAAAAGGTCCAGTGACAAAATAGGAACCTTGAATTAGCTAATTTTATTCAATGATTCAATCTTTATTCATTAAAATACTCTTCGATTCAATCTTTATACATTAAAAAGGTCTAGTGACGTAAAACTTAACATGATTGAGGTAATTTCATTCAAAGATTCAGTCTTCAGTCAGTAAACACTCTTCGCGACTTCATAACTTACTCGAATAAGTTAAACTCGAAACTCTCATTTTCTTTCAAAGATTCAATCGTTATACATTAAAAAGGTCTAATGGCATAGTAGGTACCTTGGTTATGGTAATTTCATTCAAAGGTTCAATCTTTACTCAATAAAACACTCTTCACGACGTCAAATGGATCACGAATAAGTTTAACTCAAAACTCTAATTTTCTTTCACCGATTGAATCCTTATACATTCAAAAGGTCAAGTGATACAATAGGTACCTTGATTGAGATATTTTCATTTAAAGATTCAATGTTTATTCACTAAAACATTCTTCGGGCCGTCAAATGGAACTTGAATAAGTTTGAACCAAAATGCTTATTTTCTTTCAAAGACTCAATCTTCATACAATAAAAAGGTCCAGTGACATAATAGGTACCTTTATTGAGGCATTTTCATTCAAAGATTTAATTCTTAGTCATTAAAATACTCTTCGCGACTTCATTGGTTACACGAATAAGTTGAACTCAAAACTCTCATTTTCTTTCAATGATTAACTCTTTATACGGTAAGAAGGTCTAGTGGCATAATAGGTACCTTGATTGAGTTAATTTCATTCAAATATTCAATCTTTAGTCATTAAAACGTTCTTTGCAACTTCATAGGAAATACCTCAATCGAATAAGTTCAGTTCAATCTTAAGTCAATAAACCACTCTTCGCGACTTCATAGGTAACTCGATGAAACACAAAATACTCATTTTCTTTCGAAGATTGAATCTTTATACAATAAAAAGGTCGAGTGACAAAATAGGAACCTTGAATGAGCTAATTTCATTCAAAGATTCAATCCTTACTCATTAAAACACTCTTCGGGACGTGATAGGGAACCCGAATAAGTGTAACTCAAAACTCTCATTCTTTTTCAAAGATCCAATCTTTATACATTAAAAAGGTCTAGTGGCGTAAAAGGTAACATGATTGAGGTAATTTCATTTAAAGTTTCAATATTTAGTCAGTAAAACACTCTTCGCGACTTTATAGCTTACTCGAATAAGTTAAACTCGAAATTCGCATTTTCTTTCAAAGATTCAATCATTATACATTAAAAATATCTAATGACAAAATAGGTACCTTGGTTATGGTAACTTCATTTGAAGATTCAATCTTCACTCAATAAAACACTCTTCGCGACGTCAAAGGGATCACGAATAAGTTTAACTCAAAACTCTAATTTTCTTTCTGAGATTGACTCCTTATACATTTAAAAGGTCTAGTGATATAATAGGTACCTTGATTGAGGTATTTTCATTCAAAGATTCAATCTTTATTCACTAAAACACTCTTCGGAACGTCAAATGGAACTCGAATAAGTTTAACCCAAAACGCTCACTTTCTTTCAAAAATTCAATCTTTATACATTAAAAAGGTCCAGTGACATAAATGGTACCTTTATTGAGGTATTTTCATTCAAAGATTCAATCTTTAGTCATTAAAATACTCTTCGCGACTTCCTTGGTAACTTGAATAAGTTGAACTCAAAACTCTCATTTTCTTTCAAAGATTCAATCTTTATACAGTAAAAAGGTATAGTGGATTAATAGGTACCTTGATTGAGTTAATTTCATTCAAAGATTTAATCTTTAGTCATTAAAACACTCTTCGCGACTTCATAGGAAATACCTCAATCGAATAAGTTCAGTTCAATCTTAAGTCATTAAACCACTCTTTGCGACATCATTGGTAGCTCGATTAAACACAAAATACTTATTTTCTTTTGAAGATTAAATCTTTATACAATAAAAAGGTCCATTGACAAAATAGGAACCCTGAATTAGCTAATTTCATTCAAAGATTCTATCTTTACTCATTAAAACATTTTTCGGGATCTTTGAAAGAAAATGAGAGTTTCGAGTTTAACTTATTCGAGTAAGCTATGAAGTCGCGAAGAGTGTTTTACTGACCAAAGATTGAATCTTTGAATGAAATTACCTCAATCACGTTACCATTTATGTCACTAGGCTTTTTTAATGTATAAAGATTGTATCTTTGAAAGAAAATGAGAGTTTTGAGTTAAACTTATTCGAGTTCCCTTTCACATCCCGAAGAGTGTTTTAATGAGTAAAGATTGAATCTTTGAATGAAATTGGTAATTCAAGGTTCCTACTTTGTCACTAGACCTTTTTTCTGTACAAAGATTCGATCTTCAAAAGAAAATGAGTATTTTGTGTTTAACTTAATCGAGTTACCTACGAAGTCGCGAAGAGTGGTTTAATGACTTTAGATTGAACTGAACTTATTCGATTGAGGTATTTCCTATGAAGTCGCGAAGAGTGTTTTAATGAGTTAAGATTGAATCTTTGAATGAAATTAACTTAATCAAGGTACCTACTATGCCACTCGACCTTTTTACTGTATAAAGATTGACTCTCAGAAAGAAAATGAGAGTTTTGAGTTTAACTTATTCGAGTTACCAACGAAGTCACGAAGAGTATTTTAATGACAAAAGATTGAATCTTTGAATGAAAATACCTCAATAACGGTACCTATTATGTCGCTGGACATTTTTAATGTATAAAGATTCATTCTTCGAAAGAAAATGAGCGTTTTGGGTTAAACTTATTCGAGTTCCATTTGACGTCCCGAAGGGTGTTTTAGTGAATAGAGATTGAATCTTTGAATGAAAATACCGTAATCAAGGTACCTATTATATCAGTAGACCTTTTGAATGTATAACGATTCAATCTTTGAAAGAAAATGAGAGTTTTGTGTTAAACTTATTCGAGTTCCCTATCACGTCCCGAAGAGTGTTTTAATGAGTAAGGATTGAATCTTCGAATGAAATTAGCTAATTCAAGGTTCCTATTTTGTCACTAGACCTTTTTACTGTATAAAGATTGAATCTTTGAAGGAAAATGAGAGCTTTGAGTTTAACTTATTCGAGTTACCAACGAAGTCGCGAAGAGTATTTTAATCACTAACCATTGAATCTTTGAATGAAAATACCTCAATAAAGGAACCTATTTTGTCGCTGGACCATTTTAATGTATAAAGATTGAATCACCGGAAGAAAATGAGCGTTTTGAGTTAAACTTATTCGAGTTCCATTTGACGTCCTGAATAGTGTTTCAGTGAATAAAGATTGAATATTTGAATGAAAATACCTCAATCAAGGTACCTATTATATCACTAGACCTTTTGAATGTATAAGGATTCAATCTTTGAAGGAAAATTAGAGTTTTGAGTTAAACATATTCGTGATCCCTTCAACATCACGAAGAGTGTTTTAATGAGTAAAGATTGCATCTTTGAATGAAATTACCATAACCAAGGTACCTATTATGTCATTAGACCTTTTTAATGTATAACGATTGAATCTTTGAAAGAAAATGAGAGTTTCGAGTTTAACTTATTCGAGTAAGCTATGAAGTCGCGAAGAGTGTTTTACTGACCAAAGATTGAATCTTTGAATGAAATTACCTCAATCACGTTACCATTTATGTCACTAGGCTTTTTTAATGTATAAAGATTGTATCTTTGAAAGAAAATGAGAGTTTTGAGTTAAACTTATTCGAGTTCCCTTTCACATCCCGAAGAGTGTTTTAATGAGTAAAGATTGAATCTTTGAATGAAATTGGTAATTCAAGGTTCCTACTTTGTCACTAGACCTTTTTTCTGTACAAAGATTCGATCTTCAAAAGAAAATGAGTATTTTGTGTTTAACTTAATCGAGTTACCTACGAAGTCGCGAAGAGTGGTTTAATGACTTTAGATTGAACTGAACTTATTCGATTGAGGTATTTCCTATGAAGTCGCGAAGAGTGTTTTAATGAGTTAAGATTGAATCTTTGAATGAAATTAACTTAATCAAGGTACCTACTATGCCACTCGACCTTTTTACTGTATAAAGATTGACTCTCTGAAAGAAAATGAGAGTTTTGAGTTTAACTTATTCGAGTTACCAACGAAGTCACGAAGAGTATTTTAATGACAAAAGATTGAATCTTTGAATGAAAATACCTCAATAACGGTACCTATTATGTCGCTGGACATTTTTAATGTATAAAGATTCAATCTTCGAAAGAAAATGAGCGTTTTGGGTTAAACTTATTCGAGTTCCATTTGACGTCCCGAAAGGTGTTTTGGTGAATAGAGATTGAATCTTTGAATGAAAATACCGCAATCAAGGTACCTATTATATCAGTAGACCTTTTGAATGTATAAGGATTCAATCTTTGAAAGAAAATGAGAGTTTTGTGTTAAACTTATTCGAGTTCCCTATCACGTCCCGAAGAGTGTTTTAATGAGTAAGGATTGAATCTTCGAATGAAATTAGCTAATTCAAGGTTCCTATTTTGTCACTAGACCTTTTTACTGTATAAAGATTAAATCTTTGAAGGAAAATGAGAGCTTTGAGTTTAACTTATTCGAGTTACCAACGAAGTCGCGAAGAGTATTTTAATCACTAACCATTGAATCTTTGAATGAAAATACCTCAATAAAGGAACCTATTTTGTCACTGGACCATTTTAATGTATAAAGATTGAATCGCCGAAAGAAAATGAGCGTTTTGAGTTAAACTTATTCGAGTTCCATTTGACGTCCTGAATAGTGTTTCAGTGAATAAAGATTGAATATTTGAATGAAAATACCTCAATCAAGGTACCTATTATATCACTAGACCGTTTGAATGTATAATGATTCAATCTTTGAAGGAAAATTAGAGTTTTGAGTTAAACATATTCGTGATCCCTTCAACATCACGAAGAGTGTTTTAATGAGTAAAGATTGAATCTTTGAATGAAATTACCATAACCAAGGTACCTATTATGTCATTAGACCTTTTTAATGTATAACGATTGAATCTTTGAAAGAAAATGAGAGTTTCGAGTTTAACTTATTCGAGTAAGCTATGAAGTCGCGAAGAGTGTTTTACTGACCAAAGATTGAATCTTTGAATGAAATTACCTCAATCACGTTACCATTTATGTCACTAGGCTTTTTTAATGTATAAAGATTGTATCTTTGAAAGAAAATGAGAGTTTTGAGTTAAACTTATTCGAGTTCCCTTTCACATCCCGAAGAGTGTTTTAATGAGTAAAGATTGAATCTTTGAATGAAATTGCTAATTCAAGGTTCCTACTTTGTCACTAGACCTTTTTTCTGTACAAAGATTCGATCTTCAAAAGAAAATGAGTATTTTGTGTTTAACTTAATCGAGTTACCTACGAAGTCGCGAAGAGTGGTTTAATGACTTTAGATTGAACTGAACTTATTCGATTGAGGTATTTCCTATGAAGTCGCGAAGAGTGTTTTAATGAGTTAAGATTGAATCTTTGAATGAAATTAACTTAATCAAGGTACCTACTATGCCACTCGACCTTTTTACTGTATAAAGATTGACTCTCTGAAAGAAAATGAGAGTTTTGAGTTTAACTTATTCGAGTTACCAACGAAGTCACGAAGAGTATTTTAATGACAAAAGATTGAATCTTTGAATGAAAATACCTCAATAACGGTACCTATTATGTCGCTGGACATTTTTAATGTATAAAGATTCAATCTTCGAAAGAAAATGAGCGTTTTGGGTTAAACTTATTCGAGTTCCATTTGACGTCCCGAAAGGTGTTTTGGTGAATAGAGATTGAATCTTTGAATGAAAATACCGCAATCAAGGTACCTATTATATCAGTAGACCTTTTGAATGTATAAGGATTCAATCTTTGAAAGAAAATGAGAGTTTTGTGTTAAACTTATTCGAGTTCCCTATCACGTCCCGAAGAGTGTTTTAATGAGTAAGGATTGAATCTTCGAATGAAATTAGCTAATTCAAGGTTCCTATTTTGTCACTAGACCTTTTTACTGTATAAAGATTAAATCTTTGAAGGAAAATGAGAGCTTTGAGTTTAACTTATTCGAGTTACCAACGAAGTCGCGAAGAGTATTTTAATCACTAACCATTGAATCTTTGAATGAAAATACCTCAATAAAGGAACCTATTTTGTCACTGGACCATTTTAATGTATAAAGATTGAATCGCCGAAAGAAAATGAGCGTTTTGAGTTAAACTTATTCGAGTTCCATTTGACGTCCTGAATAGTGTTTCAGTGAATAAAGATTGAATATTTGAATAAAAATACCTCAATCAAGGTACCTATTATATCACTAGACCGTTTGAATGTATAATGATTCAATCTTTGAAGGAAAATTAGAGTTTTGAGTTAAACATATTCGTGATCCCTTCAACATCACGAAGAGTGTTTTAATGAGTAAAGATTGAATCTTTGAATGAAATTACCATAACCAAGGTACCTATTATGTCATTAGACCTTTTTAATGTATAACGATTGAATCTTTGAAAGAAAATGAGAGTTTCGAGTTTAACTTATTCGAGTAAGCTATGAAGTCGCGAAGAGTGTTTTACTGACCAAAGATTGAATCTTTGAATGAAATTACCTCAATCACGTTACCATTTATGTCACTAGGCTTTTTTAATGTATAAAGATTGTATCTTTGAAAGAAAATGAGAGTTTTGAGTTAAACTTATTCGAGTTCCCTTTCACATCCCGAAGAGTGTTTTAATGAGTAAAGATTGAATCTTTGAATGAAATTGCTAATTCAAGGTTCCTACTTTGTCACTAGACCTTTTTTCTGTACAAAGATTCGATCTTCAAAAGAAAATGAGTATTTTGTGTTTAACTTAATCGAGTTACCTACGAAGTCGCGAAGAGTGGTTTAATGACTTTAGATTGAACTGAACTTATTCGATTGAGGTATTTCCTATGAAGTCGCGAAGAGTGTTTTAATGAGTTAAGATTGAATCTTTGAATGAAATTAACTTAATCAAGGTACCTACTATGCCACTCGACCTTTTTACTGTATAAAGATTGACTCTCTGAAAGAAAATGAGAGTTTTGAGTTTAACTTATTCGAGTTACCAACGAAGTCACGAAGAGTATTTTAATGACAAAAGATTGAATCTTTGAATGAAAATACCTCAATAACAGTACCTATTATGTCGCTGGACATTTTTAATGTATAAAGATTCATTCTTCGAAAGAAAATGAGCATTTTGGGTTAAACTTATTCGAGTTCCATTTGACGTCCCGAAGGGTGTTTTAGTGAATAGAGATTGAATCTTTGAATGAAACTACCGCAATCAAGGTACCTATTATATATCAGTAGACCTTTTGAATGTATAAGGATTCAATCTTTGAAAGAAAATGAGAGTTTTGTGTTAAACTTATTCGAGTTCCCTATCACGTCCCGAAGAGTGTTTTAATGAGTAAGGATTGAATCTTCGAATGAAATTAGCTAATTCAAGGTTCCTATTTTGTCACTAGACCTTTTTACTGTATAAAGATTGAATCTTTGAAGGAAAATGAGAGCTTTGAGTTTAACTTATTCGAGTTACCAACGAAGTCGCGAAGAGCTTTTTAATCACTAACCATTGAATCTTTGAATGAAAATACCTCAATAAAGGAACCTATTTTGTCGCTGGACCATTTTAATGTATAAAGATTGAATCACCGGAAGAAAATGAGCGTTTTGAGTTAAACTTATTCGAGTTCCATTTGACGTCCTGAATAGTGTTTCAGTGAATAAAGATTGAATATTTGAATGAAAATACCTCAATCCAGGTACCTATTATATCACTAGACCTTTTGAATGTATAAGGATTCAATCTTTGAAGGAAAATTAGAGTTTTGAGTTAAACATATTCGTGATCCCTTCAACATCACGAAGAGTGTTTTAATGAGTAAAGATTGCATCTTTGAATGAAATTACCATAACCAAGGTACCTATTATGTCATTAGACCTTTTTAATGTATAACGATTGAATCTTTGAAAGAAAATGAGAGTTTCGAGTTTAACTTATTCGAGTAAGCTATGAAGTCGCGAAGAGTGTTTTACTGACCAAAGATTGAATCTTTGAATGAAATTACCTCAATCACGTTACCATTTATGTCACTAGGCTTTTTTAATGTATAAAGATTGTATCTTTGAAAGAAAATGAGAGTTTTGAGTTAAACTTATTCGAGTTCCCTTTCACATCCCGAAGAGTGTTTTAATGAGTAAAGATTGAATCTTTGAATGAAATTGGTAATTCAAGGTTCCTACTTTGTCACTAGACCTTTTTTCTGTACAAAGATTCGATCTTCAAAAGAAAATGAGTATTTTGTGTTTAACTTAATCGAGTTACCTACGAAGTCGCGAAGAGTGGTTTAATGACTTTAGATTGAACTGAACTTATTCGATTGAGGTATTTCCTATGAAGTCGCGAAGAGTGTTTTAATGAGTTAAGATTGAATCTTTGAATGAAATTAACTTAATCAAGGTACCTACTATGCCACTCGACCTTTTTACTGTATAAAGATTGACTCTCTGAAAGAAAATGAGAGTTTTGAGTTTAACTTATTCGAGTTACCAACGAAGTCACGAAGAGTATTTTAATGACAAAAGATTGAATCTTTGAATGAAAATACCTCAATAACGGTACCTATTATGTCGCTGGACATTTTTAATGTATAAAGATTCAATCTTCGAAAGAAAATGAGCGTTTTGGGTTAAACTTATTCGAGTTCCATTTGACGTCCCGAAAGGTGTTTTGGTGAATAGAGATTGAATCTTTGAATGAAAATACCGCAATCAAGGTACCTATTATATCAGTAGACCTTTTGAATGTATAAGGATTCAATCTTTGAAAGAAAATGAGAGTTTTGTGTTAAACTTATTCGAGTTCCCTATCACGTCCCGAAGAGTGTTTTAATGAGTAAGGATTGAATCTTCGAATGAAATTAGCTAATTCAAGGTTCCTATTTTGTCACTAGACCTTTTTACTGTATAAAGATTAAATCTTTGAAGGAAAATGAGAGCTTTGAGTTTAACTTATTCGAGTTACCAACGAAGTCGCGAAGAGTATTTTAATCACTAACCATTGAATCTTTGAATGAAAATACCTCAATAAAGGAACCTATTTTGTCACTGGACCATTTTAATGTATAAAGATTGAATCGCCGAAAGAAAATGAGCGTTTTGAGTTAAACTTATTCGAGTTCCATTTGACGTCCTGAATAGTGTTTCAGTGAATAAAGATTGAATATTTGAATGAAAATACCTCAATCAAGGTACCTATTATATCACTAGACCGTTTGAATGTATAAGGATTCAATCTTTGAAGGAAAATTAGAGTTTTGAGTTAAACATATTCGTGATCCCTTCAACATCACGAAGAGTGTTTTAATGAGTAAAGATTGAATCTTTGAATGAAATTACCATAACCAAGGTACCTATTATGTCATTAGACCTTTTTAATGTATAACGATTGAATCTTTGAAAGAAAATGAGAGTTTCGAGTTTAACTTATTCGAGTAAGCTATGAAGTCGCGAAGAGTGTTTTACTGACCAAAGATTGAATCTTTGAATGAAATTACCTCAATCACGTTACCATTTATGTCACTAGGCTTTTTTAATGTATAAAGATTGTATCTTTGAAAGAAAATGAGAGTTTTGAGTTAAACTTATTCGAGTTCCCTTTCACATCCCGAAGAGTGTTTTAATGAGTAAAGATTGAATCTTTGAATGAAATTGCTAATTCAAGGTTCCTACTTTGTCACTAGACCTTTTTTCTGTACAAAGATTCGATCTTCAATAGAAAATGAGTATTTTGTGTTTAACTTAATCGAGTTACCTACGAAGTCGCGAAGAGTGGTTTAATGACTTTAGATTGAACTGAACTTATTCGATTGAGGTATTTCCTATGAAGTCGCGAAGAGTGTTTTAATGAGTTAAGATTGAATCTTTGAATGAAATTAACTTAATCAAGGTACCTACTATGCCACTCGACCTTTTTACTGTATAAAGATTGACTCTCTGAAAGAAAATGAGAGTTTTGAGTTTAACTTATTCGAGTTACCAACGAAGTCACGAAGAGTATTTTAATGACAAAAGATTGAATCTTTGAATGAAAATACCTCAATAACAGTACCTATTATGTCGCTGGACATTTTTAATGTATAAAGATTCATTCTTCGAAAGAAAATGAGCATTTTGGGTTAAACTTATTCGAGTTCCATTTGACGTCCCGAAGGGTGTTTTAGTGAATAGAGATTGAATCTTTGAATGAAACTACCGCAATCAAGGTACCTATTATATATCAGTAGACCTTTTGAATGTATAAGGATTCAATCTTTGAAAGAAAATGAGAGTTTTGTGTTAAACTTATTCGAGTTCCCTATCACGTCCCGAAGAGTGTTTTAATGAGTAAGGATTGAATCTTCGAATGAAATTAGCTAATTCAAGGTTCCTATTTTGTCACTAGACCTTTTTACTGTATAAAGATTGAATCTTTGAAGGAAAATGAGAGCTTTGAGTTTAACTTATTCGAGTTACCAACGAAGTCGCGAAGAGCTTTTTAATCACTAACCATTGAATCTTTGAATGAAAATACCTCAATAAAGGAACCTATTTTGTCGCTGGACCATTTTAATGTATAAAGATTGAATCACCGGAAGAAAATGAGCGTTTTGAGTTAAACTTATTCGAGTTCCATTTGACGTCCTGAATAGTGTTTCAGTGAATAAAGATTGAATATTTGAATGAAAATACCTCAATCCAGGTACCTATTATATCACTAGACCTTTTGAATGTATAAGGATTCAATCTTTGAAGGAAAATTAGAGTTTTGAGTTAAACATATTCGTGATCCCTTCAACATCACGAAGAGTGTTTTAATGAGTAAAGATTGCATCTTTGAATGAAATTACCATAACCAAGGTACCTATTATGTCATTAGACCTTTTTAATGTATAACGATTGAATCTTTGAAAGAAAATGAGAGTTTCGAGTTTAACTTATTCGAGTAAGCTATGAAGTCGCGAAGAGTGTTTTACTGACCAAAGATTGAATCTTTGAATGAAATTACCTCAATCACGTTACCATTTATGTCACTAGGCTTTTTTAATGTATAAAGATTGTATCTTTGAAAGAAAATGAGAGTTTTGAGTTAAACTTATTCGAGTTCCCTTTCACATCCCGAAGAGTGTTTTAATGAGTAAAGATTGAATCTTTGAATGAAATTGGTAATTCAAGGTTCCTACTTTGTCACTAGACCTTTTTTCTGTACAAAGATTCGATCTTCAAAAGAAAATGAGTATTTTGTGTTTAACTTAATCGAGTTACCTACGAAGTCGCGAAGAGTGGTTTAATGACTTTAGATTGAACTGAACTTATTCGATTGAGGTATTTCCTATGAAGTCGCGAAGAGTGTTTTAATGAGTTAAGATTGAATCTTTGAATGAAATTAACTTAATCAAGGTACCTACTATGCCACTCGACCTTTTTACTGTATAAAGATTGACTCTCTGAAAGAAAATGAGAGTTTTGAGTTTAACTTATTCGAGTTACCAACGAAGTCACGAAGAGTATTTTAATGACAAAAGATTGAATCTTTGAATGAAAATACCTCAATAACGGTACCTATTATGTCGCTGGACATTTTTAATGTATAAAGATTCAATCTTCGAAAGAAAATGAGCGTTTTGGGTTAAACTTATTCGAGTTCCATTTGACGTCCCGAAAGGTGTTTTAGTGAATAGAAATTGAATCTTTGAATGAAAATACCGCAATCAAGGTACCTATTATATCAGTAGACCTTTTGAATGTATAAGGATTCAATCTTTGAAAGAAAATGAGAGTTTTGTGTTAAACTTATTCGAGTTCCCTATCACGTCCCGAAGAGTGTTTTAATGAGTAAGGATTGAATCTTCGAATGAAATTAGCTAATTCAAGGTTCCTATTTTGTCACTAGACCTTTTTACTGTATAAAGATTGAATCTTTGAAGGAAAATGAGAGCTTTGAGTTTAACTTATTCGAGTTACCAACGAAGTCGCGAAGAGTATTTTAATCACTAACCATTGAATCTTTGAGTGAAAATACCTCAATAAAGGAACCTATTTTGTCACTGGACCATTTTAATGTATAAAGATTGAATCGCCGAAAGAAAATGAGCGTTTTGAGTTAAACTTATTCGAGTTCCATTTGACGTCCTGAATAGTGTTTCAGTGAATAAAGATTGAATATTTGAATGAAAATACCTCAATCAAGGTACCTATTATATCACTAGACCTTTTGAATGTATAAGGATTCAATCTTTGAAGGAAAATTAGAGTTTTGAGTTAAACATATTCGTGATCCCTTCAACATCACGAAGAGTGTTTTAATGAGTAAAGATTGAATCTTTGAATGAAATTACCATAACCAAGGTACCTATTATGTCATTAGACCTTTTTAATGTATAACGATTGAATCTTTGAAAGAAAATGAGAGTTTCGAGTTTAACTTATTCGAGTAAGCTATGAAGTCGCGAAGAGTGTTTTACTGACCAAAGATTGAATCTTTGAATGAAATTACCTCAATCACGTTACCATTTATGTCACTAGGCTTTTTTAATGTATAAAGATTGTATCTTTGAAAGAAAATGAGAGTTTTGAGTTAAACTTATTCGAGTTCCCTTTCACATCCCGAAGAGTGTTTTAATGAGTAAAGATTGAATCTTTGAATGAAATTGCTAATTCAAGGTTCCTACTTTGTCACTAGACCTTTTTTCTGTACAAAGATTCGATCTTCAAAAGAAAATGAGTATTTTGTGTTTAACTTAATCGAGTTACCTACGAAGTCGCGAAGAGTGGTTTAATGACTTTAGATTGAACTGAACTTATTCGATTGAGGTATTTCCTATGAAGTCGCGAAGAGTGTTTTAATGAGTTAAGATTGAATCTTTGAATGAAATTAACTTAATCAAGGTACCTACTATGCCACTCGACCTTTTTACTGTATAAAGATTGACTCTCTGAAAGAAAATGAGAGTTTTGAGTTTAACTTATTCGAGTTACCAACGAAGTCACGAAGAGTATTTGAATCTTTGAATGAAAATACCTCAATAACGGTACTTATTATGTCGCTGGACATTTTTAATGTATAAAGATTCATTCTTCGAAAGAAAATGAGCGTTTTGGGTTAAACTTATTCGAGTTCCATTTGACGTCCCGAAGGGTGTTTTAGTGAATAGAGATTGAATCTTTGAATGAAAATACCGCAATCAAGGTACCTATTATATCAGTAGACCTTTTGAATGTATAAGGATTCAATCTTTGAAAGAAAATGAGAGTTTTGTGTTAAACTTATTCGTGTTCCTTATCACGTCCCGAAGAGTGTTTTAATGAGTAAGGATTGAATCTTCGAATGAAATTAGCTAATTCAAGGTTCCTATTTTGTCACTAGACCTTTTTACTGTATAAAGATTGAATCTTTGAAGGAAAATGAGAGCTTTGAGTTTAACTTATTCGAGTTACCAACGAAGTCGCGAAGAGTATTTTAATCACTAACCATTGAATCTTTGAATGAAAATACCTCAATAAAGGAACCTATTTTGTCGCTGGACCATTTTAATGTATAAAGATTGAATCACCAGAAGAAAATGAGCGTTTTGAGTTAAACTTATTCGAGTTCCATTTGACGTCCTGAATAGTGTTTCAGTGAATAAAGATTGAATATTTGAATGAAAATACCTCAATCAAGGTACCTATTATATCACTAGACCTTTTGAATGTATAAGGATTCAATCTTTGAAGGAAAATTAGAGTTTTGAGTTAAACATATTCGTGATCCCTTCAACATCACGAAGAGTGTTTTAATGAGTAAAGATTGCATCTTTGAATGAAATTACCATAACCAAGGTACCTATTATGTCATTAGACCTTTTTAATGTATAACGATTGAATCTTTGAAAGAAAATGAGAGTTTCGAGTTTAACTTATTCGAGTAAGCTATGAAGTCGCGAAGAGTGTTTTACTGACCAAAGATTGAATCTTTGAATGAAATTACCTCAATCACGTTACCATTTATGTCACTAGGCTTTTTTAATGTATAAAGATTGTATCTTTGAAAGAAAATGAGAGTTTTGAGTTAAACTTATTCGAGTTCCCTTTCACATCCCGAAGAGTGTTTTAATGAGTAAAGATTGAATCTTTGAATGAAATTGGTAATTCAAAGTTCCTACTTTGTCACTAGACCTTTTTTCTGTACAAAGATTCGATCTTCAAAAGAAAATGAGTATTTTGTGTTTAACTTAATCGAGTTACCTACGAAGTCGCGAAGAGTGGTTTAATGACTTTAGATTGAACTGAACTTATTCGATTGAGGTATTTCCTATGAAGTCGCGAAGAGTGTTTTAATGAGTTAAGATTGAATCTTTGAATGAAATTAACTTAATCAAGGTACCTACTATGCCACTCGACCTTTTTACTGTATAAAGATTGACTCTCTAAAAGAAAATGAGAGTTTTGAGTTTAACTTATTCGAGTTACCAACGAAGTCACGAAGAGTATTTTAATGACAAAAGATTGAATCTTTGAATGAAAATACCTCAATAACGGTACCTATTATGTCGCTGGACATTTTTAATGTATAAAGATTCAATCTTCGAAAGAAAATGAGCGTTTTGGGTTAAACTTATTCGAGTTCCATTTGACGTCCCGAAAGGTGTTTTAGTGAATAGAGATTGAATCTTTGAATGAAAATACCGCAATCAAGGTACCTATTATATCAGTAGACCTTTTGAATGTATAAGGATTCAATCTTTGAAAGAAAATGAGAGTTTTGTGTTAAACTTATTCGAGTTCCCTATCACGTCCCGAAGAGTGTTTTAATGAGTAAGGATTGAATCTTCGAATTAAATTAGCTAATTCAAGGTTCCTATTTTGTCACTAGACCTTTTTACTGTATAAAGATTGAATCTTTGAAGGAAAATGAGAGCTTTGAGTTTAACTTATTCGAGTTACCAACGAAGTCACGAAGAGTATTTTAATCACTAACCATTGAATCTTTGAATGAAAATACCTCAATAAAGGAACCTATTTTGTCACTAGACCATTTTAATGTATAAAGATTGAATCGCCGAAAGAAAATGAGCGTTTTGAGTTAAACTTATTCGAGTTCCATTTGACGTCCTGAATAGTGTTTCAGTGAATAAAGATTGAATATTTGAATGAAAATACCTCAATCAAGGTACCTATTATATCACTAGACCTTTTGAATGTATAAGGATTCAATCTTCGAAGGAAAATTAGAGTTTTGAGTTAAACATATTCGTGATCCCTTCAACATCACGAAGAGTGTTTTAATGAGTAAAGATTGAATCTTTGAATGAAATTACCATAACCAAGGTACCTATTATGTCATTAGACCTTTTTAATGTATAACGATTGAATCTTTGAAAGAAAATGAGAGTTTCGAGTTTAACTTATTCGAGTAAGCTATGAAGTCGCGAAGAATGTTTTACTGACCAAAGATTGAATCTTTGAATGAAATTACCTCAATCACGTTACCGTTTATGTCACTAGGCTTTTTTAATGTATAAAGATTGTATCTTTGAAAGAAAATGAGAGTTTTGAGTTAAACTTATTCGAGTTCCCTTTCACATCCCGAAGAGTGTTTTAATGAGTAAAGATTGAATCTTTGAATGAAATTGCTAATTCAAGGTTCCTACTTTGTCACTAGACCTTTTTTCTGTACAAAGATTCGATCTTCAAAAGAAAATGAGTATTTTGTGTTTAACTTAATCGAGTTACCTACGAAGTCGCGAAGAGTGGTTTAATGACTTTAGATTGAACTGAACTTATTCGATTGAGGTATTTCCTATGAAGTCGCGAAGAGTGTTTTAATGAGTTAAGATTGAATCTTTGAATGAAATTAACTTAATCAAGGTACCTACTATGCCACTCGACCTTTTTACTATATAAAGATTGACTCTCTGAAAGAAAATGAGAGTTTTGAGTTTAACTTATTCGAGTTACCAACGAAGTCACGAAGAGTATTTTAATGACAAAAGATTGAATCTTTGAATGAAAATACCTCAATAACGGTACCTATTATGTCGCTGGACATTTTGAATGTATAAAGATTCAATCTTCGAAAGAAAATGAGCGTTTTGGGTTAAACTTATTCGAGTTCCATTTGACGTCCCGAAGAGTGTTTTAGTGAATAGAGATTGAATCTTTGAATGAAAATACCGCAATCAAGGTACCAATTATATCACTAGACCTTTTGAATGTATAAGGATTCAATCTTTGAAAAAAAATGAGAGTTTTGTGTTAAACTTATTCGAGTTCCCTATCACGTCCCGAAGAGTGTTTTAATGAGTAAGGATTGAATCTTCGAATGAAATTAGCTAATTCAAGGTTCCTATTTTGTCACTAGACCTTTTTAATGTACAAAGATTCAATCCTCAGAAGAAAATGAGTATTTTGTGTTTAACTTAATCGAGTTACCTATGAAGTCGTGAAGAGTGGTTTAATGACTTAAGATTGAACTGAACTTATTCGATTGAGGTATTTCCAATGAAGTCGCTAAGAGTGTTTTAATGTCTAAAGATTGAATCTTTGAATGAAAATACCTTAATAAAGGTACTTATTATGTCACTGGACCTTTTTCATGTATAAAGATTGAATCTTCGAGAGAAAATGAGCATTTTGAGTTAAACTTATTCGAGTTCCATTCGACATCCCGAAGAGTGTTTCAGTGAATAAAGATTGAATCTTCGTATGAATACCTCAATCAAGGTACCTATTATATCACTAGACCTTTTGAATGTATAAAGATTCAGTCTTTGAAAGAGAATTAGAGTTTTGAGTTAAACATATTCGTGATCTCTTTGACGTCGCTAAGAGTGTTTTAATGAGTAAAGATTGAATCTTTGAATGAAAATACCTCAAAAAGTTACCTATTATGTCACTAGACCTTTTTACCGAATAAAGATCGAATTTTTGAAAGAAAATGAGAGTTTTGAGTTAAACTTATTCAAGTTCCCTGTGACGTCCCGAAAATTGTCTTACAGAGTAAAGATTGAATGTTCGAATGAAAATCCTCAATCAAGGTACCATTATGTCACAAGACCATTTTTATGTATAAAGACTAAATCTTAGAAAGAAAATTAGAGTTTTGAGTTTAACTTATTCGAGTTACCTATGAAGTCGCGAAGAGTGGTTTTGTAACCCAAGACCGAATATTTGAATGAAAATACCTCAATTACGGTACCTATTTTGCCACTAGACCTTTTTAATGTATAAAGATTGAATCTTTGAAGGAAAATGAGAATTGAGAGTTAAACTTATTCGAGATGCCCTTGACGTCACAATGAGTGTTTTAATGAGTTAAGATTGAATCTCTGAAAGAAATTAACTCAATTATGGCACCTATTATGCCACCAGACCTTTTTACTGTATAAAGATTGAATCTTTGAAGAAAAATAAGAGCTTTGAGTTTAACTTATTCGAGTTACCAACGAAGTCGCGAAGAGTATTTTAATCACTAATGATTAAATCTTTGAATGAAAATACCTCAATAAAGGTACCTATTATGTCACTGGACCATTTTAATGTATAAAGATTGAATCACCGGAAGAAAATGAGCGTTTTGGGTTAAACTTATTCGCGTTCCATTTGACGTCCCGAATAGTGTTTCAGTGAATAAAGATTGAATATTTGAATGAAAATATCTCAATCAAGGTACCTATTATATCACTAGACCTTTTGAATGTATAAGGATTCAATCTTTGAAGGAAAATTAGAGTTTTGAGTTAAACATATTCGTGATCCCTTTACATCACGAAGTGTGTTTTAATGAGTAAAGATTGAATCTTTGAATGAAATTACCATAACCAAGGTACCTATTATGTCATTAGACCTTTTTAATGTATAACGATTGAATCTTTGAAAGAAAATGAGAGTTTCGAGTTTAACTTATTCGAGTAAGCTATGAAGTCGCGAAGAGTGTTTTACTGACCAAAGATTGAATCTTTGAATGAAATTACCTCAATCCCATTACCTTTTATGTCACTAGGCTTTTTTAATGTATAAAGATTGAATCTTTGAAACAAAATGAGAGTTTTGAGTTAAACTTATTCGAGTTCCCTTTCACGTCCCGAAGAGTGTTTTAATGAGTAAAGATTGAATCTTAGAATGAAATTGCTAATTCAAGGTTCCTACTTTGTCACTAGACCTTTTTTCTGTACAAAGATCCGATATTCAAAAGAAAATGAGTATTTTGTGTTTAACTTAATCGAGTTACCTACGAAGTCGCGAAAATTGGTTTAATGACTTTAGATTGAACTGAACTTATTCGATTGAGGTATTTCCTATGTAGTCGCGAAGAGTGTTTTAATGACTAAAGATTGAATCTTTTAACGAAAATACCTTAGTAAAGGTACCTATTATGTCACTGGACCTTTTGAATGTATAAAGTTTGAATCTTTGAAAGAAAATGAGCATTTTGAGTTAAACTTATTCGAGTTCCATTTGACATCCCGAAGAGTGTTTTAGTGAATAAAGATTGAATCTTTGTATAAAAATACCTCAATCAAGGTACTAATTATATCACTAGACATTTTGAATGTGTAAAGATTCAGTCTTTGAAAGAGAATTAGAGTTTTGAGTTAAACTTATTTGTGATCCCTTTGACGTCGCAAAGAGTGTTTTAAGAGTTAAACTTATTCGAGTTCCCTGTGACGTCCCGAAAAGTGTTTTACTGAGTAAAGATTGAATCGTTGAATGAAAATCCTGAATCAAGGTACCATTATGTCACTAGACCATTTTTATGTATAAGGACTAAATCTCAGAAAGAAAATGAGAGTTTTGAGTTTAACTTATTCGAGTTACCTATGAAGTCACGAAGAGTGGTTCAACGACCCAAGATTGAATATTTGATTGAAAATACCTCAATTAAGGTACCTATTTTGTCACTTGACCTTCTTAATGTATAAAAAAAGAATGTTTGAACAAAAATGAGAATTGAGAGTTAAACTTATTCGAGATCCCTTTGACGTCACGATGAGTGTTTTAATGAGTTAAGATTGAATCTTTGAATGAAATTAACTTAATCAAAGTACCTACTATGCCACTCGACCTTTTTACTGTATAAAGATTGAATCTCTGAAAGAAAATGAGAGTTTTGAGTTTAACTTATTCGAGTTACCAACGAAGTCACGAAGAGTATTTTAATGAGAAAAGATTGAATCTTTGAATGAAAATACCTCAATAACGGTTCCTATTATGTCGCTGGACATTTTTAATGTATAAAGATTCAATCTTCGAAAGAAAATGAGCGTTTTGGGTTAAACTTATTCGAGTTCCATTTGACGTCCCGAAGAGTGTTTTAGTGAATAGAGATTGAATCTTTGAATGAAAATACCGCAATCAAGGTACCTATTATATCACTAGACCTTTTGAATGTATAAGGATTCAATCTTTGAAAGAAAATGAGAGTTTTGTGTTAAACTTATTCGAGTTCCCTATCACGTCCCGAAGAGTGTTTTAATGAGTAAGGATTGAATCTTCGAATGAAATTAGCTAATTCAAGGTTCCTATTTTGTCACTAGGCCTTTTTAATGTACAAAGATTCAATCCTCAGAAGAAAATGAGTATTTTGTGTTTAACTTAATCGAGTTACCTATGAAGTCGTGAAGAGTGGTTTAATGACTTAAGATTGAACTGAACTTATTCGATTAAGGTATTTCCAATGAAGTCGCTAAGAGTGTTCTAATGACTAAAGATTGAATCTTTGAATGAAAATACCTTAATAAAGGTACTTATTATGTCACTGGTCCTTTTTCATGTATAAATATTGAATCTTCGAGAGAAAATGAGCATTTTGAGTTAAACTTATTCGAGTTCCATTTGACATCCCGAAGAGTGTTTCAGTAAATAAAGATTGAATCTTCGTATGAAAATACCTCAATCAAGGTACCTATTATATCACTAGACCTTTTGAATGTATAAAGATTCAGTCTTTGAAAGAGAATTAGAGTTTTGAGTTAAACGTATTCGTGATCACTTTGACGTCGCTGAGTGTTTTAATGAGTAAAGATTGAATCTTTGAATGAAAATACCTCAAAAAAGTTACCTATTATGTCACTAGACCTTTTTACCGAATAAAGATTAAATTTTTGAAAGAAAATGAGAGTTTTGAGTTAAACTTATTCAAGTTCCCTGTGACGTCCCGAAAATTGTCTTGCAGAGTAAAGATTGAATGTTCGAATGAAAATCCTCAATCAAGGTACCATTATGTCACTAGACAATTTTTATGTATAAAGACTAAATCTTAGAAAGAAAATTAGAGTTTTGAGTTTAACTTATTCGAGTTACCTATGAAGTCGCGAAGAGTGGTTTTGTGACCCAAGACCGAATATTTGAATGAAAATACCTCAATTACGGTACCTATTTTGCCACTAGACCTTTTTAATGTATAAAGATTGAATCTTTGAACGAAAATGAGAATTGAGAGTTAAACTTATTCGAGATGCCCTTGACGTCACGATGAGTGTTTTAATGAGTTAAGATTGAATCTCTGAAAGAAATTAACTCAATTAAGGCACCTATTATGCCACCAGACCTTTTTACTGTATAAAGATTGAATCTTTGAAGGAAAATGAGAGCTTTGAGTTTAACTTATTCGAGTTACCAACGAAGTCGCGAAGAGTATTTTAATCTCTAATGATTGAATCTTTGAATGAAAATACCTCAATAAAGGTACCTATTATGTCACTGGACCATTTTAATGTATAAAGATTGAATCTCCGGAAGAAAATGAGCGTTTTGGGTTAAACTTATTCGAGTTCCATTTGGCGTCCCGAATAGTGTTTCGGTGAATAAAGATTGAATATTTGAATGAAAATACCTCAATCAAGGTACCTATTATATCACTAGACCTTTTGAATGTATAAGGATTCAATCTTTGAAGGAAAATTAGAGTTTTGAGTTAAACATATTCGTGATCCCTTTAACATCACGAAGAGTGTTTTAATGAGTAAAGATTGAATCTTTGAATGAAATTACCATAACCAAGGTACCTATTATGTCATTAGACCTTTTTAATGTATAACGATTGAATCTTTGAAAGAAAATGAGAGTTTCGAGTTTAACTTATTCGAGTAAGCTATGAAGTCGCGACGAGTGTTTTACTGACCAAAGATTGAATCTTTGAATGAAATTACCTCAATCACGTTACCTTTTATGTCACTAGGCTTTTTTAATGTATAAAGATTGAATCTTTCAAAGAAAATGAGAGTTTTGAGTTAAACTTATTCGAGTTCCCTTTCACGTCCCGAAGAGTGTTTTAATGAGTAAAGATTGAATCTTTGAATGAAATTGCTAATTCAAGGTTCCTACTTTGTCACTATACCTTTTTTCTGTAGAAAGATTCGATCTTCAAAAGAAAATGAGTATTTTGTGTTTAACTTAATCGAGTTACCTACGAAGTCGCGAAGAGTGGTTTAATGACTTTAGATTGAACAGAACTTATTCGATTGAGGTATTTCCTATGAAGTCGCGAAGAGTGTTTTAATGACTAAAGATTGAATCTTTTAACGAAAATACCTTAGTAAAGGTACCTACTATGTCACTGGACCTTTTTAATGTATAAAGATTGAATCTTTGAAAGAAAATGAGCATTTTGAGTTAAACTTATTCGAGTTCCATTTGACATCCCGAAGAGTGTTTTAGTGAATAAAGATTGAATCTTTGTATGAAAATACCTCAATCAAGGTACCAATTATATCACTAGATATTTTGAATGTGTAAAGATTCAGTCTTTGAAAGAGAATTAGAGTTTTGAGTTAAACTTATTCGTGATCCCTTTGACGTCGCAAAGAGTGTTTTAAGAGTTAAACTTATTCGAGTTCCCTGTGACGTCCCGAAAAGTGTTTTACTGAGTAAAGATTGAGTCGTTGAATGAAAATCCTCAATCAAGGTACCATTATGTCACTAGACCATTTTTATGTATAAGGACTAAATCTTAGAAAGAAAATGAGAGTTTTGAGTTTAACTTATTCGATTTATCTATGAAGTTGCGAAGAGTGGTTTAACGACCCAAGATTGAATATTTGATTGAAAATACCTCAATTAAGGTACCAATTTTGTCACCTGACCTTCTTAATGTATAAAAAAAGAGAATTGAGAGTTAAAAAAAGAGAATTGACCTTCTTAACGACCTGAATGTTTGAACAAAAATGAGAATTGAGAGTTAAACTTATTCGAGATCCCTTTGACGTCACGATGAGTGTTTTAATGAGTTAAGATTGAATCTTTGAATGAAATTAACTTAATCAAAGTACCTACTATGCCACTCAACCTTTTTACTATATAAAGATTGAATCTCTGAAAGAAAATGAGAGTTTTGAGTTTAACTTATACGAGTTACCAACGAAGTCACGAAGAGTGTTTTAATGACAAAAGATTGAATCTTTGAATGAAAATACCTCAATAACGGTACCTATTATGTCGCTGGACATTTTTAATGTATAAAGATTCAATCTTCGAAAGAAAATGAGCGTTTTGGGTGAAACTTATTCGAGTTCCATTTGACGTCTCGAAGAGTGTTTTAGTGAATAAAGATTGAATCTTTGAATGAAAATACCGCAATCAAGGTA
Source organism: Cornus florida (assembly GCF_030987335.1). Taxonomy (NCBI): domain Eukaryota; kingdom Viridiplantae; phylum Streptophyta; class Magnoliopsida; order Cornales; family Cornaceae; genus Cornus; species Cornus florida. The sequence continues at coordinate 13,091,643 of NW_026775581.1, read as the reverse complement.
CCTATTATATCACTAGACCTTTTAAATGTATAAGGATTCAATCTTTGAAAGAAAATGAGATTTTTCTGTTAAACTTATTCGAGTTCCCTATCACGTCCCGAAGAGTGTTTTAATGAGTAAGGATTGAATCTTCGAATGAAATTAGCTAATTCAAGGTTCCTATTTTGTCACTAGACCTTTTTAATGTACAAAGATTCAATCCTCAGAAGAAAATGAGTTTTTTGTGTTTAACTTAATCGAGTTACCTATGAAGTCTTGAAGAGTGGTTTAATGACTTAAGATTGAACTGAACTTATTCGATTGAGGTATTTCCAATGAAGTCGCTAAGAGTGTTCTAATGACTAAAGATTGAATCTTTGAACGAAAATGGGAATTGAGAGTTAAACTTATTCGAGATGCCCTTGACGTCACGATGAGTGTTTTAATGAGTTAAGATTGAATCTCTGAAAGAGATTAACTCAATTAAGGCACCTATTATGCCACCAGACCTTTTTACTATATAAAGATTGAATCTTTGAAGGAAAATAAGAGCTTTGAGTTTAACTTATTCGAGTCACCAACGAAGTCGCGAAGAGTATTTTAATTACTAATGATTGAATCTTTGAATGAAAATACCTCAATAAAGGTACCTATTATGTCACTGGACCATTTTAATGTATAAAGATTGAATCTCCGGAAGAAAATGAGCGTTTTGGGTTAAACTTATTCGAGTTCCATTTGACGTCCCGAATAGTGTTTCAGTGAATAAAGATTGAATATTTGAATGAAAATACCTCAATCAAGGTACCTATTATATCACTAGACCTTTTGAATGTATAAGGATTAATTCTTTGAAGGAAAATTAGAGTTTTGAGTTAAACATATTCGTGATCCCTTTAACATCACGAAGAGTGTTTTAATGAGTAAAGATTGAATCTTTGAATGAAATTACCATAACCAAGGTACCTATTATGTCATTAGACCTTTTTAATGTATAACGATTGAATCTTTGAAAGAAAATGAGAGTTTCGAGTAAGCTATGAAGTCGCGAAGAGTATTTTACTGACCAAAGATTGAATCTTTGAATGAAATTACCTCAATCACGTTACCTTTTATGTCACTAGGCTTTTTTAATGTATAAAGATTGAATCTTTCAAAGAAAATGAGAGTTTTGAGTTAAACTTATTCGAGTTCCCTTTCACGTCCCGAAGAGTGTTTTAATGAGTAAAGATTGAATCTTTGAATGAAATTGCTAATTCAAGGTTCCTGTTTTGTCACTAGACCTTTTTTCTGTACAAAGATTCGATCTTCAAAAGAAAATGAGTATTTTGTGGTTAACTTAATCGAGTTACCTACGAAGTCGCAAAGAGTGGTTTAATGACTTCAGATTGAACTGAACTTATTCGATTGAAGTATTTCCTATGAAGTCGCGAAGAGTGTTTTAATGACTAAAAATTGAATCTTTTAACGAAAATACCTTAGTAAAGGTACCTATTATGTCACTGGACCATTTTAATGTATAAAGATTGAATCTTTGAAAGAAAATGAGCATTTTGAGTTAAACTTATTCGAGTTCCATTTGACATCCCGAAGAGTGTTTTAGTGAATAAAGATTGAATCTTTGTATGAAAATACCTCAATCAAGGTACCAATTATATCACTAGACATTTTGAATGTGTAAAGATTCAATCTTTGAAAGAGAATTAGAGTTTTGAGTTAAACTTATTCGTGATCCCTTTGACGTCGCTAAGAGTGTTTTAAGAGTTAAACTTATTCGAGTTCCCTGTGACGTCCCGAAAAGTGTTTTACTGAGTAAAGATTGAATCATTGAATGAAAATCCTCAATCAAGGTACCATTATGTCACTAGACCATTTTTATATATAAGGATTAAATCTTAGAAAGAAAATGAGAGTTTTGAGTTTAACTTATTCGAGTTACCAACGAAGTCACGAAGAGTATTTTAATGACAAAAGATTGAATCTTTGAATGAAAATACCTCAATAACGGTACCTATTATGTCGCTGGACATTTTTAATGTATAAAGATTCAATCTTCGAAAGAAAATGAGCGTTTTGGGTTAAACTTAGTCGAGTTCCATTTGACGTCCCGAAGAGTGTTTTAGTGAATAGAGATTGAATCTTTGAATGAAAATACCGCAATCAAGGTACCTATTATATCACTAGACCTTTTGAATGTATAAGGATTCAATCTTTGAACGAAAATGAGAGTTTTGTGTTAAACTTATTCGAGTTCCCTATCACGTCCCGAAGAGTGTTTTAATGAGTAAGGATTGAATCTTCGAATGAAATTAGCTAATTCAAGGTTCCTATTTTGTCACTAGACCTTTTTAATGTACAAAGATTCATTGCTCAGAAGAAAATGAGTATTTTGTGTTTAACTTAATCGAGTTACCTATGAAGTCGTGAAGAGTGGTTTAATGACTTAAGATTGAACTGAACTTATTCGATTGAGGTATTTCCAATGAAGTCGCTAAGAGTGTTCTGATGACTAAAGATTGAATCTTTGAATGAAAATACCTTAATAAAGGTACTTATTATCTCACTGGACCTTTTTCATGTATAAAGATTGAATCTTCGAGAGAAAATGAGCATTTTGAGTTAAACTAATTCGAGTTCCATTTGACATCCCGAAGAGTGTTTTAGTGAATAGAGATTGAATCTTCGTATGAAAATACCTCGATCAAGGTACCTATTATATCACTAGACCTTTTGAATGTATAAAGATTCAGTCTTTGAAAGAGAATTAGAGTCTTGAGTTAAACTTATTCGTAATCTCTTTGACGTCGCTAAGAGTGTTTTAATGAGTAAAGATTGAATCTTTGAATGAAAATACCTCAAAAAAGTTACCTATTATGTCACTAGACCTTTTTACCGAATAAAGATCGAATTTTTGAAAGAAAATGAGAGTTTTGAGTTAAACTTATTCAAGTTCCCTGTGACGTCCCGAAAATTGTCTTGCAGAGTAAAGATTGAATGTTCGAATGAAAATCCCCAATCAAGGTACCATTATGTTACTAGACAATTTTTTTGTATAAAGACTAAATCTCAGAAAGAAAGTTAGAGTTTTGAGTTTAACTTATTCGAGTTACCTATGAAGTCGCGAAGAGTGGTTTTGTAACCCAAGACCGAATATTTGAATGAAAATACCTCAATTACGGTACCTATTTTGCCACTAGACCTTTTTAATGTACAAAGATTGAATCTTTTGAACAAAAATGAGAATTGAGAGTTAAACTTATTCGAGATGCCCTTGACGTCACGATGAGTGTTTTAATGAGTTAAGATTGAATCTCTGAAAGAAATTAACTCAATTAAGGCACCTATTATGCCACCAGACCTTTTTACTGTATAAAGATTGAATCTTTGAAGGAAAATGAGAGCTTTGAGTTTAACTTATTCGAGTTACCAACGAAGTCGCGAAGAGTATTTTAATCACTAATGATTGAATCTTTGAATGAAAATACCTCAATAAAGGTACCTATTATGTCACTGGACCATTTTAATGTATAAAGATTGAATCTCCGGAAGAAAATGAGCGTTTTGGGTTAAACTTATTCGAGTTCCATTTGACGTCCCGAATAGTGTTTCAGTGAATAAAGATTGAATATTTGAATGAAAATACCTCAATCAAGGTACCTATTATATCACTAGACCTTTTGAATGTATAAGGATTCAATCTTTGAAGGAAAATTAGAGTTTCGAGTTAAACAATTTCGTGATCCCTTTAACATCACGAAGAGTGTTTTAATGAGTAAAGATTGAATCTTTGAATGAAATTACCATAAACAAGGTACCTATTATGTCATTAGACCTTTTTAATGTATAACGATTGAATCTTTGAAAGAAAATGAGAGTTTCGAGTTTAACTTATTCGAGTAAGCTATGAAGTCGCGAAGAGTGTTTTACTGACCAAAGATTGAATCTTTGAATGAAATTTCCTCAATCACGTTACCTTTTATGTCACTAGGCTTTTTTAATGTATAAAGATTGAATCTTTGAAAGAAAATGAGAGTTTTGAGTTAAACTTATTCGAGTTCCCTTTCACGTCCCGAAGAGTGTTTTAATGAGTAAAGATTGAATCTTTGAATGAAATTGCTAATTCAAGGTTCCTACTTTGTCACTAGACCTTTTTCTGTACAAAGATTCGATCTTCAAAAGAAAATGAGTATTTTGTGTTTAACTTAATCGAGTTACCTACGAAGTCGCAAAGAGTGGTTTAATGACTTCAGATTGAACTGAACTTATTCGATTGAAGTATTTCCTACGAAGTCGCGAAGTGTGGTTTAATGACTTTAGATTGGACTGAACTTATTCGATTGAGGTATTTCCTATGAAGTCGCGAAGAGTGTTTTAATGACTAAAGATTGAATCTTTTAACGAAAATACCTGAGTAAAGGTACCTATTATGTCACTGGACGTTTTTAATGTATAAAGATTGAATCTTTGAAAGAAAATGAGCATTTTGAGTTCAATTTATTCGAGTTCCATTTGACATCCCGAAGAGTGTTTTAGTGAATAAAGATTGAATCTTTGTATGAAAATTCCTCAATCAAGGTACCAATTATATCACTAGACATTTTGAATGTGTAAAGATTCAGTCTTTGAAAGAGAATTAGAGTTTTGAGTTAAACTTATTCGTGATCCCTTTGACGTCGCTAAGAGTGTTTTAAGTGTTAAACTTATTCGAGTTCCCTGTGACGTCCCGAAAAGTGTTTTGCTGAGTAAAGATTGAATCGTTGAATGAAAATCCTCAATCAAGGTACCATTATGTCACTAGACCATTTTAATGTATAAGGACTAAATCTTAGAAAGAAAATGAGAGTTTTGAGTTTAACTTATTCGAGTTACCTATGAAGTCGCGAAGAGTGGTTTAACGACCCAAGATTGAATATTTGATTGAAAATACCTCAATTAAGGTACCTATTTTGTCACCTGACCTTCTTAATGTATAAAAAAAGAATGTTTGAACAAAAATGAGAATTGAGAGTTAAACTTATTCGAGATCCCTTTGACGTCACGATGAGTGTTTTAATAAGTTAAGATTAAATCTTTGAATGAAATTAACTTAATCAAAGTACCTACTATGCCACTCGACCTTTTTTCTGTATAAAGATTGAATCTTTGAAAGAAAATGAGAGTTTTGAGTTTAATTTGTCCGAGTTACCAACGAAGTCACGAAGAGTATTTTAATGACAAAAGATTGAATCTTTGAATGAAAATACCTCAATAACGGTACCTATTATGTCGCTGGACATTTTTAATGTATAAAGATTCAATCTTCGAAAGAAAATGAGCGTTTTGGGTTAAACTTATTCGAGTTCCATTTGACGTCCCGAAGAGTGTTTTAGTGAATAGAGATTGAATCTTTGAATGAAAATACCGCAATCAAGGTACCTATTATATCACTAGACCTTTTGAATGTATAAGGATTCAATCTTTGAAAGAAAATGAGAGTTTTGTGTTAAACTTATTCGAGTTCCCTATCACGTCCCGAAGAGTGTTTTAATATGTAAGGATTGAATCTTCGAATGAAATTAGCTAATTCAAGGTTCCTATTTTGTCACTAGACCTTTTTAATGTACAAAGATTCAATCCTCAGAAGAAAATGAGTATTTTGTGTTTAACTTAATCGAGTTACCTATGAAGTCGTGAAGAGTGGTTTAACGACTTAAGATTGAACTGAACTTATTCGATTGAGGTATTTCCAATGAAGTCGCTAAGAGTGTTTTAATGAGTAAAGATTAATAAAGATTAATGAGTGTTTTGAATGAAAATACCTTAATAAAGGTACTTATTATGTCAGTGGACCTTTTTCATGTATAAAGATTGAATCTTCGAGAGAAAATGAGCATTTTGAGTTAAACTTATTCGAGTTCCCTTTCACGTCCCGAAGAGTGTTTTAATGAGTAAAGATTGAATCTTTGAATCAAATTGCTAATTCAAGGTTCCTACTTTGTCACTAGACCTATTTTCTGTACAAAGATTCGATCTTCAAAAGAAAATGAGTATTTTGTGTTTAACTTAATCGAGTTACCTACGAAGTCGCGAAGAGTGGTTTAATGACTTTAGATTAAACTGAACTTATTCGATTGAGGAATTTCCTATGAAGTCGCGAAGAGTGTTTTAAAGACTAAAGATTGAATCTTTTAACGAAAATACCTTAGTAAAGGTACCTATTATGTCACTGGACCTTTTTAATGTATAAAGATTGAATCTTTGAAAGAAAATGAGCATTTTGAGTTAAACTTATTCGAGTTCCATTTGACATCCCGAAGAGTGTTTTAGTGAATAAAGATTGAATCTTTGTATGAAAATACCTCAATCAAGGTACCAATTATATCACTAGACATTTTGAATGTGTAAAGATTCAGTCTTTGAAAGAGAATTAGAGTTTTGAGTTAAACTTATTCGTGATCTCTTTGACGTCGCTAAGAGTGTTTTAAGAGTTAAACTTATTCGAGTTCCCTGTGACGTCCCGAAAAGTGTTTTACAGAGTAAAGATTGAATCGTTGAATGAAAATCCTCAATCAAGGTACCATTATGTCACTAGACCATTTTTATGTATAAGGACTAAATCTTAGAAAGAAAATGAGAGTTTTGAGTTTAACTTATTCGAGTTACCTATGAAGTCGCGAAGAGTGGTTTAAAGACCCAAGATTGAATATTTGATTGAAAATACCTCAATTAAGGTACCTATTTTGTCGCCTGACCTTCTTAATGTATAAAAAAAGAATGTTTAAACAAAAATGAGAATTGAGAGTTAAACTTATTCGAGATCCCTTTGACGTCACGATGAGTGTTTTAATGAGTTAAGATTGAATCTTTGAATGAAATTAACTTAATCAAAGTACCTACAATGCCACTCGACCTTTTTACAGTATAAAGATTGAATATCTAAAAGAAAATGAGAGTTTTGAGTTTAACTTATTCGAGTTACTAACGAAGTCACGAAGAGTATTTTAATGACAAAAGATTGAATCTTTGAATGAAAATACCTTAATAACGGTACCTATTATGTCGCTGGACATTTTTAATGTATAAAGATTCAATCTTCGAAAGAAAGTGAGCGTTTTGGGTTAGACTCATTCGAGTTCCATTTGATGTCCCGAAGAGTGTTTTAGTGAATAGAGATTGAATCTTTGAATGAAAATACCGCAATCAAGGTACCTATTATATCACTAGACCTTTTGAATGTATAAGGATTCAATCTTTGAAAGAAAATGAGAGTTTTGTGTTAAACTTATTCGAGTTCCCTATCACGTCCCGAAGAGTGTTTTAATGAGTAAGGATTGAATCTTCAATGAAATTAGCTAATTCAAGGTTCCTATTTTGTCACTAGACCTTTTTAATGTACAAAGATTCAATCCTCAGAAGAAAATTAGTATTTTGTGTTTAACTTATTCGAGTTACCTATGAAGTCGTGAAGAGTGGTTTAATGACTTAAGATTAAACTGAACTTATTCGATTGAGGTATTTCCAATGAAGTCGCTAAGAGTGTTTTAATGACTAAAGATTGAATCTTTGAATGAAAATACCTTAATAAAGGTACTTATTATGTCACTGGACCTTTTTCATGTATAAAGATAGAATCTTCGAGAGAAAATGAGCATTTTGAGTTAAACTTATTCGAGTTCCATTTGACATCCCGAAGAGTGTTTCAGTGAATAAAGATTGAATCTTTGTATGAAAATACCTCAATCAAGGTACCTATTATATCACTAAACCTTTTGAATGTATAAAGATTCAGTCTTTGAAAGAGAATTAGAGTTTTGAGTTAAACTTATTCGTGATCTCTTTGACGTCGCTAAGAGTGTTTTAAGAGTTAAACTTATTCGAGTTCCCTGTGACGTCCCGAAAAGTGTTTTACTGAGTAAAGATTGAATCGTTGAATGAAAATCCTCAATCAAGGTACCATTATGTCACTAGACCATTTTTATGTATAAGGACTAAATCTTAGAAAGAAAATGGGAGTTTTGAGTTTAACTTATTCGAGTTACCTATGAAGTCACAAAGAGTGGTTTAACGACCCAAGATTGAATATTTGATAGAAAATACCTCAATTAAGGTACCTATTTTGTCACCTGACCTTCTTAATGTATAAAAAAAGAATGTTTGAACAAAAATGAGAATTGAGAGTTAAACTTATTCGAGATCCCTTTGACGTCACGATGAGTGTTTTAATGAGTTAAGATTGAATCTTTGAATGAAATTAACTTAATCAAAGTACCTACTATGCCACTCGACCTTTTACTGTATAAAGATTGAATCTCTGAAAGAAAATGAGAGTTTTGAGTTTAACTTATTCGAGTTACCAACGAAGTCACGAAGAGTATTTTAATGACAAAAGATTGAATCTTTGAATGAAAATACCTCAATAACGGTACCTATTATGTCGCTGGACATTTTTAATGTATAAAGGTTCGATCTTCGAAAGAAAATGAGCGTTTTGGGTTAAACTTATTCGAGTTCCATTTGACGTCCCGAAGAGTGTTTTAGTGAATAGAGATTGGATCTTTGAATGAAAATACCGCAATCAAGGTACCTATTATATCACTAGACCTTTTGAATGTATAAGGATTCAATCTTTGAAAGAAAATGAGAGTTTTGTGTTAAACTTATTCGAGTTCCCTATCACGTCCCGAAGAGTGTTTTAATGAGTAAGGATTGAATCTTCGAATGAAATTAGCTAATTCAAGGTTCCTATTTTGTCACTAGACCTTTTTAATGTACAAAGATTCAATCCTCAGAAGAAAATGAGTATTTTGTGTTTAACTTAATCGAGTTACCTATGAAGTCGTGAAGAGTGGTTTAATGACTTAAGATTGAACTGAACTTATTCGATTGAGGTATTTCCAATGAAGTCGCTAAGAGTGTTTTAATGACTAAAGATTGAATCTTTGAATGAAAACACCTTAATAAAGGTACTTATTATGTCACTGGACCTTTTTCATGTATAAAGATAGAATCTTCGAGAGAAAATGAGCATTTTGTGTTAAACTTATTCGAGTTCCATTTGACATCCCGAAGAGTGTTTCAGTGAATAAAGATTGAATCTTTGTATGAAAATACCTCAATCAAGGTACCTATTATATCACTAGACCTTTTGAATGTATAATGATTCAGTCTTTGAAAGAGAATTAGAGTTTTGAGTTAAACTTATTCGTGATCTCTTTGACGTCGCTAAGAGTGTTTTAATGAGTAAAGATTGAATCTTTGAATGAAAATACCTCAAAAAAGTTACCTATTATGTCACTAGACCTTTTTACCGAATAAAGATCGAATTTTTGAAAGAAAATGAGAGTTTTGAGTTAAACTTATTCAAGTTCCCTGTGACGTCGCGAAAATTGTCTTGCAGAGTAAAGATTGAATGTTCGAATGAAAATCCTCAATCAAGGTACCATTATGTCAATAGACAATTTTTATGTATAAAGACTAAATCTTAGAAACAAAATTAGAGTTTTGAGTTTAACTTATTCGAGTTATCTATGAAGTCGCGAAGAGTGGTTTTGTGACCCAAGACCGAATATTTGAACGAAAATACCTCAATTACGGTACCTATTTTGCCACTAGACCTTTTTAATGTATAAAGATTGAATCTTTGAACGAAAATGAGAATTGAGAGTTAAACTTATTCGAGATGCCCTTGACGTCACGATGAGTGTTTTAATGAGTTAAGATTGAATCTCTGAAAGAAATTAACTCAATTAAGGCACCTATTATGCCACCAGACCTTTTTACTGTATAAAGATTGAATCTTTGAAGGAAAATGAGAGCTTTGAGTTTAACTTATTCGAGTTACCAACGAAGTCGCGAAGAGTATTTTAATCACTAATGATTGAATCTTTGAATGAAAATACCTCAATAAAGGTATCTATTATGTCACTGGACCATTTTAATGTATAAAGATTGAATCTCCGGAAGAAAATGAGCGTTTTGGGTTAAACTTATTCGAGTTCCATTTGACGTCCCGAATAGTGTTTCAGTGAATAAAGATTGAATATTTAAATGAAAATACCTTAATCAAGGTACCTATTATATCACTAGACCTTTTGAATGTATAAGGATTCAATCTTTGAAGGAAAATTAGAGTTTTGAGTTAAACATATTCGTGATCCCTTTAACATCATGAAGAGTGTTTTAATGAGTAAAGATTGAATCTTTGAATGAAATTACCATAACCAAGGTACCTATTATGTCATTAGACCTTTTTAATGTATAACGATTGAATCTTTGAAAGAAAATGAGAGTTTCGAGTTTAACTTATTCGAGTAAGCTATGAAGTCGCGAAGAGTGTTTTACTGACCAAAGATTGAATCTTTGAATGAAATTACCTCAATCACGTTATCTTTTATGTCACTGGGCTTTTTTAATGTATAAAGATTGAATCTTTGAAAGAAAATGAGAGTTTTGAGTTAAACTTATTCGAGTTCCCTTTCACGTCCCGAAGAGTGTTTTAATGAGTAAAGATGGAATCTTTGAATGAAATTGCTAATTCAAGGTTCCTACTTTGTCACTAGACCTTTTTTCTGTACAAAGATTCGATCTTCAAAAGAAAATGAGTTTTTTGTGTTTAACTTAATCGAGTTACCTACGAAGTCGCGAAGGGTGGTTTAATAACTTTAGATTGAACTGAACTTATTCGATTGAGGTATTTCCTATGAAGTCGGGAAGAGTGTTTTAATGACTAAAGATTGAATCTTTTAACGAAAATACCTTAGTAAAGGTACCTATTATGTCACTGGACCTTTTTAATGTATAAATTCCATTTGACATCCCGAAGAGTGTTTTAGTGAATAAAGATTGAACCTTTGTATGAAAATACCTCAATCAAGGTACCAATTATATCACTAGACATTTTGAATGTGTAAAGATTCATTCTTTGAAAGAGAATTAGAGTTTTGAGTTAAACTTATTCGTGATCCCTTTCACGTCGCTAAGAGTGTTTTAAGAGTTAAACTTATTCGAGTTCCCTGTGACGTCCCGAAAAGTGTTTTACCGAGTAAAGATTGAATCGTTGAATGAAAATCCTCAATCAAGGTACCATTATGTCACTAGACCATTTTTATGTATAAGGACTAAATTTTAGAAAGAAAATGAGAGTTTTGAGCTTAACTTATTCGAGTTACCTATGAAGTTACGAAGAGTGGTTTAGCGACCCAAGATTGAATATTTGATTGAAAATACCTCAATTAAGGTGCCTATTTTGCCACCTGACCTTCTTAATGTTTAAAAAAAAAATGTTTGAACAAAAATGAGAATTGAGAGTTAAACTTATTCGAGATCCCTTTGACGTCACGATGAGTGTTTTAATGAGTTAAGATTGAATCTTTGAATGAAATTAACTTAATCAAAGTACCTACTATGCCACTCGACCTTTTTACTGTATAAAGATTGAATCTCTGAAAGAAAATGAGAGTTTTGAGTTTAACTTATTCGAGTTACCAACGAAGTCACAAAGAGTATTTTAATGACAAAAGATTGAATCTTTGAATGAAAATACCTCAATAACGGTACCTATTATGTCGCTGGACATTTTTAATGTATAAAGATTCAATCTTCGAAAGAAAATGAGCGTTTTGGGTTAAACTTATTCGAGTTCAATTTGACGTCCCGAAGAGTGTTTTAGTGAAAAGAGATTGAATCTTTGAATGAAAATACCGCAATCAAGGTACCTATTATATCACTAGACCTTTTGAATGTATAAGGATTCAATCTTTGAAAGAAAATGAGAGTTTTGTGTTAAACTTATTCGAGTTCCCTATCACGTCCCGAAGAGTGTTTTAATGAGTAAGGATTGAATCTTCGAATGAAATTAGCTAATTCAAGGTTCCTATTTTGTCACTGGACCTTTTTAATGTACAAAGATTCAGTCCTGAGAAGAAAATGAGTATTTTGTGTTTAACTTAATCGAGTTACCTATGAAGTCGTGAAGAGTGGTTTAATGACTTAAGATTGAACTGAACTTATTCGATTGAGGTATTTCCAATGAAGTCGCTAAGAGTGTTTTAATGACTAAAGACTGAATCTTGGAATGAAAATACCTTAATAAAGGTACTTATTATGTCACTGGACCTTTTTCATGTATAAAGATTGAATCTTCGAGAGAAAATGAGCATTTTGTGTTAAACTTATTCGAGTTCCATTTGACATCCCGAAGAGTGTTTCAGTGAATAAAGATTGAATCTTTGTATGAAAATACCTCAATCAAGGTACCTATTATATCACTAGACCTTTTGAATGTATAAAGATTCAGTCTTTGAAAGAGAATTAAAGTTTTGAGTTAAACTTATTCGTGATCTCTTTGACATCGCTAAGAGTGTTTTAATGAGTAAAGATTGAGTCTTTCAATGAAAAGACCTCAAAAAAGTTACCTATTATGTCACTAGACCTTTTTACCGAATAAAGATCGAATTTTTGAAAGAAAATGAGAGTTTTGAGTTAAACTTATTCAAGTTCCCTTTGACGTCCCGAAAATTGTCTTGCAAAGTAAAGATTGAATGTTCGAATGAAAATCCTCAATCAAGGTACCATTATGTCACTAGACAATTTTTATGTATAAAGACTAAATCTTAGAAACAAAATTAGAGTTTTGAGTTTAACTTATTCGAGTTACCTATGAAGTCGCGAAGAGTGGTTTTGTGACCCAAGACCGAATATTTGAATGAAAATACCTCAATTACGGTACCTATTTTGCCACTAGACCTTTTTAATGTATAAAGATTGAATCTTTGAACGAAAATGAGAATTGAGAGTTAAACTTATTCGAGATGCCCTTGACGTCACGATGAGTGTTTTAATGAGTTAAGATTGAATCTCTGAAAGAAATTAACTCAATTAAGGCACCTATTATGCCAACAGACCTTTTTACTGTATAAAGATTGAATCTTTGAAGGAAAATGAGAGCTTTGAGTTTAACTTATTCGAGTTACCAACGAAGTCGTGAAGAGTATTTTAATCACTAATGATTGAATCTTTGAATGAAAATACCTCAATAAAGGTACCTATTATGTCACTGGACCATTTTAATGTATAAAGATTGAATCTCCGGAAGAAAATGAGCGTTTTGGGTTAAACTTATTCGAGTTCCATTTGACGTCCCGAATAGTGTTTCAGTGAATAAAGATTGAATATTTGAATGAAAATACCTTAATCAAGGTACCTATTATATCACTAGACCTTTTGAATGTATAAGGATTCAATCTTTGAAGGAAAATTAGAGTTTTGAGTTAAACATATTCGTGATCCCTTTAACATCACGAAGAGTGTTTTAATGAGTAAAGATTGAATCTTTGAATGAAATTACCATAACCAAGGTACCTATTATGTCATTAGACCTTTTTAATGTATAACGATTGAATCTTTGAAAGAAAATGAAAGTTTCGAGTTTAACTTATTCGAGTAGGCTATGAAGTCGCGAAGAGTGTTTTACTGACCAAGGATTGAATCTTTGAATGAAATTACCTCAATCACGTTACCTTTTATGTCACTAGGCTTTTTTAATGTATAAAGATTGAATCTTTGAAAGAAAATGAGAGTTTTGAGTTAAACTTATTCGAGTTCCCTTTCACGTCCCGAAGAGTGTTTTAATGAGTAAAGATTGAATCTTTGAATGAAATTGCTAATTCAAGGTTCCTACTTTGTCACTAGACCTTTTTTCTGTACAAAGATTCGATCTTCAAAAGAAAATGAGTATTTTGTGTTTAACTTAATCGAGTTACCTACGAAGTCGCGAAGAGTGGTTTAATGACTTTAGATTGAACTGAACTTATTCGATTGAGGTATTTCCTATGAAGTCGCGAAGAGTGTTTTAATGACTAAAGATTGAATCTTTTAACGAAAATACCTTAGTAAAGGTACCTATTATGTCACTGGACCTTTTTAATGTATAAATTCCATTTGACATCCCGAAGAGTGTTTTAGTGAATAAAGATTGAATCTTTGTATGAAAATACCTCAATCAAGGTACCAATTATATCACTAGACATTTTGAATGTGTAAAGATTCAGTCTTTGAAAGAGAATTAGAGTTTTGAGTTAAACTTATTCGTGATCCCTTTCACGTCGCTAAGAGTGTTTTAAGAGTTAAACTTATTCGAGTTCCCTGTGACGTTCCGAAAAGTGTTTTACTGAGTAAAGATTGAATCGTTGAATGAAAATCCTCAATCAAGGTACCATTATGTCACTAGACCATTTTTATGTATAAGGACTAAATCTTAGAAAGAAAATGGGAGTTTTGAGTTTAACTTATTCGAGTTACCTATGAAGTCACGAAGAGTGGTTTAGCGACCCAAGATTGAATATTTGATTGAAAATACCTCAATTAAGGTGCCTATTTTGCCACCTGACCTTCTTAATGTATAAAAAAAAAATGTTTGAACAAAAATGAGAATTGAGATTTAAACTTATTCGAGATCCCTTTGACGTCACGATGAGTGTTTTAATGAGTTAAGATTGAATCTTTGAATGAAATTAACTTAATCAAAGTACCTACTATGACACTCGACCTTTTACTGTATAAAGATTGAATCTCTGAAAGAAAATGAGAGTTTTGAGTTTAACTTATTCGAGTTACCAACGAAGTCACGAAGAGTATTTTAATGACAAAAGATTGAATCTTTGAATGAAAATACCTCAATAAAGGTACCTATTATGTCACTGGACCATTTTAATGTATAAAGATTGAATCTCCGGAAGAAAATGAGCGTTTTGGGTTAAACTTATTCGAGTTCCATTTGACGTCCCGAATAGTGTTTCAGTGAATAAAGATTGAATATTTGAATGCAAATACCTCAATCAAGGTACCTATTATATCACTAGACCTTTTGAATGTATAAGGATTCAATCTTTGAAGGAAAATTAGAGTTTTGAGTTAAACATATTCGTGATCCCTTTAACATCACGAAGAGTGTTTTAATGAGTAAAGATTGAATCTTTGAATGAAATTACCATAACCAAGGTACCTATTATGTCATTAGACCTTTTTAATGTATAACGATTGAATCTTTGAAAGAAAATGAGAGTTTCGAGTTTAACTTATTCGAGTAAGCTATGAAGTCGCGAAGAGTGTTTTACTGACCAAAGATTGAATCTTTGAATGAAATTA
Organism: Cornus florida; assembly: GCF_030987335.1. Classification (NCBI taxonomy): domain Eukaryota; kingdom Viridiplantae; phylum Streptophyta; class Magnoliopsida; order Cornales; family Cornaceae; genus Cornus; species Cornus florida. The sequence goes on along the minus strand of NW_026775581.1, from coordinate 13,076,541 downwards.
CCTCAATCACGTTACCTTTTATGTCACTAGGCTTTTTTAATGTATAAAGATTGAATCTTTGAAAGAAAATGAGAGTTTTGAGTTAAACTTATTCGAGTTCCCTTACACGTCCCGAAGAGTGTTTTAATGAGTAAAGATTGAATCTTTGAATGAAATTGCTAATTCAAGGTTCCTACTTTGTCACTAGGCCTTTTTTCTGTACAAAGATTCGATCTTCAAAAGAAAATGAGTATTTTGTGTTTAACTTAATCGAGTTACCTACGAAGTCGCGAAGAGTGGTTTAATGACTTTAGATTGAACTGAACTTATTCGATTGAGGTATCTCCGATGAAGTTGCAAAGAGTGTTTTAATGACTAAAGATTGAATCTTTTAACGAAAATACCATAGTAAAGGTACCTATTATGTCACTGGACCTTTTTAATGTATAAAGATTGAATCTTTGGAAGAAAATGAGCATTTTGAGTTAAACTTATTCGAGTTCCATTTGACATCCCGAAGAGTGTTTTAGTGAATAAAGATTGAATCTTTGTATGAAAATACCTCAATCAAGGTACCAATTATATCACTAGACATTTTGAATGTGTAAAGATTCAGTCTTTGAAAGAGAATTAGAGTTTTGAGTTAAACTTATTCGTGATCCCTTTGACGTCGCTAAGAGTGTTTTAAGAGTTAAACTTATTTGAGTTCCCTGTGACGTCCCGAAAAGTGTTTTACTGAGTAAAGATTGCATCGTTGAATGAAAATCCTCAATCAAGGTACCATTATGTCACTAGACCATTTTTATGTGTAAGGACTAAATCTTAGAAAGAAAATGGGAGTTTTGAGTTACCTATGAAGTCACGAAGAGTGGTTTAACGACCCAAGATTGAATATTTGATTGAAAATACCTCAATTAAGGTACCTATTTTGTCACCTGACCTTCTTAATGTATAAAAAAAGAATGTTTGAACAAAAATGAGAATTGAGTGTTAAATTTATTCGAGATCCCTTTGACGTCACGATGAGTGTTTTAATGAGTTAAGATTGAATCTTTGAATGAAATTAACTTAATCAAAGTACCTACTATGCCACTCGACCTTTTTACTGTATAAAGATTGAATCTCTGAAAGAAAATGAGAGTTTTGAGTTTAACTTATTCGAGTTACCAACGAAGTCACGAAGAGTATTTTAATGACAAAAGATTGAATCTTTGAATGAAAATACCTCAATAACGGTACCTATTATGTCACTGGACCATTTTAATGTATATAGATTGAATCTCCGGAAGAAAATGAGCGTTTTGGGTTAAACTTATTCGAGTTCCATTTGACGTCCCGAAGAGTGTTTTAGTGAATAGAGATTGGATCTTTGAATGAAAATACCGCAATCAAGGTACCTATTATATCACTAGACCTTTTGAATGTATAAGGATTCAATCTTTGAAAGAAAATGAGAGTTTTGTGTTAAACTTATTCGAGTTCCCTATCACGTCCCGAAGAGTGTTTTAATGAGTAAGGATTGAATCTTCGAATGAAATTAGCTAATTCAAGGTTCCTATTTTGTCACTAGACCTTTTTAATGTACAAAGATTCAATCCTCAGAAGAAAATGAGTATTTTGTGTTTAACTTAATCGAGTTACCTATGAAGTCGTGAAGAGTGGTTTAATGACTTAAGATTGAACTGAACTTATTCGATTGAGGAATGTCCAATGAAGTCGCTAAGAGTGTTTTAATGACTAAAGATTGAATCTTTGAATGAAAATACCTTAATAAAGGTACTTATTATCTTACTGGACCTTTTTCATGTATAAAGATTGAATCTTCGAGAGAAAATGAGCATTTTGAGTTAAACTTATTCGAGTTCCATTTGACATCCCGAAGAGTGTTTCAGTGAATAAAGATTGAATCTTTGTATGAAAATACCTCAATCAAGGTACTTATTATATCACTAGACCTTTTGAATGTATAAAGATTCAGTCTTTGAAAGAGAATTAGAGTTTTGAGTTAAACTTATTCGTGATCTCTTTGACATCGCTAAGAGTGTTTTAATGAGTAAAGATTGAGTCTTTGAATGAAAATACCTCAAAAAAGTTACCTATTTTGTCACTAGACCTTTTTACCGAATAAAGATCGAATTTTTGAAAGAAAATAAGAGTTTTGAGTTAAACTTATTCAAGTTCCCTGTGACGTCCCAAAAATTATCTTGCAGAGTAAAGATTGAATGTTCGAATGAAAATCCTCAATCAAGGTACCATTATGTCAGTAGACAATTTTTATGTATAAAGACTAAATCTTAGAAAGAAAATTAGAGTTTTGAGTTTAACTTATTCGAGTTACCTATGAAGTCGCGAAGAGTGGTTTTGTGACCCAAGACCGAATATTTGAATGAAAATACCTCAATTACGGTACCTATTTTGCCACTAGACCTTTTTAATGTATAAAGATTGAATCTTTGAACGAAAATGAGAATTGAGAGTTAAACTTATTCGAGATGCCCTTGACGTCACGATGAGTGTTTTAATGAGTTAAGATTGAATCTCTGAAAGAAATTAACTCAATTAAGGCACCTATTATGCCACCAGACCTTTTTACTGTATAAAGATTGAATCTTTGAAGGAAAATGAGAGCTTCGAGTTTAACTTATTCGAGTTACCAACGAAGTCGCGAAGAGTATTTTAATCACTAATGATTGAATCTTTGAATGAAAATACCTCAATAAAGGTACCTATTATGTCACTGGACCATTTTAATGTATAAAGATTGAATCTCCGGAAGAAAATGAGCGTTTTGGGTTAAACTTATTCGAGTTCCATTTGACATCCTGAAGAGTGTTTTAGTGAATAAAGATTGAATCTTTGTATGAAAATACCTCAATCAAGGTACCAATTATATCACTAGACATTTTGAATGTGTAAAGATTCAGTCTTTGAAAGAGAATTAGAGTTTTGAGTTAAACTTATTCGTGATCCCTTTGACGTCGCTAAGAGTGTTTTAAGAGTTAAACTTATTCGAGTTCCCTGTGGCGTCCCGAAAAGTGTTTTACTGAGTAAAGATTGAATCGTTGAATGAAAATCCTCAATCAAGGTACCATTAAGTCACTAGACCATTTTTATGTATAAGGACTAAATCTTAAAAAGAAAATGAGAGTTTTGAGTTTAACTTATTCGAGTTACCAACGAAGTCACGAAGAGTATTTTAATGACAAAAGATTGAATCTTTGAATGAAAATACCTCAATAACGGTACCTATTATGTCGCTGGACATTTTTAATGTACAAAGATTCAATCTTCGAAAGAAAATGAGCGTTTTGGGTTAAACTTATTCGAGTTCCATTTGACGTCCCGAAGAGTGTTTTAGTGAATAGAGATTGAATCTTTGAATGAAAATACCACAATCAAGGTACCTACTATATCACTAGACCTTTTGAATGTATAAGGATTCAATCTTTGAAAAAAAATGAGAGTTTTGTGTTAAACTTATTCGAGTTCCCTATCACGTCCCGAAGAGTGTTTTAATGAATAAGGATTGAATCTTTGAATGAAATTAGCTAATTCAAGGTTCCTATTTTGTCACTAGACCTTTTTAATGTACAAAGATTCAATCCTCAGAAGAAAATGAGTATTTTGTGTTTAACTTAATCGAGTTACCTATGAAGTCGTGAAGAGTGGTTTAATGACTTAAGATTGAACTGAACTTATTCGATTAAGGTATTTCCAATGAAGTCGCTAAGAGTGTTTTAATGACTAAAGATTGAATCTTTCAATGAAAATACCTTAATAAAGGTACTTATTATGTCACTGGACCTTTTTCATGTATAAAGATTGAATCTTCGAGAGAAAATGAACATTTTGAGTTAAACTTATTCGAGTTCCATTTGACATCCCGAAGAGTGTTTCAGTGAATAAAGATTGAATCTTTGTATGAAAATACCTCAATCAAGGTACCTATTATAACACTAGACCTTTTGAATGTATAAAGATTCAGTCTTTGAAAGAGAATTAGAGTTTTGAGTTAAACTTATTCGTGATCTCTTTGACGTCGCTAAGAGTGTTTTAATGAGTAAAGATTGAATCTTTGAATGAAAATACCTCAAAAAAGTTACCTATTATGTCACTAGACCTTTTTACCGAATAGAGATCGAATTTTTGAAAGAAAATGAGAGTTTTGAGTTAAACTTATTCAAGTTCCCTGTGATGTCCCGAAAATTGTCTTGCAGAGTAAAGATTGAATGTTTGAATGAAAATCCTCAATCAAGGTACCATTATGTCACTAGACAATTTTTATGTATAAAGACTAAATCTTAGAAAGAAAAGTAGAGTTTTGAGTTTAACTTATTCGAGTTACCTATGAAGTCGCGAAGAGTGGTTTTGTGACCCAAGACCGAATATTTGAATGAAAATACCTCAATTACGGTACCTATTTTGCCACTAGACCTTTTTAATGTATAAAGATTGAATCTTTGAACGAAAATGAGAATTGAGAGTTAAACTTATTCGAGATGCCCTTGACGTCACGATGAGTGTTTTAATGAGTTAAGGTTGAATCTCTGAAAGAAATTAACCCAATTAAGGCACCTATTATGCCACCAGACCTTTTTACTGTATAAAGATTGAATCTTTGAAGGAAAATGAGAGCTTTGAGTTTAACTTATTCGAGTTACCAACGAAGTCGCGAAGAGTATTTTAATCACTAATGATTGAATCTTTGAATTAAAATACCTCAATAAAGGTACCTATTATGTCACTGGACCATTTTAATGTATAAAGATTGAATCTCCGGAAGAAAATGAGCGTTTTGGGTTAAACTTATTCGAGTTCCATTTGACATCCCGAAGAGTGTTTTAGTGAATAAAGATTGAATCTTTGTATGAAAATACCTCAATCAAGGTACCAATTATATCACTAGACATTTTGAATGTGTAAAGATTCAGTTATTGAAAGAGAATTAGAGTTTTGAGTTAAACTTATTCGTGATCCCTTTGACGTCGCTAAGAGTGTTTTAAGAGTTAAACTTATTCGAGTTCCCTGTGACGTCCCGAAAAGTGTTTTACTGAGTAAAGATTGAATCGTTGAATGAAAATCCTCAATCAAGGTACCATTAAGTCACTAGACCATTTTTATGTATAAGGACTAAATCTTAGAAAGAAAATGAGAGTTTTGAGTTTAACTTATTCGAGTTACCTATGAAGTCGCGAAGAGTGGTTTAACGACCCAAGATTGAATATTTGATTGAAAATACCTCAATTAAGGTACCTATTTTGTCACCTGACCTTCTTAATGTATAAAAAAAGAATGTTTGAACAAAAATGAGAATTCAGAGTTAAACTTATTCGAGATCCCTTTGACTTCACGATGAGTGTTTTAATGAGTTAAGATTCAATCTTTGAATGAAATTAACTTAATCAAAGTACCTACTATGCCACTCGACCTTTTTACTGTATAAAGATTGAATCTCTGAAAGAAAGTGAGAGTTTTGAGTTTAACTTATTCGAGTTACCAACGAAGTCACGAAGAGTATTTTAATGACAAAAAGATTGAATCTTTGAATGAAAATACCTCAATAACGGTACCTATTATGTCGCTGGACATTTTTAATGTATAAAGATTCAATCTTCGAAAGAAAATGAGCGTTTTGGGTTAAACTTATTCGAGTTCCATTTGACGTCCCGAAGAGTGTTTTAGTGAATAGAGATTGAATCTTTGAATGAAAATACCACAATCAAGGTACCTATTATATCACTAGACCTTTTGAATGTATAAGGATTCAATCTTTGAAAAAAAATGAGAGTTTTGTGTTAAACTTATTCGAGTTCCCTATCACGTCCCGAAGAGTGTTTTAATGAATAAGGATTGAATCTTTGAATGAAATTAGCTAATTCAAGGTTCCTATTTTGTCACTAGACCTTTTTAATGTACAAAGATTCAATCCTCAGAAGAAAATGAGTATTTTGTGTTTAACTTAATCGAGTTACCTATGAAGTCGTGAAGAGTGGTTTAATGACTTAAGATTGAACTGAACTTATTCGATTGAGGTATTTCCAATGAAGTCGCTAAGAGTGTTTTAATGACTAAAGATTGAATCTTTGAATGAAAATACCTTAATAAAGGTACTTATTATGTCACTGGACCTTTTTCATGTATAAAGATTGAATCTTCGAGAGAAAATGAGCATTTTGAGTTAAACTTATTCGTGTTCCATTTGACATCCCGAAGAGTGTTTCAGTGAATAAAGATTGAATCTTTGTATGAAAATACCTCAATCAAGGTACCTATTATAACACTAGACCTTTTGAATGTATAAAGATTCAGTCTTTGAAAGAGAATTAGAGTTTTGAGTTAAACTTATTTGTGATCTCTTTGACGTCGCTAAGAGTGTTTTAATGAGTAAAGATTGAATCTTTGAATGAAAATACCTCAAAAAAGTTACCTATTATGTCACTAGACCTTTTTACCGAATAGAGATCGAATTTTTGAAAGAAAATGAGAGTTTTGAGTTAAACTTATTCAAGTTCCCTGTGATGTCCCGAAAATTGTCTTGGAGAGTAAAGATTGAATGTTCGAATGAAAATCCTCAATCAAGGTACCATTATGTCACTAGACAATTTTTATGTATAAAGACTAAATCTTAGAAAGAAAAGTAGAGTTTTGAGTTTAACTTATTCGAGTTACCTATGAAGTCGCGAAGAGTGATTTTGTGACCCAAGACCGAATATTTGAATGAAAATACCTCAATTACGGTACCTATTTTGCCACTAGACCTTTTTAATGTATAAAGATTGAATCTTTGAACGAAAATGAGAATTGAGAGTTAAACTTATTCGAGATGCCCTTGACGTCACGATGAGTGTTTTAATGAGTTAAGGTTGAATCTCTGAAAGAAATTATCCCAATTAAGGCACCTATTATGCCACCAGACCTTTTTACTGTATAAAGATTGAATCTTTGAAGGAAAATGAGAGCTTTGGGTTTAACTTATTCGAGTTACCAACGAAGTCGCGAAGAGTATTTTAATCACTAATGATTGAATCTTTAAATGAAAATACCTCAATAAAGGTACCTATTATGTCACTGGACCATTTTAATGTATAAAGATTGAATCTCCGGAAGAAAATGAGCGTTTTGGGTTAAACTTATTCGAGTTCCATTTGACATCCCGAAGAGTGTTTTAGTGAATAAAGATTGAATCTTTGTATGAAAATACCTCAATCAAGGTACCAATTATATCACAAGACATTTTGAATGTGTAAAGATTCAGTCATTGAAAGAGAATTAGAGTTTTGAGTTAAACTTATTCGTGATCCCTTTGACATCGCTAAGAGTGTTTTAAGAGTTAAACTTATTCGAGTTCCCTGTGACGTCCCGAAAAGTGTTTTACTGAGTAAAGATTGAATCGTTGAATGAAAATCCTCAATCAAGGTACCATTAAGTCACTAGACCATTTTTATGTATAAGGACTAAATCTTAGAAAGAAAATGAGAGTTTTGAGTTTAACTTATTCGAGTTACCTATGAAGTCGCGAAGAGTGGTTTAACGACCCAAGATTGAATATTTGATTGAAAATACCTCAATTAAGGTACCTATTTTGTCACCTGACCTTCTTAATGTATAAAAAAAGAATGTTTGAACAAAAATGAGAATTCAGAGTTAAACTTATTCGAGATCCCGTTGACTTCACGATGAGTGTTTTAATGAGTTAAGATTCAATCTTTGAATGAAATTAACTTAATCAAAGTACCTACTATGCCACTCGACCTTTTTACTGTATAAAAATTGAATCTCTGAAAGAAAATGAGAGTTTTGAGTTTAACTTATTCGAGTTACCAACGAAGTCACGAAGAGTATTTTAATGACAAAAGATTGAATCTTTGAATGAAAATACCTCAATAACGGTACCTATTATGTCGCTGGACATTTTTAATGTATAAAGATTCAATCTTCGAAAGAAAATGAGCGTTTTGGGTTAAACTTATTCGAGTTCCATTTGACGTCCCGAAGAGTGTTTTAGTGAATAGAGATTGAATCTTTGAATGAAAGTACCGCAATCAAGGTACCTATTATATCACTAGACCTTTTGAATGTATAAGGATTCAATCTTTGAAAGAAAATGAGAGTTTTGTGTTAAACTTATTCGAGTTCCCTATCACGTCCCGAAGAGTGTTTTAATGAATAAGGATTGAATCTTTGAATGAAATTAGCTAATTCAAGGTTCCTATTTTGTCACTAGACCTTTTTAATGTACAAAGATTCAATCCTCAAAAGAAAATGAGTATTTTGTGTTTAACTTAATCGAGTTACCTATGAAGTCGCGAGGAGTGGCTTAACGACTTAAGATTGAACTGAACTTATTCGATTGAGGTATTTCCAATGAAGTCGCTAAGAGTGTTTTAATGACTAAAGATTGAATCTTTCAATGAAAATACCTTAATAAAGGTACTTATTATGTCACTGGACCATTTTCATGTATAAAGATTGAATCTTCGAGAGAAAATGAGCATTTTGAGTTAAACTTATTCGAGTTCCATTTGACATCCCGAAGAGTGTTTCAGTGAATAAAGATTGAATCTTTGTATGAAAATACCTCAATCAAGGTACCTATTATAACAATAGACCTTTTGAATGTATAAAGATTCAGTCTTTGAAAGAGAATTAGAGTTTTGAGTTAAACTTATTCGTCGTCTCTTTGACGTCGCTAAGAGTGTTTTAATGAGTAAAGATTGAATCTTTGAATGAAAATACCTCAAAAAAGTTACCTATTATGTCACTAGACCTTTTTACCGAATAAAGATCAAATTTTTGAAAGAAAATGAGAGTTTTGAGTTAAACTTATTCAAGTTCCCTGTGACGTCCCGAAAATTGTCTTGCAGAGTAAAGATTGAATGTTCGAATGAAAATCCTCAATCAAGGTACCATTATGTCACTAGACAATTTTTTATGTATAAAGACTAAATCTTAGAAAGAAAATTAGAGTTTTGAGTTTAACTTATTCGAGTTACCTATGAAGTCGCGAAGAGTGGTTTTGTGACCCAAGACCGAATATTTGAATGAAAATACCTCAATTACGGCACCTATTTTGCCACTAGACCTTTTTAATGTATAAAGATTGAATCTTTGAACGAAAATGAGAATTGAGAGTTAAACTTATTAGAGATGCCCTTGACGTCACGATGAGTGTTTTAATGAGTTAAGATTGAATCTCTGAAAGAAATTAACTCAATTAAGGCACCTATTATGCCACCAGACCTTTTTACTGTATAAAGATTGAATCTTTGAAGGAAAATGAGAGCTTTGAGGTTAACTTATTCGAGTTACCAACGAAGTCGCGAAGAGTATTTTAATCACTAATGATTGAATCTTTGAATGAAAATACCTTAATAAAGGTACCTATTATGTCACTGGACCATTTTAATGTATAACGATTGAATCTCCGGAAGAAAATGAGCGTTTTGGGTTAAACTTATTCGAGTTCCATTTGACGTCCCGAATAGTGTTTCAGTGAATAAAGATTGAATATTTGAATGAAAATACCTCAATCAAGGTACCTATTATATCACTAGACCTTTTGAATGTATAAGGATTCAATCTTTGAAGGAAAATTAGAGTTTTGAGTTAAACATATTCGTGATCCCTTTAACATCACGAAGAGTGTTTTAATGATTAAAGATTGAATCTTTGAATCAAATTACCATAATAAAGTCATTAAACCACTCTTCGCGACTTCGTAGGTAACTCGATTAAGTTAAACACCAAGGTACCTATTATGTCATTAGACCTTTTTAATGTATAACGATTGAATCTTTATAAGAAAATGAGAGTTTCGAGTTTAACTTATTCGAGTAAGCTATGAAGTCGCGAAGAGTGTTTTACTGACCAAAGATTGAATCTTTGAATGAAATTACCTCAATCACATTACCTTTTATGTCACTAGGCTTTTTTAATGTATAAAGATTGAATCTTTGAAAGAAAATGAGAGTTTTGAGTAAAACTTATTCGAGTTCCCTTTCACGTCCCGAAGAGTGTTTTAATGAGTAAGGATTGAATCTTTGAATGAAATTGCTATTTCAAGGTTCCTACATTGTCACTAGACCTTTTTTCTGTACAAAGATTCGATCTTCAAACGAAAATGAACTTATTCGATTGAGGTATTTCCTATGAAGTCGCGAAGAGTGTTTTAATGACTAAAGATTGAATCTTTTAACGAAAATACCTTAGTAAAGGTACCTATTATGTACTGGACCTTTTTAATGTATAAAGATTGAATCTTTGAAAGAAAATGAGCATTTTGAGTTAAACTTATTCGAGTTCCATTTGACATCCCGAAGAGTGTTTTAGTGATTAAAGATTGAATCTTTGTATGAAAATACCTCAATCAAGGTACCAATTATATCACTAGACATTTTGAATGTGTAAAGATTCAGTCTTTGAAAGAGAATTAGAGTTTTGAGTTAAACTTATTCGTGATCCCTTTGACTTCGCTAAGAGTGTTTTAAGAGTTAAACTTATTCGAGTTCCCTGTGACGTCCCGAAAAGTGTTTTACTGAGTAAAGATTGAATCGTTGAATGAAAATCCTCAATCAAGGTACCATTATGTCACTAGACCATTTTTATGTATAAGGACTAAATCTTAGAAAGAAAATGAGAGTTTTGAGTTTAACTTATTCGAGTTACCTATGAAGTCGCGAAGAGTGGTTTAACGACCCAAGACTGAATATTTGATTGAAAATACCTCAATTAAGGTACCTATTTTGTCACTTGACCTTCTTAATGTATAAAAAAAGAATGTTTGAACAAAAATGAGAATTCAGAGTTAAACTTATTCGATATCCCTTTGACGTCACGATGAGTGTTTTAATGAGTTAAGATTGAATCTTTGAATGAAATTAACTTAATCAAAGTACCTACTATGCCACTCGACCTTTTTACTGTATAAAGATTGAATCTCTGAAAGAAAATGAGAGTTTTGAGTTTAACTTATTCGAGTTGCCAACGAAGTCACGAAGAGTATTTTAATGACAAAAGATTGAATCTTTGAATGAAAATACCTCAATAACGGTACGTATTATGTCGCTGGACATTTTTAATGTATAAAGATTCAATCTTCGAAAGAAAATGAGCGTTTTGGGTTAAACTTATTCGAGTTCCATTTGACGTCCCGAAGAGTGTTTTAGTGAATAGAGATTGAATCTTTGAATGAAAATACCGCAATCAAGGTACCTATTATATCACTAGACCTTTTGAATGTATAAGGATTCAATCTTTGAAAGAAAATGAGAGTTTTGTGTTAAACTTATTCGAGTTCCCTATCACGTCCCGAAGAGTGTTTTAATGAGTAAGGATTGAATCTTCGAATGAAATTAGCTAATTCAAGGTTCCTATTTTGTCACTAGACCTTTTTAATGTACAAAGATTCAATCCTCAGAAGAAAATGAGTATTTTGTGTTTAACTTAATCGAGTTACCTATGAAGTCGTGAAGAATGGTTTAATGACTTAAGATTGAACTGAACTTATTCGATTGAGGTATTTCCAATGAAGTCGCTAAGAGTGTTTTAATTGCTAAAGATTGAATCTTTGAATGAAAATACCTTAATAAAGGTACTTATTATGTCACTGGACCTTTTTCATGTATAAAGATTGAATCTTCGAGAAAAAATGAGCATTTTGAGTTAAACTTATTCGAGTTCCATTCGACATCCCGAAGAGTGTTTCAGTGAATAAAGATTGAATCTTTGTATGAAAATACCTCAATCAAGGTACCTATTATAACACTAGACCTTTTGAATGTATAAAGATTCAGTCTTTGAAAGAGAATTAGAGTTTTGAGTTAAACTTATTCGTGATCTCTTTGACGTCGCTAAGAGTGTTTTAATGAGTAAAGATTGAATCTTTGAATGAAAATACCTCAAAAAAGTTACCTATTATGTCACTAGACATTTTTACCGAATAAAGATCGAATTTTTGAAAGAAAATGAGAGTTTTGAGGTAAACTTATTCAAGTTCCCTGTGACGTCCCGAAAATTGTCTTGCAGAGTAAAGATTGAATGTTCGAATGAAAATCCTCAATCAAGGTACCATTATATCACTAGACAATTTTTATGTATAAAGACTAAATATTAGAAAGAAAATTAGAGTTTTGAGTTTAACTTATTCGAGTTACCTATGAAGTCGCGAAGAGTGATTTTGTGACCCAAGACCGAATATTTGAATGAAAATACCTCAATTACGGTACCTATTTTGCCACTAGGCCTTTTTAATGTATAAAGATTGAATCTTTGAATGATAATGAGAATTGAGAGTTAAACTTATTCGAGATGCCCTTGACGTCACGATGAGTGTTTTAATGATTTAAGATTGAATCTCTGAAAGAAATTAACTCAATTAAGGCACCTATTATGCCACCAGAACTTTTTACTGTATAAAGATTGAATCTTTGAAGGAAAATGAGAGCTTTGAGTTTAACTTATTCGAGTTACCAACGAAGTCGCGAAGAGTATTTTAATCACTAATGATTGAATCTTTGAATGAAAATACCTCAATAAAGGTACATATTATGTCAGTGTACCATTTTAATGTATAAAGATTAAATCTCCGGAAGAAAATGAGCGTTTTGGGTTAAACTTATTCGAGTTCCATTTGACGTCCCGAATAGTGTTTCAGTGAATAAAGATTAAATATTTGAATAAAAATACCTCAATCAAGGTACCTATTATATCACTAGACCTTTTGAATGTATAAGGATTCAATCTTTGAAGGAAAATTAGAGTTTTGAGTTAAACATATTCGTGATCCCTTTAACATCACGAAGAGTGTCTTAATGAGTAAAGATTGAATCTTTGAATGAAATTACCATAACAAGGTACCTGTTATGTCATTAGACCTTTTTAATGTATAACGATTGAATCTTTGAAAGAAAATGAGAGTTTCGAGTTTAACTTATTCGAGTAAGCTATGAAGTCGCGAACAGTGTTTTACTGACCAAAGATTGAATCTTTGAATGAAATTACCTCAATCACGTTACCTTTTATGTCACTGGGCTTTTTTAATGTATAAAGATTGAATCTTTAAAAGAAAATGAGAGTTTTGAGTTAAACTTATTCGAGTTCCCTTTCACGTCCCGAAGGGTGTTTTAATGAGTAAAGATTGAATCCTTGAATGAAATTGCTAATTCAAGGTTCCTACTTTGTCACTAGACCTTTTTTCTGTACAAAGATTCGATCTTCAAAAGAAAATGAGTATTTTGTGTTTAACTTAATCGAGTTACCTACGAAGTCGCGAAGAGTGGTTTAATGACTTTAGATTGAACTGAACTTATTCGATTGAGGTATTTCCTATGAAGTCGCGAAGAGTGTTTTAATGACTAAAGATTGAATCTTTTAACGAAAATACCTTAGTAAAGGTACCTAATATGTCACTGGACCTTTTTAATGTATAAAGATTGAATCTTTGAAAGAAAATGAGCATTTTGAGTTAAACTTATTCGAGTTCCATTTGACATCCCGAAGAGTGTTTTAGTGAATAAAGATTGAATCTTTGTATGAAAATACCTCAATCAAGGTACCAATTATATCACTAGACATTTTGAATGTGTAAAGATTCAGTCTTTGAAAGAGAATTAGAGTTTTGAGTTAAACTTATTCGTGATCCCTTTGACGTCGCTAAGAGTGTTTTAAGAGTTAAAGTTATTCGAGTTCCCTGTGACGTCCCGAAAAGTGTTTTACTGAGTAAAGATTGAATCGTTGAATGAAAATCCTCAATCAAGGTACCACTATGTCTCTAGACCATTTTTATGTATAAGGACTAAATCTTAGAAAGAAAATGAGAGTTTTGAGTTTAACTTATTCGAGTTACCTATGAAGTCGCGAAGAGTGGTTTAACGATCCAAGATTGAATATTTGATTGAAAATACCTCAATTAAGGTACCTATTTTGTCACCTGACCTTCTTAATGTATAAAAAAAGAATGTTTGAACAAAAATGAGAATTGAGAGTTAAACTTATTCGAGATCCCTTTGACGTCACGATGAGTGTTTTAATGAGTTAAGATTGAATCTTTGAATGAAATTAACTTAATCAAAGTACCTACTATGCCACTCGACCTTTTTACTGTATAAAGATTGAATCTCTGAAAGAAAATGAGAGTTTTGAGTTTAACTTATTCGAATTACCAACGAAGTCACGAAGAGTATTTTAATGACAAAAATTGAATCTTTGAATGAAAATACCTCAATAACGGTACCTATTATGTCGCTGGACATTTTTAATGTATAAAGATTCAATCTTCGAAAGAAAATGAGCGTTTTGGGATAAACTTATTCAAGTTCCATTTGACGTCCCGAAGAGTATTTTAGTGAATAGAGATTGAATCTTTGAATGAAAATACCGCAATCAAGGTACCTATTATATCACTAGACCTTTTGAATGTATAAGGATTCAATCTTTGAAAGAAAATGAGAGTTTTGTGTTAAACTTATTCGAGTTCCCTATCACGTCCCGAAGAGTGTTTTAATAAGTAAGGATTGAATCTTCGAATGAAATTAGCTAATTCAAGACCTTTTTAATGTACAAAGATTCAATCTTCAGAAGAAAATGAGTATTTTGTTTTTCACTTAATCGAGTTACCTATGAAGTCGTGAAGAGTGATTTAATGACTTAAGATTGAACTGAACTTATTCGATTGAGGTATTTCCAATGAAGTCGCTAAGAGTGTTTTAATGACTAAAGATTGAATCTTTGAATGAAAATACCTTTATAAAGGTACTTATTATGTCACTGGACCTTTTTCATGTATAAAGATTGAATCTTCGAGAGAAAATGAGCATTTTGAGTTAAACTTATTCGAGTTCCATTTGACATCCCGAAGAGTGTTTTAGTGAATAAAGATTGAATCTTTGTATGAAAATACCTCAATCAAGGTACCTATTATAACACTAGACCTTTTGAATGTATAAAGATTCAGTCTTTGAAAGAGAATTAGAGTTTTGAGTTAAACTTATTCGTGATCTCTTTGACGTCGCTAAGAGTGTTTTAATGAGTAAAGATTGAATCTTTGAATGAAAATACCTCAAAAAAGTTACCTATTATGTCACTAGACCTTTTTACCGAATAAAGATCGAATTTTTGAGAGAAAATGAGAGTTTTGAGTTAAACTTATTCAAGTTCCCTGTGATGTCCCGAAAATTGTCTTGCAGAGTAAAGTTTGAATGTTCGAATGAAAATCTTCAATCAAGGTACCATTATGTCACTAGACAATTTTTATGTATAAAGACTAAATCTTAGAAAGAAAATTAGAGTTTTGAGTTTAACTTATTCGAGTTACCTATGAAGTCGCGAAGAGTGGTTTTGTGACCCAAGACCGAATATTTGAATGAAAATACCTCAATTACGGTACCGATTTTGCCACTAGACCTTTTTAATGTATAAAGATTGAATCTTTGAACGAAAATGAGAATTGAGCGTTAAACTTATTCGAGATGCCCTTGACGTCACGATGAGTGTTTTAATGATTTAAGATTGAATCTCTGAAAGAAATTAACTCAATTAAGGCACCTATTATGCCACCAGACCTTTTTACTGTATAAAGATTGAATCTTTGAAGGAAAATGAGAGCTTTGAGTTTAACTTATTCGAGTTACCCACGAAGTCGCGAAGAGTATTTTAATCACTAATGATTGAATCTTTGAATCAAAATACCTCAATAAAGGTACCTATTATGTCACTGGACCATTTTAATGTATAAAGATTGAATCTCCGGAAGAAAATGAGCGTTTTGGGTTAAACTTATTCGAGTTCCATTTGACGTCCCGAATAGTGTTTCAGTGAATAAAGATTGAATATTTGAATGAAAATACCTCAATCAAGGTACCTATTATATCACAAGACCTTTTGAATGTATAAGGATTCAATCTTTGAAGGAAAATTAGAGTTTTGAGTTAAACATATTCGTGATCCCTTTAACATCACGAAGAGTGTTTTAATGAGTAAAGATTGAATCTTTGAATGAAATTACCATAACCAAGGTACCTATTATGTCATTAGACCTTTTTAATGTATAACGATTGAATCTTTGAAAGAAAATGAGAGTTTCGAGTTTAACTTATTCGAGTAAGCTATGAAGTCACGAAGAATGTTTTACAGACTGAAGATTGAATCTTTGAATGAAATTACCTCAATTACGTTACCTTTTATGTCACTAGGCTTTTTTAATGTATAAAGATTGAATCTTTGAAAGAAAATGAGAGTTTTGAGTTAAACTTATTCGAGTTCCCTTTCACGTCCCGAAAAGTGTTTTAATGAGTAAAGATTGAATCTTTGAATGAAATTGCTAATTCAAGGTTCCTACTTTGTCACTAGACCTTTTTTCTGTACAAAGATTCGATCTTCAAAAGAAAATGAGTATTTTGTGTTTAACTTAATCGAGTTACCTACGAAGTCGCGAAGAGTGGTTTAATGACTTTAGATTGAACTGAACTTATTCGATTGAGGTATTTCCTATGAAGTCGCGAAGAGTGTTTTAATGACTAAAGATTGAATCTTTTAACGAAAATACCTTAGTAAAGGTACCTAATATGTCACTGGACCTTTTTAATGTATAAAGATTGAATCTTTGAAAGAAAATGAGCATTTTGAGTTAAACTTATTCGAGTTCCATTTGACATCCCGAAGAGTGTTTTAGTGAATAAAGATTGAATCTTTGTATGAAAATACCTCAATCAAGGTACCAATTATATCACTAGACATTTTGAATGTGTAAAGATTCAGTCTTTGAAAGAGAATTAGAGTTTTGAGTTAAACTTATTCGTGATCCCTTTGACGTCGCTAAGAGTGTTTTAAGAGTTAAAGTTATTCGAGTTCCCTGTGACGTCCCGAAAAGTGTTTTACTGAGTAAAGATTGAATCGTTGAATGAAAATCCTCAATCAAGGTACCACTATGTCACTAGACCATTTTTATGTATAAGGACTAAATCTTAGAAAGAAAATGAGAGTTTTGAGTTTAACTTATTCGAGTTACCTATGAAGTCGCGAAGAGTGGTTTAACGATCCAAGATTGAATATTTGATTGAAAATACCTCAATTAAGGTACCTATTTTGTCACCTGACCTTCTTAATGTATAAAAAAAGAATGTTTGAACAAAAATGAGAATTGAGAGTTAAACTTATTCGAGATCCCTTTGACGTCACGATGAGTGTTTTAATGAGTTAAGATTGAATCTTTGAATGAAATTAACTTAATCAAAGTACCTACTATGCCACTCGACCTTTTTACTGTATAAAGATTGAATCTCTGAAAGAAAATGAGAGTTTTGAGTTTAACTTATTCGAATTACCAACGAAGTCACGAAGAGTATTTTAATGACAAAAATTGAATCTTTGTATGAAAATACCTCAATAACGGTACCTATTATGTCGCTGGACATTTTTAATGTATAAAGATTCAATCTTCGAAAGAAAATGAGCGTTTTGGGATAAACTTATTCAAGTTCCATTTGACGTCCCGAAGAGTATTTTAGTGAATAGAGATTGAATCTTTGAATGAAAATACCGCAATCAAGGTACCTATTATATCACTAGACCTTTTGAATGTATAAGGATTCAATCTTTGAAAGAAAATGAGAGTTTTGTGTTAAACTTATTCGAGTTCCCTATCACGTCCCGAAGAGTGTTTTAATGAGTAAGGATTGAATCTTCGAATGAAATTAGCTAATTCAAGACCTTTTTAATGTACAAAGATTCAATCTTCAGAAGAAAATGAGTATTTTGTTTTTCACTTAATCGAGTTACCTATGAAGTCGTGAAGAGTGATTTAATGACTTAAGATTGAACTGAACTTATTCGATTGAGGTATTTCCAATGAAGTCGCTAAGAGTGTTTTAATGACTAAAGATTGAATCTTTGAATGAAAATACCTTAATAAAGGTACTTATTATGTCACTGGACCTTTTTCATGTATAAAGATTGAATCTTCGAGAGAAAATGAGCATTTTGAGTTAAACTTATTCGAGTTCCATTTGACATCCCGAAGAGTGTTTCAGTGAATAAAGATTGAATCTTTGTATGAAAATACCTCAATCAAGGTACCTATTATAACACTAGACCTTTTGAATGTATAAAGATTCAGTCTTTGAAAGAGAATTAGAGTTTTGAGTTAAACTTATTCGTGATCTCTTTGACGTCGCTAAGAGTGTTTTAATGAGTAAAGATTGAATCTTTGAATGAAAATACCTCAAAAAAGTTACCTATTATGTCACTAGACCTTTTTACCGAATAAAGATCGAATTTTTGAGAGAAAATGAGAGTTTTGAGTTAAACTTATTCAAGTTCCCTGTGATGTCCCGAAAATTGTCTTGCAGAGTAAAGTTTGAATGTTCGAATGAAAATCTTCAATCAAGGTACCATTATGTCACTAGACAATTTTTATGTATAAAGACTAAATCTTAGAAAGAAAATTAGAGTTTTGAGTTTAACTTATTCGTGTTACCTATGAAGTCGCGAAGAGTGGTTTTGTTACCCAAGACCGAATATTTGAATGAAAATACCTCAATTACGGTACCTATTTTGCCACTAGACCTTTTTAATGTATAAAGATTGAATCTTTGAACGAAAATGAGAATTGAGCGTTAAACTTATTCGAGATGCCCTTGACGTCACGATGAGTGTTTTAATGATTTAAGATTGAATCTCTGAAAGAAATTAACTCAATTAAGGCACCTATTATGCCACCAGACCTTTTTACTGTATAAAGATTGAATCTTTGAAGGAAAATGAGAGCTTTGAGTTTAACTTATTCGAGTTACCAACGAAGTCGCGAAGAGTATTTTAATCACTAATGATTGAATCTTTGAATGAAAATACCTCAATAAAGGTACCTATTATGTCACTGGACCATTTTAATGTATAAAGATTGAATCTCCGGAAGAAAATGAGCGTTTTGGGTTAAACTTATTCGAGTTCCATTTGACGTCCCGAATAGTGTTTCAGTGAATAAAGATTGAATATTTGAATGAAAATACCTCAATCAAGGTACCTATTATATCACAAGACCTTTTGAATGTATAAGGATTCAATCTTTGAAGGAAAATTAGAGTTTTGAGTTAAACATATTCGTCATCCCTTTAACATCACGAAGAGTGTTTTAATGAGTAAAGATTGAATCTTTGAATGAAATTACCATAACCAAGGTATCTGTTATGTCATTAGACCTTTTTAATGTATAACGATTGAATCTTTGAAAGAAAATGAGAGTTTCGAGTTTAACTTATTCGAGTAAGCTATGAAGTCGCGAAGAGTGTTTTACAGACTGAAGATTGAATCTTTGAATGAAATTACCTCAATCACGTTACCTTTTATGTCACTAGGCTTTTTTAATGTATAAAGATTGAATCTTTGAAAGAAAATGAGAGTTTTGAGTTAAACTTATTCGAGTTCCCTTTCACGTCCCGAAAAGTGTTTTAATGAGTAAAGATTGAATCTTTGAATGAAATTTCTAATTCAAGGTTCCTACTTTGTCACTAGACCTTTTTTCTGTACAAAGATTCGATCTTCAAAAGAAAATGAGTATTTTGTGTTTAACTTAATCGAGTTACCTACGAAGTCGCGAAGAGTGGTTTAATGACTTTAGATTGAACTGAATTTATTCGATTAAGGTATTTCCTATGAAGTCGCGAAGAGTGTTTGAATGACTAAAGATTGAATCTTTTAACGAAAATACCTTAGTAAAGGTACCTATTATGTCACTGGACCTTTTTAATGTATAAAGATTGAATCTTTGAAAGAAAATGAGCATTTTGAGTTAAACTTATTCGAGTTCCGTTTGACATCCCGAAGAGTGTTTTAGTGAATAAAGATTGAATCTTTGTATGAAAATACCTCAATCAAGGTACCAATTAAATCACTAGACATTTTGAATGTGTAAAGATTCAGTCTTTGAAAGAGAATTAGAGTTTTGAGTTAAACTTATTCGTGATCCCTTTGACGTCGCTAAGAGTGTTTTAAGAGTTAAACTTATTCGAATTCCCTGTGACGTCCCGAAAAGTGTTTTACTGAGTAAAGATTGAATCGTTGAACGAAAATCCTCAATCAAGGTACCATTATGTCACTAGACCATTTTTATGTATAAGGACTAAATCTTAGAAAGAAAATGAGAGTTTTGAGTTTAACTTATTCGAGTTACCTATGAAGTCGTGAAGAGTGGTATAACGACCCAAGATTGAATATTTGATTGAAAATACCTCAATTAAGGTACCTATTTTGTCACCTAACCTTCTTAATGTATAAAAAAAGAATGTTTGAACAAAAATGAGAATTGAGAGTTAAACTTATTCGAGATCCCTTTGACGTCACGATGAGTGTTTTAATGAGTTTAGATTGAATCTTTGAATGAAATTAACTTAATCAAAGTACCTACTATGCCACTCGACCTTTTTACTGTATAAAGATTGAATCTCTGAAAGAAAATGAGAGTTTTGAGTTTAACTTATTCGAGTTACCAACGAACTCACGAAGAGTATTTTAATGACAAAAGATTGAATCTTTGAATGAAAATACCTCGATAACGGTACCTATTATGTCACTGGACATTTTTAATGTATAAAGATTCAATCTTCGAAAGAAAATGAGCGTTTTGGGTTAAACTTATTCGAGTTCCATTTGACGTCCCGAAGAGTGTTTTAGTGAATAGGGATTGAATCTTTGAATGAAAATACCGCAATCAAGGTACCTATTATATCACTAGACCTTTTGAATATATAAGGATTCAATCTTTAAAAGAAAATGAGAGTTTTGTGTTAAACTTATTCGAGTTCCCTATCACGTCCCGAAGAGTGTATTAATGAGTAAGGATTGAATCTTCGAATGAAATTAGCTAATTCAAGGTTCCTATTTTGTCACTAGACCTTTTTAATGTACAAAGATTCAATCCTCAGAAGAAAATGAGTATTTTGTGTTTAACTTAATCGAGTTACCTATGAAGTCGTGAAGAGTGGTTTAATGACTTAAGATTGAACTGAACTTATTCGATTGAGGTATTTCCAATGAAATCGCTAAGAGTGTTTTAATGACTAAAGATTGAATCTTTGAATGAAAATAACTTAATAAAGGTACTTATTATGTCACTGGACCTTTTTCAGGTATAAAGATTGAATCTTCGAGAGAAAATGAGCATTTTGAGTTAAACTTATTCGAGTTCCATTTGACATCCCGAAGAGTGTTTCAGTGAATAAAGATTGAATCTTTGTATGAAAATACCTCAATCAAGGTACCTATTATATCACTAGACCTTTTGAATGTATAAAGATTCGGTCTTTGAAAGAGAATTAGAGTTTTGAGTTAAACTTATTCGTGATCTCTTTGACGTCGCTAAGAGTGTTTTAATGAGTAAAGATTGGATCTTTGAATGAAAATACCTCAAAAAAGTTACCTATTATGTCACTAGACCTTTTTACCGAATAAAGATCGAATTTTTGAAAGAAAATGAGAGTTTTGAGTTAAACTTATTCAAGTTCCCTGTGACGTCCCGAAAATTGTCTTGCAGAGTAAAGATTGAATGTTCGAATGAACATCGTCAATAAAGGTACCATTATGTCAGTAGACAATTTTTATGTATAAAGACTAAATCTTAGAAAGAATATTAGAGTTTTGAGTTTAACTTATTCGAGTTACCTATGAAGTCGCGAAGAGTGGTTTTGTGACCCAAGACCGAATATTTGAATTAAAATACCTCAATTACGGTACCTATTTTGCCACTAGACCTTTTTAATGTATAAAGATTGAATCTTAGAACGAAAATGAGAATTGAGAGTTAAACTTATTCGAGATGCCCTTGACATCACGATGAGTGTTTTAATGAGTTAAGATTGAATCTCTGAAAGAAATTAACTCAATTAAGGCACCTATTATGCCACCAGACCTTTTTACTGTATAAAGATTGAATCTTTGAAGGAAAATGAGAGCTTTGAGTTTAACTTATTCGAGTTACCAACGAAGTCGTGAAGTGTATTTTCATCACTAATGATTGAATCTTTGAATGAAAATACCTCAATAAAGATACCTATTATGTCACTGGACCATTTAAATGTATAAAGATTGAATCTCCGGAAGAAAATGGGCATTTTGGGTTAAACTTATTCGAGTTCCATTTGACGTCCCGAATAGTGTTTTAGTGAATAAAGATTGAATATTTGAATGAAAATACCTCAATCAAGGTACCTATTATATCACTAGACCTTTTGAATGTATAAGGATTCAATCTTTAAAGGAAAATTAGAGTTTTGAGTTAAACATATTCGTGATCCCTTTCACATCACGAAGAGTGTTTTAAAGAGTAAAGATTGAATCTTTGAATGAAATTACCATAACCAAGGTACCTATTATGTCATTAGACCTTTTTAATCTATAACGATTGAATCTTTGAAAGAAAATGAAAGTTTCGAGTTTAACTTATTCGAGTAAGCTATGAAGTAGCGAAGAGTGTTTTACTGACCAAAGATTGAATCTTTGAATGATATTACCTCAATCACGTTACCTTTTATGTCACTAGGCTTTTTTAATGTATAAAGATTGAATCTTTGAAAGAAAATGAGAGTTTTGAGTTAAACTTATTCGAGTTCCCTTTCACGTCCCGAAGAGTGTTTTAATGAGTAAAGATTGAATCTTTGAATGAAATTGCTAATTCAAGGTTCCTACTTTGTCACTAGACCTTTTTTCTGCACAAAGATTCGATCTTCAAAAGAAAATGAGTATTTTGTGTTTAACTTAATCGAGTTACCTACGAAGTCGCGAAGAGTGGTTTAATGACTTTAGATTGAACTGAACTTATTCGATTGAGGTATTTCCTATGAAGTCGCGAAGAGTGTTTAATGGCTAGAGATTGAATCTTTTAACGAAAATACCTTAGTAAAGGTACCTATTATGTCACTGGACCTTTTTAATGTATAAAGATTGAATCTTTGAAAGAAAATGAGCATTTTGATTTAAACTTATTCGAGTTCCATTTGACATCCCGAAGAGTGTTTTAGTGAATAAATATTGAATCTTTGTATGAAAATACCTCAATCAAGGTACCAATTATATCACTAGACATTTTGAATGTGTAAAGATTCAGTCTTTGAAAGAGAATTAGAGTTTTGAGTTAAACTTATTCGTGATCCCTTTGACGTCGCTAAGAGTGTTTTAAGAGTTAAACTTATTCGAGTTCCCTGTGACGTCCCGAAAAGTGTTTTACTGAGTAAAGATTGAATCATTGAATGAAAATCCTCAATCAAGGTACCATTATGTCACTAGACCATTTTTATGTATAAGGACTAAATCTTAGAAAGAAAATGAGAGTTTTGAGTTTAACTTATTCGAGTTACCTATGAAGTCGCGAAGAGTGGTTTAACGACCCAAGATTGAATATTTGATTGAAAATACCTCAATTAAGGTACCTATTTTGTCACCTGACCTTCTTAATGTATAAAAAAAGAATGTTTGAACAAAAATGAGAATTGAGAGTTAAACTTATTCGAGATCCCTTTGACGTCACGATGAGTGTTTTAATGAGTTAAGATTGAATCTTTGAATGAAATTAACTTAATCAAAGTACCTACTATGCCACTCGACCTTTTTACTGTATAAAGATTGAATCTCTGAAAGAAAATGAGAGTTTTGAGTTTAACTTATTCGAGTTACCAACGAAGTCACGAAGAGTATTTTAATGACAAAAGATTGAATCTTTGAATGAAAATACCTCAATAACGGTACGTATTATGTCGCTGGACATTTTTAATGTATAAAGATTCAATCTTCGAAAGAAAATGAGCATTTTGGGTTAAACTTATTCGAGTTCCATTTGACGTCCCGAAGAGTGTTTTAGTGAATAGAGATTGAATCTTTGAATGAAAATACAGCAATCAAGGTACCTATTATATCACCAGACCTTTGAATGTATAAGGATTCAATCTTTGAAAGAAAATGAGAGTTCTGTGTTAAACTTATTCGAGTTCCCTATCCCGTCCCGAAGAGTGTTTTAAGGAGTAAGGATTGAATCTTCGAATGAAATTAGCTAATTCAAGGTTCCTATTTTGTCACTAGACCTTTTTAATGTACAAAGATTCAGTCCTCAGAAGAAAATGAGTATTTTGTGTTTAACTTAATCGAGTTGCCTATGAAGTCGTGAAGAGTGGTTTAATGACTTAAGATTGAACTGAACTTATTCGATTGAGGTATTTCCAATGAAGTCGCTAAGAGTGTTTTAATGACTAAAGATTGAATCTTTGAATGAAAATACCTTAATAAAGGTACTTATTATGTCACTGGACCTTTTTCATGTATAAAGATTGAATCTTCGAGAGAAATGAGCATTTTGAGTTAAACTTATTCGAGTTCCATTTGACATCCCGAAGAGTGTTTCAGTGAATAAAGATTGAATCTTTGTATGAAAATACCTCAATCAAGGTACTTATTATATCACTAGACCTTTTGAATGTATAAGGATTCAGTCTTTGAAAGAGAATTAGAGTTTTGAGTTAAACTTATTCGTGATCTCTTTGACGTCGCTAAGAGTGTTTTAATGAGTAAAGATTGAATCTTTGAATGAAAATACCTCAAAAAAGTTACCTATTATGTCACTAGACCTTTTTACCGAATAAAGATCGAATTTTTGAAAGAAAATGAGAGTTTTGAGTTAAACTTATTCAAGTTCCCTGTGACGTCCCGAAAATTATCTTGCAGAGTAAAGATTGAATGTTCGAATGAAAATCCTCAATCACGGTACCATTATGTCACTAGACAATTTTTATGTATAAAGACTAAATCTTAGAAAGAAAATTAGAGTTTTGAGTTTAACTTATTCGAGTTACCTACGAAGTCGCGAAGAGTGGTTTTGTGACCCAAGACCGAATATTTGAATGAAAATACCTCAATTACGGTACCTATTTTGCCACAAGACATTTTCATGTATAAAGATTTAATCTTTGAACGAAAATGAGAATTGAGAGTTAAACTTATTCGAGATGCCCTTGACGTCACGATGAGTGTTTTAATGAGTTAAGATTGAATCTCTGAAAGAAATTAACTCAATTAAGGCACCTATTATGCCACCAGACCTTTTTACTGTATAAAGATTGAATCTTTGAATGAAAATGAGAGCTTTGAGTTTAACTTATTCGAGTTACCAACGAAGTCGCGAAGAGTATTTTAATCACTAATGATTGAATCTTTGAATGAAAATACCTCAATAAAGGTACCTATTATGTCACTGGACCATTTTAATGTATAAAGATTGAATCTCCGGAAGAAAATGAGCGTTTTGGATTAAACTTATTCGAGTTCCATTTGACGTCCCGAATAGTGTTTCTGTGAATAAAGATTGAATATTTGAATGAAATTACCTCAATCAAGGTACCTATTATATCACTAGACCTTTTGAATGTATAAGGATTCAATCTTTGAAGGAAAATTAGAGTTTTGAGTTCAACATATTCGTGATCCCTTTAACATCACGAAGAGTGTTTTAATGAGTAAAGATTGAATCTTTGAATGAAATTACCATAACCAAGGTACCTATTATGTCATTAGACCTTTTTAATGTATAACGATTGAATCTTTGAAAGAAAATGAGAGTTTCGAGTTTCACTTATTCGAGTAAGCTATGAAGTCGCGAAGAGTGTTTTACTGACCAAAGATTGAATCTTTGAATGAAATTACCTCAATCACGTTACCTTTTATGTCACTAGGCTTTTTTAATGTATAAAGATTGAATCTTTGAAAGAAAATGAGAGTTTTGAGTTAAACTTATTCGAGTTCCCTTTCACGACCCGAAGAGTGTTTTAATGAGTAAAGATTGAATCCTTGAATGAAATTGCTAATTCAAGGTTCCTACTTTGTCACTAGACCTTTTTTCTGTACAAAGATTCGATCTTCAAAAGAAAATGAGTATTTTGTGTTTAACTTAATCGAGTTACCTACGAAGTCGCGAAGAGTGGTTTAAAGACTTTAGATTGAACTGAACTTATTCGATTGAGGTATTTCCTATGAAGTCGCGAAGAGTGTTTTAATGACTAAAGATTGAATCTTTTAACGAAAATACCTTAGTAAAGGTACCTATTATGTCACTGGACCTTTTTAATGTATAAAGATTGAATCTTTGAAAGAAAATGAGCATTTTGAGTTAAACTTATTCGAGTTCCATTTGACATCCCAAAGAGTGTTTTAGTGAATAAAGATTGAATCTTTCTATGAAAATACCTCAATCAAGGTACCAATTATATCACTAGACATTTTGAATGTGTAAAGATTCAGTCTTTGAAAGAGAATTAGAGTTTTGAGTTAAACTTATTCGTGATCCCTTTGACGTCGCTAAGAGTGTTTTAAGAGTTAAACTTATTCGAGTTCCCTGTGACGTCCCGAAATGTGTTTTACTGAGTAAAGATTGAATCGTTGAATAAAAATCCTCAATCAAGGTACCATTATATCACTAGACCATTTTTATGTATAAGGACTAAATCTTAGAAAGAAAATGAGAGGTTTGAGTTTAACTTATTCGAGTTACCTATGAAGTCGCGAAGAGTGGTTTAACGACCCAAGATTGAATATTTGATTGAAAATACCTCAATTAAGGTGCCTATTTTGTCACCTGACCTTCTTAATGTATAAAAAAAGAATGTTTGAACAAAAATGAGAATTGAGAGTTAAACTTATTCGAGATCCCTTTGACGTCACGATGAGTGTTTTAATGAGTTAAGAATAAATCTTTGAATGAAATTAACTTGATCAAAGTACCTACTATGCCACTCGACCTTTTTACTGTATAAAGATTGAATCTCTGAAAGAAAATGAGAGTTTTGAGTTTAACTTATTCGAGTTACCAACGAAGTCACGAAGAGTATTTTAATGACAAAAGATTGAATCTTTGAATGAAAATACCTCAATAACGGTACGTATTATGTCGCTGGACATTTTTAATGTATAAAGATTCAATCTTCGAAAGAAAATGAGCGTTTTGGGTTAAACTTATTCGAGTTCCATTTGACGTCCCGAAGAGTGTTTTAGTGAATAGAGATTGAATCTTTGAATGAAAATACCGCAATCAAGGTACCTATTATATCACTAGACCTTTTGAATGTATAAGGATTCAATCTTTGAAAGAAAATGAGAGTTTTGTGTTAAACCTATTCAAGTTCCCTATCACGTCCCGAAGAGTGTTTTAATGAGTAAGGATTGAATCTTCGAATGAAATTAGCTAATTCAAGGTTCCTATTTTGTCACTAGACCTTTTTAATGTACAAAGATTCAATCCTCAGAAGAAAATGAGTATTTTGTGTTTAACTTAATCTAGTTACCTATGAAGTCGTGAAGAGTGGTTTAATGACTTAAGATTGAACTGAACTTATTCGATTGAGGTATTTCCAATGAAGTCGCTAAGAGTGTTTTAATGACTAAAGATTGAATCTTTGAATGAAAATACCTTAATAAAGGTACTTATTATGTCACTGGACCTTTTTCATGTATAAAGATTGAATCTTCGAGAGAAAATGAGCATTTTGAGTTAAACTTATTCGAGTTCCATTTGACATCCCGAAGAGTGTTTCAGTGAATAAAGATTGAATCTTTGTATGAAAATACCTCAATCAAGGTACCTATTATATCACTAGACCTTTTGAATGTATAACGATTCAGTCTGTGAAAGAGAATTAGAGTTTTGAGTTAAACTTTTTCGTGATCTCTTTGACGTCGCTAAGAGTGTTTTAATGAGTAAAGATTGAATCTTTGAATGAAAATACCTCAAAAAAGTTACCTATTATGTCACTAGACCTTTTTACGGAATAAAGATCGAATTTTTGAAAGAAAATGAGAGTTTTGAGTTAAACTTATTCAAGTTCCCTGTGACGTCCCGAAAATTGTCTTGCAGAGTAAAGATTGAATGTTCGAATGAAAATCCTCAATCAAGGTACCATTATGTCACTAGACAATTTTTATGTATAAAGACTAAATCTTAGAAAGAAAATTAGAGTTTTGAGTTTAACTTATTCGAGTTACCTATGAAGTCGCGAAGAGTGGTTTTGTGACCCAAGACCGAATATTTGAATGAAAATACCTCAATTACGGTATCTATTTTGCCACTAGACCTTTTTAATGTATAAAGATTGAATCTTTGAACGAAAATGAGAATTGAGAGTTAAACTTATTCGAGATGCCTTTGACGTCACGATGAGTGTTTTAATGAGTTAAGATTAAATCTCTGAAAGAAATTAACTCAATTAAGGCACCTATTATGCCACCAGACCTTTTTACTGTATAAAGATTGAATCTTTGAAGGAAAACGAGAGCTTTGAGTTTAACTTATTCGAGTTACCAACGAAGTCGCGAAGAGTATTTTAATCACTAATGATTGAATCTTTGAATGAAAATACCTCAATAAAGGTACCTATTATGTCACTGGACCATTTTAATGTATAAAGATTGAATCTCCGGAAGAAAATGAGCGTTTTGGGTTAAACTTATTCGAGTTCCATTTGACGTCCCGAATAGTGTTTCAGTGAATAAAGATTGGATACTTGAATGAAAATACCTCAATCAAGGTACCTATTATATCACTAGACCTTTTGAATGTATAAGGATTCAATCTTTGAAGGAAAATTAGAGTTTTGAGTTAAACATATTCGTGATCCCTTCAACATCACGAAGAGTGTTTTAATGAGTAAAGATTGAATCTTTGAATGAAATTACCATAACCAAGGTACCTATTATGTCATTAGACCTTTTTAATGTATAACGATTGAATCTTTGAAAGAAAATGAGAGTTTCGAGTTTAACTTATTTGAGTAAGCTATGAAGTCGCGAAGAGTGTTTTACTGACCAAAGATTGAATCTTTGAATGAAATTACCTCAATCACGTTACCTTTTATGTCACTAGGCTTTTTTAATGTATAAAGATTGAATCTTTGAAAGAAAATGAGAGTTTTGAGTTAAACTTATTCGAGTTCCCTTTCACGTCCCGAAGAGTGTTTTAATGAGTAAAGATTGAATCTTTGAATGAAATTGCTAATTCAAGGTTCCTACTTTGTCACTAGACCTTTTTTCTGTACAAAGATTCGATCTTCAAAAGAAAATGAGTATTTTGTGTTTAACTTAATCGAGTTACCTACGAAGTCGCGAAGAGTGGTTTAATGACTTTAGATTGAACTGAACTTATTCGATTGAGGTATTTCCTATGAAGTCGCGAAGAGTGTTTTAATGACTAAAGATTGAATCTTTTAACGAAAATACCTTAGTAAAGGTACCTATTATGTCACTGGACCTTTTTAATGTATAAAGATTGAATCTTTGAAAGAAAATGAGCATTTTGAGTTAAACGTATTCGAGTTCCATTTGACATCCCGAAGAGTGTTTTAGTGAATAAAGATTGAATCTTTGTATGAAAATACCTCAATCAAGGTACCAATTATATCACTAGACATTTTGAACGTGTAAAGATTCAGTCTTTGAAAGAGAATTAGAGTTTTGAGTTAAACTTATTCGTGATCCCTTTAACGTCGCTAAGAGTGTTTTAAGAGTTAAAGTTATTCGAGTTCCCTGTGACGTCCCGAAAAGTGTTTTACTGAGTAAAGATTGAATCGTTGAATGAAAATCCTCAATCGAGGAACCATTATGTCACTAGACCATTTTTATGTATAACGACTAAATCTTAGAAAGAAAATGAGAGTTTTGAGTTTAACTTATTCGAGTTACCTATGAAGTCGCGAAGAGTGGTTTAACGACCCAAGATTGAATATTTGATTGAAAATACCTCAATTAAGGTACCTATTTTGTCACCTGACCTTCTTAATGTATAAAAAAAGAATGTTTGAACAAAAATGAGAATTGAGAGTTAAACTTATTCGAGATCCCTTTGACGTCACGATGAGTGTTTTAATGAGTTAAGATTGAATCTTTGAATGAAATTAACTTAATCAAAGTACCAACTATGCCACTCGACCTTTTTACTGTATAAAGATTGAATCTCTGAAAGAAAATGAGAGTTTTGAGTTTAACTTATTCGAGTTACCAACGAAGTCACGAAGAGTATTTTAATGACAAAAGATTGAATCTTTGAATGAAAATACCTCAATAACGGTACCTATTATGTCGCTGGACATTTTTAATGTATAAAGATTCAATCTTCAAAAGAAAACGAGCGTTTTGGGTTAAACTTATTCGAGTTCCATTTGACGTCCCGAAGAGTGTTTTAGTGAATAGAGATTGGATCTTTGAATGAAAATACCGCAATCAAGGTACCTATTATATCAGTAGACCTTTTGAATGTATAAGGATTCAATCTTTGAAAGAAAATGAGAGTTTTGTGTTGAACTTATTCGAGTTACCTATCACGTCCCGAAGAGTGTTTTAATGAGTAAGGATTGAATCTTCGAATGAAATTAGCTAATTCAAGGTTCCTATTTTGTCACTAGACCTTTTTAATGTACAAAGATTCAATCCTCAGAAGAAAATGAGTATTTTGTGTTTAACTTAATCGAGTTACCTATGAAGTCGTGAAGAGTGGTTTAATGACTTAAGATTGAACTGAACTTATTCGATTGAGGTATTTCCAATGAAGTCGCTAAGAGTGTTTTAATGACTAAAGATTGAATCTTTGAATGAAAATACCTTAATAAAGGTACTTATTATGTCACTGGACCTTTTTCATGTATAAAGATTGAATCTTCGAGAGAAAATGAGCATTTTGAGTTAAACTTATTCGAGTTCCATTTGACATCCCGAAGAGTGTTTCAGTGAATAAAGATTGAATCTTTGTATGAAAATACCTCAATCAAGGTACCTATTATATCACTAGAGCTTTTGAATGTATAAAGATTCAGTCTTTGAAAGAGAATTAGAGTTTTGAGTTAAACTTATTCGTGATCTCTTTGACGTCGCTAATAGTGTTTTAATGAGTAAAGATTGAATCTTTGAATGAAAATACCTCAAAAAAGTTACCTATAATGTCACTATACCTTTTTACCGAATAAAGATCGAATTTTTGAAAGAAAATGAGAGTTTTGAGTTAAACTTATTCAAGTTCCCTGTGACGTCCCGAAAATTGTCTTGCAGAGTAAAGATTGAATGTTCGAATGAAAATCCTCAATCAAGGTACCATTATGTCTCTAGACAATTTTTATGTATAAAGACTAAATCTTAGAAAGAAAATTAGAGTTTTGAGTTTAACTTATTCGAGTTACCTATGAAGTCGCGAAGAGTGGTTTTGTGACCCAAGACCGAATATTTGAATGAAAATACCTCAATTACGGTACCTATTTTGCCACTAGACCTTTTTAATGTATAAAGATTGAATCTTTGAACGAAAATGAGAATTGAGAGTTAAACTTATTCGAGATGCCCTTGACGTCACGATGAGTGTTTTAATGAGTTAAGATTGAATCTCTGAAAGAAATTAACTCAATTAAGGCACCTATTATGCCACCAGACCTTTTTACTGTATAAAGATTGAATCTTTGAAGGAAAATGAGAGCTTTGAGTTTAACTTATTCGAGTTACCAACGAAGTCGCGAAGAGTATTTTAATCACTAATGATTGAATCTTTGAATGAAAATACCTCAATAAAGGTACCTATTATGTCACTGGACCATTTTAATGTATAAAGATTGAATCTCCGGAAGAAAATGAGCGTTTTGGGTTAAACTTATTCGAGTTCCATTTGACGTCCCGAATAGTGTTTCAGTGAATAAAGATTGAATATTTGAATGAAAATACCTCAATCAAGGTACCTATTATATCACTAGACCTTTTGAATGTATAAGGATTCAATCTTTGAAGGAAAATTAGAGTTTTCAGTTAAACATATTCGTGATCCCTTTAACATCACGAAGAGTGTTTTAATGAGTAAAGATTGAATCTTTGAATGAAATTACCATAACCAAGGTACCTATTATGTCATTAGACCTTTTTAATGTATAACGATTGAATCTTTGAAAGAAAATGAGAGTTTCGAGTTTAACTTACTCGAGTAAGCTATGAAGTCGCGAAGAGTGTTTTACTGACCAAAGATTGAATCTTTGAATGAAATTACCTCAATCACGTTACCTTTTATGTCACTAGGCTTTTTTAATGTATAAAGATTGAATCTTTGAAAGAAAATGAGAGTTTTGAGTTAAACTTATTCGAGTTCCCTTTCACGTCCCGAAGAGTGTTTTAATGAGTAAAGATTGAATCTTTGAATCAAATTGCTAATTCAAGGTTCCTACTTTGTCACTAGATCTTTTTTCTGTACAAAGATTCGATGTTCAAAAGAAAATGAGTATTTTGTGTTTAACTTAATCGAGTTACCTACGAAGTCGCGAAGAGTGGTTTAATGACTCTAGATTGAACTGAACTTATTCGATTGAGGTATTTCCTATGAAGTCGCGAAGAGTCTTTTAATGACTAAAGATTGAATCTTTTAACGAAAATACCTTAGTAAAGGTACCTATTATGTCACTGGACCTTTTTAATGTATAAAGATTGAATCTTTGAAAGAAAATGAGCATTTTGAGTTAAACGTATTCGAGTTCCATTTGGCATCCCGAAGAGTGTTTTAGTGAATAAAGATGGAATCTTTGTATGAAAATACCTCAATCAAGGTACCAATTATATCACTAGACATTTTGAATGTGTAAAGATTCAGTCTTTGAAAGAGAATTAGAGTTTTGAGTTAAACTTATTCGTGATCCCTTTGACGTCGCTAAGAGTGTTTTAAGAGTTAAACTTATTCGAGTTCCCTGTGATGTCCCGAAAAGTGTTTTACTGAGTAAAGATTGAATCGTTGAATGAAAATCCTCAATCAGGGTACCATTATGTCACTAGACCATTTTTATGTATAAGGACTAAATCTTAGAAAGAAAATGAGAGTTTTGAGTTTCACTTATTCGAGTTACCTATGAAGTCGCGAAGAGTGGTTTAATGACCCAAGATTGAATATTTGATTGAAAATACCTTAATTAAGGTACCTATTTTGTCACCTGACCTTCTTAATGTATAAAAAAAGAATGTTTGAACAAAAATGAGAATTGAGAGTTAAACTTATTCGAGATCCCTTTGACGTCACGATAAGTGTTTTAATGAGTTAAGATTGAATCTATGAATGAAATTAACTTAATCAAAGTACCTACTTTGCCACTCGACCTTTTTACTGTATAAAGATTGAATCTCTGAAAGAAAATGAGAGTTTTGAGTTTAACTCATTCGAGTTACCAACGAAGTCACGAAGAGTATTTTAATGACAAAAGATTGAATCTTTGAATGAAAATACCTCAATAACGGTACCTATTATGTCGCTGGACATTTTTAATGTATAAAGATTCAATCTTCGAAAGAAAATGAGCGTTTTGGGTTAAACTTATTCGAGTTCCATTTGACGTCCCGAAGAGTGTTTTAGTGAATAGAGATTGGATCTTTGAATGAAAATACTGCAATCAAGGTACCTATTATATCACTAGACCTTTTGAATGTATAAGGATTCAATCTTTGAAAGAAAATGAGAGTTTTGTGTTAAACTTATTCGAGTTACCTATCACGTCCCGAAGAGTGCTTTAATGAGTAAGGATTGAATCTTTGAATGAAATTAGCTAATTCAAGGTTCCTATTTTGTCACTAGACCTTTTTAATGTACAAAGATTCAATCCTCAGAAGAAAATGAGTATTTTGTGTTTAACTTAATCGAGTTACCAATGAAGTCGTGAAGAGTGGTTTAATGACTTAAGGTTGAACTGAACTTATTCGATTGAGGTATTTCCAATGAAGTCGCTAAGAGTGTTTTAATGACTAAAGATTGAATCTTTGAATGAAAATACCTTAATAAAGGTACTTATTATGTCACTGGACCTTTTTCATGTATAAAGATTGAATCTTCGAGAGAAAATGAGCATTTTTAGTTAAACTTATTCGAGTTCCATTTGACATCCCGAAGAGTGTTTCAGTGAATAAAGATTGAATCTTTGAATGAAAATACCTCAATCAAGGTACCTATTATATCACTAGACCTTTTGAATGTATAAAAATTCAGTCTTTGAAAGAGAATTAGAGTTTTGAGTTAAACTTATTCGTGATCTCTTTGACGTCGCTAAGAGTGTTTTAATGAGTAAAGATTGAATCTTTGAATGAAAATACCTCAAAAAAGTTACCTATTATGTCACTAGACTTTTTTACCGAATAAAGATCAAATTTTTGAAAGAAAATGAGAGTTTTGAGTTAAACTTATTCAAGTTCCCTGTGACGTCCCGAAAATTGTCTTGCAGAGTAAAGATTGAATGTTCGAATGAAAATCCTCAACCAAGGTACCATTATGTCTCTAGACAATTTTTATGTATAAAGACTAAATCTTAGAAAGAAAATTAGAGTTCTGAGTTTAACTTATTCGAGTTACCTATGAAGTCGCGAAGAGTGGTTTTGTGACCCAAGACCGAATATTTGAATGAAAATACCTCAATTACGGTACCTATTTTGCCACTAGACCTTTTTAATGTATAAAGATTGAATCTTTGAACGAAAATGAGAATTGAGAGTTAAACTTATTTGAGATGCCCTTGACGTCACGATGAGTGTTTTAATGAGTTAAGATTGAATCTCTGAAAGAAATTAACTCAATTAAGGCACCTATTATGCCACCAGACCTTTTTACTGTATAAAGATTGAATCTTTGAAGGAAAATGAGAGCTTTGAATTTAACTTATTCGAGTTACCAATGAAGTCGCGAAGAGTATTTTAATCACTAATGATTGAATCTTTGAATGAAAATACCTCAATAAAGGTACCTATTATGTCACTGGACCATTTTAATGTATAAAGATTGAATCTCCGGAAGAAAATGAGCGTTTTGGGTTAAACTTATTCGAGTTCCATTTGACGTCCCGAATAGTGTTTCAGTGAATAAAGATTGAATATTTGAATGAAAATACCTCAATCAAGGTACCTATTATATCACTAGACCTTTTGAATGTATAAGGATTCAATCTTTGAAGGAAAATTAGAGTTTTGAGTTAAACATATTCGTGATCCCTTTAACATCACGAAGAGTGTTTTAATGAGTAAAGATTGAATCTTTGAATGAAATTACCATAACCAAGGTACCTATTATGTCATTAGACCTTTTTAATGTATAACGATTAAATCTTTGAAAGAAAATGAGAGTTTCGAGTTTAACTTACTCGAGTAAGCTATGAAGTCGCGAAGAGTGTTTTACTGACCAAAGATTGAATCTTTGAATGAAATTACCTCAATCACGTTACCTTTTATGTCACTAGGCTTTTTTAATGTATAAAGATTGAATCTTTGAAAGAAAATGAGAGTTTTGAGTTAAACTTATTCGAGTTCCCTTTCACGTCCCGAAGAGTGTTTTAATGAGTAAAGATTGAATCTTTGAATCAAATTGCTAATTCAAGGTTCCTACTTTGTCACTAGATCTTTTTTCTGTACAAAGATTCGATGTTCGAAAGAAAATGAGTATTTTGTGTTTAACTTAATCGAGTTACCTACGAAGTCGCGAAGAGTGGTATAATGACTTTAGATTGAACTGAACTTATTCGATTGAGGTATTTCCTATGAAGTCGCGAAGAGTGTTTTAATGACTAAAGATTGAATCTTTTAACGAAAATACCTTAGTAAAGGTACCTATTATGTCACTGGACCTTTTTAATGTATAAAGATTGAATCTTTGAAAGAAAATGAGCATTTTGAGTTAAACGTATTCGAGTTCCATTTGGCATCCCGAAGAGTGTTTTAGTGAATAAAGATTGAATCTTTGTATGAAAATACCTCAATCAAGGTACCAATTATATCACTAGACATTTTGAATGTGTTAAGATTCAGTCTTTGAAAGTGAATTAGAGTTTTGAGTTAAACTTATTCGTGATCCCTTTGACGTCGCTAAGAGTGTTTTAAGAGTTAAACTTATTCGAGTTCCCTGTGATGTCCCGAAAAGTGTTTTACTGAGTAAAGATTGAATCGTTGAATGAAAATCCTCAATCAAGGTACCATTATGTCACTAGGCCATTTTTATGTATAAGGACTAAATCTTAGAAAGAAAATGAGAGTTTTGAGTTTAACTTATTCGAGTTAACTATGAAGTCGCGAAGAGTGGTTTAACGACCCAAGATTGAATATTTGATTGAAAATACCTCAATTAAGGTACCTATTTTGTCACCTGACCTTCTTAATGTATAAAAAAAGAATGTTTGAACAAAAATGAGAATTGAGAGTTAAACTTATTCGAGATCCCTTTGACGTCACGATGAGTGTTTTAATGAGTTAAGATTGAATCTTTGAATGAAATTAACTTAATCAAAGTACCTACTATGCCACTCGACCTTTTTACTGTATAAAAATTGAATCTCTGAAAGAAAATGAGAGTTTTGAGTTTAACTTATTCGAGTTACCAACGAAGTCACGAAGAGTATTTTAATGACAAAAGATTGAATCTTTGAATGAAAATACCTCAATAACGGTACCTATTATGTCGCTGGACATTTTTAATGTATAAAGATTCAATCTTCGAAAGAAAATGAGCGTTTTGGGTTAAACTTATTCGAGTTCCATTTGACGTCCCGAAGAGTGTTTTAGTGAATAGAGATTGGATCTTTGAATGAAAATACTGCAATCAAGGTACCTATTATATCACTAGACCTTTTGAATGTATAAGGATTCAATCTTTGAAAGAAAATGAGAGTTTTGTGTTAAACTTATTCGAGTTACCTATCACGTCCCGAAGAGTGTTTTAATGAGTAACGATTGAATTTTCGAATTAAATTAGCTAATTCAAGGTTCCTATTTTGTCACTAGACCTTTTTAATGTACAAAGATTCAATCCTCAGAAGAAAATGAGTATTTTGTGTTTAACTTAATCGAGATACCTATGAAGTCGTGAAGAGTGGTTTAATGACTTAAGATTGAACTGAACTTATTCGATTGAGGTATTTCCAATGAAGTCGCTAAGAGTGTTTTAATGACTAAAGATTGAATCTTTGAATGAAAATACCTTAATAAAGGTACTTATTATGTCACTGGACCTTTTCCATGTATAAAGATTGAATCTTCGAGAGAAAATGAGCATTTTGAGTTAAACTTATTCGAGTTCCATTTGACATCCCGAAGAGTGTTTCAGTGAATAAAGATTGAATCTTTGTAAGGAAATACCTCAATCAAGGTACCTATTATATCACTAGACCTTTTGAATGTATAAAGATTCAGTCTTTGAAAGAGAATTAGAGTTTTGAGTTAAACTTATTCGTGATCTCTTTGACGTCGCTAATAGTGTTTTAATGAGTAAAGAATGAATCTTTGAACGAAAATACCTCAAAAAAGTTACCTATTATGTCACTAGACCTTTTTACCGAATAAAGATCGAATTTTTGAAAGAAAATGAGAGTTTTGAGTTAAACTTATTCAAGTTCCCTGTGACGTCCCGAAAATTGTCTTGCAGAGTAAAGATTGAATGTTCGAATGAAAATCCTCAATCAAGGTACCATTATGTCTCTAGACAATTTTTATGTATAAAGACTAAATCTTAGAAAGAAAATTAGAGTTTTGAGTTTAACTTATTCGAGTTACCTATGAAGTCGCGAAGAGTGGTTTTGTGACCCAAGACCGAATATTTGAATGAAAATACCTCAATTACGGTACCTATTTTGCCACTAGACCTTTTTAATGTATAAAGATTGAATCTTTGAACGAAAATGAGAATTGAGAGTTAAACTTATTCGAGATGCCCTTGACGTCACGATGAGTGTTTTAATGAGTTAAGATTGAATCTCTGAAAGAAATTAACTCAATTAAGGCACCTGTTATGCCACCAGACCTTTTTACTGTATAAAGATTGAATCTTGAAGGAAAATGAGAGCTTTGAGTTTAACTTATTCGAGTTACCAACGAAGTCGCGAAGAGTATTTTAATCACTAATGATTGAATCTTTGAATGAAAATACCTCAATAAAGGTACCTATTATGTCACTGGACAATTTTAATGTATAAAGATTGAATTTCCGGAAGAAAATGAGCGTTTTGGGTTAAACTTATTCGAGTTCCATTTGACGTCCCGAATAGTGTTTCTGTGAATAAAGATTGAATATTTGAATGAAAATACCTCAATCAAGGTACCTATTATATCACTAGACCTTTTGAATGTATAAGGATTCAATCTTTGAAGGAAAATTAGAATCTTGAGTTAAACATATTCATGATCCCTTTAACATCACGAAGAGTGTTTTAATGAGTAAAGATTGAATCTTTGAATGAAATTACCATAACCAAGGTACTTATTATGTCATTAGACCTTTTTAATGTATAACGATTGAATCTTTGAAAGAAATTGAGAGTTTCGAGTTTAACTTACTCGAGTAAGCTATGAAGTCGCGAAGAGTGTTTTACTGACCAAAAGATTGAATCTTTCAATGA
Source organism: Cornus florida (assembly GCF_030987335.1). Classification (NCBI taxonomy): domain Eukaryota; kingdom Viridiplantae; phylum Streptophyta; class Magnoliopsida; order Cornales; family Cornaceae; genus Cornus; species Cornus florida. Next base: position 13,038,181 of record NW_026775581.1, on the reverse strand, counting down.
AATTACCTCAATCACGTTACCTTTTATGTCACTAGGCTTTTTTAATGTATAAAGATTGAATCTTTGAAAGAAAATGAGAGTTTTGAGTTAAACTTATTCGAGTTCCCTTTCACGTCCCGAAATGTGTTTTAATGAGTAAAGATTGAATCTTTGAATCAAATTGCTAATTCAAGGTTCCTACTTTGTCACTAGATCTTTTTTCTGTACAAAGATTCGATCTTAAAAAAAAAAAATGAGTATTTTGTGTTTAACTTAATCGAGTTACCTACGAAGTCGCGAAGAGTGGTTTAATGACTTTAGATTGAACTGAACTTATTCGATTGAGGTATTTCCTATGAAGTCGCGAAGAGTGTTTAAATGATTAAAGATTGAATCTTTTAACGAAAATACCTTAGTAAAGGCACCTATTATGTCACTGGACCTTTTTAATGTATAAAGATTGAATCTTTGAAAGAAAATGAGCATTTTGAGTTAAACGTATTCGAGTTCCATTAGGCATCCCGAAGAGTGTTTTAGTGAATAAAGATTGAATCTTTGTATGAAAATACCTCAATCAAGGTACCAATTATATCACTAGACATTTTGAATGTGTAAAGATTCAGTCTTTGAAAGAGAATTAGAGTTTTGAGTTAAACTTATTCGTGATCCCTTTGACGTCGCTAAGAGTGTTTTAAGAGTTAAACTTATTCGAGTTCCCTGTGATGTCCCGAAAAGTGTTTTACTGAGTAAAGATTGAATCGTTGAATGAAAATCCTCAATCAAGGTACCATTATGTCACTAGACCATTTTTATGTATAAGGACTAAATCTTAGAAAGAAAATGAGAGTTTTGAGTTTAACTTATTCGAGTTACCTATGAAGTCGCGAAGAGTGGTTTAACGACCCAAGATTGAATATTTGATTGAAAATACCTCAATTAAGGTACCTATTTTGTCACCTGACCTTCTTAATGTATAAAAAAAGAATGTTTGAACAAAAATGAGAATTGAGAGTTAAACTTATTCGAGATCCCTTTGACGTCACGATGAGTGTTTTAATGAGTTAAGATTGAATCTTTGAATGAAATTAACTTAATCAAAGTACCTACTATGCCACTCGACCTTTTTACTGTATAAAGATTGAATCTCTGAAAGAAAATGAGAGTTTTGAGTTTAACTTATTCGAGTTACCAACGAAGTCACGAAGAGTATTTTAATGACAAAAGATTGAATCTTTGAATGAAAATACCTCAATAATGGTACCTATTATGTCGCTGGACATTTTTAATGTATAAAGATTCAATCTTCGAAAGAAAATGAGCGTTTTGGGTTAAACTTATTTGAGTTCCATTTGACGTCCCGAAGAGTGTTTTAGTGAATAGAGATTGGATCTTTGAATGAAAATACCGCAATCAAGGTACCTATTATATCACTAGACCTTTTGAATGTATAAGGATTCAATCTTTGAAAGAAAATGAGAGTTTTGTGTTAAACTTATTCGAGTTACCTATCACGTCCCGAAGAGTGTTTTAATGACTAAGGATTGAATCTTCGAATGAAATTAGCTAATTCAAGGTTCCTATTTTGTCACTAGACCTTTTTAATGTACAAAGATTCAATCCTCAGAAGAAAATGAGTATTTTGTGTTTAACTTGATCGAGTTACCTATGAAGTCGTGAAGAGTGGTTTAATGACTTAAGATTGAACTGAACTTATTCGAATGAGGTGTTTCCAATGAAGTCGCTAAGAGTGTTTTAATGACTAAAGATTGAATCTTTGAATGAAAATACCTTAATAAAGGTAGTTATTATGTCACTGGACCTTTTTCATGTATAAAGATTGAATCTACGAGAGAAAATGAGCATTTTGAGTTAAACTTATTCGAGTTCCATTTGACATCCCGAAGAGTGTTTCAGTGAATAAAGATTGAATCTTTGTATGAAAACACCTCAATCAAGGTACCTATTATATCACTAGACCTTTTGAATGTATAAAGATTCAGTCTTTGAAAGAGAATTAGAGTTTTGAGTTAAACTTATTCGTGATCTCTTTGACGTCGCTAAGAGTGTTTTAATGAGTAAAGATTGAATCTTTGAATGAAAATACCTCAAAAAAGTTACCTATTATGTCACTAGACCTTTTTACCGAATAAAGATCGAATTTTTGAAAGAAAATGAGAGTTTTGAGTTAAACTTATTCAAGTTCCCTGTGACGTCCCGAAAATTGTCTTGCAGAGTAAAGATTGAATGCTTGAATGAAAATCCTCAATCAAGGTACCATTATGTCTCTAGACAATTTTTATGTATAAAGACTAAATCTTAGAAAGAAAATTAGAGTTTTGAGTTTAACTTATTCGAGTTACCTATGAAGTCGCGAAGAGTGGTTTTGTGACCCAAGACCGAATATTTGAATGAAAATACCTCAATTACGGTACCTATTTTGCCACTAGACCTTTTTAATGTATAAAGATTGAATCTTTGAACGAAAATGAGAATTGAGAATTAAACTTATTCGAGATGCCGTTGACGTCACGATGAGTGTTTTAATGAGTTAAGATTGAATCTCTGAAAGAAATTAACACAATTAAGGCACCTATTATGCCACCAGACCTTTTTACTGTATAAAGATTGAATCTTTGAAGGAAAATGAGAGCTTTGAGTTTAACTTATTCGAGTTACCAACGAAGTCGCGAAGAGTATTTTAATCACTAATGATTGAATCTTTGAATGAAAATACCTCAATAAAGGTACCTATTATGTCACTGGACCATTTTAATGTATAAAGATTGATTCTCCGGAAGAAAATGAGTGTTTTGGGTTAAACTTATTCAAGTTCCATTTGACGTCCCGAATAGTGTTTCAGTGAATGAAGATTGAATATTTGAATGAAAATACCTCAATCAAGGTACCTATTATATCACTAGACCTTTTGAATGTATAAGGATTCAATCTTTGAAGGAAAATTAGAGTTTTGAGTTAAACATATTCGTGATCCTTTAACATCACGAAGAGTGTTTTAATGAGTAAAGATTGAATCTTTGAATGAAATTACCATAACCAAGGTACCTATTATGTCATTAGACCTTTTTAATGTATAACGATTGAATCTTTGAAAGAAAATGAGACTTTCGAGTTTAACTTATTCGAGTAAGCTATGAAGTCGCGAACAGTGTTTTACTGACCAAAGATTGAATCTTTGAATGAAATTACCTCAATCACATTACCTTTTATGTCACTAGGCTTTTTTAATGTATAAAGACTGAATCTTTGAAAGAAAATGAGAGTTTTGAGTTAAACTTCTTCGAGTATCCTTTCACGTCCCGAAGAGTGTTTTAATGAGTAAAGATTGAATCTTTGAATGAAATTGCTAATTCAAGGTTCCTACTTTGTCCCTAGACCTTTTTTCTGTACAAAGATTCGATCTTCAAAAGAAAATGAGTATTTTGTGTTTAACTTAATCGAGTTACCTACGAAGTCGCGAAGAGTGGTTTAATGACTTTAGATTGAACTGAACTTATTCGATTGAGGTATTTCCTATGAAGTCGCGAAGAGTGTTTTAATGACTAAAGATTGAATCTTTTAACGAAAATACCTTAGTAAAGGTACCTATTATGTCACTGGACCTTTTTAATGTATAAAGATTGAATCTTTGAAAGAAAATGAGCATTTTGAGTTAAACTTATTCGAGTTCCATTTGACATCCCGAAGAGTGTTTTAGTGAATAAAGATTGAATCTTTGTATGAAAATACCTCAATCAAGGTACCAATTATATCACTAGACATTTTGAATGTGTAAAGATTCAGTCTTTAAAAGAGAATTAGAGTTTTGAGTTAAACTTATTCGTGATCCCTTTGACGTCGCTAAGAGTGTTTTAAGAGTTAAACTTATTCGAGTTCCCTGTGACGTCCCGAAAAGTGTTTTACTGAGTAAAGATTGAATCGTTGAATGAAAATCCTCAATCAAGGTACCATTAGGTCACTAAACCATTTTTATTTATAAGGACTAAATCTTAGAAAGAAAATGAGAGTTTTGAGTTTAACTTATTCGAGTTACCTATGAAGTCGCGAAGAGTGGTTTAACGACCCAAGATTGAATATTTGATTGAAAATACCTCAATTAAGGTACCTATTTTGTCACCTGACCTTCTTAATGTATTAAAAAAGAATGTTTTAACAAAAATGGGAATTGAGAGTTAAACTTATTCGAGATCCCTTTGACGTCACGATGAGTGTTTTAATGAGTTAAGATTGAATCTTTGAATGAAATTAACTTAATCAAAGTACCTACTATGCCACTCGACCTTTTTACTGTATAAAGATTGAATCTCTGAAAGAAAATGAGAGTTTTGAGTTTAACTTATTCGAGTTACCAACGAAGTCACGACGAGTATTTTAATGACAAAAGATTGAATCTTTGAATGAAAATACCTTAATAACGGTACGTATTATGTCGCTGGACATTTTTAATGTATAAAGATTCAATCTTCGAAAGAAAATGAGCGTTTTGGGTTAAACTTATTCGAGTTCCATTTGACGTCCCGAAGAGTGTTTTAGTGAATAGAGATTGGATCTTTGAATGAAAATACCGCAATCAAGGTACCTATTATATCACTAGACCTTTTGAATGTATAAGGATTCAATCTTTGAAAGAAAATGAGAGTTTTGTGTTAAACTTATTAGAGTTCCCTATCACGTCCCGTAGAGTGTTTTAATGAGTAAGGATTGAATCTTCGAATGAAATTAGCTAATTCAAGGTTCCTATTTTGTCACTAGACCTTTTTAATGTACAAAGATTCAATCCTCAGAAGAAAATGAGTATTTTGTGTTTAACTTAATCGAGTTACCTATGAAGTCGTGAAGAGTGGTTTAATGACTTAAGATTGAACTGAACTTATTCGATTGAGGTATTTCCAATGAAGTCGCTAAGAGTGTTTTAATGAATAAAGATTGAATCTTTGAATGAAAATACCTTAATAAAGGTACTTATTATGTCACTGGACCTTTTTCACGTATAAAGATTGAATCTTCGAGAGAAAATGAGAATTTTGAGTTAAACTTATTCGAGTTCCATTTGACATCCCGAAGAGTGTTTCAGTGAATAAAGATTGAATCTTTGTATGAAAATACTTCAATCAAGGTACCTATTATATCACTAGACCTTTTGAATGTATAAAGATTCAGTCTTTGAAAGAGAATTAGAGTTTTGAGTTAAACTTTTTCCTGATCTCTTTGACGTCGCTAAGAGTGTTTTAATGAGTAAAGAGTGAATCTTTGAATGAAAATACCTCAAAAAAGTTACCTATTATGTCACTAGACCTTTTTATCGAATAAAGATTGAAGTTTTGAAAGTAAATGAGAGTTTTGAGTTAAACTTATTCAAGTTCCCTGTGACGTCCCGAAAATTGTCTTGCAGAGTAAAGATTGAATGTTCGAATGAAAATCCTCAATCAAGGTACCATTATGTCACTAGACAATTTTTATGTATAAAGACTAAATCTTAGAAAGAAAATTAGAGTTTTGAGTTTAACTCATTCGAGTTACCTATGAAGTCGCGAAGAGTGGTTTTGTGATCCAAGATCGAATATTTGAATGAAAATACCTCAATTACGGTACCTATTTTGCCACTAGACCTTTTTAATGTATAAAGATTGAATCTTTGAACGAAAATGAGAATTGAGAGTTAAACTTATTCGAGAAGCCCTTGACGTCACGATGAGTATTTTAATGAGTTAAGATTGAATCTCTGAAAGAAATTAACTCAATTAAGGCACCTATTATGCCACCAGACCTTTTTACTATATAAAGATTGAATCTTTGAAGGAAAATGAGAGCTTTGAGTTTAACTTATTCGAGTTACCAACGAAGTCGCCAAGAGTATTTTAATCACTAATGATTGAATCTTTGAATGAAAATACCTCAATAAAGGTACCTATTATGTCACTGGACCATTTTAATGTATAAAGATTGAATCTCCGGAAGAAAATGAGCGTTTTGGGTTAAACTTATTCGAGTTCCATTTGACGTCCCGAATAGTGTTTCAGTGAATAAAGATTGAATATTTGAATGAAAATACCTCAATCAAGGTACCTATTATATCACTAGACCTTTTGAATGTATAAGGATTCAATCTTTGAAGGAAAATTAGAGTTTTGAGTTAAACATATTCGTGATCCCTTTAACATCGCGAAGAGTGTTTTAATGTGTAAAGATTGAATCTTTGAATGAACTTACCATAACCAAGGTACCTATTATGTCATTAGACCTTTTTAATGTATAACGATTGAATCTTTGAAAGAAAATGAGAGTTTCGAGTTTAACTTATTCGAGTAAGCTATGAAGTCGCGAAGAGTGTTTTACTGACCAAAGATTGAATCTTTGAATGAAATTACCTCAATCACGTTACCTTTTATGTCACTAGGCTTTTTTAATGTATAAAGATTGAATCTTTGAAAGAAAATGAGAGTTTTGAGTTAAACTTATTCGAGTTCCCTTTCACGTCCCGAAGAGTGTTTTAATGAGTAAAGATTGAATCTTTGAATGAAATTGCTAATTCAAGGTTCCTACTTTGTCACTAGATCTTTTTTCTGTACAAAGATTCGATCTTCAAAAGAAAATGAGTATTTTGTGTTTAACTTAATCGACTTACCTACGAAGTCGCGAAGAGTGGTTTAATGACTTTAGATTGAACTGAACTTATTCGATTGAGGTATTTCCTAAGAAGTCGCGAAGAGTGTTTTAATGACTAAAGATTGAATCTTTTAACGAAAATACCTTAGTAAAGGTACCTATTATGTCACTGGACCTTTTTAATGTATAAAGATTGAACCTTTGAAAGAAAATGAGCATTTTGAGTTAAACTTATTCGAGTTCCATTTGACATCCCGAAGAGTGTTTTAGTGAATAAAGATTGAATCTTTGTATGAAAATACCTCAATCAAGGTACCAATTATATCACTAGACATTTTGAATGTGTAAAGATTCAGTCTTTGAAAGAGAATTAGAGTTTTGAGTTAAACTTATTCGTGATCCCTTTGACGTCGCTAAGAGTGTTTTAAGAGTTAAACTTATTCGAGTTTCCTGTGACGTCCCGAAAAATGTTTTACTGAGTAAAGATTGAATCGTTGAATGAAAATCCTCAATCAAGGTACCATTAGGTCACTAGACCATTTTTATGCATAAAGACTAAATCTTAGAAAGAAAATGAGAGTTTTGAGTTTAACTTATTCGAGTTACCTATGAAGTCACGAAGAGTGGTTTAACGACCCAAGATTGAATATTTGATTGAAAATGCCTCAATTAAGGTACCTATTTTGTCACCTGACCTTCTTAATGTATAAAAAAAGAATGTTTGAACAAAAATTAGAATTGAGAGTTAAACTTATTCGAGATCCCTTTGACGTCATGATGAGTGTTTTAATGAGTTAAGATTGAATCTTTGAATGAAATTAACTTAATCAAAGTACCTACTATGCCACTCGACCTTTTTACGGATTAAAGATTGAATCTCTGAATGAAAATGAGAGTTTTGAGTTTAACTTATTCGAGTTACCAACGAAGTCACGAAGAGTATTTTAATGACAAAAGATTGAATCTTTGAATGAAAATACCTCAATAACGGTACGTATTATGTCGCTGGACATTTTTAATGTATAAAGATTCAATCTTCGAAAAAAAATGAGCGTTTTGGGTTAAACTTATTCGAGTTCCATTTGACGTCCCGAAGAGTGTTTTAGTGAATAGAGATTGAATCTTTGAATGAAAATACCGCAATCAAGGTACCTATTATATCACTAGACCTTTTGAATGTATAAGGATTCAATCTTTGAAAGAAAATGAGAGTTTTGTGTTAAACTTATTTGAGTTCCCTATCACGTCCCGAAGAGTGTTTTAATGAGTAAGGATTGAATCTTCGAATGAAATTAGCTAATTCACGGTTCCTATTTTGTCACTAGACCTTTTTAATGTACAAAGATTCAATCCTTAGAAGAAAATGAGTATTTTGTGTTTAACTTAATCGAGTTACCTATGAAGTCGTGAAGAGTGGTTTAATGACTTAAGATTGAACTGAACTTATTCGATTGAGGTATTTCCAATGAAGTCGCTAAGAGTGTTTTAATGACTAAAGATTGAATCTTTGAATGAAAATACCTTAATAAAGGTACTTATTATGTCACTAGACCTTTTTCATGTATAAAGATTGAATCTTTGAGAGAAAATGAGCATTTTGAGTTACACTTATTCGAGTTCCATTTGACATCCCGAAGAGTGTTTCAGTGAATAAAGATTGAATCTTTGTATGAAAATACCTCAATCAAGGTACCTATTATATTACTAGACCTTTTGAATGTATAAAGATTCAGTCTTTGAAAGAGAATTAGAGTTTTGAGTTAAACTTTTTCGTGATCTCTTTGACGTCGCCAAGAGTGTTTTAATGAGTAAAGATTGAATCTTTGAATGAAAATACCTCAAAAAAGTTACCTATTATGTCACTAGAGCTTTTTACCGAATAAAGATCGAATTTTTGAAAGAAAATGAGAGTTTTGAGTTAAACTTATTCAAGTTCCCTGTGACGTCCCGAAAATTATCTTGCAGAGTAAAGATTGAATGTTCGAATGAAAATCCTCAATCAAGGTACCATTATGTCACTAGACAATTTTTATATATAAAGACTAAATCTTAGAAAGAAAATTAGAGTTTTGAGTTTAACTTATTCGAGTTACCTATGAAGTCGCGAAGAGTGGTTTTGTGACCCAAGACCGAATATTTGAATGAAAATACCTCAATTACGGTACCTATTTTGCCACTAGACCTTTTTAATGTATAAAGATTGAATCTTTGAACGAAAATGAGAATTGAGAGTTAAACTTTTTGAGATGCCCTTGATGTCACAATGAGTGTTTTAATGAGTTAAGATTGAATCTCTGAAAGAAATTAACTCAATTAAGGCACCTATTATGCCACCAGACCTTTTTACTGTATAAAGATTGAATCTTTGAAGGAAAATGAGAGCTTTGAGTTTAACTTATTCGAGTTACCAACGAAGTCGCGAAGAGTATTTTAATCACTAAAGATTGAATCTTTGAATGAAAATACCTCAATAAAGGTACCTATTATGTCACTGGACCATTTTAATGTATAAAGATTGAATCTCCGGAAAAAAATGAGCGTTTTGGGTTAAACTTATTCGAGTTCCATTTGACGTCCTGAATAGTGTTTCAGTGAATAAAGATTGAATATTTGAATGAAAATACCACAATCAAGGTACCTATTATATCACTAGACCTTTTGAATGTATAAGGATTCAATCTTTGAAGGAAAATTAGAGTTTTGAGTTAAACATATTCGTGATCCCTTTAACATCACGAAGAGTGTTTTAATGAGTAAAGATTGAATCTTTGAATGAAATTACCATAACCAAGGTACCTATTATGTCATTAGACCTTTTTAATGTATAACGATTGAATCTTTGAAAGAAAATGAGAGTTTCGAGTTTAACTTATTCGAGTAAGCTATGAAGTCGCGAACAGTGTTTTACTGACCAAAAATTGAATCTTTGAATGAAATTACCTCAATCACGTTACCTTTTATGTCACTAGGCTTTTTTAATGTATAAAGATTGAATCTTTGAAAGAAAATGAGAGTTTTGAGTTAAACTTATTCGAGTTCCCTTTCACGTCCCGAAGAGTGTTTTAATGAGTAAAGATTGAATCTTTGAATCAAATTGCTAATTCAAGGTTTCTACTTTGTCACTAGACCTTTTTTCTGTACAAAGATTCGATCTTCAAAAGAAAATGAGTATTTTGTGTTTAACTTAATCGAGTTACCTATGAAGTCGCGAAGAGTGGTTTAATGACTTTAGATTGAACTGAGCTTATTCGATTGAGGTATTTCCTATGAAGTCGCGAAGAGTGTTTAAATGATTAAAGATTGAATCTTTTAACGAAAATACCTTAGTAAAGGCACCTATTATGTCACTGGACCTTTTTAATGTATAAAGATTGAATCTTTGAAAGAAAATGAGCATTTTGAGTTAAACTCATTCGAGTTCCATTTGACATCCCGAAGAGTGTTTTAGTGAATAAAGATTGAATCTTTGTATGAAAATACCTCAATCAAGGTACCAATTATATCACTAGACATTTTGAATGTGTAAAGATTCAGTCTTTGAAAGAGAATTAGAGTTTTGAGTTAAACTTATTCGTGATCCCTTTGACGTCGCTAAGAGTGTTTTAAGAGTTAAACTTATCCGAGTTCCCTGTGACGTCCCGAAAAGTGTTTTACTGAGTAAAGATTGAATCGTTGAATGAAAATCCTCAATCAAGGTATCATTATGTCACTAGACCATTTTTATGTATAAGGACTAAATCTTAGAAAGAAAATGAGAGTTTTGAGTTTAACTTATTCGAGTTACCTATGAAGTCGCGAAGAGTGGTTTAACGACCCAAGATTGAATATTTGATTGAAAATACCTCAATTAAGGTACCTATTTTGTCACCTGACCTTCTTAATGTATAAAAAAAGAATGTTTGAACAAAAATGAGAATTGAGAGTTAAACTTATTCGAGATCCCTTTGACGTCACGATGAGTGTTTTAATGAGTTAAGATTGAATCTTTGAATGAAATTAACTTAATCAAAGTACCTACTATGCCACTCGACCTTTTTACTGTATAAAGATTGAATCTCTGAAAGAAAATGAGAGTTTTGAGTTTAACTTATTCGAGTTACCAACGAAGTCACGAAGAGTATTTTAATGACAAAAGATTGAATCTTTGAATGAAAATACCTCAATAACGGTACCTATTATGTCGCTGGACATTTTTAATGTATAAAGATTCAATCTTCGAAAGAAAATGAGCGTTTTGGGTTAAAATTATTCGAGTTCCATTTGACGTCCCGAAGAGTGTTTTAGTGAATAGAGATTGGATCTTTGAATGAAAATACCGCAATCAAGGTACCTATTATATCACTAGACCTTTTGAATGTATAAGGATTCAATCTTTGAAAGAAAATGAGAGTTTTGTGTTAAACTTATTCGAGTTCCCTATCACGTCCCGAAGAGTGTTTTAATGAGTAAGGATTGAATCTTCGAATGAAATTAGCTAATTCAAGGTTCCTATTTTGTCACTAGACCATTTTAATGTACAAAGATTCAATCCTCAGAAGAAAATGAGTTGTTTGTGTTTAACTTATTCGAGTTACCTATGAAGTCGTGAAGAGTGGTTTAATGACTTAAGATTGAACTGAACTTATTCGATTGAGGTATTTCCAATGAAGTCGCTAAGAGTGTTTTAATGACTAAAGATTGAATCTTTGAATAAAAATACCTTAATAAAGGTACTTATTATGTCACTGGACCTTTTTCATGTATAAAGATTGAATCTTCGAGAGAAAATGAGCATTTTGAGTTACACTTATTCGAGTTCCATTTGACATCCCGAAGAGTGTTTCAGTGAATAAAGATTGAGTCTTTGTATGAAAATACCTCAATCAAGATACCTATTATATCACTAGACCTTTTGAATGTATAAAGATTCAGTCTTTGAAAAAGAATTAGAGTTTTGAGTTAAACTTTTTCGGGATCTCTTTGACGTCGCTAAGAGTGTTTTAAAGAGTAAAGATTGAATCTTTGAATGAAAATACCTCAAAAAAGTTACCTATTATGTCACTAGACCTTTTTACCGAATAAAGATCGAATTTTTGAAAGAAAATGAGAGTTTTGAGTTAAACTTATTCAAGTTCCCTGTGACGTCCTGAAAATTGTCTTGCAGAGTAAAGATTGAATGTTCGAATGAAAATCCTCAATCAAGGTACCATTATGTCACTAGACAATTTTTATGTATAAAGACTAAATCCTCGAAAGAAAATTAGAGTTTTGAGTTTAAATTATTCGAGTTACCTATGAAGTCGCGAAGAGTGGTTTTGTGACCCAAGACTGAATATTTGAATGAAAATACCTCAATTACGGTACCTATTTTGCCACTAGACCTTTTTAATGTATAAAGATTGAATCTTTGAACGAAAATGAGAATTGAGAGTTAAACTTATTCGAGATGCCCTTGACGTCACGATGAGTGTTTTAATGAGTTAAGATTGAATCTCTGAAAGAAATTAACTCAATTAAGGCACCTATTATGCCACCAGACCTTTTTACTGTATAAAGATTGAATCTTTGAAGGAAAATGAGAGCTTTGAGTTTAACTTATTCGAGTTACCAACGAAATCGCGAAGAGTATTTTAATCACTAATGATTGAATCTTTGAATGAAAATACCTCAATAAAGGTACCTATTATGTCACTGGACCATTTTAATGTATAAAGATTGAATCTTCGGAAAAAAATGAGCGTTTTGGGTTAAACTTATTCGAGTTCCATTTGACATCCCGAAGAGTGTTTTAGTGAATAAAGATTGAATCTTTATATGAAAATACCTCAATCAAGGTACCAATTATATCACTAGACATTTTGAATGTGTAAAGATTTAGTCTTTGAAAGAGAATTAGAGTTTTGAGTTAAACTTATTCGTGATCCCTTTGACGTCGCTAAGAGTGTTTTAAGAGTTAAACTTATCCGAGTTCCCTGTGACGTCCCGAAAAGTGTTTTACTGAGTAAAGATTGAATCGTTGAATGAAAATCCTCAATCAAGGTATCATTATGTCACTAGACCATTTTTATGTATAAGGACTAAATCTTAGAAAGAAAATGAGAGTTTTGAGTTTAACTTATTCGAGTTACCTATGAAGTCGCGAAGAGTGGTTTAACGACCCAAGATTGAATATTTGATTGAAAATACCTCAATTAAGGTACCTATTTTGTCACCTGACCTTCTTAATGTATAAAAAAAGAATGTTTGAACAAAAATGAGAATTGAGAGTTAAACTTATTCGAGATCCCTTTGACGTCACGATGAGTGTTTTAATGAGTTAAGATTGAATCTTTGAATGAAATTAACTTAATCAAAGTACCTACTATGCCACTTGACCTTTTTACTGTATAAAGATTGAATCTCTGAAAGAAAATGAGAGTTTTGAGTTTAACTTATTCGAGTTACCAACGAAGTCACGAAGAGTATTTTAATGACAAAAGATTGAATCTTTGAATGAAAATACCTCAATAACGGTACCTATTATGTCGCTGGACATTTTTAATGTATAAAGATTCAATCTACGAAAGAAAATGAGCGTTTTGGGTTAAACTTATTCGAGTTCCATTTGACGTCCCGAAGAGTGTTTTAGTGAATAGAGATTGGATCTTTGAATGAAAATACCGCAATCAAGGTACCTATTATATCACTAGACCTTTTGAATGTATAAGGATTCAATCTTTGAAAGAAAATGAGAGTTTTGTGTTAAACTTATTCGAGTTCCCTATCACGTCCCGAAGAGTGTTTTAATGAGTAAGGATTGAATCTTCGAATGAAATTAGCTAATTCAAGGTTCCTATTTTGTCACTAGACCATTTTAATGTACAAAGATTCAATCCTCAGAAGAAAATGAGTAGTTTGTGTTTAACTTAATCGAGTTACCTATGAAGTCGTGAAGAGTGGTTTAATGACTTAAGATTGAACTGAACTTATTCGATTGAGGTATTTCCAATGAAGTCGCTAAGAGTGTTTTAATGACTAAAGATTGAATCATTGAATAAAAATACCTTAATAAAGGTACTTATTATGTCACTGGACCTTTTTCATGTATAAAGATTGAATCTTCGAGAGAAAATGAGCATTTTGAGTTACACTTATTCGAGTTCCATTTGACATCCCGAAGAGTGTTTCAGTGAATAAAGATTGAGTCTTTGTATGAAAATACCTCAATCAAGGTACCTATTATATCACTAGACCTTTTGAATGTATAAAGATTCAGTCTTTGAAAAAGAATTAGAGTTTTGAGTTAAACTTTTTCGGGATGTCTTTGACGTCGCTAAGAGTGTTTTAAAGAGTAAAGATTGAATCTTTGAATGAAAATACCTCAAAAAAGTTACCTATTTTGTCACTAGACCTTTTTACCGAATAAAGATCGAATTTTTGAAAGAAAATGAGAGTTTTGAGTTAAACTTATTCAAGTTCCATGTGACGTCCTGAAAATTGTCTTGGAGAGTAAAGATTGAATGTTCGAATGAAAATCCTCAATCAAGGTACCATTATGTCACTAGACAATTTTTATGTATAAAGACTAAATCTTAGAAAGAAAATTAGAGTTTTGAGTTTAACTTATTCGAGTTACCTATGAAGTCGCGAAGAGTGGTTTTGTGACCCAACACTGAATATTTGAATGAAAATACCTCAATTACGGTACCTATTTTGCCACTAGACCTTTTTAATGTATAAAGATTGAATCTTTGAACGAAAATGAGAATTGAGAGTTAAACTTATTCGAGATGCCCTTGACGTCACGATGAGTGTTTTAATGAGTTAAGATTGAATCTCTGAAAGAAATTAACTCAATTAAGGCACCTATTATGCCACCAGACCTTTTTACTGTATAAAGATTGAATCTTTGAAGGAAAATGAGAGCTTTGAGTTTAACTTATTCGAGTTACCAACGAAGTCGCGAAGAGTATTTTAATCACTAATGATTGAATCTTTGAATGAAAATACCTCAATAAAGGTACCTATTATGCCACTGGACCATTTTAATGTATAAAGATTGAATCTTCGGAAAAAAATGAGTGTTTTGGGTTAAACTTATTCGAGTTCCATTTGACGTCCCGAATAGTGTTTCAGTGAATAAAGATTGAATATTTGAATGAAAATACCTCAATCAAGGTACCTGTTGTATCACTAGACCTTTTGAATGTATAAGGATTCAATCTTTGAAGGAAAATTAGAGTTTTGAGTTAAACATATTCGTGATCCCTTTAACATCACGAAGAGTGTTTTAATGAGTAAAGATTGAATCTTTGAATGAAATTACCATAACCAAGGTACCTATTATGTCATTAGACCTTTTTAATGTATAACGATTGAATCTTTGAAAGAAAATGAGAGTTTCGAGTTTAACTTATTCGAGTAAGCTATGAAGTCGCGAAGAGTGTTTTACTGACCAAAGATTGAATCTTTGAATGAAATTACCTCAATCACGTTACCTTTTATGTCACTAGGCTTTTTTAATGTATAAAGATTGAATCTTTGAAAGAAAATGAGAGTTTTGAGTTAAACTTATTCGAGTTCCCTTCCACGTCCCGAAGAGTGTTTTAATGAGTAAAGATTGAATCTTTGAATGAAATTGCTAATTCAAGGTTCCTACTTTGTCACTAGACCTTTTTTCTGTACAAAGATTCGATCTTCAAAAGAAAATGAGTATTTTGTGTTTAACTTAATCGAGTTACCTACGAAGTCGTGAAGAGTGGTTTAATGACTTTAGATTGAACTGAACTTATTCGATTGAGGTATTTCCTATGAAATCGCGAAGAGTGTTTTAATGATTAAAGATTGAATCTTTTAACGAAAATACCTTAGTAAAGGTACCTATTATGTCACTGGACCTTTTTAATGTATAAAGATTGAATCTTTGAAAGAAAATGAGCATTTTGAGTTAAACTTATTCGAGTTCCATTTGACATCCCGAAGAGTGTTTTAGTGAATAAAGATTGAATCTTTGATTGAAAATACCTCAATCAAGGTACCAATTATATCACTAGACATTTTGAATGTGTAAAGATTCTGTCTTTGAAAGAGAATTAGAGTTTTGAGTTAAACTTATTCGTGATCCCTTTGACGTCGCTAAGAGTGTTTTAAGAGTTAAACTTATCCGAGTTCCCTGTGACGTCCCGAAAAGTATTTTACTGAGTAAAGATTGAATCGTCGAATGAAAATCCTCAATCAAGGTACCATTATGTCACTAGACCATTTTTATGTATAAGGACTAAATCTTAGAAAGAAAATGAGAGTTTTGAGTTTAACTTATTCGACTTACCTATGAAGTCGCGAAGAGTGGTTTAACGACCCAAGATTGAATAATTGATTGAAAATACCTCAATTAAGGTACCTATTTTGTCACCTGACCTTCTTAATGTATAAAAAAAGAATGTTTGAACAAAAATGAGAATTGAAAGTTAAACTTATTCGAGATCCCTTTGACGTCACGATGAGGGTTTTAATGAGTTAAGATTGAATCTTTGAATGAAATTAACTTAATCAAAGTACCTACTATGCCACTCGACCTTTTTACTGTATAAAGATTGAATCTCTGAAAGAAAATGAGAGTTTTGAGTTTAACCTATTCGAGCTACCAACGAAGTCACGAAGAGTATTTTAATGACAAAAGATTGAATCTTTGAATGAAAATACCTCAATAACGGTACCTATTATGTCGCTGGACATTTTTAATGTATAAAGATTCAATCTTCGAAAGAAAATGAGCGTTTTGAGTTAAACTTATTCGAGTTCCATTTGACGTCCCGAATAGTGTTTTAGTGAATAGAGATTGGATCTTTGAATGAAAATACCGCAATCAAGGTACCTATTATATCACTAGACCTTTTGAATGTATAAGGATTCAATCTCTGAAAGAACATGAGAGTTTTGTGTTAAACTTATTCGAGTTCCCTATCACGTCCCGAAGAGTGTTTTAATGAGTAAGGATTGAATCTTCGAATGAAATTAGCTAATTCAAGGTTCCTATTTTGTCACTAGACCTTTTTAATGTACAAAGATTTAATCCACAGAAGAAAATGAGTATTTTGTGTTTAACTTAATCGAGTTACCTATGAAGTCGTGAAGAGTGGTTTAATGACTTAAGACTGAACTGAACTTATTCGATTGAGGTATTTCCAATGAAGTCGCTAAGAGTATTTTAATGACTAAAGATTGAATCTTTGAATGAAAATACCTTAATAAAGGTACTTATTATGTCACTGGACCTTTTTCATGTATAAAGATTGAATCTTCGAGAGAAATTGAGCATTTTGAGTTAAACTTATTCGAGTTCCATTTGACATCCCGAAGAGTGTTTAAGTGAATAAAGATTGAATCTTTGTATGAAAATACCTCAATCAAGGTACCTATTATACCACTAGACCTTTTGAATGTATAAAGATTCAGTCTTTGAAAGAAAATTAGAGTTTTGAGTTAAACTTTTTCGTGATCTCTTTGACGTCGCTAAGAGTGTTTTAATGAGTAAAGATTGAATCTTTGAATGAAAATACCTCAAAAAAGTTACCTATTATGTCACTAGACCTTTTTACGGAATAAAGATCGAATTTTTGAAAGAAAATGAGAGTTTTGAGTTAAACTTATTCAAGTTCCCTGTGACGTCCCGAAAATTGTCTTGCAGAGTAAAGATTGAATGTTCGAATGAAAATCCTCAATCAAGGTACCATTATGTCACTAGACAATTTTTATGTATAAAGACTAAATCTTAGAAAGAAAATTAGAGTTTTGAGTTTAACTTATTCGAGTTACCTATGAAGTCGCGAAGAGTGGTTTTGTGACCCAAGACGAATATTTGAATGAAAATACCTCAATTACGGTACCTATTTTTCCACTAGACCTTTTTAATGTATAAAGATTGAATCTTTGAACGAAAATGAGAATTGAGAGTTAAACTTATTCGAGATGCCCTTGACGTCACAATGAGTGTTTTAATGAGTTAAGATTGAATCTCTGAAAGAAATTAACTCAATTAAGGCACCTACTATGCCACCAGACCTTTTTACTGTATAAAGATTGAATCTTTGAAGGAAAATGAGAGCTCTGAGTTTAACTTATTCGAGTTACCAACGAAGTCGCGAAGAGTATTTTAATCACTAATGATTGAATCTTTGAATGAAAATTCCTCAATAAAGGTACCTATTATGTCACTGGACCATTTTAATGTATAAAGATTGAATCTCCGGAAGAAAATGAGCGTTTTGGGTTAAACTTATTCGAGTTCCATTTGACGTCCCGAATAGTGTTTCAGTGAATAAAGATTGAATATTTGAATGAAAATACCTCAATCAAGGTACCTATTATATCACTAGACCTTTTGAATGTATAAGGATTCAATCTTTGAAGGAAAATTAGAGTTTTGAGTTAAACATATTCGTGATCCCTTTAACATCACGAAGAGTGTTTTAATGAGTAAAGATTGAATCTTTGAATGAAATTACCATAACCAAGGTACCTATTATGTCATTAGATCTTTTTAATGTATAACGATTGAATCTTTGAAAGAAAATGAGAGTTTCGAGTTTAACTTATTCGAGTAAACTATGAAGTCGCGAAGAGTGTTTTACTGACCAAAGATTGAATCTTTGAATGAAATTACCTCAATCACGTTGCCTTTTATGTCACTAGGCTTTTTTAATGTATAAAGATTGAATCTTTGAAAGAAAATGAGAGTTTTGAGTTAAACTTATTCGAGTTCCCTTTCACGTCCCGAAGAGTGTTTTAATGAGTAAAGATTGAATCTTTGAATGAAATTGCTAATTCAAGGTTCCTACTTTGTCACTAGACCTTTTTTCTGTACAAAGATTCGATCTTCAAAAGAAAATGATTATTTTGTGTTTAACTTAATCGAGTTACCTACGAAGTCGCGAAGACTGGTTTAATGACTTTAGATTGAACTGAACTTATTCGATTGAGGTATTTCCTATGAAGTCGCGAAGAGTGTTTTAATGATTAAAGATTGAATCTTTTAACGAAAATACCTTAGTAAAGGTACCTATTATGTCACTGGACCTTTTTAATGTATAAAGATTGAATCTTTGAAAGAAAATGAGCATTTTGAGTTAAACTTATTCGAGTTCCATTTGACATCCCGAAGAGTGTTTTAGTGAATAAAGATTGAATCTTTGTATGAAAATACCTCAATCAAGGTACCAATTATATCACTAGACATTTTGAATGTGTAAAGACTCAGTCTTTGAAAGAGAATTAGAGTTTTGAGTTAAACTTATTCGTGATCCCTTTGACGTCGCTAAGAGTGTTTTAAGAGTTCAACTTATCCGAGTTCCCTGTGACGTCCCGAAAAGTGTTTTACTGAGTAAAGATTGAATCATTGAATGAAAATCCTCAATCAAGGTACCATTATGTCCCTAGACCATTTTTATGTATAAGGACTAAATCTTAGAAAGAAAATGAGAGTTTTGAGTTTAACTTATTCGAGTTACCTATGAAGTCGCGAAGAGTGGTTTAACGACCCAAGATTGAATATTTGATTGAAAATACCTCAATTAAGGTACCTATTTTGTCACCTGACCTTCTTAATGTATAAAAAAAGAATGTTTGAACAAAAATGAGAATTGAGAGTTAAACTTATTGGAGATCCCTTTGACGTCACGATGAGTGTTTTAATGAGTTAAGATTGAATCTTTGAATGAAATTAACTTAATCAAAGTACCTACTATGCCACTCGACCTTTTTACTGTATAAAGAATGAATCTCTGAAAGAAAATGAGAGTTTTGAGTTTAACTTATTCGAGTTACCAACGAAGTCACGAAGAGTATTTTAATGACAAAAGATTGAATCTTTGAATGAAAATACCTCAATAACGGTACCTATTATGTCGCTGGACATTTTTAATGTATAAAGATTCAATCTTCGAAAGAAAATGAGCGTTTTGGGTTAAACTTATTCGAGTTCCATTTGACGTCCCGAAGAGTGTTTTAGTGAATAGAGATTGGATCTTTGAATGAAAATACCGCAATCAAGGTACCTATTATATCACTAGACCTTTTGAATGTATAAGGATTCAATCTTTGAAAGAAAATGAGAGTTTTGTGTTAAACTTATTCGAGTTCCCTATCACGTCCCGAAGAGTGTTTTAATGAGTAAGGATTGAATCTTCGAATGAAATTAGCTAATTCAAGGTTCCTATTTTGTTACTAGACCTTTTTAATGTACAAAGATTCAATCCTCAGAAGAAAATGAGTATTTTGTGTTTAACTTAATCGAGTTACCTATGAAGTCGTGAAGAGTGGTTTAATGACTTAAGATTGTACTGAACTTATTCGATTGAGGTATTTCCAATGAAGTCGCTAAGAGTGTTTTAATGACTAAAGATTGAATCTTTGAATGAAAATACCTTAATAAAGGTACTTATTATGTCACTGGACCTTTTTCATGTATAAAGATTGAATCTTCGAGAGAAAATGAGCATTTTGAGTTAAACTTATTCGAGTTCCATTTGACATCCCGAAGAGTGTTTCAGTGAATAAAGATTGAATCTTTGTATGAAAATACCTCAATAAAGGTACCTATTATATATCACTAGACCTTTTGAATGTATAAAGATTTAGTCTTTGAAAGAGAATTAGAGTTTTGAGTTAAACTTATTCGTGATCTCTTTGACGTCGCTAAGAGTGTTTTAATGAGTAAAGATTGAATCTTTTAATGAAAATACCTCAAAAGAGTTACCTATTATGTTACTAGACCTTTTTATCGAATAAAGATCGAATTTTTGAAAAAAATTGAGAGTTTTGAGTTTAACTTATTCAAGTCCCCTGTGACGTCCCGAAAATTGTCTTATAGAGTAAAGATTGAATGTTTTTATGAAAATCATCAATCAAGGTACCATTATGTCACTAGACCATTTTTATGTATAAAGACTAAATCTTAGAAAGAAAATTAGAGTTTTGAGTTTAACTTATTCGAGTTACCTATGAAGTCGCGAAGAGTGGTTTTGTGACCCAAGACCGAATATTTGAATGAAAATACCTCAATTACGGTACCTATTTTGCCACTAGACTTTTTTAATGTATAAAGATTGAATCTTTGAACGAAAATGAGAACTGAGAGTTAAACTTATTCGAGATGCCCTTGACGTCACGATGAGTGTTTTAATGAGTTAAGATTGAATCTCTGAAAGAAATTAACTCAATTAAGGCACCTATTATGCCACTAGACCTTTTTACCCTATAAAGATTGAATCTTTGAAGGAAAATGAGAGCTTTGAGTTTAACTTATTCGAGTTACCAACGAAGTCGCGAAAAGTATTTTAATCACTAATGATTGAATCTTTGAATGAAAATACCTCAATAAAGGTACCTATTATGTCACTGGACCATTTTAATGTATAAAGATTGAATCGCCGGAAGAAAATAAGCGTTTTGGGTTAAACTTATTCGAGTTCAATTTGACGTCCCGAATAGTGTTTCAGTGAATAAAGATTGAATATTTGAATGAAAATACCTCAATCATGGTACATATTATATCACTAGACCTTTTGACTGTATAAGGATTCAATCTTTGAAGGAAAATTAGAGTTTTGAGTTCAACATATTCGTGATCCCTTTAACATCATGAAAAGTGTTTTAATGAGTAAAGATTGAATCTTTGAATGAAATTACCATAACCAAGGTACCTGTAATGTCATTAGACCGTTTTAATGTATAACGATTGAATCTTTGAAAGAAAATGAGAGTTTCGAGTTTAACCTATTCGAGTAAGCTATGAAGTCGCGAAGAGTGTTTTACTGACCAAAGATTGAATCTTTGAATGAAATTACCTCAATCACGTTACCTTTTATGTCACTAGGCTTTTTTAATGTATAAAGATTGAATCTTTGAAAGAAAATGAGAGTTTTGAGTTAAATTTATTCGAGTTCCCTTTCACGACCCGAAGAGTGTTTTAATGAGTAAAGTTTGAATCTTTGAATGAAATTGCTAATTCAAGGTTCCCACTTTGTCACTCGACCTTTTATCTGTACAATGATTCGATCTTCAAAAGAAAATGAGTATTTTGTGTTTAACTTAACCGAGTTACCTACGAAGTCGCGAAGAGTGGTTTAATGACTTTAGATTGAACTGAACTTATTCGATTGAGGTATTTCCTATGAAGTCGCGAAGAGTGTTTTAATGACTAAAGATTGAATCTTTTAACGAAAATACCTTAGTAAAGGTACCTATTATGTCACTGGACCTTTTTAATGTATAAAGATTGAATCTTTGTTAGAAAATGAGCATTTTGAGTTAAACTTATTCGAGTTCCATTTGACATCCCGAAGAGTGTGTTAGTGTATAAAGATTGAATCTTTGTATGAAAATACATCAATCAAGGTACCAATTGTATGAAAAGTGTTTTACTGAGTAAAGATTGAATCGTTGAATGAAAATCCTCAATCAAGGTACCATTATGTCACTAGACCATTTTTATGTATGAGGACTAAATCTTAGAAAGAAAATGAGAGTTTTGAGTTTAACTTGTTCGAGTTACCTATGAAGTCGCGAAGAGTGGTTTAACGACCCAAGATTGAATATTTGATTGAAAATACCTCAATTAAGGTACCTATTTTGTCACCTGACCTTCTTAATGTATAAAAAAAGAATGTTTGAACAAAAATGAGAATTGAGAGTTAAACTTATTGGAGATCCCTTTGACGTCACGATGAGTGTTTTAATGAGTTAAGATTGAATCTTTGAATGAAATTAACTTAATCAAAGTACCTACTATGCCACTCGACCTTTTTACTGTATAAAGATTGAATCTCTGAAAGAAAATGAGAGTTTTGAGTTTAACTTATTCGAGTTACCAACGAAGTCACGAAGAGTATTTTAAGGACAAAAGATTGAATCTTTGAATGAAAATACCTCAATAACGGTACCTATTATGTCGCTGGACATTTTTAATGTATAAAGATTCAATCTTCGAAAGAAAATGAGCGTTTTGGGTTAAACTTATTCGAGTTCCATTTGACGTCCCGAAGAGTGTTTTAGTGAATAGAGATTAAATCTTTGAATGAAAATACCGCAATCAAGGTACCTATTATATCACTAGACCTTTTGAATGTATAAGGATTCAATCTTTGAAAGGAAATGAGAGTTTTGTGTTAAACTTATTCGAGTTCCCTATCACGTCCCGAAGAGTGTTTAAATGAGTAAGGATTGAATCTTCGAATGAATTTAGCTAATTCAAGGTTCCTATTTTGTCACATGACCTTTTTAATGTACAAAGATTCAATCCTCAGAAGAAAATGAGTATTTTGTGTTTAACTTAATCGAGTTATCTATGAAGTCGTGAAGAGTGGTTTAATGACTTAAGATTGAACTGAACTTATTCGATTGAGGTATTTCCAATGAAGTCGCTAAGAGTGTTTTAATGACTAAAGATTGAATCTTTGAATGAAAATACCTTAATAAAATTACATATTATGTCACTGGACCTTTTTCATGTATAAAGATTGAATCTTCGGGAGAAAATGAGCATTTTGAGTTAAACTTATTTGAGTTCCATTTGACATCCCGAAGAGTGTTTCAGTAAATAAAGACTGAATCTTTGTATGAAAATACCTCAATCAAGGTACCTATTATATCACTAGACCTTTTGAATGTATAAAGATTCAGTCTTTGAAAGAGAATTAGAGTTTTGAGTTAAACTTATTCGTGATCTCTTTGACGTCGCTAAGAGTGTTTTAATGAGTAGAGATTGAATCTTTGAATGAAAATACCTCAAAAGAGTTACCTATTATGTCACTAGACCTTTTTACCGAATAAAGATTAAATTTTTGAAAGAAAATGAGAGTTTTGAGTTAAACTTATTCAAGTTCCCTGTGACGTCCCGAAAATTGTCTTACAGAGTAAAGATTGAATGTTCGAATGAAAATCCTCAATCAAGGTACCATTATGTCACTAGACCATTTTTATGTATAAAGACTAAATCTTAGAAAGGAAATTAGAGTTTTGAGTTTAACTTATTCGAGTTACCTATGAAGTCGCGAATAGTGGTTTTGTAACCCAAGACCGAATATTTGAATGAAAATACCTCAATTACGGTACCTATTTTGCCACTAGACCTTTTTAATGTATAAAGATTGAATCTTTGAACGAAAATGAGAATTGAGAGTTAAACTTATTCGAGATGCCCTTGACGTCACAATGAGTGTTTTAATGAGTTAAGATTGAATCTCTGAAAGAAATTAACTCAATTAAGGCACCTATGATGCCACTAGACCTTTTTACTGTATAAAGATTGAATCTTTGAAGGAAAATGAGAGCTTTGAGTTTAACTTATTCGAGTTACCAACGAAGTCGCGAAGAGTATTTTAATCACTAATGATTGAATCTTTGAATGAAAATACCTCAATAAAGGTACCTATTATGTCACTGGACCATTTTAATGTATAAAGATTGAATCTCCGGAAGAAAATGAGCGTTTTGGGTTAAACTTATTCGAGTTCCATTTGACGTCCCGAATAGTGTTTCAGTGAATAAAGATTGAATATTTGAATGAAAATACCTCAATCAAGGTACCTATTATATCACTAGACCTTTTGAATGTATAAAGATTCAATCTTTGAAGGAAAATTAGAGTTTTGAGTTAAACATATTCGTGATCCCTTTAACATCACGAAGAGTGTTTTAATGAGTAAAGATTGAATCTTTGAATGAAATTACCATAACCAAGGTACCTATTATGTCATTAGACCTTTTTAATGTATAACGATTGAATCTTTGAAAGAAAATGAGAGTTTGAGTTTAACTTATTCGAGTAAGCTATGAAGTCGCGAAGAGTGTTTTACTGACCAAAGATTGAATCTTTGAATGAAATTACCTCAATCACGTTACCTTTTATGTCACTAGGCTTTTTTAATGTATAAAGATTGATTCTTTGAAAGAAAATGAGAGTTTTGAGTTAAACTTATTCGAGTTCCTTTTCACGTCCCGAAGAGTGTTTTAATGAGTAAAGATTGAATCTTTGAATGAAATTGCTAATTCAAGGTTCCTACTTTGTCACTAGACCTTTTTTCTGTACAAAGATTCGATCTTCAAAAGAAAATGAGTATTTTGTGTTTAACTTAATCGAGTTACCTACGAAGTCGCGAAGAGTGGTTTAATGACTTTAGATTGAACTGAACTTATTCGATTGAGGTATTTCCTATGAAGTCGCGAAGAGTGTTTTAATGACTAAAGATTGAACTTTTAACAAAAATACATTAGTAAAGGTACCTATTATGTCACTGGACCTTTTTAATGTATAAAGATTGAATCTTTGAAAGAAAATGAGCATTTTGAGTTAAACTTATTCGAGTTCCATTTGACATCCCGAAGAGTGATTTAGTGAATCAAGATTGAATCTTTGTATGAAAATACCTCAATCAGGGTACCAATTATATCACTAGACATTTTGAATGTGTAAAGATTCAGTCTTTGAAAGAGAATTAGAGTTTTGAGTTAAACATATTCGTGATCCCTTTGACGTCGCTCAGAGTGTTTTAAGAGTTAAACTTATTCGAGTTCCCTGTGACGTCCCGAAAAGTGTTTTACTGAGTAAAGATTGAATCGTTGAATGAAAATCCTCAATCAAGGTACCATTATGTCACTAGACCATTTTTATGTATAAGGACTAAATCTTAGAAAGAAAATGAGAGTTTTGAGTTTAACTTGTTCGAGTTACCTATGAAGTCGCGAAGAGTGGTTTAACGTCCCAAGATTGAATATTTGATTGAAAATACCTCAATTAAGGTACCTATTTTGTCACCTGACCTTCTTAATGTATAAAAAAAGAATGTTTGAACATAAATGAGAATTGAGAGTTAAACTTATTAGAGATCCCTTTGACGTCACGATGAGTGTTTTAATGAGTTAAGATTGAATCTTTGAATGAAATTAACTTAATCAAAGTACCTACTATGCCACTCGACCTTTTTACTGTATAAAGATTGAATCTCTGAAAGAAAATGAGAGTTTTGAGTTTAACTTATTCGAGTTACCAACGAAGTCACGAAGAGTATTTTAATGACAAAAGATTGAATCATTGAATGAAAATACCTCAATAACGGTACCTATTATGTCGCTGGACATTTTTAATGTATAAAGATTCAAGCTTCGAAAGAAAATGAGCGTTTTGAGTTAAACTTGTTCGAGTTCCATTTGACGTCCCGAAGAGTGTTTTAGTGAATAGAGATTAAATCTTTGAATGAAAATACCGCAATCAAGGTACCTATTATATCACTAGACCTTTTGAATGTATAAGGATTCAATCTTTGAAAGAAAATGAGAGTTTTGTGTTAAACTTATTCGAGTTCCCTATCACCTTCCGAAGAGTGTTTAAATGAGTAAGGATTGAATCTTCGAATGAAATTAGCTAATTCAAGGTTCCTATTTTGTCACTAGACCTTTTTAATGTACAAAGATTCAATCCTCAGAAGAAAATGAGTATTTTGTGTTTAACTTAATCGAGTTACCTATGAAGTCGTGAAGAGTGGTTTAATGACTTAAGATTGAACTGAACTTATTCGATTGAGGTATTTCCAATGAAGTCGCTAAGAGTGTTTTAAAGACTAAAGATTGAATTTTTGAATGAAAATACCTTAATAAAGTTACTTATTATGTCACTGGACCTTTTTCATGTATAAAGATTGAATCTTCGGGAGAAAATGAGCATTTTGAGTCAAACTTATTCGAGTTCCATTTGACATCCCGAAGAGTGTTTCTGTGAATAAAGACTGAATCTTTGTATGAAAATACCTCAATCAAGGTACCTATTATATCACTAGACCTTTTGAATGTATAAAGATTCAGTCTTTGAAAGAGAATTAGAGTTTTGAGTTAAACTTATTCGTGATCTCTTTGACGTCGCTAAGAGTGTTTTAATGAGTAAAGATTGAATCTTTGAATGAAAATACCTCAAAAGAGTTACCTATTATGTCACTAGACCTTTTTACCGAATAAAGATTGAATTTTTGAAAGAAAATAAGAGTTTTGAGTTAAACTTATTCAAGTTCCCTGTGACGTCCCGAAAATTCTCTTACAGAGTAAAGATTGAATGTTCGAATGAAAATCCTCAATCAAGGTACCATTATGTCACTAGACCATTTTTATGTATAAAGACTAAATCTTAGAAAGAAAATTAGAGTTTTGAGTTTAACTTATTCGAGTAACCTATGAAGTCGCGAAGAGTGGTTTTGTGACCCAAGACCGAATATTTGAATGAAAATACCTCAATTACGGTACCTATTTTGCCACTAGACCTTTTTAATGTATAAAGATTGAATCTTTGAACGAAAATGAGAATTGAGAGTTAAACTTATTCGAGATGCCCTTGACGTCACGATGAGTGTTTTAATGAGTTAAGATTGAATCTCTGAAAGAAATTAACTCAATTAAGGCACCTATTATGCCACTAGACCTTTTTACTGTATAAAGATTGAATCTTTGAAGGAAAATGAGAACTTTGAGTTTAACTTATTCGAGTTACCAACGAAGTCGCGAAGAGTATTTTAATCACTAATGATTGAATCTTTGAATGAAAATACCTCAATAAAGGTACCTATTATGTCACTGGACCATTTTAATGTATAAAGATTGAATCTCCGGAAGAAAATGAGCGTTTTGGGTTAAACTTATTCGAGTTCCATTTGACGTCCCGAATAGTGTTTCAGTGAATAAAGATTGAATATTTGAATGAAAATACCTCAATCAAGGTACCTATTATATCACTAGACCTTTTGAATGTATAAGGATTCAATCTTTGAAGGAAAATTAGAGTTTTGAGTTAAACATATTCGTGATCCCTTTAACATCACGAAGAGTGTTTTAATGAGTAAAGATTGAATCTTTGAATGAAATTACCATAACCAAGGTACCTATTATGTCATTAGATCTTTTTAATGTATAACGATTGAATCTTTGAAAGAAAATGAGAGTTTCGAGTTTAACTTATTCGAGTAAACTATGAAGTCGCGAAGAGTGTTTTACTGACCAAAGATTGAATCTTTGAATGAAATTACCCCAATCACGTTACCTTTTATGTCACTAGGCTTTTTTAATGTATAAAGATTGAATCTTTGAAAGAAAATGAGAGTTTTGAGTTAAACTTATTCGAGTTCCCTTTCACGTCCCGAAGAGTGTTTTAATGAGTAAAGATTGAATCTTTGAATGAAATTGCTAATTCAAGGTTCCTACTTTGTCACTAGACCTTTTTTCTGTACAAAGATTCGATCTTCAAAAGAAAATGAGTATTTTGTGTTTAACTTAATCGAGTTACCTACGAAGTCGCGAAGAGTGGTTTAATGACTTTAGATTGAACTGAACTTATTCGATTGAGGTATTTCCTATGAAGTCGCGAAGAGTGTTTTAATGACTAAAGATTGAATCTTTTAACGAAAATACCTTAGTAAAGGTACCTATTATGTCACTGGACCTTTTTAATGTATAAAGATTGAATCTTTGAAAGAAAATGAGCATTTTGAGTTAAACTTATTCGAGTTCCATTTGACATCTCGAAGAGTGTTTTAGTGAATAAAGATTGAATCTTTGTATGAAAATACCTGAATCAAGGTACCAATTATATCACTAGACATTTTGAATGTGTAAAGATTCAGTCTTCGAAAGAGAATTAGAGTTTTGAGTTAAACTTATTCGTGATCCCTTTGACGTCGCTAAGAGTGTTTTAAGAGTTAAACTTATTCGAGTTCCCTGTGACGTCCCGAAAAGTGTTTTACTGAGTAAAGATTGAATCGTTGAATGAAAATCCTCAATCAAGGTACCATTATGTCACTAGACCATTTTTATGTATAAGGACTAAATCTTAGAAAGAAAATGAGAGTTTTGAGTTTAACTTATTCGAGTTACCTATGAAGTCGCGAAGACTGGTTTAACGTCCCAAGATTGAATATTTGATTGAAAATACCTCAATTAAGGTACCTATTTTGTCACCTGAGCTTCTTAATGTATAAAAAAAGAATGTTTGAACAAAAATGATAATTGAGAGTTAAACTTATTCGAGATCCCTTTGACGTCACGATGAGTGTTTTAATGAGTTAAGATTGAATCTTTGAATGAAATTAACTTAATCAAAGTACCTACTATGCCACTCGACCTTTTTACTATATAAAGATTGAATCTCTGAAAGAAAATGAAAGTTTTGAGTTTAACTTATTCGAGTTACCAACGAAGTCATGAAGAGTATTTTAATGACAAAAGATTGAATCTTTGAATGAAAATACCTCAATAACGGTACCTATTATGTCGCTGGACATTTTTAATGTATAAAGATTCAATCTTCGAAAGAAAATGAGCGTTTTGGGTTAAACTTATTTGAGTTCCATTTGACGTCCCGAAGAGTGTTTTAGTGAATAGAGATTGAATCTTTGAATGAAAATACCGCAATCAAGGTACCTATTATATCACTAGACCTTCTGAATGTATAAGGATTCAATCTTTGAAAGAAAATGAGAGTTTTGTGTTAAACTTATTCGAGTTCCCAATCACGTCCCGAAGAGTGTTTTAGTGAGTAAGGATTGAATCTTCGAATGAAATTAGCTAATTCAAGGTTCCTATTTTGTCACTAGACCTTTTTAATGTACAAAGATTCAATCCTCAGAAGAAAATGAGTATTTTGTGTTTAACTTAATCGAGTTACCTATGAAGTCGTGAAGAGTGGTTTAATGACTTAAGATTGAACTGAACTTATTCGATTGAGGTATTTCCAATGAAGTCGCTAAGAGTGTTTTAATGACTAAAGATTGAATCTTTGAATGAAAATACCTTAATAAAGGTACTTATTATGTCACTGGACCTTTTTCATGTATAAAGATTGAATCTTTGGGAGAAAATGAGCATTTTGAGTTAAACTTATACGAGTTCCATTTGACATCCCGAAGAGTGTTTCAGTGAATAAAGACTGAATTATTGTATGAAAATACCTCAATCAAGGTACCTATTATATCACTAGACCTTTTGAATGTATAAAGATTCAGTCTTTGAAAGAGAATTAGAGTTTTGAGTTAAACTTATTCGTGATCTCTTTGACGTCGCTAAGAGTGTTTTAATGAGTAAAGATTGAATCTTTGAATGAAAATACCTCAAAAGAGTTACCTATTATGTCACTAGACCTTTTTACCGAATAAAGATCGAATTTTTGAAAGAAAATGAGAGTTTTGAGTTAAACTTATTCAAGTTCCCTGTGACGTCCCGAAAATTGTCTTACAGAGTAAAGATTGAATGTTCGAATGAAAATCCTCAATCAAGGTACCATTATGTCACTAGACCATTTTTATGTATAAAGACTAAATCTTAGAAAGAAAATTAGAGTTTTGAGTTTAACTTATTCGAGTAACCTATGAAGTCGCGAAGAGTGGTTTTATGACCCAAGACCGAATATTTGAATGAAAATACCTCAATTACGGTACCTATTTTGCCACTGGACCTTTTTAATGTATAAAGATTGAATCTTTGAACGAAAATGAGAATTGAGAGTTAAACTTATTCGAGATGCCCTTGACGTTACGATGAGTGTTTTAATGAGTTAAGATTGAATCTCTAAAAGAAATTAACTCAATTAAGGCACCTATTATGCCACTAGACCTTTTTACTGTATAAAGATTGAATCTTTGAAGGAAAATGAGTGCTTTGAGTTTAACTTATTCGAGTTACCAACGAAGTCGCGAAGAGTATTTTAATCACTAATGATTGAATCTTTGAATGAAAATACCTCAATAAAGGTACCTATTATGTCACTGGACCATTTTAATGTATAAAGATTGAATCTCCGGAAGAAAATGAGCGTTTTGGGTTAAACTTATTCGAGTTCCATTTGACGTCCCGAATAGTGTTTCAGTGAATAAAGATTGAATATTTGAATGAAAATACCTCAATTAAGGTACCTATTATATCACTAGACCTTTTGAATGTATAAGGATTCAATCTTTGAAGGAAAATTAGAGTTTTGAGTTAAACATATTCATGATCCCTTTAACATCATGAAGAGTGTTTTGATGAGTAAAGATTGAATCTTTGAATGAAATTACCATAACCAAGGTACCTATTATGTCATTAGACCTTTTTAATGTATAACGACTGAATCTTTGAAAGAAAATGAGAGTTTCGAGTTTAACCTATTCGAGTAATCTATGAAGTCGCGAAGAGTGTTTTACTGACCAAAGATTGAATCTTTGAATGAAATTACCTCAATCACGTTACCTTTTATGTCACTAGGCTTTTTTAATGTATAAAGATTGAATCTTTGAAAGATTTTTGAGTTAAACTTATTCGAGTTCCCTTTCACGTCCCGAAGAGTGTTTTAATGAGTAAAGATTGAATTTTGAATGAAATTGCTAATTCAAGGTTCCTACTTTGTCACTAGACCTTCTTTCTGTACAAAGATTCGATCTTCAAAAGAAAATGAGTATTTTGTGTTTAACTTAATCGAGTTACCTACGAAGTCGCGAAGAGTGGTTTAATGACTTTAGATTGAACTGAACTTATTCGATTGAGGTATTTCCTATGAAGTCGCGAAGAGTGTTTTAATGACTAAAGATTGAATCTTTTAACGAAAATACCTTAGTAAAGGTACCTATTATGTCACTGGACCTTTTTAATGTATAAAGATTGAATCTTTAAAAGAAAATGAGCATTTTGAGTTAAACTTATTCGAGTTCCATTTGACATCCCGAAGAGTGTTTTAGTGAATAAAGATTGAATCTTTGTATGAAAATACCTCAATCAAGGTACCAATTATATCACTAGACATTTTGAATGTGTAAAGATTCAGTCTTTGAAAGAGAATTAGAGTTTTGAGTTAAACTTATTCGTGATCCCTTTGACGTCGCTCAGAGTGTTTTAAGACTTAAACTTATTCGAGTTCCCTGTGACGTCCCGAAAAGTGTTTTACTGAGTAAAGATTGAATCGTTGAATGAAAATCCTCAATCAAGGTACCATTATGTCACTAGACCATTTTTATGTATAAGGACTAAATCTTAGAAAGAAAATGAGAGTTTTGAGTTTAACTTGTTCGAGTTACCTATGAAGTCGCGAAGAGTGGTTTAACGTCCCAAGATTGAATATTTGATTGAAAATACCTCAATTAAGGTACCTATTTTGTCACCTGACCTTCTTAATGTATAAAAAAAGAATGTTTGAACAAAAATGAGAATTGAGAGTTAAACTTATTCGAGATCCCTTTGACGTCACGATGGGTGTTTTAATGAGTTAAGATTGAATCTTTGAATGAAATTAACTTAATCAAAGTACCTACTATGCCACTCGACCTTTTTACTGTATAAAGATTGAATCTTTGAAAGAAAATGAGCATTTTGAGTTAAACTTATTCGAGTTCCATTTGACATCCCAAAGAGAGTTTCAGTGAATAAAGATTGAATCTTTGTATGAAAATACCTCAATCAAGGTACCAATTATATCACTAGACATTTTGAATGTGTAAAGATTCAGGCTTTGAAAAAGAATTAGAGTTTTGAGTTAAACTTATTCGTGATCCCTTTGACGTCGCTAAGAGTGTTTTAAGAGTTAAACTTATTCGAGTTCCCTGTGACGTCCCGGAAAGTGTTTTACTGAGTAAAGTTTGAATCGTTGAATGAAAATCCTCAATCAAGGTACCATTATGTCACTAGACCATTTTTATGTATAAGGACTAAATCTTAGAAAGAAAATGAGAGTTTTGAGTTTAACTTATTCGAGTTACCTATGAAGTCGCGAAGAGTGGTTTAACGTCCCAAGATTGAATATTTGATTGAAAATACCTCAATTAAGGTACCTATTTTGTCACCTGACCTTCATAATGTATAAAAAAAGAATGTTTGAACAAAAATGAGAATTGAGAGTTAAACTTATTCGAGATCCCTTTGACGTCACGATGAGTGCTTTAATGAGTTAAGATTGAATCTTTGAATGAAATTAACTTAATCAAAGTACCTACTATGCCACTCGACCTTTTTACTGTATAAAGATTGAATCTCTGAAAGAAAATGAGAGTTTTGAGTTTAACTTATTCGAGTTACCAACGAAGTCACGAAGAGTATTTTAATGACAAAAGATTGAATCTTTGAATGAAAATACCTCAATAACGGTACCAATTATGTCGCTGGACATTTTTAATGTATAAAGATTCAATCTTCGAAAGAAAATGAGCGTTTTGGGTTAAACTTATTCGAGTTCCATTTGACGTCCCGAAGAGTGTTTTAGTGAATAGAGATTGAATCTTTTAATGAAAATACCGCAATCAAGGTAACTATTATATCACTAGACCTTTTTAATGTATAAGGATTCAATCTTTGAAAGAAAAAGATTGTTTTGTGTTAAACTTATTCGAGTTCCCTATCACGTCCCGAAGAGTGTTTTAATGAGTAAGGATTGAATCTTCGAATGAAATTAGCTAATTCAAGGTTCCTATTTTGCCACTAGACCTTTTTAATGTACAAAGATTCAATCCTCAGAAGAAAATGAGTATTTTGTGTTTAACTTAATCAGGTTACCTATGAAGTCGTGAAGAGTGGTTTAATGACTTAAGATTGAACTGAACTTATTCGATTGAGGTATTTCCAATGAAGTCGCTAAGAGTGTTTTAATGACTAAAGATTGAATCTTTGAATGAAAATACCTTAATAAAGGTACTTATTATGTCACTGGACCTTTTTCATGTATAAAGATTGAATCTTCGGGAGAAAATGAGCATTTTGAGTTAAACTTATTCGAGTTCCATTTGACATCCCGAAGAGGGTTTCAGTGAATAAAGACTGAATCTTTGTATGAAAATACCTCAATCAAGGTACCTATTATATCACTAGACCTATTGAATGTATAAAGATTCAGTCTTTGAAAGAGAATTAGAGTTTTGAGTGAAACTTATTCGTGATCTCTTTGACGTCGCTAAGAGTGTTTTAATGAGTAAAGATTGAATCTTTGAATAAAAATACCTCAAAAGAGTTACCTATTATGTCACTAGACCTTTTTACCGAATAAAGATCGAATTTTTGAAAGAAAATAAGAGTTTTGAGTTAAACTTATTCAAGTTCCCTGTGACGTCCCGAAAATTGTCTTACAGAGTAAAGATTGAATTTTCGAATGAAAATCCTCAATCAAGGTACCATTATGTCACTAGACCATTTTTATGTATAAAGACTAAATCTTAGAAAGAAAATTAGAGTTTTGAGTTTAACTTATTCGAGTTACCTATGAAGTCGCGAAGAGTGGTTTTGTGACCCAAGACCGAATATTTGAATGAAAATACCTCAATTACGGTACCTATTTTGCCACTAGACCTTTTTAATGTATAAAGATTGAATCTTTGAACGAAAATGAGAATTGAGAGTTAAACTTATTCGAGATGCCCTTGACGTCACGATGAGTGTTTTAATGAGTTAAGATTGAATCTCTGAAAGAAATTAACTCAATTAAGGCACCTATTATGCCACTAGACCTTTTTACTATATAAAGATTGAATCTTTGAAGGAAAATGAGAGCTTTGAGTTTAACTTATTCGAGTTATCAACGAAGTCGCGAAAAGTATTTTCATCACTAATGATTGAATCTTTGAATGAAAATACCTCAATAAAGGTACCTATTATGTCACTGGACCATTTTAATGTATAAAGATTGAATCTTCGGAAGAAAATGAGCGTTTTGGGTTAAACTTATTCGAGTTCCATTTGACGTCCCGAATAGTGTTTCAGTGAATAAAGATTGAATATTTGAATGAAAATACCTCAATGAAGGTACCTATTATATCACTAGACCTATTGAATGTATAAGGATTCAATCTTTGAAGGAAAATTAGAGTTTTGAGTTAAACATATTCGTGATCGCTTTAACATCACGAAGAGTGTTTTAATGAGTAAAGATTGAATCTTTGAATGAAATTACCATTACCAAGGTACCTATTATGTCATTAGACCTTTTTAATGTATAACGATTGAATCTTTGAAAGAAAATGAGAGTTTCGAGTTTAACCTATTCGAGTAAGCTATGAAGTCGCGAAGAGTGTTTTACTGACCAAAGATTGAATCTTTGAATGAAATTACCTCAATCACATTACGTTTTATGTCACTAGGCTTTTTTAATGTATAATGATTGAATCTTTGAAAGAAAATAAGAGTTTTGAGTTAAACTTATTCGAGTTCCCTTTCTCGTCCCGAAGAGTGTTTTAATGAGTAAAGATTGAATCTTTGAATGAAATTGCTAATTCAAGGTTCCTACTTTGTCACTAGAACTTTTTTCTGTACAAAGATTCGATCTTCAAAAGAAAATGAGTATTTTGTGTTTAACTTAATCGAGTTACCTACGAAGTCGCGAAGAGTGGTTTAATGACTTTAGATTGAACTGAACTTATTCGATTGAGGTATTTCCTATGAAGTCGCGAAGAGTGTTTTAATGACTAAAGATTGAATCTTTTAACGAAAATACCTTAGTAAAGGTACCTATTATGTCACTGGTCCTTTTTAATATATAAAGATTGAATCTTTGAAAGAAAATGAGCATTTTGAGTTAAACTTATTCGAGTTCCATTTGACATCCCGAAGAGTGTTTTAGTGAATAAAGATTGAATCTTTGTATGAAAATACCTCAATCAAGGTACCAATTATATCACTAGACATTTTGAATGTGTAAAGATTCAGTCTTTGAAGGAGAATTAGAGTTTTGAGTTAAACATATTCGTGATCCCTTTGACGTCGCTAAAAGTGTTTTAAGAGTTAAACTTATTCGAGTTCCCTATGACGTCCCGAAAAGTGTTTTATTGAGTAAAGATTGAATCGTTGAATGAAAATCCTCAATCAAGGTACCATTATGTCACTAGACCATTTTTATGTATAAGGACTAAATCTTAGAAAGAAAATGAGAGTTTTGAGTTTAACTTATTCGAGTTACCTATGAAGTCGCGAAGAGTGGTTTAACGACCCAAGATTGAATATTTGATTGAAAATACCTCAATTAAGGTACCTATTTTGTCACCTGACCTTCTTAATGTATAAAAAAAGAATGTTTGAACAAAAATGAGAATTGAGAGTTAAACTTATTCGAGATCCCTTTGACGTCACGATGAGTGTTTTAATGAGTTAAGATTGAATCTTTGAATGAAATTAACTTAATCAAAGTACCTACTATGCCACTCGACCTTTTTACTGTATAAAGATTGAATCTCTGAAAGAAAATGAGAGTGTTGAGTTTAACTTATTCGAGTTACCAACGAAGTCACGAAGAGTATTTTAATGACAAAAGATTGAATCTTTGAATGAAAATACCTCAATAACGGTACCTATTATGTCGTTGGACATTTTTAATCTATAAAGATTCAATCTTCGAAAGAAAATGAGCGTTTTGGGTTAAACTTATTCGAGTTCCATTTGACGTCTCGAAGAGTGTTTTAGTGAATAGAGATTGAATCTTTGAATGAAAATACCGCAATCAAGGTACCTATTATATCACTAGACCTTTTGAATGTATAAGGATTCAATCTTTGAAAGAAAATGAGAGTTTTGTGTTAAACTTGTTCGAGTTCCCTATCACGTCCCGAAGAGTGTTTTAATGAGTAAGGATTGAATCTTCGAATGAAATTAGCTAATTCAAGGTTCCTATTTTGTCACTAGACCTTTTTAATGTACAAAGATTCAATCCTCAGAAGAAAATGAGTATTTTGGGTTTAACTTAATCGAGTTACCTATGAAGTCGTGAAGAGTGGTTTAATGACTTAAGATTGAACTGAACTTATTCGATTGAGGTATTTCCAATGAAGTCGCTAAGAGTGTTTTAATGACTAAAGATTGAATCTTTGAATGAAAATACCTTAATAAAGGTACTTATTATGTCACTGGACCTTTTTCATGTATAAAGATTAAATCTTCGAGAGAAAATGAGCATTTTGAGTTAAACTTATTCGAGTTCCATTCGACATCTCGAAGAGTGTTTCGGTGAATAAAGATTGAATCTTTGTATGAAAATACCTCAATCAAGGTACCTATTATATCACTAGACCTTTTGAATGTATAAAAATTCAGTCTTTGAAAGAGAATTAGAGTTTTGAGTTAAACTTATTCGTGATCTCTTTGACGTCGCTAAGAGTGTTTTAATGAGTAAAGATTGAATCTTTGAATGAAAATACCTCAAAAGAGTTACCTATTATGTCACTAGACCTCTTTACCGAATAAAGACCGAATTTTTTAAAGAGAATGAGAGTTTTGAGTTAAACTTATTCAAGTTCCCTGTGACGTCCCGAAAATTGTCTTACAGAGTAAAGATTGAATGTTCGAATGAAAATCCTCAATCAAGGTACCATTATGTCACTAGACCATTTTTATGTATAAAGACTAAATCTTAGAAAGAAAATTATAGTTTTGAGTTTAACTTATTCGAGTTACCTATGAAGTCACGAAGAGTGGTTTTGTGACCCAAGAACGAATATTTGAATGAAAATACCTCAATTACGGTACCTATTTTGCCACTAGACCTTTTTAATGTATAAAGATTTAATCTTTGAACGAAAATGAGAATTCAGAGTTAAACTTATTCGAGATGCCCTTGACGTCACGATGAGTGTTTTAATGAGTTAAGATTGAATCTCTGAAACAAATTAACTCAATTAAGGCACCTATTATGCCACCAGACCTTTTTACTGTATAAAGATTGAATCTTTGAAGGAAAATGAGAGCTTTGAGTTTAACTTATTCGAGTTACCAACGAAGTCACGAAGAGTATTTTAATCACAAATGATTGAATCTTTAAATGAAAATACCTCAATAAAGGTACCTATTATGTCACTGGACCATTTTAATGTATATAGATTGAATCTCCGGAAGAAAATGAGCGTTTTGGGTTAAACTTATTCGAGTTCCATTTGACGTCCCGAATAGTGTTTCAGTGAATAAAGATTGAATATTTGAATGAAAATACCTCAATCAAGGTACCTATTATATCACTAGACCTTTTGAATGTATAAGGATTCAATCTTTGAAGGAAAATTAGAGTTTTGAGTTAAACATATTCGTGATCCCTTTAACATCACGAAGAGTGTTTTAATGAGTAAAGATTGAATCTTTGAATGAAATTACCATAACCAAGGTACCTATTATGTCATTAGACCTTTTTAATGTATAACGATTGAATCTTTGAAAGAAAATGAGAGTTTCGAGTTTAACTTATTCGAGTAAGCTATGAAGCTGCGAAGAGTGTTTTACTGACCAAAGATTGAATCTTTGAATGAAATTACCTCAATCACGTTACCTTTTATGTCACTAGGCTTTTTTAATGTATAAAGATTGAATCTTTGAAAGAAAATGAGAGTTTTGAGTTAAACTTATTCGAGTTCCCTTTCACGTCCCGAAGAGTGTTTTAATGAGTAAAGATTGAATCTTTGAATGAAATTGCTAATTCAAGGTTCTACTTTGTCACTAGACCTTTTTTCTGTACAAAGATTCGATCTTCAAAAGAAAATGAGTATTTTGTGTTTATCTTAATCGAGTTACCTACGAAGTCGCGAAGAGTGGTTTAATGACTTTAGATTGAACTGAACTTATTCGATTGAGGTATTTCGTATGAAGTCGCGAAGAGTGTTTTAATGACTAAAGATTGAATCTTTTAACGAAAATACCTTAGTAAAGGTACCTATTATGTCACTGGACATTTTTAATGTATAAAGATTGAATCTTTGAAAGAAAATGAGCATTTTGAGTTAAACTTATTCGAGTTCCATTTGACATCCCGAAGAGTGTTTTAGTGAATAAAGATTGAATCTTTGTATGAAAATACCTCAATCAAGGTACCAATTATATCACTAGACATTTTGAATGTGTAAAGATTCAGTCTTTGAAAGAGAATTAGAGTTTTGAGTTAAACTTATTCGTGATCCCTTTGACGTCGCTAAGAGTCTTTTAAGAGTTAAACTTATTCGAGTTCCCTGTGACGTCCCGAAAAGTGTTTTACTGAGTAAAGATTGAATCGTTGAATGAAAATCCTCAATCAAGGTACCATTATGTCACTAGACCATTTTTATGTATAAGGACTAAATCTTAGAAAGAAAATGAAAGTTTTGAGTCTAACTTATTCGAGTTACCTATGAAGTCGCGAAGAGTGGTTTAACGACCCAAGATTGAATATTTGATTGAAAATACCTCAATTAAGGTACCTATTTTGTCACCTGACCTTCTTAATGTATAAAAAAAGAATGTTTGAACAAAAATGAGAATTGAGAGTTAAACTTATTCGAGATCCCTTTGACGTCACGATGAGTGTTTTAATGAGTTAAGATTGAATCTTTGATGAAATTAACTTAATCAAAGTACCTACTATGCCACTCGACCTTTTTACTGTATAAAGATTGAATCTCTGAAAGAAAATGAGAGTTTTGAGTTTAACTTATTCGAGTTACCAACGAAGTCACGAAGAGTATTTTAATGACAAAAGATTGAATCTTTGAATGAAAATACCTCAATAACGGTACCTATTATGTCGCTGGACATTTTTAATGTATAAAGATTCAATCTTCGAAAGAAAATGAGCGTTTTGGGTTAAACTTATTCGAGTTCCATTTGACGTCCCGAAGAGTGTTTTAGTGAATAAAGATTGGATCTTTGAATGAAAATACCGCAATCAAGGTACCTATTATATCACTAGACCTTTTGAATGTATAAGGATTCAATCTTTGAAAGAAAATGAGAGTTTTGTGTTAAACTTATTCGAGTTCCCTATCACGTCCCGAAGAGTGTTTTAATGAGAAAGGATTGAATCTTCGAATGAAATTAGCTACTTCAAGGTTCCTATTTTGTCACTAGACCTTTTCAATATACAAAGATTCAATCCTCAGAAGAAAATGAGTATTTTGTGTTTAACTTAATCGTGTTACCTATGAAGTCGTGAAGAGTGGTTTAATGACTTAAGATTGAACTAAACTTATTCGATTGAGGTATTTCCAATGAAGTCGCTAAGAGTGTTTTAATGACTAAAGATTGAATCTTTGAATGAAAATACCTTAATAAAGGTACTTATTATGTCACTGGACCTTTTTCATGTATAAAGATTGAATCTTCGGGAGAAAATGAGCATTTTGAGTTAAACTTATTCGGGTTCCATTTGACATCCCGAAGAGTGTTTCAGTGAATAAAGATTGAATCTTTGTATGAAAATACCTCAATCAAGGTACCTATTATATCACTAGACCTTTTGAATGTATAAAGATTCAGTCTTTGAAAGAGAATTAGAGTTTTGAGTTAAACTTATTCGTGATCTCTTTGACGTCGCTAAGAGTGTTTTAATGAGTAAAGATTGAATCTTTGAATGAAAATACCTCAAAAGAGTTACCTATTATGTCACTAGACCTTTTTACCGAATAAAGATCGAATTTTTGAAAGAAAATGAGAGTTTTGAGTTAAACTTATTCAAGTTCCCTATGACGTCCCGAAAATTGTCTTACAGAGTAAAGATTGAATGTTCGAATGAAAATCCTCAATCAAGGTACCATTATGTCACTAGACCATTTTTATGTATAAAGACTAAATCTTAGAAAGAAAATTAGAGTTTTGAGTTTAACTTATTCGAGTTACCTATGAAGTCGCGAAGAGTGGTTTTGTGACCCAAGACCGAATATTTGAATGAAAATATCTCAATTACGGTACCTATTTTGCCACTAGACCTTTTTAATATATAAAGGTTGAATCTTTGAATGAAAATGAGAATTGAGAGTTAAACTTATTCGAGATGCCCTTGACGTCACGATGAGTGTTTTAATGAGTTAAGATTGAATCTCTGAAAGAAATTAACTCAATTAAGGCACCTACTATGCCACCAGACCTTTTTACTGTATAAAGATTGAATCTTTGAAGGAAAATGAGAGCTCTGAGTTTAACTTATTCGAGTTACCAACGAAGTCGCGAAGAGTATTTTAATCACTAATGATTGAATCTTTGAATGAAAATACCTCAATAAAGGTACCTATTATGTCACTGGACCATTTTAATGTATAAAGATTGAATCTCCGGAAGAAAATGAGCGTTTTGGGTTAAACTTATTCGAGTTCCATTTGACGTCCCGAATAGTGTTTCAGTGAATAAAGATTGAATATTTGAATGAAAATACCTCAATCAAGGTACCTATTATATCACTAGACCTTTTGAATGTATAAGGATTCAATCTTTGAAGGAAAATTAGAGTTTTGTGTTAAACATATTCGTGATCCCTTTAACATAACGAAGAGTGTTTTAATGAGTAAAGATTGAATCTTTGAATGAAATTACCATAACCAAGGTACCTATTATGTCATTAGACCTTTTTAATGTATAACGATTGAATCTTTGAAAGAAAATGAGAGTTTCGAGTTTAACCTATTCGAGTAAGCTATGAAGTCGCGAAGAGTGTTTTACTGACCAAAGATTGAATCTTTGAATGAAATTACCTCAATCACGTTACCTTTTATGTCACTAGGCTTTTTTAATGTATAAAGATTGAATCTTTGAAAGAAAATGAGAGTTCTGAGTTAAACTTATTCGAGTTCCCTTTCACGTCCCGAAGAGTGTTTTAATGAGTAAAGATTGAATCTTTGAATGAAATTGCTAATTCAAGGTTCCTACTTTGTCACTAGACCTTTTTTCTGTACAAAGATTCGATCTTCAAAAGAAAATGAGTATTTTGTGTTTAACTTAATCGAGTTACCTACGAAGTCGCGAAGAGTGGTTTAATGACTTTAGATTGAACTGAACTTATTCGGTTGAGGTATTTCCTATGAAGTCGCGAAGAGTGTTTTAATGACTAAAGATTGAATCTTTTAACGAAAATACCTTAGTAAAGGTACCTATTATGTCACTGGACCTTTTTAATGTATAAAGATTGAATCTTTGAAAGAAAATGAGCATTTTGAGTTAAACTTATTCGAGTTCCATTTGACATCCCGAAGAGTGTTTTAGTGAATAAAGATTGAATCTTTGTATGAAAATACCTCAATCAAGGTACCAATTATATCACTAGACATTTTGAATGTGTAAAGATTTAGTCTTTGAAAGAGAATTAGAGTTTTGAGTTAAACTTATTCGTGATCCCTTTGACGTCGCTAAGAGTGTTTTAAGAGTTAAACTTATTCGAGTTCCCTGTGACTTCCCGAAAAGTGTTTTACTGAGTAAAGATTGAATCGTTGAATGAAAATCCTCAATCAAGGTACCATTATGTCACTAGACCATTTTTATGTATAAGGACTAAATCTTAGAAAGAAAATGAGAGTTTTGAATATTTGAATGAAAATACCTCAATCAAGGTACCTATTATATCACTAGACCTTTTGAATGTATAAGGATTCAATCTTTGAAGGAAAATTAGAGTTTTGTGTTAAACATATTCGTGATCCCTTTAACATCAAGAAGAGTGTTTTAATGAGTAAAGATTGAATCTTTGAATGAAATTACCATAACCAAGGTACCTATTATGTCATTAGACCTTTTTAATGTATAACGATTGAATCTTTGAAAGAAAATGAGAGTTTCGAGTTTAACCTATTCGAGTAAGCTATGAAGTCGCGAAGAGTGTTTTACTGACCAAAGATTGAATCTTTGAATGAAATTACCTCAATCACGTTACCTTTTATGTCACTAGGCTTTTTTAATGTATAAAGATTGAATCTTTGAAAGAAAATGAGAGTTCTGAGTTAAACTTATTCGAGTTCCCTTTCACGTCCCGAAGAGTGTTTTAATGAGTAAAGATTGAATCTTTGAATGAAATTGCTAATTCAAGGTTCCTACTTTGTCACTAGACCTTTTTTCTGTACAAAGATTCGATCTTCAAAAGAAAATGAGTATTTTGTGTTTAACTTAATCGAGTTACCTACGAAGTCGCGAAGAGTGGTTTAATGACTTTAGATTGAACTGAACTTATTCGGTTGAGGTATTTCCTATGAAGTCGCGAAGAGTGTTTTAATGACTAAAGATTGAATCTTTTAACGAAAATACCTTAGTAAAGGTACCTATTATGTCACTGGACCTTTTTAATGTATAAAGATTGAATCTTTGAAAGAAAATGAGCATTTTGAGTTAAACTTATTCGAGTTCCATTTGACATCCCGAAGAGTGTTTTAGTGAATAAAGATTGAATCTTTGTATGAAAATACCTCAATCAAGGTACCAATTATATCACTAGACATTTTGAATGTGTAAAGATTTAGTCTTTGAAAGAGAATTAGAGTTTTGAGTTAAACTTATTCGTGATCCCTTTGACGTCGCTAAGAGTGTTTTAAGAGTTAAACTTATTCGAGTTCCCTGTGACTTCCCGAAAAGTGTTTTACTGAGTAAAGATTGAATCGTTGAATGAAAATCCTCAATCAAGGTACCATTATGTCACTAGACCATTTTTATGTATAAGGACTAAATCTTAGAAAGAAAATGAGAGTTTTGAGTTTAACTTATTCGAGTTACCTATGAAGTCGCGAAGAGTGGTTTAACGACCCAAGATTGAATATTTGATTGAAAATACCTCAATTAAGGTACCTATTTTGTCACTTGACCTTCTTAATGTATAAAAAAAGAATGTTTGAACAGAAATGAGAATTGAGAGTTAAACTTATTCGAGATCCCTTTGACGTCACGATGAGTGTTTTAATGAGTTAAGATTGAATCTTTGAATGAAATTAACTTAATCAAAGTACCTACTATGGCACTCGACATTTTTACTGTATAAAGATTTAATCTCTGAAAGAAAATGAGAGTTTTGAGTTTAACTTATTCGAGTTACCAACGAAGTCACGAAGAGTATTTTAATGACAAAAGATTGAATCTTTGAATGAAAATACCTCAATAACGGTACCTATTATGTCGCTGGACATTTTTAATGTATAAAGATTCAATCTTCGAAAGAAAATGAGCGTTTTGGGTTAAACTTATTCGAGTTCCATTTGACGTCCCGAAGAGTGCTTTAGTGAATAGAGATTGAATTTTTGAATGAAAATACCGCAATCAAGGTACCTATTATATCACTAGACCTTTTGAATGTATAAGGATTCAATCTTTGAAAGAAAATGAGAGTTTTGTGTTAAACTTATTCGAGTTCCCTATCACGTCCCGAAGAG
Source organism: Cornus florida (assembly GCF_030987335.1). Classification (NCBI taxonomy): domain Eukaryota; kingdom Viridiplantae; phylum Streptophyta; class Magnoliopsida; order Cornales; family Cornaceae; genus Cornus; species Cornus florida. The sequence goes on along the minus strand of NW_026775581.1, from coordinate 12,994,523 downwards.
TGTTTTAATGAGTAAGGATTGAATCTTCGAATGAAATTAGCTAATTCAAGGTTCCTATTTTTTCACTAGACCTTTTTAATGTACAAAGATTCAATCCTCAGAAGAAAATGAGTATTTTGTGTTTAACTTAATCGAGTTACCTATGAAGTCGTGAAGAGTGGTTTAATGACTTAAGATTGAACTGAACTTATTCGATTGAGGTATTTCCAATGAAGTCGCTAAGAGTGTTTTAATGACTAAAGATTGAATCTTTGAATGAAAATACCTTAATAAAGGTACTTATTATGTCACTGGACCTTTTTCATGTATAAAGATTGAATCTTCGGGAGAAAATGAGCATTTTGAGTTAAACTTATTCGAGTTCCATTTGACATCCCGAAGAGTGTTTCAGTGAATAAAGATTGAATCTTTGTATGAAAATACCTCAATCAAGGTACCTATTATATCACTAGACCTTTTGAATGTATAAAGATTCAGTCTTTGAAAGAGAATTAGAGTTTTGAGTTAAACTTATTCGTGATCTCTTTGACGTCGCTAAGAGTGTTTTAATGAGTAAAGATTGAATCTTTGAATGAAAATACCTCAAAAGAGTTACCTATTATGTCACTAGACCTTTTTACCGAATAAAGATCGAATTTTTGAAAGAAAATTAGAGTTTTGAGTTAAACTTATTCAAGTTCCCTGTGACGTCCCGAAAATTGTCTTACAGAGTAAAGATTGAATGTTCGAATGAAAATCCTCAATCGAGGTACCATTATGTCACTAGACCATTTTTATGTATAAAGACTAAATCTTAGAAAGAAAATTAGAGTTTTGAGTTTAACTTATTCGAGTTACCTATGAAGTCGCGAAGAGTGGTTTTGTGACCCAAGACCGAATATTTGAATGAAAATACCTCAATTACGGTACCTATTTTGCCACTAGACCTTTTTAATGTATAAAGATTGAATCTTTGAACGAAAATGAGAATTGAGAGCTAAACTTATTCGAGATGCCCTTGACGTCACGATGAGTGTTTTAATGAGTTAAGATTGAATCTCTGAAAGAAATTAACTCAATTAAGGCACCTATTATGCCACTAGACCTTTTTACTGTATAAAGACTGAAACTTTGATGGAAAATGAGAGCTTTGAGTTTAACTTATTCGAGTTACCAACGAAGTCGCGAAGAGTATTTTAATCACTAATGATTGAATCTTTGAATGAAAATACCTCAATAAAGGTACCTATTATGTCACTGGACCATTTTAATGTATAAAGACTGAATCTCCGGAAGAAAATGAGCGTTTTGGGTTAAACTTATTCGAGTTCCATTTGACGACCCGAATAGTGTTTTAGTGAATAAAGATTGAATATTTGAATGAAAATACCTCAATCAAGGTACCTATTATATCACTAGACCTTTTGAATGTATAAGGATTCAATCTTTGAAGGAAAATTAGAGTTTTGTGTTAAACATATTCGTGATCCCTTTAACATCAAGAAGAGTGTTTTAATGAGTAAAGATTGAATCTTTGAATGAAATTACCATAACCAAGGTACCTATTATGTCATTAGACCTTTTTAATGTATAACGATTGAATCTTTGAAAGAAAATGAGAGTTTCGAGTTTAACCTATTCGAGTAAGCTATGAAGTCGCGAAGAGTGTTTTACTGACCAAAGATTGAATCTTTGAATGAAATTACCTCAATCACGTTACCTTTTATGTCACTAGGCTTTTTTAATGTATAAAGATTGAATCTTTGAAAGAAAATGAGAGTTCTGAGTTAAACTTATTCGAGTTCCCTTTCACGTCCCGAAGAGTGTTTTAATGAGTAAAGATTGAATCTTTGAATGAAATTGCTAATTCAAGGTTCCTACTTTGTCACTAGACCTTTTTTCTGTACAAAGATTCGATCTTCAAAAGAAAATGAGTATTTTGTGTTTAACTTAATCGAGTTACCTACGAAGTCGCGAAGAGTGGTTTAATGACTTTAGATTGAACTGAACTTATTCGGTTGAGGTATTTCCTATGAAGTCGCGAAGAGTGTTTTAATGACTAAAGATTGAATCTTTTAACGAAAATACCTTAGTAAAGGTACCTATTATGTCACTGGACCTTTTTAATGTATAAAGATTGAATCTTTGAAAGAAAATGAGCATTTTGAGTTAAACTTATTCGAGTTCCATTTGACATCCCGAAGAGTGTTTTAGTGAATAAAGATTGAATCTTTGTATGAAAATACCTCAATCAAGGTACCAATTATATCACTAGACATTTTGAATGTGTAAAGATTTAGTCTTTGAAAGAGAATTAGAGTTTTGAGTTAAACTTATTCGTGATCCCTTTGACGTCGCTAAGAGTGTTTTAAGAGTTAAACTTATTCGAGTTCCCTGTGACTTCCCGAAAAGTGTTTTACTGAGTAAAGATTGAATCGTTGAATGAAAATCCTCAATCAAGGTACCATTATGTCACTAGACCATTTTTATGTATAAGGACTAAATCTTAGAAAGAAAATGAGAGTTTTGAGTTTAACTTATTCGAGTTACCTATGAAGTCGCGAAGAGTGGTTTAACGACCCAAGATTGAATATTTGATTGAAAATACCTCAATTAAGGTACCTATTTTGTCACTTGACCTTCTTAATGTATAAAAAAAGAATGTTTGAACAAAAATGAGAATTGAGAGTTAAACTTATTCGAGATCCCTTTGACGTCACGATGAGTGTTTTAATGAGTTAAGATTGAATCTTTGAATGAAATTAACTTAATCAAAGTACCTACTATGGCACTCGACCTTTTTACTGTATAAAGATTTAATCTCTGAAAGAAAATGAGAGTTTTGAGTTTAACTTATTCGAGTTACCAACGAAGTCACGAAGAGTATTTTAATGACAAAAGATTGAATCTTTGAATGAAAATACCTCAATAACGGTACCTATTATGTCGCTGGACATTTTTAATGTATAAAGATTCAATCTTCGAAAGAAAATGAGCGTTTTGGGTTAAACTTATTCGAGTTCCATTTGACGTCCCGAAGAGTGCTTTAGTGAATAGAGATTGAATTTTTGAATGAAAATACCGCAATCAAGGTACCTATTATATCACTAGACCTTTTGAATGTATAAGGATTCAATCTTTGAAAGAAAATGAGAGTTTTGTGTTAAACTTATTCGAGTTCCCTATCACGTCCCGAAGAGTGTTTTAATGAGTAAGGATTGAATCTTCGAATGAAATTAGCTAATTCAAGGTTCCTATTTTTTCACTAGACCTTTTTAATGTACAAAGATTCAATCCTCAGAAGAAAATGAGTATTTTGTGTTTAACTTAATCGAGTTACCTATGAAGTCGTGAAGAGTGGTTTAATGACTTAAGATTGAACTGAACTTATTCGATTGAGGTATTTCCAATGAAGTCGCTAAGAGTGTTTTAATGACTAAAGATTGAATCTTTGAATGAAAATACCTTAATAAAGGTACTTATTATGTCACTGGACCTTTTTCATGTATAAAGATTGAATCTTCGGGAGAAAATGAGCATTTTGAGTTAAACTTATTCGAGTTCCATTTGACATCCCGAAGAGTGTTTCAGTGAATAAAGATTGAATCTTTGTATGAAAATACCTCAATCAAGGTACCTATTATATCACTAGACCTTTTGAATGTATAAAGATTCAGTCTTTGAAAGAGAATTAGAGTTTTGAGTTAAACTTATTCGTGATCTCTTTGACGTCGCTAAGAGTGTTTTAATGAGTAAAGATTGAATCTTTGAATGAAAATACCTCAAAAGAGTTACCTATTATGTCACTAGACCTTTTTACCGAATAAAGATCGAATTTTTGAAAGAAAATTAGAGTTTTGAGTTAAACTTATTCAAGTTCCCTGTGACGTCCCGAAAATTGTCTTACAGAGTAAAGATTGAATGTTCGAATGAAAATCCTCAATCGAGGTACCATTATGTCACTAGACCATTTTTATGTATAAAGACTAAATCTTAGAAAGAAAATTAGAGTTTTGAGTTTAACTTATTCGAGTTACCTATGAAGTCGCGAAGAGTGGTTTTGTGACCCAAGACCGAATATTTGAATGAAAATACCTCAATTACGGTACCTATTTTGCCACTAGACCTTTTTAATGTATAAAGATTGAATCTTTGAACGAAAATGAGAATTGAGAGCTAAACTTATTCGAGATGCCCTTGACGTCACGATGAGTGTTTTAATGAGTTAAGATTGAATCTGTGAAAGAAATTAACTCAATTAAGGCACCTATTATGCCACTAGACCTTTTTACTGTATAAAGACTGAAACTTTGATGGAAAATGAGAGCTTTGAGTTTAACTTATTCGAGTTACCAACGAAGTCGCGAAGAGTATTTTAATCACTAATGATTGAATCTTTGAATGAAAATACCTCAATAAAGGTACCTATTATGTCACTGGACCATTTTAATGTATAAAGACTGAATCTCCGGAAGAAAATGAGCGTTTTGGGTTAAACTTATTCGAGTTCCATTTGACGACCCGAATAGTGTTTCAGTGAATAAAGATTGAATATTTGAATGAAAATACCTCTATCAAGGTACCTATTATATCACTAGACCTTTTGAATGTATAAGGATTAAATCTTTGAAGGAAAATTAGAGTTTTGAGTTAAACATATTCGTGATCCCTTTAACATCACGAAGAGTGTTTTAATGAGTGAAGATTGAATCTTTGAATGAAATTACCAAAACCAAGGTACCTATTATGTCATTAGACCTTTTTAATGTATAACGATTGAATCTTTGAAAAAAAAAATGAGAGTTTCGAATTTAACCTATTTGAGGAAGCTATGAAGCCGCGAAGAGTGTTTTACTGACCAAAGATTGAATCTTAGAATGAAATTACCTCAATCACGTTACCTTTTATGTCACTAGGCTTTTTTAATGTATAAAGGTTGAATCTTTGAAAGAAAATGAGAGTTCTGAGTTAAACTTATTCGAGTTCCCTTTCACGTCCCGAAGAGTGTTTTAATGAGTAAAGATTGAATCTTTGAATGAAATTGCTAATTCAAGGTTCCTACTTTGTCACTAGACCTTTTTTCTGTACAAAGATTCGATCTTCAAAAGAAAATGAGTATTTTGTGTTTAACTTAATCGAGTTACCTACGAAGTCGCGAAGAGTGGTTTAATGACTTTAGATTGAACTGAACTTATTGGATTGAGGTATTTCCTATGAAGTCGCGAAGAGTGTTTTAATGACTAAAGAATGAATCTTTTATCAAAAATACCTTAGTAAAGGTACCTATTATGTCACTGGACCTTTTTAATGTATAAAGATTGAATCTTTGAAAGAAAATGAGCACTTTGAGTTAAACTTATTCGAGTTCCATTTGACATCCCGAAGAGTGTTTTAGTGAATAAAGATTAAATCTTTGTATGAAAATACCTCAATCAAGGTACCAATTATATCACTAGACATTTTAAATGTCTAAAGATTCAGTCTTTGAAAGAGAATTAGAGTTTTGAGTTAAACTTATTCGTGATCCCTTTGACGTCGCTAAGAGTGTTTTAAGAGTTAAACTAATTCGAGTTCCCTGTGACGTCCCGAAAAGTGTTTTACTGAGTAAAGATCGAATCGTTGAATGAAAATCCTCAATCAAGGTACTATTGTGTCACTAGACAATTTTTATGTATAAGTACTAAATCTTAGAAAGAAAATGAGAGTTTTGAGTTTAACTTATTCGAGTTACCTATGAAGTCGCGAAGAGTGGTTTAACGACCCAAGATTGAATATTTGCTTGAAAATACCTCAATTAAGGTACCTATTTTGTCACCTGACCTTCTTAATGTATAAAAAAAGAATGTTTGAACAAAAATGAGAATGGAGAGTTAAACTTATTCGAGATCCCTTTGACGTCACGATGAGTGTTTTAATGAGTTAAGATTGAATCTTTGAATGAAATTAACTTAATCAAAGTACCTACTATGCCACTCGACCTTTTTACTGTATAAAGATTGAATCTCTGAAACAAAATGAGAGTTTTGAGTTTAACTTTTTCGAGTTACCAACGAATTCACGAAGAGTATTTTAATGACAAAAGATTGAATCTTTGAATGAAAATACCTCAATAACGGTACCTATTGTGTCACTGGACATTTTTAATGTATAAAGATTCAATCTTCGAAAGAAAATGAGCGTTTTGGGTTAAACTTATTCGAGTTCCATTTGACGTCCCGAAGAGTATTTTAGTGAATAGAGATTGAATCTTTGAATGAAAATACAGCAATCAAGGTACCTATTATATCAATAGACCTTTTGACTGTATAAGGATTCAATCTTTGAAAGAAAATGAGAGTTTTGTGTTAAACTTATTCGAGTTCCCTACCACGTCCCGAAGAGTGTTTTAATGAGTAAGGATTGAATCTTCGAATGAAATTAGCTAATTCAAGGTTCCTATTTTGTCACTGGACCTTTTTAATGTACAAAGATTCAATCCTCAGAAGAAAATGAGTATTTTGTGTTTAACTTAATCGAGTTACCTATGAAGTCGTGAAGAGTGGTTTAATGACTTAAGATTGAACTGAACTTATTCGATTGAGGTATTTACAATGAAGCGCTAAGAGTGTTTTAATGACTAAAGATTGAATCTTTGAATGAAAATACCTTAATAAAGGTACTTATTATGTCACTGGACCTTTTTCATGTATAAAGATTGAATCTTCGGGAGAAAATGAGCATTTTGAGTTAAACTTATTCGAGTTCCACTTGACATCCCGAAGAGTGTTTCAGTGAATAAAGATTGAATCTTTGTATGAAAATACCTCAATCAAGGTACCTATTATATCACTAGACCTTTTGAATGTATAAAGATTCAGTCTTTGAAAGAGAATTAGAGTTTTGAGTGAAACTTATTCGTGATCCCTTTGACGTCGCTAAGAGTGTTTTAATGAGTAAAGATTGAATCTTTGAATGAAAATACCTCAAAAGAGTTACCTATTATGTCACTAGACCTTTTTACCGAATAAAGATCGAATTTTTGAATGAAAATGAGAGTTTTGAGTTAAACTTATTCAAGTTCCCTGTGACGTCCCGAAAATTGTCTTACAGAGTAAAGATTGAATGTTCGAATGAAAATCCTCAATCAAGGTACCATTATGTCACTAGACCATTTTTATGTATAAAGACTAAATCTTAGAAAGAAAATTAGAGTTTTGAGTTTAACTTATTCGAGTTACCTATGAAGTCGCGAAGAGTGGTTTTGTGACCCATGACCGAATATTTGAATGAAAATACCTCAATTACGGTACCTATTTTGCCACTAGACCTTTTTAATGTATAAAGATTGAATCTATGAACGAAAATGAGAATTGAGAGTTAAACTTATTCGAGATGCCCTTGACGTCACGATGAGTGTTTTAATGAGTTAAGATTGAATCTGTGAAAGAAATTAACTCAATTAAGGCACCTATTATGCCACTAGACCTTTTTACTATATAAAGATTGAATCTTTGAAGGAAAATGAGAGCTTTGAGTTTAACTTATTCGAGTTACCAACGAAGTCGCGAAGAGTATTTTAATCACTAATGATTGAATATTTGAATGAAAATACCTCAATAAAGGTACCTATTATGTCACTGGACCATTTTAATGTATAAAGATTGAATCTCCGGAAGAAAATGAGCGTTTTGGGTTAAACTTATTCGAGTTCCATTTGACGTCCCGAATAGTGTTTCAGTGAATAAAGATTGAATATTTGAATGAAAATACCTCAATCAAGGTACCTATTATATCATTAGACCTTTTGAATGTATAAGGATTCAATCTTTGAAGGAAAATTAGAGTTTTGAGTTAAACATATTCGTGATCCCTTTAACATCACGAAGAGTGTTTTAATGAGTGAAGATTGAATCTTTGAATGAAATTACCAAAACCAAGGTACCTATTATGTCATTAGACCTTTTTAATGTATAACGATTGAATCTTTGAAAAAAAAAATGAGAGTTTCGAATTTAACCTATTTGAGGAAGCTATGAAGTCGCAAAGAGTGTTTTACTGACCAAAGATTGAATCTTTGAATGAAATTACCTTAATCACGCTACCTTTTATGTCACTAGGCTTTTTAATGTATAAAGATTGAATCTTTGAAAGAAAATGAGAGTTCTGAGTTAAACTTATTCGAGTTCCCTTTCACGTCCCGAAGAGTGTTTTAATGAGTAAAGATTGAATCTTTGAATGAAATTGCTAATTCAAGGTTCCTACTTTGTCACTAGACCTTTTTTCTGTACAAAGATTCGATCTTCAAAAGAAAATGAGTATTTTGTGTTTAACTTAATCGAGTTACCTACGAAGTCGCGAAGAGTGGTTTAATGACTTTAGATTGAACTGAACTTATTGGATTGAGGTATTTCCTATGAAGTCGCGAAGAGTGTTTTAATGACTAAAGAATGAATCTTTTATCAAAAATACCTTAGTAAAGGTACCTATTATGTCACTGGACCTTTTTAATGTATAAAGATTGAATCTTTGAAAGAAAATGAGCACTTTGAGTTAAACTTATTCGACATCCATTTGACATCCCGAAGAGTGTTTTAGTGAATAAAGATTGAATCTTTGTATGAAAATACCTCAATCAAGGTACCAATTATATCACTAGACATTTTGAATGTCTAAAGATTCAGTCTTTGAAAGAGAATTAGAGTTTTGAGTTAAACTTATTCGTGATCCCTTTGACGTCGCTAAGAGTGTTTTAAGAGTTTAACTAATTCGAGTTCCCTGTGACGTCCCGAAAAGTGTTTTACTGAGTAAAGATCGAATCGTTGAATGAAAATCCTCAATCAAGGTACTATTGTGTCACTAGACAATTTTTATGTATAAGTACTAAATCTTAGAAAGAAAATGAGAGTTTTGAGTTTAACTTATTCGAGTTACCTATGAAGTCGCGAAGAGTGGTTCGACGACCCAAGATTGAATATTTGATTGAAAATACCTCAATTAAGGTACCTATTTTGTCACCTGACCTTCTTAATGTATAAAAAAAGAATGTTTGAACAAAAATGAGAATTGAGAGTTAAACTTATTCGAGATCCCTTTGACGTCACGATGAGTGTTTTAATGAGTTAAGATTGAATCTTTGAATGAAATTAACTTAATCAAAGTACCTACTATGCCACTCGACCTTTTTACTGTATAAAGATTGAATCTCTGAAAGAAAATGAGAGTTTTGAGTTTAACTTTTTCGTGTTACCAACGAAGTCACGAAGAGTATTTTAATGACAAAAGATTGAATCTTTGAATGAAAATACCTCAATAACGGTACCTATTGTGTCGCTGGACATTTTTAATGTATAAAGATTCAATCTTCGAAAGAAAATGAGCGTTTTGGGTTAAACTTATTCGAGTTCCATTTGACGTCCCGAAGAGTGTTTTAGTGAATAGAGATTGAATCTTTGAATGAAAATACCGCAATCAAGGTACCTATTATATCACTAGACCTTTTGAATGTATAAGGATTCAATCTTTGAAAGAAAATGAGAGTTTTGTGTTAAACTTATTCGAGTTCCCTATCACGTCCCGAAGAGTGTTTTAATGAGTAAGGATTGAATCTTCGAATGAAATTAGCTAATTCAATGTTCCTATTTTGTCACTGGACCTTTTTAATGTACAAAGATTCAATCCTCAGAAGAAAATGAGTATTTTGTGTTTAACTTAATCGAGTTACCTATGAAGTCGTGAAGAGTGGTTTAATGACTTAAGATTGAACTGAACTTATTCGATTGAGGTATTTCCAATGAAGCGCTAAGAGTGTTTTAATGACTAAAGATTGAATCTTTGAATGAAAATACCTTAATAAAGGTACTTATTATGTCACTGGACCTTTTTCATGTATAAAGATTGAATCTTCGGGAGAAAATGAGCATTTTGAGTTAAACTTATTCGAGTTCCACTTGACATCCCGAAGAGTGTTTCAGTGAATAAAGATTGAATCTTTGTATGAAAATACCTCAATCAAGGTACCTATTATATCACTAGACCTTCTGAATGTATAAAGATTCAGTCTTTGAAAGAGAATTAGAGTTTTGAGTTAAACTTATTCATGATCCCTTTGACGTCGCTAAGAGTGTTTTAATGAGTAAAGATTGAATCTTTGAATGAAAATACCTCAAAAGAGTTACCTATTATGTCACTAGACCTTTTTACCGAATAAAGATCGAATTTTTGAAAGAAAATGAGAGTTTTGAGTTAAACTTATTCAAGTTCCCTGTGACGTCCCGAAAATTGTCTTACAGAGTAAAGATTGAATGTTCGAATGAAAATCCTCAATCAAGGTACCATTATGTCACTAGACCATTTTTATGTATAAAGACTAAATCTTAGAAAGAAAATTAGAGTTTTGAGTTTAACTTATTCGAGTTACCTATGAAGTCACGAAGAGTGGTTTTGTGACCCAAGACCGAATATTTGAATGAAAAGACCTCAATTACGGTACCTATTTTGCCACTAGACCTTTTTAATGTATAAAGATTGAATCTATGAACGAAAATGAGAATTGAGAGTTAAACTTATTCGAGATGCCCTTGACGTCACGATGAGTGTTTTAATGAGTTAAGATTGAATCTCTGAAAGAAATTAACTCAATTAAGGCACCTATTATGCCACTAGACCTTTTTACTGTATAAAGATTGAATCTTTGAAGGAAAATGAGAGCTTTGAGTTTAACTTATTCGAGTTACCAACGAAGTCGCGAAGAGTATTTTAATCACTAATGATTGAATATTTGAATGAAAATACCTCAATAAAGGTACCTATTATGTCACTGGACCATTTTAATGTATAAAGATTGAATCTCCGGAAAAAAATGAACGTTTTGGGTTAAACTTATTCGAGTTCCATTTGACGTCCCGAATAGTGTTTCAGTGAATAAAGATTGAATATTTGAATGAAAATACCTCAATCAAGGTACCTATTATATCACTAGACCTTTTGAATGTATAATGATTCAATCTTTGAAGGAAAATTAGAGTTTTGAGTTAAACATATTCGTGATCCCTTTAACATCACGAAGAGTGTTTTAATGAGTAAAGATTGAATCTTTGAATGAAATTATCATAACCATGGTACCTATTATGTCATTAGACCTTTTTAATGTATAACGATTGAATCTTTGAAAGAAAATGAGAGTTTCGAGTTTAACCTATTCGAGTAAGCTATGAAGTCGCGAAGAGTGTTTTAGTGACCAAAGATTGAATCTTTGAATGAAATTACCTCAATCACGTTACCTTTTATGTCACTAGGCTTTTTTAATGTATAAAGATTGAATCTTTGAAAGAAAATGAGAGTTCTGAGTTAAACTTATTCGAGTTCCCTTTCACGTCCCGAAGAGTGTTTTAATGAGTAAAGATTGAATCTTTGAATGAAATTGCTAATTCAAGGTTCCTACTTTGTCACTAGACCTTTTTTCTGTACAAAGATTCGATCTTCAAAAGAAAATGAGTATTTTGTGTTTAACTTAATCGAGTTACCTACGAAGTCGCGAAGAGTGGTTTAATGACTTTAGATTGAACTGAACTTATTGGATTGAGGTATTTCCTATGAAGTCGCGTAGAGTGTTTTAATGACTAAAGATTGAATCTTTTAACGAAAATACCTTAGTAAAGGTACCTATTATGTCACTGGACCTTTTTAATGTATAAAGATTGAATCTTTGAAAGAAAATGAGCATTTTGAGTTAAACTTATTCGACTTCCATTTGACATCCCGAAGAGTGTTTTAGTGAAAAAAGATTGAATCTTTGTATGAAAATACCTTAATCAAGGTACCAATTATATCACTAGACATTTTGAATGTGTAAAGATTCAGTCTTTGAAAGAGAATTAGAGTTTTGAGTTAAACTTATTCGTGATCCCTTTGACGTCGCTAAGAGTGTTTTTAGAGTTAAACTAATTCGAGTTCCCTGTGACGTCCCGAAAAGTGTTTTACTGAGTAAAGATTGAATCGTTGAATGAAAATCCTCAATCATGGTACCATTGTGTCACTAGACCATTTTTATGTATAAGGACTAAATCTTAGAAAGAAAATGAGAGTTTTGAGTTTAACTTATTCGAGTTACCTATGAAGTCGCGAAGAGTGGTTTGATGACCCAAGATTGAATATTTGATTGAAAATACCTCAATTAAGGTACCTATTTTGTCACCTGACCTTCTTAATGTATAAAAAAAGAATGTTTGAACAAAAATGAGAATTGAGAGTTAAACTTATTCGAGATCCCTTTGACGTCACGATGAGTGTTTTAATGAGTTAAGATTGAATCTTTGAATGAAATTAACTTAATCAAAGTACCTACTATGCCACTTGACCTTTTTACTGTATAAAGATTGAATCTCTTAAAGAAAATGAGAGTTTTGAGTTTAACTTTTTCGTGTTACCAACGAAGTCACGAAGAGTATTTTAATGACAAAAGATTGAATCTTTGAATGAAAATACCTCAATAACGGTACCTATTGTGTCGCTGGACATTTTTAATGTATAAAGATTCAATCTTCGAAAGAAAATGAGCGTTTTGGGTTAAACTTATTCGAGTTCCATTTGACGTCCCGAAGAGTGTTTTAGTGAATAGAGATTGAATCTTTGAATGAAAATACCGCAATCAAGGTACCTATTATATCACTAGACCTTTTGAATGTATAAGGATTCAATCTTTGAAAGAAAATGAGAGTTTTGTGTTAAACTTATTCGAGTTCCCTATCACGTCCCGAAGAGTGTTTTAATGAGTAAGGATTGAATCTTCGAATGAAATTAGCTAATTCAAGGTTCCTATTTTGTCACTGGACCTTTTTAATGTACAAAGATTCAATCCTCAGAAGAAAATGAGTATTTTGTGTTTAACTTAATCGAGTTACCTATGAAGTCGTGAAGAGTGGTTTAATGACTTAAGATTGAACTGAACTTATTCGATTGAGGTATTTCCAATGAAGCGCTAAGAGTGTTTTAATGACTAAAGATTGAATCTTTGAATGAAAATACCTTAATAAAGGTACTTATTATGTCACTGGACCTTTTTCATGTATAAAGATTGAATCTTCGGGAGAAAATGAGCATTTTGAGTTAAACTTATTCGAGTTCCACTTGACATCCCGAAGAGTGTTTCAGTGAATAAAGATTGAATCTTTGTATGAAAATACCTCAATCAAGGTACCTATTATATCACTAGACCTTCTGAATGTATAAAGATTCAGTCTTTGAAAGAGAATTAGAGTTTTGAGTTAAACTTATTCATGATCCCTTTGACGTCGCTAAGAGTGTTTTAATGAGTAAAGATTGAATCTTTGAATGAAAATACCTCAAAAGAGTTACCTATTATGTCACTAGACCTTTTTACCGAATAAAGATCGAATTTTTGAAAGAAAATGAGAGTTTTGAGTTAAACTTATTCAAGTTCCCTGTGACGTCCCGAAAATTGTCTTACAGAGTAAAGATTGAATGTTCGAATGAAAATCCTCAATCAAGGTACCATTATGTCACTAGACCATTTTTATGTATAAAGACTAAATCTTAGAAAGAAAATTAGAGTTTTGAGTTTAACTTATTCGAGTTACCTATGAAGTCGCGAGGAGTGGTTTTGTGACCCAAGACCGAATATTTGAATGAAAATACCTCAATTACGGTACCTATTTTGCCACTAGACCTTTTTAATGTATAAAGATTGAATCTTTGAACGAAAATGAGAATTGAGAGTTAAACTTATTCGAGATGCCCTTGACGTCACGATGAGTGTTTTAATGAGTTAAGATTGAATCTCTGAAAGAAATTAACTCAATTAAGGCACCTCTTATGCCACTAGACCTTTTTACTGTATAAAGATTGAATCTTTGAAGGAAAATGAGATCTTTGAGTTTAACTTATTCGAGTTACCAATGAAGTCGCGAAGAGTATTTTAATCACTAATGATTGAATCTTTGAATGAAAATACCTCAATAAAGGTACCTATTATGTCCCTGGACCATTTTAATGTATAAAGATTGAATCTCCGGAAGAAAATGAGCGTTTTGGGTTAAACTATTCGAGTTCCATTTGATGTCCCGAATAGTGTTTCAGTGAATAAAGATTGAATATTTGAATGAAAATACCTCAATCAAGGTACCTATTATATCACTAGACCTTTTGAATGTATAAGGATTCAATCTTTGAAGGAAAATTAGAGTTTTGAGTGAAACATATTCGTGATCCCTTTAACGTCACGAAGAGTGTTTTAATGAGTAAAGATTGAATCTTTGAATGAAATTACCATAACCAAGGTACCTATTATGTCATTAGAACTTTTTAATGTATAACGATTGAATCTTTGAAAGAAAATGAGAGTTTCGAGTTTAACTTATTCGAGTCGCGAAGAGTGTTTTACTGACCAAAGATTGAATCTTTGAATGAAATTACCTCAATCACGTTACCTTTTATGTCACTAGGCCTTTTTAATGTATAAAGATTGAATCTTTGAAAGAAAATGAGAGTTTTGAGTTAAACTTATTCGAGTTCCCTTTCACGTCCCGAAGAGTGTTTTAATGAGTAAAGATTGAATCTTTGAATGAAATTGCTAATTTAAGGTTCCTACTTTGTCACTACACCTTTTTTCTGTACAAAGATTCGATCTTCAAAAGAAAATGAGTATTTTGTGTTTAACTTAATCGAGTTACCTACGAAGTCGTGAAGAGTGGTTTAATGACTTTAGATTGAACTGAACTTATTCGATTGAGATATTTTCTATGAAGTCGCGAAGAGTGTTTTAATGACTAAAGATTGAATCTTTGAATGAAAATACCTTAATAAAGGTACCTATTATGTTACTGGACCTTTTTAATGTATAAAGATTGAATCTTCGAAAGAAAATGAGCATTTTGAGTTAAACTTATTCGAGTTCCATTTGACATCCCGAAGAGTGGTTTAGTGAATAAAGATTGAATCCTTGTATGAAAATATCTCAATCAAGGTACGAATTATATCACTAGATATTTTGAATGTATAAAGATTCGGTCTTTGACAGACAATTAGAGTTTTGAGTTAAACTTATTCGAGATCCCTTTGACGTCGCTAAGAGTGTTATAAGAGTTAAACTTATTCGAGTTCCCTGTGACGTCCCAAAAAGTGTTTTACTGAGTACAGATTGAATCGTTGAATGAAAATCCTCAATCAAGGTACCATTATGTCACCAGACCATTTTTATGTATAAGGACTAAATCTTAGAAAGAAAATGAGAGTTTTGAGTTTAACTTATTCGAGTTACCTATGAAGTCGCGAAGCGTGGTTTAATGACCCAAGATTGAATATTTGATTGAAAATACCTCAATTAAGGTACGTATTTTGGCACTTAACCTTCTTAATGTATAAAAAAAGAATCTTTGAACAAAAAGGACAATTGAGAGTTAAGCTTATTCGAGATCCCTTTGACGTCACGATGAGTGTTTTAATGAGTTAAGATTGAATCTTTGAATGAAAATAACTTAATCAAAGTACCTATTATGCCACTAGACCATTTTTATGTATAAAGACTAAATCTTAGAAAGAAAATTAGAGTTTTGAGTTCAACTTATTCGAGTTACCTATGAAGTTGCGAAGAGTGGTTTTGTGACTCAAGACCAAATATTTGAATGAAAACACCTCAATTACGGTACCTATTTTGCCACTAGACCTTTTTAATTTATAAAGATTGAATCTTTGAACGAAAATGAGAATTGAGAGTTAAACTTATTCGAGATGCCCTTGACATCACGATGAGTGTTTTAATGAGTTAAGATTGAATCTCTAAAAGAAATTAACTCAATCAAGGTACCTATTATGCCACTAAACCTTTTTACTATATAAAGATTGAATCTTTGAAAGAAAATGAGAGTTTTGAGTTTAACTTATTCGAGTTACCAACGAATCCGCGAAGAGTATTTTAATCACTAAAGATTGAATCTTTGATTGAAAATACCTCAACAAAGGAACCTATTATGTCACTGGACCATTTGAATGTATAAAGATTGAATCTCCGGAAGAAAAAGAGCGTTTTGGGTTAAACTTATTCGAGTTCCATTTGACGTCCCGAATAGTGTTTCTGTGAATAAAGACTGAATATTTTAGTGAAAATACCTCTATCAAGGTACCTATTATATCACTAGACCATTTGAATGTATAAGGATTCAATCTTTGAAGTGAAATTAGAGTTTTGAGTTAAACATATTCGTGATCCCTTTAACCTCACGAAGAGTGTTTTAATGAGTAAAGATTGAATCTTTGAATGAAATTACCATAACCAAGGTACCTATTATGTCATTAGACCTTTTTAATGTATAACGATTGAATCTTTGAAAGAAAACGAGAGTTTCGAGTTTAACATATTTGAGTAAGCTATGAAGTCGCGAAGAGTATTTTACTGACCAAAGATTGAATCTTTGAATGAAATTACCTCAATCACGTTACCTTTTATGTCACTAGGCCTTCTTAATGTATAAAGAAAGAATCTTTGAAAGAAAATGAGAGTTTTGAGTTAAACTTATTCGAGTTCCCTTTCACGTCCCGAAGAGTGTTTTAATGAGTAAAGATTGAATCTTTGAATGAAATTACTAATTCAAGGTTCCTACTTTGTCACTAGACCTTTTTTCTGTACAAAGATTCGATCTTTAAAAGAAAATGAGTATTTTGTATTTAACTTAATCGAGTTACCTACGAAGTCGCGAAGAGTGGTTTAATGACTTTAGATTGAACTGAACTTATTCGATTGAGGTATTTCCTATGAAGTCACGAAGAGTGTTTTAATGACTAAAGATTAAATCTTTGAATGAAAATACCTTTATAAAGGTACCTATTATGTCACTGGACCTTTTTAATGTATAAAGATTGACTCTTCGAACGAAAATGAGCATTTTGAGTTAAACTTATTCGAGTTCCAATTGACATCCCGAAGAGTGTTTTAGTGAATAAAGATTGAATCTTTGTATGAAAATACCTCAATCAAGGTAACAATTATATCACTAGACATTTTGAATATACAAAGATTCAGTCTTTGAAGGAGAATTAGAGTTTTGAGTTAAACTTATTCGAGTTACCTATGAAGTCGCAAAGAGTGGTTTAATGATCCAAGATTGAATATTTGATTCAAAATACCTCAATTAGGATACCTATTTTGTCACTTGACCTTCTTAACGTATGAAAAAAGAATATTTGAACAAAAATGAGAATTGAGAGTTAAACTTATTCGAGATCCCTTTGACGTCACGATGAGTGTTTTAATGAGTTAAGATTGAATCTTCGAAGGAAATTAACTTAACCAAAGTACCTATTATGCCACTAGACCTTTTTACTGTATAAAGATTGAATCTCTGAAAGAAAATGAGAGTTTTGAGTTTAACTTATTCGAGTTACCAACGAAGTCCCGAAAAGTATTTTAATGACTAAAGATTGAATCTTTGAATGAAAATACCTCAATATTGGTACCTATTATGTCGCTGGACATTTTTAATGTATAAAGATTGAATCTTCGAAAGAAAATGAGCGTTTTGGGTTAAACTTATTCGAGTTTCATTTGACGTCCCGAAGAGTGTTTTAGTGAATAAAGATTGAATATTTGAATGAAAATACCTCAATCAAGGTACCTATTATATCACTAGACCTTTTGAATATATAAGGATTCAATATTTGAAAGAGAATTAGAGTTTTGAGTTAAACTTATTCGTGATCTCCTTGACGTCGCTAAGAGTATTTTAATGAGTAAAGATTGAATCTTTGAATGAAAATACCTCAAAAAAGTTACCTATTATGTCACTAGACTTTTTTACTGAATAAAGATCGAATTTTTGAAAGAAAATGAGAGTTTTGAGTTAAACTTATTTAAGTTCCCTGTAACGTCCCGAAAAGTGTCTTACTGAGTAAAGATTGAATGTTCGAATGAAAATCCACAATCAAGGTACCATTATGTCACTAGACCATTTTTATGTATAAAGACTAAATCTTAGAAAGAAAATTAGGGTTTTTGAGTTTAACTTATTCGAGTTACCTATGAAGTTGCGAAGAGTGGTTTTGTGACCCAAGACCGAATATTTGAAAGAAAATACCTCAATTACGGTACCTATTTTGCCACTAGACCTTTTTAATTTATAAAGATTGAATCTTTGAACGAAAATGAGAATTGAGAGTTAAACTTATTCGAGATGCCCTTAAAGCCACGATGAGTGTTTTAATGAGTTAAGATTGAATCTCTAAAAGAGATTAACTCAATCAAGGTACCTATTATTCCACTAAACCTTTTTACTGTATAAAGATTGAATCTTTGAAAGAAAATGAGAGTTTTAAGTTTAACTTATTCGAGTTACCAACGAATCGGCGAAGAGTATTTTAATCACTAAAGATTGAATCTTTGAATGAAAATACCTCAATAAAGGTACCTATTATGTCACTGGACCATTTGAATGTATAAAGATTAAATCTCCGGAAGAAAATGAGCGTTTTGGGTTAAACTTATTCGAGTTCCATTTGACGTCCCGAATAGTGTTTCAGTGAATAAAGATTGAATATTTGAATTAAAATACCTCTATCAAGGTACCTATTATATCACAAGACCTTTTGAATGTATAAGGATTCAATCTTTGAAGGGAAATTAGAGTCTTGAGTTAAACATATTCGTGATCCCTTTAACGTCACGAAGAGTGTTTTAATGAGTAAAGATTGAATCTTTGAATGAAAATACCTCAATAAAGGTACCTATTATGTCGCTGGACATTTTCAATGTATAAAGATTGAATCTTCGAAAGAAAATGAGCATTTTGGGTTAGACTTATTCGAGTTCCATTTTGACATCCCGAAGAGTGTTTTAGTGAATAAAGATTGAATCTTTGAATGAAAATACCGCAATCAAGGTACCTATTATATTACTAGACCTTTTGAATGTATCAGGATTCAATCTTTGAAAGAAAATGAGAGTTTTGTGTTAAACATATTCGAGTTCCCTATCACGTCCCGAAGAGTGTTTTAATGAGTAAGGATTGAATCTTCGAATGAAATTAGCTAATTCGAGGTTCCTATTTTGTCACTAGACCTCTTTAATGTACAAAGATTCAATCCTCAAAAGAAAATGAGTGTTTTAATAAAGGTACTTATTATGTCACTGGTCCTTTTTCATGTATAAAGATTGAATCTTCGAGAGAAAATGAGCATTTTGAGTTAAACTTATTCGAGTTCCATTTGACATCCCGAAGATTGTTTCAGTGAATAAAGAGTGAATCTTTGTATGAAAATACCTCAATCAAGGTACCAATTATATCACTAGACATTTTGAATGTATAAAGATTTAGTCTTTAAAAGAGAATTAGAGTTTTGAGTTAAACTTATACGAGATCCCTTTGACGTCGCTAAGAGTGTTTTAAGACTTAAACTTATTCGAGTTCCCTGTGACGTCCCGAAAAGTGTTGTACTGAGTAAAGATTAAATCGTTGAACGAAAATCCTCAATCAAGGTACCATTATGTCACTAGACCATTTTTTTGTATAAGGACTAAATCTTAGAAAGAAAATGAGAGTTTTGAGTTTAACTTATTCGAGTTACCTATGAAGTCGCGAAGAGTGGTTTAATGGCCCAAGATTGAATATTTAATTGAAAATACCTCAATTAAGGTACGTATTTTATCACTTGACCTTCTTAATGAATAAAAAAAGAATCTTTGAACAAAAATGAGAATTAAGAGTTAAACTTATTCGAGATTCCTTTGACGTCACGATGAGTGTTTTAATGAGTTAAGATTGAATCTTTGAATGAAATTAACTTAGTCAAAGTTCCAATTATGCCACTAGACCTTCTTACTGTATAAAGATTGAATCTCTGAAAGAAAATGAGAGTTTTTAGTTTAACTTATTCGAGTAACCAGCGAAGTCGCGAAGAGTATTTTAATGACTAAAGATTGAATCTTTGAATGAAAATACCTCAATAAAGGTACCTATTATGTCGCTGGACATTTTTAATGTTTAAAGATTGAATCTTCGAAAGAAAATGAGCGTTTTGGGTTAAACTTATTCGAGTTCTATTTTGACGTCCCGAAGAGTGTTTTAGTGAATAAAGATTGAATCTTTGAATGAAAATACCGCAATCAAGGTACCTATTATATCACTAGACCTTTTGAATGTATAAAGATTCTATCCTTGAAAGAAAATGAGTGTTTTGTGTTAAACTTATTCGAGTTCCCTATCAGGTCCCGAAGAGTGTTTTAATGAGTAAGGATTGAATCTTCGAATGAAATTAGCTAATTCGAGGTTCCTATTTTGTCACTAGACCTTTTTAATGTACAAAGATTCAATCCTCGAAAGAAAATGAGTATTTTGTGTTTAACTTAATCGAGTTACCTATGGAGTCGCGAAGAGTGGTTTAATGACTTAAGATTGAATTGAACTTATTATTGAGGTATTTCCAATGAAGTCGCTAAGAGTGTTTTAATGACTAAAGATTGAATCTTTGAATGAAAATACCTTAATAAAGGTACTTATTATGTCACTCGACCTTTTTCATGTATAAGGATTGAATGTTCGAGAGAAAATGAGCATTTTGAGTTAGACTTATTCGAGTTCCATTTGACATCCCGAAGAGTGTTTCAGTGAATAAAGATTGAATCTTTGTCTGAAAATACCTCAATCAAGGTACCTATTATATCACTCGACCTTTTGAATGTATAAAGATTCAGTCTTTGAAAGAGAATTAGAGTTTTGAGTTAAACTTATTTGTGATCTCTTTGACGTCGCTAAGAGTGTTTTAATGAGTAAAGATTGAATCTTTGAATTAAAATACCTCAAAAAAGTTACCTATTATGTCACTAGAGCTTTTTACTGAATAAAGATCGAATTTTTGAAAGAAAATGAGAGTTTTGAGTCAAACTTATTTAAGTTCCCTGTGACGTCCCGAAAAGTCTCGTACTGAGTAAAGATTGAATGTTCGAATGAAAATCCTCAATGAAGGTACCATTATGTCACTAGACCATTTTTATGTATAAAGACTAAATCTTAGAAAGAAAATTAGAGTTTTGAGTTTAACTTATTCGAGTTACCTATGAAGTCGCGAAGAGTGGTTTTGTGATCCAAGACCGAATATTTGAATGAAAATACCTCAATTATGGTACCTATTTTACCACTAGACCTTTTTAATGTATAAAGATTGAATCTTTGAACGAAAATGAGAATTGAGAGTTAAACTTATTCGGGATGCCCTTGACGTCACGATGAGTTTTTTAATGAGTTAAAATTGAATCTCTGAAAGAAATTAACTCAATCAAGGTACCTATTATGCCACTAGACCTTTGTACTGTATAAAGATTGAGTCTTTGAAAGAAAATGAGAGTTTTGAGTTTAACTTATTCGAGTTACCAACGAAGTCGCGAAGAGTATTTTAATCACTAAAGATTGAATCTTTGAATGAAATTACCTCAATAAAGGTACCTATTATGTCACTGGACCATTTTAATGTATAAAGATTGAATCTCCGGAAGAAAATGAGCGTTTTGGGTTAAACTTATTCGAGTTCCATTTGACGTCCCGAATAGTGTTTCAGTGAATAAAGATTGAATATTTGAATGAAAATACCTCAATCAAGGTACCTATTATATCACTAGACCTTTTGAATGTATAAGGATTCAATCTTTGAAGGAAAATTAGTGTTTTGAGTTAGACATATTCGTGATCCCTTTAACGTCACGAGGAGTGTTTTAATGAGTAAAGATTGAATATTTGAATGAAATTACCGTAACCAAGGTACCTATTATGTCATTATACCTTTTTAATGTATAACGATTGAATCTTTGAAAGAAAATGAGAGTTTCGAGTTTAACTTATTCGAGTAAGCTATGAAGTCGAGAAGAGTGTTTTACTGACCAAAGATTAAATCTTTGAATTAAATAACCTCAATCACGTTACCTTTTATGTCACTAGGCCTTTTTCACGTATAAAGATTGAATCTTTGAAAGAAAATGAGAGTTTTGTGTTAAACTTATTCGAGTTCCCTTCCACGTCCCAAAGAGTGTTTTATTGAGTAAAGATTGAATCTTTGAATAAAATTGCTAATTCAAGGTTCCTACTTTGTCACTAGACCTTTTTTCTGTACAAAGATTCGATCTTCAAAAGAAAATGAGTATTTTGTGTTTAACTTAATCGAGTTACCTACGAAGTCGCGAATAGTGGTTTAATGACTTTAGATTGAACTGAACTTATTCGATTGAGGTATTTCCTATGAAGTCGTGAAGAGTGTTTTAATGACTAAAGATTGTATCTTTGAATTAAAATTCCTTAATAAAGGTACCTATTATGTCACTGGACCTTTTTAATGTATAAAGATTGAATCTTCGAAAGAAAATGAGCATTTTGAGTTAAACTTATTCGAGTTCCATTTGACATCCCGAAGAGTGTTTTAGTGAATAAAGATTGAATCTTTGTATGAAAATTCCTCAATCAAGGTACCAATTATATCACTAGACATTTTGAATGTATAAAGATTCAGTCTTTGAAAGAGAATTAGAGTTTTGAGTTAAACTTATTCGTGATCCCTTTGACGTCGCTAAAAGTGTTTTAAGAGTTAAACTTATTCGAGTTCCCTATGACGTCCCGAAAAGTGTTTTACTAAGTAAAGATTGAATCGTTGAATGAAAATCCTCAATCAAGGTACCATTATGTCACAAGGCCATTTTTATGTATAAGGATTAAATCTTAGAAAGAAAATGAGAGTTTTGAGTTTAACTTATTCTAGTTACCTATGAAGTCGCGAAGAGTGGTTTAATGACCCAAGATTGAATATTTGATTGAAAATACCTCAATTAAGGTACCTATTTTGTCACTTGACCTTCTTAATGTATAAAAAAAGAATCTTTGAAAAAAAATGAGAATTGAGAGTTAAGCTTATTCGAGATCCCTTTGACGTCACGATGAGTGTTTTAATGAGTTAAGATTGAATCTTTGAATGAAATTAACTTAATCAAAGTACCTATTATGCCACTAGACCTTTTTACTGTATAAAGATTGAATCTCTGAAAGAAAATGAGAGTTTTGAGTTTAACTTATTCGAGTTACCAACGAAGTCGCGAAGAGTATTTTAATGACTAAAGATTGAATCTTTGAATGAAAATACCTCAATAAAGGTACCTATTATGTCGCTGGACATTTTTAATGTATAAAAATTGAATCTTCGTAAGAAAATGTGCGTTTTGGGTTAAACTTATTCGAGTTCCATTTTGACTTCCCGAAGAGTGTTTTAGTGAATAAAGATTGAATCTTTGAATGAAAATACCGCACCTATTATATCACTAGACCTTTTGAATGTATCAGGATTCAATCTTTGAAAGAAAATGAGAGTTTTGTGTCAAACTTATTCGAAATCCCTATCACGTCCCGAAGAGTGTTTTAATGAGTAAGGATTGAATCTTCGAATGAAATTAGCTAATTCGAGGTTCCTATTTTGTCACTAGACCTTTTTAATGTACAAAGATTCAATCCTCAAAAGAAAATGAGTATTTTGTATTTTACTTAATCGAGTTACCTATGAAGTCGCGAAGAGTGGTTTAATGACTTAAGATTGAACTGAACTTATTCGATTGAGGTATTTCTAATGAAGTCGCTAAGAGTGTTTTAATGACTAAAGATTAAATCTTTGAATGAAAATACCTTAATAAAGGTACTTATTATGTCACTGGACCTTTTTCATGTATAAAGATTGAATGTTCGAGAGAAAATGAGCATTTTGAGTTAAACTTATTCGAGTTCCATTTAACATCCCGAAGAGTGCTTCAGTGAATAAAGATTGAATCTTTGTATGAAAATACCTCAATCAAGGTGCCAATTATATCACTACACATTTTGAATGTATAAAGATTCAGTCTTTGAAAGAGAATTAGAGTTTTGAGTTAAACTTATTTGTGATCCCTTTGACGTCGCTAAGAGTGTTTTAAGATTTAAACTTATTCGAGTTCCCTGTGACGTCCCGAAAAGTGTTGTACTGAGCAAAGATTGAATCGTTGAATAAAAATCCTCAATCAAGGTACCATTATGTCGCTAGACCATTTTTATGTATAAGGACTAAATCTTAGAAAGAAAATGAGAGTTTTGAGTTTAACTTATTCGAGTTACCTATGAAGTCGCGAAGAGTGGTTTAATGACCCAAGATTGAATATTTGATTGAAAATACCTCAATTAAGGTACGTATTTTGTCACTTGACCTTCTGAATGTACAAAAAAAGAATCTTTGAACAAAAATGAGAATTGAGAGTTAAACTTATTCGTGATCCCTTTGACGTCACGACGAGTGTTTTAATGAGTTAAGATTGAATCTTTGAATGAAATTAACTTAATCAAAGTACCTATTATGCCACTAGACCTTTTTACTGTATAAAGATTGAATCTCTGAAAGAAATTGAGAGTTTCGCGTTTAACTTAGTCGACTTACCAACGAAGTCGCGAAGAGTATTTTAATGAGTAAAGATTGAATCTTTGAATGAAAATACCTCAATAAAGGTACCTATTATGTCGCTGGACATTTTTAATGTATAAAGATTGAATCTTCGAAAGAAAGTGAGCGTTTTGGGTTAAACTTATTCGAGTTCCATTTGACGTCCCGAAGAGTGTTTTAGTGAATAAAGATTGAATCTTTGAATGAAAATACCGCAATAAAGGTACCTATTATATCACTAGACCTTTTGAATGTATAAGGATTCAATCCTTGAAAGAAAATGAGAGTTTTGTGTTAAACTTATTCGAGTTCCCTATCACGTCCCGAAGAGTGTTTTAATGAGTAAGGATTGAATCTTTGAATGAAATTAGCTAATTCGAGGTTCCTATTTTGCCACTAGACCTTTTTAATGTACAAAGATTCAATCCTCGAAAGAAAATGAGTATTTTGTGTTTAACTTAATCGAGTTACCTATGAAGTCGCGAAGAGTGGTTTAATGACTTAAGATTGAACTGAACTTATTCGATTGAGGTATTTCCAATGAAGTCGCTAAGAGTGTTTTAACGACTAAAGATTGAATCTTTGAATGAAAATACCTTAATAAAGGTACTTATTATGTCACTGGACCTTTTTCATGTATAAAGATTGAATGTTCGAGAGAAAATGAGCATTTTGAGTTAAACTTATTCGAGTTCCATCTGCTATCCCGAAGAGTGTTTCAGTGAATAAAGATTGAATCTTTGTATGAAAATACATCAATCAAGGTACCTATTATATCACTAGACCTTTTGAATGTATAAAGATTTAGTCTTTGAAAGAGAATTAGAGTTTTGAGTTAAACTTATTCGTGATCTCTATGACGTCGCTAAGAGTGTTTTAATGAGTAAAGATTGAATCTTTGAATGAAAATACCTCAAAAAAGTTACCTATTATATCACTAGACCTTTTTACTGAATAAAGATCGAATTTTTGAAAGAAAATGAGAGTTTTGAGTTAAACTTATTTAAGTTCCCTGTGACGTCCCGAAAAGTGTCTTACTGAGTAAAGATTGAATGTTCGAATGAAAATCCTCAATGAAGGTACCATTATGTCACTAGACCATTTTTATGTATAAAGACTAAATCTTAGAAAGAAAATTAGAGTTTTGAGTTTAACTTATTCGAGTTACCTATGAAGTCGCGAAGAGTGGTTTTGTGACCCAAGACCGAATATTTGAATGAAAATACCTCAATTACGGTACCTATTTTTCCAATAGACCTTTTTAATGTATAAAGATTGAATCTTTGAACGAAAATGAGAATTGAGAGTTAAACTTATTCGAGATGCCCTTGACGTCACGATGAGTGTTTTAATGAGTTAAGATTGAATCTCTGAAAGAAATTAACTCAATCAATGTACCTATTATGCCACTAGACCTTTTTACTGTATAAAGATTGAATCTTTGAAAGAAAATGAGAGTTTCGAGTTTAACTTATTCGAGTTACCAACAAAGTCGCGAAGAGTATTTTAATCACTAAAGATTGAATCTTTGAATGAAAATACCTCAATAAAGGTACCTATTATGTCACTGGACCATTTTAATGTATAAAGATTGAATCTCCGGAAGAAAATGAGCGTTTTGGGTTAAACTTATTCGAGTTCCATTTGACGTTCCGAATAGTGTTTCAGTGAATAAAGATTGAATATTTGAATGAAAATACCTCAATCAAGGTACCTATTATATCACAAGACCTTTCGAATGTATAAGGATTCAATCTTTGAAAGAAAATTAGAGTTTTGAGTTAAACATATTCGTGATCCCTTTAACGTTCGAGGAGTGTTTTAATGAGTAAAGATTGAATCTTTGAATGAAATTACCATAACCAAGGTACCTATTATGTCATTAGACCTTTTTAATGTATAACGATTGAATCTTTGAAAGAAAATGAGAGTTTCGAGTTTAACTTATTCGAGTAAGCTATGAAGTCTCGAAGAGTGTTTTACTGACCAAAGATTGAATCTTTGATTTAAATTACCTCAATCACGTTACCTTTTATGTCACTAGGCCTTTTTAATGTATAAAGATTGTATCTTTGAAAGAAAATGAGAGTTTTGAGTTAAACTTATTCGAGTTCCCTTTCACGTCCCGCAGAGTGTTTTAATGAGTAAAGATTGAATCTTTGAATGAAATATCTAATTCAAGGTTCCTACTTTGTCACTAGACCTTTTTTCTGTACAAAGATTCGATCTTCAAAAGAAAATGAGTATTTTGTGTTTAACTTAATCGAGTTACCTACGAAGTCGCGAAGAGTGGTTTAATGACTTTAGATTGAACTGAACTTATTGGATTGAGGTATTTCCTATGAAGTCGCGAAGAGTGTTTTAATGACTAAAGATTCAATCTTTCAATAAAAATATCTTAATAAAGGTACCTATTATGTCACTGGACCTTTTTAATGTACAAAGATTGAATCTTCGAAAGAAAATGAGCATTTTGAGTTAAACTTATTCGAGTTCCATTTGACATCCCGAAGAGTGTTTCAGTGAATAAAGATTGAATCTTTGTATGAAAATACCTCAATCAAGGTACCAATTATATCACTAGACATTTTGAATGTATAAAGATTCAGTCTTTGAAAGAGAATTAGAGTTTTGAGTTAAACTTATTCGTGATCCCTTTAACGTCGCTAAGAGTGTTTTAAGAGTTAAACTTATTCGAGTTCCCTGTGACGTCCCGAAAAGTGTTTTACTGAGTAAAGATTGAATCGTTGAATGAAAATCCTCAATCAAGGTACCATTATGTCACAAGACCATTTTTATGTATAAGGACTAAATCTTAGAAAGAAAATGAGAGTTTTGAGTTTAACTTATTCTAGTTACCTATGAAGTCGCGAAGAGTGGTTTAATGACCCAAGATTGAATATTTGATTGAAAATACCTCAATTAAGGTACATATTTTGTCACTTGACCTTCTTAATGTATAATAAAAGAATCTTTGAACAAAAATGAGAATTGAGAGTTAAGCTTATTCGAGATCCCTTTGACGTCACGATGAGTGTTTTAATGAGTTAAGATTGAATCTCTGAAAGAAATTAACTCAATCAAGGTACCTATTATGCCACTAGAACTTTTTACTGTATAAAGATTGAATCACTGAAAGAAAATGAGAGTTTTGAGTTTAACTTATTCGAGTTACCAACGAAGTTGCGAAGAGTATTGTAATGACTAAAGATTGAATCTTTGAATGAAAATACCTCAATAAAGATACCTATTATGTCGCTGGACATTATTAATGTATAAAGATTGAATCTTCGAAAGAAACTGAGCGTTTTGGGTTAAACTTATTCGAGTTCCATTTGACGTCCCGAATAGTGTTTTAGTGAATAAAGATTGAATCTTTGAATGAAAATACCGCAATCAAGGTACCAATTATATCACTAAACCTTTTCAATGTATAAGGATTCAATCTTTGAAAGAAAATGAGAGTTTTGTGTTAAACTTATTTGAGTTCCCTATCACGTCACGAAGAGTGTTTTAATGAGTAAGGATTGAATCTTCGAATGAAATTAGCTAATTCGAGGTTCCTATTTTGTCACTAGACCTTTTTAATGTACAAAGATTCAATCCTCAAAAGAAAATGAGTATTTTGTGTTTAACTTAATCGAGTTACCTATGAAGTCGCGAAGAGTGGTTTAATGACTTAAGATTGAACTGAACTTATTCGATTGAGGTATTTCCGATGATGTCGCTAAGAGTGTTTTAATGACTAAAGATTGAATCTTTGAATGAAAATACCTCAAAAAAGTTATCCATTATGTCACTAGACCTTTTTACTGAATAAAGATCGAATTTTTGAAAGAAAATGAGAGTTTTGAGTTAAACTTATTTTAGTTCCCTGTGACGTCCCGAAAAGTGTCTTACTGAGTAAAGATTGAATGTTCGAATGAAAATCCTCAATCAAGGTACCATTATGTCACTAGACCATTTTTATGTATAAAGACTAAATCTTAGAAAGAAAATTAGAGTTTTGAGTTTAACTTATTCGAGTTACCTATGAAGTCGCGAAGAGTGGTTTTATGACTCAAGACTGAATATTTCAATGAAAATACCTCAATTACGGTACCTATTTTGCCACTAGACCTTTTTAATGTATAAAGATTGAATTTTTGAACGAAAATGAGAATTGAGAGTTAAACTTATTCGAGATGCCCTTGACGTCACGATGAGTGTTTTAATGAGTTAAGATTAAATCTCTGAAAGAAATTAACTCAATTAATTTACCTATTATGCCACTAGACTTTTTTACTGTATAAAGATTGAATCTTTGAAAGAAAATGAGAGTTTTGAGTTTAACTTATTCGAGTTACCAACGAAGTCGCGAAGAGTATTTTAATCACTAAGGATTGAATCTTTGAATGAAAATACCTCAATAAAGGTACCTATTATGTCACTGGACCATTTTAATGTATAAAGATTGAATCTCTGGAAGAAAATGAGCGTTTTGGGTTAAACTTATTCGAGTTCCATTTGACGTCCCAAATAGTGTTTCAGTGAATAAAGGTTGAATATTTGAATGAAAATACCTCAATCAAGGTACCTATTATATCACTAGACCTTTTGAATATATAAGGATTCAATCTTTGAAGGAAAATTAGAGTTTTGAGTTAAACATATTCGTGATCCCTTTAACGTCACGAAGAGTGTTTTAATGAGTAAAAATTGATTCTTTGAATGAAATTACCATAACCAAGGTACCTATTATGTTAGTAGACCTTTTTAATGTATAACGATTGAATCTTTGAAAGAAAATGAGAGTTTCGAGTTTAACTTATTCGAGTAAGCTATGAGTCGCGAAGAGTGTTTTTCTGACCAAAGATTAAATCTTTGAATGAAATTACCTCAATCATGTTACCTTTTATGTCACTAGGCCTTTTTAATGTATAAAGATTGAATCTTTGAAAGAAAATGAGAGTTTTGAGTTAAACTTATTCGAGTTCCCTTTCACGTCCTGAAGAGTGTTTTAATGAGTAAAGATTGAATCTTTGAATGAAATTGCTAATTCAAGGTTCCTACTTTGTCGCTAGACCTTTTTTCTGTACAAAGATTTGATCTTCAAAAGAAAATGAGTATTTTGTGTTTAACTTAATCGAGTTACCTACGAAGTCGCGAAGAGTGGTTTAATGACTTTAGATTGAACTGAACTTATTCGATTGAGGTATTTCCTATGAAGTCGCGGAGTGTGTTTTAATGACTAAACATTGAATCTTTGAATGAAAATACCTTAATAAAGGTACCTATTATGTCACTGGACCTTTTTAATGTATAAAGATTAAATCTTCGAAAGAAAATGAGCATTTTGAGTTAAACTTATTTGAGTTCCATTTGACATCCCGAAGAGTGTTTTAGTGAATAAAGATTGAATCTTTGTATGAAAATACCACAATCAAGGTACCAATTATATCTCTAGACATTTTAAATGTATAAAGATTTAGTCTTTGAAAGAGAATTAGAGTTTTGAGTTAAACTTATTCGTGATCCCTTTGATGTCGCTAAGAGTGTTTTAAGAGTTAAACAGATTCGAGTTCCCTGTGACGTCCCGAAAAGGACTAAATCCTCAATCAAGGTACCATTATGTCACTAGACCATTTTTATGTATAAGGACTAAATCTTAGAAAGAAAATGAAAGTTTTGAGTTTAACTTATTCGAGTTACCTATGGAGTCGCGAAGAGTGGTTTAATGACCCAAGATTGAATATTTGATTGAAAATACCTCAATTAAGGTACCTATTATGTCACTTGACCTTCTTAATGTATAAAAAAAGAATCTTTGAACAAAAATGAGAATTGAGAGTAAAACTTATTCGAGATCCCTAGGACGTCATGATGAGTGTTTTAATGAGTTAAGATTTAATCTTTGAATGAAATTAACTTAATCAAAGTACCTATTATGCCACTAGACCTTTTTACTATATAAAGATTGAATCTCTGAAAGAAAATGAGAGTTTTGAGTTTAACTTATTCGAGTTACCAACGAAGTCGCGAAGAGTATTTTAATGACTAAAGATTGAATCTTTGAATGAAAATACCTCAATAAAGGTACCTATTATGTCGCTGGACATTTTTAATGTATAAAGATTGAATCTTCGAAAGAAAGTGAGCGTTTTGGGTTAAACTTATTCGAGTTCCATTTGACGTCCCGAAGAGTGTTTTAGTGAATAAATATTGAATCTTTGAATGAAAATACCGCAATCAAGGTACCTATTATATCACTAGACCTTTTGAATGTATATGGATTCCATCTTTGAAAGAAAATGAGAGTTTTGTGTTAAACTTATTCGAGTTCCCCATCACGTCCCGAAGAGTGTTTTAATGAGTAAGGATTGAATCTTCGAATGAAATTAGCTAATTCGAGGTTCCTATTTTGTCACTAGACCTTTTTAATGTACAAAGATTCAATCCTCAAAAGAAAATGAGTATTTTGTGTTTAACTTAATCGAGTTACCTATGAAGTCGCGAAGAGTGGTTTAATGACTTAAGATTGAACTGAACTTATTCGATTGAGGTATTTCCAATGAAGTCGCTAAGAGTGTTTTAATGACTAAAGTTTGAATCTTTGAGTGAAAATACCTTAATAAAGGTACTTATTATGTCACTGGACCTTTTTCATGTATAAAGATTGTGTCTTCAAGAGAAAATGAGCATTTTGAGTTAAACTTATTCGAGTTCCATTTGACATCCCGAAGAGTGTTTCAGTGAATAAAGATTGAATCTTTTCATGAAAATACCTCAATCAAGGTACCTATTATATCACTAGACCTTTTGAATGTATAAAGATTCAGTCTTTGAAAGAGAATTAAAGTTTTGAGTTAAACTTATTCGTGATCTCTTTGACGTCGCTAAGAGTGTTTTAATGAGTAAAGATTGAATCTTTGAATGAAAATACCTCAAAAAAGTTACCTATTATGTCACTAGACCTTTTTACTGAATAAAGATCGAATTTTTGAAAGAAAATGAGAGTTTGGAGTTAAACTTATTTAAGTTCCCTGTGACATCCCGAAAAGTGTCTTACTGAGTAAAAATTGAATGTTCGAATGAAAATCCTCAATCAAGGTACCATTATGTCACTAGACCATTTTTATGTATAAAGACTAAATCTTAGAAAGAAAATTAGAGTTTTGAGTTTAACCTATACGACTTACCTATGAAGTCGCGAAAAGTGGTTTTGTGACCAAAGACCAAATATTTGAATGAAAATACCTCAGTTACGGTACCTATTTTGCCACTAGACCTTTTAATGTATAAAGATTGAATCTTTGAACGAAAATGAGAATTGAGAGTTAAACTTATTCGAGATGCCCTTGATGTCACGATGAGTGTTTTAATGAGTTAAGATTAAATCTCTGAAAGAAATTAACTCAATCAATGTACCTATTATGTCACTAGACCTTTTTACTGTATAAAGATTAAATCTTTGAAAGAAAATGAGAGTTTTGAGTTTAACTTATTCGAGTTACCAACGAAGTCGCGAAGAGTATTTTAATCACTAAAGATTGAATCTTTGAATGAAAATACCTCAATAAAGGTACCTATTATGTCACTGGACCATTTTAATGTATAAAGATTGAATCTCTGGAAGAAAATGAGCGTTTTGGGTTAAACTTATTCGAGTTCCATTTGACGTCCCGAATAGTGTTTCATTGAATAAAGATTGAATATTTGAATGAAAATACCTCAATCAAGGTACCTATTATATCCCTAGACCTTTTGAATATATTAGGATTCAATCTTTGAAGGAAAATTAGAGTTTTGAGTTAAACATATTCGTGATCCCTTTAACGTCACGAAGAGTGTTTTAATGAGTAAAAATTGATTCTTTGAATGAAATTACCACAACCAAGGTACCTATTATGTCATTAGACCTTTTTAATGTATAACGATTGAATCGTTGAAAGAAAATGAGAGTTTCGAGTTTAACTTATTCGAGTAAGCTATGAAGTCGCGAAGAGTGTTCTACTGACCAAAGATTGAATCTTTGAATGAAATTACCTCAATCACGTTACCTTTTATGTCAATAGGCCTTTTTAATGTATAAAGATTGAATCTTTGAAAGAAAATGAGAGTTTTGAGTTAAACTTATTCGAGTTCCCTTTCACGTCCTGAAGAGTGTTTTAATGAGTAAAGATTGAATCTTTGAATGAAATTGCTAATTCAAGGTTCCTACTTTGTCACTAGACCTTTTTTTTGTACAAAGATTTGATCTTCAAAAGAAAATGAGTATTTTGTGTTTAACTTAATCGAGTTACCTACGAAGTCGCGAAGAGTGGTTTAATGACTTTAGATTGAACTGAACTTATTCGATTGAGGTATTTCCTATGAAGTCGCGGGAGTGTTTTAATGACTAAAGATTAAATCTTTGAATGAAAATACCTTAATAAAGGTACCTATTATGTCACTGGACCTTTTTAATGTATAAAGATTAAATCTTCGAAAGAAATGAGCATTTTGAGTTAAACTTATTCGAGTTCCATTTGACATCCCGAAGAGTGTTTTAGTGAATAAAGATTGAATCTTTGTATGAAAATACCTCAATCAAGGTACCAATTATATCACTAGACATTTTGAATGTATAAAGATTCAGTCATTGAAAGAGAATTAGAGTTTTGAGTTGAACTTATTCGTGATCCCTTTGACGTCGCTAAGTGTGTTTTAAGAGTTAAACTGGTTCGAGTTCCCTGTGACGTCCCGTAAAGTGTTGTACTGAGTAAAGATTGAATCGTTGAATGAAAATCCTCAATCAAGGTACCATTATGTCACTCGACCATTTTTATGTATAAGGACTAAATCTTAGAAAGAAAATGAGAGTTTTGAGTTTAACTTATTCGAGTTACCTATGGAGTCGCGAAGAGTGGTTTAATGACCCAAGATTGAATATTTGATTGAAAATACCTCAATTAAGGTACCTATTTTGTCACTTGACATTCTTAATGTATAAAAAAAGAATCTTTGAACAAAAATGAGAATTGAGAGTTAAACTTATTCGAGATCCCTAGGACGTCACGATGAGTGTTTTAATGAGTTAAGATTGAATCTTTGAATGAAATTAACTTAATCAAAGTACCTATTATGCCACTAGACCTTTTTACTATATAAAGATTGAATCTCTGAAAGAAAATGAGAGTTTTGAGTTTAACTTATTCGAGTCACCAACGAAGTCGCGAAGAGTATTTTAATGACTAAAGATTGAATCTTTGAATGAAAATACCTCAATAAAGGTACCTATTATGTCGCTGGATATTTTTAATGTAGAAAGATTGAATCTTCGAAAGAAAATGAGCGTTTTGGGTTAAACTTATTCGAGTTCCATTTGACGTCCCGAAGAGTGTTTTAGTGAATAAAGATTAAATCTTTGAATGAAAATACCGCAATCAAGGTACCTATTATATCACTAGACCTTTTGAATGTATAAGGATTCAATCTTTGAAAGAAAATGAGAGTTTTGTGTTAAACTTATTCGAGTTCCTAATCACGTCCCGAAGAGTGTTTTAATGAGTAAGGATTGAATCTTCGAATGAAATTAGCTAATTCGAGGTTCCTATTTTGTCACTAGACCTTTTTAATGTACAAAGATTCAATTCTCCAAAGAAAATGAGTATTTTGTGTTTAACTTAATCGAGTTACCTATGAAATCGCGAAGAGTGGTTTAATGACTTAAGATTGAACTGAACTTTTTCGATTGAGGTATTTCCAATGAAGGCGCTAAGAGTGTTTTAATGACTAAAGATTGAATCTTTGAATGAAAATACCTTAATAAAGGTACTTATTATGTCACTGGACCTTTTTCATGTACAAATATTGAATCTTCGAGAGAAAATGAGCATTTTGAGTTAAACTTATTCGAGTTCCATTTGACATCCCGAAGAGTGTTTCAGTGAATAAAGATTGAATCTTTGTATGAAAATACCTCAATCAAGGTACCTATTATATCACTAGACCTTTTCAATGTATAAAGATTCAGTTTTTGAAAGAGAATTAGAGTTTTGAGTTAAACTTATTCGTGATCTCTTTGACGTCGCTAAGAGTGTTTTAATGAGTAAAGATTGAATCTTTGAATGAAAATACCTCAAAACAGTTACCTATTATGTCACTAGACCTTTTACTGAATAAAGATCGAATTTTTGAAAGAAAATGAGAGTTTTGAGTTAAACTTATTTAAGTTCCCTGTGACGTCCCGAAAAGTGTCTTACTGAGTAAAGATTGAATGTTCGAATGAAAATTCACAATCAAGGTACCATTATGTCACTAGACCATTTTTATGTATAAAGACTAAATCTTAGAAAGAAAATTAGAGTTTTGAGTTTAACTTATTCGAGTTACCTATGAAGTCGCGAAGAGTGGTTTTGTGACCCAAGAGCGAATATTTTAATGAAAATACCTCAATTACGGTACCTATTTTGCCACTAGACCTTTTTAATGTATAAAGATTGAATCTTTGAACGAAAATGAAAATTGAGAGTTAAACTTATTCGAGAGGCCCTTGTCGTCACGATGAATGTTTTAATGAGTTAAGATTGAATCTCTTAAAAAAATTAACTCAATAAGGGTACCTATTATGCCACTAGACCTTTTTACTGTATAAAGATTGAATCCCTGAAAGAAAATGAGAGTTTTGAGTTTAACTTATTCGAGTTACCAACGAAGTCGCGAAGAGTATTTTAATGACTAAAGATTGAATCTTTGAATGAAAATAACTCAACAAAGGTACCTATTATGTTGGTGGACATTTTTAATGTATAAAGATTGAATCTTTAAAAGAAAGTGAGCGTTTTGGGTTAAACTTAATCGAGTTCCATTTGACGTCCCGAAGAGTGTTTTAGTGAATATAGATTGAATCTTTGAATGAAAAATACCGCAATCAAGGTACCTTTTATATCACTAGACCTTTTGAATGTATAAGGATTCAATCTTTGAAAGAAAATGAGAGTTTTGTGTTAAACTTATTCGAGTTCCTTATCACGTCCCGAAGAGTGTTTTAATGAGTAAGGATTGAATTTTCGAATGAAATTAGCTAATTCAAGGTTCCTATTTTGTCACTGGACCTTTTTAATATACAAAGATTCAATCCTCAGAAGAAAATGAGTATTTTGTGTTTAACTTAATCGAGTTACCTATGAAGTCGTGAAGAGTGGTTTAATGACTTAAGATTGAACTGAACTTATTCGATTGAGGTATTTCCAATGAAGTCGCTAAGAGTGTTTTAATGACTAAAGATTGAATCTTTGAATGAAAATACCTTAATAAAGGTACTTATTATGTCACTGGACCTTTTTCATGTATAAAGATTGAATCTCCGGGAGAAAATGAGAATTTTGAGTTAAACTTATTCGAGTTCCATTTGACATCCCGAAGAGTGTTTCAGTGAATAAAGATTGAATCTTTGTATGAAAATACCTCAATCAAGGTACCTATTATATCACTAGACCTTTTGAATGTATAAAGATTCAGTCTTTGAAAGAGAATTAGAGTTTTGAGTTAAACTTATTCGTGATCTCTTTGACGTCGCTAAGAGTGTTTTAATGAGTAAAGATTGAATCTTTGAATGAAAATACCTCAAAAGAGTTACCTATTATGTCACTAGAACTTTTTACTGAATAAAGATCGAATTTTTGAAAGAAAATGAAAGTTTTGAGTTAAACTTATTCAAGTTCCCTATGACGTCCCGAAAATTGTCTTACAGAGTAAAGATTGAATGTTCGAATGAAAATCCTCAATCAAGGTACCATTATGTCACTAGACCATTTTTATATCTAAAGACTAAATCTTAGAAAGAAAATTAGAGTTTTGAGTTTAACTTATTCGAGTTACCTATGAAGTCGCGAAGAGTGGTTTTGTGACCCAAGACCGAATATTTGAATGAAAATACCTCAATTACGGTACCTATTTTGCCACTAGACCTTTTTAATGTATAAAGATTGAATATTTGAACGAAAATGAGAATTGAGAGTTAAACTTATTCGAGATGCCCTTGACTTCACGATGAGTGTTTTAATGAGTTAAGATTGAATCTCTGAAAGAAATTAACTCAATTAAGGCACCTATTATGCCACTAGACCTTTTTACTGTATAAAGATTGAATCTTTGAAAGAAAATGAGAGTTTTGAGTTTAACTTATTCGAGTTACCAACGAATCCGCGAAGAGTATTTTAATCACTAAAGATTGAATCTTTGAATGAAAATACCTCAACAAAGGTACCTATTATGTCACTGGACCATTTTAATGTATAAAGATTGAATCTCCGGAAGAAAATGAGCGTTTTGGGTTAAACTTATTCGAGTTCCATTTGACGTCCCGAATAGTGTTTCAGTGAATAAAGATTGAATATTTGAGTGAAAATACCTCTATCAAGGTACCTATTATATCAGTAGACCTTTTGAATGTATAAGGATTCAATTTTTGAAGTCAAATTAGAGTTTTGAGTTAAACATATTCGTGATCCCTTTAACGTCACGAAGAGTGTTTTAATGAGTAAAGATTGAATCTTTGAATGAAATTACCATAACCAAGGTACCTATTATGTCATTAGACCTTTTTAATGTATAACGATTGAATCTTTGAAAGAAAACGAGAGTTTCGAGTTTAACATATTCGAGTAAGCTATGAAGTCGCGAAGAGTATTTTACTGACCAAAGATTGAATCTTTGAATGAAATTACCTCAATCACATTACCTTTTATGTCACTAGGCTTTTTTAATGTATAAAGATTGAATCTTTGAAAGAAAATGAGAGTTTTGAGTTAAACTTATTCGAGTTCCCTTTCACGTCCCGAAGAGTGTTTTAATGAGTAAAGATTGAATCTTTGAATGAAATTGCTAATTAAAGGTTCCTACTTTGTCACTAGACCTTTTTTCTGTACAAAGATTCGATCTTCAAAAGAAAATGAGTATTTTGTGTTTAACTTAATCGAGTTACCTACGAAGTCGCGAAGAGTGGTTTAATGGCTTTAGATTGAACTGAACTTATTCGATTGAGGTATTTCCTATGAAGTAGCGAAGAGTGTTTTAATGACTAAAGATTGAATCTTTGAATGAAAATACCTTAATAAAGGTACCTATTATGTCACTGGATCTTTTTAATGTATAAAGATTGAATCTTCGAAAGAAAATGAGCATTTTGAGTTAAATTTATTCGAGTTCCATTTGACATCCCGAAGAATGTTTTAGTGAATAAAGATTGAATCTTTGTATGAAAATACCTCAATCAAGGTACCAATTATATCACTAGACATTTTGAATGTATAAAGATTCAGTCTTTGAAAGAGAATTAGAGTTTTGAGTTAAACTTATTCGTGATCCCTTTGACGTCGCTAAGAGTGTTTTAAGAGTTAAACTTATTCGAGTTCCCTGTGACGTCCCGAAAAGTGTTTCACTGAGTAAAGATTGAATCATTGAATGAAAATCCTCAATCACGGTACCATTATGTCACTAGACCATTTTTATGTATAAGGACTAAATCTTATTAAGAAAATGAGAGTTTTGAGTTTAACATATTCGAGTTACCTATGAAGTCGCAAAGAGTGGTTTAACGACCCAAGATTGAATATTTGATTGAAAATGCCTCAATTAAGGCACCTATTTCGTCACCTGACCTTCTTAATGTATAAAAAAAGAATCTTTGAACAAAAATGAGAATTGAGAGTTAAACTTATTCGAGATCCCTTTGACGTCACGATGAGTGTTTTAATGAGTTAAGATTGAATCTTTGAATGAAATGAACTTAATCAAAGTACCTACTATGCCACTAGACCTTTTTACTGTATAAAGATTGAATCTCTGAAAGAAAATGAGAGTTTTAAGTTTAACTTATTCGAGTTACCAACGAAGTCGCGAAGAGTATTTTAATGACTACAGATTGAATCTTTGAATGAAAATATCTCAATAAAGGTACCTATTATGTCGCTGGACATTTTTAATGTATAAAGATTCAATCTTCGAAAGAAAATGAGAGTTTTGGTTTAAACTTATTCGAGTTCCATTTGACGTCCCGAAGAGTGTTTTAGTGAATAGAGATTGAATCTTTGAATGAAAATACCTCAATTAAGGTACCTATAATATCACTAAACCTTTTGAATGTATAAGGATTCAATCTTTGAAAGAAAATGAGAGTTTTGTGTTAAACTTATTCGAGTTCCCTATCACGTCCCGAAGAGTGTTTTAATGAGTAAGGATTGAATCTTCGAATGAAATTAGCTAATTCAAGGTTCTTATTTTGTCACTAGACCTTTTTAATGTACAAAGATTTAATCCTCAAAAGAAAATGAGTATTTTGTGTTTAACTTAATCGAGTTACCTTTGAAGTCGCGAAGAGTGATTTAATGACTTAAGATTGAACTGAACTTATTCGATTGAGGTATTTCCAATGAAGTCGCTAAGAGTGTTTTAATGACTAAAGATTGAATCTTTCAATGAAAATACCTTAATAAAGGTACTTATTATGTCACTGGACCTTTTTCATGTATAAAGATTGAATCTTCGAGAGAAAATGAGCATTTTGAGTTAAACTTATTCGAGTTCCATTTGACATCCCGAAGAGTGTTTCAGTGAATAAAGATTGAATCTTTGTATGAAAATACCTCAATCAAGGTACCTATTATATCACTAGACCTTTTGAATGTATAAAGATTCAGTCTTTGAAAGAGAATTAGAGTTTTGAGTTAAACTTATTCGTGATCTCTTTGACATCGCTAAGAGTGTTTTAATGAGTAAAGATTGAATCTTTGAATGAAAATACCTCAAAAAAGTTACC
Organism: Cornus florida; assembly: GCF_030987335.1. Lineage (NCBI taxonomy): Eukaryota > Viridiplantae > Streptophyta > Magnoliopsida > Cornales > Cornaceae > Cornus > Cornus florida. The sequence continues at coordinate 12,955,351 of NW_026775581.1, read as the reverse complement.
TATTATGTCACTAGACCTTTTTACTGAATAAAGATCAAATTTTTGAAAGAAAATGAGAGTTTTGAGTTAAACTTATTCAAGTTCCCTGTGACGTCCCGAAAAGTGTCTTACTGAGTAAAGATTGAATGTTCGAATGAAAATCCTCAATCAAGGTACCATTATGTCACTAGACCATTTTTTATGTATAAAGACTGAATCTTAGAAAGAAAATTAGAGTTTTGAGCTTAACTTATTCGAGTTACCTATGAAGTCGCGAAGAGTGGTTTTGTGACCCAAGACCAAATATTTGAATGAAAATACCTCAATTACGGTACCTATTTTGCCACTAGACCTTTTTAATGTATAGAGAATTGAGAGTTAAACTTATTGAGAGTTAAACTTATTGCCACTAGACCAAATACTTGAATCTTTGAACGAAAATGAGAATTGAGAGTTAAACTTATTCGAGATGTCCTTGACGTCACGATGAGTGTTTTAATGAGTTAAGATTGAATCTCCGAAAGAAATTAACTCAATCAAGGTACCTATTATGCCACAAGATCTTTTTACTGTATAAAGATTGAATCTTTGAAAGAAAATGAGAGTTTTGACTTTAACTTATTCGAGTTACCAGCGAAGTCGCGAAGAGTATTTTAATCACTAAAGATTGAATCTTTGAACGAAAATACCTCAATAAAGTACCTATTTTGTCACTGGACCATTTTAATGTATAAAGATTGAATCTCCGGAAGAAAATGAGCGTTTTGGGTTAAACTTATTCGAGTTCCATTTGACGTCCCGAATAGTGTTTCAGTAAATAAAGATTGAATATTTGAATGAAAATACCTCAATCAAGGTACCTATTATATCACTAGACCTTTTGAACGTATAAGGATTCAATCTTTGAAGGAAAATTAGAGTTTTGAGTTAAACAAATTCGTGATCCCTTTAACGTCACGAAGAGTGTTTTAATGAGTAAAGATTGAATCTTTGAATGAAATTACCATAACCAAGGTACCTATTATGTCATTAGAACTTTTTAATGTATAACGATTGAATCTTTGAAAGAAAATGAGAGTTTCGAGTTTAACTTAATCGAGTAAGCTATGAAGTCGCGAAGAGTGTTTTACTGACCAAAGATTGAATCTTTGAATGAAATTACCTCAATCACGTTACCTTTTATGTCACTAGGCCTTTTTAATGTATAAAGATTGAATCTTTGAAAGAAAATGAGAGTTTTGAGTTAAACTTATTCGAGTTCCCTTTCACGTCCCGAAGAGTGTTTTAATGAGTAAAGATTGAATCTTTGAATGAAATTGCTAATTCAAGGTTCCTACTTTGTCACTAGACCTTTTTTCTGTACAAAGATTCGATCTTCAAAAGAAAATGAGTATTTTGTGTTTAACTTAATCGAGTTACCTACGAAGTCGCGAAGAGTGGTTTAATGACTTTAGATTGAACTGAACTTATTCGATTGAGGTATTTTCTATGAAGTCGCGAAGAGTGTTTTAATGACTAAAGATTGAATCTTTGAATGAAAATACCTTAATAAAGGTACCTATTATGTCACTGGACCTTTTTAATGTGTAAAGATTGAATCTTCGAAAGAAAATGAGCATTTTGAGTTAAAATTATTCGAGTTCCATTTGACATCCCGAAGAGTGTTTTAGTGAATAAAGATTGAATCTTTGTATGAAAATATCTCAATCAAGGTACCAATTATATCACTAGATATTTTGAATGTACAAAGATTCGGTCTCTGACAGACAATTAGCGTTTTGAGTTAAACTTATTCGAGATCCCTTTGACGTCGCTAAGAGTGTTATAAGAGTTAAACTTATTCGAGTTCCCTGTGACGTCCCGAAAAGTGTTTTACTGAGTACAGATTGAATCGTTGAATGAAAATTCTCAATCAAGGTACCATTATGTCACCAGACCATTTTTATGTATAAGGACTAAATCTTAGAAAGAAAATGAGAGTTTTGAGTTGAACTTATTCGAGTTACCTATGAAGTCGCGAAGAGTGGTTTAATGACCCAAGATTGAATATTTGATTGAAAATACCTCAATTAAGGTACTTATTTTGTCACTTAACCTTCTTAATGTATAAAAAAAGAATCTTTGAACAAAAAGGATAATTGAGAGTTAAGCTTATTCGAGATCCCTTTGACGTCACGATGAGTGTTTTAATGAGTTAAGATTGAATCTTTGAATGAAATTAACTGAATCAAAGTACCTATTATGTCACAAGACCATTTTTATGTATAAAGACTAAATCTTAGAAAGAAAATTAGAGTTTTGAGTTTAACTTATTCGAGTTACCTATGAAGTTGCGAAGAGTGGTTTTGTGACCCAAGACCGAATATTTGAATGAAAACACCTCAATTACGGTACCTATTTTGCCACTAGACCTTTTTAATTTATAAAGATTGAATCTTTGAACGAAAATGAGAATTGAGAGTTAAACTTATTCGAGATGCCCTTGACATCACGATGAGTGTTTTAATGAGTTAAGATTGAATCTCTGAAAGAAATTAACTCAATCAAGGTACCAATTATGCCACTAAACCTTTTTACTGTATAAAGATTGAATCTTTGAAAGAAAATGAGAGTTTTGAGTTTAACTTATTCGAGTTACCAACGAATCCGCGAAGAGTATTTTAATCACTAAAGATTCAATCTTTGAATGAAAATACCTCAACAAAGGAACCTATTATGTCACTGGACCATTTGAATGTATAAAGATTGAATCTCCGGAAGAAAATGAGCGTTTTGGGTTAAACTTATTCGAGTTCCATTTGACGTCCCGAATAGTGTTTCAGTGAATAAAGATTGAATATTTGAGTGAAAATACCTCTATCAAGGTACCTATTATATCACTAGACCTTTTGAATGTATAAGGATTCAATCTTCGAAGTGAAATTAGAGTTTTGAGTTAAACATATTCGTGATCCCTTTAACCTCACGAAGAGTGTTTTAATGAGTAAAGATTGAATCTTTGAATGAAATTACCATAACCAAGGTACCTATTATGTCATTAGACCTTTTTAATGTATAACGTTTGAATCTTTAAAAGAAAACGAGAGTTTCGAGTTTAACATATTCGAGTAAGCTATGAAGTCGCGAAGAGTATTTTACTGTCCAAATATTGAATCTTTGAATGAAATTACCTCAATCACGTTACCTTTTATGTCACTAGGCCTTTTTAATGTATAAAGATTGAATCTTTGAAAGAAAATGAGAGTTTTGAGTTAAACTTATTCGAGTTCCCTTTCACGTCCCGAAGAGTGTTTTAATGAGTAAAGATTGAATCTTTGAATGAAATTACTAATTCAAGGTTCCTACTTTGTCACTAGACCTTTTTTCTGTACAAAGATTCGATCTTCAAAAGAAAATCAGTATTTTGTATTTAACTTAATCGAGTTACCTACGAAGTCGCGAAGAGTGGTTTAATGACTTTAGATTGAACTGAACTTATTCGATTGAGGTATTTCCTATGAAGTCACGAAGAGTGTTTTAATGACTAAAGATTAAATCTTTGAATGAAATTAACTTAACCAAAGTACCTATTATGCCACTAGACCTTTTTACTCTATAAAGATTGAATCTCTGAAAGAAAATGAGAGTTTTGAGTTTAACTTATTCGAGTTACCAACGAAGTCCTGAAAAGTATTTTAATGACTAAAGATTGAATCTTTCAATGAAAATACCTCAATATTGGTACCTATTATGTCACTGGACATTTTTAATGTATAAAGATTGAATCTTCGAAAGAAAATGAGCGTTTTGGGTTAAACTTATTCGAGTTTCATTTGACGTCTCGAAGAGTGTTTTAGTGAATAAAGATTGAATATTTGAATAAAAATACCTCAATCAAGGTACCTATTATATCACTAGACCTTTTGAATATATAAGGATTCAATCTTTGAAAGAGAATTAGAGTTTTGAGTTAAACTTATTCGTGATCTCCTTGACGTCACTAAGAGTATTTTAATGAGTAAAGATTGAATCTTTGAATGAAAATACCTCAAAAAAGTTACCTATTATGTCACTAGACCTTTTTACTGAATAAAGATCGAATTTTTGAAAGAAAATGAAAGTTTTGAGTTAAACTTATTTATGTTCCTTGTGACGTCCCGAAAAGTGTCTTACTGAGTAAAGATTGAATGTTCGAATGAAAATCCTCAATCAAGGTACCATTATGTCACTAGACCATTTTTATGTATAAAGACTAAATCTTAGAAAGAAAATTAGAGTTTTGAATTTAACTTATTCGAGTTACCTAAGAAGTTGCGAAGAGTGGTTTTGTGACCCAAGACCGAATATTTGAATGAAAATACCTCAATTACGGTACCTATTTTGCCACTAGACCTTTTTAATTTATAAAGATTGAATCTTTGAACGAAAATGGGAATTGAGAGTTAAACTTATTCGAGATGTCCTTGACGTCACGATGAGTGTTTTAATGAGTTAAGATTGAATCTCTGAAAGAAATTAACTCAATCAAGGTACCTATTATTCCACTAAACCTTTATACTGTATAAAGATTGAATCTTTGAAAGAAAATGAGAGTTTTGAGTTTAACTTATTCGAGTTACCAACGAATCCGCCAAGAGTATTTTAATCACTAAAGATTGAATCTTTGAATGAAAATACCTCAATAAAGGTACCTATTATGTCACTGGACCATTTGAATGTATAAAGATTGAATCTCCGGAAGAAAATAAGCGTTTTGGGTTAAACTTATTCGAGTTCCATTTGACGTCCCGAATAGTGTTTCAGTGAATAAAGATTGAATATTTGAATGAAAATACCTCTATCAAGGTACCTATTATATCACAAGACCTTTTGAATGTATAAGGATTCAATCTTTGAAGGGAAATTAGAGTTTTGAGTTAAACATATTCGTGATCCCTTTAACGTCACGAAGAGTGTTTTAATGAGTAAAGATTGAATCTTTGAATGAAAATACCTCAATAAAGGTACCTATTATGTCGCTGGACATTTTTAATGTATAAAGATTGAATCTTCGAAAGAAAATGAGCGTTTTGGGTTAGACTTATTCGAGTTCCATTTTGACATCCCGAAGAGTGTTTTAGTGAATAAAGATTGAATCTTTGAATGAAAATACCGCAATCAAGGTACCTATTATATTACTAGGCCTTTTGAATGTATCAGGATTCAATCTTTGAAAGAAAATGAGAGTTTTGTGTTAAACATATTCGAGTTCCCTATCACGTCCCGAAGAGTGTTTTAATGAGTAAGGATTGAATCTTCGAATGAAAATTGCTAATTCGAGGTTCCTATTTTGTCACTAGACCTTTTTAATGTAGAAAGATTCAATCCTCAAAAGAAAATGAGTATTTTGTGTTTAACTTAATCGAGTTACCTATGAAGTCGCGAAGAATGGTTTAATGACTTAAGATTGAACTGAACTTATTCGATTGAGGTATTTCCAATGAAGTCGCTAAGAGTGTTTTAACGACTAAAGATTGAATCTTTGAATGAAAATACCTTAATAAAGGTACTTATTATGTCACTGGACCTTTTTCATGTATAAAGATTGAATCTTTGTATGAAAATACCTCAATCAGGGTACCAATTATATCACTAGACATTTTGAATGTATAAAGATTCAGTCTTTAAAAGAGAATTAGAGTTTTGAGTTAAACTTATTCGTGATCCCTTTGACGTCGCTAAGAGTGTTTTAAGACTTAAAATTATTCGAGTTCCCTGTGACGTCCCGAAAAGTGTTGTACTGAGTAAAGATTAAATCGTTGAACGAAAATCCTTAATCAAGGAACCAATATGTCACTAGACCATTTTTATGTATAAGGACTAAATCTTAGAAAGAAAATGAGAGTTTTGAGTTTAACTTATTCGAGTTACCTATGAAGTCGCGAAGAGTGGTTTAATGACCCAGGATTGAATATTTAATTGAAAATACCTCAATTAAGGTACGTATTTTGTCACTTGACCTTCTTAATGTATAAAAAATGAATCTTTGAACAAAAATGAGAATTAAGAGTTAAACTTATTCGAGATTCCTTTGACGTCACGATGAGTGTTTTAATGAGTTAAGATTGAATCTTTGAATGAAATTAACTTAGTCAAAGTTCCAATTATGCCACTAGACCTTTTTACTGTATAAAGATTGAATCTCTGAAAGAAAATGAGATTTTTTAGTTTAACTTATTCGAGTAACCAACGAAGTCGCGAAGAGTATTTTAATGACTAAAGATTGAATCTTTGAATGAAAATACCTCAATAAAGGTACCTATTATGTCGCTGGACATTTTTAATGTCTAAAGATTGAATCTTCGAAAGAAAATAAGCGTTTTGGGTTAAACTTATTCGAGTTCTATTTTGACGTCCCGAAGAGTGTTTTAGTGAATAAAGATTGAATCTTTGAATGAAAATATCGCAATCAAGGTACCTATTATATCACTAGACCTTTTGAATGTATAAGGATTCAATCCTTGAAAGAAAATGAGAGTTTTGTGTTAAACTTATTCGAGTTCCCTATCACGTCCCGAAGAGTGTTTTAATGAGTAAGGATTGAATCTTCGAATGAAATTAGCTAATTCGAGGTTCCTATTTTGTCACTAGACCTTTTTAATGTACAAAGATTCAATACTCGAAAGAAAATGAGTATTTTGTGTTTAACTTAATCGAGTTACCTATGAAGTCGCGAAGAGTGGTTTAATGACTTAAGATTGAACTGAACTTATTCGATTGAGGTATTTCCAATGAAGTCGCTAAGAGTGTTTTAATGACTAAAGATTGAATCTTTGAATGAAAATACCTTAATAAAGGTACTTATTATGTCACTGGACCTTTTTCATGTATAAAGATTGAATGTCCGAGAGAAAATGAGCATTTTGAGTTAGACTTACTCCAGTTCCATTTGACATCCCGAAGAGTGTTTCAGTGAATAAAGATTGAATGTTTGTCTAAAAATACCTCAATCAAGGTACCTATTATATCACTTGACCTTTTGAATGTATAAAGATTCAATCTTTGAAAGAGAATTAGAGTTTTGAGTTAAACTTATTCGTGATCTCTTTGACGTCGGTAAGAGTGTTTTAATGAGTAAAGATTGAATCTTTGAATTAAAATACCTCAAAAAAGTTACCTATTATGTCACTAGACCTTTTTACTGAATAAAGATCGAATTTTTGAAAGAAAATGAGAGTTTTGAGTTAAACTTATTTAAGTTCCCTGTGACGTCCCGAAAAGTGTCTTACTGAGTAAAGATTGAATGTTCGAATGAAAATCCTCAATGAAGGTACCATTATGTCACTAGACCATTTTTATGTATAAAGACTAAATCTTAGAAAGAAAATTAGAGTTTTGAGTTTAACTTATTCGAGTTACCTATGAAGTCGCGAAGAGTGGTTTTGTGACCCAAGATCGAATATTTGAATGAAAATACCTCAATTATGGTACCTATTTTGCCACTAGACCTTTTTAATGTATAAAGATTGAATCTTTGAACGAAAATGAGAATTGAGAGTTAAACTTATTCGAGATGCCCTTGACGTCACGATGAGTTTTTTAATGAGTTAAAATTGAATCTCTGAAAGAAATTAACTCAATCAAGGTACCTATTATGCCAGTAGACCTTTTTACTGTATAAAGATTGAGTCTTTGAAAGAAAATGAGAGTTTTGAGTTTAACTTATTCGAGTTACCAACGAAGTCGCGAAGAGTTTTTTAATCACTAAAGATTGAATCTTTGAATGAAATTACCTCAATAAAGGTACCTATTATGTCACTGGACCATTTTAATGTATAAAGATTGAATCTCCGGAAGAAAATGAGCGTTTTGGGTTAAACTTATTCGAGTTCCATTTGACGTCCCGAATAGTGTTTCAGTGAATAAAGATTGAATATTTGAATGAAAATACCACAATCAAGGTACCTATTATATCACTAGACCTTTTGAATGTATAAGGATTCAATCTTTGAAGGAAAATTAGAGTTTTGAGTTAAACATATTCGTGATCCCTTTAACGTCACGAGGAGTGTTTTAATGAGTAAAGATTGAATCTTTGAATGAAATTACCATAACCAAGGTACCTATTATGTCATTAGACCTTTTTAATGTATAACGATTGAATCTTTGAAAGAAAATGAGAGTTTCGAGTTTAACTTATTCGAGTAAGCTATGAAGTCGAGAAGAGTGTTTTACTGACCAAAGATTAAATCTTTGAATTAAATAACCTCAATCACGTTACCTTTTATGTCTCTAGGCCTTTTTAATGTATAAAGATTGAATCTTTGAAAGAAAACGAGAGTTTTGTGTTAAATTTATTCGAGTTCCCTTCGACGTCCCAAAGAGTGTTTTATTGAGTAAAGATTGAATCTTTGAATGAAATTGCTAATTCAAGGTTCCTACTTTGTCACTAGACCTTTTTTCTGTACAAAGATTCGAACTTCAAAAGAAAATGAGTATTTTGTGTTTAACTTAATCGAGTTACCTACGAAATCGCGAAGAGTGGTTTAATGACTTTAGATTGAACTGAACTTATTCGATTGAGGTATTTCCTATGAAGTCGCGAAGAGTGTTTTAATGACTAAAGATTGAATCTTTGAATGAAAATACCTTAATAAAGGTACCTATTATGTCACTGGACCTTTTTAATGTATAAAGATTGAATCTTCGAAAGAAAATGAGCATTTTGAGTTAAACTTATTCGAGTTCCATTTGACATCCCGAAGAGTGTTTTAGTGAATAAAGATTGAATCTTTGTATAAAAATACCTCAATCAAGGTACCAATTATATCACTAGACATTTTGAATGTATAAAGATTCAGTCTTTGAAAGAGAATTAGAGTTTTGAGTTAAACTTATTCGTGATCCCTTTGACGTCGCTAAGAGTGTTTTAAGAGTTAAACTTATTCGAGTTCCCTGTGACGTCCCGAAAAGTGTTTTACTGAGTAAAGATTGAATCATTGAATGAAAATCCCCAATCAACGTACCATTATGTCACAAGACCATTTTTATGTATAAGGACTAAATCTTAGAATGAAAATGAGAGTTTTGAGTTTAACTTATTCTAGTTACCTATGAAGTCGCGAAGAGTGGTTTAATGACCCAAGATTGAATATTTGAATGAAAATACCTCAATTAAGGTAACTATTTTGTCACTTGACCTTCTTAATGTATAAAAAAAGAATCTTTGAAAAAAAATGAGAATTGAGAGTTAAGCTTATTGGAGATCCCTTTGACGTCACGATGAGTGTTTTAATGAGTTAAGATTGAATCCTTGAATGAAATTAACTTAATCAAAGTACCTATTATGCCACTAGACCTTTTTACTGTATAAAGATTGAATCTCTGAAAGAAAATGAGAGTTTTGAGTTTAACTTATTCGAGTTACCAACGAAGTCGCGAAGAGTATTTTAATGACTAAAGATTGAATCTTTGAATGAAAATACCTCAATAAAGGTACCTATTATGTCGCTGGACATTTTTAATGTATAAAGATTGAATCTTCGAAAGAAAATGAGCGTTTTGGGTTAAACTTATTCGAGTTCCATTTTGACGTCCCGAAGAGGGTTTTAGTGAATAAAGATTGAATCTTTGAATGAAAATACCGCAATCACGGTACCTATTATATCACTAGACCTTTTGAATGTATCAGGATTCAATCTTTGAAAGAAAATGAGAGTTTTGTGTTAAACTTATTCGAATTCCCTGTCACGTCCCGAAGAGTGTTTTAATGAGTAAGGATTGAATCTTCGAATGAAATTAGCTAATTCGAGGTTCCTATTTTGTCACTAGACCTTTTTAATGTACAAAGATTCAATCCTCAAAAGAAAATGAGTATTTTTGTGTTTAACTTAATCGAGTTACCTATGAAGTCGCGAAGAGTGGTTTAATGACTTAAGATTGAACTGAACTTATTCGATTGAGGTATTTCTAATGAAGTCGCTAAGAGCGTTTTAATGACTAAAGATTAAATCTTTGAATGAAAATAACTTAATAAAGATACTTATTATGTCACTGGACCTTTTTCATGTATAAAGATTGAATCTTCGAGAGAAAATGAGCATTTTGATTTAAACTTATTCAAGTTCCATTTGATATCCCGAAGAGTGTTTCAGTGAATAAAGAATGAATCTTTGTATGAAAATACCTCAATCAAGGTGCCAATTATATCACTACACATTTTGAATGTATAATGATTCAGTCTTTGAAAGAGAATTAGAGTTTTGAGTTAAACTTATTCGTGATCCCTTTGACGTCGCTAAGAGTGTTTTAAGATTTAAACTTATTCGAGTTCCCTGTGACGTCCCGAAAAGTGTTGTACTGAGTAAAGATTGAATCGTTGAATGAAAATCCTCAATCAAGGTACCATTATGTCACTAGACCATTTTTATGCATAAGGACTAAATCTTAGAAAGAAAATGAGAGTTTTGAGTTTAACTTATTCGAGTTACCTATGAAATCGCGAAGAGTGGTTTAATGACCCAAGATTGAATATTTGATTGAAAATACCTCAATTAAGGTACGTATTTTGTCACCTGACCTTCTTAATGTACAAAAAAAGAATCTTTGAACAAAAATGAGAATTGAGAGTTAAACTTATTTGTGAATCCTTTGACGTCACGACGAGTGTTTTAATGAGTTAAGATTGAATATTTGAATGAAATTAACTGAATCAAAGTACCTATTATGCCACTAGACCTTTTTACAGTATAAAGATTGAATCTCTGAAAGAAAATGAGAGTTTTGTGTTTAACTTAGTCGAGTTACCAACGAAGTCGGGAAGAGTATTTTAATGAGTAAAGATTGAATCTTTGAATGAAAATACCTCAATAAAGGTACATATTATGTCGCTGGACATTTTTAATGTATAAAGATTGAATCTTCGAAAGAAAGTGAGCGTTTTGGGTTAAACTTATTCGAGTTCCATTTGACGTCCCGAAGAGTGTTTTAGTGAATAAAGATTGAATCTTTGAATGAAAATACCGCAATAAAGGTACCTATTATATCACTAGACCTTTTGAATGTATAAGGATTCAATCCTTGAAAGAAAATGAGAGTTTTGTGTTAAACTTATTCGAGTTCCCTATCACGTCCCGAAGAGTGTTTTAATGAGTAAGGATTGAATCTTTCAATGAAATTAGCTAATTCGAGGTTCCTATTTTGTCACTAGACCTTTTTAATGTACAAAGATTCAATCCTCGAAAGAAAATGAGTATTTTGTGTTTAACTTAATCGAGTTACCTATGAAGTCGCGAAGAGTGGTTTAATGACTTAAGATTGAACTGAACTTATTCGATTGAGGTATTTCAAATGAAGTCGCTAAGAGTGTTTTAATGACTAAATATTGAATCTTTGAATGAAAATACCTTAATAAAGGTACTTATTATGTCACTGGACCTTTTTCATGTATAAAGATTGAATGTTCGAGAGAAAATGAGCATTTTGAGTTAAACTTATTCGAGTTCCATCTGACATCCCGAAGAGTGTTTCAATGAATAAAGATTGAATCTTTGTATGAAATACCTCAATCAAGGTACCTATTATATCACTAGACCTTTTGAATGTATAAAGATTTAGTCTTTGAAAGAGAATTAGAGTTTTGAGTTAAACTTATTCGTGATCTCTATGACGTCGCTAAGAGTGTTTTAATGAGTAAAGATTGAATCTTTGAATGAAAATACCTCAAAAAAGTTCCCTTTTATGTCACTAGACCTTTTTACTGAATAAAGATCGAATTTTTGAAAGAAAATGAGAGTTTTGAGTTAAACTTATTTAAGTTCCCAGTGACGTCCCGAAAAGTGTCTTACTGAGTAAAGATTGAATGTTTGAGTGAAAATCCTCAATCAAGGTACCATTATGTCACTAGACCATTTTTATGTATAAAGACTAAATCTTAGAAAGAAAATTAGAGTTTTGAGTTTAACTTATTCGAGTAACCTATGAAGTCGCGAAGAGTGGTTTTGTGACCCAAGACCGAATATTTGAATGAAAATACCTCAATTACGGTACCTATTCTTCCAATAGACCTTTTTAATGTATAAAGATTGAATCTTTGAACCAAAATGAGAATTGAGAGTTAAACTTATTCGAGATGCCCTTGACGTCACGATGAGTGTTTTAATGAGTTAAGATTGAATCTCTGAAAGAAATTAACTCAATCAATGTACCTATTATGCCACTAGACCTTTTTACTGTATAAAGATTGAATCTTTGAAAGAAAATGAGAATCTTGAGTTTAACTTATTCGAGTTACCAACAAAGTCGCGAAGAGTATTTTAATCACTAAAGATTGAATCCTTGAAAGAAAATATCTCAATAAAGGTACCTATTATGTCACTGGACCATTTTAATGTATAAAGATTGAATCTCCGGAAGAAAATGAGCGTTTTGGGTTAAACTTATTCGAGTTCCATTTGACGTCCCGAATAGTATTTCAGTGAATAAAGATTGAATATTTAAATGAAAATACCTCAATCAAGGTACCTATTATATCACTAGACCTTTTGAATGTATAAGGATTCAATCTTTGAAGGAAAATTAGAGTTTTGAGTTAAACATATTCGTGATCCCTTTAACATCACGAGGAGTGTTTTAATGAGTAAAGATTGAATCTTTGAATGAAATTACCATAACCAAGGTACCTATTATGTCATTAGACCTTTTTAATGTATAACGATTGAATCTTTGAAAGAAAATGAGAGTTTCGAGTTTAACTTATTCGAGTAAGCTATGAAGTCTCGAAGAGTGTTTTACTGACCAAAGATTGAATCTTTGAATTAAATTACCTCAATCACGTTACCTTTTATGTCACTAGGCCTTTTTAATGTATAAAGATTGGATCTTTGAAAGAAAATGAGAGTTTTGAGTTAAACTTATTCGAGTTCCCTTTCACGTCCCGAAGAGTGTTTTAATGAGTAAAGATTGAATCTTTGAAAGAAATTGCTAATTCAAGGTTCCTACTTTGTCACTAGACCTTTTTTCTGTACAAAGATTCGATCTTCAAAAGAAAATAAGTATTTTGTGTTTAACTTAATCGAGTTACCTACGAAGTCGCGAAGAGTGGTTTAATGACTTTAGATTGAACTGAACTTATTCGATTGAGGTATTTCCTATGAAGTCGCGAAGAGTGTTTTAATGACTAAAGATGGAATCTTTTCTTGAAAATATCTTAATAAAGGTACCTATTATGTCACTGGACCTTTTTAATTTATAAAGATTGAATCTTCGAAAGAAAATGAGCATTTTGAGTTAAACTTATTCGAGTTCCATTTGACATCCCGAAGAGTGTTTCAGTGAATAAAGATTAAATCTTTGTGTGAAAATACCTCAATCAAGGTACCAATTATATCACCAGACATTTTGAATGTATAAAGATTCAGTCTTTGAAAGAGAATTAGAGTTTTGAGTTAAACTTATTCGTGATCCCTTTGACGTCGCTAAGAGTGTTTTAAGAGTTAAACTTATTCGAGTTCCCTGTGACGTCCCGAAAAGTGTTTTACTGAGTAAAGATTGAATCGTTGAATGAAAATCCTCAATCAAGGTACCATTATCTCATAAGACCATTTTTATGTATAAGGACTAAATCTTAGAAAGAAAATGAGAGTTTTGAGTTTAACTTATTCTAGTTACCTATGAAGTCGCGAAGAGTGGTTTAATGACCCAAGATTGAATATTTGATTGAAAATACCTCAATTAAGGTACATATTTTGTCACTTGACCTTCTTAATGTATAAAAAAAGAATCTTTGAAAAAAAATGAGAATTGAGAGTTAAGCTTATTCGAGATCCCTTTGACGTCATGATGAGTGTTTTAATGGGTTAAGATTGAATCTCTGAAAGAAATTAACTCAATCAAGGTACCTATTATGCCACTAGACCTTTTTACTGTATAAAGATTGAATCACTGAAAGAAAATAAGAGTTTTGAGTTTCACTTATTCGAGTTACCAACGAAGCTGCGAAAAGTATTTTAATGACTAAAGATTGAATCTTTGAATGAAAATACCTCAATAAAGGTACCTATTATGTCGCTGGACATTTTTAATGTATAAAGATTGAATCTTCGAAAGAAAGTGAGCGTTTTGGGTTAAACTTATTCAAGTTCCATTTGACGTCCCGAAGAGTGTTTTAGTGAATAAAGATTGAATCTTTGAATGAAAATATCACAATCAAGGTACCAATTATATCACTAGACCTTTCCAATGTATAAGGATTCAATCTTTGAAAGAAAATGAGAGTTTTGTGTTAAACTTATTCGAGTTCCCTATCACGTCCCGAAGAGTGTTTTAATGAGTAAGGATTGAATCTTCGAATGAATTTAGCTAATTCGAGGTTCCTATTTTGTCACTAGACCTTTTTAATGTACAAAGATTCAATCCTCAAAAGAAAATGAGTATTTTGTGTTTAACTTAATCGAGTTACCTATGAAGTCGCGAAGAGTGGTTTAATGACTTAAGATTGAACTGAACTTATTCGATTGAGGTATTTCCAATGATGTCGCTAAGAGTGTTTTAATGACTAAAGATTGAATCTTTCAATGAAAATACCTTAATAAAGGTACTTATTATGTCACTGGACCTTTTTCATGTATAAAGATTGAATCTTCGAGAGTAAATGAGCATTTTGAGTTAAACTTATTCGAGTTCCATTTGACATCCCGAAGAGTGTTTCAGTGAAAAAAGATTGAATCTTTGCAAGAAAATACCTCAATCAAGGTACCTATTATATCACTAGACCTTTTGAATGTATAAAGATTCAGTCTTTGAAAGAGAATTAGGGTTTTGAGTTAAACTTATTCGTGATCTCTTTGACGTCGCTATGAGTGTTTTAATGAGTAAAGATTGAATCTTTGAATGAAAATACCTCAAAAAAGTTACCCATTATGTCACTAGACCTTTTTACTGAATAAAGATCGAATTTTGAGTTAAACTTATTTTAGTTCCCTGTGATGTCCCGAAAAGTGTCTTACTGAGTAAAGATTGAATGTTCGAATGAAAATCCTCAATCAAGGTACCATTATGTCACTAGACCATTTTTATGTATAAAGACTAAATCTTAGAAAGAAAATTAGAGTTTTGAGTTTAACTTATTCGAGTTACCTATGAAGTCGCGAAGAGTGGTTTTGTGACTCAAGACTGAATATTTGAATGAAAATACCTCAATTACGGTACCTATTTTGCCACTAGACCTTTTTAATGTATAAAGATCGAATTTTTGAACGAAAATGAGAATTGAGAGTTAAACTTATTCGAGATGCCCTTGACGTCACGATGAGTGTTTTAATGAGTTAAGATTAAATCTCTGAAAGAAATTAACTCAATCAATTTACCTATTATGCCACTAGACCTTTTTACTGTATAAAGATTGAATCTTTGAAAGAAAATGAGAGTTTTGAGTTTAACTTATTCGAGTTACCAACGAAGTCGCGAAGAGTATTTTAATCACTAAAGATTGAATCTTTGAATGAAAATACCTCAATAAAGGTACCTATTATGTCACTGGACCATTTTAATGTATAAAGATTGAATCTCTGGAAGAAAATGAGCGTTTTGGGTTAAACTTATTCGAGTTCCATTTGACGTCCCGAATAGTGTTTCAGTGAATAAAGGTTGAATATTTGAATGAAAATACCTCAATCAAGGTACCTATTATATCACTAGACCTTTTGAATATATAAGGATTCAATCTTTGAAGGAAAATTAGAGTGTTGAGTTAAACATATTCGTGATCCCTTTAACGTCACGAAAAGTGTTTTAATGAGTAAAAATTGATTCTTGAAATGAAATTACCATAACCAAGGTACCTATTATGTCATTAGACCTTTTTAATGTATAACGATTGAATCTTTGAAAGAAAATGAGAGTTTCGAGTTTAACTTATTCGAGTAAGCTATGAAGTCGCGAAGAGTGTTCTACTGACCAAAGATTGAATCTTTGAATGAAATTACCTCAATCACGTTACCTTTTATGTCACTAGGCCTTTTTAATGTATAGAGATTGAATCTTTGAAAGAAAATGAGAGTTTTGAGTTAAACTTATTCGAGTTCCCTTTCACGTCCTGAAGAGTGTTTTAACGAGTAAAGATTGAATCTTTGAATGAAATTGCTAATTCAAGGTTCCTACTTTGTCACTAGACCTTTTTTCTGTACAAATATTTGATCTTCAAAAGAAAATGAGTATTTTGTGTTTAACTTAATCGAGTTACCTATGAAGTCACGAAGAGTGGTTTAATGACTTTAGATTGAACTGAACTTATTCGATTGAGGTATTTCCTATGAAGTCGCGGAGAGTGTTTTTAATGTATAAAGATTAAATCTTCGAAAGAAAATGAGCATTTTGAGTTAAACTTATTCGAGTTCCATTTGACATCCCGAAGAGTGTTTTAGTGAATAAAGATTGAATCTTTGTATGAAAATACCTCAATCAAGGTACCAATTATATCACTAGACATTTTGAATGTATAGAGATTCAGTCTTTGAAAGAGATTTAGAGTTTTGAGTTAAACTTATTCGTGATCCCTTTGACGTCGCTAAGTGTGTTTTAAGAGTTAAACTGATTCGAGTTCCCTGTGACGTCCCGAAAAGTGTTGTACTGAGTAAAGATTGAATCGTTGAATGAAAATCCTCAATCAAGGTACCATTATGTCACTAGACCATTTTTATGTATAAGGACTAAATCTTAGAAAGAAAATGAGAGTTTGGAGTTTAACTTATTCGAGTTACCTATAGAGTCGCGAAGAGTTGTTTAATGACCCAAGATTGAATATTTGATTGAAAATACCTCAACTAAGGTACCTATTTTGTCACTTGACCTTCCTAATGTATAAAAAAAGAATCTTTCAACAAAAATGAGAATTGAGAGTTAAACTTATTCGAGATCCCTAGGACGTCACGATGAGTGTTTTAATGAGTTAAGATTGAATCTTTGAATGAAATTAACTTAATCAAAGTACCTATTATGCCACTAGACCTTTTTACTATATAAAGGTACCTATTATATCACTAGACCTTTTGAATGTATAAAGATTCAGTCTTTGAAAGAGAATTAGAGTTTTGAGTTAAACTTATTCGTGATCTCTTTGACGTCGCTAAGAGTGTTTTAATGAGTAAAGATTGAATCTTTGAATGAAAATACCTCAAAAAAGTTACCTATTATGTCACTAGACCTTTTTACTGAATAAAGATCGAATTTTTGAAAGAAAATGAGAGTTTTGAGTTAAACTTATTTAAGTTCCCTATGACGTCCCGAAAAGTGTCTTACTGAGTAAAGATTGAATATTCGAATGAAAATTCTTAATCAAGGTACCATTATGTCACTAGACCATTTTTATGTATAAAGACTAAATCTTAGAAAGAAAATTAGAGTTTTCAGTTTAACTTATTCGAGTTACCTATGAAGTCGCGAAGAGTGGTTTTGTGACCCAAGACCGAATATTTGAATGAAAATACCTCAATTACGGTACCTATTTTGCCACTAGACCTTTTTAATGTATAAAGATTGAATCTTTGAACGAAAATGAGAATTGAGAGTTAAACTTATTCGAGATGCCCTTGTCGTCACAATAAGTGTTTTAATGAGTTAAGATTGAATCACTGAAAGAAAATGAGAGTTTTGATTTTAACTTATTCGAGTTACCAACAAAGTCGCGAAAAGTATTTTAATGACTAAAGATTGAATCTTTGAATGAAAATACCTCAATAAAGATACCTATTATGTCGCTGGACATTTTTAATGTATAAAGATTGAATCTTCTAAAGAAAGTGAGCGTTTTGGGTTAAACTTATTCGAGTTCCATTTGACGTCCCGAAGAGTGTTTTACTGAATAACTATTGAATCTTTGAATGAAAAATACCGCAATCAAGGTACATATTATATCACTAGACCTTTTGAATGTATAAGGATTCAATCTTTGAAAGAAAATGAGAGTTTTGTGTTAAACTTATTCGAGTTCCCTATCACGTCCCGAAGAGTGTTTTAATGAGTAAGGATTCAATCTTCGAATGAAATTAGCTAATTCGAGGTTCCTATTTTTTCTCTAGACCTTTTTAATGTACGAAGATTCAATCCTCAAAAGAAAATAAGTATTTTGTGTTTAACTTAATCGAGTTACCTATGAAGTCGCGAAGAGTGGTTTAATGACTTAAGATTGAACTGAACTTATTCGATTGAGGTATTTCCAATGAAGTCGCTAAGAGTGTTTTAATTACTAAAGATTGAATCTTTGAATGAAAATACCTGAATAAAGGTACTTATTATGTCACTGGACCTTTTTCTTGTAAAAGGATTGAATCTTCGAGAGAAAATGAGCATTTTGAGTTAAACTTATTCGAGTTCCATTTGACATCCCGAAGAGTGTTTCAGTGAATAAAGATTGAATCTTTGCATGAAAATACCTCAATCAAGGTACCTATTATATCACTAGACCTTTTGAATGTATAAAGATTCAGTCTTTGAAAGAGAATTAG
The DNA here is from genome assembly GCF_030987335.1 of Cornus florida. NCBI lineage: Eukaryota > Viridiplantae > Streptophyta > Magnoliopsida > Cornales > Cornaceae > Cornus > Cornus florida. The sequence continues at coordinate 12,936,914 of NW_026775581.1, read as the reverse complement.
AGTTTTGAGTTAAACTTATTCGTGATCTCTTTGACGTCGCTAAGAGTGTTTTAATGAGTAAAGATTGAATCTTTGAATGAAAATACCACAAAAAGTTACCTATTATGTCACTAGACCTTTTTACTAATAAAGAACAAATTTTTGAAAGAAAATGAGAATTTTGAGTTAAACTTATTTAGGTTCCCTGTGACGTCCCGAAAAGTGTCTTACTGAGTAAAGATTGAATGTTCGAATGAAAATCCTCAATCAAGGTACCATTATGTCACTAGACCATTTTTATGTATAAAGACTAAATCTTAAAAAGAAAATTAGAGTTTTGAGTTTAACTTATTCGAGTTACCTATGAAGTCGCGAAGAGTGGTTTTGTGACCCAAGACCGAATATTTGAATGAAAATACCTCAATTACGGTACCTATATTGCCACTAGACCTTTTTAATGTATAAAGATTGAATCTTTGAACGAAAAATGAGAATTGAGAGTTAAACTTATTCGAGATGCCCTTGTCGTCACGATGAGTGTTTTAATGAGTTAAGATTGAATCTCTGAAAAAAATTAACTCAATCAAGGTACCGATTATGCCACTAGACCTTTTTACTATATAAAGATTGAATCACTAAAAGAAAATGAGAGTTTTGAGTTTAACTTATTCGAGTTACCAACGAAGTTGCGAAGAGTATTTTAATGACTAAAGGTTGAATCTTTGAATGAAAATACCTCAATAAAGGTACCTATTATGTCGCTGGACATTTTTAATGTATAAAGATTGAATCTTCGAAAGAAAGTGAGCGTTTTGGGTTAAACTTATTCGAGTTCCATTTGACGTCCCGAAGAGTGTTTTAGTGAATAAAGATTGAATCTTTGAATGAAAAATACCGCAATCAAGGTACCTATTATATCACTAGACCTTTTGAATGTATAAGGATTCAATCTTTGAAAGAAAATGAAAGTTTTGTGTTAAACTTATTCGAGTTCCCTATCACGTCCCGAAGAGTGTTTTAATGAGTAAGGATTGAATCTTCGAATGAAATTAGCTAATTCGAGGTTCCTATTTTGTCACTAGACCTTTTTAATGTACAAAGATTCAGTCCTCAAAAGAAAATGAGTATTTTGTGTTTAACTTAATCGAGTTACCTATGAAGTCGCGAAGAGTGGTTTAATGACTTAAGATTGAACTGAACTTATTCGATTGAGGTATTTCCAATGAAGTCGCTAAGAGTGTTTTAATGACTAAAGAATGAATTTTGAATGAAAATACCTTAATAAAGGTACTTATTATGTCACTGGACCTTTTTCATGTATAAAGATTGAATCTTCGAGAGAAAATGAGCATTTTGAGTTAAACTTATTCGAGTTCCATTTGACATCCAGAAGAGTGTTTCAGTGAATAAAGATTGAATCTTTGTATGAAAATACCTCAATCAAGGTACCTATTATATCACAAGACCTTTTGAATGTATAAAGATTCAGTCTTTGAAACAGAATTAGAGTTTTGAGTTAAACTTATTCGTGATCTCTTTGACGTCGCAGAGAGTGTTTTAATGAGTAAAGATTGAATCTTTGAATAAAATACCTCAAAAAAGTTACCTATTATGTCACTAGACCTTTTTACTGAATAAAGATCGAATTTTTGAAAGAAAATGAGAGTTTTGAGTTAAACATATTCAAGTTCCCTGTGACGTCCCGAAAAGTGTCTTACTGAGTAAAGATTGAATGTTCGAATGAAAATCCTCAATCGAGGTACCGTTATGTCCCTAGACCATTTTTATGTATAAAGACTAAATCTTAGAAAGAAAATTAGAGTTTTGAGTATAACTTATTCGACTTACCTATGAAGGCGCGAAGAGTGGTTTTGTGACCCAAGACCGAATATTTGTATGAAAATACCTCAATTACGGTACCTATTTTGCCACTAGACCTTTTTAATGTTTAAAGATTGAATCTTTGAACGAAAATGAGAATTGAGAGTTAAACTTATTCGAGATGCCCTTGACGTCACGATAAGTGTTTTAATGAGTTAAGATTGAATCTCTGAAAGAAATTAACTCAATCAAGGTACCTATTATGCCACTAGACCTTTTTACTGTATAAAGATTAAATCGCTGAAAGAAAATGAGAGTTTTGAGTTTAACTTATTCGAGTTACCAACGAAGTCGCGAAGAGTATTTTAATGACTAAAGATTGAATCTTTGAATGAAAATACCTCAATAAAGGTACCTATTATGTCGCTGGACATTTTTAATGTATAAAAATTGAATCAACGAAAGAAAGTGAGCGTTTTGGGTTAAACTTATTCGAGTTCCATTTGACGTCCCGAAGAGTGTTTTAGTGAATAAAGATTGAATCTTTTAATGAAAATACCGCAATCAAGGTACCTATTATATCACTAGACCTTTTGAATGTATAAGGATTCAATCTTTGAAAGAAAATGAGAGTTTTGTGTTAAACTTATTCGAGTTCCCTATCACGTCCTGAATAGTGTTTTAATGAGTAAGGATTGAATCTTCGAATGAAATTAGCTAATTCGAGGTTCCTATTTTGTCACTAGACCTTTTTAATGTACAAAGATTCAATCCTCAAAAGAAAATGAGTATTTTGTGTTTAACTTAATCGAGTTACCTATGAAGTCGCGAACAGTGGTTTAATGGCTTAAGATTGAACTGAACTTATTCGATTGAGGTATTTCCAATGAAGTCGCTAAGAGTGTTTTAATGACTAAAGATTGAAGTTTTGAATGAAAATACCTTAATAAAGGTACTTATTATGTCACTGGACCTTTTCCATGTATAAAGATTGAATCTTCGAGAGAAAATGAGCATTTTGAGTTAAACTTATTCGAGTTCCATTTGACATCCCGAAGAATGTTTCAGTGAATAAAGATTGAATCTTTGCATGAAAATACCTCAATCAAGGTACCTATTATATCACTAGACCTTTTGAATGTATAAAGATTCAGTCTTTGAAAGAGAATTAGAGTTTTGAGTTAAACTTATTCGTGATCTCTTTGACGTCGCTAAGAGTGTTTTAATGAGTAAAGATTGAATCTTTGAATGAAAATACCTCAAAAAAGTTACCTATTATGTCAGTAGACCTTTTTACTGAATAAAGATCGAATTTTTGAAAGAAAATGAGGGTTTTGAGGTAAACTTATTTAAGTTCCCTGTGACGTCCCGAAAAATGTCTTACTGAGTAAAGATTGAATGTTCGAATGAAAATCCTCAATCGAGGTACCGTTATGTCATTAGACCATTTTTATGTATAAAGACTAAATCTTAGAAAGAAAATTAGAGTTTTGAGTTTAACTTATTCGAGTTACCAACGAAGTCGCGAAGAGTATTTAAATGACTAAAGATTGAATCATTGAATGAAAATATCTCAATCAAGATACCTATTATGTCGCTGGACATTTTTAATGTATGAAGATTGAATCTTCGAAAGAAAGTGAGCGTTTTGGGTTAAACTTATTCGAGTTCCATTTGACGTCCCGAAGAGTGTTTTAGTGAATAAAGATTGAATCTTTGAATGAAAATACCGCAATCAAGGTACCTATTATATCACTAGTCCTTTTGAAAGTATAAGGATTCAATCTTTGAAAGAAAATGAGAGTTTTATGTTAAACTTATTCAAGTTCCCTATCACGTCCCGAAGAGTGTTTTAATGAGTAAGGATTGAATCTTCGAATGAAATTAGCTAAATCGAGGTTCTTATTTTGTCACTAGACCTTTTTAATGTACAAAGATTCAATCCTCAAAAGAAAATGAGTATTTTGTGTTTAACTTAATCGAGTTACCTATGAAGTCGCGAAGAGTGGTTTAATGACTTAAGATTGAACTGAACTTAGTCGATTGAGGTATTTCCAATGAAGTCGCTATGAGTGTTCTACTGACTAAAGATTGAATCTTTGAATGAAAATACCTTAATAAAGGTACTTATTATGTCACTAGACCTTTTTCTTGTATAAAGATTGAATCTTCGAGAGAAGATGAGCATTTTGAGTAAAACTTATTCGAGTTCCATTTGACATCCCGAAGAGCGTTTCAGTGAATAAAGATTGAATCTTTGTATGAAAATACCTCAATCAAGGTACCTATTATATCACTAGACCTTTTGAATGTATAAAGATTCAGTCTTTCAAATAGAATTAGAGTTTTGAGTTAAACTTATTCGTGATCTCCGTGACGTCGCTAAGAGTGTTTTAATGAGTAAAGATTGAATCTTTGGTTGAAAATACCTCAAAAAAGTTACCTACTATGTCACTAAACCTTTTTACTGAATAAAGATCGAATTTTTGAAAGAAAATGAGAGTTTTGAGTTAAACTTATTTAAGTTCCCTATGACGTCCCGAAAAGTGTCTTCCTGAGTAAAGATTGAATGTTCGAATGAAAATCCTCAATCAAGGTACCATTATGTCACTAGACCATTTTTATGTATAAAGACTAAATCTTAGAAAGAAAATTAGAGTTTTGAGTTTAACTTATTCGAGTTACCTATGAAGTCGCGAAGAGTGGTTTTGTGACCCAAGACCGAATATTTGAATGAAAATACCTCAATTACGGTACCTATATTGCCACTAGACCTTTTTAATGTATAAAGATTGAATCTTTGAACGAAAATGAGAATTGAGAGTTAAACTTATTCGAGATGCCCTTGTCGTCACGATGAGTGTTTTAATGAGTTAAGATTGAATCTCTGAAAGAAATTAACTCAATCAAGGTACCGATTATGCCACTAGACCTTTTTACTATATAAAGATTGAATCACTAAAAGAAAATGAGAGTTTTGAGTTTAACTTATTCGAGTTACCAACGAAGTTGCGAAGAGTATTTTAATGACTAAAGATTGAATCTTTGAATGAAAATACCTCAATAAATGTACCTATTATGTCGCTGGACATTTTTAATGTATAAAGATTGAATCTTCGAAAGAAAGTGAGCGTTTTGGGTTAAACTTATTCGAGTTCCATTTGACATCCCGAAGAGTGTTTTAGTGAATAAAGATTGAATCTTTGAATGAAAAATACCGCAATCAAGGTACCTATTATATCACTAGACCTTTTGAATGTATAAGGATTCAATCTTTGAAAGAAAATGAGAGTTTTGTGTTAAACTTATTCGAGTTCTCTATCACGTCCCGAAGAGTGTTTTAATGAGTAAGGATTGAATCTTCGAATGAAATTAGCTAATTCGAGGTTCCTATTTTGTCACTAGACCTTTTTAATGTCACAAAGATTCAGTCCTCAAAAGAAAATGAGTATTTTGTGTTTAACTTAATCGAGTTACCTATGAAGTCGCGAAGAGTGGTTTAATGACTTAAGATTGAACTGAACTTATTCGATTGAGGTATTTCCAATGAAGTCGCTAAGAGTGTTTTAATGACTAAAGAATGAATTTTGAATGAAAATACCTTAATAAAGGTACTTATTATGTCACTGGACCTTTTTCATGTATAAAGATTGAATCTTCGAGAGAAAATGAGCATTTTGAGTTAAACTTATTCGAGTTCCATTTGACATCCCGAAGAGTGTTTCAGTGAATAAAGATTGAATCTTTGTATGAAAATACCTCAATCAAGGTACCTATTATATCACAAGCCCTTTTGAATGTATAAAGATTCAGTCTTTGAAACAGAATTAGAGTTTTGAGTTAAACTTATTCGTGATTTCTTTGACGTCGCAGAGAGTGTTTTAATGAGTAAAGATTGAATCTTTGAATAAAATACCTCAAAAAAGTTACCTATTATGTCACTAGACCTTTTTACTGAATAAAGATCGAATTTTTGAAAGAAAATGAGAGTTTTGAGTTAAACTTATTTAAGTTCCCTGTGACGTCCCGAAAAGTGTCTTACTGAGTAAAGATTGAATGTTCGAATGAAAATCCTCAATCGAGGTACCGTTATGTCCCTAGACTATTTTTATGTATAAAGACTAAATCTTAGAAAGAAAATTAGAGTTTTGAGTTTAACTTATTCGACTTACCTATGAAGGCGCGAAGAGTGGTTTTGTGACCCAAGACCGAATATTTGTATGAAAATACCTCAATTACGGTACCTATTTTGCCACTAGACCATTTTAATGTATAAAGATTGAATCTTTGAACGAAAATGAGAATTGAGAGTTAACCTTATTCGAGATGCCCATGACGTCACGATGAGTGTTTTAATGAGTTAAGATTGAATCTCTGAAAGAAATTAACTCAATCAAGGTACCTATTATGCCACTAGACCTTTTTACTGTATAAAGATTAAATCGCTGAAAGAAAATGAGAGTTTTGAATTTAACTTATTCGAGTTACCAACGAAGTCGCGAAGAGTATTTTAATGACTAAAGATTGAATCTTTGAATGAAAATACCTCAATAAAGGTACCTATTAAGTCGCTGGACATTTTTAATGTATAAAAATTGAATCAACGAAAGAAAGTGAGCGTTTTGGGTTAAATTTATTCGAGTTCCATTTGACGTCCCGAAGAGTGTTTTAGTGAATAAAGATTGAATCTTTTAATGAAAATACCGCAATCAAGGTACCTATTATATCACTAGACCTTTTGAATGTATAAGGATTCAATCTTTGAAAGAAAATGAGAGTTTTGTGTTAAACTTATTCGAGTTCCCTATCACGTCCTGAATAGTGTTTTAATGAGTAAGGATTGAATCTTCGAATGAAATTAGCTAATTCGAGGTTCCTATTTTGTCACTAGACCTTTTTAATGTACAAAGATTCAATCCTCAAAAGAAAATGAGTATTTTGTGTTTAACTTAATCGAGTTACCTATGAAGTCGCGAAGAGTGGTTTAATGACTTAAGATTGAACTGAACTTATTCGATTGAGGTATTTCCAATGAAGTCGCTAAGAGTGTTTTAATGACTAAAGATTGAAGCTTTGAATGAAAATACCTTAATAAAGGTACTTATTATGTCACTGGACCTTTTCCATGTATAAAGATTGAATCTTCGAGAGAAAATGAGCATTTTGAGTTAAACTTATTCGAGTTCCATTTGACATCCCGAAGAATGTTTCAGTGAATAAAGATTGAATCTTTGCATGAAAATACCTCAATCAAGGTACCTATTATATCACTAGACCTTTTGAATGTATAAAGATTCAGTCTTTGAAAGAGAATTAGAGTTTTGAGTTAAACTTATTCGTGATCTCTTTGACGTCGCTAAGAGTGTTTTAATGAGTAAAGATTGAATCTTTGAATGAAAATACCTCAAAAAAGTTACCTATTATGTCAGTAGACCTTTTTACTAAATAAAGATCGAATTTTTGAAAGAAAATGAGGGTTTTGAGTTAAACTTATTTAAGTTCCCTGTGACGTCCCGAAAAATGTCTTACTGAGTAAAGATTGAATGTTCGAATGAAAATCCTCAATCGAGGTACCGTTATGTCATTAGACCATTTTTATGTATAAAGACTAAATCTTAGAAAGAAAATTAGAGTTTTGAGTTTAACTTATTCGAGTTACCAACGAAGTCGCGAAGAGTATTTAAATGACTAAAGATTGAATCATTGAATGAAAATATCTCAATCAAGATACCTATTATGTCGCTGGGCATTTTTAATGTATGAAGATTGAATCTTCGAAAGAAAGTGAGCGTTTTGGGTTAAACTTATTCGAGTTCCATTTGACGTCCCGAAGAGTGTTTTAGTGAATAAAGATTGAATCTTTGAATGAAAATACCGCAATCAAGGTACCTATTATATCACTAGTCCTTTTGAAAGTATAAGGATTCATTCTTTGAAAGAAAATGAGAGTTTTATGTTAAACTTATTCAAGTTCCCTATCACGTCCCGAAGAGTGTTTTAATGAGTAAGGATTGAATCTTCGAATGAAATTAGCTAAATCGAGGTTCCTATTTTGTCACTAGACCTTTTTAATGTACAAAGATTCAATCCTCAAAAGAAAATGAGTATTTTGTGTTTAACTTAATCGAGTTACCTATGAAGTCGCGAAGAGTGGTTTAATGACTTAAGATTGAACTGAACTTAGTCGATTGAGGTATTTCCAATGAAGTCGCTATGAGTGTTCTAATGACTAAAGATTCAATCTTTGAATGAAAATACCTTAATAAAGGTACTTATTATGTCACTGGACCTTTTTCTTGTATAAAGATTGAATCTTCGAGAGAAAATGAGCATTTTGAGTTAAACTTATTCGAGTTCCGTTTGACATCCCGAAGAGCGTTTCAGTGAATAAAGATTGAATCTTTGTATGAAAATACCTCAATCAAGGTACCTATTATATCACTAGACCTTTTGAATGTATAAAGATTCAGTCTTTGAAACAGAATTAGAGTTTTGAGTTAAACTTATTCGTGATCTCTGTGACGTCGCTAAGAGTGTTTTAATGAGTAAAGATTGAATCTTTGGTTGAAAATACCTCAAAAAAGTTACCTACTATGTCACTAAACCTTTTTACTGAATAAAGATCGAATTTTTGAAAGAAAGTGAGAGTTTTGAGTTAAACTTATTTAAGTTCCCTATGACGTCCCGAAAAGTGTCTTACTGAGTAAAGATTGAATGTTCGAATGAAAATCCTCAATCAAGGTACCATTATGTCACTAGACCATTTTTATGTATAAAGACTAAATCTTAGAAAGAAAATTAGAGTTTTGAGTTTAACTTATTCGAGTTACCTATGAAGTCGCGAAGAGTGGTTTTGTCACTAGACCTTACTGAGTAATGATTGAATGTTCGAATGAAAATCCTCAATCAAGATTGAATGTTTGAATGAAAATACCTCAATTACGGTACCTATTTTGCCACTAGACCTTTTTAATGTATAAAGATTGAATCTTTGAACAAAAATGAGAATTGAGAGTTAAACTTATTCGAGATGCCCTTGACGTCACGATTAGTGTTTTAATGAGTTAAGATTGAATCTCTGAAAGAAATTAACTCAATCAAGGTACCTATTATGCCACTAGACCTTTTTACTGTATAAAGATTGAATCACTAAAAGAAAATGAGAGTTTTGAGTTTAACTTATTCGAGTTACCAACGAAGTCGCGAAGAGTATTTTAATGAGTAAAGATTGAATCTTTGAATGAAAATACCTCAATAAAGATACCTATTATGTCGTTGGACATGTTTAATGTACAAAGATTGAATCTTCGAAAGAAAATGAGCGTTTTGGGTTAAACTTATTCGAGTTCCATTTGACGTCCCGAAGAGTGTTTTAGTGAATAAAGATTGAATCTTTGAATGAACATACCGCAATCAAGGTACCTATTATATCACTAGACCTTTTGAACGTATAAGGATGCAATCTTTGAAAGAAAATGAGAGTTTTGTGTTAAACATATTAGAGTTCCCTATCACGTCCCGAAGAGCGTTTTAATGAGTAAGGATTGAATCTTCGAACGAAATTAGCTAATTCGAGGTTCCTATTTTGTCACTAGACCTTTTTAATGTACAAAGATTCAATCCTCAAAAGAAAATGAGTATTTTGTATTTAACTTAATAGAGTTACCTATGAAGTCGCGAAGAGTGGTTTAATGACTTAAGATTGAACTGAACTTATTCGTTTGAGGTATTTCCAATGAAGTCGCTAAGAGTGTTTTAATGACTAAAGATTGAATCTTTGAATGAAAATACCTTAATATAGGTACTTATTATGTCACTGGACCTTTTTCATGTATAAAGATTGAATCTTCGAGAGAAAATGAGCATTTTGAGTTAAACTTATTCGAGTTCCATTTGACATCCCGAAGAGTGTTTCAGTGAATTAAGATTGAATCTTTGTATGAAAATACCTCAATCAAGGTACCTATTATATCACTAGACCATTTGAATGTATAAAGATTCAGTCTTTGAAAGAGAATTAGAGTTTTGAGTTAAACTTATTCATGATCCCTTTCACGTTGCTAAGAGTGTTTTAAGAGTTAAACTGATTTGAGTTCCCTGTGACGTCCCGAAAAGTGTTGTACTGAGTAAAGATTGAATCGTTTAATGAAAATCCTCAATCAAGGTACCATTATGCCTCTAGACCATTTTTATGTATAAGGACTAAATCTTAGAAAGAAAATGAGAGTTTTGAGTTTAACTTATTCGAGTTACCTATGAAGTAGCGAAGAGTGGTTTAATGACCCAAGATTGAATATTTGATTGAAAATACCTCAATTAAGGTACCTATTTTGTCACTTGACCTTCTTAATGTATAAAAAAAGAATCTTTGAACAAAAATGAGAATTGAGAGTTAAACTTATTCGAGATCCCTAGGACGTCAGGATGAGTGTTTTAATGAGTTAAGATTGAATCTTTGAATGAAATTAACTTAATCAAAGTACCCATTATGCCACTAGACCTTTTTACTGTATAAAGATTGAATCTCTGAAAGAAAATGAGAGATTTGATTTTAACTTATTCGAGTTACCAACGAAGTCGCGAAGAGTATTTTAATGACTAAAGATTGAATCTTTGAATGAAAATACCTCAATAAAGGTACCTATTATGTCGTTGGACATTTTTAATGTATAAAGATTGAATCTTCGAAAGAAAGTGAGCGTTTTGGGTTAAACTTATTCGAGTTCCATTTGACGTCCCGAAGAGTGTTTTAGTGAATAAAGATTGAATCTTTGAATGAAAATACCGCAATCAAGGTACCTATTATATCACTAGACCTTTTGAACGTATAAGGATTCAATCTTTGAAAGAAAATGAGAGTTTTGTGTTAAACATATTCGAGTTCCCTATCACGTCCCGAAGAGTGTTTTAATGAGTAAGGATTGAATCTTCGAACGAAATTAGCTAATTCGAGGTTCCTATTTTGTCACTAGACCTTTTTAATGTACGAAGATTTAATCCTGAAAAGAAAATGAGTATTTTGTGTTTAACTTAATAGAGTTACCTATGAAGTCGCGAAGAGTAGTTTAATGACTTAAGATTGAACTGAACTTATTCGATTGAGGTATTTCCAATGAAGTCTCTAAGAGTGTTTTAATGACTAAAGATTGAATCTTTGAATGAAAATACCTTAATAAAGGTACTTATTATGTCACTGGACCTTTTTCATGTATAAAGATTGAATCTTCGAGAGAAAATGAGCATTTTGAGTTAAACTTATTCGAGTTCCATTTGACATCCCGAAGAGTGTTTCAGTGAATTAAGATTGAATCTTTGTATGAAAATACCTCAATCAAGGTACCTATTATAGCACTAGACCTTTTGAATGTATAAAGATTCAGTTTTTGAAAGAGAATTAGAGTTTTGAGTTAAACTTATTCGTGATCCCTTTGACGTCGCTAAGAGTGTTTTAAGAGTTAAACTGATTCGAGTTCCCTGTGACGTCCCGAAAAGTGTTGTACTGAGTAAAGATTGAATCGTTGAATGAAAATACTCAATCAAGGTACCATTATGTCTCTAGACCATTTTTATGTATAAGGACTAAATCTTAGAAAGAAAATGAGAGCTTTGAGTTTAACTTATTCGAGTTACCTATGAAATAGCGAAGAGTGGTTTAATGACCCAAGATTGAATATTTGATTGAAAAAACCTCAGTTAAGGTACCTATTTTGTCACTTGACCTTCTTAATGTATAAAAAAAGTATCTTTGAACAAAAATGAGAATTGAGAGTTAAACTTATTCGAGATCCCTAGGACGTCACGATGAGTGTTTTAATGAGTTAAGATTGAATCTTTGAATGAAGTTAACTTAATCAAAGTACCTATTATGCTACTAGACCTTTTTACTATATAAAGATTGAATCTCTGAAAGAAAATGAGAGTTTTGAGTTTAACTTATTCGAGTTACCAACGAAGTCGCGAAGAGTATTTTAATGACTAAAGATTGAATCTTTGAATGAAAATACCTCAATAAAGGTACCTATTATGTCGCTGGACATTTTTAATGTATAAATATTGAATCTTCGAAAGAAAGTGAGCGTTTTGGGTTAAACTTATTCGAGTTCCATTTGACGTCCCGAAGAGTGTTTTAGTGAATAAAGATTGAATCTTTGAATGAAAATGCCGCAATCAAGGTACCTATTATATCACTAGACCTTTTGAATGTATTAGGATTCAATCTTTGAAAGAAAATGAGAATTTTGTGTTAAACTTATTCGAGTTCCCTATCACGTCCCGAAGAGTGTTTTAATGAGTAAGGATTGAATCTTTGAATGAAATTAGCTAATTCCAGGTTCCTAATTTGTCACTAGACCTTTTTAATGTACAAAGATTCAATCCTCAAAAGAAAATGAGTATTTTGTGTTTAACTTAATCGAGTTACCGATGAAGTCGTGAAGATTTGTTTAATGACTTAAGTTTGAACTTAACTTATTCGATTGAGGTATTTCCAATGAAGTCGCTAAGAGTGTTCTAATGACTAAAGATTGAATCTTTGAATGAAAATACCATAATAAAGGTACTTATTATGTCACTGGACCTTTTTCATGTATAAAGATTGAATCTTCGAGAGAGAATGAGCATTTTGAGTTAAACTTATTCGAGTTCCATTTGACATCCCGAAGAGTGTTTCAGTGAATAAATATTGAATCTTTGTATGAAAATACCTCAATCAAGGTACCTATTATATCACTAGACCTTTTGAATGTATAAAGATTCAGTCTTTGAAAGAGAATTAGAGTTTTGAGTTAAACTTATTCGTGATCCCTTTGACGTCGCTAAGAGTGTTTTAAGAGTTAAACTGATTCGAGTTCCCTGTGACATCCCGAAAAGTGTTGTACTGAGTAAAGATTGAATCGTTGAATGAAAATCCTCAATCAAGGTACCATTATGTCTCTAGACCATTTTTATGTATAAGGACTAAATCTTAGAAAGAAAATGAGAGTTTTGAGTTTAACTTATTCAAGTTACCTATGAAGTCGCGAAGAGTGGTTTAATGACCCAAGATTGAATATTTGATTGAAAATACCTCAATTAAGGTACCGATTTTGTCACTTGACCTTCTTAATGTATAAAAAAAGAATCTTTGAACAAAAATGAGAATTGAGAGTTGAACTTATTCGAGATCCCTAGGACGTCACGATGAGTGTTTTAATGAGTTAAGATTAAATCTTTGAATGAAATTAACTTAATCAAAGTACCTATTATGCCACTAGACCTTTTTACTGTATAAAGATTGAATCTCTGAAAGAAAATGAGAGATTTGAGTTTAACTTATTCGAGTTACCAACGAAGTCGCGAAGAGTATTTTAATGACTAAAGATTGAATCTTTGAATGAAAATACCTCAAAAAAGGTACCTATTATGTCGTTGGACATTTTTAATGTATAAAGATTGAATCTTCGAAAGAAAGTGAGCGTTTTGGGTTAAACTTATACGAGTTCCATTTGACGTCCCGAAGAGTGTTTTAGTGAATAAAGATTGAATCTTTGAATGAAAATACCGCAATCAAGGTACCTATTATATCATTAGACCTTTTGAATGTATAAGGATTCAATCTTTGAAAGAAAATGAGAGTTTTGTGTTAAACTTATTCGAGTTCCCTATCACGTCCCGAAGAGTGTTTTAATGAGTAAGGATTGAATCTTCGAATGAAATTAGCTAATTCGAGGTTCCTATTTTGTCACTAGACCTTTTTAATGTACAAAGATTCAATCCTCAAAAGAAAATGAGTATTCTGTGTTTAACTTAATCGAGTTACCTATGAAGTCGCGAAGAGTGGTTTAATGACTTAAGATTGAACTGAACTTATTCGATTGAGGTATTTCCAATGAAGTCGCTAAGAGTGTTCTAATGACTAAAGATTGAATCTTTGGATGAAAATACCTTAATAAAGGTACTTCTTATGTCACTGGACCTTTTTTATGTATAAAGATTGAATCTTCGAGAGAAAATGAGCATTTTGAGTTAAACTTATTCGAGTTCCATTTGACATCCCGAAGAGTGTTTCAGTGAATAAAGATTGAATCTTTGCATTAAAATACCTCAATCAAGGTACCTATTATATCACTAGACCTTTTGAATGTATAAAGATTCAGTCTTTGAAAGAGAATTAGAGTTTTGAGTTAAACTTATTCGTGATCTCTTTGACGTCGCTAAGAGTGTTTTAATGAGTAAAGATTGAATCTTTGAATGAAAATACCTCAAAAAAGTTACCTATTATGTCACTAGACCTTTTTACTGAATAAAGATCGAATTTTTGAAAGAAAATGAGAGTTTTGAGTTAAAATTATTTGAGTTCCCTGTGACGTCCCGAAAAGTGTCTTATTCGAGATGCCCTTGACGTCACGATGAGTGTTTTAATGAGTTAAGATTGAATCTCTAAAAGAAATTAACTCAATCAAGGTACCTATTATGCCACTAGACCTTTTTACTGTATAAAGATTGAATCTTTGAATGAAATGAGAGTTTTGAGTTTAACTTATTCGAGTTACCAACGAAGTCGCGAAGAGTATTTTAATCACTAAAGATTGAATCTTTGAATGAAAATACCTGAATAAAGGTACCGATTATGTCACTGGACCATTTTAATGTATAAAGATTGAATCTCCGGAAGAAAATGAGCGTTTTGGGTTAAACTTATTCGAGTTCCATTTGACGTCCCGAATAGTGTTTTAGTGAATAAAGATTGAATATTTGAATGAAATTACCTCAATCAAGGTACCTATTATATCACAAGACCTTTTGAATGTATAACGATTCAATCTTTGAAGGAAAATTAGAGTTTTGAGTTAAACATATTCGTGATCCCATTAACGTCACGAAGAGTGTTTTAATGAGTAAAGATTGAATCTTTGAATGAAATTACCATAACCAAGGTACCTATTATGTCATTATACCTTTTTAGTGTATAACGATTGAATCTTTGAAAGAAAATGAGAGTTTCGAGTTTAACTTATTTGAGTAAGCTATGAAGTCGCGAAGAGTGTTTTACTGACCAAAGATTGAATCTTTGAATGAAATTACCTCAATCACGTTACCTTTTATGTCACTAGGCCTTTTTAATGTATAAAGATTCAATCTTTGAAAGAAAATGAGAGTTTTGAGTTAAATTTATTCGAGTTCCCTTTCACGTCCCGAAGAGTGTTTTAATGAGTAAAGATTGAATCTTTGAAAGAAATTGCTAATTCAAGGTTCCTACTTTGTCACTAGACCTTTTTTCTGTACAAAGATTCGATCTGCAAAAGAAAATGAGTATTTTGTATTTAACTTAATCGAGTTACCTACGAAGTCGCGAAGAGTGGTTTAATGACTTTAGATTGAACTGAACTTATTCGATTGAGGTATTTCCTATGAAGTCGTGAAGAGTGTTCTAATGACTAAAGATTGAATCTTTGAATGAAAACACCTTAATAAAGGTACCTATTATGTCACTGGACCTTTTTAATGTATAAAGATCGAATCTTCGAAAGAAAATGAGCATTTTGAGTTAACTTATTCGAGTTACCTATGAAGTCACGAAGAGTGGTTTAATGACCAACGATTGAATATTTGATTGAAAATACCTCAATTTAGGTACCTATTTTGTCACTTGACCTTCTTAATGTATAAAAAATGAATCTTTGAACAAAAATGAGTTGAGAGTTAAACTTATTCGAGATCCCTAGGACGTCACGATGAGTGTTTTAATGAGTTAAGATTGAATCTTTGAATGAAATTAACTTAATCAATGTACCTATTATGCCACAAGACCTTTTTACTGTATAAAGATTGAATCTTTGAAAGAAAATGAGAGTTTTGAGTTTAACTTATTCGAGTTACCAACGAAGTCGCGAAGAGTATTTTAATGACTAAAGATTGAATCTTTGAATGAAAATACCCCAAATAAAGGTACCTATTCTGTCGCTGGACATTTTTAATGTATAAAGATTGAATCTTTGAAAGAAAGTGAGCATTTTGGGTTAAACTTATTCGAGTTCCATTTGACGTCCCGAAGAGTGTTTTAGTGAATAATGGTTGAATCTTTGAATGAAAATACCGCAATCAAGTTACCTATTATATCACTAGACCTTTTGAATATATAAGGATTCAATCTTTGAAAGAAAATGAGAGTTTTGTGTTAAACTTATTCGAGTTCCCTATCACGTCCCGAAGAGTGTTTTAATGAGTAAGGATTGAATCTTCGAATGAAATTAGCTAATTCGAGGTTCCTATTTTGTCACTGGACCTTTTTAATGTACAAAGATTCAATCCTCAAATGAAAATGAGTATTTTGTGTTTAACTTAATCGAGTTACCTATGAAGTCGCGAAGAGTGGTTTAATGAGTTATGATTGAACTGAACTTATTCGATTGAGGTATTTCCAATGAAGTCGGTAAGAGTGTTTTAATGAGTAAAGATTGAATCTTTGAATGAAAATACCTTAATAAAGGTACTTATTATGTCACTGGACCTTTTTCATGTATAAAGATTGAATCTTCGAGAGAAAATGAGCATTTTGAGTTAAACTTTTTCGAGTTCCATTTGACATTCCGAAGAGTGTTTCAGTGAATAAAGATTGAATCTTTGTATGAAAATACCTCAATCAAGGTACCTATTATATCACTAGACCTTTTGAATGTATAAAGATTCAGTCTTTGAAAGAGAATTAGAGTTTTCAGTTAAACTTATTCGTGATCTCTTTGAAGTCACTATGAGTGTTTTAATGAGTAAAGATTGAATCTTTGAATGAAAATACCTCAAAAAAGTTACCTATTATGTCACTAGACCTTTTTACTGAATAAAGATCGAATTTTTGAAAGAAAATGAGAGTTTTGAGTTAAACTTATTTAAGTTCCCTGTGACGTCCCGAAAAGTGTCTTACTGAGTAAAGATTGAATGTTCGATTGAAAATCCTCAATCAAGGTACCATTATGTCACTAGACCATTTTTATGTATAAAAACTAAATCTTAGAAAGAAAATTAGAGTTTTGAGTTTAACTTATTCGAGTTTCCTATGAAGTCGCGAAGAGTGGTTTTGTGACCCAAGACCGAATATTTGAATGAAAATACCTCAATTACGGTACCTATTTTGCCACTAGACCTTTTTAATGTATAAAGATTGAATCTTTGAACGAAAATGAGAATTGAGAGTTAAACTTATTCAAGATGCCCTGGACATCACGATGAGTGTTTTAATTAGTTAAGATTGAATCTCTGAAAGAAATTAACTCAATCAAGGTACCTATTATGCCACTAAACCTTTTAACTGTATAAAGATTGAATCACTGAAAGAAAATGAGAGTTTTGAGTTTAACTTATTCGAGTTACCAACGAAGTCACGAAGAGTGTTTTCATGACTAAAGATTGAATCTTTGAATGAAAATATCTCAATAAAGATACCTATTATGTCGCTGGACATTTTTAATGTATGAAGATTGAATCTTTGAAAAAAAGTGAGCGTTTTGGGTTAAACTTATTCGAGTTCAATTTGACGTCCCGAAGAGTGTTTTAGTGAATAAAGATTGAATCTTTGAATGAAAATACCGCAATCAAGGTACCTATTATATCAGTAGACCTTTTGAATGTATAAGGATTCAATCTTTGAAAGAAAATGAGAGTTTTGTGTTAAACTTATTCGAGTTCCCTATCACGTCCCGAAGAGTGTTTTAATGAGTAAGGATTGAATCTTCGAATGAAATTAGCTAATTCGAGGTTCCTATTTTGTCACTAGACCTTTTTAATGTACAAAGATTCAATCCTCAAAAGAAAATGAGTATTTTGTGTTTGACTTAATCGAGTTACCTATAAAGTCGCGAAGAGTGGTTTAATGACTTAAGATTGAACTGAACTTGTTCGATTGAGGTATTTCCAATGAGGTCGCTAAGAGTGTTCTAATGACTAAAGATTGAATCTTTGTATGAAAATACCTTAATAAAGGTACTTATTATGTCACTGGACCTTTTTCGTGTATAAAGATTGAATCTTCGAGAGAAAATGAGCATTTTGAGTTAAACTTATTCGAGTTCCATTTGACATCCCGAAGAGTGTTTCGGTGAATAAAGATTGAATCTTTGTTTGTAAATACCTCAATCAAGGTACCTATTATATCACTAGACCTTTTGAATGTATAAAGATTCAGTCTTTGAAACAGAATTAAAGTTTTGAGTTAAACTTATTCGTGATCTCTTTGACGTCGCTAAGAGTGTTTTAATGAGTAAAGATTGAATCTTTGATTGAAAAAACCTCAAAAAAGTTACCTATTATGTCACTAGACCTTTTTACTGAATAAAGATCGAATTTTTGAAAGAAAATGAGAGTTTTGAGTTAAACTTGTTTAAGTTCCCTGTGACGTCCCGAAAAGTGTCTTACTGAGTAAAGATTGAATGTTCGAATGAAAATCCTCAATCAAGGTACCATTATGTCACTAGACCATTTTTATGTATAAAGATTAAATCTTAGAAAGAAAATTAGAGTTTTGAGTTTAACTTATTCGAGTTACCTATGAAGTCGCGAAGAGTGGTTTTGTGACCCAAGACCGAATATTTGAATGAAAATACCTCAATTACGGTACCTATTTTGCCACTAAACCTTTTTAATGTATAAAGATTGAATCTTTGAACGAAAATGAGAAATGAGAGTTAAACTTATTCGAGAAGCCCTTGACGTCACGATGAGTGTTTTAATGAGTTAAGATTGAATCTCTGAAAGAAATTAACTCAATTAAGGTACCTATTATGCCACTAGACCTTTTTACTGTATAAAGATTGAATTACTGAAAGAAAATGAGAGTTTTGAGTTTAACTTATTCCAGTTACCAACGAAGTCGCGAAGAGTATTTTAATGACTAAAGATTGAATCTTTGAATGAAAATACCTCAATAAAGATACCTATTATGTCGCTGGACATTTTTAATGTATAAAGGTTGAATCTTTGAAAGAAAGTGAGCGTTTTGGGTTAAACTTATTCGAGTTCCATTTCACGTCCCGAAGAGTGTTTTAGTGAATAAAGATTGAATATTTGAATGAAAATACCTCAATCAAGGTACCTTTTATATGACTAGACCTTTTGAATGTATAAGGATTCAATCTTTGAAGGAAAATTAGAGTTTTGAGTTAAACATATTCGTGATCCCTTTAACGTCACGAAGAATGTTTTAATGAGGAAAGATTTCTTTGAATGAAATTACCATAACCAAGGTACCTATTATGTCATTAGACCTTTTTAATGTATAACGATTGAATCTTTGAAAGAAAATGAGAGTTTCGAGTTTAACTTATTCGAGTAAGCTATGAAGTCGCAAAGAGTGTTTTACTGACCAAAGATTGAATCTTTGAATGAAATTACCTCAATCACGTTACCTTTTTTGTCGCTAGGCCTTTTTAATCTATAAAGATTGAATCTTTGAAAGAAAATGAGAGTTTTGAGTTAATCGAGTTACCTACGAAGTCGCGAAGAGTGGTTTAATGACTTTAGATTGAACTGAACTTATTCGATTGAGGTATTTCCGATGAAGTCGCGAAGAGTGTTTTAATGACTAAAGATTGAATCTTTGACTGAAAATACCTTAATAAAGGTACCTATTATGTCACTGGACCTTTTTAATGTATAAAGATTGAATCTTCGAAAGAAAATGAGCATTTTGAGTTAAACTTATTCGAGTTCGATTTGACATCCCGAAGAGTGTTTTAGTGAATAAAGATTGAATCTTGGTATGAAAATTCCTCAATCAAGGTACGAATTATATCACTAGACATTTTGAATGTATAAAGATTCAGTCTTTGAAAGAGAATTAGAGTTTTGAGTTAAACTTATTCGTGATCCCTTTGACGTCGCTAAGAGTGTTTTAAGACTTAAACTTATTCGAGTTCCCTGTGACGTCGCTATGAGTGTTCTAATGACTAAAGATTCAATCTTTGAATGAAAATACCTTAATAAAGGTACTTATTATGTCACTGGACCTTTTTCATGTATAAAGATTGAATCTTCGAGAGAAAATGAGCATTTTGAGTTAAACTTATTCGAGTTCCATTTGACATCCCGAAGAGTGTTTCAGTGAATAAAGATTGAATCTTTGTATGAAAATACCTCAATCAAGGTACCTATTATATCACTAGACCTTTTGAATGTATAAAGATTCAGTCTTTGAAAGAGAATTAGAGTTTTGGGATAAACTTGTTCGTGATCTCTTTGACGTCGCTAAGAGTGTTTTAATGAGTAAAGATTGAATCCTTAAATGAAAATCCCTCAAAAAAGTTACCTATTATGTCGCTAGACCTTTTTACTGAATAAAGATCAAATTTTTGAAAGAAAATGAGAGTTTTGAGTTAAACTTATTTAAGTTCCCTGTGACGTCCCGAAAAGTGTCTTACTGAGTAAAGATTGAATGTTCGAATGAAAATCCTCAATCAAGGTACCATTATGTCACTAGACCATTTGTATGTATAAAGACTAAATGTTAGAAAGAAAATTAGAGTTTTGAGTTTAACTTTTTCGAGTTACCTATGAAGTCGCGAAGAGTGGTTTTGTGACCCAAGACAGAATATTTGAATGAAAATACCTCAATTACGGTACCTATTTTGCCACTAGACATTTTTAATGTATAAAGATTGAATCTTTGAACGAAAATGAGAATTGAGAGTTAAACTTATTCGAGATGCCCTTAACGTCACGATGAGTGTTTTAATGAGTTAAGATTGAATCTCTGAAAGAAATTAACTCAATCAATGTACCTATTATGCCACTAGACCTTTTTACTGTATAAAGATTGAATCTTTGAAAGAAATATGAGAGTTTTGAGTTTAACTTATTCGAGTTGCCAACGAAGTCTCGAAGAGTATTTTAATCACTAAAGATTGAATCTTTGAATGAAAATACCTCAATAACGGTACCTATTATGTCACTGGACCATTTTAATGTATAAAGATTGAATCTCCGGAAGAAAATGAGCGTTTTGGGTTAAACTTAATCGAGTTCCACTTGACATCCGGAATAGTGTTTCGGTGAATAAAGATTGAACATTTGAATGAAAATACCTCAATCAAGGTACCTATTATATCACTAGACCTTTTGAATGTATAAGGATTCAATCTTTGAAGGAAAATTAGAGTTTTGAGTTAAACATATTCGTGATCCCTTTAACGTCACGAAGAGTGTTTTGAAGAGTAAAGATTGAATCCTTGAATGAAAATGCCTCAAAAAAGTTACCTTTTATGTCGCTAGACCTTTTTACTGAATAAAGATCGAATTTTTGAAACAAAATGAGAGTTTTGAGTTAAACTTATACAAGTTCCCTGTGACGTCCCAAAAAGTGTCTTACTGAGTAAAGATTGAATGTTCGAATGAAAATCCTCAATCAAGGTACCATTATGTGACTGGACCATTTTTATGTATAAAGACTAAATCTTAGAAAGAAAATTAGAGTTTTGAGTTTAACTTATTCGAGTTACCTATGAAGTCGCGAAGAGTGGTTTTGTGACCCAAGACCGAATATTTGAATGAAAATACCTCAGTTACGGTACCTATTTTGCCACTAGACCTTTTTAGTGTATAAAGATTGAATCTTTGAACGAAAATGAGAATTGAGAGTTAAACTTATTCGAGATGCCCTTGACGTCACGATGAGTGTTTTAATGAGTTAAGATTGAATCTCTAAAAGAAATTAACTCAATGAAGGTACCTATTATGCCACTAGACCTTTTTACTGTATAAAGATTGAATCTTTAAAAGAAAATGAGTGTTTTGAGTTTAACTTATTCGAGTTACAAACGAAGTCGCAAAGAGTATTTTCATCACTTAAGATTGAATCTTTGAATAAAAATACCTCAATAAAGGTACCTATTATGTCACTGGACCATTTTAATGTATAAAGATTGAATCTCCGGAAGAAAATGAGCATTTTGGGTTAAACTTCTTCGAGTTCAATTTGACGTCCCGAATAGTGTTTCAGTGAATAAAGATTGAATATTTGAATGAAAATATCTCAATCAAGGTACCTATTATATCACTAAACCTTTTGAATGTATAAGGATTCAATCTTTGAAGGAAAATTAGAGTTTTGAGTTAAACATATTCGTGATCCGTTTAACGTCACGAAGAGTGTTTTAATGAGTAAAGATTGAATCTTTGAATTGAATTACCATAACCAAGGTACCTATTATGTCATTAGACCTTTTAAATGTATAACGATTGAATCTTTCAAAGAAAATGAGAGTTTCGTGTTTAACTTATTCGAGTAAGCTATGAAGTCGCGAAGAGTGTTTTACTGACCAAAGATTGAATCTTTGAATGAAATTACCTCAATCATGTTACCTTTTATGTCACTTGGCCTTTTTAATGTATAAAGATTGAATCTTTGAAAGAAAATGAGAGTTTTGATTTAAACTTATTCGAGTTCCCTTTCACGTCCCGAAGAGTGTTTTAATGAGTAAAGATTGAATCTTTGAATGAAATTGCTAATTCAAGGTTCCTACTTTGTCACTAGACCTTTTTTCTGTACAAAGATTCGATCTTCAAAAGAAAATGAGTATTTTGTGTTTAACTTAATCGAGTTACCTACGAAGTCGCGAAGAGTGGTTTAATGACTTTAGATTGAACTGAACATATTCGATTAAGGTATTTCCTATGAAGTCGCGAAGAGTGTTTTAATGACTAAAGATTGAATCTTTGACTGAAAATACCTTAATAAAGGTACCTATTATGTAACTGGACCTTTTTATTGTATAAAGATTGAATCTTCGAAAGAAACTGAGCATTTTTAGTTAAACTTATTCGAGTTCAATTTGACATCCCGAAGAGTGTTTTAGTGAATAAAGATTGAATCTTTGTATGAAAATACCTCAATCAAGGTACCAATTATATCACTAGACATTTTGAATGTATAAAGAATCAGTCTTTGAAAGAGAATTAAAGTTTTGAGTTAAACTTATTCGTGATCCCTTTGACGTCGCTAAGAGTGTTTTAAGAGTTAAACATATTCCAGTTCCCTGTGACGTCCTGAAAAGTGTTTTACTAAGTAAAGATTGAATCGTTCAATGAAAATCCTCAGTCAAGGCACCATTATGTCACTAGACCATTTTTATGTATAATGACTAAATCTTAGAAAGAAAATGAGAGTTTTGAGTTTAACTTATTCGAGTTACCTATGAAGTCACGAAGAGTGGTTTAATGACCCAAGATTGAATATTTGATTGAAAATACCTCAATTCAGGTACCTATTTTGTCACTTGACCTTCTTAATGTATAAAAAAAGAATCTTTGAACAAAAATGAGAATTGAGAGTTAAACTTATTCGAGATACCTTTGACATCACGTTGAGTGTTTTAATGAGTTAAGATTGAATATTTGAATGAAATTAACTTAATCAAAGTACCTATTATGCCACTAGACCTTTTTACTGTATAAAGATTGAATCTCTAAAAGAAAATGAGAGTTTTGAGTTTAACTTATTCGAGTTACCAACGAAGTCGCGAAGAGTATTTTAATGACTAAAGATTGAATCTTTGAATGAAAATACCTCAATAAAGGTACCTATTATGTCGGTGGACATTTTTAATGTATAAAGATTGAATCTTCGAAAGAAAATGAACGTTTTGGGTTAAATTTATTCGAGTTCCATTTGACGTCCCGAAGAGTGTTTTAGTGAATAAAGGTTGAACCTTTGAATGAAAATACCGCAATCAAGGTACCTATTATATCACTAGACCTTTTGAACGTATAAGGATTCAATCTTTAAAAGAAAATGAGAGTTTTGTGTTAAACTTATTAGAGTTCCCAATCACGTCCCGAAGAGTGTTTTAATGAGTAATGATTGAATCTTCGAATGAAATTAGCTAATTCAAGGTTCTTATTTTGTCACTAGACCTTTTTAATGTACAAAGATTCAATCCTCAAAAGAAAATGAGTATTTTGTGTTTAACTTAATCGGGTTACCTATGAAGTCGCGAAGAGTGGTTTAATGACTTAAGATTGAACTGAACTTATTCGATTGAGGTATTTCCAATGAAGTCGCTAAGAGTGTTTTAATGACTAAAAATTGAATCTTTGAATGAAAATACCTTAATAAAGGTACTTATTATGTCACTGGACCATTTTGATGTATAAAGATCGAATCTTCGAGAGAAAATGGGCATTTTGAGTTAAACTTATTCGAGTTCCATTTGACATCCCGAAGAGTGTTTCAGTGAATAAAGATTGAATCTTTGTATGAAAATACCTCAATCAAGGTACCTATTATATCACTAGACCTTTTGAATGTATAAAGATTCAGTCTTTGAAACAGAATTAGAGTTTTGAGTTAAACTTATTCGTGATCTCTATGACGTCGCTAAGAGTGTTTTAATGAGTAAAGATTGAATCTTTGAATGAAAATACCTCAAAAAAGTTACCTATTATGTCACTAGACTTTTTTACTGAATAGAGATCGAATTTTTGAAAGAAAATGAGAGTTTTGAGTTAAACTTATTTAAGTTCCCTGTGACGTCCCGAAAAGTGTCTTACTGAGTAAAGATTGAATGTTCGAATAAAAATCCTCAATCGAGGCACCGTTATGTCACTAGACCATTTTTATGTATAAAGACTAAATCTTAGAAAGAAAAATAGAGTTTTGAGTTTAACTTATTCCACTTACCTATGAAGTCGCGAAGAGTGGTTTTGTGACCCAAGACCAAATATTTGAATGAAAATACCTCAATTACGGTACCTATTTTGCCACTAGACCTTTTTAATGTATAAAGATTGAATCTTTGAACGAAAATGAGAATTGAGAGTTAAACTTATTCGAGATGCCCTTGACGTCACGATAAGTGTTTTAATGAGTTAAGATTGAATCTCTGAAAGAAATTAACTCAATCAAGGTAACTATTATGCCACTAAACCTTTTTACTGTAAAAAGATTGAATCTTTGAAAGAAAATGAGAGTTTTGAGTGTAACTTATTCGAGTTACCAACGAAGTCACGAAGAGTATTTTAATCACTAAAGATTGAATCTTTGAATTAAAATACCTCAATAAAGGTAACTATTATGTCACTGGACCATTTTAATGTATAAAGATTGAATCTCTGGAAGAAAATTAGCGTTTTGGGTTAAACTTATTCAAGTTCCACATGACGTCCCGAATAGCGTTTCGGTGAATAAAGATTGAATATTTGAATGAAAATACCTCAATCAATGTACCTATTATATCACTAGACCTTTTGAATGTATAAGGATTCAATCTTTGAAGGAAAATTAGAGTTTTGAGTTAAACATATTCGTGATCCCTTTAATGACGCGAAGAGTGTTTTAAAGAGTAAAGATTGAATCTTTGAATGAAATTACCATAACCAAGGTACCTATTATGTCATTAGACCTTTTTAATGTATAACGATAGAATCTTTGAAAGAAAATGAGAGTTTCGAGTTTAACTTATTCGAGTAAGCTATGAAGTCGCGAAGCGTGTTTTACGGAGATTGAATCACGTTACCTTTTATATCACTAGGCCTTTTTAATGTATCAAGATTGAATCTTTGAAAGAAAATGAGAGTTTTGAGTTAAACTTATTCGAGTTCCCTTTCACGTCTCGAAGAGTGTTTTAATGAGTAAAGATTGAATCTTTGAATGAAATTGCTAATTCAAGGTTCCTACTTTGTCACTAGACCTTTTTTGTATACAAAGATTCGATCTTCAAAAGAAAATGAGTATTCTGTGTTTAACTTAATCGAGTTACCTACGAAGTCGCGAAGAGTGGTTTAATGACTTTAGATTGAACTGAACATATTCGATTGACGTATTTCCTATGAAGTCGCGAAGTGTGTTTTAATGACTAGAGATTGAATCTTTGGCTGAAAATATCTTAATAAAGGTACCTATTATGTCGCTGGACCTTTTTATTGTATAAAGATTGAATCTTCGAAAGAAAATGCGCATTTTGAGTTAAACTTATTCGAGTTCCATTTGACATCCCGAAGAGTGTTTTAGTGAATAAAGATTGAATCTTTGTATGAAAATACCTCAATCAAGGTACCAATTATATCACTAGACATTTTGAATATATAAAGATTCAGTCTTTGAAAGAGAATTAGAGTTTTGAGTTAAACTTATTCGTGATCCCTTTGACGTCGCTAAGAGTGTTTTAAGAGTTAAACTTATTTGAGTTCCCTGTGACGTCCCGAAAAGGGTTTTACTGAGTAAAGATTGAATCGTTGAATGAAAATCCTCAATCAAGGTACCATTATGTCACTAGACCATTTTTCTGTATAAAGACTAAATCTTAAAACGAAAATGAGAGTTTTGAGTTTAACTTATTCGTGTTACCAATGAAGTCACGAAGAGTGGTTTAATGACCCAAGATTGAATATTTGATTGAAAATACCACAATTAAGGTACCTATTTTGTCACTTGACCTTCTTAATGTATAAAAAAAGAATCTTTGAACAAAAATGAGAATTGAGAGTTAAACTTATTCGAGATTGAATCTTTTAATGAAATTGAATCTTTGCCACGATGAGTGTTTTAATGAGTTAAGATTGAATCTTTGAATGAAATTAACTTAATCAAAGTACCTATTATGCCATTAGACCTTTTTACTGTATAAAGATTGAATCTCTGAAAGAAAATGAGAGTTTTGAGTTTAACTTATTCGAGTTACCAACGAAGTCGTGAAGAGTATTTTAATGACTAAAGATTGAATATTTGAATGAAAATATCTGAATAAAGGTACCTATTATGTCGCTGGACATTTTTAATGTATAAAGATTGAATCTTCGAAAGATAATGAGCGGTTTGGGTTAAACTTATTCGAGTTCCATTTGACGTCCCGAAGAGTGTTTTAGTGAATAAAGGTTGAATCTTTGAATGAAAATACCGCAATCAAGGTACCTATTATATCAGAAGACCTTTTGAATGTATAAGGATTCAATCTTTGAAAGAAAATGAGAGTTTTGTGTTAAACTTATTCGAGTTCCCTATCACGTCCCGAAGAGTGTTTGAATGAGTAAGGATTGAATCTTCGAATGAAATTAGCTAATTCAAGGTTCCTATTTTGTCACTAGACCTTTTTAATGTACAAAGATTGAATCCTCAAAAGAAAATGAGTATTTTGTGTTTAACTTAATCGAGTTACCTATGAAGTCGGGAAGAGTGGTTTAATGACTTCAGATTGAACTGAACTTATTCGATTGAGGTATTTCCAATGAAGTCGCTAAGAGTGTTTTAATGACTAAAGATTGAATCTTTGAATGAAAATACCTTAATAAAGGTACTTATTGTGTCACTGGACCTTTTTCATGTATAAAGATTGAATCTTCGAGAGAAAATGAGCATTTTGAGTTAAACTTATTCGAGTTCCATTTGACATCCCGAAGAGTGTTTTGGTGAATAAAGATTGAATCTTTGTATGAAAATACCTCAATCAAGGTACCAATTATATCACTAGACATTTTGAATGTATAAAGATTCAGTCTTTGAAAGAGAATTAGAGTTTTGAGATAAACTTATTCGTGATCTGTTTGACGTCGCTAAGAGTGTTTTAATGAGTAAAGATTGAATCTTTGAATGAAAATGCCTCAAAAAAGTTACCTATTATGTCGCTAGACCTTTTTACTGAATAAAAATCGAATTTTTGAAAGAAAAAGAGAGTTTTGAGTTGAACTTATTTTTGTTCCCTGTGACGTCCCGAAAAGTGTCTTACTGAGTAAAGATTGAATGTTCGAATGAAAATCCTGAATCAAGGTACCATTATGTCACTGGACCATTTTTATGTATAAAGACTAAATCTTAGAAAGAAAATTAGAGTTTTGAGTTTAACTTATTCGAGTTTAAACTTATTCGAGTTCCATTTGACGTCCCGAATAGTGTTTCTGTGAATAAAGATTGAATATTTGAATGAAAATACCTCAATCAAGGTACCTATTATAGCACTAGACCTTTTGAATGTATAAGGATTCAATCTTTGAAGGAAAATTAGAATTTTGAGCTAAACATATTCGTGATCCCTTTAACGTCACGAAGAGTGTTTTAATGAGTAAAGATTGAATCTTTGAATGAAATTACAATAACCAAGGTACCTATTATGTCATTAGACCTTTTTAATGTATAACGATTGAATCTTTGAAAGAAAATGAGAGTTTCGAGTTTACCTTATTCGAGTAAGCAATGAAGTCGCGAAGAGTGTTTTACTGACCAAAGATTGAATCTTTGAATGAAATTACCTCAATCACGTTACCTTTTATGTCACTAGGCCTTTTTAATGTATAAAGATTGAACTGAACTTATTCGATTGAGGTATTTCCTATGAAGTCGCGAAGAGTGTTTTAATGACTAAAGATTGAATCTTTGAATGAAAATACCATAATAAAGATACCTATTATGTCACTGGACCTTTTTAATGTATAAAGATTGAATCTTCGAAAGAAAATTGAGCATTTTGAGTAAAACTTATTCGAGTTCCATTTGACATCCCGAAGAGTGTTTTAGTGAATAAAGATTGAATCTTTGTATGAAAATACCTCAATCAAGGTACCAATTATATCACTAGACATTTTGAATATATAAAGATTTAGTCTTTGAAAGAGAATTAGAGTTTTGAGTTAAACTTATTCTTGATCCTTTTGACGTCGCTAAGAGTGTTTTAAGAGTTAAACTTATTCGAGTTCCCTGTGACGTCCCGAAAAGTGTTTTACTGAGTAAAGATTGAATCGTTGAATGAAAATCCTCAATCAAGGTACCATTATGTCACTAGACCATTTTTATGTATAAGGACTAAATCATAAAAAGAAAATGAGAGTTTTGAGTTTAACTTATTCGAGTTACCTATGAAGTCGCGAAGAGTGGTTTAATGACCCAAATTGAATATGTGATTGAAAATACCTCAATTAAGGTACCTATTTTGTCACTTGACCTTCTTAATGTATAAAAAAAGAATCTTTGAACAAAAATGAGAATGGAGAGTTAAACTTATTCGAGATCCCTTTGACGTCACGATGAGTGTTTTAATGAGTTAAGATTGAATCTTTTAATGAAATCCACTTAATCAAAGTACCTATTATGCCACTAGACCTTTTTACTATATAAAGATTGAATCTCTGAAAGAAAATGAGCGTTTTGAGTTTAACTTATTCGAGTTACCAACGAAGTCGCGAAGAGTATTTTAATGACTAAAGATTAAATCTTTGAATGAAAATACCTCAATAAAGGTACCTATTATGTCGCTGGACATTTTTGATTTACAAAGATTGAATCTTCGAAAGAAAATGAGCGTTTTTGGTTAAACTTATTGGAGTTTCATTTGACGTCCCGAATATTGAATCTTTGAATGAAAATACCGCATTCAAGGTACGTTTTATATCCCTTGACCTTTTGAATGTATAAGGATTCTATATTTGAAAGAAAATGAGAGTTTTGTGTTAAACTTATTCGAGTTCCCTATCATGTCCCGAAGAGTGTTTTAATGAGTAAAGATTGAATCTTTGAATGAAATTAGCTAATTCTAGATTCCTATTTTGTCACTAGACCTTTTTAACCTACAAAGATTCAATCCTCATAAGAAAATGAGTATTTTATGTTTAACTTAATCGAGTTATGTATGAAGTCGCGAAGAGTGGTTTAATGACCAAAGATTGAACTGAACTTATTCGATTGAGGTATTTCCAATGAAGTCGCTAAGAGTGTTTTAATGACTAAAGATTGAATCTTTGAATGAAAATACCTTAATAAAGATACTTATTATGTCACTGGACCTTTTTCATGTATAAAGATTGAATCTTCGAGAGAAAATGAGCATTTTGAGTTAAACTTATTCGAGTTCCATTCGACACCCCGAAGAGTGTTTCAATGAATAAAGATTGAATCTTTAGATGAAAATACCTCAATCAAGGTACCTATTATATCACTAGACCTTTTGAATGTATAAAGATTCAGTCTTTAAAAGAGAATTAGAGTTTTGAGTTAAAGTTATTCGTGATCTCTTTGACGTCGCTAAGAGTGTTTTAACGAGTAAAGATTGAATCTTTGAATGAAAATACCTCAAAAAAGTTACCTATTATGTCACTAGACCTTTTTACTGAATAAAGATCGAATTTTTGAAAGAAAATGAGAGTTTTGAGTTAAACTTATTTAAGTTCCCTGTGACGTCCCGAAAAGTGTCTTACTGAGTAAAGATTGAATGTTCGAATGAAAATCCTCAATCAAGGTACCATTATGTCACTAGACCATTTTTATGTATAAAGACTAAATCTTAGAAAGAAAATTAGAGTTTTGAGTTTAACTTATTCGAGTTACCTATGAAGTCGCGAAGAGTGGTTTTGTGACCCAAGACCGAATATTTGAATGAAAATACCTCAATCACGGTACCTAT
Source organism: Cornus florida (assembly GCF_030987335.1). Taxonomy (NCBI): domain Eukaryota; kingdom Viridiplantae; phylum Streptophyta; class Magnoliopsida; order Cornales; family Cornaceae; genus Cornus; species Cornus florida. The sequence goes on along the minus strand of NW_026775581.1, from coordinate 12,906,768 downwards.
TTTGCCACTAGACCTTTTTAATGTATAAAGATTGAATCTTTGAACGAAAATGAGAATTAAGAGTTAAACTTATTCGAGATGCCCTTGACGTCACGATGAGTGTTTTAATGAGTTAAGATTGAATCTCTGAAAGAAATTAACTCAATCAAGGTACCTATTATGCCACTAGACCTTTTTACTGTATAAAGATTGAATCTTTGAAAGAAAATAAGAGTTTTGAGTTTAACTTATTCGAGTTACCAACGAAGTCGCGAAGAGTATTTTAATAACTAAAGATTGAATCTTTAAATGAAAACACCTCAATAAAGGTACCTATTATGTCACTGGACCATTTTAATGTATAAAGATTAAATCTCCGGAAGAAAATGAGCGTTTTGGGTTAAACTTATACGAGTTCCATTTGACGTCCCGAACAGTGTTTCAGTTTCAAAAGATTGAATATTTGAATGAAAATACCTCAATCAAGGTACCTATTATATCACTAGACCTTTTGAATGTATAAGGATTCAATCGTTGAAGGAAAATTAGAGTTTCGAGTTAAAATATTCGTGATCCCTTTAACGTCACGAAGAGTGTTTTAATGGGTAAAGATTGAATCTTTGAATGAAATTACCATAACCAAGGTACCTATTATGTCATTAGACATTTTTAATGTATAACGATTGAATCTTTGAAAGAAAATGAGAGTTTCGAGTTTAACTTATTCGAGTAAGCTATGAAGTCGCGAAGAGTGTTTTACTGACCAAAGATTGAATCTTTGAATAAAATTACCTCAATCACGTTACCTTTTATGTCACTAGGCCTTTTTAATGTATAAAGATTGAATCTTTGAAAGAAAATGAGAGTTTTGAGTTAAACTTATTCGAGTTCCCTTTCGCGTCCCGAAGAGTGTTTTTATGAGTAAAGATTGAATCATTGAATGAATTTGCTAATTGATGGTTCCTACTTTGTCACTAGACCTTTTTTTTGTACAAAGATTCGATCTTCAAAAGAAAACGAGTATTTTGTGTTAAACTTAATCGAGTTACCTACGAAGTCGCGAAGAGTGGTTTAATGACTTTAGATTGAACTGAACTTATTCGATTGAGGTATCTGCAATGAAGTCGCTAAGAGTGTTTTAATTACTAAATATTGAATCCTTGAATGAAAATACCTTAATAAGGATACCTATTATGTCACTGGACGTTTTTAAGGTATAAAGATTGAATCTTCGAAACAAAATGAGCATTTTGAGTTAAACTTATTCGAGTTCTGTTTGACATCCCGGAGAGTGTTTTAGTGAATAAAAATTGAATCTTTGTATGAAAATACCTCAATCAAGGTACCAATTATATCACTAGACATTTTGAATGTATAAAAATTCAGTCTTTGAAAGAGAATTAGAGTTTTGAGTTAAACTTATTCGTGATCCCTTTGACGTCGCTAAGAGTGTTTTAAGAGTTAAACTTATTCGGGTTCCCTGTGACGTCCCGAAAAGTGTTTTGCTGAGTAAAGATTGAATCGTTGAATGAAAATCCTCAATCAAGGTACCATTATGTCACTAGACCATTTTTATGTGTAAAGACTAAATCTTAGAAAGAAAATTAGAGTTTTGAGTTTAACTTATTCGAGTTACCTATGAAGTCGCGAAGAATGGTTTTGTGACCCAGGACCGAATATTTGAATGAAAATATCTCAATTACGGAACATATTTTGCCACTAGACCTTTTTAATGTATAAGGATTGAATCTTTGAACGAAAATGAGAATTAAGAGTTAAACTTATTCGAGATGCCCTTGACGTCACGATGAGTGTTTTAATGAGTTAAGATTGAATCTCTGAAAGAAATTAACTCAATCAAGGTACCTATTATGCCACAAGACCTTTTTACAGTATTAAGATTAAATCTTTGAAAGAAAATGAGAGTTTTGAGTTTAACTTATTCGAGTTACTAACGAAGTCGTGAAGAGTATTTTAATCACTAAAGATTGAATCTTTGAATGAAAATACCTCAATAAAGGTACCTATTATGTCACTAGACCATTTTAATGTATAAAGATTGAATCTCCGGAAGAAAATGAGCGTTTTGGGTTAAACTTATTCGAGTTCCATTTGACGTCCCGAATAGTGTTTCAGTGAATAAAGATTGAATATTTGAATGAAAATACCTCAATCAAGGTACCTATTATATCACTAGATCTTTTGAATGTATAAGGATTCAATCTTTGAAGGAAAATTAGAGTTTTGAGTTAAACATATTCGTGATCCTTTTAACGTCACGAAGAGTGTTTTAATGGGTAAAGATTGAATCTTTGAATGAAATTACCATAAACAAGGTACTTATTATGTCATTAGACCTTTTTAATGTATAACGATTGAATCTTTGAAAGAAAATGAGAGTTTGAGTTTAACTTATTTGAGTAAGCTATGAAGTCGCGAAGAGTGTTTTACTGACCAAAGATTGAATCTTTGAATGAAATTACCTCAATCACGTTACCTTTTATGTCACTAGGCCTTTTTAATGTATAAAGATTGAATCTTTGAAAGAAAATAAGAGTTTTGAGTTAAACTTATTCGAGTTCCCTTTCACGTCCCGAAGAGTGTTTTTATGAGTAAAGATTGAATCTTTGAGTGAAATTGCAAATTCTAGGTTCCTGCTTTGTCACTAGACCTTTTTTCTGTACAACAATTCGATCTTCCAAAGAAAATGAGTATTTTGTGTTTAACTTAATCGAGTTACCTACGAAGTCGCGAAGAGTGGTTTAATGACTTTAGATTGAAAAGAACTTATTCGATTGAGGTATTTCCTATGAAGTCACGAAGAGTGTTTTAATGACTAAAGATTGAATCTTTGACTGAAAATACCTTAATAAAGGTACCTATTACGTCACTGGACCTTTTTAATGTATAAAGATTGAATCTTCGAAAGAAAATGAGCATTTTGAGTAAAACTTATTCGAGTTCCATTTGACATCCGAAGAGTGTTTTAGTGAATAAAGATTGAATCTTTGTATGAAAACACCTCAATCACGGTACCAATTATATCACTAGACATTTTGAATGTATAAAGATTCAGTCTTTGAAAGAGAATTAGAGTTTTGAGTTAAACTTATTCGTGATCCCTTTGACGTAGCTAAGAGTGTTTTAAGAGTTAAACTTATTCGAGTTCCCTGTGACATCCCAAAAAATGTTTTACTGAGTAAAGATTGAATCGTTGAATGAAAATCCTCAATCAAGGTACCATTATGTCAGTAGACCTTTTTATGTATAAGGAGTAAATCTTAGAAAAAAAATGAGAGTTTTGAGTTTAACTTATTCGAGTTACCTATGAAGTCGCAAAGAGTGGTTTAATGACCCAAATTGAATATTTGATTGAAAATACCACAATTAAGGTACCTATTTTGTCACTTGACCTTCTTAACGTATAAAAAAAGAATCTTTGAACAAAAATGAGAATTGAGAGTTAAACTTATTCGAGATCCCTTTGACGTCACGATGAGTGTTTTAATGAGTTAAGATTGAATCTTGGAATGAAATTAACTTAATAAAAGTACCTATTATGCCACTAGACCTTTTTACTGTACAAAGATTGAATCTCTGAAAGAAAATGAGAGTCTTGAGTTTAACTTATTCGAGTTACCAACGAAGTCGCGAAGAGTATTTTAATGACTAAAGATTGAATCTTTGAATGAAAATACCTCAATAAAGGTACCTATTATGTCGCTGGACATTTTTAAAGTATAAAGATTAAACCTTCGAAAGAAAATGAGCGTTTTGGGTTAAACTTATTCGAGTTCCATTTGACGTCCCGAAGAGTATTTTAGTGAATAAAGATTGAATCTTTGAAAGAAAATACCGCAATTAAGATACCTATTATATCACTAGACCTTTTGAATATATAAGGATTCAATCTTTGGAAGAAAATGAAAGTTTGTGTTAAACTTATTCGAGTTCCCTATCACGTCCCGAAGAGTGTTTTAAAGAGTAAGGATTGAATCTTTGAATGAAATTAGCTAATTCAAGATTCCTATTTTGTCACTAGACCTTTTTAATGTACAAAGATTCAATCCTCAAACGAAAATGACTATTTTGTGTTTACCTTAATCGAGTTACCAATGAAGTAGCGAAGTGTGGTTTAATGACCTAAGATTGAACTGAACTTATTCGATTGAGGTATTTCCAAAGAAGTCGCTACTTATGTCACTGGACCTTTTTCATGTATAAAGATTGAATCTTCGAGACAAAATGAGCATTTTGAGTTAAACTTATTCGAGTTCCATTTGACATTCCGAAGAGTGTTTCAGTGAATAAAGATTGAATCTTTGTATGAAAATACCTCAATCAAGGTACCTATTATATCACTTGACCTTTTGAATGTAAAAAGATTCAGTCTTTGAAAGAGAATTAGAGTTTTGAGTTAAACTTATTCGTGATCTCTTTGACGTCGCTAAGAGTGTTTCAATGAGTAAAGATTGAAACTTTGAATGAAAATACCTCAAAAAGTTACCTATTATGTCGCTAGACCTTTTTACTGAATAAAGATCGAATTTTTGAAAGAAAATGAGAGTTTTGAGTTAAACTTATTTAAGTTCCCTGTGACGTCCTGAAAAGTGTCTTACTGAGTAAAGATTGAATGTTCGAATGAAAATCCTCAATCAAGGTACCATTATGTCACTAGACCATTTTCATGTATAAAGACTAAATCTTAGAAAGAAAATTAGAGTTTTGAGTTTAACTTATTCGAGTTACCAATGGAGTCGCGAAGAGTGATTTTGTGACCCAAGACCGAATATTTGAATGAGAATACCTCAATTACGGTACCTATTTTGCCACTAGACCTTTTGAATGTATAAAGATTGAATCTTTGAACGAAAATGAGAATTGAGAGTAAAACTTATTCGAGATGCCCTTCACATCACGATGAGTATTTTAATGAGTTAAGATTGAATCTCTGAAAGAAATTAACTCAATCAAGGTACCTATTATGCCACTAGACCTTTTTACTGTATAAATATTGAATCTTTGAAAGAAAATGAGAGTTTTGAGTTTAACTTATTCGAGTTAGCAACGAAGTCGCGAAGGGTATTTTAATCACTAAAGATTGAATCTTTGAATGAAAATACCTTAATAAAGGTACCTATTATGTCACTGGACCATGTTAATGTATAAAGATTGAATCTTTGGAAGAAAATGAGCGTTTTGGGTTAAACTTATTCGAGTTCCATTTGACGTCCCGAATAGTATTTCAGTGAATAAAGATTGAATATTTGAATAAAAATACCTCAATCAGGGTACCTATTATATCACTAGACCTTTTGAATATATCAGGATTCAATCTTTGCGGCAAAATTAGAGTTTTGAGTTAAACATATTCGTGATCCCTTTAACGTCATGAAAAGTATTTTCATGAGTAAAGATTGAATCTTTGAATGAAATTACCATAACCAAGGTACCTATTATGTCATTAGACCTTTTTAATGTATAACGATTGAATCTTTGAAAGAAAATGAGAGTTTCGAGTTTAACTTATTCGAGTAAGCTATGAAGTCGCGAAGAGTGTTTTACTGACCAAAGATTGAATCTTTGAATGAAATTACTACCTTTTATGTCACTAGGCCTTTTTAATGTATAAAGATTGAATCTTTGAAAGAAAATGAGAGTTTTGAGTTAAACTTATTCGAGTTCCCTTTCACGTCGAAGAGTGTTTTAATGAGTAAAGATTGAATCTTTCAATGAAATTGCTAATTCAAGGTTCCTAATTTGTCACTAGACCTTTTTTCTGTACAAAGATTCGATCTTCAAAAGAAAATGAGTATTTTGTGTTTAACTTAATCGAGTTACCTACGAAGTCGCGAAGAGTGGTTTAATGACTTTAGATTGAACTGAACTTATTCGATTGAGGTATTTGCAATGAAGTCGCGAAGAGAGTTTTAATGATTAAAGATTGAATCTTTGAATGAAAATACCTTAATAAAGGTACCTATTATGTCACTAGACGATTTTAATGTATAAAGATTGAATCTTCGAAAGAAAATGAGCATTTTGAGTTAAACTTATTCGAGTTCCATTTGACATCCCGAAGAGTGTTTTAGTGAATAAAGATTGAATCTTTTTATGAAAATACCTCAATCAAGGTACCAATTATATCACTAGACATTTTAAATGTATAAAGATTCAGTCTTTGAAAGAGAATTAGACTTTTGAGTTAAACTTATTCGTGATCCCTTTGACGTCACTAAAAGTGTTTTAAGAGTTAAACTTATTCGAGTTCCCTGTGACGTCCCGAAAAGTGTTTTATTGAGTAAAAATTGAATCGTTGAATGAAAATCCTCAATCAAGGTACCATTATGTCACTAGACTATTTTTATGTATAAGGACTAAATCTTAGAAAGAAAATGAGAGTTTTGAGTCTAACTTATTCGAGTTACCTATGAAGTCGCGAAGAGTGATTTAATGACCCAAGATTGAATATTCGGTTGAAAATACCTCAATTAAGGTACCTATTTTGCCACTCGACCTTCTTAATGTAAAAAAAAAAGAATATTTGAACAAAAATGAGAATTGAGAGTTAAACTTATTCGAGATCCCTTTGACGTCACGATGAGTGTTTTAATGAGTTAAGATTGAATCTTTGAATGAAATTAACTTAATCAAAGTACCTATTATGCCACTAGACCTTTTTACTGTATAAAGATTGAATCTTTGAAAGAAAATGAGAGTTTTGAGTTTAACTTATTCAAGTTACCAATGAAGTCGCGAAGAGTATTTTAATGACTAAAGATTGAATCTTTGAATGAAAATACCTCAATTGAGGTACCTATTATGTCGCTGGACATTTTTAAAGTATAAAGATTGAATCTTCGAAAGAAAATTAGCGTTTTGGGTTAAACTTATTCGAGTTCCGTTTGACGTCCCGAAGAGTATTTTAGTGAATAAAAATTGAATCTTTGAATGAAAATACCTCAATCAACGTACCTATTACATCACTAGACCTTTTGAATGTATAAGGATTCAATCTTTGAAAGAAAATGAGAGTTTTGTGTTAAACTTGTTCGAGTTCCCTATCACGTCCCGAAAAGTGTTTTAATGAGTAAGGATTGATTCTTCGAATGAAATTAGCTAATTCAAGGTTCCTAATTTGTCACTAGACCTTTTTAATGTACAAAGATTCAATCCTCAAACGAAAATGAGTATTTTGTGTTTAACTTAATCGAGTTACCTATGAAGTCGCGAAGAGTGGTTTAATGACTTAAGATTGAACTGAACTTATTCGATTGAGGTATTTCCAATGAAGTTGCTAAGAGTGTTTTAATGACTAAAGATTGAATCTTTGAATGAAAATACCTTAATAAAGGTACTTATTATGTCACTGGACCTTTTTCATGTTTAAAGATTGAATCTTCGAGAGAAAAAGTGCATTTTGAGTTAAACTTATTCGAGTTCCATTTGACATCCCGAAGAGTGTTTCAGTGAATAAAGATTGAATCTTTGTATGAAAATACCTCAATCAAGGTACCTATTAAGTCACTAGACCTTTTAAATGTATAAAGATTCAGTCTTTAAAAGAGAATTAGAGTTTTAAGTTAAACTTATTCGTAATCTCTTTGACGTTGCTAAGAGTGTTTTAATGAATAAAGATTGAATATTTGAATGAAAATACCTCAAAAAAGTTACCTATTATTTCACTAGACCTTTTTACTGAATAAAGATCGAATTTTTAAAAGAAAATGAGAGTTTTGAGTTAAACTTATTTAGGTTCCCTGTGACGTCCCGAAAAGTGTGTTACTAAGTAAAGATTGAATGTTCGAATGAAAATCCTCAATCAAGGTAACATTATGTCACTAGTCCATTTTTATGTATAAAGACTAAATCTTAGAAAGAAAATTAGAGTTTTGAGTTTAACTTATTCGAGTTACCTATGAAGTCGCGAAGAGTGGTTTTGTGACCCAAGACCGAATATTTGAATGAAAATACCTCAATTACGGTACCTATTTTGCCACTAGACCTTTTTAATGTATAAAGATTGAATCTTTGAACGAAAATGAGAATTGAGAGTTAAACTTATTCGAGATGCCCTTGACGTCACGATAAGTGTTTTAATGAGTTAAGATTGAATCTCTGAAAGAAATTAACTCAATCAAGGTACCTATTATGCCAATAGACCTTTTTACTGTATAAAGATTGAATCTTTGAAAGAAAATGAGAGTTTTGAGTTTAACTTATTCGAGTTACCAACGAAGTCGTGAAGAGTATTTTAATCACTAAAGATTGAATCTTTGAATAAAAATACCTCAATTAAGGTACCTATTATGTCACTGGACCATTTTAATGTATAAAGATTGAATCTCCGGAAGAAAATGAGCGTTTTGGGTTAAACTTATTCGAGTTCCATTTAACGTCCCGAATAGTATTTCAGTGAATAAAGATTGAATATTTGAATGAAAATACCTCAATCAAGGTACCTATTATATCACTAGACCTTTTGAATGTATAAGGATTCAATCTTTGAAAGAAAATTAGAGTTTTGAGTTAAACATATTCGTGACCCCTTTAACGTCACGAAGAGTGTTTTAATGAGTAAAGATTGAATCTTTGAATGATATTACCGTAACCAAGGTACCCATTATGTCATTACACCTTTTTAATGTATAACGATTGAATCTTTGAAAGAAAATGAGAGTTTCGAGTTTAGCTTATTCGAGTAAGCTATGAAGTCGCGAAGAGTGTTTTACTGACCAAAGATTGAATCTTTGAATGAAATTACCTCAATCACGTTACCTTTTATGTCACTAGGCCTTTTTAATGTATAAAGATTGAATCTTTAAAAGAAAATGAGAGTTTTGAGTTAAACTTATTCGAGTTCCCTTTCACGTCCCGAAGAGTGTTTTAATGAGTAAAGATTGAATCTTTGAATGATATTGCTAATTCAAGGTTCCTACTTTGTCGCTAGACCTTTTTTCTGTACAAAGATTCGATCTTCAAAATAAAATGAGTATTTTGTGTTTAGCTTAATCGAGTTACCTACGAAGTCGCGAAGAGTGGTTTAATGACTTTAAATTGAACTGTACTTATTTGATTGAGGTATTTCCTATGAAGTCCAGAAGAGTGTTTTAATGACTAATGATTGAATCTTTGAATGAAAATACCTTAATAAAGTTCCTATTATGTCACTGGACCATTTTAATGTATAAAGATTGAATCTTCGAAAGAAAATGAGCATTTTGAGTTAAACTTATTCGAGTTCCATTTGACATCCCGAAGAGTGTTTTAGTGAATAAAGATTGAATCTTTGTATGAAAATACCTCAATCAAGGTACCAATTTTATCACTAGACATTTTGAAGGTATAAAGATTCAGTCTTTGAAAGAGAATTAGAGTTTTGAGTTAAACTTATTCATGATCCCTTTGACGTCGCTAAGAGTGTTTTAAGAGTTAAACTTATTCGAGTTCCCTGTGACGTCCCGAAAAGTGTTTTAGTGAGTAAAGATTGAATCGTTTTCTTGAAAACCCTCAATCAAGGTACCATTATGTCACTAGACCATTTTTATGAGATTTTTGAGTTTAACTCATTCGAGTTACCTATGAAGTCGCGAAGAGTGGTTTAATGATCCAAGATTGAATATTTGATTCAAAATACCTCAATTAAGGAACCTATTTTGTCACTTGACCTTCTTAATGTATAAAAAAAGAATCTTTGAACAAAAATGAGAATTGAGAGTTAAACTTATTCGAGATCCCTTTGACGTCACGATGAGTGTTTTAAAGAGTTAAGATTGAATCTTTGAATGAAATTAACTTAATCAAAGTACCTATTATACTACTAGACCTTTTTACTGTATAAAGATTGAATCTCTGAAGGAAAATGAGAGTTCTGAGTTTAACTTATTCGAGTTACCAACGAAGTCGCGAAGAGTATTTTAATGACTAAAGATTCAATCTTTGAATGAAAATACCTCAATAAAGGTACCTATTATGTCGCTGGACATTTTTAATGTATAAAGATTGAATCTTCGAAAGAAAATTAGCGTTTTGGGTTAAACTTATTCGAGTTCCATTTGACGTCCCGAAGAGTGTTTTAGTGAATAAAGATTGAATCTTTGAATGAAAATACCTCAATCAAGGTACCTAATATATCACTAGACCTTCTGAATGTATAAGGATTCAATCTTTGAAAGAAAATGAGAGTTTTGTGTTAAACTTATTCGAGTTCCCTATCATGTCCCGAAGAGTGTTTTAATGAGTAAGGATTGAATCTTCGAATGAAATTAGCTAATTCAAGATTCCTATTTTGTCACTAGACCTTTTTAATGTACAAAGATTCAATCCTCAAAAGAAAATGAGTATTTTGTGTTTAACTTAATCGAGTTACCTATGAAGTCGCGAAGAGTGGTTTAATGACTTAAGATTGAACTGAACTTATTCGATTGAGGTATTTCCAATGAAGTCGGTAAGAGTGTTTTAATGACTAAAGATTGAATCTTTGAGTGAAAATACCATAATAAAGTTACTTATTATGCCACTGGACCTTTTTCATGTATAAAGATTGAATCTTCGAGAGAAAATGAATATTTTGAGTTAAACTTATTTGAGTTCCATTTGACATCCCGAAGGGAGTTTCAGTGAATAAAGATTTAATCTTTATATGAAAATACGTCAATCAAGGTACATTTTATATCATTAGACCTTTTGAATGTATAAAGATTCTGTCTTTGAAAGGAAATTAGAGTTTTGAGTTAAATTTATTCGTGATCTCTTTGATGTCGCTAAGAGTGTTTTAATGAGTAAAGATTGAATCTTTGAATGCAAATACCTCAATAAAGTTACCTATTATGTCACTAGACCTTTCTACTGAATAAAGATCGAATTTTTGAAAGAAAATAAGAGTTTTGAGTTAAACTTATTTAAGTTCCCTGTGACGTCCCGAAAAGTGTCTTACTGAGTAAAGATTGAATGTTTGAATGAAAATCCTCAATTAAGGTACCGCTATGTCACTAGACTATTTTTATGTATAAAGACTAAATCTTAGAAAGAAAATTAGAGTTTTGAGTTTAACTTATTCGAGTTACCTATGAAGTCACGAAGAGTGGTTTTGTGACCGAAGACCGAATATTTGAATGAAAATACCTCAATTACGGTACCTATTTTGCCACTAGACCTTTTTAATGTACACAGATTGAATCTTTAAACGAAAATGAGAATTGAGAGTTAAACTTATTCAAGATGCCCTTGACGTCACGATGAGTGTTTTATTAAGTTAAGATTGAATCTCTGAAATAACTCAATCAAGGTACCTATTATGCCAATAGACCTTTTTATTGTTTAAAGATTGAATATGTGAAAGAAAATGAGAGTTTTGAGTTTAACTTATTCGAGTTACCAACGAAGTCGCAAACAGTATTTTAATCACTAAAGATTGAATCTTTGAATGAAAATACCACAATAAAGGTACTTATTATGTCACTGGACCATTTTAATGTATAAAGATTGAATCTCCGGAAGAAAATGAGCGTTTTGGGTTAAACTTATTCGAGTTCCATTTGACGTCCCGAATAGTTTTTCAGGGAATAAAGATTGAATATTTGTAAGAAAATACCTCAATCAAGGAACCTATTATATCACTAGACCTTTTGAATGTATAAGGATTCAATCTTTGAAGGAAAATTAGGGTTTTGAGTTAAACATATTCGTGATCCCTTTAACGTCACGAAGAGTGTTTTACTGAGTAAAGATTGAATCTTTGAATGAAATTACCATAACCAAGGTACCTATTATGTCATTAGACCTTTTTAATGTATAACGATTGAATCTTTGAAAGAAAATGAGAGTTTCGAGTTTAACTTATTCGAGAAAGCTATGAAGTCGCGAAGAGTGTTTCACTGACCAAAGATTGAATCAGGTTACCTTTTATGTCACTAGGCCTTTTTAATGTATAAAGATTGAATCTTTGAAAGAAAATAAGAGTTTTGAGTTAAACTTATTCGATTTCCATTTCACGTCCCGAAAAGTGTTTTAATGAGTAAAGATTGAATCTTTGAATGAAATTGCTAATTCAAGGTTCCTATTTTGACACTAGACCTTTTTTCTGTACAAAGATTCGATCTTCAAAAGAAAATGAGTATTTTGTGTTTAACTTAATCGAGTTACCTACGAAGTCGCGAAGAGTGGTTTAATGACTTTAAATTGAACTGTACTTATTCGATTGAGGTATTTCCTATGTAGTCGCGAAGAGTGTTTTAATAACTAAAGATTGAATCTCTGAATGAAAATACATTAATAAAGGTACGTATTATGTCACTGGACCTTTTTAATGTATAAAGATTGAATCTTCGAAAGAAAATGAGCATTTTGAGTTAAACTTATTCGAGTTTCATTTGACATCCCGAAGAGTGTTTTAGTGAATAAAGATTGAATCTTTCTATGAAAATACCTCAATCAAGGTACCACTTATATCACTAGAAATTTTGAATGTATAAAGATTCAGTCATTGAAAGAGAATTAGAGTTTTGAGTTAAACTTATTCGTGATCCCTATGACGTCGCTAAGAGTGTTTTAAGAGTTAAACTTATTCGAGTTCCCTGTGACGTCCCGAAAAGTGTTTTACTGAGTAAAGATTGAATAGTTGAATGAAAATCCTCAATCAAGGTACCATTATGTCACTAGACTATTTTTATGTATAAGGACTAAATCTTACAAAGAAAATGAGAGTTTTGAGTCTAACTTATTCGAGTTACCTATGAAGTCGAGAAGAGTGGTTTAATGACCCAAGATTGAATATTTGATTGAAAATACCTCAATTAAGGTACCTATTTTGTCACTTGACCTTCTTAATGTATAAAAAAAGAATCTTTGAACAAAAATGAGAATTGAGAGTTAAACGTATTCGAGATCCCTTTGACATCACGATGAGTGTTTTAATGAGTTAAGATTGAATCTTTGAGTGAAATTAACTTAATCAAAGTACCTATTATGCCATTAGACCTTTTTACTGTATAAAGATTGAATCTCTGAAAGAAAATGAGAGTTTTGTGTTAAACTTATTCGAGTTCCATATCACGTCCCGAAGAGTGTTTTAATGAGTAAGGATTGAATCTTCGAATGAAATTAGCTAATTCAAGGTTCCTATTTTGTGACTAGACCTTTTTAATGTACAAAGATTCAGTCCTCAAAAGAAAATGAGTATTTTGTGTTTAACTTAATCGAGTTACCTATGAAGTCGCGAATAGTGGTTTAATGACTTAACATTGAACTGAACTTATTCGATTGAGGTTTTTCCAATGAAGTCGGTAAGAGTCTTTTAATGACTAAAGATTGAATCTTTGAATGAAAATACCTTAATAAAGGTACTTATGATGTCACTGGACCTTTTTCATGTATAAAGATTGAATCTTCGAGAGAAAATGAGCATTTTGAGTTAAACTTATTCGAGTTCCATTTGACATCCCGAAGAGTGTTTCAGTGAATAAAGATTGAATCTTTGTATGAAAATAACTCAATCAAGGTACCTATTATATCACTAGACCTTTTGAATGTATAAAGATTCAGTCTTTGAAAGAGAATTAGAGTTTTAAGTTAAACTTATTCGTGATCTCTTTGACGTTGCTAAGAGTGTTTTAATAAGTAAAGATTGAATATTTGAATGAAAATACCTCAAAAAAGTTACCTATTATTTCACTAGACCTTTTTACTGAATAAAGATCGAATTTTTGAAAGAAAATGAGAGTTTTGAGTTAAACTTATTTAAGTTCCCTGTGACGTCCCGAAAAGTGTGTTACTGCGTAAAGATTGAATGTTCGAATGAAAATCCTCAATCTGGGTAACATTATGTCACTAGACCATTTTTATGTATAAAGACTAAATCTTAGAAAGAAAATTAGAGTTTTGGGTTTAACTTATTCTAGTTACCTATGAAGTCGCAAAGAGTGGTTTTGTAACCCAAGACCGAATATTTGAATGAAAATACCTTAATTACGGTACCTATTTTGCCACTAGACCTTTTTAATGTAGAAAGATTGAATCTTTGACCGAAAATGAGAATTGAGAGTTAAACTTATTCGAGATGCCCTTGACGTCACGATGAGTGTTTTAATGAGTTAAGATTGAATCTCTGAAAGAAATTAACTCAATCAAGGTACCTATTATGCCACTAGACCTTTTTACTATATAAAGATTGAATCTTTGAAAGAAAATGAGAGTTTTGAGTTTAACTTATTCGAGTTACCAACGAAGTTTTGAGTTTAACTTATTTGAGTTTAACTTATTCGAGTATTTTAATCACTAAAGCTTGAATCTTTGAATGAAAATACCTCAATAAAGGTACCTATTATGTCACTGGACCATTTTAATGTATAAAGATTGATTCTCATGAAGAAAGTGAGCGTTTTGGGTTAAACTTATTCGAGTTCCATTTGACGTCCCGAATAGTATTTCAGTGAATAAAGAATGAATATTTGAATGAAAATACCTCAATCAAGGTACCTATTATATCGCCAGACCTTTTGAATGTATAAGGATTGAATCTTTGAAGGAAAATTAGAGTTTTGAGTTAAACATATTCGTGATCCCTTTAACGTCACGAAGAGTGTTTTAATGAGTAAAGATAGAATCTTTGAATGAAATTACCATAACCAAGGTACCGATTATGTCATTAGACCTTCTTAATGTATAACGATTGAATCTTTGAAAGAAAATGAGAGTTTCGAGTTTAACTTATTCGAGTAAGCTATGAAGTCGCAAAGAGTGTCTTACTGACCAAAGATTGAATCTTTGAATGAAATTACCTCAATCACGTTTCCTTTTATGTCACTAGACCTTTGTAATGTATAAAGATTGAATCTTTGAAAGAAAATGAGAGTTTTGAGTTAAACTTATTCGAGTTCCCTTTCACGTCCCGAAGAGTATTTTAATGAGTAAAGATTGAATCTTTGAATGAAATTGCTAATTTAAGGTTCCTATTTTGTCACTAGACCTTTTTTCTGCACAAAGATTCGATCTTTAATAGAAAATAAGTATTTTGTGTTTAACTTAATCAAGTTACCTACGAAGTCGCGAAGAGTGGTTTAATGATTTTAAATTGAACTGTACTTATTCGATTGAGGTATTTCCTATGAAGTCGCGAAGAGTGTTTTAATGATTAAAGATTGAATCTTTGAATGAAAATACCTTAATAAAGGTACCTATTATGTCACTGGACCTTTCTAATGTATAAAGATTGAATCTTCGAAAGAAAATGAGCATTTTGAGTTAAACTTATTCGAGTTCCATTTGACATCCCGAAGAGTGTTTTAGTGAATAAAGATTGAATCTTTGTATGAAAATACCTCAATCAAGGTACCAATTATATCACTAGACATTTTGAATGTATAAAGATTCAGTCTTTGAAAGAGAATTAGAGCTTTAAGTTAAACTTATTCGTGATCCCTTTGACGTCGCTAAGAGTGTTTTAAGAGTTAAACTTATTCGAGTTCGCTGTGACGTCCCGAAAAGTGTTTTACTGAGTAAAGATTGAATCGTTGAATGAAAATCCTCAATCAAGGTACCATTATGTCACTAGACCATTTTTATGTATAAGGACTAAATCTTAGAAAGAAAATGAGAGTTTTGAGTTTAACTTATTCGAGTTACCGATGAAGTCGCGAAGAGTGGTTTAATGACCCAAGATTGAATATTTGACTGAAAATACCTCAATTAAGGTACCTATTTTGTCACTTGACCTTCTTAATGTATAAAAAAAGAATCTTTGAACAAAAATCAGAATTGAGAGTTAAACTTATTCGAGATCCCGTTGACGTCACGATGAGTGTCTTAATGAGTTAAGATTGAATCTTTGAATAAAATTAACTTAATCAAAGTACCTATTATGCCACTAGACCTTTTTACTGTACAAAGATTGAATCTCTGAAAGAAAATGAGAGTCTTGAGTTTAACTTATTCGAGTTACCAACGAAGTCGCGAAGAGTATTTTAATGACAAAAGATTGAATCTTTTAATGAAAATACCTCAATAAAGGTACCTATTATGTCGCTGGACATTTTTAATGTATAAAGATTGAATCTTCGAAAGAAAATGAGCGTTTTGGGTTAAACTTATTCGAGTTCCATTTGACGTCCCGAAGAGTGTTTTAGTGAATAAATATTGAATCTTTGAATGAAAATACTGCAATCAAGGTACCTATTATATCACTAGAACTTTTGAATGTATAAGGATTCAATCTTTGAAAGAAAATGAGAGTTTTGTGTTAAACTTATTCGAGTTCCCTATCACGTCCCGAAGAGTGTTTTAATGAGTAATGATTGAATCTTCAAATGAAATTAGCTAATTCAAGGTTCCTATTTTGTCATTAGACCTTTTTAATGTACAAAGATTCAATCCTCAAAAGAAAATGAGTATTTTGTGTTTAACTTAATCGAGTTACCTATGAAGTCGGGAAGAGTGGTTTAATGACTTAAGATCGAACTGAACTTATTCAACTGAGGTATTTCCAATGAAGCCGGTAAGATTGTTTTAATGACTAAAGATTGAATCTTTGAATGAAAATACCTTAATAAAGGCACTTATTATGTCACTGGACCTTTTTCATGTATAAAGATTGAACCTTCGAGAGAAAATGAGCATTTTGAGATAAACTTATTCGAGTTCCATTTGACATCCCGAAAAGTGTCTTACTAGTATAGATTGAATGTTCGAATGAAAATCCTTAATCAAGGTACCATTATGTCACTAGACCAATTTTATGTATAAAGACTAAATCTTAGAAAGAAAATTAGAGTTTTGAGTTTAACTTATTCGAGTTACCTATGAAGTCGCGAAGAGTGGTTTTGTGACCCAAGACCGAATATTTGAATGAAAATACCTCAATTACGGTACCTATTTTGCCACTAGACCTTTTTAATATACAAAGATTGAATCTTTGAACGAAATGAGAATTGAGAGTTAAACATATTCAAGATACCCTTGACGTCACGATGAGTGTTTTAATGAGTTAAGATTGAATCTCTGAAAGAAATTAACTCAATCAAGGTACCTATTAGGCCACAAGACCTTTTTACAGTATAAAGATTGAATCTTTGAAAGAAAATGAGAGTTTTTGAGTTTAACTTACTCGAGCTACCAACGAAGTCGCGAAGAGTATTTTAATCACTAAAGCCTGAATCTTTGAATGAAAATACCTCAATAAAGGTACCTATTATGTCACTGGACCATTTTAATGTATAAAGATTGAATCTCCGGAAGAAAATGAGCGTTTTGGGTTAAACTTATTCGAGTTCCATTTGACGTCCCGAATAGTATTTCAGTGAATAAAGATTGAATATTTGAATGAAAATACCTCAATCAAGGTACCTATTATATCACTAGACCTTTTGAATGTATAAGTATTCAATCTTTGAAGGAAAATTAGAGTTTTGAGTTAAACATATTCGTGATCCCTTTAACGTCACGAAGAGTGTTTTAATGAGTAAAGATTAAATCTTTGAATGAAATTACCATAACCAAGGTACCTATTATGTCGTTAGACCTTCTTAATGTATAACGATTGAATCTTTGAAAGAAAATGAGAGTTTCGAGTTTAACTTATTCGAGTAAGCTATGAAGTCGCGAAGAGTGTTTTACTGACAAAAGATTGAATTTTTGAATGAAATTACCTCAATCACGTTACTTTTTTTGTCACTAGACCTTTTTAATGTATAAAGATTGAATCTTTGAAAGAAAATGAGAGTTTTGAGTTAAACTTATTCGAGTTCCCTTTCATGTCCCGAAGAGTGTTTTAATGAGTAAAGATTGAATCTTTCAATGAAATTGCTAATTCAAGGTTCCTACTTTGTCACTAGACCTTTTTTCTGTACAAAGATTCGATCTTCAAAAGAAAATGAGTATTTTGTGTTTAACTTAATCGAGTTACTTACGATGTCGCGAAGAGTGGTTTAATGACTTTAAATTGAACTGAACTTATTCGATTGAGGTATTTCTTATGAAGTCGCGAAGAGTGTTTTAATGACTAAAGATTGAATCTTTGAATGAAAATACCTTAATAAAGGTACCTATTATGTCATTGGACCTTTTTAATGTATAAAGATTGAATCTTCGAAAGAAAATGAGCATTTTGAGTTAAACTTATTCCAGTTCCATTTGACATCCCGAAGAGTGTTTTAGTGAATAAAGTTTGAATATTTGTATGAAAATACCTCAATCAAAGTACCAATTATATCATTATACATTTTGAATGTATAAAGATTCAGTCTTTGAAAGGGAATTAGAGTTTTGAGTTAAACTTATTTGTGATCCCTGTGACGTCGCTAACAGGGTTTTAAGAGTTAAACTTATTAGAGTTCCCTGTGACGCCCCGAAAAGTGTTTTACTGAGTTAAGATTGAATCGTTGAATGAAAATCCTCAATCAAGGTACCATTATGTCACTAGACTATTTTTATGTATAAGGAGTAAATCTTAGAAAGAAAATGAGAGTTTTGAGTTTAACTTATTCGAGTTACCTATGAAGTCGCGAAGAGTGGTTTAATGACCCAAGATTGAATATTTGATTGAAAATACCTCAATTAAGGTACCTATTTTGTCACTTGACCTTCTTAATGTATAAAAAAAGAATCTTTGAACAAAAATGAGAATTGAGAGTTAAACTTATTTGAGATCCCTTTGACGTCACGATGAGTGTTTTAATGAGTTAAGATTGAATCTTCGAATGAAATTAACTTAATCAAAGTACCTATTACGCCACTAGACCTTTTTACTGTATAAAGATTGAATCTCTGAAAGAAAATGAGAGTTTTGAGTTTAACTTATTCGAGTTACCAATGAAGTCGCGAAGAGTATTTTAATGACTAAAGATTCAATCTTTGAATGGAAATACCTCAATAAAGGTACCTATTATGTCGCTGGACATTTTTAAAGTATAAAGATTGAATCTTCGAAAGAAAATGAGCGTTTTGGGTTCAACTTATTTGAGTTCCATTTGACGTCCCGAAGAGTATTCTAGTGAATAAAGATTGAATCTTTGAAGGAAAATACCTCAATTAACGTACCTATTATATCACTAGACCTTTTGGATGTATAAGGATTCAATCTTTGAAAGAAAATGAGAGTTTTGTGTTAAACTTGTTCGAGTTCCCTATCACGGCCCGAAGAGTGGTTTAGTGAGTAAGGATTGAATCTTTGAATGGAATTAGCTAATTGAAGGTTCCTATTTTATCACTAGACCTTTTTAATGTACAAAGATTCAATCCTTAAAAGAAAATGTGTATTTTGTGTTTAACTTAATCGAGTTACCTATGAAGTTGCGAAGAGTGGTTTAATGAGTTCAGATTGAACTGAACTTATTCGATTGAGGTATTTCCAAGGAAGTTGCTAAGAGTGTTTTAATGACTAAAGATTGAATCTTTGAATGAAAATACCTTAATAAAGGTACTTATTATGTCGCTGGACCTTTTTATGTATAAAGATTAAATCTTCGAGAGAAAATGAGCATTTTGAATTAAACTTATTCGAGTTCCATTTGACATCCCGAAGAGTGTTTCAGTGAATAAAGATTGAATCTTTGTATGAAAATACCTCAATAAAGGTACCTATTATATCAGTAGACCTTTTGAATGTATAAAGATTCAGTCTTTGAAAGAGAATTAGAGTTTTGAGTTAAACTTATTCGTGATCTCTTTGACGTCGCTAAGAGTGTTTTAATGAGTAAAGATTGAATCTTTGAATGAAAATACCTCAAAAAATTCACTAGACCTTTTTACCGAATAAAGATCGAATTTTTGAAAGAAAATGAGAGTTTTGAGTTAAACTTATTCAAGTTCCCTGTGACGTCCCGAAAATTGTCTTACAGAGTAACGATTGAATGTTCGAATGAAAATCCTCAATCAAGGTACCATTATGTCACTAGACCATTTTTATGTATAAAGACTAAATCTTACAAAGAAAATTAGAGTTTTGAGTTTAACTTATTCGAGTTACCTATGAAGTCGCGAAGAGTGGTTTTATGACCCACGATTGAATATTTGAATGAAAATACCTCAATTATGGTACCTATTTTGGCACTAGACCTTTTTAATGTATAAAGATTGAATCTTTGAACGAAAAGGAGAATTGAGAGTTAAACTTATTCGAGATGCCCTTGACGTCACGATGAGTGTTTTAATAAGTTAAGATTGAATCTCTGAAAGAAATTAACTCAATCAAGGTACCTATTATGCCACTAGACCTTTTTACTGTATAAAGATGGAATCTTTGAAAGAAAATGAGAGTTTTGAGTTTAACTTATTCGAGTTACCAACGAAGTCGCGAAGAGTATTTTAATCACTAAAGATTGAATCTTTGAATGAAAATACCTCAATAAAGGCACCTATTATGTCACTGGACCATTTTAATGTATAAAGATTGAATCTGCGGAAGAAAATGAGGGTTTTGGGTTAAACTTATTCAAGTTCCATTTGACGTCCCGAATAGTGTTTCAGTGAATAAAGATTGAATATTTGAATGAAAATACCTCAATCAAGGTACCTATTATATCACTAGACCTTTTGAATGTATAAGGATTCAATCTTTGAAGGAAAATTAGAGTTTTGAGTTAAACATATTCGTGATCCCTTTAACGTCACGAAAAGTATTTTAATGAGTAAAGATTGAATCTTTGAATGAGAGTTTCGAGTTTAACTTATTCGAGTAAGCTATGAAGTCGCGAAGAGTATTTTACTGACCAAAGATTGAATCTTTGAATGAAATTACCTCAATCACGTTACCTTTTATGTCACTAGGCCTTTTTAATGTATAAAGATTGAATCTTTGAAAGAAAATTTGAGTTTTGAGTTAAGTGTTTTAATGAGTAAAGATTGAATCTTTGAATGAAATTGCTAATTCAAGGTTCCTACTTTGTCACTAGACCTTTTTTCTGTACAAAGATTCGATCTTCAAAAGAAAATGAGTATTTTGTGTTTAACTTAATCGAGTTACCTACGAAGTTGCGAAGAGTGGTTTAATGACTTTAGATTAAACTGAACTTATTCGATTGAGGTATTTGCAATGAAGTCGCGAAGAGAGTTTTAATGACTAAAGATTGAATCCTTCAATGAAAATACCTTAATAAAGGTACCTATTATGTCACTGGACCTTTTTAATGTATAAAGATTGAATCTTCGAAAGAAAATGAGCATTTTGAGTTAAACTTATTCGAGTTCCATTTGACATCCCGAAGAGTGTTTTAGTGAATAAAGATTGAATCTTTGTATGAAAATCCCTCAATCAAGGTACCAATTATATCACTAGACATTTTGAATGTATAAAGATTCAGTCTTTGAAAGAGAATTAGAGTTTTGAGTTAAACTTATTCGTGATCCTTTTGACGTCGCTAAAAGTGTTTTAAGAGTTTAACTTAGTCGAGTTCCCTGTGACGTCTCGAAAAGTGTTTTACTGAGTAAAGATTGAATCATTGAATGAAAATCCTCAATCAAGGTACCATTATGTCACTAGACTATTTTTATGTATAAGGACTAAATCTTAGAAAGAAAATGAGAGTTTTGAGTTTAATTTATTCGAGTTACCTATGAAGTCGCGAAGAGTGGTTTAATGACCCAAGATTGAATATTTGATTGAAAATACCTCAATTAAGGTACCTATTTTGTCACTCGACCTTCTTAATGTATAAAAAAAGAATATTTGAACAAAAATGAGAATTGAGAGTTAAACTTATTCGAGATCCTTTTGACGTCACGATGAGTGTTTTAATGAGTTAAGATTGAATCTTTGAATGAAATTAACTTAATCAAAGTACCTATTATGCCACTACACCTTTTTACTGTATAAAGATTGAATCTCTGAAAGAAAATGAGAGTTTTGAGTTTAACTTATTCAAGTTACCAATGAAGTCACGAAGAGTATTTTAATGACTAAAGATTGAATCTTTGAATGAAAATACCTCAATCAACGTACCTATTACATCACTAGACCTTTTGAATGTATAAGGATTCAATCTTTGAAAGAAAATGAGAGTTTTGTGTTAAACTTGTTCGAGTTCCCTATCATGTCCCGAAGAGTGTTTTAATGAGTAAGGATTGAATCTTCGAATGAAATTAGCTAATTCAAGGTTCCTATTTTGTCACTAGACCTTTTTAATGTAAAAAGATTCAATCCTCAAACGTAAATGAGTATTTTGTGTTTAACTTAATCGAGTTACCTATGAAGTCGCGAAGAGTGGTTTAATGACTTAAGATTGAACTGAAGTTATTCGATTGAGGTATTTCGAATGAAGTTGCTAAGAGTGTTTTAATGACTAAAGATTGAATCTTTGAATGAAAATACCTTAATAAAGGTACTTATTATGTCACTGGACCTTTTTCATGTATAAAGATTGAATGTTCGAGAGAAAATGAGCATTTTGAGTTAAACTTATTCGAGTTCCATTTGACATCCCAAAGAGTGTTTTCAGTGAATAAAAATTGAATCTTTGTATGAAAATACCTCAATCAAGGTACCTATTATATCACTAGACCTTTTGAATGTATAAAGATTCAGTCTTTGAAAGAGAATTAGAGTTTTAAGTTAAACTTATTCGTGATCTCTTTGACGTTGTTAAGAGTGTTTTAATGTGTAAAGATTGAATATTTGAATGAAAATACCTCAAAAAAGTTACCTATTATGTCACTAGACCTTTTTACTGAATAAAGATCGAATTTTTGAAAGGAAAATGAGAGTTTTGAGTTAAACTTATTTAAGTTCCCTGTGACGTCCCGAAAAGTGTGTTACTGAGTAAAGATTGAATGTTCAAATGAAAATCCTCAATCAAGGTAACATTAAGTCACTAGACCATTTTTATATATAAAGACTAAATCTTAGAAAGAAAATTAGAGTTTTGAGTTTAACTTATTCGAGTCACCTATAAAGTCGCAAAGAGTGGTTTTGTGACCCAATACCGAATATTTGAATGAAAATACCTTAATTACGGTACCTATTTTCCCACTAGACCTTTTTAATGTATAAAGATTGAATCTTTGAACGAAAATGAGAATTTACAGTTAAACTTATTCGAGATGCCCTTGAGGTCACGATGAGTGTTTTAATAAGTTAAGATTGAATCTCTGAAAGAAATTAACTCAATCACGGTACCTATTATGCCACTAGACCTTTTTCTGTATAAAGATTGAATCTTTGAAAGAAAATGAGAGTTTTGAGTCTAACTTATTCGAGTTACCAACGAAGTCGCGAAGAATATTTTAATCACTAAAGATTGAATCTTTGAATGAAAATAACTCAATAAAGGTACCTATTATGTCACTGGACCATTTTAATGTATAAAGATTGAATCTCCGGAAGAAAATGAGCGTTTTGGATAAAACTTTTTCGAGTTCCATTTGACGTCCCGAATAGTATTTCAGCGAATAAGGACTGAATATTTGAATAAAAATACCTCAATCAAGGTACCTATTATATCACTAGACCTTTTGAATATATAAGGATTCAATCTTTGAAGGAAAATTAGAGTTTTGAGTTAAACATATTCGTGATCCCTTTAACGTCTCGAAGATTGTTTTAATGAGTAAAGATTGAATCTTTGAGTGAAATTACCATAACCAAGGTACCTATTATGTCATTAGACCTTTTTAATGTATAACGATTGAATCTTTGAAAGAAAATGAAAGTTACGAGTTTAACTTATTCGAGTAAGCTATGAAGTCGCGAAGAGTGTTTTACTGACCAAAGATTGAATCTTTGAATGAAATTACTTCAATCACGTTACCTTTTATGTCACTAGGCCTTTTTAATGTATAAAGACTGAATCTTTGAAAGAAAATGAGAGTTTTGAGTTAACCTTATTCGAGTTCCCTTTCACGTCCCGAAGAGTGTTTTAATGAGTAAAGATTGAATCTTTGAATGAAATTGCTATTTCAAGGTTCCTACTTTGTCACTAGACCATTTTTCTGTACAATGATTCGATCTTCAAAAGAAAATGAGTATTTTGTGTTTAACATAATCGAGTTACTTACGAAGTCGCGAAGAGTGGTTTAATGACTTTAAATTGAACTGTACTTATTCGATTAAGGTATTTCCTATGAAGTCGCGAAGAGTGTTTTAATGACTAAAGATTGAATCTTTGAATGAAAATACCTTAATAAAAGAACCTATTATGTCACTGGACTGTTTTAATGTATAAAGATTGAATCTTCGAAAGAAAATGAGTATTTTGAGCTAAACTTATTCGAGTTCCATTTGACATCACGAATAGTGATTTAGTGAGTAAATATTGAATCTTTGTATGAAAATATCTCAATCATGGTACCAATTATATCACTAGACATTTTGAATGTATAAAGATTCAGTCTTTGAAAGAGAATTAGAGTTTTGAGTTAAACTTATTCGTGATCCCTTTGACGTCGCTAAGAATGTTTTAAGAGTTAAACTTATTCTAGTTCCCTATGACGTCCCGAAAAGTGTTTTACTGAGTAAAGATTGAATTGTTGAATGAAAATCCTCAATCAAGGTACATTATGTCACAAGACCATTTTTATGTATGAGGACTAAATCTTAGAAAGAAAATGAGAGTTTTGAGTTTAACTTATTCGAGTTACCTATGAAGTCGCGAAGAGTGGTTTAATGACCCAAGATTGAATATTTGATTGAAAATACCTCAATTAAGGTACCTATTTTGTCACTTGACCTTCTTAATGTATAAAAAAAGAATCTTTGAACAAAAATGAGAATTGAGAGTTAAACTTATTCGAGATCCCTTTGACGTCACGATGAGTGTTTTAATGAGTTAAGATTGAATCTTTGAATGAAATTAACTTAATCAAAGTACCTATTATGCCACTAGACCTTTTTACTGTATAAAGATTGAATCTCTGAAAAAAAAATGAGAGTTTTGAGTTTAACTTATTCGAGTTACCAACAAAGTCGCGAAGAGTATTTTAATGACTAAAGATTTAATCTTTGAATGAAAATACCCCAATAAAGGTACTTATTATGTCGCGGGACATTTTTAATGTTTAAAGATTGAACCTTCAAAAGAAAATGTGCATTTTGGGTTAAACTTATTCGAGTTCCATTTGACGTCCCGAAGAGTGTTTTAGTGAATAAAGATTGAATCTTTGAATGAAAATACCGCAATCAAGGTACCTATTATATCACTAGACCTTTTGAATGTATAAGGATTCAATCTTTGATAGAAAATGAGAGTTTTGTGTTAAACTTATTCGAGTTCCCTATCACGTCCTGAAGAGTGTTTTAATGAGTAAGGATTGAATCTTCGAAAGAAATTAGCTAATTCAAGGTTCCTATTTTGTCACTAGACCTTTTTAGTGTACAAAGATTTAATCCTCAAAAGAAAATAAGTATTTCGTGTTTAACTTAATCGAGTTACCGAGGAAGTCGTGAAGAGTAGTTTAATGACTTAAGATTGAACTGAACTTATTCGATTAAGGTATTTCCAATGAAGTCGGTTAGAGTGTTTTAATGACTAAAGATTGAATCTTTGAATTAAAATTCCTTAATAAAGGTACTTATTATGTCACTGGACCTTTTTCATGTATAAAGATTGAATCTTCGAGAGAAAATGAGCATTTTGAGTTAAACTTATTCGAGTCCCATTTGACATCCCGAAGAGTGTTTCATTGAATAAAGATTGAATCTTTGTATGAAAATACCTCAATCAAGGTACCTATTTTATAACTAGACCTTTTGAATGTATAAAGATTCAGTGTTTGAAAGAGAATTAGAGTTTTGAGTTAAACTTATTCGTGATCTCTTTGACGTCGCTAAGAGTGTTTTAATGAGTAAAGATTGAATCTTTGAATGAAAATAGCTCAAAAAAGTTACCTATTATGTCACTAGACCTTTTTACTAAATAAAGATCGAATTTTTGAAAGAAAATAAGAGTTTTGAGTTAAACTTATTTAAGTTCCCTGTGACGTCCCGAAAAGGTACCATTATGTCACTAGACCATTTTTATGTATAAAGACTAATCTTAGAAAGAAAATTACAGTTTTGAGTTTAACTTATTCAAGTTATCTATGAAGTCGCGAAGAGTGGTTTTGTAACCCAAGACCGAATATTTGAATGAAAATACCTCAATTACGGTACCTATTTTGCCACTAGACCTTTTTAATGTACAAAGATTGAAACTTTGAACGAAAATGAGAATTGAGAGTTAAATTATTCGAGGTGCCCTTGACATCACGATGAGTATTTTAATGAGTTAAGATTGAATCTCTGAAAGAAATTAACTCAATCAAGGTACCTATTATGCCACTAGACCTTTTTACTGTATAAAGATTGAATCTTTGAAAGAAAATGAGAGTTTTGAGTTTAACTTATTTGAGTTGCCAACGAAGTCGCGAAGAGTATTTTAATCACTAAAGATTGAATCTTTCAATGAAAATACCTCAAAAAAGGTACCTATTATGTCACTAGACCATTTTAATGTATAAAGATTGAATCTCCGGAAGAAAATGAGCGTTTTGGTTTAAACTTATTCGAGTTCCATTTGACGTCCAGAATAGTATTTCAGTGAATAAAGATTGAATATTTGAATGAAACTACCTCAATCAAGGTACCTATTATATCACTAGACCTTTTGAATGTATAAGGTTTCAATCTTTGAAGGAAAATTAGGGTTTTGAGTTAAACATATTCGTGATCCCTTTAACGTCACGAAGAGTGTTTTAATGAGTAAAGATTGAATCTTTGAATGAAATTACCATAACCAAGGTACCTATTATGTCATTAGACCTTTTTAATGCATAACGATTGAATCTATGAAAGAAAATGAGAGTTTCGAGTTTAACTTATTCGAGTAAGATATGAAGTCGCGAAAAGTGTTTTACAGACCAAAAATTGAATCTTTGAATGAAATTACCTCAATCACGTTACCTTTTATGTCACTGGCCTTTTTAATGTATAAAGATTGAATCTTTGAAAGAGAATCAGAGTTTTTAATTAAACTTATTCGAGTTCCCTTTCACGTCCCGAAGAGTGTTTTAGTGAATAAAGATTGAATCTTTGAATTAAATTGCTAAATCAAGGTTCCTACTTTGTCACTAGACCTTTTTTCTGTACAAAGATTCGATCTTCAAAAGAAAATGAGTATTTTGTGTTTAACTTAATCGAGTTACCTACGAAGTCGCGAAGAGTGGTTTAATGACTTTAAATTAAACTGTACTTATTCGATTGAGGTATTTCCTATGAAGTCGCGAAGAGTGTTTTAATGACTAAAGATTGAACCATTGAATGAAAATACCTTAATAAAGGTACCTATTTTGTCACTGGACCTTTCTAATGTATAAAGATTGAATCTTCGAAATAAAATGAGCATTTTGAGTTAAACTTATTCGAGTTCCATTTGACACCCCGAAGAGTGTTTTAGTGAATAAAGATTGAATCTTTGTATGAAAATACCTCAATCAAGGTACCAATTATATCACTAGACATTTTGAATGTATAATGATTCAGTCTTTGAAAGAGAATTAGAGTTTTGAGTTAAACTTATTCGTGATCCCTGTGACGTCGCTAAGAGGGTTTTAAGAGTTAAACTTATTCGAGTTCCCTGTGGCGTCCCGAAAAGTGTTTTACTGAGTAAAGATTGAATCGTTGAATGAAAATCCTCAATCAAGGTACCATTATATCACTAGACCATTTTTATGTATAAGGACTAAATCTTAGAAAGAAAATGAGAGTTTTGAGTTTAACTTATTCGAGTTACCTATGAAGTCGCGAAGAGTGGTTTAATGACCCAATATTGAATATTTGATTGAAAATACCTCAATTAAGGTACCTATTTTGTCACTTGACCTTCTTAATGTATAAAAAAAGAATCTTTGAACAAAAATAAGAATTGAGAGTTAAACTTATTCGAGATCCCTTTGACGTTACGATGATTGTTTTAATGAGTTAAGATTGAATCTTTGAATGAATTTAACTTAATCAAAGTACCTATTATGCAAATAGACCTTTTTACTGTATAAAGATTGAATCTCTGAAAGAAAATGAGAGTTTTGAGTTTAACTTATTCGAGTTACCAACGAAGTTGCGAAGAGTATTTTAATGACTAAAAATTGAATCTTTGAATTAAAATACCTCAATAAAGGTACCTATTATGTCGCTGGCCATTTTTAATGTATAAAGATTGAATCTTCGAAAGAAAATGAGCGTTTTGGGTTAAACTTATTCGAGTTCCATTTGACGTCCCGAAGAGTGTTTTAGTGAATAAAGATTGAATCTTTGAATGAAAATACCGCAATCAAGGTACCTATTATATCACTAGACCTTTTGAATGTATAAGGATTCAATCTTTGAAAGAAAATGAGAGTTTTGTGTTAAACTTATTCGAGTTCCTTATCATGTCCCGAGGAGTGTTTTAATGAGTAAGGATTAAATCTTCAAATGAAATTAGCTAATTCAAGGTTTCCAATTTGTCACTAGACCTTTTTAATGTACAAAGATTCAGCCCTCAAAAGAAAATGAGTATTTTGTGTTTAACTTAATCGAGTTACCTATGAAGTCGCGAATAGTGGTTTAATGACTTAAGATTGAACTGAACTTATTCGATTGAAGTATTTCCAATGAAGTCGGTAAGAGTGTTTTAATGACTAAAGATTGAATCTTTGAATGAAAATACCTTAATAAAGGTACTTATTATGTCACTGGACCTTTTTCATGTATAAAGATTGAATCTTCGAGAGAAAATGAGCATTTTGAGTTAAACTTATTCGAGTTCCATTTGACATCCCGAAGAGTGTTTCAGTGAATAAAGATTGAATCTTTGTATGAAAATACCTCAATCAAGGTGCTTATTATATCACTAGACCTTTTGAATGTATAAAGATTCAGTCTTTGAAAGAGAATTAGAGTTTTGAGTTAAAATTATTCATGATCTTTTTGACGTCGCTAATAGTGTTTTAATGTGTAAAGATTGAATCTTTGAATGAAAATACCTCAAAAAAGTTACCTATTTTGTCACTAGACCTTTTTAGTGAATAAAGATCGAATTTTTGAAAGAAAATGAGAGTTTTGAGTTAAACTTATTTATGTTCCCTGTGACGTCCCGAAAAGTGTCTTACTGAGTAAAGATTGAATGTTCGAAAGAAAATTAGAGTTTTGAGTTTAACTTATTCGAGTTACCAATGAAGTCGCGAAGAGTGGTTTTGTGACCCAAGACCGAATATTTGAATGACAATACCTCAATTACAGTACCTATTTTTCCACTAGACCTTTTTAATGTATAAAGATTGAATCTTTGAACGAAAATGAGAATTGAGAGTTACACTTATTCCAGATGCCCTGGACGTCACGATGAGTATTTTAATGAGTTAAGATTGAATCTCTGAATGAAATTAACTCAATCAAGGTACCTATTAAACCACTAGACCTTTTTACTGTATAAAGATTGAATCTTTGAAAGAAAATGAGAGTTTTGAGTTTAACTTATTCGAGTTACCAACGAAGTCGCGAAGAGTATTTTAATCACTAAAGATTGAATCTTTGACTGAAAATACCTCAATAAAGATACCTATTATGTCACTGGACCATTTTAATGTATAAAGATTGAATCTCTGGAAGAAAATGTGCATTTTGAGTTAAACTTATTCGAGTTCCATTTGACATCCCGAGAGTGTTTCAGTGAATAAAGATTGAATATTTGTATGAAAATACCTCAATCAAGGTACCTATTATATCACTAGACCTTTTGAATGTATAAGGATTCAATCTTTAAAAGAAAATTAGAGTTTTTAGTTAAACATATTCGTGACCTCTTTAACATCACGAAGAGTGTTTTAATGAGTAAAGATTGAATCTTTGAATGATATTACCATAACCAAGGTGCCTATTATGTCATTAGACCTTTTTAATGTATAACGATTGAATCTTTGAAAGAAAATGAGAGTTTCGAGTTTAACTTATTCGAGTAAGCTATGAAGTCGCGAAGAGTGTTTTACTGACTAAAGATTGAATCTTTGAATGAAATTACCTCAATCACGTTACCTTTTATGTCACTAGGCCTTTTTAATGTATAAAGATTGAATCTTTGAAAGAAAATAAGAGTTTTGAGTTAAACTTATTCGAGTTCCCTTTCACATCCCGAAGAGTGTTTTAACGGGTAAAGATTGAATCTTTGAATGAAAATGCTAATTCAAGGTTCCTACGAAGTCGCGAAGAGTGGTTTAATGACTTTAAATTGAACTGTACTTATTTGATTGAGGTATTTCCTACGAAGTCGCGAAGAGTGTTTTAATGACTAAAGATTAAATCTTCGAATGAAAATACCTTAATAAAGGTACCTATTATGTCACTGGACCATTTTAATGTATACAGATTAAATCTTCGAAAGAAAATGAGCATTTTGAGTTAAACTTATTCGAGTTCCATTTGGCCTCCCGAAGAGTGTTTTAGTGAATAAAGATTGTATCTTTGTATGAAAATACTTCAATCAAGGTACCAATTATATCACTAGACATTTTGAATGTATAAAGATTCAGTCTTTGAAAGAGAATTAGAGTTTTGAGTTAAACTTATTCGTGATCACTTTGACGTCGCTAAGAATGTTTTAAGAGTTTAACTTATTCGAGTTCCCTGTGACATCCCGAAAAGTGTTTTACTGAGTAAAGATTGAATCGTTGAATGAAAATCCTCAATCAAGGTACCATTATGTCACTAGACCATTTTTATGCATAAGGACTAAATCTTAGAAAGAAAATGAGAGTTTTGAGTTTAACTTATTCGAGTTACCTATGAAGTCGCGAAGAGTGGTTTAATGACCCAAGATTGAATATTTGATTGAAAATACCTCAATTAAGGAACTTATTTTTGTCACTTGACCTTCTTAATATATAAAAAAAAATTCTTTGAAAAAAAATGAGAATTGACGTAACGATGAGTGTTTTAATGAGTTAAGATTGAATCTTTGAATGAAATTAACTTAATCAAAGTACCTATAATGCCACTAGACCTTTTTACTGTATAAAGATTGAATCTCTGAAAGAAAATGAGAGTTTTGAGTTTAACTTATTCGAGTTACCAACGAAGTCGCGAAGAGTATTTTAATGACTAAAGATTGAATCTTGGAACGAAAATACCTCAATAAAGGAACTTATTCTGTCGCAGGACATTTTTAATGTATAAAGATTGAATCTTCGAAAGAAAATGAGCGTTTTGGGTTAAACTTATTCGAGTTCCATTTGAAGTCCCGAAGAGTGTTTTAGTGAATAAAGATTGAATCTTTGAATGAAAATACCGCAATCAAGGTACCTATTATATCACTAGACCTTTTGAATGTATAAGGATTCAACCTTTGAAAGAAAATGAGAGTTTTGAGTTAAACTTATTCGAGTTCCCTATCACATCCCGAAGAGTGTTTTAATGAGTAAGGATTAAATCTTCGAATGAAATTAGCTAATTCAAGGTTCCTATTTTGTCACTAGACCTTTTTAATGTACAAAGATTCAATCCTCAAAAGAAAATGATTATTTTATGTTTAACTTAATCGAGTTACCTATGAAGTCGCGAAGAGTGGTTTAATGACTTAAGATTGAACTGAACTTATTCAATCGGTAAGAGTGTTTTAATGACTAAAGATTGAATCTTTGAGTGAAAACACCTTAATAAATGTACTTATTATGTCGCTGGACCTTTTTCATGTATAAAGATTGAATCTTCGAGAGAAAATGAGCATTTTGAGTTAAACTTATTCGAGTTCCATTTGACATCCCGAAGAGTATTTCAGTGAAATAAGATTGAATCTTTGTATGAAAATACCTCAACCAAGATACATATTATATCACTAGACCTTTTGAATGTATAAAGATTCAGTCTTCGAAAGAGAATTAGAGTTTTGAGTTAAAACTTATTCGAGTTACCTATGAAGCCGCGAAGAGTGGTTTAATGAACCGAGATTAAATATTTGAATGAAAGTACCTCAATTAAGGTACCTATTTTGTCACTTGACCTTTTTAATGTATAAAGATTGAATCTTTGAACGAAAATGAGAATTGATAGTTAAACTTATTCAAGCTCCCTTTGACGTCACGATGAGCGTTTTAATGAGTTAAGATTGAATCTTTGAATGAAATTAACTCAATCAAGGTACCTATTATGCCACTAGACCTTTTTACTGTATAAAGATTGAATCTATGAAAGAAAATGAGAGCTTTGAGTTTAACTTATTTGAGTTACCAATGAAGTCGCGAAGAGTATTTTAATGACTAAAGATTGAATCTTTGAATGAAAATTCGTCAATAAAGGTATCTATTATGTCGCTGGACCTTTTTAATGTATAAAGATTGAATCTTCGAAAGAAAAAAAAGCGTTTCGGTTTAAACTTATTCAAGTTCCATTTGACGTCCTGAAGAGTGTTTTAGTGAATAAAGATTGAATCCTTGAATGAAAATATCTTAATCAAGGTACCTATTATGCCACTAAACCTTTTTACTGTATAAAGATTCAATCTTTGAAAGAAAATGAGAGTTTTGAGTTTAACTTATTCGAGTTACCAACGAAGTCGCGAAGAGTATTTTAATGACTAAAGATTGAATCTTTGAATGAAAATATCTCAATCAAGGTACCTATTATATCACTAGACCTTTTGAATGTATAAGGATTCAATCTGTGAAAGAAAATTAGAGTTTTGTGTTTAACTTATTCGTGATCCATTTGACGTCGCGAAGAGTGCTTTATTGAGTAAAGATTGAATCTTTGAATGAAATTACCATTACCAAGGTACATATTATGCCATTAGACCTTTTTAATGTATAACGATTGAATCTTTGAAAGAAAATGAAAGTTTCGAGTTTAACTTATTCGACTAAGCTATGAAGTCGCGAAGACGGTTTTACTGACCGAAGATTGAATCTTTCAATGAAATTACCTCAATCATATTACCTTTTATGTCACTAAACCTTTTTAATGTATAAACATTGAATCTTAGAAAGAAAATGAGAGTTTTGAGTTAAACTTATTCGAGTTCCCTATCACGTCCCGAAGAGTGTTTTAATGAGTAAATATTGAATTTTTGAATGAAATTAGCTAATTCAGGGTTCCTATTTTGTCCCTGGACCTTTTTATTATCTAAAGATTCAATCTTCGAAAGAAAATGAGTATTTTGTGTTTAATCGAGTTACCTATGAAGTCGCGAAGATTGGTTTAATGACTTAAGATTGAACTGAACTTATTCAATCGAGGTATTTCCTATGAAGTCGCGAAGAGTGATTTAATAACTAAAGATTGAATATTTGAATGAAATTAACTCAATCAAGGTACCTATTTTGCCACTAGACCTTCTTACCGTATAAAGAGTGAATTTTGAAAGAAAATGAGAGTTTTGAGTTCGACTTATTCGAGTAACCAATGAAGTCGCGAAGAGTATTTCAATGACTAAAGATTGAATCTTTGAATGAAAATACCTCAATAAAGGTACCTATTATGTCACTGGACCTTTTTAATGTATAAAGATTAAACATTCAAAAGAAAATGAGGGTTTTGGGTTAAACTTATTGGAGTTCCATTTGACGTCCCGAATAGTGTTTTAGTAAATAAAGATTGAATCTTTGGATGAAAATACCTCAATCAAGTTTCCTATTATATCACTAGACCTTTTGAATGTATAAGGATTCAATCTTTGAAATAAAATTAAAGTTTTGAGTTAAACTTATTCGTGATCCCTTCGACGTCGCGAAGTGTGTTTCATTGAGTGAAGATTGAATCTTCGATTGAAATTACCATAACTAAGGTACCTATTATGTCATTAGACCTTTTTAATGTATAATGATTGAATCTTTCAAAGAAAATGAGAGTTTCGAGTTTAACTTATTCGAGTAAGCAATGAAGTCGCGAAGAGTGTTTTACAGATTAAAGATTGAATCTTTGAATGAAATTACCTCAATCATGTTACCTTTTACGTCACTAGACCTTTTTAATGTATAAAGATTGAATCTTTGAATGAAAATGAGAGTTTTGAGTTAAACTTATTCGAGTTCCCTATCACGTCCCGAAGAGTGTTTTAATGAGTAAAGATTGAATCTTTGAATGAAATTAGCTTATTAAAGGTTCCTATTTTGTCATTGGAAATTTTTATTGTATAAAGATTCAATCTTCGAAAGAAAATGATTATTTTGTGTTTAATTGACATACCTATGAAGTCGCGAAGAGTGATTTAATGACTTAAGATTGAACTGAACTTGTTCGATTGAGGTATTTCCTATGAAGTCGCGAAAAGTGTTTTAATGACTAACGATTGAATCTTTGAATGAAATTAACTCAAGTAAGGTACCTATTATGCCACTAGACCTTCTTACTGTATAAAGAGTGAATCTTTGAAAGAAAATGAGGGTTTTGAGTTCAACTTATTCGTGTAACCATTGAAGTCACGAAGAGTATTTTAATGACTAAAGATTGAATCTTTGAATGAAAATACCTCAATAAAGGTACCTATTATATCACTAGACCTTTTTAATGTATAAAGATCGATTTTTCGAAAGAAAATGAGCGTTTTGGGTTAAACTTATTCGAGTTCCATTTGACGTCCCGAAGAGTGTTTTAGGGAATAAAAATTGAATCTTTGGATGAAAATACTTCAATCAAGGTACCTATTATATCACTAGACCTTTTGAATGTATAATGATTCAATCTGTGAAAGAAAATTAGAGTTTTGAGTTAAACTTATTCGTGATCCATTTGACGTCGCGAAGAGTGTTTTAATGAGTGAAGATTGAATCTTTGAATGAAAATACCTCAAAAAAGTTTCCTATTATGTTACTAGACCTTTTTAATGATTAAATATTGAATATTTGAAAGAAAATGAGAGTTTTGAGTTAAACTTATTCAAGTCTCCTGTGACATCCCGAAAAGTGTTTTACTGAGTAAAGATTGAATCTTTGAATGAAAATCCTCAATCAAGGTACCATTATGTCATTAGACAATTTTTATGTATAAAGACTAAATCTTAGAAAGAAAATGGGTGTTTTGAGTTTAACTTATTCGAGTTACCTATGAAGCCGCGAAGAGTTGTTTACTGACCCAAGATTGAATATTTGAATGAAAGTTCCTCAATTAAGGTACCTATTTTGTCACTAGACCTTTTTAATGTATAAAGATTGAATGTTTGAACGAAAATGAGAATTGAGAGTTACTCTTATTCGAGATCCCTTTGACGTCACGATGAGTGTTTTAGTGAGTTAAAATTGAATCTATAAATGAAATTAACTCAATCAAGGTACCTATTATGCAACTAGACCTTTTTACTATATAAAGGTTGAGTCTTTGAAAGAAAATGAGAGTTTGAGTTTAACTTATTCGAATTACCAACGAAGTCGCGAAGAGTATTTTAATGACTAAAGATTGAATCTTTGAATGAAAATACCTCAATAATGTTACCTATTATGTCGCTGGACCTTTTTAATGCATGAAGATTGAATATTCGAAAGAAAATAAGCGTTTTTGTATAAACTTATTCGTGTTCCATTTAACGTCCCGAAGAGTGTTTTAGAGAATAAAGATTGATTCTTTGAATGAAAATACCTCAATCAAGGTACCTATTATATCACTAAACCTTTTGAATGTATAAGGATTCAATCTGTGAAAGAAAATTAGAGTTTTTAGTTAAACTTATTCGTGATCCATTTGACATCGCGAAGAGTGTTTTATTGAGTAAAGATTGAATCTTTGAATGAAATTACCATAACCAAG
Organism: Cornus florida; assembly: GCF_030987335.1. Taxonomy (NCBI): domain Eukaryota; kingdom Viridiplantae; phylum Streptophyta; class Magnoliopsida; order Cornales; family Cornaceae; genus Cornus; species Cornus florida. The sequence goes on along the minus strand of NW_026775581.1, from coordinate 12,871,127 downwards.
GTATATTATGCCATTAGACCTTTTTAATGTATAACGATTGAATCTTTGAAAGAAAATAAGAGTTTCGAGTTTAACTTATTCGAGTAAGTTATGAAGTCGCAAAGAGTGTTTTACTGATCGAAGATTGAATCTTTGAATTAAATTTCCTCAATCATATTACCTTTTATGTCACTAGACCTTTTTAATGTATAACGATTGAATCTTTGAAAGAAAATAAGAGTTTCGAGTTTAACTTATTCGAGTAAGTTATGAAGTCGCGAAGAGTGTTTTACTGATCGAAGATTGAATCTTTGAATTAAATTTCCTCAATCATATTACCTTTTATATCACTAGACCTTTTTAATGTATAAAGATTGAATCTTTGAAAGAAAATGAAAGTTTTGAGTTAAACTTATTCGAGTTCCCATTCACGTCCCGTACTTTGTCACTGGACCTTTTTATTGTATAAAGATTCAATCTTCGAAAGAAAATGAGTATTTTGTGTTTAATCGAGTTATCTATGAAGTCGCGAAGAGTGGTTTGATGACTTAAGATTGAACTGAACTTATTCGATTGAGGTATTTCCTATGAAGTCGCGAAGTGTGTTTTAATGACTAAAGATTGAATCTTTGAATGAAATTAACTCAATCATGGTACCTATTAATCCACTATACCTTTTTACTGTATAAAGATTGAATCTTTGAAAGAAAATGAGAGTTTTGAGTTCAACTTATTAAAGTTACCAAGGAAGTCGCGAAGAGTATTTTAATGACTAAAGATTGATTCTTTGAATGAAAAATACCTCAATAAAAGTACCTATTATGTCACTGAACCTTTTTAATGTATAAAGATTGAATCTTTGAAAGAAAGTGAACGTTTTGGGTTAAACTTATTCGAGTTCCATTTGACGTCCCGAAGAGTATTTTAGTGAATAAAGATTGAATCTTAGAATGAAAATACCTCAATCAAGGTACCTATTATATCACTAAACCTTTTGAATCTAAAAGGATTCAATCTCTAAAAGAAAATTAAGAGTTTTGAGTTAAATTTATTCGTGATCCCTTTGATGTCGCGAAGAGTGTTTTAATGAGTGAAGATTGAATCTTCGAATGAAATTACCATAACCAAGGTCCCTATTATCTCATTAGATATTTTTAATGTATAACAATTGAATCTTTAAAAGAAAATGAGAGTTTCGAGTTTAACTTATTCGAGTAAGCTATGAAGCCGCGAAGAGTACTTTACTGACTAAAGGTTGAATCTTTTAATGAAATTACCTGAATCATGTTACCTTTTACATCACTAGACCTTTTTAATGTATAAAGATTGAATCTTTGAAAGAAAATGAGAGTTTTGAGTTAAACTTATTCGAATTCCCTATCATGTCCCGAAGAGTGTTTTAATGAGTAAAGATTGAATCTTTGAATGAAATTAGCTTATTGAAGGTTCCTATTTTGTCACAAGACCTTTTTATTATATAAAGATTCAATCTTCGAAAGAAAATAAGTATTTTGAGTTTAATCGAGTTGCCTATGAAGTCGCGAAGAGTGGTTTAATGACTTAAGATTGAACTAAACTTATTCGATTGAGGTATTTTCTATGAAATCACGAAGAGTGTTTTAATGACTAAAGATGAATCTTGGAATGAAATTAACTCAATCAAGGTATCTATTATGCCACTAGACCTTCTTACCGTATAAAGAGTGAATCTTTGAAAAAAAATGAGAGTTTTGAGTTCAACTTATTCGAAGAACCAATGAAGTCGCGAATAGTATTTTAATAACTAAAGATTGAATCTTTGAAGGAAGATACCTCAATAAAGGTACTTATAATATCACTGGACCTTTTTAATGTATAAATATTGAACCTTCGAAAGAAAATGAGCGTTTTGGGTTAAACTTATTCGAGTTCCATTTGACATCCCGAAGAGTGTTTTAGTGAATAAAGATTGAATCTTTAGATGAAAATACCTCAATCAAGTTTCCTATTACACACTAGACCTTTTGAATGTATAAGGATTCAATCTTTGAAATAAAATTAGAGTTTTGAGTTAAAGTTATTCGTGATCTCTTTGAAATCGCGAAGAGTGTTTTAATGAGTAAAGATTGAATATTTAAAAGAAAATACCTTAATTAAGGTACCAATTTTGTCACTGGACCTTTTTAATGTATAAAGATTGAATTTTTGAACGAAAATGAAAATTGAGAGTTAAACTTATTCGAGATCCCTTTGACGTCACGATGACTGTTTTAATGAGTTTAGATTTTAATCTTTGAATGAAATAAACTCAATCAAGGTACCTATTATGCCACTAGACCTTTTTACTGTATAAAGATTGAATCTTTGAAAGAAAATGAGAGTTTTGAGTTTAACTTATTCGAGTTAGCAATGAAGTCGCGAAGAGTATTTTAATGACTAAAGATTGAATCTTTGAATGAAAATATCTCAATAAAGGTACCTATTATGTCACTGGACCTTTTTAATGTATAAAGATTGAATCTTCGAAAGAAAATAAGCATTTTGGTTTAAACTTATTCGAGTTCCATTTGACGTCCTGATGAGTGTTTTAGTGAATAAAGATTGAATCTTTGAATGAAAATACCTCAATTAAGGTACCTATTATATCACTAGACCTTTTGAATGTATAAGGATTCAATCTGTGAAAGAAAATTAGAGTTTTGAGTTAAACTTATTCGTGATCCATTTGACGTTGCGAAGTGTGTTTTATTGAGTAAAGATTGATTCTTTAAATGAAATTACCATAACCAAGGTACCTATTATGCCATTCGACCATTTTAATGTATACCGATTCCATCTTTGAAAGAAAATGAGAGTTTCGAGTTTAACTTATTCCAGTAAGCTATGAAGTCGCGAAGAGTGTTTTACTGACAGAGGATTGAATCTCTGAATGAAATTACCTCAATCATGTTACCTTTTACGTTACTAGACCTTTTTAGTGTATAAAGATTGAATCTTTGAAAGAAAATGAGAGTTTTGAGTTAAACTTATTCGAGTTCCCTATCAGGTCCTGAAGAATGTTTTAATGAGTACAGATTGAATCATTGAATGAAATTACTCTATTCAAGGTTCCTATTTTGTCACTGGACCTTTTTATTGTATAAAGATTTAATCTTTGAAAGAAAATGAGTATTTTGTGTTTAATCGAGTTACCTATGAAGTCGCGAAGAGTGGTTTAATAACTTAAGATTGAACTGAACTTATTCGATTGAGGTATTTCCTATGAAGTTGCGAAGAGTGTTTTAATGACTAATGATTGAATCTTTGAATGAAATTAACTCAATCAAGGTACGTATTATTTAACTATTCCTTTTTACTGTAAAAAGATTGAAACTTTGAAAGAAAATGAGAGTTTTGAGTTCAACATATTCGAGTTACCATGGAAGTCGCGAAGAGTATTTTAATGACTAAAGATTGAGTCTTTGAATAAATATACCTCAATAAAGGTACCTATTATGTCACTGGACCTTTTAAATGTTTAAAGATTGAATCTTCGAAAGAAAATGAACGTTTTGGGTTAAACTTATTCGAGTTCCATTTGACATCCCGAAGAGTGTTTTAGTGAATAAAGATTGAAATTTTGAATGAAAATACCTCAATCAAGGTACCTATTATATCGCTAGACCTTTTGAATGTATAAGGATTCAATCTTTGAAAGAAAATTAGAGTTTTGAGTTAAACTTATTCGTGATCCCTTTAACGTCGCGAAGAGTGTTTTATTGAGTGAAGATTGAATCTTCGAATAAAATTACCATAACTAAGGTACCTATTATGTCATTAGACCTTTTTAATGTATAATGATTGAATCTTTGAAAGAAAATGAGAGTTTCGAGTTTAACATATTTGACTAAGCTATGAAGTCGCGAAGAGTGTTTTACCGACTAAAGATTGAATCTTTAAACGAAATTACCTCAATCATGTTACCTTTTACGTCACTAGACCTTTTTAATGTATAAAGATTGAATCTTTGAAAGAAAATGAGCGTTTTGAGTTATACTTATTCTAGTTCCCCTTTCACGTCCCGAAGAGTGTTTTAATGAGTAAAGATTGAATTTTTGAACGAAATTAGCTTATTCATGGTTCCTTTTTATCACTGGAAATTTTTATTGTATCAAGATTCAATCTTTAAAAGAAAATGATTATTTTGTGTTTAATTGAGTTATCTATGAAGTCACGAAGAGTGGTTTAATGACTTAAGATTAAACTGAACTTATTTGATTGAGGTATTTCCTATGAAGTCGCGAAGAGTGTTTTAATGACTAAAGATTGAATCTTTGAATGACATTAACTCAATCGAGGTACCTATTATGCCACTAGACCTTCTTATTGTATAAAAAGTGAATCTTTGAAAGAAAATGAGAGTTTTGAGTTCAACTTATTCGTGTAACCAATGAAGTCGTGAAGAGTATTTTAATGACTAAAGATTAAATTTTTGAATGAAAATACCTCAATATAGGTATCTATTATGTCACTGGACCTTTTTAATGTATAAAGATTGATTCTTCGAAAGAAAATGAGTGTTTTGGTTTAAACTTATTCGAGTTCCATTTGATGTCTCGAAGAATGTTTTAGTGAATAAAGATTGAATCTTTGGATAAAGATACTTCAATCAAGGTACCTATTATATCACTAGACCTTTTGAATGTATAAGGATTCTATCTTTGAAAGAAAATTAGAATTTTGAGTTAAACTTATTCGTGATCCCTTTGACATCGCGAAGAGTGTTTTAATGAGAAAAGATTGAATCTTTGAATGAAAATACCCCAAAAAAGTTACCTATTATGTCACTAGACCTTTTTAATGAATAAAGATTGAATCTTTGAAAGAAAATAAGAGTTTTTAGGTAAACTAATTCGAGTCCCTTGTGACGTCCCAAAAAGTGTTTTATTGAGTAAAATTGAATCTTTGAATGAAAATCCTCAATCAAGGTGCCATTATGTCATTACACAATTTGTTTTGTATAAAGACTAAATCTTAGAAAGAAAATGTGAGTTTTGAGTTTAACTTATTCGAGTTACCTATGAAGCTGCAAAGAGTGATTTAATGACCTAAGATTGAATATTTGAGTGAAAGTACCTCAATTAAGGTACCTATTTTGTCACTAGACATTTTTAATGTATAAAGATTGAATCTTTGAACGAAAATGAGAATTGAGGGTTAAACTTATTCGAGATCCCTTTGACGTCACGATGAGTGTTTTAATGAGTTAAGATTGAATCTTTGAATGAAATTAACTCAATCAAGGTACGTATTATGCCACTAGGCCTTTTTACTGCATAAAGATTGAATCTTTGAAAGAAAATGGGAGTTTTGAGTTTCACTTATTCGTGTTACCAACGAAGTTGCGAAGAGTATTTTAATGACTAAAGATTGAATCTTTGAATGAAAATATCTCAATAAAGTTACCTATTATGTCGCTGGACCTTTTTAATGTATAAAGATTGAATCTTCGAAAGAAAATAAGCGTTTTGGTATAAACTTATTCGAGTTCCATTTGACGTCCCGAAGAGTGTTTTAGTGAATAAAGATTGAATCTTTGAATGAAAATATCTCAATCAAGGTACCTATTATATCACTAAACCTTTTGAATGTATAAGGATTTAATCTGTGAAAGAAAATTAGAGTTTTCAGTTAACCTTATTCGTGATCCATTTGACGTCGCGAAGAGTGTTTTATTGAGTAAAGATTGAATCTTTGAATGAAATTGCCATAACAAAGGTATCTATTATGTCATTAGACCTTTTTAATGTATAACGATTGAATATTTGAAAGAAATTAAGAGTTTCGAGTTTAACTTATTCGAGTAAGTTATGAAGTCGCGAAAAGTGTTTTACTGACCGAAGATTGAATCTTTGAATGGAATTATCTCAATCATATTACCTTTTATGTCACTAGACCTTTTTAATATATAAAGATTGAATCTTTGAAAGAAAATGAGAGTTTTGAGTTAGACTTAGTCGAGTTTCCTAATCGTTATACATTAAAAAGGTCTAATGACATAATAGGTACCTTGGTTATGGTAATTTCATTCAAAGATTCAATCTTTACTCATTAAAACACTCTTCGTGATGTTGAAGGGATCACGAATATGTTTAACTCAAAACTCTAATTTTCCTTCAAAGATTGAATCCTTATACATTCAAAAGGTCTAGTGATATAATAGGTACCTTGATTGAGGTATTTTCATTCAAATATTCAATCTTTATTCACTGAAACACTATTCAGGACGTCAAATGGAACTCGAATAAGTTTAACTCAAAACGCTCATTTTCTTCCGACGATTCAATCTTTATACATTAAAATGGTCCAGTGACAAAATAGGTTCCTTTATTGAGGTATTTTCATTCAAAGATTCAATGGTTAGTGATTAAAATACTCTTCGCGACTTCGTTGGTAACTCGAATAAGTTAAACTCAAAGTTCTCATTTTCCTTCAAAGATTCAATCTTTATACAGTAAAAAGGTCTAGTGACAAAATAGGAACCTTGAATTAGCTAATTTCATTCGAAGATTCAATCCTTACTCATTAAAACACTCTTCGGGATGTGATAGGGAACTCGAATAAGTTTAACACAAAACTCTCATTTTCTTTCAAAGATTGAATCCTTATACATTCAAAAGGTCTAGTGATATAATAGGTACCTTGATTGTGGTATTTTCATTCAAAGATTCAATCTCTATTCACTAAAACACCCTTCGGGACGTCAAATGGAACTCGAATAAGTTTAACCCAAAACGCTCATTTTCTTTCGAAGATTGAATCTTTATACATTAAAAATGTCCAGCGACATAATAGGTACCGTTATTGAGGTATTTTCATTCAAAGATTCAATCTTTTGTCATTAAAATACTCTTCGTGACTTCGTTGGTAACTCGAATAAGTTAAACTCAAAACTCTCATTTTCTTTCAGAGAGTCAATCTTTATACAGTAAAAAGGTCGAGTGGCATAGTAGGTACCTTGATTAAGTTAATTTCATTCAAAGATTCAATCTTAACTCATTAAAACACTCATCGTGACGTCAAAGGGATCTCGAATAAGTTTAACTCTCAATTCTCATTTTTGTTCAAACATTCTTTTTTTATACATTAAGAAGGTCAGGTGACAAAATAGGTACCTTAATTGAGGTATTTTCAATCAAATATTCAATCTTGGGTCGTTAAACCACTCTTCGCGACTTCATAGATAACTCGAATAAGTTAAACTCAAAACTCTCATTTTCTTTCTAAGATTTAGTCCTTATACATAAAAATGGTCTAGTGACATAATGGTACCTTGATTAAGGATTTTCATTCAACGATTCAATCTTTACTCAGTAAAACACTTTTCGGGACGTCACAGGGAACTCGAATAAGTTTAACTCTTAAAACACTCTTTGCGACGTCAAAGGGATCACGAATAAGTTTAACTCAAAACTCTAATTCTCTTTCAAAGACTGAATCTTTACACATTCAAAATGTCTAGTGATATAATTGGTACCTTGATTGAGGTATTTTCATACAAAGGTTCAATCTTTATTCACTAAAACACTCTTCGGGATGTCAAATGGAACTCGAATAAGTTTAACTCAAAATGCTCATTTTCTTTCAAAGATTCAATCTTTATACATTAAAAAGGTCTAGTGACATAATAGGTACCTTTACTAAGGTATTTTCGTTAAAAGATTCAATCTTTAGTCATTAAAACACTCTTCGCGACTTCATAGGAAATACCTCAATCGAATAAGTTCAGTTCAATCTCAAGTCATTAAACCACTCTTCGCGACTTCGTAGGTGACTCGATTAAGTTAAACACAAAATACTCATTTTCTTTTGAAGATCGAATCTTTGTACAGAAAAAAGGTCTAGTGACAAAGTAGGAACCATGAATTAGCAATTTCATTCAAAGATTCAATCTTTACTCATTAAAACACTCTTCGGGACGTGAAAGGGAACTCGGATAAGTTTAACTCAAAACTCTCATTTTCTTTCAAAGATTCAATCTTTATACATTAAAAAAGCCTAGTGACATAAAAGGTAACGTGATTGAGGTTATTTCATTCAAAGATTCAATCTTTGGTCAGTAAAACACTCTTCGCGACTTCATAGCTTATTCGAATAAGTTAAACTCGCAACTCTCCTTTTCTTTCAAAAATTCAATCGTTATACATTAAAAAGGTCTAATGACATAATAGGTACCTTGGTTATGGTAATTTCATTCAAAGATTCAATCTTTACTCATTAAAACACTCTTCGTGATGTTAAAGGGATCACGAATATATTTAACTCAAAACTCTAATTTTCCTTCACAGATTGAATCCTTATACATTCAAAAGGTCTAGTGATATAATAGGTACCTTGATTGAGGTATTTTCATTCAAATATTCAATCTTTATTCACTAAAACACTCTTCGGGACGTCAAATGGAACTCAAATAAGTTTAACTCAAAATGCTAATTTTCATTGAAAGATTCAATCTCTATACATTAAAAAGGTCCAGTGACATAATTGGTACCTTTACTAAGGTAGTTTCGTTAAAAGATTCAATCTTTAGTTATTAAAACACTCTTCGCGACTTCATTGCAATACCTCAATCGAATAAGTTCAGTTCAATCTAAAGTCATTAAACCACACTTCGCGACTTCGTAGGTAACTCGATTAAGTTAAACACAAAATACTCATTTTCTTTTGAAGATCGAATCTTTGTACAGAAAAAAGGTCTAGTGACAAAGTAGGAACCTTGAATTAGCAATTTCATTAAAAGATTCAATCTTTGCTCATTAAAACACTCTTCGGTACGTGAAAGGGAACTCGAAAAATTTTAACTCAAAACTCTCATTTCCTTTCAAAGATTCAATCTTTATACATTAAAAAAGCCTAGTGACATAAAAGGTAACGTGATTGAGGTAATTGCATTCAAAGATTCAATCTTTGGTCAGTAAAACACTCTTCGCGACTTCATAGCTTACTCGAATAAGTTAAACTCGAAACTCTCATTTTCTTTCAAAGATTCAATCGTTATAAATTAAAAAGGTCTAATGACACAATAGGTACCTTGGTTATGGTAATTTCATTCAAAGATTCAATCTTTACTCATTAAAACACTCTTCGTGATGTTCAAGGGATCACGAATATGTTTAACTCAAAACTCTAATTTTCCTTCAAAGATTGAATCCTTATACATTCAAAAGGTCTAGTGATATAATAGGTACCTTGATTGAGGTATTTTCATTCAAATACTCAATCTTTATTCACTGAAACACTATTCGGGACGTCAAATGGAACTCGAATAAGTTTAACCCAAAATGCTCATTTTCCTCCGGAGATTCAATCTTTATACATTAAAATGGTCCAGTGACATAATAGGTACCTTTATTGAGGTATTTTCATTCAAAGATTCAATCATTAGTGATTAAAATACTCTTCGCGGCTTCGATGGTAACTCGAATAAGTTAAACTCAAAGCTCTCATTTTCCTTCAAAGATTCAATCTTTATATAGTAAAAAGGTCTAGCGGCATAATAGGTGCCTTAATTGAGTTAATTTCTTTCAGAGATTCAATGTTAACTCATTAAAACACTCATCGTGACGTCAAGGGCATCTCGAATAAGTTTAACTCTCAATTCTCATTTTCGTTCAAAGATTCAATCTTTATACATTAAAAAGGTCTAGTGGCAAAATAGGTACCGTAATTGAGGTATTTTCATTCAAATATTCGGTCTTGGGTCACAAAACGACTCTTCGCGACTCCATAGGTAACTCGAATAAGTTAAACTCAAAACTCTAATTTTCTTTCTAAGATTTAGTCTTTATACATAAAAATTGTCTAATGACATAATGGTACCTTGATTGAGGATTTTCATTCGAACATTCAATCTTTACTCTATAAGACAATTTTCGGGACGTCACAGGGAACTTGAATAAGTTTAACTCAAAACTCTCATTTTCTTTCAAAAATTCGATCTTTATTCGGTAAAAAGGTCTAGTGACATAATAGGTAACTTTTCTGAGGTATTTTCATTCAAAGATTCAATCTTTACTCATTAAAACACTCTTAGCGATGTCAAAGAGATCACGAATAAGTTTAACTCAAAACTCTAATTCTCTTTCAAAGACTGAATCTTTATACATTCAAAAGGTCTAGTGGTATAATAGGTACCTTGATTGAGGTATTTTCATATAAAGATTCAATCTTTATTCACTGAAACACTCTTCGGGATGTCAAATGGAACTCGAATAAGTTTAACTCAAAATGCTCTTTTTCTCTCGAAGATTCAATCTTTATACATGAAAAAGGTCCAGTGACATAATAAGTACCTTTATTAAGGTATTTTCATTCAAAGATTCAATCTTTAGTCATTAGAACACTCTTAGCGACTTCATTGGAAATACCTCAATCGAATAAGTTCAGTTCAATCTTAAGTCATTAAACCACTCTTCACGACTTCATAGGTAACTCGATTAAGTTAAACACAAAATACTCATTTTCTTCTGAGGATTGAATCTTTGTACATTAAAAAGCTCTAGTGACAAAATAGGAACCTTGAATTAGCTAATTTCATTCGAAGATTCAATCCTTACTCATTAAAACACTCTTCGGGACGTGATAGGGAACTCGAATAAGTTTAACACAAAACTCTCATTTTCTTTCAAAGATTGAATCCTTATACATTCAAAAGGTCTAGTGATATAATAAGTACCTTGATTGCGGTATTTTCATTCAAAGATTCAATCTCTATTCACTAAAACACTCTTCGGGACGTCAAATGGAACTCGAATAAGTTTAACCCAAAACGCTCATTTTCTTTCGAAGATTGAATCTTTATACATTAAAAATGTCCAGCGACATAATAGGTACCGTTATTGAGGTATTTTCATTCGAAGATTCAATCTTTTGTCATTAAAATACTCTTCGTGACTTCGTTGGTAACTCGAATAAGTTAAACTCAAAACTCTCATTTTCTTTCGGAGATTCAATCTTTATAAAGTAAAAAGGTCGAGTGGCATAGTAGGTACTTTGATTAAGTTAATTTCATTCAAAGATTCAATCTTAACTCATTAAAACACTCATCGTGACAAAGGGATCTCGAATAAGTTTAACTCTCAATTCTCATTTTTGTTCAAACATTCTTTTTTTATACATTAAGAAGGTGAGGTGACAAAATAGGTACCTTAATTGAGGTATTTTCAATCAAATATTCAATCTTGGGTCGTTAAACCACTATTCGCGACTTCATAGGTAACTCGAATAAGTTAAACTCAAAATTCTCATTTTCTTTCTAAGATTTAGTCCTTATACATAAAAATGGTCTACTGACATAATGGTACCTTGATTGAGGATTTTTATTCAACGATTCAATCTTTACTTAGTAAAACACTTTTCGGGATGTCACAGGGAACTCGAATAAGTTTAACGCTTAAAACACTCTTAGCGACGTCAAAGGGATCACGAATAAGTTTAACTCAAAACTCTAATTCTCTTTCAAAGACTGAATCTTTACACATTCAAAATGTCTAGTGATATAATTGGTACCTTGATTGAGGTATTTTCATACAAAGATTCAATCTTTATTCACTAAAACACACTTCGGAATGTCAAATGGAACTCGAATAAGTTTAACTCAAAATGCTCATTTTCTTTCAAAGATTCAACCTTTATACATTAAAAAGGTCCAGTGACATAATAGGTACCTTTACTAAGGTATTTTCCTTAAAAGATTCAATCTTTAGCCATTAAAACACTCTTCGGGACTTCATAGGAAATACTTTAATCGAATAAGTTCAGTTCAATCTAAAGTCATTAAACCACTCTTCGCGACTTCGTAGGTAACTCGATTAAGTTAAACACAAAATACTCATTTTTTTTTTAAGATCGAACAGAAAAAAGGTCTAGTGACAAAGTAGGAACCTTGAATTAGCAATTTCATTCAAATATTCAATCTTTACTCATTAAAACACTCTTCGGGACGTGAAAGGGAACTCGAATAAGTTTAACTCAAAACTCTCATTTTCTTTCAAAGATTCAATCTTTATACATTAAAAAAGCCTAGTGACATAAAAGGTAACGTGATTGAGGTAATTTCATTCAAAGATTCAATCTTTGGTTAGTAAAACACTCTTCGCGACTTCATAGCTTACTCGAATAAGTTAAACTCGAAACTCTCATTTTCTTTCAAAGATTCAATCGTTATACATTAAAAAGGTCTAATGACATAATAGGTACCTTGGTTATGGTAATTTCATTCAAAGATTCAATCTTTACTCATTAAAACACTCTTCGTGGTGTTAAAGGGATCACGAATATGTTAAACTCAAAACTCTAATTTTCCTTTAACGATTGAATCCTTATACATTCAAAAGGTCTAGTGATATAATAGGTACCTTGATTGAGGTATTTTTATTCAAATATTCAATCTTTATTCACAGAAACACTATTCGGGACGTCAAATGGAACTCGAATTATTAACCCAAAACGCTCATTTTCTTTCGGAGATTCAATCTTTATACATTAAAATGGTCCAGTGACATAATAGGTACCTTTGTTGAGGTATTTTCATTCAAAGATTCAATCATTACTGATTAAAATACTCTTCGCGACTTCGTTGGTAACTCGAATAAGTTAAACTCAAAGCTTTCATTTTCCTTCAAAGATTCAATCTTTATACAGTAAAAAGGTCTAGTGGCATAATAGGTGCCTTAATTGAGTTAATTTCTTTTAGAGATTCAATCTTAACTCATTAAAACACTCATCGTGACGTCAAGGGCATCTCGAATAAGTTTAACTCTCAATTCTTGTAATACCCCGTAATTAATTAAAGAGTTTAGTGTATTTAAATTCAATTATGTGTGGATTCCTGTACCTATTATTGTGCATGCTTCATTGTTATATTAAGTTCATTTAATGGTGCATGTAAATTAATTGTGTATGTTAAAATAGTAAATTTATGTATTTAATTGTGCATGTATTATTATAATTAATTTTATTTGTTGATTATGTTTAATTAAGCAATATTAGTTAATTAGAATATTATATTTGTGTTATAAAGTATTATGATGATATAATATATTATTTTGTAATAACAATAATAAAAGTTTATTAATAATAATATTAGTAATAATAATAATAATAGTTATAATAAATCAATGTAATGATGGAAAATTAAATACTAGGATAGAATTTCATTTAGTATGGTAGAATGGTGGATCAAATATCTTGATTAAAGATAGCATTGTCTTAAAGCCATATAGGTAGGAATATGAGAAATGGGTGAGAAGTTATTATAAATTAGATATTTGTAATATTTATATTATATATTTTGTGTATAAATTAACTAGCTTGCCTTAGAAAAAAATAAAGGGAGTTAGAAGCAAAGTATAAATTCTAGAGAGCTATTTTATAAGAGTGAAAGGAAAAGAGAAAGAGAAAGAAGCTTGGACCGGTGTAGGCAATTTTACCCGACTACGCGCAGACCGGCGGATTTATTTTAAATTCAAAAAGGCAAGTTATTATCTACTTTTCCCCTTTGAATTAATAAATTAATTGTTTAGCTTAGTTTTATGCATAGAGTCAAGGTTTAGAGGTTAATAAATTATTAATTTTATTTTATTCAATTAATGGAATTTTAATTATATAGGATGGTATATATTTATTTAATGTCCTATGAAATTAATAATGGCTAAAAATAATTAAATAAGACTTTAGGGATTTTTCTAGAATTTTCTAGATTTTTCCGGGCATTTTCTGCACTTTCCGGCGACCTTCCGGCGAGTTTTCCGGTCGCCGGCAGTGGGGGAGACGACCGGAGTGATCCGGTGCAACGCGGCGCACCATAGGAGGGTGTACGCGCGCATCCTGGCCATTAGTGGAGTCTGATTGATCCGGTGCATCGCGGTCCATGATACCGCGGTACACCCGGATCTGTGGGCGTTGGATGGAGGGAAGATAGGGTGAGATGATCCGGTGTGGCGCGCATGTAGGAAGGATGATGCAGCCAACCAACCGGAGAACGCCACGTCAGCAGGAAGCCATCAACGCGCGCGTGGCAGCGCGTGCGCGCGCGTGGGACTCTCCAAACGCGCGTGGGAGCGCGTGTGCGCGCGTGGCTGACGCCAGACGCGCGTGGAGGCGCGTGGGAGAGGGGGAAAGCTTGGCGGCGCGTGTGGGGAGCTCTGGGAGGCGCGTGGGGGCGCGTGAAGGGCCTCTACGGCTGCTGGAAAAGTCCAGAATACCCCTAGGGACTGTTTTGTCATTACCAGGACCTTCACTATACATTTTGGGGCCTCGGGTTGGCATTTTTGGAATTAACGGGACATTATATTATTATTTTATTTCTCGTTAATTATTATAATTGTCCGATTAATATTTCTAAATATTAATTGTATCAGTTAAAGTGCGAATCGCTAGTAAACATATGTAATTGATTTAACGACTATTAATGGTATTATTTTATTAAACTGTAATAACCATTAATGTTAAATTAATTAGTGCTTGGTTTTCTTCATATAAATAACCCATTATATATTATGGAATATTTATACTGTTAATCGTATATAAACCATGATTATTATGCTGTGTGCATTTCAGGGAATAAATGGACTGTTTATTATGTCGCATTTATATTATATGGATGTGTTGCCATATAGAACCATGTGAGCTGACTAATAAGTTTAGACTCATTTATACCTTATGCATTCGTTGCGATAGACAGATGTGTGGCTGTCGGGGTATGTGGTTTAATATTATTGGCATGTGTTGCCTAATTGACATACTCGGTATATTTATTAATATTATTGGCATGTGTTGCCTAATTGACATACTCGGTATATTTCTTAATATTGTTGGCATGTGTTGCCTAATTTATATGCTCAGTATATTCATCAGTACTTTGCGAGGTGTTATCACTGTGTAGTTCGTTATAGTCTGTGTTGTCAGTACCGTGCACCATGTATAATAGCTGATTTCCCGGGTAGGGAAAGGCGACACTTAACCACCTAGTGTGAGTCTAAGTGATCACCGTCTATTCTGGTTGAGGTCATGTTATACATCGGATAGTTCCCATAGGATGTATACAGATATAGTACTCATCCGATTCATAATGATTAATTTATTGGATTCTCTGATTTGGGTCATAGTAGAGAGGACTTGCTCGTGGGGTTGACCCACCATTGTTGTTATTTCAGGATACGGTCAGTATCCGTTTCAAGGCTGAGGTTAGCAGTGTGGGACCATCATCCGAACTCATCTACTCCTACGATCCAGTGCAGGGTAGAAGTTTTATGTAGTATTTCAGTTTCAGTTTTTATTTACTTTTGACGTTGAACTCTCAGGGTTATATTTAGGGATCCCTGACGTAGGATTTCCAAGTTGTAATGAAGTACTGTATTAAATAAAGGATGGATGGATGTTGTATTATTTAATGTTTCTTTCCTGTCTAAATTCTTTTATTTCCATCATTTTGTATTCCATGCTTGTATATTGCCAATTGTTTTTGATATCCCTCGTTTTTCGTGTATAAGCCTGATCAACTTATGCGTGGAAAATGTGGGGGTGTTACAGTTGGTATCAGAGCCAGGTTCATCCAGGGATTTTCCAAAATTGCGGGTCCACTTACTCAACTGACTAAGAAGAATGTACCATTTGTATGGGATGATTCTTGTCAGGCTGCTTTTGCTGAATTGAAGAGTAAGTTAACTTCTGCACCTGTCTTAGCCACACCTCAGAGTGGAATAGAGTATTTAGTATTTACCGACGCTTCTCTAAAGGGTTTGGGTTGTGTGTTGATGCAAGACGAGCGACCAGTTTCTTATGGGTCTAGGAAGCTTAAGCCTCATGAGCTTAATTACCCGACTCACGATCTAGAGCTCGCCGCAGTGGTTTTTGCCTTGCGTATTTGGAGACATTATCTTTTGGGGGAGACTTTTCGATTGTTTAGCGATCATAAGAGTCTACAGTATTTGTTCACACAGAGGGAACTGAATATGAGACAGCGCAGATGGTTGGAATTCGTGAAAGACTATCACTTCTCTATTCAGTATCATCCAGGGAAAGCGAATGTTGTAGCAGACGCACTCAGCCGCCGACCATATGTCAGCCTTTCAGCTTTGTTTACAACAGAGTGGGATGCTTTGAAGACTGTTGATGAGTTAGCAGACGCTTTTATGGCATGTGTGGTAGTAACTCCTTCTATCATTCATCAGGTCATTCAAGCGCAACTCTCAGATCAACAGTGTATTGATCGGGTTTCGGAGTTAGCCTCCGGAGATGTTCCTTTTTATTCTATAGGGACTGATGGAGGATTGAGGTACAAGGGACGTTTAATTGTGCCTTCAGCTGATAATTTGAGAAATGTTGTGATGAGAGAGACACACACTTCTCAGTTCTCTGTACATCCAGGGGGAGACAAGATGTATCAGGACATGAAACGCCAGTTTTGGTGGGCCGGCATGAAAAGAGATATAGCTATCTTTGTCTCTAAATGTAGCACCTGTCAGATGATTAAGATTGATCATCAGAGACCGCCAGGATCGTTACAGCCACTTCCCATACCAGAGTGGAAATGGGAAAGTATTTCCATGGACTTTATAGAGGGATTACCTACTTCACAGCATAATCACAACTCTATTTGGGTCATTGTTGATAGATTGACCAAGTCCGCTCACTTTCTGCCTGTTCGTTCAAACTTTACGTCAGAACAGTATGCTAAGCTGTATATTGCAGAAATGGTGAAACTTCATGGTGTACCATTGTCCATCGTATCAGATAGAGATCCGAAGTTTGTATCAGGATTTTGGAGGAGCTTTCAGCAGGCTTTGGGTACAGAACTATATCTTAGCACTGCTTATCATCCTCAAACAGATGGACAGACTGAGCGAGTTAATCAGATTTTAGAAGACATGTTGCGGGCATGTGTTCTTGATTTTAAGGGCAATTGGGAGGAATATTTGCCGCTTTCAGAGTTTGCTTATAACAATAGTTATCAGAAAACTATTGGTATGGCACCATTTGAGGCTTTGTACGGCAGACCGTGTAGGTCTCCTGTCTGTTGGCTTGGAGTTGGTGAGAACAGCTTTTTGGGTCCTGAATTTATTAAGGACACGTCAGAAAAGATCGCTATCATTAGGGATCGGATGCGTACAGCTCAAAGCAGACAGAAAAGTTATGCTGACCGTCGAACTCGTGCTTTGGAGTTTAAGGTTGGTGATCAGGTTTTGCTTAAGGTTTCTCCTATGAAGGGAGTAATGCGGTTTGGGTCAAAGGGTAAGTTATCGCCTCGTTTTGTGGGTCCTTTTATGATTACAGATCGGATTGGGGCAGTAGCTTATCGTCTGGCTCTACCAGATAATCTTCATAGGGTACATAATGTTTTTCATGTATCTATGCTGCGAAAATTTCTACGGGACGAAGACCGATATCAACACATTGATGTGGGTGAGATTGAGTTGCAACCTGATGCAACCTATTTGGAACAACCTTACTGTATTCTCGATCGTAGGAATCAGATACTGCGCACGAAGACTATTCCATTAGTACGTGTACAGTGGAGTCATCATAGTGCTACAGAGTCTACTTGGGAACGGGAAGATATTATCCGTGCCAAGTATCCAGAGCTCTTTAATACAGGTATGTAGTGAATTTCGGGGACGAAATTCCGTTATTAGGGGGGGAGAATGTAATACCCCGTAATTAATTAAAGAGTTTAGTGTATTTAAATTCAATTATGTGTGGATTCCTGTACCTATTATTGTGCATGCTTCATTGTTATATTAAGTTCATTTAATGGTGCATGTAAATTAATTGTGTATGTTAAAATAGTAAATTTATGTATTTAATTGTGCATGTATTATTATAATTAATTTTATTTGTTGATTATGTTTAATTAAGCAATATTAGTTAATTAGAATATTATATTTGTGTTATAAAGTATTATGATGATATAATATATTATTTTGTAATAACAATAATAAAAGTTTATTAATAATAATATTAGTAATAATAATAATAATAGTTATAATAAATCAATGTAATGATGGAAAATTAAATACTAGGATAGAATTTCATTTAGTATGGTAGAATGGTGGATCAAATATCTTGATTAAAGATAGCATTGTCTTAAAGCCATATAGGTAGGAATATGAGAAATGGGTGAGAAGTTATTATAAATTAGATATTTGTAATATTTATATTATATATTTTGTGTATAAATTAACTAGCTTGCCTTAGAAAAAAATAAAGGGAGTTAGAAGCAAAGTATAAATTCTAGAGA
This sequence comes from Cornus florida, assembly GCF_030987335.1. NCBI lineage: Eukaryota > Viridiplantae > Streptophyta > Magnoliopsida > Cornales > Cornaceae > Cornus > Cornus florida. Next base: position 12,852,892 of record NW_026775581.1, on the reverse strand, counting down.
GCTATTTTATAAGAGTGAAAGGAAAAGAGAAAGAGAAAGAAGCTTGGACCGGTGTAGGCAATTTTACCCGACTACGCGCAGACCGGCGGATTTATTTTAAATTCAAAAAGGCAAGTTATTATCTACTTTTCCCCTTTGAATTAATAAATTAATTGTTTAGCTTAGTTTTATGCATAGAGTCAAGGTTTAGAGGTTAATAAATTATTAATTTTATTTTATTCAATTAATGGAATTTTAATTATATAGGATGGTATATATTTATTTAATGTCCTATGAAATTAATAATGGCTAAAAATAATTAAATAAGACTTTAGGGATTTTTCTAGAATTTTCTAGATTTTTCCGGGCATTTTCTGCACTTTCCGGCGACCTTCCGGCGAGTTTTCCGGTCGCCGGCAGTGGGGGAGACGACCGGAGTGATCCGGTGCAACGCGGCGCACCATAGGAGGGTGTACGCGCGCATCCTGGCCATTAGTGGAGTCTGATTGATCCGGTGCATCGCGGTCCATGATACCGCGGTACACCCGGATCTGTGGGCGTTGGATGGAGGGAAGATAGGGTGAGATGATCCGGTGTGGCGCGCATGTAGGAAGGATGATGCAGCCAACCAACCGGAGAACGCCACGTCAGCAGGAAGCCATCAACGCGCGCGTGGCAGCGCGTGCGCGCGCGTGGGACTCTCCAAACGCGCGTGGGAGCGCGTGTGCGCGCGTGGCTGACGCCAGACGCGCGTGGAGGCGCGTGGGAGAGGGGGAAAGCTTGGCGGCGCGTGTGGGGAGCTCTGGGAGGCGCGTGGGGGCGCGTGAAGGGCCTCTACGGCTGCTGGAAAAGTCCAGAATACCCCTAGGGACTGTTTTGTCATTACCAGGACCTTCACTATACATTTTGGGGCCTCGGGTTGGCATTTTTGGAATTAACGGGACATTATATTATTATTTTATTTCTCGTTAATTATTATAATTGTCCGATTAATATTTCTAAATATTAATTGTATCAGTTAAAGTGCGAATCGCTAGTAAACATATGTAATTGATTTAACGACTATTAATGGTATTATTTTATTAAACTGTAATAACCATTAATGTTAAATTAATTAGTGCTTGGTTTTCTTCATATAAATAACCCATTATATATTATGGAATATTTATACTGTTAATCGTATATAAACCATGATTATTATGCTGTGTGCATTTCAGGGAATAAATGGACTGTTTATTATGTCGCATTTATATTATATGGATGTGTTGCCATATAGAACCATGTGAGCTGACTAATAAGTTTAGACTCATTTATACCTTATGCATTCGTTGCGATAGACAGATGTGTGGCTGTCGGGGTATGTGGTTTAATATTATTGGCATGTGTTGCCTAATTGACATACTCGGTATATTTATTAATATTATTGGCATGTGTTGCCTAATTGACATACTCGGTATATTTCTTAATATTGTTGGCATGTGTTGCCTAATTTATATGCTCAGTATATTCATCAGTACTTTGCGAGGTGTTATCACTGTGTAGTTCGTTATAGTCTGTGTTGTCAGTACCGTGCACCATGTATAATAGCTGATTTCCCGGGTAGGGAAAGGCGACACTTAACCACCTAGTGTGAGTCTAAGTGATCACCGTCTATTCTGGTTGAGGTCATGTTATACATCGGATAGTTCCCATAGGATGTATACAGATATAGTACTCATCCGATTCATAATGATTAATTTATTGGATTCTCTGATTTGGGTCATAGTAGAGAGGACTTGCTCGTGGGGTTGACCCACCATTGTTGTTATTTCAGGATACGGTCAGTATCCGTTTCAAGGCTGAGGTTAGCAGTGTGGGACCATCATCCGAACTCATCTACTCCTACGATCCAGTGCAGGGTAGAAGTTTTATGTAGTATTTCAGTTTCAGTTTTTATTTACTTTTGACGTTGAACTCTCAGGGTTATATTTAGGGATCCCTGACGTAGGATTTCCAAGTTGTAATGAAGTACTGTATTAAATAAAGGATGGATGGATGTTGTATTATTTAATGTTTCTTTCCTGTCTAAATTCTTTTATTTCCATCATTTTGTATTCCATGCTTGTATATTGCCAATTGTTTTTGATATCCCTCGTTTTTCGTGTATAAGCCTGATCAACTTATGCGTGGAAAATGTGGGGGTGTTACAGTTGGTATCAGAGCCAGGTTCATCCAGGGATTTTCCAAAATTGCGGGTCCACTTACTCAACTGACTAAGAAGAATGTACCATTTGTATGGGATGATTCTTGTCAGGCTGCTTTTGCTGAATTGAAGAGTAAGTTAACTTCTGCACCTGTCTTAGCCACACCTCAGAGTGGAATAGAGTATTTAGTATTTACCGACGCTTCTCTAAAGGGTTTGGGTTGTGTGTTGATGCAAGACGAGCGACCAGTTTCTTATGGGTCTAGGAAGCTTAAGCCTCATGAGCTTAATTACCCGACTCACGATCTAGAGCTCGCCGCAGTGGTTTTTGCCTTGCGTATTTGGAGACATTATCTTTTGGGGGAGACTTTTCGATTGTTTAGCGATCATAAGAGTCTACAGTATTTGTTCACACAGAGGGAACTGAATATGAGACAGCGCAGATGGTTGGAATTCGTGAAAGACTATCACTTCTCTATTCAGTATCATCCAGGGAAAGCGAATGTTGTAGCAGACGCACTCAGCCGCCGACCATATGTCAGCCTTTCAGCTTTGTTTACAACAGAGTGGGATGCTTTGAAGACTGTTGATGAGTTAGCAGACGCTTTTATGGCATGTGTGGTAGTAACTCCTTCTATCATTCATCAGGTCATTCAAGCGCAACTCTCAGATCAACAGTGTATTGATCGGGTTTCGGAGTTAGCCTCCGGAGATGTTCCTTTTTATTCTATAGGGACTGATGGAGGATTGAGGTACAAGGGACGTTTAATTGTGCCTTCAGCTGATAATTTGAGAAATGTTGTGATGAGAGAGACACACACTTCTCAGTTCTCTGTACATCCAGGGGGAGACAAGATGTATCAGGACATGAAACGCCAGTTTTGGTGGGCCGGCATGAAAAGAGATATAGCTATCTTTGTCTCTAAATGTAGCACCTGTCAGATGATTAAGATTGATCATCAGAGACCGCCAGGATCGTTACAGCCACTTCCCATACCAGAGTGGAAATGGGAAAGTATTTCCATGGACTTTATAGAGGGATTACCTACTTCACAGCATAATCACAACTCTATTTGGGTCATTGTTGATAGATTGACCAAGTCCGCTCACTTTCTGCCTGTTCGTTCAAACTTTACGTCAGAACAGTATGCTAAGCTGTATATTGCAGAAATGGTGAAACTTCATGGTGTACCATTGTCCATCGTATCAGATAGAGATCCGAAGTTTGTATCAGGATTTTGGAGGAGCTTTCAGCAGGCTTTGGGTACAGAACTATATCTTAGCACTGCTTATCATCCTCAAACAGATGGACAGACTGAGCGAGTTAATCAGATTTTAGAAGACATGTTGCGGGCATGTGTTCTTGATTTTAAGGGCAATTGGGAGGAATATTTGCCGCTTTCAGAGTTTGCTTATAACAATAGTTATCAGAAAACTATTGGTATGGCACCATTTGAGGCTTTGTACGGCAGACCGTGTAGGTCTCCTGTCTGTTGGCTTGGAGTTGGTGAGAACAGCTTTTTGGGTCCTGAATTTATTAAGGACACGTCAGAAAAGATCGCTATCATTAGGGATCGGATGCGTACAGCTCAAAGCAGACAGAAAAGTTATGCTGACCGTCGAACTCGTGCTTTGGAGTTTAAGGTTGGTGATCAGGTTTTGCTTAAGGTTTCTCCTATGAAGGGAGTAATGCGGTTTGGGTCAAAGGGTAAGTTATCGCCTCGTTTTGTGGGTCCTTTTATGATTACAGATCGGATTGGGGCAGTAGCTTATCGTCTGGCTCTACCAGATAATCTTCATAGGGTACATAATGTTTTTCATGTATCTATGCTGCGAAAATTTCTACGGGACGAAGACCGATATCAACACATTGATGTGGGTGAGATTGAGTTGCAACCTGATGCAACCTATTTGGAACAACCTTACTGTATTCTCGATCGTAGGAATCAGATACTGCGCACGAAGACTATTCCATTAGTACGTGTACAGTGGAGTCATCATAGTGCTACAGAGTCTACTTGGGAACGGGAAGATATTATCCGTGCCAAGTATCCAGAGCTCTTTAATACAGGTATGTAGTGAATTTCGGGGACGAAATTCCGTTATTAGGGGGGGAGAATGTAATACCCCGTAATTAATTAAAGAGTTTAGTGTATTTAAATTCAATTATGTGTGGATTCCTGTACCTATTATTGTGCATGCTTCATTGTTATATTAAGTTCATTTAATGGTGCATGTAAATTAATTGTGTATGTTAAAATAGTAAATTTATGTATTTAATTGTGCATGTATTATTATAATTAATTTTATTTGTTGATTATGTTTAATTAAGCAATATTAGTTAATTAGAATATTATATTTGTGTTATAAAGTATTATGATGATATAATATATTATTTTGTAATAACAATAATAAAAGTTTATTAATAATAATATTAGTAATAATAATAATAATAGTTATAATAAATCAATGTAATGATGGAAAATTAAATACTAGGATAGAATTTCATTTAGTATGGTAGAATGGTGGATCAAATATCTTGATTAAAGATAGCATTGTCTTAAAGCCATATAGGTAGGAATATGAGAAATGGGTGAGAAGTTATTATAAATTAGATATTTGTAATATTTATATTATATATTTTGTGTATAAATTAACTAGCTTGCCTTAGAAAAAAATAAAGGGAGTTAGAAGCAAAGTATAAATTCTAGAGAGCTATTTTATAAGAGTGAAAGGAAAAGAGAAAGAGAAAGAAGCTTGGACCGGTGTAGGCAATTTTACCCGACTACGCGCAGACCGGCGGATTTATTTTAAATTCAAAAAGGCAAGTTATTATCTACTTTTCCCCTTTGAATTAATAAATTAATTGTTTAGCTTAGTTTTATGCATAGAGTCAAGGTTTAGAGGTTAATAAATTATTAATTTTATTTTATTCAATTAATGGAATTTTAATTATATAGGATGGTATATATTTATTTAATGTCCTATGAAATTAATAATGGCTAAAAATAATTAAATAAGACTTTAGGGATTTTTCTAGAATTTTCTAGATTTTTCCGGGCATTTTCTGCACTTTCCGGCGACCTTCCGGCGAGTTTTCCGGTCGCCGGCAGTGGGGGAGACGACCGGAGTGATCCGGTGCAACGCGGCGCACCATAGGAGGGTGTACGCGCGCATCCTGGCCATTAGTGGAGTCTGATTGATCCGGTGCATCGCGGTCCATGATACCGCGGTACACCCGGATCTGTGGGCGTTGGATGGAGGGAAGATAGGGTGAGATGATCCGGTGTGGCGCGCATGTAGGAAGGATGATGCAGCCAACCAACCGGAGAACGCCACGTCAGCAGGAAGCCATCAACGCGCGCGTGGCAGCGCGTGCGCGCGCGTGGGACTCTCCAAACGCGCGTGGGAGCGCGTATGCGCGCGTGGCTGACGCCAGACGCGCGTGGAGGCGCGTGGGAGAGGGGGAAAGCTTGGCGGCGCGTGTGGGGAGCTCTGGGAGGCGCGTGGGGGCGCGTGAAGGGCCTCTACGGCTGCTGGAAAAGTCCAGAATACCCCTAGGGACTGTTTTGTCATTACCAGGACCTTCACTATACATTTTGGGGCCTCGGGTTGGCATTTTTGGAATTAACGGGACATTATATTATTATTTTATTTCTCGTTAATTATTATAATTGTCCGATTAATATTTCTAAATATTAATTGTATCAGTTAAAGTGCGAATCGCTAGTAAACATATGTAATTGATTTAACGACTATTAATGGTATTATTTTATTAAACTGTAATAACCATTAATGTTAAATTAATTAGTGCTTGGTTTTCTTCATATAAATAACCCATTATATATTATGGAATATTTATACTGTTAATCGTATATAAACCATGATTATTATGCTGTGTGCATTTCAGGGAATAAATGGACTGTTTATTATGTCGCATTTATATTATATGGATGTGTTGCCATATAGAACCATGTGAGCTGACTAATAAGTTTAGACTCATTTATACCTTATGCATTCGTTGCGATAGACAGATGTGTGGCTGTCGGGGTATGTGGTTTAATATTATTGGCATGTGTTGCCTAATTGACATACTCGGTATATTTATTAATATTATTGGCATGTGTTGCCTAATTGACATACTCGGTATATTTCTTAATATTGTTGGCATGTGTTGCCTAATTTATATGCTCAGTATATTCATCAGTACTTTGCGAGGTGTTATCACTGTGTAGTTCGTTATAGTCTGTGTTGTCAGTACCGTGCACCATGTATAATAGCTGATTTCCCGGGTAGGGAAAGGCGACACTTAACCACCTAGTGTGAGTCTAAGTGATCACCGTCTATTCTGGTTGAGGTCATGTTATACATCGGATAGTTCCCATAGGATGTATACAGATATAGTACTCATCCGATTCATAATGATTAATTTATTGGATTCTCTGATTTGGGTCATAGTAGAGAGGACTTGCTCGTGGGGTTGACCCACCATTGTTGTTATTTCAGGATACGGTCAGTATCCGTTTCAAGGCTGAGGTTAGCAGTGTGGGACCATCATCCGAACTCATCTACTCCTACGATCCAGTGCAGGGTAGAAGTTTTATGTAGTATTTCAGTTTCAGTTTTTATTTACTTTTGACGTTGAACTCTCAGGGTTATATTTAGGGATCCCTGACGTAGGATTTCCAAGTTGTAATGAAGTACTGTATTAAATAAAGGATGGATGGATGTTGTATTATTTAATGTTTCTTTCCTGTCTAAATTCTTTTATTTCCATCATTTTGTATTCCATGCTTGTATATTGCCAATTGTTTTTGATATCCCTCGTTTTTCGTGTATAAGCCTGATCAACTTATGCGTGGAAAATGTGGGGGTGTTACAATTCTCATTTTCGTTCAAAGATTCAATCTTTATACATTAAAAAGGTCTAGTGGCAAAATAGGTACCGTAATTGAGGTATTTTCATTCAAATATTCGGTCTTGGGTCACAAAACCTCTCTTCGTGACTTCATAGGTAACTCGAATAAGTTAAACTCAAAACTCTAATTTTCTTTCTAAGATTTAGTCTTTATACATAAAAATTGTCTAGTGACATAATGGTACCTTGATTGAGGATTTTCATTCGAACATTCAATCTTTACTCTGGAAGACAATTTTCGGGACGTCACAGGGAACTTGAATAAGTTTAACTCAAAACTCTCATTTTCTTTCAAAAATTCGATCTTTATTCGATAAAAAGGTCTAGTGACATAATAGGTAACTTTTTTGAGGTTTTTTCATTCAAAGATTCAATCTTTACTCATTAAAACACTCTTAGCGACGTCAAAGAAATCACGAATAAGTTTAACTCAAAACTCTAATTCTCTTTTAAAGACTGAATCTTTATACATTCAAAAGGTCTAGGGATATATAATAGGTACCTTGATTGAGGTATTTTCATACAAAGATTCAATCTTTATTCACTGAAACACTCTTCGGGATGTCAAATGGAACTCGAATAAATTTAACTCAAAATGCTCATTTTTTCTCGAAGATTCAATCTTTATACATGAAAAAGGTCCAGTGACATAATAAGTACCTTTATTAAGGTATTTTCATTCAAAGATTCAATCTTTATTCATTAGAACACTCTTAGCGACTTCATTGGAAATACCTCAATCGAATAAGTTCAGTTCAATCTTAAGTCATTAAACCACTCTTCACGACTTCATAGGTAACTCGATTAAGTTAAACACAAAATACTCATTTTCTTCTGAGGATTGAATCTTTGTACATTAAAAAGGTCTAGTGACAAAATAGGAACCTTGAATTAGCTAATTTCATTCGAAGATTCAATCCTTACTCATTAAAACACTCTTCGGGACGTGATAGGGAACTCGAATAAGTTTAACACAAAACTCTCATTTTCTTTCAAAGATGCAATCCTTATACATTCAAAAGGTCTAGTGATATAATAGGTACCTTGATTGCGGTATTTTCATTCAAAGATTCAATCTCTATTCACTAAAACACTCTTCGGGACGTCAAATGGAACTCGAATAAGTTAAACCCAAAACGCTCATTTTCTTTCGAAGATTGAATCTTTATACATTAAAAATGTCCAGTGACATAATAGGTACCGTTATTGAGGTACTTTCATTCAAAGATTCAATCTTTTGTCATTAAAATACTCTTCGTGACTTCGTTGGTAACTCGAATAAGTTAAACTCAAAACTCTCATTTTCTTTCAGAGATTCAATCTTTATATAGTAAAAAGGTCGAGTGGCATAGTAGGTACTTTGATTAAGTTAATTTCATTCAAAGATTCAATCTTAACTCATTAAAACACTCATTGTGACGTCAAAGGGATCTCGAATAAGTTTAACACTTAATTCTCATTTTTGTTCAAACATTCTTTTTTTATACATTAAGAAGGTCAGGTGAATAAATAGGTACCTTAATTGAGGTATTTTCAATCAAATATTCAATCTTGGGTCGTTAAACCACTCTTCGCGACTTCATAGGTAACTCGAATAAGTTAAACTCAAAACTCTCATTTTCTTTCTAAGATTTAGTCCTTATACATAAAAATGGTGTAGTGACATAATGGTACCTTCATTGAGGATTTTCATTCAACGATTCAATCTTTACTCAGTAAAACACTTTTCGGGACGTCACAGGGAACTCGAATAAGTTTAACTCTTAAAACACACTTAGCGACGTCAAAGGGATCACGAATAAGTTTAACTCAAAACTCTAATTCTCTTTCAAAGACTGAATCTTTACACATTCAAACTGTCTAGTGATATAATTGGTACCTTGATTGAGGTATTTTCATACAAAGATTCAATCTTTATTCACTAAAACACTCGTCGGGATGTCAAATGGAACTCGAATAAGTTTAACTCAAAATGCTCATTTTCTTTCAAAGATTCAATCTTTATACATTAAAAAGGTCCAGTGACATAATAGGTACCTTTACTAAGGTATTTTTGTTAAAAGATTCAATCTTTAGTCATTAAAACACTCTTCGCGACTTCATAGGAAATACCTCAATCGAATAAGTTCAGTTCAATCTAAAGTCATTAAACCACTCTTCGCGACTTCGTAGGTAACTCGATTAACTTAAACACAAAATACTCATTTTCTTTTGAAGATCGAATCTTTGTACAGAAAAAAGGTCTAGTGACAAAGTAGGAATCGATTAACTTAAGCACAAAATACTCATTTTCTTTTGAAGATCGAATCTTTGTACAGAAAAAAGGTCTAGCGACAAAGTAGGAACCTTGAATTAGCAATTTCATTCAAAGATTCAATCTTTACTCATTAAAACACTCTTCGGGACGTGAAAGGGAACTCGAATAAGTTTAACTCAAAACTCTCATTTTCATTCAAAGATTTAATCTTTATACATTAAAAAAGCCTAGTGACATAAAAGGTAACATGATTGAGGTAATTTCCTTCAAAGATTCAATCTTTGGTCAGTAAAACACTCTTCTCGACTTCATAGCTTATTCGAATAAGTTAAACTCGAAACTCTCCTTTTCTTTCAAACATTCAATCGTTATACATTAAAAAGGTCTAATGACATAATAGGTACCTTGGTTATGGTAATTTCATTCAAAGATTCAATCTTTACTCATTAAAACACTCTTCGTGATGTTAAAGGGATCACGAATATGTGTAACTCAAAACTCTAATTTTCCTTCACAGATTGAATCCTTATACATTCAAAAGGTCTAGTAATATAATAGGTACCTTGATTGAGGTATTTTCATTCAAATATTCAATCTTTATTCACTGAAACACTATTCGGCACGTCAAATGGAACTCGAATAAATTTAACCCAAAACGCTCATTTTCCTCCGGAGACTCAATCTTTATACATTAAAATGGTCCAGTAACATAATAGGTACCTTTATTGAGGTATTTTCATTCAAAGATTCAATCATTAGTGATTAAAATACTCTTCGCGACTTCATTGGTAACTCGAATAAGTTAATCTCAAAGCTCTCATTTTCCTTCAAAGATTCAATCTTTATACAGTAAAAAGGTCTAGCGACATAGTAGGTACCGTTATTGAGGTATTTTCGTTCAAAGATTCAATCTTTTGTCGTTAAACCACTCTTCGCGACTTCTTAGGTAACTCGAATAAGTTAAACTCAAAACTCTCATTTTCTTTCTAAGATTTAGTCCTTATACATAAAAATGGTCTAGTGACATAATGGTACCTTGATTGAGGATTTTCATTCAACGATTAAATCTTTACTCAGTAAAACACTTTTCGGGACGTCACAGGGAACTCGAATAAGTTTAACTCTTAAAACACTCTTAGCGACGTCAAAGGGATCACGAATAAGTTTAACTCAAAACTCTAATTCTCTTTCAAAGACTGAATCTTTACACATTCAAAATGTCTAGTGCTATAATTGGTACCTTGATTGAGGTATTTTCATACAAAGATTCAATCTTTATTCACTAAAACACTCTTCAGGATGTCAAACGGCACTCAAATAAGTTTAACTCAAAATGCTAATTTTCATTGAAAGATTTAATCTTTATACATTAAAAAGGTCCTGTGACATAATTGGTACCTTTACTAAGGTAGTTTCGTTAAAAGATTCAATCTTTAGTCATTAAAACACTCTTCGCGACTTCATAGGAAATACCTCAATCGAATAAGTTCAGTTCAATCTAAAGTCATTAAACCACTCTTCGCGACTTCGTAGGTAACTCGATTAAGTTAAACACAAAATACTCATTTTCTTTTGAAGATCGAATCTTTGTACAGAAAAAAGGTCTAGTGACAAAGTAGGAACCTTGAATTAGCAATTTCATTCAAAGATTCAATCTTTACTCATTAAAACACTCTTCGGGACGTGAAAGGGAACTCGAATAAGTTTAACTCAAAACTCTCATTTTGAGGTAATTGCATTCAAAGATTCAATCTTTGGTCAGTAAAACACTCTTCGCGATTTCATAGCTTACTCGAATAAGTTAAACTCGAAACTCTCATTTTCTTTCAAAGATTCAATCGTTATACATTAAAAAGGTCTAATGACATAATAGGTACCTTGGTTATGGTAATTTCATTCATAGATTCAATCTTTACTCATTAAAACACTCTTCGTGATGTTAAAGGGATCACGAATATGTTTAACTCAAAACTCTAATTTTCTTTCAAAGATTGAATCCTTATACATTCAAAAGGTCTAGTGATATAATAGGTACCTTGATTGAGGTATTTTCATTCAAATATTCAATCTTTATTCACTGAAACACTATTCGGGATGTCAAATGGAACTCGAATAAGTTTAACCCAAAACGCTCATTTTCCTCCGGAGATTCAATCTTTATACATTAAAATGGTCCAGTGACATAATAGGTACGTTTATTGAGGTATTTTCATTCAAAAATTCAATCATTAGTGATTAAAATACTCTTCGCGACTTCGTTGATAACTCGAATAAGTTAAACTCAAAGTTCTCATTTTCCTTCAAAGATTCAATCTTTATATAAAAAAAAGGTCTAACGGCATAATAGTTGCCTTAATTGAGTTAATTTCTTTCAGAGATTCAATCTTAACACATTAAAACACTCATCGTGACGTCAAGGGCATCTCGAATAAGTTTAACTCTCAATTCTCATTTTCGTTCAAAGATTCAATCTTTATACATTAAAAAGATCTAGCGGCAAAATTGGTACCGTAATTGAGGTATTTTCATTCAAATATTCGGTCTTGGGTCACAAAACCACTCTTCGCGACTTCATAGGTAACTCGATTAAGTTAAACACAAAATACTCATTTTTTTTGGAAGATCGAATCTTTGTACAGAAAAAAGGTCTAGTGACAAAGTAGGAACCTTGAATTAGCAATTTCATTCAAAGATTCAATCTTTACTCATTAAAACACTCTTCGGGACGTGAAAGGGAACTCGAATAAGTATAACTCAAAACTCTCATTTTCTTTCAAATATTTAATCTTTATACATTAAAAAAGCCTAGTGACATAAAAGGTAACGTGATTGAGGTAATTTCATTCAAAGATTCAATCTTTGGTCAGTAAAACACTCTTCGCGACTTCATAGCTTACTCGAATAAGTTAAACTCGAAACTCTCATTTTCTTTCAAAGATTCAATCGTTATACATTAAAAAGGTCTAATGACATAATAGGTACCTTGGTTATGGTAATTTCATTCAAAGATTCAATCTTTACTCATTAAAACACTCTTCGGGATGTTAAAGGGATCACGAATATATTTAACTCAAAACTCTAATTTTCCTTCAAAGATTGAATCCTTATACATTCAAAAGGTCTAGTGATATAATAGGTACCTTGATTGAGGTATTTTCATTCAAATATTCAATCTTTATTCACTGAAACACTATTCGGGACGTCAAATGGAACTCGAATAAGTTTAACCCAAAACGCTCATTTTCTTCCGAAGATTCAATCTTTATACATTAAAATGGTCCAGTGACATAATAGGTACCTTTATTGAGGTATTTTCATTCAAAGATTCAATCATTAATGATCAAAATACTCTTCGCGACTTCGTTGGTAACTCGAACAAGTTAAACTCAAAGCTCTCATTTTTCTTCAAAGATTCAATCTTTATACAGTAAAAAGGTCTAGTGGCATAATATGTGCCTTAATTGAGTTAATTTCTTTCAGAGATTCAATCTTAACTCATTAAAACACTCATCGTGACGTCAAGGGCATCTCGAATAAGTTTAACTCTCCATTCTCATTTTCGTTCAAAGATTCAATCTTTATACATTAAAAAGGTCTAGTGGCAAAATAGGTACCGTAATTGAGGTATTTTCTTTTAAATATTCGGTCTTGGGTCACAAAACCACTCTTCGCGACTTCATAGGTAACTCGAATAAATTAAACTCAAAACTCTAATTTTCTTTCTAAGATTTAGTCTTTATACATAAAAATTGTCTAGTGACATAATGGTACCTTGATTAAGGATTTTCATTCGAACATTCAATCTTTACTCTGTAAGACAATTTTCGGGACGTCACAGAGAACTTGAATATGTTTAACTCAAAACTTTCATTTTCTTTCAAAAATTCGATCTTTATTCGGTAAAAAGGTCTAGTGACATAATAGGTAACTTTTTTGAGTTATTTTCATTCAAAGATTCAATCTTTACTCATTAAAACACTCTTAGCGACGTCAAAGAGATCACGAATAAGTTTAACTCAAAACTCTAATTCTCTTTCAAAGACTGAATCTTTATACATTCAAAAGGTCTAGTGATATAATAGGTACCTTGATTGAGGTATTTTCATACAAAGATTCAATCTTTATTCACTGAAACACTCTTCGGGATGTCAAATGGAACTCGAATAAGTTTAACTCAAAATGCTCATTTTCTCTCGAAGATTTAGTCTTTATACAAGAAAAAGGTTCAGTGACATAAAAAGTACCTTTATTAAGGTATTTTCATTCAAAGATTCAATCTTTGGTCATTAAAACACTCTTAGCGACTTCATTGGAAATACCTCAATCGAATAAGTTCAGTTCAATCTTAAGTCATTAAACCACTCTTCACGACTTCAAAGGTAACTCGATTAAGTTAAACACAAAATAGTCATTTTCTTCTGAGGATTGAATCTTTGTACATTTAAAAGGTCTAGTGACAAAATAGGAACCTTGAATTAGCTAATCTCATTCGAAGATTCAATCCTTACTCATTAAAACACTCTTCGGGACGTGATAGGGAACTCGAATAAGTTTAACACAAAACTCTCATTTTCTTTCAAAGATTGAATCCTTATACATTCAAAAGGTCTAGTGATATAATAGGTACCTTGATTGCGGTATTTTCATTCTAAGATTCAATCTCTATTCACTAAAACACTCTTCGGGACGTCAAATGGAACTTGAATAAGTTTAACCCAAAATGCTCATTTTCTTTCGAAGATTGAATCTTTATACATTAAAAATGTCCAGCGACATAATAGGTACCTTTATTGAGATATTTTAATTCATAGATTCAATCTTTAGTCATTAAAATACTCTTCGCGACTTCGTTGGTAACTCGAATAAGTTAAATTCAAAACTCTCATTTTCTTTCAGAGATTCAATCTTTATACAGTAAAAAGGTCTAGTGGCATAGTAGGAACTTTGATTAAGTTAATTTCATTCAAAGATTCAATCTTAACTCATTAAAACACTCATCATGACGTCAAAGGGATCTCGAATACGTTTAACTCTCAATTCTCATTTTTGTTCAAACATTCTTTTTTTATACATTAAGAAGGTCAGGTGACAAAATAGGTACCTTAATTGAGGTATTTTCAATCAAATATTCAATCTTGGGTCGTTAAACCACTCTTCGCGATTTCATAGGTAACTCGAATAAGTTAAACTCAAAACTCTCATTTTCTTTCTATGATTTAGTCCTTATACATAAAAATGGTCTAGTGACATAATGGTACCGTGATTGAGGATTTTCATTCAACGATTCAATCTTTACTCAGTAAAACACTTTTCGGGACGTCACAGGGAACTCAAATAAGTTTAACTCTTAAAACACTCTTAGCGACGTCAAAGGGATCACGAATAAGTTTAACTCAAAACTCTAATTCTCTTTCAAAGACTGAATCTTTATACATTCAAAATGTCTAGTGATATAATTGGTACCTTGATTGAGGTATTTTCATACAAAGATTCAATCTTTATTCACTAAAACACTCTTCAGGATGTCAAATGGAACTCGAATAAGTTTAACTCAAAATGCTCATATTCTTTCGAAGATTCAATCTTTATACATTAAAAAGGTCCAGTGACATAATAGGTACCTTTATTAAGGTATTTTCATTCAAAGATTCAATCTTTAGTCATTAAAACACTCTTCGCGACTTCATAGGAAATACCTCAATCGAATAAGTGCAGTTCAATCTAAAGTCATTAAACCACTCTTCGCGACTTCGTAGGAAACTCGATTAAGTTAAACAAAAAATACTCATTTTCTTTTGAAGATCGAATCTTTGTACAGAAAAAAGGTCTAGTGACAAAGTAGGAACCTTGAATTAGCAATTTCATTCAAAGATTCAATCTTTACTCATTAAAACACTCTTCGGGACGTGAAAGGGAACTCGAATAAGTTTAACTCAAAACTCGCATTTTCTTTCAAAGATTCAATCTTTATACCTTAAAAAGGCCTAGTGACATAAAAGGTAACGTGATTGAGGTAATTTCATTCAAAGATTCAATCTTTGGTCAGTAAAACACTCTTCACGACTTCATAGCTTACTCGAATAAGTTAAACTCGAAACTCTCATTTTCTTTCAAAAGATTCAATCGTTATACATAAAAATGGTCTAATGACTTATTTGGTACCTTGGTTATGGTAATTTCATTCAAAGATTCAATCTTTACTCATTAAAACACTCTTCGTGACGTTAAAGGAATCACGAATATGTTTAACTCAAAACTCTAATTTTCCTTCAAAGATTGAATCTTTATACATTCAAAAGGTCTAGTGATATAATAGGTACCTTGATTGAGGTATTTTCATTCAAATATTCAATCTTTATTCACTGAAACACCATTCGGGACGTCAAATGGAACTCGAATAAGTTTAACCCAAAACGCTCATTTTCTTCCGGAGATTTAATCTTTATACATTACAATGGCCCAGTGACATAATAGGTACCTTTATTGAGGTATTTTCATTCAAAGATTCAATCATTAGTGATTAAAATACTCTTCGCGACTTCGTTGGTAACTCGAATAAGTTAAACTCAAAGCTTTCATTTTCTTTCAAAGATTCAATCTTTATACAGTAAAAAGGTCTAGTGGCATAATAGGTGCCTTAATTGAGTTAATTTCTTTTAGAGATTCAATCTTAACTCATTAAAACACTCATCGTGACGTCAAGGGCATCTCGAATAAGTTTAACTCTCAATTCTCATTTTCGTTCAAAGATTCAATCTTTATACATTAAAAAGGTCTAGTGGCAAAATAGGTACCGTAATTGAGGTATTTTCATTCAAATATTCGGTCTTGGGTCACAAAACCATTCTTCGCGACTTCATAGGTAACTCGATTAAGTTAAGCTCAAAACTCTAATTTTCTTTCTAAGATTTAGTCTTTATACATAAAAATGGTCTAGTGACATAACGGTACCTTGATTGAGGATTTTCAGTCGGACATTCAATCTTTACTCTGTAAGACACTTTTCGGGAAGTCACAGGGAACTTGAATAAGTTTAACTCAAAACTATCATTTTCTTTCAAAAATTCGATCTTTATTCAGTAAAAAGGTCTAGTGACATAATAGGTACCTTTTTTGAGGTATTTTCATTCAAAGATTCAATCTTTACTCATTAAAACAGTTTTAGCGACGTCAAAGAGATCACGAATAAGTTTAACTCAAAACTCTAATTCTCTTTCAAAGGCTGAATCTTTATACATTCAAAGGGTCTAGTGATATAATAGGTACCTTGATTGAGGTATTTTCATACAAAGATTCAATCTTTATTCACTGAAACACTCTTCGGGATGTCAAATGGAACTCGAATAAGTTTAAGTCAAAATGCTCATTTTCTCTCGAAGATTCAATCTTTATACATGAAAAAGGTCCAGTGACATAATAAGTACCTTTATTAAGGTATTTTTATTCAAAGATTCAATCTTTAGTCATTAAAACACTCTTAGCGACTTCATTGGAAAGTCCTTAATCGAATAAGTTCAGTTCAATCTTAAGTCATTAAACCACTCTTTGCGACTTCATAGGTAACTCGATTAAGTTAAACACAAAATACTCATTTTTTTTTGAGGATTGAATCTTTGTACATTAAAAAGGTCTAGTGACAAAATAGGAACCTTGAATTAGCTAATTTCATTCGAAGATTAAATCCTTACTCAATAAAACACTCTTCGGGACGTGATATGAAACTCGAATAAGTTTAACACAAAACTCTCATTTTCTTTCAAAGATTCAATCCTTATACATTCAAAAGGTCTAGTGATATAATAGGTACCTTGATTGCGGTATTTTCATTCAAAGATTCAATCTCTATTCACTAAAACACTCTTCGGGACGTCAAATGGAACTCGAATAAGTTTAACCCAAAACGCTCTTTTTCTTTCGAAGATTGAATCTTTATACATTAAAAATGTCCAGCGACATAATAGGTACCTTTATTGAGATATTTTCATTGAAAAATTCAATCTTTAGTCATTAAAATACTCTTCGCGACTTCGTTGGCAACTCGAATAAGTTAAACTCAAAACTCTCATTTTCTTTCAGAGATTCAATCTTTATACAGTAAAAAGGTCTAGTGGCATAGTAGGCACTTTGATTAATTTAATTTCATTCAAACACTCATCGTGACGTCAAAGGGATCTCGAATAAGTTTAACTCTCAATTCTCATTTTTGTTCAAACATTCTTTTTTTATACATTAAGAAGGTCAGGTGACAAAATAGGTACCTTAATTGAGGTATTTTCAATCAAATATTCAATCTTGGGTTGTTAAACCACTCTTCGCGACTTCATAGGTAACTCGAATAAGTTAAACTCAAAACTCTCATTTTCTTGATAAGATTTAGTCCTTATACATAAAAATGGTCTAGTGACATAATGGTACCGTGATTGAGGATTTTCATTCATAGATTCAATCTTTACTCAGTAAAACACCTTTCGGGACGTCACAGGGAACTCGAATAAGTTTAACTCTTAAAACACTCTTAGCGACGTCAAAGGGATCACTATTAAGTTTAACTCAAAACTCTAATTCTCTTTCAAAGACTGAATCTTTATACATTCAAAATGTCTAGTGATATAATTGGTACCTTGATTGAGGTATTTTCATATAAAGATTCAATCTTTATTCACTAAAACACTCTTCGGGATGTCAAATGGAACTCAAATAAGTTTAACTCAAAATGCTCATTTTCTTTCGAAGATTCAATCTTTATACAATAAAAAGGTCCAGTGACATAATAGGTACCTTTATTAAGGTATTTTCATTCAAAGATTCAATCTTTAGTCATTAAAACACTCTCCGCGACTTCATAGGAAATACCTCAATCGAATAAGTTCAGTTCAATCTAAAGTCATTAAACCACTCTTCGCGACTTCGTAGGTAACTCGATTAAGTTAAACACAAAATACTCATTTTGTTTTGAAGATCGAATCATTGTACAGAAAAAAGGTCTAGTTACAAAGTAGGAACCTTGAATTAGCAATTTCATTCAAGGATTCAATCTTTACTCATTTAAACACTCTTCGGGACGTGAAAGCGAACTCGAATAAGTTTAACTCAAAACTCTCATTTTCTTTCAAAGTTTCAATCTTTATACATTAAAAAGGCCTAGTGACATAAAAGGTAACGTGATTGAGGTAATTTCATTCAAAGATTCAATCTTAGGTCAGTAAAACACTCTTCGCGACTTCAAAGCTTACTCGAATAAGTTAAACTCGAAACTCTCATTTTCTTTCAAAGATTCAATCGTTATACATTAAAAAGGTCTAATGACATAATAGGTACCTTGGTTATGGTAATTTCATTCAAAGACTCAATCTTTACTCATTAAAACACTCTTCGTGACGTTAAACGGATCACAAATATGTTTAACTCAAAACTCTTATTTTCCTTCAAAGATTGAATCCTTATACATTCAAAAGGTCTAGTTATATAATAGGTACCTTGATTGAGGTATTTTCATTCAAATATTCAATCTTTATTCACTGAAACACTATTCGGGACGTCAAATGGAACTCGAATAAGTTTAAACACAAAATACTCATTTTCTTTTGAGGATTGAATCTTTGTACATTAAAAAGGTCTAGTGACAAAATAGGCACCTTGAATTAGCTAATTTCATTCGAAGATTCAATCCTTACTCATTAAAACACTCTTCGGGACGTGATAGGGAACTCGAATAAGTTTAACACAAAACTCTCATTTTCTTTCAAAGATTGAATCCTTATACATTAAAAAGGTTTAGTGATATAATACGTACCTTGATTACGATATTTTCATTTAAAGATTCAATCTTTAGTCATTAAAATACTCTTCGCGACTTCGTTGGTAACTCGAATAAGTTAAACTCAAAACTCTCATTTTTTTTCAGAGATTCAATCTAAATACAGTAAAAAGGTCTAGTGGCATAGTAGGTACTTTGATTAAGTTAATTTCATTCAAAGATTCAATCTTAACTCATTAAAACACTCATCGTGACGTCAAAGGGATCTCGAATAAGTTTAACTCTCAATTCTCATTTTTGTTCAAAGATTCTTTTTTTATACATTAAGAAGGTCAGGTGACAAAATAGGTGCCTTAATTGAGATATTTTCAATCAAATATTGAATCTTGGGTCGTTAAACCACTCTTCGCGACTTTATAGGTAACTCGAATAAGTTAAACTCAAAACTCTCATTTTCTTTCTAAGATTTAGTCCTTATACATAAAAATGGTCTAGTGACATAATGGTACCGTGATTGAGGATTTTCATTCAACGATTCAATCTTTACTCAGTAAAACACTTTTCGGGACGTCACAGGGAACTCGAATAAGTTTAACTCCTAAAACACTCTTAGCGACGTTAATGGGATCACGAATAAGTTTAACTCAAAACTCTAATTCTCTTTCAAAGACTGAATCTTTATACATTCAAAATGTCTAGTGATATAATTGGTACCTTGATTGAGGTATTTTCATACAAAGATTCAATCTTTATTCGCTAAAACATTCTTCGGGATGTCAAATGGAACTCGAATAAGTTTAACTCAAAATGCTCATTTTCTTTCAAAGATTCAATCTTTATACATTAAAAAGGTCCTGTGACATAATAGGTACCTTTATTAAGGTATTTTCATTCAAAGATTCAATCTTTAGTCATTAAAACACTCTTCGCGACTTCATAGGAAATACCTCAATCGAATAAGTTCAGTGCAATCTAAAGTCATTAAACCACTCTTCGCGACTTCGTAGGTAACTCGATTAAGTTAAACACAAAATACTCATTTTCTTTTGAAGATCGAATCTTTATACAGAAAAAAGGTCTAGTGACAAAGTAGGAACCTTGAATTAGCAATTTCATTCAAAGATTCAATCTTTACTCATTAAAACACTCTTCGGGACGTGAAAGGGAACTCGAATAAGTTTAACTCAAAACTCTCATTTTCTTTCAAAGATTCAATCTTTATACATTAAAAAGGCCTAATGACATAAAAGGTAACGTGATTGAGGTAATTTCATTCAAAGATTCAATGTTTGGTCAATAAAACACTCTTCGCGACTTCATAACTTACTCGAATAAGTTAAACTCGAAACTCTCATTTTCTTTCAAAGATTCAATCGTTATACATTAAAAAGGTCTAATGACATAATAGGTACCTTGGTTATGGTAATTTCATTCAAAGATTCAATCTTTACTCATTAAAACACTCTTCGTGACGTTAAAGGGATCACGAATATGTTTAACTCAAAACTCTAATTTTCCTTCAAAGATTGAATCCTTATACATTCAAAAGGTCTAGTGATATAATAGGTACCTTGATTGAGGTATTTTAATTCAAATATTCAATCTTTATTCACTGAAACACTATTCGGGACGTCAAATGGAACTCGAATAAGTTTAACCCAAAACGCTCATTTTCTTCTGGAGATTCAATATTTATACATTAAAATGGTCCAATGACATAATAGGTACCTTTATTGAGGTATTTTCATTCAAAGATTCAATCATTAGTGATTAAAATACTCTTCGCGACTTCGTTGGTAACTTGAATATGTTAAACTCAAAGCTCTCATTTTCTTTCAAAGATTCAATCTTTATACAGTAAAAAGGTCTAGTGGCATAAAAGGTGCCTTAATTGAGTTAATTTCTTTCAGAGATTCAATCTTAACTCATTAAAACACTCAACGTGACGTCATGGGCATCTCGAATAAGTTTAACTCTCAATTCTCTTTTTCGTTCAAAGATTCAATCTTTATACATTAAAAATGTCTAGTGGCAAAATTGGTACCGTAATTGAAGTATTTTCATTCAAATATTCGGTCTTGGGTCACAAAACCACTCTTCGCGACTTCATAGGTAACTCGAATAAGTTAAGCTCAAAACTCTAATTTTCTTTCTAAGATTTAGTCTTTATACATAAAAATGGTCTAGTGACATAATGGTACCTTGATTGAGGATTTTCATTCGAACATTCAATCTTCACTCAGTAAGACACTTTTCGGGACGTCACAGGGAACTTGAATAAGTTTAACCCAAAACTCTCATTTTCTTTCAAAAATTCGATCTTTATTCAGTAAAAAGGTCTAGCGACATAATAGGTAACTTTTTTGAGGTATTTTCATTCAAAGATTCAATCTTTACTCATTAAAACACTCTTAGCGACGTCAAGAGATCACGAATAAGTTTAACTCAAAACTCGAATTCTCTTTCAAAGACTGAATCTTTATACATTCAAAAGGTCTAGTGATATAATAGGTACCTTGATTGAGGTATTTTCATACAAAGATTCAATCTTTATTCACTAAAACACTCTTCGGGATGTCAAATGGAACTCGAATAAGTTTAACTCAAAATGCTCATTTTCGCTCGATGATTCAATCTTTATACATGAAAAAGGTCCAGTGACATAATAAGTACCTTTATTAAGGTATTTTCATTCAAAGATTCAATCTTTAGTCATTAAAACACTCTTAGCGACTTCATTGGAAATACCTCAATCGAATAAGTTCAATTCAATCTTAAGTCATTAAATCACTCTTCGCGACTTCATAGGTTACTCGATTAAGTTAAACACAAAATACTCATTTTCTTTTGAGGATTGAATCTTTGTACATTAAAAAGGTCTAGTGACAAAATAGGAACCTTGAATTAGCTAATTTCATTCGAAGATTCAATTCTTAATCATTAAAACACTCTTCGGGACGTGATAGGGAACTCGAATAAGTTTAACACAAAACTCTCATTTTCTTTCAAAGATTGAATCCTTATACATTCAAAAGGTTAGTGATATAATAGGTACCTTGATTGCGATATTTTCATTCAAAGATTCAATCTTTAGTCATTAAAATACTCTTCGCGACTTCGTTGGTAACTCGAATAAGTTAAACTCAAAACTCTCATTTTCTTTCAGAGATTCAATCTTTATACAGTAAAAAGGTCTAGTGGCATAGTAGGTACTTTGATTAAGTTAATTTCATTCAAAGATTCTATCTTGACTCATTAAAACACTCATCGTGACGTCAAAGTGATCTCGAATAAGTTTAACTCTCAATTCTCATTTTTGTTCAAAGATTCTTTTTTTATACATTAAGAAGGTCAGGTGACAAAATAGGTGCCTTAATTGAGATATTTTCAATCAAATATTCAATCTTGGGTCGTTAAACCACTCTTCGCGACTTTATAGGTAACTCGAATAAGTTAAACTCAAAACTCTCATTTTCTTTCTAAGATTTAGTCCTTATACATAAAAATGGTCTAGTGACATAATGGTACCGTGATTGAGGATTTTCATTCAACGATTCAATCTTTACTCAGTAAAACACTTTTCGGGACGTCACAGGGAACTCGAATAAGTTTAAGTCTTAAAACACTCTTAGCGACGTCAAAGGGATTACGAATAAGTTTAACTCAAAGCTCTAATTCTCTTTCAAAGACTGAATCTTTATACATTCAAAATGTCTAGTGATATAATTGGTACCTTGATTGAGGTATTTTCATACAAAGGTTCAATCTTTATTCGCTAAAACATTCTTCGGGATGTCAAATGGAACTCGAATAAGTTTAACTCAAAATGCTCATTTTCTTTCGAAGATTCAATCTTTATACATTAAAAAGGTCCAGTGACATAATAGGTACCTTTATTAAGGTATTTTCATTCAAAGATTCAATCTTTAGTCATTAAAACACTCTTCGCGACTTCATAGGAAATACCTCAATCGAATAAGTTCAGTTCAATCTAAAGTTATTAAACCACTCTTCGCGACTTCGTAGGTAACTCGATTAAGTTAAACACAAAATACTCATTTTCTTTTGAAGATCGAATCTTTGTACAGAAAAAAGGTCTAGTGACAAAGTAAGAACCTTGAATTAGCAATTTCATTCAAAGATTCAATCTTTACTCATTAAAACACTCTTCGGGACGTGAAAGGGAACTCGAATAAGTTTAACTCAAAACTCTCATTTTCTTTCAAAGATTCAATCTTTATACATTAAAAAGGCCTAGTGACATAAAAGGTAACGTGATTGAGGTAATTTCATTCAAAGTTTCAATCTTTGGTCAGTAAAACACTCTTCGCGACTTCATAGCTTACTCGAATAAGTTAAACTCGAAACTCTCATTTGCTTTCAAAGATTCAATCGTTATACATTAAAAAGGTCTTATGACATAATAGGTACCTTGGTTATGGTAATTTCATTCAAAGATTCAATCTTTACTCATTAAAATACTCTTCGTGACGTTAAAGGGATCACGAATATGTTTAACTCAAAACTCTAATTTTCCGTCAAAGATTGAATCCTTATACATTCAAAAGGTCTTGTGATATAATAGGTACCTTGATTGAGGTATTTTCATTCAAATATTCAATCTTTATTCACAGAAACACTATTCAGGACGTCAAATGGAACTCGTATAAGTTTAACCCAAAACGCTCATTTTCTTCCGGAGATTCAATCTTTATACATTAAAATGGTCCAGTGACATAATAGGTACCTTTATTGAGGTATTTTCATTCAAAGATTCAATCATTAGTGATTAAAATACTCTTCGCGACTTCGTTGGTAACTCGAATAAGTTAAACTCAAAGCTCTCATTTTCTTTCAAAGATTCAATCTTTATACAGTAAAAAGGTCTAGTGGCATAATAGGTGCCTTAATTGAGTTAATTTCTTTCAGAGATTCAATCTTAACTCATTAAAACACTCAACGTGACGTCAAGGGCATCTCGAATAAGTTTAACTCTCAATTCTCATTTTCGTTCAAAGATTCAGTCTTTATACATTAAAATGGTCTAGTGGCAAAATAGGTACCGTAATTGAAGTATTTTCATTCAAATATTCGGTCTTGGGTCACAAAACCACTCTTCGCGACTTCATAGGTAACTCGAATAAGTTAAGCTCAAAACACTAATTTTCTTTCTAAGATTTAGTCTTTATACATAAAAATGGTCTAGTGACATAATGGTACCTTGATTGAGGATTTTCATTCGAACATTCAATCTTTACTCAGTAAGACACTTTTCGGGACGTCACAGGGAACTTGAATAAGTTTAACTCAAAACTCTCATTTTCTTTCAAAAATTCGATCTTTATTCAGTAAAAAGGTCTAGTAACATAATAGGTAACTTTTTTGAGGTATTTCATTCAAAGATTCAATCTTTACTCATTAAAACACTCTTAGCGACGTCAAAGAGATCACGAATAAGTTTAACTCAAAACTCTAATTCTCTTTCAAAGACTGAATCTTTATACATTCAAAAGGTCTAGTGATATAATAGGTACCTTGATTGAGGTATTTTCATACAAAGATTTAATCTTTATTCACTGAAACACTCTTCGGGATGTCAAATGGAACTCGAATAAGTTTAACTCAAAATGCTCATTTTCTCTCGAAGATTCAATCTTTATACATGAAAAAGGTCCAGTGACATAATAAGTACCTTTATTAAGGTATTTTCATTCAAAGATTCAATCTTTAGTCATTAAAACACTCTTAGTGAGTTCATTGGAAATACCTCAATCGAATAAGTTCAGTTCAATCTTAAGTCATTAAATCACTCTTCGCGACTTCATAGGTAACTCGATTAAGTTAAACACAAAATACTCATTTTCTTTTGAGGATTGAGTCTTTGTACATTAAAAAGGTCTTGTGACAAAATAGGAACCTTGAATTAGCTAATTTCATTCGAAGATTCAATCCTTACTCATTAAAACACTCTTCGGGACGTGATAGGGAACTCGAATAAGTTTAACACAAAACTCTCATTTTCTTTCAAAGATTGAATCCTTATACATTCAAAAGGTTTAGTGATATAATAGGTACCTTGATTGCGATATTTTCATTCAAAGATTCAATCTTTAGTCATTAAAATACTCTTCGCGACTTCGTTGGTAACTCGAATAAGTTAAACTCAAAACTCTCATTTTCTTTCAGAGATTCAATCTTTATACAGTAAAAAGGTCTAGTGGCATAGTAGGTACTTTGATTAAGTTAATTTCATTCAAAGATTCTATCTTAACTCATTAAAACACTCATCGTGACGTCAAAGGGATCTCGAATAAGTTTAACTCTCAATTCTCATTTTTGTTCAAAGATTCTTTTTTTATACATTAAGAAGGTCAGGTGACAAAATAGGTGCCTTAATTGAGGTATTTTCAATCAAATATTCAATCTTGGGTCGTTAAACCACTCTTCGCGACTTTATAGGTAACTCAAATAAGTTAAACTCAAAACTCTCATTTTCTTTCTAAGATTTAGTCCTTATACATAAAAATGGTCTAGTGATATAATGGTACCGTGATTGAGGATTTTCATTCAACGATTCAATCTTTACTCAGTAAAACACTTTTCGGGACGTCACAGGGAACTCGAATAAGTTTAAGTCTTAAAACACTCTTAGCGACGTCAAAGGGTTCACGAATAATTTTAACTCAAAACTCTAATTCTCTTTCAAAGACTGAATCTTTATACATTCAAAATGTCTAGTGATATAATTGGTACCTTGATTGAGGTATTTTCATACAAAGATTCAAATATTCGGTCTTGGGTCACAAAACCACTCTTCGCGACTTCATAGGTAACTCGATTAAGTTAAACACAAAATACTCATTTTCTTTGGAAGATCGAATCTTTGTACAGAAAAAAGGTCTAGTGACAAAGTAGGAACCTTGAATTAGCAATTTCATTCAAAGATTCAATCTTTACTCATTAAAACACTCTTCGGGACGTGAAAGGGAACTCGAATAACTTTAACTCAAAACTCTCATTTTCTTTCAAAGATTCAATCTTTATACATTAAAAAGGCCTAGTGACATAAAAGGTAATGTGATTGAGGTAATTTCATTCAAAGATTCAATCTTTGGTCAGCAAAACACTCTTCGCGACTTCATAGCTTACTCGAATAAGTTAAACTCGAAACTCTCATTTTCTTTCAAAGATTCAATCGTTATACATTAAAAAGGTCTAATGACATAGTAGGTACCTTGGTTATGGTAATTTCATTCAAAGATTCAATCTTTACTCATTAAAACACTCTTCGTGACGTTAAAGGGATCACGAATATGTTTAACTCAAAACTCTAATTTTCCTTCAAAGATTGAATCCTTATACATTCAAAAGGTCTAGTGATATAATAGGTACCTTGATTGAGGTATTTTCATTCAAATATTTAATCTTTATTCACTGAAACACTATTCGGGACGTCAAATCGAACTCGAATAAGTTTAACCCAAAACGCTCATTTTCTTCCGGAGATTCAATCTTTATACATTAAAATGGTCCAGTGACATAATAGGTACCTTTATTGAGGTATTTTCATTCAAAGATTCAATCATTAGTAATTAAAATACTCTTCGCGACTTCGTTGGTAACTCGAATAAGTTAAACTCAAAGCTCTCATTTTCTTTCAAAGATTCAATCTTTATACAGTAAAAAGGTCTAGTGGCATAATAGGTGCCTTAATTGAGTTAATTTCTTTCATAGATTCAATCTTAACTCATTAAAACACTCAACGTGACGTCAAGGGCATCTCGAATAAGTTTAACTCTCAATTCTCATTTTCGTTCAAAGATTCAGTCTTTATACATTAAAAAGGTCTAGTGGCAAAATAGGTACCGTAATTGAAGTATTTTCATTCAAATTTTCGGTCTTGGTTCACAAAACCACTCTTCGCGACTTCATAGGTAACTCGAATAAGTTAAGCTCAAAACTCTAATTTTCTTTCTAAGATTTAGTCTTTATACATAAAAATGGTCTAGTGACATAATGGTACCTTGATTGAGGATTTTCATTCGAACATTCAATCTTTACTCAGTAAGACACTTTTCGGGACGTCACAGGGAACTTGAATAAGTTTAACTCAAAACTCTCATTTTCTTTCAAAAATTCGATCTTTATTCAGTAAAAAGGTCTAGTGACATAATAGGTAACTTTTTTGAGGTATTTTCATTCAAAGATTCAATCTTTACTCATTTAAACACTCTTAGCGACGTCAAAGAGATCACGAATAAGTTTAACTCAAAACTCTAATTCTCTTTCAAAGACTAAATCTTTATACATTCAAAAGGTCTAGTGATATAATAGGTACCTTGATTGAGGTATTTTCATACAAAGATTCAATCTTTATTCACTGAAACACTCTTCGGGATGTCAAATGGAACTCGAATAAGTTTAACTCAAAATGCTCATTTTCTCTCGAAGATTCAATCTTTATACATGAAAAAGGTCCAGTGACATAATAAGTACCTTTATTAAGGTATTTTCATTCAAAGATTCAATCTTTAGTCATTAAAACACTCTTAGCGACTTCATTGGAAATACCTCAATCGAATAAGTTCAGTTCAATCTTAAGTCATTAAATCACTCTTCGCGACTTCATAGGTAACTCGATTAAGTTAAACACAAAATACTCATTTTCTTTTGAGGATTGAATCTTTGTACATTAAAAAGATCTTGTGACAAAATAGGAACCATGAATTAGCTAATTTCATTCGAAGATTCAATCCTTACTCATTAAAACACTCTTCGGGACGTGATAGGGAACTCGAATAAGTTTAACACAAAACTCTCATTTTCTTTCAAAGATTGAATCCTTATACATTCAAAAGGTTTAGTGATATAATAGGTACCTTGATTGCGATATTTTCGTTCAAAGATTTAATCTTTAGTCATTAAAATACTCTTCGCGACTTCGTTGGTAACTCGAATAAGTTAAACTCAAAACTCTCATTTTCTTTCAGAGATTCAATCTTTATACAGTAAAAAGGTTTAGTGGCATAGTATGTACTTTGATTAAGTTAATTTCATTCAAAGATTCAATCTTAACTCATTAAAACACTCATCGTGACGACAAAGGGATCTCGAATAAGTTTAACTCTCAATTCTCATTTTTGTTCAAAGATTCTTTTTTTATACATTAAGAAGGTCCGGTGACAAAATAGGTGCCTTAATTGAGATATTTTCAATCAAATATTCAATCTTGGGTCGTTAAACCACTCTTCGCGACTTTATAGGTAACTCGAATAAGTTAAACTCCAAACTCTCATTTTCTTTCTAAGATTTAGTCCTTATACATAAAAATGGTCTACTGACATAATGTTACCGTGATTGAGGATTTTCATTCAACGATTCAATCTTTACTTAGTAAAACACTTTTCGGGACGTCACAGGGAACTCGAATAAGTTTAAGTCTTAAAACACTCTTAGCGACGTCAAAGGGTTCACGAATAATTTTAACTCAAAACTCTAATTCTCTTTCAAAGACTGAATCTTTATACATTCAAAATGTCTAGTGATATAATTGGTACCTTGATTGAGGTATTTTCATACAAAGATTCAATCTTTATTCGCTAAAACATTCTTCGGGATGTCAAATGGAACTCGAATAAGTTTAACTCAAAATGCTCATTTTCTTTCGAAGATTCAATCATTACACATTAAAAAGGTCCAGTGACATAATAGGTACCTTTATTAAGGTATTTTCATTCAAATATTCAATCTTTAGTCATTAAAACACTCTTCGCGACTTCATAGGAAATACCTCAATCGAATAAGTTCAGTTCAATCTAAAGTCACTAAACCACTCTTCGCGACTTCGTAGGTAACTCGATTAAGTTAAACACAAAATACTCATTTTCTTTTGAAGATCGAATATTTGTACAGAAAAAAGGTCTAGTGACAAAGTAGGAACCTTGAATTAGCAATTTCATTCAAAGATTCAATCTTTACTCATTAAAACACTCTTCGGGACGTGAAAGGGAACTCGAATAAGTTTAACTCAAAACTCTCATTTTCTTTCAAAGATTCAATCTTTATACATTAAAAAGGCCTAGTGACATAAAAGGTAATGTGATTGAGGTAATTTCATTCAAAGATTCAATCTTTGGTCAGCAAAACACTCTTCGCGACTTTATAGCTTACTCGAATAAGCTAAACTCGAAACTCTCATTTTCTTTCAAAGATTCAATCGTTATACATTAAAAAGGTCTAATGACATAATAGGTACCTTGGTTATGGTAATTTCATTCAAAGATTCAATCTTTACTCATTAAAACACTCTTCGTGACGTTAAACGGATCACGAATATGTTTAACTCAAAACTCTAATTTTCCTTCAAAGATTGAATCCTTATACATTCAAAAGGTCTAGTGATATAATAGGTACCTTGATTGAGGTATTTTCATTCAAATATGTAATCTTTATTCACTGAAACACTATTCGGGACGTCAAATGGAACTCGAATAAGTTTAACCCAAAACGCTCATTTTCTTCCGGAGATTCAATCTTTATACATTAAAATGGTCCAGTGACATAATAGGTACCTTTATTGAGGTATTTTCATTCAAAGATTCAATCATTAGTAATTAAAATACTCTTCGCGACTTCGTTGGTAACTCGAATAAGTTAAACTCAAAGCTCTCATTTTCTTTCAAAGATTCAATCTTTATACAGTAAAAAGGTCTAGTGGCATAATAGGTGCCTTAATTGAGTTAATTTCTTTCATAGATTCAATCTTAACTCATTAAAACACTCAACGTGACGTCAAGGGCATCTCGAATAAGTTTAACTCTCAATTCTCATTTTCGTTCAAAGATTCAGTCTTTATACATTAAAAAGGTCTAGTGGCAAAATAGGTACCGTAATTGAAGTATTTTCATTCAAATTTTCGGTCTTGGTTCACAAAACCACTCTTCGCGACTTCATAGGTAACTCGAATAAGTTAAGCTCAAAACTCTAATTTTCTTTCTAAGATTTAGTCTTTATACATAAAAATGGTCTAGTGACATAATGGTACCTTGATTGAGGATTTTCATTCGAACATTCAATCTTTACTCAGTAAGACACTTTTCGGGACGTCACAGGGAACTTGAATAAGTTTAACTCAAAACTCTCATTTTCTTTCAAAAATTCGATCTTTATTCAGTAAAAAGGTCTAGTGACATAATAGGTAACTTTTTTGAGGTATTTTCATTCAAAGATTCAATCTTTACTCATTTAAACACTCTTAGCGACGTCAAAGAGATCACGAATAAGTTTAACTCAAAACTCTAATTCTCTTTCAAAGACTAAATCTTTATACATTCAAAAGGTCTAGTGATATAATAGGTACCTTGATTGAGGTATTTTCATACAAAGATTCAATCTTTATTCACTGAAACACTCTTCGGGATGTCAAATGGAACTCGAATAAGTTTAACTCAAAATGCTCATTTTCTCTCGAAGATTCAATCTTTATACATGAAAAAGGTCCAGTGACATAATAAGTACCTTTATTAAGGTATTTTCATTCAAAGATTCAATCTTTAGTCATTAAAACACTCTTAGCGACTTCATTGGAAATACCTCAATCGAATAAGTTCAGTTCAATCTTAAGTCATTAAATCACTCTTCGCGACTTCATAGGTAACTCGATTAAGTTAAACACAAAATACTCATTTTCTTTTGAGGATTGAATCTTTGTACATTAAAAAGATCTTGTGACAAAATAGGAACCTTGAATTAGCTAATTTCATTCGAAGATTCAATCCTTACTCATTAAAACACTCTTCGGGACGTGATAGGGAACTCGAATAAGTTTAACACAAAACTCTCATTTTCTTTCAAAGATTGAATCCTTATACATTCAAAAGGTTTAGTGATATAATAGGTACCTTGATTGCGATATTTTCGTTCAAAGATTTAATCTTTAGTCATTAAAATACTCTTCGCGACTTCGTTGGTAACTCGAATAAGTTAAACTCAAAACTCTCATTTTCTTTCAGAGATTCAATCTTTATACAGTAAAAAGGTTTAGTGGCATAGTATGTACTTTGATTAAGTTAATTTCATTCAAAGATTCAATCTTAACTCATTAAAACACTCATCGTGACGACAAGGGGATCTCGAATAAGTTTAACTCTCAATTCTCATTTTTGTTCAAAGATTCTTTTTTTATACATTAAGAAGGTCCGGTGACAAAATAGGTGCCTTAATTGAGGTATTTTCAATCAAATATTCAATCTTGGGTCGTTAAACCCCTCTTCGCGACTTTATAGGTAACTCGAATAAGTTAAACTCCAAACTCTCATTTTCTTTCTAAGATTTAGTCCTTATACATAAAAATGGTCTACTGACATAATGTTACCGTGATTGAGGATTTTCATTCAACGATTCAATCTTTACTTAGTAAAACACTTTTCGGGACGTCACAGGGAACTCGAATAAGTTTAAGTCTTAAAACACTCTTAGCGACGTCAAAGGGTTCACGAATAATTTTAACTCAAAACTCTAATTCTCTTTCAAAGACTGAATCTTTATACATTCAAAATGTCTAGTGATATAATTGGTACCTTGATTGAGGTATTTTCATACAAAAATTCAATCTTTATTCGCTAAAACATTCTTCGGGATGTCAAATGGAACTCGAATAAGTTTAACTCAAAGTGCTCATTTTCTTTCGAAGATTCAATCATTACACATTAAAAAGGTCCACTGACATAATAGGTACCTTTATTAAGGTATTTTCATTCAAAGATTCAATCTTTAGTCATTAAAACACTCTTCGCGACTTCATAGGAAATACCTCAATCGAATAAGTTCAGTTCAATCTAAAGTCACTAAACCACTCTTCGCGACTTCGTAGGTAACTCGATTAAGTTAAACACAAAATACTCATTTTCTTTTGAAGATCGAATATTTGTACAGAAAAAAGGTCTAGTGACAAAGTAGGAACCTTGAATTAGCAATTTCATTCAAAGATTCAATCTTTACTCATTAAAACACTCTTCGGGACGTGAAAGGGAACTCGAATAAGTTTAACTCAAAACTCTCATTTTCTTTCAAAGATTCAATCTTTATACATTAAAAAGGCCTAGTGACATAAAAGGTAATGTGATTGAGGTAATTTCATTCAAAGATTCAATCTTTGGTCAGTAAAACACTCTTCGCGACTTTATAGCTTACTCGAATAAGTTAAACTCGAAACTCTCATTTTCTTTCAAAGATTCAATCGTTATACATTAAAAAGGTCTAATGACATAATAGGTACCTTGGTTATGGTAATTTCATTCAAAGATTCAATCTTTACTCATTAAAACACTCTTCGTGACGTTAAACGGATCACGAATATGTTTAACTCAAAACTCTAATTTTCCTTCAAAGATTGAATCCTTATACATTCAAAAGGTCTAGTGATATAATAGGTACCTTGATTGAGGTATTTTCATTCAAATATTTAATCTTTATTCACTGAAACACTATTCGGGACGTCAAATGGAACTCGAATAAGTTTAACCCAAAACGCTCATTTTCTTCCGGAGATTCAATCTTTATACATTAAAATGGTCCAGTGACATAATAGGTACCTTTATTGAGGTATTTTCATTCAAAGATTCAATCATTAGTAATTAAAATACTCTTCGCGACTTCGTTGGTAACTCGAATAAGTTAAACTCAAAGCTCTCATTTTCTTTCAAAGATTCAATCTTTATACAGTAAAAAGGTCTAGTGGCATAATAGGTGACTTAATTGAGTTAATTTCATTCTTAGATTCAATCTTAACTCATTAAAACACTCAACGTGACGTCAAGGGCATCTCGAATAAGTTTAACTCTCTATTCTCATTTTCGTTCAAAGATTCAGTCTTTATACATTAAAAAGGTCTAGTGGCAAAATAGGTACCGTAATTGAAGTATTTTCATTCAAATTTTCGGTCTTGGGTCACAAAACCACTCTTCGCGACTTCATAGGTAACTCGAATAAGTTAAGCTCAAAACTCTAATTTTCTTTCTAAGATTTAGTCTTTATACATAAAAATGGTCTAGTGACATAATGGTACCTTGATTGAGGATTTTCATTCGAACATTCAATCTTTACTCAGTAAGACACTTTTCGGGACGTCACAGGGAACTTGAATAAGTTTAACTCAAAACTCTCATTTTCTTTCAAAAATTCGATCTTTATTCAGTAAAAAGGTCTAGTGACATAATAGGTAACTTTTTTGAGGTATTTTCATTCAAAGATTCAATCTTTACTCATTTAAACACTCTTAGAGACGTCAAAGAGATCACGAATAAGTTTAACTCAAAACTCTAATTCTCTTTCAAAGACTGAATCTTTATACATTCAAAAGGTCTAGTGATATAATAGGTACCTTGATTGAGGTATTTTCAAAGAAAGATTCAATCTTTATTCACTGAAACACTCTTCGGGATGTCAAATGGAACTCGAATAAGTTTAACTCAAAATGCTCATTTTCTCTCGAAGATTCAATCTTTATACATGAAAAAGGTCCAGTGACATAATAAGTACCTTTATTAAGGTATTTTCATTCAAAGATTCAATCTTTAGTCATTAAAACACTCTTAGCGACTTCATTGGAAATACCTCAATCGAATAAGTTCAGTTCAATCTTAAGTCATTAAATCACTCTTCGCGACTTCATAGGTAACTCGATTAAGTTAAACACAAAATACTCATTTTCTTTTGAGGATTGAATCTTTGTACATTAAAAAGGTCTAGTGACAAAATAGGAACCTTGAATTAGCTAATTTCATTCGAAGATTCAATCCTTACTCATTAAAACACTCTTCGGGACGTGATAGGGAACTCGATTAAGTTTAACACAAAACTCTCATTTTCTTTCAAAGATTGAATCCTTATACATTCAAAAGGTTTAGTGATATAATAGGTACCTTGATTGCGATATTTTCATTCAAAGATTCAATCTTTAGTCATTAAAATATTCTTCGCGACTTCGTTGGTAACTCGAATAAGTTAAACTCAAAACTCTCATTTTCTTTCAGAGATTCAATCTTTATACAGTAAAAAGGTCTAGTGGTATAGTAGGTACTTTGATTAAGTTAATTTCATTCAAAGATTCTATCTTAACTCATTAAAACACTCATCGTGACGTCAAAGGGATCTCGAATAAGTTTAACTCTCAATTCTCATTTTTGTTCAAAGATTCTTTTTTTATACATTAAGAAGGTCAGGTGTCAAAATAGGTGCCTTAATTGAGGTATTTTCAATCAAATATTCAATCTTGGGTCGTTAAACCACTCTTCGCGACTTTATAGGTAACTCGAATAAGTTAAACTCAAAACTCTCATTTTCTTTCTAAGATTTCGTCCTTATACATAAAAATGGTCTAGTGACATAATGGTACCGTGATTGAGGATTTTCATTCAACGATTCAATCTTTACTCAGTAAAACACTTTTCGGGACGTCACAGGGAACTCGAATAAGTTTAAGTCTTAAAACACTCTTAGCGACGTCAAAGGGATCACGAATAAGTTTAACTCAAAACACTAATTCTCTTTCAAAGACTGAATCTTTATACATTCAAAAAGTCTAGTGATATAATTGGTACCTTGATTGAGGTATTTTCATACAAAGATTCAATCTTTATTCGCTAAAACATTCTTCGGGATGTCAAATGGAACTCGAATAAGTTTAACTCAAAATGCTCATTTTCTTTCGAACATTCAATCTTTATACATTAAAAAGGTCCAGTGACATAATAGGTACCTTTATTAAGGTATTTTCATTCAAAGATTCAATCTTTAGTCATTAAAACACTCTTCGCGACTTCATAGGAAATACCTCAATCGAATAAGTTCAGTAAAATCTAAAGTCATTAAACCACTCTTCGCGACTTCGTAGATAACTCGATTAAGTTAAAAACAAAATAGTCATTTTCTTTTGAAGATCGAATCTTTGTACAGAAAAAAGGTCTAGTGACAAAATAGGAACCTTGAATTAGCAATTTCATTCAAAGATTCAATCTTTACTCATTAAAACACTCTTCGGGACGTGAAAGGGAACACGAATAAGTTTAACTCAAAACTCTCATTTTCTTTCAAAGATTCAATCTTTATACATTAAAAAGGCCTAGTGACATAAAAGGTAACGTGATTGAGGTAATTTCATTCAAAGATTCAATCTTTGGTCAGTAAAACACTCTTCGCGACTTCATAGCTTACTCGAATAAGTTAAACTCGAAACTCTCATTTTCTTTCAAAGATTCAATCCTTATACATTAAAAAGGTCTAATGACATAATAGGTACCTTGGTTATGGTAATTTCATTCAAAGATTCAATCTTTACTCATTAAAACACTCTTCGTGACGTTAAAGGGATCACGAATATGTTTAACTCAAAACTCTAATTTTCCTTCAAAGATTGAATCCTTATACATTCAAAAAGTCTAGTGATATAATAGGTACCTTGATTGAGGTATTTTCATTCAAATATTCAATCTTTATTCACTGAAACACTATTCGGGACGTCAAATGGAACTCGAATAAGTTTAACCCAAAACGCTCATTTTCTTCCGGAGATTCAATCTTTATACATTAAAATGGTCCAGTGACATAATAGGTACCTTTATTGAGGTATTTTCATTCAAAGATTCAATCATTAGTGATTAAAATACTCTTCGCGACTTCGTTGGTAACTCGAATAAGTTAAACTCAAAGCTCTCATTTTCTTTCAAAGATTCAATCTTTATACAGTAAAAAGGTCTAGTGGCATAATAGGTGCCTTAATTGAGTTAATTTCTTTCAGAGATTCAATCTTAACTCATTAAAACACTCAACGTGACGTCAAGGGCATCCCGAATAAGTTTAACTCTTAATTCTCATTTTCGTTCAAAGATTCAATCTTTATACATTAAAAAGGTCTAGTGGCAAAATAGGTACCGTAATTGAAGTATTTTCATTCAAATATTCGGTCTTGGGTCACAAAACCACTCTTCGCGACTTCATAGGTAACTCGAATAAGTTAAGCTCAAAACTCTAATTTTCTTTCTAAGATTTAGTCTTTATACATAAAAATGGTCTAGTGACATAATGGTACCTTGATTGAGGATTTTCATTCGAACATTCAATCTTTACTCAGTAAGACACTTTTCGGGACGTCACAGGGAACTTGAATAAGTTTAACTCAAAACTCTCATTTTCTTTCAAAAATTCGATCTTTATTCAGTAAAAAGGTCTAGTGACATAATAGGTAACTTTTTTGAGGTATTTTCATTCAAAGATTCAATCTTTATTCATTAAAACACTCTTAGCGACGTCAAAGAGATCACGAATAAGTTTAACTCAAAACTCTAATTCTCTTTCAAAGACTGAATCTTTATACATTCAAAAGGTCTAGTGATATAATAGGTACCTTGATTGAGATATTTTCATACAAAGATTCAATCTTTATTCACTGTAACACTCTTCGAGATGTCAAATGGAACTCGAATAAGTTTATCTCAAAATGCTCATTTTCTCTCGAAGATTCAAACTTTATACATGAAAAAGGTCCAGTGACATAATAAGTACCTTTATTAAGGTATTTTCATTCAAAGATTCAATCTTTAGTCATTAAAACACTCTTAGCGACTTCATTGGAAATACCTCAATCGAATAGGTTCAGTTCAATCTTAAGTCATTAAATCACTTTTCGCAACTTCATAGGTAACTCGATTAAGTTAAACACAAAATACTCATTTTCTTTTGAGGATTGAATCTTTGTACATTAAAAAGGTCTAGTGACAAAATAGGAACCTTGAATTAGCTAATTTCATTCGAAGATTCAATCCTTACTCATTAAAACACTCTTTGGGACGTGATAGGGAACTCGAATAAGTTTAACACAAAACTCTCATTTTCTTTCAAAGATTGAATCCTTATACATTCAAAAGGTTTAGTGATATAATAGCTACCTTGATTGCGATATTTTCATTCAAAGATTAAATCTTTAGTCATTAAAATACTCTTCCCGACTTCGTTGGTAACTCGAATAAGTTAAACTCAAAACTCTCATTTTCTTTCAGAGATTCAATCTTTATACAGTAAAAAGGTCTAGTGGCACAGTAGGGACTTTGATTAAGTTAATTTCATTCAAAGATTCAATCTTAACTCATTAAAACACTCATCGTGACGTCAAAGGGATCTCGAATAAGTTTAACTCTCAATTCTCATTTTTGTTCAAAGATTCTTTTTTTATACATTAAGAAGGTCAGGTGACAAAATAGGTGCCTTAATTGAGGTATTTTCAATCAAATATTCAATCTTGGGTCGTTAAACCACTCTTCGCGACTTTATAGGTAACTCGAATAAGTTAAACTCAAAAGTCTCATTTTCTTTCTAAAATTTAGTCCTTATACATAAAAATGGTCTAGTGACATAATGGTACCGTGATTGAGGATTTTCGTTCAACGATTCAATCTTTACTTAGTAAAACACTTTTCGGGACGTCACAGGGAACTCGAATAAGTGTAAGTCTTAAAACACTCTTAGCGACGTCAAAGGGATCACGAATAAGTTTAACTCAAAACTCTAATTCTCTTTCAAAGACTGAATCTTTATACATTCAAAATGTCTAGTGATATAATTGGTACCTCGATTGAGGTATTTTCATACAAAGATTCAATCTTTATTCGCTAAAACATTCTTCGGGATGTCAAATGGAACTCGAATAAGTTTAACTCAAAACGCTCATTTTTTTTCGAAGATTCAATCTTTATACATTAAAAAGGTCCAGTGACATAATATGTACCTTTATTAAGATATTTTCATTCAAAGATTCAATCTTTAGTCATTAAAACACTCTTCGCGACTTCATAGGAAATACCTCAATCGAATAAGTTCAGTTCATTCTAAAGTCGTTAAACCACTCTTCGCGACTTCGTAGGTAACTCGATTAAGTTAAACACAAAATAGTCATTTTCTTTTGAAGATCGAATCTTTGTACAGAAAAAAGGTCTAGTGACAAAGTAGGAACCTTGAATTAGCAATTTCATTCAAAGATTCAATCTTTACTCATTAAAACACTCTTCGGAACGTGAAAGGGAACTCGAATAAGTTTAACTCAAAACTCTCATTTTCTTTCAAAGATTCAATCTTTATACATTAAAAAGGCCTAGTGACATAAAAGGTAACGTGATTGAGGTAATTTCATTCAAAGATTCAATCTTTGGTCAGTAAAACACTCTTCGCGACTTCATAGCTTACTCGAATAAGTTAAACTCGAAACTCTCATTTTCTTTCAAAGATTCAATCGTTATATATTAAAAAGGTCTAATGACATAATAGGTACCTTGGTTATGGTAATTTCATTCAAAGATTCAATCTTTACTCATTAAAACACTCTTCGTGACGTTAAAAGGATCACGAATATGTTTAACTCAAAACTCTAATTTTCCTTCAAAGATTGAATCCTTATACATTCAAAAGGTCTAGTGATATAATAGGTACCTTGATTGAGGTATTTTCATTCAAATATTCAATCTTTATTCACTGAAACACTATTCGGGACGTCAAATGGAACTCGAATAAGTTTAACCCAAAACGCTCATTTTCTTCCGGAGATTCAATCTTTATACATTAAAATGGTCCAGTGACATAATAGGTACCTTTATTGAGGTATTTTCATTCAAAGATTCAATCATTAGTGATTAAAATACTCTTCGCGACTTCGTTGGTAACTCGAATAAGTTAAACTCAAAGCTCTCATTTTCTTTCAAACATTCAATCTTTATACAGTAAAAAGGTCTAGTGGCATAATAGGTGCCTTAATTGAGTTAATTTCTTTCAGAGATTCAATCTTAACTCATTAAAACACTCAACGTGACGTCAAGGGCATCTCGAATAAGTTTAACTCTCAATTCTCATTTTCGTTCAAAGATTCAATCTTTATACATTAAAAAGGTCTAGTGGCAAAATAGGTACCATAATTGAAGTATTTTCATTCAAATATTCGGTCTTGGGTCACAAAACCACTCTTCGCGACTTCATAGGTAACTCGAATAAGTTAAGCTCAAAACTCTAATTTTCTTTCTAAGATTTAGTCTTTATACATAAAAATGGTCTAGTGACATAATGGTACCTTGATTGAGGATTTTCATTCGAACATTCAATCTTTACTCAGTAAGACACTTTTCGGGACGTCATAGGGAACTTGAATAAGTTTAACTCAAAACTCTCATTTTCTTTCAAAAATTCGATCTTTATTCAGTAAAAAGGTCTAGTGACATAATAGGTAACTTTTTTGAGGTATTTTCATTCAAAGATTCAATCTTTACTCATTAAAACACTCTTAGCGACGTCAAAGAGATCACGAATAAGTTTAACTCAAAACTCTAATTCTCTTTCGAAGACTGAATCTTTATACATTCAAAAGGTCTAGTGATATAATAGGTGCCTTGATTGAGGTATTTTCATACAAAGATTCAATCTTTATTCACTGAAACACTCTTCAGGATGTCAAATGGAACTCGAATAAGTTTAACTCAAAATGCTCATTTTCTCTCGAAGATTCAATCTTTATACATGAAAAAGGTCCAGTGACATAATAAGTACCTTTATTAAGGTATTTTCATTCAAAGATTCAATCTTTAGTCATTAAAACACTCTTAGCGACTTCATTGGAAATACCTCAATCGAATAGGTTCAGTTCAATCTTAAGTCATTAAATCACTCTTCGCGACTTCATAGGTAACTCGATTAAGTTAAACATAAAATACTCATTTTCTTTTGAGGATTGAATCTTTGTACATTAAAAAGGTCTAGTGACAAAATAGGAACCTTGAATTAGCTAATTTCATTCGAAGATTCAATCCTTACTCATTAAAACACTCTTCGGGACGTGATAGGGAACTCGAATAAGTTTAACACAAAACTCTCATTTTCTTTCAAAGATTGAATCCTTATACATTCAAAAGGTTTAGTGATATAATAGCTACCTTGATTGCGATATTTTTATTCAAAGATTCAATCTTTAGTCATTAAAATACTCTTCGCGACTTCGTTGGTAACTCGAATAAGTTAAACTCAAAACTCTCATTTTCTTTCAGAGATTCAATCTTTATACAGTAAAAAGGTCTAGTGGCACAGTAGGGACTTTGATTAAGTTAATTTCATTCAAAGATTCAATCTTAACTCATTAAAACACTCATCGTGACGTAAAAGGGATCTCGAATAAGTTTAACTCTCAATTCTCATTTTTGTTCAAAGATTTTTTTTTATACATTAAGAAGGTCAGGTGACAAAATAGGTGCCTTAGTTGAGGTATTTTCAATCAAATATTCAATCTTGGGTCGTTAAACCACTCTTCGCGACTTAATAGGTAACTCGAATAAGTTAAACTCAAAACTCTCATTTTCTTTCTAAGATTTAGTCCTTATACATAAAAATGGTCTAGTGACATAATGGTACCGTGATTGAGGATTTTCATTCAACGATTCAATCTTTACTCAGTAAAACACTTTTCGTGACGTCACAGGGAACTCGAATAAGTTTAAGTCTTAAAACACTCTTAGCGACGTCAAAGGGATCACGAATAAGTTTAACTCAAAACCCTAATTCTCTTTCAAAGACTGAATCTTTTTACATTCAAAATGTCTAGTGATATAATTGGTACCTTGATTGAGGTATTTTCATACAAAGATTCAATCTTTATTCGCTAAAACATTCTTCGGGATGTCAAATGGAACTCGAATAAGTTTAACTCAAAATGCTCATTTTCTTTCGAAGATTCAATCTTTATACATTAAAAAGGTCCAGTGACATAATAGGTACCTTTATTAAGGTATTTTCATTCAAAGATTCAATCTTTGGTCATTAAAACACTCTTCGCGACTTCATAAGAAATACCTCAATCGAATAAGTTCAGTTCAATCTAAAGTCATTAAACCACTCTTCGCGACTTCGTAGGTAACTCGATTAAGTTAAACACACAATACTCATTTTCTTTTGAAGATCGAATCTTTGTATAGAAAAAAGGTCTAGTGACAAAGTAGGAACCTTGAATTAGCAATTTCATTCGAAGATTCAATCTTTACTCATTAAAATACTCTTCGGGACGTGAAAGGGAACTCGAATCACTTTAACTCAAAACTCTCATTTTCTTTCAAAGATTCAATCTTTATACATTAAAAAGGCCTAGTGACATAAAAGGTAACGTGATTGAGGTAATTTCATTCAAAGATTCAATCTTTGGTCAGTAAAACACTCTTCGCGACTTCATAGCTTACTCGAATAAGTTAAACTCGAAACTCTCATTTTCTTTCAAAGATTCAATCATTATACATTAAAAAGGTCTAATGACATAATAGGTACCTTGGTTATGGTAATTTCATTCAAAGATTCAATCTTTACTGATTAAAACACTCTTCGTGACGTTAATGGGATCACGAATATGTTTAACTCAAAACTCTAATTTTCCTTCAAAGATTGAATCCTTATACATTCAAAAGGTCTAGTGATATAATAGGTACCTTGATTGAGGTATTTTCATTCAAATATTCAATCTTTATTCACTGAAACACTATTCGGGACGTCAAATGGAACTCGAATAAGTTTAACCCAAAACGCTCATTTTCTTCCGGAGATTCAATCTTTATACATTAAAATGGTCCAGTGACATAATAGGTACCTTTATTGAGGTATTTTCATTCAAAGATTCAATCATTAGTGATTAAAATACTCTTCGCGACTTCGTTGGTAACTCGAATAAGTTAAACTCAAAGCTCTCATTTTCTTTCAAACATTCAATCTTTATACAGTAAAAAGGTCTAGTGGCATAATAGGTGCCTTAATTGAGTTAATTTCTTTCAGAGATTCAATCTTAACTCATTAAAACACTCAACGTGACGTCAAGGGCATCTCGAATAAGTTTAACTCTCAATTCTCATTTTCGTTCAAAGATTCAATCTTTATACATTAAAAAGGTCTAGTCGCAAAATAGGTACCGTAATTGAAGTATTTTCATTCAAATATTCGGTCTTGGGTCACAAAACCACTCTTCGCGACTTCATAGGTAACTCGAATAAGTTAAGCTCAAAACTCTAATTTTCTTTCTAAGATTTAGTCTTTATACATAAAAATGGTCTAGTAACATAATGGTACCTTGATTGAGGATTTTCATTCGAACATTCAATCTTTACTCAGTAAGACACTTTTCGGGACGTCACAGGGAACTTGAATAAGTTTAACTCAAAACTCTCATTTTCTTTCAAAAATTCGATCTTTATTCAGTAAAAAGATCTAGTGACATAATAGGTAACTTTTTTGAGGTATTTTCATTCAAAGATTCAATCTTTACTCATTAAAACACTCTTAGCGACGTCAAAGATATCACGAATAAGTTTAACTCAAAACTCTAATTCTCTTTCAAAGACTGAATCTTTATACATTCAAAAGGTCTAGTGATATAATAGGTACCTTGATTGAGGTATTTTCATATAAAGATTCAATCTTTATTCACTGAAACACTCTTCGGGATGTCAAATGGAACTCGAATAAGTTTAACTCAAAATGCTCATTTTCTCTCGACGATTCAATCTTTATACATGAAAAAGGTCCAGTGACATAATAAGTACCTTTATTAAGGTATTTTCATTCAAAGATTCAATCTTTAGTCATTAAAACACTCTTAGCGACTTCATTGGAAATACCTCAATCAAATAGGTTCAGTTCAATCTTAAGTCATTAAATCACTCTTCGCGTCTTCATAGGTAACTCGATTAAGTTAAACACAAAATACTCATTTTCTTTTGAGGATTGAATCTTTGTACATTAAAAAGGTCTAGTGACAAAATAGGAACCTTGAATTAGCTAATTTCATTTGAAGATTCAATCCTTACTCATTAAAACACTCTTCGGTACGTGATAGGGAACTCGAATAAGTTTAACACAAAACTCTCTTTTTCTTTCAAAGATTGAATCCTTATACATTCAAAAGGTTTAGTGATATAATAGCTACCTTGATTGCGATATTTTCATTCAAAGATTCAATCTTTAGTCATTAAAATACTCTTCGCGACTTCGTTAATAACTCGAATAAGTTAAACTCAAAACTCTCATTTTCTTTCAGAGATTCAATCTTTATACAGTAAAAAGGTCTAGTGGCATAGTAGGTACTTTGAT
The DNA here is from genome assembly GCF_030987335.1 of Cornus florida. Lineage (NCBI taxonomy): Eukaryota > Viridiplantae > Streptophyta > Magnoliopsida > Cornales > Cornaceae > Cornus > Cornus florida. The sequence continues at coordinate 12,809,652 of NW_026775581.1, read as the reverse complement.
TAAGTTAATTTCATTCAAAGATTCAATCTTAACTCATTAAAACACTCATCGTGACGTCAAAGGGATCTCGAATAAGTTTAACTCTCAATTCTCATTTTTGTTCAAAGATTCTTTTTTTATACATTAAGAAGGTCAGGTGACAAAATAGGTGCCTTAATTGAGCTATTTTCAATCAAATATTCAATCTTGGGTCGTTAAACCACTCTTCGCGACTTTATAGGTAACTCGAATAAGTTAAACTCAAAACTCTCATTTTCTTTCTAAGATTTAGTCCTTATACATAAAAATGGTCTAATGACATAATGGTACCGTGATTGAGGATTTTCATTCAACGATTCAATCTTTACTCAGTAAAACACTTTTCGGGACGTCACAGGGGACTCGAATAAGTTTAAGTCTTAAAACACTCTTAGCGACGTCAAAGGGATCACGAATAAGTTTAACTCAAAACTCTAATTCTCTTTCAAAGACTGAATCTTCATACATTCAAAATGTCTAGTGATATAATTGGTACCTTGATTGAGGTATTTTCATACAAAGATTCAATCTTTATTCGCTAAAACATTCTTCGGGATGTCAAATTGAACTCGAATAAGTTTAACTCAAAATGCTCATTTTCTTTCGAAGATTCAATCTTTATACATTAAAAAGGTCCAGTGACATAATAGGTACCTTTATTAAGGTATTTTCATTCAAAGATTCAATCTTTAGTCATTAAAACACTCTTCGCGAGTTCATAGGAAATACCTCAATCGAATAAGTTCAGTTCAATCTAAAGTCATTAAACCACTCTTCGCGACTTCGTAGGTAACTCGATTAAGTTAAACACAAAATACTCATTTTCTTTTGAAGATCGAATCTTTGTACAGAAAAAAGGTCTAGTGACAAAGTAGGAACCTTGAATTAGCAATTTCATTCGAAGATTCAATCTTTACTCATTAAAACACTCTTCGGGACGTGAAAGGGAACTCGAATAACTTTAACTCAAAACTCTCATTTTCTTTCAAAGATTCAATCTTTATACATTAAAAAGGCCTAGTGACATAAAAGGTAACGTGATTGAGGTAATTTCATTCAAAGATTCAATCTTTGGTCAGTAAAACACTCTTCGCGACTTCATAGCTTACTCGAATAAGTTAAGCTCGAAACTCTCATTTTCTTTGAAAGATTCAATCGTTATACATTAAAAAGGTCTAATGACATAATAGGTACCTTGGTTATGGTAATTTCATTCGAAGATTCAATCTTTACTCATTAAAACACTCTTCGTGACGTTAAAGGGATCACGAATATGTTTAACTCAAAACTCTAATTTTCCTTCAAAGATTGAATCCTTATACATTCAAAAGGTCTAGTGATATAATAGGTACCTTGATTGAGGTATTTTCATTCAAATATTCAATCTTTATTCACTGAAACACTATTCGGGACGTCAAATGGAACTCGAATAAGTTTAACCCAAAACGCTCATTTTCTTCCGGAGATTCAATCTTTATACATTAAAATGGTCCAGTGACATAATGGGTACCGTTATTGAGGTATTTTCATTCAAAGATTCAATCATTAGTGATTAAAATACTCTTCGCGACTTCGTTGGTAACTCGGATAAGTTAAACTCAAAGCTCTCATTTTCTTTCAAACATTCAATCTTTATACAGTAAAAAGGTCTAGTGGTATAATAGGTGCCTTAATTGAGTTAATTTCTTTCAGAGATTCAATCTTAACTCATTAAAACACTCAACGTGACGTCAAGGGCATCTCGAATAAGTTTAACTCTCAATTCTCATTTTCGTTCAAAGATTCAATCTTTATACATTAAAAAGGTCTAGTCGCAAAATAGGTACCGTAATTGAAGTATTTTCATTCAAATATTCGGTCTTGGGTCACAAAACCACTCTTCGCGACTTCATAGGTAACTCGAATAAGTTAAGCTCAAAACTCTAATTTTCTTTCTAAGATTTAGTCTTTATATATAAAAATGGTCTAGTGACATAATGGTACCTTGATTGAGGATTTTCATTCGAACATTCAATCTTTACTCAGTAAGACACTTTTCGGGACGTCACAGGGAACTTGAATAAGTTTAACTCAAAACTCTCATTTTCTTTCAAAAATTCGATCTTTATTCAGTAAAAAGGTCTAATGACATAATAGGTAACTTTTTTGAGGTATTTTCATTCAAAGATTCAATCTTTACACATTAAAACACTCTTAGCGACGTCAAAGAGATCACGAATAAGTTTAACTCAAAACTTTAATTCTCTTTCAAAGACTGAATCTTTATACATTCAAAAGGTCTAGTGATATAATAGGTACCTTGATTGAGGTATTTTCATACAAAGATTCAATCTTTATTCACTGAAACACTCTTCGGGATGTCAAATGGAACTCGAATAAGTTTAACTCAAAATGCTCATTTTCTCTCGAAGATTCAATCTTTATACATGAAAAAGGTCCAGTGACAAAATAAGTACCTTTATTAAGGTATTTTCATTCAAAGATTCAATCTTTAGTCATTAAAACACTATTAGCGACTTCATTGGAAATACCTCAATCGAATAAGTTCAGTTTAATCTTAAGTCATTAAATCACTCTTCGCGACTTCATAGGTAACTCGATTAAGTTAAACACAAAATACTCATTTTCTTTTGAGGATTGAATCTTTGTACATTAAAAAGGTCTAGTGACAAAATAGGAATCTTGAATTAGCTAATTTCATTCGAAGATTCAATCCTTACTCATTAAAACACTCTTCGGGACGTGATAGGGAACTCGAATAAGTTTAACACAAAACTCTCATTTTCTTTCAAAGATTGAATCCTTATACATTCAAAAGGTTTAGTGATATAATAGGTACCTTGATTGCGATATTTTCATTCAAAGATTCAATCTTTAGTCATTAAAATACTCTTCGCGACTTCGTTCGTAACTCGAATAAGTTACACTTAAAACTCTCATTTACTTTCAGAGATTCAATCTTTATACAGTAAAAAGGTCTAGTGGCACAGTAGGTACTTTGATTAAGTTAATTTCATTCAAAGATTTAATCTTAACTGATTAAAACACTCATCGTGACGTCAAAGGGATCTCTAATAAGTTTAACTCTCAATTCTCATTTTTGTTCAAAGATTCTTTTTTTATACATTAAGAAGGTCAGGTGACAAAATAGGTGCCTTAATTGAGGTATTTTCAATCAAATATTCAATCTTGGGTCGTTAAACCACTCTTCGCGACTTTATAGGTGACTCGAATAAGTTAAACTCAAAACTATCATTTTCTTTCTAAAATTTAGTCCTTATACATAAAAATGGTCTAGTGACATAATGGTACCGTGATTGAGGATTTTCATTCAACGATTCAATCTTTACTCAGTAAAACACTTTTCGGGACGTCATAGGGAACTCGAATAAGTTTAAGTCTTAAAACACTCTTAGCGACGTCAAAGGGATCACAAATAAGTTTAACTCAAAACTCTAATTCTCTTTTAAAGACTGAATCTTCATACATTCAAAATGTCTAGTGATATAATTGGTACTTTGATTGAGTTATTTTCATACAAAGATTCAATCTTTATTCGCTAAAACATTCTTCGGGATGTCAAATGGAACTCGAATAAGTTTAACTCAAAATGCTCATTTTCTTTCGAAGATTCAATCTTTATACATTAAAAAGGTCCAGTGACATAATAGGTACCTTTATTAAGGTATTTTCATTCAAAGATTCAATCTTTAGTCATTAAAACACTCTTCGCGACTTCATAGGAAATACCTCAATCGAATAAGTTCAGTTCAATCTAAAGTCATTAAACCACTCTTCGCGACTTCGTAGGTAACTCGATTAAGTTAAACACAAAATACTCATTTTCTTTTGAAGATCGAATCTTTGTACAGAAAAAAGGTCTAGTGACAAAGTAGGAACCTTGAATTAGCAATTTCATTCAAAGATTCAATCTTTACTCATTAAAACACTCTTCGGGACGTGAAAGGGAACTCGAATAAGTTAAACTCAAAACTCTCATTTTCTTTCAAAGATTCAATCTTGATACATTAAAAAGGCCTAGTGACATAAAAGGTAACGTGATTGAGGTAATTTCATTCAAAGATTCAATCTTTGGTCCGTAAAACACGCTTCGCGACTTCATAGCATACTCGAATAAGTTAAACTCGAAACTCTCATTTTCTTTCAAAGATTCAATCGTTATACATTAAAAAGGTCTAATGACATAATAGGTACCTTGGTTATGGTAATTTCATTCAAAGATTCAATCTTTACTCATTAAAACACTCTTCGTGACGTTAAAGGGATCACGAATATGTTTAACTCAAAACTCTAATTTTTCTTCAAAGATTGAATCATTATACATTCAAAAGGTCTAATGATATAATAGGTACCTTGATTGAGGTATTTTCATTCAAATATTCAATCTTTATTCACTGAAACACTATTCGGGACGTCAAATGGAACTCGAATAAGTTTAACCCAAAACGCTCATTTTCTTCCGGAGATTCAATCTTTATACATTAAAATGGTCCAGTGACATAATAGGTACCTTTATTGAGGTATTTTCATTCAAAGATTCAATCATTAGTGATTAAAATACTCTTCGTGACTTCGTTGGTAACTCGAATAAGTTAAACTCAAAGCTCTCATTTTCTTTCAAAGATTCAATCTTTATACAGTAAAAAGGTCTAGTGGCATAATAGGTGCCCTAATTGAGTTAATTTCTTTCAGAGATTCAATCTTAACTCATTAAAACACTCAACGTGACGTCAAGGGCATCTCGAATAAATTTAACTCTCAATTCTCATTTTCGTTCAAAGATTCAATCTTTATACATTAAAAAGGTCTAGTGGCAAAATAGGTACCGTAATTGAAGTATTTTCATTCAAATATTCGGTCTTGGGTCACAAAACCACTCTTCGCGACTTCATAGGTAACTCGAATAAGTTAAGCTCAAAACTCTAATTTTCTTTCTAAGATTTAGTCTTTATATATAAAAATGGTCTAGTGACATAATGGTACCTCGATTGAGGATTTTCATTCGAACATTCAATCTTTACTCAGTAAGACACTTTTCGGGACGTCACAGGGAACTTGAATAAGTTTAACTCAAAACTCTCATTTTCTTTCAAAAATTCGATCTTTATTCAGTAAAAAGGTCTAGTGACATAATAGGTAACTTTTTTGAGGTATTTTCATTCAAAGATTCAATCTTTACTCATTAAAACACTCTTAGCGACGTCAAAGAGATCACGAATAAGTTTAACTCAAAACTCTAATTCTCTTTCAAAGACTGAATCTTTATACATTCAAAAGGTCTAGTGATATAATAGGTACCTTGATTGAGGTATTTTCATACAAAGATTCAATCTTTATTCACTGAAACACTCTTCGGGATGTCAAATGGAACTCGAATAAGTTTAACTCAAAATGCTCATTTTCTCTCGAAGATTCAATCTTTATACATGAAAAAGGTCCAGTGACATAATAAGTACCTTTATTAAGGTATTTTCATTCAAAGATTCAATCTTTAGTCATTAAAACACTCTTAGCGACTTCATTGGAAATACCTCAATCGAACAGGTTCAGTTCAATCTTAAGTCATTAAATCACTCTTCGCGACTTCATAGGTAACTCGATTAAGTTAAACACAAAATACTCATTTTCTTTTGAGGATTGAATCTTTGTACATTAAAAAGGTCTAGTGACAATATAGGAACCTTGAATTAGCTAATTTCATTCGAAGATTCAATCCTTACTCATTAAAACACTCTTCGGGACGTGATAGGGAACTCGAATAAGTTTAACACAAAACTCTCATTTTCTTTCAAAGATTGAATCCTTATACATTCAAAAGGTTTAGTGATATAATAGCTACCTTGATTGCGATATTTTCATTCAAAGATTCAATCTTTAGTCATTAAAATACTCTTCGCGACTTCGTTAATAACTCGAATAAGTTAAACTCAAAACTCTCATTTTCTTTCAGAGATTCAATCTTTATACAGTAAAAAGGTCTAGTGGCATAGTAGGTACTTTGGTTAAGTTAATTTCATTCAAAGATTCAATCTTAACTCATTAAAACACTCATCGTGACGTCAAAGGGATCTCGAATAAGTTTAACTCTCAATTCTCATTTTTGTTCAAAGATTCTTTTTTTATACATTAAGAAGGTCAGGTGACAAAATAGGTGCCTTAATTGAGGTATTTTCAATCAAATATTCAATCTTGGGTCGTTAAACCACTCTTCGCGACTTTATAGGTAACTCGAATAAGTTAAACTCAAAACTCTCAGTTTCTTTCTAAGATTTAGTCCTTATACATAAAAATGGTCTAGTGACATAATGGTACCGTGATTGAGGATTTTCATTCAACGATTCAATCTTCACTCAGTAAAACACTTTTCGGGACGTCACAGGGAACTCGAATAAGTTTAAGTCTTAAAACACTCTTAGCGACGTCAAAGGGATCACGAATAAGTTTAACTCAAAACTCTAATTCTCTTTCAAAGACTGAATCTTTATACATTCAAAATGTCTAGTGATATAATTGGTACCTTGATTGAGGTATTTTCATACAAAGATTCAATCTTTATTCGCTAAAACATTCTTCGGGATGTCAAATGGAACTCGAATAAGTTTAACTCAAAATGCTCATTTTCTTTCGAAGATTCAATCTTTATACATTAAAAAGGTCCAGTGACAGAATAGGTACCTTTATTAAGGTATTTTCATTCAAAGATTCAATCTTTAGTCATTAAAACACTCTTCGCGACTTCTTAGGAAATACCTCAAACGAATAAGTTCAGTTCAATCTAAAGTCATTAAACCACTCTTCGCGACTTCGTAGGTAACTCGATTAAGTTAAACACAAAATACTCATTTTCTTTTGAAGATCGAATCTTTGTACAGAAAAAAGGTCTACTGACAAAGTAGGAACCTTGAATTAGCAATTTCATTTAGAGATTCAATCTTTACTCATTAAAACACTCTTCGGGACGTGAAAGGGATCTCGAATAAGTTTAACTCAAAACTCTCATTTTCTTTCAAAGATTCAATCTTTATACATTAAAGTAGGCCGAGTGACATAAAAGGTAGCGTGATTGAGGTAATTTCATTCAAAGATTCAATCTTTGATCAGTAAAACACTCTTCGCGACTTCATAGCTTACTCGAATAAGTTAAACTCGAAACTCTCATTTTCTTTCAAAGATTCAATCGTTATACATTAAAAAGGTCTAATGACATAATAGGTACCTTGGCTATGGTAATTTCATTCAAAGATTCAATCTTTACTCATTAAAACACTCTTCGTGACGTTAAAGGGATCACGAATATGTTTAACTCAAAGCTCTAATTTTCCTTCAAAGATTGAATCCTTATACATTCAAAAGGTCTAGTGATATAATAGGTACCTTGATTGAGGTATTTTCATTCAAATATTCAATCTTTATTCACTGAAACACTATTCGGGACGTCAAATGGAACTCGAATAAGTTTAACCCAAAACGCTCATTTTCTTCCGGAGATTCAATCTTTATACATTAAAATGGTCCAGTGACATAATAGGTACCTTTATTGAGGTATTTTCATTCGAAGATTCAATCATTAGTGATTAAAATACTCTTCGCGACTTCGTTGGTAACTCGAATAAGTTAAACTCAAAGCTCTCATTTTCTTTCAAGCATTCAATCTTTATACATTAAAAAGGTCTAGTGGCATAATAGGTGCCTTAATTGAGTTAATTTCTTTCAGAGATTCAAATTTAACTCATTAAAACACTCAACGTGACGTCAAGGGCATCTCGAATAAGTTTAACTCTCAATTCTCATTTTCGTTCAAAGATTCAATCTTTATACATTAAAAAGGTCTAGTCGCAAAATAGGTACCGTAATTGAAGTATTTTCATTCAAATATTCGGTCTTGGGTCACAAAACCACTCTTCGCGACTTCATAGGTAACTCGAATAAGTTAAGCTCAAAACTCTAATTTTCTTTCTAAGATTTAGTCTTTACACATAAATATGGTCTAGTGACATAATGGTACCTTGATTGAGGATTTTCATTAGAACATTCAATCTTTACTCAGTAAGACACTTTTCGGGACGTCACAGGGAACTTGAATAAGTTTAACTCAAAACTCTCATTTTCTTTCAAAAATTCGATCTTTATTCAGTAAAAAGGTCTAATGACATAATAGGTAACTTTTTTGAGGTATTTTCATTCAAAGATTCAATCTTTACACATTAAAACACTCTTAGCGACGTCAAAGAGATCACGAATAAGTTTAACTCAAAACTTTAATTCTCTTTCAAAGACTGAATCTTTATACATTCAAAAGGTCTAGTGATATAATAGGTACCTTGATTGAGGTATTTTCATACAAAGATTCAATCTTTATTCACTGAAACACTCTTCGGGATGTCAAATGGAACTCGAATAAGTTTAACTCAAAATGCTCATTTTCTCTCGAAGATTCAATCTTTATACATGAAAAAGGTCCAGTGACAAAATAAGTACCTTTATTAAGGTATTTTCATTCAAAGATTCAATCTTTAGTCATTAAAACACTATTAGCGACTTCATTGGAAATACCTCAATCGAATAAGTTCAGTTTAATCTTAAGTCATTAAATCACTCTTCGCGACTTCATAGGTAACTCGATTAAGTTAAACACAAAATACTCATTTTCTTTTGAGGATTGAATCTTTGTACATTAAAAAGGTCTAGTGACAAAATAGGAATCTTGAATTAGCTAATTTCATTCGAAGATTCAATCCTTACTCATTAAAACACTCTTCGGGACGTGATAGGGAACTCGAATAAGTTTAACACAAAACTCTCATTTTCTTTCAAAGATTGAATCCTTATACATTCAAAAGGTTTAGTGATATAATAGGTACCTTGATTGCGATATTTTCATTCAAAGATTCAATCTTTAGTCATTAAAATACTCTTCGCGACTTCGTTGGTAACTCGAATAAGTTACACTTAAAACTCTCATTTACTTTCAGAGATTCAATCTTTATACAGTAAAAAGGTCTAGTGGCACAGTAGGTACTTTGATTAAGTTAATTTCATTCAAAGATTTAATCTTAACTGATTAAAACACTCATCGTGACGTCAAAGGGATCTCTAATAAGTTTAACTCTCAATTCTCATTTTTGTTCAAAGATTCTTTTTTTATACATTAAGAAGGTCAGGTGACAAAATAGGTGCCTTAATTGAGGTATTTTCAATCAAATATTCAATCTTGGGTCGTTAAACCACTCTTCGCGACTTTATAGGTAACTCGAATAAGTTAAACTCAAAACTATCATTTTCTTTCTAAAATTTAGTCCTTATACATAAAAATGGTCTAGTGACATAATGGTACCGTGATTGAGGATTTTCATTCAACGATTCAATCTTTACTCAGTAAAACACTTTTCGGGACGTCATAGGGAACTCGAATAAGTTTAAGTCTTAAAACACTCTTAGCGACGTCAAAGGGATCACAAATAAGTTTAACTCAAAACTCTAATTCTCTTTTAAAGACTGAATCTTCATACATTCAAAATGTCTAGTGATATAATTGGTACTTTGATTGAGGTATTTTCATACAAAGATTCAATCTTTATTCGCTAAAACATTCTTCGGGATGTCAAATGGAACTCGAATAAGTTTAACTCAAAATGCTCATTTTCTTTCGAAGATTCAATCTTTATACATTAAAAAGGTCCAGTGACATAATAGGTACCTTTATTAAGGTATTTTCATTCAAAGATTCAATCTTTAGTCATTAAAACACTCTTCGCGACTTCATAGGAAATACCTCAATCGAATAAGTTCAGTTCAATCTAAAGTCATTAAACCACTCTTCGCGACTTCGTAGGTAACTCGATTAAGTTAAACACAAAATACTCATTTTCTTTTGAAGATCGAATCTTTGTACAGAAAAAAGGTCTAGTGACAAAGTAGGAACCTTGAATTAGCAATTTCATTCAAAGATTCAATCTTTACTCATTAAAACACTCTTCGGGACGTGAAAGGGAACTCGAATAAGTTTAACTCAAAACTCTCATTTTCTTTCAAAGATTCAATCTTGATACATTAAAAAGGCCTAGTGACATAAAAGGTAACGTGATTGAGGTAATTTCATTCAAAGATTCAATCTTTGGTCCGTAAAACACGCTTCGCGACTTCATAGCATACTCGAATAAGTTAAACTCGAAACTCTCATTTTCTTTCAAAGATTCAATCGTTATACATTAAAAAGGTCTAATGACATAATAGGTACCTTGGTTATGGTAATTTCATTCAAAGATTCAATCTTTACTCATTAAAACACTCTTCGTGACGTTAAAGGGATCACGAATATGTTTAACTCAAAACTCTAATTTTTCTTCAAAGATTGAATCATTATACATTCAAAAGGTCTAATGATATAATAGGTACCTTGATTGAGGTATTTTCATTCAAATATTCAATCTTTATTCACTGAAACACTATTCGGGACGTCAAATGGAACTCGAATAAGTTTAACCCAAAACGCTCATTTTCTTCCGGAGATTCAATCTTTATACATTAAAATGGTCCAGTGACATAATAGGTACCTTTATTGAGGTATTTTCATTCAAAGATTCAATCATTAGTGATTAAAATACTCTTCGCGACTTCGTTGGTAACTCGAATAAGTTAAACTCAAAGCTCTCATTTTCTTTCAAAGATTCAATCTTTATACAGTAAAAAGGTCTAGTGGCATAATAGGTGCCTTAATTGAGTTAATTTCTTTCAGAGATTCAATCTTAACTCATTAAAACACTCAACGTGACGTCAAGGGCATCTCGAATAAATTTAACTCTCAATTCTAATTTTCGTTCAAAGATTCAATCTTTATATATTAAAAAGGTCTAGTGGCAAAATAGGTACCGTAATTGAAGTATTTTCATTCAAATATTCGGTCTTGGGTCACAAAACCACTCTTCGCGACTTCATAGGTAACTCGAATAAGTTAAGCTCAAAACTCTAATTTTCTTTCTAAGATTTAGTCTTTATACATAAAAATGGTCTAGTGACATAATGGTACCTTGATTGAGGATTTTCATTCGAACATTCAATCTTTACTCAGTAAGACAGTTTTCGGGACGTCACAGGGAACTTGAATAAGTTTAACTCAAAACTCTCATTTTCTTTCAAAAATTCAATCTTTATTCAGTAAAAAGGTCTAGTGACATAATAGGTAACTTTTTTGAGGTATTTTCATTCAAAGATTCAATCTTTACTCATTAAAACACTCTTAGCGACGTCAAAGAGATCACGAATAAGTTTAACTCAAAACTTTAATTCTCTTTCAAAGACTGAATCTTTATACATTCAAAAGGTCTAGTGATATAATAGGTACCTTGATTGAGGTATTTTCATACAAAGATTCAATCTTTATTCACTGAAACACTCTTCGGGATGTCAAATGGAACTCGAATAAGTTTAACTCAAAATGCTCATTTTCTCTCGAAGATTCAATCTTTATACATAAAAAAGGTCCAGTGACAAAATAAGTACCTTTATTAAGGTATTTTCATTCAAAGATTCAATCTTTAGTCATTAAAACACTATTAGCGACTTCATTGGAAATACCTCAATCGAATAAGTTCAGTTTAATCTTAAGTCATTAAATCACTCTTCGCGACTTTATAGGTAACTCGATTAAGTTAAACACAAAATACTCATTTTCTTTTGAGGATTGAATCTTTGTACATTAAAAAGGTCTAGTGACAAAATAGGAATCTTGAATTAGCTAATTTCATTCGAAGATTCAATCCTTACTCATTAAAACACTCTTCGGGACGTGATAGGGAACTCGAATAAGTTTAACACAAAACTCTCATTTTCTTTCAAAGATTGAATCCTTATACATTCAAAAGGTTTACTGATATAATAGGTACCTTGATTGCGATATTTTCATTCAAAGATTCAATCTTTAGTCATTAAAATACTCTTCGCGACTTCGTTGGTAACTCAAATAAGTTAAACTCAAAAGTCTCATTTTCTTTCAGAGATTCAATCTTTATACAGTAAAAAGGTCTACTGGCATAGTAGGGACTTTGATTAAGTTAATTTCATTCAAAGATTCAATCTTAACTCATTAAAACACTCATCGTGACGTCAAAGGGATCTCGAATAAGTTTAACTCTCAATTCTCATTTTTGTTCAAAGATTCTTTTGTTATACATTAAGAAGGGCAGGTGACAAAATAGGTGCCTTAATTGAGGTATTTTCAATCAAATATTCAATCTTGGGTCGTTAAACCACTCTTCGCGACTTTATAGGTAACTCGAATAAGTTAAATTCAAAACTCTCATTTTCTTTCTAAGATTTAGTCCTTATACATAACAATCGTCTAGTGACATAATGGTACCGTGATTGAGGATTTTCATTCAACGATTCAATCTTTACTCAGTAAAACACTTTTCGGGACGTCACAGGGAACTCGAATAAGTTTTAGTCTTAAAACACTCTTAGCGACGTCAAAGGGATCACGACTAAGTTTAACTCAAAACTCTAATTCTCTTTCAAAGACTGAATCTTTATACATTGAAAATGTCTAGTGATATAATTGGTACCTTGATTGAGGCATTTTCATACAAAGATTCAATCTTTATTCGCTAAAACATTCTTCGGGATGTCAAATGGAACTCGAATAAGTTTAACTCAAAATGCTCATTTTCTTTCGAAGATTCAATCTTTATACATTAAAAAGGTCCAGTGACATAATAGGTACCTTTATTAAGGTATTTTCATTCAAAGATTCAATCTTTAGTCATTAAAACTGTAATACCCCGTATTTTATTTCAGAGTTTAGTTTATTTAAAAAAATTCATTTATGTGAGGATTTCTTTACCTATTATTGTGCATACTACATTGTTATATTAAGTTCATTTAATGGTGCATGTAAATTAATTGTGTATATTAAAATAGTAAATTTATTCATTTAATTGTGCATGTATTATTATAATTAATTTTATTTGTTGATTATGTTTAATTAAGCAATATTAGTTAATTAAAGCATTATATTTATGTTATAAAGTATGATGATGATATAATGTGTTCTTATGTAATAGTAATAATAATAATAATAATATAATAATAATAATAATAATTATAAAAGTTTATTAATAATAATATTAGTAATAATAATAATAATAGTTATAATAATAATAATAGTATTAAACCAATGTCATGATGAAATTAGAGATTAGGATAGGATTGCATCAATGTTTATAGGTGGAATTGAAGCCTTATGGTTGGGAAGATGGTTAGTAGATGAAAAAAATTAGATATTTGTAATATTTATATTATATATTTTGTATATAAATTAACTAGCTTACCTTAGAAGAAAAGAAAGGGAGTTAGAAGCAAAGTATAAATTCTAGTGAGCTATTTTATAAGAGTGAAAGGAAAAGAGAAAGAGAAAGAAGCTTGGACCGGTGTAGGCGATTTTACCCGACTACGCGTAGACCGGCGGATTTATTTTAAATCCAAAAAGGCAAGTTATTATCTACTTTTCCCCTTTGAATCCATAAATTATTCATTTAATTTATTTCGGGTTTTTAGAGACTAGAAACCATGCTAGGAGTTTCAATAAATTATTTTTAGTTTATTAAAATAATGTGTTTTAATTATTAAAGAGGTTAGTTATTTATTTATTTAGCCTATGTAATTAAAATATAGCTGAAAATAATTAAATAAAGCTTTAGGGATTTTTCTAGAATTTTCTAGATTTTTCCGGGGCTTTTCTGCAATTTCCGGCGACCTTCCGGCGAGTTTTCCGGTCGCCGGCAATGGGGGAGATGATCGGAGTGATCCGGTGTGATGCGGCGCACCATAGGAGGGTATACGCGCGCATCTGGACCATTAATCAGCAGCGATTGATCCAGTGCACCGCGGTCCATGTTACCGCGGTACACCCGGATCCGTGAGCGTAGGATGGAGGGAAGGTAGGTGGAACAATCCAGTGTAGCGCGCCCACATAGAAACGGTACAACCGACCAACCAGCACACGCCGCGTCAGCAAGGTACCCTTAGTGCGCGCGTGGCAGCGCGTGCGCGCGCGTGGAACTCTCCAGACGCGCGTGGCAGCGCGTGCGCGCGCGTGGAACGCTCCAGACGCGCGTGGGAGCGCGTGCGCGCGCGTGGCTGATGCCAGACGCGCGTAGAGGCGCGTGGGAGAGTGGGGAAGGTTGGGCTGCGCGTGGGGAGGCTCTGGGAGGCGCGTGAGGGCGCGTGTGGGGTCCCTACAGCTGCTGGAAATTACCAGAATACCCCTAGGGCCTGTTTTGTAAATTCCAGAACCTTAAACTTGGATTTTTAGGTACTGTGTTGGTATTTACGGGTTTAACGGGCCACGAAATTATTATTTTAACACCCGTTACTTATTTTTATGACCGATTAATCTTTTCTAAGCATTTATTGGCTCGTTCACAGTACGGATACTAATGTGATTTATTTAACGACATTGTTAAATATAAATAGTGTTATTATCGTATTAAATGGTATCAAACATTACTGTTAAATTAAATAAGGCCATGGTTTTAGTCAGATAAATTATGCATGATATCTTATGGGATGTTTATACTGTTAATTGATATATAAACCATGATTATTATGCTGTGTGCATTTCAGGGAATAAATGGACTGTTTATTATGTCGCATTTATATTGTATGGATGTGTTGCCATATAGAACCATGTGAGCTGGCTAATAAGTTTAGACTCATTTACACCTTATGCATTCGTTGCTATAGACAGATGTGTGGCTGTCGGGGTATGTGGTTTAATATTATTGGCATGTGTTGCCTAATGGACATGCTCAGTCTATTTAGTAATATTATTGGCATGTGTTGCCTAATTTGTATGCTCAGTATATTCATCAGTACTTTGAGAGGTGTTATCACTGTGTAGTTCGTTATAGTCTGTGATGTCAGTATCGTGCACCATGTATAATAGCTGATTTCCCGGGTAGGGAAAGGCGACACTTGACCACCTAGTGTGAGTCTAAGTGATCACCGTCTATTCTGGTTGAGGTCATGTTATACATGGGATAGTTCCCTTAGGATGTATACAGCTATAGTACTCAACCGATTCCTAATGATTAATTTATTTGATTCTCTGATTTGGGTCATAGTAGAGAGGACTTGCTCGTGGGGTTGACCCACCATTGTTGTTATTTCAGGATACGGTCAGTATCCGTTTCAAGGCTGAGGTTAGCAGTGTGGGACCACCATCCGAACTCATCTACTCTTACGATCCAGTTCAGGGTAGCAGTTTTATGTAATACTTCAATTTCAGTTTTTATTTACTTTTGACGTTGAACTCTCAGGGTTATATTTAAGGATCCCTGACGTAGGATTTCCAAGTTGTAATGAAGTACTGTATTAAATAAAGGATGGATGGATGTTGTATTATTTAATGTTTCTTTCCTGTCTAAATTCTTTTATTTCCATCATTTTGTATTCCATGCTTGTATATTGCCAATTGTTTTTGATATCCCTCGTTTTTCGTGTATAAGCCTGATCAACTTATGCGTGGAAAATGTGGGGGTGTAACAAAAACACTCTTCGCGACTTCATAGGAAATACCTCAATCGAATAAGTTCAGTTCAATCTAAAGTCATTAAACCACTCTTCGCGACTTCGTAGGTAACTCGATTAAGTTAAACACAAAATACTCATTTTCTTTTGAAGATCGAATCTTTGTACAGAAAAAAGGTCTAGTGACAAAGTAGGAACCTTGAATTAGCAATTTCATTCAAAGATTCAATCTTTACTCATTAAAACACTCTTCGGGACGTGAAAGGGAACTCGAATAAGTTTAACTCAAAACTCGCATTTTCTTTCAACGATTCAATCTTTATACATTAAAAAGGCCTAGTGACATAAAAGGTAACGTGATTGAGGTAATTTCATTCAAAGATTCAATCTTTGGTCAGTAAAACACTCTTCGCGACTTCATAGCTTACTCGAATAAGTTCAACTCGAAACTCTCATTTTCTTTCAAAGATTCAATCGTTATACATTAAAAAGGTCTAATGACATAATAGGTACCTTGGTTATGGTAATTTCATTCAAAGATTCAATCTTTACTCATTAAAACACTCTTCGTGACGTTAAAGGGATCACGAATATGTTTAACTCAAAACTCTAATTTTCCTTCAAAGATTGAATCCTTATACATTCAAAAGGTCTAGTGATATAATAGGTACCTTGATTGAGGTATTTTCATTCAAATATTCAATCTTTATTCACTGAAACACTATTCGGGACGTCAAATGGAACTCGAATAAGTTTAACCCAAAACGCTCAATTTCTTCCGGAGATTCAATCTTTATACATTAAAATGGTCCAGTGACATAATAGGTACCTTTATTGAGGTATTTTCATTCAAAGATTCAATCATTAGTGATTAAAATACTCTTCGCGACTTCGTTGGTAACTCGAATAAGTTAAACTCAAAGCTCTCATTTTCTTTCAAAGATTCAATCTTTATACAGTAAAAAGGTCTAGTGGCATAATAGGTGCCTTAATTGAGTTAATTTCTTTCAGAGATTCAATCTTAACTCATTAAAACACTCAACGTGACGTCAAGGGCATCTCGAATAAGTTTAACTCTCAATTCTCATTTTCGTTCAAAGATTCAATCTTTATACATTAAAAAGGTCTAGTGGCAAAATAGGTACCGTAATTGAAGTATTTTCATTCGAATATTCGGTCTTGGGTCACAAAACCACTCTTCGCGACTTCTTAGGTAACTCGAATAAGTTAAGCTCAAAACTCTAATTTTCTTTCTAAGATTTAGTCTTTATACATAAAAATGGTCTAGTGACATAATGATACCTTGATTGAGGATTTTCATTCGAACATTCAATCTTTACACAGTAAGACACTTTTCGGGACGTCACAGGGAACTTGAATAAGTTTAACTCAAAACTCTCATTTTCTTTCAAAAATTTGATCTTTATTCAGTAAAAAGGTCTAGTGACATAATAGGTAACTTTTTTGAGGTATTTTCATTCAAAGATTCAATCTTTACTCATTAAAACACTCTTAGCGACGTCAAAGTGATCACGAATAAGTTTAACTCAAAACTCTAATTCTCTTTCGAAGACTGAATCTTTATACATTCAAAAGGTCTAGTGATATAATAGGTACCTTGATTGAGGTATTTTCATACAAAGATTCAATCTTTATTCATTGAAACACTCTTCGGGATGTCAAATGGAACTCGAATAAGTTTAACTCAAAATGCTCATTTTCTCTCGAAGATTCAATCTTTATACATGAAAAAGGTCCAGTGACATAATAAGTACCTTTATTAAGGTATTTTCATTCAAATATTCAATCTTTAGTCATTAAAACACTCTTAGCGACTTCATTGGAAATACCTCAATCGAATAAGTTCAGTTCAATTTTAAGTCATTAAATCACTCTTCGCGACTTCATAGGTAACTCGATTAAGTTAAACACAAAATACTCATTTTCTTTTGAGGATTGAATCTTTGTACATTAAAAAGGTCTAGTGACAAAATAGGAACCTTGAATTAGCTAATTTCATTCGAAGATTCAATCCTTACTCATTAAAACACTCTTCGGGACGTGATAGGGAACTCAAATAAGTTTAACACAAAACTCTCATTTTCTTTCAAAGATTGAATCCTTATACATTCAAAAGGTTTAGTGATATAATAGGTACCTTGATTGAGATATTTTCATTCAAAGATTCAATCTTTAGTCATTAAAATACTCTTCGCGACTTCGTTGGTAACTCGAATAAGTTAAACTCAAAACTCTCATTTTCTTTCAGAGATTCAATCTTTATACAGTAAAAAGGTCTAGTGGCATAGTAGGTACTTTGATTAAGTTAATTTCATTCAAAGATTCAATCTTAACTCATTAAAACACTCATCGTGACGTCAATGGGATCTCGAATAAGTTTAACTCTCAATTCTCATTTTTGTTCAAAGATTCTTTTTTTATACATTAAGAAGGTCAGGTGACAAAATAGGTGCCTTAATTGAGGTATTTTCAATCAAATATTCAATCTTGGGTCGTTAAACCACTCTTCGCGACTTTATAGGTAACTCGAATAAGTTAAACTCAAAACTCTCATTTTCTTTCTAAGATTTAGTCCTTATACATAAAAATGGTCTAGTGACATAATGGTTCCGTGATTGAGGATTTTCATTCAACGATTCAATCTTTACTCAGTAAAACACTTTTCTGGACGTCACAGGGAACTCGAATAAGTTTAAGTCTTGAAACACTCTTAGCAACGTCAAAGGGATCACGAATAAGTTTAACTCAAAACTCAAATTCTCTTTCAAAGACTGAATCTTTATACATTCAATATGTCTAGTGATATAATTGGTACCTTGATTGAGGTATTTTCATACAAAGATTCAATCTTTATTCGCTAAAACATTCTTCGGGATGTCAAATGGAACTCGAATAAGTTTAACTCAAAATGCTCATTTTCTTTCGAAGATTCAATCTTTATACATTAAAAAGGTCCAGTGACATAATAGGTACCTTTATTAAGGTATTTTCATTCAAAGATTCAATCTTTAGTCATTAAAACACTCTTCGCGACTTCATAGGAAATACCTCAATCGAATAAGTTCAGTTCAATCTAATGTCATTAAACCACTATTCGCGACTTCGTAGGTAACTCGATTAAGTTAAACACAAAATACTCATTTTCTTTTGAAGATCGAATCTTTGTATAGAAAAAAGGTCTAGTGACAAAGTAGGAACCTTGAATTAGCAATTTCATTCAAGGATTCAATCTTTACTCATTAAAACACTCTTCGGGACGTGAAAGAGAACTCGAATAAGTTTAACTCATAACTCTCATTTTCTTTCAAAGATTCAATCTTTATACATTAAAAAGGCCTAGTGACATAAAAGGTAACGTGATTGAGGTAATTTCATTCAAAGATTCAATCTTTGGTCAGTAAAACACTCTTCGCGACTTCATAGCTTACTCGAATAAGTTAAACTCGAAACTCTCATTTTCTTTCAAAGTTTAAATCGTTATACATTAAAAAGGTCTAATGACATAATAGGTACCTTGGTTATGGTAATTTCATTCAAAGATTCAATCTTTACTCATTAAAACACTCTTCGTGACGTTAAAGGGATCACGAATATGTTTAACTCAAAACTCTAATTTTCCTTCAAAGATTGAATCCTTATACATTCAAAAGGTCTAGTGATATAATAGGTACCTTGATTGAGGTATTTTCATTCAAATATTTAATCTTTATTCACCGAAACACTATTCGGGACGTCAAATGGAACTCGAATAAGTTTAACCCAAAACGCTCATTTTCTTCCGGAGATTCAATTTTTATACATTAAAATGGTCCAGTGACATAATAGGTACCTTTATTGAGATATTTTCATTCAAAGATTCAATCATTAGTGATTAAAATACTCTTCGCGACTTCGTTGGTAACTCGAATAAGTTAAACTCAAAGCTCTCATTTTCTTTCAAACATTCAATCTTTATACAGTAAAAAGGTCTAGTGGCATAATAGGTGCCTTAATTGGGTTAATTTCTTTCAGAGATTCAATCTTAACTCATTAAAACACTCAACGTGACGTCAAGGGCATCTCGAATAAGTTTAACTCTCAATTCTCATTTTCGTTCGAAGATTCAATCTTTATACATTAAAAAGGTCTAGTGGCAAAATAGGTACCGTAATTGAAGTATTTTCATTCGAATATTCGGTCTTGGGTCACAAAACCACTCTTCGCGACTTCTTAGGTAACTCGAATAAGTTAAGCTCAAAACTCTAATTTTCTTTCTAAGATTTAGTCTTTATACATAAAAATGGTCTAGTGACATAATGGTACCTTGATTGAGGATTTTCATTCGAACATTCAATCTTTACTCAGTAAGACACTTTTCGGGACGTCACAGGGAACTTGAATAAGTTTAACTCAAAACTCTCATTTTCTTTCAAAAATTCGATCTTTATTCAGTAAAAAGGTCTAGTGACATAATAGGTAACTTTTTTGAGGTATTTTCATTCAAAGATTCAATCTTTACTCATTAAAACACTCTTAGCGACGTCAAAGAGATCACGAACAAGTTTAACTCAAAACTCTAATTCTCTTTCAAAGACTGAATCTTTATACATTCAAAAGGTCTAGTGATATAATAGGTACCTTGATTGAGGTATTTTCATACAAAGATTCAATCTTTATTCATTGAAACACTCTTCGGGATGTCAAATGGAACTCGAATAAGTTTAACTCAAAATGCTCATTTTCTCTCGAAGATTCAATCTTTATACATGAAAAAGGTCCAGTGACATAATAAGTACCTTTATTAAGGTATTTTCATTCAAATATTCAATCTTTAGTCATTAAAACACTCTTAGCGACTTCATTGGAAATACCTCAATCGAATAAGTTCAGTTCAATTTTAAGTCATTAAATCACTCTTCGCGACTTCATAGGTAACTCGATTAAGTTAAACACAAAATACTCATTTTCTTTTGAGGATTGAATCTTTGTACATTAAAAAGGTCTAGTGACAAAATAGGAACCTTGAATTAGCTAATTTCATTCGAAGATTCAATCCTTACTCATTAAAACACTCTTCGGGACGTGATAGGGAACTCGAATAAGTTTAACACAAAACTCTCATTTTCTTTCAAAGATTGAATCCTTATACATTCAAAAGGTTTAGTGATATAATAGGTACCTTGATTGAGATATTTTCATTCAAAGATTCAATCTTTAGTCATTAAAATACTCTTCGCGACTTCGTTGGTAACTCGAATAAGTTAAACTCAAAACTCTCATTTTCTTTCAGAGATTCAATCTTTATACAGTAAAAAGGTCTAGTGGCATAGTAGGTACTTTGATTAAGTTAATTTCATTCAAAGATTCAATCTTAACTCATTAAAACACTCATCGTGACGTCAATGGGATCTCGAATAAGTTTAACTCTCAATTCTCATTTTTGTTCAAAGATTCTTTTTTTATACATTAAGAAGGTCAGGTGACAAAATAGGTGCCTTAATTGAGGTATTTTCAATCAAATATTCAATCTTGGGTCGTTAAACCACTCTTCGCGACTTTATAGGTAACTCGAATAAGTTAAACTCAAAACTCTCATTTTCTTTCTAAGATTTAGTCCTTATACATAAAAATGGTCTAGTGACATAATGGTTCCGTGATTGAGGATTTTCATTCAACGATTCAATCTTTACTCAGTAAAACACTTTTCTGGACGTCACAGGGAACTCGAATAAGTTTAAGTCTTGAAACACTCTTAGCAACGTCAAAGGGATCACGAATAAGTTTAACTCAAAACTCAAATTCTCTTTCAAAGACTGAATCTTTATACATTCAATATGTCTAGTGATATAATTGGTACCTTGATTGAGGTATTTTCATACAAAGATTCAATCTTTATTCGCTAAAACATTCTTCGGGATGTCAAATGGAACTCGAATAAGTTTAACTCAAAATGCTCATTTTCTTTCGAAGATTCAATCTTTATACATTAAAAAGGTCCAGTGACATAATAGGTACCTTTATTAAGGTATTTTCATTCAAAGATTCAATCTTTAGTCATTAAAACACTCTTCGCGACTTCATAGGAAATACCTCAATCGAATAAGTTCAGTTCAATCTAATGTCATTAAACCACTATTCGCGACTTCGTAGGTAACTCGATTAAGTTAAACACAAAATACTCATTTTCTTTTGAAGATCGAATCTTTGTATAGAAAAAAGGTCTAGTGACAAAGTAGGAACCTTGAATTAGCAATTTCATTCAAGGATTCAATCTTTACTCATTAAAACACTCTTCGGGACGTGAAAGAGAACTCGAATAAGTTTAACTCATAACTCTCATTTTCTTTCAAAGATTCAATCTTTATACATTAAAAAGGCCTAGTGACATAAAAGGTAACGTGATTGAGGTAATTTCATTCAAAGATTCAATCTTTGGTCAGTAAAACACTCTTCGCGACTTCATAGCTTACTCGAATAAGTTAAACTCGAAACTCTCATTTTCTTTCAAAGTTTAAATCGTTATACATTAAAAAGGTCTAATGACATAATAGGTACCTTGGTTATGGTAATTTCATTCAAAGATTCAATCTTTACTCATTAAAACACTCTTCGTGACGTTAAAGGGATCACGAATATGTTTAACTCAAAACTCTAATTTTCCTTCAAAGATTGAATCCTTATACATTCAAAAGGTCTAGTGATATAATAGGTACCTTGATTGAGGTATTTTCATTCAAATATTTAATCTTTATTCACCGAAACACTATTCGGGACGTCAAATGGAACTCGAATAAGTTTAACCCAAAACGCTCATTTTCTTCCGGAGATTCAATTTTTATACATTAAAATGGTCCAGTGACATAATAGGTACCTTTATTGAGATATTTTCATTCAAAGATTCAATCATTAGTGATTAAAATACTCTTCGCGACTTCGTTGGTAACTCGAATAAGTTAAACTCAAAGCTCTCATTTTCTTTCAAACATTCAATCTTTATACAGTAAAAAGGTCTAGTGGCATAATAGGTGCCTTAATTGGGTTAATTTCTTTCAGAGATTCAATCTTAACTCATTAAAACACTCAACGTGACGTCAAGGGCATCTCGAATAAGTTTAACTCTCAATTCTCATTTTCGTTCGAAGATTCAATCTTTATACATTAAAAAGGTCTAGTGGCAAAATAGGTACCGTAATTGAAGTATTTTCATTCGAATATTCGGTCTTGGGTCACAAAACCACTCTTCGCGACTTCTTAGGTAACTCGAATAAGTTAAGCTCAAAACTCTAATTTTCTTTCTAAGATTTAGTCTTTATACATAAAAATGGTCTAGTGACATAATGGTACCTTGATTGAGGATTTTCATTCGAACATTCAATCTTTACTCAGTAAGACACTTTTCGGGACGTCACAGGGAACTTGAATAAGTTTAACTCAAAACTCTCATTTTCTTTCAAAAATTCGATCTTTATTCAGTAAAAAGGTCTAGTGACATAATAGGTAACTTTTTTGAGGTATTTTCATTCAAAGATTCAATCTTTACTCATTAAAACACTCTTAGCGACGTCAAAGAGATCACGAACAAGTTTAACTCAAAACTCTAATTCTCTTTCAAAGACTGAATCTTTATACATTCAAAAGGTCTAGTGATATAATAGGTACCTTGATTGAGGTATTTTCATACAAAGATTCAATCTTTATTCATTGAAACACTCTTCGGGATGTCAAATGGAACTCGAATAAGTTTAACTCAAAATGCTCATTTTCTCTCGAAGATTCAATCTTTATACATGAAAAAGGTCCAGTGACATAATAAGTACCTTTATTAAGGTATTTTCATTCAAATATTCAATCTTTAGTCATTAAAACACTCTTAGCGACTTCATTGGAAATACCTCAATCGAATAAGTTCAGTTCAATTTTAAGTCATTAAATCACTCTTCGCGACTTCATAGGTAACTCGATTAAGTTAAACACAAAATACTCATTTTCTTTTGAGGATTGAATCTTTGTACATTAAAAAGGTCTAGTGACAAAATAGGAACCTTGAATTAGCTAATTTCATTCGAAGATTCAATCCTTACTCATTAAAACACTCTTCGGGACGTGATAGGGAACTCGAATAAGTTTAACACAAAACTCTCATTTTCTTTCAAAGATTGAATCCTTATACATTCAAAAGGTTTAGTGATATAATAGGTACCTTGATTGAGATATTTTCATTCAAAGATTCAATCTTTAGTCATTAAAATACTCTTCGCGACTTCGTTGGTAACTCGAATAAGTTAAACTCAAAACTCTCATTTTCTTTCAGAGATTCAATCTTTATACAGTAAAAAGGTCTAGTGGCATAGTAGGTACTTTGATTAAGTTAATTTCATTCAAAGATTCAATCTTAACTCATTAAAACACTCATCGTGACATCAAAGGGATCTCGAATAAGTTTAACTCTCAATTCTCATTTTTGTTCAAAGATTCTTTTTTTATACATTAAGAAGGTCAGGTGACAAAATAGGTGCCTTAATTGAGGTATTTTCAATCAAATATTCAATCTTGGGTCGTTAAACCACTCTTCGCGACTTTATAGGTAACGCGAATAAGTTAAACTCAAAACTCTCATTTTCTTTCTAAGATTTAGTCCTTATACATAAAAATGGTCTAGTGACATAATGGTACCGTGATTGAGGATTTTCATTCAACGATTCAATCTTTACTCAGTAAAACACTTTTCTGGACGTCACAGGGAACTCGAATAAGTTCAAGTCTTAAAACACTCTTAGCGACGTCAAAGGGATCACGAATAAGTTTAACTCAAAACTCTAATTCTCTTTCAAAGACTGAATCTTTATACATTCAAAATGTCTAGTGATATAATTGGTACCTTGATTGAGGTATTTTCATACAAAGATTCAATCTTTATTCGCTAAAACATTCTTCGGGATGTCAAATGGAACTCGAATAAGTTTAACTCAAAATGCTCATTTTCTTTCGAAGATTCAATCTTTATACATTAAAAAGGTCCAGTGACATAATAGGTACCTTTATTAAGGTATTTTCATTCAAAGATTCAATCTTTAGTCATTAAAACACTCTTCGCGACTTCATAGGAAATACCTCAATCGAATAAGTTCAGTTCAATCTAAAGTCATTAAACCACTCTTCGCGACTTCGTAGGTAACTCGATTAAGTTAAACACAAAATACTCATTTTCTTTTGAAGATCGAATCTTTGTATAGAAAAAAGGTCTAGTGACAAAGTAGGAACCTTGAATTAGCAATTTCATTCAAGGATTCAATCTTTACTCATTAAAACACTCTTCGGGACGTGAAAAGGAACTCGAATAAGTTTAAGTCATAACTCTCATTTTCTTTCAAAGATTCAATCTTTATACATTAAAAAGGCCTAGTGACATAAAAGGTAACGTGATTGAGGTAATTTCATTCAAAGATTCAATCTTTGGTCAGTAAAACACTCTTCGCGACTTCATAGCTTACTCGAATAAGTTAAACTCGAAAAAAGTCTAATGACATAATAGGTA
Organism: Cornus florida; assembly: GCF_030987335.1. Taxonomy (NCBI): domain Eukaryota; kingdom Viridiplantae; phylum Streptophyta; class Magnoliopsida; order Cornales; family Cornaceae; genus Cornus; species Cornus florida. The sequence continues at coordinate 12,784,553 of NW_026775581.1, read as the reverse complement.
CCTTGGTTATGGTAATTTCATTCAAAGATTCAATCTTTACTCATTAAAACACTCTTCGTGACGTTAAAGGGATCACGAATATGTTTAACTCAAAACTCTAATTTTCCTTCAAAGATTGAATCCTTATACATTCAAAATGTCTAGTGATATAATAGGTACCTTGATTGAGGTATTTTCATTCAAATATTTAATCTTTATTCACTGAAACACTATTCGGGACGTCAAATGGAACTCGAATAAGTTTAACCCAAAACGCTCATTTTCTTCCGGAGATTCAATCTTTATACATTCAAATGGTCCAGTGACATAATAGGTACCTTTATTGAGGTATTTTCATTCAAAGATTCAATCATTGGTGATTAAAATACTCTTCGCGACTTCGTTGGTAACTCGAATAAGTTAAACTCAAAGCTCTCATTTTCTTTCAAAGATTCAATCTTTATACAGTAAAAAGGTCTAGTGGCATAATAGGTGCCTTAATTGAGTTAATTTCTTTCAGAGATTCAATCTTAACTCATTAAAACACTCAACGTGACGTCAAGGGCATCTCGAATAAGTTTAACTCTCAATTCTCATTTTCGTTCAAAGATTCAATCTTTATACATTAAAAAGGTCTAGTGGCAAAATAGGTACCGTAATTGAAGTATTTTCATTCGAATATTCGGTCTTGGGTCACAAAACCACTCTTCGCGACTTCTTAGGTAACTCGAATAAGTTAAGCTCAAAACTCTAATTTTCTTTCTAAGATTTAGTCTTTATACATAAAAATGGTCTAGTGACATAATGGTACCTTGATTGAGGATTTTCATTCGAACATTCAATCTTTACTCAGTAAAACACTTTTCGGGACGTCACAGTGAACTTGAATAAGTTTAACTCAAAACTCTCATTTTCTTTCAAAAATTCAATCTTTATTCAGTAAAAAGGTCTAGTGACATAATAGGTAACTTTTTTGAGGTATTTTCATTCAAAGATTCAATCTTTACTCATTAAAACACTCTTAGCGACGTCAAAGAGATCACGAATAAGTTTAACTCAAAACCCCAATTTTCTTTCAACGACTGAATCTTTATACATTCAAAAGGTCTAGTGATATAATAGGTACCTTGATTGAGGTATTTTCATACAAAGATATAATCTTTATTCACTGAAACACTCTTCGGGATGTCAAATGGAACTCGAATAAGTTTAACTCAAAATGCAAATTTTCTCTCGAAGATTCAGTCTTTATACATGAAAAAGGTCCAGTGACATAATAAGTACCTTTATTAAGGTATTTTCATTCAAAGATTCAATCTTTAGTCATTAAATCACTCTTCGCGACTTCATAGGTAACTCGATTAAGTTAAACACAAAATGCTCATTTTCTTTTGAGGATTGAATCGTTGTACATTAAAAAGGTCTAGTGACAAAATAGGAACCTTGAATTAGCTAATTTCATTCGAAGATTCAATCCTTACTCATTAAAACACTCTTCGGGACGTGATAGGGAACTCGAATAAGTTTAACACAAAACTCTCATTTTCTTTCAAAGATTGAATCCTTATACATTCAAAAGGTTTAGTGATATAATAGGTACCTTGATTGCGATATTTTCATTCAAAGATTCAATCTTTAGTCATTAAAATACTCTTCGCGACTTCGTTGGTAACTCGAATAAGTTAAACTCAAAACTCTCATTTTCTTTCAGAGATTCAATCTTTATACAGTAAAAAGGTCTAGTGGCATAGTAGGTACTTTGATTAAGTTAATTTCATTCAAAGATTCAATCGTAACTCATTAAAACACTCATCGAGACGTCAAAGGGATCTCGAATAAGTTTAACTCTCAATTCTCATTTTTGTTCAAAGATTCTTTTTTTTTACATTAAGAAGGTCAGGTGACAAAATAGGTGCCATAATTGAGGTATTTTCAATCAAATATTCAATCTTGGGTCGTTAAACCACTCTTCGCGACTTTATAGGTAACTCGAATAAGTTAAACTCAAAACTCTCATTTTCTTTCTAAGATTTTGTCCTTATACATTAAAATGGTCTAGTGACATAATGGTACCGTGATTGAGGATTTTCATTCAACGATTCAATCTTTTCTCAGTAAAACACTTTTCGGTACGTCACAGGGAACTCGAATAAGTTTAAGTCTTAAAACACTCTTAGCGATGTCAAAGGGATCACGAATAAGTTTAACTCAAAACTCTAATTCTCTTTCATAGACTGAATCTTTATACATTCAAAATGTCTAGTGATATAATTGGTACCTTGATTGAGGTATTTCATACAAAGATTCAATCTTTATTCGCTAAAACATTCTTCGGGATGTCAAATGGAACTCGAATAAGTTTAACTCAAAATGCTCATTTTCTTTCGAAGATTCAATCTTTATACATTAAAAAGGTCCAGTGACATAATAGGTACCTTTATTAAGGTATTTTCATTCAAAGATTAATTCTTTAGTCATTAAAACACTCTTCGCGACTTCATAGGAAATACCTCAATCGAATAAGTTCAGTTCAATCTAAAGTCATTAAATCACTCTTCGCGACTTCGTAGGTAACTCGATTAAGTTAAACACAAAATACTCATTTTCTTTTGAAGATCGAATCTCTGTACAGAAAAAAGGTCTAGTGATAAAGTAGGAACCTTGAATTACCAATTTCATTAAATGATTCAATCTTTACTTATTAAAACACTCTTCGGGACGTGAAAGGGAACTCGAATAAGTTTAACTCAAAACTCTCATTTTCTTTCAAAGATTCTATCTTTATACATTAAAAAGGCCTAGTGACATAAAAGGTAACGTGATTGAGGTAATTTCATTCAAAGATTCAATCTTTGGTTAGTAAAACACTCTTCGCGACTTCATAGCTTACTCGAATAAGTTAAACTCGAAACTCTCATTTTCTTTCAAAGATTCAATCGTTATACATTAAAAAGGTCTAATGACATAATAGGTACCTTGGTTATGGTAATTTCATTCAAAGATTCAATCTTTACTCATTAAAACACTCTTCGTGACGTTAAAGGGATCACGAATATGTTTAACTCAAAACTCTAATTTTCCTTCAAAGATTGAATCCTTATACATTCAAAAGGTCTAGTGATATAATAGTTACCTTGATTGAGGTATTTTCATTCAAATATTCAATCTTTATTCACTGAAACACTATTCGGGACGTCAAATGGAACTCGAATAAGTTTAACCCAAAACGCTCATTTTCTTCCAGAGATTCAATCTTTATACATTAAAATGGTCCAGTGACATAATAGGTACCTTTATTGAGGTATTTTCATTCAAAGATTCAATCATTAGTGATTAAAATACTCTTCGCGACTTCGTTGGTAACTAGAATAAGTTAAACTCAAAGCTCTCATTTTCTTTCAAAGATTCAATCTTTATATAGTAAAAAGGTCTAGTGGCATAATAGGTGCCTTAATTGAGTTAATTTCTTTCAGAGATTCAATCTTAACTCATTAAAACACTCAACGTGACGTCAAGGGCATCTCGAATAAGTTTAACTCTCAATTCTCATTTTCGTTCAAAGATTCAATCTTTATACATTAAAAAGGTCTAGTGGCAAAATAGGTACCGTAATTGAAGTATTTTCATTCGAATATTCGGTCTTGGGTCACAAAACCACTCTTCGCGACTTCATAGGTAACTCGAATAAGTTAAGCTTAAAACTCTAATTTTCTTTCTAAGATTTAGTCTTTATACATAAAAATGGTCTAGTGACATAATGGTACCTTGATTGAGGATTTTCATTCGAACATTCAATCTTTACTCAGTAAGACACTTCTCGGGACGTCACAGGGAACTTGAATAAGTTTAACTCAAAACTCTCATTTTCTTTCAAAAATTCGATCTTTATTTAGTAAAAAGGTCTAGTGACATAATAGGTAACTTTTTTGAGGTATTTTCATTCAAAGATTCAATCTTTACTTATTAAAACACTCTTAGCGACGTCAAAGAGATCACGAATAAGTTTAACTCAAAACTCTAATTCTCTTTCAAAGACTGAATCTTTATACATTCAAAAGGTCTAGTGATATAATAGGCACCTTGATTGAGGTATTTTCATACAAAGATTGAATCTTTATTCACTGAAACACTCTTCAGGATGTCAAATGGAACTCGAATAAGTTTAACTTAAAATGCTCATTTTCTCTCGAAGATTCAATCTTTATACATGAAAAAGGTCCAGTGACATAATAAGTACCTTTATTAAGGTATTTTCATTCAAAGATTCAATCTTTAGTCATTAAAACACTCTTAGCGACTTCATTGGAAATACCTCAATCGAATAGGTTCAGTCCAATCATAAGTCATTAAATCACTCTTCGCGACTTCGTAGGTAACTCGATTAAGTTAAACACAAAATACTCATTTTCTTTTGAGGATTGAATCTTTGTACATTAAAAAGGTCTAGTGACAAAATAGGAACCTTGAATTAGCTAATTTCATTCGAAGATTCAATCCTTACTCATTAAAACAATCTTCGGGACGTGATAGGGAACTCGAATAAGTTTAACACAAAACTCTCATTTTCTTTCAAAGATTGAATCCTTATACATTCAAAAGGTTTAGTGATATAATAGGTACCCTGATTGCGATATTTTCATTCAAAGATTCAATCTTTAGTCATTAAAATACTCTTCGCGACTTCGTTAATAACTCGAATAAGTTAAACTCAAAACTCTCATTTTCTTTCAGAGATTCAATCTTTATACAGTAAAAAGGTCTAGTGGCATAGTAGGTACTTTGATTAAGTTAATTTCATTCAAAGATTCAATCTTAACTCATTAAAACACTCATCGTGACGTCAAAGGGATCTCGAATAAGTTTAACTCTCAATTCTCATTTTTGTTCAAAGATTCTTTTTTTATACATTGAGAAGGTCAGGTGACAAAATAGGTGCCTTAATTGAGGTATTTTCAATCAAATATTCAATTTTGGGTCGTTAAACCACTCTTCGCGACTTTATAGATAACTCGAATAAGTTAAACTCAAAACTCTCATTTTCTTTCTAAGATTTTGTCCATATACATAAAAATGGTCTAGTGACATAATCGTACCGTGATTGAGGATTTTCATTCAACGATTCAATCTTTATTCAGTAAAACACTTTTCGGGACGTCACAGGGAACTCGAATAAGTCTAAGTCTTAAAACACTCTTAGCGACGTCAAAGGGATCACGAATAAGTTTAACTCAAAACTCTAATTCTCTTTCAAAGACTGAATCTTTATACATTCAAAATGTCTAGTGATATAATTGGTACCTTGATTGAGTTATTTTCATACAGAGATTCAATCTTTATTCACTAAAACACTCTTCGGGATGTCAAATGGAACTCGAATAAGTTTAACTCAAAATGCTCATTTTCTTTCGAAGATTCAATCTTTATACATTAAAAAGTTCCAGTGACATAATAGGAAATACCTCAATCAAATAAGTTCAGGTATTTCATTCAAAGATTCAATCTTTAGTCATTAAAACACTCTTCGCGACTTCATAGGAAATACCTCAATCAAATAAGTTCAGTTCAATCTAAAGTCATTAAACCACTCTTCGCGACTTCGTAGGTAACTCGATTAAGTTAAACACAAAATACTCATTTTCTTTTGAAGATCGAATCTTTGTACAGGAAAAAGGTCTAGTGACAAAGTAGGAACCTTGAATTAGCAATTTCATTCAAAGATTCAATCTTTACTCATTAAAACACTCATTGGGACGTCAAATGGAACTCGAATAAGTTTAACCCAAAACGCTCATTTTCTTCCGGAGATTCAATCTTTATACATTAAAATGGTCCACTGACATAATATGTACCTTTATTGAGGTATTTTCATTCAAAGATTCAATCTTTAGTGATTAAAATACTCTTCGCGACTTCGTTGGTAACTCGAATAAGTTAAACTCAAAACACTCATTTTCTTTCAAAGATTCAATCTTTATACAGTAAAAAGGTCTAGTGGCATAATTGGTGCTTTGATTGAGTTAATTTCTTTCAGAGATTCAATCTTAACTCATTAAAACACTCATCGTGACGTCAAGGGCATCTCGAATAACTTTAACTCTCAATTCTCATTTTCGTTCAAAGATTCAGTCTTTATACATTAAAAAGGTCTAGTGGCAAAATAGGTACCGTAATTGAGGTATTTTCATTCAAATATTCGGTCTTGGGTCACAAAACCACTCTTTGCGACTTCATAGGTAACTCGAATAAGTTAAACTCAAAACTCTAATTTTCTTTCTAAGATTTAGTCTTTATACATAAAAATGGTGTAGTGACATAATGGTACCTTGACTGAGGATTTTCATTCGAACATTCAATCTTTACTCAGTAAGTCACTTTTCGGGACGTCACAGGGAACTTGAATAAGTTTAACTCAAAACTCTCATTTTCTTTCAAAAATTCGATCTGTATTCAGTAAAAAGGTCTAGTGACATAATAGGTAACTTTTTTGAGGTATTTTCATTCAAAGATTCAATCTTTACTCATTAAAACACTCTTAGCGACGTCAAAGAGATCACGAATAAGTTTAACTCAAAACTCTAATTCTCTTTCAAAGACTGAATCTTTATACATTCAAAAGGTCTAGTGATATAATAGGCACCTTGATTGAGGTATTTTCATACAAAGATTGAATCTTTATTCACTGAAACACTCTTCAGGATGTCAAATGGAACTCGAATAAGTTTAACTCAAAATGCTTATTTTCTCTCAAAGATTCAATCTTTATACATGAAAAAGGTCCAGTGACATAATAAGTACCTTTATTAAGGTATTTTCATTCAAAGATTCAATCTTTAGTCACTAAAACACTCTTAGCGACTTCATTAGAAATACCACAATCGAATAAGTTCAGTTCAATCTTAAGTCATTAAACCACTCTTCGCGACTTCATAGGTAACTCGATTAAGTTAAACACAAAATACTCATTTTCTTTTGAGGATTGAATCTTTGTACATCAAAAAGGTCTTGTGACAAAATAGGAACCTCGAATTAGCAAATTTCATTCGAAGATTCAATCCTTACTCATTAAAACACTCTTCGGGACGTGATAGGGAACTCAAATAAGTTTAACACAAAACACTCATTTTCTTTCAAAGATTGAATCCTTATACATTCAAAAGGTCTAGTGATATAATTGGTACCTTGATTGCGGTATTTTCATTCAACGATTCAATCTCTATTCACTAAAACATTGTTCGGGACATCAAATGGAACTCGAATAAGTTTAACCCAAAACGCTCATTTTCTTTCGAAGATTGAATCTTTATACATTAAAAATGTCCAGCGACATAATAGGTACCTTTATTGAGGTATTTTCATTCAAAGATTCAATCTTTAGTCATTAAAATACTCTTCGCGACTTCGTTGGTAACTCGAATAAGTTAAACTCAAAACTCTCACTTTCTTTCAGAGATTCAATCTTTATACATTCAAAAGGTCTAGTGATATAATAGGTACCTTGATTGAGGTATTTTCATACAAAGATTGAATCTTTATTCACTGAAACACTCTTCGGGATGTCAAATGGAACTCGAATAAGTTTAACTCAAAATGCTTATTTTCTCTCGAAGATTCAATCTTTATACATGAAAAAGGTCCAGTGATATAATAAGTACCTTTATTAAGGTATTTTCATTCAAAGATTCAATCTTTAGTCATTAAAACACTCTTAGCGACTCCATTGGAAATACCTCAATCGAATAAGTTTAGTTCAATCTTAAGTCATTAAACCACTTTTCGCGACTTCATAGGTAACTCGATTAAGTTAAACACAAGATACTTATTTTCTTTTGAGGATTGCATCTTTGTACATTGAAAAGGTCTAGAGACAAAATAGGAACCTTGAATTAGCTAATTTCATTCGAAGATTCAATCCTTACTCATTAAAACACTCTTCGGGACGTGATAGGGAACTCGAATAAGTTTAACACAAAACTCTCATTTTCTTTCAAAGATTGAATCCTTATACATTCAAAAGGTCTAGTGGTATAATAGGTACCTTGATTGCGGTATTGTCATTCAAAGATTCAATCTCTATTCACTAAAACACTCTTCGGGACGTCAAATGGAACTCGAATAAGTTTAACCCAAAACGCTCATTTTCTTTCGAAGATTAAATCTTTATACATTAAAAATGTCCAGCGACATAATAGGTACCTTTATTGAGGTATTTTCATTCAAAGATTCAATCTTTAGTCATTAAAATACTCTTCGCGACTTCGTTGGTAACTCGAATAAGTTAAACTCAAAACTCTCATTTTCTTGCAGAGATTCAATCTTTATACAGTAAAAAGGACTAGTGGCATAGTAGGTACTTTGATTAAGTTAATTTCATTCAAAGATTCAATCTTAACTCATTAAAACACTCATCGTGACGTCAAAGGGATCTCGAATAAGTTTAACTCTCAATTCTCATTTTTGTTCAAAGATTCTTTTTTTATACATTAAGATGGTCACGTGACAAAATAGGTACCTTAATTGGGGTATTTTTAATCAAATATTCAATCTTGGGTCGTTAAACCACTCTTCGCGACTTCATAGGTAACTCGAATAAGTTAAACGCAAAACTCTCATTTTCTTTCTAAGATTTACTCCTTATACATAAAAATGGTCTAGTGACATAATGGTACCATGATTGAGGATTTTCATTCAACGATTCAATCTTTACTCAGTAAAACACTTTTCGGGATGTCACAGGGAACTCGAATAAGTTCAACTCTTAAAACACTCTTAGCGACGTCAAAGGGATCACGAATAAGTTTAACTCAAAACTCTAATTCTCTTTCAAAGACTGAATCTTTATACATTCAAAATGTCTAGTGATATAATTGGTACCTTGATTGAGGTATTTTCATACAAAGATTCAATCTTTATTCACTAAAACACTTTTCGGGATGTCAAATGGAACTCGAATAAGTTTAACTCAAAATGCTCATTTTCTTTCGAAGATTCAATCTTTATACATTAAAAAGGTCCAGTGACATAATAGGTACCTTTATTAAGGTATTTTCATTCAAAGATTCAATCTCTAGTCATTAAAACACTCTTCGCGACTTCATAGGAAATACCTCAATCGAATAAGTTCAGTTCAATCTAAAGTCATTAAACCACTCTTCGCGACTTCGTAGGTAACTCGATTAAGTTAAACACAAAATACTCATTTTCTTTTGAAGATCGAATCTTTGTACAGAAAAAAGGTCTAGTGACAAAGTAGGAACCTTGAATTAGCAATTTCATTCAAAGATTCAATCTTTACTCATTAAAACACTCTTCGGGACGTGAAAGGGAACTCGAATAAGTTTAACTCAAAACTCTCATTTTCTTTCAAAGATTCAATCTTTATACATTAAAAAGGCCTATTGACGTAAAAGGTAACGGGATTGAGGTAATTTCGTTCAAAGATTCAATCTTTGGTCAGTAAAACACTCTTCACGACTTCATAGCTTACTCGAATAAGTTAAACTCAAAACTCTCATTTTCTTTCAAAGATTCAATCGTTATACATTAAAAAGGTCTAATGACATAATAGGTACCTTGGTTATGGTAATTTCATTCAAAGATTCAATCTTTACTCATAAAAACACTCTTCGTGACGTTAAAGGGATCACGAATATGTTTAACTCAAAACTCTAATTTTCCTTCAAAGATTGAATCCTTATACATTCAAAAGGTCTAGTGATATAATTGGAACCTTGATTGTGGTATATTCATTCAAATATTTAATCTTTATTCACTGAAACACTATTCGGGACGTCAAATGGAACTCGAATAAGTTTAACCCAAAACGCTCATTTTCTTCCGGAGATTCAATCTTTATACATTAAAATGGTCCAGTGACATAATAGGTACCTTTATTGAGGTATTTTCATTCAAAGATTCAATCTTTAGTGATTAAAATACTCTTCGCGACTTCGTTGGTAACTCGAATAAGTTAAACTCAAAACTCTCAATTTCTTTCAAAGATTCAATCTTTATACAGTAAAAAGGTCTAGTGGCATAATAGGTGCCTTGATTGACTTAATTTCTTTCAGAGATTCAATCTTAACTCATTAAAACACTCATCGTGACGTCAAGGGCATCTCGAATAAATTTAACTCTCAATTCTCATTTTCGTTCAAAGATTCAATCTTTATACATTAAAAAGGTCTAGTGGCAAAATAGGTACCGTGATTGAGGTATTTTCATTCAAATATTCGGTCTTGGGTCACAAAACCACTCTTCGCGACTTCATAGGTAACTCGAATAAGTTAAACTCAAAACTCTAATTTTCTTTCTAAGATTTAGTCTTTATACATAAAAATGGCCTAGTGACATAATGGTACCTTGATTGAGGATTTTCATTCGAACATTCAATCTTTACTCAGTAAGACACTCTTCGGGACGTCACAGGGAACTTGAATAAGTTTAACTCAAAACTCTCATTTTCTTTCAAAAATTCGATCTTTATTCAGTAAAAAGGTCTAGTTACATAATAGGTAACTTTTTTGAGGTATTTTCATTAAAAGATTCAATCTTTACTCATTAAAACACTCTTAGCGACGTCAAAGAGATCACGAATAAGTTTAACTCAAAACTCTAATTCTCTTTCAAAGACTGAATCTTTATACATTCAAAAGGTCTAGTGATATAATAGGTACCTTGATTGAGGTATTTTCATACAAACATTCAATCTTTATTCACTGAAACACTCTTCGGGATGTCAAATGGAACTCGAATAAGTTTAACTCAAAATGCTTATTTTCTCTCGAAGATTCAATCTTTATACATGAAAAAGGTCCAGTGATATAATAAGTACCTTTATTAAGGTATTTTCATTCAAAGATTCAATCTTTAGTCGTTAAAACACTCTTAGCGACTCCATTGGAAATACCTCAATCGAATAAGTTTAGTTCAATCTTAAGTCATTAAACCACTCTTCGCGACTTCATAGGTAACTCGATTAAGTTAAACACAAGATACTCATTTTCTTTTGAGGATTGCATCTTTGTACATTAAAAAGGTCTAGTGACAAAATAGGAACCTCAAATTAGCTAATTTCATTCGAAGATTCAATCCTTACTCATTAAAACACTCTTCGGGACGTGATAGGGAACTCGAATAAGTTTAACACAAAACTCTCATTTTCTTTCAAAGATTGAATCCTTATACATTCAAAAGGTCTAGTGGTATAATAGGTACCTTGATTGCGGTATTGTCATTCAAAGATTCAATCTCTATTCACTAAAACACTCTTCGGGACGTCAAATGGAACTCGAATAAGTTTAACCCAAAACGCTCATTTTCTTTCGAAGATTGAATCTTTATACATTAAAAATGTCCAGCAACATAATAGGTACCTTTATTGAGGTATTTTCAATCAAAGATTCAATCTTTAGTCATTAAAATACTCTTCGCGACTTCGTTAGCAACTCGAATAAGTTAAACTCTAAACTCTCATTTTCTTGCAGAGATTCAATTTTTATACAGTAAAAAGGACTAGTGGCATAGTAGGTACTTTGATTAAGTTAATTTCATTCAAAGATTCAATCTTAACTCATTAAAACACTCATCGTGACGTCAAAGGGATCTCGAATAAGTTTAACTCCCAATTCTCATTTTTGTTCAAAGATTCTTTTTTTATACATTAAGAAGGTCACGTGACAAAATAGGTACCTTAATTGGGGTATTTTTAATCAAATATTCAATCTTGGGTCGTTAAACCACTCTTCGCGACTTCATAGGTAACTCGAATAAGTTAAACTCAAAACTCTCATTTTCTTTCTAAGATTTACTCCTTATATATAAAAATGGTCTAGTGACATAATGGTACCATGATTGAGGATTTTCATTCAACGATTCAATCTTTACTCAGTAAAACAATTTTCGGGACGTCACAGGGAACTCGAATAAGTTTAACTCTTAAAACACTCTTAGCGACGTCAAAGGGATCACGAATAAGTTTAACTCAAAACTCTAATTCTCTTTCAAAGACTGAATCTTTATACATTCAAAATGTCTAGTGATATAATTGGTACCTTGATTGAGGTATTTTCCTACGAAGATTCAATGTTTATTCACTAAAACATTTTCGGGATGTCAAATGGAACTCGAATAAGTTTAACTCAAAATGCTCATTTTCTTTCGAAGATTCAATCTTTATACATTAAAAAGGTCCAGTGACATAATAGGTACCTTTATTAAGGTATTTTCATTCAAAGATTCAATCTTTAGTCATTAAAACACTCTTCGCGACTTCATAGGAAATGCCTCAATCGAATAAGTTCAGTTCAATCTAAAGTAATTAAACCACTCTTCGCGACTTCGTAGGTAACTCGATTAAGTGAAACACAAAACACTCATTTTCTTTTGAAGATCGAATCTTTGTACAGAAAAAAGGACTAGTGACAAAGTAGGAATCTTGAATTAGCAATTTCATTGAAAGATTCAATCTTTACTCATTAAAACACTCTTCGGGACGTGAAAGGGAACTCGAATAAGTTTAACTCAAAACTCTCATTTTCTTTCAAAGATTCAATCTTTATACATTAAAAAGGCCTATTGACATAAAAGGTAACGGGATTGAGGTAATTTCATTCAAAGATTCAATCTTTGGTCAGTAAAACACTCTTCGCGACTTCATAGCTTACTCGAATAAGTTAAACTCGAAACTCTCGTTTTCTTTCAAAGATTCAATCGTTATACATTAAAAAGGTCTAATGACATAATAGGTACCTTGGTTATGGTAATTTCATTCAAAGATTCAATCTTTACTCATTAAAACACTCTTCGTGACGTTAAAGGGATCACGAATATGTTTAACTCAAAACTCTAATTTTCCTTCAAAGATTGAATCCTTATACGTTCAAAAGGTCTAGTGATATAATAGGCACCTTGATTGTGGTATTTTCATTCAAATATTCAATCTTTATTCCCTGAAACACTATTCGGGACGTCAAATGGAACTCGAATAAGTTTAACCCAAAACGCTCATTTTCTTCCGGAGATTCAATCTTTGTACATTAAAATGGTCCAGAGACATAATAGGTACCTTTATTGAGGTATTTTCATTCAAAGATTCAATCTTTAGTGATTAAAATACTCTTCGCGACTTCGTTGGTAACTCGAATAAGTTAAACTCAAAACTCTCATTTTCTTTCAAAGATTCAATCTTTATACAGTAAAAAGGTCTAGTGGCATAATAGGTGCCTTGATTGACTTAATTTCTTTCAGAGATTCAATCTTAACTCATTAAAACACTCATCGTGACGTCAAGGGCATCTCGAATAAGTTTAACTCTCAATTCTCATTTTCGTTCAAAGATTCAATCTTTATACATCAAAAAGGACTAGTGGCAAAATAGGTACCGTAATTGAGGTATTTTCATTCAAATATTCGGTCTTGGGTCACAAACCACTCTTCGCGACTTCATTGGTAGCTCGATTAAGTTAAACTCAAAACTCTAATTTTCTTTCTAAGATTTAGTCTTTATACATAAAAATGGTGTAGTGACATAATGGTATCTTGATTGAGGATTTTCATTCGAACATTCAATCTTTACTCAGTAAGAAACTCTTCGGGACGTCACAGGGAACTTGAATAAGTTTAACTCAAAACTCTCATTTTCTTTCAAAAATTCGATCTTTATTCAGTAAAAAGGTCTAGTTACATAATAGGTAACTTTTTTGAGGTATTTTCATTCAAAGGTTCAATCTTTACTCATTAAAACACTCTTAGCGACGTCAAAGAGATCACGAATAAGTTTAACTCAAAACTCTAATTCTCTTTCAAAGACTGAATCTTTATACATTCAAAAGGTCTAGTGATATAATAGGTACCTTGATTGAGGTATTTTCATACAAACATTCAATCTTTATTCACTGAAACACTCTTCGGGATGTCAAATGGAACTCGAATAAGTTTAACTCAAAATGCATATTTTCTCTCGAAGATTCAATCTTTATACATGAAAAAGGTCCAGTGATATAATAAGTACCTTTATTAAGGTATTTTCATTCAAAGATTCAATCTTTAGTCATTAAAACACTCTTAGCGACTCCATTGGAAATACCTCAATCGAATAAGTTTAGTTCAATCTTAAGTCATTAAACCACTCTTCGCGACTTCATAGGTAACTCGATTAAGTTAAACACAAGATACTCATTTTCTTTTGAGGAATGCATCTTTGTACATTAAAAAGGTCTAGTGACAAAATAGGAACCTTGAATTAGCTAATTTCATTCGAAGATTCAATCCTTACTCATTAAAACACTCTTTGGGACGTGATAGGGAACTCGAATAAGTTTAACACAAAACTCTCATTTTCTTTCAAAGATTGAATCCTTATACATTCAAAAGGTCTAGTGGTATAATAGGTACCTTGATTGCGGTATTGTCATTCAAAGATTCAATCTCTATTCACTAAAACACTCTTCGGGACGTCAAATGGAACTCGAATAAGCTTAACCCAAAACGCTCATTTTCTTTCGAAGATTGAATCTTTATACATTAAAAATGTCCAGCAACATAATAGGTACCTTTATTGAGGTATTTTCATTCAAAGATTCAATCTTTAGTCATTAAAATACTCTTCGCGACTTCGTTAGTAACTCGAATAAGTTAAACTCTAAACTCTCAATCTCTTGCAGAGATTCAATTTTTATACAGTAAAAAGGACTAGTGGCATAGTAGGTACTTTGATTAAGTTAATTTCATTCAAAGATTCAATCTTAACTCATTAAAACACTCATCGTGACGTCAAAGGGATCTCGAATAAGTTTAACTCTCAATTCTCATTTTTGTTCAAAGATTCTTTTTTTTATACATTAAGAAGGTCACGTGACAAAATAGGTACCTTAATTGGGGTATTTTCAATCAAATATTCAATCTTGGGTCGTTAAACCACTCTTCGCGACTTCATAGGTAACTCGAATAAGTTAAACTCAAAACTCTCATTTTCTTTCTAAGATTTACTCCTTATACATAAAAATGGTCTAGAGACATAATGGTACCATGATTGAGGATTTTCATTCAGCGATTCAATCTTTACTCAGTAAAACACTTTTCGGGACATCACAGGGAACTCAAATAAGTTTAACTCTTAAAACACTCTTAGCGACGTCAAAGGAATCACAAATAAGTTTAACTAAAAACTCTAATTCTCTATTAAAGACTGAATCTTTATACATTCAAAATGTCTAGTGATATAATTGGTACCTTGATTGAGGTATTTTCATACAAAGATTCAATCTTTATTCACTAAAACACTTTTCGGGATGTCAAATGGAACTCGAATAAGTTTAACTCAAAATGCTCATTTTCTTTCGAAGATTCAATCTTTATACATTAAAAAGGTCCAGTGACATAATAGGTACCTTTATTAAGGAATTTTCATTCAAAGATTCAATTTTTAGTCATTAAAACACTCTTCGCGACTTCGTAGAAAATACGTCAATCGAATAAGTTCAGTTCAATCTAAAGTCATTAAACCACTCTTTGCGACTTCGTAGGTAACTCGATTAAGTTAAACACACAATACTCATTTTCTTTTGAAGATCGAATCTTTGCACAGAAAAAGATCTAGTGACAAAGTAGGAACCTTGAATTAGCAATTTCATTCAAAGATTCAATCTTTACTCATTAAGACACTCTTCGGGACGTGAAAGGGAACTCGAATAAGTTTAACTCAAAACTCTCATTTTCTTTCAAAGATTCAATCTTTATACATTAAAAAGGCCTATTGACATAAAAGGTAACGTGATTGATGTAATTTCATTCAAAGGTTCAATCTTTGGTCAGTAAAACACTCTTCGCGACTTCATAGCTTACTCGAATAAGTTAAACTCGAAACTCTCATTTTCTTTCAAAGATTCAATCGTTATACATTAAAAAGGTCTAATGACATAATAGGTACCTTGGTTATGGTAATTTCATTCAAAGATTCAATCTTTACTCATTAAAACACTCTTCGTGATGTTAAAGGGATCACGAATTTGTTAAACTCAAAACTCTAATTTTCCTTCAAAGATTGAATCCTTATACATTCAAAAGGTCTAGTGATATAATAGGCACCTTGATTATGGTATTTTCATTCAAATATTTAATCTTTATTCACTGAAACACTATTCGGGATGTCAAATGGAACTCGAATAAGTTTAACCCAAAACGCTCATTTTCTTCCGGAGATTCAATCTTTATACATTAAAATGGTCCAGTGACATAATAGGTACCATTATTGAGGTATTTTCATTCAAAGATTAAATCTTTAGTGATTAAAATACTCTTCGCGACTTCGTTGGTAACTCGAATAAGTTAAACTAAAAACTCTCATTTTCTTTCAAAGATTCAATCTTTATACAGTAAAAAGGTCTAGTGGCATAATAGGTGCCTTGATTGAGTTAATTTCTTTCGGAGATTCAATCTTAACTCATTAAAACACTCATCGTGACGTCACGGGCATCTCGAATAAGTTTAACTCTCAATTCTCATTTTCGTTCAAAGATTCAATCTTTATACGTTAAAAAGGTCTAGTGGCAAAATAGGTACCGTAATTGAGGTATTTTCATTCAAATATTCGGTCTTGGGTCACAAAACCACTCTTCGCGACTTCATAGGTAACTCGAATAAGTTAAACTCAAAACTCTAATTTTCTTTCTAAGATTTAGTCTTTATACAAAAAAATGGTCTAGTGACATAATGGTACCTTGATTGAGGATTTTCATTCGAACATTCAATCTTTACTCAGTAAGACACTCTTCGGGACGTCACAGGGAACTTGAATAAGTTTAACTCAAAACTCTCATTTTCTTTCAAAAATTCGATCTTTATTCAGCAAAAAGGTCTAGTTACATAATAGGTAACTTTTTTGAGGTATTTTCATTCAAAGATTAAATCTTTACTCATTAAAACACTCTTAGCGACGTCAAAGAGATCACGAATAAGTTTAACTCAAAACTCTAATTCTCTTTCAAAGACTGTATCTTTATACATTCAAAAGGTCTAGTGATATAATAGGTACCTTGATTGAGGTATTTTCATACAAAGATTCAATCTTTATTCACTGAAACACTCTTCGGGATGCCAAATGGAACTCGAATAAGTTTAACCCAAAATGCTTATTTTCTCTCGAAGATTCAATCTTTATACGTGAAAAAGGTCCAGTGATATAATAAGTACCTTTATTAAGGTATTTTCATTCAAAGATTCAATCTTTAGTCATTAAAACACTCTTAGCGACTCCATTGGAAATACCTCAATCGAATAAGTTTAGTTCAATCTTAAGTCATTAAACCACTCTTCGCGACTTCATAGGTAACTCGATTAAGTTAAACACAAGATACTCATTTTCTTTTGAGGAATGCATCTTTGTACATTAAAAAGGTCTAGTGACAAAATAGGAACCTTGAATTAGCTAATTTCATTCGAAGATTCAATCCTTACTCATTAAAACACTCTTTGGGACGTGATAGGGAACTCGAATAAGTTTAACACAAAACTCTCATTTTCTTTCAAAGATTGAATCTTTACTCATTAAAACACTCTTAGCGACGTCAAAGAGATCACGAATAAGTTTAACTCAAAACTCTAATTCTCTTTCAAAAACTGTATCTTTATACATTCAAAAGGTCTAGTGATATAATAGGTACCTTGATTGAGGTATTTTCATACAAAGATTCAATCTTTATTCACTGAAACACTCTTCGGGATGCCAAATGGAACTCGAATAAGTTTAACCCAAAATGCTTATTTTCTCTCGAAGATTCAATCTTTATACGTGAAAAAGGTCCAGTGATATAATAAGTACCTTTATTAAGGTATTTTCATTCAAAGATTCAATCTTTAGTCATTAAAACACTCTTAGCGACTCCATTGGAAATACCTCAATCGAATAAGTTTAGTTCAATCTTAAGTCATTAAACCACTCTTCGCGACTTCATTGGTAACTCGATTAAGTTAAACACAAGATACTCATTTTCTTTTGAGGATTGCATCTTTGTACATTAAAAAGGTCTAGTGACAAAATAGGAACCCTGAATTTGCTAATTTCATTCGAAGATTCAATCCATACTCATTAAAACACTAGGGAACTCGAATAAGTTTAACACAAAACTCTCATTTTCTTTCAAAGATTGAATCCTTATACATTCAAAAGGTCTAGTGGTATAATAGATACCTTGATTGCGGTATTGACCTTCAAAGATTCAATCTCTATTCACTAAAACACTATTCGGGACGTCAAATGGAACTCGAATAAGTTTAACCCAAAACGCTCATTTTCTTTCGAAGATTGAATCTTTATACATTAAAAATGTCCAGCGACATAATAGGTACCCTTATTGAGGTATTTTCATTCAAAGATTCAATCTTTAGTCATTAAAATACTCTTCGCGACTTCGTTGGTAACTCGAATAAGTTAAACTTAAAACTCTCATTTTCTTTCAGAAATTCAATCTTTATACAGTAAGAAGGACTAGTGGCATAGTAGGTACTTTGATTAAGTTAATTTCATTCAAAGATTCAATCTTAACTCATTAAAACACTCTTCGTGACGTCAGAGGGATCTCGAACAAGTTTAACTCTCAATTCTCATTTTTGTTCAAGGATTCTTTTTTTTATACATTAAGAAGGTCACGCGACAAAATAGGTACCTTAATTGGGGTATTTTCAATCAAATATTCAATCTTGGGTCGTTAAACCACTCTTCGCGACTTCATAGGTAACTCGAATAAGTTAAACTCAAAACTCTCATTTTCTTTCTAAGATTTACTCCTTATACATAAAAATGGTCTAGTGACATAATGGTACCATGATTGAGGATTTTCATTCAACGATTCAATCTTTACTCAGTAAAACACTTTTCGGGACGTCACAGGGAACTCGAAGAAGTTTAACTCTCAAAACACTCTTAACGACGTCAAAGGGATCACGAATAAGTTTAACTCAAAACTCTAATTCTCTTTTAAAGACTGAATCTTTATACATTCAAAATGTCTAGTGATATAATTGGTACCTTGATTGAGGTATTTTCATACAAAGATTCAATCTTTATTCACTAAAACACTCTTCGGGATGTCAAATGGAACTCGAATAAGTTTAACTCAAAATGCTCATTTTCTTTCGAAGATTCAATCTTTATACATTAAAAAGGTCCAATGACAAAATAGGTACCTTTATTAAGGTATTTTCATTCAAAGATTCAATCTTTAGTCATTAAAACACTCTTCGCGACTTCATAGGAAATACCTCAATCGAATAAGTTCAGTTCAATCTAAAGTCATTAAACCACTCTTCGCGACTTCGTAGGTAACTCGATTAAGTTAAACACAAAATACTCATTTTCTTTTGAAGATCGAATCTTTCACAGAAAAAAGGTCTAGTGACAAAGTAGGAACCTTGAATTAGCAATTTCATTCAAAGATTCAATCTTTACTCATTAAAACACTCTTCGGGACGTGAAAGGGAACTCGAATAAGTTTAACTCAAAACTCTCATTTTCTTTCAAAGATTCAATCTTTATACATTAAAAAGGCCTATTGACATAAAAGGTAACGTGATTGAGGTAATTTCATTCAAAGGTTCAATCTTTGGTCAGTAAAACACTCTTTGCGACTTCATAGCTTACTCGAATAAGTTAAACTCGAAACTCTCATTTTCTTTCAAAGATTCAATCGTTATACATTAAAAAGGTCTAATGACATAATAGGTACCTTGGTTATGGTAATTTCATTCAAAGATTCAATCTTTACTCATTAAAACACTCTTCGTGAAGTTAAAGGGATCACGAATATGTTAAACTCAAAACTCTAATTTTCCTTCAAAGATTGAATCCTTATACATTCAAAAGGTCTAGTGTGATAATAGGCACCTGTATTGTGGTATTTTTATTCAAATATTCAATCTTTATTCACTGAAACACTATTCGGGACGTCAAATGGAACTCGAATAAGTTTAACCCAAAACGCTCATTTTCTTCCGGAGATTCAATCTTTATACATTAAAATGGTCCAGTGACATAATAGGTACCTTTATTGAGGTATTTTCATTCAAAATTCAATCTTTTGTGATTAAAATACTCGTCGCGACTTCGTTGGTAACTCAAATAAGTTAAACTCAAAACTCTCATTTTCTTTCAAAGATTCAATCTTTATACAGTAAAAAGGTCTAGTGGCATAATAGGTGCCTTGATTGAGTTAATTTCTTTCAGAGATTCAATCTTAACTCATTAAAACACTCATCGTGATGTCAAGGGCATCTCGAATAAGTTTAACTCTCAATTCTCATTTTCTTTCAAAGATTCAATCTTTATACATTAAAAAGGTCTAGTGGCAAAATAGGTACCGTAATTAAGGTATTTTCATTCAAATATTCGGTGTTGGGTCACAAATCCACTCTTCGCGACTTCATAGGTAACTCGAATAAGTTAAACTCAAAACTCTAGTTTTCTTTCTAAGATTTAGTCTTTATATATAAAAATGGTCTAGTGACATAATGGTACCTTGATTGAGGATTTTCATTCGAACATTCAATGTTTACTCAGTAAGACACTCTTCGGGACGTCACAGGGAACTTGAATAAGTTTAACTCAAAACTCTCATTTTCTTTCAAAAATTCGATCTTTATTCAGTAAAAAGGTCTAGTTACATAATAGGTAACTTTTTTGAGGTATTTTCATTCAAAGATTCAATCTTTACACATTAAAACACTCTTAGGGATGTCAAATGGAACTCGAATAAGTTTAACTCAAAATGCTTATTTTCCCTCGAAGATTCAATCTTTATACATGAAAAAGGTCCAGTGATATAATAAGTACCTTTATTAAGGTATTTTCATTCAAAGATTCAATCTTTAGTCATTAAAACACTCTTAGCGACTCCATTGGAAATACCTTAATGGAATAAGTTTAGTTCAATCTTAAGTCATTAAACCACTCTTCGCGACTTCATAGGTAACTCGATTAAGTTAAACACAAAATACTCATTTTCTTTTGAGGATTGCATCTTTGTACATTAAAAAGGTCAAGTGACAAAATAGGAACCTTGAATTAGCTAATTTCATTCGAAGATTCAATCCTTACTCATTAAAACACTCTTCGGGACGTGATAGGGAACTCGAATAAGAGGAACACAAAACTCTCAATTTCTTTCAAAGATTGAATCCTTATACATTCAAAAGGTCTAGTGGTATAATAGGTACCTTGATTGCGGTATTGTCATTCAAAGATTCAATCTCTATTCACTAAAACACTCTTCGGGACGTCAAATGGAACTCGAATAAGTTTAACCCAAAACGCTCATTTTCTTTCGAAGATTGAATCTTTATACATTAAAAATGTCCAGCGACATAATAGGTACCTTTATTGAGGTATTTTCATTCAAAGATTCAATCTTTAGTCATTAAAATACTCTTCGCGACTTCGTTGGTAACTCGAATAAGTTAAACTCAAAACTCTCATTTTCTTTCAACGATTCAATCTTTATACAGTAAAAAGGACTAGTGGCATAGTAGGTACTATGATTAAGTTAATTTCATTCAAAGATTCAATCTTAACTCATTAAAACACTCATCGTGACGTCAAAAGGATCTCGAATAAGTTTAACTCTCAATTCTCATTTTTGTTCAAAGATTCTTTTTTTTATACATTAAGAAGGCCACGTGACAAAATAGGTACCTTAATTGGGGTATTTTCAATCAAATATTCAATCTTGGGTCGTTAAACCACTCTTCGCGACTTTATAGGTAACTCGAATAAGTTAAACTCAAAACTCTCATTTTCTTTCTAAGATTTACTCCTTATACATAAAAATGGTCTAGTGACATAATGGTACCATGATTGAGGATTTTCATTCAACGATTCAATCTTTACTCAGTAAAACACTTTTCGGGACGTCACAGGGAACTCGAATAAGTTTAACTCTTAAAACACTCTTAGCGACGTCAAAGAGATCACGAATAAGTTTAACTCAAAACTCTAATTCTCTTTTAAAGACTGAATCTTTATACATTCAAAATGTCTAGTGATATAATTGGTACCTTGATTGAGGTATTTTTATACAAAGATTCAATCTTTATTCACTAAAACACTTTTCGGGATGTCAAATGGAACTCGAATAAGTTTAACTCAAAATGCTCATTTTCTTTCGAAGATTCAATCTTTATACATTAAAAAGGTCCAGTGACATAATAGGTACCTTTATTAAGGTGTTTTCATTCAAAGATTCAATCTTTAGTCATTAAAACACTCTTCGCGACTTCATAGGAAATACCTCAATCGAATAAGTTCAGTTCAATCTAAAGTCATTAAACCACTCTTCGCGACTTCGTAGGTAACTCGATTAAGTTAAACACAAAATACTCATTTTCTTTTGAAGATCGAATCTTTCACAGAAAAAAGGTCTAGTGACAAAGTAGGAACCTTGAATTAGCAATTTCATTCAAAGATTCAATCTTTACTCATTAAAACACTCTTCGGGACGTGAAAGGGAACTCGAATAAGTTTAACTCAAAACTCTCATTTTCTTTCAAAGATTCAATCTTTATACATTAAAAAGGCCTATTGACATAAAAGGTAACGTGATTGAGGTAATTTCATTCAAAGGTTCAATCTTTGGTCAGTAAAACACTCTTTGCGACTTCATAGCTTACTCGAATAAGTTAAACTCGAAACTCTCATTTTCTTTCAAAGATTCAATCGTTATACATTAAAAAGGTCTAATGACATAATAGGTACCTTGGTTATGGTAATTTCATTCAAAGATTCAATCTTTACTCATTAAAACACTCTTCGTGAAGTTAAAGGGATCACGAATATGTTAAACTCAAAACTCTAATTTTCCTTCAAAGATTGAATCCTTATACATTCAAAAGGTCTAGTGTGATAATAGGCACCTGTATTGTGGTATTTTTATTCAAATATTCAATCTTTATTCACTGAAACACTATTCGGGACGTCAAATGGAACTCGAATAAGTTTAACCCAAAACGCTCATTTTCTTCCGGAGATTCAATCTTTATACATTAAAATGGTCCAGTGACATAATAGGTACCTTTATTGAGGTATTTTCATTCAAAATTCAATCTTTTGTGATTAAAATACTCGTCGCGACTTCGTTGGTAACTCAAATAAGTTAAACTCAAAACTCTCATTTTCTTTCAAAGATTCAATCTTTATACAGTAAAAAGGTCTAGTGGCATAATAGGTGCCTTGATTGAGTTAATTTCTTTCAGAGATTCAATCTTAACTCATTAAAACACTCATCGTGATGTCAAGGGCATCTCGAATAAGTTTAACTCTCAATTCTCATTTTCTTTCAAAGATTCAATCTTTATACATTAAAAAGGTCTAGTGGCAAAATAGGTACCGTAATTAAGGTATTTTCATTCAAATATTCGGTGTTGGGTCACAAATCCACTCTTCGCGACTTCATAGGTAACTCGAATAAGTTAAACTCAAAACTCTAGTTTTCTTTCTAAGATTTAGTCTTTATATATAAAAATGGTCTAGTGACATAATGGTACCTTGATTGAGGATTTTCATTCGAACATTCAATGTTTACTCAGTAAGACACTCTTCGGGACGTCACAGGGAACTTGAATAAGTTTAACTCAAAACTCTCATTTTCTTTCAAAAATTCGATCTTTATTCAGTAAAAAGGTCTAGTTACATAATAGGTAACTTTTTTGAGGTATTTTCATTCAAAGATTCAATCTTTACACATTAAAACACTCTTAGGGATGTCAAATGGAACTCGAATAAGTTTAACTCAAAATGCTTATTTTCCCTCGAAGATTCAATCTTTATACATGAAAAAGGTCCAGTGATATAATAAGTACCTTTATTAAGGTATTTTCATTCAAAGATTCAATCTTTAGTCATTAAAACACTCTTAGCGACTCCATTGGAAATACCTTAATGGAATAAGTTTAGTTCAATCTTAAGTCATTAAACCACTCTTCGCGACTTCATAGGTAACTCGATTAAGTTAAACACAAAATACTCATTTTCTTTTGAGGATTGCATCTTTGTACATTAAAAAGGTCAAGTGACAAAATAGGAACCTTGAATTAGCTAATTTCATTCGAAGATTCAATCCTTACTCATTAAAACACTCTTCGGGACGTGATAGGGAACTCGAATAAGAGGAACACAAAACTCTCAATTTCTTTCAAAGATTGAATCCTTATACATTCAAAAGGTCTAGTGGTATAATAGGTACCTTGATTGCGGTATTGTCATTCAAAGATTCAATCTCTATTCACTAAAACACTCTTCGGGACGTCAAATGGAACTCGAATAAGTTTAACCCAAAACGCTCATTTTCTTTCGAAGATTGAATCTTTATACATTAAAAATGTCCAGCGACATAATAGGTACCTTTATTGAGGTATTTTCATTCAAAGATTCAATCTTTAGTCATTAAAATACTCTTCGCGACTTCGTTGGTAACTCGAATAAGTTAAACTCAAAACTCTCATTTTCTTTCAACGATTCAATCTTTATACAGTAAAAAGGACTAGTGGCATAGTAGGTACTATGATTAAGTTAATTTCATTCAAAGATTCAATCTTAACTCATTAAAACACTCATCGTGACGTCAAAAGGATCTCGAATAAGTTTAACTCTCAATTCTCATTTTTGTTCAAAGATTCTTTTTTTTATACATTAAGAAGGCCACGTGACAAAATAGGTACCTTAATTGGGGTATTTTCAATCAAATATTCAATCTTGGGTCGTTAAACCACTCTTCGCGACTTTATAGGTAACTCGAATAAGTTAAACTCAAAACTCTCATTTTCTTTCTAAGATTTACTCCTTATACATAAAAATGGTCTAGTGACATAATGGTACCATGATTGAGGATTTTCATTCAACGATTCAATCTTTACTCAGTAAAACACTTTTCGGGACGTCACAGGGAACTCGAATAAGTTTAACTCTTAAAACACTCTTAGCGACGTCAAAGAGATCACGAATAAGTTTAACTCAAAACTCTAATTCTCTTTTAAAGACTGAATCTTTATACATTCAAAATGTCTAGTGATATAATTGGTACCTTGATTGAGGTATTTTTATACAAAGATTCAATCTTTATTCACTAAAACACTTTTCGGGATGTCAAATGGAACTCGAATAAGTTTAACTCAAAATGCTCATTTTCTTTCGAAGATTCAATCTTTATACATTAAAAAGGTCCAGTGACATAATAGGTACCTTTATTAAGGTGTTTTCATTCAAAGATTCAATCTTTAGTCATTAAAACACTCTTCGCGACTTCATAGGAAATACCTCAATCGAATAAGTTTAGTTCAATCTAAAGTCATTAAACCACTCTTCGCGACTTCGTAGGTAACTCGATTAAGTTAAACACAAAATACTCATTTTCTTTTGAAGATCGAATCTTTGTACAGAAAAAAGGTCTAGTGACAAAGTAGGAACCTTGAATTAGCAATTTCATTCAAAGATTCAATCTTTACTCATTAAAACACTCTTCGGGACGTGAAAGGGAACTCGAATAAGTTTAACTCAAAACTCTCACTTTCTTTCAAAGATTCAATCTATATAAATTAAAAAGGCCTATTGACATAAAAGGTAACGTGATTGAGGTAATTTCATTCAAAGATTCAATCTTTGGTCAGTAAAACACTCTTCGCGACTTCATAGCTTACTCGAATAAGTTAAACTCGAAACTCTCATTTTCTTTCAAAAATTCAATCGTTATACATTAAAAAGGTCTAATGACATAATAGGTACCTTGGTTATGGTAATTTCATTCAAAGATTCAATCTTTACTCATTAAAACACTCTTCGTGACGTTAAAGGGATCACGAATATGTTTAACTCAAAACTCTAATTTTCCTTTAAAGATTGAATCCTTATACATTCAAAAGGTCTAGTGATATAATAGGCACCTTGATTGTGGTATTTTCATTCAAATATTCAATCTTTATTCACTGAAACACTATTCGGGACGTCAAATGGAACTCGAATAAGTTTAACCCAAACGCTCATTTTCTTCCGGAGATTCAATCTTTATACATTAAAATGGTCCAGTGACATAATAGGTACCTTTATTGAGGTATTTTCATTCAAAGATTCAATCTTTAGTGATTAAAATACTCTTCACGACTTCGTTGGTAACTCGAATAAGTTAAACTCAAAACTCTCATTTTCTTTCAAAGATTCAATCTTTATACAGTAAAAAGGTCTAGTGGCATAATAGGTGCCTTGATTGAGTTAATTTCTTTCAGAGATTCAATCTTAACTCATTAAAACACTCATCGTGATGTCTAGGGCATCTCGAATAAGTTTAACTCTCAATTCTCATTTTCGTTCAAAGATTCAATCTTTATACATTAAAAAGGTCTAGTGGCAAAATAGGTACCGTAATTGAGGTATTTTCATTCAAATATTCGGTCTTGGGTCTCAAAACCCCTCTTCGCGACTTCATAGGTAACTCGAATAAGTTAAACTCAAAACTCTAATTTTCTTTCTAAGATTTAGTCTTTATACATAAAAATGGTCTAGTGACATAATGGTACCTTGATTGAGGATTTTCATTCGAACATTCAATCTTTACTCAGAAAGACACTTTTCGGCACGTCACAGGGAACTTGAATAAGTTTAACTCAGAACTCTCATTTTCTTTCAAAAATTCGATCTTTATTCAGTAAAAAGGTCTAGTGACATAATAGGTAACTTTTTTGAGGTATTTTCATTCAAAGATTCAATCTTTACTCATTAAAACACTCTTAGCGACGTCAAAGAGATCACGAATAAGTTTAACTCAAAACTCTAATTCTCTTTCAAAGACTGACTCTTTATACATTCAAAAGGTCTAGTGATATAATAGGTACCTTGATTGAGGTATTTTCAAACAAAGATTCAATCTTTATTCACTGAAACACTATTCGGGATGTCAAATGGAACTCGAATAAGTTTAACTCAAAATGCTTATTTTCTCTCGAAGATTCAATCTTTATACATGAAAAAGGTCGAGTGATATAATAAGTACCTTTATTAAGGTATTTTCATTCAAAGATTCAATCTTTAGTCATTAAAACACTCTTAGCGACTCCATTGGAAATACCTCAATCGAATAAATTTAGTTCAATCTTAAGTCATTAAACCACTCTTCGCGACTTCATAGGTAACTCGATTAAGTTAAACACAAAATACTCATTTTCTTTTGAGGATTGCATCTTTGTACATTAAAAAGGTCTAGTGACAAAATAGGAACCTTGAATTAGCTAATTTCATTCGAAGATTCAATCCTTACTCATTAAAACACTCTTCGGGACATGATAGGGAACTCGAATAAGTTTAACACAAAACTCTCATTTTCTTTCAAAGATTGAATCCTTATACATTCAAAAGGTCTAGTGGTATAATAGGTACCTTGATTGCCGTATTGTCATTCAAAGATTCAATCTCTATTCACTAAAACACTCTTCGGGACGTCAAATGGAACTCGAATAAGTTTAACCCAAAACGCTCATTTTCTTTCGAAGATTGAATCTTTATACATTAGAAATGTCCAGCGACATAATAGGTACCTTTATTGAGGTATTTTCATTCAAAGATTCAATCTTTAGTCATTAAAATACTCTTCGCGACTTCGTTGGTAACTCGAATAAGTTAAACTCAAAACTCTCATTTTCTTTCAGAGATTCAATCTTTATACAGTAAAAAGGACTAGTGGCATAGTAGGTACTTTGATTAAGTTAATTTCATTCAAAGATTCAATCTTAACTCATTAAAACACTCATCGTGACGTCAAAGGGATCTCGAATAAGTTTAACTCTCAATTCTCATTTTTGTTCAAAGATTCTTTTTTTATACATTAAGAAGGTCACGTGACAAAATAGGTACCTTAATTGGGGTATTTTCAATCAAATATTCAATCTTGGGTCGTTAAACCACTCTTCGCGACTTCATAGGTAACTCGAATAAGTTAAACTCAAAACTCTCATTTTCTTTCTAAGATTTACTCCTTATACATAAAAATGGTCTAGCGACATAATGGTACCATGATTGAGGATTTTCATTCAACGATTCAATCTTTACTCAGTAAAACACTTTCCGGGACGTCACAGGGAACTCGAATAAGTTTAACTCTTAAAACACCCTTAGCGACGTCAAAGGGATCACGAATAAGTTTAACTCAAAACTCTAATTCTCTTTCAAAGACTGAATCTTTATACATTCAAAATGTCTAGTGATATAATTGGTACCTTGATTGAGGTATTTTCATACAAAGATTCAATCTTTATTCACTAAAACACTCTTCGGGATGTCAAATGGAACTCGAATAAGTTTAACTCAAAATGCTCATATTCTTTCGAAGATTCAATCTTTATACATTAAAAAGGTCCAGTGACATAATATGTACCTTTATTAAGGTATTTTCGTTCAAAGATTCAATCTTTAGTCATTAAAACACTCTTCGCGACTTCATAGGAAATACCTCAATCGAATAAGTTCAGTTCAATCTAAAGTCATTAAACCACTCTTCGCGACTTCGTAGGTAACTCGATTAAGTTAAACACAAAATACTTATTTTCTTTTGAAGATCGAATCTTTGTACAGAAAAAAGTTCTAGTGACAAAGTAGGAACCTTGAATTAGCAATTTCATTCAAAGATTCAATCTTTACTCATTAAAACACTCTTCGGGACGTGAAAGGGAACTCGAATAAGTTTAACTCAAAACTCTCATTTTCTTTCAAAGATTCAATCTTTATACATTAAAAAGGCCTATTGACATAAAAGGTAACGTGATTGAGGTAATTTCATTCAAAGATTCAATCTTTGGTCAGTAAAACACTCTTCGCGACTTCGTAGCTTACTCGAATAAGTTAAACTCGAAACTCTCATTTTCTTTCAAAGATTCAATCATTATACATTAAAAAGGTCTAATAACATAATAGGTACCTTGGTTATGGTAATTTCATTCAAAGATTCAATCTTTACTCATTAAAACACTCTTCGTGACGTCAAAGGGATCACGAATATGTTTAACTCAAAACTCTAATTTTCCTTCAAAGATTGAATCCTTATACATTCAAAAGGTCTAGTGATATAATAGGCACCTTGATTGTGGTATTTTCATTCAAATATTCAATCTTTATTCACTGAAACACTATTCGGGACGTCAAATGGAACTCGAATAAGTTTAACCCAAAACGCTCATTTTCTTCCGGAGATTCAATCTTTATACATTAAAATGGTCCAGTGACATAATAGGTACCTTTATTGAGGTATTTTCATTCAAAGATTCAATCTTTAGTGATTAAAATACTCTTCGCGACTTCGTTGGTAACTCGAATAAGTTAAACTCAAAACTCTCATTTTCTTTCAAAGATTCAATCTTTATACAGTAAAAAGGTCTAGTGGCATAATAGGTGCATTGATTGAGTTAATTTCTTTCAGAGATTCAATCTTAACTCATTAAAACACTCATCATGATGTCAAGGGCATCTCGAACAAGTTTAACTCTCAATTCTCATTTTCGTTCAAAGATTCAATCTTTATACATTAAAAAGGTCTAGTGGCAAAATAGGTACCGTAATTGAGGTATTTTCATTCAAATATTCGGTCTTGGGTCACAAAACCCCTCTTCGCGACTTCATATGTAACTCGAATAAGTTAAACTCAAAACTCTAATTTTCTTTCTAAGATTTAGTTTTTATAGATAAAAATGGTCTAGTGACATAATGGTACCTTGATTGAGGATTTTCATTCGAACATTCAATCTTTACTCAGTAAGACACTTTTCGGCACGTCACAGGGAACTTGAATAAATTTAACTCAAAACTCTCATTTTCTTTCAAAAATTCGATCTTTATTCAGTAAAAAGGTCTAGTGACATAATAGGCAACTTTTTTGAGGTATTTTCATTCAAAGATTCAATCTTTACTCATTAAAACACTCTTAGCGACGTCAAAGAGATCACGAATAAGTTTAACTCAAAACTCTAATTCTCTTTCAAAGACTGAATCTTTATACATTCAAAAGGTCTAGTGATATAATAGGTACCTTGATTGAGGTATTTTCATACAAAGATTCAATCTTTATTCACTGAAACACTATTCGGGATGTCAAATGGAACTCGAATAAGTTTAACTCAAAATGCTTATTTTCTCTCGAAGATTCAATCTTTATACATGAAAAAGGTCGAGTGATATAATAAGTACCTTTATTAAGGTATTTTCATTCAAAGATTCAATCTTTAGTCATTAAAACACTCTTAGCGACTCCATTGGAAATACCTCAATCGAATAAGTTTAGTTCAATCTTAAGTCATTAAACCACTCTTCGCGACTTCATAGGTAACTCGATTAAGTTAAACACAAAATACTCATTTTCTTTTGAGGATTGCATCTTTGTACATTAAAAAGGTCTAGTGACAAAATAGGAACCTAGAATTAGCTAATTTCATTCGAAGATTCAATCCTTACTCATTAAAACACTCTTCGGGACGTGATAGGGAACTCGAATAAGTTTAACACAAAACTCTCATTTTCTTTCAAAGATTGAATCCTTATACATTCAAAAGGTCTAGTGGTATAATAGGTACCTTGATTGCGGTATTGTCATTCAAAGATTCAATCTCTATTCACTAAAACACTCTTCGGGACGTCAAATGGAACTCGAATAAGTTTAACCCAAAACGCTCATTTTCTTTCGAAGATTGAATCTTTATACATTAGAAATGTCCAGCGACATAATAGGTACCTTTATTGAGGTATTTTTATTCAAAGATTCAATCTTTAGTCATTAAAATACTCTTCGCGACTTCGTTGGTAACTCGAATAAGTTAAACTCAAAACTCTCATTTTCTTTCAGAGATTCAATCTTTATACAGTAAAAAGGACTAGTGGCATAGTAGGTACTTTGATTAAGTTAATTTCATTCAAAGATTCAATCTTAACTCATTAAAGCACTCATCGTGACGTCAAAGGGATCTCGAATAAGTTTAACTCTCAATTCTCATTTTTGTTCAAAGATTCTTTTTTTATACATTAAGAAGGTCACGTGACAAAATAGGTACCTTAATTGGGGTATTTTCAATCAAATATTCAATCTTGGGTCGTTAAACCACTCTTCGCGACTTCATAGGTAACTCGAATAAGTTAAACTCAAAACTCTCATTTTCTTTCTAAGATTTACTCCTTATACATAAAAATGGTCTAGTGACATAATGGTACCATGATTGAGGATTTTCATTCAACGATTCAATCTTTACTCAGTAAAACACTTTTCGGGACGTCACAGGGAACTCGAATAAGTTTAACTCTTAAAACACCCTTAGCGACGTCAAAGGGATCACGAATAAGTTTAACTCAAAACTCTAATTCTCTTTCAAAGACTGAATCTTTATACATTCAAAATGTCTAGTGATATAATTGGTACCTTGATTGAGGTATTTTCATACAAAGATTCAATCTTTATTCACTAAAACACTCTTCGGGATGTCAAATGGAACTCGAACAAGTTTAACTCAAAATGCTCATTTTCTTTCGAAAATTCAATCTTTATACATTAAAAAGGTCCAGTGACATAACAGGTACCTTTATTAAGGTATTTTCATTCAAAGATTCAATCTTTAGTCATTAAAACACTCTTCGCGACTTCATAGGAAATACCTCAATCGAATAAGTTCAGTTCAATCTAAAGTCATTAAACCACTCTTCGCGACTTCGTAGGTAACTCGATTAAGTTAAACACAAAATACTCATTTTCTTTTGAAGATCGAATCTTTGTACAGAAAAAAGGTCTAGTGACAAAGTAGGAACCTTGAATTAGCAATTTCATTCAAAGATTCAATCTTTACTCATTAAAACACTCTTCGGGACGTGAAAGGGAACTCGAATAAGTTTAATTCAAAACTCTCACTTTCTTTCAAAGATTCAATCTTTATAAATTAAAAAGGCCTATTGACATAAAAGGTAACGTAATTGAGGTAATTTCATTCAAAGATTCAATCTTTGGTCAGTAAAACACTCTTCGCGACTTCATAGCTTACTCGAATAAGTTAAACTCGAAACTCTCATTTTCTTTCAAAAATTCAATCGTTATACATTAAAAAGGTCTAATGACATAATAGGTACCTTGGTTATGGTAATTTCATTCAAAGATTCAATCTTTACTCATTAAAACACTCTTCGTGACGTTAAAGGGATCACGAATATGTTTTACTCAAAACTCTAATTTTCCTTTAAAGATTGAATCCTTATACATTCAAAAGGTCAAGTGATATAATAGGCACCTTGATTGTGGTATTTTCATTCAAATATTCAATCTTTATTCACTGAAACACTATTCGGGACGTCAAATGGAACTCGAATAAGTTTAACCCAAACGCTCATTTTCTTCCGGAGATTCAATCTTTATACATTAAAATGGTCCAGTGACATAATAGGTACCTTTATTGAGGTATTTTCATTCAAAGATTCAATCTTTAGTGATTAAAATACTCTTCGCGACTTCGTTGGTAACTCGAATAAGTTAAACTCAAAACTCTCATTTTCTTTCAAAGATTCAATCTTTATACAGTAAAAAGGTCTAGTGGCATAATAGGTGCCTTGATTGAGTTAATTTCTTTCAGAGATTCAATCTTAACTCATTAAAACACTCATCGTGATGTCTAGGGCATCTCGAATAAGTTTAACTCTCAATTCTCATTTTCGTTCAAAGATTCAATCTTTATACATTAAAAAGGTCTAGTGGCAAAATAGGTACCGTAATTGAGGTATTTTCATTCAAATATTCGGTCTTGGGTCTCAAAACCCCTCTTCGCGACTTCATAGGTAACTCGAATAAGTTAAACTCAAAACTCTAATTTTCTTTCTAAGATTTAGTCTTTATACATAAAAATGGTCTAGTGACATAATGGTACCTTGATTGAGGATTTTCATTCGAACATTCAATCTTTACTCAGAAAGACACTTTTCGGCACGTCACAGGGAACTTGAATAAGTTTAACTCAAAACTCTCATTTTCTTTCAAAAATTCGATCTTTATTCAGTAAAAAGGTCTAGTGACATAATAGGTAACTTTTTTGAGGTATTTTCATTCAAAGATTCAATCTTTACTCATTAAAACACTCTTAGCGACGTCAAAGAGATCACGAATAAGTTTAACTCAAAACTCTAATTCTCTTTCAAAGACTGAATCTTTATACATTCAAAAGGTCTAGTGATATAATAGGTACCTTGATTGAGGTATTTTCATACAAAGATTCAATCTTTATTCACTGAAACACTATTCGGGATGTCAAATGGAACTCGAATAAGTTTAACTCAAAATGCTTATTTTCTCTCGAAGATTCAATCTTTATACATGAAAAAGGTCGAGTGATATAATAAGTACCTTTATTAAGGTATTTTCATTCAAAGATTCAATCTTTAGTCATTAAAACACTCTTAGCGACTCCATTGGAAATACCTCAATCGAATAAGTTTAGTTCAATCTTAAGTCATTAAACCACTCTTCGCGACTTCATAGGTAACTCGATTAAGTTAAACACAAAATACTCATTTTCTTTTGAGGATTGCATCTTTGTACATTAAAAAGGTCTAGTGACAAAATAGGAACCTTGAATTAGCTAATTTCATTCGAAGATTCAATCCTTACTCATTAAAACACTCTTCGGGACATGATAGGGAACTCGAATAAGTTTAACACAAAACTCTCATTTTCTTTCAAAGATTGAATCCTTATACATTCAAAAGGTCTAGTGGTAAAATAGGTACCTTGATTGTGGTATTGTCATTCAAAGATTCAATCTTTATTCACTAAAACACTCTTCGGGACGTCAAATGGAACTCGAATAAGTTTAACCCAAAACGCTCATTTTCTTTCGAAGATTGAATCTTTATACATTAGAAATGTCCAGCGACATAATAGGTACCTTTATTGAGGTATTTTCATTCAAAGATTCAATCTTTAGTCATTAAAATACTCTTCGCGACTTCGTTGGTAACTCGAATAAGTTAAACTCAAAACTCTCATTTTCTTTCAGAGATTCAATCTTTATGCAGTAAAAAGGACTAGTGGCATAGTAGGTACTTTGATTAAGTTAATTTCATTCAAAGATTCAATCTTAACTCATTAAAACACTTATCGTGACGTCAAAGGGATCTCGAATAAGTTTAACTCTCAATTCTCATTTTTGTTCAAAGATTCTTTTTTTATACATTAAGAAGGTCACGTGACAAAATAGGTACCTTAATTGGGGTATTTTCAATCAAATATTCAATCTTGGGTCGTTAAACCACTCTTCGCGACTTCATAGGTAACTCGAATAAGTTAAACTCAAAACTCTCATTTTCTTTCTAAGATTTACTCCTTATACATAAAAATGGTCTAGTGACATAATGGTACCATGATTGAGGATTTTCATTCAACGATTCAATCTTTACTCAGTAAAACACTTTTCGGGACATCACAGGGAACTCGAATAAGTTTAACTCTTAAAACACCCTTAGCGACGTCAAAGGGATCACGAATAAGTTTAACTCAAAACTCTAATTCTCTCTCAAAGACTGAATCTTTATACATTCAAAATGTCTAGTGATATAATTGGTACCTTGATTGAGGTATTTTCATACAAAGATTCAATCTTTATTCACTAAAACACTTTTCGGGATGTCAAATGGAACTCGAATAAGTTTAACTCAAAATGCTCATATTCTTTCGAAGATTCAATCTTTAAACATTAAAAAGGTCCAGTGACATAATAGGTACCTTTATTAAGGTATTTTCATTCAAAGATTCAATCTTTAGTCATTAAAACACTCTTCGCGACTTCATAGGAAATACCTCAATCGAATAAGTTCAGTTCAATCTAAAGTCATTAAACCACTCTTCGCGACTTCGTAGGTAACTCGATTAAGTTAAACACAAAATACTCATTTTCTTTTGAAGATCGAATCTTTGTACAGAAAAAAGTTCTAGTGACAAAGTAGGAACCTTGAATTAGCAATTTCATTCAAAGATTCAATCTTTACTCATTAAAACACTCTTCGGGACGTGAAAGGGAACTCGAATAAGTTTAACTCAAAACTCTCATTTTCTTTCAAAGATTCAATCTTTATACATTAAAAAGGCCTATTGACATAAAAGGTAACGTGATTGAGGTAATTTCATTCAAAGATTCAATCTTTGGTCAGTAAAACACTCTTCGCGACTTCGTAGCTTACTCGAATAAGTTAAACTCGAAACTCTCATTTTCTTTCAAAGATTCAATCGTTATACATTAAAAAGGTCTAATGACATAATAGGTACCTTGGTTATGGTAATTTCATTCAAAGATTCAATCTTTACTCATTAAAACACTCTTCGTGACGTCAAAGGGATCACGAATATGTTTAACTCAAAACTCTAATTTTCCTTCAAAGATTGAATCCTTATACATTCAAAAGGTCTAGTGATATAATAGGCACCTTGATTGTGGTATTTTCGTTCAAATATTCAATCTTTATTCACTGAAACACTATTCGGGACGTCAAATGGAACTCGAATAAGTTTAACCCAAAACGCTCATTTTCTTCCGGAGATTCAATCTTTATACATTAAAATGGTCCAGTGACATAATAGGTACCTTTATTGAGGTATTTTCATTCAAAGATTCAATCTTTAGTGATTAAAATACTCTTCGCGACTTCGTTGGTAACTCGAATAAGTTAAACTCAAAACTCTCATTTTCTTTCAAAGATTCAATCTTTATACAGTAAAAAGGTCTAGTGGCATAATAGGTGCCTTGATTGAGTTAATTTCTTTCAGAGATTCAATCTTAACTCATTAAAACACTCATCATGATGTCAAGGGCATCTCGAACAAGTTTAACTCTCAATTCTCATTTTCGTTCAAAGATTCAATCTTTATACATTAAAAAGGTCTAGTGGCAAAATAGGTACCGTAATTGAGGTATTTTCATTCAAATATTCGGTCTTGGGTCACAAAACCCCTCTTCGCGACTTCATATGTAACTCGAATAAGTTAAACTCAAAACTCTAATTTTCTTTCTAAGATTTTGTTTTTATACATAAAAATGGTCTAGTGACATAATGGTACCTTGATTGAGGATTTTCATTCGAACATTCAATCTTTACTCAGTAAGACACTTTTCGGCACGTCACAGGGAACTTGAATAAGTTTAACTCAAAACTCTCATTTTCTTTCAAAAATTCGATCTTTATTCAGTAAAAAGGTCTAGTGACATAATAGGCAACTTTTTTGAGGTATTTTCATTCAAAGATTCAATCTTTACTCATTAAAACACTCTTAGCGACGTCAAAGAGATCACGAATAAGTTTAACTCAAAACTCTAATTCTCTTTCAAAGACTGAATCTTTATACATTCAAAAGGTCTAGTGATATAATAGGTACCTTGATTGAGGTATTTTCATACAAAGATTCAATCTTTATTCACTGAAACACTATTCGGGATGTCAAATGGAACTCGAATAAGTTTAACTCAAAATGCTTATTTTCTCTTGAAGATTCAATCTTTATACATGAAAAAGGTCGAGTGATATAATAAGTACCTTTATTAAGGTATTTTCATTCAAAGATTCAATCTTTAGTCATTAAAACACTCTTAGCGACTCCATTGGAAATACCTCAATCGAATAAGTTTAGTTCAATCTTAAGTCATTAAACCACTCTTCGCGACTTCATAGGTAACTCGATTAAGTTAAACACAAAATACTCATTTTCTTTTGAGGATTGCATCTTTGTACATTAAAAAGGTCTAGTGACAAAATAGGAACCTTGAATTAGCTAATTTCATTCGAAGATTCAATCCTTACTCATTAAAACACTCTTCGGGACATGATAGGGAACTCGAATAAGTTTAACACAAAACTCTCATTTTCTTTCAAAGATTGAATCCTTATACATTCAAAAGGTCTAGTGGTATAATAGGTACCTTGATTGCGGTATTGTCATTCAAAGATTCAATCTCTATTCACTAAAACACTCTTCGGGACGTCAAATGGAACTCGAATAAGTTTAACCCAAAACGCTCATTTTCTTTCGAAGATTGAATCTTTATACATTAGAAATGTCCAGCGACATAATAGGTACCTTTATTGAGGTATTTTCATTCAAAGATTCAATCTTTAGTCATTAAAATACTCTTCGCGACTTCGTTGGTAACTCGAATAAGTTAAACTCAAAACTCTCATTTTCTTTCAAAGATTCAATCTTTATACAGTAAAAAGGTCTAGTGGCATAATAGGTGCATTGATTGAGTTAATTTCTTTCAGAGATTCAATCTTAACTCATTAAAACACTCATCATGATGTCAAGGGCATCTCGAACAAGTTTAACTCTCAATTCTCATTTTCGTTCAAAGATTCAATCTTTATACATTAAAAAGGTCTAGTGGCAAAATAGGTACCGTAATTGAGGTATTTTCATTCAAATATTCGGTCTTGGGTCACAAAACCCCTCTTCGCGACTTCATATGTAACTCGAATAAGTTAAACTCAAAACTCTAATTTTCTTTCTAAGATTTAGTTTTTATAGATAAAAATGGTCTAGTGACATAATGGTACCTTGATTGAGGATTTTCATTCGAACATTCAATCTTTACTCAGTAAGACACTTTTCGGCACGTCACAGGGAACTTGAATAAATTTAACTCAAAACTCTCATTTTCTTTCAAAAATTCGATCTTTATTCAGTAAAAAGGTCTAGTGACATAATAGGCAACTTTTTTGAGGTATTTTCATTCAAAGATTCAATCTTTACTCATTAAAACACTCTTAGCGACGTCAAAGAGATCACGAATAAGTTTAACTCAAAACTCTAATTCTCTTTCAAAGACTGAATCTTTATACATTCAAAAGGTCTAGTGATATAATAGGTACCTTGATTGAGGTATTTTCATACAAAGATTCAATCTTTATTCACTGAAACACTATTCGGGATGTCAAATGGAACTCGAATAAGTTTAACTCAAAATGCTTATTTTCTCTCGAAGATTCAATCTTTATACATGAAAAAGGTCGAGTGATATAATAAGTACCTTTATTAAGGTATTTTCATTCAAAGATTCAATCTTTAGTCATTAAAACACTCTTAGCGACTCCATTGGAAATACCTCAATCGAATAAGTTTAGTTCAATCTTAAGTCATTAAACCACTCTTCGCGACTTCATAGGTAACTCGATTAAGTTAAACACAAAATACTCATTTTCTTTTGAGGATTGCATCTTTGTACATTAAAAAGGTCTAGTGACAAAATAGGAACCTTGAATTAGCTAATTTCATTCGAAGATTCAATCCTTACTCATTAAAACACTCTTCGGGACGTGATAGGGAACTCGAATAAGTTTAACACAAAACTCTCATTTTCTTTCAAAGATTGAATCCTTATACATTCAAAAGGTCTAGTGGTATAATAGGTACCTTGATTGCGGTATTGTCATTCAAAGATTCAATCTCTATTCACTAAAACACTCTTCGGGACGTCAAATGGAACTCGAATAAGTTTAACCCAAAACGCTCATTTTCTTTCGAAGATTGAATCTTTATACATTAGAAATGTCCAGCGACATAATAGGTACCTTTATTGAGGTATTTTTATTCAAAGATTCAATCTTTAGTCATTAAAATACTCTTCGCGACTTCGTTGGTAACTCGAATAAGTTAAACTCAAAACTCTCATTTTCTTTCAGAGATTCAATCTTTATACAGTAAAAAGGACTAGTGGCATAGTAGGTACTTTGATTAAGTTAATTTCATTCAAAGATTCAATCTTAACTCATTAAAGCACTCATCGTGACGTCAAAGGGATCTCGAATAAGTTTAACTCTCAATTCTCATTTTTGTTCAAAGATTCTTTTTTTATACATTAAGAAGGTCACGTGACAAAATAGGTACCTTAATTGGGGTATTTTCAATCAAATATTCAATCTTGGGTCGTTAAACCACTCTTCGCGACTTCATAGGTAACTCGAATAAGTTAAACTCAAAACTCTCATTTTCTTTCTAAGATTTACTCCTTATACATAAAAATGGTCTAGTGACATAATGGTACCATGATTGAGGATTTTCATTCAACGATTCAATCTTTACTCAGTAAAACACTTTTCGGGACGTCACAGGGAACTCGAATAAGTTTAACTCTTAAAACACCCTTAGCGACGTCAAAGGGATCACGAATAAGTTTAACTCAAAACTCTAATTCTCTTTCAAAGACTGAATCTTTATACATTCAAAATGTCTAGTGATATAATTGGTACCTTGATTGAGGTATTTTCATACAAAGATTCAATCTTTATTCACTAAAACACTCTTCGGGATGTCAAATGGAACTCGAACAAGTTTAACTCAAAATGCTCATTTTCTTTCGAAAATTCAATCTTTATACATTAAAAAGGTCCAGTGACATAACAGGTACCTTTATTAAGGTATTTTCATTCAAAGATTCAATCTTTAGTCATTAAAACACTCTTCGCGACTTCATAGGAAATACCTCAATCGAATAAGTTCAGTTCAATCTAAAGTCATTAAACCACTCTTCGCGACTTCGTAGGTAACTCGATTAAGTTAAACACAAAATACTCATTTTCTTTTGAAGATCGAATCTTTGTACAGAAAAAAGGTCTAGTGACAAAGTAGGAACCTTGAATTAGCAATTTCATTCAAAGATTCAATCTTTACTCATTAAAACACTCTTCGGGACGTGAAAGGGAACTCGAATAAGTTTAATTCAAAACTCTCACTTTCTTTCAAAGATTCAATCTTTATAAATTAAAAAGGCCTATTGACATAAAAGGTAACGTAATTGAGGTAATTTCATTCAAAGATTCAATCTTTGGTCAGTAAAACACTCTTCGCGACTTCATAGCTTACTCGAATAAGTTAAACTCGAAACTCTCATTTTCTTTCAAAAATTCAATCGTTATACATTAAAAAGGTCTAATGACATAATAGGTACCTTGGTTATGGTAATTTCATTCAAAGATTCAATCTTTACTCATTAAAACACTCTTCGTGACGTTAAAGGGATCACGAATATGTTTTACTCAAAACTCTAATTTTCCTTTAAAGATTGAATCCTTATACATTCAAAAGGTCAAGTGATATAATAGGCACCTTGATTGTGGTATTTTCATTCAAATATTCAATCTTTATTCACTGAAACACTATTCGGGACGTCAAATGGAACTCGAATAAGTTTAACCCAAACGCTCATTTTCTTCCGGAGATTCAATCTTTATACATTAAAATGGTCCAGTGACATAATAGGTACCTTTATTGAGGTATTTTCATTCAAAGATTCAATCTTTAGTGATTAAAATACTCTTCGCGACTTCGTTGGTAACTCGAATAAGTTAAACTCAAAACTCTCATTTTCTTTCAAAGATTCAATCTTTATACAGTAAAAAGGTCTAGTGGCATAATAGGTGCCTTGATTGAGTTAATTTCTTTCAGAGATTCAATCTTAACTCATTAAAACACTCATCGTGATGTCTAGGGCATCTCGAATAAGTTTAACTCTCAATTCTCATTTTCGTTCAAAGATTCAATCTTTATACATTAAAAAGGTCTAGTGGCAAAATAGGTACCGTAATTGAGGTATTTTCATTCAAATATTCGGTCTTGGGTCTCAAAACCCCTCTTCGCGACTTCATAGGTAACTCGAATAAGTTAAACTCAAAACTCTAATTTTCTTTCTAAGATTTAGTCTTTATACATAAAAATGGTCTAGTGACATAATGGTACCTTGATTGAGGATTTTCATTC
Source organism: Cornus florida (assembly GCF_030987335.1). Lineage (NCBI taxonomy): Eukaryota > Viridiplantae > Streptophyta > Magnoliopsida > Cornales > Cornaceae > Cornus > Cornus florida. The sequence goes on along the minus strand of NW_026775581.1, from coordinate 12,743,805 downwards.
GAACATTCAATCTTTACTCAGAAAGACACTTTTCGGCACGTCACAGGGAACTTGAATAAGTTTAACTCAAAACTCTCATTTTCTTTCAAAAATTCGATCTTTATTCAGTAAAAAGGTCTAGTGACATAATAGGTAACTTTTTTGAGGTATTTTCATTCAAAGATTCAATCTTTACTCATTAAAACACTCTTAGCGACGTCAAAGAGATCACGAATAAGTTTAACTCAAAACTCTAATTCTCTTTCAAAGACTGAATCTTTATACATTCAAAAGGTCTAGTGATATAATAGGTACCTTGATTGAGGTATTTTCATACAAAGATTCAATCTTTATTCACTGAAACACTATTCGGGATGTCAAATGGAACTCGAATAAGTTTAACTCAAAATGCTTATTTTCTCTCGAAGATTCAATCTTTATACATGAAAAAGGTCGAGTGATATAATAAGTACCTTTATTAAGGTATTTTCATTCAAAGATTCAATCTTTAGTCATTAAAACACTCTTAGCGACTCCATTGGAAATACCTCAATCGAATAAGTTTAGTTCAATCTTAAGTCATTAAACCACTCTTCGCGACTTCATAGGTAACTCGATTAAGTTAAACACAAAATACTCATTTTCTTTTGAGGATTGCATCTTTGTACATTAAAAAGGTCTAGTGACAAAATAGGAACCTTGAATTAGCTAATTTCATTCGAAGATTCAATCCTTACTCATTAAAACACTCTTCGGGACATGATAGGGAACTCGAATAAGTTTAACACAAAACTCTCATTTTCTTTCAAAGATTGAATCCTTATACATTCAAAAGGTCTAGTGGTAAAATAGGTACCTTGATTGTGGTATTGTCATTCAAAGATTCAATCTTTATTCACTAAAACACTCTTCGGGACGTCAAATGGAACTCGAATAAGTTTAACCCAAAACGCTCATTTTCTTTCGAAGATTGAATCTTTATACATTAGAAATGTCCAGCGACATAATAGGTACCTTTATTGAGGTATTTTCATTCAAAGATTCAATCTTTAGTCATTAAAATACTCTTCGCGACTTCGTTGGTAACTCGAATAAGTTAAACTCAAAACTCTCATTTTCTTTCAGAGATTCAATCTTTATGCAGTAAAAAGGACTAGTGGCATAGTAGGTACTTTGATTAAGTTAATTTCATTCAAAGATTCAATCTTAACTCATTAAAACACTTATCGTGACGTCAAAGGGATCTCGAATAAGTTTAACTCTCAATTCTCATTTTTGTTCAAAGATTCTTTTTTTATACATTAAGAAGGTCACGTGACAAAATAGGTACCTTAATTGGGGTATTTTCAATCAAATATTCAATCTTGGGTCGTTAAACCACTCTTCGCGACTTCATAGGTAACTCGAATAAGTTAAACTCAAAACTCTCATTTTCTTTCTAAGATTTACTCCTTATACATAAAAATGGTCTAGTGACATAATGGTACCATGATTGAGGATTTTCATTCAACGATTCAATCTTTACTCAGTAAAACACTTTTCGGGACATCACAGGGAACTCGAATAAGTTTAACTCTTAAAACACCCTTAGCGACGTCAAAGGGATCACGAATAAGTTTAACTCAAAACTCTAATTCTCTCTCAAAGACTGAATCTTTATACATTCAAAATGTCTAGTGATATAATTGGTACCTTGATTGAGGTATTTTCATACAAAGATTCAATCTTTATTCACTAAAACACTTTTCGGGATGTCAAATGGAACTCGAATAAGTTTAACTCAAAATGCTCATATTCTTTCGAAGATTCAATCTTTAAACATTAAAAAGGTCCAGTGACATAATAGGTACCTTTATTAAGGTATTTTCATTCAAAGATTCAATCTTTAGTCATTAAAACACTCTTCGCGACTTCATAGGAAATACCTCAATCGAATAAGTTCAGTTCAATCTAAAGTCATTAAACCACTCTTCGCGACTTCGTAGGTAACTCGATTAAGTTAAACACAAAATACTCATTTTCTTTTGAAGATCGAATCTTTGTACAGAAAAAAGTTCTAGTGACAAAGTAGGAACCTTGAATTAGCAATTTCATTCAAAGATTCAATCTTTACTCATTAAAACACTCTTCGGGACGTGAAAGGGAACTCGAATAAGTTTAACTCAAAACTCTCATTTTCTTTCAAAGATTCAATCTTTATACATTAAAAAGGCCTATTGACATAAAAGGTAACGTGATTGAGGTAATTTCATTCAAAGATTCAATCTTTGGTCAGTAAAACACTCTTCGCGACTTCGTAGCTTACTCGAATAAGTTAAACTCGAAACTCTCATTTTCTTTCAAAGATTCAATCGTTATACATTAAAAAGGTCTAATGACATAATAGGTACCTTGGTTATGGTAATTTCATTCAAAGATTCAATCTTTACTCATTAAAACACTCTTCGTGACGTCAAAGGGATCACGAATATGTTTAACTCAAAACTCTAATTTTCCTTCAAAGATTGAATCCTTATACATTCAAAAGGTCTAGTGATATAATAGGCACCTTGATTGTGGTATTTTCGTTCAAATATTCAATCTTTATTCACTGAAACACTATTCGGGACGTCAAATGGAACTCGAATAAGTTTAACCCAAAACGCTCATTTTCTTCCGGAGATTCAATCTTTATACATTAAAATGGTCCAGTGACATAATAGGTACCTTTATTGAGGTATTTTCATTCAAAGATTCAATCTTTAGTGATTAAAATACTCTTCGCGACTTCGTTGGTAACTCGAATAAGTTAAACTCAAAACTCTCATTTTCTTTCAAAGATTCAATCTTTATACAGTAAAAAGGTCTAGTGGCATAATAGGTGCCTTGATTGAGTTAATTTCTTTCAGAGATTCAATCTTAACTCATTAAAACACTCATCATGATGTCAAGGGCATCTCGAACAAGTTTAACTCTCAATTCTCATTTTCGTTCAAAGATTCAATCTTTATACATTAAAAAGGTCTAGTGGCAAAATAGGTACCGTAATTGAGGTATTTTCATTCAAATATTCGGTCTTGGGTCACAAAACCCCTCTTCGCGACTTCATATGTAACTCGAATAAGTTAAACTCAAAACTCTAATTTTCTTTCTAAGATTTTGTTTTTATACATAAAAATGGTCTAGTGACATAATGGTACCTTGATTGAGGATTTTCATTCGAACATTCAATCTTTACTCAGTAAGACACTTTTCGGCACGTCACAGGGAACTTGAATAAGTTTAACTCAAAACTCTCATTTTCTTTCAAAAATTCGATCTTTATTCAGTAAAAAGGTCTAGTGACATAATAGGCAACTTTTTTGAGGTATTTTCATTCAAAGATTCAATCTTTACTCATTAAAACACTCTTAGCGACGTCAAAGAGATCACGAATAAGTTTAACTCAAAACTCTAATTCTCTTTCAAAGACTGAATCTTTATACATTCAAAAGGTCTAGTGATATAATAGGTACCTTGATTGAGGTATTTTCATACAAAGATTCAATCTTTATTCACTGAAACACTATTCGGGATGTCAAATGGAACTCGAATAAGTTTAACTCAAAATGCTTATTTTCTCTTGAAGATTCAATCTTTATACATGAAAAAGGTCGAGTGATATAATAAGTACCTTTATTAAGGTATTTTCATTCAAAGATTCAATCTTTAGTCATTAAAACACTCTTAGCGACTCCATTGGAAATACCTCAATCGAATAAGTTTAGTTCAATCTTAAGTCATTAAACCACTCTTCGCGACTTCATAGGTAACTCGATTAAGTTAAACACAAAATACTCATTTTCTTTTGAGGATTGCATCTTTGTACATTAAAAAGGTCTAGTGACAAAATAGGAACCTTGAATTAGCTAATTTCATTCGAAGATTCAATCCTTACTCATTAAAACACTCTTCGGGACATGATAGGGAACTCGAATAAGTTTAACACAAAACTCTCATTTTCTTTCAAAGATTGAATCCTTATACATTCAAAAGGTCTAGTGGTATAATAGGTACCTTGATTGCGGTATTGTCATTCAAAGATTCAATCTCTATTCACTAAAACACTCTTCGGGACGTCAAATGGAACTCGAATAAGTTTAACCCAAAACGCTCATTTTCTTTCGAAGATTGAATCTTTATACATTAGAAATGTCCAGCGACATAATAGGTACCTTTATTGAGGTATTTTCATTCAAAGATTCAATCTTTAGTCATTAAAATACTCTTCGCGACTTCGTTGGTAACTCGAATAAGTTAAACTCAAAACTCTCATTTTCTTTCAAAGATTCAATCTTTATACAGTAAAAAGGTCTAGTGGCATAATAGGTGCATTGATTGAGTTAATTTCTTTCAGAGATTCAATCTTAACTCATTAAAACACTCATCATGATGTCAAGGGCATCTCGAACAAGTTTAACTCTCAATTCTCATTTTCGTTCAAAGATTCAATCTTTATACATTAAAAAGGTCTAGTGGCAAAATAGGTACCGTAATTGAGGTATTTTCATTCAAATATTCGGTCTTGGGTCACAAAACCCCTCTTCGCGACTTCATATGTAACTCGAATAAGTTAAACTCAAAACTCTAATTTTCTTTCTAAGATTTAGTTTTTATAGATAAAAATGGTCTAGTGACATAATGGTACCTTGATTGAGGATTTTCATTCGAACATTCAATCTTTACTCAGTAAGACACTTTTCGGCACGTCACAGGGAACTTGAATAAATTTAACTCAAAACTCTCATTTTCTTTCAAAAATTCGATCTTTATTCAGTAAAAAGGTCTAGTGACATAATAGGCAACTTTTTTGAGGTATTTTCATTCAAAGATTCAATCTTTACTCATTAAAACACTCTTAGCGACGTCAAAGAGATCACGAATAAGTTTAACTCAAAACTCTAATTCTCTTTCAAAGACTGAATCTTTATACATTCAAAAGGTCTAGTGATATAATAGGTACCTTGATTGAGGTATTTTCATACAAAGATTCAATCTTTATTCACTGAAACACTATTCGGGATGTCAAATGGAACTCGAATAAGTTTAACTCAAAATGCTTATTTTCTCTCGAAGATTCAATCTTTATACATGAAAAAGGTCGAGTGATATAATAAGTACCTTTATTAAGGTATTTTCATTCAAAGATTCAATCTTTAGTCATTAAAACACTCTTAGCGACTCCATTGGAAATACCTCAATCGAATAAGTTTAGTTCAATCTTAAGTCATTAAACCACTCTTCGCGACTTCATAGGTAACTCGATTAAGTTAAACACAAAATACTCATTTTCTTTTGAGGATTGCATCTTTGTACATTAAAAAGGTCTAGTGACAAAATAGGAACCTTGAATTAGCTAATTTCATTCGAAGATTCAATCCTTACTCATTAAAACACTCTTCGGGACGTGATAGGGAACTCGAATAAGTTTAACACAAAACTCTCATTTTCTTTCAAAGATTGAATCCTTATACATTCAAAAGGTCTAGTGGTATAATAGGTACCTTGATTGCGGTATTGTCATTCAAAGATTCAATCTCTATTCACTAAAACACTCTTCGGGACGTCAAATGGAACTCGAATAAGTTTAACCCAAAACGCTCATTTTCTTTCGAAGATTGAATCTTTATACATTAGAAATGTCCAGCGACATAATAGGTACCTTTATTGAGGTATTTTCATTCAAAGATTCAATCTTTAGTCATTAAAATACTCTTCGCGACTTCGTTGGTAACTCGAATAAGTTAAACTCAAAACTCTCATTTTCTTTCAGAGATTCAATCTTTATACAGTAAAAAGGACTAGTGGCATAGTAGGTACTTTGATTAAGTTAATTTCATTCAAAGATTCAATCTTAACTCATTAAAGCACTCATCGTGACGTCAAAGGGATCTCGAATAAGTTTAACTCTCAATTCTCATTTTTGTTCAAAGATTCTTTTTTTATACATTAAGAAGGTCACGTGACAAAATAGGTACCTTAATTGGGGTATTTTCAATCAAATATTCAATCTTGGGTCGTTAAACCACTCTTCGCGACTTCATAGGTAACTCGAATAAGTTAAACTCAAAACTCTCATTTTCTTTCTAAGATTTACTCCTTATACATAAAAATGGTCTAGTGACATAATGGTACCATGATTGAGGATTTTCATTCAACGATTCAATCTTTACTCAGTAAAACACTTTTCGGGACGTCACAGGGAACTCGAATAAGTTTAACTCTTAAAACACCCTTAGCGACGTCAAAGGGATCACGAATAAGTTTAACTCAAAACTCTAATTCTCTTTCAAAGACTGAATCTTTATACATTCAAAATGTCTAGTGATATAATTGGTACCTTGATTGAGGTATTTTCATACAAAGATTCAATCTTTATTCACTAAAACACTCTTCGGGATGTCAAATGGAACTCGAATAAGTTTAACTCAAAATGCTCATTTTCTTTCGAAAATTCAATCTTTATACATTAAAAAGGTCCAGTGACATAACAGGTACCTTTATTAAGGTATTTTCATTCAAAGATTCAATCTTTAGTCATTAAAACACTCTTCGCGACTTCATAGGAAATACCTCAATCGAATAAGTTCAGTTCAATCTAAAGTCATTAAACCACTCTTCGCGACTTCGTAGGTAACTGGATTAAGTTAAACACAAAATACTCATTTTCTTTTGAAGATCGAATCTTTGTACAGAAAAAAGGTCTAGTGACAAAGTAGGAACCTTGAATTAGCAATTTCATTCAAAGATTCAATCTTTACTCATTAAAACACTCTTCGGGACGTGAAAGGGAACTCGAATAAGTTTAACTCAAAACTCTCACTTTCTTTCAAAGATTCAATCTTTATAAATTAAAAAGGCCTATTGACATAAAAGGTAACGTGATTGAGGTAATTTCATTCAAAGATTCAATCTTTGGTCAGTAAAACACTCTTCGCGACTTCATAGCTTACTCGAATAAGTTAAACTCGAAACTCTCATTTTCTTTCAAAAATTCAATCGTTATACATTAAAAAGGTCTAATGACATAATAGGTACCTTGGTTATGGTAATTTCATTCAAAGATTCAATCTTTACTCATTAAAACACTCTTCGTGACGTTAAAGGGATCACGAATATGTTTTACTCAAAACTCTAATTTTCCTTTAAAGATTGAATCCTTATACATTCAAAAGGTCAAGTGATATAATAGGCACCTTGATTGTGGTATTTTCATTCAAATATTCAATCTTTATTCACTGAAACACTATTCGGGACGTCAAATGGAACTCGAATAAGTTTAACCCAAACGCTCATTTTCTTCCGGAGATTCAATCTTTATACATTAAAATGGTCCAGTGACATAATAGGTACCTTTATTGAGGTATTTTCATTCAAAGATTCAATCTTTAGTGATTAAAATACTCTTCGCGACTTCGTTGGTAACTCGAATAAGTTAAACTCAAAACTCTCATTTTCTTTCAAAGATTCAATCTTTATACAGTAAAAAGGTCTAGTGGCATAATAGGTGCCTTGATTGAGTTAATTTCTTTCAGAGATTCAATCTTAACTCATTAAAACACTCATCGTGATGTCTAGGGCATCTCGAATAAGTTTAACTCTCAATTCTCATTTTCGTTCAAAGATTCAATCTTTATACATTAAAAAGGTCTAGTGGCAAAATAGGTACCGTAATTGAGGTATTTTCATTCAAATATTCGGTCTTGGGTCTCAAAACCCCTCTTCGCGACTTCATAGGTAACTCGAATAAGTTAAACTCAAAACCCTAATTTTCTTTCTAAGATTTAGTCTTTATACATAAAAATGGTCTAGTGACATAATGGTACCTTGATTGAGGATTTTCATTCGAACATTCAATCTTTACTCAGAAAGACACTTTTCGGCACGTCACAGGGAACTTGAATAAGTTTAACTCAAAACTCTCATTTTCTTTCAAAAATTCGATCTTTATTCAGTAAAAAGGTCTAGTGACATAATAGGTAACTTTTTTGAGGTATTTTCATTCAAAGATTCAATCTTTACTCATTAAAACACTCTTAGCGACGTCAAAGAGATCACGAATAAGTTTAACTCAAAACTCTAATTCTCTTTCAAAGACTGAATCTTTATACATTCAAAAGGTCTAGTGATATAATAGGTACCTTGATTGAGGTATTTTCATACAAAGATTCAATCTTTATTCACTGAAACACTATTCGGGATGTCAAATGGAACTCGAATAAGTTTAACTCAAAATGCTTATTTTCTCTCGAAGATTCAATCTTTATACATGAAAAAGGTCGAGTGATATAATAAGTACCTTTATTAAGGTATTTTCATTCAAAGATTCAATCTTTAGTCATTAAAACACTCTTAGCGACTCCATTGGAAATACCTCAATCGAATAAGTTTAGTTCAATCTTAAGTCATTAAACCACTCTTCGCGACTTCATAGGTAACTCGATTAAGTTAAACACAAAATACTCATTTTCTTTTGAGGATTGCATCTTTGTACATTAAAAAGGTCTAGTGACAAAATAGGAACCTTGAATTAGCTAATTTCATTCGAAGATTCAATCCTTACTCATTAAAACACTCTTCGGGACATGATAGGGAACTCGAATAAGTTTAACACAAAACTCTCATTTTCTTTCAAAGATTGAATCCTTATACATTCAAAAGGTCTAGTGGTATAATAGGTACCTTGATTGTGGTATTGTCATTCAAAGATTCAATCTTTATTCACTAAAACACTCTTCGGGACGTCAAATGGAACTCGAATAAGTTTAACCCAAAACGCTCATTTTCTTTCGAAGATTGAATCTTTATACATTAGAAATGTCCAGCGACATAATAGGTACCTTTATTGAGGTATTTTCATTCAAAGATTCAATCTTTAGTCATTAAAATACTCTTCGCGACTTCGTTGGTAACTCGAATAAGTTAAACTCAAAACTCTCATTTTCTTTCAGAGATTCAATCTTTATGCAGTAAAAAGGACTAGTGGCTTAGTAGGTACTTTGATTAAGTTAATTTCATTCAAAGATTCAATCTTAACTCATTAAAACACTTATCGTGACGTCAAAGGGATCTCGAATAAGTTTAACTCTCAATTCTCATTTTTGTTCAAAGATTCTTTTTTTATACATTAAGAAGGTCACGTGACAAAATAGGTACCTTAATTGGGGTATTTTCAATCAAATATTCAATCTTGGGTCGTTAAACCACTCTTCGCGACTTCATAGGTAACTCGAATAAGTTAAACTCAAAACTCTCATTTTCTTTCTAAGATTTACTCCTTATACATAAAAATGGTCTAGTGACATAATGGTACCATGATTGAGGATTTTCATTCAACGATTCAATCTTTACTCAGTAAAACACTTTTCGGGACATCACAGGGAACTCGAATAAGTTTAACTCTTAAAACACCCTTAGCGACGTCAAAGGGATCACGAATAAGTTTAACTCAAAACTCTAATTCTCTTTCAAAGACTGAATCATTATACATTCAAAATGTCTAGTGATATAATTGGTACCTTGATTGAGGTATTTTCATACAAAGATTCAATCTTTATTCACTAAAACACTTTTCGGGATGTCAAATGGAACTCGAATAAGTTTAACTCAAAATGCTCATATTCTTTCGAAGATTCAATCTTTATACATTAAAAAGGTCCAGTGACATAATAGGTACCTTTATTAAGGTATTTTCATTCAAAGATTCAATCTTTAGTCATTAAAACACTCTTCGCGACTTCATAGGAAATACCTCAATCGAATAAGTTCAGTTCAATCTAAAGTCATTAAACCACTCTTCGCGACTTCGTCGGTAACTCGATTAAGTTAAACACAAAATACTCATTTTCTTTTGAAGATCGAATCTTTGTACAGAAAAAAGTTCTAGTGACAAAGTAGGAACCTTGAATTAGCAATTTCATTCAAAGATTCAATCTTTACTCATTAAAACACTCTTCGGGACGTGAAAGGGAACTCGAATAAGTTTAACTCAAAACTCTCATTTTCTTTCAAAGATTCAATCTTTATACATTAAAAAGGCCTATTGACATAAAAGGTAACGTGATTGAGGTAATTTCATTCAAAGATTCAATCTTTGGTCAGTAAAACACTCTTCGCGACTTCGTAGCTTACTCGAATAAGTTAAACTCGAAACTCTCATTTTCTTTCAAAGATTCAATCGTTATACATTAAAAAGGTCTAATGACATAATAGGTACCTTGGTTATGGTAATTTCATTCAAAGATTCAATCTTTACTCATTAAAACACTCTTCGTGACGTCAAAGGGATCACGAATATGTTTAACTCAAAACTCTAATTTTCCTTCAAAGATTGAATCCTTATACATTCAAAAGGTCTAGTGATATAATAGGCACCTTGATTGTGGTATTTTCATTCAAATATTCAATCTTTATTCACTGAAACACTATTCGGGACGTCAAATGGAACTCGAATAAGTTTAACCCAAAACGCTCATTTTCTTCCGGAGATTCTATCTTTATACATTAAAATGGTCCAGTGACATAATAGGTACCTTTATTGAGGTATTTTCATTCAAAGATTCAATCTTTAGTGATTAAAATACTCTTCGCGACTTCGTTGGTAACTCGAATAAGTTAAACTCAAAACTCTCATTTTCTTTCAAAGATTCAATCTTTATACAGTAAAAAGGTCTAGTGGCATAATAGGTGCCTTGATTGAGTTAATTTCTTTCAGAGATTCAATCTTAACTCATTAAAACACTCATCATGATGTCAAGGGCATCTCGAACAAGTTTAACTCTCAATTCTCATTTTCGTTCAAAGATTCAATCTTTATACATTAAAAAGGTCTAGTGGCAAAATAGGTACCGTAATTGAGGTATTTTCATTCAAATATTCGGTCTTGGGTCACAAAACCCCTCTTCGCGACTTCATATGTAACTCGAATAAGTTAAACTCAAAACTCTAATTTTCTTTCTAAGATTTTGTTTTTATACATAAAAATGGTCTAGTGACATAATGGTACCTTGATTGAGGATTTTCATTCGAACATTCAATCTTTACTCAGTAAGACACTTTTCGGCACGTCACAGGGAACTTGAATAAGTTTAACTCAAAACTCTTATTTTCTTTCAAAAATTCGATCTTTATTCAGTAAAAAGGTCTAGTGACATAATAGGCAACTTTTTTGAGGTATTTTCATTCACAGATTCAATCTTTACTCATTAAAACACTCTTAGCGACGTCAAAGAGATCACGAATAAATTTAACTCAAAACTCTAATTCTCTTTCAAAGACTGAATCTTTATACATTCAAAAGGTCTAGTGATATAATAGGTACCTTGATTGAGGTATTTTCATATAAAGATTCAATCTTTATTCACTGAAACACTATTCGGGATGTCAAATGGAACTCGAATAAGTTTAACTAAAAATGCTTATTTTCTCTTGAAGATTCAATCTTTATACATGAAAAAGGTCGAGTGATATAATAAGTACCTTTATTAAGGTATTTTCATTCAAAGATTCAATCTTTAGTCATTAAAACACTCTTAGCGACTCCATTGGAAATACCTCAATCGAATAAGTTTAGTTCAATCTTAAGTCATTAAACCACTCTTCGCGACTTCATAGGTAACTCGATTAAGTTAAACACAAAATACTCATTTTCTTTTGAGGATTGCATCTTTGTACATTAAAAAGGTCTAGTGACAAAATAGGAACCTTGAATTAGCTAATTTCATTCGAAGATTCAATCCTTACTCATTAAAACACTCTTCGGGACATGATAGGGAACTCGAATAAGTTTAACACAAAACTCTCATTTTCTTTCAAAGATTGAATCCTTATACATTCAAAAGGTCTAGTGGTATAATAGGTACCTTGATTGCGGTATTGTCATTCAAAGATTCAATCTCTATTCACTAAAACACTCTTCGGGACGTCAAATGGAACTCGAATAAGTTTAACCCAAAACGCTCATTTTCTTTCGAAGATTGAATCTTTATACATTAGAAATGTCCAGCGACATAATAGGTACCTTTATTGAGGTATTTTCATTCAAAGATTCAATCTTTAGTCATTAAAATACTCTTCGCGACTTCGTTGGTAACTCGAATAAGTTAAACTCAAAACTCTCATTTTCTTTCAGAGATTCAATCTTTATACAGTAAAAAGGACTAGTGGCATAGTAGGTACTTTGATTAAGTTAATTTCATTCAAAGATTCAATCTTAACTCATTAAAACACTTATCGTGACGTCAAAGGGATCTCGAATAAGTTTAACTCTCAATTCTCATTTTTGTTCAAAGATTCTTTTTTTATACATTAAGAAGGTCACGTGACAAAATAGGTACCTTAATTGGGGTATTTTCAATCAAATATTCAATCTTGGGTCGTTAAACCACTCTTCGCGACTTCATAGGTAACTCGAATAAGTTAAACTCAAAACTCTCATTTTCTTTCTAAGATTTACTCCTTATACATAAAAATGGTCTAGTGACATAATGGTACCATGATTGAGGATTTTCATTCAACGATTCAATCTTTACTCAGTAAAACACTTTTCGGGACGTCACAGGGAACTCGAATAAGTTTAACTCTTAAAACACCCTTAGCGACGTCAAAGGGATCACGAATAAGTTTAACTCAAAACTCTAATTCTCTTTCAAAGACTGAATCTTTATACATTCAAAATGTCTAGTGATATAATTGGTACCTTGATTGAGGTATTTTCATACAAAGATTCAATCTTTATTCACTAAAACACTTTTCGGGATGTCAAATGGAACTCGAATAAGTTTAACTCAAAATGCTCATATTCTTTCGAAGATTCAATCTTTATACATTAAAAAGGTCCAGTGACATAATAGGTACCTTTATTAAGGTATTTTCATTCAAAGATTCAATCTTTAGTCATTAAAACACTCTTCGCGACTTCATAGGAAATACCTCAATCGAATAAGTTCAGTTCAATCTAAAGTCATTAAACCACTCTTCGCGACTTCGTAGGTAACTCGATTAAGTTAAACACAAAATACTCATTTTCTTTTGAAGATCGAATCTTTGTACAGAAAAAAGTTCAAGTGACAAAGTAGGAACCTTGAATTAGCAATTTCATTCAAAGATTCAATCTTTACTCATTAAAACACTCTTCGGGACGTGAAAGGGAACTCGAATAAGTTTAACTCAAAACTCTCATTTTCTTTCAAAGATTCAATCTTTATACATTAAAAAGGCCTATTGACATAAAAGGTAACGTGATTGAGGTAATTTCATTCAAAGATTCAATCTTTGGTCAGTAAAACACTCTTCGCGACTTCGTAGCTTACTCGAATAAGTTAAACTCGAAACTCTCATTTTCTTTCAAAGATTCAATCGTTATACATTAAAAAGGTCTAATGACATAATAGGTATCTTGGTTATGGTAATTTCATTCAAAGATTCAATCTTTACTCATTAAAATACTCTTCGTGACGTCAAAGGGATCACGAATATGTTTAACTCAAAACTCTAATTTTCCTTCAAAGATTGAATCCTTATACATTCAAAAGGTCTAGTGATATAATAGGCACCTTGATTGTGGTATTTTCATTCAAATATTCAATCTTTATTCACTGAAACACTATTCGGGACGTCAAATGGAACTCGAATAAGTTTAACCCAAAACGCTCATTTTCTTCCGGAGATTCAATCTTTATACATTAAAATGGTCCAGTGACATAATAGGTACCTTTATTGAGGTATTTTCATTCAAAGATTCAATCTTTAGTGATTAAAATACTCTTCGCGACTTCGTTGGTAACTCGAATAAGTTAAACTCAAAACTCTCATTTTCTTTCAAAGATTCAATCTTTATACAGTAAAAAGGTCTAGTGGCATAATAGGTGCCTTGATTGAGTTAATTTCTTTCAGAGATTCAATCTTAACTCATTAAAACACTCATCATGATGTCAAGGGCATCTCGAACAAGTTTAACTCTCAATTCTCATTTTCGTTCAAAGATTCAATCTTTATACATTAAAAAAGTCTAGTGGCTAAATAGGTACCGTAATTGAGGTATTTTCATTCAAATATTCGGTCTTGGGTCACAAAACCCCTCTTCGCGACTTCATATGTAACTCGAATAAGTTAAACTCAAAACTCTAATTTTCTTTCTAAGATTTTGTTTTTATACATAAAAATGGTCTAGTGACATAATGGTACCTTGATTGAGGATTTTCATTCGAACATTCAATCTTTACTCAGTAAGACACTTTTCGGCACGTCACAGGGAAATTGAATAAGTTTAACTCAAAACTCTCATTTTCTTTCAAAAATTCGATCTTTATTCAGTAAAAAGGTCTAGTGACATAATAGGCAACTTTTTTGAGGTATTTTCATTCAAAGTTTCAATCTTTACTCATTAAAACACTCTTAGCGACGTCAAAGAGATCACGAATAAGTTTAACTCAAAACTCTAATTCTCTTTCAAAGACTGAATCTTTATACATTCAAAAGGTCTAGTGATATAATAGGTACCTTGATTGAGGTATTTTCATACAAAGATTCAATCTTTATTCACTGAAACACTATTCGGGATGTCAAATGGAACTCGAATAAGTTTAACTCAAAATGCTTATTTTCTCTCGAAGATTCAATCTTTATACATGAAAAAGGTCGAGTGATATAATAAGTACCTTTATTAAGGTATTTTCATTCAAAGATTCAATCTTTAGTCATTAAAACACTCTTAGCGACTCCATTGGAAATACCTCAATCGAATAAGTTTAGTTCAATCTTAAGTCATTAAACCACTCTTCGCGACTTCATAGGTAACTCGATTAAGTTAAACACAAAATACTCATTTTCTTTTGAGGATTGCATCTTTGTACATTAAAAAGGTCTAGTGACAAAATAGGAACCTTGAATTAGCTAATTTCATTCGAAGATTCAATCCTTACTCATTAAAACACTCTTCGGGACGTGATAGGGAACTCGAATAAGTTTAACACAAAACTCTCATTTTCTTTCAAAGATTGAATCCTTATACATTCAAAAGGTCTAGTGGTATAATAGGTACCTTGATTGCGGTATTGTCATTCAAAGATTCAATCTCTATTCACTAAAACACTCTTCGGGACGTCAAATGGAACTCGAATAAGTTTAACCCAAAACGCTCATTTTCTTTCGAAGATTGAATCTTTATACATTAGAAATGTCCAGCGACATAATAGGTACCTTTATTGAGGTATTTTCATTCAAAGATTCAATCTTTAGTCATTAAAATACTCTTCGCGACTTCGTTGGTAACTCGAATAAGTTAAACTCAAAACTCTCATTTTCTTTCAGAGATTCAATCTTTATACAGTAAAAAGGACTAGTGGCATAGTAGGTACTTTGATTAAGTTAATTTCATTCAAAGATTCAATCTTAACTCATTAAAACACTCATCGTGACGTCAAAGGGATCTCGAATAAGTTTAACTCTCAATTCTCATTTTTGTTCAAAGATTCTTTTTTTATACATTAAGAAGGTCACGTGACAAAATAGGTACCTTAATTGGGGTATTTTCAATCAAATATTCAATCTTGGGTCGTTAAACCACTCTTCGCGACTTCATAGGTAACTCGAATAAGTTAAACTCAAAACTCTCATTTTCTTTCTAAGATTTACTCCTTATACATAAAAATGGTCTAGTGACATAATGGTACCATGATTGAGGATTTTCATTCAACAATTCAATCTTTACTCAGTAAAACACTTTTCGGGACGTCACAGGGAACTCGAATAAGTTTAACTCTTAAAACACCCTTAGCGACGTCAAAGGGATCACGAATAAGTTTAACTCAAAACTCTAATTCTCTTTCAAAGACTGAATCTTTATACATTCAAAATGTCTAGTGATATAATTGGTACCTTGATTGAGGTATTTTCATACAAAGATTCAATCTTTATTCACTAAAACACTCTTCGGGATGTCAAATGGAACTCGAATAAGTTTAACTCAAAATGCTCATTTTCTTTCGAAGATTCAATCTTTATACATTAAAAAGGTCCAATGACATAATAGGTACCTTTATTAAGGTATTTTCATTCAAAGATTCAATCTTTAGTCATTAAAACACTCTTCGCGACTTCATAGGAAATACCTCAATCGAATAAGTTCAGTTCAATCTAAAGTCATTAAACCACTCTTCGCGACTTCGTAGGTAACTCGATTAAGTTAAACACAAAATACTCATTTTCTTTTGAAGATCGAATCTTTGTACAGAAAAAAGGTCTAGTGACAAAGTAGGAACCTTGAATTAGCAATTTAATTCAAAGATTCAATCTTTACTCATTAAAACACTCTTCGGGACGTGAAAGGGAACTCGAATAAGTTTAACTCAAAACTCTCACTTTCTTTCAAAGATTCAATCTTTATACATTAAAAAGGCCTATTGACATAAAAGGTAACGTGATTGAGGTAATTTCATTCAAAGATTCAATCTTTGGTCAGTAAAACACTCTTCGCGACTTCATAGCTTACTTGAATAAGTTAAACTCGAAACTCTCATTTTCTTTCAAAAATTCAATCGTTATACATTAAAAAGGTCTAATGACATAATAGGTACCTTGGTTATGGTAATTTCATTCAAAGATTCAATCTTTACTCATTAAAACACTCTTCGTGACGTTAAAGGGATCACGAATATGTTTAACTCAAAACTCTAATTTTCCTTCAAAGATTGAATCCTTATACATTCAAAAGGTCTAGTGATATAATAGGCACCTTGATTGTGGTATTTTCATTCAAATATTCAATCTTTATTCGCTGAAACACTATTCGGGACGTCAAATGGAACTCGAATAAGTTTAACCCAAAACGCTCATTTTCTTCCGGAGATTCAATCTTTATACATTAAAATGGTCCAGTGACATAATAGGTACCTTTATTGAGGTATTTTCATTCAAAGATTCAATCTTTAGTGATTAAAATACTCTTCGCGACTTCGTTGGTAACTCGAATAAGTTAAACTCAAAACTCTCATTTTCTTTCAAAGATTCAGTCTTTATACAGTAAAAAGGTCTAGTGGCATAATAGGTGCCTTGATTGAGTTAATTTCTTTCAGAGATTCAATCTTAACTCATTAAAACACTCATCGTGATGTCTAGGGCATCTCAAATAAGTTTAACTCTCAATTCTCATTTTCGTTCAAAGATTCAATCTTTATACATTAAAAAGGTCTAGTGGCAAAATAGGTACCGTAATTGAGGTATTTTTATTCAAATATTCGGTCTTGAGTCACAAAACCCCTCTTCGCGACTTCATAGGTAACTCGAATAAGTTAAACTCAAAACTCTAATTTTCTTTCTAAGATTTAGTCTTTATACATAAAAATGGTCTAGTGACATAATGGTACCTTGATTGAGGATTTTCATTCGAACATTCAATCTTTACTCAGTAAGACACTTTTCGGCACGTCACAGGGAACTTGAATAAGTTTAACTCAAAACTCTCATTTTCTTTCAAAAATTCGATCTTTATTCAGTAAAAAGGTCTAGTGACATAATAGGTAACTTTTTTGAGGTATTTTCATTCAAAGATTCAATCTTTACTCATTAAAACACTCTTAGCGACGTCAAAGAGATCACGAATAAGTTTAACTCAAAACTCTAATTCTCTTTCAAAGACTGAATCTTTATACATTCAAAAGGTCTAGTGATATAATAGGTACCTTGATTGAGGTATTTTCATACAAAGATTCAATCTTTATTCCCTGAAACACTATTCGGGATGTCAAATGGAACTCGAATAAGTTTAACTCAAAATGCTTATTTTCTCTCGAAGATTCAATCTTTATACATGAAAAAGGTCCAGTGATATAATAAGTACCTTTATTAAGGTATTTTCATTCAAAGATTCAATCTTTAGTCATTAAAACACTCTTAGCGACTCCATTGGAAATACCTCAATCGAATAAGTTTAGTTCAATCTTAAGTCATTAAACCACTCTTCGCGAATTCATAGGTAACTCGATTAAGTTAAACACAAAATACTCATTTTCTTTTGAGGATTGCATCTTTGTACATTAAAAAGGTCTAGTGACAAAATAGGAACCTTGAATTAGCTAATTTCATTCGAAGATTCAATCCTTACTCATTAAAACACTCTTCGGGACATGATAGGGAACTCGAATAAGTTTAACACAAAACTCTCATTTTCTTTCAAAGATTGAATCCTTATACATTCAAAAGGTCTAGTGGTATAATAGGTACCTTGATTGCGGTATTGTCATTCAAAGATTCAATCTCTATTCACTAAAACACTCTTCGGGACGTCAAATGGAACTCGAATAAGTTTAACCCAAAACGCTCATATTCTTTCGAAGATTCAATCTTTATACATTAAAAAGGTCCAGTGACATAATAGGTACCTTTATTAAGGTATTTTCATTCAAAGATTCAATCTTTAGTCATTAAAACACTCTTCGCGACTTCATAGGAAATACCTCAATCGAATAAGTTCAGTTCAATCTAAAGTCATTAAACCACTCTTCGCGACTTCGTAGGTATCTCGATTAAGTTAAACACAAAATACTCATTTTCTTTTGAAGATCGAATCTTTGTATAGAAAAAAGTTCTAGAGACAAAGTAGGAACCTTGAATTAGCAATTTCATTCAAAGATTCAATCTTTACTCATTAAAACACTCTTCGGGACGTGAAAGGGAACTCGAATAAGTTTAACTCAAAACCCTCATTTTCTTTCAAAGATTCAATCTTTATACATTAAAAAGGCCTATTGACATAAAAGGTAACGTGATTGAGGTAATTTCATTCAAAGATTCAATCTTTGGTCAGTAAAACACTCTTCGCGACTTCGTAGCTTACTCGAATAAGTTAAACTCGAAACTCTCATTTTCTTTCAAAGATTCAATCGTTATACATTAAAAAGGTCTAATGACATAATAGGTACCTTGGTTATGGTAATTTCATTCAAAGATTCAATCTTTACTCATTAAAACACTCTTCGTGACGTTAAAGGGATCACGAATATGTTTAACTCAAAACTCTAATTTTCCTTCAAAGATTGAATCCTTATACATTCAAAACGTTTAGTGATATAATAGGCACCTTGATTGTGATATTTTCATTCAAATATTCAATCTTTATTCACTGAAACACTATTCGGGACGTCAAATGGAACTCGAATAAGTTTAACCCAAAACGCTCATTTTCTTCCGGAGATTCAATCTTTATACATTAAAATGGTCCAGTGACATTATAGGTACCTTTATTGAGGTATTTTCATTCAAAGATTCAATCTTTAGCGATTAAAATACTCTTCGCGACTTCGTTGGTAACTCGAATATGTTAAACTCAAAACTCTCATTTTCTTTCAAAGATTCAATCTTTATACAGTAAAAAGGTCTAGTGGCATAATAGGTGCCTTGATTGAGTTAATTTCTTTCAGAGATTCAATCTTAACTCATTAAAACACTCATCATGATGTCAAGGGCATCTCGAACAAGTTTAACTCTCAATTCTCATTTTCGTTCAAAGATTAAATCTTTATACATTAAAAACGTCTAGTGGCAAAATAGGTACCGTAATTGAGGTATTTTCATTCAAATATTCGGTCTTGGGTCACAAAACCCCTCTTCGCGACTTCATATGTAACTCGAATAAGTTAAACTCAAAACTCTAATTTTCTTTCTAAGATTTAGTTTTTATACGTAAAAATGGTCTAGTGACATAATGGTACCTTGATTGAGGATTTTCATTCGAACATTCAATCTTTACTCAGTAAGACACTTTTCGGCACGTCACAGGGAACTTGAATAAGTTTAACTCAAAACTCTCATTTTCTTTCAAAAATTCGATCTTTATTCAGTAAAAAGGTCTAGTGACATAATAGGCAACTTTTTTGAGGTATTTTCATTCAAAGATTCAATCTTTACGCATTAAAACACTATTAGCGACGTCAAAGAGATCACGAATAAGTTTAACTCAAAACTGTAATTCTCTTTTAAAGACTGAATCTTTATACATTCAAAAGGTCTAGTGATATAATAGGTACCTTGATTGAGGTATTTTCATACAAAGATTCAATCTTTATTCACTGAAACACTATTCGGGATGTCAAATGGAACTCGAATAAGTTTAACTCAAAATGCTTATTTTCTCTCGAAGATTCAATCTTTATACATGAAAAAGGTCGAGTGATATAATAAGTACCTTTATTAAGGTATTTTCATTCAAAGATTCAATGTTTAGTCATTAAAACACTCTTAGCGACTCCATTGGAAATACCTCAATCGAATAAGTTTAGTTCAATCTTAAGTCATTAAACCACTCTTCGCGACTTCATAGGTAACTCAATTAAGTTAAACACAAAATACTCATTTTCTTTTGAGGATTGCATCTTTGTACATTAAAAAGGTCTAGTGACAAAATAGGAACCTTGAATTAGCTAATTTCATTCGAAGATTCAATCCTTACTCATTAAAACACTCTTCGGGACGTGATAGGGAACTCGAATAAGTTTAACACAAAACTCTCATTTTCTTTCAAAGATTGAATCCTTATACATTCAAAAGGTCTAGTGGTATAATAGGTACCTTGATTGCGGTATTGTCATTCAAAGATTCAATCTCTATTCACTAAAACACTCTTCGGGACGTCAAATGGAACTCGAATAAGTTTAACCCAAAACGCTCATTTTCTTTCGAAGATTGAATATTTATACATTAGAAATGTCCAGCGACATAATAGGTACCTTTATTGAGGTATTTTCATTCAAAGATTCAATCTTTAGTCATTAAAATACTCTTCGCGACTTCGTTGGTAACTCGAATAAGTTAAACTCAAAACTCTCATTTTCTTTCAGAGATTCAATCTTTATACAGTAAAAAGGACTAGTGGCATAGTAGGTACTTTGATTAAGTTAATTTCATTCAAAGATTCAATCTTAACTCAATAAAACAATCATCGTGACGTCAAAGGGATCTCCAATAAGTTTAACTCTCAATTCTCATTTTTGTTCAAAGATTCTTTTTTTATACATTAAGAAGGTCACGTGACAAAATAGGTACCTTAATTGGGGTATTTTCAATCAAATATTCAATCTTGGGTCGTTAAACCACTCTTCGCGACTTCATAGGTAACTCGAATAAGTTAAACTCAAAACTCTCATTTTCTTTCTAAGATTTACTCCTTATACATAAAAATGGTCTAGTGACATAATGGTACCATGATTGAGGATTTTCATTCAACGATTCAATCTTTACTCAGTAAAACACTTTCCGGGACGTCACAGGGAACTCGAATAAGTTTAACTCTTAAAACACCCTTAGCGACGTCAAAGGGATCACGAATAAGTTTAACTCAAAACTCTAATTCTCTTTCAAAGACTGAATCTTTATACATTCAAAATGTCTAGTGATATAATTGGTACCTTGATTGAGGTATTTTCATACAAAGATTCAATCTTTATTCACTAAAACACTCTTCGGGATGTCAAATGGAACTTGAATAAGTTTAACTCAAAATGCTCATATTCTTTCGAAGATTCAATCTTTATACATTAAAAAGGTCCAGTGACATAATAGGTACCTTTATTAAGGTATTTTCATTCAAAGATTCAATCTTTACTCATTAAAACACTCTTAGCGACGTCAAAGAGATCACGAATAAGTTTAACTCAAAACTCTAATTCTCTTTCAAAGACTGAATCTTTATACATTCAAAAGGTCTAGTGATATAATAGGTACCTTGATTGAGGTATTTTCATACAAAGATTCAATCTTTGTTCACTGAAACACTATTCGGGATGTCAAATGGAACTCGAATAAGTTTAACTCAAAATGCTTATTTTCTCTCGAAGATTCAATCTTTATACATGAAAAAGGTCGAGTGATATAATAAGTACCTTTATTAAGGTATTTTCATTCAAAGATTCAATCTTTAGTCATTAAAACACTCTTAGCGACTCCATTGGAAATACCTCAATCGAATAAGTTTAGTTCAATCTTAAGTCATTAAACCACTCTTCGCGACTTCATAGGTAACTCGATTAAGTTAAACACAAAATACTCATTTTCTTTTGAGGATTGCATCTTTGTACATTAAAAAGGTCTAGTGACAAAATAGGAACCTTGAATTAGCTAATTTCATTCGAAGATTCAATCCTTACTCATTAAAACACTCTTCGGGACGTTGTAGGGAACTCGAATAAGTTTAACACAAAACTCACATTTTCTTTCAAAGATTGAATCCTTATACATTCAAAATGTCTAGTGGTATAATAGGTACCTTGATTGCGGTATTGTCATTCAAAGATTCAATCTCTATTCACTAAAACACTATTCGGGACGTCAAATGGAACTCGAATAAGTTTAACCCAAAACGCTCATTTTCTTTCGAAGATTGAATCTTTATACATTAAAAATGTCCAGCGACATAATAGGTACCTTTATTGATGTATTTTCATTCAAAGATTCAATCTTTAGTCTTTAAAATACTCTTCGCGACTTCGTTGGTAACTCGAATAAGTTAAACTCAAAACTCTCATTTTCTTTCAGAGATTCAATCTTTATATAGTAAAAAGGACTAGTGGCATAGTAGGTACTTTGATTAAGTTAATTTCATTCAAAGATTCAATCTTAACTCATTAAAACACTCATCGTGACGTCAAAGGGATCTCGAGTAAGTTTAACTCTCAATTCTCATTTTTGTTCAAAGATTCTTTTTTTATACATTAAGAAGGTCACGTGACAAAATAGGTACCTTAATTGGGGTATTTTCAATCAAATATTCAATCTTGGGTCGTTAAACCACTCTTCGCGACTTCATAGGTAACTCGAATAAGTTAAACTCAAAACTCTCATTTTCTTTCTAAGATTTACTCCTTATACATAAAAATGGTCTAGTGACATAATGGTACCATGGTTGAGGATTTTCATTCAACGATTCAATCTTTACTCAGTAAAACACTTTTCGGGACGTCACAGGGAACTCGAATAAGTTTAACTCTTAAAACACCCTTAGCGACGTCAAAGGGATCACGAATAAGTTTAACTCAAAACTCTAATTCTCTTTCAAAGACTGAATCTTTATACATTCAAAATGTCTAGTGATATAATTGGTACCTTGATTGAGGTATTTTCATACAAAGATTCAATCTTTATTCACTAAAACACTCTTCGGGATGTCAAATGGAACTCGAATAAGTTTAACTCAAAATGCTCATTTTCTTTCGAAGATTCAATCTTAATACATTAAAAAGGTCCAATGACATAATTGGTACATTTATTAAGGTATTTTCATTCAAAGATTCAATCTTTAGTCATTAAAACACTCTTCGCGACTTCATAGGAAATACCTCAATCGAATAAGTTCAGTTCATTCTAAAGTCATTAAACCACTCTTCGCGACTTCGTAGGTAACTCGATTAAGTTAAGCACAAAATACTCATTTTCTTTTGAAGATCGAATCTTTGTACAGAAAAAAGGTCTAGTAACAAAGTAGGAACCTTGAATTAGCAATTTTATTCAAAGATTCAATCTTTACTCATTGAAACACTCTTCGGGACGTGAAAGGGAACTCGAATAAGTTTAACTCAAAACTCTCATTTTCTTTCAAAGATTCAATCTTTATACATTAAAAAGGCCTATTGACATAAAAGGTAACGTGATTGAGGTAATTTCATTCAAAGATTCAATCTTTGGTCAGTAAAACACTCTTCGCGACTTCATAGCATACTCGAATAAGTTAAACTCGAAACTCTCATTTTCTTTCAAAGATTCAATCGTTATACATTAAAAAGGTCTAATGACATAATAGGTACCTTGGTTATGGTAATTTCATTAAAAGATTCAATCTTTACTCATTAAAACACTCTTCGTGACGTTAAAGGGATCACGAATATGTTTAACTCAAAACTCCAATTTTCCTTCAAAGATTGAATCCTTATACATTCAAAAGGTCTAGTGATATAATAGGCACCTTGATTGTGGTATTTTCATTCAAATATTCAATCTTTATTCACTGAAACACTATTCGGGACGTCAAATGGAACTCGAATAAGTTTAACCCAAAACGCTCATTTTCTTCCGAAGATTCAATCTTTATACATTAAAATGGTCCAGTGACATAATAGGTACCTTTATTGAGGTATTTTCATTCAAAGATTCAATCTTTAGTGATTAAAATACTCTTCGCGACTTCGTTGGTAACTCGAATAAGTTAAACTCAAAACTCTCATTTTCTTTCAAAGATTTAATCTTTATACAGTAAAAAGGTCTAGTGGCACAATAGGTGCCTTCATTGAGTTAATTTCTTTCAGAGATTCAATCTTAACTGATTAAAACACTCATCGTGATGTCAAGGGCATCTCGAATAAGTTTAACTCTCAATTCTCATTTTCGTTCAAAGATTCAATCTTTATACATCAAAAAGGTCTAGTGGCAAAATCGGTACCGTAATTGAGGTATTTTCATTCAAATACTCGGTTTTGGGTCACAAAACCCCTCTTCGCGACTTCATAGGTAACTCGAATAAGTTAAACTCAAAACTCTAATTTTCTTTCTAAGATTTAGTCTTTTTACATAAAAATGGTCTAGTGACATAATGGTACCTTGATTGAGGATTTTCATTCGAACATTCAATCTTTACTCAGTAAGACACTTTTCGGCCCGTCACAGGGAACTTGAATAAGTTTAACTCAAAACTCTCATTTTCTTTCAAAAATTCGATCTTTATTCAGTAAAAAGGTCTAGTGACATAATAGGTAACTTTTTTGAGGTATTTTCATTCAAAGATTCAATCTTTACTCATTAAAACACTCTTAGCGACGTCAAAGAGATCACGAATAAGTTTAACTCAAAACTCTAATTCTCTTTCAAAGACTGAATCTTTATACATTCAAAAGGTCTAGTGATATAATAGGTACCTTGATAGAGGTATTTTCATACAAAGATTCAATCTTTATTCACTGAAACACTATTCGGGATGTCAAATGGAACTCGAATAAGTTTAACTCAAAATGCTTATTTTCTCTCGAAGATTCAATCTTTATACATGAAAAAGGTCCAGTGATATAATACGTACCCTTATTAAGGTATTTTCATTCAAAGATTCAATCTTTAGTCATTAAAACACTCTTAGCGACTCCATTGGAAATACCTCAATCGAATAAGTTTAGTTCAATCTTAAGTCATTAAACCACTCTTCGCGACTTCATAGGTGACTCGATTAAGTTAAACACAAAATACTCATTTTCTTTTGAGGATTGCATCTTTGTACATTAAAAAGGTCTAGTGACAAAATAGGAACCTTGATTTAGCTAATTTCATTCGAAGATTCAATCCTTACTCATTAAAACACTCTTCGGGACGTGATAGGGAACTCGAATAAGTTTAACACAAAACTCTCATTTTCTTTCAAAGATTGAATCCTTATACATTCAAAAGGTCTAGTGGTATAATAGGTACCTTGATTGCGGTATTGTCATTCAAAGATTCAATCTCTATTCACTAAAACACTCTTCGGGACGTCAAATGGAACTCGAATAAGTTTAACCCAAAACGCTCATTTTCTTTCGAAGATTGAATCTTTATACATTAAAAATGTCCAGCGACATAATAGGTACCTTTATTGAGGTATTTTCATTCAAAGATTCAATCTTTAGTCATTAAAATACTCTTCGCGACTTCGTTGGTAACTCGAATAAGTTAAACTCAAAACTCTCATTTTCTTTCAGAGATTCAATCTTTATACAGTAAAAAGGACTAGTGGCATAGTAGGTACTTTGATTAAGTTAATTTCATTCAAAGATTCAATCTTAACTCATTAAAACACTCATCGTGACGTCAAAGGGATCTTGAATAAGTTTAACTTTCAATTCTCATTTTTTTTCAAAGATTCTTTTTTTATACATTAAGAAGGTCACGTGACAAAATAGGTACCTTAATTGGGGTATTTTCAATCAAATATTCAATCTTGGGTCGTTAAACCACTCTTCGCGACTTCATAGGTAACTCGAATAAGTTAAACTCAAAACTCTCATTTTCTTTCTAAGATTTACTCCTTATACATAAAAATGGTCTAGTGACATAATGGAACCATGATTGAGGATTTTCATTCAACGATTCAATCTTTACTCAGTAAAACACTTTTCGGGACGTCACAGGGAACTCGAATAAGTTTAACTCTTAAAACATCCTTAGCGACGTCAAAGGGATCACGAATAAGTTTAACTCAAAACTCTAATTCTCTTTCAAAGACTGAATCTTTATACATTCAAAATGTCTAGTGATATAATTGGTACCTTGATTGAGGTATTTTCATACAAAGATTCAATCTTTATTCACTAAAACACTCTTCGGGATGTCAAATGGAACTCGAATAAGTTTAACTCAAAATGATCATTTTCTTTCGAAGATTCAATCTTTATATATTAAAAAGGTCCAGTGACATAATAGGTACCTTTATTAAGGTATTTTCATTCAAGATTCAATCTTTAGTCATTAAAACACTCTTCGCGACTTAATAGGAAATACCTCAATCGAACAAGTTCAGTTGAATCTAAAGTCATTAAACCACTCTTCGCGACTTCGTAGGTAACTCGATTAAGTTAAACACAAAATACTCATTTTCTTTTGAAGATCGAATCTTTGTACAGAAAAAAGGACTAGTGACAAAGTAGGAACCTTGAATTAGCAATTTCATTCAAAAATTCAATCTTTACTCATTAAAACACTCTTCGGGACGTGAAAGGGAATTCGAATAAGTTTAACTCAAAACTCTCATTTTCTTTCAAAGATTCAATCTTTATACATTAAAAAGGCCTATTGACATAAAAGGTAACGTGATTGAGGTAATTTCATTCAAAGATTCAATCTTTGGTCAGTAAAACACTCATCGGGACTTCATAGCTTACTCGAATAAGTTAAACTCGAAACTCTCATTTTCTTTCAAAGATTCAATCGTTATACATTAAAAAGGTCTAATGACATAATAGGTACCTTGGTTATGGTAATTTCATGCAAAGATTCAATCTTTACTCATTAAAACACTCTTCGTGACGTTAAAGGGATCACGAATATGTTTAACTCAAAACTCTAATTTTCCTTCAAAGACTGAATCCTTATACATTCAAAAGGTCTAGTGATATAATAGGCACCTTTATTGTGGTATTTTCATTCAAATATTCAATCTTTATTCACTGAAACACTATTCGGGACGTCAAATGGAACTCGAATAAGTTTAACCCAAAACGCTCATTTTCTTCCGGAGATTCAATCTTTATACATTAAAATGGTCCAGTGACATAATAGGTACCTTTATTGAGGTATTTTCATTCAAAGATTGAATCTTTAGTGATTAAAATACTCTTCGCGACTTCGTTGGTAATTCGAATAAGTTAAACTCAAAACTTTCATTTTCTTTCAAAGATTCAATCTTTATAAAGTAAAAAGGTCTAGTGGCATAATAGGTGCCTTGATTGAGTTAATTTCTTTCAGAGATTCAATCTTAACTCATTAAAACACTCATCGTGATGTCAAGGGCATCTCGAATAAGTTTAACTCTCAATTCTCATTTTCGTTCAGAGATTCAATCTTTATACATTAAAAAGGTCTAGTGGCAAAATAGGTACCGTAATTGAGGTATTTTTATTCAAATATTCGGTCTTGGGTCACAAAACCCCTCTTCGCGACTTCATAGGTAACTCGAATAAGTTAAACTCAAAACTCTAATTTTCTTTCTATGATTTAGTCTTTATACATAAAAATGGTTTAGTGCATAATGGTGCCTTGATTGAGGATTTTCATTCGAACATTCAATCTTTACTCAGTAAGACACTTTTCGGCACGTCACAGGGAACTTGAATAAGTTTAACTCAAAACTCTCATTTTCTTTCAAAAATTCGATCTTTATTCAGTAAAAAGGTCTAGTGACATAATAGGTAACTTTTTTGAGGTATTTTCATTCAAAGATTCAATCTTTACTCATTAAAACACTCTTAGCGACGTCAAAGAGATCACGAATAAGTTTAACTCAAAACTCTAATTCTCTTTCAAAGACTGAATCTTTATACATTCAAAAGGTCTTGTGATATAATAGGTACCTTGATTGAGGTATTTCCATACAAAGATTCAATCTTTATTCACTAAAACACTCTTCGGGATGTCAAATGGAACTCGAATAAGTTTAACTCAAAATGCTCATTTTCTTTCGAAGATTCAATCTTTCTACATTAAAAAGGTCCGGTGACATAATAGGTACCTTTATTAAGGTATTTTCATTCAAAGATTCAATCTTTAGTCATTAAAACACTCTTCGCGACTTCATAGGAAATACCTCAATCGAACAAGTTCAGTTCAATCTAAAGTCATTAAACCACTCTTCGCGACTTCGTAGGTAACTCGATTAAGTTAAACACAAAATACTCATTTTCTTTTGAAGATCGAATCTTTGTACAGAAAAAAGGTCTAGTGACAAATTAGGAACCTTGAATTAGCAATTTCATTCAAAGATTCAATCTTTACTCATTAAAACACTCTTCGGGACGTGAAAGGGAACTCGAATAAGTTTAACTCGAAACTCTCATTTTCTTTCAAACATTCAATCTTTATACATTAAAAAGGCCTATTGACATAAAAGGTAACGTGATTAAGGTAATTTCATTCAAAGATTCAATCTTTGGTCAGTAAAACACTATTCGCGACTTCATAGCTTACTCGAATAAGTTACACTCGAAACTCTCATTTTCTTTCAAAGATTCAATCGTTATACATTAAAAAGGTCTAATGACATAATAGGCACTTTGGTTATGGTAATTTCATTCAAAGATTCAATCTTTACTCATTAAAACACTCTTCGTGACGTTAAAGGGATCACGAATATGTTTAACTCAAAACTCTAATTTTCCTTCAAAGATTGAATCCTTATACATTCAAAAGGTCTAGTGATATAATAGGCACCTTGATTGTGGTATTTTCATTCAAATATTCAATCTTTATTCACTGAAACACTATTCGGGACGTCAAATGGAACTCGAATAAGTTTAACCCAAAACGCTCATTTTCTTCCGGAGATTCAATCTTTATACATTAAAATGGTCCAGTGACATAATAGGTACCTTTATTGAGGTATTTTCATTCAAAGATTCAATCTTTAGTGATTAAAATACTATTCGCGACTTCGTTGGTAGCTCGAATAAGTTAAACTCAAAACTCTCATTTTCTTTCAAAGATTCAATCTTTATACAGTAAAAAGGTCTAGTGCCATAATAGGTGCCTTGATTGAGTTAATTTCTTTCAGAGATTCAATCTTAACTCATTAAAACACTCATCGTGATGTCTAGGCCATCTCAAATAAGTTTACCTCTCAATTCTCATTTTCGTTCAAAGATTCAATCTTTATACATTAAAAAGGTGTAGTGGCAAAATAGGTACCATAATTGAGGTATTTTCATTCAAATATTCGGTCTTGGGTCACAAAACCCCTCTTCGCGACTTCATAGGTAACTCGAATAAGTTAAACTCAAAACTCTAATTTTCTTTCTAAGATTTAGTCTTTATACATAAAAATGGTCTAGTGACATAATGGTACCTTGATTGAGGATTTTCATTCGAACATTCAATCTTTACTCAGTAAGACACTTTTCGGCACGTCACAGGGAACTTCAATAAGTTTAACTCAAAACTCTCATTTTCTTTCAAAAATTTGTTCTTTATTCAGTAAAAAGGTCAAGTGACATAATAGGTAACTTTTTTGAGGTATTTTCAATCAAAGATTCAATCTTTACTCATTAAAACACTCTTAGCGACGTCAAAGAGATCACGAATAAGTTTAACTCAAAACTCTAATTCTCTTTCAAAGACTGAATCTTTATACATTCAAAAGGTCTAGTGATATAATAGGGACCTTGACTGAGGTATTTTCATACAAAGATTCAATCTTTATTCACTGAAACACTCTTCGGGATGTCAAATGGAACTCGAATAAGTTTAACTCAAAATGCTTATTTTCTCTCGAAGATTCAATCTTTATACATGAAAAAGGTCCAGTGATATAATAAGTACCTTTATTAAGGTATTTTCATTCAAAGATTCAATCTTTAGTCATTAAAACACTCTTCGCGACTTCATAGGAAATACCTCAATCGAATAAGTTCAGTTCAATCTAAAGTCATTAAACCACTCTTCGCGACTTCGTCGGTAACTCGATTAAGTTAAACACAAAATACTCATTTTCTTTTGAAGATCGAATCTTTGTACAGAAAAATGGTCTAGTGACAAAGTAGGAACCTTGAATTAGCAATTTCATTCAAAGATTCAATCTTTACTCATTAAAACACTCTTCGGGACGTGAAAGGGAACTCGAATAAGTTTAACTCAAAACTCTCATTTTCTTTCAAAGATTCAATCTTTATACATTAAAAAGGCCTATTGACATAAAAGGCAACGTGATTGAGGTAATTTCATTCAAAGATTCAATCTTTGGTCAGTAAAACACTCTTCGGGACTTCATAGCTTACTCGAATAAGTTAAACTCGAAACTCTCATTTTCTTTCAAAGATTCAATCGTTATACATTAAAAAGGTCTAATGACATAATAGGTACCTTGGTTATGGTAATTTCATTCAAAGATTCAATCTTTACTCATTAAAACACTCTTCGTGACGTTAAAGGGATCACGAATATGTTTAACTCAAAACTCTAATTTTCCTTCAAAGATTGAATCCTTATACATTCAAAAGGTCTAGTGATATAATAGGCACCTTGATTGTGGTATTTTCATTCAAATATTCAATCTTTATTCACTGAAACACTATTCGGGACGTCAAATGGAACTCGGATAAGTTTAACCCAAAACGTTCATTTTCTTCCGGAGATTCAATCTTTATACATTAAAATGGTCCAGTGACATAATAGGAACCATTATTAAGGTATTTTCATTCAAAGATTCAATCTTTAGTGATTAAAATACTCTTCGCGACTTCGTTGGTAACTCGAATAAGTTAAACTCAAAACTCTCATTTTCTTTCAAAGATTCAATCTTTATACAGTAAAAAGGTCTAGTGGCATAATAGGTGCCTTGATTGAGTTAATTTCTTTCAGAGATTCAATCTTAACTCATTAAAACACTCATCGTGATGTCAAGGGCATCTCGAACAAGTTTACCTCTCAATTCTCATTTTCGTTCAAAGATTCAATCTTTATACATTAAAAAGGTCTAGTGGCAAAATAGGTACCGTAATTGAGGTATTTTCATTCAAATATTCAGTCTTGGGTCACAAAACCTATCTTCGCGACTTCATAGGTAACTCGAATAAGTTAAACTCAAAACTCTAATTTTCTTTCTAAGATTTAGTCTTTATACATAAAAATGGTCTAGTGACATAATGGTACCTTGATTGAGCATTTTCATTCGAACATTCAATCTTTACTCAGTAAGACACTTTTCGGCACGTCACAGGGAACTTGAAAAAGTTTAACTCAAAACTCTCATTTTCTTTCAAAAATTCGATCTTTATTCAGTAAAAAGGTCTAGTGACATAATAGGTAACTTTTTTGAGGTATTTTCATTCGAAGATTCAATCTTTACTCATTAAAACATTCTTAGCGACGTCAAAGAGATCACAAATAAGTTTAACTCAAAACTCTAATTCTCTTTCAAAGACTGAATCTTTATACATTCAAAAGGTCTAGTGATATAATAGGTACCTTGATTGAGGTATTTTCATACAAAGATTCAATCTTTATTCACTGAAACACTCTTCGGGATGTCAAATGGAACTTGAATAAGTTTAACTCAAAATGCTTATTTTCTCTCGAAGATTCAATCTTTATACATGAAAATGGTCGAGTGATATAATAAGTACCTTTATTAAGGTATTTTCATTCAAAGATTCAATCTTTAGTCATTAAAACACTCTTAGCGACTCCATTGGAAATACCTCAATCGAATAAGTTTAGTTCAATCTTAAGTCATTAAACCACTCTTCGCGACTTCATAGGTAACTCGATTAAGTTAAACACAAAATACTCATTTTCTATTGAGGATTGCATCTTTGTACATTAAAAAGGTCTAGGGACAAAATAGGAACCTCGAATTAGCTAATTTCATTCGAAGATTCAATCCTTACTCATTAAAACACTCTTCGGGACGTGATAGGGAACTCGAATAAGTTTAACACAAAACTCTCATTTTCTTTCAAAGATTGAATCCTTATACATTCAAAAGGTCTAGTGGTATAATAGGTACCTTAATTGCAGTATTGTCATTCAAAGATTCAATCTCTATTCACTAAAACATTCTTCGGGACGTCAAATGGAATACGAATAAGTTTTACCCAAAACGCTCATTTTCTTTCGAAGATTGAATCTTTATACATTAAAAATGTCCAGCGACATAATAGGTACCTTTATTGAGGTATTTTCATTCAAAGATTCAATCTTTAGTCATTAAAATACTCTTCGCGACTTCGTTGGTAACTCGAATAAGTTAAACTTAAAACTCTCATTTTCTTTCAGAGATTCAATCTTTATACAGTAAAAAGGATTAGTGGCATAGTAGGTACTTTGATTAAGTTAATTTCATTCAAAGATTCAATCTTAACTCATTAAAACACTCATCGTGACGTCAAAGGGATCTCGAATAAGTTTAACTCTCAATTCTCATTTTTGTTCAAAGATTCTTTTTTTATACATTAAGAAGGTCACGTGACAAAATAGGTACCTTAATTGGGGTATTTTCAATCAAATATTCAATCTTGGGTCGTTAAACCACTCTTCGCGACTTCATAGGTAACTCGAATAAGTTAAACTCAAAACTCTCATTTTCTTTCTAAGATTTACTCCTTATACATAAAAATGGTCTAGTGACATAATGGTACCATGATTGAGGATTTTCATTCAACGATTCAATCTTTACTCAGTAAAACACTTTTCGGGACGTCACAGGGAACTCGAATAAGTTTAACTCTTAAAACACTCTTAGCGACGTCAAAGGGATCACGAATAAATTTAACTCAAAACTCTAATTCTCTTTTAAAGACTGAATCTTTATACATTCAAAATGTCTAGTGATATAATTGGTACCTTGATTGAGGTATTTTCATACAAAGATTCAATCTTTATTCACTAAAACACTCTTCGGGATGTCAAATGGAACTCGAATAAGTTTAACTCAAAATGCTCATTTTCTTTCGAAGATTCAATCTTTATACATTAAAAAGGTCCAGTGACATAATAGGTACCTTTATTAAGGTATTTTCATTCAAAGATTCAATCTTTAGTCATTAAAACACTCTTCGCGACTTCATAGGAAATACCTCAATCGAATAAGTTCAGTTCAATCTAAATTCATTAAACCACTCTTCGTGACTTCGTAGGTAACTCGATTAAGTTAAACACAAAATACTCATTTTCTTTTGAAGATCGAATCTTTGTACAGAAAAAAGGTCTAGTGACAAAGTAGGAACCTTGAATTAGCAATTTCATTCAAAGATTCAATCTTTACTCATTAAAACACTCTTCGGGACGTGAAAGGGAACTCGAATAAGTTTAACTCAAAACTCTCATTTTCTTTCAAAGATTCAATCTTTATACATTAAAAAGGCCTATTTACATAAAAGGTAACGTGATTGAGGTAATTTCATTCAAAGATTCAATCTTTGGTCAGTAAAACACTATTCGCGACTTCATAGCTTACTCGAATAAGTTAAACTCGAAACTCTCATTTTCTTTCAAAGATTCATTCGTTGTACATTAAAAAGGTCTAATGACATAATAGGTACCTTGGTTATGGTAATTTCATTCAAAGATTCAATCTTTACTCATTAAAACACTCTTCGTGACGTTAAAGGGATCACGAATATGTTTAACTCAAAACTCTAATTTTCCTTCAAAGATTGAATCCTTATACATTCAAAAGGTCTAGTGATATAATAGGCACCTTGATTGTGGTATTTTCATTCAAATATTCAATCTTTATTCACTGAAACACTATTCGGGACGTCAAATGGAACTCGAATAAGTTTAACCCAAAACGGTCATTTTCTTCCGGAGATTCAATCTTTATACATTCAAATGGTCCAGTGACATAATAGGTACCTTTATTGAGGTATTTTCATTCAAAGATTCAATCTTTAGTGATTAAAATACTCTTCGCGACTTCGTTAGTAACTCGAATAAGTTAAACTCAACACTCTCATTTTCTTTCAAAGATTCAATCTTTATACAGTAAAAAGGTCTAGTGGCATAATAGGTGCCTTGATTGAGTTAATTTCTTTCAGAGATTCAATCTTAACTCATTAAAACACTCATCGTGACCTCAAGGGCATCTCGAATAAGTTTAACGCTCAATTCTCATTTTCGTTCAAAGATTCAATCTTTATACATTAAAAAGGTCTAGTGGCAAAATAGGTACCGTAATTGAGGTATTTTCATTCAAATATTCGGTCTTGGATCACAAAACCACTCTTCGCGACTTCATAGGTAACTCGAATAATTTAAACTCAAAACTCTAATTTTCTTTCTAAGATTTAGTCTTTATACATAAAAATGGTCTAGTGACATAATAGTACCTTGATTGAGGATTTTCATTCGAACATTCAATCTTTACTCAGTAAGACACTTTTCGGCACGTCACAGGGAACTTGAATAAGTTTCACTCAAAACTCTCATTTTCTTTCGAAAATTCGATCTTTATTCAGTAAAAAGGTCTAGTGACATAATAGGTAACCTTTTTGAGGTATTTTCATTCAAAGATTCAATCTTTACTCATTAAAACACTCTTAGCGACGTCAAAGAGATCACGAATAAGTTTAACTGAAAACTTTAATTCTCTTTCAAAGACTGAATCTTTATACATTCAAAAGGTCTAGTGATATAATAGGTACCTTGATTGAGGTATTTTCATACAAAGATTCAATCTTTATTCACTGAAACACTCTTCGGGATGTCAAATGGAACTCGAATAAGTTTAACTCAAAATGCTTATTTTCTCTCGAAGATTCAATCTTTATACATGAAAAAGGTCCAGTGACATAATAGGTACCTTTATTAAGGTATTTTCATTCAAAGATTCAATCTTTAGTCATTAAAACACTCTTCGCGACTTCATAGGAAATACCTCAATCGAATAAGTTCAGTTCAATCTAAAGTCATTAAACCACTCTTCGCGACTTCGTAGGTAACTCGATTAAGTTAAACACAAAATACTCATTTTCTTTTGAAGATCGAATCTTTGTAGAGAAAAAAGGTCTAGTGACAAAGTAGGAGCCTTGAATTAGCAATTTCATTCAAAGATTCAATCTTTACTCATTAAAACACTATTCGGGACGTGAAAGGGAACTCGAATAAGTTTAACTCAAAACTCTCATTTTCTTACAAAGATTCAATCTTTATACATTAAAAAGGCCTATTGATATAAAAGGTAACGTGATTGAGGTAATTTCATTCAAAGATTCAATCTTTGGTCAGTAAAACACTCTTCGCGATTTCATAGCTTACTCGAATAAGTTAAACTCGAAACTCTCATTTTCTTTCAAAGATTCAATCTTTATACATTAAAAAGGTCTAATGACATAATAGGTACCTTGGTTATGGTAATTTCATTCAAAGATTCAATCTTTACTCATTAAAACACTCTTCGTGACGTTAAAGGGATCACGAATATGTTTAACTCAAAACTCTAATTTTCCTTCAAAGATTGAATCCTTATACATTCAAAAGGCCTAGTGATATAATAGGCACCTAGATTGTGGTATTTTCATTCAAATATTCAATCTTTATTCACTGAAACACTATTCGGGACGTCAAATGGAACTCGAATAAGTTTAACCCAAAACGCTCATTTTCTTCCGGAGATTCAATCTTTATACATTAAAATGGTCCAGTGACATAATAGGTACCTTTATTGAGGTATTTTCATTCAAAGATTCAATCTTTAGTGATTAAAATACTCTTCGCGACTTCGTTGGTAACTCGAATAAGTTAAACTCAAAACTCTCATTTTCTTCCAAAGATTCAATCTTTATACAGTAAAAAGGTCTAGTGGCATAATAGGTGCCTTGATTGAGTTAATTTCTTTCAGAGATTCAATCTTAACTCATTAAAACACTCATCGTGATGTCAAGGGCATCTCGAACAAGTTTACCTCTCAATTCTCATTTTCGTTCAAAGATTCAATCTTTATACATTAAAAAGGTCTAGTGGCAAAATAGGTACCGTAATTGAGGTATTTTCATTCAAATATTCGGTCTTGGGTCACAAAACCCCTCTTCGCGACTTCATAGGTAACTCGAATAAGTTAAACTCAAAACTCTAATTTTCTTTCTAAGATTTAATCTTTATACATAAAAATGGTCTAGTGACATATTGGTACCTTGATTGAGGATTTTCATTCGAACATTCAATCTTTACTCAGTAAGACACTTTTCGGCACGTCACAGGGAACTTGAATAAGTTTAACTCAAAACTCTCATTTTCTTTCAAAAATTCGATCTTTATTCAGTAAAAAGGTCTAGTGACATAATTGGTAACTTTTTTGAGGTATTTTCATTCGAAGATTCAATCTTTACTCATTAAAACACTCTTAGCGACGTCAAAGAGATCACGAATAAGTTTAACTCAAAACTCTAATTCTCTTTCAAAGACCGAATCTTTATACATTCAAAAGGTCTAGTGATATAATGGGTACCTTGATTGAGGTTTTTTCGTACAAAGATTCAATCTTTATTCACTGAAACACTCTTCGGGATGTCAAATGGAACTTGAATAAGTTTAACTCAAAATGTTTATTTTCTCTCGAAGATTCAATCTTTATACATGAAAAAGGTCCAGTGATATAATAAGTACCTTTATTAAGGTATTTTCATTCAAAGATTCAATCTTTAGTCATTAAAACACTCTTAGCGACTCCATTGGAAATACCTCAATCGAATAAGTTTAGTTCAATCTTAAGTCACTAAACCACTCTTCGCGACTTCATAGGTTACTCGATTAAGTTAAACACAAAATAGTCATTTTCTTTTGAGGATTGCATCTTTGTACATTAAAAAGGTCTAGTGACAAAATAGGAACCTTGAATTAGCTAATTTAATTCGAACATTCAATCCTTACTCATTAAAACACTCTTCGGGACGTGATAGGGAACTCGAATAAGTTTAACATAAAACTCTCATTTTCTTTCAATGATTGAATCCTTATACATTCAAAAGGTCTAGTGGTATAATAGGTACCTTGATTACGGTATTGTCATTCAAAGATTCAATCTCTATTCACTAAAACACTCTTCGGGACGTCAAATGGAACTCGAATAAGTTTAACCCAAAACGCTCATTTTCTTTCGAAGATTGAATCTTTATACATTAAAAATGTCCAGCGACATAATAGGTACCTTTATTGAGGTATTTTCATTCAAAGATTCAATCTTTAGTCATTAAAATACTCTTCGCGACTTCGTTGGTAACTCGAATAAGTTAAACTCAAAACTCTCATTTTCTTTCAGAGATTCAATCTTTATACAGTAAAAAGGACTAGTGGCATAGTAGGTACTTTGATTAAGTTAATTTCATTCAAAGATTCAATCTTAACTCATTAAAACACTCATCGTGACGTCAAAGGGATCTAGAATAAGTTTAACTCTCAATTCTCATTTTTGTTCAAAGATTCTTTTTTTATACATTAAGAAGGTCACGTGAGAAAATAGGTACCTTAATTGGGGTATTTTCAATCAAATATTCAATCTTGGGTCGTCAAACCACTCTTCGCGACTTCATAGGTAACTCGAATAAGTTAAACTCAAAACTCTTATTTTCTTTCTAAGATTTACTCCTTATACATAAAAATGGTCTAGTGACATAATGGTACCATGATTGAGGATTTTCATTCAACGATTCAATCTTTACTCAGTAAAACACCTTTTGGGACGTCACAGGGAACTCGAATAAGTTTAACTCTTAAAACACTCTTAGCGACGTCAAAGGGATCATGAATAAGTTTAACTCAAAACTCTAATTCTCTTTCAAAGACTGAATCTTTATACATTCAAAATGTCTAGTGATATAATTGGTACCTTGATTGAGGTATTTTCATACAAAGATTCAATCTTTATTCACTAAAACACTCTTCGGGATGTCAAATGGAACTCGAATAAGTTTAACTCAAAATGCTAATTTTCTTTCGAAGATTCAATCTTTATATATTAAAAAGGTCCAGTGACATAATAGGTACCTTTATTAAGGTATTTTCATTCAAAGATTCAATCTTTAGTCATTAAAACACTCTTCGCGACTTCATAGGAAATACCTCAATCGAATAAGTTCAGTTCAATCTAAAGTCATTAAACCACTCTTCGCGACTTCGTAGGTAACTCGATTAGGTTAAACACAAAATACTCATTTTCTTTTGAAGATCGAATCTTTGTACAGAAAAAAGGTCTAGTGACAAAGTAGGAACCTTGAATTAGCAATTTCATTCAAAGATTCAATCTTTACTCATTAAAACACTCTTCGGGACGTGAAAGGGAACTCGAATAAGTTTAACTCAAAACTCTCATTTTCTTTCAAACATTCAATCTTTATACATTAAAAAGGCCTATTGACATAAAAGGTAACGTGATTGAGGTAATTTCATTCAAAGATTCAATCTTTGGTCAGTAAAACACTATTCGAGACTTCATAGCTTACTCGAATAAGTTAAACACGAAACTCTCATTTTCTTTCAAAGATTCAATCGTTATACATTAAAAAGGTCTAATGACATTATAGGTACCTTGGTTATGGTAGTTTCATTCAAAGATTCAATCTTTACTCATTAAAACACTCTTCGTGACGTTAAAGGGATCACGAATATGTTTAACTCAAAGCTCTAATTTTCCTTCAAAGATTGAATCCTTATACATTCAAAAGGTCTAGTGATATAATAGGCACCTTGATTGTGGTATTTTCATTCAAATATTCAATCTTTATTCACTAAAACACTATTCGGGACGTCAAATTGAACTCGAATAAGTTTAACCCAAAACGCTCATTTTCTTCCGGAGATTCAATCTTTATACATTAAAATGGTCCAGTGACATAATAGGTACCTTTATTGAGGTATTTTCATTCAAAGATTCAATCTTTAGTGATTAAAATACTCTTCGCGACTTCGTTGGTAACTCGAATAAGTTAAACTCAAAACTCTCATTTTCTTTCAAAGATTCAATCTTTATACAGTAAAAAGGTCTAGTGGCATAATAGGTTCCTTGATTGAGTTAATTTCTTTCAGAGATTCAATCTTAACTCATTAAAACACTCATCGTGACGTCAAGGGCATCTCGAATAAGTTTAACTCTCAATTCTCATTTTCGTTCAAAGATTCAACCTTTATTCATTAAAAAGGTCTAGTGGCAAAATAGGTACCGTAATTGAGGTATTTTCATTCAAATATTCGGTCTTGGGTCACAAAACCACTCTTCGCGACTTCATAGGTGACTCGAATAAGTTAAACTCAAAACTCTAATTTTCTTTCTATGATTTAGTCTTTATACATAAAAATGGTCTAGTGACATAATGGTACCTTGATTGAGGATTTTCATTCGAACATTCAATTTTTACTCAGTAAGACACTTTTCGGGACGTCACAGGGAACTTGAATAAGTTTAACTCAAAACTCTCATTTTCTCTCAAAAATTCGATCTTTATTCAGTAAAAAGGTCTAGTGACATAATAGGTAACTTTTTTGAGGTATTTTCATTCAAAGATTCAATCTTTACTCATTAAAACACTCTTAGCGACGTCAAAGAGATCACGAATAAGTTTAACTCAAAACTCTAATTCTCTTTCAAAGACTGAATCTTTATACATTCAAAAGGTCTAGTGATATAATAGGTACCTTGATTGAGGTATTTTCATACAAAGATTCAATCTTTATTCACTGAAACACTCTTCGGGATGTCAAATGGAACTCGAATAAGTTTAACTCAAAATGCTTATTTTCTCTCGAAGATTCAATCTTTATACATGAAAAAGGTCCAGTGATATAATAAGTACCTTTATTAAGGTATTTTCATTCAAAGATTCAATCTTTAGTCATTAAAACACTCTAAGCGACTCCATTGGAAATACCTCAATCGAATAAGTTTAGTTCAATCTTAAGTCATTAAACCACTCTTCGCGACTTCATAGGTAACTCGATTAAGTTAAACAAAAAATACTCATTTTCTTTTGAGGATTGCATCTTTGTACATTAAAAAGGTCTAGTGACAAAATAGGAACCTTGAATTAGCTAATTTCATTCGAATATTCAATCCTTACTCATTAAAACACTCTTCGGGACGTGATAGGGAACTCGAATAAGTTTAACACAAAACTATCATTTTCTTTCAAAGATTGAATCCTTATACATTCAAAAGGTCTAGTGGTATAATAGGTACCTTGATTGCGGTATTGTCATTCAAAGATTCAATCTCTATTCACTAAAACACTCTTCGGGACGTCAAATGGAACTCGAATAAGTTTAACCCAAAACGCTCATTTTCTTTCGAAGATTGAATCTTTATACATTAAAAATGTCCAGCGACATAATAGGTACCTTTATTGAGGTATTTTCATTCAAAGATTCAATCTTTAGTGATTAAAATACTCTTCGCAACTTCGTTGGTAACTCGAATAAGTTAAACTCAAAACTCTCATTTTCTTTCAAAGATTCAATATTTATACAGTAAAAAGGTCTAGTGGCATAATAGGTGCCTTGATTGAGTTAATTTCTTTCAGAGATTCAATCTTAACTCATTAAAACACTCATCGTGACGTCAAGGGCATCTCGAATAAGTTTAACTCTCAATTCTCATTTTCGTTCAAAGATTCAATCTTTATACATTAAAAAGGTCTAGTGGCAAAATAGGTACCGTAATTGAGGTATTTTCATTCAAATATTCGGTCTTGGGTCACAAAACCACTCTTCGCGACTTCATAGGTAACTCGAATAAGTTAAACTCAAAACTCTAATTTTCTTTCTAAGATTTAGTCTTTATACAAAAAAATGGTCTAGTGACATAATGGTACCTTGATTGAGGATTTTCATTCGAACATTCAATCTTTACTCAGTAAGACACTTTTCGGGACGTCACAGGGAACTTGAATAAGTTTAACTCAAAACTCTCATTTTCTTTCAAAAATTCGATCTTTATTCAGTAAAAAGGTCTAGTGACATAATAGGTAACTTTTTTGAGGTATTTTCATTCAAAGATTCAATCTTTACTCATTAAAACACTCTTAGCGACGTCAAAGAGATCACGAATAAGTTTAACTCAAAACTCTAATTCTCTTTCAAAGACTGAATCTTTATACATTCAAAAGGTCTAGTGATATAATAGGTACCTTGATTGAGGTATTTTCATACAAAGATTCAATCTTTATTCACTGAAACACTCTTCGGGATGTCAAATGGAACTCGAATAAGTTTAACTCGAAATGCTTATTTTCTCTCGAAGATTCAATCTTTATACATGAAAAAGGTCCAGTGATGTAATAAGTACCTTTATTAAGGTATTTTCATTCAAAGATTCAATCTTTAGTCATTAAAACACTCTTAGCGACTCCATTGGAAATACCTCAATCGAATAAGTTTAGTTCAATCTTAAGTCATTAAACCACTCTTCGCGACTTCATAGGTAACTCGATTAAGTTAAACACAAAATACTCATTTTCTTTTGAGGATTGCATCTTTGTACATTAAAAAGGTCCAGGATACAATCTTTACTCATTAAAACACTCTTCGGGATGTGATAGGGAACTCGAATAAGTGTAACACAAAACTCTCATTTTCTTTCAAAGATTGAATCCTTATACATTCAAAAGGTCTAGTGGTATAATAGGTACCTTGATTGCAGTATTGTCATTCAAAGATTCAATCTCTATTCACGAAAACACTCTTCGGGACGTCAAATGGAACTCGAATAAGTTTAACCCAAAACGCTCATTTTCTTTCGAAGATTGAATCTTTATACATTAAAAATGTCCAGCGACATAATAGGTACCTTTATTGAGGTATTTTCATTCAAAGATTCAATCTTTAGTCATTAAAATACTCTTCGCGACTTCGTTGGTAACTCGAATAAGTTAAACTCAAAACTCTCATTTTCTTTCAGAGATTCAATCTTTATACAGTAAAAAGGACTAGTGGCATAGTAGGTACTTTGATTAAGTTAATTTCATTCAAAAATTCAATCTTAACTCATTAAAACACTCATCGTGACGTCAAAGGGATCTTGAATAAGTTTAACTCTCAATTCTCATTTTTGTTCAAAGATTCTTTTTTTATACATTAAGAAGGTCACGTGACAAAATAGGTACCTTAATTGGTCTATTTTCAATCAAATATTCAATCTTAAGTCGTTAAACCACTCTTCGCGACTTCATAGGTAACTCGAATAAGTTAAACTCAAAAGTCTCATTTTCTTTCTAAGATTTACTCCTTATACATAAAAATGGTCTAGTGACATAATGGTACCATGATTGAGGATTTTCATTCAACGATTCAATCTTTACTCAGTAAAACACTTTTCGGGACGTCACAGGGAACTCGAATAAGTTTCACTCTTAAAACACTCTTAGCGACGTCAAAGGGATCACGAATAAGTTTAACTCAAAACTCTAATTCTCTTTCAAAGACTGAATCTTTATACATTCAAAATGTCTAGTGATATAATAGGTACCTCGATTGAGGTATTTTCATACAAAGATTCAATCTTTCTTCACTGAAACACTCTTCAGGATGTCAAATGGAACTCGAATAAGTTTAACTCAAAATGCTTATTTTCAATCGAAGATTCAATCTTTATACATGAAAAAGGTCCAGTGATATAATAATTACCTTTATTAAGGTATTTTCATTCAAAGATTCAGTCTTTAGTCATTAAAACACTCTTAGCGACTCCATTGGAAATACCTCAATCGAATAAGTTTAGTTCAATCTTATGTCATTAAACCACTCTTCGCGACTTCTTAGGTAACTCGATTAAGTTAAACACAAAATACTCATTTTCTTTTTGAGGATTGCATCTTTGTACATTAAAAAGGTCTAGTGACAAAATAGGAACCACGAATTAGCCAATTTCATTCGAAGATTCAATCCTTACTCATTAAAAAACTCTTCGGGACGTGATAGGGAACTCGAATAAGTTTAACAAAAAACTCTAATTTTCTTTCAAAGATTGAATCATTGTACATTCAAAAGGTCTAGTGGAATAATAGGTACCTTGATTGCGGTATTGTCATTCAAAGATTCAATCTCTATTCACTAAAACACTCTTCGGGACGTCAAATGGAACTCGAATAAGTTTAACCCAAAACGCTCATTTTCTTTCGAAGATTGAATCTTTATACATTAAAAATGTCCAGCGACATAATAGGTACCTTTATTGAGGTATTTTCATTCAAAGATTCAATCTTTAGTAATTAAAATACTCTTCGCGACTGCGTTGGTAACTCGAATAAGTTAAACTCAAAACTCTCATTTTCATTCAGAGATTCAATCTTTATACAGTAAAAAGGACTAGTGGCATAGTAGGTACTTTGATCAAGTTAATTTCATTCAAAGATTCAATCTTAACTCATTAAAACACTCATCGTGACGTCAAAGGGATCTCGAATAAGTTTAACTCTCAATTCTCATTTTTGTTCAAAGATTCTTTTTTTATACATTAAGAAGGTCAAGTGACAAAATAGGTACCTTAATTGGGGTATTTTCAATCAAATATTCAATCTTGGGTCGTTAAACCACTCTTCGCGACTTCATAGGTAGCTCGAATAAGTTAAACTCAAAACTCTCATTTTCTTTCTAAGATTTACTCCTTATACATAAAAATGGTCTACTGACATAATGGTACCATGATTGAGGATTTTCATTCAACGATTCAAACTTTACTCAGTAAAACACTTTTTGGGACGTCACGGGGAACTCGAATAAGTTTAACTCTTAAAACACTCTTAGCGACGTCAAAGGGATCACGAATAAGTTTAACTCAAAACTCTAATTCTCTTTCAAAGACTGAATCTTTATACATTCAAAATGTCTAGTGATATAATTGGTACCTTGATTGAGGTATTTTCATACAAAGATTCAATCTTTATTCACTAAAACACTCTTCGGGATGTCAAATGGAACTCGAATAAGTTTAACTTAAAATGCTCATTTTCTTTCGAAGATTCAATCTTTATACATTAAAAAGGTCCAGTGACATAATAGGTACCTTTATTAAGGTATTTTCATTCAAAGATTCAATCTTTAGTCATTAAAACACTCTTCGCGACTTCATAGGAAATACCTCAATCGAATAAGTTCAGTTCAATCTAAAGTCATTAAACCACTCTTCGCGACTTCGTAGATAACTCGATTAAGTTAAACACAAAATACTCATTTTCTTTTGAAGATTGAATCTTTGTACAGAAAAAAGGTCTAGTGACAAAGTAGGAACCTTGAATTAGCAATTTCATTCAAAGATTCAATCTTTACTCATTAAAACACTCTTCGGGACGTGAAAGGGAACTCGAATAAGTTTAACTCAAAACTCTCATTTTCTTTCAAAGATTCAATCTTTATACATTAAAAAGGCCTATTGACATAAAAGGTAACGTGATTGAGGTAATTTCTTTCAAAGATTCAATCTTTGGCCAGTAAAACACTCTTCGCGACTTCATAGCTTACTCGAATAAGTTAAACTCGAAACTCTCATTTTCTTTCAAAGATTCAATCGTTATACATTAAAAAGGTCTAATGACATAATAGGTACCTTGGTTATGGTAATTTCATTCAAAGATTCAATCTTTAC
Source organism: Cornus florida (assembly GCF_030987335.1). NCBI lineage: Eukaryota > Viridiplantae > Streptophyta > Magnoliopsida > Cornales > Cornaceae > Cornus > Cornus florida. Next base: position 12,699,035 of record NW_026775581.1, on the reverse strand, counting down.
TCATTAAAACACTCTTCGTGACGTTAAAGGGACCACGAATATGTTTAACTCAAAACTCTAATTTTCCTTCAAAGATTGAATCCTTATACATTCAGAAGGTCTAGTGATATAATAGGCACCTTGATTGTGGTATTTTCATTCAAATATTCAATCTTTATTCACTGAAACACTATTCAGGACGTCAAATGGAACTCGAATAAATTTAAGCCAAAACGCTCATTTTCTTCCGAAGATTCAATCTTTATACATTAAAATGGTCCAGTGACATAATAGGTACCTTTATTGAGGTATTTTCATTCAAAGATTCAATCTTTAGTGAGTAAAATACTCTTCGCGACTTCGTTGGTAACTCGAATAAGTTAAACCCAAAACTCTCATTTTCTTTCAAAGATTCAATCTTTATATAGTAAAAAGGTCTAGTGGCAAAATAGGTGCCTTGATTGAGTTAATTTCTTTCAGAGATTCAATCTTAACTCATTAAAACACTCATCGTGACGTCAAGGGCATCTCGAATAAGTTTAACTCTCAATTCTCATTTTCGTTCAAAGATTCAATCTTTATTCATTAAAAAGGTCTAGTGGCAAAATAGGTACCGTAATTGAGGTATTTTCATTCAAATATTCGGTCTTGGGTCACAAAACCACTCTTCGCGACTTCATAGGTGACTCGAATAAGTTAAACTCAAAACTCTAATTTTCTTTCTAAGATTTAGTCTTTATACATAAAAATGGTCTAGTGACATAATGGTACCTTGATTGAGGATTTTCATTCGAACATTCAATCTTTACTCAGTAAGACACTTTTCGGGACGTCACAGGGAACTTGAATAAGTTTAACTCAAAACTCTCATTTTCTCTCAAAAATTCGATCTTTATTCAGTAAAAAGGTCTAGTGACATAATAGGTAACTTTTTTGAGGTATTTTCATTCAAAGATTCAATCTTTACTCATTAAAACACTCTTAGCGACGTCAAAGAGATCACGAATAAGTTTAACTCAAAACTCTAATTCTCTTTCAAAGACTGAATCTTTATACATTCAAAAGGTCTAGTGATATAATAGGTACCTTGATTGAGGTATTTTCATACAAAGATTCAATCTTTATTCACTGAAACACTCTTCGGGATGTCAAATGGAACTCGAATAAGTTTAACTCAAAATGCTTATTTTCTCTCGAAGATTCAATCTTTATACATGAAAAAGGTCCACTGATATAATAAGTACCTTTATTAAGGTATTTTCATTCAAAGATTCAATCTTTAGTCATTAAAACACTCTTAGCGACTCCATTGGAAATACCTCAATCGAATAAGTTTAGTTCAATCCTAAGTCATTAAACCACTCTTCGCGACTTCATAGGTAACTCGATTAAGTTAAACACAAAATACTCATTTTCTTTTGAGGATTGCATCTTTGTACATTAAAAAGGTCTAGTGACAAAATAGGAACCTTGAATTAGCCAATTTCATTCGAAGATTCAATCCTTACTCATTAAAACACTCTTCGGGACGTGATAGGGAACTCGAATAAGTTTAACACAAAACTCTCATTTTCTTTCAAAGATTGAATCCTTATACATTCAAAAGGTCTAGTGGTATAATAGGTACCTTGATTGCGGTATTGTCATTCAAAGATTCAATCTCTATTCACTAAAACACTCTTCGGGACGTCAAATAGAACTCGAATAAGTTTAACCCAAAACGCTCATTTTCTTTCGAAGATTGAATCTTTATACATTAAAAATGTCCAGTCGAAGATTGAATCTTTATACATTAAAAATGTCCAGCGACATAATAGGTACCTTTATTGAGGTATTTTCATTCAAAGTTTCAATCTTTAGTCATTAAAATACTCTTCGCGACTTCGTTGGTAACTCGAATAAGTTAAACTCAAAACTCTCATTTTCTTTCAGAGATTCAATCTTTATACAGTAAAAAGGACTAGTGGCATAGTAGGTACTTTGATCAAGTTAATTTCATTCAAAGATTCAATCTTAACTCATTAAAACACTCATCGTGACGTCAAAGGGATCTCGAATAAGTTTAACTCTCAATTCTCATTTTTGTTCAAAGATTCTTTTTTTATACATTAAGAAGGTCACGTGACAAAATAGGTACCTTAATTGGGGTATTTTCAATCAAATATTCAATCTTGGGTCGTTAAACCACTCTTCGCGACTTCATAGGTAACTCGAATAAGTTAAACTCAAAACTCTCATTTTCTTTCTAAGATTTACTCCTTATACATAAAAATGGTCTACTGACATAATGGTACCATGATTGAGGATTTTCATTAAATGATTCAATCTTTACTCAGTAAAACACTTTTCGGGACGTCACAGGGAACTCGAATAAGTTTAACTCTTAAAACACACTTAGCGACGTCAAAGGGATCACGAATAAGTTTAACTCAAAACTCTAATTCTCTTTCAAAGACTGAATCTTTATACATTCAAAATGTCTAGTGATATAATTGGTACCTTGATTGAGGTATTTTCATACAAAGATTCAATCTTTATTCACTAAAACACTCTTCGGGATGTCAAATGGAACTCGAATAAGTTTAACTCAAAATGCCCATTTTCTTTCGAAGATTCAATCTTTATACATTAAAAAGGTCCAGTGACATAATAGGTACCTTTATTAAGGTATTTTCATTCAAAGATTCAATCTTTAGTCATTAAAATACTCTTCGCGACTTCATAGGAAATACCTCAATCGAATAAGTTCAGTTCAATCTAAAGTCATTAAACCACTCTTCGCGACTTCGTAGGTAACTCGATTAAGTTAAACACAAAATACTCATTTTCTTTTGAAGATCGAATCTTTGTACAGAAAAAAGGTCTAGTGACAAAGTAGGAACCTTGAATTACCAATTTCATTCAAAGATTCAATCTTTACTCATTAAAACACTCTTCGGGACGTGAAAGTGAACTCGAATAAGTTTAACTCAAAACTCTCATTTTCTTTCAAAGATTCAATCTTTATACATTAAAAAGGCCTATTGACATAAAAGGTAACGTGATTGAGGTAATTTCTTTCAAAGATTCAATCTTTGGTCAGTAAAACACTCTTCGCGACTTCATAGCTTACTCGAATAAGTTAAACTCGAAACTCTCATTTTCTTTCAAAGATTCAATCGTTATACAATAAAAAGGTCTAATGACATAATAGGTACCTTGGTTATGGTAATTTCATTCAAAGATTCAATCTTTACTCATTAAAACACTCGTCGTGACGTTAAAGGGATCACGAATATGTTTAACTCAAAACTCTAATTTTCCTTCGAAGATTGAATCCTTATACATTCAAAAGGTCTAGTGATATAATAGGCACCTTGATTGTGGTATTTTCATTCAAATATTCAATCTTTATTCACTGAAACACTATTCGGGACGTCAAATGGAACTCAAATAAGTTTAACCCAAAACGCTCATTTTCTTCAGGAGATTCAATCTTTATACGTTAAAATGGTCCAGTGACATAATAGGTACCTTTATTGAGGTATTTTCATTCAAAGATTCAATCTTTAGTGATTAAAATACTCTTCGCGACTTCGTTGGTAACTCGAATAAGTTAAACTCAAAACTCTCATTTTCTTTCAAAGATTCAATCTTTATACAGTAAAAAGGTCTAGTGGCATAATAAGTGCTTTGATTGAGTTAATTTCTTTCAGAGATTAAATCTTAACTCATTAAAACACTCATCGTGACGTCAAGGGCATCTCGAATAAGTTTAACTCTCAATTCTCATTTTCGTTCAAAGATTCAATCTTTATACATTAAAAAGGTCTAGTGGCAAAATAGGTACCGTAATTGAGGTATTTTCATTCAAATACTCGGTCTTGGGTCACAAAACCACTCTTCGCGACTTCATAGGTAACTCGAATAAGTTAAACTCAAAACTCTAATTTTCTTTCTAAGATTTAGCCTTTATACATAAAAATGGTCTAGTGACATAATGGAACCTTGATTAAGGATTTTCATTCGAACATTCAATCTTTACTCAGTAAGACACTTTTCGGGACGTCACAGGGAACTTGAATAAGTTTAACTCAAAACTCTCATTTTCTCTCAAAAATTCGATCTTTATTCAGTAAAAAGGTCTAGTGACATAATAGGTAATTTTTTTGAGGTATTTTCATTCAAAGATTCAATCTTTACTCATTAAAACACTCTTAGCGACGTCAAAGAGATCACGAATAAGTTTAACTCAAAACTCTAATTCTTTTTCAAAGACTGAATCTTTATACATTCAAAAGGTCTAGTGATATAATAGGTACCTTGATTGAGGTATTTTCATACAAAGATTCAATCTTTATTCATTGAAACACTCTTTGGGATGTCAAATGGAACTCGAATAAGTTTAACTCAAAATGCTTATTTTCTCTCGAAGATTCAATCTTTATACATGAAAAAGGTTCAGTGATATAATAAGTACCTTTATAAAGGTATTTTCATTCAAAGATTCAATCTTTAGTCATTAAAACACTCTTAGCGACTCCATTGGAAATACCTCAATCGAATAAGTTTAGTTCAATCTTAAGTCATTAAACCACTCTTCGCGACTTCATAGGTAACTCGATTAAGTTAAACACAAAATACTCATTTTCTTTTGAAGATTGCATCTTTGTACATTAAAAAGGTCTAGTGACAAAATAGGAACCTTGAATTAGCCAATTTCATTCGAAAATTCAATCCTTACTCATTAAAACACTCTTCGGGACGTGATAGGGAGCTCGAATAAGTTTAACACAAAACTCTCATTTTCTTTCAAAGATTGAATCCTTATACATTCAAAAGGTCTAGTGGTATAATAGGTACCTTGATTGCGGTATTGTAATACAAAGATTCAATCTCTATTCACTAAAACACTCTTCGGGACGTCAAATGGAACTCGAATAAGTTTAACCCAAAACGCTCATTTTCTTTCGAAGATTGAATCTTTATACATTAAAAATGTCCAGCGACATAATAGGTACCTTTATTGAGGTATTTTCATTCAAAGATTCAATCTTTAGTCATTAAAATACTCTTCGCGACTTCGTTGGTAACTCGAATAAGTTAAACTCAAAACTCTCATTTTGTTTTAGAGATTCAATCATTATATAGTAAAAAGGACTAGTGGCATAGTAGGTACTTTGATCAAGTTAATTTCATTCAAAGATTCAATCTTAACTCATTAAAACACTCATCGTGACGTCAAAGGGATCTCGAATAAGTTTAACTCTCAATTCTCATTTTTGTTCAAAGATTCTTTTTTTATACATTAAGAAGGTCACGTGACAAAATAGGTACCTTAATTGGGGTATTTTCAATCAGATATTCAATCTTGGGTCATTAAACCACTCTTCGCGACTTCATAGGTAACTCGAATAAGTTAAACTCAAAACTCTCATTTTCTTTCTAAGATTTACTCCTTATACATAAAAATGGTCTAGTGACATAATGGTATCATGATTGAGGATTTTCATTTAACGATTCAATCTTTACTCAGTAAAACACTTTTCGGGACGTCACAGGGAACTCGAATAAGTTTAACTCTTAAAACACTCTTAGCGACGTCAAAGGGATCACGAATAAGTTTAACTCAAAACTCTAATTCTCTTTCAAAGACTGAATCTTTATACATTCAAAATGTCTAGTGATATAATTGGTACCTTGATTGAGGTATTTTCATACAAAGATTCAATCTTTATTCACTAAAACACTCTTCGGGATGTCAAATGGAACTCGAATAAGTTTAACTCAAAATGCTCATTTTCTTTCGAAGATTCAATCTTTATACATTAAAAAGGTCCAGTGACATAATAGGTACCTTTATTAAGGTATTTTCATTCAAAGATTCAATCTTTAGTCATTAAAACACTCTTCGCGACTTCATAGGAAATACCTCAATCGAATAAGTTCAGTTCAATCTAAAGTCATTAAACCACTCTTCGCGACTTCGTAGATAACTCGATTAAGTTAAACACAAAATACTCATTTTCTTTTGAAGATCCAATCTTTGTACAGAAAAAGGGTCTAGTGACAAAGTAGGAACCTTGAATTAGCAATTTCATTCAAAGATTCAATCTTTACTCATTAAAACACTCTTCGGGACGTGAAAGGGAACTCGAATAAGTTTAACTCAAAACTCTCATTTTCTTTCAAAGATTCAATCTTTATACATTAAAAAGGCCTATTGACATAAAAGGTAACGTGATTGAGGTAATTTCTTTCAAAGATTCAATCTTTGGCCAGTAAAACACTCTTCGCGACTTCATAGCTTACTCGAATAAGTTAAACTTGAAACTCTCATTTTCTTTCAAAGATTCAATCGTTATACATTAAAAAGGTCTAATGACATAATAGGTACCTTGGTTATGGTAATTTCATTCAAAGATTCAATCTTTACTCATTAAAACACTCTTCGTGACGTTAAAGGGATCACGAATATGTTTAACTTAAAACTCTAATTTTCCTTCAAAGATTGAATCCTTATACATTCAAAAGGTCTAGTGATATAATAGGCACCTTGATTGTGGTATTTTCATTCAAATATTCAATCTTTATTCACTGAAACACTATTCGGGACGTCAAATGGAACTCGAATAAGTTTAACCCAAAACGCTCATTTTCTTCCGGAGATTAAATCTTTATACATTAAAATGGTCCAGTGACATAATAGGTACCTTTATTGAGGTATTTTCATTGAAAGATTCAATCTTTAGTGATTAAAATACTCTTCGCGACTTCGTTGGTAACTCGAAAAAGGTAAACTCAAAACTCTCATTTTCTTTTAAATATTCAATCTTTATATAGTAAAAAGGTCTAGTGGCATAATAGGTGCCTTGATTGAGTTAATTTCTTTCAGAGATTCAATCTTAACTCATTAAAACACTCATCGTGACGTCAAGGGCATCTCGAATAAGTTTAACTCTCAATTCTCATTTTCGTTCAAAGATTCAATCTTTATACATTAAAAAGGTCTAGTGGCAAAATAGGTACCGAAGTTGAGGTATTTTCATTCAAATATTCGGTCTTGGGTCACAAAACCACTCTTCGCGACTTCATAGGTAACTCGAATATGTTAAACTCAAAACTCTAATTTTCTTTCTAAGATTTAGTCTTTATACATAAAAATGGTCTAGTGACAAAATGGTACCTTGATTGAGGATTTTCATTCGAACATTCAATCTTTACTCAGTAAGACACTTTTCGGGACGTCACAGGGAACTTGAATAAGTTTAACTCAAAACTCTCATTTTCTTTCAAAAATTCGATCTTTATTCAGTAAAAAGGTCTAGTGACATAATAGGTAACTTTTTTGAGGTATTTTCATTCAAAGATTCAATCTTTACTCATTAAAACACTCTTAGCGACGTCAAAGAGATCACGAATAAGTTTAACTCAAAACTCTAATTCTCTTTCAAAGACTGAATCTTTATACATTCAAAAGGTCTAGTGATATAATAGGTACCTTGATTGAGGTATTTCCATACAAAGATTCAATCTTTATTCACTGAAACACTCTTCGGGATGTCAAATGGAACTAGAATAAGTTTAACTCAAAATGCTTATTTTCTCTCGAAGATTCAATCTTTATACATGAAAAAGGTCCAGTGATATAATAAGTACCTTTATTAAGGTATTTTCATTCAAAGATTCAATCTTTAGTCATTAAAACACTCTTAGCGACTCCATTGGAAATACCTCAATCGAATAAGTTTAGTTCAATCTTAAGTCATTAAACCACTCTTCGCGACTTCATAGGTAACTCGATTAAGTTAAACACAAAATACTCATTTTCTTTTGAGGATTGCATCTTTGTACATTAAAAAGGTCTAGTGACAAAATAGGAACCTTGAATTAGCTAATTTCATTCGAAGATTCAATCCTTACTCATTAAAACACTCTTCGGGACGTGATAGGGAACTCGAATAAGTTTAACACAAAACTCTCATTTTCTTTCAAAGATTGAATCCTTAGACATTCAAAAGGTCTAGTGGTATAATAGGTACCTTGATTGCGGTGTTGTCATTCAAAGATTCAATCTCTATTCACTAAAACACTCTTCGGGATGTCAAATGGAACTCGAATAAGTTTAACCCAAAACGCTCATTTTCTTTTGAAGATTGAATCTTTATACATTAAAATTGTCCAGCGACATAATAGGTACCTTTATTGAGGTATTTTCATTCAAAGATTCAATCTTTAGTCATTAAAATACTCTTCGCGACTTCGTTGGTAACTCGAATAAGTTAAACTCAAAACTCTCATTTTCTTTCAGAGATTCAATCTTTATACAGTAAAAAGGACTAGTGGCATAGTAGGTACTTTGATCAAGTTAATTTCATTCAAAGATTCAATCTTAACTCATTAAAACACTCATCGTGACGTCAAAGGGATCTCGAATAAGTTTAATTCTCAATTCTCATTTTTGTTCAAAGATTCTTTTTTTATACATTAAGAAGGTCACGTGACAAAATAGGTACCTTAATTGGGGTATTTTCAATCAAATATTCAATCTTGGGTCGTTAAACCACTCTTCGCGACTTCATAGGTAACTCGAATAAGTAAAACTCAAAACTCTCATTTTCTTTCTAAGATTTACTCCTTATACATAAAAATGGTCTAGTGACATAATGGTACCATGATTGAGGATTTTCATTCAACGATTCAATCTTTACTCAGTAAAACACTTTTCGGGACGTCACAGGGAACTCGAATAAGTTTAACTCTTAAAACACTCTTAGCGACGTCAAAGGGATCACGAATAAGTTTAACTCAAAACTCTAATTCTCTTTCAAAGACTGAATCTTTATACATTCAAAATGTCTAGTGATATAATTGGTACCTTGATTGAGGTATTTTCATACAAAGATTCAATCTTTATTCACTAAAACACTCTTCGGGATGTCAAATGGAACTCGAATAAGTTTAACTCAAAATGCTCATTTTCTTTCGAAGATTCAATCTTTATACATTAAAAAGGTCCAGTGACATAATAGGTACCTTTATTAAGGTATTTTCATCCAAAGATTCAATCTTTAGTCATTAAAACACTCTTCGCGACTTCATAGGAAATACCTCAATCGAATAAGTTCAGTTCAATCTAAAGTCATTAAACCACTCTTCGCGACTTCGTAGGTAACTCGATTAAGTTAAACACAAAATACTCATTTTCTTTTGAAGATCGAATCTTTGTACAGAAAAAAGGTCTAGTGACAAAGTAGGAACCTTGAATTAGCAATTTCATTCAAAGATTCAATCTTTACTCATTAAAACACTCTTCGAGACGTGAAAGGGAACTCGAATAAGTTTAACTCAAAACTCTCATTTTCTTTCAAAGATTCAATCTTTATACATTAAAAAGGCCTATTGACATAAAAGGTAACGTGATTGAGGTAATTTCTTTCAAAGATTCAATCTTTGGCCAGTAAAACACTCTTCGCGACTTCATAGCTTACTCGAATTAGTTAAACTCGAAACTCTCATTTTCTTTCAAAGATTCATTCGTTATACTTTAAAAAGGTCTAATGACATAATAGGTACCTTGGTTATGGTAATTTCATTCAAAGATTCAATCTTTACTCATTAAAACACTCTTCGTGACGTTAAAGGGATCACGAATATGTTTAACTCAAAACTCTAATTTTCCTTCAAAGATTGAATCATTATACATTCAAAAGGTCTTGTGATATAATAGGCACCTTGATTGTGGTATTTTCATTCAAATATTCAATCTTTATTCACTGAAACACTATTCAGGACGTCAAATGGAACTCGAATAAGTTTAACCCAAAACGCTCATTTTCTTCCGGAGATTCAATCTTTATACATTAAAATGGTCCAGTGACATAATAGGTACCTTTATTGAGGTATTTTCATTCAAAGATTCAATCTTTAGTGATTAAAATACTCTTCGCGACTTCGTTGGTAACTCGAATAAGTTAAACTCAAAACTCTCATTTTCTTTCAAAGATTCAACCTTTATACAGTAAAAAGGCCTAGTGGCATAACAGGTGCCTTGATTGAGTTAATTTCTTTCAGAGATTCAATCTTAACTCATTAAAACACTCATCGTGACGTCAAGGGCATCTCGAATAAGTTTAACTCTCAATCCTCATTTTCGTTCAAAGATTCAATCTTTATACATTAAAAAGGTCTAGTGGCAAAATAGGTATCGTAGTTGAGGTATTTTCATTCAAATATTCGGTCTTGGGTCACAAAACCACTCTTCGCGACTTCATAGGTAACTCGAATAAGTTAAACTCAAAACTCTAATTTTCTTTCTAAGATTTAGTCTTTATACATAAAAATGGTCTAGTGACATAATGGTACCTTGATTGAGGATTTTCATTCGAACATTCAATCTTTACTCAGTAAGACACTTTTCGGGACGTCACAGGGAACTTGAATAAGTTTAACTCAAAACTCTCATTTTCTTTCAAAAATTCGATCTTTATTCAGTAAAAAGGTCTAGTGACATAATAGGTAACTTTTTTGAGGTATTTTCATTCAAAGATTCAATCTTTACTCATTAAAACACTCTTAGCGACGTCAAAGAGATCACGAATAAGTTTAACTCAAAACTCTAATTCTCTTTCAAAGACTGAATCTTTATACATTCAAAACGTCTAGTGATATAATAGGTACCTTGATTGAGGTATTTTCGTACAAAGATTCAATCTTTATTCACTGAAACACTCTTCGGGATGTCAAATGGAACTCGAATAAGTTTAACTCAAAATGCTTATTTTCTCTCGAAGATTCAATCTTTATATATGAAAAAGGTCCAGAGATATAATAAGTACCTTTATTAAGGTATTTTCATTCAAAGATTCAATCTTTAGTCATTAAAACACTCTTAGCGACTCCATTGGAAATACCTCAATCGAATAAGTTTAGTTCAATCTTAAGTCATTAAACCATTCTTCGCGACTTCATAGGTAACTCGATTAAGTTAAACACAAAATACTCATTTTCTTTTGAGGATTGCATCTTTGTACATTAAAAAGGTCTAGTGACAAAATAGGAACCTTGAATTAGCTAATTTCATTCGAAGATTCAATCCTTACTCATTAAAACACTCTTCGGGACGTGATAGGAAACTCGAATAAGTTTAACACAAAACTCTCATTTTCTTTCAAAGATTGAATCCCTATACATTCAAAAGGTCTAGTGGTATAATAGGTACCTTGATTGCGGTATTCTCATTCAAAGATTCAATCTCTATTCACTAAAACACTCTTCGGGACGTCAAATGGAACTCGAATAAGTTTAACCCAAAACGCTCATTTTCTTTCGAAGATTGAATCTTTATACATTAAAAATGTCCAGCGACATAATAGGTACCTTTATTGAGGTATTTTCATTCAAAGATTCAATCTTTAGTCATTAAAATACTCTTCGCGACTTCGTTGGTAACTCGAATAAGTTAAATTCAAAACTCTCATTTTCTTTCAGAGATTCAATCTTTATACAGTAAAAAGGACTAGTGGCATAGTAGGTACTTTGATTAAGTTAATTTCACTCAAAGATTCAATCTTAACTCATTAAAACACTCATCGTGACGTCAAAGGGATCTCGAATAAGTTTAACTCTCAATTCTCATTTTTGTTCAAAGATTCTTTTTTTATACATTAAGAAGGTCACGTGACAAAATAGGTACCTTAATTGGGGTATTTTCAATCAAATATTCAATCTTGGGTCGTTAAACCACTCTTCGCGACTTCATAGGTAACTCGAATAAGTTAAACTCAAAACTCTCATTTTCTTTCTAAGATTTACTCCTTATACATAAAAATGGTCTAGTGACATAATGGTACCATGATTGAGGATTTTCATTCAACGATTCAATCTTTACTCAGTAAAACACTTTTCGGGACGTCAAAGGAAACTCGAATAAGTTTAACTCTTAAAACACTCTTAGCGACGTCAAAGGGATCACGAATAAGTTTAACTCAAAATGCTCATTTTCTCTCGAAGATTCAATCTTTATACATGAAAAAGGACCAGTGATATAATAAGTACCTTTATTAAGGTATTTTCATTCAAAGATTCAATCTTTAGTCATTAAAACACTCTTAGCGACTCCATTGGAAATACCTCAATCGAATAAGTTTAGTTCAATCTTAAGTCATTAAACCACTCTTCACGACTTCATAGGTAACTCGATTAAGTTAAACACAAAATACTCATTTTCTTTTGAGGATTGCATCTTTGTACATTAAAAAGGTCTAGTGACAAAATAGGAACCTTGAATTAGCTAATTTCATTCGAAGATTCAATCCTTACTCATTAAAACACTCTTCGGGACGTGATAGGAAACTCGAATAAGTTTAACACAAAACTCTCATTTTCTTTCAAAGATTGAATCCCTATACATTCAAAAGGTCTAGTGGTATAATAGATACCTTGATTGCGGTATTCTCATTCAAAGATTCAATCTCTATTCACTAAAACACTCTTCGGGACGTCAAATGGAACTCGAATAAGTTTAACCCAAAACGCTCATTTTCTTTCGAAGATTGAATCTTTATACATTAAAAATGTCCAGCGACATAATAGGTACCTTTATTGAGGTATTTTCATTCAAAGATTCAATCTTTAGTCATTAAAATACTCTTCGCGACTTCGTTGGTAACTCGAATAAGTTAAATTCAAAACTCTCATTTTCTTTCAGAGATTCAATCTTTATACAGTAAAAAGGACTAGTGGCATAGTAGGTACTTTGATTAAGTTAATTTCACTCAAAGATTCAATCTTAACTCATTAAAACACTCATCGTGACGTCAAAGGGATCTCGAATAAGTTTAACTCTCAATTCTCATTTTTGTTCAAAGATTCTTTTTTTATACATTAAGAAGGTCACGTGACAAAATAGGTACCTTAATTGGGGTATTTTCAATCAAATATTCAATCTTGGGTCGTTAAACCACTCTTCGCGACTTCATAGGTAACTCGAATAAGTTAAACTCAAAACTCTCATTTTCTTTCTAAGATTTACTCCTTATACATAAAAATGGTCTAGTGACATAATGGTACCATGATTGAGGATTTTCATTCAACGATTCAATCTTTACTCAGTAAAACACTTCTCGGGACGTCATAGGGAACTCGATAAGTTCAACTCTTAAAACACTCTTAGCGACGTCAAAGGAATCACGAATAAGTTTAACTCAAAACTCTAATTCTCTTTCAAAGACTGAATCTTTATACATTCAAAATATCTAGTGATATAATGGGTACCTTGATTGAGGTATTTTCATACAAAGATTCAATCTTTATTTACTAAAACACTCTTCGGGATGTCAAATGGAACTCGAATAAGTTTAACTCAAAATGCACATTTTCTTTCGAAGATTCAATCTTTATACATTAAAAAGGTCCAGTGACATTACCTTTATTAAGGTATTTTCATTCAAAGATTCAATCTTTAGTCATTAAAATACTCTTCGCGACGTCATTGGAAATACCTCAATCGAATAAGTTCAGTTCAATCTAAAGTCATTAAACCACTCTTCGCGACTTCGTAGGTAACTCGATTAAGGTAAACACAAAATACTCATTTTCTTTTGAAGATCGAATCTTTGTACAGAAAAAAGGTCTAGTGACAAAGTAGGAACCTTGAATTAGTAATTTCATTCAAAGATTCAATCTTTACTCATTAAAACACTCTCCGGGACGTGAAAGGGAACTCGAATAAGTTTAACTCAAAACTCTCATTTTCTTTCAAAGATTCAATCTTTATAAATTAAAAAGGCCTATTGACATAAAAGGTAACGTGATTGAGGTAATTTCAATCAAAGATTCAATCTTTGGTCAGTAAAACACTCTTCGCGACTTCATAGCTTAATCGAATAAGTTAAACTCGAAACTCTTATTTTCTTTCAAAGATTCAATCGTTATACAATAAAAAGGTCTAATGACATAATAGGTACCTTGGTTATGGTAATTTCATTTAAAGATTCAATCTTTACTCATTAAAACACTCTTCGTGACGTTAAAGGGATCACGAATATGTTTAACTCAAAACTCTAATTTTCCTTCAAAGATTGAATCCTTATATATTCAAAAGGTCTAGTGATATAATAGGCACCTTGATTGTGGTATTTTCATTCAAATATTCAATCTTTATTCACTGAAACACTATTCGGGACGTCAAATGGAACTCGAATAAGTTTAACCCAAAACGCTCATTTTCCTCCGGAGATTCAATCTTTATACATTAAAATGGTCCAGTGACATAATAGGTACATTTATTGAGGTATTTTCATTCAAAGATTTAATCTTTAGTGATTAAAATACTCTTCGCGACTTCGTTGGTAACTCGAATAAGTTAAACTCAAAACTCTCATTTTCTTTCAAAGATTCAATCTTTATACAGTAAAAAGGTCTAGTGGCATAATAGGTGCCTTGATTGAGTTAAATTCTTTCAGAGATTCAATCTTAACTCATTAAAACACTCATCGTGACGTCAAGGGCATCTCGAATAAGTTTAACTCTCAATTCTCATTTTCGTTCAAAGATTCAATCTTTATGCATTAAAAAGGTCTAGTGGCAAAATAGGTACCGTAATTGAGGTATTTTCATTCAAATATTCGGTCTTGGGTCACAAAACCACTCTTCGCGAACTCATAGGTAACTCGAATAAGTTAAATTCAAAACTCTAATTTTCTTTCTAAGCTTTAGTCTTTATACATAAAAATGGTCTAGTGACATAATGGTACCTTGATTGAGGATTTTCATTCGAACATTCAATATTTACGCAGTAAGACACTTTTCGGGACGTCACAGGGAACTTGAATAAGTTTAACTCAAAACTCTCATTTTCTTTCAAAAATTCGATCTTTATTCAGTAAAAAAGTCAAGTGACATAATAGGTAACTTTTTTGTGGTATTTTCTTTCAAAGATTCAATCTTTACGTATTAAAACACTCTTAGCGACGTCAAAGAGATCACGAATAGGTTTAACTCAAAACTCTAATTCTCTTTCAAAGACTGAATCTTTAAACATTCAAAAGGTCTAGTGATATAATAGGTACCTTGATTGAGGTATTTTCCTACAAAGATTCAATCTTTATTCATTGAAACACTTTTCGGGATGTCAAATGGAACTCGAATAAGTTTAACTCAAAATGCTCATTTTCTCTCGAAGATTCAATCTTTATACCTGAAAAAGGTCCAGTGACATAATAAGTACCTTTATTAAGGTATTTTCATTCAAAGATTCAATCTTTAGTCATTAAAACACTCTTAGCGACTGCATTGGAAATACCGCAATCGAATAAGTTCAGTTCAATCTTAAGTCATTAAACCACTCTTCGCGACTTCATCGGTAACTCGATTAAGTTAAACACAAAACACTCATTTTCTTTTGAGGATTGAATCTTTGTACATTAAAAAGGTCTAGTGACAAAATAGGAACCTTGAATTAGCTAATTTCATTCGAAGATTCAATCCTTACTCATTAAAACACTCTTCGGGACGTGAGAGGGAACTCGAATAAGTTTAACACAAAACTCTCATTTTCTTTCAAAGATTGAATCCTTATACATTCAAAAGGTCTAGTGGTTTAATAGGTACCTTGATTGCGGTATTGTCATTCAAAGATTCAATCTCTATTCACTAAAACACTCTTCGGGACGTTAAATGGAACTCGAATAAGTTTAACCCAAAACGCTCATTTTCTTTCGAAGATTGAATCTTTATACATTAAAAATGTCCAGCGACATAATAGGTACCTTTATTGAGATATTTTCATTCAAAGATTCAATCCTTAGTCATTAACATACTCTTCGCGACTTCGTTGGTAACTCGAATAAGTTAAACTCAAAACTCTCATTTTCTTTCAGAGATTCAATATTTATACAGTAAAAAGGACTAGTGGCATAGTAGGTACTTTGATTAAGTTAATTTCATTCAAAGATTCAATCTTAACTCATTAAAACACTCATCGTGACGTCAAAGGGATCTCGAATAAGTTTAACTCTCAATTCTCATTTTTGTTCAAAGATTCTTTTTTTATACATTAAGAAGGTCACGTGACAAAATAGGTACCTTAATTGGGGTATTTTCAATCAAATATTCAATCTTGGGTCGTTAAACCACTCTTCGCGACTTCATAGGTAACTCGAATAAGTTAAACTCAAAACTCTCATTTTCTTTCTAAGATTTACTCCTTATACATAAAAATGGTCTAGTGACATAATGGTACCATGATTGAGGATTTTCATTCAACGATTCAATCTTTACTCAGTAAAACACTTTTCGGGACGTCATAGGGAACTAGAATAAGTTTAAATCTTAAAACACTCTTAGCGACGTCAAAGGGATCACGAATAAGTTTAACTCAAAACTCTAATTCTCTTTCAAAGACTGAATCTTTATACATTCAAAATGTCTAGTGATATAATTGGTACCTTGATTGAGGTATTTTCATACAAAGATTCAATCTTTATTCACTAAAACACTTTTCGGGATGTCAAATGGAACTCGAATAAGTTTAACTCAAAATGCTCATTTTCTTTCGAAGATTCAATCTTTATACTTTAAAAAGGTCCAGTGACATAATAGGTACCTTTATTAAGGTATCTTCATTCAAAGATTCAATCTTTAGTCATTAAAACACTCTTCACGACTTCATTGGAAATACATCAATCGAATAAGTTCAGTTCAATCTAAAGTCATTGAACCACTCTTCGTGACTTCGTAGGTAACTCGATTAAGGTAAACACAAAATACTCATTTTCTTTTGAAGATCGAATCTTTGTACAGAAAAAAGGTCTAGTGACAAAGTAGGAACCTTGAATTAGTAATTTCATTCAAAGATTCAATCTTTACTCATTAAAACACTCTCCGGGACGTGAAAGGGAACTCGAATAAGTTTAACTCAAAACTCTCATTTTCTTTCAAAGATTCAATCTTTATACATTAAAAAGGCTTAGTGACAAAAAAGGTAACGTGATTGAGGTCTTTTCATTCAAAGATTCAATCTTTGGTCAGTAAAACACTCTTCGCGACTTCATAGCTTACTCGAATAAGTTAAACTCGAAACTCTTATTTTCTTTCAAAGATTCAATCGTTATACATTAAAAAGGTCTAATGACATAATAGGTACCTTGGTTATGGTAATTTCATTCAAAGATTCAATCTTTACTCATTAAAACACTCTTCGTGACGTTAAAGGGATCACGAATATGTTTAACTCAAAACTCTAATTCTCCTTCAAAGATTGAATCCTTATACATTCAAAAGGTCTAGTGATATAATAGGCACCTTGATTGTGGTATTTTCATTCAAATATTCAATCTTTATTCACTGAAACACTATTCGGGACGTCAAATGGAACTCGAATAAGTTTAACCCAAAACGCTCATTTTCTTCCGGAGATTCAATCTTTATACATTAAAATGGTCCAGTGACATAATAGGTACATTTATTGAGGTATTTTCAATCAAAGATTCAATCTTTAGTGATTAAAATACTCTTCGCGACTTCGTTGGTAACTCGAATAAGTTAAACTCAAAACTCTCATTTTCTTTCAAAGATTCGATCTTTATACAGTAAAAAGGTCTAGTGGTATAATAGGTGCCTTGATTGAGTTAATTTCTTTCAGAGATTCAATCTTAACTCATTAAAACACTCATCGTGACGTCAAGGGCATCTCAAATAAGTTTAACTCTCAATTCTCATTTTCGTTCAAAGATTCAATCTTTATGCATTAAAAAGGTCTAGTGGCAAAATAGGTACCGTAATTGAGGTATTTTCATTCAAATATTCGGTCTTTGGTCACAAAACCACTCTTCGCGACTTCATAGGTAACTCGAATAAGTTAAACTCAAAACTCTAATTTCTTTCTAAGATTTAGTCTTTATACATAAAAATGGTCTAGTGACATAATGGTACCTTGATTGAGGATTTTCATTTGAACATTCAATATTTACTCAGTAAGACACTTTTCGGGACGTCACAGGGAACTTGAATAAGTTTAACTCAAAACTCTCATTTTCTTTCAAAAATTCGATCTTTATTCAGCAAAAAAGTCAAGTGACATAATAGGTAACTTTTTTGAGGTATTTTCATTCAAAGATTCAATCTTTACTCATTAAAACACTCTTAGCGACATCAAAGAGATCACGAATAAGTTTAACTCAAAAATCTAATTCTCTTTCAAAGACTGAATCTTTATACATTAAAAAGGTCTAGTGATATAATAGGTACCTTGATTGAGGTATTTTCATACAAAGATTCAATCTTTATTCATTGAAACACTCTTCGGGATGTCAAATGGAACTCGAATAAGTTTAACTCAAAATGCTCATTTTCTCTCGAAGATTCAATCTTTATACATGAAAAAGGTCCAGTGACATAATTAAGGTATTTTCATTCAAAGATTCAATCTTTAGTCATTAAAACACTCTTAGCGACTTCATTGGAAATATCTCAATCGAATAAGTTCAGTTCAATCTTAAGTCATTAAACCACTCTTCGCGACTTCATAGGTAACTCGATTAAGTTAAACACAAAACACTCATTTTCTTTTGAGGATTGAATCTTTGTACATTAAAAAGGTCTAGTGACAAAATAGGAACCTTGAATTAGCTAATTTCATTCGAAGATTCGATCCTTACTCATTAAAACACTCTTCGGGACGTGATTGGGAACTCGAATAAGTTTAACACAAAACTCTCATTTTCTTTCAAAGATTGAGTCCTTATACATTCAAAAGGTCTAGTGATATAATAGATACCTTGATTGCGGTATTGTCATTCAAAGATTCAATCTCTATTCACTAAAACACTCTTCGGGACGTCAAATGGAACACGAATAAGTTTAACCCAAAACGCTTATTTTCCTTCGAAGATTGAATCTTTATACATTAAAAATGTCCAGCGACATAATAGGTACCTTTATTGAGGTATTTTCAGTCAAAGATTCAATCTTTAGTTATTAAAATATTCTTCGCGACTTCGTTGGTAACTCGAATAAGTTAAACTCAGAACTCTCATTTTCTTTCAGAGATTCAATCTTTATACAGTAAAAAGGTCTAGTGGCATTTTAGGTACTTTGATTAAGTTAATTTCATTCAAAGATTCAATCTTAACTCATTAAAACACTCATCGTTACGTCAAAGGGATCTCGAATAAGTTTAACTCTCAATTCTCATTTTTGTTCAAAGATTCTTTTTTTATACATTAAGAAGGTCAGGTGATAAAATAGGTACCTTAATTGAGGTATTTTCAATCAAATATTCAATCTTGGGTCGTTAAACCACTCCTCGCGACTTCATAGGTAACTCGAATAAGTTAAACTCAAAACTCTCATTTTCTTTCTAAGATTTACTCCTTATACATCAAAATGGTCTAGCGACATAATGGTACCTTGATTGAGGATTTTCATTCAACGATTCAATCTTTACTCAGTAAAACACTTTTCGGGACGTCACAGGGAACACGAATAAGTTTAACTCAAAACTCTAATTCTCTTTCAAAGACTGAATCTTTATACATTCAAAATGTCTAGTAACATAATTGGTACCTTGATTGAGGTATTTTCATACAAAGATTCAATCTTTATTCACTAAAACACTCTTCGGGATGTCAAATGGAACTCGAATATGTTTAACTCAAAATGCTCATTTTCTTTCGAAGATTCAATCTTTATACATTAACAAGGTCCAGTGACATAATAGGTACCTTTATTAAGGTATTTCCATTCAAAGATTCAATCTTTAGTCATTAAAACAATCTTCGCGACTTCATAGGAAATACCTCAATCGAATAAGTTCAGTTCAATCTAAAGTCATTAAACCACTCTTCGCGACTTCGTAGGTAACTCGATTAAGGTAAACACAAAATACTCATTTTCTTTTGAAGATCGAATCTTTGTACAGAAAAAAGGTCTAGTGACAAAGTAGGAACCTTGAATTAGTAATTTCATTCAAAGATTCAATCTTTACTCATTAAAACACTCTCCGGGACGTGAAAGGGAACTCTAATAAATTTAACTCAAAACTCTCATTTTCTTTCAAAGATTCAATCTTTATACATTAAAAAGGCCTAGTGACATAAAAGGTAACGTGATTGAGGTAATTTCATTCAAAGATTCAATCTTTGGTCAGTAAAACACTCTTCGCGACTTCATAGCTTACTCGAATAAGTTTAACTCGAAACTATTATTTTCTTTCAAAGATTCAATCGTTATACATTAAAAAGGTCTAATGACATAATAGGTACCTTGGTTATGGTAATTTCATTCAAAGATTCAATCTTTACTCATTAAAACACTCTTCGTGACATTAAAGTGATCACGAATATGTTTAACTCAAAACTCTAATTTTCCTTCAAAGATTGAATCCTTATACATTCAAAAGGTCTAGTGCTATAATAGGCACCTTGATTGTGGTATTTTCATTCAAATATTCAATCTTTATTCACTGAAACACAATTCGGAACGTCAAATGGAACTCGAATAAGTTTAACCCAAAACGCTCATTTTCTTCCGGAGATTCAATCTTTATACATTAAAATGGTCCAGTGACATAATAGGTACATTTATTGAGGTATTTTCATTCAAAGATTCAATCTTTAGTGATTAAAATACTCTTCGCGACTTCGTTGGTAACTCGAATAAGTTAAACTCAAAACTCTCATTTTCTTTCAAAGATTCAATCTTTATACAGTCAAAAGGTCTAGTGGCATAATAGGTGCCTTGATTGAGTTAATTTCTTTCAGAGATTCAATCTTAACTCATTAAAACACTCATCGTGACGTCAAGGGCATCTCAAAAAAGTTTAACTCTCAATTCTCATTTTCGTTCAAAGATTCAATCTTTATACATTAAAAAGGTCTAGTGGCAAAATAGGTACCGTAATTGAGGTATTTTCATTCAAATATTCAGTCTTGGGTCATAAAACCACTCTTCGCGACTTCATAGGTAACTCGAATAAGTTAAACTCAAAACTCTAATTTTCATTCGAACATTCAATCTTTACTCAGTTAGACACTTTTCGGGACGTCACAGGGAACTTGAATAAGTTTAACTCAAAACTCTCATTTTCTTTCAAAAATTCGATCTTTATTCAGTAAAAAGGTCTAGTGACATAATAGGTAACTTTTTTGAGGTATTTTTATTCAAAGATTCAATCTTTACTCATTAAAACACTCTTAGGGGCGTCAAAGAGATCACGAATAAGTTTAACTCAAAACTCTAATTCTCTTTCAAAGACTGAATCTTTATACATTCAAAAGGTCTAGTTATATAATAGGTACCTTGATTAAGGTATTGTCATACAAAGATTCAATCTTTATTCATTGAAACACTCTTCGGGATGTCAAATGGAACTCGAATAAGTTTAACTCAAAATGCTCATTTTCTCTCGAAGATTCAATCTTTATACATGAAAAAGGTCCAGTGACATAATAAGTACTTCTATTAAGGTATTTTCATTCAAAGATTCAATCTTTAGTCATTAGAACACTCTTAGCGACTTCATTGGAAATACCTCAATAGAATTAGTGCAGTTCAATCTTAAGTCATTAAACCACTCTTCGCGACTTCATAGGTAACTCGATTAAGTTAAACACAAAACACTGATTTTCTTTTGAGGATTGAATCTTTGTACATTAAAAAGGTCTAGTGACAAAATAGGAACCTTGAATTAGCTAATTTAATTTGAAGATTGAATCCTTACTCATTAAAACACTCTTCGGGACGTGATAGGGAACTCGAATAAGTTTAACACAAAACTCTCATTTTTGTTTCAAAGATTGAATCCTTATACATTCAAAAGGACTAGTGATATATAATAGGTACCTTGATTGCGGTATTGTCATTGAAAGATTCAATCTCTATTCACTAAAACACTCTTCGGGACGTCAAATGGAACTCGAATAAGTTTAACCCAAAACGCTCATTTTCTTTCGAAGATTGAATCTTTATACATTAAAAATGTCTAGCGACATAACAGGTACCTTTATTGAGGTATTTTCATTCAAAGATTCATTCTTTAGTCATTAAAATACACTTCGCGACTTCGTTGGTAACTCGAATAAGTTAAACTCAAAACTCTCATTTTCTTTCAGAGATTCAATCTTTATACAGTAAAAAGGTCTAGTGGCATAGTAGGTACTTTGATTAAGTTAATTTCATTCAAAAATTCAATCTTAACTCATTAAAACACTCATCGTGACGTCAAAGGGATCTCGAATAAGTTTAACTCTCAATTCTCATTTTTGTTCAAAGATTCTTTTTTTATACATTAAGAAGGTCAGGTGACAAAATAGGTACCTTAATTGAGGTATTTTCAATCAAATATTCAATCTTGGGTTGTTAAACCACTCTTCGCGACTTCATAGTTAACTCGAATAAGTTAAACTCAAAACTCTCATTTTCTTTCTAAGATTTAGTCCTTATACATAAAAATGGTCCAGTGACATAATGGTACCTTGATTGAGGATTTTCATTCAACGATTCAATCTTTACTTAGTAAAACACTTTTCGGGATGTCACAGGGAACACGAATAAGTTTAACTCTAAAAACACTCTTAGCGACGTCAAAGGGATCACGAATAAGTTTAACTCAAAATTCTAATTCTCTTTCAAAGACTGAATCTTTATACATTCAAAATGTCTAGTGATATAATTGGTACCTCGATTGAGGTATTTTCATACAAAGATTCAATCTTTATTCACTAAAACACTTTTCGGGATGTCAAATGGAACTCGAATAACTTTAACTCAAAATCCTCATTTTCTTTCGAAGATTCAATTTTTATACATTAAAAAGGTCCAGTGACATAATAGGTACCTTTATTAAGGTATTTTCATTCAAAGATTCAATCTTTACTCATTAAAACACTCTTCGCGACTTCATAGGAAATACCTCAATCGAATAAGGTCAGTTCAATCTAGAGTCATTAAACCACTCTTCGCGACTTCGTAGGTAACTCGATTAAGTTAAACACAAAATACTCATTTTTTTTTTGAAGATCGAATCTTTGTACAGAAAAAAGGTCTAGTGACAAAGTAAGAACCTTGAATTAGCAATTTCAATCAAAGATTCAATCTTTACCCATTAAAACACTCTTAGCGACGTCAAAGAGATCACGAATAAGTTTAACTCAAAACTCTAATTCTCTTTCAAAGACTGAATCTTTATACATTCAAAAGGTCTAGTGATATAATAGGTACCTTGATTGAGGTATTTTCATACAAAGATTCAATCTTTATTCACTGAAACACTCTTCAGGATGTCAAATGGAACTCGAATAAGTTTAACTCAAAATGCTTATTTTCTCTCGAAGATTCAATCTTTATACATGAAAAAGGTCCAGTGATATAATAAGTATCTTTATTAAGGTATTTTCATTCAAAGATTCAATCTTTAGTCTTTAAAACACTCTTAGCGACTCCATTAGAAATACCTCAATCGAATAAGTTTAGTTCAATCTTAAGTCATTAAACCACTCTTCGGGACTTCATAGGTAACTCGATTAAGTTAAACACAAAATACTCATTTTCTTTTGAGGATTGCATCTTTGTACATTAAAAAGGTCTAGTGACAAAATAGGAACCTTGAATTAGCTAATTTCATTCGAAGATTCAATCCTTACTCATTAAAACACTCTTCGGGACGTGATAGGAAACTCGAATAAGTTTAACACAAAACTCTCATTTTCTTTCAAAGATTGAATCCTTATACATTCAAAAGGTTTAGTGGTATAATAGGTACCTTGATTGCGGTATTGTTATTCAAAGATTCAATCTCTATTCACTAAAACACTCTTCGGGACGTCAAATTGATCTCGAATAAGTTTAACCCAAAACGCTCATTTTCTTTCGAAGATTGAATCTTTATACATTAAAAATGTCCAGCGACATAATAGGTACCTTTATTGAGGTATTTTCTTTCAAAGATTCAATCTTTAGTCATTAAAATACTCTTCGCGACTTCGTTGGTAACTCGAATAAGTTAAACTCAAAACTCTCATTTTCTTTCAGAGATTCAATCTTTATACAGTCAAAAGGACTAGTGGCATAGTAGGTACTTTGATTAAGTTAATTTCATTCAAAGATTCAATCTTAACTCATTAAAACACTCATCGTGACGTCAAAGGGATCTCGAATAAGTTTAACTCTCAATTCTCATTTTTGTTCAAAGATTCTTTTTTTATACATTAAGAAGGTCACGTGACAAAATAGGTACCTTAATTGGGGTATTTTCAATCAAATATTCAATCTTGGGTCGTTAAACCACTCTTCGCGACTTCATAGGTAACTCGAATAATTTAAACTCAAAACTCTCATTTTCTTTCTAAGATTTACTCCTTATACATAAAAATGGTCTAGTGACATAATGGTACCATGATTGAGGATTTTCATTCAACGATTCAATCTTTACTCAGTAAAACACTTTTCGGGACGTCACAGGGAACTCGAATAAGTTTAACTCTTAAAACACTCTTAGCGACGTCAAAGGGATCACGAATAAGTTTAACTCAAAACTCTAATTCTCTTTCAAAGACTGAATCTTTATACATTCAAAATATCTAGTGATATAATTGGTACCTTGATTGAGGTATTTTCATACAAAGATTCAATCTTTATTCACTATAACACTTTTCGGGATGTCAAATGAACTCGAATAAGTTTAACTCAAAATGCTCATTTTCTTTCGAAGATTCAATTTTTATACATTAAAAAGGTCCAGTGACATAATAGGTACCTTTATTAAGGTATTTTCATTCAAAGATTCAATCTTTACTCATTAAAACACTCTTGGGGACGTGAAAGGGAACTCGAGTAAGTTTAACTCAAAACTATCATTTTCTTTCAAAGATTCAATCTTTATACATTAAAAAGGCCTATTGACAAAAAAGGTAACGTGATTGAGGTAATTTCATTCAAAGATTCAATCTTTGGTCAGTAAAACACTCTTCGCGACTTAATAGCTTACTCGAATAAGTTAAACTCGAAACTTTCAATTTTTATACATTAAAAAGGTCCAGTGACATAATAGGTACCTTTATTAAGGTATTTTCATTCAAAGATTCAATCTTTACTCATTAAAACACTCTTCGGAACGTGAAAGGGAACTCGAATAAGTTTAACTCAAAACTGTCATTTTCTTTCAAAGATTCAATCTTTATACATTAAAAAGGCCTATTGACAAAAAAGGTAACGTGATTGAGGTAATTTCATTCAAAGATTCAATCTTTGGTCAGTAAAACACTCTTCGCGACTTCATAGCTTACTCGAATAAGTTAAACTCGAAACTCTCATTTTCTTTCAAAGATTCAATCGTTATACATTAAAAAGGTCTAATGACATAATAGGTACCTTGGTTATGGTAATTTCATTCAAAGATTGAATCTTTACTCATTAAAACACTCTTCGTGACGTTAAAGATTGAATCCTTATATATTCAGAAGGTCTAGTGATATAATAGGCACCTTGATTGTGGTATTTTCATTCAAATATTCAATCTTTATCACTGAAACACTATTCGGGACGTCAAATGGAACTCGAATAAGTTTAACCCAAAACGCTCATTTTCTTCCGGAGATTCAATCTTTATACATTAAAATGGTCCAGTGACATAATAGGTACCTTTATTGAGGTATTTCATTCAAAGATTCAATCTTTAGTGATAAAAATACTCTTCGCGACTTCGTTGGTGACTCGAATAAGTTAAACTCAAAACTCTCATTTTCTTTCAAAGATTCCATCTTTATACAGTAAAAAGGTCTAGTGGCATAATAGGTGCCTTGATTGAGTTAATTTCTTTCAGAGATTCAATCTTAACTCATTAAAACACTCATTGTGACGTCAAGGGCATCTCGAATAAGTTTAACTCTCAATTCTCATTTTCGTTCAAAGATTCAATCTTTATACATGAAAAAGGTCTAGTGGCAAAATAGGTGCCGTAATTGAGGTATTTTCATTCAAATATTCGGTCTTGGGTCACAAAATCACTCTTCGCGACTTCATAGGTAACTCGAATAAGTTAAACTCAAAACTCTAATTTTCTTTCTAAGATTTAGTCTTTATACATAAAAATGGTCTAGTGAAATAATGGTACCTTGATTGAGGATTTTCATTCGAACATTCAATCTTTACTCAGTAAGACACTTTTCGGGACGTCACAGGGAACTTGAATAAGTTTAACTCAAAACTCTCATTTTCTTTCAAAAATTCGATCTTTATTCAGTAAAAAGGTCTAGTGACATAATAGGTAACTTTTTTGAGGTATTTTCATTCAAAGATTCAATCTTTACTCATTAAAACACTCTTAGCGACGTCAAAGAGATCACGAATAAGTTTAACTCAAAACTCTAATTCTCTTTCAAAGACTGAATCTTTATACATTCAAAAGGTCTAGTCATATAATAGGTACCGTGATTGAGGTATTTTCATACAAAGATTCAATCTTTATTCATTGAAACACTCTTCGGGATGTCAAATGGAACTCAAATAAGTTTAACTCAAAATGCTCATTTTCTCTCGAAGATTCAATCTTTATACATGAAAAAGGTCCAGTGACATAATAAGTACCTTTATTAAGGTATTTTCATTCAAAGATTCAATCTTTAGTCATTAAAACACTCTTAGCGACTTCATTGGAAATATCTCAATCGAATAAGTTCAATTCAATCTTAAGTCATTAAACCACTCTTCGCGACTTCATAGGTAACTCGATTAAGTTAAACACAAAACACTCATTTTCTTTTGAGGATTAAATCTTTGTACGTTAAAAAGGTCTTGTGACAAAATAGGAACCTTGAATTAGCTAATTTCATTCGAAGATTCAATCCTTACTCATTAAAACACTCTTCGGGACGTGATAGGGAACTCGAATAAGTTTAACACAAAACTCTCATTTTCTTTCAAAGATTGAGTCCTTATACATTCAAAAGGTCTAGTGATATAATAGATACCTTGATTGCGGTATTGTCATTGAAAGATTCAATCTCTATTCACTAAAACACTCTTCGGGATGTCAAATTGATCTCGAATAAGTTTAACCCAAAACGCTCATTTTCTTTCGAAGATTGAATCTTTATACATTAAAAATGTCCAGCGACATAATAGGTACCTTTATTGAGGTATTTTCTTTCAAAGATTCAATCTTTAGTCATTAAAATACTCTTCGCGACTTCGTTGGTAACTCGAATAAGTTAAACTCAAAACTCTCATTTTCTTTCAGAGATTCAATCTTTATACAGTAAAAAGGACTAGTGGCATAGTAGGTACTTTGATTAAGTTAATTTCATTCAAAGATTCAATCTTAACTCATTAAAACACTCATCATGACGTTAAAGGGATCTCGAATAAGTTTAACTCTCAATTCTCATTTTTGTTCAAAGATTCTTTTTTTATACATTAAGAAGGTCACGTGACAAAATAGGTACCATAATTGGGGTATTTTCAATCAAATATTCAATCTTGGGTCGTTAAACCACTCTTCGCGACTTCATAGGTAACTCGAATAAGTTAAACTGAAAACTCTCATTTTCTTTCTAAGATTTACTCCTTATAAATAAAAATGGTCTAGTGACATAATGGTACCATGATTGAGGATTTTCATTCAACGATTCAATATTTACTCAGTAAAACACTTTTCGGGACATCACAGGGAACTCGAATAAGTTTAACTCTTAAAACACTCTTAACGACGTCAAAGGGATCACGAATAAGTTTAACTCAAAACTCTAATTCTCTTTCAAAGACTGAATCTTTATACATTCAAAATGTCTAGTGATATAATTGGTACCTTGATTGAGGTATTTTCATACAAAGATTCAATCTTTATTCACTAAAACACGAATATGTTTAACTCAAAATGCTCATTTTCTTTCGAAGATTCAATCTTTATACATTAAAAAGGTCCAGTGACATAATAGGTACCTTTATTAAGGTATTTTCATTCAAAGATTCAACCTTTAGTCATTAAACCACTCTTCGCGACTTTGTAGGTAACTCGATTAAGGTAAACACAAAATACTCATCTTCTTTTGAACATCGGATCTTTGTACAGAAAAAAGGTCTTGTGACAAAGTAGGAACATTGAATTAGTAATTTCATTCAAAGATTCAATCTTTACTCATTAAAACACTCTCCGGGACGTGAAAGGGAACTCGAATAAGTTTAACTCAAAACTCTCATTTTCTTTCAAAGATTCAATCTTTACACGTTAAAAAGGCCTAGTGACATAAAAGGTAACGTGATTGAGGTAATTTCATTCAAAGATTCAATCTTTGGTCAGTAAAACACTCTTCGCGACTTCATAGCTTACTCGAATAAGTGAAACTCGAAACTCTTATTTTCTTTCAAAGATTCAATCGTTATACATTAAAAAGGTCTAATGACATAATAGGTACCTTGGTTATGCTAATTTCATTCAAAGATTCAATCTTTACTCATTAAAACACTCTTCGTGACGTTAAAGGGATCACGAATATGTTTAACTCAAAACTCTAATTTTCCTTCAAAGATTGAATCCTTATACATTCAAAAGGTCTAGTGATATAATAGGCACCTTAATTGTGGTATTTTCATTCAAATATTCAATCTTTATTCACTAAAACACTCTTCGGGATGTCAAATGGAACTCGAATAAGTTTAACTCAAAATGCTCATTTTCTTTCGAAGATTCAATCTTTATACATTAAAAAGGTCCAGTGACATAATAGGTACCTTTATTAAGGTATTTTCATTCAAAGATTCAACCTTTACTCATTAAAACACTTTTCGCGACTTCATTGGAAATACCTCAATCGAATAAGTTCAGTTCAATCTAAAGTCATTAAACCACTCTTCGCGACTTCGTAGGTAACTCGATTAAGGTAAACACAAAATACTCATTTTCTTTTGAAGATCGAATCTTTGTACAGAAAAAAGGTCTAGTGACAAAGTAGGAACCTTGAATTAGTAATTTCATTCAAAGATTCAATCTTTACTCATTAAAACACTCTCCGGGACGTGAAAGGGAACTCGAATAAGTTTAACCCAAAACTCTCGTTTTCTTTCAAAGATTCAATCTTTACTCATTAAAACACTCTTCGTGACGTTAAAGGGATCACGAATATGTTTAACTGAAAACTCTTATTTTCCTTCAAAGATTGAATCCTTATACATTCGAAAGGTCTAGTGATATAATAGGCACCTTGACTCTAGTATTTTCATTCAAATATTCAATCTTTATTCACTGAAACACTATTCGGGACGTCAAATGGAACTCGAATAAGTTTAACCCAAAACGCTCATTTTCTTCCGGAGATTCAATCTTTATACATTAAAATGGTCGAGTGACATAATAGGTACATTTATTGAGGTATTTTCATTCAAAGATTCAATCTTTAGTGATTAAAATACTCTTCGCGACTTCGTTGGTAACTCGAATAAGTTAAACTCAAAACTCTCATTTTCTTTCAAAGATTCAATCTTTATACAGTAAAAAGGTCTAGTGGCATAATAGGTGCCTTGATTGAGTTAATTTCTTTCAGAGATTCAATCTTAACTCATTAAAACACGCATCGTGGCGTCAAGGGCATCTCGAATAAGTTTAACTCTCAATTCTCATTTTCGTTCAAAGATTCAATCTTTATGCATTAAAAAGGTCTAGTGGCAAAATAGGTACCGTAATTGAGTTATTTTCATTCAAATATTCGGTCTTGGGTCACAAAACCACTCTTCGCGACTTCATAGGTAACTCGAATAAGTTAAACTCAAAACTCTAATTTTCTTTCTAAGATTTAGTCTTTATACATAAAAATGGTCTAGTGACATAATGGTACCTTGATTGAGGATTTTCATTCGAACATTCAATATTTACTCAGTAAGACACTTTTCGGGACGTCACGGGGAACTTGAATAAGTTTAACTCAAAACTCTCATTTTCTTTCAAAAATTCGATCTTTATTCAGTAAAAAAGTCAAGTGACATAATAGGTAACTTTTTTGAGGTATTTTCATTCGAAGATTCAATCTTTACTCATTAAAACACTCTTAGCGACGTCAAAGAGATCACGAATAAGTTTAACTCAAAACTCTAATTCTCTTTCAAAGACTGAATCTTTATACATTCAAAAGGTCTAGTGATATAATAGGTACCTTGATTGAGGTATTTTCATACAAAGATTCAATCTTTATTCATTGAAACACTCTTCGGGATGTCGAATGGAAGTCGAATAAGTTTAACTCAAAATGCTCATTTTCTCTCGAAGATTCAATCTTTATACATGAAAAAGGTCCAGTGACATAATAAGTACTTTTATTAAGGTATTTTCATTCAAAGATTCAATCTTTAGTCATTAAAACACTCTTAACGACTTCATTGGAAATACCTAAATCGAATAAGTTCAGTTCAATCTTAAGTCATTAAACCACTCTTCGCGACTTCATAGGTAACTCGATTAAGTTAAACACAAAACACTCATTTTCTTTTGAGGATTGAATCTTTGTACATTAAAAAGGTCTAGTGACAAAATAGGAACCTTGAATTAGCTAATTTCATTCGAAGATTCAATCCTTACTCACTAAAACACTCTTCGGGACGTGATAGGGAATTCGAATAAGTTTAACACAAAACACTCATTTTCTTTCAAAGATTGAATCCTTATACATTCAAAAGGTCTAGTGGTATAATAGGTACCTTGATTGCGGTATTGTCATTCAAAGATTCAATCTCTATTCACTAAAACACTCTTCGGGACGTCAAATGGAACTCGAATAAGTTTAACCAAAAACGCTCATTTTCTTTCGAAGATTGAATCTTTATACAGTAAAAACGTCCAGCGACATAATAGGTACATTTATTGAGGTATTTTCATTCAAAGATTCAATCTTTAGTCATTAAAATACTCTTCGCGACTTCGTTGGTAACTCGAATAAGTTAAACTCAAAACTCTCATTTTCTTTCAGAGATTCAATCTTTATACAGTAAAAAGGACTAGTGGCATAGTAGGTACTTTGATTAAGTTAATTTCATTCGAAGATTCAATCTTAACTCATTAAAACACTCATCGTGACGTCAAAGGGATCTCGAATAAGTTTAACTCTCAGTTCTCATTTTTGTTCAAAGATTCTTTTTTTATACATTAAGAAGGTCACGTGACAAAATAGGTACCTTAATTGGGGTATTTTCAATCAAATATTCAATCTAGGGTCGTTAAACCACTCTTCGCGACTTCATAGGTAACTCGAATAAGTTAAACTCAAAACTCTCATTTTCTTTCTAAGATTTACTCCTTATACATAAAAATGGTCTAGTGACATAATGGTACCATGATTGAGGATTTTCATTCAACGATTCAATCTTTACTCAGTAAAACACTTTTCGGGACGTCACAGGGAACTCGAATAAGTTTAACTCTTAAAACACTCTTAGCGACGTCAAAGGGATCACGAATAAGTTTAACTCAAAACTCTAATTCTCTTTCAAAGACTGAATCTTTATACATTCAAAATGTCTAGTGATATATTTGGTACCTTGATTGAGGTATTTTCATACAAAGATTCAATCTTTATTCACTAAAACACTCTTCGGGATGTCAAATGGAACTCGAATAAGTTTAACTCAAAATGCTCATTTTCTTTCGAAGATTCAATCTTTATACATTAAAAAGGTCTAGTGACATAATAGGTACCTTTATTAAGGTATTTTCATTCAAAGATTTAATCTTTAGTCATTAAAACACTCTTCGCGACTTCATTGGAAATACCTCAATCGAATAAGTTCAGTTCAATCTAAAGTCATTAAACCACTCTTCGCGACTTCGTAGGTAACTCGATTAAGGTAAACACAAAATACTCATTTTCTTTTGAAGATCGAATCTTTGTACAGAAAAAGGTCTAGTGACAAAGTAGGAACCTTGAATTAGTAATTTCATTCAAAGATTCAATCTTTACTCATTAAAACACTCTCCGGGACGTAAAAGGATACTCGAATAAGTTTAACTCAAAACTCTAATTTTCTTTCAAAGATTCAATCTTTATACATTAAAAAGGCCTATTGACATAAAAGGTAACGTGATTGAGGTAATTTCATTCAAAGATTCAATCTTTGGTCAGTAAAACACTCTTCGCGACTTCATAGCTTACTCGAATAAGTTAAACTCGAAACTCTTATTTTCTTTCAAAGATTCAATCATTATACATTAAAAAGGTCTAATGACATAATAGGTACCTTGGTTATGGTAATTTCATTCAAAGATTCAATCTTTACTCATTAAAACACTCTTCGTGACGTTAAAGGGATCACGAATATGTTTAACTCAAAACTCTAATTTTCCTTCAAAGATTGAATCCTTATACATTCAAAAGGTCTAGTGATATAATAGGCACCTTGATTGTGGTATTTTCATTCAAATATTCAATCTTTATTCCCTGAGACACTATTCGGGACGTCAAATGGAACTCGAATAAGTTTAACCCAAAAAGCTCATTTTCTTCCGGAGATTCAATCTTTATACATTAAAATGGTCCAGTGACATAATAGGTACATTTATTGAGGTATTTTCATTCAAAGATTCAATCTTTAGTGATTAAAATACTCTTCGCGACTTCGTTGGTAACTCGAATAAGTTAAGCTCAAAACTCTCATTTTCTTTCAAAGATTCAATCTTTATACAGTAAAAAGGTCTAGTGGCATAATTGGTGCCTTGATTGAGTTAATTTCTTTCAGAGATTCAATCTTAACTCATTAAAACACTCATCGTGATGTCAAGGGCATCTCGAATAAGTTTAACTCTCAATTCCCATTTTCGTTCAAAGATTCAATCTCTATGCAATAAAAAGGTCTAGTGGTAAAATCGGTACCGTAATTGAGGTATTTTCATTCAAATATTCGGTCTTGGGTCACAAAACCACTCTTCGCGACATCATAGGTAACTCGAATAAGTTAAACTCAAAACTCTAATTTTCTTTCTAAGATTTAGTCTTTATACATAAAAATGGTCTAGTGACATAATGGTACCTAGATTGAGGATTTTCATTCGAACATTCAATATTTACTCAGTAAGACACTTTTCGGGACGTCACGGGGAACTTGAATAAGTTTAACTCAAAACTCTCATTTTCTTTCAAAAATTCGATCTTTACTGAGTAAAAAAGTCAAGTGACATAATAGGTAACTTTTTTGAGGTATTTTCATTCGAAGATTCAATCTTTACTCATTAAAACACTCTTACCGACGTCAAAGAGATCACGAATAAGTTTCACTCAAAACTCTAATTCTCTTTCAAAGACTGAATCTTTATACATTCAAAAGGTCTAGTGATATAATAGGTACCTTGATTGAGGTATTTTCATACAAAGATTCAATTTTATTCATTGAAACACTCTTCGGGATGTCAAATGGAACTCGAATAAGTTTAACTCAAAATGGTCATTTTCTCTCGAATGTTCAATCTTTATACATGAAAAAGGTCCAGTGACATAATAAGTACCTTTATTAAGGTATTTTCATTCAAAGATTCAATCTTTAGTCATTAAAACACTCTTAACGACTTCATTGGAAATACCTAAATCGAATAAGTTCAGTTCAATCTTAAGTCATTAAACCACTCTTCGCGACTTCATAGGTAACTCGATTAAGTTAAACACAAAACACTCATTTTCTTTTGAGGATTGAATCTTTGTACATTAAAAAGGTCTAGTGACAAAATAGGAACCTTGAATTAGCTAATTTCATTCGAAGATTCAATCTTTACTCACTAAAACACTCTTCGGGACGTGATAGGGAATTCGAATAAGTTTAACACAAAACACTCATTTTCTTTCAAAGATTGAATACTTATACATTCAAAAGGTCTAGTGGTATAATAGGTACCTTGATTGCGGTATTGTCATTCAAAGATTCAATCTCTATTCACTAAAACACTCTTCGGGACGTCAAATGGAACTCGAATAAGTTTAACCAAAAACGCTCATTTTCTTTCGAAGATTGAATCTTTATACAGTAAAAACGTCCAGCGACATAATAGGTACCTTTATTGAGGTATTTTCATTCAAAGATTCAATCTTTAGTCATTAAAATACTCTTCGCGACTTCGTCGGTAACTCGAATAAGTTAAACTCAAAACTCTCATTTTCTTTCAGAGATTCAATCTTTATACAGTAAAAAGGACTAGTGGCATAGTAGGTACTTTGATTAAGTTAATTTCATTCGAAGATTCAATCTTAACTCTTTAAAACACTCATCGTGACGTCAAAGGGATCTCGAATAAGTTTAACTCTCAGTTCTCATTTTTGTTCAAAGATTCTTTTTTTATACATTAAGAAGGTCACGTGACAAAATAGGTACCTTAATTGGGGTATTTTCAATCAAATATTCAATCTTGGGTCGTTAAACCACTCTTCGCGACTTCATAGGTAACTCGAATAAGTTAAACTCAAAACTCTCATTTTCTTTCTAAGATTTACTCCTTATACATAAAAATGGTCTAGTGACATAATGGTACCATTATTGAGGATTTTCATTCAACGATTCAATCTTTACTCAGTAAAACACTTTTCGGGACGTCACAGGGAACTCGAATAAGTTTAACTCTTA
This sequence comes from Cornus florida, assembly GCF_030987335.1. NCBI lineage: Eukaryota > Viridiplantae > Streptophyta > Magnoliopsida > Cornales > Cornaceae > Cornus > Cornus florida. The sequence goes on along the minus strand of NW_026775581.1, from coordinate 12,664,496 downwards.
AAACACTCTTAGCGACGTCAAAGGGATCACGAATAAGTTTAACTCAAAACTCTAATTCTCTTTCAAAGACTGAAATTTTATACATTCAAAATGTCTAGTGATATAATTGGTACCTTGATTGAGGTATTTTCATACAAAGATTCAATCTTTATTCACAAAAACACTCTTCGGGATGTCAAATGGAACTCGAATAAGTTTAACTCAAAATGCTCATTTTCTTTCGAAGATTCAATCTTTATACATTAAAAAGGACCAGTGACATAATAGGTACCTTTATTAAGGTATTTTCATTCAAAGATTCAATCTTTTGTCATTAAAACACTCTTCGCGACTTCATTGGAAATACCTCAATCGAATAAGTTCAGTTCAATCTAAAGTCATTAAACCACTCTTCGCGACTTCGTAGGTAACTCGATTAAGGTAAACACAAAATACTCATTTTCTTTTGAAGATCGAATCTTTGTACAGAAAAAGGTCTAGTGACAAAGTAGGAACCTTGAATTAGTAATTTCATTCAAAGATTCAATCTTTACTCATTAAAACACTCTCCGGGACGTAAAAGGATACTCGAATAAGTTTAACTCAAAACTCTAATTTTCTTTCAAAGATTCAATCTTTATACATTAAAAAGGCCTATTGACATAAAAGGTAACGTGATTGAGGTAATTTCATTCAAAGATTCAATCTTTGGTCAGTAAAACACTCTTCGCGACTTCATAGCTTACTCGAATAAGTTAAACTCGAAACTCTTATTTTCTTTCAAAGATTCAATCGTTATACATTAAAAAGGTCTAATGACATAATTGGTACCTTGGTTATGGTAATTTCATTCAAAGATTCAATCTTTACTCATTAAAACACTCTTCGTGACGTTAAAGGGATCACGAATATGTTTAACTCAAAACTCTAATTTTTCTTCAAAGATTGAATCCTTATACATTCAAAAGGTCTAGTGATATAATAGGCACCTTGATTGTGGTATTTTCATTCAAATATTCAATCTTTATTCCCTGAAACACTATTCGGGACGTCAAATGGAACTCGAATAAGTTTAACCCAAAAAGCTCATTTTCTTCCGGAGATTCAATCTTTATACATTAAAATGGTCCAGTGACACAATAGGTACATTTATTGAGGTATTTTCATTCAAAGATTCAATCTTTAGTGATTAAAATACTCTTCGCGACTTCGTTGGTAACTCGAATAAGTTAAGCTCAAAACTCTCATTTTCTTTCAAAGATTCAATCTTTATACAGTAAAAAGGTCTAGTGGCATAATTGGTGCCTTGATTGAGTTAATTTCTTTCAGAGATTCAATCTTAACTTATTAAAACACTCATCGTGATGTCAAGGGCATCTCGAATAAGTTTAACTCTCAATTCTCATTTTCGTTCAAAGATTCAATCTTTATGCAATAAAAAGGTCTAGTGGCAAAATCGGTACCGTAATTGAGGTATTTTCATTCAAATATTCGGTCTTGGGTCACAAAACCACTCTTCGCGACTTCATAGGTAACTCGAATAAGTTAAACTCAAAACTCTAATTTTCTTTCTAAGATTTAGTCTTTATACATAAAAATGGTCTAGTGACATAATGGTACCTTGATTGAGGATTTTCATTCCAACATTCAATATTTACTCAGTAAGACACTTTTCGGGACGTCACGGGGAACTTGAATAAGTTTAACTCAAAACTCTCATTTTCTTTCAAAAATTCGATCTTTATTCAGTAAAAAAGTCAAGTGACATAATAGGTAACTTTTTTGAGGTATTTTCATTCGAAGATTCAATCTTTACTCATTAAAACACTCTTAGCGACGTCAAAGAGATCACGAATAAGTTTCACTCAAAACTCTAATTCTCTTTCAAAGACTGAATCTTTATACATTCAAAAGGTCTAGTGATATAATAGATACCTTGATTGAGGTATTTTCATACAAAGATTCAATCTTTATTCATTGAAACACTCTTCGGGATGTCAAATGGAACTCGAATAAGTTTAACTCAAAATGGTCATTTTCTCTCGAAGATTCAATCTTTATACATGAAAAAGGTCCAGTGACATAATAAGTACCTTTATTAAGGTATTTTCATTCAAAGATTCAATCTTTAGTCATTAAAACACTCTTAGCGACTTCATTGGAAATACCTCAATCGAATAAGTTCAGTTCAATCTTAAGTCATTAAACCACTCTTCGCAACTTCATAGGTAACTCGATTAAGTTAAACACAAAACACTCATTTTCTTTTGAGGATTGAATCTTTGTACATTAAAAAGGTATAGTGAAAAAATAGGAACCTTGAATTAGCTAATTTCATTCGAAGATTCAATCCTTACTCATTAAAACACTCTTCGGGACGTGATAGGGAACTCGAATAAGTTTAACACAAAACTCTCATTTTCTTTCAAAGATTGAATCCTTATACATTCAAAAGGTCTAGTGGTATAATCGGTACCTTGATTGCGGTATTGTCATTCAAAGATTCAATCTCTATTCACTAAAACACTCTTCGGGACGTCAAATGGAACTCGAATAAGTTTAACCCAAAACGCTCATTTTCTGTCGAAGATTGAATCTTTATACATTAAAAATGTCCAGTGACATCATAGGTACCTTTATTGAGGTATTTTCATTCAAAGATTCAATCTTTAGTCATTAAAATATTCTTCGCGACTTCGTTGGTAACTCGAATAAGTTAAACTCAAAACTCTCATTTTCTTTCAGAGATTCAATCTTTATACAGTAAAAAGGACTAGTGGCATAGTAGGTACTTTGATTAAGTTAATTTCATTCAAAGATTCAATCTTAACTCATTAAAACGCTCATCGTGACGTCAAAGGGATCTCGAATAAGTTTAACTCTCAATTCTCATTTTTGTTCAAAGATTCTTTTTTTATACATTAAGAAGGTCACGTGACAAAATAGGTACCTTAATTGGGGTATTTTCAAATCAAATATTCAATCTTGGGTCATTAAACCACTCTTCGCGACTTCATAGGTAACTCGAATAAGTTAAACTCAAAACTCTCATTTTCTTTCTAAGATTTACTCCTTATACATAAAAATGGTCTAGTGACATAATGGTAGCATGATTAAGGATTTTCATTCAACGATTGAATCTTTACTCAGTAAAACACTTTTCGGGACGTCATAGGGAACTCGAATAAGTTTAACTCTTAAAACAATCTTAGCGACGTCAAAGGGATCACGAATAAGTTTAACTCAAAACTCTAATTCTCTTTCAAAAACTGAATCTTTATACATTCAAAATGTCTAGTGATATAATTGGTACCTTGATTGAGGTATTTTCATAAAAAGATTCAATCTTTATTCACTAAAACACTCTTTGGGATGTCAAATGGAACTCGAATAAGTTTAACTCAAAATGCTCATTTTCTTTCGAAGATTCAATCTTTATACATTAAAAAGGTCCAGTGACATAATAGGTACCTTTAGTAAGGTATTTTCATTCAAAGATTCAATCTTTAGTCATTAAAACACTCTTCGCGACTTCATTGAAATACCTCAATCGAATAAGTTCAGTTCAATCTAAAGTCATTAAACCACTCTTCGCGACTTCGTAGGTAACTCGATTAAGTTAAACACAAAATACTCATTTTCTTTTGAAGATCGAATCTTTGTACAGAAAAAAGATCTAGTGACAAAGTAGGAACCTTGAATTAGTAATTTCATTCAAAGATTCAATCTTTACTCATTAAAACACTCTCCGGGACGTGAAAGGGAACTCGAATAAGTTTAACTCAAAACTCTCATTTTCTTTTAAAGATTGAATCTTTATACATTAAAAAGGCCTAGTGACATAAAAGGTAACGTGATTGAGGTAATTTCATTCAAAGATTCAATCTTTGGTCAGTAAAACACTCTTCGCGACTTCATAGCGTACTCGAATAAGTTAAACTCGAAACTCTTATTTTCTTTCAAAGATTCAATCGTTATACATTAAAAAGGTCTAATGACATAATAGGTACCTTGGTTATGGTAATTTCATTCAAAGATTCAATCTTTACTCATTAAAACACTCTTCGTGACGTTAAAGGGATCACGAATATGTTTAACTCAAAACTCTAATTTTCCTTCAAAGATTGAATCCTTATACATTCAAAAGGTCTAGGGATATAATAGGCACCTTGATTGTGGTATTTTCATTCAAATATTCAATCTTTATTCACTGAAACACTATTCGGGACGTCAAATGAAACTCGAACAAGTTTAACCCAAAACGCTCATTTTCTTCCGGAGATTCAATCTCTATACATTAAAATGGTCCAGTGACATAATAGGTACACTTATTGAGGTATTTTCATTCAAAGATTCAATCTTTAGTGACTAAAATACTCTTCGCGACTTCTATGGTAACTCGAATAAGTTAAACTCAAAACTCTCATTTTCTTTCAAAGATTCAATCTTTATACAGTAAAAAGGTCTAGTGGCATAATAGGTGCCTTGATTGAGTTAATTTCTTTCAGAGATTCAATCTTAACTCATTAAAACACTCATCGTGACGTCAAGGGCATCTCGAATATGTTTAACTCTCAATTCTCATTTTCGTTCAAAGATTCAATCTTTATGCATTAAAAAGGTCTAGTGGCAAAATAGGTCCCGTAATTGAGGTATTTTCATTCAAATATTCGGTCTTGGGTCACAAACCACTCTTCGCGACTTCATAGTTAACTCTAATAAGTTAAACTCAAAACTCTAATTTTCTTTCTAAGATTTAGTCTTTATACATAAAAATGGTCTGGTGACATAATGGTACCTTGATTGAGGATTTTCATTCGAACATTCAATATTTACTCAGTAAGACACTTTTCGGGACGTCACGGGGAACTTGAATAAGTTTAACTCAAAACTCTCATTTTCTTTCAAAAATTCGATCTTTATTCAGCAAAAAAGTCAAGTGACATAATAGGTAACTTTTTTGAGGGATTTTCATTCAAAGATTCAATCTTTACTCATTAAAACACTCTTAGCGACGTCAAAGAGATCACGAATAAGTTTAACTCAAAACTCTAATTCTCTTTCGAAGACTGAATCTTTATACATTCAAAAGGTTTAGTGATATAATAGGTACCTTGATTGAGGTATTTTCATACAAAGATTCAATCTTTATTCATTGAAACACTCTTCGGTATGTCAAATGGAACTCGAGTAAGTTTAACTCAAAATCCTCATTTTCTCTCGAAGATTCAATCTTTATACATGAAAAAGGTCCAGTGACATAATAAGTACCTTTATTAAGGTATTTTCATTCAAAGATTCAATCTTTAGTCATTAAAACACTCTTAGCGACTTCATTGGAAATACCTCAATCGAATAAGTTCAGTTCAATCTAAAGTCATTAAACCACTCTTCGCGACTTCGAAGGTAACTCGATTAAGGTATACACAAAATACTCATTTTCTTTTGAAGATCGAATCTTTGTACAGAAAAAAGATCTAGTGACAAAGTAGGAACCTTGAATTAGTAATTTCATTCAAAGATTCAATCTTTACTCATTAAAACACTCTCCGGGACGTGAAAGGGAACTCGAATAAGTTTAACTCAAAACTCTCATTTTCTTTCAAAGATTCAATCTTTATACATTAAAAAGGCCTATTGACATAAAAGGTAACGTGATTGAGGTAATTTCATTCAAAGATTCAATCTTTGGTCAGTAAAACACTCTTCGCGACTTCATAGCTTACTCAAATAAGTTAAACTCGAAACTCTTATTTTCTTTCAAAGATTCAATCGTTATACATTAAAAAGGTCTAATGACATAATAGGTACCTTGGTTATGGTAATTTCATTCAAAGATTCAATCTTTACTCATTAAAACACTCTTCATGACGTTAAAGGGTTTACGAATATGTTTAACTCAAAACTCTAATTTTCCTTCAAAGATTGAATCCTTATACATTCAAAAGGTCTAGTGATATAATAGGCACCTTGATTATGGTATTTTCATTCAAATATTCAATCTTTATTCACTGAAACACTATTCGGGACGTCAAATGGAACTCGAATAAGTTTAACCCAAAACGCTCATTTTCTTCCGGAGATTCAATCTTTATACATTAAAATGGTCCAGTGACATAATTGGTACATTTATTGAGGTATTTTCATTCAAAGATTCAATCTTTAGTGATTAAACTACTCTTCGCGACTTCGTTGGTAACTCGAATAAGTTAAACTCAAAACTCTCATTTTCTTTCAAAGATTCAATCTTTATACAGTAAAAAGGTCTAGTGGCATAATAGGTGCCTTGATTGAGTTAATTTCTTTCAGAGATTCAATCTTAACTCATTAAAACACTCATCGTGACGTCAAGGGCATCTCGAATAAGTTTAACTCTCAATTCTCATTTTCGTTCAAAGATTCAATCTTTATGCATTAAATAGGTCTAGTGGCAAAATAGGTACCGTAATTGATGTATTTTCATTCAAATATTCGGTCTTGGGTCACAAAACCACTCTTCGCGACTTCATAGGTAACTCGAATAAGTTAAACTCAAAACTCTAATTTTCTTTCTAAGATTTAGTCTTTATACATAAAAATGGTCTAGTGACATAATGGCACCTTGATTGAGGATTTTCATTCGAACATTCAATATTTACTCAGTAAGACACTTTTCGGGACGTCACGGGGAACTTGAATAAGTTTAACTCAAAACTCTCATTTTCTTTCAAAAATTCGATCTTTATTCAGTAAAAAAGTCAAGTGACATAATAGGTAACTTTTTTGAGGTATTTTCATTCAAAGATTCAATCTTTACTCATTAAAACACTCTTAGCAACGTCAAAGAGATCACGAATAAGTTTCACTCAAAACTCTAATTCTCTTTCAAAGACTGAATCTTTATACATTCAAAAGGTCTAGTGATATAATAGGTACCTTGATTGAGGTATTTTCATCCAAAGATTCAATCTTTATTCATTGAAACACTCTTCGGGATGTCAAATGGAACTCGAATAAGTTTAACTCAAAATGCTCATTTTCTCTCGAAGATTCAATCTTTATACATGAAAAAGGTCCAGTGACATAATAAGTACCTTTATTAAGGTATTTTCATTCAAAGATTCAATCTTTAGTCATTAAAACACTCTTAGCGACTTCATTGGAAATACCTCAATCGAATAAGTTCAGTTCAATCTTAAGTCATTAAACCACTCTTCGCGACTTCATAGGTAACTCGATTAAGTTAAACGCAAAACACACATTTTCTTTTGAGGATTGAATCTTTGTACATTAAAAAGGTCTAGTGACAAAATAGGAACGTTGAATTAGCGAATTTCATTCGAAGATTCAATCCTTACTCATTTAAACACTCTTCGGGACGTGATAGGGAACTCGAATAAGTTTAACACAAAACTCTCAGTTTCTTTCAAAGATTGAATCCTTATACATTCAAAAGGTCTAGTGGTATAATCGGTACCTTGATTGCGGTATTGTCATTCAAAGATTCAATCTCTATTCACTAAAACACTCTTCGGGACGTCAAATGGAACTCGAATAAGTTTAACCCAAAACGCTCATTTTCTTTCGAAGATTGAATCTTTATACGTTAAAAATGTCCAGCGACATAATAGGTACCTTTATTGAGGTATTTTCATTCAAAGATTCAATCTTTAGTCATTAAAATACTCTTCGCGACTTCGTTGGTAACTCGAATAAGTTAAACTCAAAACTCTCATTTTCTTTCAGAGATTCAATCTTTATACAGTAAAAAGGACTAGTGGCATAGTAGGTACTTTGATTAAGTTAATTTCATTCAAAGATTCAATCTTAACTCATTAAAACACTCATCGTGACGCCAAAGGGATCTCGAATAAGTTTAACTCTCAATTCTCATTTTTGTTCAAAGATTCTTTTTTTATACATTTAGAAGGTCAGGTGACAAAATAGGTACCTTAATTGGGGTATTTTCAATCAAATATTGAATCTTGGGTCGTTAAACCACTCTTCGCGACTTCATAGGTAACTCGAATAAGTTAAACTCAAAACTCTCTTTTTCTTTCTAAGATTTACTCCTTATACATAAAAATGGTCTAGTGACATAATGGTAGCATGATTGAGGATTTTCATTCAACGATTCAATCTTTACTCAATAAAACACTTTTCGGGACGTCACAGGGAACTCGAATAAGTTTAACTCTTAAAACACTCTTAGCGACGTCAAAGGGATCACGAATAAGTTTAACTCAAAACTCTAATTCTCTTTCAAAAACTGAATCTTTATACATTCAAAATGTCTAGTGATATAATTGGTACCTTGATTGAGGTATTTTCATACAAAGATTCAATCTTTATTTACTAAAACACTCTTCGGGATGTCAAATGGAACTCGAATAAGTTTAACTCAAAATGCTCATTTTCTTTCGAAGATTCAATCTTTATACATTAAAATGGTCCAGTGACATAATAGGTACCTTTATTAAGGTATTTTCATTCAAAGATTCAATCTTTAGTCATTAAAACACTCTTCGCGACTTCATTGGAAATACCTCAATCGAATAAGTTCAGTTCAATCTAAAGTCATTAAACCACTCTTCGCGACTTCGTAGGTAACTCGATTAAGGTAAACACAAAATACTCATTTTCTTTTGAAGATCGAATCTTTGTACAGAAAAAAGATCTAGTGACAAAGTAGGAACCTTGAATTAGTAATTTCATTCAAAGATTCAATCTTTACTCATTAAAACACTCTCCGGGACGTGAAAGGGAACTCGGATAAGTTTAACTCAAAACTCTCATTTTCTTTCAAAGATTCAATCTTTATACATTAAAAAGGCCTAGTGACATAAAAGGTAACGTGATTGAGGTAATTTCATTCAAAGATTCAATCTTTGGTCAGTAAAACACTCGTCGCGACTTCATAGCATACTCGAATAAGTTAAACTCGAAACTGTTATTTTCTTTCAAAGATTCAATCGTTATACATTAAAAAGGTCTAATGACATAATAGGTACCTTGGTTATGGTAATTTCATTCAAAGATTCAACCTTTACTCATTAAAACACTCTTCGTGACGTTAAATGGATCACGAATATGTTTAACTCAAAACTCTAATTTTCCTTCAAAGATTGAATCCTTATACATTCAAAAGGTCTAGTGATATAATAGGCACCTTGATTGTGGTATTTTCATTCAAATATTCAATCTTTATTCACTGAAGCACTATTCGGGACGTCAAATGGAACTCGAACAAGTTTAACCCAAAACGCTCATTTTCTTCCGGAGATTCAATCTTTATACATTAAAATGGTCCAGTGACATAATAGGTACATTTATTGAGGTATTTTCATTCAAAGATTCAATCTTTAGTGATTAAAATACTCTTCGCGACTTCGTTGGTAACTCGAATAAGTCAAACTCAAAACTCTCATTTTCTTTCAAAGATTCAATCTTTATACAGTAAAAAGGTCTAGTGGCATAATAGGTGCCTTGATTGAGTTAATTTCTTTCAGAGATTCAATCTTAACTCATTAAAACACTCATCGTGACGTCAAGGGCATCTCGAATATGTTTAACTCTCAATTCTCATTTTCGTTCAAAGATTCAATCTTTATGCATTAAAAAGGTCTAGTGGCAAAATAGGTACCGTAATTAAGGTATTTTCATTCAAATATTCGGTCTTGGGTCACAAACCACTCTTCGCGACTTCATAGGTAACTCGAATAAGTTAAACTCAAAACTCTAATTTTCTTTCTAAGATTTAGTCTTTATACATAAAAATGGTCTAGTGACATAATGGTACCTTGATTGAGGATTTTCATTCGAACATTCAATATTTACTCAGTAAGACACTTTTCGGGACGTCACAGGGAACTTGAATAAGTTTAACTCAAAACTCTCATTTTCTTTCAAAAATTCGATCTTTATTCAGCAAAAAAGTCAAGTGACATAATAGGTAACTTTTTTGAGGTATTTTCATTCAAAGATTTAATCTTTACTCATTAAAACACTCTTAGCGACGTTAAAGAGATCACGAATAAGTTTAACTCAAAACTCTAATTCTCTTTTAAAGACTGAATCTTTATACATTCGAAAGGTCTAGTGATATAATAGGTACCTTGATTGAGGTATTTTCATACAAAGATTCAATCTTTATCCATTGAAACACTCTTCGGTATGTCAAATGGAACTCGAATAAGTTTAACTCAAAATGGTCATTTTCTCTCGAAGATTCAATCTTTATACATGAAAAAGGTCCAGTGACATAATAAGTACCGTTATTAAGGTATTTTCATTCAAAGATTCAATCTTTAGTCATTAAAACACTCTTAGCGACTTCATTGGAAATACCTTAATCGAATAAGTTCAGTTCAATCTTAAGTTATTAAACCACTCTTCGCGACTTCATAGGTAACTCGATTAAGCTAAACACAAAACACTCATTTTCTTTTGAGGATTGAATCTTTGTACATTAAAAAGGTCTAGTGACAAAACAGGAAACCTTGAATTAGCTAATTTCATTCGAAGATTCAATCCTTACTCATTAAAACATTCTTCGGGACGTGATAGGGAACTCGAATAAGTTTAACACAAAACTCTCATTTTCTTTCAAAGATTGAATCCTTATACATTGAAAAGGTTTAGTGATATAATAGATACCTTGATTGCGGTACTGTCATTCAAAGATTCAATCTCTATTCACTAAAACACTCTTCGGAACGTCAAATGGAACTCGAATAAGTTTAACCCAAAACGCTCATTTTCCTTCGAAGATTGAATCTTTATACATTAAAAATGTCCTTCGGCATAATAGGTACCTTTATTGACGTATTTTTAGTCAAAGATTCAATCTTTAGTCATTAAAATATTCTTTGCGACTTCGTTGGTAACTCGAATAAGTTAAACTCAAAACTCTCATTTTCGTTCAGAGATTCAATCTTTATACAGTAAAAAGGTCTAGTGGCATATTAGGTACTTTGATTAAGTTAATCTTAACTCATTAAAACACTCATCGTGACGTCAAAGGGATCTCGAATAAGTTTAACTCTCAATTCTCATTTTTGTTCAAAGATTCTTTTTTTATACATTAAGAAGGTCAGGTGATAAAATAGGTACCTTAATTGTGGTATTTTCAATCAAATATTCAATCTTGGGTCATTAAACCACTCTTCGTGACTTCATAGGTGACTCGAATAATTTAAACTCAAAACTCTTATTTTCTTTCTAAGATTTAGTCCTTATACATAAAAATGGTCTAGTGACATAATGGTACCTTGATTGAGGATTTTCATTCACCGATTCAATCTTTACTCAGTAAAACACTTTTCGGGACGTCACAGGGTACTCGAATAAGTTAAACTCTTAAAACACTCTTAGCGACGTCAAAGGGATCACGAATAAGTTTAACTCAAAACTCTAATTCTCTTTCAAAGACTGAATCTTTATACATTCAAAATGTCTAGTAACATAATTGGTACCTTGATTGAGGTATTTTCATACAAAGATTCAATCTTTATTCACAAAAACACTCTTCGGGATGTCAAATGGAACTCGAATATGTTTAACTCAAAATGCTCATTTTCTTTCGAAGATTCAATCTTTATACATTAAAAAGGTCCAGTGACATAATAGGTACCTTTATTAAGGTATTTTCATTCAAAGATTCAATCTTTAGTCATTAAAACACTCTTCGCGACTTCATAGGAAATACCTCAATCGAATAAGTTCTGTTCAATCTAAAGTCATTAAACCACTCTTCGCGACTTCGTAGGTAACTCGATTAAGTTAAACACAAAATACTCATTTTCTTTTGAAGATCGAACCTTTGTACAGAAAAAAGGTCTAGTGACAAAGTAGGAACCTTGAATTAGCAATTTCATTCAAAGATTCAATCTTTACTCATTAAAACACTCTCCGGGACGTGAAAAGGAACTCGAATAAGTTTAACTCAAAACTCTCATTTTCTTTCAAAAATTCAATCTTTATACATTAAAAAGGCCTAGTGACATAAAAGGTAACGTGATTGAGGTAATTTCATTCAAAGATTCAATCTTTGGTCAGTAAAACACTCTTCGCGACTTCATAGCTTACTCGAATAAGTTAAACTCGAAACTCTCATTTTCTTTCAAAGATTCAATCGTTATACATTAAAAAGGTCTAATGACATAATAGGTACCTTGGTTATGGTAATTTCATTCAAAGATTCAATCTTTACTCATTAAAACACTCTTCGTGACGTTAAAGGGATCACGAATATGTTTAACTCAAAACTCTAATTTTCCTTCAAAGATTGAATCCTTATACATTCAAAAGGTCTAGTGATATAATAGGCACCTTGATTGTGGTATTTTCATTCAAATATTCAATCTTTATTCACTGAAACACTATTCGGGACGTCAAATGGAACTCGAATAAGTTTAACCCAAAACGCTCATTTTCTTCCGGAGATTTAATCTTTATACATTAAAATGGTCCAGTGACATAATAGGTACCTTTATTGAGGTATTTAAAATTCAAAGATTCAATCTTTAGTGATTAAAATACTCTTCGCGACTTCATTGGCAACTCAAATAAGTTAAACTCAAAACTCTCATTTTCTTTTAAAGATTCAATCTTTATACAGTAAAAAGGTCTAGTGGCATAATAGGTGCCTTGATTGAGTTAATTTTTTTCAGAGATTCAATCTTAACTCATTAAAACACTCATCGTGACGTCAAGGGCATCTCGAATAAGTTTAACTCTCAATTCTCATTTTCGTTCAAAGATTCAATCTTTATACATTAAAAAGGTCTAGTGGCAAAATAGGTACCGTAATTGAGGTATTTTCATTCAAATATTCGGTCTTGGGTCACAAAACCACTTTTCATTCGAACATTCAATCTTTACTCAATTAGACACTTTTCGGGACGTCACAGGGAACTTGAATAAGTTTAACTCAAAACTCTCATTTTCTTTCAAAAGTTCGATCTTTATTCAGTAAAAAGGTCTTGTGACATAATAGGTAACTTTTTTGAGGTATTTTTATTCAAAGATTCAATCTTTACTCATTAAAACACTCTTAGCGACGTCAAAGAGATCACGAATAAGTTTAACTCAAAACTCTAATTCTCATTCAAAGACTGAATCTTTATACATTCAAAAGGTCTAGTGATATAATAAGTACCTTGATTGAGGTAATGTCATACAAAGATTCAATCTTTATTCACTGAAACACTCTTCGGGATGTCAAATGGAACTCGAATAAGTTTAACTCAAAATGCTCATTTTCTCTCGAAGATTCAATCTTTATACATGAAAAAGGTCCAGTGACATAATAAGTACCTTTATTAAGGTATTTTCATTCAAAGATTCAATCCTTTGTCATTAAAACACTCTTAGCGACTTATTGGAAATACCTCAATAGAATTAGTGCAGTTCAATCTTAAGTCATTAAACTACTCTTCGCGACTTCATAGGTAACTCGATTAAGTTAAACACAAAATACTCATTTTCTTTTGAGGATTGAATCTTTGTACATTAAAAAGGTCTAGTGACAAAATAGGAACCTTGAAATAGCTAATTTAATTTGAAGATTCAATCCTTACTTATTAAAACACTCTTCGGGACGTGATAGGGAACTCGAATAAGTTTAACACAAAACTCTCATTTTCTTTCAAAGATTGAATCCTTATACATTCAAAAGGTCTAGTGATATATAATAGGTACCTTTATTGCGGTATTGTCATTGAAAGATTCAATCTCTATTCACTAAAACACTCTTCGGGACGTCAAATGGAACTCGAATAAGTTTAACCGAAAACGCTCATTTTCTTTCGAAGATTGAATCTTTATACATTAAAAATGTCCAGCGACATAATAGGTACCTTTATTGAGGTATTTTCATTCAAAGATTCAATCTTTAGTCATTAAAATACTTTTCGCGACTTTTTTTGTAACTCGAATAAGTTAAACTCAAAACTCTCATTTTCTTTCAGAGATTCAATCTTTATACAGTAAAAAGGTCTAGTGGCATAGTAGGTACTTTGATTAAGTTAATTTCACTCAAAGATTCAATCTTAACTCATTAAAACACTCATCGTGACGTCAAAGGGATCTCGAATAAGTTTAACTCTCAATTCTCATTTTTGTTCAAAGATTATTTTTTTATACATTAAGAAGGTCAGGTGACAAAATAGGCACCTTGATTGAGGTATTTTCAATCAAATATTTAATCTTGGGTCGTTAAACCACTCTTCGCGACTTCATAGGTAACTCGAATAAATTAAACTCAAAACTCTCATTTTCTTTCTAAGATTTAGTCCTTATACATAAAAATGGTCTAGTGACATAATGGTACCATGATTGAGGATTTTCATTCAACGATTCAATCTCTACACAGTAAAACACTTTTCGGGACGTCATAGGGAACTCGAATAAGTTTAACTCTTAAAACACTCTTAGCGACGTCAAAGGGATCACGAATAAGTTTCACTCAAAACTCTAATTCTCTTTCAAAGACTGAATCTTTATACATTGAAAATGTCTAGTAACATAATTGGTATCTTGATTGAGGTATTTTCATACAAAGATTCAATCTTTATTCACTAAAACACTTTTCGGGATGTCAAATAGATCTCGAATAAGTTTAACTCAAAATGCTCATTTTCTTTCGAAGATTCAATTTTTATACATTAAAAAGGTCCAGTGACATAATAGGTACTTTTATTAAGACATTTTCGTTCAAAGATTCAATCTTTAGTCATTAAAACACTCTTCGCGACCTCATTGGAAATACCTCAATCGAATAAGTTCAGTTCAATCTAAAGTCATTAAACCACTCTTCGCGACTTCGTAGGTAACTCGATTAAGTTAAACACAAAATACTCATTTTCTTTTGAAGATCGAATCTTTGTACAGCAAAAAGGTCTAGTGACAAAGTAGGAACCTTGAATTAGCAATTTCATTCAAAGATTCAATCTTTACACATTAAAACACTCTTAGCGACGTCAAAGAGATCACGAATAAGTTTAACTCAAAACTCTAATTCTCTTTCAAAGGCTGAATCTTTATACATTCAAAAGGTCTAGTGATATAATAGGTACCTCGATTGAGGTATTTTCATACAAAGATTCAATCTTTATTCACTGAAACACTCTTCGGGATGTCAAATGGAACTCGAATAAGTTTAACTCAAAATGCTTATTTTCTCTCGAAGATTCAATCTTTATACATGAAAAAGGTGCAGTGATATAATAAGTACCTTTATTAAGGTATTTTCATTCAAAGATTCAATCTTTAGTCATTAAAACACTCTTACCGACTCCATTGGAAATACCTCAATCGAATAAGTTTAGTTCAATCTTAAGTCATTAAACCACTCTTCGCGACTTCATAGGTTACTCGATTAAGTTAAACACAAAATACTCATTTTCTTTTGAGGATTGCATCTTTGTACATTACAGAGGTCTAGTGACAAAATAGGAACCTTGAATTAGCTAATTTCATTCGAAGATTCAATCCTTACTCATTAAAACACTCTTCGGGACGTGATAGGGAACTTGAATAAGTTTAACACAAAACTCTCATTTTCTTTCAAAGATTGAATCCTTATACATTCAAAAGGTCTAGTGGTATAATAGGTACCTTGATTGCAGTATTGTCATTCAAAGATTCAATCTCTATTCACTAAAACACTCTTCGGGACGTCAAATGGAACTCGAATAAGTTTAACCCAAAACGCTCATTTTCTTTCGAAGATTGAATCTTTATACATTAAAAATGTCCAGCGACATAATAGGTACCTTTATTGAGGTATTTTCATTCAAAAATTCAATCTTTAGTCATTAAAATACTCTTCGCGACTTTTTTTGTAACTCGAATAAGTTAAACTCAAAACTCTCATTTTCTTTCAAAGATTCAATCTTTATACAGTAAAAAGGACTAGTGGCATAGTAGGTACTTTGATTAAGTTAATTTCATTCAAATATTCAATCTTAACTCATTAAAACACTCATCGTGACGTCAATGGGATCTCGAATAAGTTTAACTCTCAATTCTTATTTTTGTTCAAAGATTCTTTTTTTATACATTAAGAAGGTCAGGTGACAAAATAGGTACCTTAATTGGGGTATTTTCAATCAAATATTCAATCTTGGGTCGTTAAACCACTCTTCGCGACTTCATAGGTAACTCGAATAAGTTAAACTCAAAACTTTCATTTTCTTTCTAAGATTTACTCCTTATACATAAAAATGGTCTAGTGACATAATGCTACCATGATTGAGGATTTTCATTCAACGATTCAATCTTTACTCAGTAAAACACTTTTCGGGACGTCACAGGGAACTCGAATAAGTTTAACTCTTAAAACACTCTTAGCGACGTCAAAGGGATCACGAATAAGTTTAACTCAAAACTCTAATTCTCTTTCAAAGACTGAATCTTTATACATTCAAAATGTCTAGTGATATAATTGGTACCTTGATTGAGGTATTTTCATACAAAGATTCAATCTTTATTCACTAAAACACTTTTCGGGATGTCAAATGGAACTCGAATAAGTTTAACTGAAAATGCTCATTTTCTTAGGAAGATTCAATTTTTATACATTAAAAAGGTCCAGTGACATCATAGGTACCTTTATTAAGGTATTTTCATTCAAAGATTCAATCTTTAGTCATTAAAACACTCTTCGCGACTTCATAGGAAATACCTCAATCGAATAAGTTCTGTTCAATCTAAAGTCATTAAACCACTCTTCGCGACTGCGTAGGTAACTCGATTAAGTTAAACACAAAATACTCATTTTCTTTTGAAGATCGAATCTTTGTACAGAAAAAAGGTCTAGTGACAAAGTAGGAACCTTGAATTAGCAATTTCATTCAAAGATTCAATCTCTACTCATTAAAACACTCTTCGGGACGTGAAAGGGAACTCAAATAAGTTTAACTCAAAACTCTCATTTTCTTTCAAAGATTCAATCTTTATACATTAAAAAGGCCTATTGACATAAAAGGTAACGTGATTGAGGTAATTTCATCCAAAGATTCAATCTTTGGTCAGTAAAACACTCTTCGCGACTTCATAGCTTACTCGAATAAGTTAAACTCGAAATTCTCATTTTCTTTCAAAGATTCAATCGTTATACATTAAAAAGGTCTAATGACATAATAGGTACCTTGGTTCTGGTACTTTCATTCAAAGATTCAATCTTTACTCATTAAAACACTCTTCGTGACGTTAAAGGGATCACGAATATGTTTAACTCAAAACTCTAATGTTCCTTCAAATATTGAATCCTTATACATTCAAAAGGTCTAGTGATATAATAGGCACCTTGATTGTGGTATTTTCATTCAAATATTCAATCTTTATTCACTGAAACACTATTCGGGACGTCAAATGGAACTCGAATAAGTTTAACCCAAAACGCTCATTTTCTTACGGAGATTCAATCTTTATACATTAAAATGGTCCAGTGACATAATAGGTACCTTTATTGAGGTATTTTCATTCAAAGATTCAATCTTTAGTGATTAAAATACTCTTCGCGACTTCGTTGCTAACTCGAATAAGTTAAACTCAAAACTCTCATTTTCTTTCAAAGATTTAATCTTTATACAGTAAAAAGGTCTAGTGGCATAATAGGTGCCTTGATTGAGTTAATTTCTTTGAGAGATTCAATCTTAACTCATTAAAACACTCATTGTGACGTCAAGGGCATCTCGAATAAGTTTAACTCTCAATTCTCATTTTCGTTCAAAGATTCAATCTTTATACATTAAAAAGGTCTAGTGGCAAAATATGTGCCGTAATTGAGGTATTTTCATTCAAATATTCGGTCTTGGGTCACAAAACCACTCTTCGCGACTTCATAGGTAACTCGAATAAGTTAAACTCAAAACTCTAATTTTCTTTCTAAGATTTAGTCTTTATACATAAAAATGGTCTAGTGACATAATGGTACCTTGATTGAGGATTTTCATTCGAACATTCAATCTTTACTCAGTAAGACACTTTTCGGGACGTCACAGGGAACTTGAATAAGTTTAACTTAAAACTCTCATTTTCTTTCAAAAATTCGATCTTTATTCAGTAAAAAGGTCTAGTGACATAATAGGTAACTTTTTTGAGGTATTTTCATTCAAAGATTCAATCTTTACTCATTAAAACACTCTTAGCGACGTCAAAGAGATCACGAATAAGTTTAACTCAAAACTCTAATTCCCTTTCAAAGACTGAATCTTTATACAGTTAAAAGGTCTAGTGATATAAAAGGTACCTTGATTGAGGAATTTTCATACAAAGATTCAATCTTTATTCTCTGAAACACTCTTCGGGATGTCAAATGGAACTCGAATAAGTTTAACTCAAAATGTTTATTTTCTCTTGAAGATTCAATCTTTATACATGAAAAAGGTCCAGTTACATAATAAGTACCTTTATTAAAGTATTTTCATTCAAAGATTCAATCTTTAGTCATTAAAACACTATTAGCGACTCCTTTGGAAATACCTCAATCGAATAAGTTTAGTTCAATCTTAAGTCATTAAACCACTCTACGCGACTTCATAGGTAACTCGATTAAGTTAAACACAAAATACTCATTTTCTTTTGAGGATTGCATCTTTGTACATTAAAAAGGTCTAGTGACAAAATAGGAACCTTGAATTAGCTAATTTCATTCGAAGATTCAATCCTTACTCATTAAAACACTCTTCGGGACGTGATAGGGAACTCGAATAAGTTTAACACAAAACTCTCATTTTCTTTCAAAGATTGAATCCTTATACATTCAAAAGGTCTAGTGATATAATAGGTACATTGATTGCGGTATTGTCATTCAAAGATTCAATCTCTATTCACTAAAACACTCTTCGGGACGTCAAATCGAACTCGAATAAGTTTAACCGAAAACGCTCATTTTCTTTCAAAGATTGAATCTTTATACATTAAAAATGTCTAGCGACATAATAGGTACCTTTATTGAGGTATTTTCATTCAAAGATTCAATCTTTAGTCATTAAAATACTCTTCGCGACTTCGTTGGTAACTCGAATAAGTTAAACTCAAAACTCTCATTTTCTTTCAGAGATTCAATCTTTATACAGTAAAAAGGTCTAGTGGCATAGTAGGTACTTTGATTAAGTTAATTTCATTCAAAGATTCAATCTTAACTCATTAAAACACTCATCGTGACGTCAAAGGGATCTCGAATAAATTTAACTCTCAATTCTCATTTTTGTTCAAAGATTCTTTTTTTATACATTAAGACGGTCAGGAGACAAAATAGGTACCTAAATTGAGGTATTTTCAATCAAATATTCAATCTTGGGTCGTTAAACCACTCTTCGCGACTTCATAGATAACTCGAATAAGTTAAACTCAAAACTCTCATTTTCTTTCTAAGATTTAGTCCTTATACATAAAAATGGTCTAGTGACACAATGGTACCTTGATTGAGGATTTTCATTCAACGATTCAATCTTTACTCAGTAAAACACTTTTCGGGACGTCACAGGGAATTCGAATAAGTTTAACTCTTAAAACACTCTTAGCGACGTCAAAGGGATCACGAATAAGTTTAACTCAAAACTCTAATTCTCTTTCAAAGACTGAATCTTTACACATTCAAAATGTCTAGTGATATAATTGGTACCTTGATTGAGGTATTTTCATAAAAAGATTCAATCTTTATTCACTAAAACACTCTTCGGGATGTCAAATGGAACTCGAATAAGTTTAACTCAAAATGCTCATTTTCTTTCGAAGATTCAATCTTTATACATTAAAAAGGTCCAGTGACATAATAGGTACCTTTATTAAGGTATTTTCATTCAAAGATTCAATCTTTAGTCATTAAAACACTCTTCGCGACTTCATAGGAAACACCTCAATTGAATAAGTACAGTTCAATCTAAAGTCATTAAACCACTCTTCGCGACTTCGTAGGTAACTCGATTAAGGTAAACACAAAATACTCATTTTCTTATGAAGATCGAATCTTTGTACAGAAAAAAGGACTAGTGACAAAGTAGGAACCTTGAATTAGTATTTTCATTCAAAGATTCAATCTTTACTCATTAAAACACTCTCTGGGACGTGAAAGGGAACTCGAATAAGTTTTACTCAAAACTCTCATTTTCTTTCAAAGATTCAATCTTTATACATTAAAAAGGCCTATTGACATAAAAGGTAACGTGATTGAGGTAATTTCATTCAAAGATTCAATCTTTGGTCAGTAAAACACTCTTCGCGACTTCATAGCTTACTCGAATAAGTTAAACTCGAAACTCTTATTTTCTTTCAAAGATTCAATCGTTATACATTAAAAAGATCTAATGACATAATAGGTACCTTGGTTATGGTAATTTCATTCAAAGATTCAATCTTTACTCATTAAAACACTCTTCGTGACATTATAGGGATCGCGAATATGTTTAACTCAATACTCTAATTTTCCTTCAAAGATTGAATCCATATACATTCAGAAGGTCTAGTGATATAATAGGCACCTTGATTGTGGTATTTTCATTCAAATATTCAATCTTTATTCACTGAAACACTATTCGGGACGTCAAATGGAACTCGAATAAGTTTAACCCAAAACGCTTATTTTCTTCCGGAGATTCAATCTTTATACATTAAAATGGTCCAGTGACATAATAGGTACATTTATTGAGGTATTTTCATTCAAAGATTCAATCTTTAGTGATTAAAATACTCTTCGCGACTTCGTTGGTAACTCGAATAAGTTAAACTCAAAACTCTCATTTTCTTTCAAAGATTCAATCTTTATACAGTAAAAAGGTCTAGTGGCATAATAGGTACCTTGATTGAGTTAATTTCTTTCAGAGATTCAATCTTAACTCATTAAAACACTCATCGTGACGTCAAGGGCATCTCGAATAAGTTTAACTCTCAATTCTCATTTTCTTTCAAAGATTCAATCTTTATGCATTAAAAAGGTCTAGTGGCAAAATAGGTACCGTAATTGAGGTATTTTCATTCAAATATTCGGACTTGGGGCACAAAACCACTCTTCGCGACTTCATAGGTAACTCGAATAAGTTAAACTCAAAACTCTAATTTTCTTTCTAAGATTTAGTCTTTATACATAAAAATGGTCTAGTGACATAATGGTACCTTGATTGAGGATTTTCATTCGAACATTCAATATTTACTCAGTAAGACACTTTTCGAGACGTCACAGGGAACTTGAATAAGTTTAACTCAAAACTCTCATTTTCTTTCAAAAATTCGATCTTTATTCAGTAAAAAAGTCAAGGGACATAATAAGTAACTTTTTTGAGGTATTTTCATTCAAAGATTCAATCTTTACTCATTAAAACACTCTTAGCGACGTCAAAGAGATCACGAATAAGTTTAACTCAAAACTCTAATTTTCTTTCAAAGACTGAATCTTTATACATTCAAAAGGTCTAGTGATATAATAGGTACCTTGATTGAGGTATTTTCATACAAAGATTCAATCTTTATTCATTGAAACACTCTTCGGGATGTCAAATGGAACTCGAATAAGTTTAACTCAAAATGCTCATTTTCTCTCGACGATTCAATCTTTATACATGAAAAAGGTCCAGTGACATAATAAGTACCTTTATTAAGTTATTTTCATTCAAAGATTCAATCTTTAGTCATTAAAACACTCTTAGCGACTTCATTGGAAATACCTCAATCGAATAAGTTCAGTTCATTAAAACACTCTTCGGGACATGAAAGGGAACTCGAATAAGTTTAACTCAAAACTCTCATTTTCTTTCAAAGATTCAATCTTTATACATTAAAAAGGCCTAGTGACATAAAAGGTAACGTGATTGAGGTAATTTCATTCAAAGATTCAATCTTTGGTTAGTAAAACACTCTTCGCGACTTCATAGCTTACTCGAATAAGTTAAAGTCGAAACTCTCATTTTTTTTCAAAGATTCAATCGTTATACATTAAAAAGGTCTAATGACATAATAGGTACCTTGGTTATGGTTATTTCATTCAAAGATTCAATCTTTACTCATTAAAACACTCTTCGTGACGTTGAAGGGATCACGAATATGTTTAACTCAAAACTCTAATTTTCCTTCAAAGATTGAATCCTTATACACTCAAAAGGTCTAGTGATATAATAGTTACCTTGATTGAGGTATTTTCAATCAAATTTTCAATCTTTATTCACTGAAACACTATTCGGGACGTCAAATGGAACTCGAATAAGTTTAACCCAAAATGCTCATTTTCTTCCGGAGATTCAATCTTTATACATTAAAATGGTCCAGTGACATAATACGAACCTTTATTGAGGTATTTTCATTCAAAGATTCAATCTTTAGTGATTTAAATACTCTTCGCGACTTCGTTGGTAACTCGAATAAGTTAAACTCAAAACTCTCATTTTCTTTCAAAGATTCCATCTTTATACAGTAAAAAGGTCTAGTGGCATAATAGGTGCCTTGATTGAGTTAACTTCTTTCAGAGATTCAATCTTAACACATTAAAACACTCATCGTGACGTCAAGGGCATCTCGAATAACTTTAACTCTCAATTCTCACTTTCGTTCAAAGATTCAATCTTTATACATTAAAAAGGTCTAGTGGCAAAATAGGTACCGTAATTGAGGTATTTTCATTCAAATATTCGGTCTTGGGGCACAAAACCACTCTTCGCGACTTCATAGGTAACTCGAATAAGTTAAACTCAAAATTCTAATTTTCATTCGAACATTCAATCTTTACTCAGTAAGACACTTTTCGGGACGTCACAGGGAACTTGAATAAGTTTAACTCAAAACTCTCATTTTCTTTCAAAAATTCGATCTTTATTCTGTAAAAAGGTCTAGTGAAATAATAGGTAACTTTTTTGAGGTATTTTTATTCAAAGATTCAATCTTTACTCATTAAAACACTCTTAGCGACGTCAAAGAGATCACGAATAAGTTTAACTCAAAACTCTAATTCTCTTTCAAAGACTGAATCTTTATACATTCAAACGGTCTAGTGATATAATAGGTACCTTGATTGAAGTATTTTCATACAAAGATTCAATCTTTATTCACTGAAACACTCTTCGGGATGTCAAATGGAACTCGAATAAGTTTAACTCAAAATGCTCATTTTCTCTCGAAGATTCAATCTTTATACATGAAAAAGGTCCAGTGACATAATAAGTACCTTTATTAAGGTATTTTCATTCAAAGATTCAATCTTTAGTCATTAAAACACTCTTAGCGACTTCATTGGAAATACCTCAATCGAATTAGTTCAGTTCAATCTTAAGTCATTAAACCACTCTTCGCGACTTCATAGGTAACTCGAATAAGTTAAACACAAAATACTCATTTTCTTTTGAGGATTGAATCTTTGTACATTAAAACGGTCTAATGACAAGATAGGAACCTTGAATTTGCTAATTTCATTCGAAGATTCAATCCTTACTCATTAAAACACTCTTCGGGACGTGATAGGGAACTCGAATAAGTTTAACACAAAACTCTCATTTTCTTTCAAAGATTGAATCCTTTTACATTCAAAATGTCTAGTGATATAATAGGTACCTTGATTGCGGTATTTTCATTGAAAGATTCAATCTCTATTCAATAAAACACTCTTCGGGACGTCAAATGGAACTCGAATAAGTTTAACCCAAAACGCACATTTTCTTTGGAGGATTGAATCTTTATACATTAAAAATGTCCAGCGACATAATAGGTACCTTTATTGAGGTATTTTCATTCAAAGATTCGTTCTTTAGTCATTAAAATACTCTTCGCGACTTCGTTGGTAACTCGAATAAGTTAAACTCAAAACTCTCATTTTCTTTCAGAGATTCAATCTTTATACCGTAAAAAGGTCTAGTGGAATAGTAGGTACTTTGATTAAGTTAATTTCATTCAAAGATTCAATCTTAACTCATTAAAACACTCATAGTGACGTGAAAGGGATCTCGAATAAGTTTAAGTCTCAATTCTCATTTTTGTTCAAAGATTCTTTTTTTATACATTAAGAAGGTCAGGTGACAAAATAGGTACCTTAATTGAGTTATTTTCAATCAAATATTCAATCTTGGGTCGTTAAACCACTCTTCGCGACTTCATAGGTAACTCGAATAAATTAAACTCAAAACTCTCATTTTCTTTCTAAGATTTAATCCTTATACATAAAAATGGTCTAGTGACATAATGGTACCTTGATTGAGAATTTTCATTCAACGATTCAATCTTTACTCAGTAAAACACTTTTCGGGACGTCACAGGGAACTCGAATAAGTTTAACTCTTAAAACACTCTTAGCAACGTCAAAGGGATCACGAATAAGTTTAACTCAAAACTCTAATTCTCTTTCAAAGACTGAATCTTTATACATTCAAACTGTCTTGTGATATAATTGGTACCTTGATTGAGGTATTTTCATACAAAGATTCAATCTTTATTCACTAAAACACTCTTCGGGATGTCAAATGGAACTCGAATAAGTTTAACTCAAAATGCTCATTTTCTTTCGAAGATTCAATCTTTATGCATTAAAGAGGTCCAGTGACATAATAGGTACCTTTATTAAGGTATTTTCATTCAAAGATTCAATCTTTAGTCATTAAAACACTCTTCGCGACTTCATAGGAAATACCTCAATCGAATAAGTTCCGTTCAATCTAAAGTCATTAAACCACTCTTCGCGACTTCGTAGGTAACTTGATTAAGTTAAACACAAAATACTCATTTTCTTTTGAAGATCGAATCTTTGTACAGAAAAAAGGTCTAGTGACAAAGTTGGATCCTTGAATTAGCAATTTCATTCAAAGATTCAATCTTTACTCATTAAAACACTCTTCGGGACGTGAAAGGGAACTCGAATAAGTTTAACTCAAAACACTCATTTTCTTTCAAAGATTCAATCTTAATACATTAAAAAGGCCTAGTGACATAAAAGGTAACATGATTGAGGTAATTTCATTCAAAGATTCAATCTTTGGTTAGTAAAACACTCTTCGCGACTTCATAGCTTACTCGAATAAGTTAAACTCGAAACTCTCATTTTCTTTCAGAGATTCAATCGTTATACATTAAAAAGGTCTAATGACATAATAGGTACCTTGGTTATGGTAATTTCATTCAAAGATTCAATCTTTACTCATTAAAACACTCTTCGTGACGTTAAAGGGATCACGAATATGTTTAACTCAAAACTCTAATTTTCCTTCAAAGATTGAATCCTTATACATTCAAAAGGTCTAGTGATATAATAGGTACCTTGATTGAGGTATTTTCATTCAAATATTCAATCTTTATTCACTGAAACACTATTCGGGTCGTCAAACGGAACTTGAATAAGTTTAACCCAAAACGCTCATTTTCTTCCGGAGATTCAATCTTTATACATTAAAATGGTCCAGTGACATAATAGGTACCTTTATTGAAGTATTTTCATTCAAAGATTCATTCTTTAGTGATTAAAATACTCTTCGCAACTTCGTTGGTAACTCGAATAAGTTAAACTCAAAACTCTCATTTTCTTTCAAAGATTCAATCTTTATACAGTAAAAAGGTCTAGTGGCACAGTAGGTGCCTTTATTGAGTTAATTTCTTTCAGAGACTCAATCTTAACTCATTAAAACACTCATCGGGACGTCAAGGGCATCTCGAATAACTTTTACTCTCAATTCTCATTTTCATTCAAAGATTCAATCTTTATACATTAAAATGGTCTAGTGGCAAAATAGGTACCGTAATTGAGGTATTTTCATTCAAATATTCGGTCTTGGGTCACAAAACCACTCTTCGCGACTTCATAGGTAACTCGAATAAGTTAGACTCAAAACTCTAATTTTTTTTCTAAGATTTAGCCTTTATACATAACAATGGTCTAGTGACATAATGGTACCATGATTGAGGATTTTCATTCGAACATTCAATCTTTACTCAGTAAGACACTTTCGGGACGTCACAGGGAACTTGAATAAGTTTAACTCAAAACTCTCATTTTCTTTCAAAAATTCGATCTTTATTCAGTAAAAAGGTCTAGTGATATAATAGGTAACTTTTTTGAGGTATTTTCATTCAAAGATTCAATCTTTACTCATTAAAACACAATTAGTGACGTCAAAGAGATCACGAATAAGTTTAACTCAAAACTCTAATTCTCTTTCAAAGACTGAATCTTTATACATTCAAAAGGTCTAGTGATATAATAGGGACCTTGATTGAGGTATTTTCATTCAAATATTCAATCTTTATTCACTGAAACACTATTCGGGACGTCAAATGGAACTCGAATAAGTTTAAACCAAAACGCTCATTTTCTTCCGGAGATTCAATCTTTATACATTAAAATGGTCCAGTAACATAATAGGTACCTTTATTGAGGTATTTTCATTCAAAGATTCAATCTTTAGTGATTAAAATACTCTTCGCGACTTCGTTGGTAACTCGAATAAGTTAAACTGAAACTCTGATTTTCTTTCAAAGATTTAATCTTTATACAGTAAAAAGGTCTAGTGGCATAATAGGTACTGTAATTGAGGTATTTTCATTCAAATATTCAGTCTTGGGTCACAAAACCACTCTTCGCGACTTCATAGGTAACTCGAATAAGTTAAACTCAAAACTCTAATTTTCATTCGAACATTCAATCTTTACTCAGTAAGACACTTTTCGGGACGTCACAGGGAACTTGAATAAGTTTAACTCAAAACTCTCATTTTCTTTCAAAAATTTGATCTTTATTCAGTAAAAAGGTCTAGTGACATAATAGGTAACTTTTTTGGGGTATTTTCATTCAAAGATTCAATCTTTACTCATTCAAACTCTCTTAGCGACGTCAAGGAGATCACGAATAAGTTTAACTTAAAACTCTAATTCTCTTTCAAAGACTGAATCTTTATACATTCAAAAGGTCTATTGATATAATAGGTACCTTGATTGAAGTATTTTCATACAAAGATTCAATCTTTATTCCTTGAAACACTCTTCGGGATGTCAAATGGAACTCGAATAAGTTTAACTCAAAATGCTCATTTTCTCTCGAAGATTTAATCTTTATACATGAAAAAGGTCCAGTGACATAATAAGTACCTTTATTAAGGTATTTTTATTCTAAGATTCAATCTTTAGTCACTAAAACACTCTTAGCGACTTCATTGGAAATACCTCAATCGAATTAGTTCAGTTCAATCTTAAGTCATTAAACCACTCTTCACGAATTCATAGGTAACTCGGTTAAGTTAAACACAAAATACTCATTTTCTTTTGAGGATTGAATCTTTGTACATTAAAAAGGTCTAGTGACAAAATAGGAACCTTGAATTAGCTAATTTCATTCGAAGATTCAATCCTTACTCATTAAAACACTCTTCGGGAAGTGATAGGGAACTCGAATAAGTTTAACACAAAACTCTCATTTTCTTTCAAAGATTGAATCCTTATACATTCAAAAGGTCTAGTGATATAATAGGTACCTTGATTGCGGTATTGTCATTCAAAGATTCAATCTCTATTCACTAAAACACTCTTCGGTACGTCAAATGGAACTCGAATAAGTTTAACCGAAAACGCTCATTTTCTTTCGAAGATTGAATATTTATACATTAAAAATGTCCAGCGACATAATAGATAC
The DNA here is from genome assembly GCF_030987335.1 of Cornus florida. NCBI lineage: Eukaryota > Viridiplantae > Streptophyta > Magnoliopsida > Cornales > Cornaceae > Cornus > Cornus florida. The sequence continues at coordinate 12,636,943 of NW_026775581.1, read as the reverse complement.
CTTTATTGAGGTATTTTCATTCAAAGATTCAATCTTTAGTCATTAAAAAACTCTTCGCGACTTCGTTGGTAACTCGAATAAGTTAAACTCAAAACTCTCATTTTCTTTCAGAGATTCAATCTTTATACAGTAAAAAGGTCTAATGGCATAGTAGGTAACTCGATTAAGTTAAACCCAAAATACTCATTTTCTTTTGAAGATCGAATCTTTGTACAGAAAAAAGGTCTAGTGACAAAGTAGGAACCTTGTATTAGCAATTTCATTCAAAGATTCAATCTTTACACATTAAAACACTCTTCGAGACGTGAAAGGGAACTCGAATAAGTTTAACTCAAAACTCTCATTTTCTTTCAAAGATTCAATCTTTATATATTAAAAAGGCCTAGTGACATAAAAGGTAACGTGATTGAGGTAATTTCATTCAAAGATTCAATCTTTCGTCAGTAAAACACTCTTCGCGACTTCATAGCTTACTCGAATAAGCTAAACTCGAAACTCTCATTTTCTTTCAAAGATTCAGTCGTTATACATTAAAAAGGTCTAATGACATAATAGGTACTTGGTTATGGTAATTTCATTGAAAGATTCAATCTTTTCTCAGGAAAATACTCTTCGTGACGTAAAAGGGTTCCCGAATATGTTTAACTCAAAACTGTAATTTTCCTTCAAAGATTGAATCCTTATACATTCAAAAGGTCTAGTGATATAATAGTAACCTTGATTGTGGTATTTTCATTCAAATATTCAATCTTTATTCACTGAAACACTATTCGGGACGTAAATGGAACTCGAATAAGTTTAACCCAAAACGCTCATTTTCTTCCGGAGATTCAATCTTTATACATTAAAATGGTCCAGTGACATAATAGGTACCTTTATTGAGGTATTTTCATTCAAAGATTCAATCTTTAGTGATTAAAATACTCTTCGTGACTTCGTTGGTAACTCGAATAAGTTAAACTCAAAACTCTCATTTTCTTTCAAAGATTCAATCTTTATACAGTAAAAAGGTCTAGTGGCATAATAGGTGCCTTGATTGAGTTAAATTCTTTCAGAGATTCAATCTTAACTCATTAAAACACTCATCGTGATGTCAAGGACATCTCGAATAACTTTAACTCTCAATTCTCATTTTCGTTCAAAGATTCAATCTTTATACATTAAAATGGTCTACTGGCAAAATAGGTACCGTAATTGAGGTATTTTCATTCAAATATTCGGTCTTGGGTCACAAAACCACTCTTCGCAACTTCATAGGTAACTCGAATAAGTTAAACTCAAAACTCTAATTTTTTTTCTAAGATTTAGTCTTGATACATAAAAATGGTCAAGTGACATAATGGTACCTTAATTGAGGATTTTTATTCGAACATTCAATCTTTACTCAGTAAGACACTTTTCGGGACGTCACAGGGAACTTGAATAAGTTTAACTCAAAACTCTCATTTTCTTTCAAAAATTCGATCTTTATTCAGTAAAAAGGTCTAGTGACACAATAGGTAACTTTTTGAGGTATTTTCATTCAAAGATTCAATCTTTACTCATTAAAACACTCTTAGTGACGTCAAAGAGATCACGAATAAGTTTAACTCAGAACTCTAATTCTGTTTCAAAGACTGAATCTTTATACATTCAAAAGGTCTAGTCATATAATAGGTACCTTGATTGAGGTATTTTCATACAAAGATTCAATCTTTATTAACTGAAACACTCTTCGGGATGTCAAATGGAACTCGAATAAGTTTAACTCAAAATGCTTATTCTCTCTCGAAGATTCAATCTTTATACATGAAAATGGTCCAGTGACATAATAAGTACCTTTATTAAGGTATTTTCATTCAAAGATTCAATCTTTAGTCATTAAAACACTCTTAGTGACTCCATTGGAAATACCTTCGCGACTTCATAGGTAACTCGATTAAGTTAAACACAAAATACTCATTTTCTTTTGAGGATTGAATCTTTGTACATTAAAAAGGTCTAGTGACAAAATAGGAACCTTGAATTAGCTAATTTCATTTGAAGATTCAATCCTTACTCTTTAAAACACTCTTCGGGACGTGATTGGGAACTCGAATAAGTTTAACACAAAACTGTCATTTTCTTTCAAAGATTGAATCCTTATACATTCAAAAGGTCTAGTGATATAATAGGTACCTTGATTGCGGTATTTTCATTCAAAGATTCAATCTTTAGTCATTAAAATACTCTTCGCGACTTCGTTGGTAACTCGAATAAGTTAAACTCAAAACTCTCACTTTCTTTCAGAGATTCAATCTTTATACAGTAAAAAGGTCTAGTGCATAGTAGGTACTTTGATTAAGTTATTTTCATTCAAAGATTCAATCTTAACTCATTAAAACACTCATCGTGACGTCAAAGGGATCTCGAATAAGTTTAACTCTCAATTCTCATTTTTGTTCAAAGATTCTTTTTTTATACATTAAGAAGGTCAGGTGACAAAATAGGTACCTTAATTGAGGTATTTTCAATCGAATATTAATTCTTGGGTTATTAAACCACTCTTCGCGACTTCATAGGTAACTCGAATAAGTTAAACTCAAAACTCTCATTTTCTTTCTAAGATTTAGTCCTTATACATAAAAATGGTCCAGTGACATAATGGTACCTTGATTGAGGATTTTCATTCAACGATTCAATCTTTACTCCGTAAAACACTTTTCGGGACGTCACAGGGAACTCGAATAAGTTTAACTCTTAAAACACTCTTAGCGACGTCAAAGGGATCACGAATAAGTTTAACTCAAAACTCTAATTCTCTTTCAAAGACTGAATCTTTATACATTCAAAATGTCTAGTGATATAATTGGTACCTTGATTGAGGTATTTTCATACAAAGATTCAATCTTTATTTACTAAAACACTCTTCGGGATGTCAAATGGAACTCGAATAAGTTTAACTCAAAATGCTCATTTTCTTTCGAAGATTCAATCTTTATACATTAAAAAGGTCCAGTGACATAATAGGCACCTTTATTAAGGTATTTTCATTCAAAGATTCAATCTTTAGTCATTAAAACACTCTTCGCGACTTCATAGGAAATACATCAATCGAATAAGTTCAGTTCAATCTAAAGTCATTAAACCACTCTTCGCGACTTCGTAGGTAACTCGATTAAGTTAAACACAAAATACTCATTTTCTTTTGAAGATCGAATCTTTGTACAGAAAAAAGGTCTAGTGACAAAGTAGGAACCTTGAATTAGCAATTTCATTCAAAGATTCAATCTTTACTCCTTAAAACACTCTTCGGGACGTGAAAGGGAACTCGAGTAAGTTTAACTCAAAACACTCATTTTCTTTCAAAGATTCAATCTTTATACATTAAAAAGACCTAGTGACATAAAAGGTAACGTGATTGAGGTAATTTCATTGAAAGATTCAATCTTTCGTCAGTAAAACACTCTTCGCAACTTCATAGCCTACTCGAATAAGTTAAACTCGAAACTCTCATTTTCTTTCAAAGATTCAATCGTTATACATTAAAAAGGTCTAATGACATAATAGGTACCTTGGTTATGGTAATTTCATTGAAAGATTCAATCTTTTCTCATGAAAATACTCTTCGTGACATAAAAGGGCTCCCGAATATGTTTAACTCAAAACTCTAATTTTCCTTCAAAGATTGAATCCTTATACATTCAAAAGGTCTAGTGATATAATAGGTACCTTGATTGTGGTATTTTCATTCAAATATTCAATCTTTATTCACTGAAACACTATTGGGGACGTCAAATGGAACTCGAATAAGTTTAACCCGAAATGCTCATTTTCTTCCGGAGATTCAATCTTTATACATTAAAATGGTCCAGTGACATAATAGGTACCTTTATTGAGGTATTTTCATTCAAAGATTCAATCTTTAGTGATTAAAATACTCTTCGCGTCTTCCTTGGTAACTCGAATAAGTTAAACTAAAAACTCTCATTTTCTTTCAAAGATTCAATCTTAACACACTAAAACACTCATTGTGATGTCAAGGGCATCTCAAATAAGTTTAACTCTCAATTCTCATTTTCGTTCAAAGATTCAATCTTTATACATTAAAAAGGTCTAGTGGCAAAATAGGTACCATAATTGAGGTATTTTCATTCAAATATTCGGTCTTGGGTCACAAAACCACTCTTCGCGACTTCATAGGTAACTCGAATAAGTGAAACTCAAAACTCTAATTTTCTTTCTAAGATTTAGTCTTTATACATAAAAATTGTCTAGTGACATAGTGGTACCTTGATTGAGGATTTTCATTCGAACATTCAATCTTTACTCAGTAAGACACTTTTCGGGACGTCACAGGGAACTTGAATAAGTTTAACTCAAAACTCTCATTTTCTTTCAAAAATTCGATCTTTATTCAGTAAAAAGGTCTAGTGACATAATAGGTAACGTTTTTGCGGTATTTTAATTCAAAGATTCAATCTTTCCTCATTAAAACACTCTTAGCGATGTCAAAGAGATCACGAATAAGTTTAACTCAAAACTCTAATTCTCTTTCAAAGACTGATTCTTTATACATTCAAAAGGTCTAGTGATATAATAGGTACCTTGATTGAGGTATTTTCATACAAAGATTCAATCTTTATTCACTGAAACACTCTTCAGGATGTTGAATGGAACTCGAATAAGTTTAACTCAAAATGCTCATTTTCTCTCGAAGATTCAATCTTTATACATGAAAAAGGTCCAGTGACATAATAAATACCTTGATTAAGGTATTTTCATTCAAAGATTCAATCTTTAGTCATTAAAACACTCTTCGCGACTTCATTAGAAATACCTCAATCGAATAAGTTCAGTTCAATACTAAGTCATTAAACCACTCTTCGCGACTTCATAGGTAACTCGATTAAGTTAAACACAAAATACTCATTTTCTTTTGAGTATTAAATATTTGTACATTAAAAATGTCTAGTGACAAAATAGGAACCTTGAATTAGCTAATTTCATTCGAAGATTCAATCCTTACTCATTAAAACACTCTTCAGGACGTGATAGGGAACTCGAATAAGTTTAACACAAAACTCTTATTTTCTTTCAAAGATTGAATCCTTATACATTCAAAAGGTCTAGTGATCTAATAGGTACCTTGATTGCGGTATTGTCATTCAAAGATTCAATCTCTATTCACTAAAACACTCTTCGAGACGTCTAATGGAACTCGAATAAGTTTAACCCAAAACGCTTATTTTCTTTCGAAGATTGAATCTTTATTCATTAAAAATGTCTAGCGACATAATAGGTACCTTTATTGAGGTATTTTCATTCAAAGATTCAATCTTTAGTATTTAAAATACTCTTCGCGACTTCGCTGGTAACTCGAATAAGTTAAACTCAAAACTCTCATTTTCTTTCAGAGATTTAATCTTTATACAGTAAAAAGGTCTAGTGGCATAGTAGGTACTTTGATTAAGTTAATTTCATTCAAAGATTCAATCTTAACTCATTTAAACACTCATTGTGACGTCAAAGGGATCTCGAATAAGTTTAACTCTCAATTCTCATTTTTGTTCAAACATTCTTTTTTTATACAATAAGAAGGTCAGGTGACAAAATAGGTACCTTAATTGAGGTATTTTCGATCAAATATTCAATCTTGGGTCGTTAAACCACTCTTCGCGACTTCATAGGTAACTCGAACAAGTTAAATTCAAAACTCTCATTTTCTTTCTAAGATTTAGTCCTTGTACCTAAAAATGGTCTAGTGACGTAATGGTACCTTGATTGAGGATTTTCATTCAACGATTCAATCTTTACTCAGTAAAACACTTTTCGGGACGTCACAGGGAACTCGAATAAGTTTAACTCTTAAAACACTCTTAGCGACGTCAAAGGGATCACGAATAAGTTTAACTCAAAACTCTAATTCTCTTTCAAAGACTGAATCTTTATACATTCAAAATGTCTAGTGATATAATTGGTACCTTGATTGAGCTATTTTCATACAAAGATTCAATCTTTATTCACTAAAACACTCTTCGGGATGTCAAAAGGAACTCGAATAAGTTTAACTCAAAATGCTCATTTTCTTTCGAAGATTCAATCTTTATACATTAAAAAGGTCGAGTGACATAATAGGTACCTTTATTAAGGTATTTTCATTCAAAGATTCAATCTTTAGTCATTAAAACACTCTTCGCGACTTCATAGGAAATACCTCAATCGAATAAGTTCAGTTCAGTCTAAAGCCTTTAAACCACTCTTCGCGACTTCGTAGGTTACTCGATTAAGTTAAACACAAAATACTCATTTTCTTTTGAAGATCGAATCTTTGTACAGAAAAAAGGTCTAGTGACAAAGTAGGAACCTCGAATTAGCAATTTCATTCAAAGATTCAATCTTTACTCATTAAAACACTCTTCGGGACGTGAAAGGGAACTCGAATAAGTTTAACTCAAAACTCTCATTTTCTTTCAAAGATTCAATCTTTATACATTAAAAAGGCCTAGTGACATAAAAGGTAACGTGATTTAGGTAATTTCATTCAAAGATTCAATCTTTGGTCAGTAAAACACTCTTCGCGACTTCATAGCTTACTCGAATAAGTTAAAGTCGAAACTCTCATTTTTTTTTCAAAGATTCAATCGTTATACATTAAAAAGGTCTAATGACATAATAGGTACCTTGGTTATGGTAATTTCATTCAAAGATTCAATCTTTACTCATTAAAACACTCTTCGTGACGTTAAAGGGATCACGAATATGTTTAACTCAAAACTCTAATTTTCCTTCAAAGATTGAATCCTTATACATTCGAACGGTCTAGTGATATAATAGGTACCTTGATTGAGGTATTTTCAATCAAATATTCAATCTTTATTCACTAAAACACTATTCGGGATGTCAAATGGAACTCGAATAAGTTTAACCCAAAACGCTCATTTTCTTCCGGAGATTCAATCTTTATACATTAAAATGGTCCAGTGACATAATAGGAACCTTTATTGAGCTATTTTCATTCAAATATTCAATCTTTAGTGATTAAAATACTCTTCGTGACTTCGTTGGTAACTCGAATAAGTTAAACTCAAAACTCTCATTTTCTTTCAAAGATTCAATCTTTATACAGTAAAAAGGTCTAGTGGCATAATAGGTGCCTTGATTGAGTTAATTTCTTTCAGAGATTCAATCTTAACTCATTAAAACACTCATCGTGACGTCAAGGGCATCTCGAATAAATTTAACTCTCAATTCTCATTTTCGTTCAAAGATTCAATCTTTATACATTAAAAAGGTCTAGTGGCAAAATAGGTACCGTAATTGAGGTATTTTCATTTAAATATTCGGTCTTGGGTCACAAAACCACTCTTCGCGACTTCATAGGTAACTCGAATAAGTTAAACTCAAAACTCTAATTTTCATTCGAACATTCAATCTTTACTCAGGAAGACACTTTTCGGGACGTCACAGGGAACTTGAATAAGTTTAACTCAAAACTCTCATTTTCTTTCAAAAATTTGATCTTTATTCAGTAAAAAGATCTAGTGACATAATAGGTAACTTTTTTGAGGTATTTTTATTCAAAGATTCAATCTTTACTCATTAAAACACTCTTAGCGACGTCAAAGAGATCACGAATAAGTTTAACTCAAAACTCTAATTCTCTTTCAAAGACTGAATCTTTATACATTCAAAAGGTCTAGTGATATAATAGGTACCTTAATTGAAGTATTTTCATACAAAGATTCAATCTTTATTCACTGAAACACTCTTCGGGATGTCAAATGGAACTCGAATAAGTTTAACTCAAAATGCTCATTTTCTCTCGAAGATTCAATCTTTATACATGAAAAAGGTCCAGTGACATAATAAGTACCTTTATTAAGGTATTTTCATTCAAAGATTCAATCTTTAGTCATTAAAACACCCTCAGCGACTTCATTGGAAATACCTCAATCGAATTAGTTCAGTTCAATCTTAAGTCATTAAACCACTCTTCGCGACTTCATAGGTAACTCGAATAAGTTAAACACAAAATACTAATTTTCTTTTGAGGATTGAATCTTTGTACATTAAAAAGGTCTAGTGACAAAATAGGAACCTTGAATTAGCTAATTTCATTCGAAGATTCGATCCTTGCTCATTAAAACACTCTTCGGGACGTGATAGGGAACTCGAATAAGTTTAACACAAAACCCTCATTTTCTTTCAAAGATTGAATCCTTATACATTCAAAATGTCTAGTGATATAATAGGTACCATGATTGCGGTATTGTCATTGAAAGATTCAATCTCTATTCACTAAAACACTCTTCGGGACGTCAAATGGAACTCGAATAAATTTAACCCAAAACGCTCATTTTCTTTCGAAGATTGAATCTTTATACATTAACAAGGTCAGGAGACAAAATAAGTTTAACTATTAAAACACTCTTAGCGACGTCAAAGGGATCACGAATAAGTTTAACTCAAAACTCTAATTCTCTTTCAAAGACTGAATCTTTATACATTCAAAATGTCTAGTGATATAATTGGTACCTTGATTGAGGTATTTTCATACAAAGATTCAGTCTTTATTCACTAAAACACTCTTCGGGATGTCAAATGGAACTCGAATAAGTTTAACTCAAAATGCTCATTTTCTTTCGAAGATTCAATCTTTATCCATTAAAAAGGTCCAGTGACATAATAGGTACCTTTATTAAGGTATTTTCATTCAAAGATTCAATCTTTAGTCATTAAAACACTCTTCGCGACTTCATAGGAAATACCTCAATCGAATAAGTTCCGTTCAATCTAAAGTCATTAAACCACTCTTCGCGACTTCGTAGGTTACTCGATTAAGTTAAACACAAAATACTCATTTTCTTTTGAAGATCGAATCTTTGTACAGAAAAAAGGTCTAGTGACAAAGTAGGAACCTTGAATTAGCAATTTCATTCAAAGATTCAATCTTTACTCATTAAAACACTCTTCGGGACGTGAAAGGGAACTCGAATAAGTTTAACTCAAAACTCTTATTTTCTTTCAAAGATTCAATCTTTATACATTAAAAAGGCCTTGTGACATAAAAGGTAACGTGATTGAGGTAATTTCATTCAAAGAACCAATCTTTGGTCAGTAAAACACTCTTCGCGACTTCATAGCTTACTCGAATAAGTTAAACTCGAAACTCTCATTTTCTTTCACAGATTCAATCGTTATACATTAAAAAGGTCTAATGACATAATAGGTACCTTGGTTATGGTAATTTCATTCAAAGATTCAATCTTTACTCATTAAAACACTCTTCGTGACGTTAAAGGGATCACGAATATGTTTAACTCAAAACTCTAATTTTCCTTCAAAGATTGAATCCTTATACATTCAAAAGGTCTAGTGATATAATTGGTACCTTAATTGAGGTATTTTCATCCAAATATTCAATCTTTATTCACTGAAACACTATTCGGGACGTCAAATGGAACTTGAATAAGTTTAATCCAAAGCGCTCATTTTCTTCCGGAGACTCAATCTTTATACATTAAAATGGTCCAGCGACATAATAGGTACCTTTATAGAGGTATTTTCATTCAAAGATTCAATCTTTAGTGATTAAAATACTCTTCGCGACTTCGTTGGTAACTCGAATAAGTTAAACTCAAAACTCTAATTTTTTTTCAAAGATTCAATCTTTATACAGTAAAAAGGTCTAGTGGCATAATAGGTGCCTTTATTGAGTTAATTTCTTTCAGAGATTCAATCTTAACTCATTAAAACACTCATCTTGACGTCAAGGGCATCTCGAATAACTTTAACTCTCAATTCTCATTTTCGTTCAAAGAATCAATTTTTATACATTAAAATGGTCTAGTGGCAAAATAGGTACCATAATTGAGGTATTTTCATTCAAATATTCGGTCTTGGGTCACAAAACCACTCTTCGCGACTTCATAGGTAACTCGAACAAGTTAAACTCAAAACTCTAATTTTTTTTCTAAGATTTAGTCTTTATACATAAAAATGGTCTAGTGACATAAAGGTACCTTGATTGAGGATTTTCATTCGAACATTCAATCTTTACTCAGTAAGACACTTTTCGGGACGTCACAGGAAACTTGAATAAGTTTAACTCAAAACTCTCATTTTCTTTCAAAAAATCGATCTTTATTCAGTGACATAATAGGTAACTTTTTTGAGGTACTTTCATTCAAAGATTCAATCTTTACTCATTAAAACACTCTTAGTGACGTCAAAGGGATCACGAATAAGTTTAACTCAAAACTCTAATTCTCTTTCAAAGACTGAATCTTTATACATTCAAAAGGTCTAGTGATATAATAGGTACCTTGATTGAGGTATTTTCATTCAAATTTTCAATCTTTATTCACTGAAACACTATTCGGGACGTCAAATGGAACTCGAATAAGTTTAACCCAAAACGCTCATTTTCTTCCAGAGATTCAATCTTTATGCATTAAAATGGACCAGTGACATAATAGGTACCTTTATTGAGGTATTTTCATTCAAAGATTCAATCTTTAGTGATTAAAATACTCTTCGCGACTTTGTTGGTAACTCGAATAAGTTAAACTCAAAACTCTCATTTTCTTTCAAAGATTCAATCTTTATATAGTAAAAAGGTCTAGTGGCATAATAGGTGCCTTGATTGAGTTAATTTCTTTCAGAGATTCAATCTTAACTCATTAAAACACTCATCATGACGTCAAGGGCATCTCGAATAACTTTAACTCTCAATTCTCATTTTCGTTCAAAGATTCAATCTTTATACATTAAAAAGGTCTAGTGGCAAAATAGGTACTGTAATTGAGGTATTTTCATTCAAATATTCGGTCTTGGGTCACAAAACCACTCTTCGGGACTTCATAGGTAACTCGAATAAGTTAAACTCAAAACTCTAATTTTCATTCGAACATTCAATCTCTACTCAGGAAGACACTTTTCGGGACGTCACAGGGAACTTGAATAAGTTTAACTCAAAACTCTCATTTTCTTTCAAAAATTCGATCTTTATTCAGTAAAAAGGTCTAGTGACATAATAGGTAACTTTTTTGGGGTATTTTGATTCAAAGATTCAATCTTTACTCATTCAAACACTCTTAGCGACGTCAAGGAGATCACAAATAAGTTTAACTCAAAACACTAATTCTCTTTCAAAGACTGAATCTTTATACATTCAAAAGGTCTAGTGATATAATAGGTACCTTGATTGAGGTATTTTCATACAAAGATTCAATCTTTATTCCCTAAAACACTCTTCGGGATGTCAAATGGAACTCGAATAAGTTTAACTCAAAATGCTCATTTTCTCTCGAAGATTCAATCTTTATACATGAAAAAGGTCCAGTGACATAATAAGTACCTTTATTAAGGTATTTTCATTCAAAGATTCAATCTTTAGTCATTAAAACACTCTTAGCGACTTCATTGGAAATACCTCAATCGAATTAGTTCAATTCAATCTCAAGTCATTAAACTACTCTTCGCGACTTCATGGGTAACTCGATTAAGTAAAACACAAAATACTCATTTTCTTTTGAGGATTGAATCTTTGTACGTTAAAAAGGTCTAGTGACAAAATAGGAACCTTGAATTAGCTAATTTCATTCGAAGATTCAATCCTTACTCATTAAAACACTCTACGGGACGTGATAGGGAACTCGAATAAGTTTAACACAAAACTCTCATTTTCTTTCAAAGATTGAATCCTTATACATTCAAAAGGTCTAGTGATATAATAGGTACCTTGATTGCGGTATTGTCATTCAAAGATTCAATCTCTATTCACTAAAAGACTCTTCGGAACGTCAAATGGAACTCGAATAAGTGTAATCGAAAACGCTCATTTTCTTTTGAAGATTGAATCTTTATACATTAAAAATGTCCAGCGACATAATAGGTACCTTTATTGAGGTATTTTCATTCAAAGACTCAATCTTTAGTCATTAAAATACTCTTCGCGACTTCGTTGGTAACCCGAATAAGTTAAACTCAAAACTCTCATTTTCTTTTAGAGATTCAATCTTTATACAGTAAAAAGGTCTAGTGGCATAGTAGGTACTTTAATTAAGTTAATTTCATTCAAAGATTCAATCTAAACTCATTAAAACACTCATCGTGACGTCAAAGGGATCTCGAATAAGTTCAACTCTCAATTCTCATTTTTATTCAAAGATTTTTTTTTATACGTTAAGAAGGTCAGGTGACAAAATAGGTACCTTAGTTGAGGTATATTCAATCAAATATTCAATCTTGGGTCGTTAAACCACTCTTCGCGACTTCATAGGTAACTCGAATAAGCTAAACTCAAAACTCTCATTTTCTTTCGAAGATTTAGTCCTTATACATAAAAATGGTCCAGTGACATAATGGTACCTTGATTGAGGATTTTCATTTAACGATTCAATCTTTACTCAGTAAAACACTTTTCGGGACGTCACAAGGAACTCGAATAAGTTTAACTCTTAAAACACTCTTCGCGACGTCAAAGGGATCAAGAATAAGTTTAACTCAAAACTCTAATTCTCTTTCAAAGACTGAATCTTTATACATTCAAAATGTCAAGTGATATAATTGGTACCTTGATTGAGGTATTTTCATACAAAGATTCAATCCTTATTCACTAAAACGCTCTTCGGGATGTCAAATGGTACTCGAATAAGTTTAATTCAAAATGGTCATTCTCTTTCGAATATTCAATCTTTATACATTAAAAAGGTCCAGTGACATAAAAGGTTCCTTTATTAAGGTATTTTCTTTCAAAGATTCAATCTTTAGTCATTAAAACACTCTTCGCGACTTCATAGGAAATACCTCAATCGAATAAGTTCAGTTCAATCTAAAGTCATTAAACCACTCTTCGCGACTTCGTAGGTAACTCGATTAAGTTAAACACAAAATACTCATTTTCTTTTGAAGATCGAATCTTTGTACAGAAAAAAGGTCTAGTGACAAAGTAGGAACCTTGAATTAGCAATTTCATTCAAAGATTCAATCTTTACTCATTAAAACACTCTTCGGGACGTGAAAGGGAACTCGAATAAGTTTAACTCAAAACTCTCATTTTCTTTCAAAGATTCAATCTTTATACATTAAAAAGGCCTAGTGACATAAAAGGTAACGTGATTGAGGTAATTTCATTCAAAGATTCAATCTTTGGTCAGTAAAACACTCTTCGCAACTTCATAGCTTACTCGAATAAGTTAAACTCGAAACTCTCATTTTCTTTCAAAGATTCAATCGTTATACATTAAAAAGGTCTAATGACATAATAGGTACCTTGGTTATGGTAATTTCATTCAAAGATTCAATCTTTACTCATTAAAATACTCTTCGTGACGTAAAAGTGATCCCGAATATGTTTAACCTAAAACTCTAATTTTCCTTCAAAGATTGAATCCTTATACATTCAAAAGGTCTAGTGATATAATAGGTACCTTGATTGTTGTATTTTCATTCAAATATTCAATCTTTATTCACTGAAACACTATTCGGGACGTCAAATAGAACTCGAATAAGTTTAACCCAAAACGCTCATTTTCTTCCGGAGATTCAATCTTTATACATGAAAATGGCCCAGTGACATTATAGGTACCTTTATTGAGGTATTTTCATTCAAAGATTCAATCTTTAGTAATTAAAATACTCTTCGCGACTTCGTTGGTAACTCGAATAAGTTAAACTCAAAACTCTCATTTTCTTTCAAAGATTCAATCTTTATACAGTAAAAAGGTCTAGCGGCATAATAGGTGCCTTGATTGAGTTAATTTCTTTCAGAGATTCAATCTTAACTCATTAAAACACTCATCGTGACGTCAAGGGCATCTCGAATAACTTTAACTCTCAATTCTGATTTTCGTTCAAAGATTCAATCTTTATCCATTAAAATAGTCTAGTGGCAAAATAAGTACCGTAATTGAGGTATTTTCATTCAAATATTCGGTCTAGGGTCAAAAAACCACTCTTCGCGACTTCATAGGTAACTCGAATAAGTTTAACTCAAAACTCTATTTTTTTTTTTCTGATATTTAGTCTTTATACATAAAAATGGTCAAGTGACATAATGGTACCTTGATTGAGGATTTTCATTCGAACATTCAATCTTTACTCAGTAAGACACTTTTCGGGACGTCACAGGGAACTTGAATAAGTTTAACTCAAAACTCTCATTTTCTTTCAAAAATTCGATCTTTATTCAGTAAAAAGGTCTAGTGACATAATTGCTAACTTTTTTGAGATATTTTCATTCAAAGATTCAATCTTTACTCATTAAAACACTCTTAGTGACGTCAAAGAGATCATGAATAAGTTTAACTCAGAACTCTAATTCTCTTTCAAAGACTGAATTTTTATACATTCAAAAGGTCTAGTGATATAACAGGTACCTTGATTGAGGTATTTTCATACAAAGATTCAATCTTTATTCACTGAAACACTCTTCTGGATGTCAAATGGAACTCGAATAAGTTTAACTCCAAATGCTCATTTTCTCTCGAAGATTCAATCTTTATACACGAAAAAGGTCTAGTGACATAATAAGTACCTTTATTAAGGTATTTTCATTCAAAGATTCAATCTTTAGTCATTAAAACACTCTTAGCGACTCTATTGCAAATACCTCAATCGAATAAGTTCAGTTCAATCTTTAGTCATTAAACCACTCTTCGCGACTTCCTAGGTAACTCGATTAAGTTAAACACAAAATACTCATTCTCTTTTGAGGATTGAATCTTTGTACATTAAAAAGGTCTAGTGACAAAATAGGAACCTTGAATTAGCTAATTTCATTTGAAGATTCAATCCTTACTCATTAAAACACTCGTCGGGACGTGATTGGGAACTCGAATAAGTTTAACACAAAACACTCATTTTCTTTCAAAGATTAAATCCTTTTACATTCAAAAGGTCTAGTGATATAATAGATACCTTGATTGCGGTATTGTCATTCAAAGATTCAATCTCTATTCACTAAAACACTCTTCGGGACGTCAAATGGAACTCGAATAAGTTTAACCGAAAACGCTCATTTTCTTTCGAAGATTTAATCTTTATACATTAAAAATGTCCAGCGACATAATAGGTACCTTTATTGATGTATTTTCATTCAAAGATTCAATCTTTAGTCATTAAAATACTCTTCGCGACTTCGTTGGTAACTCGAATAAGTTAAACTCAAAACTCTCATTTTCTTTCAGAGATTCAATCTTTATATAGTAAAAAGGTCTAGTGGCATAGTAGGTACTTTGATTAAGTTAATTTCATTCAAAGATTCAATCTTAACTCATTAAAACACTCATCGTGACGTCAAAGGGATCTCGAATAAGTTTAACTCTCAATTCTCTTTTTTGTTCAAAGATTCTTTTTTTATACATTAAGAAGGTCAGGTGACAAAATTGGTACCTTAATTGAGGTATTTTCAATCAAATATTCAATCTTGGGTCGTTAAACCACTCTTCGCGACACCATAGGTAACTCGAATAAGTTAAACTCAAAACTCTCATTTTCTTTCTAAGATTTAGTCCTTATACATAAAAATGGTCTAGTGACATAATGGTACCTTGATTGAGGATTTTCATTCAACGATTCAATCTTTACTCAGTAAAACACTTTTCGGGACGTCAAAGGGAACTCGAATAAGTTTAACTCTTAAAACACTTTGAGCGACGTCAAAGGGATCACGAATAAGTTTAACTCAAAACTCTAATTCTCTTTCAAAGACTGAATCTTTATACATTCAAATTGTCTAGTGATATAATTGGTACCTTGATTGAGGTATTTTCATACAAAGATTCAATCTTTATTCACTAAAACACTCTTCGGGATGTCAAATGGAACTCGAATAAGTTTAACTCAAAATGCTCATTTTCTTTCGAAGATTCAATCTTTATACATTAAAAAGGTCCAGTGACATAATAGGTACCTTTATTAAGGTATTTTCATTCAAAGATTCAATCTTTAGTCATTAAAACACTCTTCGCGACTTCATAGGAAATACATCAATCGAATAAGTTCAGTTCAATCTAAAGTCATTAAACCACTCTTCGCGACTTCATATGTAACTCGATTAAGTTAAACACAAAATACTCATTTTCTTTAGAAGATCGAATCTTTGTACAGAAAAAAGGTCTAGTGACAAAGTAGGAACCTTGAATTAGCAATTTCATTCAAAGATTCAATCTTTACTCATTAAAACACTCTTCGGGACGTGAAAGGGAACTCGAATAAGTTTAACTCAAAACTCTCATTTTCTTTTAAAGATTCCATCTATATACATTAAAAAGGCCTAGTGACATAAAAGGTAACGTGATTGAGGTAATTTCATTCAAAGATTCAATCTTTGGTCAGTAAAACACTCTTCGCGACTTCATAGCTAACTCGAATAAGTTAAACTCGAAACTCTCATTTTCTTTCAAAGATTCAATCGTTATACATTAAAAACGTCTAATGACATAATAGGTACCTTGGTTATGGTAATTTCATTCAAAGATTCAATCTTTACTCATTAAAACACTCTTCGTGACGTTAAAGGGATCACGAATATGTTTAACTCAAAACTCTAATTTTCCTTGAAAGATTGAATCCTTATACATTCAAAAGGTCTAGTGATATAATAGGTACCATGATTGAGGTATTTTCATTCAAATATTCAATCTTTATTCACTGAAACACTATTCGGGACGTCAAATGGAACTCGAATAAGTTTAACCCAAAACGCTCATTTTCTTCCGGAGATTCAATCTTTATACATTAGAATGGTCCAGTGACATAATAGGTACCTTTATTGGGGTATTCTCAATCAAAGATTCAATCTTTAGTGATTAAAATACTCTTCGCGACCTCGTTGGTAACTCGAATAAATGAAACTCAAAACTCTCATTTTCTTTCAAAGATTCAATCGTTATACAGTAAAAAGGTCTAGTGGCATAATAGGTGCCTTGATTAAGTTAATTTCTTTCAGAGATTCAATCTTAACTCATTAAAACACTCATCGTGACATCAAGGGCATCTCGAATAACTTTAACTCTCAATTCTCATTTTCGTTCAAAGATTCAATCTTTATACATTAAAAAGGTCTAGTGGCAAAATAGGTACCGTAATTGAGGTATTTTCATTCAAATATTCGGTCTTGGGTCACAAAACCACTCTTTGCGACTTCATAGGTAACTCGAATAAGTTAAACTCAAAACTCTAATTTTCATTCGAACATTCAATCTTTACTCAGTAAGACACTTTTCGGGACGTCACAGGGAACTTGAATCTTTGTACATTAAAAAGGTCTAGTGACAAAATAGGAACCTTGAATTAGTTAATTTCATTCGAAGATTCAATCCTTACTCATTAAAACACTCTTCGGGATGTGATAGGGAACTCGAATAAGTTTAACACAAAACTCTCATTTTCTTTCAAAGATTGAATCCTTATACATTCAAAAGGTCTAGTGATATAATAGGTACTTTGATTGCGGTATTGTCATTCAAAGATTCAATCTGTATTCACTAAAACACTCTTCAGGACGTCAAATTGAACTCGAATAAGTTTAACCCAAAACGCTCATTTTCTTTCGAAGATTGAATCTGTATACATTAAAAATGTCCAGCGACATAATAGGTACCTTCATTGAGGTATTTCCATTCAAATATTCAATCTTTAGTCATTAAAATACTCTTCGCGAATTCGTTGGTAACTCGAATAAGTTAAACTCAAAACTCTCATTTTCTTTCAGAGATTCAATCTTTATACAGTAAAAAGGTCTAGTGGCATAGTAGGTACTTTGATTAAGTTAATTTCATTCAAAGATTCAATCTTAAATCATTAAAACACTCATCGTGACGTCAAAGGGATCTCGAATAAGTTTAACTCTCAATTCTCATTTTTGTTCAAAGATTCTTTTTTTATACATTAAGAAGGTCAGGTGACAAAATAGGTACCTTAGTTGAGGTATTTTCAATCAAATATTCAATCTTGGGTCGTTAAACCACTCTTCGCGACTTCATAGGTAACTCGAATAAGTTAAACTCAAAACTCTCATTTTCTTTCGAAGATTTAGTCCATATACATAAAAATGGTCCAGTGACATAATGGTACCTTGATTGAGGATTTTCATTTAATGATTCAATCTTCACTCAGTAAAACACTTTTCGGGACATCACAGGGAACTCGAATAAGTTTAACTCTTAAAACACTCTTCGCGACGTCAAAGGGATCACGAATAAGTTTAACTCAAAACTCTAATTCTCTTTCAAAGACTGAATCTTTATACATTCAAAATGTCTAGTGATATAATTGGTACCTTGATTGAGGTATTTTCATACAAAGATTCAATCCTTATTCACTAAAACCCTCTTCGGGATGTCAAATGGAACTCGAATAAGTTTAATTCAAAATGCTTATTTTCTTTCGAAGATTCAATCTTTATACATTAAAAAGGTCTAGTGACATAAAAGGTACCTTTATTAAGGTATTTTCTTTCAAAAATTCAATCTTTAGTCATTAAAACACTCTTCGCGACTTCATAGGAAATACCTCAATCGGATAAGTTCAGTTCAATCTAAAGTCATTAAACCACTCTTCGCGACTTCGTCGGTAACGCGATTAAGTTAAACACAAAATACTCATTTTCTTTTGAAGATCGAATCTTTGTACAGAAAAAAGGTCTAGTGACAAAGTAGGAACCTTGAATTAGTAATTTCATTCAAAGATTCAATCTTTACTCATTAAAACACTCTTCGGTACGTGAAAGTGAACTCGAATAAGTTTAACTTAAAACTCTCATTTTCTTTCAAAGATTCAATCTTTATACATTAAAAAGGCCTAGTGACATAAAAGGTAACGTGATTGAGGTAATTTCATTCAAAGATTCAATCTTTGGTCAGTAAAACACTCTTCGCGACTTCATAGCTTACTCGAATAAGTTAAACTCGAAACTCTCATTTTCTTTCAAAGATTCAATCGTTATACATTAAAAAGGTCTAATGACATAATAGGTACCTTGGTTATAGTAATTTTATTCAAAGATTCAATCTTTACTCATCAAAATACTCTTCGTGACGTAAAAGGGATCCCGAATATGTTTAACTCAAAACTCTAATTTTCCTTCAAAGATTGAATCCTTATACATTCAAAAGGTCTAGTGATATAATAGGTACCTTGATTGTTGTATTTTCATTAAAATATTCAATCTTTATTCACTGAAACACTATTCGGGACGTCAAATGGAACTCGAATAAGTTTAACCCAAAACGCTCATTTTCTTCCGGAGATTCAATCTTTATACATTAAAATGGCCCAGTGACATTATAGGTACCTTTATTGAGGTATTTTCATTCAAAGATTCAATCTTTAGTGATTAAAATACTCTTCGCGACTTCGTTGGTAACTCGAATAAGTTAAACTCAAAACTCTCATTTTCTTTCAAAGATTCAATCTTTATACAGTAAAAAGGTTTAGCGGCATAATAGGTGCCTTGATTGAGTTAATTTCTTTCAGAGATTCAATCTTAACTCATTAAAACACTCATCGTCACGTCAAGGGCATCTCGAATAACTTTAACTCTCAATTCTCATTTTCGTTCAAAGATTCAATCTTTATCCATTAAAATGATCTAGTGGCAAAATAGGTACCGTAATTGAGGTATTTTCATTCAAATATTCGGTCTTGGGTCACAAAACCACTCTTCGCGACTTCATAGGTAACTCGAATAAGTTAAACTCAAAACTCTAATTTTTTTTTTTCTGATATTTAGTCTTTATACATAAAAATGGTCAAGTGACAGAATGGTACCTTGATTGAGGATTTTCATTCGAACATTCAATCTTTACTCAGTAAGACACTTTTCGGGACGTCACAGGGAACTTGAATAAGTTTAATTCAAAACTCTCATTTTCTTTCAAAAATTTGATCTTTATTCAGTAAAAAGTCTAGTGACATAATAGCTAACTTTTTTGAGGTATTTTCATTCAAAGATTCAATCTTTACTCATTAAAACACTCTTAGTGACGTCAAAGAGATCATGAATAAGTTTAACTCAGAACTCTAATTCTCTTTCAAAGACTGAATCTTTATACATTCAAAAGGTCTAGTGATATAATAGGTACCATGATTGAGGTATTTTCATACAAAGATTCAATCTTTATTCACTGAAACACTCTTCTGTATGTCAAATGGAACTCGAATAAGTTTAACTCCAAATGCTCATTTTCTCTCGAAGATTAAATCTTTATACATGAAAAAGGTCCAGTGACATAATAAGTACCTTTATTAAGGTATTGTCATTCAAAGATTCAATCTTTAGTCATTAAAACACTCTTAGCGACTCCATTGGAAATACCTCAATCGAATAAGTTCAGTTCAATCGTAAGTCATTAAACCACTCTTCGCGACTTCATAGGTAACTCGATTAAGTTAAACACAAAATACTCATTTTCTTTTGAGGATTGAATCTTTGTACATTAAAAAGGTCTAGTGACAAAATAGGAACCTTGAATTAGCTAATTTCATTTAAAGATTCAATCCTTACTCATTAAAACACTCGTCGGGACGTGATTGGGAACTCGAATAAGTTTAACACAAAACTCTCATTTTCTTTCAAAGATTGAATCCTTATACATTCAAAAGGTCTAGTGATATAATAGGTACCTTGATTGCGGTATTGTCATTCAAAGATTCAATCTCTATTCACTAAAACACTCTTCGGGACGTCAAATGGAACTCGAATAAGTTTAACCGAAAACGCTCATTTTCTTTCGAAGATTGAATCTTTATACATTAAAAATGTCCAGCGACATAATAGTTACCTTTATTGAGGTATTTTCATTCAAAGATTCAATCTTTAGTCATTAAAATACTCTTCGCGACTTCGTTGGTAACTCGAATAAGTTAAACTCAAAACTCTCATTTTCTTTCAGAGATTCAATCTTTATATAGTAAAAAGGTCTAGTGGCATAGTAGGTACTTTGATTAAGTTAATTTCATTCAAAGATTCAATCTTAACTTATTAAAACACTCGTCGTGACGTCAAACGGATCTCGAATAAGTTTAAATCTCAATTCTCTTTTTTGTTCAAAGATTCTTTTTTTATACATTAAGAAGGTCAGGTGACAAAATTGGTACCTTAATTGAGGTATTTTCAATCAAATATTCAATCTTGGGTCGTTAAACCACTCTTCGCGACTCCATAGGTAACTCGAATAAGTTAAACTCAAAACTCTCATTTTCTTTCTAAGATTTAGTCCTTATACATAAAAATGGTCTAGTGACATAATGGTACCTTGATTGAGGATTTTCATTCAACGATTCAATCTTTACTCAGTAAAACACTTTTCGGGACGTCACAGGGAACTCGAATAAGTTTAACTATTAAAACACTCTTAGCGACGTCAAAGGGATCTCGAATAAGTTTAACTCTCAATTCTCTTTTTTGTTCAAAGATTCTTTTTTTATACATGAAGAAGGTCAGGTGACAAAATTGGTACCTTAATTGAGGTATTTTCAATCAAATATTCAATCTAGGGTCGTTAAACCACTCTTCGCGACTCCATAGGTAACTCGAATAAGTTAAACTCAAAACTCTAATTTTTTTTTCTGATATTTAGTCTTTATACATAAAAATGGTAAAGTGACATAATGGTACCTTGATTGAGGATTTTCATTCGAACATTCAATCTTTACTCAGTAAGACACTTTTCGGGACGTCACAGGGAACTTGAATAAGTTTAATTCCAAACTCTCATTTTCTTTCAAAAATTCAATCTTTATTCAGTAAAAAGGTCTAGTGACATAATAGGTAACTTTTTTGAGCTATTTTCATTCAAAGATTCAATCTTTACTCATTAAAACACTCTTAGTGACGTCAAAGAGATCATGAATAAATTTAACCCAAAACTCTAATTCTCTTTCAAAGACTGAATCTTTATACATTCAAATTGTCTAGTGATATAATTGGTACCTTGATTGAGGTATTTTCATACAAAGATTCAATCTTTATTCACTAAAACACTCTTCGGGACTTCATAGGAAATACCTCAATCGAATAAGTTCAGTTCAATCTAAAGTCATTAAACCACTCTTCACGACTTCGTAGGTAACTCGATTAAGTTAAACACAAAATACTCATTTTCTTTAGAAGATCGAATCTTTGTACAGAAAAAAGGTCAAGTGACAAAGTAGGAACCTTGAATTAGCAATTTCATTCAAAGATTCAATCTTTACTCATTAAAACACTCTTCGGGACGTGAAAGGGAACTCGAATAAGTTTAACTCAAAACTCTCATTTTCTTTTAAAGATTCAATCTTTATACATTAAAAAGGCCTAATGACATAAAAGGTAACGTGATTGAGGTAATTTCATTCAAAGATTCAATCTTTGGTCAGTAAAACACTCTTCGCGACTTCATAGCTTACTAGAATAAGTTAAACTCGAAACTCTCATTTTCTTTCAAAGATTCAATCGTTATACATTAAAAACGTCTAATGACATAATAGGTACCTTGGTTATGGTAATTTCATTCAAAGATTCAATCTTTACTAATTAAAACACTCTTCTTGACGTTAAAGGGATCACGAATATGTTTAACTCAAAACTCTCATTTTCTTTCAAAGATTCAATCTTTATACAGTAAAAAGGTCTAGTGGCATAATAGGTGCCTTGATTGAGTTAATTTCTTTCAGAGATTCAATCTTAACTCATTAAAACACTCATCGTGACGTCAAGGGCATCTCGAATAACTTTAACTCTCAATTCTCATTTTCGTTCAAAGATTCAATCTTTATACATTAAAAAGGTCTAGTGGCAAAATAGGTACCGTAATTGATGTATTTTCATTCAAATATTCGGTCTTGGGTCACAAAACCACTCTTCGCGACTTCATAGGTAACTTGAATAAGTTAAACTCAAAACTCTAATTTTCATTCGAACATTCAATCTTTACTCAATTTTCATTCGTACATTCAATCAAGGTACCTATTATATCACTAGACCTTTGGAATGTATAAAGATTCAGTCTTTGAAAGAGAATTAGAGTTTTGAGTTAAACTTATTCGTGATCGCTTTGACGTCGCTAAGAGTGTTTTAATGAGTAAAGATTGAATCTTTGAATGAAAATACCTCAAAAAAGTTACCTATTCAATCTTTATTCACTAAAACACTCTTCGGGATGTCAAATGGAACTCGAATAAGTTTAACTCAAAATGCTCATTTTCTCTCGAAGATTCAATCTTTATACATGAAAAAGGTCCAGTGACATAATAAGTACCTTTATTAAGGTATTTTCACTCAAAGATTCAATCTTTAGTCATTAAAACACTCTTAGCGACTTCATTGGAAATACCTCAATCGAATTAGTTCAGTTCAATCTTAAGTCATTAAACCACTCTTCGCGACTTCATAGGTAACTCGATTAAGTTAAACACAAAATACTCATTTTCTTTTGAGGATTGAATCTTTGTACATTAAAAAGGTCTAGTGACAAAATAGGAACCTTGAATTAGTTAATTTCATTCGAAGATTCAATCCTTACTCATTAAAACACTCTTCGGGATGTGATAGGGAACTCGAATAAGTTTAACACAAAACTCTCATTTTCTTTCAAAGATTGAATCCTTATACATTCAAAAGGTCTAGTGATACAATAGGTACTTTGATTGCGGTACTGTCATTCAAAGATTCAATCTGTATTCACTAAAACACTCTTCGGGACGTCAAATGGAACTCGAATAAGTTTAACCCAAAACGCTAATTTTCTTTCGAAGATTCAATCTGTATACATTAAAAATGTCCAGCGACATAATAGGTACCTTTATTGAGGTATTTCCATTCAAAGATTCAATCTTTAGTCATTAAAATACTCTTCGCGAATTCGTTGGTAACTCGAATAAGTTAAACTCAAAACTCTCATTTTCTTTCAGAGATTCAATCTTTATACAGTAAAAAGGTCTAGTGGCATAGTAGGTACTTTGATTAAGTTAATTTCATTCAAAGATTCAATCTTAACTCATTAAAACACCCATCGTGACGTCAAAGGGATCTCGAATAAGTTTAATTCTCAATTCTCATTTTTGTTCAAACATTCTTTTTTTTATATATTAAGAAGGTCAGGTGACAAAATAGGTACCTTAATTGAGGTATTTTCAATCAAATATTCAATCTTGGGTCGTTAAACCACTCTTCGCGACTTCATAGGTAACTCGAATAAGTTAAACTCAAAACTCTCATTTTTTTTCTAAGATTTAGTCCTTATACATAAAAATGGTCTAGTGACATAATGGTACCTTGATTGAGGATTTTCATTTAAAGATTCAATCTTTAGTCATTAAAACACTGACATAAAAAGGTCCACTGACATAATAGGTACCTTTATTAAGGTATTTTCATTCAAAGATTCAATCTTTAGTCATTAAAACACTCTTCGCGACTTCATAGGAAATACCTCAATCGAATAAGTTCAGTTCAATTTAAAGTCATTAAACCACTCTTCGCGACTTCGTAGGTAACTCGATTAAGTTAAACACAAAATACTCATTTTCTTTTGAAGATCGAATCTTTGTATAGAAAAAAGTTTTAGTGACAAATTAGGAACCTTGAATTAGCAATTTCATTCAAAGATTCAATCTTTACTCATTAAAACACTCTTCAGCACGTGAAAGGGAACTCGTATTAGTTTAACTCAAAACTCTCATTTTCTTTCAAAGATTCAATCTTTATATATTAAAAAGGCCTAGTGACATAAAAGGTAACGTGATTGAGGTAATTTCATTCAAAGATTCAATCTTTGGTCAGTAAAACACTCTTCACGACTTCATAGCTTACTCGAATATGTTAAACTCGAAACTCTCATTTTCTTTCAAAGATTCAATCGTTATACATTAAAAAGGTCTAATTACATAATAGGTACATTGGATATGGTAATTTCATTCAAAGATTCAATCTTTATTCACTGAAACACTATTCGGGACGTCAAATGGAACTCGAATAAGTTTAACCCAAAACGCTCATTTTCTTCCGGAGATTCAATCTTTATACATTAAAATGGTCCAGTGACATAATAGGTGCCCTTATTGAGGTATTTTCATTCAAAGATTCAATCTTTAGTGATTAAAATACTCTTCGCGACTTCGTTGGTAACTCGAATAAGTTAAACTCAAAACTCTCATTTTCTTTCAAAGATTCAATCTTTATACAGTAAAAAGGTCTAGTGGCATAATAGGTGCCTTGATTGAGTTAATTTCTTTCAGAGATTCAATCTTAACTCATTAAAACACTCATCGTGACGTCAAGGGCATCTCGAATAACTTTAACTCTCAATTTTCATTTTCGTTCAAAGATTCAATCTTTATACATTAAAAAGGTCTAGTGGCAAAATAGGTACCGTAATTGAGGTATTTTCATTCAAATATTCGGTCTTGGGTCACAAAACCACTCTTCGCGACTTCATAGGTAACTCAAAAAAGTTAAACTCAAAACTCTAATTTTCTTTCTAAGATTTAGTCTTTATACATAAAAATGGTCTAGTGACATAATGGTAGCTTGATTAAGGATTTTCATTCAAACATTCAATCTTTACTCAATAAGACACTTTTCGGGACGTCACAGGGAACTTGAATAAGTTTAACTCAAAACTCTCATTTTCTTTCAAAAATTCGATCGTTATTTAGTAAAAAGGTCTAGTTACATAATAGGTACCTTGATTGAGGTATTTTCATATAAAGATTCAATCTTTATTCACTGAAACACTATTCGGGATGTCAAATGGAACTCGAATAAGTTTAACTCAAAATGCTCATTTTCTCTCGAAGATTCAATCTTTATACATGAAAAAGGTCCAGTGACATAATAAGTACCTTTATTAAGGTCTTTTCATTCAAAGATTGAATCATTAGAAATTAAAACACTCTTAGCGACTCCATTGGAAATACCTCAATCGAATAAGTTCAGTTCAATCTTAAGTCATTAAACCACTCTTCGCGACTTCATAGGTAACTCTATTAAGTTAAACACAAAATACTCATTTTCTTTTGAGGATTGAATCTTTGTACATTAAAAAGGTCTAGTGACAAAATAGGAACCTTGAATTAGCTAATTTCATTCGAAGATTCAATCCTTACTCATTAAAACACTCTTCGGGACGTGATAGGGAACTCGAATAAGTTTAACACAAAACTCTCATTTTCTTTCAAAGATTGAATCCTTATACATTCAAAAGGTCTAGTGATATAATAGGTACCTTGATTGCGGTATTGTCATTCAAAGATTCAATCTCTGTTCACTACAACACTCTTCGGGACGTCAAATGGAACTCGAATAAGTTTAACCCAAAACGCTCATTCTCTTTCGAAGATTGAATCTCTATACATTAAAAATGTCCAGTGACATAATAGGTATCTTTATTGAGGTATTTTCATTCAAAGATTCAATCTTTAGTCATTAAAATACTCTTCGCGACTTCATTGGTAACTCGAATAAGTTAAACTCAAAACTCTCATTTTCTTTCAGAGATTCAATCTTTATATAGTAAAAAGGTCTAGTGGCATAGTAGGTACTTTGATTAAGTTAATTTCATTCAAAGATTCAATTTTAACTCATTAAAACACTCATCGTGACGTCAAAGGGATCTCGAATAAGTTTTACTCTCAATTCTCATTTTTGTTCAAAGATTCTTTTTTTATACATTAAGAAGGTCAGGTGACAAAATAGGTACCTTAATTGAGGTATTTTCAATAAAATATTCAATCTTGGGTCGTTAAACCACTCTTCACGACTTCATAGGTAACTCGAATAAGTTAAACTCAAAACTCTCATTTTCTTTCTAAGATTTAGTCCTTATACATAAAAATGGTCTAGTGACATAATGGTACCTTGATTGAGGATTTTCATTCAACGATTCAATCTTTACTTAGTAAAACACTTTTCGGGACATCACAGGGAACTCGATTATGTTAAACTCTTAAAACACTCTTAGCGACGTCAAAGGGATCACGAATAAGTTTAACTCAAAACTCTAATTCTCTTTCAAAGACTAAATCTTTATACATTCAAAATGGCTAGTGATATAATCGGTACCTTGATTGAGGTATTTTCATACAAAGATTCAATCTTTATTCACTAAAACACTCTTCGGGATGTCAAATGGAACTCGAATAAGTTTAACTCAAAATGCTCATTTTCTTTCGAAGATTCAATCTCTATACATTAAAAAGGTCCAGTGACATAATAGGTACCTTTATTAAGGTATTTTCATTCAAAGATTCAATCTTTAATCATTAAAACACTCTTCGCGACTTCATAGGAAATACCTCAATCGAATAAGTTCAGTTCAATCTAAGGTCATTAAACCACTCTTCGCGACTTTGTAGGTAACTCGATTAAGTTAAACACAAAATACTCATTTTTTTTTGAAGATCGAATCTTTGTACAGAAAAAAGGTCTAGTGACAAAGTAGGAACCTTGAATTAGCAATTTCAATCGAAAATTCAATCTTTACTCATTAAAGCACTCTTCGGGACGTGAAAGGGAACTCGAATAAGTTTAACTCAAAACTCTCATTTTCTTTCAAAGATTCAATCTTTATACATTAAAAAGGCCTAGTGACATAAAAGGTAACGTGATTGAGGTAATTTCAATCAAAGATTCAATCTTTGGTCAGTAAAACACTCTTCGCGACTTCATAGGTAACTCGAATAAGTTAAACTCAAATCACTCATTTTCTTTCAAAGATTCAATCGTTATACATTAAAAAGGTCTAATGACATAATAGGTACTTTGATTGAGGATTTTCCCTCGAACATTCAATCTTTACTCAGTAAGACATTTTTCGGGACGTCACAGGGAACTTGAATAAGTTTAACTCAAAACTCTCATTTTCTTTCAAAAATTCGATCTTTATTCAGTAAAAAGGTCCAATGACATAATACGTAACTTTATTGAGGTATTTTCATTCAAAGATTCAATCTTTACTCATTAAAACAATCTTAGCGATGTCAAAGAGATCACGAATAAGTTTAACTCAAAACTCTAATTCTCTTTCAAAGACTGAATCTTTATACATTCAAAAGGTCTAGTGATATAATAGGTACCTTGATTGAGGTATTTTCATACAAAGATTCAATCTTTATTCACTGAAACACTATTCGGGATGTCATACGGAACTCGAATAAATTTATCTCAAAATGCTCATTTTCTCTCGAAGATTCAATCTTTATACATGAAAAAGGTCCAGTGACAAAGTAGGAACCTTGAATTAGCAATTTCATTCAAAGATTCAATCTTTACTCGTTAAAACACTCTTCGTGACGTGAAAGGGAACTCGAATAAGTTTAACTCAAAACTCTCATTTTCTTTCAAAGATTCAATCTTTATACATTAAAAAGGCCTAGTGACATAAAAGGTAACGTGATTAAGGTAATTTCATTCAAAGATTCAATCTTTGGTTAGTAAAACACTCTTCGCGACTTCATAGCTTACTCGAATAAGTTAAACTCGAAACTGTCATTTTCTTTCAAAGATTCAATCGTTAAACATTAAAAAGGTCTAATGACATAATAGGTACCTCGGTTATGGTAATTTCATTCAAAGATTCAATCTTTACTCATTAAAACACTCTTCGTGACGTTAAAGGGATCACGAATATGTTTAACTCAAAACTCTAATTTTCCTTCAAAGATTGAATCCTTATACATTCAAAAGGTCTAGTGATATAATAGGTACCTTGATTGTGGTATTTTCATTCAAATATTCAATCTTTATTCACTGAAACACTATTCGAGACGTCAAATGGAACTCGAATAAGTTTAACCCAAAACGCTCATTTTCTTCCGGAGATTCTATCTTTATACATTAAAATGGTCCAGTGACATAATAGGTACCTTTATTGAGGTATTTTCATTCAAAGATTCAATGTTTAGTGATTAAAATACTCTTCGCGACTTCGTTGGTAACTCGAATAAGTTAAACTCAAAACTCTCATTTTCTTTTAAAGATTCAATCTTTATACAGTAAAAATGTCTAGTGGCATAATAGGTGCCTTGATTGAGTTAATTTCTTTCAGAGATTCAATCTTAACTAATTAAAACACTCATCGTGACGTCAAGGGCATCTCGAATAACTTTAACTCTCAATTCTCATTTTCGTTCAAAGATTCAATCTTTATACATTAAAAAGGTCTAGTGGCAAAATAGGTACCGTAATTGAGGTATTTTCATTCAAATATTCGGTCTTGGGACACAAAACCACTCTTCGCGACTTCATAGGTAACTCGAATAAGTTAAACTCAAAACTCTAATTTTCTTTCTAAGATTTAGTCTTTATACATAAAAATGGTCTAGCGACATAATAAGTACCTTTATTAATCTTTGTACATGAAAAAGGTCCAGTGACATAACAAGTAATTTTATTAAGGTATTTTCATTCAAAGATTCAATCTTGGGTTATTAAACCACTCTTCGCGACTTCATAGGTAACTCGATTAAGTTAAACACAAAATACTCATTTTCTTTTAAGGATTGAATCTTTGTACATTAAAAAGGTCTAGTGACAAAATAGGAACCCTGAATTAGCTAATTTCAATTGAAGATTCAATCCTTACTCATTAAAACACTCTTCGGGACGTGATAGGGAACTCGAATAAGTTTAACACAAAACTCTCATTTTCTTTCAAAGATTGAATCCTTATACATTCAAAAGGTCTAGTGATATAATAGGTACCTTGATTGCGGTATTGTCATTCACAGATTCAATCTCTATTCACTAAAACACTCTTTGGGACGTCAAATGGAACTCGAATAAGTTTAACCCAAAACGCTCATTTTCTTTCGAAGATTGAATCTTTATACATTAAAAATGTCCAGCGACGTAATTGGTACCTTTATTGAGGTATTTTCATTCAAAGATTCAATCTTTAGTCATTAAAATACTCTTTGCGACTTCGTTGGCAACTTGAATAAGTTAAACTCAAAACTCTCATTTTCTTTCAAAGATTCAATCTTTATATAGTAAAAAGGTCTAGTGGCATAATAGGTGCCTTCATTGAGTTAATTTCTTTCAGTGATTCAATCTTAACTCATTAAAACACTCATCGTGACGTCAAGGGCATCTCGAATAACTTTAACTCTCAATTCTCATTTTTGTTCAAAGATTCAATCTTTATACATTAAAAAGGTCTAGTGGCAAAATAGGTACCGTAATTGAGGTATTTTCTTTGAAATATTCGGTCTTGGGACACAAAACCACTCTTCGCGACTTCATAGGTAACTCGAATAAGTTAAACTCAACACTCTAATTTTCTTTCTAAGATTTAGTCTTTATACATAAAAATGGTCTAGTGACATAATGGTACCTTGATTGAGGATTTTCCCTCGAACATTCAATCTTTACTCAGTAAGACATTTTTCGGGACGTCACAGGGAACTTGAATAAGTTTAACTCAAAACTCTCATTTTCTTTCAAAAATTCGATCTTTATTCAGTAAAAAGGTCCAATGACATAATACGTAACTTTTTTGAGGTATTTTCATTCAAAGATTCAATCTTTACTCATTAAAACAATCTTAGCGATGTCAAAGAGATCACGAATAAGTTTAACTCAAAACTCTAATTCTCTTTCAAAGACTGAATCTTTATACATTCAAAAGGTCTAGTGATATAATAGGTACCTTGATTGAGGTATTTTCATACAAAGATTCAATCTTTATTCACTGAAACACTATTCGGGATGTCATACGGAACTCGAATAAATTTATCTCAAAATGCTCATTTTCTCTCGAAGATTCAATCTTTATACATGAAAAAGGTCCAGTGACAAAGTAGGAACCTTGAATTAGCAATTTCATTCAAAGATTCAATCTTTACTCGTTAAAACACTCTTCGTGACGTGAAAGGGAACTCGAATAAGTTTAACTCAAAACTCTCATTTTCTTTCAAAGATTCAATCTCTATACATTAAAAAGGCCTAGTGACATAAAAGGTAACGTGATTAAGGTAATTTCATTCAAAGATTCAATCTTTGGTTAGTAAAACACTCTTCGCGACTTCATAGCTTACTCGAATAAGTTAAACTCGAAACTGTCATTTTCTTTCAAAGATTCAATCGTTAAACATTAAAAAGGTCTAATGACATAATAGGTACCTCGGTTATGGTAATTTCATTCAAAGATTCAATCTTTACTCATTAAAACACTCTTCGTGATGTTAAAGGGATCACGAATATGTTTAACTCAAAACTCTAATTTTCCTTCAAAGATTGAATCCTTATACATTCAAAAGGTCTAGTGATATAATAGGTACCTTGATTGAGGTATTTTCAATCAAATATTCAATCTTTATTCACTGAAACACTATTCGGGACGTCAAATGGAACTCGAATAAGTTTAACCCAAAACGCTCATTTTCTTCCGGAGATTCAATCTTTATACATTAAAATGGTCCAGTGATATAATAGGTACCTTTATTGAGGTATTTTCATTCAAAGATTCAATCTTTAGTGATTAAAATACTCTTCGCGACTTCGTTGGTAACTTGAATAAGTTAAACTCAAAACTCTCATTTTCTTTCAAAGATTCAATCTTTACACAGTAAAAAGGTCTAGTGGCATAATAGGTGCCTTGATTGAGTTAATTTCTTTCAGAGATTCAATCTTAACTCATTAAAACACTCATCGTGACGTCAAGGGCATCTCGAATAAGTTTAACTCTCAATTCTCATTTTCGTTCAAAGATTCAATCTTTATACATTAAAAAGGTCTAGTGGCAAAACAGGTTCCGTAATTGAGGTATTTTCATTCAAATATTCGGTCTTGGGTCACAAAACCACTCTTCGCGACTTCATAGTGTAACTCGAATAAGTTAAACTCAAAACTCTAATTTTCTTTCTAAAATTTAGTCTTTATACATAAAAGTGGTCTAGTGACATAATGGTGCCTTGATTGAGGATTTTCATTCGAACATTCAATCTTTACTCAGTAAGACACTTTTCGGGACGTCACAGGGAACTTAAATAAGTTTAACTCAAAATTCTCATTTTCTTTCAAAAATTCGATCTTTATTCAGTAAAATGGTCTAGTGACATAATAGGTAACTTTTTAAAGGTATTTTCATTCAAAGATTGAATCTTTACTCATTAAAACACTCTTAGCGACGTCAAAGAGATCATGAATATGTTTAACTCAAAACTCTAATCCTCTTTCAAAAACTGAATCTTTATACATTCAAAAGGTCTAGTGATATAATAGGTACCTTGATTGAGGTATTTTCATGCGAAGATTCAATCTTTATTCACTGAAACACTCTTCGGGATGTCAAATGGAACTCGAATAAGTTTAACCCAAAATGCTCATTTTCTCTCGAAGATTCAATCTTTATACATGAAAAAGGTCCAGTGACATAATAAGTACCTTTATTAAGGTATTTTCATTCAAAGATTCAATCTTTAGTCATTAAAACACTCTTAGCGACTTCATTGGAAATACCTCAATCGAATAAGTTCAGTTCAATCTTAAGTCATTAAACCACTCTTCGCGACTTCATAGTTAACTCGATTAAGTTAAACACAAAACACTCATTTTCTTTTGAGGATTGAAACTTTGTACATTAAAAAGGTCTAGCGACAAAATAGGAACCTTGAATTTTCTAATTTCATTCAAAGATTCAATCCTTAGGGCCTGTTTGGTAGCTGTTTTGTTTTGGTGTTTTTGTTGCGGGCTTCATTTCAGGCCCAAAAACATGTTTGGCATGTATTGTTTTGTTTTAAACAGTGCTAAAACATTTTCAAAATTTGGGCCCAAAAGTGAAACAACGAAATGGTGTTTTTTGGTGTTTCAATACTGTTGGCCCAACAAAACCACTGTAGCGGAGGAAGTAAGTTACAATTGAAACTGTAGCGGAGGAAGTAAAACTTTGCAACATTTGGCCCGACTACCATCTCTCTCCTCTGAAACCCTAGACGGCGATTTGGGAGGCGATGAAAACGACGTGATATTGACTGTAAGAACAGCAGCCCGAGATCTGCCTCTGCAAGGCAAGGTATGCGTTTTTCCCCATTTTTTTTTGACTGTAAGGCGATATTGACTGTAACATTACTGATTTCACAATCTGTGTATTTCTTCAATTAATTGTTTTCCTATTTTTGCTTCTCTCTGTTTTTTACACTACTCGTTGTCTTTTGATTTTTACAGGAAAAGATAGGCAATAAGGGTCGAAAATGGAGTTTGTGGAGGAGTTCTTCAGGTGGACTCGCACTGTCATCAAAGGGCATGAAAGGAGGTCACTTGGCTGCGTCGGAGCGGTCTGATTCTTCGTTTGTTGTTGATGAGGCGTTCACTGCTGCCATGGCTACTGTTGTTCGAGCTCTACCAAAGAATTTCATGGTGATCAGACAAGAATGGGCTGCGATTTGTATTCAAACAATGTTTCGTGCCTTCCTGGTAAATGGGTTTCTTTGATTTTGCTCCTCTCTAATCTCTATAGATATACATGTATATATGTGTATATACATATTTAACTGTTACTAAATGCAAGGCTTGGAAATTTTTTTTTTTTTTTGGGTGAAAATTGGGTCAGAGCTCTTGCAATCTGATGAATAGAGTTCAATCATTTGAGAAGTGGTGTTATGTGTTTGTTTGTTCAATTGTTAGATATAAAATTTGAATATGTTTAGGGAAAACAATGACATGATTGAAGAAATATCCATCTTGCTTTTATAAATTTGGCTCTTTTTTGTCAAAATTTGTTATTGCTAATTTGGGAGTAATATGATGATTCAAGGCAAGACAGGCTTTTAGGGCCTTGAAAGCAGTGGTGAGACTGCAGGCTATATTTAGAGGTCAGAAGGTGAGAAAGCAAGCCGCAGTTACACTCAGGTGCATGCAGGCTCTTGTCCGAGCTCAGGCTCGAGTCAGGGCTATGAGTGCTCAGGCATCCTCGGAAGCACAGAAATTACTTGATGAATAGCGAAACCAAGCTGATCCGATTAAGCAGGCTGAGGTATGATATGGTGTTTGATATATGTTTACCACATGAATTTTACGTAGTGCAGTAGTTCAAGATGTAAATGAATGAATAAACCAAGTCTTTTTGCATTTGATAGGGTGGATGGTGTGATAGTCCTGGAACAATCGATGAAGTGAAAACAAAGCTACAACTGAAGCAAGAGGGAGCTATCAAGAGGGAGAGCAATTTCATACGCCCTCTCTTAATAGGTAACGAATCCAAATTATCATATGAGTATTGGCTTTCCAAAAGTACAAGCAAACGCACACACTCCCACAATATTATCCCTTGTAGTACTTGAATCCTCAAACTCCCTTTTGGAAATGAGAGATCATATCATCTAGGCTAATGCCATTTAAAATGTATTGATTTCAGCAATTGAGATCAAAACCTAGCTCAAATTCAAGATCAAACAAGCTAGTGTCTTCTCGCAAGCTGGATAAGGACAGCCCAGGATGGAACTGGTTAGAAGGTTGGATGGCGGCTAAGCCATGGGAAAGCAGGCTGCTTGAAGAATTCAGCTCTGACCCATCAGAGATGACTTCAGTATCTAAGAAATATGAAGATTATTCTGTCAGGTTTAGTTCAGATTCTTCTGAACAGGACTCGGCAAAAGTTAGACGAAATAATATTTCAACCAGGGTATCTACAAAACCTCCAGTTACTGGCAAAATCACTCGCTCGTCTTCTGACCCATGTTTGGAATTTCCATATGATGAAAGCACCACCTCATCAACTTCATCAGCATCTGCGGGAACTCCCGGATCTGGCAACACTCTAGCGGAAGGCAATGCCAATAAACCAAACTATATGAGTCTCACCAAGTCAATCAAGGCTAAGTAGAGAGCCTGCAATCATCTATCTAACAATATACAGTGGCATTTGATGGAGAACCTTCAGTTCCATAGGAAACACAGTCCATTTTGTAGTGGGGATACAAGGAAGAGTGCTAGTTATAATTGTTATTCAGTTGATTTGTGCAAGGATCTGTACCCACCAGCGCAATTGGATGGATATGATGATTGGGTAAAAAGTGGTCAGAACTGAAGGAGATTCATAGTTTGCTATTATGAGCACAAAGCTTGGGCTATTTCCATTGTTTTGCTTCCATGGAATTCAACAGTTTGTTGTCCTTTTTGAGTTGGAACTTTTCAAGTTAGAAATTTACATCAAAGGGGGTGTTCATCCTGACGGACCTGAACAAGTTTTCGAACAATTGGATAGGATTTTGTGGTTTGTTTTACAAGAATATATGGCTTTATAGATGTAAAGGGAAGCGGTTGAGGTTATAGGATTTGTTTATTATGATTTTTTTCTTTTTCTTTTTCATACAGCTCTTGTAGAGAAGTGAAATATGCAGTACTGACTACTTAAATGACATTTTTCCATTTGGTTGTGGATTGGATTGGAGTGACATTGAAGACTTCATGTTTGTTTGTCTACTACTATAAATTTGTGACTTTTCATATGCAACACTGACTGGTTAAAGGAAATGACATTTTTCCATTTGGTTGTTGACCACGTGAATTTAAATGTAGGAAGATATATAATTTTATCATTTGAGGCATGGACTCATTTTGTTGTGATGCCAAATATTTTAAGTACTTGCATATGTTAAGATGATGATTGCCATGTGTCTTGCCAACCTACTACTTTTCAATCAAAGTATTTTTGCCAGAAAACAGCCAACGTTAATTAAGCATTGGTGCCAAGGGCGAAGTGCTCAAAAGTTCAAACCAACCTTCTAGAGGTATGGCCAAGGAGGTAACTGTTAAGAAAACGAAGTCCCTAGATATAATTTAAAGTAATATATATTAGAAGAGTTGGCACCTGGTTATATATATTTATATATACAATACACATACATAATAGTTTCTTGACTAGGCCAATGATGTGTTTACATGATTGTTTTGGCACCAGTACCACAGATCATAACAACACTACTGATATGACCATTCCAAATGTTCCAAGCATCATCAAAGGTCACTTTTCCTTCCAAAAATTCCTGATTTATTAAAAATCAAATGATAATTTTATGGCCTTGCAATTGCTTTTGAGACATCCTAGGAAACCCTGGCCACAACACATTTAATGGATGGTGCTTGGGTGAGAATTTGTTCAAAATTCAATATATTTATTAAAATATATATGTACTATTTATATAGAAATAAATTTATAAATATATTTAAATTTTATAAAAATAAATTAAAAAGAATGATAACCAAACATATTTTTTTTTTATTTTTTTTTTTATTACAAAAGTTGAAGTTACCAAACATGTTTTTCATATTTCTGTTCCCGACATTTCCAAAACAAAACATTGTTCCCAAACGTACTTCCGATTTTTGCCAAAACACTCCAATAGTAAAAACACTGTTTCTATTTTAGCCAAAAACAAAACGCCTAAAGTAAAACGCATGCCAAACGGGCCCTTACTCATTAAAACACTCTTCGGGACGTGATAGGGAACTCGAATAAGTTTAACACAAAACTCCCATTTTCTTTCAAAGATTAAATCCTTATACATTCAAAAGGTCTAGTGATATAATAGGTACCTTGATTGAGGTATTTTCATTCAAAGCTTCAATCTTTATTCACTAAAACACTCTTCGGGACGTCAAATGGAACTCGAATAAGTTTAACCCAAAACGCTCATTTTCTTTCGAAGATTCAATCTTTATACATTTAAAATGTCCAGTGACATAATAGGTACCTTTATTGAAGTATTTTCATTCAAAGATTCAATCTTTAGTCATTAAAATACTATTCGCGATTTCGTTGGTAACTCGAATAAGTTAAACTCAAAACTCTCATTTTCTTTCAGAGATTCAATCTTTATACCGTAAAAAGGTCTAGTGGCATAATAGGAACTTTGATTAAGTTAATTTCATTCAAAGATTTAATCTTAACTCATTAAAACACTCATCGTGACTTCAAAGGGATCTCAAATAAGTTTAACTCTCAATTCTCATTTTTATTCAAAGATTCTTTTTTAATACATTAAAAAGGTCAAGTGACAAAATAGGTACATTAATTGAGGTATTTTCATTCAAATATTCAATCTTGGGTCATTAAACCACTCTTTACGACTTCATAGGCAACTCGAATAAGTTAAACTCAAAACTCTCATTTTCTTTCTAAGATTTAGTCCTTATACATAAAAATGGTCTTGTGACAACCCTGATTGAGGATTTTCATTCAACGATTCAATCTTTACTTAGTAAAACACTTTTCGGGACGTCACAGGGAACTCGTATAAGTTTAACTCTTAAAACACTCTTAGCGACGTCAAAAGGATTACGAATAAGTTTAACTCAAAACTCTAATTCTCTTTCAAAGACTGAATCTTTATTCATTCAAAATGTCTAGTGATATAATTGGTACCTTGATTGAGGTATTTTCATACAAAGATTGAATCTTCGAAAGAAAATGAGCATTTTGAGTTAAACTTATTCGAGTTCCATTAAAAAGGTTCAGTGACATAATAGGTACCTTTATTAAGGTATTTTCATTCAAAGATTCAATCTTTAGTCATTAAAACACTCTTCGCGACTTCATAGCAAATACCTCAATCGAATAAGTTCAGTTCAATCTAAAGTCATTAAACCACTCTTCGCGACTTCGTAGGTAACTCGATTAAGTTAAACACAAAATACTCATTTTCTTTTGAAGATCGAATCTTTGTACAGAAAAAAGGTCAAGTGACAAAGTAGGAACCTTGAATTAGCAATTTCATTCAAAGATTCAATCTTTACTCATTAAAACACTCTTCGTGACGTGAAAGGGAACTCGAATAAGTTTAACTCAAAACTCTCATTTTCTTTCAAAGATTCAATCTTTATACATTAAAAAGGCCTAGTGACATAAAAGGTAACGTGATTGAGGTAATTTCGTTCAAAGATTCAATCTTTGGTCAGTAAAGCACTCTTCGCGACTTCATAGCTTACTCGAATAAGTTAAACTCGAAACTCTCATTTTCTTTCAAAGAGTCAATCGTTATACACTAAAAGGGTCTAATGACATAATAGGTACCTTGGTTATGGTAATTTCATTCAAAGATTCAATCTTTACTCATTAAAACACTCTTCGTGACGTTAAAGGGATCACGAATATGTTTAACTCAAAGCTCTAATTTTCCATCAAAGATTGAATCCTTATACATTCAAAAGGTCTAGTGATATAATAGGTACCTTGATTGAGGTATTTTCATTCAAATATGCAATCTTTATTCACTGAAACACTATTCGGGATGTCAAATGGAACTCGAATAAGTTTAACCCAAAACGCTCATTTTCTTCCGGAGATTCAATCTTTATACATTAAAATGGTCCAGTGACATAATAGGTACCTTTATTGAGGTATTTTCATTCAAAGATTCAATCTTTAGTGATTAAAATACTCTTCGCGACTTCGTTGGTAACTCGAATAAGTTAAACTCAAAACTCTAATTTTCTTTCAAAAGATTCAATCTTTACACAGTAAAAAGGTCTAGTGGCATAATAGGTGCCTTGATTGAGTTAATTTCTTTCAGAGATTCAATCTTAACTCATTAAAACACTCATCGTGACGTCAAGGGCATCTCGAATAAGTTTAACTCTCAATTCTCATTTCCGTTCAAAGATTCAATCTTTATACATTAAAAAGGTCTAGTGGCAAAATAGGTTCCGTAATTGAGGTATTTTCATTCAAATATTCGGTCTTGGGTCACAAAACCACTCTTCGCGACTTCATAGTGTAACTCGAATAAGTTAAACTCAAAACTCTAATTTTCTTTCTAAGATTTAGTCTTTATACATAAAAGTGGTCTAGTGACATAATGGTGCCTTGATTGAGGATTTTCATACGAACATTCAATCTTTACTCAGTAAGACACTTTTCGGTACGTCACAGGGAACTTAAATAAGTTTAACTCAAAACCCTCATTTTCTTTCAAAAATTCGATCTTTATTCAGTAAAAAGGTCTAGTGACATAATAGGTAACTTTTTTGAGGTATTTTCATTCAAAGATTCAATCTTTACTCATTAAAACACCCTTACCGACGTCAAAGAGATCACGAATATGTTTAACTCAAAACTCTAATCCTCTTTCAAAAACTGAATCTTTATACATTCAAAAGGTCTAGTGATATAATAGGTACCTTGATTGAGGTATTTTCATACGAAGATTCAATCTTTATTCACTGAAACACTCTTCGGGATGTCAAATGGAACTCGAATAAGTTTAACTCAAAATGCTCATTTTCTCTCGAAGATTCAATCTTTATACATGAAAAAGGTCCAGTGACATAATAAGTACCTTTATTAAGGTATTTTCATTCAAAGATTCAATCTTTAGTCATTAAAACACTCTTAACGACTTCATTTGAAATACCTCAATCGAATAAGTTCAGTTCAATCTTAAGTCATTAAACCACTCTTCGCGACTTCATAGGTAACTCGATCAAGTTAAACACAAAATACTCATTTTCTTTTGAGAATTGAAACTTTGTACATTAAAAAGGTCTAGTGACAAAATAGGCACCTTGAATTTGCTAATTTCATTCAAAGATTCAATCCTTACTCATTAAAACACTCTTCGGGACGTGATAGGGAACTCGAATAAGTTTAACACAAAACTCTCATTTTCTTTCAAAGATTAAATCCTTATACATTCAAAAGATCTAGTGATATAATAGGTACCTTGATTGATTTATTTTCATTCAAAGCTTCAATCTTTATTCACTAAAACACTCTTCGGGACGTCAAATGGAACTCGAATAAGTTTAACCCAAAACGCTCATTTTCTTTCGAAGATTCAATCTTTATACAATAAAAATGTCCAGTGACATAATAGGTACCTTTATTGAAGTATTTTCATTCAAAGATTCAATCTTTAGTCATTAAAATACTATTCGTGATTTCGTTGGTAACTCGATTAAGTTAAACTTAAAACTCTCATTTTCTTTCAGAGATTCAATCTTTATACCGTAAAAAGGTCTAGTGGCATAATAGGAACTTTGATTAAGTTAATTTCATTCAAAGATTTAATCTTAACTCATTAAAACACTCATCGTGACGTCTAAGGGATCTCGAATAAGTTTAACTCTCAATTCTCATTTTTATTCAAAGATTCTTTTTTAATACATTAAAAAGGTCAAGTGACAAAATAGGTACCTTAATTGAGATATTTTCATTCAAAGATTCAATCTTGGGTCATTAAACCACTCTTTGCAACTTCATAGGCAACTCGAATAAGTTAAACTCAAAACTCTCATTTTCTTTCTAAGATTTAGTCCTTATACATAAAAATGGTCTTGTGACAACCCTGATTGAGGATTTTCATTCAACGATTCAATCTTTACTTAGTAAAACACTTTTCGGGACGTCACAGGGAACTCGTATAAGTTTAACTCTTAAAACACTCTTAGTGACGTCAAAAGGATTACAAATAAGTTTAACTCAAAACTCTAATTCTCTTTCAAAGACTGAATCTTTATTCATTCAAAATGTCTAGTGATATAATTGGTACCTTGATTGAGGTATTTTCATACAAAGATTGAATCTTCGAAAGAAAATGAGCATTTTGAGTTAAACTTATTCGAGTTCCATTAAAAAGGTCCAGTGACATAATAGGTACCTTTATTAAGGTATTTTCATTCAAAGATTCAATCTTTAGTCATTAAAACACTCTTCGCGACTTCATAGCAAATACCTCAATCGAATAAGTTCAGTTCAATCTAAAGTCATTAAACCACTCTTCGCGACTTCGTAGGTAACTCGATTAAGTTAAACACAAAATACTCATTTTCTTTTGAAGATCGAATCTTTGTACAGAAAAAAGGTCTAGTGACAAAGTAGGAACCTTGAATTAGCAATTTCATTCAAAGATTCAATCTTTACTCATTAAAACACTCTTCGTGACGTGAAAGGGAACTCGAATAAGTTTAACTCAAAACTCTCATTTTCTTTCAAAGATTCAATCTTTATACATTAAAAAGGCCTAGTGACATAAAAGGTAACGTGATTGAGGTAATTTCGTTCAAAGATTCAATCTTTGGTCAGTAAAACACTCTTCGCGACTTCATAGCTTACTCGAATAAGTTAAATTCGAAACTCTCATTTTCTTTCAAAGATTCAATCGTTATACGTTAAAAAGGTCTAATGACATAATAAGTACCTTTGTTATGGTAATTTCATTCAAAGATTCATTCTTTACTCATTAAAACACTCTTCGTGACGTTAAAGGGATCACGAATATGTTTAACTCAAAACTCTAATTTTCCATCAAAGATTGAATCCTTATACATTCAAAAGGTCTAGTGATATAATAGGTACCTTGATTGAGGTATTTTCATTCAAATATTCAATCTTTATTCACTGCAACACTATTCGGGACATCAAATGGAACTCGAATAAGTTTAACCCAAAACGCTCATTTTCTTCCGGAGATTCAATCTTTATACATTAAAATGGTCCAGTGACATAATAGGTACCTTAATTGAGGTATTTTCATTCAAAGATTCAATCTTTAGTGATTAAAATACTCTTCGCGACTTCGTTGGTAACTCGAATAAGTTAAACTCAAAACTCTCATTTTCTTTCAAAAGATTCAATCTTTACACAGTAAAAAGGTCTAGTGGCATAATAGGTGCCTTGATTGAGTTAATTTCTTTCAGAGATTCAATCTTAACTCATTAAAACACTCATCGTGACGTCAAGGGCATCTCGAATAAGTTTAACTCTCAATTCTCATTTTCGTTCAAAGATTCAATCTTTATACATTAAAAAGGTCTAGTGGCAAAATAGGTTCCGTAATTGAGGTATTTTCTTTCAAATATTCGGTCTTGGGTCACAAAACCACTCTTCGCGACTTCATAGTGTAACTCGAATAAGTTAAACTCAAAACTCTAATTTTCTTTCTAAGATTTAGTCTTTATACATAAAAGTGGTCTAGTGACATAATGGTGCCTTGATTGAGGATTTTCATTTGAACATTCAATCTTTACTCAGTAAGACACTTTTCGGGACGTCACAGGGAACTTAAATAAGTTTAACTCAAAACTCTCATTTTCTTTCAAAAATTCGATCTTTATTCAGTAAAAAGGTCTAGTGACATAATAGGTAACTTTTTTGAGGTATTTTCATTCAAAGATTCAATCTTTACTCATTAAAACACTCGTAGCAACGTCAAAGAGATCACGAATATGTTTAACTCAAAACTCTAATCCTCTTTCAAAAACTGAATCTTTATACATTCAAAAGGTCTAGTGATATAATAGGTACCTTGATTGAGGTATTTTCATACGAAGATTCAATCTTTATTCACTGAAACACTCTTCGGGATGTCAAATGGAACTCGAATAAATTTAACTCAAAATGCTCATTTTCTCTCGAAGATTCAATCTTTATACATGAAAAAGGTCCAGTGACATAATAAGTACCTTTATTAAGGTATTTTCATTCAAAGATTCAATCTTTAGTCATTAAAACACTCTTAGCGACTTCATTGGAAATACCTCAATCGAATAAGTTCAGTTCAATCTTAAGTCATTAAACCACTCTTCGCGACTTCATAGGTAACTCGATTAAGTTAAACACAAAATACTCATTTTCTTTTGAGGATTGAAACTTTGTACATTAAAAAGGTCTAGTGACAAAATAGGAACCTTGAATTTGCTAATTTCATTCAAAGATTCAATCCTTACTCATTAAAACACTCTTCGGGACGTGATAGGGAACTCGAATAAGTTTAACACAAAACTCTCATTTTCTTTCAAAGATTAAATCCTTATACATTCAAAAGGTCTAGTGATATAATAGGTACCTTGATTGAGGTATTTTCATTCAAAGCTTCAATCTTTATTCACTAAAACACTCTTCGGGACGTCAAATGGAACTCGAATAAGTTTAACCCAAAACGCTCATTTTCTTTCGAAGATTCAATCTTTATGCATTAAAAATTTCCAGTGACATAATAGGTACCTTTATTGAAGTATTTTCATTCAAAGATTCAATCTTTAGTCATTAAAATACTATTCGTGATTTCGTTGGTAACTCGAATAAGTTAAACTTAAAACTCTTATTTTCTTTCAGAGATTCAATCTTTATACCGTAAAAAGGTCTAGTGGCATAATAGGAACTTTGATTAAGTTAATTTCATTCAAAGATTTAATCTTAACTCATTAAAACACTCATCGTGACGTCAAAGAGATCTCGAATAAGTTTAACTCTCAATTCTCATTTTTATTCAAAGATTCTTTTTTAATACATTAAAACGGTCAAGTGACAAAACAGGTACCTTAATTGAGGTATTTTCATTCAAATATTCAATCTTGGGTCATTAAACCACTCTATGCGACTTCATAGGCAACTCGAATAAGTTAAATTCAAAACTCTCATTTTCCTTCTAAGATTTAGTCCTTATACATAAAAATGGTCTAGTGACATAATGGTACCCTGATTGAGGATTTTCATTCAACGATTCAATCTTTACTCAGTAAAACACTTTTCGGGACGTCACAGGGAACTCGTATAAGTTTAACTCTTAAAACACTCTTAGCGACGTCAAAAGGATCACGAATAAGTTAGACTTAAAACTCTAATTCTCTTTCAAAGACTGAATCTTTATACATTCAAAATGTCTAGTGATATAATTGGTACCTTGATTGAGGTATTTTCATACAAAGATTGAATCTTCGAAAGAAAATGAGCATTTTGAGTTAAACTTATTCGAGTTCCATTAAAAAGGTCCAGTGACATAATAAGTACCTTTATTAAGGTATTTTCATTCAAAGATTCAATCTTTAGTCATTAAAACACTCTTCGCGACTTCATAGCAATTACCTCAATCGAATAAGTTCAGTTCAATCTAAAGTCATTAAACCACTCTTCGCGACTTCGTAGGTAACTCAATTAAGTTAAACACAAAATACTCATTTTCTTTTGAAGATCGAATCTTTGTTCAGAAAAAAGGTCTAGTGACAAAGTAGGAACCTTGAATTAGAAATTTCATTCAAAGATTCAATCTTTACTCATTAAAACACTCTTCGTGACGTGAAAGGGAACTCGAATAAGTTTAACTCAAAACTCTCATTTTCTGTCAAAGATTCAATCTTTATACATTAAAAAGGCCTAGTCACATAAAAGGTAACGTGATTGAGGTAATTTCATTCAAAGATTCAATCTTTGGTCAGTAAAACACTCTTCGCGACTTCATAGCTTACTCGAATAAGTTAAACTCGAAACTCTCATTTTCTCTCAAAGATTCAATCGTTATACATTAAAAATTTTTAATGACATAATAGGTACCTTGGTTATGGTAATTTCATTCAAAGATTCAATCTTTACTAATTAAAACACTCTTCGTGACGTTAAAGGGATCACGAATATGTTTAACTCAAAACTCTAATTTTCCTTCAAAGATTGAATCCTTATACATTCAAAAGGTC
Organism: Cornus florida; assembly: GCF_030987335.1. NCBI lineage: Eukaryota > Viridiplantae > Streptophyta > Magnoliopsida > Cornales > Cornaceae > Cornus > Cornus florida. The sequence goes on along the minus strand of NW_026775581.1, from coordinate 12,592,590 downwards.
TAGTGATATAATAGGTACATTGATTGAGGTATTTTCATTCAAATATTCAATCTTTATTCACTGAAACATTATTCGGGACGTCAAATGGAACTCGAATAAGTTTAACCCAAAACGCTCATTTTCTTCCGGAGATTCAATCTTTATACATTAAAATGGTCCAGTGACATAATAGGTACCTTTATTGAGGTATTTTCATTCAAAGATTCAATCTTTAGTGATTGAAATACTCTTTGCGACTTCGTTGGTAACTCGAATAAGTTAAACTCAAAACTCTCATTTTCTTTCAAAGATTCAATCTTTACATAGTAAAAAGGTCTAGTGGCATAATAGGTGCCTTGATTGAGTTAATTTCTTTCAGAGATTCAATCTTAACTCATTAAAACACTCATCGTGACGTCAAGGGCATCTCGAATAAGTTTAACTCTCAATTCTCATTTTCGTTCAAAGATTCAATCTTTATACATTAAAAAGGTCTAGTGGCAAAATAGGTTCCGTAATTGAGGTATTTTCAATCAAATATTCGGTCTTGGGTCACAAAACCACTCTTCGCGACTTCATAGTGTAACTCGAATAAGTTAAACTCAAAACTCTAATTTTCTTTCTAAGTTTTAGTCTTTATACATAAAAGTGGTCTAGTGACATAATGGTGCCTTGATTGAGGATTTTCATTCGAACATTCAATCTTTACTCAGTAAGACACTTTTCGGGACGTCACAGGGAACTTAAATAAGTTTAACTCAAAACTCTCATTTTCTTTCAAAAATTCGATCTTTATTCAGTAAAAAGGTCTACTGACATAATAGGTAACTTTTTTGAGGTATTTTCATTCGAAGATTCAATCTTTACTCATTAAAACACTCTTAGCGACGTCAAAGAGATCACGAATATGTTTAACTCAAAACTCTAATCCTCTTTCAAAAACTGAATCTTTATACATTCAAAAGGTCTAGTGATATAATAGGTACCTTGATTGAGGTATTTTCATAAGAAGATTCAATCTTTATTCACTGAAACACTCTTCGGGATGTCAAATTGAACTCGAATAAGTTTAACTCAAAATGCTCATTTTCTCTCGAAGATTCAATCTTTATACATGAAAAAGGTCCAGTGACATAATAAGTACCTTTATTAAGTATTTTCATTCAAAGATTCAATCTTTAGTCATTAAAACACTCTTAGCGACTTCATTGGAAATACCTCAATCGAATAAGTTCAGTTCAATCTTAAGTCATTAAACCACTCTTCGCGACTTCATAGGTAACTCGATTAAGTTAAACACAAAATACTCATTTTCTTTTGAGGATTGAAACTTTGTACATTAAAAAGGTCTAGTGACAAAATAGGAACCTTGAATTTGCTAATTTCATTCAAAGATTCAATCCTTACTCATTAAAACACTCTTCGGGACGTGGTAGGGAACTCGAATAAGTTTAACACAAAACTCTCATTTTCTTTCAAAGATTAAATCCTTATACATTCAAAAGGTCTAGTGATATAATAGGTACCTTGATTGAGGTATTTTCATTCAAAGCTTCAATCTTTATTCACTAAAACACTCTTCGGGACGTCAAATGGAACTCGAATAAGTTTAACCCTAAACGCTCATTTTCTTTCGAAGATTCAATCTTTATACATTAAAAATGTCCAGTGACATAATAGGTACCTTTATTGAAGTATTTTCATTCAAAGATTCAATCTTTAGTCATTAAAATACTATTCGCGATTTCATTGGTAACTCGAATAAGTTAAACTCAAAACTCTCATTTTCTTTCAGAGATTCAATCTTTATACCGTAAAAAGGTCTAGTGGCAGAATAGGAACTTTGATTAAGTTAATTTCATTCAAAGATTTAATCTTAACTCATTAAAACACTCATCGTGACGTCAAAGGGATCTCGAATAAGTTTAACTCTCAATTCTCATTTTTATTCAAAGATTCTTTTTTAATACATTAAAAAGGTCAAGTGACAAAATAGGTACCTTAATTGAGGTATTTTCATTTAAAGATTCAATCTTGGGTCATTAAACCACTCTTTGCGACTTCATATTCAACTCGAATAAGTTAAACTCAAAACTCTAATTTTCTTTCTAAGATTTAGTCCTTATACATAAAAATGGTCTTGTGACAACCCTGATTGAGGATTTTCATTCGAACATTCAATCTTTACTCAGTAAGACACTTTTCGGGACGTCACAGGGAACTTAAATAAGTTTAACTCAAAACTCTCATTTTCTTTCAAAAATTCGATCTTTATTCAGTAAAAAGGTCTAGTGACATAATAGGTAACTTTTTTGAGGTATTTTCATTCGAAGATTCAATCTTTACTCATTAAAACACTCTTAGCGACGTCAAAGAGATCACGAATATGTTTAACTCAAAACTTTAATCCTCTTTCAAAAACTGAATCTTTATACATTCAAAAGGTCTAGTGATATAATAGGTACCTTGATTGAGGTATTTTCATACGAAGATTCAATCTTTATTCACTGAAACGCTCTTCGGGATGTCAAATTGAACTCGAAAAAGTTTAACTCAAAATGCTCATTTTCTCTCGAAGATTCAATCTTTATACATGAAAAAGGTCCAGTGACATAATAAGTACCTTTATTAAGTATTTTCATTCAAAGATTCAATCTTTAGTCATTAAAACACTCTTAGCGACTTCATTGGAAATACCTCAATCGAATAAGTTCAGTTCAATCTTAAGTCATTAAACCACTCTTCGCGACTTCATAGGTAACTCGATTAAGTTAAACACAAAATACTCATTTTCTTTTGAGGATTGAAACTTTGTACATTAAAAAGGTCTAGTGACAAAATAGGAACCTTGAATTTGCTAATTTCATTCAAAGATTCAATCCTTACTCATTAAAACACTCTTCGGGACGTGATAGGGAACTCGAATAAGTTGAACACAAAACTCTCATTTTCTTTCAAAGATTAAATCCTTATACATTCAAAAGGTCTAGTGATATAATAGGTACCTTGATTGAGGTATTTTCATTCAAAGCTTCAATCTTTATTCACTAAAACACTCTTCGGGACGTCAAATGGAACTCGAATAAGTTTAACCCTAAACGCTCATTTTCTTTCGAAGATTCAATCTTTATACATTAAAAATGTCCAGTGACATAATAGGTACCTTTATTGAAGTATTTTCATTCAAAGATTCAATCTTTAGTCATTAAAATACTATTCGCGATTTCATTGGTAACTCGAATAAGTTAAACTCAAAACTCTCATTTTCTTTCAGAGATTCAATCTTTATACCGTAAAAAGGTCTAGTGGCAGAATAGGAACTTTGATTAAGTTAATTTCATTCAAAGATTTAATCTTAACTCATTAAAACACTCATCGTGACGTCAAAGGGATCTCGAATAAGTTTAACTCTCAATTCTCATTTTTATTCAAAGATTCTTTTTTAATACATTAAAAAGGTCAAGTGACAAAATAGGAACCTTAATTGAGGTATTTTCATTTAAAGATTCAATCTTGGGTCATTAAACCACTCTTTGCGACTTCATAGGCAACTCGAATAAGTTAAACTCAAAACTCTCATTTTCTTTCTAAGATTTAGTCCTTATACATAAAAATGGTCTTGTGACAACCCTGATTGAGGATTTTCATTCGAACATTCAATCTTTACTCAGTAAGACACTTTTCGGGGCGTCACAGGGAACTTAAATAAGATTAACTCAAAACTCTCATTTTCTTTCAAAAATTCGATCTTTATTCAGTAAAAAGGTCTAGTGACATAATAGGTAACTTTTTTGAGGTATTTTCATTCGAAGATTCAATCTTTACTCATTAAAACACTCTTAGCGACGTCAAAGAGATCACGAATATGTTTAACTCAAAACTCTAATCCTCTTTCAAAAACTGAATCTTTATACATTCAAAAGGTCTAGTGATATAATAGGTACCTTGATTGAGGTATTTTCATACGAAGATTCAATCTTTATTCACTGAAACACTCTTCGGGATGTCAAATTGAACTCGAATAAGTTTAACTCAAAATGCTCATTTTCTCTCGAAGATTCAATCTTTATACATGAAAAAGGTCCAGTGACATAATAAGTACCTTTATTAAGTATTTTCATTCAAAGATTCAATCTTTAGTCATTAAAACACTCTTAGCGACTTCATTGGAAATACCTCAATCGAATAAGTTCAGTTCAATCTTAAGTCATTAAACCACTCTTCGCGACTTCATAGGTAACTCGATTAAGTTAAACACAAAATACTCATTTTCTTTTGAGGATTGAAACTTTGTACATTAAAAAGGTCTAGTGACAAAATAGGAACCTTGAATTTGCTAATTTCATTCAAAGATTCAATCCTTACTCATTAAAACACTCTTCGGGACGTGATAGGGAACTCGAATAAGTTTAACACAAAACTCTCATTTTCTTTCAAAGATTAAATCCTTATACATTCAAAAGGTCTAGTGATATAATAGGTACCTTGATTGAGGTATTTTCATTCAAAGCTTCAATCTTTATTCACTAAAATACTCTTCGGGACGTCAAATGGAACTCGAATAAGTTTAACCGTAAACGCTCATTTTCTTTCGAAGATTCAATCTTTATACATTAAAAATGTCCAGTGACATAATAGGTACCTTTATTGAAGTATTTTCATTCAAAGATTCAATCTTTAGTCATTAAAATACTATTCGCGATTTCATTGGTAACTCGAATAAGTTAAAGTCAAAACTCTCATTTTCTTTCAGAGATTCAATCTTTATACCGTAAAAAGGTCTAGTGGCAGAATAGGAACTTTGATTAAGTTAATTTCATTCAAAGATTTAATCTTAACTCATTAAAACACTCATCGTGACGTCAAAGGGATCTCGAATAAGTTTAACTCTCAATTCTCATTTTTATTCAAAGATTCTTTTTTAATACATTAAAAAGGTCAAGTGACAAAATAGGTACCTTAATTGAGGTATTTTCATTTAAAGATTCAATCTTGGGTCATTAAACCACTCTTTGCGACTTCATAGGCAACTCGAATAAGTTAAACTCAAAACTCTCATTTTCTTTCTAAGATTTAGTCCTTATACATAAAAATGGTCTTGTGACAACCCTGATTGAGGATTTTCATTCAACGATTCAATCTTTACTTAGTAAAACACTTTTCGGGACGTCACAGGGAACTCGTATAAGTTTAACTCTTAAAACACTCTTAGCGATGTCAAAAGGATTACGAATAAGTTTAATTCAAAACTCTAATTCTCTTTCAAAGACTGAATCTTTATTCATTCAAAATGTCTAGTGATATAATTGGCACCTTGATTGAGGTATTTTCATACAAAGATTGAATCTTCGAAAAAAAATGAGCATTTTGAGTTAAACTTATTCGAGTTCCATTAAAAAGGTCCAGTGACATAATAGGTACCTTTATTAAGGTATTTTCATTCAAAGATTCAATCTTTAGTCATTAAAACACTCTTCGCGACTTCATAGCAAATACCTCAATCGAATAAGTTCAGTTCAATCTAAAGTCATTAAACCACTCTTCGCGACTTCGTAGGTAACTCGATTAAGTTAAACACAAAATACTCATTTTCTTTTGAAGATCGAATCTTTGTACAGAAAAAAGGTCTAGTGACAAAGTAGGAACCTTGAATTAGCAATTTCATTCAAAGATTCAATCTTTACTCATTAAAACACTTTTCGTTACGTGAAAGGGAACTCGAATAAGTTTAACTCAAAACTCTTATTTTCTTTCAAAGATTCAATCTTTATACATTAAAAAGGTCTAGTGACATAAAAGGTAACGTGATTGAGGTAATTTCGTTCAAAGATTCAATCTTTGGTCAGTAAAACACTCTTCGCGACTTCATAGCTTACTCGAATAAGTTAAACTCGAAACTCTCATTTTCTTTCAAAGAGTCAATCGTTATACACTAAAAGGGTCTAATGACATAATAGGTACCTTGGTTATGGTAATTTCATTGAAAGATTCAATCTTTACTCATTAAAACACTCTTCGTGACGTTAAAGGGATCACGAATATGGTCAACTCAAAACTCTAATTTTCCTTCAAAGATTGAATCCTTATACATTCAAAAGGTCTAGTGATATAATAGGTACCGTGATTGAGGTATTTTCATTCAAATATTCAATCTTTATTCACTGAAACACTATTCGGGACGTCAAATGGAACTCGAATAAGTTTAACCCAAAACGCTCATTTTCTTTAGGAGATTCAATCTTTATACATTAAAATGGTCCAGTGACATAATAGGTACCTTTATTGAGGTATTTTCATTCAAAGATTCAATCTTTAGTGATTAAAATACTCTTCGCGACTTCGTTGGTAACTCGAATAAGTTAAACTCAAAACTCTCATTTTCTTTCAAATGATTCAATCTTTACACAGTAAAAAGGTCTAGTGGCATAATAGGTGCCTTGATTGAGTTAATTTCTTTCAGAGATTCAATCTTAACTCATTAAAACACTCATCGTGACGTCAAGGGCATCTCGAATAAGTTCAACTCTCAATTCTCATTTTCGTTCAAAGATTCAATCTTTATACATTAAAAAGGTCTAGTGGCAAAATAGGTTCCGTAATTGAGGTATTTTCATTCAAATATTCGGTCTTGGGTCACAAAACCACTCTTCGCGACTTCATAGTGTAACTCGAATAAGTTAAACTCAAAACTCTAATTTTCTTTCTAAGATTTAGTCTTTATACATAAAAGTGGTCTAGTGACATAATGGTGCCTTGATTGAGGATTTTCATTCGAACATTCAATCTTTACTCAGTAAGACACTTTTCGGGACGTCACAGGGAACTTAAATAAGTTTAACTCAAAACTCTCATTTTCTTTCAAAAATTCGATCTTTATTCAGTAAAAAGGTCTAGTGACATAATAGGTAACTTTTTTGAGGTATTTTCATTCAAAGATTCAATTTTACTCATGAAAACACTCTTAGCAACGTCAAAGAGATCACGACTATGTTTAACTCAAAACTCTAATCCTCTTTCAAAAACTGAATCTTTATACATTCAAAAGGTCTAGTGATATAATAGGTACCTTGATTGAGGTATTTTCATACGAAGATTCAATCTTTATTCACTGAAACACTTTTCGGGATGTCAAATGGAACTCGAATAAGTTTAACTCAAAATGATCATTTTCTCTAGAAGATTCAATCTTTATACATGAAAAAGGTCCAGTGACATAATAAGTACCTTTATTAAGGTATTTTCATTCAAAGATTCAATCTTTAGTCATTAAAACACTCTTAGCGACTTCATTGGAAATACCTCAATCGAATAAGTTCAGTTCAATCTTAAGTCACTAAACCACTCTTCGCGACTTCATAGGTAACTCGATTAAGTTAAACACAAAATACTCATTTTCTTTTGAATATTGAAACTTTGTACATTAAAAAGGTCTAGTGACAAAATATGAACCTTGAATAGGCTAATTTCATTCAAAGATTCAATCCTTACTCAAGAAAACACTCTTCGGGACGTGATTGGGAACTCGAATAAGTTTAACACAAAACTCTCATTTTCTTTCAAAGATTAAATCCTTATACATTCAAAAGGTCTAGTGATATAATAGGTACCTTGATTGAGGTATTTTCAATAAAGCTTCAATATTTATTCACTAAAACACTCTTCGGGACGTCAAATGGAACTCGAATAAGTTTAACCCAAAACGCTCATTTTCTTTCGAAGATTCAATCTTTATACATTAAAAATGTCCAGTGACATAATAGGTACCTTTATTGAAGTATTTTCATTCAAAGATTCAATCTTTAGTCATTAAAATACTATTCGCGATTTCATTGGTAACTCGAATAAGTTAAACTCAAAACTCTCATTTTCTTTCAGAGATTCAATCTTTATACCGTAAAAAGGTCTAGTGGCATAATAGGAACTTTGATTAAGTTAATTTCATTCAAAGATTTAATCTTAACTCATTAAAACACTCATTGTGACGTCAAAGGGATCTCGAATAAGTTTAACTCTCAATTCTCATTTTTATTCAAAGATTCTTTCTTAATACATTAAAAAGGTCAAGTGACAAAATAGGTACCTTAATTGAGGTATTTTCATTTAAAGATTCAATCTTGGGTCATTAAACCACTCTTTGCAACTTCATAGGCAACTCGAATAAGTTAAACTCAAAACTCTCATTTTCTTTCTAAGATTTAGTCCTTATACATAAAAATGGTCTTGTGACAACCCTGATTGAGGATTTTCATTCAACGATTCAATCTTTACTTAGTAAAACACTTTTCGGGACGTCACAGGGAACTCGTATAAGTTTAACTCTTAAAACACTCTTAGCGACGTCAAAAGGATTACGAATAAGTTTAACTCAAAACTCTAATTCTCTTTCAAAGACTGAATCTTTATTCATTCAAAATGTCTAGTGATATAATTGGTACCTTGATTGAGGTATTTTCATACAAAGATTGAATCTTCGAAAGAAAATGAGCATTTTGAGTTAAACTTATTCGAGTTCCATTAAAAAGGTCCAGTGACATAATAGGTACCTTTATTAAGGTATTTTCATTCAAAGATTCAATCTTTAGTCATTAAAACACTCTTCGCGACTTCATAGCAAATACCTCAATCGAATAAGTTCAGTTCAATCTAAAGTCATTAAACCACTCTTCGCGACTTCGTAGGTAACTCGATTAAGTTAAACACAAAATACTCATTTTCTTTTGAAGATCGAATCTTTGTACAGAAAAAAGGTCTAGTGACAAAGTAGGAACCTTGAATTAGCAATTTCATTCAAAGATTCAATCTTTACTCATTAAAACACTCTTCGTGACGTGAAAGGGAACTCGAATAAGTTTAACTCAAAACTCTCATTTTCTTTCAAAGATTCAATCTTTATACATTAAAAAGGCCTAGTGACATAAAAGGTAACGTGATTGAGGTAATTTCGTTCAAAGATTTAATCTTTGGTCAGTAAAACACTCTTCCCAACTTCATAGCTTACTCGAATAAGTTAAACTCGAAACTCTCATTTTCTTTCAAAGAGTCATTCATTATACACTAAAAGGGTCTAATGACATAATAGGTACCTTGGTTATGGTAATTTCATTCAAAGATTCAATCTTTACTCATTAAAACACTCTTCGTGACGTTAAAGGGATCACGAATATGTTTAACTCAAAACTCTAATTTTCCTTCAAAGATTGAATCCTTATACATTCAAAAGGTCTAGTGATATAATAGGTACCTTGATTGAGGTATTTTCATTCAAATATTCAATCTTTATTCACTGAAACACTATTCGGGACGTCAAATGGAACTCGAATAAGTTTAACCCAAAACGCTCATTTTCTTCCGGAGATTCAATCTTTATACATTAAAATGGTCCAGTGACATAATAGGTACCTTTATTGAGGTATTTTCATTCAAACATTCAATCTTTAGTGATTAAAATACTCTTCGCGACTTCGTTGGTAACTCGAATAAGTTAAACTCAAAACTCTCATTTTCTTTCAAAAGATTCAATCTTTACACAGTAAAAAGGTCTCGTGGCACAATAGGTGCCTTGATTGAGTTAATTTCTTTCAGAGATTCAATCTTAACTCATTAAAACACTCATCGTGACGTCAAGGGCATCTCGAATAAGTTTAACTCTCAATTCTCATTTTCGTTCAAAGATTCAATCTTTATACATTAAAAAGGTCTAGTGGCAAAATAGGTTCCGTAATTGAGGTATTTTCATTCAAATATTCAGTCTAGGGTCACAAAACCACTCTTCGCGACTTCATAGTGTAACTCGAATAAGTTAAACTCAAAACTCTAATTTTCTTTCTAAGATTTAGTCTTTATACATAAAAGTGGTCTAGTGACATAATGGTGCCTTGATTGAGGATTTTCATTCGAACATTCAATCTTTACTCAGTAAGACACTTTTCGGGACGTCACAGGGAACTTAAATAAGTTTAACTCAAAACTCTCATTTTCTTTCAAAAATTCGATCTTTATTCAGTAAAAAGGTCTAGTGACATAATAGGTAACTTTTTTGAGGTATTTTCATTCAAAGATTCAATCTTTACTCATTAAAACACTCTTAGCGACGTCAAAGAGATCACGAATATGTTTAACTCAAAACTCTAATCCTCTTTCAAAAACTGAATCTTTATACATTCAAAAGGTCTAGTGATATAATAGGTACCTTGATTGAGGTATTTTCATACGAAGATTCAATCTTTATTCACTGAAACACTCTTCGGGATGTCAAATGGAACTCGAATAAGTTTAACACAAAATGCTCATTTTCTCTCGAAGATTCAATCTTTATACATGAAAGAGGTCCAGTGACATAATAAGTACCTTTATTAAGGTATTTTCATTCAAAGATTCAATCTTTAGTCATTAAAATACTCTTAGCGACTTCATTGGAAATACCTCAATCGAATAAGTTCAGTTCAATCTTAAGTCATTAAACCACTCTTCGCGACTTCATAGGTAACTCGATTAAGTTAAACACAAAATACTCATTTTCTTTTGAGGATTGAAACTTTGTACATTAAAAAGGTCTAGTGACAAAATAGGAACCTTGAATTTGCTAATTTCATTCAAAGATTCAATCCTTACTCATTAAAACACTCTTCGGGACGTGATAGAGAACTCGAATAAGTTTAACACAAAACTCTCATTTTCTTTAAAAGATTAAATCCTTATACATTCAAAAGGTCTAGTGATATAATAGGTACCTTGATTGAGGTATTTTCATTCAAAGCTTCAATCTTTATTCACTAAAACACTCTTCGGGACGTCAAATGGAACTCGAATAAGTTTAACCCAAAACGCTCATTTTCTTTCGTAGATTCAATCTTTATGCATTAAAAATGTCCAGTGACATAATAGGTACCTTTATTGAAGTATTTTCATTCAAAGATTCAATCTTTAGTCATTAAAATACTATTCGCGATTTCGTTGGTAACTCGAATAAGTTAAACTTAAAACTCTCATTTTCTTTCAGAGATTCAATCTTTATACCGTAAAAAGGTCTAGTGGCATAATAGGAACTTTGATTAAGGTAATTTCATTCAAAGATTTAATCTTAACTCATTAAAACACTCATCGTGACGTCAAAGGGATCTCGAATAAGTTTAACTCTCAATTCTCATTTTTATTCAAAGATTCTTTTTTAATACATTAAAAAGGTCAAGTGACAAAATAGGTACCTTAATTGAGGTATTTTCATTCAAATATTCAATCTTGGGTCATTAAACCACTCTATGCGACTTCATAGGCAACTCGAATATGTTAAACTCAAAACTCTCATTTTCTTTCTAAGATTTAGTCCTTATACATAAAAACGGTCTAGTGACATAATGGTACCTTGATTGAGGATTTTCATTCAACGATTCAATCTTTACTCAGTAAAACACTTTTCGGGACGTCACAGGGAACTCGTATAAGTTTAACTTTTAAAACACTCTTAACGACGTCAAAAGGATCACGAATAAGTTTAACTCAAAACTCTAATTCTCTTTCAAAGACTGAATCTTTATACATTCAAAATGTCTAGTGATATAATTGGTACCTTGATTGAGGTATTTGCATACAAAGATTGAATCTTCGAAAGAAAATTAGCATTTTGAGTGAAACTTATTCGAGTTCCATTAAAAAGGTCCAGTGACATAATAGGTACCTTTATTAAGGTATTTTCATTCAAAGATTCAATCTTTAGTCATTAAAACACTCTTCGCGACTTCATAGCAAATACCTCAGTCGAATAAGTTCAGTTCAATATAAAGTCATTAAACCACACTTCGCGACTCCGTAGGTAACTCGATTAAGTTAAACACAAAATACTCATTTTCTTTTGAAGATCGAATCTTTGTACAGAAAAAAGGTCTAGTGACAAAGTAGGAACCTTGAATTAGCAATTTCATTCAAAGATTCAAACTTTACTCATTAAAACACTCTTCGTGACGTGAAAGGGAACTCGAATAAGTTTAACTCAAAACTCTCATTTTCTGTCAAAGATTCAATCTTTATACATTAAAAAGGCCTTGTCACATAAAAGGTAACGTGATTGAGGTAATTTCATTCAAAGATTCAATCTTTGGTCAGTAAAACACTCTTCACGACTTCATAGCTTACTCGAATAAGTTAAACTCGAAACTCTCATTTTCTTTCAAAGATTCAATCGTTATACATTAAAAAGTTCTAATGACATAATAGGTACCTTGGTTATGGTAATTTCATTCAAAGATTCAATCTTTACTCATTAAAACACTCTTCGTGACGTTAAAGGGATCACGAATATGTTTAACTCAAAACTCTAATTTTCCTTCAAAGATTGAATCCTTATACATTCAAAAGGTCTAGTGATATAATAGGTACCTTGATTGAGGTATTTTCATTCAAATATTCAATCTTTATTCACTGAAACACTATTCGGGACGTCAAATGGAACTCGAATAAGTTTAACCCAAAACGCTCATTTTCTTCCGGAGATTCAATCTTTATACATTAAAATGGTCCAGTGACATAATAGGTACCTTTATTGAGGTATTTTCATTCAAAGATTCAATCTTTAATGATTAAAATACTCTTCGCGACTTCGTTTGTAACTCGAATAAGTTAAACTCAAAACTCTCATTTTCTTTCAAAGATTCAATCTTTACATAGTAAAAAGGTCTAGTGGCATAATAGGTGCCTTGATTGAGTTAATTTCTTTCAGAGATTCAATCTTAACTCATTAAAACACTCATCGTGACGTCAAGGGCATCTCGAATAAGTTTAACTCTCAATTCTCATTTTCGTTCAAAGATTCAATCTTTATACATTAAAAAGGTCTAGTGGCAAAATAGGTTCCGTAATTGAGGTATTTTCATTCAAATATTCGGTCTTGGGTCACAAAACCACTCTTCGCGACTTCATAGTGTAACTCGAATAAGTTAAACTCAAAACTCTAATTTTCTTTCTAAGATTTAGTCTTTATACATAAAAGTGGTCTAGTGACATAATGGTGCCTTGATTGAGGATTTTCATTCGAACATTCAATCTTTACTCAGTAAGACACTTTTCGGGACGTCACAGGGAACTTAAATAAGTTTAACTCAAAACTCTCATTTTCTTTCAAAAATTCGATCTTTATTCAGTAAAAAGGTCTAGTGACATAATAGGTAACTTTTTTGAGGTATTTTCATTCGAAGATTCAATCTTTACTCATTAAAACACTCTTAGCGACGTCAAAGAGATCACGAATATGTTTAACTCAAAACTCTAATCCTCTTTCAAAAACTGAATCTTTATACATTCAAAAGGTCTAGTGATATAATAGGTACCTTTATTGAGGTATTTTCATACGAAGATTCAATCTTTATTCACTGAAACACTCTTCGGGATGTCAAATGGAACTCGAATAAGTTTAACTCAAAATGCTCATTTTCTCTTGAAGATTCAATCTTTATACATGAAAAAGGTCCAGTGACATAATAAGTACCTTTATTAAGGTATTTTCATTCAAAGATTCAATCTTTAGTCATTAAAACACTCTTAGCGACTTCATTGGAAATACCTCAATCGAATAAGTTCAGTTCAATCTTAAGTCATTAAACCACTCTTCGCGACTTCATAGGTAACTCGATTAAGTTAAACACAAAATACTCATTTTCTTTTGAGGATTGAAACTTTGTACATTAAAAAGGTCTAGTGACAAAATAGGAACCTTGAATTTGCTAATTTCATTCAAAGATTCAATCCTTACTCATAAAAACACTCTTCGGGACGTGATAGGGAACTCGAATAAGTTTAACACAAAAATCTCATTTTCTTTCGAAGATTAAATCCTTATACATTCAAAAGGTCTAGTGATATAATAGGTACCTTGATTGAGGTATTTTATTTCAAAGCTTCAGTCTTTATTCACTAAAACACTCTTCGGGACGTCAAATGGAACTCGAATAAGTTTAACCCAAAACGCTCATTTTCTTTCGAAGATTCAATCTTTATACATTAAAAATGCCCAGTGACATAATAGGTACCTTTATTGAAGTATTTTCATTCAAAGATTCAATCTTTAGTCATTAAAATACTATTCGCGATTTCGTTGGTAACTCGAATAACTAAAACTCAAAACTCTCATTTTCTTTCAGAGATTCAACCTTTATACCGTAAAAAGGTCTAGTGGCATAATAGGAACTTTGATTAAGTTAATTTCATTCAAAGATTTAACCTTAACTCATTAAAACACTCATCGTGACGTCAAAGGGATCTCGAATAAGTTTGACTCTCAATTCTCATTTTTATTCTAAGATTCTTTTTTAATACATTAAAAAGGTCAAGTGACAAAATAGGTACCTTAATTGAGGTATTTTCATTCAAAGATTCAATCTTGGGTCATTAAACCACTCTTTGCGACTTCATAGGCAACTCGAATAAGTTAAACTCAAAACTCTCATTTTCTTTCTAAGATTAAGTCCTTATACATAAAAATGGTCTTGTGACAACCCCGATTGAGGATTTTCATTCAACGATTCAATCTTTACTTAGTAAAACACTTTTCGGGACGTCACAGGGAACTCGTATAAGTTTAACTCTTAAAACACTCTTAGCGACGTCAAAAGGATTACGAATAAGTTTAACTCAAAACTCTAATTCATTCAAAATGTCTAGTGATATAATTGGTACTTTGATTGAGGTATTTTCATACAAAGATTGAATCTTCGAAAGAAAATGAGCATTTTGATTTAAACTTATTCGAGTTCCATTAAAAAGGTCCAGTGACATAATAGGTACCTTTATTAAGGTATTTTCATTCAAAGATTCAATCTTTAGTCATTAAAACACTCTTCGCGTCTTCATAGCAAATACCTCAATCGAATAAGTTCAGTTCAATCTAAAGTCATTAAACCACTCTTCGCGACTTCGTAGGTAACTCGATTAAGTTAAACACAAAATACTCATTTTCTTTTGAAGATCGAATCTTTGTACAGAAAAAAGGTCTAGTGACAAAGTAGGAACCTTGAATTAGCTATTTCATTCAAAGATTCAATCTTTACTCATTAAAACACTCTTCGTGACGTGAAAGGGAACTCAAATAAGTTTAACTCAAAACTCTCATTTTCTTTCAAAGATTCAATCTTTATACATTAAAAAGGCCTACTGACATAAAAGGTAACGTGATTGAGGTAATTTCATTCAAAGATTCAATCTTTGGTCAGTAGAACACTCTTCGCGACTTCATAGCTTACTCGAATAAGTTAAACTCGAAACTCTCATTTTCTTTCAAAGATTCAATCGTTATACATTAAAAAGGTCTAATGACATAATAGGTACCTTGGTTATGGTAATTTCATTCAAAGATTCAATCTTTACTCGTTAAAACACTCTTCGTGACGTTAAAGGGATCACGAATATGTTTAACTCAAAACTCTAATATTCCTTCAAAGATTGAATCCTTATACATTCAAAAGGTCTAGTGATATAATAGGTACCTTGATTGAGGTATTTTCATTCAAATATTCAATCTTTATTCACTGAAACACTATTCGGGACGTCCAATGGAACTCGAATAAGTTTAACCCAAAACGCTCATTTTCTTCTGGAGATTCAATCTTTATACATTAAAATGGTCCAGTGACATAATAGGTACCTTTATTGAGGTATTTTCATTCATAGATTCAATCTTTAGTGATTAAAATACTCTTCGCGACTTCGTTGGTAACTCGAATAAGTTAAACTGAAAACTCTCATTTTCTTTCAAAAGATTCAATCTTTACACAGTAAAAAGGTCTAGTGGCATAATAGGTGCCTTGATTGAGTTAATTTCTTTCAGAGATTCAATCTTAACTCATTAAAACACTCATCGTGACGTCAAGGGCATCTCGAATAAGTTTAACTCTCAATTCTCATTTTCGTTCAAAGATTCAATCTTTACACATTAAAAAGGTCTAGTGGCAAAATAGGTTCCGTAATTGAGGTATTTTCATTCAAATATTCGGTCTTGGGTCACAAAACCACCCTTCGCGACTTCATAGTGTAACTCGAATAAGTTAAACTCAAAACTCTAATTTTCTTTCTAAGATTTAGTCTTTATACATAAAAGTGGTCTAGTGACATAATGGTGCCTTGATTGAGGATTTTCATTCGAACATTCAATCTTTACTCAGTAAGACACTTTTCGGGACGTCACAGGGAACTTAAATAAGTTTAACTCAAAACTCTCATTTTCTTTCAAAAATTCGATCTTTATTCAGTAAAAAGGTCTAGTGACATAATAGGTAACTTTTTTGAGGTATTTTCATTCAAAGATTCAATCTTTACTCATTAAAACACTCTTAGCGATGTCAAAGAGATCACGAATATGTTTAACTCAAAACTCTAATCCTCTTTCAAAAACTGAATCTTTATACATTCAAAAGGTCTAGTGATATAATAGGTACCTTGATTGAGGTATTTTCATACGAAGATTCAATCTTTATTCACTGAAACACTCTTCGGGATGTCAAATGGAATTCGAATAAGTTTAACTCAAAATGCTCATTTTCTCTCGAAGATTCAATCTTTATACATGAAAAAGGTCCACTGACATAATAAGTACCTTTATTAAGGTATTTTCATTCAAAGATTCAATCTTTAGTCATTAAAACACTCTTAGCGACTTCAATGGAAATACCTCAATCGAATAAGTTCAGTTCAATCTTAAGTCATTAAACCACTCTTCGCGACTTCATAGGTAACTCGATTAAGTTAAACACAAAATACTCATTTTCTTTTGAGGATTGAAACTTTGTATATTAAAAAGGTCTAGTGACAAAATAGGAACCTTGAATTTGCTAATTTCATTCAAAGATTCAATCCTTACTCATTAAAACACTCTTCGGGACGTGATAGGGAACTCGAATAAGTTTAACACAAAACTCTCATTTTCTTTCAAAGATTAAATCCTTATACATTCAAAAGGTCTAGTGATATAATAGGTACCTTGATTGAGGTATTTTCATTCAAAGCTTCAATCTTTATTCACTAAAACACTCTTCGGGACGTCAAATGGAACTCGAATAAGTTTAACCCAAAACGCTCATTTTCTTTCGTAGATTCAATCTTTATGCATTAAAAATGTCCAGTGACATAATAGGTACCTTTATTGAAGTATTTTCATTCAAAGATTCAATCTTTAGTCATTAAAATACTATTCGCGATTTCGTTGGTAACTCGAATAAGTTAAACTTAAAACTCTCATTTTCTTGCAGAGATTCAATCTTTATACCGTAAAAAGGTCTAGTGGCATAATAGGAACTTTGATTAAGTTAATTTCATTCAAAGATTTAATCTTAACTCATTAAAACACTCATCGTGACGTCAAAGGGATCTCGAATAAGTTTAACTCTCAATTCTCATTTTTATTCAAAGATTCTTTTTTAATACATTAAAAAGGTCAAGTGACAAAATAGGTACCTTAATTGAGGTATTTTCATTCAAATATTCAATCTTGGGTCATTAAACCACTCTATGCGACTTCATAGGCAACTCGAATAAGTTAAACTCAAAACTCTCATTTTCTTTCTAAGATTTAGTCCTTATACATAAAAATGGTCTTGTGACAACCCTGATTGAGGATTTTTATTCAACGATTCAATCTTTACTTAGTAAAACACTTTTCGGGACGTCACAGGGAACTCGTATAAGTTTAACTCTTAAAACACTCTTAGCGACGTCAAAAGGATCACGAATAAGTTAGACTTAAAACTCTAATTCTCTTTCAAAGACTGAATCTTTATACATTCAAAATGTCTAGTGATATAATTGGTACCTTGATTGAGGTATTTTCATACAAAGATTGAATCTTCGAAAGAATATGAGCATTTTGAGTTAAACTTATTCGAGTTCCATTAAAAAGGTCCAATGACATAATAGGTACCTTTATTAAGGTATTTTCATTCAAAGATTCAATCTTTAGTCATTAAAACACTCTTCGGGACTTCATAGCAAATACATCAATCGAATAAGTTCAGTTCAATCTAAAGTCATTAAACCACTCTTCGCGACTTCGTAGGTAACTCGATTAAGTTAAACACAAAATACTCATTTTCTTTTGAAGATCGAATCTTTGTACAGAAAAAAGGTCTAGTGACGAAGTAGGAACCTTGAATTAGCAATTTCATTCAAAGATTCAATCTTTACTCATTAAAACACTCTTCGTGACGTGAAAGGGAACTCGAATAAGTTTAACTCAAAACTCTCATTTTCTTTCAAAGATTCAATCTTTATACATTAAAAAGGCCTAGTCACATAAAAAGTAACGTGATTGAGGTATTTTCATTCAAAGATTCAATCTTTGGTCAGTAAAACACCCTTCGCGACTCCATAGCTTACTCGAATAAGTTAAACTCGAAACTCTCATTTTCTTTCAAAGATTCAATCGTTATACATTTAAAAGGTCTAATGACATAATAGGTACCTTGGTTATGGTAATTTCATTCAAAGATTCAATCTTTACTCATTAAAACACTCTTCGTGATGTTAAAGGGATCACGAATATGTTTAACTCAAAACTCTAATTTTCCTTGAAAGATTGAATCCTTATACATTCAAAAGGTCTAGTGATATAATAGGTACCTTGATTGAGGTATTTTCATTCAAATATTCAATCTTTATTCACTGAAACACTATTCAGGACGTCAAATGGAACTCGAATAAGTTTAACCCAAAACGCTCATTTTCTTCCGGAGATTCAATCTTTATACATTAAAATGGTCCAGTGACATAATAGGTACCTTTATTGAGGTATTTTCATTCAAAGATTCAATCTTTAGTGATTAAAATACTCTTCGCGACTTTTTTGGTAACTCGAATAAGTTAAACTCAAAACTCTCATTTTCTTTCAAAGATTCAATCTTTACACAGTAAAAAGGTCTAGTGGCATAATAGGTGCCTTGATTGAGTTAATTTCTTTCAGAGATTCTGTAACACCCCCACATTTCCCACGCATAAGTTGATCAGGCTTATACACGAAAAACGAGGGATATCAAAAACAATTGGCAATATACAAGCATGGAATACAAAATGATGGAAATAAAAGAATTTAGACAGGAAAGAAACATTAAATAATACAACATCCATCCATCCTTTATTTGATAC
This sequence comes from Cornus florida, assembly GCF_030987335.1. NCBI lineage: Eukaryota > Viridiplantae > Streptophyta > Magnoliopsida > Cornales > Cornaceae > Cornus > Cornus florida. The sequence goes on along the minus strand of NW_026775581.1, from coordinate 12,573,495 downwards.
AGTACTTCATTACAACTTGGAAATCCTACGTCAGGGATCCCTAAATATAACCCTGAGAGTTCAACGTCAAAAGTAGATAAAAACTGAAACTGAAATACTACATAAAACTTCTACCCTGCACTGGATCGTAGGAGTAGATGAGTTCGGATGATGGTCCCACACTGCTAACCTCAGCCTTGAAACGGATACTGACCGTATCCTGAAATAACAACAATGGTGGGTCAACCCCACGAGCAAGTCCTCTCTACTATGACCCAAATCAGAGAATCAAATAAATTAATCATTATGAATCGGATGAGTACTATATCTGTATACATCCTACGGGAACTATCCGATGTATAACATGACCTCAACCAGAATAGACGGAGATCACTTAGACTCACACTAGGTGGTCAAGTGTCGCCTTTCCCTACCCGGGAAATCAGCTATTATACATGGTGCACGGTACTGACAACACAGACTATAACGAACTACACAGTGATAACACCTCGCAAAGTACTGATGAATATACTGAGCATATAAATTAGGCAACACATGCCAACAATATTAATAAATGTACCGAGAATGTCAATTTAGGCAACACATGCCAATAATATTAATAAATATACCGAGTATGTCAATTAGGCAACACATGCCAATAATATTAAACCACATACCCCGACAGCCACACATCTGTCTATCGCAACGAATGCATAAGGTATAAATGAGTCTAAACTTATTAGTCAGCTCACATGGTTCTATATGGCAACACATCCATATAATATAAATGCGACATAATAAACAGTCCATTTATTCCCTGAAATGCACACAGCATAATAATCATGGTTTATATATCAATTAACAGTATAAACATCCTATAAGATATCATGGATAATTTATCTGACTAAAACCATGGCCTTATTTAATTTAACAGTAATGTTTGATACCATTAAATACGATAATAACACTATTTATATTTAACAATGTCGTTAAATAAATCACATTAGTATCCGTACTGCGAACGAGCCAATAAATGCTTAGAAAAGATTAATCGGCCATAAAAATGAGTAACGGGTGTTAAAATAATAATTTCGTGGCCCGTTAAACCCGTAATTACCAACACAGTACCTAAAAATCCAAGTTTAAGGTTCTGGAATTTACAAAACAGGCCCTAGGGGTATTCTGGTAATTTCCAGCAGCTGTAGGGACCCCACACGCGCCCTCACGCGCCTCCCAGAGCCTCCCCACGCGCAGCCCAACCTTCCCCACTCTCCCACGCGCCTCCACGCGCGTCTGGCATCAGCCACGCGCTCCCACGCGCGCGCACGCGCTGCCACGTGCGCACTAAGGGTGCCTTGCTGACGTGTCACTTCCTGGTTGGTTGGCTGCATCCGGATTCCGTACTCGCGTCACACCGGATCATCTCACCCTATCTTCCCTCCATCCAACGCCCACAGATCCGGGTGTACCGCGGTATCATGGACCGCGATGCACCGGATCAATCAGACTCCACTAATGGCCAGGATGCGCGCGTACACCCTCCTATGGTGTGCCGCGTCGCACCGGATCACTCCGGTCGTCTCCCCCACTGCCGGCGACCGGAAAACTCGCCGGAAGGTCGCCGGAAATTGCAGAAAATGCCCGGAAAAATCTAGAAAATTCTAGAAAAATCCCTAAAGTCTTATTTAATTATTTTTAGCCATTATTAATTTCATAGGACATTAAATAAATATATACCATCCTATATAATTAAAATTCCATTAATTTAATAAAATAAAATTAATAATTTATTAACCCCCAAACCTTGGCTCTATGCATAAAAATAAGCTAAACAATTAATTTATTAATTCAAAGGGGAAAAGTAGATAATAACTTGCCTTTTTGGATTTAAAATAAATCCGCCGGTCTGCGCGTAGTCGGGTAAAATTGTCTACACCGGTCCAAGCTTCTTTCTCTTTCTCTTTTCCTTTCACTCTTATAAAATAGCTCTCTAGAATTTATACTTTGCTTCTAACTCCCTTTATTTTTTTTTTCTAAGGCAAGCTAGTTAATTTATAGACAAAATATATAATATAAATATTACAAATATCTAATTTATAATAACTTCTCACCCATTTCTCATATTCCTACCTATATGGCTTTAATTCCAACCATAACCATTGATGCAATCCTATCCTAATCTCTAATTTCATCATGACTTTGGTTTAATACTATTATTATTATTATAAATATTATTATTATTATTACTAATATTATTATTAATAAACTTTTATAATAATTATTATTATTATTATATTATTATTATTATTATTATTATTAAACTAATATAATTATTATTAAACTAATATAATTATTATTATTACAAAATAATACATTATATCATCATAATACTATATAACACAAATATAATACTTTAATTAACTAATAATGATTAATATAAGCATAACCAACAAATAAAATTATTATTAATAATACATGCATAAATAAATTTACTATTTTAACATACACAATCACTTTACATGCACAATTAAATGAACATAATATAATAATGTAGTATGCACAAATAAATAAAATTAATTAACCTAACACAAAATTAATTTAAATACATTCTTTAAAATTACGGGGTATTACAGATTCAATCTTAACTCATTAAAACACTCATCGTGACGTCAAGGGCATCTCGAATAAGTTTAACTCTCAATTCTCATTTTCGTTCAAACATTCAATCTTTATACATTAAAAAGGTCTAGTGGCAAAATAGGTTCCGTAATTGAGGTATTTTCATTCAAATATTCGGTCTTGGGTCACAAAATCACTCTTCGCGACTTCATAGTGTAACTCGAATAAGTTAAACTCAAAATTCTAATTTTCTTTCTAAGATTTAGTCTTTATACATAAAAGTGGTCTAGTGACATAATGGTGCCTTGATTGAGGATTTTCATTCGAACATTCAATCTTTACTCAGTAAGACACTTTTCGGGACGTCATAGGGAACTTAAATAAGTTTAACTCAAAACTCTCATTTTCTTTCAAAAATTCGATCTTTATTTAGTAAAAAGGTCTAGTGACGTAATAGGTAACTTTTTTGAGGTATTTTCATTCTAAGATTCAATCTTTACTCATTAAAACACTCTTAGTGACGTCAAAGAGATCACGAATATGTTTAACTCAAAACTCTAATCCCCTTTCGAAAACTGAATCTTTATACATTCAAAAGGTCTAGTGATATAATAGGTACCTTGATAGAGGTACTTTCATACGAAGATTCAATCTTTATTCACTGAAACACTCTTCGGGATGTCAAATGGAACTCGAATAAGAATAACTCAAAATGCTCATTTTCTCTCGAAGATTCAATCTTTATACAAGAAAAAGGTCCAGTGACATAATAAGTACCTTTATTAAGGTATTTTCATTCAAAGATTCAATCTTTAGTCATTAAAACACTCTTCGCGACTTCATTGGAAATACCTCAATCGAATAAGTTCAGTTCAATCTTAAGTCATTAAACCACTCTTCGCGACTTCATAGGTAACTCGATTAAGTTAAACACAAAATACTCATTTTCTTTTGAGGATTGAAACTTTGTACATTAAAAAGGTCTAGTGACAAAATAGGAACCTTGAATTTGCTAATTTCATTTAAAGATTCAATCCTTACTCATTAAAACACTCTTCGGGACGTGATAGGGAACTCGAATAAGTTTAACACAAAACTCTCATTTTCTTTCAAAGATTAAATCCTTATACATTCAAAAGGTCTATTGTTATAATAGGTACCTTGATTGAGGTATTTTCATTCAAAGCTTCAATCTTTATTCACTAAAACACTCTTCGGGACGTCAAATGGAACTCGAATAAGTTTAACCCAAAACGGTCGTTTTCTATCGAAGATTCAATCTTTATGCATTAAAAATGTCTAGTGACATAATAGGTACCTTTATTGAAGTATTTTCATTCAAAGATTCAATCTTTAGTCATTAAAATACTATTCGCGATTTCTTTGGTAACTCGAATAAGTTAAACTCAAAACTCTCATTTTCTTTCAGAGATTCAATCTTTATACCGTAAAAAGGTCTAGTAGCATAATAGGAACTTTGATTAAGTTAATTTCATTCAAAGATTTAATCTTAACTCATTAAAACACTCATCGGGACGTCAAAGGGATCTCGAATAAGTTTAACTCTCAATTCTCATTTTTATTCAAAGATTCTTTTTGAATACATTTAAAAGGTCAAGTGACAATATAGGTACCTTAATTGAGGTATTTTCATTCAAATATTCAATCTTGGGTCATTCAACCACTCTTTGCGACTTCATAGGCAACTCGAATAAGTTAAACTCAAAACTCTCATTTTCTTTCTAAGATTTAGTCCTTATACATAAAAATGGTCTAGTGACAACCCTGATTGAGGATTTTCATTCAACGATTCAATCTTTACTCAGTAAAACACTTTTCGGGATGTCACAGGGAACTCGTATAAGTTTAACTCTTAAAACACTCTTAGCGACGTCAAAAGGATCACGAATAAGTTTAACTCAAAACACTAATTCTCTTTCAAAAACTGAATCTTTATTCATTCAAAATGTCTAGTGATATAATTGGTACCTTGATTGAGGTATTTTCATACGAAGATTCAATCTTTATTCACTGAAACACTCTTCGGGATGTCAAATGGAACTCGAATAAGTTTAACTCAAAATGCTCATTTTCTCTCGAAGATTCAATCCTTATACATGAAAAAGGTCCAGTGACATAATAAGTACCTTTATTAAGGTATTTTCATTCAAAGATTCAATCTTTAGTCATTAAAACACTCTTAGCGACTTCATTGGAAATACCTCAATCGAATAAGTTCAGTTCAATCTTAAGTCATTAAACCACTCTTCAGGACTTCATAGGTAACTCGATTAAGTTAAACACAAAATACTCATTTTCTTTTGAGGATTGAAACTTTGTACATTAAAAAGGTCTAGTGACAAAATAGGAACCTTGAATTTGCTAATTTCTTTCGAAGATTCAATCCTTACTCATTAAAACACTCTTCGGAACGTGATAGGGAACTCGAATAAGTTTAACACAAAACTCTCATTTTCTTTCAAAGATTAAATCCTTATACATTCAAAAGGTCTAGTGATATAATAGGTACCTTGATTGAGGTATTTTCATTCAAAGCTTCAATCTTTATTCACTAAAACACTCTTCGGGACGTCAAATGGAACTCGAATAAGTTTAACCCAAAATGCTTATTTTCTTTCGAAGATTCAATCTTTATACATTAAAAATGTCCAGTGACATAATAGGTACCTTTATTGAAGTATTTTCATTCAAAGATTCAATCTTTAGTCATTAAAATACTATTCGCGATTTCGTTGGTAACTCGAATAAGTTAAACTCAGAACTCTCTTTTTCTTTCAGAGATTCAATCTTTATACCGTAAAAAGGTCTAGTGGCATAATAGGAACTTTAATTAAGTTAATTTCATTCAAAGATTTAATCTTAACTCATTAAAACACTCATCGTGATGTCAAAGGGATCTCGAATAAGTTTAACTCTCAATTCTCATTTTTATTCAAAGATTCTTTTTTAATACATTAAAAAGGTTAAGTGACAAAATAGGTACCTAAATTGAGGTATTTTCATTCAAATATTCAATCTTGGGTCATTAAACCACTCTCTGCGACTTCATAGGCAACTCGAATAAGTTAAACTCAAAACTCTCATTTTCTTTCTAAGATTTAGTCCTTATACGTAAAAATGGTCTAGTCACAACCCTGATTGAGGATTTTTATTCAACGATTCAATCTTTACTTAGTAAAACACTTTTCGGGACGTCACAGGGAACTCGTATAAGTTTAACTCTTAAAACACTCTTAGCGACGTCAAAAGGATCACGAATAAGTTTAACTCAAAACTCTAATTCTCTTTCAAAAACTGAATCTTTATTTATTCAAAATGTCTTGTGATATAATTGGTACCTTGATTGAGGTATTTTCATACAAAGATTGAATCTTCAAAAGAAAATGAGCATTTTGAGTTAAACTTATTCGAGTTCCATTAAAAAGGTCCAGTGACATAATAGGTACCTTTATTATGGTATTTTCATTGAAAGATTCAATCTTTAGTCATTAAAACACTCTTCGCGACTTCATAGCACATACCTTAATCGAATAAGTTCAGTTCAGTCTAAAGTCATTAAACCACTCTTCGCGACTTCGTAGGTAACTCGATTAAGTCATTTTCTTTTGAAGATCGAATCTTTGTACAAAAAAAGGTCTAGTGACAATGTAGGAACCTTGAATTAGCAATTTCATTCAAAGATTCAATCTTTACTCATTAAAACACTCTTCGTGACGTGAAAGGGAACTCGAATAAGTTTAACTCAAAACTCTCATTTTCTTTCAAAGACTCAGTCTTTATTCATTAAAAAGGCCTAGTGACATAAAAGGTAACGTGATTGAGGTAATTTCATTCAAAGATTCAATCTTTGGTCAGTAAAACACTCTTCGCGACTTCATAGCTTACTCGAATAAGTTAAACTCGAAACTCTCATTTTCTTTGAAAGATTCAATCGTTGTACATTAAAAAGGTCTAATGACATAATAGGTACCATGGTTATGGTAATTTCATTCAAAGATTCAATCTTTACTCATTAAAACACTCTTCGTGACGTTAAAGGGATCACGAATATGTTTAACTCAAAACACTAATTTTCCTTCAAAGATTGAATCCTTATACATTCAAAAGGTCTAGTGATATAATAGGTACCTTGATTGAGGTATTTTCATTCAAATATTCAATCTTTATTCACTGAAACACTATTCGGGACGTCAAATGGAACTCGAATAAGTTTAACCCAAAACGCTCATTTTCTTGCAAAGATTCAATCTTTATACATTAAAATGGTCCAGTGACATAATAGATACCTTTATTGAGGTATTTTAATTCAAAGATTCAATCTTTAGTGATTAAAATACTCTTCACGACTTCGTTGGTAACTCGAATAAGTTAAACTCAAAACTCTCATTTTCTTTCAAAGATTCAAACTTTATACAGTAAAAAGGTCTAGTGGCATAATAGGTGCCTTGATTGAGTTAATTTCTTTCAGAGATTCAATCTTAACTCATTAAAACACTCATCGTGACGTCAAGGGCATCTCGAATAAGTTTAACTCTCAATTCTCATTTTCGTTCAAAGATTCAATCTTTATACATTAAAAAGGTCTAGTGTCAAAATAGGTACCGTAATTGAGGTATTTTTATTCAAATATTCGGTCTTGGGTCACAAAACCACTCTTCGCGACTTCATAGTGTAACTCGAATAAGTTAAACTCAAAACTCTAATTTTCTTTCTAAGATTTAGTCTTTATACATAAAAGTGGTCTAGTGACATAATGGTGCCATGATTGAGGATTTTCATTCGAACATTCAATCTTTACTCAGTAAGACACTTTTCGGGACGTCACAGGCAACTTAAATAAGTTTAACTCAAAACTCTCATTTTCTTTCAAAAATTCGATCTTTATTCAGTAAAAAGGTCTAATGACATAATAGGTAACTTTTTTGAGGTATTTTCATTCAAAGATTCAATCTTTATTAAAACACTCTTAGCGACGTCAAAGAGATCACGAATATGTTTAACTCAAAACTCTAATCCCCTTTCAAAAATTGAATCTTTATACATTCAAAAGGTCTAGTGATATAATAGGTACCTTGATTGAGATATTTTCATACGAAGATTCAATCTTTATTCATTGAAACACTCTTCGGGATGTCAAATGGAACTCGAATAAGTTTAACTCAAAATGCTCATTTTCTCTTGAAGATTCAATCTTTATAAATGAAAAAGGTCCAGTGACATAATAAGAACCTTTATTAAGGTATTTTCATTCAAAGATTCAATCTTTAGTCATTAAAACACTCTTAGCGACTTCATTTGAAATACCTCAATCGAATAAGTTCAGTTCAATCTTAAGTCATTAAACCACTCTTCGCGACTTCATAGGTAACTCGATTAAGTTAAACACAAAATACTCATTTTCTTTTGAGGATTGAAACTTTGTACATTAAAAAGGTCTAGTGACAAAATAGGAACCTTGAATTTGCTAATTTCATTCAAAGATTCAATCCTTACTCGTTAAAACACTCTTCGGAACGTGATAGGGAACTCGAATAAGTTTAACACAAAACTCTCATTTTCTTTCAAAGATTAAATCCTTATACATTCAAAAGGTCTAGTGATATAATAGGTACCTTGATTGAGGTATTTTCATTCAAAGCTTCAATCTTTATTCACTAAAACACTCTTCGGGACGTCAACTGGAACTCGAATAAGTTTAACCCAAAACGCTCATTTTCTTTCGAAGATTCAATCTTTATACATTAAAAATGTCCAGTGACATAATAGGTACCTTTATTGAAGTATTTTCATTCAAAGATTCAATCTTTAGTCATTAAAATACTATTCACGATTTCGTTGGTAACTCGAATAAGTTAAACTCAAAACTCTCATTTTCCTTCAGAGATTCAATCTTTATACCGTAAAAAGGTCTAGTGGCAGAATAGAAACTTTGATTAAGTTAATTTCATTCAAAGATTTAATCTTAACTCATTAAAACACTCATCGTGACGTCAAAGGGATCTCGAATAAGTTTAACTCTCAATTCTCATTTTTATTCAAAGACTCTTTTTGAATACATTAAAAAGGTCAAGTGACAATATAGGTACCTTAATTGAGGTATTTTCATTCAAATATTCAATCTTGGGTCATTAAACCACTCTTTGCGACTTCATAGGCAACTCGAATAAGTTAAACTCAAAACTCTCAATTTCTTTCTAAGATTTAGTCCTTATACATAAAAATGGTCTAGTGACAACCCTGATTGAGGATTTTCATTCAACGATTCAATCTTTACTCAGTAAAACACTTTTCGGGACGTCACAGGGAACTCGTATAAGTTTAACTCTTAAAACACTCTTAGCGACGTCAAAAGGATCACGAATAAGTTTAACTCAAAACTCTAATTCTCTTTCAAAGACTGAATATTTATTCATTCAAAATGTCTAGTGATATAATTGGTACCTTGATTGAGGTATTTTCATACAAAGATTGAATCTTCGAAAGAAAATGGGCATTTTGAGTTAAACTTATTCGAGTTCCATTAAAAAGGTGCAGTGACATAATAGGTACCTTTATTAAGGCATTTTCCTTCAAAGATTCAATCTTTAGTCATTAAAACAATCTTCGCGACTTCATAGCAAATACCTCAATCAAATAAGTTCAGTTCAATCTAAAGTCATTAAACCACTCTTCGCGACTTCGTAGGTAACTCGATTAAGTTAAACACAAAATACTCATTTTCTCTTGAAGATCGAATCTTTGTACAGAAAAAAGGTCTAGTGACAAAGTAGGAACCTTGAATTAGCAATTTCATTCAAAGATTCAATCTTTACTCATTAAAACACTCTTCGTGACGTGAAAGGGAACTCGAATAAGTTTAACTCAAAACTCTCATTTTTTTTCAAAGATTCAATCTTTATACATTAAAAAGGCCTAGTCACATAAAAGGTAACGTGATTGAGGTTATTTCATTCAAAGATTCAATCTTTGGTCAGTAAAACACTCTTCGCGACTTCATAGCTTACTCGAATAAGTTAAACTCGAAACTCTCATTTTCTTTCAAAGATTCAATCGTTATACATTAAAAAGGTCTAATGACATAATAGGTACCTTGGTTATGGTAATTTCATTCAAAGATTCAATCTTTACTCATTAAAACACTCTTCGTGACGTTAAAGGGATCACGAATATGTTTAACTCAAAACACTAATTTTCCTTCAAAGATTGAATCCTTATACATTCAAAAGGTCTAGTGATATAATAGGTACCTTGATTGAGGTATTTTCATTCAAATATTCAATCTTTATTCACCGAAACACTATTCGGGACGTCAAATGGAACTCGAATAAGTTTAACCCAAAACGCTCATTTTCTTCCGGAGATTCAATCTTTATACATTAAAATGGTCCAGTGATATAATAGGTACCTTTATTGAGGTATTTTCAATCAAAGATTCAATCTTTAGTGATTAAAATACTCTTCGCGACTTCGTTGGTAACTCGAATAAGTTAAACTTAAAACTCTCATTTTCTTTCAAAGATTCAATCTTTATACAGTAAAAAGGTCTAGTGGCATAATAGGTGCCTTGATTGAGTTAATTTCTTTCAGAGATTCAATCTTAACTCATTAAAACACTCATCGTGACGTCAAGGGCATCTCGAATAAGTTTAACTCTCATTTCTCATTTTCGTTCAAAGATTCAATCTTTATACATTCAAAAGGTCTAGTGGCAAAATAGGTACCGTAATTGAGGTATTTTCATTCAAATATTCAGTCTTGGGTCATTAAACCACTCTTCGCGACTTCATAGTGTAACTCGAATAAGTTAAACTCAAAACTCTAATTTTCTTTCTAAGATTTAGTCTTTATACATAAAAGTGGTCTAGTGACATAATGGTACCTTGATTGAGGAGTTTCATTCGAACATTCAATCTTTACTCAGTCAGACACTTTTCGGGACGTCACAGGGAACTTAAATAAGTTTAACTCAAAACTCTCATTTTCTATCAAAAAATCGATCTTTATTCAGTAAAAAGGTCTAGTGACATAATAGGTAACTTTTTTGAGGTATTTTCATTCAAAGATTCAATCTTTACTTATTAAAACACTCTTAGTGACGTCAAAGAGATCGTATATGTTTAACTCAAAACTCTAATCCTCTTTCAAAAACTGAATCTTTATACATTCAAAAGGTCTAGTGATATAATAGGTACCTTGATTGAGCTATTTTCGTACAAAGATTCAATCTTTATTCACTGAAACACTCTTCGGGATGTCAAATGGAACTCGAATAAGTTTAACTCAAAATGCTCATTTTCTCTCGAAGATTCAATCTTTATACATGAAAAAGGTCCAGTGACATAACAAGTACCTTTATTAAGGTATTTTCATTCAAAGATTCAATCTTTAGTCATTAAAACACTCTTAGTGACTTCATTGGAAATACCTCAATCGAAGAAGTTCAGTTCAATCTTAAGTCATTAAACCACTCTTCGCGACTTCATAGGTAACTCGATTAAGTTAAACACAAAATACTCATTTTCTTTTGAGGATTGAGTCTTTGTACATTAAAAAGGTCTAGTGACAAAATAGGAACCTTGAATTTGCTAATTTCATTCAAAGATTCAATCCTTACTCATTAAAACACTCTTCGGGACGTGATAGGGAACTCGAATAAGTTTAACACAAAACTCTCATTTTCTTTCAAAGATAAAATCCTTATACATTCAAAAGGTCTAGTGATATAATAGGTACCTTGATTGAGGTATTTTCATTCAAAGCGTCAATCTTTATTCACTAAAACACTCTTCGGGACGTCAAATGGAACTCGAATAAGTTTAAACCAAAACGCTAATTTTCTTTCGAGGATTCAATCTTTATACATTAAAAATGTCCAGTGACATAATAGGTACCTTTATTGAAGTATTTTCATTCAAAGATTCAATTTTTAGTCTTTAAAATACTATTTGCGATTTCGTTGGTAACTCGAATAAGTTAAACTCAAAACTCTCATTTTCTTTTAGAGATTCAATCTTTATACAGTAAAAAGGTCTAGTGGCATAATAGGAACTCTGATTAAGTTAATTTCATTCAAAGATTTAATCTTAACTCATTAAAACACTCATCGTGACGTCAAAGGGATCTCGAATAAGTTTAACTCTCAATTCTCATTTTTATTCAAAGATTCTTTTTTAATACATTAAAAAGGTCGAGTAACAAAATAGGTACCTTAATTGAGGTATTTTCATTCAAATATTCAATCTTGGGTCATTAAACCACTCTATGCGACTTCATAGGCAACTCGAATAAGTTAAACTCAAAACTCTCATTTTCTTTCTAAGATTTTGTCCTTATGCATAAAAATGGTCTAGTGACATAATGGTACCTTGATTGAGGATTTTCATTCAACGATTCAATCTTTACTCAGTAAAACACTTTTCGGGACGTCACAGGGAACTCGTATAAGTCTAACTCTTAAAACACTCTAAGCGACGTCAAAAGGATCACGAATAAGTTTAACTCAAAACTCTAATTCTCTTTCAAAGACTGAATCTTTATACATTCAAAATGTCTACTGATATAATTGGTACCTTGATTGAGGTATTTTCATACAAAGATTCAATCTTCGAAAGAAAATGAGCATTTTGAGTTAAACTTATTCGAGGTCCATTAAAAAGGTCCGGTGACATAATAGGTACCTTTATTAAGGTATTTTCATTCAAAGATTCAATCTTTAGTCATTAAAACACTCTTCGCGACTTCATAGCAAATACCTCATTCGAATTAATTCAGTTCAATCTAAAGTCATTAAACCACTCTTCGCGACTTCGTAGGTAACTCGATTAAGTTAAACACAAAATACCCATTTTCTTTTGAAGATCGAATCGTTGTACGGAAAAAAGGTCTAGTGACAAAGTAGACCTGACAAAGTAGGAACCTTGAATTAGCAATTTCATTCAAAGATTCAATCTTTACACATTAAAACACTCTTCGGGATGTGATAGGGAACTCGAATAAGTTTAACTCAAAACTCTCATTTCCTTTCAAAGATTCAATCTTTATACATTAAAAAGGCCTAGTGACATAAAAGGTAACATGATTGAAGTAATTTCATTCAAAGATTCAATCTTTGGTCAGTTAAACACTCTTCGCGACTTCATAGCTTACTCGAATAAGTTAAACTCGAAACTCTCATTTTCTTTCAAAGATTCAATCGTTAGACATTAAAAAGGTCAAACGACATAATAGGTACCTTGGTTATGGTAATTTCATTCAAAGATTCAATTTTTACTCATTAAAACACTCTTCGTAACGTTAAAGGGATCACGAATATGTTTAACTCAAAACTCTAATTTTCTTACAAAGATTGAATCCTTAAACATTCAAAAGGTCTAGTGATATAATAGGTACCTTGATTGAGGTATTTTCATCCAAATATTCAATCTTTATTCACTGAAACACTATTCGGGACGTCAAATGGAACTCGAATAAGTTTAACCGAAAACGCTCATTTTCTTCCGGAGATTCAATCTTTATACATTAAAATGGTCCAGTGACATAATAGGTACCTTTATTGAGCTATTTTCATTCAAAGATTCAATCTTTAGTGATTAAAATACTCTTCGCGACTTCGTTGGTAACTCGAATAAGTTAAACTCAAAACTCCCATTTTCTTTCAAAGATTCAATCTTTATACTGTAAAAAGGTCTAGTGGCAGAATAGGTACCTTGATTGAGTTAATTTCTTTCAGAGATTCAATCTTAACTCATTAAAACACTCATCGTGACGTCAAGGGCATCTCGAATAAGTTTAACTCTCAATTCTCATTTTCGTTCAAAGATTCAATCTTTATACATTAAAAAGGTCTAGTGGCAAAATAGGTACCGTAATTGAGGTATTTTCATTCAAATATTCAGTCTTGGGTCATTAAACGACTCTTCGCGACTTCATAGTGTAACTCGAATAAGTTAAACTTAAAACTCTAATTTTCTTTCTAAGATTTAGTCTTTATACATAAAAGTGGTCTAGTGACATAATGGTGCCTTGATTGAGGATTTTCATTCGAACATTCAATCTTTACTCAGTAAGACACTTTTCGGGACGTCATAGGGAACTTAAATAAGTTTAACTCAAAACTCTCATTTTCTTTCAAAAATTCGATCTTTATTCAGTAAAAAGGTCTAGTGACATAATAGGTAACTTTTTTGAGGTATTTTCATTCAAAGATTCAATCTTTACTCATTAAAACACTCTTAGCGACGTCAAAGAGATCACGAATATGTTTAACTGAAAACTCTAATCCTCTTTCAAAAACTGAATCTTTATACATTCAAAAGGTCTAGTGATATAATAGGTACCTTGATTGAGGTATTTTCATACAAAGATTCAATCTTTATTCACTGAAACACTCTTCGGGATGTCAAATGGAACTCGAATAAGTTTAACTCAAAATGCTCATTTTCTCTCGAAGATTCAATCTTTATATATGAAAAAGGTCCAGTGACATAATAAGTACCTTTATTAAGGTATTTTCATTCAAAGATTCAATCTTTAGTCATTAAAACACTCTTAGCAACTTCATTGGAAATACCTCAATCGAATAAGTTCAGTTCAATCTTAAGTCATTAAACCACTCTTTGCGACTTCATAGGTAACTCGATTAAGTTAAACACAAAATACTCATTTTCTTTTGAGGATTGAATCTTTGTACATTAAAAAGGTCTAGTGACAAAATAGGAACCTTGAATTAGCTAATTTCATTCAAAGATTCAATCCTTACTCATTAAAACACTCTTTGGGACATGATAGGGAACTCGAAAAAGTTTAACACAAAACTCTCATTTTCTTTCAAAGATTAAATCCTTATACATTCAAAAGGTCTAGTGATATAATAGGTACCTTGATTGAGGTATTTTTATTCAAAGCTTCAATCTTTATTCACTAAAACACTCTTCGGGACGTCAAATGGAACTCGAATAAGTTTAACCCAAAACGCTCATTTTCTTTCGAAGATTCAATCTTTATACATGAAAAATGTCCAGTGACATATTAGGTACCTTTATTGAGGTATTTTCATTCAAATATTCAATCTTTAGTCATTAAAATACTATTCGCGATTTCGTTGGTAACTCGAATAAGTTAAACTCAAAACTCTCATTTTCTTTCAGAGATGCAATCTTTATACAGTAAAAAGGTCTAGTGGCATAATAGGAACTCTGATTAAGTTAATTTCATTCAAAGATTTAATCTTAACTCATAAAAACACTCATCGTGACGTCAAAGGGATCTCGAATAAGTTTAACTCTCAATTCTCATTTTTATTTAAAGATTCTTTTTTAATACATTAAAAAGGTCAAGTGACAAAATAGGTACCTTAATTGAGGTATTTTCATTCAAATATTCAATCTTGGGTCATTAAACCACTCTATATGACTTCATAGGCAACTCGAATAAGTTAAACTCAAAACTCTCATTTTCTTTCTAAGATTTAGTCCTTATACATAAAAATGGTCTAGTGACATAATGGTACCTTGATTGAGGATTTTCATTCAACGATTCAATCTTTACTCAGTAAAACACTTTTCGGGACGTCACAGGGAACTCGTATAAGTTTAACTCTTAAAACACTCTTAGCGACGTCAAAAGGATCACGAATAAGTTTAACTCAAAACTCTAATTCTCTTTCAAAGACTGAATCTTTATACATTTAAAATGTCTATTGATATAATTGGTACCTTGATTGAGGTATTTTCATACAAAGATTCAATCTTCGAAAGAAAATGAGCATTTTGAGTTAAACTTATTCGAGTTCCATTAAAAAGGTCCAGTGACATAATAGGTACCTTTATTAAGGTATTTTCATTCAAAGATTCAATCTTTAGTCATTAAAACACTCTTCGCGACTTCATAGGAAATACCTCAATCGAATAAGTTCAGTTCAATCTAAAGTCATTAAACCACTCTTCGCGACTTCGTAGCTAACTCGATTAAGTTAAACACAAAATACTCATTTTCTTTTGAAGATCGAATCTTTGTACGGAAAAAAGGTCTAGTGACAAAGTAGGAACCTTGAATTAGCAATTTCATTCAAAGATTCAATCTTTACACATTAAAACACTCTTCGGGACGTGATAGGGAACTCGAATAAGTTTAACTCTAAACTCTCATTTCCTTTCAAAGATTCAATCTTTATACATTAAAAAGGCCTATTGACATAAAAGGTAACATGATTGAGGTAATTTCATTCAAATATTCAATCTTTGGTCAGTAAAACACTCTTCGCGACTTCATAGCTTACTCGAATAAGTTAAACTCGAAACTCTCATTTTCTTTCAAAGATTCAATCGTTAGACATTAAAAAGGTCTGACGACATAATAGGTACCTAGGTTACGGTAATTTCATTCAAAGATTCAATTTTTACTCATTAAAACACTCTTCGTAACGTTAAAGGGATCACGAATATGTTTAACTCAAAACTCTAATTTTCTTACAAAGATTGAATCCTTATACATTCAAAAGGTCTAGTGATATAATAGGTACCTTGATTGAGGTATTTTCATCCAAATATTCAATCTTTATTCACTGAAACACTATTCGGGACGTCAAATGGAACTCGAATAAGTTTAACCCAAAACGCTCATTTTCTTCCGGAGATTCAATCTTTATACATTAAAATGGTCCAGTGACATAATAGGTACCTTTATTGAGGTATTTTCATTCAAAGATTCAATCTTTAGTGATTAAAATACTCTTCGCGACTTCGTTGGTAACTCGAATAAGTTAAACTCAAAACTCTCATTTTCTTTCAAAGATTCAATCTTTATAAAGTAAAAAGGTCTAGTGGCATAATAGGTACCTTGATTGAGTTAATTTCTTTCAGAGATTCAATCTTAACTCATTAAAACACTCATCGTGACGTCAAGGGCATCTCGAATAAGTTTAACTCTCAATTCTCATTTTCGTTCAAAGATTCAATCTTTATACATTAAAAAGGTCTAGTGGCAAAATAGGTACCATAATTGAGGTATTTTCATTCAAATATTCAGTCTTGGGTCATTAAAAGACTCTTCGCGACTAAATAGTGTAACTCGAATAACTTAAACTCAAAACTCTAATTTTCTTTCTAAGATTTAGTCTTTATACATAAAAGTGGTCTAGTGACATAATGGTGCCTTGATTGAGGATTTTCATTCGAACATTCAATCTTTACTCAGTAAGACACTTTTCGGGACGTCACAGAGAACTTAAATACGTTTAACTCAAAACTCTCATTTTCTTTCAAAAATTCGATCTTTATTCAGTAAAAAGGTCTAGTGACATAATAGGTAACTTTTTTGAGGTATTTTCATTCAAAGATTCAATCTTTACTCATTAAAACACTCTTAGCGACGTCAAAGAGATCACGAATATGTTTAACTCAAAACTCTAATCCTCTTTCAAAAACTGAATCTTTATACATTCAAAAGGTCTAGTGATATAATAGGTACCTTGATTGAGGTATTTTCATACAAAGATTCAATCTTTATTCACTGAAACACTCTTCGGGATGTCAAATGGAACTCGAATAAGTTTAACTCAAAATGCTCATTTTCTCTCGAAGATTCAATCTTTATATATGAAAAAGGTCCAGTGACATAATAAGTACCTTTATTAAGGTATTTTCATTCAAAGATTCAATCTTTAGTCGTTAAAACACTCTTAGCGACTTCATTGGAAATACTTCAATCGAATAAGTTCAGTTCAATCTTAAGTCATTAAACCACTCTTTGCGACTTCATAGGTAACTCGATTAAGTTAAACACAAAATACTCATTTTCTTTTGAGGATTGAATCTTTGTACATTAAAAAGGTCTAGTGACAAAATAGGAACCTTGAATTAGCTAATTTCATTCAAAGATTCAATACTTACTCATTAAAACACTCTTTGGGACATGATAGGGAACTCGAAAAAGTTTAACACAAAACTTTCATTTTCATTCAAAGATTAAATCCTTATACATTCAAAAGGTCTAGTGATATAATAGGTACCTTGATTGAGGTATTTTTATTCAAAGCTTCAATCTTTATTCACTAAAACACTCTTCGGGACGTCAAATGGAACTCGAATAAGTTTAACCCAAAACGCTCATTTTCTTTCGAAGATTCAATCTTTATACATTAAAAATGTCCAGTGACATAATAGGTACCTTTATTGAGGTATTTTTATTCAAATATTCAATCTTTAGTCATTAAAATACTATTCGCGATTTCGTTGGTAACTCGAATAAGTTAAACTCAAAACTCTCATTTTCTTTCAGAGATCCAATCTTTATACAGTAAAAAGGTCTAGTGGCATAACAGGAACTCTGATTAAGTTAATTTCATTCAAAGATTTAATCTTAACTCATAAAAACACTCATCGTGACGTCAAAGGGATCTCGAATAAGTTTAACTCTCAATTCTCATTTTTATTCAAAGATTCTTTTTTAATACATTAAAAAGGTCAAGTGACAAAATAGGTACCTTAATTGAGGTATTTTCATTCAAATATTCAATCTTGGGTCATTAAACCACTCTATGCGACTTCATAGGCAACTCGAATAAGTTAAACTCAAAACTCTCATTTTCTTTCTAAGATTTAGTCCTTATACATAAAAATGGTCTAGTGACATAATGGTACCTTGATTGAGGATTTTCATTCAACGATTCAATCTTTACTCAGTAAAACACTTTTCGGGACGTCACAGGGAACTCGTATAAGTTTAACTCTTAAAACACTCTTAGCGACGTCAAAAGGATCACGAATAAGTTTAACTCAAAACTCTAATTCTCTTTCAAAGACTGAATCTTTATACATTCAAAATGTCTAGTGATATAATTGGTACCTTGATTGAGGTATTTTCATACAAAGATTCAATCTTCGAAAGAAAATGAGCATTTTGAGTTAAACTTATTCGAGTTCCATTAAAAAGGTGCAGTGACATAATAGGTACCTTTATTAAGGTATTTTCATTCAAAGATTCAATCTTTAGTCATTAAAACACTCTTCGCGACTTCATAGGAAATAACTCAATCGAATAAGTTTAGTTCAATCTAAAGTCATTAAACCACTCTTCGCGACTTCGTAGCTAACTCGATTAAGTTAAACACAAAATACTCATTTTCTTTTGAAGATCGAATCTTTGTACGGAAAAAAGGTCTAGTGACAAAGTAGGAACCTTGAATTAGCAATTTCATTCAAAGATTCAATCTTTACACATTAAAACACTCTTCGGGACGTGATAGGGAACTCGAATAAGTTTAACTCTAAACTCTCATTTCCTTTCAAAGATTCAATCTTTATACATTAAAAAGGCCTAGTGACATAAAAGGTAACATGATTGAGGTAATTTCATTCAAAGATTCAATCTTTGGTCAGTAAAACACTCTTCGCGACTTCATAGCTTACTCGAATAAGTTAAACTCGAAACTCTCATTTTCTTTCAAAGATTTAATCGTTAGACATTAAAAAGGTCTGACGACATAATAGGTACCTTGGTTATGGTAATTTCATTCAAAGATTCAATTTTTACTCATTAAAACACTCTTCGTAACGTTAAAGGGATCACGAATATGTTTAACTCAAAACTCTAATTTTCTTACAAAGATTGAATCCTTATACATTCAAAAGGTCTAGTGATATAATAGGTACCTTGATTGAGGTATTTTCATCCAAATATTCAATCTTTATTCACTGAAACACTATTCGGGACGTCAAATGGAACTCGAATAAGTTTAACCCAAAACGCTCATTTTCTTCCGGAGATTCAATCTTTATACATTAAAATGGTCCAGTGACATAATAGGTACCTTTATTGAGGTATTTTCATTCAAAGATTCAATCTTTAGTGATTAAAATACTCTTCGCGACTTCGTTGGTCACTCGAATAAGTTAAACTCAAAACTCTCATTTTCTTTCAAAGATTCAATCTTTATACAGTAAAAAGGTCTAGTGGCATAATAGGTACCTTGATTGAGTTAATTTCTTTCAGAGATTCAATCTTAACTCATTAAAACACTCATCGTGACGTCAAGGGCATCTCGAATACGTTTAACTCTCAATTCTCATTTTCGTTCAAAGATTCAATCTTTATACATTAAAAAGGTCTAGTGGCAAAATAGGTACCGTAATTGAGGTATTTTCATTCAAATATTCAGTCTTGGGTCATTAAACGACTCTTCGCGACTAAATAGTGTAACTCGAATAAGTTAAACTCAAAACTCTAATTTTCTTTCTAAGATTTAGTCTTTATACATAAAAGTGGTCTAATGACGTAATGGTGCCTTGATTGAGGATTTTCATTCGAACATTCAATCTTTACTCAGTAAGACACTTTTCGGGACGTCACAGGGAACTTAAATAAGTTTAACTCAAAACTCTCATTTTCTTTCAAAATTTCGATCTTTATTCAGTAAAAAGGTCTAGTGACATAATAGGTAACTTTTTTGAGGTATTTTCATTCAAAGATTCAATCTTTACTCATTAAAACACTCTTAGCGACGTCAAAGAGATCACGAATATGTTTAACTCAAAACTCTAATCCTCTTTCAAAAAACTGAATCTTTAAACATTCAAAAGGTCTAGTGATATAATAGGTACCTTGATTGAGGTATTTTCATACAAAGATTCAATCTTTATTCACTGAAACACTCTTCGGGATGTCAAATGGAACTCGAATAAGTTTAACTCAAAATGCTCATTTTCTCTCGAAGATTCAATCTTTATATATGAAAAAAGGTCCAGTGACATAATAAGTACCTTTATTAAGGTATTTTCATTCAAAATTCAATCTTTAGTCGTTAAAACACTCTTAGCGACTTCATTGGAAATACTTCAATCGAATAAGTTCAGTTCAATCTTAAGTCATTAAACCACTCTTTGCGACTTCATAGGTAACTCGATTAAGTTAAACACAAAATACTCATTTTCTTTTGAGGATTGAATCTTTGTACATTAAAAAGGTCTAGTGACAAAATAGGAACCTTGAATTAGCTAATTTCATTCAAAGATTCAATACTTACTCATTAAAACACTCTTTGGGACATGATAGGGAACTCGAAAAAGTTTAACACAAAACTTTCATTTTCATTCAAAGATTAAATCCTTATACATTCAAAAGGTCTAGTGATATAATAGGTACCTTGATTGAGGTATTTTTATTCAAAGCTTCAATCTTTATTCACTAAAACACTCTTCGGGACGTCAAATGGAACTCGAATAAGTTTAACCCAAAACGCTCATTTTCTTTCGAAGATTCAATCTTTATACATTAAAAATGTCCAGTGACATAATAGGTACCTTTATTGAGGTATTTTCATTCAAATATTCAATCTTTAGTCATTAAAATACTATTCGCGATTTCGTTGGTAACTCGAATAAGTTAAACTCAAAACTCTCATTTTCTTTCAGAGATGCAATCTTTATACAGTAAAAAGGTCTAGTGGCATAATAGGAACTCTGATTAAGTTAATTTCATTCAAAGATTTAATCTTAACTCATAAAAACACTCATCGTGACGTCAAAGGGATCTCGAATAAGTTTAACTCTCAATTCTCATTTTTATTCAAAGATTCTTTTTTAATACATTAAAAAGGTCAAGTGACAAAATAGGTACCTTAATTGAGGTATTTTCATTCAAATATTCAATCTTGGGTCATTAAACCACTCTATGCGACTTCATAGGCAACTCGAATAAGTTAAACTCAAAACTCTCATTTTCTTTCTAAGATTTAGTCCTTATACATAAAAATGGTCTAGTGACATAACGGTACCTTAATTGAGGATTTTCATTCAACGATTCAATCTTTACTCAGTAAAACACTTTTCGGGACGTCACAGGGAACTCGTATAAGTTTAACTCTTAAAACACTCTTAGCGACGTCAAAAGGATCACGAATAAGTTTAACTCAAAACTCTAATTCTCTTTCAAAGACTGAATCTTTATACATTCAAAATGTCTAGTGATATAATTGGTACCTTGATTGAGGTATTTTCATACAAAGATTCAATCTTCGAAAGAAAATGAGCATTTTGAGTTAAACTTATTCGAGTTCCATTAAAAAGGTGCAGTGACATAATAGGTACCTTTATTAAGGTATTTTCATTCAAAGATTTAATCTTTAGTCATTAAAACACTCTTCGCGACTTCATAGGAAATACCTCAATCGAATAAGTTCAGTTCAATCTAAAGTCATTAAACCACTCTTCGCGACTTCGTAGCTAACTCGATTAAGTTAAACACAAAATACTCATTTTCTTTTGAAGATCGAATCTTTGTACGGAAAAAAGGTCTAGTGACAAAGTAGGAACCTTGAATTAGCAATTTCATTCAAAGATTCAATCTTTACACATTAAAACACTCTTCGGGACGTGATAGGGAACTCGAATAAGTTTAACTCTAAACTCTCATTTCCTTTCAAAGATTCAATCTTTATACATTAAAAAGGCCTAGTGACATAAAAGGTAACATGATTGAGGTAATTTCATTCAAAGATTCAATCTTTGGTCAGTAAAACACTCTTCGCGACTTCATAGCTTACTCGAATAAGTTAAACTCGAAACTCTCATTTTCTTTCAAAGATTTAATCGTTAGACATTAAAAAGGTCTGACGACATAATAGGTACCTTGGTTATGGTAATTTCATTCAAAGATTCAATTTTTACTCCTTACAACACTCTTCGTAACGTTAAAGGGATCACGAATATGTTTAACTCAAAACTCTAATTTTCTTACAAAGATTGAATCCTTATACATTCAAAAGGTCTAGTGATATAATAGGTACCTTGATTGAGGTATTTTCATCCAAATATTCAATCTTTATTCACTGAAACACTATTCGGGACGTCAATTGGAACTCGAATAAGTTTAACCCAAAACGCTCATTTTCTTCCGGAGATTCAATCTTTATACATTAAAATGGTCCAGTGACATAATAGGTACCTTTATTGAGGTATTTTCATTCAAAGATTCAATCTTTAGTGATTAAAATACTCTTCGCGACTTCGTTGGTAACTCGAATAAGTTAAACTCAAAACTCTCATTTTCTTTCAAAGATTCAATCTTTATACAGTAAAAAGGTCTAGTGGCATAATAGGTACCTTGATTGAGTTAATTTCTTTCAGAGATTCAATCTTAACTCATTAAAACACTCATCGTGACGTCAAGGGCATCTCGAATACGTTTAACTCTCAATTCTCATTTTCGTTCAAAGATTCAATCTTTATACATTAAAAAGGTCTAGTGGCAAAATAGGTACCGTAATTGAGGTATTTTCATTCAAATATTCAGTCTTGGGTCATTAAACGACTCTTCGCGACTAAATAGTGTAACTCGAATAAGTTAAACTCAAAACTCTAATTTTCTTTCTAAGATTTAGTCTTTATACATAAAAGTGGTCTAATGACGTAATGGTGCCTTGATTGAGGATTTTCATTCGAACATTCAATCTTTACTCAGTAAGACACTTTTCGGGACGTCACAGGGAACTTAAATAAGTTTAACTCAAAACTCTCATTTTCTTTCAAAATTTCGATCTTTATTCAGTAAAAAGGTCTAGTGACATAATAGGTAACTTTTTTGAGGTATTTTCATTCAAAGATTCAATCTTTACTCATTAAAACACTCTTAGCGACGTCAAAGAGATCACGAATATGTTTAACTCAAAACTCTAATCCTCTTTCAAAAAACTGAATCTTTAAACATTCAAAAGGTCTAGTGATATAATAGGTACCTTGATTGAGGTATTTTCATACAAAGATTCAATCTTTATTCACTGAAACACTCTTCGGGATGTCAAATGGAACTCGAATAAGTTTAACTCAAAATGCTCATTTTCTCTCGAAGATTCAATCTTTATATATGAAAAAAGGTCCAGTGACATAATAAGTACCTTTATTAAGGTATTTTCAATCAAAATTCAATCTTTAGTCGTTAAAACACTCTTAGCGACTTCATTGGAAATACTTCAATCGAATAAGTTCAGTTCAATCTTAAGTCATTAAACCACTCTTTGCGACTTCATAGGTAACTCGATTAAGTTAAACACAAAATACTCATTTTCTTTTGAGGATTGAATCTTTGTACATTAAAAAGGTCTAGTGACAAAATAGGAACCTTGAATTAGCTAATTTCATTCAAAGATTCAATACTTACTCATTAAAACACTCTTTGGGACATGATAGGGAACTCGAAAAAGTTTAACACAAAACTTTCATTTTCATTCAAAGATTAAATCCTTATACATTCAAAAGGTCTAGTGATATAATAGGTACCTTGATTGAGGTATTTTTATTCAAAGCTTCAATCTTTATTCACTAAAACACTCTTCGGGACGTCAAATGGAACTCGAATAAGTTTAACCCAAAACGCTCATTTTCTTTCGAAGATTCAATCTTTATACATTAAAAATGTCCAGTGACATAATAGGTACCTTTATTGAGGTATTTTCATTCAAATATTCAATCTTTAGTCATTAAAATACTATTCGCGATTTCGTTGGTAACTCGAATAAGTTAAACTCAAAACTCTCATTTTCTTTCAGAGATGCAATCTTTATACAGTAAAAAGGTCTAGTGGCATAATAGGAACTCTGATTAAGTTAATTTCATTCAAAGATTTAATCTTAACTCATAAAAACACTCATCGTGACGTCAAAGGGATCTCGAATAAGTTTAACTCTCAATTCTCATTTTTATTCAAAGATTCTTTTTTAATACATTAAAAAGGTCAAGTGACAAAATAGGTACCTTAATTGAGGTATTTTCATTCAAATATTCAATCTTGGGTCATTAAACCACTCTATGCGACTTCATAGGCAACTCGAATAAGTTATACTCAAAACTCTCATTTTCTTTCTAAGATTTAGTCCTTATACATAAAAATGGTCTAGTGACATAACGGTACCTTAATTGAGGATTTTCATTCAACGATTCAATCTTTACTCAGTAAAACACTTTTCGGGACGTCACAGGGAACTCGTATAAGTTTAACTCTTAAAACACTCTTAGCGACGTCAAAAGGATCACGAATAAGTTTAACTCAAAACTCTAATTCTCTTTCAAAGACTGAATCTTTATACATTCAAAATGTGTAGTGATATAATTGGTACCTTGATTGAGGTATTTTCATACAAAGATTCAATCTTCGAAAGAAAATGAGCATTTTGAGTTAAACTTATTCGAGTTCCATTAAAAAGGTGCAGTGACATAATAGGTACCTTTATTAAGGTATTTTCATTCAAAGATTTAATCTTTAGTCATTAAAACACTCTTCGCGACTTCATAGGAAATACCTCAATCGAATAAGTTCAGTTCAATCTAAAGTCATTAAACCACTCTTCGCGACTTCGTAGCTAACTCGATTAAGTTAAACACAAAATACTCATTTTCTTTTGAAGATCGAATCTTTGTACGGAAAAAAGGTCTAGTGACAAAGTAGGAACCTTGAATTAGCAATTTCATTCAAAGATTCAATCTTTACACATTAAAACACTCTTCGGGACGTGATAGGGAACTCGAATAAGTTTAACTCAAAACTCTCATTTCCTTTCAAAGATTCAATCTTTATACATTAAAAAGGCCTAGTGACATAAAAGGTAACATGATTGAGGTAATTTCATTCAAAGATTCAATCTTTGGTCAGTAAAACACTCTTCGCGACTTCATAGCTTACTCGAATAAGTTAAACTCGAAACTCTCATTTTCTTTCAAAGATTTAATCGTTAGACATTAAAAAGGTCTGACGACATAATAGGTACCTTGGTTATGGTAATTTCATTCAAAGATTCAATTTTTACTCCTTAAAACACTCTTCGTAACGTTAAAGGGATCACGAATATGTTTAACTCAAAACTCTAATTTTCTTACAAAGATTGAATCCTTATACATTCAAAAGGTCTAGTGATATAATAGGTACCTTGATTGAGGTATTTTCATCCAAATATTCAATCTTTATTCACTGAAACACTATTCGGGACGTCAATTGGAACTCGAATAAGTTTAACCCAAAACGCTCATTTTCTTCCGGAGATTCAATCTTTATACATTAAAATGGTCCAGTGACATAATAGGTACCTTTATTGAGGTATTTTCATTCAAAGATTCAATCTTTAGTGATTAAAATACTATTCGCGACTTCGTTGGTAACTCGAATAAGTTAAACTCAAAACTCTCATTTTCTTTCAAAGATTCAATCTTTATACAGTAAAAAGGTCTAGTGGCATAATAGGTACCTTGATTGAGTTAATTTCTTTCAGAGATTCAATCTTAACTCATTAAAACACTCATCGTGACGTCAAGGGCATCTCGAATACGTTTAACTCTCAATTCTCATTTTCGTTCAAAGATTCAATCTTTATACATTAAAAAGGTCTAGTGGCAAAATAGGTTCCGTAATTGAGGTATTTTCATTCAAATATTCAGTCTTGGGTCATTAAACGACTCTTCGCGACTAAATAGTGTAACTCGAATAAGTTAAACTCAAAACTCTAATTTTCTTTCTAAGATTTAGTCTTTATACATAAAAGTGGTCTAATGACGTAATGGTGCCTTGATTGAGGATTTTCATTCGAACATTCAATCTTTACTCAGTAAGACACTTTTCGGGACGTCACAGGGAACTTAAATAAGTTTAACTCAAAACTCTCATTTCTTTCAAAAATTCGATCTTTATTCAGTAAAAAGGTCTAGTGACTTAATAGGTAACTTTTTTGAGGTATTTTCATTCAAAGATTCAATCTTTACTCATTAAAACACTCTTAGCGACGTCAAAGAGATCACGAATATGTTTAACTCAAAACTCTAATCCTCTTTGAAAAAACTGAATCTTTAAACATTCAAAAGGTCTAGTGATATAATAGGTACCTTGATTGAGGTATTTTCATACAAAGATTCAATCTTTATTCACTGAAACACTCTTCAGGATGTCAAATGGAACTCGAATAAGTTTAACTCAAAATACTCATTTTCTCTCGAAGATTCAATCTTTATATATGAAAAAAGGTCCAGTGACATAATAAGTACCTTTATTAAGGTATTTTCATTCAAAGATTCAATCTTTAGTCATTAAAACACTCTTAGCGACTTCATTGGAAATACTTCAATCGAATAAGTTCAGTTCAATCTTAAGTCATTAAACCACTCTTTGCGACTTCATAGGTAACTCGATTAAGTTAAACACAAAATACTCATTTTCTTTTGAGGATTGAATCTTTGTACATTAAAAAGGTCTAGTGACAAAATAGGAACCTTGAATTAGCTAATTTCATTCAAAGATTCAATACTTACTCATTAAAACACTCTTTGGGACATGATAGGGAACTCGAAAAAGTTTAACACAAAACTTTCATTTTCATTCAAAGATTAAATCCTTATACATTCAAAAGGTCTAGTGATATAATAGGTACCTTGATTGAGGTATTTTTATTCAAAGCTTCAATCTTTATTCACTAAAACACTCTTCGGGACGTCAAATGGAACTCGAATAAGTTTAACCCAAAACGCTCATTTTCTTTCGAAGATTCAATCTTTATACATGAAAAATGTCCAGTGACATAATAGGTACCTTTATTGAGCTATTTTCATTCAAATATTCAATCTTTAGTCATTAAAATACTATTCGCGATTTCGTTGGTAACTCGAATAAGTTAAACTCAAAACTCTCATTTTCTTTCAGAGATGCAATCTTAATACAGTAAAAAGGTCTAGTGGCATAATAGGAACTCTGATTAAGTTAATTTCATTCAAAGATTTAATCTTCACTCATAAAAACACTCATTGTGACGTCAAAGGGATCTCGAATAAGTTTAACTCTCAATTCTCATTTTTATTCAAAGATTCTTTTTTAATACATTAAAAAGGTCAAGTGACAAAATAGGTACCTTAATTGAGGTATTTTCATTCAAATATTCAATCTTGGGTCATTAAACCACTCTATGCGACTTCATAGGCAACTCGAATAAGTTAAACTCAAAACTCTCATTTTCTTTCTAAGATTTAGTCCTTATACATAAAAATGGTCTAGTGACATAATGGTACCTTGATTGAGGATTTTCATTCAACGATTCAATCTTTACTCAGTAAAACACTTTTCGGGACGTCACAGGGAACTCGTATAAGTTTAACTCTTAAAACACTCTTAACGACGTCAAAAGGATCACGAATTAGTTTAACTCAAAACTCTAATTCTCTTTCAAAGACTGAATCTTTATACATTCAAAATGTCTAGTGATATAATTGGTACCTTGATTGAGGTATTTTCATACAAAGATTCAATCTTCGAAAGAAAATGAGCATTTTGAGTTAAACTTATTCGAGTTCCATTAAAAAGGTGCAGTGACATAATAGGTACCTTTATTAAGGTATTTTCATTCAAAGATTCAATCTTTAGTCATTAAAACACTCTTCGCGACTTCATAGGAAATACCTCAATCGAATAAGTTCAGTTCAATCTAAAGTCATTAAACCACTCTTCGCGACTTCGTAGCTAACTCGATTAAGTTAAACACAAAATACTCATTTTCTTTTGAAGATCGACTCTTTGTACGGAAAAAAGGTCTAGTGACAAAGTAGGAACCTTGAATTAGCAATTTCATTCAAAGATTCAATCTTTACACATTAAAACACTCTTCGGGACGTGATAGGGAACTCGAATAAGTTTAACTCTAAACTCTCATTTCCTTTCAAAGATTCAATCTTTATACATTAAAAAGGCCTAGTGACATAAAAGGTAACATGATTGAGGTAATTTCATTCAAAGATTCAATCTTTGGTCAGTAAAACACTCTTCGCGACTTCATAGCTTACTCGAATAAGTTAAACTCGAAACTCTCATTTTCTTTCAAAGATTCAATCGTTAGACATTAAAAAGGTCTGACGACATAATAGGTACCTAGGTTACGGTAATTTCATTCAAAGATTCAATTTTTACTCATTAAAACACTCTTCGTAACGTTAAAGGGATCACGAATATGTTTAACTCAAAACTCTAATTTTCTTACAAAGATTGAATCCTTATACATTCAAAAGGTCTAGTGATATAATAGGTACCTTGATTGAGGTATTTTCATCCAAATATTCAATCTTTATTCACTGAAACACTATTCGGGATGTCAAATGGAACTCGAATAAGTTTAACCCAAAACGCTCATTTTCTTCCGGAGATTCAATCTTTATACATTAAAATGGTCGAGTGACATAATAGGTACCTTTATTGAGGTATTTTCATTCAAAGATTCAATCTTTAGTGATTAAAATACTCTTCGCGACTTCGTTGGTAACTCGAATAAGTTAAACTCAAAACTCTCATTTTCTTTCAAAGATTCAATCTTTATACAGTAAAAAGGTCTAGTGGCATAATAGGTACCTTGATTGAGTTAATTTCTTTCAGAGATTCAATCTTAACTCATTAAAACACTCATCGTGACGTCAAGGGCACCTCGAATAAGTTTAACTCTCAATTCTCATTTTCGTTCAAAGATTCAATCTTTATACATTAAAAAGGTCTAGTGGCAAAATAGGTACCGTAATTGAGGTATTTTCATTCAAATATTCAGTCTTGGGTCATTAAACCACTCTTCGCGACTTCATAGTGTAACTCGAATAAGTTAAACTCAAAACTCTAATTTTCTTTCTAAGATTTAGTCTTTATACATAAAAGTGGTCTAGTGACATAATGGTGCCTTGATTGAGGATTTTCATTCGAACATTCAATCTTTACTCAGTAAGACACTTTTCGGGACGTCACAGGGAACTTAAATAAGTTTAACTCAAAACTCTCATTTTCTTTCAAAAATTCGATCTTTATTCAGTAAAAAGGTCTAGTGACATAATAGGTAACTTTTCTGAGGTATTTTCATTCAAAGATTCAATCTTTACTCATTAAAACACTCTTAGCGACGTCAAAGAGATCACGAATATGTTTAACTCAAAACTCTAATCCTCTTTCAAAAACTGAATCTTTATACATTCAAAAGGTCTAGTGATATAACAGGTACCTTGATTGAGGTACTTTCATACAAAGATTCAATCTTTATTCACTGAAACACTCTTCGGGATGTCAAATGGAACTCGAATAAGTTTAACTCAAAATGCTCATTTTCTCTCGAAGATTCAATCTTTATATATGAAAAAGGTCCAGTGACATAATAAGTACCTTTATTAAGGTATTTTCATTCAAAGATTCAATCTTTAGTCGTTAAAACACTCTTAGCGACTTCATTGGAAATACCTCAATCGAATAAGTTCAGTTCAATCTTAAGTCATTAAACCACTTTTCGCGACTTCATAGGTAACTCGATTAAGTTAAACACAAAATACTCATTTTCTTTTGAGGATTGAATCTTTGTACATTAAAAAGGTCTAGTGACAAAATAGGAACCTTGAATTAGCTAATTTCATTCAAAGATTCAATCCTTACTCATTAAAACACTCTTTGGGACATGATAGGGAACTCGAAAAAGTTTAACACAAAACTCTCATTTTCTTTCAAAGATTAAATCCTTATACATTCAAAAGGTTTAGTGATATAATAGGTACCTTGATTGAGGTATTTTTATTCAAAGTTTCAATCTTTATTCACTGAAACACTCTTCGGGACGTCAAATGGAACTCGAATAAGTTTAACCCAAAACGCTCATTTTCTTTCGAAGATTCAATCTTTATACATTAAAAATGTCCAGTGATATAATAGGTACCTTTATTGAGGTATTTTCATTCAAATATTCAATCTTTAGTCATTAAAATACTATTCACGATTTCGTTGGTAACTCGAATAAGTTAAACTCAAAACTCTCATTTTCTTTCAGAGATGCAATCTTTATACAGTAAAAAGGTCTAGTGGCATAATAAGAACTCTGATTAAGTTAATTTCATTCAAAGATTTAATCTTAACTCATTAAAACACTCATCGTGACGTCAAAGGGATCTCGAATAAGTTTAACTCTCAATTCTCATTTTTATTCAAAGATTCTTTTTTAATACATTAAAAAGGTCAAGTGACAAAATAGGTACCTTAATTGAGGTATTTTCATTCAAATATTCAATCTTAGGTCATTAAACCACTCTATGCGACTTCATAGGCAACTCGAATAAGTTAAACTCAAAACTCTCATTTTCTTTCTAAGATTTAGTCCTTATACATAAAAATGGTCTAGTGACATAATGGTACCTTGATTGAGGATTTTCATTCAACGATTCAATCTTTACTCAGTAAAACACTTTTCGGGACGTCACAGGGAACTCGTATAAGTTTAACTCTTAAAACACTCTTAGCGACGTCAAAAGGATCACGAATAAGTTTAACTCAAAACTCTAATTCTCTTTCAAAGACTGAATCTTTATACATTCAAAATGTCTAGTGATATAATTGGTACCTTGATTGAGGTATTTTCATACAAAGATTCAATCTTCGAAAGAAAATGAGTATTTTGAGTTAAACTTATTCGAGTTCCATTAAAAAGGTCTAGTGACATAATAGGTACCTTTATTAAGGTATTTTCATTCAAAGATTCAATCTTTAGTCATTAAAACACTTTTCGCGACTTCATAGGAAATACCTCAATCGAATAAGTTCAGTTCAATCTAAAGTCATTAAACCACTCTTCGCGACTTCGTAGCTAACTCGATTAAGTTAAACACAAAATACTCATTTTCCTTTGAAGATCGAATCTTTGTACAGAAAAAAGGTCTAGTGACAAAGTAGGAACCTTGAATTAGCAATTTCATTCAAAGATTCAATCTTTACACATTAAAACACTCTTCGGGACGTGATAGGGAACTCGAATAAGTTTAACTCTAAACTCTCATTTCCTTTCAAAGATTCAATCTTTATACATTAAAAAGGCCTAGTGACATAAAAGGTAACATGATTGAGGTAATTTCTTTCAAAGATTCAATCTTTGGTCAGTAAAACACTCTTCGCGACTTCATAGCTTACTCGAATAAGTTAAACTCGAAACTCTCATTTTCTTTCAAAGATTCAATCGTTATACATTAAAAAGGTCTGACGACATAATAGGTACCTTGGTTATGGTAATTTCATTCAAAGATTCAATCTTTACTCATTAAAACACTCTTCGTAACGTTAAAGGGATCACGAATATGTTTAACTCAAAACTCTAATTTTCTTACAAAGATTGAATCCTTATACATTCAAAAGGTCTAGTGATATAATAGATACCTTGATTGAGGTATTTTCATTCAAATATTCAATCTTTATTCACTGAAAAACACTATTGGGGACGTCAAATGGAACTCGAATATGTTTAACCCAAAATGCTCATTTTCTTCCGGAGATTCAATCTTTATACATTAAAATGGTCCAGTGACATAATAGGTACCTTTATTGAGGTATTTTCATTCAAAGATTCAATCTTTAGTGATTAAAATACTCTTCGCGACTTCGTTGGTAACTCGAATAAGTTAAACTCAAAACTCTCATTTTCTTTCAAAGATTCAATCTTTATACAGCAAAAAGGTCTAGTGGCATAATAGGTACCTTGATTGAGTTAATTTCTTTCAGAGATTCAATCTTAACTCATTAAAACACTCATCGTGACGTCAAGGGCATCTCGAATAAGTTTAACCCTCAAATCTCATTTTCGTTCAAAGATTCAATCTTTATACATTAAAAAGGTCTTGTGGCAAAATAGGTACCGTAATTGAGGTATTTTCATTCAAATATTCAGTCTTGGGTCATTAAACCACTCTTCGCGACTTCATAGTGTAACTCGAATAAGTTAAACTCAAAACTTTAATTTTCTTTCTAAGATTTAGTCTTTATACATAAAAGTGGTCTAGTGACATAATGGTGCCTTGATTGAGGATTTTCATTCGAACATTCAATCTTTACTCAGTAAGACACTTTTCGGGACGTCACAGGGAACTTAAATAAGTTTAACTCAAAACTCGCATTTTCTTTCAAAAATTCGATCTTTATTCAGTAAAAAGGTCTAGTGACATAATAGGTAACTTTTTTGAGGTATTTTCATTCAAAGATTCAATCTTTACTCATTAAAACACTCTTAGCGACGTCAAAGAGATCACGAATATGTTTAATTCAAAACTCTAATCCTCTTTCAAAAACTGAATCTTTATACATTCAAACGGTCTAGTGATATAATAGGTACCTTGATTGACGTATTTTCACTGAAACACTCTTCGGGATGTCAAATGGAACTCGAATAAGTTTAACTCAAAATGCTCATTTTTTCTCGAAGATTCAATCATTATACATGAAAAAGGTCCAGTGACATAATAAGTACCTTTATTAAGGTATTTTCATTCAAAGATTCAATCTTTAGTCGTTAAAACACTCTTAGCGACTTCATTGGAAATACCTCAATCGAATAAGTTCAGTTCAATCTTAAGTCATTAAACCACTCTTCGCGACTTCATAGGTAACTCGATTAAGTTAAACACAAAATACTCATTTTCTTTTGAGGATTGAATCTTTGTACATTAAAAAGGTCTAGTGACAAAATAGGAACCTTGAATTAGCTAATTTCATTCAAAGATTCAATCCTTACTCATTAAAACACTCTTTGGGACGTGATAGGGAACTCGAAAAAGTTTAACACAAAACTCTCATTTTCTTTCAAAGATTAAATCCTTATACATTCAAAAGGTCTAGTGATATAATAGGTACCTTGATTGAGGTATTTTTATTCAAAGCTTCAATCTTTATTCACTAAAACACTCTTCGGGACGTCAAATGGAACACGAATAAGTTTAACCCAAAACGCTCATTTTCTTTCGAAGATTCAATCTTTATACATTAAAAATGTCCAGTGACATAATAGGTACCTTTATTGAGGTATTTTCATTCAAATATTCAATCTTTAGTCATTAAAATACTATTCGCGATTTCGGTGGTAACTCGAATAAGTTAAACTCAAAACTCTCATTTTCTTTCAGAGATTCAATCTTTA
The DNA here is from genome assembly GCF_030987335.1 of Cornus florida. Taxonomy (NCBI): domain Eukaryota; kingdom Viridiplantae; phylum Streptophyta; class Magnoliopsida; order Cornales; family Cornaceae; genus Cornus; species Cornus florida. The sequence goes on along the minus strand of NW_026775581.1, from coordinate 12,539,954 downwards.
TACAGTAAAAAGGTCTAGTGGCATAATAGGAACTCTGATTAAGTTAATTTCATTCAAAGATTTAATCTTAACTCATTAAAACACTCATCGTGACGTCAAAGGGATCTCGAAAAAGTTTAACTCTCAATTCTCATTTTTATTCAAAGATTCTTTTTTAATACATTAAAAAGGTCAAGTGACAAAATTGGTACCTTAATTGAGGTATTTTCATTCAAATATTCAATCTTGGGTCATTAAACCACTCTATGCGACTTCATAGGCAACTCGAATAAGTTAAACTCAAAACTCTCATTTTCTTTCTAAGATTTAGTACTTATACATAAAAATGGTCTAGTGGCATAATGGTACCTTGATTGAGGATTTTCATTCAACGATTCAATCTTTACTCAGTAAAACACTTTTCGGGACATCACAGGGAACTCGTATAAGTTTAACTCTTAAAACACTCTTAGAGACGTCAAAAGGATCACGAATAAGTTTAACTCAAAACTCTAATTCTCTTTCAAAGACTGAATCTTTATACATTCAAAATGTCTAGTGATATAATTTGTACCTTGATTGAGGTTTTTTCATACAAAGATTCAATCTTCGAAAGAAAATGAGCATTTTGAGTTAAACTTATTCGAGTTCCATTAAAAAGGTTCAGTGACATAATAGGTACATTTATTAAGGTATTTTCATTCAAAGATTCAATCTTTAGTCATTAAAACACTCTTCGCGACTTCATAGGAAATACCTCAATCGAATAAGTTCAGTTCAATCTAAAGTCATTAAACCACTCTTCGCGACTTCGTAGCTAACTCGATTAAGTTAAACACAAAATACTCATTTTCTTTTGAAGATCGAATCTTTGTACAGAAAAAAAGTCTAGTGACAAAGTAGGAACCTTGAATTAGCAATTTCATTCAAAGATTCAATCTTTACACATTAAAACACTCTTCGGGACGTGATAGGGAACTCGAATAAGTTTAACTCAAAACTCTCATTTCCTTTCAAAGATTCAATCTTTATACATTAAAAAGGCATAGTGACATAAAAGGTAACATGATTGAGGTAATTTCATTCAAAGATTCAATCTTTGGTCAGTAAAACACTCTTCGCGACTTCATAGCTTACTCGAATAAGTTAAACTCGAAACTCTCATTTTCTTTCAAAGATTCAATCGTTATACATTAGAAAGGTCTGACGACATAATAGGTACCTTGGAAATGGTAATTTCATTCAAAGATTCAATCTTTACTCATTAAAACACTCTTCGTAATGTTATAGGGATCACGAATATGTTTAACTCAAAACTCTAATTTTCTTACAAAGATTGAATCCTTATACATTCAAAAGGTCTAGTGATATAATAGGTACCTTGATTGAGGTATTTTCATTCAAATATTCAATCTTTATTCAGTGAAACACTATTGGGGACGTCAAATGGAACTCGAATAAGTTTAACCCAAAATGCTTATTTTCTTCCAGAGATTCAATCTTTATACATTAAAATGGTCCAGTGACATAATAGGTACCTTTATTGAGGTATTTTTAATCAAAGATTCAATCTTTAGTGATTAAAATACTCTTCGCGACTTCGTTGGTAACTCGAATAAGTTAAACTCAAAACTCTCATTTTCTTTCAAAGATTCAATCTTTATACAGTAAAATGGTCTAGTGGCATAATAGGTACCTTGATTGAGTTAATTTCTTTCAGAGATTCAATCTTAACTCATTAAAACACTCATCGTGACGTCAAGGGCATCTCGAATAAGTTTAACTCTCAATTCTCATTTTCGTTCAAAGATTCAATCTTTATACATTAAAAAGGTCTAGTGGCAAAATAGGTACCGTAATTGAGGTATTTTCATTCAAATATTCAGTCTTGGGTCATTAAACCACTCTTCGCGACTTCATAGTGTAACTCGAATAAGTTAAACTCAAAACTCTAATTTTCTTTCTAAGATTTAGTCTTTATACATAAAAGTGGTCTAGTGACATAATGGTGCCTTGATTGAGGATTTTCATTCGAACATTCAATATTTACTCAGTAAGACACTTTTCGGGACGTCACAGGGAACTTAAATAAGTTTAACTCAAAACACTCATTTTCTTTCAAAAATTTGATCTTTATTCAGTAAAAAGGTCTAGTGACATAATAGGGAACTTTTTTGAGGTATGTTCATTCAAAGATTCAATCTTTACTCAATAAAACACCCTTAGCGACGTCAAAGAGATCACGAATATGTTAAACTCAAAACTCTAATCCTCTTTCAAAAACTGAATCTTTATACATTCAAAAGGTCTAGTGATATAATAGGTACCTTGATTGAGGTATTTTCATATAAAGATTCAATCTTTATTCACTGAAACACTCTTCGGGATGTCAAATGGAACTCGAATAAGTTTAACTCAAAATGCTCATTTTCTCTCGAAGATTCAATCTTTATACATGAAAAAGGTCCAGTGACATATTAAGTACCTTTATTAAGGTATTTTCATTCAAAGATTCAATCTTTAGTCGTTAAAACACTCTTAGCGACTTCATTGGAAATACCTCAATCGAATAAGTTCAGTTCAATCTTAAGTCATTAAACCACTCTTCGCGACTTCATAGGTAACTCGATTAAGTTAAACACAAAATACTCATTTTTTTTTAAGGATTGAATCTTTGTACATTAAAAAGGTCTAGTGACAAAATAGGAACCTTGAATTAGCTAATTTCATTCAAAGATTCAATCCTTACTCATTAAAACACTCTTTGGGACGTGATAGGGAACTCGAAAAAGTTTAACACAAAACTCTCATTTTCTTTCAAAGATTAAATCCTTATACATTCAAAAGGTCTAGTGATATAATAGGTACCTTGATTGAGGTATTTTTATTCAAAGCTTCAATCTTTATTCACTAAAACACTCTTCTGGATGTCAAATGGAACTCGAATAAGTTTAACCCAAAACGCTCATTTTCTTTCGAAGATTCAATCTTTATACATTAAAAATGTCCAGTGACATAATAGGTACCTTAATTGAGGTATTTTCATTCAAATATTCAATCTTTAGTCATTAAAATACTATTCGCGATTTCGTTGGTAACTCGAATATGTTAAACTCAAAACTCTCATTTTCTTTCAGAGATTCAATCTTTATACAGTAAAAAGGTCTAGTGGCATAATAGGAACTCTGATTAAGTTAATTTCATTCAAAGATTTAATCTTAACTCATTAAAACACTCATCGTGACGTCAAAGGGATCTTGAATAAGTTTAACTCTCAATTCTCATTTTTATTCAAAATTTCTTTTTTAATACATTAAAAAGGTCAAGTGACAAAATAGGTACCATAATTGAGGTATTTTCATTCAAATATTCAATCTTGGGTCATTAAACCACTCTATGCGACTTCATAGGCAACTCGAATAAGTTAAACTCAAAACTCTCATTTTCTTTCTAAGATTTAGTCCTTATACATAATAATGGTCTAGTGGCATAATGGTACCTTGATTGAGGATTTTCATTCAACGATTCAATCTTTACTCAGTTAAACACTTTTCGGGACGTCACAGGGAACTCGTATAAGTTTAACTCTTAAAACACTCTCAGCGACGTCAAAAGGATCACGAATAAGTTTAACTCAAAACTCTAATTCTCTTTCAAAGACTGAATCTTTATACATTCAAAATGTCTAGTGATATAATTGGTACCTTGATTGAGGTATTTTCATACAAAGATTCAATCTTCGAAAGAAAATGAGCATTTTGAGTTAAAGTTATTCGAGTTCCATTAAAAAGGTCCACTGACATAATAGGTACCTTTATTAAGGTATTTTCATTCAAAGATTCAATCTTTAGTCATTAAAACACTCTTCGCGACTTCATGGGAAATACCTCAATCGAATAAGTTCAGTTCAATCTAAAGTCATTAAACCACTCTTCGCGACTCGATTAAGTTAAACACAAAATACTCATTTTGTTTTGAAGATCGAATCTTTGTACAGAAAAAAGGTCTAGTGACAAAGTAGGAACCTTGAATTAGCAATTTCATTCAAAGATTCAATCTTTACACATTAAAACACTCTTCGGGACGTGATAGGGAACTCGAATAAGTTTAACTCAAAACTCTCATTTCCTTTCAAAGATTCAATCTTTATACATTAAAAAGGCCTAGTGACATAAAAGGTAACATGATTGAGGTAATTTCATTCAAAGATTCAATCTTTGGTCAGTAAAACACTCTTCGCGACTTCATCGCTTACTCGAATAAGTTAAACTCGAAACTCTCATTTTCTTTCAAAGATTCAATCGTTATACATTAAAAAGGTCTAACGACATAATAGGTACCTTGGTTATGGTAATTTCATTCAAAGATTCAATCTTTACTCATTAAAACACTCTTCGTAACGTTAAAGGGATCACGAATATGTTTAACTCAAAACTCTAATTTTCTTACAAAGATTGAATCCTTATACATTCAAAAGGTCTAGTGATATAATAGGTACCTTGATTGAGGTATTTTCATTCAAATATTCAATCTTTATTCACTGAAACACTATTGGGGACGTCAAATGGAACTCGAATAAGTTTAACCCAAAATGCTCATTTTCTTCCGGAGATTCAATCTTTATACATTAAAATGGTCCAGTGACATAATAGGTACCTTTATTGAGGTATTTTCAATCAAAGATTCAATCTTTAGTGATTAAAATACTCTTCGCGACTTCGTTGGTAACTCGAATAAGTTAAACTCAAAACTCTCATTTTCTTTCAAAGATTCAATCTTTATACAGTAAAAAGGTCTAGTGTCAAAATAGGTACCTTGATTGAGTTAATTTCTTTCAGAGATTCAATCTTAACTCATTAAAACACTCATCGTGACGTCAAGGGCATCTCGAATAAGTTTAACTCTCAATTCGCATTTTCGTTTAAAGATTCAATCTTTATACATTAAAAAGGTCTAGTGGCAAAATAGGTACCGTAATTGAGGTATTTTCATTCAAATATTCAGTCTTGGGTCATTAAACCACTCTTCGCGACTTCATAGTGTAACTCGAATAAGTTACACTCAAAACTCTAATTTTCTTTCTAAGATTTAGTCTTTATACATAAAAGTGGTCTAGTGACATAATGGTGCCTTGATTGAGGATTTTCATTCGAACATTCAATCTTTACTCAGTAAGACACTTTTCGGGACGTCACAGGGAACTTAAATAAGTTTAACTCAAAACTCTCATTTTCTTTCAAAAATTCGATCTTTATTCAGTAAAAAGGTCTAGTGACATAATAGGTAACTTTTTTGAGGTATTTTCATTCAAAGATTCAATCTTTACTCATTAAAACACTCTTAGCGACGTCAAAGAGATCACGAATATGTTTAACTCAAACCTCTAATCCTCTTTCAAAAAATGAATCTTTATACATTCAAAAGGTCTAGTGATATAATAGGTACCTTGATTGAGGTATTTTCATACAAAGATTCAATCTTTATTCACTGAAACACTCTTCGGGATGTCAAATGGAACTCGAATAAGTTTAACTCAAAATACTCATTTTCTCTCGAAGATTCAATCTTTATACAGGAAAAAGGTCCAGTGACATAATAAGTACCTTTATTAAGGTATTTTCATTCAAAGATTCAATCTTTAGTCGTTAAAACACTCTTAGCGACTTCATTGGAAATACCTCAATCGAATAAGTTCAGTTCAATCTTAAGTCATTAAACCACTCTTCACAACTTCATAGGTAACTCGATTAAGTTAAACACAAAATACTCATTTTCTTTTGAGGATTGAATCTTTGTACATTAAAAAGGTCTAGTGACAAAAAAGGAACCATGAATTAGCTAATTTCATTTAAAGATTCAATCCTTACTCATTAAAACACTCTTTGGGACGTGATAGGGAACTCGAAAAAGTTTAACACAAAACTCTCATTTTCTTTCAAAGATTAAATCCTTATACATTCAAAAGGTCTAGTGATATAATAGGTACCTTGATTGAGGTATTTTTATTCAAAGCTTCAATCTTTATTCACTAAAACACTGTTCGGGACGTCAAATGGAACTCGAAAAAGTTTAACCCAAAACGCTCATTTTCTTTCGAAGATTCAATCTTTATACATTAAAAATGTCCAGTGACATAATAGGTACCTTTATTGAGGTATTTTCATTCAAATATTCAATCTTTAGTCATTAAAATACTATTCGCGATTTCGTTGGTAACTCGAATAAGTTAAACTCAAAACTCTCATTTTCTTTCAGAGATTCAATCTTTATACAGTAAAAAGGTCTAGTGGCATAATAGGAACACTAATTAAGTTAATTTCATTTCAAGATTTAATATTAACTCATTAAAACACTCATCGTGACGTCAAAGGGATCTCGAATAAGTTTAACTCTCAATTCTCATTTTTATTCAAAGATTTTTTTTAATACATTAAAAAGGTCAAGTGACAAAATAGGTACCTTAATTGAGGTATTTTCATTCAAATATTCAATCTTGGGTCATTAAACCACTCTATGCGACTTCATAGGCAACTCGAATAAGTTAAACTCAAAACTCTCATTTTCTTTCTAAGATTTAGTCCTTATACATAAAAATCGTCTAGTGACATAATGGTACCTTGATTGAGGATTTTCATTCAACGATTCAATCTTTACTCAGTAAAACACTTTTCGGGACGTCACAGGGAACTCGTATAAGTTTAACTCTTAAAACACTCTTAGCGACGTCAAAAGGATCACGAATAAGTTTAACTCAAAACTCTAATTCTCTTTCAAAGACTCAATCTTTATACATTCAAAATGTTTAGTGATATAATTGGTACCTTGATTGAGGTATTTTCATACAAAGATTCAATCTTCGAAAGAAAATGAGCATTTTGAGTTATACTTATTCGAGTTCCATTAAAAAGGTCCAGTGACATAATAGGTACCTTTATTAAGGTATTTTCATTCAAAGATTCAATCTTTAGTCATTACAACACTCTTCGCGACTTCATAGGAAATACCTCAATCGAATAAGTTCAGTTCAATCTAAAGTCATTAAACCACTCTTCGCGACTTCGTAGCTAACTCGATTAAGTTAAACACAAAATACTCATTTTCTTTTGAAGATCGAATCTTTGTACAGAAAAAAGGTCTAGTGACAAAGTAGGAACCTTGAATTAGCAATTTCATTCCAAATTCAATCTTTACACATTAAAACACACTTCGGGACGTGATAGGGAACTCGAATAAGTTTAACTCAAAACTCTCATTTCCTTTCAAAGATTCAATCTTTATACATTAAAAAGGCCTAGTGACATAAAAGGTAACATGATTGAGGTAATTTCATTCAAAGATTCAATCTTTGGTCAGCAAAACACCCTTCGCGACTTCATCGCTTACTCGAATAAGTTAAACTCGAAACTCTCATTTTCTTTCAAAGATTCAATCGTTATACATTAAAAAGGTCTAACGACATAATAGGTACCTTGGTTATGGTAATTTCATTCAAAGATTCAATCTTTACTCATTAAAACACTCTTCGTAAACTTAAAGGGATCACGAATATGTTTAACTCAAAACTCTAATTTTCTTACAAAGATTGAATTCTTATACATTCAAAAGGTCTAGTGATATAATAGGTACCTTGATTGAGGTATTTTCATTCAAATATTCAATCTTTATTCACTGAAACACTATTGGGGACATCAAATGGAACTCGAATAAGTTTAACCCGAAATGCTCATTTTCTTCCGGAGATTCAATCTTTATACATTAAAATGGTCCAGTGACATAATAGGTACCTTTATTGAGGTATTTTCAATTAAAGATTCAATCTTTAGTGATTAAAATACTCTTCGCGACTTCATTGGTAACTCGAATAAGTTAAACTCAAAACTCTCATTTTCTTTCAAAGATTCAATCTTTATATAGTAAAAAGGTCTAGTGGCATAATAGGTACCTTGATTGAGTTAATTTCTTTCAGAGATTCAATCTTAACTCATTAAAACACTCATCGTGACGTCAAGGGCATCTCGAATAAGTTTAACTCTCAATTCTCATTTTCGTTCAAAGATTCAATCTTTATACATTAAAAAGGTCTAGTGGCAAAATAGGTACCGTAATTGAGGTATTTTCATTCAAATATTCAGTCTTGGGTCATTAAACCACTCTTCGCGACTTCATAGTGTAACTCGAATAAGTTAAACTCAAAACTCTAATTTTCTTTCTAAGATTTAGTCTTTATACATAAAAGTGGTCTAGTGACATAATGGTGCCTTGATTGAGGATTTTCATTCGAACATTCAATCTTTACTCAATAAGACACTTTTCGGGACGTCACAGGGAACTTAAATAAGTTTAACTCAAAACTCTCATTTTCTTTCAAAAATTCGATCTTTATTCAGCAAAAAGGTCTACTGACATAATAGGTAACTTTTTTGAGGTATTTTCATTCAAAGACTCAATCTTTACTCAATAAAACACCCTTAGCGACGTCAAAGAGATCACGAATATGTTTAACTCAAAACTCTAATCCTCTTTCAAAAACTGAATCTTTATACATTCAAAAGGTCTAGTGATATAATAGGTACCTTGATTGAGGTATTTTCATACAAAGATTCAATCTTTATTCACTAAAACACTCTTCGGGATGTCAAATGGAACTCGAATAAGTTTAACTCAAAATGCTCATTTTCTCTCGAAGATTCAATCTTTCTACATGTAAAAGGTCCAGTGACATAATAAGTTCCTTTATTAAGGTATTTTCATTCAAAGATTCAATCTTTAGTCGTTAAAACACTCTTAGCGAATTCATTGGAAATACCTCAATCGAATAAGTTCAGTTCAATCTTAAGTCATTAAACCACTCTTCGCGACTTCATTGGTAACTCGATTAAGTTAAACACAAAATACTCATTTTCTTTTGAGGATTGAATCTTTGTACATTAAAAAGCTCTAGAGACAAAAAAGGAACCATGAATTAGCTAATTTCATTTAAAGATTCAATCCTTACTCATTAAAACACTCTTTGGGACGTGATAGGGAACTCGAAAAAGTTTAACACAAAACTCTCATTTTCTTTCAAAGATTAAATCCTTATACATTCAAAAGGTCTAGTGATATAATAGGTACCTTGATTGAGGTATTTTTATTCAAAGCTTCAATCTTTATTCACTAAAACACTCTTCGGGACGTCAAATGGAACTCGAATAAGTTTAACCCAAAACGCTCATTTTCTTTCGAAGATTCAATCTTTATACATTAAAAATGTCCAGTGACATAATAGGTACCTTTATTGAGGTATTCTCATTCAAATATTCAATCTTTAGTCATTAAAATACTATTCGCGATTTCGTTGATAACTCGAATATGTTAAACTCAAAACTCTCATTTTCTTTCAGAGATTCAATCTTTATACAGTAAAAAGGTCTAGTGGCATAATAGGAACTCTGATTAAGTTAATTTCATTCAATGATTTAATCTTAACTCATTAAAACACTCATCGTGACGTCAAAGGGATCTCGAATAAGTTTAACTCTCAATTCTCATTTTTATTCAAAGATTCTTTTTTAATACATTATAAAGGTCAAGTGACAAAATAGGTACCTTAATTGAGGTATTTTCATTCAAATATTCAATCTTGGGTCATTAAACCACTCTATGCGACTTCATAGGCAACTCGAATAAGTTAAACTCAAAACTCTCATTTTCTTTCTAAGATTTAGTCCTTATACATAAAAATCGTCTAGTGACATAATGGTACCTTGATTGAGGATTTTCATTCAACGATTCAATCTTTACTCAGTAAAACACTTTTCGGGACGTCACAGGGAACTCGTATAAGTTTAACTCTTAAAACACTCTTAGCGACGTCAAAAGGATCACGAATAAGTTTAACTCAAAACTCTAATTCTCTTTCAAAGACTCAATCTTTATACATTCAAAATGTTTAGTGATATAATTGGTACCTTGATTGAGGTATTTTCATACAAAGATTCAATCTTCGAAAGAAAATGAGCATTTTGAGTTATACTTATTCGAGTTCCTTTAAAAAGGTCCAGTGACATAATAGGTACCTTTATTATGGTATTTTCATTCAAAGATTCAATCTTTAGTCATTACAACACTCTTCGCGACTTCATGGGAAATACCTCAATCGAATAAGTTCAGTTCAATCTATAGTCATTAAACCACTCTTCGCGACTTCGTAGCTAACTCGATTAAGTTAAACACAAAATACTCATTTTCTTTTGAAGATCGAATCTTTGTACAGAAAAAAGGTCTAGTGACAAAGTAGGAACCTTGAATTAGCAATTTCATCCAAAGATTCAATCTTTACAAATTAAAACACTCTTCGGGACGTGATAGGGAACTCGAATAAGTTTAACTCAAAACTCTCATTTCCTTTCAAAGATTCAATCTTTATACATTAAAAAGGCCTAGTGACATAAAAGGTAACATGATTGAGGTAATTTCATTCAAAGATTCAATCTTTGGTCAGTAAAACACTCTTCGCGACTTCATCGCTTACTCGAATAAGTTAAACTCGAAACTCTCATTTTCTTTCAAAGATTCAATCGTTATACATTAAAAAGGTCTAACGACATAATAGGTACCTTGGTTATGGTAATTTCATTCAAAGATTCAATCTTTACTCATTAAAACACTCTTCGTAAACTTAAAGGGATCACGAATATGTTTAACTCAAAACTCTAATTTTCTTACAAAGATTGAATCCTTATACATTCAAAAGGTCTAGTGATATTATAGGTACCTTGATTGAGGTATTTTCATTCAAATATTCAATCTTTATTCACTGAAACACTATTGGGGACGTCAAATGGAACTCGAATAAGTTTAACCCAAAATGCTCATTTTCTTCCGGAGATTCAATCTTTATACATTAAAATGGTCCAGTGACATAATAGGTACCTTTATTGAGGTATTTTCATTCAAAGATTCAATCTTTAGTGATTAAAATACTCTTCGCGACTTCGTTGGTAACTCGAATAAGTTAAACTCAAAACTCTCATTTTCTTTCAAAGATTCAATCTTTATACAGTAAAAAGGTCTATTGGCATAATAGGTACCTTGATTGAGTTAATTTCTTTCAGAGATTCAATCTTAACTCATTAAAACACTCATCGTGACGTCAAGGGCATCTCGAATAAGTTTAACTCTCAATTCTCATTTTCGTTCAAAGATTCAATCTTTATACATTAAAAAGGTCTAGTGGCAAAATAGGTACCGTAATTGAGGTATTTTCATTCAAATATTCAGTCTTGGGTCATTAAACCACTCTTCGCGACTTCATAGTGTAACGCGAATAAGTTAAATTCAAAACTCTGATTTTCTTTCTAAGATTTAGTCTTTATACATAAAAGTGGTCTAGTGACATAATGGTGCCTTGATTGAGGATTTTCATTCGAACATTCAATCTTTACTCAATAAGACACTTTTCGGGACGTCACAGGGAACTTAAATAAGTTTAACTCAAAACTCTCATTTTCTTTCAAAAATTCGATCTTTATTCAGTAAAAAGGTCTAGTGACATAATAGGTAACTTTTTTGAGGTATTTTCATTCAAAGATTCAATCTTTACTCATTAAAACACTCTTAGCGACGTCAAAGAGATCACGAATATGTTTAACTCAAAACTCTAATCCTCTTTCAAAAAATGAATCTTTATACATTCAAAAGGTCTAGTGATATAATAGGTACCTTGATTGAGGTATTTTCATACAAAGATTCAATCTTTATTCACTGAAACACTCTTCGGGATGTCAAATGGAACTCGAATAAGTTTAACTCAAAATACTCATTTTCTCTCGAAGATTCAATCTTTATACAGGAAAAAGGTCCAGTGACATAATAAGTACCTTTATTAAGGTATTTTTATTCAAAGATTCAATCTTTAGTCGTTAAAACACTCTTAGCGACTTCATTGGAAATACCTCAATCGAATAAGTTCAGTTCAATCTTAAGTCATTAAACCACTCTTCGCGACTTCATAGGTAACTCGATTAAGTTAAACACAAAATACTCATTTTCTTTTGAGGATTGAATCTTTGTACATTAAAAAGGTCTAGTGACAAAAAAGGAACCATGAATTAGCTAATTTCATTTAAAGATTCAATCCTTACTCATTAAAACACTCTTTGGGACGTGATAGGGAACTCGAAAAAGTTTAACACAAAACTCTCATTTTTTTTCAAAGATTAAATCCTTATACATTCAAAAGGTCTAGTGATATAATAGGTACCTTGATTGAGGTATTTTTATTCAAAGCTTCAATCTTTATTCACTAAAACACCGTTCGGGACGTCAAATGGAACTCGAATAAGTTTAACCCAAAACGCTCATTTTCTTTCGAAGATTCAATCTTTATACATTAAAAATGTCCAGTGACATAATAGGTACCTTTATTGAGGTATTTTCATTCAAATATTCAATCTTTAGTCATTAAAATACTATTCGCGATTTCGTTGGTAACTCGAATAAGTTAAACTCAAAACTCTCATTTTCTTTCAGAGATTCAATCTTTATACAGTAAAAAGGTCTAGTGGCATAATAGGAACTCTAATTAAGTTAATTTCATTTAAAGATTTAATCTTAACTCATTAAAACACTCATCGTGACGTCAAAGGGATCTCGAATAAGTTTAACTCTCAATTCTCATTTTTATTCAAAGATTCTTTTTTAATACATTAAAAAGGTCAAGTGACAAAATAGGTACCTTAATTGAGGTATTTTCATTCAAATATTCAATCTTGGGTCATTAAACCACTCTATGCGACTTCATAGGCAACTCGAATAAGTTAAACTCAAAACTCTCATTTTCTTTCTAAGATTTAGTCCTTATACATAAAAATGGTCTAGTGACATAATGGTACCTTGATTGAGGATTTTCATTCAACGATTCAATCTTTACTCAGTAAAACACTTTTCGGGACGTCACAGGGAACTCGTATAAGTTTAACTCTTAAAACACTCTTAGCGATGTTAAAAGGATCACGAATAAGTTTAACTCAAAACTCTAATTCTCTTTCAAAGACCCAATCTTTATACATTCAAAATGTTTAGTGATATAATTGGTACCTTGATTGAGGTATTTTCATACAAAGATTCAATCTTCGAAAGAAAATGAGCATTTTGAGTTATACTTATTCGAGTTCCATTAAAAAGGTCCAGTGACATAATAGGTACCTTTATTAAGGTATTTTCATTCAAAGATTCAATCTTTAGTCATTACAACACTCTTCGCGACTTCATAGGAAATACCTCAATCGAATAAGTTCAGTTCAATCTAAAGTCATTAAACCACTCTTCGCGACTTCGTAGCTAACTCGATTATGTTAAACACAAAATACTCATTTTCTTTTGAAGATCGAATCTTTGTATAGAAAAAAGGTCTAGTGACAAAGTAGGAACCTTGAATTAGCAATTTCATTCAAAGATTCAATCTTTACACATTAAAACACTCTACGGGACGTGATAGGGAACTCGAATAAGTTTAACTCAAAACTCTCATTTCCTTTCAAAGATTCAATCTTTATACATTAAAAAGGCCTAGTGACATAAAAGGTAACATGATTGAGGTAATTTCATTCAAAGATTCAATCTTTGGTCAGTAAAACACTCTTCGCGACTTCATAGCTTACTCGAATAAGTTAAACTCGAAACTCTCATTTTCTTTCAAAGATTCAATCGTTATACATTAAAAAGGTCTAACGACATAATAAGTACCTTGGTTATGGTAATTTCATTCAAAGATTCAATCTTTACTCATTAAAACACTCTTCGTAACGTTAAAGGGATCACGAATATGTTTAACTCAAAACTCTAATTTTCTTTCAAAGATTGAATCCTTATACATTCAAAAGGTCTAGTGATATAATAGGTACCTTGATTGAGGTATTTTCATTCAAATATTCAATCTTTATTCACTGAAACACTATTGGGGACGTCAAATGGGACTCGAATATGTTTAACCCAAAATGCTCATTTTCTTCCGGAGATTCAATCTTTATACATTAAAATGGTCCAGTGACATAATAGGTACCTTTATTGAGGTATTTTCATTCAAAGATTCAATCTTTAGTGATTCAAATACGCTTCGCGACTTCGTTGGTAACTCGAATAAGTTAAACTCAAAACTCTCATTTTCTTTCAAAGATTCAATCTTTATACAGTAAAAAGGTCTAGTGGCAAAATAGGTACCTTGATTGAGTTAATTTCTTTCAGCGATTCAATCTTAACTCATTAAAACACTCATCGTGACGTCAAGGGCATCTCGAATAAGTTTAACTCTCAATTCTCATTTTCGTTCAAAGATTCAATCTTTATACATTAAAAAGGTCTAGTGGCAAAATAGGTACCGTAATTGAGGTATTTTCATTCAAATATTCAGTCTTGGGTCATTAAACCACTCTTCGCGACTTCATAGTGTAACTCGAATAAGTTAAACTCAAAACTCTAATTTTCTTTCAAAGATTTAGTCTTTATACATAAAAGTGGTCTAGTGACATAATGGTGCCTTGATTGAGGATTTTCATTCGAACATTCAATCTTTACTCAGTAAGACACTTTTCGGGACGTCACAGGGAACTGAAATAAGTTTAACTCAAAACTCTCATTTTCTTTCAAAAATTCGATCTTTATTCAGTAAAAAGGTCTACTGACATAATAGGTAACTTTTTTGAGGTATTTTCATTCAAAGATTCAATCTTTACTCATTAAAACACTCTTAGCGACGTCAAAGAGATCACGAATATGTTTAACTTAAAACTCTAATCCTCTTTCAAAAACTGAATCTTTATACATTCAAAAGGTCTAGTGATATAATAGGTACCTTGATTGAGGTATTTTCATACAAAGATTCAATCTTTATTCACTGAAACACTCTTCGGGATGTCAAATGGAACTCGAATAAGTTTAACTCAAAATGCTCATTTTCTCTCGAAGATTCAATCTTTATACAGGAAAAAGGTCCAATGACATAATAAGTACCTTTATTAAGGTATTTTCATCCAAATATTCAATCTTTAGTCCTTAAAACCCTCTTAGCGACTTCATTGGAAATACCTCAATCGAATAAGTTCAGTTCAATCTTAAGTCATTAAACCACTCTTCGCGACTTCATAGGTAACTCGATTAAGTTAAACACAAAATACTCATTTTCTTTTGAGGATTGAATCTTTGTACATTAAAAAGGTCTAGTGACAAAAAAGGAACCATGAATTAGCTAATTTCATTTAAAGATTCAATCCTTACTCATTAAAACACTCTTTAGGACGTGATAGGGAACTCGAAAAAGTTTAACACAAAACTCTCATTTTCTTTCAAAGATTAAATCCTTATACATTCAAAAGGTCTAGTGATATAATAGGTACCTTGATTGAGTTATTTTTATTCAAAGCTTCAATCTTTATTCACTAAAACACTCTTCGCGACGTCAAATGGAACTCGAATAAGTTTAACCCAAAACGCTCATTTTCTTTCGAAGATTCAATCTTTATACATTAAAAATGTCCAGTGACATAATAGGTACCTTTATTGAGGTATTTTCATTCAAATATTCAATCTTTAGTCATTAAAATACTATTCGCGATTTCGTTGGTAACTCGAATAAGTTAAACTCAAAACTCTCATTTTCTTTCAGAGATTCAATCTTTATACAGTAAAAAGGTCTAGTGGCATAATAGGAACTCTGATTAAGTTAATTTCATTCAAAGATTTAACCTTAACTCATTAAAACACTCATCGTGACGTCAAATGGATCTCGAATAAGTTTAACTCTCAATTCTCATTTTTATTCAAAGATTCTTTTTTAATACATTAAAAAGGTCAAGTGACAAAATAGGTACCTTAATTGTGGTATTTTCATTCAAATATTCAATCTTGGGTCATTAAACCACTCTATGCGACTTCATAGGCAACTCGAATAAGTTAAACTCAAAACTCTCATTTTCTTTCTAAGATTTAGTCCTTATACATAAAAATCGTCTAGTGACATAATGGTACCTTGATTGAGGATTTTCATTCAACGATTCAATCTTTACTCAGTAAAACACTTTTCGGGACGTCACAGGGAACTCGTATAAGTTTAACTCTTAAAACACTCTTAGCGACGTCAAAAGGATCACGAATAAGTTTAACTCAAAACTCTAATTCTCTTTCAAAGACTCAATCTTTATACATTCAAAATGTTTAGTGATATAATTGGTACCTTGATTGAGGTATTTTCGTACAAAGATTCAATCTTCGAAAGAAAATGAGCATTTTCAGTTATACTTATTCGAGTTCCATTAAAAAGGTCCAGTGACATAATAGATACCTTTATTAAGGTATTTTCATTCAAAGATTCAATCTTTAGTCATTACAACACTCTTCGCGGCTTCATGGGAAATACCTCAATCGAATAAGTTCAGTTCAATCTAAAGTATTTAAACCACTCTTCGCGACTTCGTAGCTAACTAGATTAAGTTAAACACAAAATACTCATTTTCTTTTGAAGATCGAATCTTTGTACAGAAAAAAGGTCTAGTGACAAAGTAGGAACCTTGAATTAGCAATTTCATTCAAAGATTCAATCTTTACACATTAAAACACTCTTCGGGACGTGATAGGGAACTCGAATAAGTTTAACTCAAAACTCTCATTTCCTTTCAAAGATTCAATCTTTATACATTAAAAAGGCCTAGTGACATAAAAGGTAACATGATTGAGGTAATTTCATTCAAAGATTCAATCTTTGGTCAGTAAAACACTCTTCGCGACTTCATCGCTTACTCGAATAAGTTAAACTCGAAACTCTCATTTTCTTTCAAAGATTCAATCGTTATACATTAAAAAGGTCTAACAACATAATAGGTACCTTGGTTATGGTAATTTCATTCAAAGATTCAATCTTTACTCATTAAAACACTCTTCGTAACGTTAAAGGGATCACGAATATGTTTAACTCAAAACTCTAATTTTCTTACAAAGATTGAATCCTTATACATTCAAAAGGTCTAGTGATATAATAGGTACCTTGATTGAGGTATTTTCATTCAAATATTCAATCTTTATTCACTGAAACACTATTGGGGACGTCAAATGGAACTCGAATAAGTTTAACCCAAAATGCTCATTTTCTTCCGGAGATTCAATCTTTATACATTAAAATGGTGCAGTGACATAATAGGTACCTTTATTGAGGTATTTTCATTCAAAGATTCAATCTTTAGTGATTAAAATACTCTTCGCGACTTCGTTGGTAACTCGAATAAGTTAAACTCAAAACTCTCATTTTCTTTCAAAGATTCAATCTTTATACAGTAAAAAGGTCTAGTGGCATAATAGGTACCTTGATTGAGTTGATTTCTTTCAGAGATTCAATCTTAACTCATTAAAACACTCATCGTGACGTCAAGGGCATCTCGAATAAGTTTAACTCTCAATTCTCATTTTCGTTCAAAGATTCAATCTTTATACATTAAAAAGGTCTAGTGGCAAAATAGGTACCGTAATTGAGGTATTTTCATTCAAATATTCAGTCTTGGGTCATTAAACCACTCTTCGCGACTTCATAGTATAACTCGAATAAGTTAAACTCAAAACTCTAATTTTCTTTCTAAGATTTAGTCTTTATACATAAAAGTGGTCTAGTGACATAATGGTGCCTTGATTGAGGATTTTCATTCGAACATTCAATCTTTACTCAGTAAGACACCTTTCGGGACGTCACAGGGAACTTAAATAAGTTTAACTCAAAACTCTCATTTTCTTTCAAAAATTCGATCTTTATTCAGTAAAAAGGTCTAGTGACATAATAGGTAACTTTTCTGAGGTATTTTCATTCAAAGATTCAATCTTTACTCATTAAAACACTCTTAGCGACGTCAAAGAGATCACGAATATGTTTAACTCAAAACTCTAATCCTCTTTCAAAAACTGAATCTTTATACATTCAAAAGGTCTAGTGATATAATAGGTACCTTGATTGAGGTATTTTCATACAAAGATTCAATCTTTATTCACTGAAACACTCTTCGGGATGTCAAATGGAACTCGAATAAGTTTAACTCAAAATGCTCATTTTCTCTCGAAGATTCAATCTTTATACATGAAAAAGGTCCAGTGACATAATAAGTACCTTTATTAAGGTATTTTCATTCAAAGATTCAATCTTTAGTCGTTAAAACACTCTTAGCGACTTCATTGGAAATACCTCAATCGAATAAGTTCAGTTCAATCTTAAGTCATTAAACCCCTCTTCGCGACTTCATAGGTAACTCGATTAAGTTAAACACAAAATACTCATTTTCTTTTGAGGATTGAATCTTTGTACATTAAAAAGGTCTAGTGACAAAAAAGGAACCTTGAATTAGCTAATTTCATTCAAAGATTCAATCCTTACTCATTAAAACACTCTTTGGGACGTGATAGGGAACTCGAAAAAGTTTAACACAAAACTCTCATTTTCTTTCAAAGATTAAATCCTTATACATTCAAAAGGTCTAGTGATATAATAGGTACCTTGATTGAGGTATTTTTATTCAAAGCTTCAATCTTTATTCACTAAAACACTCTTCGGGACGTCAAATGGAACACGAATAAGTTTAACCCAAAACGCTCATTTTCTTTCGAAGATTCAATCTTTATACATTAAAAATGTCCAGTGACATAATAGGTACCTTTATTGAGGTATTTTCAGTCAAATACTCAATCTTTAGTCATTAAAATCCTATTCGCGATTTCGTTGGTAACTCGAATAAGTTAAACTCAAGACACTCATTTTCTTTCAGAGATTCAATCTTTATACAGTAAAAAGGTCTAGTGGCATAATAGGAACTCTGATTAGATTAATTTCATTCAAAGATTTAATCTTAACTCATTAAAACACTCATCGTGACGTCAAAGTGATCTCGAATAAGTTTAACTCTCAATTCTAATTTTTATTCAAAAATTCTTTTTTAATACATTAAAAAGGTCAAGTGACAAAATAGGTACCTTGATTGAGGTATTTTCATTCAAATATTCAATCTTGGGTCATTAAACCACTCTATGCGACTTCATAGGCAACTCGAATAAGTTAAACTCAAAACTCTCATTTTCTTTCTAAGATTTAGTCCTTATACATAAAAATGGTCTAGTGACATAATGGTACCTTGATTGAGGATTTTCATTCAACGATTCAATCTTTACTCAGTAAAACACTTTTCGGGACGTCACAGGGAACTCGTATAATTTTAACTCTTAAAACACTCTTAGCGACGTCAAAAGGATCACGAATAAGTTTAACTCAAAACCCTAATTCTCTTTCAAAGACTGAATCTTTATACATTCAAAATGTCTAGTGATATAATTGGTACCTTGATTGAGGTATTTTCATACAAAGATTCAATCTTCGAAAGAAAATGAGCATTTTGAGTTAAACTTATTCGAGTTCCATTAAAAAGGTCCAGTGACATAATAGGTACCTTTATTAAGGTATTTTCATCCAAAGATTCAATCTTTAGTCATTAAAACACTCTTCGCGACTTCATAGGAAATACCTCAATCGAATAAGTTCAGTTCAATCTAAAGTCATTAAACCACTCTTCGCGACTTCGTAGCTAACTCAATTAAGTTAAACACAAAATACTCATTTTCTTTTGAAGATCGAAACTTTGTACAGAAAAAAGGTCTAGTGACAAAGTAGGAACCTTGAATTAGCAATTTCATTCAAAGATTCAATCTTTACACATTAAAACACTATTCGGGACGTGATAGGGAACTCGAATAAGTTTAACTCAAAACTCTCATTTCCTTTCAAAGATTCAATCTTTATACATTAAAAAGGCCTAGTGACATAAAAGGTAACATGATTGAGGTAATTTCATTCAAAGATTCAATCTTTGGTCAGTAAAACACTCTTCGCGACTTCATAGCTTACTCGAATAAGTTAAACTCGAAACTCTCATTTTCTTTCAAAGATTCAATCGTTATACATTAAAAAGGTCTAACGACATAATAGGTACCTTGGTTATGGTAATTTCATTCAAAGATTCAATCTTTACTCATTAAAACACTCTTCGTAACGTTAAAGGGATCACGAATATGTTTAACTCAAAACTCTAATTTTCTTACAAAGATTGAATCCTTATACATTCAAAAGGTCTAGTGATATAATAGGTACCTTGATTGAGGTATTTTCATTCAAATATTCAATCTTTATTCACTGAAACACTATTGGGGACGTCAAATGGAACTCGAATAAGTTTAACCCAAAATGCTCATTTTCTTCCGGAGATTCAATCTTTATACATTAAAATGGTGCAGTGACATAATAGGTACCTTTATTGAGGTATTTTCATTCAAAGATTCAATCTTTAGTGATTAAAATACTCTTCGCGACTTCGTTGGTAACTCGAATAAGTTAAACTCAAAACTCTCATTTTCTTTCAAAGATTCAATCTTTATACAGTAAAAAGGTCAAGTGGCAAAATAGGTACCTTGATTGAGTTAATTTCTTTCAGAGATTCAATCTTCACTCATTAAAACACTCATCGTGACGTCAAGGGCATCTCGAATAAGTTTAACTCTCAATTCTCATTTTCGTTCAAAGATTCAATCTTTATACATTAAAAAGGTCTAGTGGCAAAATAGGTACCGTAATTGAGGTATTTTCATTCAAATATTCAGTCTTGGGTCATTAAACCACTCTTCTCGACTTTATAGTGTAACTCGAATAAGTTAAACTCAAAACTCTAATTTTCTTTCTAAGATTTAGTCTTTATACATAAAAGTGGTCTAGTGACATAATGGTGCCTTGATTGAGGATTTTCATTCGAACATTCAATCTTTACTCAGTATGACACTTTTCGGGACGTCACAGGAAACTTAAATAAGTTTAACTCAAAACTCTCATTTTCTTTCAAAAATTCGATCTTTATTCAGTAAAAAGGTCTAGTGACATAATAGGTAACTTTTTTGAGGTATTTTCATTCAAAGATTCAATCTTTACTCATTAAAACACTCTTAGCGACGTTAAAGAGATCACGAATATGTTTAACTCAAAACTCTAATCCTCTTTCAAAAAATGAATCTTTATACATTCAAAAGGTCTAGTGATATAATAGGTATCTTGATTGAGGTATTTTCATACAAAGATTCAATCTTTATTCACTGAAACACTCTTCGGGATGTCAAATGGAACTCGAATAAGTTTAACTCAAAATAATCATTTTCTCTCGAAGATTCAATCTTTATACAGGAAAAAGGTCCAGTGGCATAATAAGTACCTTTATTAAGGTATTTTCATTCAAAGATTCAATATTTAGTCGTTAAAACACTCTTAGCGACTTCATTGGAAATACCTCAATCGAATAAGTTCAGTTCAATCTTAAGTCATTAAACCACTCTTCGCGACTTCATAGGTAACTCGATTAAGTTAAACACAAAATACTCATTTTCTTTTGAGGATTGAATCTTGGTACATTAAAAAGGTCTAGTGACAAAAAAGGAACCATGAATTTGCTAATTTCATTTAAAGATTCAATCCTTACTCATTAAAACACTCTTTGGGACGTGATAGGGAACTCGAAAAAGTATAACACAAAACTCTCATTTTCTTTCAAAGATTAAATCCTTATACATTCAAAAGGTCTAGTGATATAATAGGTACCTTGATTGAGGTATTTTTATTCAAAGCTTCAATCTTTATTCACTAAAACACTCTTCGGGACGTCAAATGGAACTCGAATAAGTTTAACCCAAAACGCTCATTTTCTTTCGAAGATTCAATCTTTATACATTAAAAATGTCCAGTGACATAATAGGTACCTTTATTGAGGTATTTTCATTCAAATATTCAATCTTTAGTCATTAAAATACTATTCGCGATTTCGTTGGTAACTCGAATAAGTTAAATTCAAAACTCTCATTTTCTTTCAGAGATTCAATCTTTATACAGTAAAAAGGTCTAATGGCATAATAGGAACTCTGATCAAGTTAATTTCATTCAAAGATTTAATCTTAACTCATTAAAACACTCATCGTGACGTCAAAGGGATCTCGAATAAGTTTAACTCTCAATTCCCATTTTTATTCAAAGATTCTTTTTTAATACATTAAAAAGGTCAAGTGACAAAATAGGTACCTTAATTGAGGTATTTTCATTCAAATATTCAATCTTGGGTCATTAAACCACTCTATGCGACTTCATAGGCAACTCGAATAAGTTAAACTCAAAACTCTCATTTTCTTTCTAAGATTTAGTCCTTATACATAAAAATGGTCTAGTGACATAATGGTACCTTGATTGAGGATTTTCATTCAACGATTCAATCTTTACTCAGTAAAACACTTTTCGGGACATCACAGGGAACTCGTATAAGTTTAACTCTTAAAACACTCTTAGCGACGTTAAAAGGATCACGAATAAGTTTAACTCAAAACTCTAATTCTCTTTCAAAGACTCAATCATTATACATTCAAAATGTTTAGTGATATAATTGGTACCTTGATTGAGGTATTTTCATACAAAGATTCAATCTTCGAAAGAAAATGAGCATTTTGAGTTATACTTATTCGAGTTCCATTAAAAAGGTCCAGTGACATAATAGGTACCTTTATTGAGGTATTTTCATTCAAAGATTCAATCTTTAGTGATTAAAATACTCTTCGCGACTTCGTTGGTAACTCGAATAAGTTAAACTCAAAACTCTCATTTTCTTTCAAAGATTCAATCTTTATACAGTAAAAAGGACTAGTGGCATAATAGGTACCTTGATTGAGTTAATTTCTTTCAGAGATTCAATCTTAACTCATTAAAACACTCATCGTGACGTCAAGGGCATCTCGAATAAGTTTAACTCTCAATTCTCATTTTCGTTCAAAGATTCAATCTTTATACATTAAAAAGGTCTAGTGGCGAAATAGGTACCGTAATTGAGGTATTTTCATTCAAATATTCAGTCTTGGGTCATTAAACCACTGTTCGCGACTTCATAGTGTAACTCGAATAAGTTAAACTCAAAACTCTAATTTTCTTTCTAAGATTTAGTCTTTATACATAAAAGTGGTCTAGTGATATAATGGTGCCTTGATTGAGGATTTTCATTCGAACATTCAATCTTTACTCAGTAAGACACTTTTCGGGACGTCACAGGGAACTTAAATAAGTTTAACTCAAAACTCTCATTTTCTTTCAAAAATTCGATCTTTATTCAGTAAAAAGGTCTACTGACATAATAGGTAACTTTTTTGAGGTATTTTCATTCAAAGATTCAATCTTTACTCATTAAAACACTCTTAGCGACGTCAAAGAGATCACGAATATGTTTAACTCAAAACTCTAATCCTCTTTCAAAAATTGAATCTTTATACATTCAAAAGGTCTAGTGATATAATAGGTACCTTGATTGAGGTATTTTCATACAAAGATTCAATCTTTATTCACTGAAACACTCTTCGGGATGTCAAATGGAACTCGAATAAGTTTAACTCAAAATGCTCATTTTCTCTCGAAGATTCAATCTTTATACATGAAAAAGGTCCAGTGACATAATAAGTACCTTTATTAAGGTATTTTCATTCAAAGATTCAATCTTTAGTCGTTAAAACACTATTAGCGACTTCATTGGAAATACCTCAATCGAATAAGTTCAGTTCAATCTTAAGTCATTAAACCACTCTTCGCGACTTCATAGGTAACTCGATTAAGTTAAACACAAAATACTCATTTTCTTTTGAGGATTGAATCTTTGTACATTAAAAAGTTCTAGTGACAAAAAAGGAACCTTGAATTAGCTAATTTCATTCAAAGATTCAATCCTTACTCATTAAAACACTCTTTGGGACGTGATAGGGAACTCGAAAAAGTTTAACACAAAACTCTCATTTTCTTTTAAAGATTAAATCCTTATACATTCAAAAGGTCTAGTGATATAATAGGTACCATGATTGAGGTATTTTTATTCAAAGCTTCAATCTTTATTCACTAAAACACTCTTCGGGACGTCAAATGGAACTCGAATAAGTTTAACCCAAAACGCTCATTTTCTTTCGAAGATTCAATCTTTATGCATTAAAAATGTCCAGTGACATAATAGGTACCTTTATTGAGGTATTTTCATTCAAATATTCAATCTTTAGTCATTAAAATACTATTCGCGATTTCGTTGGTAACTCGAATAAGTTAAACTCAAAACTCTCATTTTATTTCAGAGATTCAATCTTTATACAGTAAAATGGTCTTGTGGCATAATAGGAACTCTGATTAAATTAATTTCATTCAAAGATTTAATCTTAACTCATTAAAACACTCATCGTGACGTCAAAGTGATCTCGAATAAGTTTAACTCTCAATTCCCATTTTTATTCAAAGATTCTTTTTTAATACATTAAAAAGGTCAAGTAACAAAATAGGTACCTTGATTGAGGTATTTTCATTCAAATATTCAATCTTGGGTCATTAAACCACTCTATGCGACTTCATAGGCAACTCGAATAAGTTAAACTCAAAACTCTCATTTTCTTTCTAAGATTTAGTCCTTATACATAAAAATGGTCTAGTGACATAATGGTACCTTGATTGAGGATTTTCATTCAACGATTCAATCTTTACTCAGTAAAACACTTTTTGGGACGTCACAGGGAAGTCGTATAAGTTTAACTCTTAAAACACTCTTAGCGACGTCAAAAGGATCACGAATAAGTTTAACTCAAAACTCTAATTCTCTTTCAAAGACTGAATCTTTATACATTCAAAATGTCTAGTGATATAATTGGTACCTTGATTGAGGTATTTTCATACAAAGATTCAATCTTCGAAAGAAAATGAGCATTTTGAGTTAAACTTATTCGAGTTCCATTAAAAAGGTCCAGTGACATAATAGGTACCTTTATTAAAGTATTTTCATCCAAAGATTCAATCTTTAGTCATTAAAACACTCTTCGCGACTTCATAGGAAATACCTCAATCGAATAAGTTCAGTTCAATCTAAAGTCATTAAACCACTCTTCGCGACTTCGTAGCTAACTCGATTAAGTTAAACACAAAATACTCATTTTCTTTTGAAGATCGAAACTTTGTACAGAAAAAAGGTCTAGTGACAAAGTAGGAACCTTGAATTAGCAATTTCATTCAAAGATTCAATCTTTACACATTAAAACACTATTCGGGACGTGATAGGGAACTCGAATAAGTTTAACTCAAAACTCTCATTTCCTTTCAAAGATTCAATCTTTATACATTAAAAAGGCCTAGTGACATAAAAGGTAACATGATTGAGGTAATTTCATTCAAAGATTCAATCTTTGGTCAGTAAAACACTCTTCGCGACTTCATAGCTTACTCGAATAAGTTAAACTCGAAACTCTCATTTTCTTTCAAAGATTCAATCGTTATACATTAAAAAGGTCTAACGACATAATAGGTACCTTGGTTATGGTAATTTCATTCAAAAATTCAATCTTTACTCATTAAAACACTCTTCGTAACGCTAAAGGGATCACGAATATGTTTAACTCAAAACTCTAATTTTCTTACAAAGATTGAATCCTTATACATTCAAAAGGTCTAGTGATATAATAGGCACCCTGATTGAGGTATTTTCATTCAAATATTCAATCTTTATTCACTGAAACACTATTGGGGACGTCAAATGGAACTCGAATAAGTTTAACCCAAAATGCTCTTTTTCTTCCGGAGATTCAATCTTTAAACATTAAAATGGTCCAGTGACATAATAGGTACCTTTATTGAGGTATTTTCATTCAAAGATTAAATCTTTAGTGATTAAAATACTCTTCGCGACTTCGTTGGTAACTCGAATAAGTTAAACTCAAAACTCTCATTTTCTTTCAAAGATTCAATCTTTATACAGTAAAAAGGTCTAGTGGCAAAATAGGTACCTTGATTGAGTTAATTTCTTTCAGAGATTCAATCTTAACTCTTTAAAACACTCATCGTGACGTCAAGGGCATCTCGAATAAGTTTAACTCTCAATTCTCATTTTCGTTCAAAGATTCAATCTTTATACATTAAAAAGGTCTAGTGGCAAAATAGGTACCGTAATTGAGGTATTTTCATTCAAATATTCAGTCTTGGGTCATTGAACCAATCTTCTCGACTTTATAGTGTAACTCGAATAAGTTAAACTCAAAACTCTAATTTTCTTTCTAAGATTTAGTCTTTATACATAAAAGTGGTCTAGTGACATAATGGTGCCTTGATTGAGGATTTTCATTCGAACATTCAATCTTTACTCAGTATGACACTTTTCGGGACGTCACAGGAAACTTAAATAAGTTTAACTCAAAACTCTCATTTTCTTTCAAAAATTCGATCTTTATTCAGTAAAAAGGTCTAGTGATATAATAGGTAACTTTTTTGAGGTATTTTCATTCAAAGATTCAATCTTTACTCATTAAAACACTCTTAGCGACGTCAAAGAGATCACGAATATGTTTAACTCAAAACTCTAATCCTCTTTCAAAAAATGAATCTTTATACATTCAAAAGGTCTAGTGATATAATAGGTACCTTGATTGAGGTATTTTCATACAAAGATTCAATCTTTATTCACTGAAACACTCTTCGGGATGTCAAATGGAACTCGAATAAGTTTAACTCAAAATACTCATTTTCTCTCGAAGATTCAATCTTTATACAGGAAAAAGGTCCAGTGACATAATAAGTACCTTTATTAAGGTATTTTCATTCAAAGATTCAATCTTTAGTCGTTAAAACACTCTTAGCGACTTCATTAGAAATACCTCAATCGAATAAGTTCAGTTCAATCTTAAGTCATTAAACCACTCTTCGCGACTTCATAGGTAACTCGATTAAGTTAAACACAAAATACTCATTTTCTTTTGAGGATTGAATCTTTGTACATTAAAAAGGTCTAGTGACAAAAAAGAAACCATGAATTAGCTAATTTCATTTAAAGATTTAATCCTTACTCATTAAAACACTCTTTGGGACGTGATAGGGAACTCGAAAAAGTTTAACACAAAACTCTCATTTTCTTTCAAAGATTAAATCCTTATACATTCAAAAGGTCTAGTGATATAATAGGTACCTTGATTGAGGTATTTTTATTCAAGGCTTCAATCTTTATTCACTAAAACACTCTTCGGGACGTCAAATGGAACTCGAATAAGTTTAACCCAAAACGCTCATTTTCTTTCGAAGATTCAATCTTTATACATTAAAAATGTCCAGTGACATAATAGGTACCTTTATTGAGGATTTTCATTCAACGATTCAATCTTTACTCAGTAAAACACTTTTCGGGACGTCACAGGGAACTCGTATAATTTTAACTCTTAAAACACTCTTAGCGACGTCAAAAGGATCACGAATAAGTTTAACTCAAAACCCTAATTCTCTTTCAAAGACTGAATCTTTATACATTCAAAATGTCTAGTGATATAATTGGTACCTTGATTGAGGTATTTTCGTACAAAGATTCAATCTTCGAAAGAAAATGAGCATTTTGAGTTATACTTATTCGAGTTCCATTAAAAAGGTCCAGTGACATAATAGGTACCTTTATTAAGGTATTTTCATTCAAAGATTCAATCTTTAGTCATTACAACACTCTTCGCGACTTCATGGGAAATACCTCAATCGAATAAGTTCAGTTCAATCTAAAGTCATTAAACCACTCTTCGCGACTTCGTAGCTAACTCGATTAAGTTAAACACAGAATACTCATTTTCTTTTGAAGATCGAATCTTTGTACAGAAAAAAGGTCTAGTGACAAAGTAGAAACCTTGAATTAGCAATTTCATTCAAAGATTCAATCTTTACACATTAAAACACTCTTCGGGACGTGATAGGGAACTCGAATAAGTTTAACTCAAAACTCTCATTTCCTTTCAAAGATTCAATCTTTATACATTAAAAAGGCCTAGTGACATAAAAGGTAACATGATTGAGGTAATTTCATTAAAAGATTCAATCTTTGGTCAGTAAAACACTCTTCGTGACTTCATCCCTTACTCGAATAAGTTAAACTCGAAACTCTCATTTTCTTTCAAAGATTCAATCGTTATACATTAAAAAGGTCTAACGACATAATAGGTACCTTGGTTATGGTAATTTCATTCAAAGATTCAATCTTTACTCATTAAAACACTCTTCGTAACGTTAAAGGGATCACGAATATGTTTAACTCAAAACTCTAATTTTCTTACAAAGATTGAATCCTTATACATTCAAAAGGTCTAGTGATATAATAGGTACCTTGATTGAGGTATTTTCATTCAAATATTCAATCTTTATTCACTTAAACACTCATGGGGACGTCAAATGGAACTCGAATAAGTTTAACCCAAAATGCTGTTTTTCTTCCGGAGATTCAATCTTTATACATTAAAATGGTCCAGTGACATAATAGGTACCTTTATTGAGGTATTTTCATTCAAAGATTCAATCTTTAGTGATTAAAATACTCTTCGCGACTTCGTTGGTAACTCGAATAAGTTAAACTCAAAACTCTCATTTTCTTTCAAAGATTCAATCTTTATACAGTAAAAAGGTCTAGTGGCAAAATAGGTACCATAATTGAGGTATTTTCATTCAAATATTCAGTCTTGGGTCATTAAACCACTCTTCGCGACTATCATAGTGTAACTCGAATAAGTTAAACTCAAAACTCTAATTTTCTTTCTAAGATTTAGTCTTTATACATAAAAGTGGTCTAGTGACATAATGGTGCCTTGATTGAGGATTTTCATTCGAACATTCAATCTTTACTCAGTAAGACACTTTTCGGGACGTCACAGGGAACTTAAATAAGTTTAACTCAAAACTCTCATTTTCTTTCACAAATTCGATCTTTATTCAGTAAAAAGGTCTAGTGACATAATAGGTAACTTTTTTGAGGTATTTTCATTCAAAGATTCAATCTTTACTCATTAAAACACTCTTAGCGACGTCAAAGAGATCACGAATATGTTTAACTCAAAACTCTAATCCTCTTTCAAAAACTGAATCTTTATACATTCAAAAGGTCTAGTGATATAATAGGTACCTTGATTGAGGTATTTTCATACAAAGATTCAATCTTTATTCGCTGAAACACTCTTCGGGATGTCAAATGGAACTCGAATAAGTTTAACTCAAAATGCTCATTTTCTCTCGAAGATTCAATCTTTATACATGAAAAAGGTCCAGTGACATAATAAGTACCTTTATTAAGGTACTTTCATTCAAAGATTCAATCTTTAGTCGTTAAAACACTCTTAGCGACTTCATTGGAAATACCTCAATCGAATAAGTTCAGTTCAATCTTAAGTCATTAAACCACTCTTCGCGACTTCATAGGTAACTCGATTAAGTTAAACACAAAATACTCATTTTCTTTTGAGGATTGAATCTTTGTACATTAAAAAGGTCTAGTGACAAAAAAGGAACCTTGAATTAGCTAATTTCATTCAAAGATTCAATCCTTACTCATTAAAACACTCTTTGGGACGTGATAGGGAACTCGAAAAAGTTTAACACAAAACTCTCATTTTCTTTCAAAGATTAAATCCTTATACATTCAAAAGGTCTAGTGACATAATAGGTACCTTGATTGAGGTATTTTTATTCAAAGCTTCAATCTTTATTCACTAAAACACTCTTCGGGACGTCAAATGGAACTCGAATAAGTTTAACCCAAAACGCTCATTTTCTTTCGAAGATTCAATCTTTATACATTAAAAATGTCCAGTGACATAATAGGTACCTTTATTGAGGTATTTTCATTCAAATATTCAATCTTTAGTCATTAAAATACTATTCGCGATTTCGTTGGTAACTCGAATAAGTTAAACTCAAAACTCTCATTTTCTTTCAGAGATTCAATCTTTATACAGTAAAAAGGTCTAGTGGAATAATAGGAACTCTGATTAAATTAATTTCATTCAAAGATTTAATCTTAACTCATTAAAACACTCATCGTGACGTCAAAGTGATCTCGAATAAGTTTAACTCTCAATTCTCATTTTTATTCAAAGATTCTTTTTTAATACATTAAAAAGTTCAAGTGACAAAATAGGTACCTTGATTGAGGTATTTTCATTCAAATATTCAATCTTGGGTCATTAAACCACTCTATGCGACTTCATAGGCAACTCGAATAAATTAAACTCAAAACTCTCATTTTCTTTCTAAGATTTAGTCCTTATACATAAAAATGGTCTAGTGACATAATGGTACCTTGATTGAGGATTTTCATTCAACGATTCAATCTTTACTCAGTAAAACACTTTTCGGGACGTCACAGGGAACTCGTATAAGTTTAACTCTTAAAAAACTCTTAGCGACGTCAAAAGGATCACGAATAAGTTTAACTCAAAACTCTAATTCTCGTTCAAAGACTGAATCTTTATACATTCAAAATGTCTAGTGATATAATTGGTACCTTGATTGAGGTATTTTCATACAAAGATTCAATCTTCGAAAGAAAATGAGCATTTTGAGTTAAACTTATTCGAACTCCATTAAAAAGGTCCAGTGACATAATAGGTACCTTTATTAAGGTATTTTCATCCAAAGATTCAATCTTTAGTCATTAAAACACTCTCGCGACTTCATAGGAAATACCTCAATCGAATAAGTTCAGTTCAATCTAAAGTCATTAAACCACTCTTCGCGACTTCGTAGCTAACTCGATTAAGTTAAACACAAAACACCCATTTTCTTTTGAAGATCGAAACTTTGTACAGAAAAAAGGTCTAGTGACAAAGTAGGAACCTTGAATTAGCAATTTCATTCAAAGATTCAATCTTTACACATTAAAACACTCTTCGGGACGTGATAGGGAACTCGAATAAGTTTAACTCAAAACTCTCATTTCCTTTCAAAGATTCAATCTTTATACATTAAAAAGGCCTAGTGACATAAAAGGTAACATGATTGAGGTAATTTCATTCAAAGATTCAATCTTTGGTCAGTAAAACACTCTTCGCGACTTCATAGCTTACTCGAATAAGTTAAACTCGAAACTCTCATTTTCTTTCAAAGATTCAATCGTTATACATTAAAAAGGTCTAACGACATAATAGGTACCTTGGTTATGGTAATTTCATTCAAAGATTCCATCTTTACTCATTAAAACACTCTTCGTAACGTTAAAGGGATCACGAATATGTTTAACTCAAAACTCTAATTTTCTTACAAAGATTGAATCCTTATACATTCAAAAGGTCTAGTGATATAATAGGTACCCTGATTGAGGTATTTTCATTCAAATATTCAATCTTTATTCACTGAAACACTATTGGGGACGTCAAATGGAACTCGAATAAGTTTAACCCAAAACGCTCATTTTCTTTCGAAGATTCAATCTTTATACATTAAAAATGTCCAGTGACATAATAGGTACTTTAATTGAGGTATTTTCATTCAAATATTCAATCGTTAGTCATTAAAATACTATTCGCGATTTCGTTGGTAACTCGAATAAGTTAAACTCAAAACTCTCATTTTCTTTCAGAGATTCAATCTTTATACAATCAAAAGGTCTAGTGGCATAATAGGAACTCTGATTAAGTTAATTTCATTCAAAGATTTAATCTTAACTCATTAAAACACTCATCGTGACGTCAAAGGGATCTCGAATAAGTTTAACTCTCAATTCTCATTTTTATTCAAAGATTCTTTTTTAATACATTAAAAAGGTCAAGTGACAAAATAGGTACCTTAATTGAGGTATTTTCATTCAAATATTCAATCTTGGGTCATTAAACCACTCTATGCGACTTCGAAGGCAACTCGAATAAGTTAAACTCAAAACTCTCATTTTCTTTCTAAGATTTAGTCCTTATACATAAAAATGGTCTAGTGGCATAATGCTACCTTGATTGAGGATTTTCATTCAATGATTCAATCTTTACTCAGTAAAACACTTTTCGGGACGTCACAGGGAACTCGTATAAGTTTAACTCTTAAAACACTCTTACCGACGTCAAAAGGATCACGAATAAGTTTAACTCAAAACTCTAATTCTCTTTCAAAGACTGAATCTTTATACATTCAAAATGTCTAGTGATATAATTGGTACCTTGATTGAGGAATTTTCATACAAAGATTCAATCTTCGAAAGAAAATGAGCATTTTGAGTTAAACTTATTCGAGTTCCACTAAAAAGGTCCAGTGACATAATAGGTACCTTTATTAAGGTATTTTTATTCAAAGATTCAATCTTTAGTCATTAAAACACTCTTCGCGACTTCTTGGGAAATACCTCAATCGAATAAGTTCAGTTCAATCTAAAGTCATTAAACCACTCTTCGCAACTTCGTAGCTAACTCGATTAAGTTAAACACAAAATACTCATTTTCTTTTGAAGATCGAATCTTTGTACAGAAAAAAGGTCTAGTGACAAAGTAGGAACCTTGAATTAGCAATTTCATTCAAAGATTCAATCTTTACACTTTAAAACACTCTTCGGGACGTGATAGGGAACTCGAATAAGTTTAACTCAAATCTCTCATTTCCTTTCAAAGATTCAATCTTTATACATTAAAAAGGCCTAGTGACATAAAAGGTAACATGATTGAGGTAATTTCATTCAAAGATTCAATCTTTGGTCAGTAAAACACTCTTCGCGACTTCATAGCTTACTCGAATAAGTTAAACTCGAAACTCTCATTTTCTTTCAAAGATTCAATCGTTATACATTAAAAAGGTCTAACGACATAATAGGTACCTTGGTTATGGTAATTTCATTCAAAGATTCAATCTTTACTCATTAAAACACTCTTCGTAACGTTAAAGGGATCACGAATATGTTTAACTCAAAACTCTAATTTTCTTACAAAGATTGAATCCTTATACATTCAAAAGGTCTAGTGATATAATAGGTACCTTGATTGAGGTATTTTCATTCAAATATTCAATCTTTATTCACTGAAACACTATTGGGGACGTCAAATGGAACTCGAATAAGTTTAACCCAAAATGCTCATTTTCTTCCGGAGATTCAATCTTTATACATTAAAATGGTCCAGTGACATAATAGGTACCTTTATTGAGATATTTTCATTCAAAGATTCAATCTTTAGTGATGAAAATACTCTTCTCGAATTTGTTGGTAACTCGAATAAGTTAAACTCAAAACTCTCATTTTCTTTCAAAGATTCAATCTTTATACAATAAAAAGGTCTAGTTGCAAAATAGGTACCTTGATTGAGTTAATTTCTTTCAGAGATTCAATCTTAACTCATTAAAACACTCATCGTGACGTCAAGGGCATCTCGAATAAGTTTAACTCTTAATTCTCATTTTCCTTCAAAGATTCAATCTTTATACATTAAAAAGGTCTAGTGGCAAAATAGGTACCTGAATTGAGGTATTTTCATTCAAATATTCAGTCTTGGGTCATTAAACCACTCTTCTCGACTTTATAGTGTAACTCGAATAAGTTAAACTCAAAACTCTAATTTTCTTTCTAAGATTTAGTCTTTATACATAAAAGTGGTCTAGTGACATAATGGTGCCTTGATTGAGATTTTCATTCGAACATTCAATCTTTACTCAGTAAGACACTTTTCGGGACGTCACAGGAAACTTAAATAAGTTTAACTCAAAACTCTCATTTTCTTTCAAAAATTCGATCTTTATTCAGTAAAAAGGTCTAGTGACATAATAGGTAACTTTTTTGAGGTATTTTCATTCAAAGATTCAATCTTTACTCATTAAAACACTCTTAGCGACATCAAAGAGATCACGAATATGTTTAACTCAAAACTCTAATCGTCTTTCAAAAAATGAATCTTTATACATTCAAAAGGTCTAGTGATATAATAGGTACCTTGATTGATTTATTTTCATACAAAGATTCAATCTTTATTCACTGAAACACTCTTCGGGATGTCAAATGGAACTCGAATAAGTTTAACTCAAAATACTCATTTTCTCTCGAAGATTCAATCTTTATACAGGAAAAAGGTCCAGTGACATAATAAGTACCTTTATTAAGGTATTTTCATTCAAAGATTCAATCTTTAGTCGTTAAAACACTCTTAGCGACTTCATTGGAAATACCTCAATCGAATAAGTTCAGTTCAATCTTAAGTCATTAAACCACTCTTCGCGACTTCATAGGTAACTCGATTAAGTTAAACACAAAATACTCATTTTCTTTTGAGGATTGAATCTTTGTACATTAAAAAGGTCTAGTGACAAAAAAGGAACCATGAATTAGCTAATTTCATTTAAAGATTCAATCCTTACTCAATAAAACACTCTTTGGGACGTGGTAGGGAACTCGAAAAAGTTTAACACGAAACTCTCATTTTCTTTCAAAGATTAAATCCTTATACATTCAAAAGGTCTAGTGATATAATAGGTACCTTGATTGAGGTATTTTTATTCAAAGCTTCAATCTTTATTCACTAAAACACTCTTCGGGACGTCAAATGGAACTCGAATAAGTTTAACCCAAAACGCTCATTTTCTTTCGAAGATTCAATCTTTATACATTAAAAATGTCCAGTGACATAATAGGTACCTTTATTGAGGTATTTTCATTCAAATATTCAATCTTTAGTCATTAAAATACTATTCACGATTTCGTTGGTAACTC
Source organism: Cornus florida (assembly GCF_030987335.1). Taxonomy (NCBI): domain Eukaryota; kingdom Viridiplantae; phylum Streptophyta; class Magnoliopsida; order Cornales; family Cornaceae; genus Cornus; species Cornus florida. The sequence continues at coordinate 12,505,434 of NW_026775581.1, read as the reverse complement.
GAATAAGTTAAACTCAAAACTCTCATTTTCTTTCAGAGATTCAATCTTTATACAGTAAAAAGGTCTAGTGGCATAATAGGAACTCTGATTAAGTTAATTTCATTCAAAGATTTAATCTTAACTCATTAAAACACTCATCGTGACGTCAAAGGGATCTCGAATAAGTTTAACTCTCAATTCTCATTTTTATTCAAAGATTCTTTTTTAATACATTAAAATGGTCAAGTGACAAAATAGGTACCTTAATTGAGGTATTTTCATTCAAATATTCAATCTTGGGTCATTAAACCACTCTATGCGACTTCATAGGCAACTCGAATAAGTTAAACTCAAAACTCTCATTTTCTTTCTAAGATTTAGTCCTTATACATAAAAATCGTCTAGTGACATAATGGTACCTTGATTGAGGATTTTCATTCAACGATTCAATCTTTACTCAGTAAAATACTTTTCGGTACGTCAAAGGGAACTCGTATAAGTTTAACTCTTAAAACACTCTTAGCGACGTCAAAAGGATCACGAATAAGTTTAACTCAAAACTCTAATTCTCTTTCAAAGACTCAATCTTTATACATTCAAAATGTCTAGTGATATAATTGGTACCTTGATTGAGGTATTTTCATACAAAGATTCAATCTTCGAAAGAAAATGAGCATTTTGAGTTATATTTATTAAGGTATTTTCATTCAAAGATTCGAAAGAAACTCTCATTTTCTTTCAAAGATTAAATCCTTATACATTCAAAAGGTCTAGTGATATAATAGGTACCTTGATTGAGGTATTTTTTTACAAAGCTTCAATCTTTATTCACTAAAACACTCTTCGGGACGTCAAATGGAACTCGAATAAGTTTAACCCAAAACGCTCATTTTCTTTCGAAGATTCAATCTTTATACATTAAAAATGTCCAGTGACATAATAGGTACTTTAATTGAGGTATTTTCATTCAAATATTCAATCTTTAGTCATTAAAATACTATTCGCGATTTCGTTGGTAACTCGAATAAGTTAAACTCAAAACTCTCATTTTCTTTCAGAGATTCAATCTTTATATAGTCAAAAGGTCTAGTGGCATAATAGGAACTCTGATTAAGTTAATTTCATTCAAAGATTTAATCTTAACTCATTAAAACACTCATCGTGACGTCAAAGGGATCTTGAATAAGTTTAACTCTCAATTCTCATTTTTATTCAAAGATTCTTTTTTAATACATTAAAAAGGTCAAGTGACAAAATAGGTACCTTAATTGAGGTATTTTCATTAAAATATTCAATCTTGGGTCATTAAACCACTCTATGCGACTTCATAGGCAACTCGAATATGTTAAACTCAAAACTCTCATTTTCTTTCTAAGATTTAGTCCTTATACAAAAAAATGGTCTAGTGGCATAATGGTACATTGATTGAGGATTTTCATTCAATGATTCAATCTTTAATCAGTAAAACACTTTTCGGGACGTCACAGGGAACTCGTATAAGTTTAACTCTTAAAACACTCCTAGCGACGTCAAAAGGATCACGAATAAGTTTAACTCAAAACTCTAATTCTCTTTCAAAGGCTGAATCTTTATACATTCAAAATGTCTAGTGATATAATTGGTACCTTGATTGAGGTATTTTCATATAAAGATTCAATCTTCGAAAGAAAACGAGCATTTTGAGGTAAACTTATTCGAGTTCCATTAAAAAGGTCCAGTGACATAATAGGTACCTTTATTAAGGTATTTTTATTCAAAGATTCAATCTTTAGTCATTAAAACACTCTTCGCGACTTCATGGGAAATACCTCAATCGAATAAGTTCAGTTCAATCTAAAGTCATTAAACCACTCTTCGCGACTTCATAGCTAACTCGATTAAGTTAAACACAAAATACTCATTTTCTTTTGAAGATCGAATCTTTGTACAGAAAAAAGGTCTAGTGACAAAGTAGGAACCTTGAATTAGCAATTTCATTCGAAGATTCAATCTTTACACATTAAAACACTCTTCGGGACGTGATAGGGAACTCGAATAAGTTTAACTCAAAACTCTCATTTCCTTTCAAAGATTCAATCTTTATACATTAAAAAGGCCTAGTGACATAAAAGGTAACATGATTGAGGTAATTTCATTCAAAGATTCAATCTTTGGTCAGTAAAACACTCTTCGCGACTTCATAGCTTACTCGAATAAGTTAAACTCGAAACTCTCATTTTCTTTCAAAGATTCAATCGTTATACATTAAAAAGGTCTAACGACATAATAGGTACCTTGGTTATGGTAATTTCATTCAAAGATTCAATCTTTACTCATTAAAACACTCTTCGTAACGTTAAAGGGATCACGAATATGTTTAACTCAAAACTCTAATTTTCTTACAAAGATTGAATCCTTATACATTCAAAAGGTCTAGTGATATAATAGGTACCTTGATTGAGGTATTTTCATTCAAATATTTAATCTTTATTCACTGAAACAATATTGGGGACGTCAAATGGAACTCGAATAAGTTTAACCCAAAATGCTCATTTTCTTCCGGAGATTCAATGTTTATACATTAAAATGGTCCAGTGACATAATAGGTACCTTTATTGAGATATTTTCATTCAAAGATTCAATCTTTAGTGATTAAAATACTCTTCGCGAATTCGTTGATAACTCGAATAAGTTAAACTCAAAACTCTCATTTTCTTTCAAAGATTTAATCTTTATACAGTAAAAAGGTCTAGTGGCATAATAGGTACCTTGATTAAGTTAATTTCTTTCAGAGATTCAATCTTAACTCATTAAAACACTCATCGTGACGTCAAGGGCATCTCGAATAAGTTTAACTCTCAATTCTCATTTTCGTTCAAAGATTCAATCTTTATACATTAAAAAGGTCTAGTGGCAAAATAGGTACCGTAATTGAGGTATTTTCATTCAAATATTCGCTCTTGGGTCACAAAACCACTCTTCGTGACTTCATAGGTAACTCGAATAAGTTAAACTCAAAACTCTAATTTTCTTTCTAAGATTTAGTCTTTATACATAAAAATGGTCTAGTGACATAATGGTACCTTGATTGAGGATTTTCATTCGAATATTCAATCTTTACTCAGTAAGACACTTTTCGGGACGTCATAGGGAACTTGAATAAGTTTAACTCAAAACTCTCATTTTCTTTCAAAAATTCGATCTTTATTCAGTAAAAAGGTCTAGTGACATAATAGGTAACTTTTTTGAGGTATTTTCATTCAAAGATTCAATCTTTACTCATTAAAACACTCTTAGCGACATCAAAGTGATCACGAATAAGTTTAACTCAAAACTCTAATTCTCTTTCAAAGACTGAATCTTTATACATTCAAAATATCTAGTGATATAATTGGTACCTTGATTGAGGTATTTTCATACAAAGATTCAATCTTCGAAAGAAAATGAGCATTTTGAGTTAAACTTATTCGAGTTCCATTAAAAAGGGCCAGTGACATAATAGGTACCTTTATTAAGGTATTTTCATTCAAAGATTCAATCTTTAGTCATTAAAACACTCTTCGCGACTTCATAGGAAATACCTCAATCGAATAAGTTCAGTTCAATCTAAAGTCATTAAACCACTCTTCGCGGCTTCGTAGGTAACTCGATTAAGTTAAACACAAAATACTCATTTTCTTTTGAAGATCGAATCTTTGTACAGAAAAAAGGTCTAGTGGCAAAGTAGGAACCTTGAATTAGCTATTTCATTCAAAGATTTAATCTTTACTCATTAAAACACTCTTCGGGACGTGAAAGGGAACTCGAATAAGTTTAACTCAAAACTCTCATTTTCTTTCAAAAATTCAATCTTTATACATTAAAAAGGCCTAGTGACATAAAAGGTAACGTCATTGAGGTAATTTCATTCAAACATTCAATCTTTGGTCGGTAAAACACTCTTCGCGACTTCATAGCTTACTCGAATAAGTTAAACTCGAAACTCTCATTTTCTTTCAGAGATTCAATCGTTATACATTAAAAAGGTCTAATGACATAATAGGTACCTTGGTTATGGTAATTTCATTCAAAGATTCAATCTTTACTCATTAAAACACTCTTCGTGACGTTAAAGGGATCACGAATATGTTTAACTCAAAACTCTAATTTTCCTTCAAAGATTGAATCCTTATACATTCAAAAGGTCTAGTGGTATAATAGGTACCTTGATTGAGGTATTTTCATTCAAATATTCAATCTTTATTCACTGAAACACTATTCGGGACGTCAAATGGAACTCGAACAAGTTTAACCCAAAACGCTCATTTTCTTCCAGAGATTCAATCTTTATACATTAAAATGGTCCAGTGACACAATAGGTACCTTTATTGAGGTATTTTCATTCAAAGATTCAATCTTTAGTGATTAAAATACTATTCGCGACTTCGTTGGTAACTCGAATAAGTTAAACTCAAAACTCTCATTTTCTTTCAAAGATTCAATCTTTATAAAGTAAAAAGGTCTAGTGGCATAATAGGTACCTTGATTGAGTTAATTTATTTCAGAGATTCAATCTTAACTCATTAAAACACTCATCGTGACGTCAAGGGCATCTCGAATAAGTTTAACTCTCAATTCTTATTTTCGTTCAAAGATTCAATCTTTATACATTAAAAAGGTCCAGTGACAAAATATGTACCTTTATTAAGGTATTTTCATTCAAAGATTCAATCTTTAGTCATTAAAACACTCTTCGCCACTTCATAGGAAATACCTCAATCGAATATGTTTAGTTCAATCTAAAGTCATTAGACCACTCTTCGCGACTTCGTAGGTAACTCGATTAAGTTAAACACAAAATACTCATTTTCTTTTGAAGATCGAATCATTGTACAGAAAAAGGTCTAGTGACAAATTAGGAACCTTGAATTAGCAATTTCATTCAAAGATTCAATCTTTACTCATTAAAACACTCTTCGGGACGTGAAAGCGAACTCGAATAAGTATAACTCTTAAAACATTCTTAGCGACGTCAAAGAGATCACGAATATGTTTAACTCAAAACTCTAATCCTCTTTCAAAAACTGAATCTTTATACATTCAAAAGGTCTAGTGATATAATAGGTACCTTGATTGAGGTATTTTCATACAAAGATTCAATCTTTATTCATTGAAACACTCTTCGGGATGTCAAATGGAACTCAAATAAGTTTAACTCAAAATGCTCATTTTCTCTCGAAGATTCAATCTTTATACATGAAAAAGTTCCAGTGACATAGTAAGTACCTTTATTAAGGTATTTTCATTCAAAGATTCAATCTTTAGTCATTAAAACACTCTTAGCGACTTCATTGGAAATACCTCAATCGAATAAGTTCAGTTCAATCTTAAGTCATTAAACCACTCTTCGCGACTTCATAGGAAACTCGATTAAGTTAAACACAAAATACTCATTTTCTTTTGAGGATTGAATCTTTGTACATTAAAAATGTCTAGTGACAAAATAGTAACCTTCAATTAGCTAATTTCATTCGAAGATTCAATCCTTACTCATGAAAACACTCTTCGGGACGTGATAGGGAACTCGAATAAGTTTAACACAAAACTCTCATTTTCTTTCAAAGATTGAACCCTTATATATTCAAAAGGTCTAATGATATAATAGGTACCTTGATTGTGGTATTTTCACTGAAAGATTCAATCTTTATTCACTAAAACACTCTTCGGAACGTCAAATGGAACTCGAATAAGTTTAACCCAAAACGCTCATTTTCTTTCGAAGATTCAATCTTTATACATTAAAAATGTCCAGCGACATAATAGGTACCTTTATTGAGGTATTTTCATTCAAAGATTCAATCTTAAGTCGTTAAAATACTCTTCGCGACTTCGTTGGTAACTCGAATAAGTTAAACTCAAATCTCTCATTTTCTTTCAAAGATTCAATCTTTATACAGTAAAAAGGTCTAGTGGCAGAGTAGGTACTTTGATTAAGTTAATTTCATTCAAAGATTCAATCTTAATTCATTAAAACACTCATCGTGACGTCAAAGGGACCTCGAATAAGTTTAACTCTCAATTCTCATTTTTATTCAAAGATTCTTTTTTTTATACATTAAGAAGGTCAGGTGACAAAATAGGTACCTTAATTGAGGTATTTTCAATGAAATACTCAATCTTGGGTCATTAAACCACTCTTCGCGACTTCATAGGTAACTCGAATAAGTTAAACTCAAAACTCTCATTTTCTTTCTAAGATTTAGTCCTTATACATAAAAATGGTCTAGTGACATAATGGTAGCTTGATTGAGGATTTTCATTCAACGATTCAATCTTTACTCAGTAAAACACTTTTCGGGACGTCACAGGGAACCCGAGTAAGTTTAATTCTTAAAACACTCTTAGCGACGTCAAAGGGATCAAGAATAAGTTTAACTCAAAACTCTAATTCTCTTTCAAAGACTGAATCTTTATACATTCAAAATGTCTAGTGATATAATTGGTACCTGGATTGAGGTATTTTCATACAAAGATTCAATCTTTATTCACTGAAACACTCTTCGGGATGTCAAATGGAACTCGAATAAGTTTAACTCAAAATGCTCATTTTCTTTCGAAGATTCAATCTTTATACATTAAAAAGGTCCAGTGACATAATAGGTACCTTTATTAAGGTAATTTCATTCAAAGATTCAATCTTTAGTCATTAAAACACTCTTCGCGACTTCATAGGAAATACCTCAATCGAATAAGTTCAGTTCAATCTAAAGTCAATAAACCACTCTTCGTGACTTCGTAGGTAACTCGATTAAGTTAAAAACAAAATACTCATTTTCTTTTGAAGATCGAATCTTTGTACAGAAAAAAGGTCTAGTGACAAAGTAGGAACCTTGAATTAGCAATTTCATTCAAAGATTCAACCTTTACTCATCGAAACACTCTTCGGAACGTGAAAGGGAACTCGAATAAGTTTAACTCAAAACTCTCATTTTCTTTCAAAGATTCAATCTTTATGCATTAAAAAGGCCTTGTGACATAAAAGGTAACGTGATTGAGGTAATTTCATTCCAAGATTCAATCTTTGGTCAGTAAAACATTCTTCGCGACTTCATAGCTTACTCGAATAAGTTAAACTTGAAACTCTCATTTTCTTTCAGAGATTCAATCGTTATACATTAAAAAGGTCTAATGACATAATAGGTACCTTGGTTATGGTAATTTCATTCAAAGATTCAGTCTTTACTCATTAAAACACTCTTCGTGACGTTAAAGGGATCACGAATATGTTTAACTCAAAACTCTAATTTTCCTTCAAAGATTGAATCCTTATACATTCAAAAGGTCTAGTGATATAATAGGTACCTTGATTGAGGTATTTTCATTCAAATATTCAATCTTTATTCACTGAAACACTATTCGGGACGTCAAATGGAACTCGAATAAGTTTAACCCAAAACGCTCATTTTCTTCTGGAGATTCAATCTTTATACATTAAAATGGTCCAGTGACACAATAGGTACCTTTATTGAGGTATTTTCATTCAAAGATTCAATCTTTAGCGATTAAAAAACTCTTCGCGACTTCGTTGGTAACTCGAATAAGTTAAACTCAAAACTCTCATTTTCTTTCAAAGATTCAATCTTTATAAAGTAAAAAGGTCTAGTGGCATAATAGGTACCTTAATTGAGTTAATTTCTTTCAGAGATTCAATCTTAACTCATTAAAACACTCATCATGACGTCAAGGGCATCTCGAATAAGTTTAACTCTCAATTCTCAATTTCGTTCAAAGATTCAATCTTTATACATTAAAAAGGTCTAGTGGCAAAATAGGTACTGTAATTGACGTATTTTCATTCAAATATTCGGTCTTGGGTCACAAAACCACTCTTCGCGACTTCATAGGTAACTCGAATAAGTTAAACTCAAAACTCTAATTTTCTTTCTAAGATTTAGTCTTTATACATAAAAATGGTCTAGTGACATAATGGTACCTTGATTGAGGATTTTCATTCGAACATTCAATCTTTACTCAGTAAGACACTTTTCGGGACGTCACAGGGAACTTGAATAAGTTTAACTGAAAACTCTCATTTTCTTTCAAAAATTCAATCTTTATTCAGTAAAAAGGTCTAGTGACATAATAGGTAACTTTTTTGAGGTATTTTCATTCAAAGATTCAATCTTTACTTATTAAAACACTCTTAGCGACGTCAAAGTGATCACGAATAAGTTTAACCCAAAACTCTAATTCTCTTTCAAAGACTGAATCTTTATACATTCAAAAGGTCTGGGGATATAATAGGTACCTTGACTGAGTAATTTTCATACAAAGATTCAATCTTTATTCACTTAAACACTCTTCGGGATGTCAAATGGAACTCGAATAAGTTTAACTCAAAATGCTCATTTTCTCTCGAAGATTCAATATTTATATATGAAAAAGGTCCAGTGACATAATAAGTACCTTTATTAAGGTATTTTCATTCAAAGATTCAATCTTTAGTCCTTAGCGACTTCATTGGAAATACCTCAATCGAATAAGTTCAGTTCAATCTTAAGTCATTAAACCACTCTTCGCGACTTCATAGGTAACTCGATTAAGTTAAACACAAAATACTCATTTTCTTTTGACGATTGAATCTTTGTACATTAAAAAGGTCTAGTGACAAAATAGGAACCTTGAATTAGCTAATTTCATTCGAAGATTCAATCCTTACTCGTTAAAACAATCTTCGGGACGTGATAGGGAACTCGAATAAGTTTAACACAAAACTCTCATTTTCTTTCAAAGATTGAATTCTTATACATTCAAAAGGTCTAGTGATATAATAGGTACCTTGATTGCGGTATTTTCATTCAAAGATTCAATCTCTATTCTCTAAAACACTCTTCGGGACGTCAAATGGAACACGAATAAGTTTAACCCAAAACACTCATTTTCTATCGGAGATTCAATCTTTATACATTAAAAATGTCCAGCGACATAATAGGTACCTTTATTGAGGTATTTTCATTCAAAGATTCAATCTTTAGTCATTAAAATACTCTTCGCGACTTCGTTGGTAACTCGAATAAGTTAAACTCAAAACTCTCATTTTCTTTCAGAGATTCAATCTTTATACAGTAAAAAGGTCTAGTGGCAGAGTAGGTACTTTGATTAAGTTAATTTCATTCAAAGATTCAATCTTAACTCATTAAAACACTCATCGTGATGTCAAAGGGATCTCGAATAAGTTTAACTCTCAATTCTCATTTTTGTTCAAAGATTCTTTTTTTATACATTAAGAAGGTCAGGTGACAAAATAGGTACCTTAATTGAGGTATTTTCAATCAAATATTCAATCTTGGGTCATTAAACCACTCTTCGCAACTTCATAGGTAACTCGAATAAGTTAAACTCAAAACTCTCATTTTCTTTCTAAGATTTAGTCCTTATACATAAAAATGGTCTAGTGACATAATGGTACCTTGATTGAGGATTTTCATTCAACGATTCAATCTTTACTCAGTAAAACACTTTTCGGGACGTCACAGGGAACCCGAATAAGTTTAACTCTTAAAACACTCTTAGCGACGTCAAAGGGATCACGAATAAGTTTAACTCAAAACTCTAATTCTCTTTCAAAGACTGAATCTTTATACATTCAAAATGTCTAGTGATATAATTGGTACCTTGATTGAGGTATTTTCATACAAAGATTCAATCTTTATTCACTAAAACACTCTTCGGGATGTCAAATGGAACTCGAATTAGTTTAACTCAAAATGCTCATTTTCTTTCGAAGATTCAATCTTTATACATTAAAAAGGTCCAGTGACAAAATAGGTACCTTTATTAAGGTATTTTCATTCAAAGATTCAATCTTTAGTCATTAAAACACTCTTCGCCACTTCATAGGAAATACCTCAATCGAATAAGTTCAGTTCAATCTAAAGTCATTAAACCACTCTTCGCGACGTCGTAGGTAACTCGATTAAGTTAAACACAAAGTACTCATTTTCTTTTGAAGATTGAATCTTTGTACAGAAAAAAGGTCTAGTGGGGAAGTAGGAACCTAGAATTAGCAATTTCATTCAAAGATTCAATCTGTACTCATTAAAACACTCTTCGGGACGTGAAAGGGAACTCGAATAAGTTTAACTCAAAACTCTCATTTTCTTTCAACGATTCAATCTTTATACATTAAAAAGGCCTAGTGACATAAAAGGTAACGTGATTGAGGTAATTTCATTCAAAGATTCAATCTTTGGTCAGTAAAACACTCTTCGCGACTTCATAGCTTACTCGAATAAGTTAAACTCGAAACTCTCATTTTCTTTCAGAGATTCAATCGTTATACATTAAAAAGGTCTAATGACATAATAGGTACCTTGGTTATGGTAATTTCATTCAAAGATTCAATCTTTACTCATTAAAACACTCTTCGTGACGTTAAAGGGATCACGAATATGTTTAACTCAAAACTCTAATTTTCCTTCAAAGATTGAATCCTTATACATTCAAAAGGTGTAGTGATATAATAGGTACCTTGATTGAGGTATTTTCATTCAAATATTCAATCTTTATTCACTGAAACACTATTCGGGACGTCAAATTGAACTCGAATAAGTTTAACCCAAAACGCTCCAGTGACACAATAGGTACCTTTATTGAGGTATTTTCATTCAAAGATTCAATCTTTAGTCATTAAAATACTATTCGCGACTTCGTTGGTAACTCGAATAAGTTAAACTCAAAACTCTCATTTTCTTTCAAAGATTCAATCTTTATACAGTAAAAAGGTCTAGTGGCATAATGGGTACCTTGATTGAGTTAATTTCTTTCAGAGATTCAATCTTAACTCATTAAAACACTCATTGTGACGTCAAGGGCATCTCGAATAAGTCTAACTCTCAATTCTCATTTTCGTTCAAAGATTCAATCTTTATACATTAAAAAGGTCAAGTGGCAAAATAGGTACCGTAATTGAGGTATTTTCATTCAAATATTCGGTCTTGGTTCACAAAACCACTCTTCGCGACTTCATTGGTAACTCGAATAAGTTAAACTCAAAACTCTAATTTTCTTCCTAAGATTTAGTCTTTATACATATAAATGGTCTAGTGACATAATAGTACCTTGATTGAGGATTTTCATTCGAACATTCAATCTTTACTCAGTAATACACTTTTCGGGACGTCACAGGGAACATGAATAAGTTTAACTCAAAACTCTCATTTTCTTCCAAAAATTCGATCTTTATTCAGTAAAAAGGTCTAGTGACATAATAGGTAACTTTTTGAGGTATTTTCATTCAAAGATTCAATCTTTACTCATTAAAACACTCTTAGCGACGTCAAAGTGATCACGAATAAGTTTAACTCAAAACTCTAATTCCCTTTCAAAGACTGAATCTTTATACATTCAAGATGTCTAGGGATATAATAGGTACCTTGACTGAGGAATTTTCATACAAAGATTCAATCTTTATTCACTTAAACACTCTTCGGGATGTCAAATGGAACTCGAATAAGTTTAACTCAAAATGCTAATTTTCTCTCGAAGATTCAATCTTTATACATGAAAAAGGTCCAGTGACATAATAAGTACCTTTATTAAGGTATTTTCATTCAAAGATTCAATCTTTAGTCATTAAAACACTCTTCGCCACTTCATAGGAATTACCTCAATCGAATAAGTTCAGTTCAATCTAAAGTCATTAGACCACTCTTCGCGACTTCGTAAGTAACTCGATTAAGTTAAACACAAAATACTCATTTTCTTTTCAAGATCGAATCTTTGTACAGAAAAAAGGTCTAGTGACAAAGTAGGAACCTTGAATTCGCAATTTCATTCAAAGATTCAATCATTACTAATTAAAACACTCTTCAGGACGTGAAAGGGAACTCGAATAAGTATAACTCTTAAAACACTCTTAGCGACGTCAAAGAGATCACGAATATGTTTAACTCAAAACTCTAATCCTCTTTCAAAAACTGAATCTTTATACATTCAAAAGGTCTAGTGATATAATAGGTACCTTGATTGAGGTATTTTCATACAAAGATTCAATCTTTATTCACTGAAACACTCTTCGGGATGTCAAATGGAACTCGAATAAGTTTAACTCAAAATGCTCATTTTCTCTCGAAGATTCAATCTTTATACATGAAAAAGGTCCAGTGACATAATAAGTACCTTTTTTAAGGTATTTTCATTCAAAGATTCAATCTTTAGTCATTAAAACACTCTTAGCGACTTCATTGGAAATACCTCAATCGAATAAGTTTAGTTTAATCTTAAGTCATTAAACCACTCTTCGCGACTTTATAGGTAACTCGATTAAGTTAAACACAAAATACTCATTTTCTTTTGAGGATTGAATCTTTCTACATTAAAAAGGTCTAGTGACAAAATAGGAACCTTGAATTAGCTAATTTCATTTGAAGATTCAATCCTTACTCGTTAAAACACTCTTCGGGACGTGATAGGGAACTCGAATAAGTTTAACACAAAACTCTTATTTTCTTTCAAAGATTGAATTCTTATACATTCAAAAGGTCTAGTGATATAATAGGTACCTTGATTGCGGTATTTTCATTCAAAGATTCAATCTCTATTCACTAAAACACTCTTCGGGACGTCAAATGGAACACGAATAAGTTTAACCCAAAACACTCATTTTCTTTCGGAGATTCAATCTTTATACATTAAAAATGTCCAGCGACATAATAGGTACCTTTATTGAGGTATTTTCATTCAAAGATTCAATCTTTAGTCGTTAAAATACTCTTCGCGACTTCGTTGGTAACTCGAATAAGTTAAACTCAAAACTCTCATTTTCTTTCAGAGATTCAATCTTTATACAGTAAAAAGGTCTAGTGGCAGAGTAGGTACTTTGATTAAGTTAATTTCATTCAAAGATTCAATCTTAACTCATTAAAACACTCATCGTGACGTCAAAGGGATCTCGAATAAGTTTAACTCTCAATTGTCATTTTTGTTCAAAGATTCTTTTTTTATACATTAAGAAGGTCAGGTGACAAAATAGGTACCTTAATTGAGGTATTTTCAATGAAATATTCAATCTTGGGACATTAAACCACTCTTCGCGACTTCATAGGTAACTCGAATAAGTTAAACTCAAAACTCTCATTTTCTTTCTAAGATTTAGTCCTTATACATAAAAATGGTCTAGTGACATAATGGTACCTTGATTGAGGATTATCATTCATGATTCAATCTTTACTCAGTAAAACACTTTTCGGGACGTCACAGGGAACCCGAATAAGTTTAACTCTTAAAACACTCTTAGCGACGTTAAAGGGATCACGAATAAGTTTAACTCCAAACTCTAATTCTCCTTCAAAGACTGAATCTTTAAACATTCAAAATGTCTAGTGATATAATTGGTACCTTGATTGAGGTATTTTCATACAAAGATTCAATCTTTATTCACTAAAACATTCTTCGGGAAGTCAAATGGAACTCGAATAAGTTTAACTCAAGATGCTCATTTTCTTTCGAAGATTCAATCTTTATATATTAAAAAGGTCCAGTGACATAATAGTTACCTTTATAAAGGTATTTTCATTTAAAGATTCAATCTTTAGTCATTAAAACACTCTTCGCAACTTCATAGGAAATACCTCAATCGAATAAGTTCAGTTCATTCTAAAGTCATTAAACCATTCTTCGCGACTTCGTAGGTAACTCGATTAAGTTAAACACAAAGTACTCATTTTCTTTTGAAGGTCGAATCTTTGTAGAGAAAAAAGATCTAGTGGCAAAGTAGGAACCTTGAATTAGTAATTTCATTCAAAGATTCAATCTTTACTCATTAAAACACTCTTCGGGATGTGAAAGTGAACTCGAATAAGTTTAACTCAAAACTCTCATTTTCTTTCAACGATTCAATCTTTATACATTAAAATGGCCTAGTGACATAAAAGGTAACGTGATTGAGGTAATTTCATTCAAAGATTCAATCTTTGGTCAGTAAAACACTCTTCGCGACTTCATAGCTTACTCGAATAAGTTAAACTCGAAACTCTCATTTTCTTTCAGAGATTCAATCGTTATACATTAAAAAGGTCTAATGACATAATAGGTACCTTGGTTATGGTAATTTCATTCAAAGATTCAATCTTTACTCCTTAAAACACTCTTCGTGACGTTAAAGGGATCACGAATATGTTTAACTCAAAACTCTAATTTTCCTTCAAAGATTGAATCCTTATACATTCAAAAGGTCTAGTGATATAATAGGTACCTTGATTGAGGTATTTTCATTCAAATATTCAATCTTTATTCACTGAAACACTATTCGGGATGTCAAATGGAACTCGAATAAGTTTAACCCAAAACGGTCATTTTCTTCCGGAGATTCAATCTTTATACATTAAAATGGTCCAGTGACACAATAGGTACCTTTATTGAGGTATTTTCATTCAAAGATTCAATCTTTAGTGATTAAAATACTATTCGAGACTTCGTTGGTAACTCGAATAAGTTAAACTCAAAAGTCTCATTTTCTTTCAAAGATTCGATCTTTATACAGTAAAAAGGTCTAGTGGCATAATAGGTACCTTGATTGAGTTAATTTCTTTCAGTGATTTAATCTTAACTCATTCAAACACTCATCGTGACGTCAAAGGCATCTCGAATAAGTTTAACTCTCAATTCTCATTTTCATTCAAAGATTCAATCTTTATACATTAAAAAGGTCTAGTGGCAAAGTAGGTACCGTAATTGAGGTATTTTCATTCAAATATTCGGTCTTGGGTCACAAAACCACTCTTCGCGACTTCATAGGTAACTCGAATAAGTTAAACTCAAAACTCTAATTTTCTTTCTAAGATTTAGTCTTTATACATAAAAATGGTCTAGTGGCATAATGGTACCTTGATTGAGGATTTTCATTCGAACATTCAATCTTTACTCAGAAAGACACTTTTCGGGACGTCACTGGGAACTTGAATAAGTTTATCTCAAAACTCTCATTTTCTTTCAAAAATTCGATCTTTATTCAGTAAAAAGGTCTAGTGACATAATAGGTAACTTTTTTAAGGTATTTTCATTCAAAGATTCAATCTTTACTCATTAAAACACTCTTAGCGACGTCAAAGTGATCACGAATAAGTTTAACTCAAAACTCTAATTCTATTTCAAAGACTGAATCTTTTTACATTCAAGATGTCTAGGGATATAACAGGTACCTTGACTGAGGAATTTCGATACAAAGATTCAATCTTTAGTCATTAAAATACTATTCGCGATTTCGTTGGTAACTCGAATAAGTTAAACTCAAAACTCTCATTTTCTTTCAGAGATTCAATCTTTATACAGTAAAAAGGTCAAGTGGCATAATAGGAACTCTGATTAAGTTAATTTCATTCAAAGATTTAATCTTAACTCATTAAAACACTCATCGTGACGTCAAAGGGATCTCGAATAAGTTTAACTCTCAATTCTCATTTTTATTCAAAGATTCTTTTTTAATACATTAAAAAGGTCAAGTGACAAAATAGGTACCTTAATTGAGGTATTTTCATTCAAATATTCAATCTTGGGTCATTAAACCACTCTATGCGACTTCATAGGCAACTCGAATAAGTTAAACTCAAAACTCTCATTTTCTTTCTAAGATTTAGTCCTTATACATAAAAATCGTCTAGTGACACAATGGTACCTTGATTGAGCATTTTCATTCAACGATTCAATCTTTACTCAGTAAAGCACTTTTCGGGACGTCACAGGGAACTCGTATAAGTTTAACTCTTAAAACACTCTTAGCGATGTCAAAAGGATCACGAATAAGTTTAACTCAAAACTCTAATTCTCTTTCAAAGACTGAATCTTTATACAATCAAAATGTCTAGTGATATAATTGGTACCTTGATTGAGGTATTTTCATACAAAGATTCAATCTTTATTCACTAAAACATTCTTCGGGATGTCAAATGGAACTCGAATTAATTTAACTCAAAATGCTCATTTTCTTTCGAAGATTCAATCTTTATACATTAAAAAGGTCCAGTGACATAATAGGTACCTTTATTAAGGTATTTTCATTCAAAGATTCAATCTTTAGTCATTAAAACACTCTTCGCGACTTCATAGGAAATACCTCAATCGAATAAGTTCAGTTCAATCTAAAGTCATTAAACCACTCTTCGCGACTTTGTAGCTAACTCGATTAAGTTAAACACAAAATACTCATTTTCTTTTGAAGATCGAATCTTTGTACAGAAAAAAGGTCTAGTGACAAAGTAGGGACCTTGAATTAGCAATTTCATTCAAAGATTCAATCTTTACACATTAAAACACTCTTCGGGACGTGATAGGGAACTCAAATAAGTTTAACTCAAAACTCTCATTTCCTTTCAAAGATTCAATCTTTATACATTAAAAAGGCCTAGTGACATAAAAGGTAACATGATTGAGGTAATTTCATTCAAAGATTCAATCTTTGGTCAGTAAAACACTCTTCGCGACTTCATAGCTTACTCGAATAAGTTAAACTCGAAACTCTCATTTTCTTTCAAATATTCAATCGTTATACATTAAAAAGGTCTAACGACATAATAGGTACCTTGGTTATGGTAATTTCATTCAAAGATTCAATCTTTACTCATTAAAACACTCTTCGTAACGTTAAAGGGATCACGAATATGTTTAACTCAAAACTCTAATTTTCTTACAAAGATTGAATCCTTATACATTCAAAAGGTCTAGTGATATAATAGGTACCTTGATTGAGGTATTTTCATTCAAATATTCAATCTTTATTCACTGAAACACTATTGGGGACGTCAAATGGAACTCAAATAAGTTTAACCCAAAATGCTCATTTTCTTCCGGAGATTAAATCTTTATACATTAAAATGGTCCAGTGACATAATAGGTACCTTTATTGAGGTATTTTCATTCAAAGATTCAATCTTTAGTGATTAAAATACTCTTCGCGAATTCGTTGGTAACTCGAATAAGTTAAACTCAAAACTCTCATTTTCTTTCAAAGATTCAATCTTTATACAGTAAAAAGGTCTAGTGGCATAATAGGTACCTTGATTGAGTTAATTTCTTTCAGAGATTCAATCTTAACTCATTAAAACACTTATCGTGACGTCAAGGACATCTCGAATAAGTTTAACTCTCAATTCTCAATTTCGTTCAAAGATTCAATCTTTATACACTAAAAAGGTCTAGTGGCAAAATAGGTACCGTAATTGAGGTATTTTCATTCAAATATTCGGTCTTGGGTCACAAAACCACTCTTCGCGACTTCATAGGTAACTCGAATAAGTTAAACTCAAAACTCTAATTTTCTTTCTAAGATTCAGTCTTTATACATAAAAATGGTCTAGTAACATAATGGTACCTCGATTGAGGATTTTCATTCGAACATTCAATCTTTACTCAGTAAGACACTTTTCGGGACGTCACAGGGAACTTGAATAAGTTTAACTCAAAACTCTCATTTTCTTTCAAAAATTTGATCTTTATTCAGTAAAAAGGTTTAGTGACATAATAGGTAACTTTTTTGAGGTATTTTCATTCAAAGATTCAATCTTTACTCATTAAAACACTCTTAGCGACATTAAAGTGATCACGAATAAGTTTAACTCAAAACTCTAATTCTCTTTCAAAGACTGAATCTTTATACATTCAAAAGGTCTAGGGATATAATAGGTACCTTGACTGAGTAATTTTCATACAAAGATTCAATCTTTATTCACTTAAACACTCTTCGGGATGTCGAATGGAACTCGAATAAGTTTAACTCAAAATGCTCTTTTTCTCTCGAAGATTCAATCTTTATACATGAAAAAGGTCCAGTGACATAATAAGTACCTTTATTAAGGTATTTTCATTCAAAGATTCAATCTTTAGTCCTTAGCGACTTCATTGGAAATACCTCAATCGAATAAGTTCAGTTCAATCTTAAGTCATTAAACCACTCTTCGCGACTTCATAGGTAACTCGATTAAGTTAAACACAAAATACTCATTTTCTTTTGAGGATTGAATCTTTGTACATTAAAAACGTCTAGTGACAAAATAGGAACCTTGAATTAGCTAATTTCATTCGAAGATTCAATCCTTACTCATTAAAACACTCTTCGAGACGTGATAGGGAACTCGAATAAGTTTAACACAAAACTCTCATTTTCTTTCAAAGATTGAATTCTTATACATTCAAAAGGTCTAGTGATGTAATAGGTACCTTGATTGCGGTATTTTCATTTAAAGATTCAATCTCTATTCACTAAAACACTATTCGGGACGTCAAATGGAACACGAATAAGTTTAACCCAAAACGCTCATTTTCTTTCGAAGATTCAATCTTTATACATTAAAAATGTCCAGCGACATAATAGGTACCTTTATTGAGGTTTTTTCATTCAAAGATTCAATCTTTAGTCATTAAAATACTCTTCGCGACTTCGTTGGTAACTTGAATAAGCTAAACTCAAAACTCTCATTTTCTTTCAGAGATTCAATCTTTATATAGTAAAAAGGTCTAGTGGCAGTGTAGGTACTTTGATTAAGTTAATTTCATTCAAAGATTCAATCTTAACTCATTAAAACACTCATCGTGACGTCAAAGGGATCTCGAATAAGTTTAACTCTCAATTCTCATTTTGTTAAAAGATTCTTTTTTTATACATTAAGAAGGTCAGGTGACAAAATAGGTACCTTAATTGAGGTATTTTCAATCAAATATTCAATCTTGGGTCATTAAACCACTCTTCGCGACTTCATAGGTAACTCGAATAAGTTAAACTCAAAACTCTCATTTTCTTTCTAAGATTTAGTCCTTATACATAAAAATGGTCTAGTGACATAATGGTACCTTGATTGAGGATTTTCATTCAACGATTCAATCTTTAGTCAGTAAAACACTTTTCGGAACGTCACAGGGAACCCGAATAAGTTTAACTCTTAAAACACTCTTAGCGACGTCAAAGGGATCACGAATAAGTTTAACTCAAAACTCTAATTCTCTTTCAAAGACTGAATCTTTATACATTCAAAATGTCTAGTGATATAATTGGTTCCTTGATTGAGGTATTTTCATACAAAGATTCAATCTTTATTCACTAAAACACTCTTCGGGAGGTCAAATGGAACTCGAATAAGTTTAACTCAAGATGCTCATTTTCTTTCGAAGATTCAATCTTTATACATTAAAAAGGTCCAGTGACATAATAGGTACCTTTATTAAGTTATTTTCATTCAAAGATTCAATCTTTAGTCATTAAAACACTCTTCGCGACTTCATAGGAAATACCTCAATCGAATAAGTTCAGTTCAATCTAAAGTCATTATACCACTCTTCGCGACTTCGTAGGTAACTCGATTAAGTTAAACACAAAATACTCATTTTCTTTTGAAGATCGAATCTTTGTACATAAAAAAGGTCTAGTGGCGAAGTAGGAACCTTGAATTAGCTATTTCATTCAAAGATTCAATCTTTACTCATTAAAACACTCTTCGGGACGGGAAAGGGAACTCGAATAAGTTTAACTCAAAACTCTCATTTTCTTTCAAAGATTCAATCTTTATACATTAAAAAGGCCTAATGACATAATAGGTACCTTGGTTATGGTAATTTCATTCAAAGATTCAATCTTTACTCATTAAAACACTCTTCGGGACGTTAAAGGGATCTCGAATATGTTTAACTCAAAACTCTAATTTTCCTTCAAAGATTGAATTCTTATACATTCAAAAGGTCTAGTGATATAATAGGTACCTTGATTGAGGTATTTTCATTCAAATATTCAATCTTTATTCACTAAAATACTATTCGGGACGTCAAATGGAACTCGAATAAGTTTAATCCAAAACGCTCATTTTCTTCCGGAGATTCGATCTTTATACATTAAAATGGTCCAGTGACACAATAGGTATCTTTATTGAGGTATTTTCATTCAAAGATTCAATCTTTAGTGATTAAAATACTCTTCGCCACTTCGTTGATAACTCGAATAAGTTAAACTCAAAACTCTCATTTTCTTTCAAAGATTCAATCTTTATACAGTAAAAAGGTCTAGTGGCATAATAGGTACCTTGATTTAGTTAATTTCTTTCAGAGATTCAATCTTAACTCATTAAAACACTCATCGTGATGTCAAGGGCATCTCGAATAAGTTTAACTCTCAATTCTCAATTTCGTTCAAAGATTCAATCTTTATACATTAAAAAGCTCTAGTGGCAAAATAGGTACTGTAATTGAGGTATTTTCATTCAAATATTCGGTCTTGGGTCACAAAACCACTCTTCGCGACTTCATAGGTAACTCGAATAAGTTAAACTCAAAACTCTAATTTTCTTTCTAAGATTTAGTCTTTATACATAAAAATGGTCTAGTGACATAATGGTACCTTGATTGGGCATTTTCATTCGAACATTCAATCTTTACTCAGTAAGACACTTTTCGGGACGTCACAGGGAAATTGAATAAGTTTAACTCAAAACTCTCATTTTCTTTCAAAAATTCGATCTTTATTCAGTAAAAAGGTCTAGTGACATAATAGGTAACTTTTTTGATGTATTTTCATTCAAAGATTCAATCTTTACTCATTAAAACACTCTTAGCGACGTCAAAGTGATCACGAATAAGTTTAACCCAAAACTCTAATTCTCTTTTAAAGACTGAATCTTTATACATTTAAAAGGTTTGGGGATATAATAGGTACCTTGACTGAGTAATTTTCATACAAAGATTCAATCTTTATTCACTTAAACACTCTTCGGGATGTCAAATGGAACTCGAATAAGTTTAACTCAAAATGCTCATTTTCTCTCGAAGATTCAATCTTTATATATGAAAAAGGTCCAGTGACATAATAAGTACCTTTATTAACATATTTTCATTCAAAGATTCAATCTTTAGTCGTTAGCGTTTTCATTGGAAATACCTCAATCGAATAAGTTCAGTTCAATCTTAAGTCATTAAACCACTCTTCGCGACTTTATAGGTAACTCGATTAAGTTAAACACAAAATACTCATTTTCTTTTGAGGATTGAATCTTTGTACATTAAAAAGGTCTAGTGACAAAATAGGAACCTTGAATTAGCTAATTTCATTCGAAGATTCAATCCTTACTCGTTAAAACACTCTTTGGGACGTGATAGGGAACTCGAATAAGTTTAACACAAAACCCTCATTTTCTTTCGAAGATTGAATTCTTATACATTCAAAAGGTCTAGTGATATAATAGGTACCTTGATTGCGGTATTTTCATTCAAAGATTCAATCTGTATTCTCTAAAACACTCTTCGGGACGTCAATTGGAACACGAATAAATTTAACCCAAAACACTCATTTTCTTTCGGAGATTCAATCTTTATACATTAAAAATGTCCAGCGACATAATAGGTACCTTTATTGAGGTATTTCCATTCAAAGATTCAATCTTTAGTCATTAAAATACTCTTCGTGACTTCGTTGGTAACTCGAATAAGTTAAACTCAAAACTGTCATTTTCTTTCAGAGATTCAATCTTTTTACAGTAAAAAGGTCTAGTGGCAGAGTAGGTACTTTGATTAAGTTAATTTCATTCAAAGATTCAATCTTAACTCATTAAAACACTCATCGTGACGTCAAAGGGATCTCGAATAAGTTTAACTCTCAATTGTCATTTTTGTTCAAAGATTCTTTTTTTATACATTAAGAAGGTCAGGTGACAAAATAGGTACCTTAATTGAGGTATTTTCAATGAAATATTCAATCTTGGGTCATTAAACCACTCTTCGCGACTTCATAGGTAACTCGAATAAGTTAAACTCAAAACTCTCATTTTCTTTCTAAGATTTAGTCCTTATACATAAAAATGGTCTAGTGACATAATGGTACCTTGATTGAGGATTTTCATTCAACGATTCAATCTTTACTCAGTAAAACACTTTTCGGGACGTCACAAGGAACCCGAATAAGTTTAACTCTTAAAACACTCTTAGCGACGTCAAAGGGATCACGAATAAGTTTAACTCAAAACTCTAATTCTCTTTCAAAGACTGAATCTTTAAACATACAAAATGTCTAGTGATATAATTGGTACCTTGATTGACGTATTTTCATACAAAGATTCAATCTTTATTCACTAAAACACTCTTCGGGATGTCAAATGGAACTCGAATAAGTTTAACTCAAGATGCTCATTTTCTTTCGAAGATTCAATCTTTATATATTAAAAAGGTCCAGTGACATAATAGGTACCTTTATAAAGGTATTTTCATTTAAAGATTCAATCTTTAGTCATTAAAACACTCTTCGCGACTTCATAGGAAATACCTCAATCGAATAAGTTCAGTTCAATTTAAAGTCATTAAACCACTCTTCGAGACTTCGTAGGTAACTCGATTAAGTTAAACACAAAGTACTCATTTTCTTTTGAAGATCGAATCTTTGTACAGAAAAAAGGTCTAGTGGCAAAGTAGGAACCTTGAATTAGCAATTTCATTCAAAGATTCAATCTTTACTCATTAAAACACTCTTCGGGACGTGGAAGTGAACTCGAATAAGTTCAACTCAAAACTCTCATTTTCTTTCAATGATTCAATCTTTATACATTAAAAAGGCCTAGTGACATAAAAGGTAACGTGATTGTGGTAATTTCATTCAAAGATTCAATCTTTGGTCAGTAAAACACTCTTCGCGACTTCATAGCTTACTCGAATAAGTTAAACTCGAAACTCTCATTTTCTTCCAGAGATTCAATCGTTATACATTAAAAAGGTCTAATGACATAATAGGTACCTTCGTTATGGTAATTTCATTCAAAGATTCAATCTTTACTCATTAAACACTCTTCGTGATGTTAAAGGGATCACGAATATGTTTAACTCAAAACTCTAATTTTCCTTCAAAGATTGAATCCTTATACATTCAAAAGGTCTAGTGATATAATAGGTACCTTGATTGAGGTATTTTCATTCAAATATTCAATCTTTATTCACTGAAACACTATTCGGGACGTCAAATGGAACTCGAATAAGTTTAACCCAAAATGCTCATTTTCTTCCGGAGATTCAATCTTTATACATTAAAATGGTCCAGTGACACAATAGGTACCTTTATTGAGGTATTTTCATTCAAAGATTCAATCTTTAGTGATTAAAATACTATTCACGACTTTGTTGGTAACTCGAATAAGTTAAACTCAAAACTCTCATTTTCTTCCAAAGATTCAATCTTTATACAGTAAAAAGGTCTAGTGGCATAATAGGTACCTTGATTGAGTTAATTTCTTTCGGAGATTCAATCTTAACTCATTAAAACACTCATCGTGACGTCAAGGGCATCTCGAATAAGTTTAACTCTCAATTCTCATTTTCGTTCAAAGATTCAATCTTTATACATTAAAAAGGTCTAGTGGCAAAATAGGTACCGTAATTGAGGTATTTTCATTCAAATATTCGGTCTTGGGTCACAAAACCACTCTTCGCGACTTCATAGGTAACTCGAATAAGTTAAACTCAAAACTCTAATTTTCTTTCTAAGATTTAGTCTTTATACATAAAAATGGTCTAGTGACATAATGGTACCTTGATTGAGGATTTTCATTCGAACATTCAATCTTTACTCAGTAAGACACTTTTCGGGACGTCACTGGAAACTTGAATAAGTTTAACTCAAAACTCTCATTTTCTTTCAAAAATTCGATCTTTATTCAGTAAAAAGGTCTAGTGACATAATAGGTAACTTTTTTGAGGTATTTTCATTCAAAGATTCAATCTTTACTCATTAAAACACTCTTAGCGACGTCAAAGTGATCACGAATAAGTTTAACTCAAAACTCTAATTCTCCTGCAAAGACAGAATCTTTATACATTCAAGATGTCTAGGGATATAATAGGTACCTTGACTGAGGAATTTTCATACAAAGATTCAATCTTTATTCACTTAAACACTCTTCGGGATGTCAAATGGAACTCGAATAAGTTTTAACTCAAAATGCTCATATTCTCTCGAAGATTCAATCTTTATACATGAAAAAGGTCCAGTGACATAATAAGTACCTTTATTAAGGTATTTTCATTCAAAGATTCAATCTTTAGCCATTAAAACACTCTTAGCGACTTCATTGGAAATACCTCAATCGAATAAGTTCAGTTCAATTTTAAGTCATTAAACCACTCTTCGCGACTTCATAGGTAACTCGATTAAGTTAAACACAAAATACTCATTTTCTTTTGAGGATTGAATCTTTGTACATTAAAAAGGTCTTGTGACAAAATAGGAACATTGAATTAGCTAATTTCATTCGAAGATTCAATCCTTACTCATTAAAACACTCTTCGGGACGTAATAGGGAACTCGAATAAGTTTAACACAAAACTCTCATTTTCTTTCAAAGATTGAATCCTTATACATTCAAAAGGTCTAGTGATATAATAGGTACCTTGATTGCGGTATTTTCATTCAAAGATTCAATCTCTATTCACTAAAACACTCTTCGGGACGTCAAATGGAACTCGAATAAGTTTAACCCAAAACGCTCATTTTCTTTCGAAGATTGAATCTTTATACATTAAAAATGTCCAGCGACATAATAGGTACCTTTATTGAGGTATTTTCATTCAAACATTCAATCTTTAGTCATTAAAATACTCTTCGCGACTTCGTTGGTAATTCGAATAAGTTAAACTCAAAACTCTAATTTTCTTTCAGAGATTCAATCTTTATATAGTAAAAAGGTCTAGTGGCATAGTAGGTACTTTGATTAAGTTAATTTCATTCAAAGATTCAATCTTAACTAATTAAAACACTCATCGTGACGTCAAAGGGATCTCGAATAAGTTTAACACTCAATTGTCATTTTTGTTCAAAGATTCTTTTTTTATACATTAAGAAGGTCAGGTGACAAAATAGGTACCTTAATTGAGGTATTTTCAGTCAAATATTCAATCTTGGGTCATTAAACCACTCTTCGCGACTTCATAGGTAACTCGAATAAGTTATACTCAAAACTCTAATTTTCTTTCTAAGATTTAGTCCTTATACATAAAAATGGTCTAGTGACATAATGGTACCTTGATTGAGGATTTTCATTCAATGATTCAATCTTTACTCAGTAAAACACTTTTCGGGACATCACAGGGAACCCGAATAAGTTTAACTCTTAAAACACTCTTAGCGACGTCAAAGGGATCACGAATAAGTTTAACTCAAAACTCTAATTCTCTTTCAAAGACTGAATCTTTATACTTTCAAAATGTATTGTGATATAATTGGTACCTTGATTGAGGTATTTTCATACAATGATTCAATCTTTATTCACTAAAACACTCTTCGGGATGTCAAATGGAACTCGAATTAGTTTAACTCAAAATGCTCATTTTCTTTCGAAGATTCAATCTTTATACATTAAAAAGGTCCAGTGACAAAATCGGTACCTTTATTAAGGTATTTTCATTCAAAGATTCAATCTTTAGTCATTGAAACACTCTTCGCGACTTCATAGGAAATACCACAATCGAATAAGTTCAGTTCAAACTAAAGTCATTAAACCACTCTTCGAGACTTCGTAGGTAACTCGAATAAGTTAAACACAAAATACTCATTTTCTTTTGAAGATCGAATCTTTGTACAGAAAAAATGTCTAGTGACAAAGTAGGAACCTTGAATTAGAAATTTCATTCAAAGATTCAATCTTTACTCATTAAAACACTCTTCGGGACGTGAAAGGGAACTCGAATAAGTATAACTCTTAAAACACTCTTAGCGACGTCAAAGAGATCACGAATATGTTTAACTCAAAACTCTAATCCTCTTTGAAAAACTGAATCTTTATACATTCAAAAGGTCTAGTGATATAATAGGTACCTTGATTGAGGTATTTTCATACAAAGATTCAATCTTTATTCACTGAAACACCCTTCGGGATGTCAAATGGAACTCGAATAAGTTTAACTCAAAATGCTCATTTTCTCTTGAGGATTCAATCTTTATACATGAAAAAGGTCCAGGGACATAATAAGTACCTTTATTAAAGTATTTTCATTCAAAGATTCAATCTTTAGTCATTAAAACACTCTTAGCGACTTCATTGGAAATACCTCAATCGAATAAGTTCAGTTCAATCTTAAGTCATTAAACCACTCTTCGCGACTTCATAGGTAACTCGATTAAGTTAAACACAAAATACTCATTTTCTTTTGAGGATTGAATCTTTGCACATTAAAAAGGTCTAGTGACAAAATAGGAACCTTCAATTAGCTAATTTCATTCAAAGATTCAATCCTTATTCATGAAAACACTCTTCGGGACGTGATAGGGAACTCGAATAAGTTTAACACAAAACTCTCATTTTCTTTCAAAGATTGAATCCTTATACATTCAAAAGGTCTAGTGATATAATAGGTACCTTGATTGCGGTATTTTCACTCAAAGATTCAATCTCTATTCACTAAAACACTCTTCGGGACGTCAAATGGAACTCGAATAAGTTTAACCCAAAACGCTCATTTTCTTTCGAAGACTCAATCTTTATACATTAAAAATGTCCAGCGACATAATAGGTACCTTTATGGAGGTATTTTCATTCAAATATTCAATCTTTAGTCATTCAAATACTCTTCGCGACTTCGTTGGTAACTCGAATAAATTAAACTCAAAATTCTCATTTTCTTTCAGAGATTCAATCTTTATACAGTAAAAAGGTCTAGTGGCAGAATAATTACTTTGATTAAGTTAATTTCATTCAAAGATTCAATCTTAACTCATTAAAACACTCATCGTGACGTCAAAGGGATCTCGAATAAGTTTAACTCTGAATTGTCATTTTTGTTCAAAGATTCTTTTTTTATACATTAAGAAGGTCAGGTGACAAAATAGGTAACTTAATTGAGGTATTTTCAATCAAATATTCAATCTTGGGTCATTAAACCACTCTTCGCGACTTCATAGGTAACTCGAATAAGTTAAACTCAAAACTCTCATTTTCTTTATAAGATTTAGTCCTTATACATAAAAATGGTCTACTGACATAATAGTACCTTGATTGAGGATTTTCATTCAACGATTCAATCTTTACTCAGTAAAACACTTTTCGGGACGTCACAGGGAACCCGAATAAGTTTAACTCTTAAAACACTCTTAGCGACGTCAAAGGGATCACGAATAAGTTTAACTCAAAACTCTAATTCTCTTCCAAAGACTGAATCTTTATACATTCAAAATGTCTAGTGATATAATTGGTACCTTTATTGAGGTATTTTCAAACAAAGATTCAATCTTTATTCACTAAAATACTCTTCGGGATGTCAAATGGAACTCGAATTAGTTTAACTCAAAACGCTTATTTTCTTCCGGAGATTCAATCTTTATACATTAAAATGGTCCAGTGACACAATAGGTACCTTTATTGAGGTATTTTTATTCAAAGATTCAATCTTTAGTCATTAAAACACTCTTCGCAACTTCATAGGAAATACCACAATCGAATAAGTTCAGTTCAATCTAAAGTCATTAAACCACTCTTCGCGACTTCGTAGGTAACTCGATTAAGTTAGACAGAAAATACTCATTTTCTTTTGAAGATCGAATCTTTGTACAGAAAAAAGGTCTAGTGGCAAAGTAGGAACCTTGAATTAGCAATTTCATTCAAAGATTCAATCTTTACTCATTCAAACACTCTTCGGGACGTGAAAGGGAACTCGAAGATGTATAACTCAAAACTCTCATTTCTTTCAAAGATTCAATCTTTATACATTAAAAAGGCCTAGTGACATAAAAGGTAACGTGATTGAGGTAATTTCATTCAAAATTCAATCTTTGGTCAGTAAAACACTCTTCGCGACTTCATAGCTTACTCGAATAAGTTAAACTCGAAACTCTCATTTTCTTTCAAAGATTCAATCGTTATACATTAAAAAGGTATAATGACATCATAGGTACCTTGGTTATGGTAATTTCATTCAAAGATTCAATCTTTAGTAATTAAAACACTCTTCGTGATGTTAAAGGGATCACGAATATGTTTAACTTAAAACTCTAATTTTCCTTCACAAATTGAATCCTTATACATTCAAAAGGTCTAGTGATATAATAGGTACCTTGATTGAGGATTTTCATTCGAACATTCAATCTTTACTCAGTAAGACAATTTTCGGGACGTCACAGGGAACTTGATTAAGTTTAACTCAAAACTCTCATTTTCTTTCAAAAATTCGATCTTTATTCAGTAAAAAGGTCTAGTGACATAATAGGTAACTTTTTGAGGTATTTTCATTCAAAGATTCAATCTTTACTCATTAAAACACTCTTACCGACGTCAAAGTGATCGCGAATAAGTTTAACTCAAAACTCTAATTCTCTTTCAAAGACTGAATCCTTATACATTCAAGAGGTCTAGGGATATAATAGGTACCTTGACTGAGGAATTTTCATACAAAGATTTAGTCTTTATTCACTTAAACACTCTTCGGGATGTCAAAGGGAACTCGAATAAGTTTAACTCAAAATGCTCATTTTCTATCGAAGATTCAATCTTTATACATGAAAAAGGTCCAGTGACATAATAAGTACCTTTATTAAGGTATTTTAATTCAAAGATTCAATCTTTAGTCATTAAAACACTCTTAGCGACTTCATTGGAAATACCTCAATCGAATAAGTTCAGTTCAATCTTAAGTCATTAAACCACTCTTCGCGACTTCATAGGTAACTCGATTAAGTTACACAGAAAATACTCATTTTCTTTTGAGGATTGAATCTTTGTACATTAAAAAGGTCTAGTGACAAAATAGGAACATTGAATTTGCTAATTTCATTCGAAGATTCAATCCTTACTTATTAAAACACTCTTCGGGACGTGATAGGGAACTCGAATAAGTTTAACCCAAAACTCTCATTTTCTTTCAAAGATTGAATCCTTATATATTAAAAAGGTCTAGTGATATAATAGGTACGTTGATTGCGGTATTTTCATTCAAAGATTCAATCTCTATGCACTAAAACACTCTTCGGGACGTCAAATGGAACTCGAATAAGTTTAACCCAAAACGCTCATTTTCTTTCGAAGATTCAATCTTTATACCTTAAAAATGTCCAACGACATAATAGGTACCTTTACTGAGGTATTTTTATTCAAAGATTCAATCTTTACTCATTAAAATACTCTTCGCGACTTAGTTGGTAACTCGAATAAGTTAAACTCAAAACTTTAATTTTCTTTCAGAGATTCAATCTTTATATAGTAAAAAGGTCTAGTGGCATAGTAGGTACTTTGATTAAGTTAATTTCATTCAAAGATTCAATCTTAACTCATTAAAACACTCATCGTGACGTCAAAGGGATCTCGAATAAGTTTAACTCTCAATTGTCATTTTTGTTCAAAGATTCTTTTTTTATACACTAAGAAGGTCAGGTGAACAAATAGGTACCTTAATTGAGGTATTTTCAATCAAATATTCAATCTTGGGTCATTAAACCACTCTTCGCGACTTCATAGGTAACTCGAATAAGTTAAACTCAAAACTCTCATTTTCTTTCTAAGATT
The DNA here is from genome assembly GCF_030987335.1 of Cornus florida. NCBI lineage: Eukaryota > Viridiplantae > Streptophyta > Magnoliopsida > Cornales > Cornaceae > Cornus > Cornus florida. The sequence continues at coordinate 12,475,999 of NW_026775581.1, read as the reverse complement.
TATTCCTTAAACATAAAAAGGGTCTAGTGACATAATGGTACCTTGATTGAGGATTTTCATTCAATGATTCAATCTTTACTCAGTAAAACACTTTTCGGGACGTCACAGGGAACCCGAATAAGTTTAACTCTTAAAACACTCTTAGCGACGTCAAAGGGATCACGAATACGTTTAACTCAAAACTCTAATTCTTTTTCAAAGACTGAATATTTATACATTCAAAATGTCTAGTGATATAATTGGTACCTTGATTGAGCTATTTTCATACAAAGATTCAATCTTTATTCACTAAAACACTCTTCGGGATGTCAAATGGAACTCGAATTAGTTTAACTCAAAATGCTCATTTTCTTTCGAAGATTCAATCTTTATACATTAAAAAGGTCCAGTGACATAATAGGTACCTTTATTAAGGTATTTTCATTCAAAGATTCAATCTTTAGTCATTAAAACACTCTTCGCCACTTCATAGGAAATACCTCAATCGAATAAGTTCAGTTCAATCTAAAGTCATTAAACCACTATTCGCGACTTCGTAGGTAACTCGATTAAGTTAAAAACAAAGTACTCATTTTCTTTTGAAGATCGAATCTTTGTACAGAAAAAAGGTCTAGTGACAAAGTAGGAAGCTTGAATTAGTAATTTCATTCAAAGATTCAATCTTTACTCATTAAAACATTATTCGGGACGTGAAAGGGAACTCGAATAAGTATAACTCAAAACTCTCATTTTCTTTCAAAGATTCAGTCTTTATACATTAAAAAGGCCTAGTGACATAAAAGGTAACGTGATTGAGGTAATTTCATTCAAAGATTCAATCTTTGGTCAGTAAAACACTCTTCGCGACTTCATAGCTTACTTGAATAAGTTAAACTCGAAACTCTCATTTTCTTTCAAAGATTCAATCGTTATACATTAAAACACTCTTCGTGACGTTAAAGGGATCACGAATATGTTTAACTCAAAACTCTAATTTTCCTTCAAAGATTGAATCCTTATACATTCAAAAGGTCTAGTGATATAATAGGTACCTTGATTGAGGTATTTTCATTCAAATATTCAATCTTTATTCACTGAAACACTATTCGGGACGTCAAATGGAACTCGAATAAGTTTAACCCAAAACGCTCATTTACTTCCGGAGATTCAATCTTTATACATTGAAACGGTCCAGTGACACAATAGGTACCTTTATTGTGGTATTTTCATTCAAAGATTCAATCTTTAGTGATTAAAATACTCTTCGCGACTTCGTTGGTAACTCGAATAAGTTAAACTCAAAACTCTCATTTTCTTTCAAAGATTCAATCTTTATACAGTAAAAAGATTCAATCGTTGGTAACTCGAATAAGTTAAACTCAAAACTCAAAACTCATTAAAACACTCATCGTGACGTCAAGGGCATCTCGAATAAGTTCAGTTCAATCTATAGTCATTAAACCACTCTTCGCGACTTCGTAGGTAACTCGATTAAGTTAAACACAAAATACTCATTTTCTTTTGAAGATCGAATCTTTGTACAGAAAAAAGGTCTAGTGACAAAGTAGGAACCTTAAATTAGCAATTTCATTCAAAGATTCAATCTTTATTCTCTAAAACACTCTTCGGGACGTCAAATGGAACTCGAATAAGTTTAACCCGAAACGCTCATTTTCTTTCGAAGATTCAATCGTTATATGTTAAAAATATCCAGCGACATAATAGGTATCTTTATTGAGGTATTTTCATTCAAAGATTCAATCTTTAGTCAATAAAATACTCTTCGTGACTTCGTTGATAACTCGAATAAGTTAAACTCAAAACTATCATTTTCTTTCAGAGATTCAATCTTTATACAGTAAAAAGGTCTAGTGGCATAGTAGGTACTTTGATTAAGTTAATTTTATTCAAAGATTTAATCTTAACTCATTAAAACACTCATCGTGCCGTCAAAGGGATCTCGAATAAGTTTAACTCTCAATTCTCATTTTTGTTCAAAGATTCTTTTTTTATACATTAAGAAGGTCAGGTGACAAAATAGGTACCTTAATTGAGGTATTTTCAATCAAATATTCAATCTTGGGTCATTAAAGACTTCATAGGTAACTCGAATAAGTTAAACTCAAAACTCTCATTTTCTTCCTAAGATTTAGTCCTTATACATAAAAATGGTCTAGTGACATAATGGTACCTTGATTGAGGATTTTCATTCAACGATTCAATCTTTACTCAGTAAAACACTTTTCGGGACGTCATAGGGAACTCGAATAAGTTTAACTCTTAAAACACTCTAAGCGACGTGAAAGGGATCACGAATAAGTTTAACTCAAAACTCTAAATCTCTTTCAAAGACTGAATCTTTATACATTCAAAATGTCTAGTGATATAATTGGTACCTTGATTGAGGTATTTTCATACAAAGATTCAATCTTTATTCACTAAAACACTCTTCGGGATGTCAAATGGAACTCGAATAAGTTTAACTCAAAAAGCTCATTTTCTTTCGAAGATTCAATCTTTATACATTAAAAAGGTCCAGTGACATAATAGGTACCTTTATTAAGGTATTTTCATTCAAAGATTCAATCTTTAGTCATTAAAACACTCTTCACAACTTCATAGGAAGTACCACAATCGAAAAAGTTCAGTTCAATCTAAAGTCATTAAACCACTCTTCGCGACTTCGTAGGTAACTCGATTAAGTTAAACACAAAATACTCATTTTCTTTTGAAGATCGAATCTTTGTACAGAAAAAGGGTCTAGTGGCAAAGTAGGAACCTTGAATTAGCACTCTTCGGGACGTGAAAGGGAACTCGAATAAGTATAACTCAAAACTCTCATTTTCTTTCAAAGATTCAATCTTTATACATTAAAAAGGCCTAGTGACATAAAAGGTAACGTGATTGAGGTAATTTCATTCAAAATTCAATCTTTGGTCAGTACAACACTCTTCGCGACTTCATAGCTTACTCGAATAAGTTAAACTCGAAACTCTCATTTTCTTTCAAAGATTCAATCGTTATACATTAAAAAGGTATAATGACATAATAGGTACCTTGGTTATGGTAATTTCATTCAAAGATTCAATCTTTACTAATTAAAACACTCTTCGTGATGTTAAAGGGATTACGAATATGTTTAACTTAAAACTCTAATTTTCCTTCACAAATTGAATCCTTATACATTCAAAAGGTCTAGTGATATAATAGGTACCTTGATTGAGGTATTTTCATTCAAATATTCAATCTTTATTCACTGAAACATTATTCAGGACGTCAAATGGAACTCGAATAAGTTTAATCCAAAACGCTCATTTTCTTCCGGAGATTCAATCTTTATACATTAAAATGGTCCAGTGACAGAATAGGTTCCCCTATTGAGGTATTTTAATTCAAAGATTCAATCTTTAGCGATTAAAATACTCTTCGCGACTTCGTTGGTAACTCGAATAAGTTAAATTCAAAACTCTCATTTTCTTTCAAAGATTCAATCTTTATACAGTAAAAAGGTCTAGTGGCATAATAGGTACCTTCATTGAGTTAATTTCTTTTAGAGATTCAATCTTAACTCATTAAAACACTTATTGTGACGTCAACGGCATCTCGAGTAAGTTTTACTCTCAATTCTCATTTTCGTTCAAAGATTCAATCTTTAAACATTAAAAAGGTCTAGTGGCAAAATAGGTACCGTAATTGAGGTATTTTCATTCAAATATTCGGTCTTGGGTCACAAAACCACTCTTCGCGACTTTATAGGTAACTCGAATAAGTTCAACTCAAAACTCTAATTTTCTTTCTAAGATTTAGTCTTGATACATAAAAATGGTCTAGTGACATAATGGTACGTTGATTGAGGATTTTCATTCGAACATTCAATCTTTACTCAGTAAGACACTTTTCGGGACGTCATAGGGATATTGAATAAGTGTAACTCAAAACTCTCATTTTCTTTCAAAAATTCGATCTTTATTCAGTAAAAAGGTCTAGTGACATAATAGGTAGCTTTTTTGAGGTATTTTCATTCAAAGATTCAATCTTTACTCATTAAAACACTCTTAGCGACGTCAAAGTGATCACGAATAAGTATAACTCAAAACTCTAATTCTCTTTCAAAGACTGAATCTTTATACATTCAGGAGGTCTAGGGATATAATAGGTACCTTGACTGAGGAATTTTCATACAAAGATTCAATCTTTATTCACTTAAACACTCTTCGGGATGTCAAATGGAACTCGAATAAGTTTAACTCAAAGTGCTCATTTTCTCTCGAATATTCAATCTTTATACATGAAAAAGGTCCAGTGACATAATAAGTACCTTTATTAAGGTTTTTTCATTCAAAGATTCAATCTTTAGTCATTAAAACACTCTTAGCGACTTCATTGGAAATACCTCAATCAAATAAGTTCAGTTCAATCTTAAGTCGTTAAGCCACTCCTCGCGACTTCATAGGTAACTCGATTAAGTTAAACACAAAATACTCATTTTCTTTTGAGGATTGAATCTTTGAACATTAAAAAGGTCTAGTGACAAAATAGGAACCTTGAATTAGCTAGTTTCATTCGAAGATTCAATCCTTACTCATTAAAACACTCTTCGGAACGTGACAGGGAACTCGAATAAGTTTAACACAAAACTCTCATTTTCTTTCAAAGATTGAATCCTTATACATTCAAAAGGTCTAGTGATATAATAGGTACCTTGATTGCGGTATTTTCATTCAAAGATTCAATCTCTATTCACTAAAACACTCTTCGGGACGTCAAATGGAACTCGAATAAGTTTAACCCAAAACTCTCATTTTCTTTCGAAGATTCAATCTTTATACATTAAAAATGTCCAGCGACATAATAGGTACCTTTATTGAGGTATTTTCATTTAAAGATTCAATCTTTAGTCATTAAAATACTCTTCGCGACTTCGTTGGTAACTCGAATAAGTTAAACTCAAAACTCTCATTTTCTTTCAGAGATTCAATCTTTATACATTAAAAAGGTCTAGCGGCATAGTAGGTACTTTGATTAACTTAATTTCATTCAAACATTCAATCTTAACTCATTAAAACACTCATCGTGACGTCAAAGGGATCTCGAATAAGTTTAACTCTCAATTCTCATTTTTGTTCAAGGATTCTTTTTTTATACATTAAGAAGGTCAGGTGACAAAATAGGTACCTTAATTGAGGTATTTTCAATCAAATATTCAATCTTGGGTCATTAAACCACTCTTCGCGACTTCATAGGTAACTCGAATAAGTTAAACTCAAAACTCTCATTTTCTTTCTAAGATTTAGTCCTTATACATAAAAATGGTCTAGTGACATAATGGTACCTTGATTGAGGATTTTCATTCAACGATTCAATCTCAGTAAAACACTTTTCGGGACGTCACAGGGAACCCGAATAAGTTTAACTCTTAAAACACTCTTAGCGACGTCAAAGGGATCACGAATAAGTTTAACTCAAAACTCTAATTCTCTTTCAAAGACTGAATCTTTATACATTCAAAATGTCTAGTGATATAATTGGTACCTTGATTGAGGTATTTTCATACAAAGATTCAATCTTTATTCACTAAAACACTCTTCGGGATGTCAAATGGAACTCGAATAAGTTTAACTCAAAATGCTCATTTTCTTTCGAAGATTCAATCTTTATACATTAAAAAGGTCCAGTGACATAATAGGTACCTTTATTAAGATATTTTCATTCAAAGATTCAATCTTTAGTCATCAAAACACTCTTCGCGACTTCATAGGAAATACCTCAATCGAGTAAGTTCAGTTCAATCTAAAGTCATTAAACCACTCTTCGCGACTTCGTAGGTAACTCGATTAAGTTAAACACAAAATACTCATTTTCTTTTGAAGATCGAATCTTTGTACAAAAAAAAGGTCTAGTGTCAAAGTAGGAACCTTGAATTAGCAATTTCATTCAAAGATTCAATCTTTACTCATTAAAACACTCTTCGGAACGTGAAAGGGAGCTCGAATAAGTTTAACTCAGAACTCTCATTTTCTTTCAAAGATTCAATCTTTATACTTTAAAAAGGCCTAGTGACATAAAAGGTAACGTGATTGAGGTAATTTCATTCAAAGATTCAATCTTTGGTCAGTAAAACACTCTTCGCGACTTCATAGCTTACTCGAATAAGTTAAACTCGAAACTCTCATTTTCTTTCTTAGATTCAATCGTTATACATTAAAAAGGTCTAATGACATAATAGGTACCTTGGTTATGGTAATTTCATTCAAAGATTCAATCTTTACTCATTAAAACACTCTTCGTGACGTTAAAGGGATCACGAATATGTTTAACTCAAAACTCTAATTTTCCTTCAAAGATTGAATCCCTATACATTCAAAAGGTCTAGTGATATAATAGGTACCTTGATTGAGGTATTTTCATTCAAGTATTCAATCTTTATTCACTGAAACACTATTCGGGACGACAAATGGAACTCGAATAAGTTTAACCCAAAACGCTCATTTTCTTCCGGAGATTCAATCTTCATACATTAAAATGGCCCAGTGACACAATAGGTTCCTTTATTGAGGTATTTTCATTCAAAGATTCAATCTTTAGTGATTAAAATACTCTTCGCGACTTCGTTGGTAACTCGAATAAGTTAAACTCAAAACTCTCATTTTCTTTCAAAGATTCAATCTTTATACAGTAAAAAGGTCTAGTGGCATAATAGGTACCTTGATTGAGTTAATTTCTTTCAGAGATTCAATCTTAACTCATTAAAACACTCATCGTGACGTCAAGGGCATCTCGAATAAGTTTAACTCTCAATTCTCATTTTCGTTCAAAGATTCAATATTTATACATTAAAAAGGTCTAGTGGCAAAATAGGTACCGTAATTGAGGTATTTTCATTCAAATATTCGGTCTTGGGTCACAAAACCACTCTTCGCGACTTAATAGGTAACTCGAATAAGTTAAACTCAAAACTCTAATTTTCTTTCTAAGATTTAGTCTTTATACGTAAAAATGGTCTAGTGACATAATGGTACCTTGATTGAGGATTTTCATTCGAACATTCAATCTTTACTCAGTAAGACACTTTTCGGGACGTCACAGGGAACTTGAATAAGTTTAACTCAAAACTCTCATTTTCTTTCAAAAATTCGATCTTTATTCAGTAAAAAGGTCTAGTGACATAATAGGTAGCTTTTTTGAGGTATTTTCATTCAAAGATTCAATCTTTACTCATTAAAACACTCTTAGCGACGTCAAAGTGATCACGAATAAGTTTAACTCAAAACTCTAATTCTCTTTCAAAGACTGAATCTTTATACATTCAGGAGGTCTAGGGATATAATAGGTACCTTGACTGAGGAATTTTCATACAAAGATTCAATCTTTATTCACTTAAACACTCTTCGGGATGTCAAATGGAACTCGAATAAGTTTAACTCAAAATGCTCATTTTCTCTCGAATATTCAATCTTTATACATGAAAAAGGTCCAGTGACATAATAAGTACCTTTATTAAGGTATTTTCATTCAAAGATTCAATCTTTAGTCATTAAAACACTCTTAGCGACTTCATTGGAAATACCTCAATCAAATAAGTTCAGTTCAATCTTAAGTCGTTAAGCCACTCCTCGCGACTTCATAGGTAACTCGATTAAGTTAAACACAAAATACTCATTTTCTTTTGAGGATTGAATCTTTGAACATTAAAAAGGTCTAGTGACAAAATAGGAACCTTGAATTAGCTTGTTTCATTCGAAGATTCAATCCTTACTCATTAAAACACTCTTCGGAACGTGACAGGGAACTCGAATAAGTTTAACACAAAACTCTCATTTTCTTTCAAAGATTGAATCCTTATACATTCAAAAGGTCTAGTGATATAATAGGTACCTTGATTGCGGTATTTTCATTCAAAGATTCAATCTCTATTCACTAAAACACTCTTCGGGACGTCAAATGGAACTCGAATAAGTTTAACCCAAAACGCTCATTTTCTTTCGAAGATTCAATCTTTATACATTAAAAATGTCCAGCGACATAATAGGTACCTTTATTGAGGTATTTTCATTTAAAGATTCAATCTTTAGTCATTAAAATACTCTTCGCGACTTCGTTGGTAACTCGAATAAGTTAAACTCAAAACTCTCATTTTCTTTCAGAGATTCAATCTTTATACAGTAAAAAGGTCTAGCGGCATAGTAGGTACTTTGATTAACTTAATTTCATTCAAACATTCAATCTTAACTCATTAAAACACTCATCGTGACGTCAAAGGGATCTCGAATAAGTTTAACTCTCAATTCTCATTTTTGTTCAAGGATTCTTTTTTTATACATTAAGAAGGTCAGGTGACAAAATAGGTACCTTAATTGAGGTATTTTCAATCAAATATTCAATCTTGGGTCATTAAACCACTCTTCGCGACTTCATAGGTAACTCGAATAAGTTAAACTCAAAACTCTCATTTTCTTTCTAAGATTTAGTCCTTATACATAAAAATGGTCTAGTGACATAATGGTACCTTGATTGAGGATTTTCATTCAACGATTCAATCTTTACTCAGTAAAACACTTTTCGGGACGTCACAGGGAACCCGAATAATTTTAACTCTTAAAACACTCTTAGCGACGTCAAAGGGATCACGAATAAGTTTAACTCAAAACTCTAATTCTCTTTCAAAGACTGAATCTTTATACATTCAAAATGTCTAGTGATATAATTGGTACCTTGATTGAGGTATTTTCATACAAAGATTCAATCTTTATTCACTAAAACACTCTTCGGGATGTCAAATGGAACTCGAATAAGTTTAACTCAAAATGCTCATTTTCTTTCGAAGATTCAATCTTTATACATTAAAAAGGTCCAGTGACATAATAGGTACCTTTATTAAGATATTTTCATTCAAAGATTCAACTTTATTCATCAAAACACTCTTCGCGACTACATAGGAAATACCTCAATCGAGTAAGTTCAGTTCAATCTATAGTCATTAAACCACTCTTCGCGACTTCGTAGGTAACTCGATTAAGTTAAACACAAAATACTCATTTTCTTTTGAAGATCGAATCTTTGTACAGAAAAAAGGTCTAGTGACAAAGTAGGAACCTTGAATTAGCAATTTCATTCAAAGATTCAATCTTTACTCATTAAAACACTCTTCGGGACGTGAAAGGGAGCTCGAATAAGTTTAACTCAGAACTCTCAATTTCTTTCAAAGATTCAATCTTTATACATTAAAAAGGCCTAGTGACATAAAAGGTAACGTGATTGAGGTAATTTCATTCAAAGATTCAATCTTTGGTCAGTAAAACACTCTTCGCGACTTCATAGCTTACTCGAATAAGTTAAACTCGAAACTCTCATTTTCTTTCAGAGATTCAATCGTTATACATTAAAAAGGTCTAATGACATAATAGGAACCTTGGTTATGGTAATTTCATTCAAAGATTCAATCTTTACTCATTAAAACACTCTTCGTGACGTTAAAGGGATCACGAATATGTTTAACTCAAAACTCTAATTTCCCTTCAAAGATTGAATCCCTATACATTCAAAAGGTCTAGTGATATAATAGGTACCTTGATTGAGGTATTTTCATTCAAGTATTCAATCTTTATTCACTGAAACACTATTCGGGACGTCAAATGGAACTCGAATAAGTTTAACCCAAAACGCTCATTTTCTTCCGGAGATTCAATCTTTATACATTAAAATGGCCCAGTGACACAATAGGTACCTTTATTGAGGTATTTTCGTTCAAAGATTCAATCTTTAGTGATTAAAATACTCTTCGCGACTTCGTTGGTAACTCGAATAAGTTAAACTCAAAACTATCATTTTATTTCAAAGATTCAATCTTTATACAGTAAAAAGGTCTAGTGGCATAATAGGTACCTTGATTGAGTTAATTTCTTCCAGAGATTCAATCTTAACTCATTAAAACACTCATCGTGACGTCAAGGGCATCTCGAATAAGTTTAACTCTCAATTCTCATTTTCGTTCAAAGATTCAATCTTTATACATTAAAAAGGTCTAGTGGCAAAATAGGTACCGTAATTGAGGTATTTTCATTCAAATATTCGGTCTTGGGTCACAAAACCACTCTTCGCGACTTAATAGGTAACTCGAATAAGTTAAACTCAAAACTCTAATTTTCTTTCTAAGATTTAGTCTTTATACGTAAAAATGGTCTAGTGACATAATGGTACCTTGATTGAGGATTTTCATTCGAACATTCAATCTTTACTCAGTAAGACACTTTTCGGGACGTCACAGGGAACTTGAATAAGTTTAACTCAAAACTCTCATTTTCTTTCAAAAATTCGATCTTTATTCAATAAAAAGGTCTAGTGACATAATAGGTAGCTTTTTTGAGGTATTTTCATTCAAAGATTCAATCTTTACTCATTAAAACACTCTTAGCGACGTCAAAGTGATCACGAATAAGTTTAACTCAAAACTCTAATTCTCTTTCAAAGACTGAATCTTTATACATTCAGGAGGTCTAGGTATATAATAGGTACCTTGACTGAGGAATTTTCATACAAAGATTCAATCTTTATTCACTTAAACACTCTTCGGGATGTCAAATGGAACTCGAATAAGTTTAACTCAAAATGCTCATTTTCTCTCGAAGATTCAATCTTTATACATGAAAAAGGTCCAGTGACATAATAAGTACCTTTATTAAGGTATTTTCATTCAAAGATTCAATCTTTAGTCATTAAAACACTCTTAGCGACTTCATTGGAAATACCTCAATCGAATAAGTTCAGTTCAATCTTAAGTCGTTAAGCCACTCCTCGCGACTTCATAGGTAACTCGATTAAGTTAAACACAAAATACTCATTTTCTTTCGAGGATTGAATCTTTCTACATTAAAAAGGTCTAGTGACAAAATAGGAACCTTGAATTAGCTAGTTTCATTCGAAGATTCAATCCTTACTCATTAAAACACTCTTCGGGACGTGATAGGGAACTCGAATAAGTTTAACACAAAACTCTCATTTTCTTTCAAAGATTGAATCCTTATACATTCAAAAGGTCTAGTGATATAATAGGTACCTTGATTGCGGTATTTTCATTCAAAGATTCAATCTCTATTCACTAAAACACTCTTCGGGACGTCAAATGGAACTCGAATAAGTTTAACCCAAAACGCTCATTTTCTTTCGAAGATTCAATCTTTATACATTAAAAATGTCCAGCGACATAATAGGTACCTTTGTTGAGGTATTTTCATTCAAAGATTCAATCTTTAGTCATTAAAATACTCTTCGCGACTTCGTTGGTAACTCGAATAAGTTAAACTCAAAACTCTCATTTTCTTTCAGAAATTCAATCTTTATACAGTAAAAAGGTCTAGCGGCATAGTAGGTACTTTGATTAACTTAATTTCATTCAAAGATTCAATCTTAACTCATTAAAACACTCATCATGACGTCAAAGGGATCTCGAATAAGTTTAACTCTCAATTCTCATTTTTGTTCAAGGATTCTTTTTTTATACATTAAGAAGGTCAGGTGACAAAATAGGTACCTTAATTGAGGTATTTTCAATCAAATATTCAATCTTGGGTCATTAAACCACTCTTCGCGACTTCATAGGTAACTCGAATAAGTTAAACTCAAAACTCTCATTTTCTTTCTAAGATTTAGTCCTTATACATAAAAATGGTCTAGTGACATAATGGTACCTTGATTGAGGATTTTCATTCAACGATTCAATCTTTACTCAGTAAAACACTTTTCGGGACGTCACAGGGAACCCGAATAAGTTTAACTCTTAAAACACTCTTAGCGACGTCAAAGGGATCACGAATAAGTTTAACTCAAAACTCTAATTCTCTTTCAAAGACTGAATCTTTATACATTCAAAATGTCTAGTGATATAATTGGTACCTTGATTGAGGTATTTTCATACAAAGATTCAATCTTTATTCACTAAAACACTCTTCGGGATGTCAAATGGAACTCGAATAAGTTTAACTCAAAATGCTCATTTTCTTTCGAAGATTCAATCTTTATACATTAAAAAGGTCCAGTGACATAATAGGTACCTTTATTAAGATATTTTCATTCAAAGATTCAATCTTTAGTCATCAAAACACTCTTCGCGACTTCATAGGAAATACCTCAATCGAGTAAGTTCAGTTCAATCTAAAGTCATTAAACCACTCTTCGCGACTTCGTAGGTAACTCGATTAAGTTAAACACAAAATACTCATTTTCTTTTGAAGATCGAATCTTTGTACAGAAAAAAGGTCTAGTGACAAAGTAGGAACCTTGAATTAGCAATTTCATTCAAAGATTCAATCTTTACTCATTAAAACACTCTTCGGGACGTGAAAGGGAGCTCGAATAAGTTTAACTCAGAACTCTCATTTTCTTTCAAAGATTTAATCTTTATACATTAAAAAGGCCTAGTGACATAAAAGGTAACGTGATTGAGGTAGTTTCATTCAAAGATTCAATCTTTGGTCAGTAAAACACTCTTCGCGACTTCATAGCTTACTCGAATAAGTTAAACTCGAAACTCTCATTTTCTTTCAGAGATTCAATCGTTATACATTAAAAAGGTCTAATGACATAATAGGTACCTTGGTTATGGTAATTTCATTCAAAGATTCAATCTTTACCCATTAAAACACTCTTCGTGACGTTAAAGGGATCACGAATATGTTTAACTCAAAACTCTAATTTTCCTTCAAAGATTGAATCCTTATACATTCAAAAGGTCTAGTGATATAATAGGTACCTTGATTGAGGTATTTTCATTCAAGTATTCAATCTTTATTCACTGAAACACTATTCGGGACGTCAAATGGAACTCGAATAAGTTTAACCCAAAACGCTCATTTTCTTCCGGTGATTCAATCTTTATACATTAAAATGGCCCAGTGACACAATAGGTACCTTTATTGAGGTATTTTCATTCAAAGATTCAATCTTTAGTGATTAAAATACTCTTCGCGACTTCGTTGGTAACTCGAATAAGTTAAACTCAAAACTCTCATTTTCTTTCAAAGATTCAATCTTTATACAGTAAAAAGGTCTAGTGGCATAATAGGTACCTTGATTGAGTTAATTTCTTCCAGAGATTTAATCTTAACTCATTAAAACACTCATCGTGACGTCAAGGGCATCTCGAATAAGTTTAACTCTCAATTCTTATTTTCGTTCAAAGATTAAATCTTTATACATTAAAAAGGTCTAGTGGCAAAATAGGTACCGTAATTGAGGTATTTTCATTCAAATATTCGGTCTTGTGTCACAAAACCACTCTTCGCGACTTCATAGGTAACTCGAATAAGTTAAACTCAAAACTCTAATTTTCTTTCTAAGATTTAGTCTTTATACGTAAAAATGGTCTAGTGACATGATGGTACCTTGATTGAGGATTTTCATTCGAACATTCAATCTTTACTCAGTAAGACACTTTTCGGGACGTCACAGGGAACTTGAATAAGTTTAACTCAAAACTCTCATTTTCTTTCAAAAATTCGATCTTTATTCAGTAAAAAGGTCTAGTGACATAATAGGTAGCTTTTTTGAGGTATTTTCATTCAAAGATTCAATCTTTACTCATTAAAACACTCTTAGCGACGTCAAAGTGATCACGAATAAGTTTAACTCAAAACTCTAATTCTCTTTCAAAGACTGAATCTTTATACATTCAGGAGGTCTAGGGATATAATAGGTACCTTGACTGAGGAATTTTCATACAAAGATTCAATCTTTATTCACTTAAACACTCTTCGGGATGTCAAATGGAACTCGAATAAGTTTAACTCAAAATGCTCATTTTCTCTCGAAGATTCAATCTTTATACATGAAAAAGGTCCAGTGACATAATAAGTACCTTTATTAAGGTATTTTCAATCAAAGATTCAATCTTTAGTCATTAAAACACTCTTAGCGACTTCATTGGAAATACCTCAATCGAATAAGTTCAGTTCAATCTTAAGTCGTTAAGCCACTCATCGCGACTTCATAGGTAACTCGATTAAGTTAAACACAAAATTCTCATTTTCTTTCGAGGATTGAATCTTTCTACATTAAAAAGGTCTAGTGACAAAATAGGAACCTTGAATTAGCTAGTTTCATTCGAAGATTCAATCCTTACTCATTAAAACACTCTTCGGGACGTGATAGGGAACTCGAATAAGTTTAACACAAAACTCTCATTTTCTTTCAAAGATTGAATCCTTATACATTCAAAAGGTCTAGTGATATAATAGGTACCTTGATTGCGGTATTTTCATTCAAAGATTCAATCTCTATTCACTAAAACACTCTTCGGGACGTCAAATGGAACTCGAATAAGTTTAACCCAAAACGCTCATTTTCTTTCGAAGATTAAATCTTTATACATTAAAAATGTCCAGCGACATAATAGGTACCTTTATTGAGGTATTTTCATTCAAAGATTCAATCTTTAGTCATTAAAATACTCTTCGCGACTTCGTTGGTAACTCGAATAAGTTAAACTCAAAACTCTCATTTTCTTTCAGAGATTCAATCTTTATACAGTAAAAAGGTCTAGCGGCATAGTAGGTACTTTGATTAACTTAATTTCATTCAAAGATTCAATCTTAACTCATTAAAACACTCATCGTGACGTCAAAGGGATCTCGAATAAGTTTAACTCTCAATTCTCATTTTTGTTCAAGGATTCTTTTTTTATACATTAAGAAGGTCAGGTGACAAAATAGGTACCTTAATTGAGGTATTTTCAATCAAATATTCAATCTTGGGTCATTAAACCACTCTTCGCGACTTCATAGGTAACTCGAATAAGTTAAACTCAAAACTCTCATTTTCTTTCTAATATTTAGTCCTTATACATAAAAATGGTCTAGTGACATAATGGTACCTTGATTGAGGATTTTCATTCAACGATTCAATCTTTACTCAGTAAAACACTTTTCGGGACGTCACAGGGAACCCGAATAAGTTTAACTCTTAAAACACTCTTAGCGACGTCAAAGGGATCACGAATAAGTTTAACTCAAAACTCTAATTCTCTTTCAAAGACTGAATCTTTATACATTCAAAATGTCTAGTGATATAATTGGTACCTTGATTGAGGTATTTTCATACAAAGATTCAATCTTTATTCACTAAAACACTCTTCGGGATGTCAAATGGAACTCGAATAAGTTTAACTCAAAATGCTCATTTTCTTTCGAAGATTCAATCTTTATACATTAAAAAGGTCCAGTGACATAATAGGTACCTTTATTAAGATATTTTCATTCAAAGATTAAATCTTTAGTCATCAAAACACTCTTCGCGACTTCATAGGAAATACCTCAATCGAGTAAGTTCAGTTCAATCTAAAGTCATTAAACCACTCTTCGCGACTCCGTAGGTAACTCGATTAAGTTAAACACAAAATACTCATTTTCTTTTGAAGATCGAATCTTTGTACAGAAAAAAGGTCTAGTGACAAAGTAGGAACCTTGAATTAGCAATTTCATTCAAAGATTCAATCTTTACTCATTAAAACACTCTTCGGGACGTGAAAGGGAGCTCGAATAAGTTTAACTCAGAACTCTCATTTTCTTTCAAAGATTTAATCTTTATACATTAAAAAGGCCTAGTGACATAAAAGGTAACGTGATTGAGGTAGTTTCATTCAAAGATTCAATCTTTGGTCAGTAAAACACTCTTCGCGACTTCATAGCTTACTCGAATAAGTTAAACTCGAAACTCTCATTTTCTTTCAGAGATTCAATCGTTATACATTAAAAAGGTCTAATGACATAATAGGTACCTTGGTTATGGTAATTTCATTCAAAGATTCAATCTTTACCCATTAAAACACTCTTCGTGACGTTAAAGGGATCACGAATATGTTTAACTCAAAACTCTAATTTTCCTTCAAAGATTGAATCCTTATACATTCAAAAGGTCTAGTGATATAATAGGTACCTTGATTGAGGTATTTTCATTCAAGTATTCAATCTTTATTCACTGAAACACTATTCGGGACGTCAAATGGAACTCGAATAAGTTTAACCCAAAACGCTCATTTTCTTCCGGTGATTCAATCTTTATACATTAAAATGGCCCAGTGACACAATAGGTACCTTTATTGAGGTATTTTCATTCAAAGATTCAATCTTTAGTGATTAAAATACTCTTCGCGACTTCGTTGGTAACTCGAATAAGTTAAACTCAAAACTCTCATTTTCTTTCAAAGATTCAATCTTTATACAGTAAAAAGGTCTAGTGGCATAATTGGTACCTTGATTGAGTTAATTTCTTCCAGAGATTTAATCTTAACTCATTAAAACACTCATCGTGACGTCAAGGGCATCTCGAATAAGTTTAACTCTCAATTCTTATTTTCGTTCAAAGATTCAATCTTTATACATTAAAAAGGTCTAGTGGCAAAATAGGTACCGTAATTGAGGTATTTTCATTCAAATATTCGGTCTTGTGTCACAAAACCACTCTTCGCGACTTCATAGGTAACTCGAATAAGTTAAACTCAAAACTCTAATTTTCTTTCTAAGATTTAGTCTTTATACGTAAAAATGGTCTAGTGACATGATGGTACCTTGATTGAGGATTTTCATTCGAACATTCAATCTTTACTCAGTAAGACACTTTTCGGGACGTCACAGGGAACTTGAATAAGTTTAACTCAAAACTCTCATTTTCTTTCAAAAATTCGATCTTTATTCAGTAAAAAGGTCTAGTGACATAATAGGTAGCTTTTTTGAGGTATTTTCATTCAAAGATTCAATCTTTACTCATTAAAACACTCTTAGCGACGTCAAAGTGATCACGAATAAGTTTAACTCAAAACTCTAATTCTCTTTCAAAGACTGAATCTTTATACATTCAGGAGGTCTAGGGATATAATAGGTACCTTGACTGAGGAATTTTCATACAAAGATTCAATCTTTATTCACTTAAACACTCTTCGGGATGTCAAATGGAACTCGAATAAGTTTAACTCAAAATGCTCATTTTCTCTCGAATATTCAATCTTTATACATGAAAAAGGTCCAGTGACATAATAAGTACCTTTATTAAGGTATTTTCATTCAAAGATTCAATCTTTAGTCATTAAAACACTCTTAGCGACTTCATTGGAAATACCTCAATCGAATAAGTTCAGTTCAATCTTAAGTCGTTAAGCCACTCCTCGCGACTTCATAGGTAACTCGATTAAGTTAAACACAAAATACTCATTTTCTTTTGAGGATTGAATCTTTGTACATTAAAAAGGTCTAGTGACAAAATAGGAACCTTGAATTAGCTAGTTTCATTCGAAGATTCAATCCTTACTCATTAAAACACTCTTCGGGACGTGATAGGGAACTTGAATAAGTTTAACACAAAACTCTCATTTTCTTTCAAAGATTGAATCCTTATACATTCAAAAGGTCTAGTGATATAATAGGTACCTTGATTGCGGTATTTTCATTCAAAGATTCAATCTCTATTCACTAAAACACTCTTCGGGACGTCAAATGGAACTCGAATAAGTTTAACCCAAAACGCTCATTTTCTTTCGAAGATTCAATCTTTATACATTAAAAATGTCCAGCGACATAATAGGTACCTTTATTGATGTATTTTCATTCAAAGATTCAATCTTTAGTCATTAAAATACTCTTCGCGACTTCGTTGGTAACTCGAATAAGTTAAACTCAAAACTCTCATTTTCTTTCAGAGATCCAATCTTTATACATTAAAAAGGTCTAGCGGCATAGTAGGTACTTTGATTAACTTAATTTCATTCAAACATTCAATCTTAACTCATTAAAACACTCATCGTGACGTCAAAGGGATCTCGAATAAGTTTAACTCTCAATTCTCATTTTTGTTCAAAGATTCTTTTTTTATACATTAAGAAGGTCAGGTGACAAAATAGGTACCTTAATTGAGGTATTTTCAATCAAATATTCAATCTTGGGTCATTAAACCACTCTTCGTGACTTCATAGGTAACTCGAATAAGTTAAACTCAAAACTCTCATATTCTTTCTAAGATTTAGTCCTTATACATAAAAATGGTCTAGTGACATAATGGTACCTTGATTGAGGATTTTCATTCAACGATTCAATCTTTACTCAGTAAAACACTTTTCGGGACGTCACAGGGAACCCGAATAAGTTTAACTCTTAAAACACTCTTAGCGACGTCAAAGGGATCACGAATAAGTTTAACTCAAAACTCTAATTCTCTTTCAAAGACTGAATCTTTATACATTCAAAATGTCTAGTGATATAATTGGTACCTTGATTGAGGTATTTTCATACAAAGATTCAATCTTTATTCACTAAAACACTCTTCGGGATGTCAAATGGAACTCGAATAAGTTTAACTCAAAATGCTCATTTTCTTTCGAAGATTCAATCTTTATACATTAAAAAGGTCCAGTGACATAATAGGTACCTTTATTAAGATATTTTCATTCAAAGATTCAATCTTTAGTCATCAAAACACTCTTCGCGACTTCATAGGAAATACCTCAATCGAGTAAGTTCAGTTCAATCTAAAGTCATTAAACCACTCTTCGCGACTTCGTAGGTAACTCGATTAAGTTAAACACAAAATACTCATTTTCTTTTGAAGATCGAATCTTTGTACAGAAAAAAGGTCTAGTGACAAAGTAGGAACCTTGAATTAGCAATTTCATTCAAAGATTCAATCTTTACTCATTAAAACACTCTTCGGGACGTGAAAGGGAGCTCGAATAAGTTTAACTCAGAACTCTCATTTTCTTTCAAAGATTCAATCTTTATACATTAAAAAGGCCTAGTGACATAAAAGGTAACGTGATTGAGGTAATTTCATTCAAAGATTCAATCTTTGTTCAGTAAAACACTCTTCGCGACTTCATAGCTTACTCGAATAAGTTAAACTCGAAACTCTCATTTTCTTTCAGAGATTCAATCGTTATACACTAAAAAGGTCTAATGACATAATAGGTACCTTGGTTATGGTAATTTCATTCAAAGATTCAATCTTTACCCATTAAAACACTCTTCGTGACGTTAAAGGGATCACGAATATGTTTAACTCAAAACTCTAATTTTCCTTCAAAGATTGAATCCGTATACATTCAAAAGGTCTAGTGATATAATTGGTACCTTGATTGAGGTATTTTCATTCAAGTATTCAATCTTTATTTACTGAAACACTATTCGGGACGTCAAATGGAACTCGAATAAGTTTAACCCAAAACGCTCATTTTCTTCCGTAGATTCAATCTTTATACATTAAAATGGCCCAGTGACACAATAGGTACCTTTATTGAGGTATTTTCATTCAAAGATTCAATCTTTAGTGATTAAAATACTCTTCGCGACTTCGTTGGTAACTCGATTAAGTTAAACTCAAAACTCTCATTTTCTTTCAAAGATTCAATCTTTATACAGTAAAAAGGTCTAGTGGCAAAATTGGTACCTTGATTGAGTTAATTTCTTTCAGAGATTCAATCTTAACTCATTAAAACACTCATCGTGACGTCAAGGGCATCTCGAATAAGTTTAACTCTCCATTCTCATTTTCGTTCAAAGATTCAATCTTTATACATTAAAAAGGTCTAGTGGCAAAATAGGAACCGTAATTGAGGTATTTTCATTCAAATATTCAGTCTTGGGTCACAAAACCACTCTTCGTGACTTCATAGGTAACTCGAATAACTTAAACTCAAAACTCTAATTTTCTTTCTAAGATTTAGTCTTTAAACATAAAAATGGTCTAGTGACATAATGGTACCTTGATTGAGGATTTTCATTCGAACATTCAATCTTTACTCAGTAAGACACTTTTCGGGACGTCACAGGGAACTTGAATAAGTTTAACTCAAAACTCTCATTTTCTTTCAAAAATTCGATCTTTATTCAGTAAAAAGGTCTAGTGACATAATAGGTAGCTTTTTTGAGGTATTTTCATTCAAAGATTCAATCTTTACTCATTAAAACACTCTTAGCGACGTCAAAGTGATCACGAATAAGTTTAACTCAAAACTCGAATTCTCTTTCAAAGACTGAATCTTTATACATTCAAGAGGTCTAGGGATATAATAGGTACCTTGACTGAGGAATTTTCATACAAAGATTCAATCTTTATTCACTTAAACACTCTTCGGGATGTCAAATGGAACTCGAATAAGTTTAACTCAAAATGCTCATTTTCTCTCGAATATTCAATCTTTATACATGAAAAAGGTCCAGTGACATAATAAGTACTATTATTAAGGTATTTTCATTCAAAGATTCAATCTTTAGTCATTAAAACACTCTTAGCGACTTCATTGGAAATACCTCAATCGAATAAGTTTAGTTCAATCTTAAGTCGTTAAGCCACTCCTCGCGACTTCATAGGTAACTCGATTAAGTTAAACACAAAATACTCATTTTCTTTTGAGGATTGAATCTTTGTACATTAAAAAGGTCTAGTGACAAAATAGGAACCTTGAATTAGCTAGTTTCATTCGAAGATTCAATCCTTACTCATTAAAACACTCTTCGGGACGTGATAGGGAACTCGAAGAAGTTTAACACAAAACTCTCATTTTCTTTCAAAGATTGAATCCTTATGCATTCAAAAGGTCTAGTGATATAATAGGTACCTTGATTGCGGTATTTTCATTCAAAGATTTAATCTCTATTCACTAAAACACTCTTCGGGACGTCAAATGGAACTCGAATAAGTTTAACCCAAAACGCTCATTTTCTTTCGAAGATTCAATCTTTATACATTAAAAATGTCCAGTGACATAATAGGTACCTTTATTGAGGTATTTTCATTCAAAGATTCAATCTTTAGTCATTAAAATACTCTTCGCGACTTCGTTGGTAACTCGAATAAGTTAAACTCAAAACTCTCATTTTCTTTCAGAGATTCAATCTTTATACAGTAAAAAGGTCTAGCGGCATAGTAGGTACTTTGATTAACTTAATTTCATTCAAAGACTCAATCTTAACCCATTAAAACACTCATCATGACGTCAAAGGGATCTCGAATAAGTTTAACTCTCAATTCTCATTTTTGTTCAAGGATTCTTTTTTTATACATTAAGAAGGTCAGGTGACAAAATAGGTACCTTAATTGAGGTATTTTCAATCAAATATTCAATCTTGGGTCATTAAACCACTCTTCGCGACTTCATTGGTAACCCGAATAAGTTAAACTCAAAACTCTCATTTTCTTTCTAAGATTTAGTCCTTATACATAAAAATGGTCTAGTGACATAATGGTACCTTGATTGAGGATTTTCATTCAACGATTCAATCTTTACTCAGTAAAACACTTTTCGGGACGTCACAGGGAACCCGAATAAGTTTAACTCTTAAAACACTCTTAGCGACGTCAAAGGGATCACGAATAAGTTTAACTCAAAACTCAAAGACTGAATCTTTATACATTCAAAATGTCTAGTGATATAATTGGTACCTTGATTGAGGTATTTTCGTACAGAGATTCAATCTTTATTCACTAAAACACTCTTCGGGATGTCAAATGGAACTCGAATAAGTTTAACTCAAAATGTTCATTTTCTTTTGAAGATTCAATCTTTATACATTAAAAAGGTCCAGTGACATAATACGTACCTTTATTAAGATATTTTCATTCAAAGATTCAATCTTTAGTCATTAAAACACTCATCGCGACTTCATAGGAAATACCTCAATCGAGTAAGTTCAGTTCAATCTAAAGTCATTAAACCACTCTTCGCGACTTCGTAGGTAACTCGATTAAGTTAAACACAAAATACTCATTTTCTTTTGAAGATCGAATCTTTGTACAGAAAAAAGGTCTAGTGACAAAGTTGGAACCTTGAATTAGCAATTTCATTCAAAGATTCAATCTTTACTCATTAAAACACTCTTCGGGACGTGAAAGGGAGCTCGAATAAGTTTAACTCAGAACTCTCATTTTCTTTCAAAGATTCAATCTTTATACATTAAAAAGGCCTAGTGACATAAAAGGTAACGTGATTGAGGTAATTTCATTCAAAGATTCAATCTTTGGTCAGTAAAACACTCTTCGCGACTTCGTAGCTTACTCGAATAAGTTAAACTCGAAACTCTCATTTTCTTTCAGAGATTCAATCGTTATACATTAAAAAGGTCTAATGACATAATAGGTACCTTGGTTATGGTAATATCATTCAAAGATTCAATCTTTACTCATTAAAACACTCTTCGTGACGTTAAAGGGATCACGAATATGTTTAACTCAAAACTCTAATTTTCCTTCAAAGATTGAATCCTTATACATTCAAAAGGTCTAGTGATATAATAGGTACCTTGATTGAGGTATTTTCATTCAAGTATTCAATCTTTATTCACTGAAACACTATTCGGGACGTCAAATGGAACTCGAATAAGTTTAACCCAAAACGCTCATTTTCTTCCGGAGATTCAATCTTTATACATTAAAATGGCCCAGTGACACAATAGGTACCTTTATTGAGGTATTTTCATTCAAAGATTCTTTAGTGATTAAAATACTCTTCGCGACTTCGTTGGTAACTCGAATAAGTTAAACTCAAAACTCTCATTTTCTTTCAAAGATGCAATCTTTATATAGTAAAAAGGTCTAGTGGCATAATAGGTACCTTGATTGAGTTAATTTCTTTCAGAGATTCAATCTTAACTCATTAAAACACTCATCGTGGCATCAAGGGCATCTCGAATAAGTTTAACTCTCAATTCTTATTTTCGTTCAAAGATTCAATCTTTATACATTAAAAAGGTCTAGTGGCAAAATAGGTACCGTAATTGAGGTATTTTCATTCAAATATTCGGTCTTGGGTCACAAAACCACTCTTCGCGACTTCATAGGTAACTCGAATAAGTTAAACTCAAAACTCTAATTTTCTTTCTAAGATTTAGTCTTTATACGTAAAAATGGTCTAGTGACATAATGGTACCTTGATTGAGGATTTTCATTCGAACATTCAATCTTTACTCAGTAAGACACTTTTCGGGACGTCACAGGGAACTTGAATAAGTTTAACTCAAAACTCTCATTTTCTTTCAAAAATTCGATCTTTATTCAGTAAAAAGGTCTAGTGACATAATAGGTAGCTTTTTTGAGGTATTTTCATTCAAAGATTCAATCTTTACTCATTAAAACACTCTTAGCGACGTCAAAGTGATCACGAATAAGTTTAACTCAAAACTCTAATTCTCTTTCAAAGACTGAATCTTTATACATTCAAGAGGTCTAGGGATATAATAGGTACCTTGACTAAGGAATTTTCATTCAAAGATTCAATCTCTATTCACTAAAACACTCTTCGGGACGTCAAATGGAACTCGAATAAGTTTAACCCAAAACGCTCATTTTCTTTCGAAGATTCAATCTTTGTACATTAAAAAGGTCTAGTGACATAATAGGTAGCTTTTTTGAGGTATTTTCATTCAAAGATTCAATCTTTACTCATTAAAACACTCTTAGCGACGTCAAAGTGATCACGAATAAGTTTAACTCAAAATTCTAATTCTCTTTCAAAGACTGAATCTTTATACATTCAAGAGGTCTAGGGATATAATAGGTACCTTGACTGAGGAATTTTCATTCAAAGATTCAATCTCTATTCACTAAAACACTCTTCGGGACGTCAAATGGAACTCGAATAAGTTTAACCCAAAACGCTCATTTTCTTTCGAAGATTCAATCTTTATACATTAAAAATGTCCAGCGACATAATAGGTACCTTTATTGAGGTATTTTCATTCAAAGATTCAATCTTTAGTCATTAAAATACTCTTCGCGACTTCGTTGGTAACTCGAATAAGTTAAACTCAAAACTTTCATTTTCTTTCAGAGATTCAATCTTTATACAGTAAAAAGGTCTAGCGGCATAGTAGGTACTTTGATTAACTTAATTTCATTCAAACATTCAATCTTAACTCATTAAAACACTCATCGTGACGTCAAAGGGATCTCGAATAAGTTTAACTCTCAATTCTCATTTTTGTTCAAAGATACTTTTTTTATACATTAAGAAGGTCAGGTGACAAAATAGGTACCTTAATTGAGGTATTTTCAATCAATACATTAAAAAGGCCTAGTGACATAAAAGGTAACGTGATTGAGGTAATTTCATTCAAAGATTCAATCTTTGGTCAGTAAAACACTCTTCGCGACTTCATAGCTTACTCGAATAAGTTAAACTCGAAACTCTCATTTTCTTTTAGAGATTCAATCGTTATACATTAAAAAGGTCTAATGACATAATAGGTACCTTGGTTATGGTAATTTCATTCAAAGATTCAATCTTTACTAATTAAAACACTCTTCGTGACGTTAAAGGGATCACGAATATGTTTAACTCAAAACTCTAATTTTCCTTCAAAGATTGAATCCTTATACATTCAAAAGGTCTAGTGATATAATAGGTACCTTGATTGAGGTATTTTCATTCAAGTATTCAATCTTTATTCACCGAAACACTATTCGGGACGTCAAATGGAACTCGAATAAGTTTAACCCAAAACACTCATTTTCTTCCGGAGATTCAATCTTTATACATTAAAATGGCCCAGTGACACAATAGGTACCTTTATTGAGGTATTTTCATTCAAAGATTCAATCTTTAGTGATTAAAATACTCTTCGCGACTTCGTTGGTAACTCGAATAAGTTAAACTCAAAACTCTCATTTTCTTTCAAAGATTCAATCTTTATACAGTAAAAAGGTCTAGTGGCATAATAGGTACCTTGATTGAGTTAATTTCTTTCAGAGATTCAATCTTAACTCATTAAAACACTCATCGTGACGTCAAGGGCATCTCGAATAAGTTTAACTCTCAATTCTCATTTTCGTTCAAAGATTCAATCTTTATACATTAAAAAGGTCTAGTGGCAAAATAGGTACCGTAATTGAGGTATTTTCATTCAAATATTCGGTCTTGGGTCACAAAACCACTCTTCGCGACTTCATAGGTAACTCGAATAAGTTAAACTCAAAACTCTAATTTTCTTTCTAAGATTTAGTCTTTATACGTAAAAATGGTCGAGTGACATAATGGTACCTTGATTGAGGATTTTCATTCGAACATTCAATCTTTACTCAGTAAGACACTTTTTGGGACGTCACAGGGAACTTGAATAAGTTTAACTCAAAACTCTCATTTTCTTTCATACAAAGATTCAATCTTTATTCACTCAAACACTCTTCGGGATGTCAAATGGAACTCGAATAAGTTTAACTCAAAATGCTCATTTTCTCTCGAATATTCAATCTTTATACATGAAAAAGGTCCAGTGACATAATAAGTACCTTTATTAAGGTATTTTCGTTCAAAGATTCAATCTTTAGTCATTAAAACACTCTTAGCGACTTCATTGGAAATACCTCAATCGAATAAGTTCAGTTCAATCTTAAGTCGTTAAGCCACTCCTCGCGACTTCATAGGTAACTCGATTAGGTTAAACACAAAATACTCATTTTCTTTTGAGGATTGAATCTTTGTACATTAAAAAGGTCTAGTGACAAAATAGGAACCTTGAATTAGCTAGTTTCATTCGAAGATTCAATCCTTACTCATTAAAACACTCTTCGGGACGTGATAGGGAACTCGAATAAGTTTAACACAAAACTCTCATTTTCTTTCAAAGATTGAATCCTTATACATTCAAAAGGTCTAGTGATGTAAAAGGTACCTTGATTGCGGTATTTTCATTCAACGATTCAATCTCTATTCACTAAAACACTCTTCAAGACGTGAAATGGAACTCGAATAAGTTTAACCCAAAACGCTCATTTTCTTTCGAAGATTCAATCTTTATACATTAAAAATGTCCAGCGACATAATAGGTACCTTTATTGAGGTATTTTCATTCAAAGATTCAATCTTTAGTCATTAAAATACTCTTCGCGACTTTGTTGGTAACTCGAATAAGTTAAACTCAAAACTTTCATTTTCTTTCAGAGATTCAATCTTTATACAGTAAAAAGGTCTAGCGGCATAGTAGGTACTTTGATTAACTTAATTTCATTCAAACATTCAATCTTAACTCATTAAAACACTCATCGTGACGTCAAAGGGATCTCGAATAAGTTTAACTCTCAATTCTCATTTTTGTTCAAAGATTCTTTTTTTATACATTAAGAAGGTCAGGTGACAAAATAGGTACCTTAATTGAGGTATTTTCAATCAAATATTCAATCTTGGGTCATTAAACCACTCTTCGCGACTTCATAGGTAACTCGAATAAGTTAAACTCAAAACTCTCATTTTCTTTCTAAGATTTAGTCCTTATACATAAAAATGGTCTAGTGACATAATGGTACCTTGATTGAGGATTTTCATTCAACGATTCAATCTTTACTCAGTAAAACACTTTTCGGGACGTCACAGGGAACCCGAATAAGTTTAACTCTTAAAACACTCTTAGCGACGTCAAAGGGATCACGAATAAGTTTAACTCAAAACTCTAATTCTCTTTCAAAGACTGAATCTTTATACATTCAAAATGTCTAGTGATATAATTGGTACCTTGATTGAGGTATTTTCATACAAAGATTCAATCTTTATTCACTAAAACACTCTTCGGGATGTCAAATGGAACTCGAATAAGTTTAACTCAAAATGCTCATTTTCATTCGAAGATTCAATCTTTATACATTAAAAAGGTCCAGTGACATAATAGGTACCTTTATTAAGATATTTTCATTCAAAGATTCAATCTTTAGTCATTAAAACACTCTACGCGACTTCATAGGAAATACCTCAATCGAGTAAGTTCAGTTCAATCTAAAGTCATTAAACCACTCTTCGCGACTTCGTAGGTAACTCGATTAAGTTAAACACAAAATACTCATTTTCTTTTGAAGATCGAATCTTTGTACAGAAAAAAGGTCTAGTGACAAAGTAGGAACCTTGAATTAGCAATTTCATTCAAAGATTCAATCTTTACTCATTAAAACACTCTTCGGGACGTGAAAGGGAGCTCGAATAAGTTTAACTCAGAACTCTCATTTTCTTTCAAAGATACAATCTTTATACATTAAAAAGGCCTAGTGACATAAAAGGTAACGTGATTGAGGTAATTTCATTCAAAGATTCAATCTTTGGTCAGTAAAACACTCTTCGCGACTTCATAGCTTACTCAAATAAGTTAAACTCGAAACTCTCATTTTCTTTCAGAGATTCAATCGTTATACATTAAAAAGGTCTAATGACATAATAGGTACCTTGGTTATGGTAATTTCATTCAAAGATTCAATCTTTACTCATTAAAACACTCTTCGTGACGTTAAAGGGATCACGAATATGTTTAACTCAAAACTCTAATTTTCCTTCAAAGATTGAATCCTTATACATTCAAAAGGTCTAGTGATATAATAGGTACCTTGATTGAGGTATTTTCATTCAAGTATTCAATCTTTATTCATTGAAACACTATTCGGGACGTCAAATGGAACTCGAATAAGTTTAACCCAAAACGCTCATTTTCTTCCGAAGATTCAATCTTTATACATCAAAATGGCCCAGTGACACAATAGGTACCTTTATTGAGGTATTTTCATTCAAAGATTCAATCTTTAGTGATTAAAATACTCTTCGCGACTTCGTTGGTAACTCGAATAAGTTAAACTCAAAACTCTCATTTTCTTTCAAAGATTCAATCTTTATACAGTAAAAAGGTCTAGTGGCATAATAGGTACCTTGATTGAGTTAATTTCTTTCAGAGATTCAATCTTAACTCATTAAAACACTCATCGTGACGTCAAGGGCATCTCGAATAAATTTAACTCTCAATTCTCATTTTCGTTCAAAGATTCAATCTTTATACATTAAAAAGGTCTAGTGGCAAAATAGGTACCGTAATTGAGGTATTTTCATTCAAATATTCGGTCTTGGGTCACAAAACCACTCTTCGCGACTTCATAGGTAACTCGAATAAGTTAAACTCAAAACTCTAATTTTCTTTCTAAGATTTAGTCTTTATACGTAAAAATGGTCTAGTGACATAATGGTACCTTGATTGAGGATTTTCATTCGAACATTCAATCTTTACTCAGTAAGACAATTTTCGGGACGTCACAGGGAACTTGAATAAGTTTAACTCAAAACTCTCATTTTCTTTCAAAAATTCGATCTTTATTCAGTAAAAAGGTCTAGTGACATAATAGGTAGCTTTTTTGAGGTATTTTCATTCAAAGATTCAATCTTTACTCATTAAAACACTCTTAGCGACGTCAAAGTGATCACGAATAAGTTTAACTCAAAACTCTAATTCTCTTTCAAAGACTGAATCTTTATACATTCAAGAGGTCTAGGGATATAATAGGTACCTTGACTGAGGAATTTTCATACAAAGATTCAATCTTTATTCACTTAAACACTCTTCGGGATGTCAAATGGAACTCGAATAAGTTTAACTCAAAATGCTCATTTTCTCTCGAATATTCAATCTTTATACATGAAAAAGGTCCAGTGACATAATAAGTACCTTTATTAAGGTATTTTCGTTCAAAAATTCAATCTTTAGTCATTAAAACACTCTTAGCGACTTCATTGGAAATACCTCAATCGAATAAGTTCAGTTCAATCTTAAGTCGTTAAGCCACTCCTCGCGACTTCATAGGTAACTCGATTAGGTTAAACACAAAATACTCATTTTCTTTTGAGGACTGAATCTTTGTACATTAAAAAGGTCTAGTGACAAAATAGGAACCTTGAATAAGCTAGTTTCATTCGAAGATTCAATCCTTACTCATTAAAACACTCTTCGGGACGTGATAGGGAACTCGAATAAGTTTAACACAAAACTCTCATTTTCTTTCAAAGATTGAATCCTTATACATTCAAAAGGTCTAGTGATATAATAGGTACCTTCATTGCGGTATTTTCATTCAAAGATTTAATCTCTATTCACTAAAACACTCTTCGGGACGTCAAATGGAACTCGAATAAGTTTAACCCAAAACGCTCATTTTCTTTCGAAGATTCAATCTTTATACATTAAAAATGTCCAGCGACATAATAGGTACCTTTATTGAGGTATTTTCATTCAAAGATTCAATCTTTAGTCATTAAAATACTCTTCGCGACTTCGTTGGTAACTCGAATAAGTTAAACTCAAAACTTTCATTTTCTTTCAGAGATTCAATCTTTATATAGTAAAAAGGTCTAGCGGCATAGTAGGTACTTTGATTAACTTAATTTCATTCAAACATTCAATCTTAACTCATTAAAACACTCATCGTGACGACAAAGGGATCTCGAATAAGATTAACTCTCAATTCTCATTTTTGTTCAAAGATACTTTTTTTATACATTAAGAAGGTCAGGTGACAAAATAGGTACCTTAATTGAGGTATTTTCAATCAAATATTCAATCTTGGGTCATTAAACCACTCTTCGCGACTTCATAGGTAACTCGAATAAGTTAAACTCAAAACTCTCATTTTCTTTCTAAGATTTAGTCCTTATACATAAAAATGGTCTAGTGACATAATGGTACCTTGATTGAGGATTTTCATTCAACGATTCAATCTTTACTCAGTAAAACACTTTTCGGGACGTCACAGGGAACCCGAATAAGTTTAACTCTTAAAACACTCTTAGCGACGTCAAAGGGATCACGAATAAGTTTAACTCAAAACTCTAATTCTCTTTCAAAGACTGAATCTTTATACATTCAAAATGTCTAGTGATATAATTGGTACCTTGATTGAGGTAATTTCATACAAAGATTCAATCTTTATTCACTAAAACACTCTTCGGGATGTCAAATGGAACTCGAATAAGTTTAACTCAAAATGCTCATTTTCTTTCGAAGATTCAATCTTTATACATTAAAAAGGTCCAGTGACATAATAGGTACCTTTATTAAGATATTTTCATTCAAAGATTCAATCTTTAGTCATTAAAACACTCTACGCGACTTCATAGGAAATACCTCAATCGTGTAAGTTCAGTTCAATCTAAAGTCATTAAACCACTCTTCGCGACTTCGTAGGTAACTCGATTAAGTTAAACACAAAATTCTCATTTTCTTTTGAAGATCGAATCTTTGTACAGAAAAAAGGTCTAGTGACAAAGTAGGAACCTTGAATTAGCAATTTCATTCAAAGATTCAATCTTTACTCATTAAAACACTCTTCGGGACGTGAAAGGGAGCTCGAATAAGTTTAACTCAGAACTCTCATTTTCTTTCAAAGATTCAATCTTTATACATTAAAAAGGCCTAGTGACATAAAAGGTAACGTGATTGAGGTAATTTCATTCAAAGATTCAATCTTTGGTCAGTAAAACACTCTTCGCGACTTCATAGCTTACTCGAATAAGTTAAACTCGAAACTCTCATTTTCTTTCAGAGATTCAATCGTTATACATTAAAAAGGTCTAATGACATAATAGGTACCTTGGTTATGGTAATTTCATTCAAAGATTCAATCTTTACTCATTAAAACACTCTTCGTGACGTTAAAGGGATCACGAATATGTTTAACTCAAAACTCTAATTTTCCTTCAAAGATTGAATCCTTATACATTCAAAAGGTCTAGTGATATAATAGGTACCTTGATTGAGGTATTTTCATTCAAGTATTCAATCTTTATTCACTGAAACACTATTCGGGACGTCAAATGGAACTCGAATAAGTTTAACCCAAAACGCTCATTTTCTTCCGGAGATTCAATCTTTATACATTAAAATGGCCCAGTGACACAATAGGTACCTTTATTGAGGTATTTTCATTCAAAGATTCAATCTTTAGTGATTAAAATACTCTTCGCGACTTCGTTGGTAACTCGAATAAGTTAAACTCAAAACTCTCATTTTCTTTCAAAGATTCAATCTTTATACAGTAAAAAGGTCTAGTGGCATAATAGGTACCTTGATTGAGTTAATTTCTTTCAGAGATTCAATCTTAACTCATTAAAACACTCATCGTGACGTCAAGGGCATCTCGAATAAGTTTAACTCTCAATTCTCATTTTCGTTCAAAGATTCAATCTTTATACATTAAAAAGGTCTAGTGGCAAAATAGGTACCGTAACTGAGGTATTTTCATTCAAATATTCGGTCTTGGGTCACAAAACCACTCTTCGCGACTTCATAGGTAACTCGAATAAGTTAAACTCAAAACTCTAATTTTCTTTCTAAGATTTAGTCTTTATACGTAAAAATGGTCTAGTGACATAATGGTACCTTGATTGAGGATTTTCATTCGAACATTCAATCTTTACTCAGTAAGACACTTTTCGGGACGTCACAGGGAACTTGAATAAGTTTAACTCAAAACTCTCATTTTCTTTCAAAAATTCGATCTTTATTCAGTAAAAAGGTCTAGTGACATAATAGGTAGCTTTTTTGAGGTATTTTCATTCAAAGATTCAATCTTTACTCATTAAAACACTCTTAGCGACGTCAAAGTGATCACGAATAAGTTTAACTCAAAACTCTAATTCTCTTTCAAAGACTGAATCTTTATACATTCAAGAGGTCTAGGGATATAATAGGTACCTTGACTGAGGAATTTTCATACAAAGATTCAATCTTTATTCACTCAAACACTCTTCGGGATGTCAAATGGAACTCGAATAAGTTTAACTCAAAATGCTCATTTTCTCTCGAATATTCAATCTTTATACATGAAAAAGGTCCAGTGACATAATAAGTACCTTTATTAAGGTATTTTCGTTCAAAGATTCAATCTTTAGTCATTAAAACACTCTTAGCGACTTCATTGGAAATACCTCAATCGAATAAGTTCAGTTCAATCTTAAGTCGTTAAGCCACTCCTCGCGACTTCATAGGTAACTCGATTAGGTTAAACACAAAATACTCATTTTCTTTTGAGGATTGAATCTTTGTACATTAAAAAGGTCTAGTGACAAAATAGGAACCTTGAATTAGCTAGTTTCATTCGAAGATTCAATCCTTACTCATTAAAACACTCTTCGGGACGTGATAGGGAACTCGAATAAGTTTAACACAAAACTCTCATTTTCTTTCAAAGATTGAATCCTTATACATTCAAAAGGTCTAGTGATATAATAGGTACCTTGATTGCGGTATTTTCATTCAAAGATTCAATCTCTATTCACTAAAACACTCTTCGGGACGTCAAATGGAACTCGAATAAGTTTAACCCAAAACGCTCATTTTCTTTCGAAGATTCAATCTTTATACATTAAAAATGTCCAGCGACATAATAGGTACCTTTATTGAGGTATTTTCATTCAAAGATTCAATCTTTAGTCATTAAAATACTCTTCGCGACTTCGTTGGTAACTCGAATAAGTTAAACTCAAAACTTTCATTTTCTTTCAGAGATTCAATCTTTATACAGTAAAAAGGTCTAGCGGCATAGTAGGTACTTTGATTAACTTAATTTCATTCAAACATTCAATCTTAACTCATTAAAACACTCATCGTGACGTCAAAGGGATCTCGAATAAGTTTAACTCTCAATTCTCATTTTTGTTCAAAGATTCTTTTTTTATACATTAAGAAGGTCAGGTGACAAAATAGGTACCTTAATTGAGGTATTTTCAATCAAATATTCAATCTTGGGTCATTAAACCACTCTTCGCGACTTCATAGGTAACTCGAATAAGTTAAACTCAAAACTCTCATTTTCTTTCTAAGATTTAGTCCTTATACATAAAAATGGTCTAGTGACATAATGGTACCTTGATTGAGGATTTTCATTCAACGATTCAATCTTTACTCAGTAAAACACTTTTCGGGACGTCACAGGGAACCCGAATAAGTTTAACTCTTAAAACACTCTTAGCGACGTCAAAGGGATCACGAATAAGTTTAACTCAAAACTCTAATTCTCTTTCAAAGACTGAATCTTTATACATTCAAAATGTCTAGTGATATAATTGGTACCTTGATTGAGGTATTTTCATACAAAGATTCAATCTTTATTCACTAAAACACTCTTCGGGATGTCAAATGGAACTCGAATAAGTTTAACTCAAAATGCTCATTTTCTTTCGAAGATTCAATCTTTATACATTAAAAAGGTCCAGTGACATAATAGGTACCTTTATTAAGATATTTTCATTCAAAGATTCAATCTTTAGTCATTAAAACACTCTTCGCGACTTCATAGGAAATACCTCAATCGAGTAAGTTCAGTTCAATCTAAAGTCATTAAACCACTCTTCGCGACTTCGTAGGTAACTCGATTAAGTTAAACACAAAATACTCATTTTCTTTTGAAGATCGAATCTTTGTACAGAAAAAAGGTCTAGTGACAAAGTAGGAACCTTGAATTAGTAATTTCATTCAAAGATTCAATCTTTATTCATTAAAACACTTTTCGGGACGTGAAAGGGAGCTCGAATAAGTTTAACTCAGAACTCTCATTTTCTTTCAAAGATTCAATCTTTATACATTAAAAAGGCCTAGTGACATAAAAGGTAACGTGATTGAGGTAATTTCATTCAAAGATTCAATCTTTGGTCAGTAAAACACTCTTCGCGACTTCATAGCTTACTCGAATAAGTTAAACTCGAAACTCTCATTTTCTTTCAGAGATTCAATCGTTATACATTAAAAAGGTCTAATGACATAATAGGTACCTTGGTTATGGTAATATCATTCAAAGATTCAATCTTTACTCATTAAAACACTCTTCGTGACGTTAAAGGGATCACGAATATGTTTAACTCAAAACTCTAATTTTCCTTCAAAGATTGAATCCTTATACATTCAAAAGGTCTAGTGATATAATAGGTACCTTGATTGAGGTATTTTCATTCAAGTATTCAATCTTTATTCACTGAAACACTATTCGGACGTCAAATGGAACTCGAATAAGTTTAACCCAAAACGCTCATTTTCTTCCGCAGATTCAATCTTTATACATTAAAATGGCCCAGTGACACAATAGGTACCTTTATTGAGGTATTTTCATTCAAAGATTCAATCTTTAGTGATTAAAATACTCTTCGCGACTTCGTTGGTAACTCGAATAAGTTAAACTCAAAACTTTCATTTTCTTTCAAAGATTCAATCTTTATACAGTAAAAAGGTCTAGTGGCATAATAGGTACCTTGATTGAGTTAATTTCTTTCAGAGATTCAATCTTAACTCATTAAAACACTCATCGTGACGTCAAGGGCATCTCGAATAAGTTTAACTCTCAATTCTCATTTTCGTTCAAAGATTCAATCTTTATACATTAAAAAGGTCTAGTGGCAAAATAGGTACCGTAATTGAGGTATTTTCATTCAAATATTCGGTCTTGGGTCACAAAACCACTCTTCGCGACTTCATAGGTAACTCGAATAAGTTAAACTGAAAACTCTAATTTTCTTTCTAAGATTTAGTCTTTATACGTAAAAATGGTCTAGTGACATAATGGTACCTTGATTGAGGATTTTCATTCGAACATTCAATCTTTACTCAGTAAGACACTTTTCGGGACGTCACAGGGAACTTGAATAAGTTTAACTCAAAACTCTCATTTTCTTTCAAAAATTCGATCTTTATTCAGTAAAAAGGTCTAGTGACATAATAGGTAGCTTTTTTGAGGTATTTTCATTCAAAGATTCAATCTTTACTCATTAAAACACTCTTAGCGACGTCAAAGTGATCACGAATAAGTTTAACTCAAAACTCTAATTCTCTTTCAAAGACTGAATCTTTATACATTCAAGAGGTCTAGGGATATAATAGGTACCTTGACTGAGGAATTTTCATACAAAGATTCAATCTTTATTCACTCAAACACTCTTCGGGATGTCAAATGGAACTCGAATAAGTTTAACTCAAAATGCTCATTTTCTCTCGAATATTCAATCTTTATACATGAAAAAGGTCCAGTGACATAATAAGTACCTTTATTAAGGTATTTTCGTTCAAAGATTCAATCTTCAGTCATTAAAACACTCTTAGCGACTTCATTGGAAATACCTCAATCGAATAAGTTCAGTTCAATCTTAAGTCGTTAAGCCACTCCTCGCGACTTCATAGGTAACTCGATTAGGTTAAACACAAAATACTCATTTTCTTTTGAGGATTGAATCTTTGTACACTAAAAAGGTCTAGTGACAAAATAGGAACCTCGAATTAGCTAGTTTCATTCGAAGATTCAATCCTTACTCATTAAAACACTCTTCGGGACGTGATAGGGAACTCGAATAAGTTTAACACAAAACTCTCATTTTCTTTCAAAGATTGAATCCTTATACATTCAAAAGGTCTAGTGATATAATAGGTACCTTGATTGCGGTATTTTCATTCAAAGATTCAATCTCTATTCACTAAAACACTCTTCGGGACGTCAAATGGAACTCGAATAAGTTTAACCCAAAACGCTCATTTTCTTTCGAAGATTCAATCTTTATACATTAAAAATGTCCAGCGACATAATAGGTACCTTTATTGAGGTATTTTCATTCAAAGATTCAATCTTTAGTCATTAAAATACTCTTCGCGACTTCGTTGGTAACTCGAATAAGTTAAACTCAAAACTTTCATTTTCTTTCAGAGATTCAATCTTTATACAGTAAAAAGGTCTAGCGGCATAGTAGGTACTTTGATTAACTTAATTTCATTCAAACATTCAATCTTAACTCATTAAAACACTCATCGTGACGTCAAAGGGATCTCGAATAAGTTTAACTCTCAATTCTCATTTTTGTTCAAGGATTCTTTTTTTATACATTAAGAAGGTCAGGTGACAAAATAGGTACCTTAATTGAGGTATTTTCAATCAAATATTCAATCTTGGGTCATTAAACCACTCTTCGCGACTTCATAGGTAACTCGAATAAGTTAAACTCAAAACTCTCATTTTCTTTCTAAGATTTAGTCCTTATACATAAAAATGGTCTAGTGACATAATGGTACCTTGATTGAGGATTTTCATTCAACGATTCAATCTTTACTCAGTAAAACACTTTTCGGGACGTCACAGGGAACCCGAATAAGTTTAACTCTTAAAACACTCTTAGCGACGTCAAAGGGATCACGAATAAGTTTAACTCAAAACTCTAATTCTCTTTCAAAGACTGAATCTTTATACATTCAAAATGTCTAGTGATATAATTGGTACCTTGATTGAGGTATTTTCATACAAAGATTCAATCTTTATTCACTAAAACACTCTTCGGGATGTCAAATGGAACTCGAATAAGTTTAACTCAAAATGCTCATTTTCTTTCGAAGATTCAATCTTTATACATTAAAAAGGTCCAGTGACATAATAGGTACCTTTATTAAGATATTTTCTTTCAAAGATTCAATCTTTAGTAATTAAAACACTCTTCGCGACTTCATAGGAAATACCTCAATCGAGTAAGTTCAGTTCAATCTAAAGTCATTAAACCACTCTTCGCGACTTCGTAGGTAACTCGATTAAGTTAAACACAAAATACTCATTTTCTTTTGAAGATCGAATCTTTGTACAGAAAAAAGGTCTAGTGACAAAGTAGGAACCTTGAATTAGCAATTTCATTCAAAGATTCAATCTTTACTCATTAAAACACTCTTCGGGACGTGAAAGGGAGCTCGAATAATTTTAACTCAGAACTCTCATTTTCTTTCAAAGATTCAATCTTTATACATTAAAAAGGCCTAGTGACATAAAAGGTAACGTGATTGAGGTAGTTTCATTCAAAGATTCAATCTTTGGTCAGTAAAACACTCTTCGCGACTTCATAGCTTACTCGAATAAGTTAAACTCGAAACTCTCATTTTCTTTCAAAGATTCAATCGTTATACATTAAAAAGGTCTAATGACATAATAGGTACCTTGGTTATGGTAATTTCATTCAAAGATTCAATCTTTACCCATTAAAACACTCTTCGTGACGTTAAAGGGATCACGAATATGTTTAACTCAAAACTCTAATTTTCCTTCAAAGATTGAATCCTTATACATTCAAAAGGTCTAGTGATATAATAGGTACCTTGATTGAGGTATTTTCATTCAAGTATTCAATCTTTATTCACTGAAACACTATTCGGGACGTCAAATGGAACTCGAATAAGTTTAACCCAAAACGCTCATTTTCTTCCGGAGATTCAATCTTTATACATTAAAATGGCCTAGTGACACAATAGGTACCTTTATTGAGGTATTTTCATTCAAAGATTCAATCTTTAGTGATTAAAATACTCTTCGCGACTTCGTTGGTAACTCGAATAAGTTAAACTCAAAACTCTCATTTTCTTTCAAAGATTCAATCTTTATACAGTAAAAAGGTCTAGTGGCATAATAGGTACCTTGATTGAGTTAATTTCTTTCAGAGATTCAATCTTAACTCATTAAAACACTCATCGTGACGTCAAGGGCATCTCGAATAAGTTTAACTCTCAATTCTCATTTTCGTTCAAAGATTCAATCTTTATACATTAAAAAGGTCTAGTGCCAAATAGGTACCGTAATTGAGGTATTTTCATTCAAATATTCGGTCTTGGGTCACAAAACCACTCTTCGCGACTTCATAGGTAACTCGAATAAGTTAAACTCAAAACTCTAATTTTCTTTCTAAGATTTAGTCTTTATACGTAAAAATGGTCTAGTGACATAATGGTACCTTGATTGAGGATTTTCATTCGAACATTCAATCTTTACTCAGTAAGACACTTTTCGGGACATCACAGGGAACTTGAATAAGTTTAACTCAAAACTCTCATTTTCTTTCAAAAATTCGATCTTTATTCACTAAAAAGGTCTAATGACATAATAGGTAGCTTTTTTGAGGTATTTTCATTCAAAGATTCAATCTTTACTCATTAAAACACTCTTAGCGACGTCAAAGTGATCACGAATAAGTTTAACTCAAAACTCTAATTCTCTTTCAAAGACTGAATCTTTATACATTCAAGAGGTCTAGGGATATAATAGGTACCGTGACTGAGGAATTTTCATACAAAGATTCAATCTTTATTCACTTAAACACTCTTCGGGATGTCAAATGGAACTCGAATAAGTTTAACTCAAAATGCTCATTTTCTCTCGAATATTCAATCTTTATACATGAAAAAGGTCCAGTGACATAATAAGTACCTTTATTAAGGTATTTTCGTTCAAAGATTCAATCTTTAGTCATTAAAACACTCTTAGCGACTTCATTGGAAATACCTCAATCGAATAAGTTCAGTTCAATCTTAAGTCGTTAAGCCACTCCTCGCGACTTCATAGGTAACTCGATTAAGTTAAACACAAAATACTCATTTTCTTTTGAGGATTGAATCTTTGTACATTAAAAAGGTCTAGTGACAAAATAGGAACCTTGAATTAGCTAGTTTCATTCGAAGATTCAATCCTTACTCATTAAAACACTCTTTGGGACGTGATAGGGAACTCGAATAAGTTTAACACAAAACTCTCATTTTCTTTCAAAGATTGAATCCTTATACATTCAAAAGGTCAAGTGATATAATAGGTACCTTGATTGCGGTATTTTCATTCAAAGATTCAATCTCTATTCACTAAAACACTCTTCGGGACGTCAAATGGAACTCGAATAAGTTTAATCCAAAACGCTCATTTTCTTTCGAAGATTCAATCTTTATACATTAAAAATGTCCAGCGACATAATAGGTACCTTTATTGAGGTATTTTCATTCAAAGATTCAATCTTTAGTCATTAAAATACTCTTCGCGACTTCGTTGGTAACTCGAATAAGTTAAACTCAAAACTTTCATTTTCTTTCAGAGATTCAATCTTTATACAGTAAAAAGGTCTAGCGGCATAGTAGGTACTTTGATTAACTTAATTTCATTCAAACATTCAATCTTAACTCACTAAAACACTCATCGTGACGTCAAAGGGATCTCGAATAAGTTTAACTCTCAATTCTCATTTTTGTTCAAAGATTCTTTTTTTATACATTAAGAAGGTCAGGTGACAAAATAGGTACCTTAATTGAGGTATTTTCAATCAAATATTCAATCTTGGGTCATTAAACCACTCTTCGCGACTTCATAGGTAACTCGAATAAGTTAAACTCAAAACTCTCATTTTCTTTCTAAGATTTAGTCCTTATACATAAAAATGGTCTAGTGACATAATGGTACCTTGATTGAGGATTTTCATTCAACGATTCAATCTTTACTCAGTAAAACACTTTTCGGGACGTCACAGGGAACCCGAATAAGTTTAACTCTTAAAACACTCTTAGCGACGTCAAAGGGATCACGAATAAGTTTAACTCAAAACTCTAATTCTCTTTCAAAGACTGAATCTTTATACATTCAAAATGTCTAGTGATATAATTGGTACCTTGATTGAGGTATTTTCATACAAAGATTCAATCTTTATTCACTAAAACACTCTTCGGGATGTCAAATGGAACTCGAATAAGTTTAACTCAAAATGCTCATTTTCTTTCGAAGATTCAATCTTTATACATTAAAAAGGTCCAGTGACATAATAGGTACCTTTATTAAGATATTTTCTTTCAAAGATTCAATCTTTAGTAATTAAAACACTCTTCGCGACTTCATAGGAAATACCTCAATCGAGTAAGTTCAGTTCAATCTAAAGTCATTAAACCACTCTTCGCGACTTCGTAGGTAACTCGATTAAGTTAAACACAAAATACTCATTTTCTTTTGAAGATCGAATCTTTGTACAGAAAAAAGGTCTAGTGACAAAGTAGGAACCTTGAATTAGCAATTTCATTCAAAGATTCAATCTTTACTCATTAAAACAATCTTCGGGACGTGAAAGGGAGCTCGAATAAGTTTAACTCAGAACTCTCATTTTCTTTCAAAGATTCAATCTTTATACATTAAAAAGGCCTAGTGACATAAAAGGTAACGTGATTGAGGTAGTTTCATTCAAAGATTCAATCTTTGGTTAGTAAAACACTCTTCGCGACTTCATAGCTTACTCGAATAAGTTAAACTCGAAACTCTCATTTTCTTTCAGAGATTCAATCGTTATACATTAAAAAGGTCTAATGACATAATAGGTACCTTGGTTATGGTAATTTCATTCAAAGATTCAATCTTTACCCATTAAAACACTCTTCGTGACGTTAAAGGGATCACGAATATGTTTAACTCAAAACTCTAATTTTCCTTCAAAGATTGAATCCTTATACATTCAAAAGGTCTAGTGATATAATAGGTACCTTGATTGAGGTATTTTCATTCAAGTATTCAATCTTTATTCACTGAAACACTATTCGGGACGTCAAATGGAACTCGAATAAGTTTAACCCAAAACGCTCATTTTCTTCCGCAGATTCAATCTTTATACATTAAAATGGCCTAGTGACACAATAGGTACCTTTATTGAGGTATTTTCATTCAAAGATTCAATCTTTAGTGATTAAAATACTCTTCGCGACTTCGTTGGTAACTCGAATAAGTTAAACTCAAAACTCTCATTTTCTTTCAAAGATTCAATCTTTATACAGTAAAAAGGTCTAGTGGCATAATAGGTACCTTGATTGAGTTAATTTCTTTCAGAGATTCAATCTTAACTCATTAAAACACTCATCGTGACGTCAAGGGCATCTCGAATAAGTTTAACTCTCAATTCTCATTTTCGTTCAAAGATTCAATCTTTATACATTAAAAAGGTCTAGTGCCAAATAGGTACCGTAATTGAGGTATTTTCATTCAAATATTCGGTCTTGGGTCACAAAACCACTCTTCGCGACTTCATAGGTAACTCGAATAAGTTAAACTCAAAACTCTAATTTTCTTTCTAAGATTTAGTCTTTATACGTAAAAATGGTCTAGTGACATAATGGTACCTTGATTGAGGATTTTCATTCGAACATTCAATCTTTACTCAGTAAGACACTTTTCGGGACATCACAGGGAACTTGAATAAGTTTAACTCAAAACTCTCATTTTCTTTCAAAAATTCGATCTTTATTCAGTAAAAAGGTCTAATGACATAATAGGTAGCTTTTTTGAGGTATTTTCATTCAAAGATTCAATCTTTACTCATTAAAACACTCTTAGCGACGTCAAAGTGATCACGAATAAGTTTAACTCAAAACTCTAATTCTCTTTCAAAGACTGAATCTTTATACATTCAAGAGGTCTAGGGATATAATAGGTACCGTGACTGAGGAATTTTCATACAAAGATTCAATCTTTATTCACTTAAACACTCTTCGGGATGTCAAATGGAACTCGAATAAGTTTAACTCAAAATGCTCATTTTCTCTCGAATATTCAATCTTTATACATGAAAAAGGTCCAGTGACATAATAAGTACCTTTATTAAGGTATTTTCGTTCAAAGATTCAATCTTTAGTCATTAAAACACTCTTAGCGACTTCATTGGAAATACCTCAATCGAATAAGTTCAGTTCAATCTTAAGTCGTTAAGCCACTCCTCGCGACTTCATAGGTAACTCGATTAAGTTAAACACAAAATACTCATTTTCTTTTGAGGATTGAATCTTTGTACATTAAAAAGGTCTAGAGACAAAATAGGAACCTTGAATTAGCTAGTTTCATTCGAAGATTCAATCCTTAGTCATTAAAACACTCTTTGGGACGTGATAGGGAACTCGAATAAGTTTAACACAAAACTCTCATTTTCTTTCAAAGATTGAATCCTTATACATTCAAAAGGTCTAGTGATATAATAGGTACCTTGATTGCGGTATTTTCATTCAAAGATTCAATCTCTATTCACTAAAACACTCTTCGGGACGTCAAATGGAACTCGAATAAGTTTAACCCAAAACGCTCATTTTCTTTCGAAGATTCAATCTTTATACATTAAAAATGTCCAGCGACATAATAGGTACCTTTATTGAGGTATTTTCATTCAAAGATTCAATCTTTAGTCATTAAAATACTCTTCGCGACTTCGTTGGTAACTCGAATAAGTTAAACTCAAAACTTTCATTTTCTTTCAGAGATTCAATCTTTATACAGTAAAAAGGTCTAGCGGCATAGTAGGTACTTTGATTAACTTAATTTCATTCAAACATTCAATCTTAACTCACTAAAACACTCATCGTGACGTCAAAGGGATCTTGAATAAGTTTAACTCTCAATTCTCATTTTTGTTTAAAGATTCTTTTTTTATACATTAAGAAGGTCAGGTGACAAAATAGGTACCTTAATTGAGGTATTTTCAATCAAATATTCAATCTTGGGTCATTAAACCACTCTTCGCGACTTCATAGGTAACTCGAATAAGTTAAACTCAAAACTCTCATTTTCTTTCTAAGATTTAGTCCTTATACATAAAAATGGTCTAGTGACATAATGGTACCTTGATTGAGGATTTTCATTCAACGATTCAATCTTTACTTAGTAAAACACTTTTTGGGACGTCACAGGGAACCCGAATAAGTTTAACTCTTAAAACACTCTTAGCGACGTCAAAGGGATCACGAATAAGTTTAACTCAAAACTCTAATTCTCTTTCAAAGACTGAATCTTTATACATTCAAAATGTCTAGTGATATAATTGGTACCTTGATTGAGGTATTTTCATTAAAGATTCAATCTTTATTCACTAAAACACTCTTCGGGATGTCAAATGGAACTCGAATAAGTTTAACTCAAAATGCTCATTTTCTTTCGAAGATTCAATCTTTATACATTAAAAAGGTCCAGTGACATAATAGGTACCTTTATTAAGATATTTTCATTCAAAGATTCAATCTTTAGTCATTAAAACACTCTTCGCGACTTCATAGGAAATACCTCAATCGAGTAAGTTCAGTTCAATCTAAAGTCATTAAACCACTCTTCGCGACTTCGTAGGTAACTCGATTAAGTTAAACACAAAATACTCATTTTCTTTTGAAGATCGAATCTTTGTACAGAAAAAAGGTCTAGTGACAAAGTAGGAACCTTGAATTAGCAATTTCATTCAAAGATTCAATCTTTACTCATTAAAACACTCTTCGGGACGTGAAAGGGAGCTCGAATAAGTTTAACTCAGAACTCTCATTTTCTTTCAAAGATTCAATCTTTATACATTAAAAAGGCCTAGTGACATAAAAGGTAACGTGATTGAGGTAATTTCATTCAAAGATTCAATCTTTGGTCAGTAAAACACTCTTCGCGACTTCATAGCTTACTCGAATAAGTTAAACTCGAAACTCTCATTTTCTTTCAGAGATTCAATCGTTATACATTAAAAAGGTCTAATGACATAATAGGTACCTTGGTTATGGTAATTTCATTCAAAGATTCAATCTTTACTCATTAAAACACTCTTCGTGACGTTAAAGGGATCACGAATATGTTTAACTCAAAACTCTAATTTTCCTTCAAAGATTGAATCCTTATACATTCAAAAGGTCTAGTGATATAATAGGTACCTTGATTGAGGTATTTTCATTCAAGTATTCAATCTTTATTCACTGAAACAGTATTCGGGACGTCAAATGGAACTCGAATAAGTTTAACCCAAAACGCTCATTTTCTTCCGGAGATTCAATCTTTATACATTAAAATGGCCCAGTGACACAATAGGTACCTTTATTGAGGTATTTTCATTCAAAGATTCAATCTTTAGTGATTAAAATACTCTTCGCGACTTTGTTGGTAACTCGAATAAGTTAAACTCAAAACTCTCATTTTCTTTCAAAGATTCAATCTTTATACAGTAAAAAGGTCTAGTGGCATAATAGGTACCTTGATTGAGTTAATTTCTTTCAGAGATTCAATCTTAACTCATTAAAACACTCATCGTGACGTCAAGGGCATCTCGAATAAGTTTAACTCTCAATTCTCATTTTCGTTCAAAGATTCAATCTTTATACATTAAAAAGGTCTAGTGGCAAAATAGGTACCGTAATTGAGGTATTTTCATTCAAATATTCGGTCTTGGGTCACAAAACCACTCTTCGCGACTTCATAGGTAACTCGAATAAGTTAAACTCAAAACTCTAATTTTCTTTCTAAGATTTAGTCTTTATACGTAAAAATGGTCTAGTGACATAATGGTACCTTGATTGAGGATTTTCATTCGAACATTCAATCTTTACTCAGTAAGACACTTTTCGGGACGTCACAGGGAACTTGAATAAGTTTAACTCAAAACTCTCATTTTCTTTCAAAAATTCGATCTTTATTCAGTAAAAAGGTCTAGTGACATAATAGGTAGCTTTTTTGAGGTATTCTCATTCAAAGATTCAATCTTTACTCATTAAAACACTCTTAGCGACGTCAAAGTGATCACGAATAAGTTTAACTCAAAACTCTAATTCTCTTTCAAAGACTGAATCTTTATACATTCAAGAGGTCTAGGGATATAATAGGTACCTTGACTGAGGAATTTTCATACAAAGATTCAATCTTTATTCACTCAAACACTCTTCGGGATGTCAAATGGAACTCGAATAAGTTTAACTCAAAATGCTCATTTTCTCTCGAATATTCAATCTTTATACATGAAAAAGGTCCAGTGACATAATAAGTACCTTTATTAAGGTATTTTCGTTCAAAGATTCAATCTTTAGTCATTAAAACACTCTTAGCGACTTCATTGGAAATACCTCAATCGAATAAGTTCA
Source organism: Cornus florida (assembly GCF_030987335.1). Lineage (NCBI taxonomy): Eukaryota > Viridiplantae > Streptophyta > Magnoliopsida > Cornales > Cornaceae > Cornus > Cornus florida. The sequence continues at coordinate 12,431,603 of NW_026775581.1, read as the reverse complement.
GTTCAATCTTAAGTCGTTAAGCCACTCCTCGCGACTTCATAGGTAACTCTTTTAAGTTAAACACAAAATACTCATTTTCTTTTGAGGATTGAATCTTTGTACGTTAAAAAGGTCTAGTGACAAAATAGGAACCTTGAATTAGCTAGTTTCATTCGAAGATTCAATCCTTACTCATTAAAACACTCTTCGGGACGTGATAGGGAACTCGAATAAGTTTAACACAAAACTCTCATTTTCTTTCAAAGATTGAATCCTTATACATTCAAAAGGTCTAGTGATATAATAGGTACCTTGATTGCGGTATTTTCATTCAAAGATTCAATCTCTATTCATTAAAACACTCTTCGGGACGTCAAATGGAACTCGAATAAGTTTAACCCAAAACGCTCATTTTCTTTCGAAGATTCAATCTTTATACATTAAAAATGTCCAGCGACATAATAGGTACCTTTATTGAGGTATTTTCATTCAAAGATTCAATCTTTAGTCATTAAAATACTCTTCGCGACTTCGTTGGTAACTCGAATAAGTTAAACTCAAAACTTTCATTTTCTTTCAGAGATTCAATCTTTATACAGTAAAAAGGTCTAGCGGCATAGTAGGTACTTTGATTAACTTAATTTCATTCAAACATTCAATCTTAACTCATTAAAACACTCATCGTGACGTCAAAGGGATCTCGAATAAGTTTAACTCTCAATTCTCATTTTTGTTCAAAGATTCTTTTTTTATACATTAAGAAGGTCAGGTGACAAAATAGGTACCTTAATTGAGGTATTTTCAATCAAATATTCAATCTTGGGTCATTAAACCACTCTTCGCGACTTCATAGGTAACTCGAATAAGTTAAACTCAAAACTCTCATTTTCTTTCTAAGATTTAGTCCTTATACATAAAAATGGTCTAGTGACATAATGGTACCTTGATTGTGGATTTTCATTCAACGATTCAATCTTTACTCAGTAAAACACTTTTCGGGACGTCACAGGGAACCTGAATAAGTTTAACTCTTAAAACACTCTTAGCGACCTCAAAGGGATCACGAATAAGTTTAACTCAAAACTCTAATTCTCTTTCAAAGACTGAATCTTTATACATTCAAAATGTCTAGTGATATAATTGGTACCTTGATTGAGGTATTTTCATTAAAGATTCAATCTTTATTCACTAAAACACTCTTCGGGATGTCAAATGGAACTCGAATAAGTTTAACTCAAAATGCTCATTTTCTTTCGAAGATTCAATCTTTTTACATTAAAAAGGTCCAGTGACATAATAGGTACCTTTATTAAGATATTTTCATTCAAAGATTCAATCTTTAGTCATTAAAACACTCTTCGCGACTTCATAGGAAATACCTCAATCGAGTAAGTTCAGTTCAATCTAAAGTCATTAAACCACTCTTCGCGACTTCGTAGGTAACTCGATTAAGTTAAACACAAAATACTCATTTTCTTTTGAAGATCGAATCTTTGTACAGAAAAAAGGTCTAGTGACAAAGTAGGAACCTTGAATTAGCAATTTCATTCAAAGATTCAATCTTTACTCATTAAAACACTCTTCGGGACGTGAAAGGGAGCTCGAATAAGTTTAACTCAGAACTCTCATTTTCTTTCAAAGATTCAATCTTTATACATTAAAAAGGCCTAGTGACATAAAAGGTAACGTGATTCAGGTAATTTCATTCAAAGATTCAATCTTTGGTCAGTAAAACACTCTTCGCGACTTCATAGCTTACTCGAATAAGTTAAACTCGAAACTCTCATTTTCTTTCAGAGATTCAATCGTTATACATTAAAAAGGTCTAATGACATAATAGGTACCTTGGTTATGGTAATTTCATTCAAAGATTCAATCTTTACACATTAAAACACTCTTCGTGACGTTAAAGGGATCACGAATATGTTTAACTCAAAACTCTAATTTTCCTTCAAAGATTGAATCCTTATACATTCAAAAGGTCTAGTGATATAATAGGTACCTTGATTGAGGTATTTTCATTCAAGTATTCAATCTTTATTCACTGAAACACTATTCGGGACGTCAAATGGAACTCGAATAAGTTTAACCCAAAACGCTCATTTTCTTCCGGAGATTCAATCTTTATACATTAAAATGGCCCAGTGACACAATAGGTACCTTTATTGAGGTATTTTCATTCAAAGATTCAATCTTTAGTGATTAAAATACTCTTCGCGACTTCGTTGGTAACTCGAATAAGTTAAACTCAAAACTCTCATTTTCTTTCAAAGATTCAATCTTTATACAGTAAAAAGGTCTAGTGGCATAATAGGTACCTTGATTGAGTTAATTTCTTTCAGAGATTCAATCTTAACTCATTAAAACACTCATCGTGACGTCAAGGGCATCTCGAATAAGTTTAACTCTCAATTCTCATTTTCGTTCCAAGATTCAATCTTTATACATTAAAAAGGTCTAGTGGCAAAATAGGTATCGTAATTGAGGTATTTTCATTCAAATATTCGGTCTTGGGTCACAAAACCACTCTTCGCGACTTCATAGGTAACTCGAATAAGTTAAACTCAAAACTCTAATTTTCTTTCTAAGATTTAGTCTTTATACGTAAAAATGGTCTAGTGACATAATGGTACCTTGATTGAGGATTTTCATTCGAACATTCAATCTTTACTCAGTAAGACACTTTTCGGGACGTCACAGGGAACTTGAATAAGTTTAACTCAAAACTCTCATTTTCTTTCAAAAATTCGATCTTTATTCAGTAAAAAGGTCTAGTGACATAATAGGTAGCTTTTTTGAGGTATTTTCATTCAAAGATTCAATCTTTACTCATTAAAACACTCTTAGCGACGTCAAAGTGATCACGAATAAGTTTAACTCAAAACTCTAATTCTCTTTCAAAGACTGAATCTTTATACATTCAAGAGGTCTAGGGATATAATAGGTACCTTGACTGAGGAATTTTCATACAAAGATTCAATCTTTATTCACTCAAACACTCTTCGGGATGTAAAATGGAACTCGAATAAGTTTAACTCAAAATGCTCATTTTCTCTCGAATATTCAATCTTTATACATGAAAAAGGTCCAGTGACATAATAAGTACCTTTATTAAGGTATTTTCGTTCAAAGATTCAATCTTTAGTCATTAAAACACTCTTAGCGACTTCATTGGAAATACCTCAATCGAATAAGTTCAGTTCAATCTTAAGTCGTTAAGCCACTCCTCGCGACTTCATAGGTAACTCGATTAAGTTAAACACAAAATACTCATTTTCTTTTGAGGATTGAATCTTTGTACATTAAAAAGGTCTAGTGACAAAATAGGAACCTTGAATTAGCTAGTTTCATTCGAAGATTCAATCCTTACTCATTAAAACACTCTTCGGGACGTGATAGGGAACTCGAATAAGTTTAACACAAAACTCTCATTTTCTTTCAAAGATTGAATCCTTATACATTCAAAAGGTCTAGTGATATAATAGGTACCTTGATTGCGGTATTTTCATTCAAAGATTCAATCTCTATTCATTAAATCACTCTTCGGGACGTCAAATGGAACTCGAATAAGTTTAACCCAAAACGCTCATTTTCTTTCGAAGATTCAATCTTTATACATTAAAAATGTCCAGCGACATAATAGGTACCTTTATTGAGGTATTTTCATTCAAAGATTCAATCTTTAGTCATTAAAATACTCTTCGCGACTTCGTTGGTAACTCGAATAAGTTAAACTCAAAACTTTCATTTTCTTTCAGAGATTCAATCTTTATACAGTAAAAAGGTCTAGCGGCATAGTAGGTACTTTGATTAACTTAATTTCATTCAAACATTCAATCTTAACTCATTAAAACACTCATCGTGACGTCAAAGGGATCTCGAATAAGTTTAACTCTCAATTCTCATTTTTGTTCAAAGATTCTTTTTTTATACATTAAGAAGGTCAGGTGACAAAATAGGTACCTTAATTGAGGTATTTTCAATCAAATATTCAATCTTGGGTCATTAAACCACTCTTCGCGACTTCATAGGTAACTCGAATAAGTTAAACTCAAAACTCTCATTTTCTTTCTAAGATTTAGTCCTTATACATAAAAATGGTCTAGTGACATAATGGTACCTTGATTGAGGATTTTCATTCAACGATTCAATCTTTACTCAGTAAAACACTTTTCGGGACGTCACAGGGAACCCGAATAAGTTTAACTCTTAAAACACTCTTAGCGACGTCAAAGGGATCACGAATAAGTTTAACTCAAAACTCTAATTCTCTTTCAAAGACTGAATCTTTATACATTCAAAATGTCTAGTGATATAATTGGTACCTTGATTGAGGTATTTTCGTACAGAGATTCAATCTTTATTCACTAAAACACTCTTCGGGATGTCAAATGGAACTCGAATAAGTTTAACTCAAAATGTTCATTTTCTTTTGAAGATTCAATCTTTATACATTAAAAAGGTCCAGTGACATAATACGTACCTTTATTAAGATATTTTCATTCAAAGATTCAATCTTTAGTCATTAAAACACTCATCGCGACTTCATAGGAAATACCTCAATCGAGTAAGTTCAGTTCAATCTAAAGTCATTAAACCACTCTTCGCGACTTCGTAGGTAACTCGATTAAGTTAAACACAAAATACTCATTTTCTTTTGAAGATCGAATCTTTGTACAGAAAAAAGGTCTAGTGACAAAGTAGGAACCTTGAATTAGCAATTTCATTCAAAGATTCAATCTTTACTCATTAAAACACTCTTCGGGACGTGAAAGGGAGCTCGAATAAGTTTAACTCAGAACTCTCATTTTCTTTCAAAGATTCAATCTTTATACATTAAAAAGGCCTAGTGACATAAAAGGTAACGTGATTCAGGTAATTTCATTCAAAGATTCAATCTTTGGTCAGTAAAACACTCTTCGCGACTTCATAGCTTACTCGAATAAGTTAAACTCGAAACTCTCATTTTCTTTCAGAGATTCAATCGTTATACATTAAAAAGGTCTAATGACATAATAGGTACCTTGGTTATGGTAATTTCATTCAAAGATTCAATCTTTACTCATTAAAACACTCTTCGTGACGTTAAAGGGATCACGAATATGTTTAACTCAAAACTCTAATTTTCCTTCAAAGATTGAATCCTTATACATTCAAAAGGTCTAGTGATATAATAGGTACCTTGATTGAGGTATTTTCATTCAAGTATTCAATCTTTATTCACTGAAACACTATTCGGGACGTCAAATGGAACTCGAATAAGTTTAACCCAAAACGCTCATTTTCTTCCGGAGATTCAATCTTTATACATTAAAATGGCCCAGTGACACAATAGGTACCTTTATTGAGGTATTTTCATTCAAAGATTCAATCTTTAGTGATTAAAATACTCTTCGCGACTTCGTTGGTAACTCGAATAAGTTAAACTCAAAACTCTCATTTTCTTTCAAAGATTCAATCTTTATACAGTAAAAAGGTCTAGTGGCATAATAGGTACCTTGATTGAGTTAATTTCTTTCAGAGATTCAATCTTAACTCATTAAAACACTTATCGTGACGTCAAGGGCATCTCGAATAAGTTTAACTCTCAATTCTCATTTTCGTTCAAAGATTCAATCTTTATACATTAAAAAGGTCTAGTGGCAAAATAGGTACCGTAATTGAGGTATTTTCATTCAAATATTCGGTCTTGGGTCACAAAACCACTCTTCGCGACTTCATAGGTAACTCGAATAAGTTAAACTCAAAACTCTAATTTTCTTTCTAAGATTTAGTCTTTATACGTAAAAATGGTCTAGTGACATAATGGTACCTTGATTGAGGATTTTCATTCGAACATTCAATCTTTACTCAGTAAGACACTTTTCGGGACGTCACAGGGAACTTGAATAAGTTTAACTCAAAACTCTCATTTTCTTTCAAAAATTCGATCTTTATTCAGTAAAAAGGTCTAGTGACATAATAGGTAGCTTTTTTGAGGTATTTTCATTCAAAGATTCAATCTTTACTCATTAAAACACTCTTAGCGACGTCAAAGTGATCACGAATAAGTTTAACTCAAAACTCTAATTCTCTTTCAAAGACTGAATCTTTATACATTCAAGAGGTCTAGGGATATAATAGGTACCTTGACTGAGGAATTTTCATACAAAGATTCAATCTTTATTCACTCAAACACTCTTCGGGATGTCAAATGGAACTCGAATAAGTTTAACTCAAAATGCTCATTTTCTCTCGAATATTCAATCTTTATACATGAAAAAGGTCCAGTGACATAATAAGTACCTTTATTAAGGTATTTTCGTTCAAAGATTCAATCTTTAGTCATTAAAACACTCTTAGCGACTTCATTGGAAATATCTCAATCGAATAAGTTCAGTTCAATCTTAAGTCGTTAAGCCACTCCTCGCGACTTCATAGGTAACTCGATTAAGTTAAACACAAAATACTCATTTTCTTTTGAGGATTGAATCTTTGTACATTAAAAAGGTCTAGTGACAAAATAGGAACCTTGAATTAGCTAGTTTCATTCGAAGATTCAATCCTTACTCATTAAAACACTCTTCGGGACGTGATAGGGAACTCGAATAAGTTTAACACAAAACTCTCATTTTCTTTCAAAGATTGAATCCTTATACATTCAAAAGGTCTAGTGATATAATAGGTACCTTGATTGCGGTATTTTCATTCAAAGATTCAATCTCCATTCATTAAAATACTCTTCGGGACGTCAAATGGAACTCGAATAAGTTTAACCCAAAACGCTCATTTTCTTTCGAAGATTCAATCTTTATACATTAAAAATGTCCAGCGACATAATAGGTACCTTTATTGAGGTATTTTCATTCAAAGATTCAATCTTTAGTCATTAAAATACTCTTCGCGACTTCGTTGGTAACTCGAATAAGTTAAACTCAAAACTTTCATTTTCTTTCAGAGATTCAATCTTTATACAGTAAAAAGGTCTAGCGGCATAGTAGGTACTTTGATTAACTTAATTTCATTCAAACATTCAATCTTAACTCATTAAAACACTCATCGTGACGTCAAAGGGATCTCGAATAAGTTTAACTCTCAATTCTCATTTTTGTTCAAAGATTCTTTTTTTATACATTAAGAAGGTCAGGTGACAAAATAGGTACCTTAATTGAGGTATTTTCAATCAAATATTCAATCTTGAGTCATTAAACCACTCTTCGCGACTTCATAGGTAACTCGAATAAGTTAAACTCAAAACTCTCATTTTCTTTCTAAGATTTAGTCCTTATACATAAAAATGGTCTAGTGACGTAATGGTACCTTGACTGAGGATTTTCATTCAACGATTCAATCTTTACTCAGTAAAACACTTTTCGGAACGTCACAGGGAACCCGAATAAGTTTAACTCTTAAAACACTCTTAGCGACTTCAAAGGGATCACGAATAAGTTTAACTCAAAACTCTAATTCTCTTTCAAAGACTGAATCTTTATACATTCAAAATGTCTAGTGATATAATTGGTACCTTGATTGAGGTATTTTCATTAAAGATTCAATCTTTATTCACTAAAACACTCTTCGGGATGTCAAATGGAACTCGAATAAGTTTAACTCAAAATGCTCATTTTCTTTCGAAGATTCAATCTTTTTACATTAAAAAGGTCCAGTGACATAATAGGTACCTTTATTAAGATATTTTCATTCAAAGATTCAATCTTTAGTCATTAAAACACTCTTCGCGACTTCATAGGAAATACCTCAATCGAGTAAGTTCAGTTCAATCTAAAGTCATTAAACCACTCTTCGCGACTTCGTAGGTAACTCGATTAAGTTAAACACAAAATACTCATTTTCTTTTGAAGATCGAATCTTTGTACAGAAAAAAGGTCTAGTGACAAAGTAGGAACCTTGAATTAGCAATTTCATTCAAAGATTCAATCTTTACTCATTAAAACACTCTTCGGGACGTGAAAGGGAGCTCGAATAAGTTTAACTCAGAACTCTCATTTTCTTTCAAAGATTCAATCTTTATACATTAAAAAGGCCTAGTGACATAAAAGGTAACGTGATTGAGGTAATTTCATTCAAAGATTCAATCTTTGGTCAGTAAAACACTCTTCGCGACTTCATAGCTTACTCGAATAAGTTAAACTCGAAACTCTCATTTTCTTTCAGAGATTCAATCGTTATACATTAAAAAGGTCTAATGACATAATAGGTACCTTGGTTATGGTAATTTCATTCAAAGATTCAATCTTTACTCATTAAAACACTCTTCGTGACGTTAAAGGGATCACGAATATGTTTAACTCAAAACTCTAATTTTCCTTCAAAGATTGAATCCTTATACATTCAAAAGGTCTAGTGATATAATAGGTACCTTGATTGAGGTATTTTCATTCAAGTATTCAATCTTTATTCACTGAAACACTATTCGGGACGTCAAATGTAACTCGAATAAGTTTAACCCAAAACGCTCATTTTCTTCCGGAGATTCAATCTTTATACATTAAAATGGCCCAGTGACACAATAGGTACCTTTATTGAGGTATTTTCATTCAAAGATTCAATCTTTAGTGATTAAAATACTCTTCGCGACTTCGTTGGTAACTCGAATAAGTTAAACTCAAAACTCTCATTTTCTTTCAAAGATTCAATCTTTATACAGTAAAAAGGTCTAGTGGCATAATAGGTACCTTGATTGAGTTAATTTCTTTCAGAGATTCAATCTTAACTCATTAAAACACTCATCGTGACGTCAAGGGCATCTCGAATAAGTTTAACTCTCAATTCTCATTTTCGTTCAAAGATTCAATCTTTATACATTAAAAAGGTCTAGTGGCAAAATAGGTACCGTAATTGAGGTATTTTCATTCAAATATTCGGTCTTGGGTCACAAAACCACTCTTCGCGACTTCATAGGTAACTCGAATAAGTTAAACTCAAAACTCTAATTTTCTTTCTAAGATTTAGTCTTTATACATAAAAATGGTCTAGTGACATAATGGTACCTTGATTGAGGATTTTCATTCGAACATTCAATCCTTACTCAGTAAGACACTTTTCGGGAATTCACAGGGAACTTGAATAAGTTTAACTCAAAACTCTCATTTTCATTCAAAAATTCGATCTTTATTCAGTAAAAAGGTCTAGTGACATAATAGGTAGCTTTTTTGAGGTATTTTCATTCAAAGATTAAATCTTTACTCATTAAAACACTCTTAGTGACGTCAAAGTGATCACGAATAAGTTTAACTCAAAACTCTAATTCTCTTTCAAAGACTGAATCTTTATACATTCAAGAGGTCTAGGGATATAATAGGTACCTTGACTGAGGAATTTTCATACAAAGATTCAATCTTTATTCACTCAAACACTCTTCGGGATGTCAAATGGAACTCGAATAAGTTTAACTCAAAATGCTCATTTTCTCTCGAATATTCAATCTTTATACATGAAAAAGGTCCAGTGACATAATAAGTACCTTTATTAAGGTATTTTCGTTCAAAGATTCAATCTTTAGTCATTAAAACACTCTTAGCGACTTCATTGGAAATACCTCAATCGAATAAGTTCAGTTCAATCTTAAGTCGTTAAGCCACTCCTCGCGACTTCATAGTTAACTCGATTAAGTTAAACACAAAATACTCATTTTCTTTTGAGGATTGAATCTTTGTACATTAAAAAGGTCTAGTGACAAAATAGGAACCTTGAATTAGCTACTTTCGTTCGAAGATTCAATCCTTACTCATTAAAACACTCTTCGGGACGTGATAGGGAACTCGAATAAGTTTAACACAAAACTCTCATTTTCTTTCAAAGATTGAATCCTTATACATTCAAAAGGTCTAGTGATATAATAGGCACCTTGATTGCGGTATTTTCATTCAAAGATTCAATCTCTATTCACTAAAACACTCTTCGGGACGTCAAATGGAACTCGAATAAGTTTAACCCAAAACGCTCATTTTCTTTCGAAGATTCAATCTTTATACATTAAAAATGTCCAGCGACATAATAGGTACCTTTATTGAGGTATTTTCATTCAAAGATTCAATCTTTAGTCATTAAAATACTCTTCGCGACTTCGTTGGTAACTCGAATAAGTTAAACTCAAAACTCTCATTTTCTTTTAGAGATTCAATCTTTATACAGTAAAAAGGTCTAGCGGCATAGTAGGTACTTTGATTAACTTAATTTCATTCAAACATTCAATCTTAACTCATTAAAACACTCATCGTGACGTCAAAGGGATCTCGAATAAGTTTAACTCTCAATTCTCATTTTTGTTCAAAGATTCTTTTTTTATACATTAAGAAGGTCAGGTGACAAAATAGGTACCTTAATTGAGGTATTTTCAATCAAATATTCAATCTTGGGTCATTAAACCACTCTTCGCGACTTCATAGGTAACTTGAATAAGTTAAACTCAAAACTCTCATTTTCTTTCTAAGATTTAGTCCTTATACATAAAAATGGTCTAGTGACATAATGGTACCTTGATTGAGGATTTTCATTCAACGATTCAATCTTTACTCAGTAAAACACCTTTCGGGACGTCACAGGGAACCCGAATAAGTTTAACTCTTAAAACGCTCTTAGCGACGTCAAAGGGATCACGAATAAGTTTAACTCAAAACTCTAATTCTCTTTCAAAGACTGAATCTTTATACATTCAAAATGTCTAGTGATATAATTGGTACCTTGATTGAGGTATTTTCATACAAAGATTCAATCTTTATTCACTAAAACACTCTTCGGGATGTCAAATGGAACTCGAATAAGTTTAACTCAAAATGCTCATTTTCTTTCGAAGATTCAATCTTTATACATTAAAAAGGTCCAGTGACATAATAGGTACCTTTATTAAGATATTTTCATTCAAAGATTCAATCTTTAGTCATTAAAACACTCTTCGCGACTTCATAGGAAATACCTCAATCGAGTAAGTTCAGTTCAATCTAAAGTCTTTAAACCACTCTTCGCGACTTCGTAGGTAACTCTGTTAAGTTAGACACAAAATACTCATTTTCTTTTGAAGATCGAATCTTTGTACAGAAAAAAGGTCTAGTGACAAAGTAGGAACCTTGAATTAGCAATTTTATTCAAAGATTCAATCTTTACTCATTAAAACACTCTTCGGGACGTGAAAGGGAGCTCGAATAAGTTTAACTCAGAACTCTCATTTTCTTTCAAAGATTCAATCTTTATACATTAAAAAGGCCTAGTGACATAAAAGGTAACGTGATTGAGGTAATTTCATTCAAAGATTCAATCTTTGGTCAGTAAAACACTCTTCGCGACTTCATAGCTTACTCGAATAAGTTAAACTCGAAACTCTCATTTTCTTTCAGAGATTCAATCGTTATACATTAAAAAGGTCTAATGACATAATAGGCACCTTGGTTATGGTAATTTCATTCAAAGATTCAATCTTTACTCATTAAAACACTCTTCGTGACGTTAAAGGGATCACGAATATGTTTAACTCAAAACTCTAATTTTCCTTCAAAGATTGAATCCTTATAAATTCAAAAGGTCTAGTGATATAATAGGTACGTTGATTGAGGTATTTTCATTCAAGTATTCAATCTTTATTCACTGAAACACTATTCGGGACGTCAAATGGAACTCGAATAAGTTTAACCCAAAACACTCATTTTCTTCCGGAGATTCAATCTTTTTACATTAAAATGGCCCAGTGACACAATAGGTACCTTTATTGAGGTATTTTCATTCAAAGATTCAATCTTTAGTTATTACAATACTCTTCGCGACTTCGTTGGTAACTCGAATAAGTTAAACTCAAAACTCTCATTTTCTTTCAAAGATTCAATCTTTATACAGTAAAAAGGTCTAGTGGCATAATAGGTACCTTGATTGAGTTAATTTCTTTCAGAGATTCAATCTTAACTCATTAAAACACTCATCGTGACGTCAAGGGCATCTCGAATAAGTTTAACTCTCAATTCTCATTTTCGTTCAAAGATTCAATCTTTATACATTAAAAAGGTCTAGTGGCAAAATAGGTACCGTAATTGAGGTATTTTCATTCAAATATTCGGTCTTGGGTCACAAAACCACTCTTTGCGACTTCATAGGTAACTCGAATAAGTTAAACTCAAAATTCTAATTTTCTTTCTAAGATTTAGTCTTTATACGTAAAAATGGTCTAGTGACATAATGGTACCTTGATTGAGGATTTTCATTCGAACATTCAATCTTTACTCAGTAAGACACTTTTCGGGACGTCACAGGGAACTTGAATAAGTTTAACTCAAAACTCTCATTTTCTTTCAAAAATTCGATCTTTATTCAGTAAAAAGGTCTAGTGACATAATAGGTAGCTTTTTTGAGGTATTTTCATTCAAAGATTCAATCATTACGCATTAAAACACTCTTAGCGACGTCAAAGTGATTACGAATAAGTTTAACTCAAAACTCTAATTCTCTTTCAAAGACTGAATCTTTATACATTCCAGAGGTCTAGGGATATAATAGGTACCTTGACTGAGGAATTTTCATACAAAGATTCAATCTTTATTCACTTAAACACTCTTCGGGATGTCAAATGGAACTCGAATAAGTTTAACTCAAAATGCTCATTTTCTCTCGAAGATTCAATCTTTATACATGAAAAAGGTCCAGTGACATAATAAGTACCTTTATTAAGGTATTTTCATTCAAAGATTCAATCTTTAGTCATTAAAACACTCTTAGCGACTTCATTGGAAATACCTCAATTGAATAAGTTCAGTTCAATCTTAAGTCGTTAAGCCACTCCTCGCGACTTCATAGGTAACTCGATTAAGTTAAACACAAAATACTCATTTTCTTTTGAGGATTGAATCTTTGTACATTAAAAAGGTCTAGTGACAAAATAGGAACCTTGAATTAGCTAATTTCATTCGAAGATTCAATCCTTACTCATTAAAACACTCTTCGGGACGTGATAGGGAGCTCGAATAAGTTTAACACAAAACTCTCATTTTCTTTCAAAGATTGAATCCTTATACATTCAAAAGCTCTAGTGATATAATAGGTACCTTGATTGCGGTATTTTCATTCAAAGATTCAATCTCTATTCACTAAAACACTCTTCGGGACGTCAAATGGAACTCGAATAAGTTTAACCCAAAACGCTCGTTTTCTTTCGAAGATTCAATCTTTATACATTAAAAATGTCCAGCGACATAATAGGTACCTTTATTGAGGTAGTTTCATTCAAAGATTCAATCTATAGTCATTAAAATACTCTTCGCGACTTCGTTGGTAACTCGAATAAGTTAAACTCAAAACTCTCATTTTTTTTCAGAGATTCAATTTTTATACAGTAAAAAGGTCTAGCGGCATAGTAGGTACTTTGATTAACTTAATTTCATTCAAACATTCAATCTTAACTCATTAAAACACTCATCGTGACGTCAAAGGGATCTCGAATAAGTTTAACTCTCAATTCTCATTTTTGTTCAAAGATTCTTTTTTTATACATTAAGAAGGTCAGGTGACAAAATAGCTACCTTAATTGAGGTATTTTCAATCAAATATTCAATCCTGGGTCATTAAACCACTCTTCGCGACTTCATAGGTAACTCGAATAAGTTAAACTCAAAACTCTCATTTTCTTTCTAAGATTTAGTCCTTATACATAAAAATGGTCTAGTGACATAATGGTACCTTGATTGAGGATTTTCATTCAACGATTCAATCTTTACTCAGTAAAACACCTTTCGGGACGTCACAGGGAACCCGAATAAGTTTACCTCTTAAAACGCTCTTAGCGACGTCAAAGGGATCACGAATAAGTTTAACTCAAAACTCTAATTCTCTTTCAAAGACTGAATCTTTATACATTCAAAATGTCTAGTGATATAATTGGTACCTTGATTGAGGATTTTCATTCAACGATTCAATCTTTACTCGGTAAAACGCTTTTCGGGACGTCACAGGGAACCCGAATAAGTTTAACTCTTAAAACGCTCTTAGCGACATCAAAGGGATCACGAATAAGTTTAACTCAAAACTCTAATTCTCTTTCAAAGACTGAATCTTTATACATTCAAAATGTCTAGTGATATAATTGGTACCTTGATTGAGGTATTTTCATACAAAGATTCAATCTTTATTCACTAAAACACTCTTCGGGATGTCAAATGGAACTCGAATAAGTTTAACTCAAAATGCTCATTTTCTTTTGAAGATTCAATCTTTATACATTAAAAAGGTCCAGTGACATAATAGGCACCTTATTAAGGTATTTTCATTCAAAGATTCAATCTTTAGTCAATAAAACACTCTTCGCGACTTCATAGGAAATACCTCAATCGAGTAAGTTCAGTTCAATCTAAAGTCATTAAACCACTCTTCGCGACTTCGTAGGTAACTCGATTAAGTTAAACACAAAATACTCATTTTATTTTGAAGATCGAATCTTTGTACAGAAAAAAGGTCTAGTGACAAAGTAGGAACCTTGAATTAGCCATTTCATTCAAAGATTCAATCTTTACTCATTAAAACACTCTTCGGGACGTGAAAGGGAGCTCGAATAAGTTTAACTCAGAACTCTCATTTTCTTTCAAAGATTCAATCTTTATATATTAAAAAGGCCTAGGGACATAAAAGGTAACGTGATTGAGGTAATTTCATTCAAAGATTCAATCTTTGGTCAGTAAAACACTCTTCGCGACTTCATAGCTTACTGAAATAAGTTAAACTCGAAACTCTCAGATTCTTTCAGAGATTCAATCGTTATACATTAAAAGGTCTAATGACATAATAGGTACCTTGGTTATGGTAATTTCATTCAAAGATTCAATCTTTACTCATTAAAACACTCTTCGTGACGTTAAAGGGATCACGAATATGTTTAACTCAAAACTCTAATTTTCCTTCAAAGATTGAATCCTTATACATTCAAAAGGTCTAGTGATATAATAGTTACCTTGATTGAGGTATTTTCATTAAAGTATTCAATCTTTATTCACTGAAACACTATTCGGGACGTCAAATGGAACTCGAATAAGTTTAACCCAAAACGCTCATTTTCTTCCGGAGATTCAATCTTTATACATTAAAATGGCCCAGTGACACAATAGGTACCTTTATTGAGGTATTTTCATTCAAAGATTCAATCTTTATTGATTAAAATACTCTTCGCGACTTCGTTGGTAACTCGAATAAGTTAAACTCAAAACTCTCATTTTCTTTCAAAGATTCAATCTTTATACAGTAAAAAGGTCTAATGGCATAATAGGTACCTTGATTGAGTTAATTTCTTTCAGAGATTCAATCTTAACTCATTAAAACACTCATCGTGACGTCAAGGGCATCTCGAATAAGTTTAACTCTCAATTCTCATTTTCGTTCAAAGATTCAATCTTTATACATTAAAAAGGTCTAGTGGCAAAATAGGTACCGTAATTGAGGTATTTTCATTCAAATATTCGGTCTTGGGTCACAAAACCACTCTTCGCGACTTCATAGGTAACTCGAATAAGTTAAACTCAAAACTCTAATTTTCTTTCTAAGATTTAGTCTTTATACGTAAAAATGGTGTAGTGACATAATGGTACCTTGATTGAGGATTTTCATTCGAATATTCAATCTTTACTCAGTAAGACACTTTTCGGGACGTCACAGGGAACTTGAATAAGTTTAACTCAAAACTCTCATTTTCTTTCAAAAATTCGATCTTTATTCAGTAAAAAGGTCTAGTGACATAATAGGTAGCTTTTTTGAGGTATTTTCATCCAAAGATTCAATCTTTACTCATTAAAACACTCTTAGCGACGTCAAAGTGATCACGAATAAGTTTAACTCAAAACTCTAATTCTCTTTCAAAGACTGAATCTTTATACATTCAAGAGGTCTAGGGATATAATAGGTACCTTGACTGAGGAATTTTCATACAAAGATTCAATCTTTATTCACTTAAACACTCTTCGGGATGTCAAATGGAACTCGAATAAGTTTAACTCAAAATGCTCATTTTCTCTCGAAGATTCAATCTTTATACATGAAAAAGGTCCAGTGACATAATAAGTACCTTTATTAAGGTATTTTCATTCAAAGATTCAATCTTTAGTCATTAAAACACTCTTAGCGACTTCATTGGAAATACCTCAATCGAATAAGTTCAGTTCAATCTTAAGTCGTTAAGCCACTCCTCGCGACTTCATAGGTAACTCGATTAAGTTAAACACAAAATACTCATTTTCTTTTGAGGATTGAATCTTTGTACATTAAAAAGGTCTAGTGACAAAATAGGAACCTTGAATTAGCTAATTTCATTCGAAGATTCAATCCTTACTCATTAAAACACTCTTCGGGACGTGATAGGGAACTCGAATAAGTTTAACACAAAACTCTCATTTTCTTTCAAAGATTGAATCCTTATACATTCAAAAGTTCTAGTGATAAAATAGGTACCTTGATTGCGGTATTTTCATTCAAAGATTCAATCTTTATTCACTAAAACACTCTTCGGGACGTCAAATGGAACTCGAATAAGTTTAACCCAAAACGCTCATTTTCTTTCGAAGATTCAATCTTTATACATTAAAAATGTCCAGCGACATAATAGGTACCTTTATTGAGGTATTTTCATTCAAAGATTCAATCTTTGGTCATTAAAATACTCTTCGCGACTTCGTTGGTAACTCGAATAAGTTAAACTCAAAACTCTCATTTTCTTTCAGAGATTCAATCTTCATACAGTAAAAAGGTCTAGCGGCATAGTAGGTACTTTGATTAACTTAATTTCATTCAAACATTCAATCTTAACTCATTAAAACACTCATCGTGACGTCAAAGGGATCTCGAATAAGTTTAACTCTCAATTCTCATTTTTGTTCAAAGATTCTTTTTTTATACATTAAGAAGGTCAGGTGACAAAATAGGTACCTTAATTGAGGTATTTTCAATCAAATATTCAATCTTGGGTCATTAAACCACTCTTCGCGACTTCATAGGTAACTCGAATAAGTTAAACTCAAAACTCTCATTTTCTTTCTAAGATTTAGTCCTTATACATAAAAATGGTCTGGTGACATAATGGTACCTTGATTGAGGATTTTCATTCAACGATTCAATCTTTACTCAGTAAAACACCTTTCGGGACGTCATAGGGAACCCGAATAAGTTTAACTCTAAAAACGGTCTTAGCGATGTCAAAGGGATCACGAATAAGTTTAACTCAAAACTCTAATTCTCTTTCAAAGACTGAATCTTTATACATTCAAAATGTCTAGTGATATAATTGGTACCTTGATTCAGGTATTTTCATACAAAGATTCAATCTTTATTCACTAAAACACTCTTCGGGATGTCAAATGGAACTCGAATAACTTTAACTCAAAATGCTCATTTTCTTTCGAAGATTCAATCTTTATACATTAAAAAGGTCCAGTGACATAATAGGTACCTTTATTAAGATATTTTCATTCAAAGATTCAATCTTTAGTCATTAAAACACTCTTCGCGACTTCATAGGAAATACCTCAATCGAGTAAGTTCAGTTCAATCTAAAGTCATTAAACCACTCTTCGCGACTTCGTAGGTAACTCGATTAAGTTAAACACAAAATACTCATTTTCTTTTGAAGATCGAATCTTTGTACAGAAAAAAGGTCTAGTGACAAAGTAGGAACCTTGAATTAGCAATTTCATTCAAAGATTCAATCTTTACTCATTAAAACACTCTTCGGGACGTGAAAGGGAGCTCGAATAAGTTTAACTCAGAACTCTCATTTTCTTTCAAAGATTCAATCTTTATACATTAAAAAGGCCTAGTGACATAAAAGGTAACGTGATTGAGGTAATTTCATTCAAAGATTCAATCTTTGGTCAGTAAAACACTCTTCGCGACTTCATAGCTTACTCGAATAAGTTAAACTCGAAACTCTCATTTTCTTTCAGAGATTCAATCGTTATACATTAAAAAGGTCTAATGACATAATAGGCACCTTGATTATGGTAATTTCATTCAAAGATTCAATCTTTACTCATTAAAATACTCTTCGTGACGTTAAAGGGATCACGAATATGTTTAACTCAAAACTCTAATTTTCCTTCAAAGATTGAATCCTTGTACATTCAAAAGGTCTAGTGATATAATAGGTACCTTGATTGAGGTATTTTCATTCAAGTATTCAATCTTTATTCACTGAAACACTATTCGGGACGTCAAATGGAACTCGAATAAGTTTAACCCAAAACGCTCATTTTCTTCTGGAGATTCAATCTTTATACATTAAAATGGCCCAGTGACACAATAGGTACCTTTATTGAGGTATTTTCATTCAAAGATTCAATCTTTAGTGATTAAAATACTCTTCGCGACTTCGTTGGTAACTCGAATAAGTTAAACTCAAAACTCTCATTTTCTTTCAAAGATTCAATCTTTATACAGTAAAAAGGTCTAGTGGCATAATAGGTACCTTGATTGAGTTAATTTCTTTCAGAGATTCAATCTTAACTCATTAAAACACTCATCGTGACGTCAAGGGCATCTCGAATAAGTTTAACTCTCAATTCTCATTTTCGTTCAAAGATTCAATCTTTATACATTAAAAAGGTCTAGTGGCAAAATAGGTACCGTAATTGAGGTATTTTCATTCAAATATTCGGTCTTGGGTCACAAAACCACTCTTCGCGACTTCATAGGTAACTCGAATAAGTTAAACTCAAAACTCTAATTTTCTTTCTAAGATTTAGTCTTTATACGTAAAAATGGTGTAGTGACATAATGGTACCTTGATTGAGGATTTTCATTCGAACATTCAATCTTTACTCAGTAAGACACTTTTCGGGACGTCACAGGGAACTTGAATAAGTTTAACTCAAAACTCTCATTTTCTTTCAAAAATTCGATCTTTATTCAGTAAAAAGGTCTAGTGACATAATAGGTAGGTTTTTTGAGGTATTTTCATCCAAAGATTCAATCTTTACTCATTAAAACACTCTTAGCGACGTCAAAGTGATCACGAATAAGTTTAACTCAAAACTCTAATTCTCTTTCAAAGACTGAATCTTTATACATTCAAGAGGTCTAGGGATATAATAGGTACCTTGACTGAGGAATTTTCATACAAAGATTCAATCTTTATTCACTTAAACACTCTTCGGGATGTCAAATGGAACTCGAATAAGTTTAACTCAAAATGCTCATTTTCTCTCGAAGATTCAATCTTTATACATGAAAAAGGTCCAGTGACATAATAAGTACCTTTATTAAGGTATTTTCATTCAAAGATTCAATCTTTAGTCATTAAAACACTCTTAGCGACTTCATTGGAAATACCTCAATCGAATAAGTTCAGTTCAATCTTAAGTCGTTAAGCCACTCCTCGCGACTTCATAGGTAACTCGATTAAGTTAAACACAAAATACTCATTTTCTTTTGAGGATTGAATCTTTGTACATTAAAAAGGTCTAGTGACAAAATAGGGGCCTTGAATTAGCTAATTTCATTCGAAGATTCAATCCTTACTCATTAAAACACTCTTCGGGACGTGATAGGGAACTCGAATAAGTTTAACACAAAACTCTCATTTTCTTTCAAAGATTGAATCCTTATACATTCAAAAGTTCTAGTGATATAATAGGTACCTTGATTGCGGTATTTTCATTCAAAGATTCAATCTTTATTCACTAAAACACTCTTCGGGACGTCAAATGGAACTCGAATAAGTTTAACCCAAAACGCTCATTTTCTTTCGAAGATTCAATCTTTATACATTAAAAATGTCCAGCGACATAATAGGTACCTTTATTGAGGTATTTTCATTCAAAGATTCAATCTTTGGTCATTAAAATACTCTTCGCGACTTCGTTGGTAACTCGAATAAGTTAAACTCAAAACTCTCATTTTCTTTCAGAGATTCAATCTTTATACAGTAAAAAGGTCTAGCGGCATAGTAGGTACTTTGATTAACTTAATTTCATTCAAACATTCAATCTTAACTCATTAAAACACTCATCGTGACGTCAAAGGGATCTCGAATAAGTTTAACTCTCAATTCTCATTTTTGTTCAAAGATTCTTTTTTTATACATTAAGAAGGTCAGGTGACAAAATAGGTACCTTAATTGAGGTATTTTCAATCAAATATTCAATCTTGGGTCATTAAACCACTCTTCGCGACTTCATAGGTAACTCGAATAAGTTAAACTCAAAACTCTCATTTTCTTTCTAAGATTTAGTCCTTATACATAAAAATGGTCTGGTGACATAATGGTACCTTGATTGAGTATTTTCATTCAACGATTCAATCTTTACTCAGTAAAACACCTTTCGGGACGTCATAGGGAACCCGAATAAGTTTAACTCTAAAAACGGTCTTAGCGACGTCAAAGGGATCACGAATAAGTTTAACTCAAAACTCTAATTCTCTTTCAAAGACTGAATCTTTATACATTCAAAATGTCTAGTGATATAATTGGTACCTTGATTCAGGTATTTTCATACAAAGATTCAATCTTTATTCACTAAAACACTCTTCGGGATGTCAAATGGAACTCGAATAAGTTTAACTCAAAATGCTCATTTTCTTTCGAAGATTCAATCTTTATACATTAAAAAGGTCCAGTGACATAATAGGTATCTTTATTAAGATATTTTCATTCAAAGATTCAATCTTTAGTCATTAAAACACTCTTCGCGACTTCATAGGAAATACCTCAATCGAGTAAGTTCAGTTCAATCTAAAGTCATTAAACCACTCTTCGCGACTTCGTAGGTAACTCGATTAAGTTAAACACAAAATACTCATTTTCTTTTGAAGATCGAATCTTTGTACAGAAAAAAGGTCTAGTGACAAAGTAGGAACCTTGAATTAGCAATTTCATTCAAAGATTCAATCTTTACTCATTAAAACACTCTTCGGGACGTGAAAGGGAGCTCGAATAAGTTTAACTCAGAACTCTCATTTTCTTTCAAAGATTCAATCTTTATACATTAAAAAGGCCTAGTGACATAAAAGGTAACGTGATTGAGGTAATTTCATTCAAAGATTCAATCTTTGGTCAGTAAAACACTCTTCGCGACTTCATAGCTTACTCGAATAAGTTAAACTCGAAACTCTCATTTTCTTTCAGAGATTCAATCGTTATACATTAAAAAGGTCTAATGACATAATAGGCACCTTGGTTATGGTAATTTCATTCAAAGATTCAATCTTTACTCATTAAAACACTCTTCGTGACGTTAAAGGGATCACGAATATGTTTAACTCAAAACTCTAATTTTCCTTCAAAGATTGAATCCTTGTACATTCAAAAGGTCTAGTGATATAATAGGTACCTTGATTGAGGTATTCTCATTCAAGTATTCAATCTTTATTCACTGAAACACTATTCGGGACGTCAAATGGAACTCGAATAAGTTTAACCCAAAACGCTCATTTTCTTCCGGAGATTCAATCTTTATACATTAAAATGGCCCAGTGACACAATAGGTACCTTTATTGAGGTATTTTCATTCAAAGATTCAATCTTTAGTGATTAAAATACTCTTCGCGACTTCGTTGGTAACTCGAATAAGTTAAACTCAAAACTCTCATTTTCTTTCAAAGATTCAATCTTTATACAGTAAAAAGGTCTAGTGGCATAATAGGTACCTTGATTGAGTTAATTTCTTTCAGAGATTCAATCTTAACTCATTAAAACACTCATCGTGACGTCAAGGGCATCTCGAATAAGTTTAACTCTCAATTCTCATTTTCGTTCAAAGATTCAATCTTTATACATTAAAAAGGTCTAGTGGCAAAATAGGTACCGTAATTGAGGTATTTTCATTCAAATATTCGGTCTTGGGTCACAAAACCACTCTTCGCGACTTCATAGGTAACTCGAATAAGTTAAACTCAAAACTCTAATTTTCTTTCTAAGATTTAGTCTTTATACGTAAAAATGGTCTAGTGACATAATGGTACCTTGATTGAGGATTTTCATTCGAACATTCAATCTTTACTCAGTAAGACACTTTTCGGGACGTCACAGGGAACTTGAATAAGTTTAACTCAAAACTCTCATTTTCTTTCAAAAATTCGATCTTTATTCAGTAAAAAGGTCTAGTGACATAATAGGTAGCTTTTTTGAGGTATTTTCATTCAAAGATTCAATCTTTACTCATTAAAACACTCTTAGCGACGTCAAAGTGATCACGAATAAGTTTAACTCAAAACTCTAATTCTCTTTCAAAGACTAAATCTTTATACATTCAAGAGGTCTAGGGATATAATAGGTACCTTGACTGAGGAATTTTCATACAAAGATTCAATCTTTATTCACTTAAACACTCTTCGGGATGTCAAATGGAACTCGAATAAGTTTAACTCCAAATGCTCATTTTCTCTCGAAGATTCAATCTTTATACATGAAAAAGGTCCAGTGACATAATAAGTACCTTTATTAAGGTATTTTCATTCAAAGATTCAATCTTTAGTCATTAAAACACTCTTAGCGACTTCATTGGAAATACCTCAATCGAATAAGTTCAGTTCAATCTTAAGTCGTTAAGCCACTCCTCGCGACTTCATAGGTAACTCGATTAAGTTAAACACAAAATACTCATTTTCTTTTGAGGATTGGATCGTACATTAAAAAGGTCTAGTGACAAAATAGGAACCTTGAATTAGCTAATTTCATTCCAAGATTCAATCCTTACTCATTAAAACACTCTTCGGGACGTGATAGGGAACTCGAATAAGTTTAACACAAAACTCTCATTTTCTTTCAAAGATTGAATCCTTATACATTCAAAAGCTCTATTGATATAATAGGTTCCTTGATTGCGGTATTTTCATTCAAAGATTCAATCTCTATTCACTAAAACACTATTCGGGACGTCAAATGGAACTCGAATAAGTTTAACCCAAAACGCTCATTTTCTTTCGAAGATTCAATCTTTATACATTAAAAATGTCCAGCGACATAATAGGTACCTTTATTGAGGTATTTTCTTTCAAAGATTCAATCTTTAGTCATTAAAATACTCTTCGCGACTTCGTTGGTAACTCGAATAAGTTAAACTCAAAACTCTCATTTTCTTTCAGAGATTCAATCTTTATACAGTAAAAAGGTCTAGCGGCATAGTAGGTACTTTGATTAACTTAATTTCATTCAAACATTCAATCTTAACTCATTCAAACACTCATCGTGACGCCAAAGGGATCTCGAATAAGTTTAACTCTCAATTCTCATCTTTGTTCAAAGATTCTTTTTTTATACATTAAGAAGGTCAGGTGACAAAATAGGTACCTTAATTGAGGTATTTTCAATCAAATATTCAATCTTGGGTCATTAAACCACTCTTCGCGACTTCATAGGTAACTCGAATAAGTTAAACTCAAAACTCTCATTTTCTTTCTAAGATTTAGTCCTTATACATAAAAATGGTCTAGTGACATAATGGTACCTTGATTGAGGATTTTCATTCACGATTCAATCTTTACTCAGTAAAACACTTTTCGGGACGTCACAGGGAACCCGAATAAGTTTAACTCTTAAAACGCTCTTAGCGACGTCAAAGGGATCACGAATAAGTTTAACTCAAAACTCTAATTCTCTTTCAAAGACTGAATCTTTATACATTCAAAATGTCTAGTGATATAATTGGTACCTTGATTGAGGAATTTTCATACAAAGATTCAATCTTTATTCACTAAAACACTCTTCGGGATGTCAAATGGAACTCGAATAAGTTTAACTCAAAATGCTCATTTTCTTTCGAAGATTCAATCTTTGTACATTAAAAAGGTCCAGTGACATAATAGGCACCTTTATTAAGGTATTTTCATTCAAAGATTTAATCTTTAGTCATTAAAACACTCTTCGCGACTTCATAGGAAATACCTCAATCGAGTAAGTTCAGTTCAATCTAAAGTCATTAAACCACTCTTCGCGACTTCGTAGGTAACTCGATTAAGTTAAACACAAAATACTCATTTTCTTTTGAAGATCGAATCTTTGTACAGAAAAAAGGTCTAGTGACAAAGTAGGAACCTTGAATTAGCAATTTCATTCAAAGATTCAATTTTTACTCATTAAAACACTCTTCGGGACGTGAAAGGGAGCTCGAATAAGTTTAACTCAGAACTCTCATTTTCTTTCAAAGATTCAATCTTTATACATTAAAAAGGCCTAGTGACTTAAAAGGTAACGTAATTGAGGTAATTTCATTCAAAGATTCAATTTTTGGTCAGTAAAACACTCTTCGCAACTTCATAGCTTACTCGAATAAGTTAAACTCGAAACTCTCATTTTCTTTCAGAGATTCAATCGTTATACATTAAAAAGGTCTAACGACTTAATAGGTACCTTGGTTATGGAAATTTCATTCAAACATTCAATCTTTACTCATTAAAACACTCTTCGTGACGTAAAAGGGATCACGAATATGTTTAACTCAAAACTCTAATTTTCCTTCAAAGATTGAATCCTTGTACATTCAAAAGGTCTAGTGATATAATAGGTACCTTGATTGAGGTATTCTCATTCAAGTATTCAATCTTTATTCACTGAAACATTATTCGGGACGTCAAATGGAACTCGAATAAGTTTAACCCAAAACGCTCATTTTCTTCCGGAGATTCAATCTTTATACATTAAAATGGCCCAGTGACACAATAGGTACCTTTATTGAGGTATTTTCATTCAAAGATTCAATCTTTAGTGATTAAAATACTCTTCGCGACTTCGTTGGTAACTCGAATAAGTTAAACTCAAAACTCTCATTTTCTTTCAAAGATTCAATCTTTATACAGTAAAAAGGTCTAGTGGCATAATAGGTACCTTGATTGAGTTAATTTCTTTCAGAGATTCAATCTTAACTCATTAAAACACTCATCGTGACGTCAAGGGCATCTCGAATAAGTTTAACTCTCAATTCTCATTTTCGTTCAAAGATTGAATCCTTATACATTCAAAAGGTCTAGTGATATAATAGGTACCTTGATTGCGGTATTTTCATTCAAAGATTCAATCTTTATTCACTAAAACACTCTTCGGGACGTCAAATGGAACTCGAATAAGTTTAACCCAAAACGCTCATTTTCTTTCGAAGATTCAATCTTTATACATTAAAAATGTCCAGCGACATAATAGGTACCTTTATTGAGGTATTTTCATTCAAAGATTCAATCTTTGGTCATTAAAATACTCTTCGCGACTTCGTTGGTAACTCGAATAAGTTAAACTCAAAACTCTCATTTTCTTTCAGAGATTCAATCTTTATACAGTAAAAAGGTCTAGCGGCATAGTAGGTACTTTGATTAACTTAATTTCATTCAAACATTCAATCTTAACTCATTAAAACACTCATCGTGACGTCAAAGGGATCTCGAATAAGTTTAACTCTCAATTCTCATTTTTATTCAAAGATTCTTTTTTTATACATTAAGAAGGTCAGGTGACAAAATAGGTACCTTAATTGAGGTATTTTCAATCAAATATTCAATCTTGGGTCATTAAACCACTTTTCGCGACTTCATAGGTAACTCGAATAAGTTAAACTCAAAACTCTCATTTTCTTTCTAAGATTTAGTCCTTATACATAAAAATGGTCTAGTGACATAATGGTACCTTGATTGAGGATTTTCATTCAACGATTCAATCTTTACTCAGTAAAACACCTTTCGGGACGTCATAGGGAACCCGAATAAGTTTAACTCTTAAAACGGTCTTAGCGACGTCAAAGGGATCACGAATAAGTTTAACTCAAAACTCTAATTCTCTTTCAAAGACTGAATCTTTATACATTCAAAATGTCTAGTGATATAATTGGTACCTTGATTCAGGTATTTTCATACAAAGATTCAATCTTTATTCACTAAAACACTCTTCGGGATGTCAAATGGAACTCGAATAAGTTTAACTCAAAATGCTCATTTTCTTTCGAAGATTCAATCTTTATACATTAAAAAGGTCCAGTGACATAATAGGTACCTTTATTAAGATATTTTCATTCAAAGATTCAATCTTTAGTCATTAAAACACTCTTCGCGACTTCATAGGAAATACCTCAATCGAGTAAGTTCAGTTCAATCTAAAGTCATTAAACCACTCTTCGCGACTTCGTAGGTAACTCGATTAAGTTAAACACAAAATACTCATTTTCTTTTGAAGATCGAATCTTTGTACAGAAAAAAGGTCTAGTGACAAAGTAGGAACCTTGAATTAGCAATTTCATTCAAAGATTCAATCTTTACTCATTAAAACACTCTTCGGGACGTGAAAGGGAGCTCGAATAAGTTTAACTCAGAACTCTCATTTTCTTTCAAAGATTCAATCTTTATACATTAAAAAGGCCTAGTGACATAAAAGGTAACGTGATTGAGGTAATTTCATTCAAAGATTCAATCTTTGGTCAGTAAAACACTCTTCGCGACTTCATAGCTTACTCGAATAAGTTAAACTCGAAACTCTCATTTTCTTTCAGAGATTCAATCGTTATACATTAAAAAGGTCTAATGACATAATAGGCACCTTGGTTATGGTAATTTCATTCAAAGATTCAATCTTTACTCATTAAAACACTCTTCGTGACGTTAAAGGGATCACGAATATGTTTAACTCAAAACTCTAATTTTCCTTCAAAGATTGAATCCTTGTACATTCAAAAGGTCTAGTGATATAATAGGTACCTTGATTGAGGTATTCTCATTCAAGTATTCAATCTTTATTCACTGAAACACTATTCGGGACGTCAAATGGAACTCGAATAAGTTTAACCCAAAATGCTCATTTTCTTCCGGAGATTCAATCTTTATACATTAAAATGGCCCAGTGACACAATAGGTACCTTTATTGAGGTATTTTCATTCAAAGATTCAATCTTTAGTGATTAAAATACTCTTCGCGACTTCGTTGGTAACTCGAATAAGTTAAACTCAAAACTCTCATTTTCTTTCAAAGATTCAATCTTTATACAGTAAAAAGGTCTAGTGGCATAATAGGTACCTTGATTGAGTTAATTTCTTTCAGAGATTCAATCTTAACTCATTAAAACACTCATCGTGACGTCAAGGGCATCTCGAATAAGTTTAACTCTCAATTCTCATTTTCGTTCAAAGATTCAATCTTTATACATTAAAAAGGTCTAGTGGCAAAATAGGTACCGTAATTGAGGTATTTTCATTCAAATATTCGGTCATGGGTCACAAAACCACTCTTCGCGACTTCATAGGTAACTCGAATAAGTTAAACTCAAAACTCTAATTTTCTTTCTAAGATTTAGTCTTTATACGTAAAAATGGTCTAGTGACATAATGGTACCTTGATTGAGGATTTTCATTCGAACATTCAATCTTTACTCAGTAAGACACTTTTCGGGACGTCACAGGGAACTTGAATAAGTTTAACTCAAAACTCTCATTTTCTTTCAAAAATTCGGTCTTTATTCAGTAAAAAGGTCTAGTGACATAATAGGTAGCTTTTTTGAGGTATTTTCATTCAAAGATTCAATCTTTACTCATTAAAACACTCTTAGCGACGTCAAAGTGATCACGAATAAGTTTAACTCAAAACTCTAATTCTCTTTCAAAGACTGAATCTTTATACATTCAAGAGGTCTAGGGATATAATAGGTACCTTGACTGAGGAATTTTCATACAAAGATTCAATCTTTATTCACTTAAACACTCTTCGGGATGTCAAATGGAACTCGAACAAGTTTAACTCAAAATGCTCATTTTCTCTCGAAGATTCAATCTTTATACATGAAAAAGGTCCAGTGACATAATAAGTACCTTTATTAAGGTATTTTCATTCAAAGATTCAATCTTTAGTCATTACAACACTCTTAGCGACTTCATTGGAAATACCTCAATCGAATAAGTTCAGTTCAATCTTAAGTCGTTAAGCCACTCCTCGCGACTTCATAGGTAACTCGATTAAGTTAAACACAAAATACTCATTTTCTTTTGAGGATTGAATCTTTGTACATTAAAAAGGTCTAGTGACAAAATAGGAACCTTGAATTAGCTAATTTCATTCGAAGATTCAATCCTTACTCATTAAAATGCTCATCGGGACGTGATAGGGAACTCGAATAAGTTTAACACAAAACTCTCATTTTCTTTCAAAGATTGAATCCCTATACATTCAAAAGGTCTAGTGATATAATAGGTACCTTGATTGCGGTATTTTCATTCAAAGATTCAATCTTTATTCACTAAAACACTCTTCGGGACGTCAAATGATACTCGAATAAGTTTAACCCAAAACGCTCATTTTCTTTCGAAGATTCAATCTTTATACATTAAAAATGTCCAGCGACATAATAGGTACCTTTATTGAGGTATTTTCATTCAAAGATTCAATCTTTGGTCATTAAAATACTCTTCGCGACTTCGTTGGTAACTCAAATAAGTTAAACTCAAAACTTTCATTTTCTTTCAGAGATTCAATCTTTATACAGTAAAAAGGTCTAGCGGCATAGTAGGTACTTTGATTAACTTAATTTCATTCAAACATTCAATCTTAACTCATTAAAACACTCATCGTGACGTCAAAGGGATCTCGAATAAGTTTAACTCTCAATTCTCATTTTTGTTCAAAGATTCTTTTTTTATACATTAAGAAGGTCAGGTGACAAAATAGGTACCTTAATTGAGGTATTTTCAATCAAATATTCAATCTTGGGTCATTAAACCACTCTTCGCGACTTCATAGGTAACTCGAATAAGTTAAACTCAAAACTCTCATTTTCTTTCTAAGATTTAGTCCTTATACATAAAAATGGTCTAGTGACATAATGGTACCTTGATTGAGGATTTTCATTCAACGATTCAATCTTTACTCAGTAAAACACTTTTCGGGACGTCACAGGGAACCCGAATAAGTTTAACTCTTAAAACGCTCTTAGCGACGTCAAAGGGATCACGAATAAGTTTAACTCAAAACTCTAATTCTCTTTCAAAGACTGAATCTTTATACATTCAAAATGTCTAGTGATATAATTGGTACCTTGATTGAGGTATTTTCATACAAAGATTCAATCTTTATTCACTAAAACACTCTTCGGGATGTCAAATGGAACTCGAATAAGTTTAACTCAAAATGCACATTTTCTTTCGAAGATTCAATCTTTATACATTAAAAAGGTCCAGTGACATAATAGGCACCTTTATTAAGGTATTTTCATTCAAAGATTCAATCTTTAGTCATTAAAACACTCTTCGCGACTTCATAGGAAATACCTCAATCGAGTAAGTTCAGTTCAATCTAAAGTCATTAAACCACTCTTCGCGACTTCGTAGGTAACTCGATTAAGTTAAACACAAAATACTCATTTTCTTTTGAAGATCGAATCTTTGTACAGAAAAAAGGTCTAGTGACAAAGTAGGAACCTTGAATTAGCAATTTCATTCAAAGATTCAATCTTTACTCATTAAAACACTCTTCGGGACGTGAAAGGGAGCTCGAATAAGTTTAACTCAGAACTCTCATTTTCTTTCAAAGATTCAATCTTTATACATTAAAATGGCCTAGTGACATAAAAGGTAACGTGATTGAGGTAATTTCATTCAAAGATTCAATCTTTGGTCAGTAAAACACTCTTCGTGACTTCATAGCTTACTCGAATAAGTTAAACTCGAAACTCTCATTTTCTTTCAGAGATTCAACTGTTATACATTAAAAAGGTCTAACGACATAATAGGTACCTTGGTTATGGTAATTTCATTCAAAGATTCAATCTTTACTCATTAAAACACTCTTCGTGACGTTAAAGGGATCACGAATATGTTTAACTCAAAACTCTAATTTTCCTTCAAAGATTGAATCCTTATACATTCAAAAGGTCTAGTGATATAATAGGTACCTTGATTGAGGTATTCTCATTCAAGTATTCAATCTTTATTCACTGAAACACTATTCGGGGCGTCAAATGGAACTCGAATAAGTTTAACCCAAAACGCTCATTTTCTTCCGGAGATTCAATCTTTATACATTAAAATGGCCCAGTGACACAATAGGTACCTTTATTGAGGTATTTTCATTCAAAGATTCAATCTTTAGTGATTAAAATACTCTTCGCGACTTCGTTGGTAACTCGAATAAGTTAAACTCAAAACTCTCATTTTGTTTCAAAGATTCAATCTTTATACAGTAAAAAGGTCTAGTGGCATAATAGGTACCTTGATTGAGTTAATTTCTTTCAGAGATTCAATCTTAACTCATTAAAACACTCATCGTGACGTCAAGGGCATCTCGAATAAGTTTAACTCTCAATTCTCATTTTTGTTCAAAGATTCAATCTTTATACATTAAAAAGGTCTAGTGGCAAAATAGGTACCGTAATTGAGGTATTTTCATTCAGATATTCGGTCTTGGGTCACAAAACCACTCTTCGCGACTTCATAGGTAACTCGAATAAGTTAAACTCAAAACTCTAATTTTCTTTCTAAGATTTAGTCTTTATACGTAAAACTGGTCTAGTGACATAATGGTACCTTGATTGAGGATTTTCATTTGAACATTCAATCTTTACTCAGTAAGACACTTTTCGGGACGTCACAGGGAACTTGAATAAGTTTAACTCAAAACTCTCATTTTCTTTCAAAAATTCGATCTTTATTCAGTAAAAAGGTCTAGTGACATAATAGGTAGCTTTTTTGAGGTATTTTCATTCAAAGATTCAATCTTTACTCATTAAAACACTCTTAGCGACGTCAAAGTGATCACGAATAAGTTTAACTCAAAACTCTAATTCTCTTTCAAAGACTGAATCTTTATACATTCAAGAGGTCTAGGGATATAATAGGTACCTTGACTGAGAAATTTTCATTCAAAGATTCAATCTTTATTCACTTAAACACTCTTCGGGATGTCATATGGAACTCGAATAAGTTTAACTCAAAATGCTCATTTTCTCTCGAAGATTCAATCTTTATACATGAAAAAGGTCCAGTGACATAATAAGTACCTTTATTAAGGTATTTTCATTCAAAAATTCAATCTTTAGTCATTAAAACACTCTTAGCGACTTCATTGGAAATACCTCAATCGAATAAGTTCAGTTCAATCTTAAGTCGTTAAGCCACTCCTCGCGACTTCATAGGTAACTCGATTAAGTTAAACACAAAATACTCATTTTCTTTTGAGGATTGAATCTTTGTACATTAAAAAGGTCTAGTGACAAAATAGGAACCTTGAATTAGCTAATTTCATTCGAAGATTCAATCCTTACTCATTAAAACACTCTTCGGGACGTGATAGGGAACTCGAATAAGTTTAACACAAAACCCTCATTTTCTTTCAAAGATTGAATCCTTATACATTCAAAAGGTCTAGTGATATAATAGGTACCTTGATTGCGGTATTTTCATTCAAAAATTCAATCTCTATTCACTAAAACACTCTTCGGGACGTCAAATGGAACTCGAATTAGTTTAACCCAAAACGCTCATTTTCTTTCGAAGATTCAATCTTTATACATTAAAAATGTCTAGCGACATAATAGGTACCTTTATTGAGGTATTTTCATTCAAAGATTCAATCTTTAGTCATTAAAACACTCTTAGCGACTTCATTGGAAATACCTCAATCGAATAAGTTCAGTTCAATCTTAAGTCGTTAAGCCACTCCTCGCGACTTCATAGGTAACTCGATTAAGTTAAACACAAAATACTCATTTTCTTTTGAGGATTGAATCTTTGTACATTAAAAAGGTCTAGTGACAAAATAGGAACCTTGAATTAGCTAATTTCATTCGAATATTCAATCCTTACTCATTAAAACACTCTTCGGGACGTGATAGGGAACTCGAATAAGTTTAACACAAAACTCTCATTTTCTTTCAAAGATTGAATCCTTATACATTCAAAAGGTCTAGTGATATAATAGGTACCTTGATTGCGGTATTTTCATTCAAAGATTCAATCTCTATTAACTAAAACACTCTTCGGAACGTCAAATGGAACTCGAAATAGTTTAACCCAAAATGCTCATTTTCTTTCGAAGATTCAATCTTTATACATTAAAAATGTCCAGCGACATAATAGGTACCTTTATTGAGGTATTTTCATTCAAAGATTCAATCTTTAGTCATTAAAATACTCTTCGCGACTTCGTTGGTAACTCGAATAAGTTAAACTCGAAACTCTCATTTTCTTTCAGAGATTCAATCTTTATACAGTAAAAAGGTCTAGCGGTATAGTAGGTACTTTGATTAACTTAATTTCATTCAAACATTCAATCTTAACTCATTAAAACACTCATCGTGACGTCAAAGGGATCTCGAATAAGTTTAACTCTCAATTCTCATTTTTGTTCAAAGATTCTTTTTTTATACATTAAGAAGGTCAGGTGACAAAATAGGTACCTTAATTGAGGTATTTTCAATCAAATATTCAATCTTGGGTCATTAAACCACTCTTCGCGACTTCATAGGTAACTCGAATAAGTTAAACTCAAAACTCTCATTTTCTTTCTAATATTTAGTCCTTATACATAAAAATGGTCTAGTGACATAATGGTACCTTGATTGAGGATTTTCATTCAACGATTCAATCTTTACTCAGTAAAACACTTTTCGGGACGTCACAGGGAACCCGAATAAGTTTAACTCTTAAAACGCTCTTAGCGACGTCAAAGGGATCACGAATAAGTTTAACTCAAAACTCTAATTCTCTTTCAAAGACTGAATCTTTATACATTCAAAATGTCTAGTGATATAATTGGTACCTTGATTGAGGTATTTTCATACAAAGATTCAATCTTTATTCACTAAAACACTCTTCGGGATGTCAAATGGAACTCGAATAAGTTTAACTCAAAATGCTCATTTTCTTTCGAAGATTCAATCTTTATACATTAAAAAGGTCTAGTTACATAATAGGCACCTTTATTAAGGTATTTTCATTCAAAGATTCAATCTTTAGTCATTAAAACACTCTTCGCGACTTCATAGGAAATACCTCAATCGAGTAAGTTCAGTTCAATCTAAAGTCATTAAACCACTCTTCGCGACTTCGTAGGTAACTCGATTAAGTTAAACACAAAATACTCATTTTCTTTTGAAGATCGAATCTTTGTACAGAAAAAAGGTCTAGTGACAAAGTAGGAACCTTGAATTAGCAATTTCATTCAAAGATTCAATCTTTACTCATTAAAACACTCTTCGGGACGTGAAAGGGAGCTCGAATAAGTTTAACTCAGAACTCTCATTTTCTTTCAAAGATTCAATCTTTATACATTAAAATGGCCTAGTGACATAAAAGGTAACGTGATTGAGGTAATTTCATTCAAAGATTCAATCTTTGGTCAGTAAAACACTCTTCGTGACTTCATAGCTTACTCGAATAAGTTAAACTCGAAACTCTCATTTTCTTTCTGAGATTCAACCGTTATACATTAAAAAGGTCTAACGACATAATAGGTACCTTGGTTATGGTAATTTCATTCAAAGATTCAATCTTTACTCATTAAAACACTCTTCGTGACGTTAAAGGGATCACGAATATGTTTAACTCAAAACTCTAATTTTCCTTCAAAGATTGAATCCTTATACATTCAAAAGGTCTAGTGATATAATAGGTACCTTGATTGAGGTATTCTCTTTCAAGTATTCAATCTTTATTCACTGAAACACTATTCGGGACATCAAATGGAACTCGAATAAGTTTAACCCAAAACGCTCATTTTCTTCCGGAGATTCAATCTTTATACATTAAAATGGCCCAGTGACACAATAGGTACCTTTATTGAGGTATTTTCATTCAAAGATTCAATCTTTAGTGATTAAAATACTCTTCGCGACTTCGTTGGTAACTCGAATAAGTTAAACTCAAAACTCTCATTTTGTTTCAAAGATTCAATCTTTATACAGTAAAAAGGTCTAGTGGCATAATAGGTACCTAGATTGAGTTAATTTCTTTCAGAGATTCAATCTTAACTCATTAAAACACTCATCGTGACGTCAAGGGCATCTCGAATAAGTTTAACTCTCAATTCTCATTTTCGTTCAAAGATTCTTTTTTTATACATTAAGAAGGTCAGGTGACAAAATAGGTACCTTAATTGAGGTATTTTCAATCAAATATTCAATCTTGGGTCATTAAACCACTCTTCGCGACTTCATAGGTAACTCGAATAAGTTAAACTCAAAACTCTCATTTTCTTTCTAAGATTTAGTCCTTATACATAAAAATGATATAGTGACATAATGTTACCTTGATTGAGGATTTTCATTCAACGATTCAATCTTTACTCAGTAAAACACTTTTCGGGACGTCACAGGGAACCCGAATAAGTTTAACTCTTAAAACACTCTTAGCGACGTCAAAGGGATCACGAATAAGTTTAACTCAAAACTCTAATTCTCTTCCAAAGACTGAATCTTTATACATTCAAAATGTCTAGTGATATAATTGGTACCTTGATTGAGGTATTTTCATACAAAGATTCAATCTTCATTCACTAAAACACTCTTCGGGATGTCAAATGGAACTCGAATAAGTTTAACTCAAAATGCTCATTTTCTTTTGAAGATTCGATCTTTATACATTAAAAAGGTCCAGTGACATAATAAGTACCTTTATTAAGGTATTTTCATTCAAAGATTCAATCTTTAGTCATTAAAACACTCTTCGCGACTTCATAGGAAATACCTCAATCGAGTAAGTTCAGTTCAATCTAAAGTCATTAAACCACTCTTCGCGACTTCGTAGGTAACTCGATTAAGTTAAACACAAAATACTCATTTTCTTTTGAAGATCGAATCTTGGTACAGAAAAAAGGTCTAGTGACAAAGTAGGAACCTTGACTTAGCAATTTCATTCAAAGATTCAATCTTTACTCATTAAAACACTCTTTGGGACGTGAAAGGGAGCTCGAATAAGTTTAACTCAGAACTCTCATTTTCTTTCAAAGATTCAATCTTTATACATTAAAAAGGCCTAGTGACATAAAAGGTAACGTGATTGAGGTAATTTCATTCAAAGATTCAATCTTTGGTCAGTAAAACACTCTTCGCGACTTCATAGCTTACTCGAATAAGTTAAACTCGAAACTCTCATTTTCTTTCAGAGATTCAATCGTTATACATTAAAAAGGTCTAACGACATAATAGGTACCTTGGTTATGGTAATTTCATTCAAAGATTCAATCTTTACTCATTAAAACACTCTTCGTGACGTTAAAGGGATCACGAATATGTTTAACTCAAAACTCTAATTTTCCTTCAAAGATTGAATCCTTATACATTCAAAAGGTCTAGTGATATAATAGGTACCTTGATTGAGGTATTCTCATTCAAGTATTCAATCTTTATTCACTGAAACACTGTTCGGGACGTCAAATGGAACTCGAATAAGTTTAACCCAAAACGCTCATTTTCTTCCGGAGATTCAATCTTTATACATTAAAATGGCCCAGTGACACAATAGGTACCTTTATTGAGGTATTTTCATTCAAAGATTCAATCTTTAGTGATTAAAATACTCTTCGCGACTTCGTTGGTAACTCGAATAAGTTAAACTCAAAACTCTCATTTTCTTTCAAAGATTCAATCTTTATACAGTAAAAAGGTCTAGTGGCATAATAGGTACCTTGATTGAGTTAATTTCTTTCAGAGATTCAATCTTAACTCATTAAAACACTCATCGTGACGTCAAGGGCATCTCGAATAAGTTTAACTCTCAATTCTCATTTTCGTTCAAAGATTCAATCTTTATACATTAAAAAGGTCTAGTGGCAAAATAGGTACCGTAATTGAGGTATTTTCATTCAGATATTCGGTCTTGGGTCACAAAACCACTCTTCGCGACTTCATAGGTAACTCGAATAAGTTAAACTCAAAACTCTAATTTTCTTTCTAAGATTTAGTCTTTATACGTAAAACTGGTCTAGTGACATAATGGTACCTTGATTGAGGATTTTCATTCGAACATTCAATCTTTACTCAGTAAGACACTTTTCGGGACGTCACAGGGAACTTGAATAAGTTTAACTCAAAACTCTCATTTTCTTTCAAAAATTCGATCTTTATTCAGTAAAAAGGTCTAGTGACATAGTAGGTAGCTTTTTTGAGGTATTTTCATTCAAAGATTCAATCTTTACTCATTAAAACACTCTTAGCGACGTCAAAGTGATCACGAATAAGTTTAACTCAAAACTCTAATTCTCTTTCAAAGACTGAATCTTTATACATTCAAGAGGTTTAGGGATATAATAGGTACCTTGACTGAGGAATTTTCATACAAAGATTCAATCTTTATTCACTTAAACACTCTTCGGGATGTCAAATGGAACTCGAATAAGTTTAACTCAAAATGCTCATTTTCTCTCGAAGATTCAATCTTTATACATGAAAAAGGTCCAGTGACATAATAAGTACCTTTATTAAGGTATTTTCATTCAAAGATTCAATCTTTAGTCATTAAAACACTCTTAGCGACTTCATTGGAAATACCTCAATCGAATAAGTTCAGTTCAATCTTAAGTCGTTAAGCCACTCCTCGCGACTTCATAGGTAACTCGATTAAGTTAAACACAAAATACTCATTTTCTTTTGAGGATTGAACCTTTGTACATTAAAAAGGTCTAGTGACAAAATAGGAACCTTGAATTAGTTAATTTCATTCGAAGATTCAATCCTTACTCATTAAAACACTCTTCGGGACGTGATAGGGAACTCGAATAAGTTTAACACAAAACTCTCATTTTCTTTCAAAGATTGAATCCTTATACATTCAAAAGGTCTAGTGATATAATAGGTACCTTGATTGCGGTATTTTCATTCAAAGATTCAATCTCTATTCACTAAAACACTCTTCGGGACGTCAAATGGAACTCGAATAAGTTTAACCCAAAACGCTCATTTTCTTTCGAAGATTAAATCTTTATACATTAAAAATGTCCAGCGACATAATAGGTACCTTTATTGAGTTATTTTCATTCAAAGATTCAATCTTTAGTCATTAAAATACTCTTCGCGACTTCGTTGGTAACTCGAATAAGTTAAACTCAAAACTCTCATTTTCTTTCAGAGATTCAATCTTTATACAGTAAAAAGGTCTAGCGGCAAAGTAGGTACTTTGATTAACTTAATTTCATTCAAACATTCAATCTTAACTCATTAAAACACTCATCGTGACGTCAAAGGGATCTCGAATAAGTTTAACTCTCAATTCTCATTTTTGTTCAAAGATTCTTTTTTTATACATTAAGAAGGTCAGGTGACAAAATAGGTACCTTAATTGAGGTATTTTCAATCAAATATTCAATCTTGGGTCATTAAACTACTCTTCGCGACTTCATAGGTAACTCGAATAAGTTAAACTCAAAACTCTCATTTTCTTTCTAAGATTTAGTCCTTATACATAAAAATGGTCTAGTGACATAATGTTACCTTGATTGAGTATTTTCATTCAACGATTCAATCTTTACTCAGTAAAACACTTTTCGGGACGTCACAGGGAACCCGAATAAGTTTAACTCTTAAAACACTCTTAGCGACGTCAAAGGGATCACGAATAAGTTTAACTCAAAACTTTAATTCTCTTTCAAAGACTGAATCTTTATACATTCAAAATGTCTAGTGATATAATTGGTACCTTGATTGAGGTATTTTCATACAAAGATTCAATCTTTATTCACTAAAACACTCTTCCGGATGTCAAATGGAACTCGAATAAGTTTAACTCAAAATGCTCATTTTCTTTCGAAGATTCAATCTTTATGCATTAAAAAGGTCCAGTGACATAATAGGCACCTTTATTAAGGTATTTTCATTCAAAGATTCAATCTTTAGTCATTAAAACACACTTCGCGACCTCATAGGAAATACCTCAATCGAGTAGGTTCAGTTCAATCTAAAGTCATTAAACCACTCTTCGCGACTTCGTAGGTAACTCGATTAAGTTAAACACAAAATACTCATTTTCTTTTGGAGATCGAATCTTTGTACAGAAAAAAGGTCTAGTGACAAAGTAGGAACCTTGAATTAGCAATTTCATTCAAAGATTCAATCTTTACTCATTAAAACACTCTTCGGGACGTGAAAGGGAGCTCGAATAAGTTTAACTCAGAACTCTCATTTTCTTTCAAAGATTCAATCTTTATACATTAAAAAGGCCTAGTGACATAAAAGGTAACGTGATTGAGGTAATTTCATTCAAAGATTCAATCTTTGGTCAGTAAAACACTCTTCGCGACTTCATAGCTTACTCGAATAAGTTAAACTCGAAACTCTCATTTTCTTTCAGAGATTCAATCGTTATACATTAAAAAGGTCTAACGACATAATAGGTACCTTGGTTATGGTAATTTCATTCAAAGATTCAATCTTTACTCATTAAAACACTCTTCGCGACGTTAAAGGGATCACGAATATGTTTAACTCAAAACTCTAATTTTCCTTCAAAGATTGAATCCTTATACATTCAAAAGGTCTAGTGATATAATAGGTACCTTGATTGAGGTATTCTCATTCAAGTATTCAATCTTTATTCACTGAAACACTGTTCGGGACGTCAAATGGAACTCGAATAAGTTTAACCCAAAACGCTCATTTTCTTCCGGAGATTCAATCTTTATACATTAAAATGGCCCAGTGACACAATAGGTACCTTTATTGAGGTATTTTCATTCAAAGATTCAATCTTTAGTGATTAAAATACTCTTCGCGACTTCGTTGGTAACTCGAATAAGTTAAACTCAAAACTCTCATTTTCTTTCAAAGATTCAATCTTTATACAGTAAAAAGGTCTAGTGGCATAATAGGTACCTTGATTGAGTTAATTTCTTTCAGAGATTCAATCTTAACTCATTAAAACACTCATCGTGACGTCAAGGGCATCTCGAATAAGTTTAACTCTCAATTCTCATTTTCGTTCAAAGATTCAATCTTTATACATTAAAAAGGTCTAGTGGCAAAATAGGTACCGTAATTGAGGTATTTTCATTCAAATATTCGGTCTTGGGTCACAAAACCACTCTTCGCGACTTCATAGGTAACTCGAATAAGTTAAACTCAAAACTCTAATTTTCTTTCTAAGATTTAGTCTTTATACGTAAAAATGGTCTAGTGACATAATGGTACCTTGATTGAGGATTTTCATTCGAACATTCAATCTTTACTCAGTAAGACACTTTTCGGGACGTCACAGGGAACTTGAATAAGTTTAACTCAAAACTCTCATTTTCTTTCAAAAATTCGATCTTTATTCAGTAAAAAGGTCTAGTGACATAGTAGGTAGCTTTTTTGAGGTATTTTCATTCAAAGATTCAATCTTTACTCATTAAAACACTCTTAGCGACGTCAAAGTGATCACGAATAAGTTTAACTCAAAACTCTAATTCTCTTTCAAAGACTGAATCTTTATACATTCAAGAGGTCTAGGGATATAATAGGTACCTTGACTGAGGAATTTTCATACAAAGATTCAATCTTTATTCACTTAAACACTCTTCGGGATGTCAAATGGAACTCGAATAAGTTTAA
This sequence comes from Cornus florida, assembly GCF_030987335.1. Classification (NCBI taxonomy): domain Eukaryota; kingdom Viridiplantae; phylum Streptophyta; class Magnoliopsida; order Cornales; family Cornaceae; genus Cornus; species Cornus florida. Next base: position 12,392,202 of record NW_026775581.1, on the reverse strand, counting down.
CTCAAAATGCTCATTTTCTCTCGAAGATTCAATCTTTATACATGAAAAAGGTCCAGTGACATAATAAGTACCTTTATTAAGGTATTTTCATTCAAAGATTCAATCTTTAGTCATTAAAACACTCTTAGCGACTTCATTGGAAATACCTCAATCGAATAAGTTCAGTTCAATCTTAAGTCGTTAAGCCACTCCTCGCGACTTCATAGGTAACTCGATTAAGTTAAACACAAAATACTCATTTTCTTTTGAGGATTGAACCTTTGTACATTAAAAAGGTCTAGTGACAAAATAGGAACCTTGAATTAGCTAATTTCATTCGAAGATTCAATCCTTACTCATTAAAACACTCTTCGGGACGTGATAGGGAACTCGAATAAGTTTAACACAAAACTCTCATTTTCTTTCAAAGATTGAATCCTTATACATTCAAAAGGTCTAGTGATATAATAGGTACCTTGATTGCGGTATTTTCATTCAAAGATTCAATCTCTATTCACTAAAACACTCTTCGGGACGTCAAATGGAACTCGAATAAGTTTAACCCAAAACGCTCATTTTCTTTCGAAGATTAAATCTTTATACATTAAAAATGTCCAGCGACATAATAGGTACCTTTATTGAGGTATTTTCATTCAAAGATTCAATCTTTAGTCATTAAAATACTCTTCGCGACTTCGTTGGTAACTCGAATAAGTTAAACTCAAAACTCTCATTTTCTTTCAGAGATTCAATCTTTATACAGTAAAAAGGTCTAGCGGCAAAGTAGGTACTTTGATTAACTTAATTTCATTCAAACATTCAATCTTAACTCATTAAAACACTCATCGTGACGTCAGAGGGATCTCGAATAAGTTTAACTCTCAATTCTCATTTTTGTTCAAAGATTTTTTTTTTATACATTAAGAAGGTCAGGTGACAAAATAGGTACCTTAATTGAGGTATTTTCAATCAAATATTCAATCTTGGGTCATTAAACTACTCTTCGCGACTTCATAGGTAACTCGAATAAGTTAAACTCAAAACTCTCATTTTCTTTCTAAGATTTAGTCCTTATACATAAAAATGGTCTAGTGACATAATGTTACCTTGATTGAGTATTTTCATTCAACGATTCAATCTTTACTCAGTAAAACACTTTTCGGGACGTCACAGGGAACCCGAATAAGTTTAACTCTTAAAACACTCTTAGCGACGTCAAAGGGATCACGAATAAGTTTAACTCAAAACTTTAATTCTCTTTCAAAGACTGAATCTTTATACATTCAAAATGTCTAGTGATATAATTGGTACCTTGATTGAGGTATTTTCATACAAAGATTCAATCTTTATTCACTAAAACACTCTTCCGGATGTCAAATGGAACTCGAATAAGTTTAACTCAAAATGCTCATTTTCTTTCGAAGATTCAATCTTTATGCATTAAAAAGGTCCAGTGACATAATAGGCACCTTTATTAAGGTATTTTCATTCAAAGATTCAATCTTTAGTCATTAAAACACACTTCGCGACCTCATAGGAAATACCTCAATCGAGTAGGTTCAGTTCAATCTAAAGTCATTAAACCACTCTTCGCGACTTCGTAGGTAACTCGATTAAGTTAAACACAAAATACTCATTTTCTTTTGGAGATCGAATCTTTGTACAGAAAAAAGGTCTAGTGACAAAGTAGGAACCTTGAATTAGCAATTTCATTCAAAGATTCAATCTTTACTCATTAAAACACTCTTCGGGACGTGAAAGGGAGCTCGAATAAGTTTAACTCAGAACTCTCATTTTCTTTCAAAGATTCAATCTTTATACATTAAAAAGGCCTAGTGACATAAAAGGTAACGTGATTGAGGTAATTTCATTCAAAGATTCAATCTTTGGTCAGTAAAACACTCTTCGCGACTTCATAGCTTACTCGAATAAGTTAAACTCGAAACTCTCATTTTCTTTCAGAGATTCAATCGTTATACATTAAAAAGGTCTAACGACATAATAGGTACCTTGGTTATGGTAATTTCATTCAAAGATTCAATCTTTACTCATTAAAACACTCTTCGCGACGTTAAAGGGATCACGAATATGTTTAACTCAAAACTCTAATTTTCCTTCAAAGATTGAATCCTTATACATTCAAAAGGTCTAGTGATATAATAGGTACCTTGATTGAGGTATTCTCATTCAAGTATTCAATCTTTATTCACTGAAACACTGTTCGGGACGTCAAATGGAACTCGAATAAGTTTAACCCAAAACGCTCATTTTCTTCCGGAGATTCAATCTTTATACATTAAAATGGCCCAGTGACACAATAGGTACCTTTATTGAGGTATTTTCATTCAAAGATTCAATCTTTAGTGATTAAAATACTCTTCGCGACTTCGTTGGTAACTCGAATAAGTTAAACTCAAAACTCTCATTTTCTTTCAAAGATTCAATCTTTATACAGTAAAAAGGTCTAGTGGCATAATAGGTACCTTGATTGAGTTAATTTCTTTCAGAGATTCAATCTTAACTCATTAAAACACTCATCGTGACGTCAAGGGCATCTCGAATAAGTTTAACTCTCAATTCTCATTTTCGTTCAAAGATTCAATCTTTATACATTAAAAAGGTCTAGTGGCAAAATAGGTACCGTAATTGAGGTATTTTCATTCAAATATTCGGTCTTGGGTCACAAAACCACTCTTCGCGACTTCATAGGTAACTCGAATAAGTTAAACTCAAAACTCTAATTTTCTTTCTAAGATTTAGTCTTTATACGTAAAAATGGTCTAGTGACATAATGGTACCTTGATTGAGGATTTTCATTCGAACATTCAATCTTTACTCAGTAAGACACTTTTCGGGACGTCACAGGGAACTTGAATAAGTTTAACTCAAAACTCTCATTTTCTTTCAAAAATTCGATCTTTATTCAGTAAAAAGGTCTAGTGACATAGTAGGTAGCTTTTTTGAGGTATTTTCATTCAAAGATTCAATCTTTACTCATTAAAACACTCTTAGCGACGTCAAAGTGATCATGAATAAGTTTAACTCAAAACTCTAATTCTCTTTCAAAGACTGAATCTTTATACATTCAAGAGGTCTAGGGATATAATAGGTACCTTGACTGAGGAATTTTCATACAAAGATTCAATCTTTATTCACTTAAACACTCTTCGGGATGTCAAATGGAACTCGAATAAGTTTAACTCAAAATGCTCATTTTCTCTCGAAGATTCAATCTTTATACATGAAAAAGGTCCAGTGACATAATAAGTACCTTTATTAAGGTATTTTCATTCAAAGATTCAATCTTTAGTCATTAAAACACTCTTAGCGACTTCATTGGAAATACCTCAATCGAATAAGTTCAGTTCAATCTTAAGTCGTTAAGCCACTCCTCGCGACTTCATAGGTAACTCGATTAAGTTAAACACAAAATACTCATTTTCTTTTGAGGATTGAACCTTTGTACATTAAAAAGGTCTAGTGACAAAATAGGAACCTTGAATTAGCTAATTTCATTCGAAGATTCAATCCTTACTCATTAAAACACTCTTTGGGACGTGATAGGGAACTCGAATAAGTTTAACACAAAACTCTCATTTTCTTTCAAAGATTGAATCCTTATACATTCAAAAGGTCTAGTGATATAATAGGTACCTTGATTGCGGTATTTTCATTCAAAGATTCAATCTCTATTCACTAAAACACTCTTCGGGACGTCAAATGGAACTCGAATAAGTTTAACCCAAAACGCTCATTTTCTTTCGAAGATTAAATCTTTATACATTAAAAATGTCCAGCGACATAATAGGTACCTTTATTGAGGTATTTTCATTCAAAGATTCAATCTTTAGTCATTAAAATACTCTTCGCGACTTCGTTGGTAACTCGAATAAGTTAAACTCAAAACTCTCATTTTCTTTCAGAGATTCAATCTTTATACAGTAAAAAGGTCTAGCGGCAAAGTAGGTACTTTGATTAACTTAATTTCATTCAAACATTCAATCTTAACTCATTAAAACACTCATCGTGACGTCAGAGGGATCTCGAATAAGTTTAACTCTCAATTCTCATTTTTGTTCAAAGATTCTTTTTTTATACATTAAGAAGGTCAGGTGACAAAATAGGTACCTTAATTGAGGTATTTTCAATCAAATATTCAATCTTGGGTCATTAAACCACTCTTCGCGACTTCATAGGTAACTCGAATAAGTTAAACTCAAAACTCTCATTTTCTTTCTAAGATTTAGTCCTTATACATAAAAATGGTCTAGTGACATAATGTTACCTTGATTGAGTATTTTCATTCAACGATTCAATCTTTACTCAGTAAAACACTTTTCGGGACGTCACAGGGAACCCGAATAAGTTTAACTCTTAAAACACTCTTAGCGACGTCAAAGGGATCACGAATAAGTTTAACTCAAAACTTTAATTCTCTTTCAAAGACTGAATCTTTATACATTCAAAATGTCTAGTGATATAATTGGTACCTTGATTGAGGTATTTTCATACAAAGATTCAATCTTTATTCACTAAAACACTCTTCCGGATGTCAAATGGAACTCGAATAAGTTTAACTCAAAATGCTCATTTTCTTTCGAAGATTCAATCTTTATGCATTAAAAAGGTCCAGTGACATAATAGGCACCTTTATTAAGGTATTTTCATTCAAAGATTCAATCTTTAGTCATTAAAACACACTTCGCGACCTCATAGGAAATACCTCAATCGAGTAGGTTCAGTTCAATCTAAAGTCATTAAACCACTCTTCGCGACCTCGTAGGTAACTCGATTAAGTTAAACACAAAATACTCATTTTCTTTTGGAGATCGAATCTTTGTACAGAAAAAAGGTCTAGTGACAAAGTAGGAACCTTGAATTAGCAATTTCATTCAAAGATTCAATCTTTACTCATTAAAACACTCTTCGGGACGTGAAAGGGAGCTCGAATAAGTTTAACTCAGAACTCTCATTTTCTTTCAAAGATTCAATCTTTATACATTAAAAAGGCCTAGTGACATAAAAGGTAACGTGATTGAGGTAATTTCATTCAAAGATTCAATCTTTGGTCAGTAAAACACTCTTCGCGACTTCATAGCTTACTCGAATAAGTTAAACTCGAAACTCTCATTTTCTTTCAGAGATTCAATCGTTATACATTAAAAAGGTCTAACGACATAATAGGTACCTTGGTTATGGTAATTTCATTCAAAGATTCAATCTTTACTCATTAAAACACTCTTCGCGACGTTAAAGGGATCACGAATATGTTTAACTCAAAACTCTAATTTTCCTTCAAAGATTGAATCCTTATACATTCAAAAGGTCTAGTGATATAATAGGTACCTTGATTGAGGTATTCTCATTCAAGTATTCAATCTTTATTCACTGAAACACTGTTCGGGACGTCAAATGGAACTCGAATAAGTTTAACCCAAAACGCTCATTTTCTTCCGGAGATTCAATCTTTATACATTAAAATGGCCCAGTGACACAATAGGTACCTTTATTGAGGTATTTTCATTCAAAGATTCAATCTTTAGTGATTAAAATACTCTTCGCGACTTCGTTGGTAACTCGAATAAGTTAAACTCAAAACTCTCATTTTCTTTCAAAGATTCAATCTTTATACAGTAAAAAGGTCTAGTGGCATAATAGGTACCTTGATTGAGTTAATTTCTTTCAGAGATTCAATCTTAACTCATTAAAACACTCATCGTGACGTCAAGGGCATCTCGAATAAGTTTAACTCTCAATTCTCATTTTCGTTCAAAGATTCAATCTTTATACATTAAAAAGGTCTAGTGGCAAAATAGGTACCGTAATTGAGGTATTTTCATTCAAATATTCGGTCTTGGGTCACAAAACCACTCTTCGCGACTTCATAGGTAACTCGAATAAGTTAAACTCAAAACTCTAATTTTCTTTCTAAGATTTAGTCTTTATACGTAAAAATGGTCTAGTGACATAATGGTACCTTGATTGAGGATTTTCATTCGAACATTCAATCTTTACTCAGTAAGACACTTTTCGGGACGTCACAGGGAACTTGAATAAGTTTAACTCAAAACTCTCATTTTCTTTCAAAAATTCGATCTTTATTCAGTAAAAAGGTCTAGTGACATAGTAGGTAGCTTTTTTGAGGTATTTTCATTCAAAGATTCAATCTTTACTCATTAAAACACTCTTAGCGACGTCAAAGTGATCACGAATAAGTTTAACTCAAAACTCTAATTCTCTTTCAAAGACTGAATCTTTATACATTCAAGAGGTCTAGGGATATAATAGGTACCTTGACTGAGGAATTTTCATACAAAGATTCAATCTTTATTCACTTAAACACTCTTCGGGATGTCAAATGGAACTCGAATAAGTTTAACTCAAAATGCTCATTTTCTCTCGAAGATTCAATCTTTATACATGAAAAAGGTCCAGTGACATAATAAGTACCTTTATTAAGGTATTTTCATTCAAAGATTCAATCTTTAGTCATTAAAACACTCTTAGCGACTTCATTGGAAATACCTCAATCGAATAAGTTCAGTTCAATCTTAAGTCGTTAAGCCACTCCTCGCGACTTCATAGGTAACTCGATTAAGTTAAACACAAAATACTCATTTTCTTTTGAGGATTGAACCTTTGTACATTAAAAAGGTCTAGTGACAAAATAGGAACCTTGAATTAGCTAATTTCATTCGAAGATTCAATCCTTACTCATTAAAACACTCTTCGGGACGTGATAGGGAACTCGAATAAGTTTAACACAAAACTCTCATTTTCTTTCAAAGATTGAATCCTTATACATTCAAAAGGTCTAGTGATATAATAGGTACCTTGATTGCGGTATTTTCATTCAAAGATTCAATCTCTATTCACTAAAACACTCTTCGGGACGTCAAATGGAACTCGAATAAGTTTAACCCAAAACGCTCATTTTCTTTCGAAGATTAAATCTTTATACATTAAAAATGTCCAGCGACATAATAGGTACCTTTATTGAGGTATTTTCATTCAAAGATTCAATCTTTAGTCATTAAAATACTCTTCGCGACTTCGTTGGTAACTCGAATAAGTTAAACTCAAAACTCTCATTTTCTTTCAGAGATTCAATCTTTATACAGTAAAAAGGTCTAGCGGCAAAGTAGGTACTTTGATTAACTTAATTTCATTCAAACATTCAATCTTAACTCATAAAAACACTCATCGTGACGTCAGAGGGATCTCGAATAAGTTTAACTCTCAATTCTCATTTTTGTTCAAAGATTCTTTTTTTATACATTAAGAAGGTCAGGTGACAAAATAGGTACCTTAATTGAGGTATTTTCAATCAAATATTCAATCTTGGGTCATTAAACCACTCTTCGCGACTTCATAGGTAACTCGAATAAGTTAAACTCAAAACTCTCATTTTCTTTCTAAGATTTAGTCCTTATACATAAAAATGGTCTAGTGACATAATGTTACCTTGATTGAGTATTTTCATTCAACGATTCAATCTTTACTCAGTAAAACACTTTTCGGGACATCACAGGGAACCCGAATAAGTTTAACTCTTAAAACACTCTTAGCGATGTCAAAGGGATCACGAATAAGTTTAACTCAAAACTCTAATTCTCTTTCAAAGACTGAATCATTATACATTCAAAATGTCTAGTGATATAATTGGTACCTTGATTGAGGTATTTTCATACAAAGATTCAATCTTTATTCACTAAAACACTCTTCCGGATGTCAAATGGAACTCGAATAAGTTTAACTCAAAATGCTCATTTTCTTTCGAAGATTCAATCTTTATGCATTAAAAAGGTCCAGTGACATAATAGGCACCTTTATTAAGGTATTTTCATTCAAAGATTCAATCTTTAGTCATTAAAACACACTTCGCGACCTCATAGGAAATACCTCAATCGAGTAAGTTCAGTTCAATCTAAAGTCATTAAACCACTCTTCGCGACCTCGTAGGTAACTCGATTAAGTTAAACACAAAATACTCATTTTCTTTTGGAGATCGAATCTTTGTACAGAAAAAAGGTCTAGTGACAAAGTAGGAACCTTGAATTAGCAATTTCATTCAAAGATTCAATCTTTACTCATTAAAACACTCTTCGGGACGTGAAAGGGAGCTCGAATAAGTTTAACTCAGAACTCTCATTTTCTTTCAAAGATTCAATCTTTATACATTAAAAAGGCCTAGTGACATAAAAGGTAACGTGATTGAGGTAATTTCATTCAAAGATTCAATCTTTGGTCAGTAAAACACTCTTCGCGACTTCATAGCTTACTCGAATAAGTTAAACTCGAAACTCTCATTTTCTTTCAGAGATTCAATCGTTATACATTAAAAAGGTCTAACGACATAATAGGTACCTTGGTTATGGTAATTTCATTCAAAGATTCAATCTTTACTCATTAAAACACTCTTCGCGACGTTAAAGGGATCACGAATATGTTTAACTCAAAACTCTAATTTTCCTTCAAAGATTGAATCCTTATACATTCAAAAGGTCTAGTGATATAATAGGTACCTTGATTGAGGTATTCTCATTCAAGTATTCAATCTTTATTCACTGAAACACTATTCGGGACGTCAAATGGAACTCGAATAAGTTTAACCCAAAACGCTCATTTTCTTCCGGAGATTCAATCTTTATACATTAAAATGGCCCAGTGACACAATAGGTACCTTTATTGAGGTATTTTCATTCAAAGATTCAATCTTTAGTGATTAAAATACTCTTCGCGACTTCGTTGGTAACTCGAATAAGTTAAACTCAAAACTCTCATTTTCTTTCAAAGATTCAATCTTTATACAGTAAAAAGGTCTAGTGGCATAATAGGTACCTTGATTGAGTTAATTTCTTTCAGAGATTCAATCTTAACACATTAAAACACTCATCGTGACGTCAAGGGCATCTCGAATAAGTTTAACTCTCAATTCTCATTTTCGTTCAAAGATTCAATCTTTATACATTAAAAAGGTCTAGTGGCAAAATAGGTACCGTAATTGAGGTATTTTCATTCAAATATTCGGTCTTGGGTCACAAAACCACTCTTCGCGACTTCATAGGTAACTCGAATAAGTTAAACTCAAAACTCTAATTTTCTTTCTAAGATTTAGTCTTTATACGTAAAAATGGTCTAGTGACATAATGGTACCTTGATTGAGGATTTTCATTCGAACATTCAATCTTTACTCAGTAAGACACTTTTCGGGACGTCACAGGGAACTTGAATAAGTTTAACTCAAAACTCTCATTTTCTTTCAAAAATTCGATCTTTATTCAGTAAAAAGGTCTAGTGACATAGTAGGTAGCTTTTTTGAGGTATTTTCATTCAAAGATTCAATCTTTACTCATTAAAACACTCTTAGCGACGTCAAAGTGATCACGAATAAGTTTAACTCAAAACTCTAATTCTCTTTCAAAGACTGAATCTTTATACATTCAAGAGGTCTAGGGATATAATAGGTACCTTGACTGAGGAATTTTCATACAAAGATTCAATCTTTATTCACTTAAACACTCTTCGGGATGTCAAATGGAACTCGAATAAGTTTAACTCAAAATGCTCATTTTCTCTCGAAGATTCAATCTTTATACATGAAAAAGGTCCAGTGACATAATAAGTACCTTTATTAAGGTATTTTCATTCAAAGATTCAATCTTTAGTCATTAAAACACTCTTAGCGACTTCATTGGAAATACCTCAATCGAATAAGTTCAGTTCAATCTTAAGTCGTTAAGCCACTCCTCGCGACTTCATAGGTAACTCGATTAAGTTAAACACAAAATACTCATTTTCTTTTGAGGATTGAACCTTTGTACATTAAAAAGGTCTAGTGACAAAATAGGAACCTTGAATTAGCTAATTTCATTCGAAGATTCAATCCTTACTCATTAAAACACTCTTCGGGACGTGATAGGGAACTCGAATAAGTTTAACACAAAACTCTCATTTTCTTTCAAAGATTGAATCCTTATACATTCAAAAGGTCTAGTGATATAATAGGTACCTTGATTGCGGTATTTTCATTCAAAGATTCAATCTCTATTCACTAAAACACTCTTCGGGACGTCAAATGGAACTCGAATAAGTTTAACCCAAAACGCTCATTTTCTTTCGAAGATTAAATCTTTATACATTAAAAATGTCCAGCGACATAATAGGTACCTTTATTGAGGTATTTTCATTCAAAGATTCAATCTTTAGTCATTAAAATACTCTTCGCGACTTCGTTGGTAACTCGAATAAGTTAAACTCAAAACTCTCATTTTCTTTCAGAGATTCAATCTTTATACAGTAAAAAGGTCTAGCGGCAAAGTAGGTACTTTGATTAACTTAATTTCATTCAAACATTCAATCTTAACTCATTAAAACACTCATCGTGACGTCAGAGGGATCTCGAATAAGTTTAACTCTCAATTCTCATTTTTGTTCAAAGATTTTTTTTTTATACATTAAGAAGGTCAGGTGACAAAATAGGTACCTTAATTGAGGTATTTTCAATCAAATATTCAATCTTGGGTCATTAAACTACTCTTCGCGACTTCATAGGTAACTCGAATAAGTTAAACTCAAAACTCTCATTTTCTTTCTAAGATTTAGTCCTTATACATAAAAATGGTCTAGTGACATAATGTTACCTTGATTGAGTATTTTCATTCAACGATTCAATCTTTACTCAGTAAAACACTTTTCGGGACGTCACAGGGAACCCGAATAAGTTTAACTCTTAAAACACTCTTAGCGACGTCAAAGGGATCACGAATAAGTTTAACTCAAAACTTTAATTCTCTTTCAAAGACTGAATCTTTATACATTCAAAATGTCTAGTGATATAATTGGTACCTTGATTGAGGTATTTTCATACAAAGATTCAATCTTTATTCACTAAAACACTCTTCCGGATGTCAAATGGAACTCGAATAAGTTTAACTCAAAATGCTCATTTTCTTTCGAAGATTCAATCTTTATGCATTAAAAAGGTCCAGTGACATAATAGGCACCTTTATTAAGGTATTTTCATTCAAAGATTCAATCTTTAGTCATTAAAACACACTTCGCGACCTCATAGGAAATACCTCAATCGAGTAGGTTCAGTTCAATCTAAAGTCATTAAACCACTCTTCGCGACTTCGTAGGTAACTCGATTAAGTTAAACACAAAATACTCATTTTCTTTTGGAGATCGAATCTTTGTACAGAAAAAAGGTCTAGTGACAAAGTAGGAACCTTGAATTAGCAATTTCATTCAAAGATTCAATCTTTACTCATTAAAACACTCTTCGGGACGTGAAAGGGAGCTCGAATAAGTTTAACTCAGAACTCTCATTTTCTTTCAAAGATTCAATCTTTATACATTAAAAAGGCCTAGTGACATAAAAGGTAACGTGATTGAGGTAATTTCATTCAAAGATTCAATCTTTGGTCAGTAAAACACTCTTCGCGACTTCATAGCTTACTCGAATAAGTTAAACTCGAAACTCTCATTTTCTTTCAGAGATTCAATCGTTATACATTAAAAAGGTCTAACGACATAATAGGTACTTTGGTTATGGTAATTTCATTCAAAGATTCAATCTTTACTCATTAAAACACTCTTCGCGACGTTAAAGGGATCACGAATATGTTTAACTCAAAACTCTAATTTTCCTTCAAAGATTGAATCCTTATACATTCAAAAGGTCTAGTGATATAATAGGTACCTTGATTGAGGTATTCTCATTCAAGTATTCAATCTTTATTCACTGAAACACTGTTCGGGACGTCAAATGGAACTCGAATAAGTTTAACCCAAAACGCCCATTTTCTTCCGGAGATTCAATCTTTATACATTAAAATGGCCCAGTGACACAATAGGTACCTTTATTGAGGTATTTTCATTCAAAGATTCAATCTTTAGTGATTAAAATACTCTTCGCGACTTCGTTGGTAACTCGAATAAGTTAAACTCAAAACTCTCATTTTCTTTCAAAGATTCAATCTTTATACAGTAAAAAGGTCTAGTGGCATAATAGGTACCTTGATTGAGTTAATTTCTTTCAGAGATTCAATCTTAATTCATTAAAACACTCATCGTGACGTCAAGGGCATCTCGAATAAGTTTAACTCTCAATTCTCATTTTCGTTCAAAGATTCAATCTTTATACATTAAAAAGGTCTAGTGGCAAAATAGGTACCGTAATTGAGGTATTTTCATTCAAATATTCGGTCTTGGGTCACAAAACCACTCTTCGCGACTTCATAGGTAACTCGAATAAGTTAAACTCAAAACTCTAATTTTCTTTCTAAGATTTAGTCTTTATACGTAAAAATGGTCTAGTGACATAATGGTACCTTGATTGAGGATTTTCATTCGAACATTCAATCTTTACTCAGTAAGACACTTTTCGGGACGTCACAGGGAACTTGAATAAGTTTAACTCAAAACTCTCATTGTCTTTCAAAAATTCGATCTTTATTCAGTAAAAAGGTCTAGTGACATAGTAGGTAGCTTTTTTGAGGTATTTTCATTCAAAGATTCAATCTTTACTCATTAAAACACTCTTAGCGACGTCAAAGTGATCACGAATAAGTTTAACTCAAAACTCTAATTCTCTTTCAAAGACTGAATCTTTATACATTCAAGAGGTCTAGGGATATAATAGGTACCTTGACTGAGGAATTTTCATACAAAGATTCAATCTTTATTCACTTAAACACTCTTCGGGATGTCAAATGGAACTCGAATAAGTTTAACTCAAAATGCTCATTTTCTCTCGAAGATTCAATCTTTATACATGAAAAAGGTCCAGTGACATAATAAGTACCTTTATTAAGGTATTTTCATTCAAAGATTCAATCTTTAGTCATTAAAACACTCTTAGCGACTTCATTGGAAATACCTCAATCGAATAAGTTCAGTTCAATCTTAAGTCGTTAAGCCACTCCTCGCGACTTCATAGGTAACTCGATTAAGTTAAACACAAAATACTCATTTTCTTTTGAGGATTGAACCTTTGTACATTAAAAAGGTCTAGTGACAAAATAGGAACCTTGAATTAGCTAATTTCATTCGAAGATTCAATCCTTACTCATTAAAACACTCTTCGGGACGTGATAGGGAACTCGAATAAGTTTAACACAAAACTCTCATTTTCTTTCAAAGATTGAATCCTTATACATTCAAAAGGTCTAGTGATATAATAGGTACCTTGATTGCGGTATTTTCATTCAAAGATTCAATCTCTATTCACTAAAACACTCTTCGGGACGTCAAATGGAACTCGAATAAGTTTAACCCAAAACGCTCATTTTCTTTCGAAGATTAAATCTTTATACATTAAAAATGTCCAGCGACATAATAGGTACCTTTATTGAGGTATTTTCATTCAAAGATTCAATCTTTAGTCATTAAAATACTCTTCGCGACTTCGTTGGTAACTCGAATAAGTTAAACTCAAAACTCTCATTTTCTTTCAGAGATTCAATCTTTATACAGTAAAAAGGTCTAGCGGCAAAGTAGGTACTTTGATTAACTTAATTTCATTCAAACATTCAATCTTAACTCATTAAAACACTCATCGTGACGTCAGAGGGATCTCGAATAAGTTTAACTCTCAATTCTCATTTTTGTTCAAAGATTCTTTTTTTATACATTAAGAAGGTCAGGTGACAAAATAGGTACCTTAATTGAGGTATTTTCAATCAAATATTCAATCTTGGGTCATTAAACCACTCTTCGCGACTTCATAGGTAACTCGAATAAGTTAAACTCAAAACTCTCATTTTCTTTCTAAGATTTAGTCCTTATACATAAAAATGGTCTAGTGACATAATGTTACCTTGATTGAGTATTTTCATTCAACGATTCAATCTTTACTCAGTAAAACACGTTTCGGGACGTCACAGGGAACCCGAATAAGTTTAACTCTTAAAACACTCTTAGCGACGTCAAAGGGATCACGAATAAGTTTAACTCAAAACTCTAATTCTCTTTCAAAGACTGAATCTTTATACATTCAAAATGTCTAGTGATATAATTGGTACCTTGATTGAGGTATTTTCATACAAAGATTCAATCTTTATTCACTAAAACACTCTTCCGGATGTCAAATGGAACTCGAATAAGTTTAACTCAAAATGCTCATTTTCTTTCGAAGATTCAATCTTTATGCATTAAAAAGGTCCAGTGACATAATAGGCACCTTTATTAAGGTATTTTCATTCAAAGATTCAATCTTTAGTCATTAAAACACACTTCGCGACCTCATAGGAAATACCTCAATCGAGTAAGTTCAGTTCAATCTAAAGTCATTAAACCACTCTTCGCGACCTCGTAGGTAACTCGATTAAGTTAAACACAAAATACTCATTTTCTTTTGGAGATCGAATCTTTGTACAGAAAAAAGGTCTAGTGACAAAGTAGGAACCTTGAATTAGCAATTTCATTCAAAGATTCAATCTTTACTCATTAAAACACTCTTCGGGACGTGAAAGGGAGCTCGAATAAGTTTAACTCAGAACTCTCATTTTCTTTCAAAGATTCAATCTTTATACATTAAAAAGGCCTAGTGACATAAAAGGTAACGTGATTGAGATAATTTCATTCAAAGATTCAATCTTTGGTCAGTAAAACACTCTTCGCGACTTCATAGCTTACTCGAATAAGCTAAACTCGAAACTCTCATTTTCTTTCAGAGATTCAATCGTTATACATTAAAAAGGTCTAACGACATAATAGGTACCTTGGTTATGGTAATTTCATTCAAAGATTCAATCTTTACTCATTAAAACACTCTTCGCGACGTTAAAGGGATCACGAATATGTTTAACTCAAAACTCTAATTTTCCTTCAAAGATTGAATCCTTATACATTCAAAAGGTCTAGTGATATAATAGGTACCTTGATTGAGGTATTCTCATTCAAGTATTCAATCTTTATTCACTGAAACACTGTTCGGGACGTCAAATGGAACTCGAATAAGTTTAACCCAAAACGCTCATTTTCTTCCGGAGATTCAATCTTTATACATTAAAATGGCCCAGTGACACAATAGGTACCTTTATTGAGGTATTTTCATTCAAAGATTCAATCTTTAGTGATTAAAATACTCTTCGCGACTTCGTTGGTAACTCGAATAAGTTAAACTCAAAACTCTCATTTTCTTTCAAAGATTCAATCTTTATACAGTAAAAAGGTCTAGTGGCATAATAGGTACCTTGATTGAGTTAATTTCTTTCAGAGATTCAATCTTAACTCATTAAAATACTCATCGTGACGTCAAGGGCATCTCGAATAAGTTTAACTCTCAATTCTCATTTTCGTTCAAAGATTCAATCTTTATACATTAAAAAGGTCTAGTGGCAAAATAGGTACCGTAATTGAGGTATTTTCATTCAAATATTCGGTCTTGGGTCACAAAACCACTCTTCGCGACTTCATAGGTAACTCGAATAAGTTAAACTCAAAACTCTAATTTTCTTTCTAAGATTTAGTCTTTATACGTAAAAATGGTCTAGTGACATAATGGTACCTTGATTGAGGATTTTCATTCGAACATTCAATCTTTACTCAGTAAGACACTTTTCGGGACGTCACAGGGAACTTGAATAAGTTTAACTCAAAACTCTCATTTTCTTTCAAAAATTCGATCTTTATTCAGTAAAAAGGTCTAGTGACATAGTAGGTAGCTTTTTTGAGGTATTTTCATTCAAAGATTCAATCTTTACTCATTAAAACACTCTTAGCGACGTCAAAGTGATCACGAATAAGTTTAACTCAAAACTCTAATTCTCTTTCAAAGACTGAATCTTTATACATTCAAGAGGTCTAGGGATATAATAGGTACCTTGACTGAGGAATTTTCATACAAAGATTCAATCTTTATTCACTTAAACACTCTTCGGGATGTCAAATGGAACTCGAATAAGTTTAACTCAAAATGCTCATTTTCTCTCGAAGATTCAATCTTTATACATGAAAAAGGTCCAGTGACATAATAAGTACCTTTATTAAGGTATTTTCATTCAAAGATTCAATCTTTAGTCATTAAAACACTCTTAGCGACTTCATTGGAAATACCTCAATCGAATAAGTTCAGTTCAATCTTAAGTCGTTAAGCCACTCCTCGCGACTTCATAGGTAACTCGATTAAGTTAAACACAAAATACTCATTTTCTTTTGAGGATTGAACCTTTGTACATTAAAAAGGTCTAGTGACAAAATAGGAACCTTGAATTAGCTAATTTCATTCGAAGATTCAATCCTTACTCATTAAAACACTCTTCGGGACGTGATAGGGAACTCGAATAAGTTTAACACAAAACTCTCATTTTCTTTCAAAGATTGAATCCTTATACATTCAAAAGGTCTAGTGATATAATAGGTACCTTGATTGCGGTATTTTCATTCAAAGATTCAATCTCTATTCACTAAAACACTCTTCGGGACGTCAAATGGAACTCGAATAAGTTTAACCCAAAACGCTCATTTTCTTTCGAAGATTAAATCTTTATACATTAAAAATGTCCAGCGACATAATAGGTACCTTTATTGAGGTATTTTCATTCAAAGATTCAATCTTTAGTCATTAAAATACTCTTCGCGACTTCGTTGGTAACTCGAATAAGTTAAACTCAAAACTCTCATTTTCTTTCAGAGATTCAATCTTTATACAGTAAAAAGGTCTAGCGGCAAAGTAGGTACTTTGATTAACTTAATTTCATTCAAACATTCAATCTTAACTCATTAAAACACTCATCGTGACGTCAGAGGGATCTCGAGTAAGTTTAACTCTCAATTCTCATTTTTGTTCAAAGATTCTTTTTTTATACATTAAGAAGGTCAGGTGACAAAATAGGTACCTTAATTGAGGTATTTTCAATCAAATATTCAATCTTGGGTCATTAAACCACTCTTCGCGACTTCATAGGTAACTCGAATAAGTTAAACTCAAAACTCTCATTTTCTTTCTAAGATTTAGTCCTTATACATAAAAATGGTCTAGTGACATAATGTTACCTTGATTGAGTATTTTCATTCAACGATTCAATCTTTACTCAGTAAAACACTTTTCGGGATGTCACAGGGAACCCGAATAAGTTTAACTCTTAAAACACTCTTAGCGACGTCAAAAGGATCACGAATAAGTTTAACTCAAAACTCTAATTCTCTTTCAAAGACTGAATCTTTATACATTCAAAATGTCTAGTGATATAATTGGTACCTTGATTGAGGTATTTTCATACAAAGATTCAATCTTTATTCACTAAAACACTCTTCCGGATGTCAAATGGAACTCGAATAAGTTTAACTCAAAATGCTCATTTTCTTTCGAAGATTCAATCTTTATGCATTAAAAAGGTCCAGTGACATAATAGGCACCTTTATTAAGGTATTTTCATTCAAAGATTCAATCTTTAGTCATTAAAACACACTTCGCGACCTCATAGGAAATACCTCAATCGAGTAAGTTCAGTTCAATCTAAAGTCATTAAACCACTCTTCGCGACCTCGTAGGTAACTCGATTAAGTTAAACACAAAATACTCATTTTCTTTTGGAGATCGAATCTTTGTACAGAAAAAAGGTCTAGTGACAAAGTAGGAACCTTGAATTAGCAATTTCATTCAAAGATTCAATCTTTACTCATTAAAACACTCTTCGGGACGTGAAAGGGAGCTCGAATAAGTTTAACTCAGAACTCTCATTTTCTTTCAAAGATTCAATCTTTATACATTAAAAAGGCCTAGTGACATAAAAGGTAACGTGATTGAGGTAATTTCATTCAAAGATTCAATCTTTGGTCAGTAAAACACTCTTCGCGACTTCATAGCTTACTCGAATAAGCTAAACTCGAAACTCTCATTTTCTTTCAGAGATTCAATCGTTATACATTAAAAAGGTCTAACGACATAATAGGTACCTTGGTTATGGTAATTTCATTCAAAGATTCAATCTTTACTCATTAAAACACTCTTCGCGACGTTAAAGGGATCACGAATATGTTTAACTCAAAACTCTAATTTTCCTTCAAAGATTGAATCCTTATACATTCAAAAGGTCTAGTGATATAATAGGTACCTTGATTGAGGTATTCTCATTCAAGTATTCAATCTTTATTCACTGAAACACTGTTCGGGACGTCAAATGGAACTCGAATAAGTTTAACCCAAAACGCTCATTTTCTTCCGGAGATTCAATCTTTATACATTAAAATGGCCCAGTGACACAATAGGTACCTTTATTGAGGTATTTTCATTCAAAGATTCAATCTTTAGTGATTAAAATACTCTTCGCGACTTCGTTGGTAACTCGAATAAGTTAAACTCAAAACTCTCATTTTCTTTCAAAGATTCAATCTTTATACAGTAAAAAGGTCTAGTGGCATAATAGGTACCTTGATTGAGTTAATTTCTTTCAGAGATTCAATCTTAACTCATTAAAACACTCATCGTGACGTCAAGGGCATCTCGAATAAGTTTAACTCTCAATTCTCATTTTCGTTCAAAGATTCAATCTTTATACATTAAAAAGGTCTAGTGGCAAAATAGGTACCGTAATTGAGGTATTTTCATTCAAATATTCGGTCTTGGGTCACAAAACCACTCTTCGCGACTTCATAGGTAACTCGAATAAGTTAAACTCAAAACTCTAATTTTCTTTCTAAGATTTAGTCTTTATACGTAAAAATGGTCTAGTGACATAATGGTACCTTGATTGAGGATTTTCATTCGAACATTCAATCTTTACTCAGTAAGACACTTTTCGGGACGTCACAGGGAACTTGAATAAGTTTAACTCAAAACTCTCATTTTCTTTCAAAAATTCGATCTTTATTCAGTAAAAAGGTCTAGTGACATAGTAGGTAGCTTTTTTGAGGTATTTTCATTCAAAGATTCAATCTTTACTCATTAAAACACTCTTAGCGACGTCAAAGTGATCACGAATAAGTTTAACTCAAAACTCTAATTCTCTTTCAAAGACTGAATCTTTATACATTCAAGAGGTCTAGGGATATAATAGGTACCTTGACTGAGGAATTTTCATACAAAGATTCAATCTTTATTCACTTAAACACTCTTCGGGATGTCAAATGGAACTCGAATAAGTTTAACTCAAAATGCTCATTTTCTCTCGAAGATTCAATCTTTATACATGAAAAAGGTCCAGTGACATAATAAGTACCTTTATTAAGGTATTTTCATTCAAAGATTCAATCTTTAGTCATTAAAACACTCTTAGCGACTTCATTGGAAATACCTCAATCGAATAAGTTCAGTTCAATCTTAAGTCGTTAAGCCACTCCTCGCGACTTCATAGGTAACTCGATTAAGTTAAACACAAAATACTCATTTTCTTTTGAGGATTGAACCTTTGTACATTAAAAAGGTCTAGTGACAAAATAGGAACCTTGAATTAGCTAATTTCATTCGAAGATTCAATCCTTACTCATTAAAACACTCTTCGGGACGTGATAGGGAACTCGAATAAGTTTAACACAAAATTCTCATTTTCTTTCAAAGATTGAATCCTTATACATTCAAAAGGTCTAGTGATATAATAGGTACCTTGATTGCGGTATTTTCATTCAAGGATTCAATCTCTATTCACTAAAACACTCTTCGGGACGTCAAATGGAACTCGAATAAGTTTAACCCAAAACGCTCATTTTCTTTCGAAGATTAAATCTTTATACATTAAAAATGTCCAGCGACATAATAGGTACCTTTATTGAGGTATTTTCATTCAAAGATTCAATCTTTAGTCATTAAAATACTCTTCGCGACTTCGTTGGTAACTCGAATAAGTTAAACTCAAAACTCTCATTTTCTTTCAGAGATTCAATCTTTATACAGTAAAAAGGTCTAACGGCAAAGTAGGTACTTTGATTAACTTAATTTCATTCAAACATTCAATCTTAACTCATTAAAACACTCATCGTGACGTCAGAGGGATCTCGAATAAGTTTAACTCTCAATTCTCATTTTTGTTCAAAGATTCTTTTTTTATACATTAAGAAGGTCAGGTGACAAAATAGGTACCTTAATTGAGGTATTTTCAATCAAATATTCAATCTTGGGTCATTAAACCACTCTTCGCGACTTCATAGGTAACTCGAATAAGTTAAACTCAAAACTCTCATTTTCTTTCTAAGATTTAGTCCTTATACATAAAAATGGTCTAGTGACATAATGTTACCTTGATTGAGTATTTTCATTCAACGATTCAATCTTTACTCAGTAAAACACTTTTCGGGATGTCACAGGGAACCCGAATAAGTTTAACTCTTAAAACACTCTTAGCGACGTCAAAAGGATCACGAATAAGTTTAACTCAAAACTCTAATTCTCTTTCAAAGACTGAATCTTTATACATTCAAAATGTCTAGTGATATAATTGGTACCTTGATTGAGGTATTTTCATACAAAGATTCAATCTTTATTCACTAAAACACTCTTCCGGATGTCAAATGGAACTCGAATAAGTTTAACTCAAAATGCTCATTTTCTTTCGAAGATTCAATCTTTATGCATTAAAAAGGTCCAGTGACATAATAGGCACCTTTATTAAGGTATTTTCATTCAAAGATTCAATCTTTAGTCATTAAAACACACTTCGCGACCTCATAGGAAATACCTCAATCGAGTAAGTTCAGTTCAATCTAAAGTCATTAAACCACTCTTCGCGACCTCGTAGGTAACTCGATTAAGTTAAACACAAAATACTCATTTTCTTTTGGAGATCGAATCTTTGTACAGAAAAAAGGTCTAGTGACAAAGTAGGAACCTTGAATTAGCAATTTCATTCAAAGATTCAATCTTTACTCATTAAAACACTCTTCGGGACGTGAAAGGGAGCTCGAATAAGTTTAACTCAGAACTCTCATTTTCTTTCAAAGATTCAATCTTTATACATTAAAAAGGCCTAGTGACATAAAAGGTAACGTGATTGAGGTA
Organism: Cornus florida; assembly: GCF_030987335.1. NCBI lineage: Eukaryota > Viridiplantae > Streptophyta > Magnoliopsida > Cornales > Cornaceae > Cornus > Cornus florida. The sequence continues at coordinate 12,371,285 of NW_026775581.1, read as the reverse complement.
ATTTCATTCAAAGATTCAATCTTTGGTCAGTAAAACACTCTTCGCGACTTCATAGCTTACTCGAATAAGTTAAACTCGAAACTCTCATTTTCTTTCAGAGATTCAATCGTTATACATTGAAAAGGTCTAACGACATAATAGGTACCTTGGTTATGGTAATTTCATTCAAAGATTCAATCTTTACTCATTAAAACACTCTTCGCGACGTTAAAGGGATCACGAATATGTTTAACTCAAAACTCTAATTTTCCTTCAAAGATTGAATCCTTATACATTAAAAAGGTCTAGTGATATAATAGGTACCTTGATTGAGGTATTCTCATTCAAGTATTCAATCTTTATTCACTGAAACACTGTTCGGGACGTCAAATGGAACTCGAATAAGTTTAACCCAAAACGCTCATTTTCTTCCGGAGATTCAATCTTTATACATTAAAATGGCCCAGTGACACAATTGGTACCTTTATTGAGGTATTTTCATTCAAAGATTCAATCTTTAGTGATTAAAATACTCTTCGCGACTTCGTTGGTAACTCGAATAAGTTAACCTCAAAACTCTCATTTTCTTTCAAAGATTCAATCTTTATACAGTAAAAAGGTTTAGTGGCATAATAGGTACCTTGATTGAGTTAATTTCTTTCAGAGATTCAATCTTAACTCATTAAAACACTCATCGTGACGTCAAGGGCATCTCGAATAAGTTTAACTCTCAATTCTCATTTTCGTTCAAAGATTCAATCTTTATACACTAAAAAGGTCTAGTGGCAAAATAGGTACCGTAATTGAGGTATTTTCATTCAAATATTCGGTCTTGGGTCACAAAACCACTATTCGCGACTTCATAGGTAACTCGAATAAGTTAAACTCAAAACTCTAATTTTCTTTCTAAGATTTAGTCTTTATACGTAAAAATGGTCTAGTGACATAATGGTACCTTGATTGAGGATTTTCATTCGAACATTCAATCTTTACTCAGTAAGACACTTTTTGGGACGTCACAGGGAACTTGAATAAGTTTAACTCAAAACTCTCATTTTCTTTCAAAAATTCGATCTTTATTCAGTAAAAAGGTCTAGTGACATAGTAGGTAGCTTTTTTGAGGTATTTTCATTCAAAGATTCAATCTTTACTCATTAAAACACTCTTAGCGACGTCAAAGTGATCACGAATAAGTTTAACTCAAAACTCTAATTCTCTTTCAAAGACTGAATCTTTATACATTCAAGAGGTCTAGGGATATAATAGGTACCTTGACTGAGGAATTTTCATACAAAGATTCAATCGTTATCCACTTAAACACTCTTCGGGATGTCAAATGGAACTCGAATAAGTTTAACTCAAAATGCTCATTTTCTCTCGAAGATTCAATCTTTATACATGAAAAAGGTCCAGTGACATAATAAGTACCTTTATTAAGGTATTTTCATTCAAAGATTCAATCTTTAGTCATTAAAACACTCTTAGCGACTTCATTGGAAATACCTCAATCGAATAAGTTCAGTTCAATCTTAAGTCGTTAAGCCACTCCTCGCGACTTCATAGGTAACTCGATTAAGTTAAACACAAAATACTCATTTTCTTTTGAGGATTGAACCTTTGTACATTAAAAAGGTCTAGTGACAAAATAGGAACCTTGAATTAGCTAATTTCATTCGAAGATTCAATCCTTACTCATTAAAACACTCTTCGGGACGTGATAGGGAACTCGAATAAGTTTAACACAAAACTCTCATTTTCTTTCAAAGATTGAATCCTTATACATTCAAAAGGTCTAGTGATATAATAGGTACCTTGATTGCGGTATTTTCATTCAAAGATTCAATCTCTATTCACTAAAACACTCTTCGGGACGTCAAATGGAACTCGAATAAGTTTAACCCAAAACGCTCATTTTCTTTCGAAGATTAAATCTTTATACATTAAAAATGTCCAGCGACATAATAGGTACCTTTATTGAGGTATTTTCATTCAAAGATTCAATCTTTAGTCATTAAAATACTCTTCGCGACTTCGTTGGTAACTCGAATAAGTTAAACTCAAAACTCTCATTTTCTTTCAGAGATTCAATCTTTATACAGTAAAAAGGTCTAGCGGCAAAGTAGGTACTTTGATTAACTTAATTTCATTCAAACATTCAATCTTAACTCATTAAAACACTCATCGTGACGTCAGAGGGATCTCGAATAAGTTTAACTCTCAATTCTCATTTTTGTTCAAAGATTCTTTTTTTATACATTAAGAAGGTCAGGTGACAAAATAGGTACCTTAATTGAGGTATTTTCAATCAAATATTCAATCTTGGGTCATTAAACCACTCTTCGCGACTTCATAGGTAACTCGAATAAGTTAAACTCAAAACTCTCATTTTCTTTCTAAGATTTAGTCCTTATACATAAAAATGGTCTAGTGACATAATGTTACCTTGATTGAGTATTTTCATTCAACGATTCAATCTTTACTCAGTAAAACACTTTTCGGGACGTCACAGGGAACCCGAATAAGTTTAACTCTTAAAACACTCTTAGCGACGTCAAAGGGATCACGAATAAGTTTAACTCAAAACTCTAATTCTCTTTCAAAGACTGAATCTTTATACATTCAAAATGTCTAGTGATATAATTGGTACCTTGATTGAGGTATTTTCATACAAAGATTCAATCTTTATTCACTAAAACACTCTTCCGGATGTCAAATGGAACTCGAATAAGTTTAACTCAAAATGCTCATTTTCTTTCGAAGATTCAATCTTTATGCATTAAAAAGGTCCAGTGACATAATAGGCACCTTTATTAAGGTATTTTCATTCAAAGATTCAATCTTTAGTCATTAAAACACACTTCGCGACCTCATAGGAAATACCTCAATCGAGTAAGTTCAGTTCAATCTAAAGTCATTAAACCACTCTTCGTGACCTCGTAGGTAACTCGATTAAGTTAAACACAAAATACTCATTTTCTTTTGGAGATCGAATCTTTGTACAGAAAAAAGGTCTAGTGACAAAGTAGGAACCTTGAATTAGCAATTTCATTCAAAGATTCAATCTTTACTCATTAAAACACTCTTCGGGACGTGAAAGGGAGCTCGAATAAGTTTAACTCAGAACTCTCATTTTCTTTCAAAGATTCAATCTTTATACATTAAAAAGGCCTAGTGACATAAAAGGTAACGTGATTGAGGTAATTTCATTCAAAGATTCAATCTTTGGTCAGTAAAACACTCTTCGCGACTTCATAGCTTACTCGAATAAGTTAAACTCGAAACTCTCATTTTCTTTCAGAGATTCAATCGTTATACATTAAAAAGGTCTAACGACATAATAGGTATGTAATACCCCGTAATTTTAAAGAATGTATTTAAATTAATTTTGTGTTAGGTTAATTAATTATTTATTTGTGCATACTACATTATTTTATTAAATTCATTTAATTGTGCATGTAAATTAATTGTGTATGTAAAAATAGTAAATTTATTCATTTAATTGTGCATGTATTATTTTAATTACTTTTATTTGTTGATTATGTTTAATTAAGCAATATTAGTTAATTAGAGTATTATATTTGTGTTATAAAGTATTATGATGATATAATATATTATTTTGTAATAACAATAATAATAATTATATTAGTTTAATAATAATAATAATAAGAATATAATAATAATAATAATAAAAGTTTATTAATAATAATATTAGTAATAATAATAATAATAGTTATAATAATAATAATAGTATTAAACCAAAGTCATGATGAAATTAGAGATTAGGATAGGATTGCATCAATGGTTATGGTTGGAATTGAAGCCATATGGTTGGGAGGATGGTTAGTTGATGAAAAAATAAGATATTTGTAATATTTATATTATATATTTTGTATATAAATTAACTAGCTTGCCTTAGAAGAAAATAAAAGGGAGTTAGAAGCAAAGTATAAATTCTAGAGAGCTATTTTATAAGAGTGAAAGGAAAAGAGAAAGAGAAAGAAGCTTGGACCGGTGTAGGCAATTTTACCCGACTACGCGCAGACCGGCGGATTTATTTTAAATCCAAAAAGGCAAGTTATTATCTACTTTTCCCCTTTGAATTAATAAATTAATTGTTTAGCTTATTTTTATGCATAGAGCCAAGGTTAGGAGGTTAATAAATAATTAATTTTATTTTATTAAATTAATGGAATTTTAATTATATAGGATGGTATATATTTATTTAATGTCCTATGAAATTAATAATGGCTAAAAATAATTAAATAAGACTTTAGGGATTTTTCTAGAATTTTCTAGATTTTTCCGAGCATTTTCTGCAATTTTCGGCGACCTTCCGGCGAGTTTTCCGGTCGCCGGCAGTGGGGGAGACGACCGGAGTGATCCGGTGCAACGCGGCGCACCATAGGAGGGTGTACGCGCGCATCCTAGCCATTAGTGGAGTCTGATTGATCCGGTGCATCGCGGTCCATGATACCGCGGTACACCCGGATCTGTGGGCGTTGGATGGAGGGAAGATAGGGTGAGATGATCCGGTGTGGCGCGCATGTAGGAAAGATGATGCAGCCAACCAACCGGAGAACGCCACGTCAGCAGGAAGCCATCAACGCGCGCGTGGCAGCGCGTGTGCGCGCGTGGCAGCGCGTGTGCGCGCGTGGCTGACGCCAGACGCGCGTGAAGGCGCGTGGGAGAGTGGGAAAGCTTGGCGGCGCGTGTGGGGAGCTCTGGGAGGCGCGTGGGGGCGCGTGAAGGGCCTCTGCGGCTGCTGGAAAAGTCCAGAATACCCCTAGGGACTGTTTTGTCATTACCAGGACCTTCACTATACATTTTGGGGCCTCGGGTTGGCATTTTTGGAATTAACGGGACATTATATTATTATTTTATTTCTCGTTAATTATTATAATTGTCCGATTAATATTTCTAAATATTAATTGTATCAGTTAAAGTGCGAATCGCTAGTAAACATATGTAATTGATTTAACGGCTATTAATGGTATTATTTTATTAAACTGTAATAACCATTAATGTTAAATTAATTAGTGCTTGGTTTTCTTCATATAAATAACCCATTATATATTATGAAATATTTATACTGTTAATCGTATATAAACCATGATTATTATGCTGTGTGCATTTCAGGGAATAAATGGACAGTTTATTATGTCGCATTTATATTATATGGATGTGTTGCCATATAGAACCATGTGAGCTGACTAATAAGTTTAGACTCATTTATACCTTATGCATTCGTTGCGATAGACAGATGTGTGGCTGTCGGGGTATGTGGTTTAATATTATTGGCATGTGTTGCCTAATTGACATACTCGGTATATTTATTAATATTATTGGCATGTGTTGCCTAAATTGACATTCTCGGTATATTTATTAATATTGTTGGCATGTGTTGCCTAATTTATATGCTCAGTATATTCATCAGTACTTTGCGAGGTGTTATCACTGTGTAGTTCGTTATAGTCTGTGTTGTCAGTACCGTGCACCATGTATAATAGCTGATTTCCCGGGTAGGGAAAGGCGACACTTGACCACCTAGTGTGAGTCTAAGTGATCACCGTCTATTCTGGTTGAGGTCATGTTATACATCGGATAGTTCCCGTAGGATGTATACAGATATAGTACTCATCCGATTCATAATGATTAATTTATTTGATTCTCTGATTTGGGTCATAGTAGAGAGGACTTGCTCGTGGGGTTGACCCACCATTGTTGTTATTTCAGGATACGGTCAGTATCCGTTTCAAGGCTGAGGTTAGCAGTGTGGGACCATCATCCGAACTCATCTACTCTTACGATCCAGTACAGGGTAGAAGTTTTATGTAATACTTCAGTTTCAGTTTTTATTTACTTTTGACGTTAAACTCTCAGGGTTATATTTAGGGATCCCTGACGTAGGATTTCCAAGTTGTAATGAAGTACTGTATGAAATAAAGGATGGATGGATGTTGTATTATTTAATGTTCCTTTCCTGTCTAAATTCTTTTATTTCCATCATTTTGTATTCCATGCTTGTATATTGCCAATTGTTTTTGATACCCCTCGTTTTTCGTGTATAAGCCTGATCAACTTATGCGTGGAAAATGTGGGGGTGTTACAGTTGGTATCAGAGCATTCCAGGTTCGAGTGTCTTAGGGATCTGTGATTACTATACTTCCGCGTTGTGTATTCTGATAATTAGAGCCTAAGTATTAGGGTTCTTTGTATTCTTTTAGTCGGTCCATTATAATGTACTGACGTTAGATTTTTCTGAATTTAAAAGAAGGATGTCTCGGCGTGGGACAAGGAATGCGAACCGTCATCGCAGTATTTCCCCAACTCAAAATGAGAATCAGGAATTTTCTCCTCAAGTTGCTGATATCATTGCACGAGCGGTGGCAGCAGGAGTAGCATCTGCTCTACGAAACCAACAACCTCCTCCGATAGTACCTATTCCTGAACCAGTGGCACAGCCAATGTCATGGGACAAAGTTCGTCACTCGTTCATCCGGGGAAATCCACCGACATTTGCGAGGTCCACAGATGTCTTGTTAGCATATCAGTGGAAACAGGAGAGCGAGCGTCATCTTCGGATGGTAATCTGTACCGAAGTGCAGAAACAGATGCTGGCTACGTTTATGCTGATAGGCAATACATTGCAGTGGTAGGAGTCTATTACTACTGTCGATGAGAGGACCAGATTGACGTATGCTGAATTTCAGACACGCTTTGACGACAAGTATTTTCCTATGTCAGTAAGATCAGCGATGAAGACTGAATTTCTGGATCTGCAACAGGAAGATATGACTGTGGCTGAGTATGAACAGAAGTTCATTAATTTGTCATTATTTGCACCAGAGGAGGTCAATACGGAAGAAAAGAAGCGAGACCGCTTTGTGAAGGGGTTGATATGGCCGATTAAAGTGGTGATCTTAGGTAGTCCGGCATATACTACTTATATCCAGGTGGTTAATGCCGCCTTACAGCACTGCCAGATGAGGAGTGATTACCGGAAGTCCAAGGGAGATAAGCGGACTAACCGAGACTACCAGACAGTGGAGAAAGGAAGCAACAGTGGTGCCAAGTCCAATGATCGGGGCAGATTTCAAGGACATCAACCTTGGAAGAAAAACAAAGGAAACCTAGATGTGCAGAGGGATGGAGTCCCTAATCAGGGTAGACAAGGTGGGATACCTCAGACCGGACAGGAACAGTGGTCGGGAAGTCAACAGAGGAGGCAGGCAGGTCCTTTTACGGGACGTTGTTATCACTGTAGAGAGATTGGGCATCCGGCCAAGATGTGTCCCAAAGCTAAGCAGGGACAGTATGGGCAGCCGAGACCTAATCAGCCATTACCTCTACCGGCCCCACCGATGCCACGTGGGCAAGTTCGAAATGTTCCGGCACTTCCAGCACCACCATTTCCTCCGGGACAACCTCCACAGCAGTTGCATCATGGCAGAGTTTATAACTTCATGCCACATAATGCGCAGGCTCCTCAGGCTATTGAGGGTATGTTTTCTATACATGGTAGAACTGCTCGTATACTGTTTGACACTGGTGCATCACATTCTTTTGTGTCTAGATCTTTTGTTATCTTATCTGGTATGACGACTCAGTTATGTGACCAACCTCTTAATATTTATACACCATTGGGAGTTGGCGCAATTTTACGAGAGTGTAGCGGTGATATCCTTATAGATATGGGCCGGCTTCGATTTCTTGCAAATTTGTTAGTGTTAGATATGCATTCGTATGATGTTATACTTGGGATGGACTGGTTATCTCAGTACCATGCTCAGGTTAACTGTTACGAAAAGTCTATTGTATTTTCTATACCAGGACAGGAGATGTATCTTCTTGTTGTACCACAACCTGATAGAGGGCCTAGCACTTATTTATTCGTTCTTGAGGAGGACTCACAGGAAGCGACTGCGGTATCTCTTGACAGCATCCCGGTAGTACAGGAATTCCAGGATGTATTCCAGGAAATTCTAGGCTTGCCACCGAGTCGAGAGATAGACTTCGTTATTGATTTAGCTCCAGGCACTAAGCCTATTGCTAAGGTGCCGTACAGAATGGCACCAGTGGAGATGCGAGAGTTGAAAGATCAAATTCAACAGTTGCTCAGCCAGGGATTTATTCGTAGGAGTACTTCACCATGGGGAGCACCAGTACTGTTTGTAAAGAAAAAGGATGGATCTCTTCGTCTTTGTATTGATTATAGAGAACTGAACAAGGTCACTGTTCGCAACAAGTATCCGTTGCCCAGAATTGATGACCTGTTTGATCAGTTGAAGGGAGCTACTTACTTCTCAAAGATCGATTTGAGGTCTGGTTATCATCAGTTACGAGTCAGAGAACAAGATGTTCCAAAGACAGCATTTCTCACGAGGTACGGATCTTATGAGTTTCGTGTTATGCCTTTCGGTTTAACGAACGCTCCAGCTGTCTTTATGGACTTGATGAATAGAGTATTCAGAGAATACTTAGATCAGTTTGTCATTGTTTTCATTGATGATATTCTGGTTTACTCTAAGTCGGAGAAGGACCATGCTAGACATTTACGCACAGTATTGCAGACACTTCGAGAACATCAGTTGTTTGCGAAGTTTGAGAAGTGTGAATTTTGGCAGAAAGAGGTCAAATTTCTAGGTCATGTAGTGTCAGAAGAAGGGGTAGCAGTAGATCCAGCCAAGGTTGCGGCCGTTATGGAGTGGGGACAGCCTACTTCACCGACAGAGATTCGCAGTTTTCTGGGATTGGCGGGGTATTATCGCCGGTTCATCCAGGGATTTTCCAAAATTGCGGGTCCACTTACTCATCTGACTAAGAAGAATGTACCATTTGTATGGGATGATTCTTGTCAGACTGCTTTTGCTGAATTGAAGAGCAAGTTAACTTCTGCACCTGTCTTAGCCACACCTCAGAGTGGAATCGAGTATTTGGTATTTACCGACGCTTCTCTGAAGGGTTTGGGTTGTGTGTTGATGCAAGAAGAGCGACCAGTTTCTTATGGGTCTAGGAAGCTTAAGCCTCATGAGCTTAATTACCCGACTCACGATCTAGAGCTCGCCGCAGTGGTTTTTGCCTTGCGTATTTGGAGACATTATCTTTTGGGGGAGACTTTTCGATTGTTTAGCGATCATAAAAGTCTACAGTATTTGTTCACACAGAGGGAACTGAATATGAGACAGCGCAGATGGTTGGAGTTCGTGAAAGACTATCACTTCTCTATTCAGTATCATCCAGGGAAAGCGAATGTTGTAGCAGACGCACTCAGCCGCCGACCCTATGTCAGCCTTTCAGCTTTGTTTACAACAGAGTGGGATGCTTTGAAAACGGTTGATGAGTTAACAGACGCTTTTATGGCATGTGTGGTAGTAACTCCTTCTATCATTCATCAGGTCATTCAAACGCAACTCTTAGATCAACAGTGTATTGATCGGGTTTCGGAGTTAGCCTCCGGAGATGTTCCTTTTTATTCTATAGGGACTGATGGAGGATTGAGGTACAAGGGACGTTTAATTGTGCCTTCAGCTGATAATTTGAGAAATGTTGTGATGAGAGAGACACACACTTCTCAGTTCTCTGTACATCCAGGGGGAGACAAGATGTATCAGGACATGAAACGCCAGTTTTGGTGGGCCGGCATGAAAAGAGATATAGCTATCTTTGTCTCTAAATGTAGTACCTGTCAGATGATTAAGATTGATCATCAGAGACCGCCAGGATCGTTACAGCCACTTCCCATACCAGAGTGGAAATGGGAGAGTATTTCCATGGACTTTATAGAGGGATTACCTACTTCACAGCATAATCACAACTCTATTTGGGTCATTGTTGATAGATTGACCAAGTCCGCTCACTTTCTGCCTGTTCGTTAAAACTTTACGTCAGAACAGTATGCTAAGCTTTATATTGCAGAAATGGTGAAACTTCATGGTGTACCATTGTCCATCGTATCAGATAGAGATCCGAAGTTTGTATCAGGATTTTGGAGGAGCTTTCAGCAGGCTTTGGGTACAGAACTATATCTTAGCACTGCTTATCATCCTCAAACAGATGGACAGACTGAGCGAGTTAATCAGATTTTAGAAGACATGTTGCGGGCATGTGTTCTTGATTTTAAGGGCAATTGGGAGGAATATTTGCCGCTTTCAGAGTTTGCTTATAACAATAGTTATCAGAAAACTATTGGTATGGCACCATTTGAGGCTTTGTACGGTAGACCGTGTAGGTCTCCTGTCTGTTGGCTTGGAGTTGGTGAGAACAGCTTTTTGGGTCCTGAATTTATTAAGGACACGTCAGAAAAGATCGCTATCATTAGGGATCGGATGCGTACAGCTCAAAGCAGACAGAAAAGTTATGCTGACCGTCGAACTCGTGCTTTGGAGTTTAAGGTTGGTGATCAGGTTTTGCGTAAGGTTTCTCCCATGAAGGGAGTAATGCGGTTTGGGTCAAAGGGTAAGTTATCGCCTCGTTTTGTGGGTCCTTTTATGATTACAGATCGGATTGGGGCAGTAGCTTATCGTCTGGCTCTACCAGATAATCTTCATAGGGTACATAATGTTTTTCATGTATCTATGCTGCGAAAATTTCTACGGGATGAAGATCGATACCAACACATTGATGTGGGTGAGATTGAGTTGCAACCCGATGCAACCTATTTGGAACAACCTTACTGTATTCTCGATCGTAGGAATCAGATACTGCGCACGAAGACTATTCCATTAGTACGTGTACAGTGGAGTCATCATAGTGCTACAGAGTCTACTTGGGAACGGGAAGATATTATCCGTGCCAAGTATCCAGAATTTTTTTTAAGACAGGTATGTAGTGAATTTCGGGGACGAAATTCCTTTATTAGGGGGGGAGAATGTAATACCCCGTAATTTTAAAGAATGTATTTAAATTAATTTTGTGTTAGGTTAATTAATTTATTTATTTGTGCATACTACATTATTTTATTAAATTCATTTAATTGTGCATGTAAATTAATTGTGTATGTTAAAATAGTAAATTTATTCATTTAATTGTGCATGTATTATTTTAATTACTTTTATTTGTTGATTATGTTTAATTAAGCAATATTAGTTAATTAGAGTATTATATTTGTGTTATAAAGTATTATGATGATATAATATATTATTTTGTAATAACAATAATAATAATTATATTAGTTTAATAATAATAATAATAAGAATATAATAATAATAATAATAAAAGTTTATTAATAATAATATTAGTAATAATAATAATAATAGTATTAAACCAAAGTCATGATGAAATTAGAGATTAGGATAGGATTGCATCAATGGTTATGGTTGGAATTGAAGCCATATGGTTGGGAGGATGGTTAGTTGATGAAAAAATAAGATATTTGTAATATTTATATTATATATTTTGTATATAAATTAACTAGCTTGCCTTAGAAGAAAATAAAAGGGAGTTAGAAGCAAAGTATAAATTCTAGAGAGCTATTTTATAAGAGTGAAAGGAAAAGAGAAAGAGAAAGAAGCTTGGACCGGTGTAGGCAATTTTACCCGACTACGCGCAGACCGGCGGATTTATTTTAAATCCAAAAAGGCAAGTTATTATCTACTTTTCCCCTTTGAATTAATAAATTAATTGTTTAGCTTATTTTTATGCATAGAGCCAAGGTTAGGAGGTTAATAAATAATTAATTTTATTTTATTAAATTAATGGAATTTTAATTATATAGGATGGTATATATTTATTTAATGTCCTATGAAATTAATAATGGCTAAAAATAATTAAATAAGACTTTAGGGATTTTTTTAGAATTTTCTAGATTTTTCCGAGCATTTTCTGCAATTTTCGGCGACCTTCCGGCGAGTTTTCCGGTCGCCGGCAGTGGGGGAGACGACCGGAGTGATCCGGTGCAACGCGGCGCACCATAGGAGGGTGTACGCGCGCATCCTGGCCATTAGTGGAGTCTGATTGATCCGGTGCATCGCGGTCCATGATACCGCGGTACACCCGGATCTGTGGGCGTTGGATGGAGGGAAGATAGGGTGAGATGATCCGGTGTGGCGCGCATGTAGGAAAGATGATGCAGCCAACCAACCGGAGAACGCCACGTCAGCAGGAAGCCATCAACGCGCGCGTGGCAGCGCGTGTGCGCGCGTGGCTGACGCCAGACGCGCGTGAAGGCGCGTGGGAGAGTGGGAAAGCTTGGCGGCGCGTGTGGGGAGCTCTGGGAGGCGCGTGGGGGCGCGTGAAGGGCCTCTGCGGCTGCTGGAAAAGTCCAGAATACCCCTAGGGACTGTTTTGTCATTACCAGGACCTTCACTATACATTTTGGGGCCTCGGGTTGGCATTTTTGGAATTAACGGGACATTATATTATTATTTTATTTCTCGTTAATTATTATAATTGTCCGATTAATATTTCTAAATATTAATTGTATCAGTTAAAGTGCGAATCGCTAGTAAACATATGTAATTGATTTAACGACTATTAATGGTATTATTTTATTAAACTGTAATAACCATTAATGTTAAATTAATTAGTGCTTGGTTTTCTTCATATAAATAACCCATTATATATTATGAAATATTTATACTGTTAATCGTATATAAACCATGATTATTATGCTGTGTGCATTTCAGGGAATAAATGGACAGTTTATTATGTCGCATTTATATTATATGGATGTGTTGCCATATAGAACCATGTGAGCTGACTAATAAGTTTAGACTCATTTATACTTTATGCATTCGTTGCGATAGACAGATGTGTGGCTGTCGGGGTATGTGGTTTAATATTATTGGCATGTGTTGCCTAATTGACATACTCGATATATTTATTAATATTATTGGCATGTGTTGCCTAAATTGACATTCTCGGTATATTTATTAATATTGTTGGCATGTGTTGCCTAATTTATATGCTCAGTATATTAATCAGTACTTTGCGAGGTGTTATCACTGTGTAGTTCGTTATAGTCTGTGTTGTCAGTACCGTGCACCATGTATAATAGCTGATTTCCCGGGTAGGGAAAGGCGACACTTGACCACCTAGTGTGAGTCTAAGTGATCACCGTCTATTCTGGTTGAGGTCATGTTATACATTGGATAGTTCCCGTAGGATGTATACAGATATAGTACTCATCCGATTCATAATGATTAATTTATTTGATTCTCTGATTTGGGTCATAGTAGAGAGGACTTGCTCGTGGGGTTGACCCACCATTGTTGTTATTTCAGGATACGGTCAGTATCCGTTTCAAGGCTGAGGTTAGCAATGTGGGACCATCATCCGAACTCATCTACTCTTACGATCCAGTACAGGGTAGAAGTTTTATGTAATACTTCAGTTTCAGTTTTTATTTACTTTTGACGTTAAACTCTCAGGGTTATATTTAGGGATCCCTGACGTAGGATTTCCAAGTTGTAATGAAGTACTGTATGAAATAAAGGATGGATGGATGTTGTATTATTTAATGTTCCTTTCCTGTCTAAATTCTTTTATTTCCATCATTTTGTATTCCATGCTTGTATATTGCCAATTGTTTTTGATACCCCTCGTTTTTCGTGTATAAGCCTGATCAACTTATGCGTGGAAAATGTGGGGGTGTTACAAGGTACCTTGGTTATGGTAATTTCATTCAAAGATTCAATCTTTACTCATTAAAACACTCTTCGCGACGTTAAAGGGATCACGAATATGTTTAACTCAAAACTCTAATTTTCCTTCAAAGATTGAATCCTTATACATTCAAAAGGTCTAGTGATATAATAGGTACCTTGATTGAGGTATTCTCATTCAAGTATTCAATCTTTATTCACTGAAACACTGTTCGGGACGTCAAATGGAACTCGAATAAGTTTAACCCAAAACGCTCATTTTCTTCCGGAGATTCAATCTTTATACATTAAAATGGCCCAGTGACACAATAGGTACCTTTATTGAGGTATTTTCATTCAAAGATTCAATCTTTAGTGATTAAAATACTCTTCGCGACTTCGTTGGTAACTCGAATAAGTTAAACTCAAAACTCTCATTTTCTTTCAAAGATTCAATCTTTATACAGTAAAAAGGTCTAGTGGCATAATAGGTACCTCGATTGAGTTAATTTCTTTCAGAGATTCAATCTTAACTCATTAAAACACTCATCGTGACGTCAAGGGCATCTCGAATAAGTTTAACTCTCAATTCTCATTTTCGTTCAAAGATTCAATCTTTATACACTAAAAAGGTCTAGTGGCAAAATAGGTACCGTAATTGAGGTATTTTCATTCAAATATTCGGTCTTGGGTCACAAAACCACTCTTCGCGACTTCATAGGTAACTCGAATAAGTTAAACTCAAAACTCTAATTTTCTTTCTAAGATTTAGTCTTTATACGTAAAAATGGTCTAGTGACATAATGGTACCTTGATTGAGGATTTTCATTCGAACATTCAATCTTTACTCAGTAAGACACTTTTCGGGACGTCACAGGGAACTTGAATAAGTTTAACTCAAAACTCTCATTTTCTTTCAAAAATTCGATCTTTATTCAGTAAAAAGGTCTAGTGACATAGTAGGTTGCTTTTTTGAGGTATTTTCATTCAAAGATTCAATCTTTACTCATTAAAACACTCTTAGCGACGTCAAAGTGATCACGAATAAGTTTAACTCAAAACTCTAATTCTCTTTCAAAGACTGAATCTTTATACATTCAAGAGGTCTAGGGATATAATTGGTACCTTGACTGAGGAATTTTCATACAAAGATTCAATCTTTATTCACTTAAACACTCTTCGGGATGTCAAATGGAACTCGAATAAGTTTAACTCAAAATGCTCATTTTCTCTCGAAGATTCAATCTTTATGCATGAAAAAGGTCCAGTGACATAATAAGTACCTTTATTAAGGTATTTTCATTCAAAGATTCAATCTTTAGTCATTAAAACACTCTTAGCGACTTCATTGGAAATACCTCAATCGAATAAGTTCAGTTCAATCTTAAGTCGTTAAGCCACTCCTCGCGACTTCATAGGTAACTCGATTAAGTTAAACACAAAATACTCATTTTCTTTTGAGGATTGAACCTTTGTACATTAAAAAGGTCTAGTGACAAAATAGGAACCTTGAATTAGCTAATTTCATTCGAAGATTCAATCCTTACTCATTAAAACACTCTTCGGGACGTGATAGGGAACTCGAATAAGTTTAACACAAAACTCTCATTTTGTTTCAAAGATTGAATCCTTATACATTCAAAAGGTCTAGTGATATAATAGGTACCTTGATTGCGGTATTTTCATTCAAAGATTCAATCTCTATTCACTAAAACACTCTTCGGGACGTCAAATGGAACTCGAATAAGTTTAACCCAAAACGCTCATTTTCTTTCGAAGATTAAATCTTTATACATTAAAAATGTCCAGCGACATAATAGGTACCTTTATTGAGGTATTTTCATTCAAAGATTCAATCTTTAGTCATTAAAATACTCTTCGCGACTTCGTTGGTAACTCGAATAAGTTAAACTCAAAACTCTCATTTTCTTTCAGAGATTCAATCTTTATACAGTAAAAAGGTCTAGCGGCAAAGTAGGTACTTTGATTAACTTAATTTCGTTCAAACATTCAATCTTAACTCATTAAAACACTCATCGTGACGTCAGAGGGATCTCGAATAAGTTTAACTCTCAATTCTCATTTTTGTTCAAAGATTCTTTTTTTATACATTAAGAAGGTCAGGTGACAAAATAGGTACCTTAATTGAGGTATTTTCAATCAAATATACAATCTTGGGTCATTAAACCACTCTTCGCGACTTCATAGGTAACTCGAATAAGTTAAACTCAAAACTCTCATTTTCTTTCTAAGATTTAGTCCTTATACATAAAAATGGTCTAGTGACATAATGTTACCTTGATTGAGTATTTTCATTCAACGATTCAATCTTTACTCAGTAAAACACTTTTCGGGACGTCACAGGGAACCCGAATAAGTTTAACTCTTAAAACACTCTTAGCGACGTCAAAGGGATCACGAATAAGTTTAACTCAAAACTCTAATTCTCTTTCAAAGACTGAATCTTTATACATTCAAAATGTCTAGTGATATAATTGGTACCTTGATTGAGGTATTTTCATACAAAGATTCAATCTTTATTCACTAAAACACTCTTCCGGATGTCAAATGGAACTCGAATAAGTTTAACTCAAAATGCTCATTTTCTTTCGAAGATTCAATCTTTATGCATTAAAAAGGTCCAGTGACATAATAGGCACCTTTATTAAGGTATTTTCATTCAAAGATTCAATCTTTAGTCATTAAAACACACTTCGCGACCTCATAGGAAATACCTCAATGGAGTAAGTTCAGTTCAATCTAAAGTCATTAAACCACTCTTCGCGACCTCGTAGGTAACTCGATTAAGTTAAACACAAAATACTCATTTTCTTTTGGAGATCGAATCTTTGTACAGAAAAAAGGTCTAGTGACAAAGTAGGAACCTTGAATTAGCAATTTCATTCAAAGATTCAATCTTTACTCATTAAAACACTCTTCGGGACGTGAAAGGGAGCTCGAATAAGTTTAACTCAGAACTCTCATTTTCTTTCAAAGATTCAATCTTTATACATTAAAAAGGCCTAGTGACATAAAAGGTAACGTGATTGAGGTAATTTCATTCAAAGATTCAATCTTTGGTCAGTAAAACACTCTTCGCGACTTCATAGCTTACTCGAATAAGTTAAACTCGAAACTCTCATTTTCTTTCAGAGATTCAATCGTTATACATTAAAAAGGTCTAACGACATAATAGATACCTTGGTTATGGTAATTTCATTCAAAGATTCAATCTTTACTCATTAAAACACTCTTCGCGACGTTAAAGGGATCACGAATATGTTTAACTCAAAACTCTAATTTTCCTTCAAAGATTGAATCCTTATACATTCAAAAGGTCTAGTGATATAATAGGTACCTTGATTGAGGTATTCTCATTCAAGTATTCAATCTTTATTCACTGAAACACTGTTCGGGACGTCAAATGGAACTCGAAAAAGTTTAACCCAAAACGCTCATTTTCTTCCGGAGATTCAATCTTTATACATTAAAATGGCCCAGTGACACAATAGGTACCTTTATTGAGGTATTTTCATTCAAAGATTCAATCTTTAGTGATTAAAATACTCTTCGCGACTTCGTTGGTAACTCGAATAAGTTAAACTCAAAACTCTCATTTTCTTTCAAAGATTCAATCTTTATACAGTAAAAAGGTCTAGTGGCATAATAGGTAACTTGATTGAGTTAATTTCTTTCAGAGATTCAATCTTAACTCATTAAAACACTCATCGTGACGTCAAGGGCATCTCGAATAAGTTTAACTCTCAATTCTCATTTTCGTTCAAAGATTCAATCTTTATACACTAAAAAGGTCTAGTGGCAAAATAGGTACCGTAATTGAGGTATTTTCATTCAAATATTCGGTCTTGGGTCACAAAACCACTCTTCGCGACTTCATAGGTAACTCGAATAAGTTAAACTCAAAACTCTAATTTTCTTTCTAAGATTTAGTCTTTATACGTAAAAATGGTCTAGTGACATAATGGTACCTTGATTGAGGATTTTCATTCGAACATTCAATCTTTACTCAGTAAGACACTTTTCGGGACGTCACAGGGAACTTGAATAAGTTTAACTCAAAACTCTCATTTTCTTTCAAAAATTCGATCTTTATTCAGTAAAAAGGTCTAGTGACATAGTAGGTAGCTTTTTTGAGGTATTTTCATTCAAAGATTCAATCTTTACTCATTAAAACACTCTTAGCGACGTCAAAGTGATCACGAATAAGTTTAACTCAAAACTCTAATTCTCTTTCAAAGACTGAATCTTTATACATTCAAGAGGTCTAGGGATATAATAGGTACCTTGACTGAGGAATTTTCATACAAAGATTCAATCTTTATTCACTTAAACACTCTTCGGGATGTCAAATGGAACTCGAATAAGTTTAACTCAAAATGCTCATTTTCTCTCGAAGATTCAATCTTTAAACATGAAAAAGGTCCAGTGACATAATAAGTACCTTTATTAAGGTATTTTCATTCAAAGATTCAATCTTTAGTCATTAAAACACTCTTAGCGACTTCATTGGAAATACCGCAATCGAATAAGTTCAGTTCAATCTTAAGTCGTTAAGCCACTCCTCGCGACTTCATAGGTAACTCGATTAAGTTAAACACAAAATACTCATTTTCTTTTGAGGATTGAACCTTTGTACATTAAAAAGGTCTAGTGACAAAATAGGAACCTTGAATTAGCTAATTTCATTCGAAGATTCAATCCTTACTCATTAAAACACTCTTCGGGACGTGATAGGGAACTCGAATAAGTTTAACACAAAACTCTCATTTTCTTTCAAAGATTGAATCCTTATACATTCAAAAGGTCTAGTGATATAATAGGTACCTTGATTGCGGTATTTTCATTCAAAGATTCAATCTCTATTCACTAAAACACTCTTCGGGACGTCAAATGGAACTCGAATAAGTTTAACCCAAAACGCTCATTTTCTTTCGAAGATTAAATCTTTATACATTAAAAATGTCCAGCGACATAATAGGTACCTTTATTGAGGTATTTTCATTCAAAGATTCAATCTTTAGTCATTAAAATACTCTTCGCGACTTCGTTGGTAACTCGAATAAGTTAAACTCAAAACTCTCATTTTCTTTCAGAGATTCAATCTTTATACAGTAAAAAGGTCTAGCGGCAAAGTAGGTACTTTGATTAACTTAATTTCATTCAAACATTCAATCTTAACTCATTAAAACACTCATCGTGACGTCAGAGGGATCTCGAATAAGTTTAACTCTCAATTCTCATTTTTGTTCAAAGATTCTTTTTTTATACATTAAGAAGGTCAGGTGACAAAATAGGTACCTTAATTGAGGTATTTTCAATCAAATATTCAATCTTGGGTCATTAAACCACTCTTCGCGACTTCATAGGTAACTCGAATAAGTTAAACTCAAAACTCTCATTTTCTTTCTAAGATTTAGTCCTTATACATAAAAATGGTCTAGTGACATAATGTTACCTTGATTGAGTATTTTCATTCAACGATTCAATCTTTACTCAGTAAAACACTTTTCGGGACGTCACAGGGAACCCGAATAAGTTTAACTCTTAAAACACTCTTAGCGACGTCAAAGGGATCACGAATAAGTTTAACTCAAAACTCTAATTCTCTTTCAAAGACTGAATCTTTATACATTCAAAATGTCTAGTGATATAATTGGTACCTTGATTGAGGTATTTTCATACAAAGATTCAATCTTTATTCACTAAAACACTCTTCCGGATGTCAAATGGAACTCGAATAAGTTTAACTCAAAATGCTCATTTTCTTTCGAAGATTCAATCTTTATGCATTAAAAAGGTCCAGTGACATAATAGGCACCTTTATTAAGGTATTTTCATTCAAAGATTCAATCTTTAGTCATTAAAACACACTTCGCGACCTCATAGGAAATACCTCAATGGAGTAAGTTCAGTTCAATCTAAAGTCATTAAACCACTCTTCGTGACTTCGTAGGTAACTCGATTAAGTTAAACACAAAATACTCATTTTCTTTTGAAGATCGAATCTTTGTACAGAAAAAAGGTCTAGTGACAAAGTAGGAACCTTGAATTAGCAATTTCATTCAAAGATTCAATCTTTACTCATTAAAACACTCTTCGGGACGTGAAAGGGAGCTCGAATAAGTTTAACTCAGAACTCTCATTTTCTTTCAAAGATTCAATCTTTATACATTAAAAAGGCCTAGTGACATAAAAGGTAACGTGATTGAGGTAATTTCATTCAAAGATTCAATCTTTGGTCAGTAAAACACTCTTCGCGACTTCATAGCTTACTCGAATAAGTTAAACTCGAAACTCTCATTTTCTTTCAGAGATTCAATCGTTATACATTAAAAAGGTCTAACGACATAATAGGTACCTTGGTTATGGTAATTTCATTCAAAGATTCAATCTTTACTCATTAAAACACTCTTCGTGACGTTAAAGGGATCACGAATATGTTTAACTCAAAACTCTAATTTCCCTTCAAAGATTGAATCCTTATACATTCAAAAGGTCTAGTGATATAATAGGTACCTTGATTGAGGTATTCTCATTCAAGTATTCAATCTTTATTCACTGAAACACTGTTCGGGACGTCAAATAGAACTCGAATAAGTTTAACCCAAAACGCTCATTTTCTTCCGGAGATTCAATCTTTATACATTAAAATGGCCCAGTGACACAATAGGTACCTTTATTGAGGTATTTTCATTCAAAGATTCAATCTTTAGTGATTAAAATACTCTTCGCGACTTCGTTGGTAACTCGAATAAGTTAAACTCAAAACTCTCATTTTCTTTCAAAGATTCAATCTTTATACAGTAAAAAGGTCTAGTGGCATAATAGGTACCTTGATTGAGTTAATTTCTTTCAGAGATTCAATCTTAACTCATTAAAACACTCATCGTGACGTCAAGGGCATCTCGAATAAGTTTAACTCTCAATTCTCATTTTCGTTCAAAGATTCAATCTTTATACATTAAAAAGGTCTAGTGGCAAAATAGGTACCGTAATTGAGGTATTTTCATTCAAATATTCGGTCTTGGGTCACAAAACCACTCTTCGCGACTTCATAGGTAACTCGAATAAGTTAAACTAAAAACTCTAATTTTCTTTCTAAGATTTAGTCTTTATACGTAAAAATGGTCTAGTGACATAATGGTACCTTGATTGAGGATTTTCATTCGAACATTCAATCTTTACTCAGTAAGACACTTTTCGGACGTCACAGGGAACTTGAATAAGTTTAACTCAAAACTCTCATTTTCTTTCAAAAATTTGATCTTTATTCAGTAAAAAGGTCTAGTGACATAGTAGGTAGCTTTTTTGAGGTATTTTCATTCAAAGATTCAATCTTTACTCATTAAAACACTCTTAGCGACGTCAAAGTGATCACGAATAAGTTTAACTCAAAACTCTAATTCTCTTTCAAAGACTGAATCTTTATACATTCAAGAGGTCTAGGGATATAATAGGTACCTTGACTGAGGAATTTTCATACAAAGATTCAATCTTTATTCACTTAAACACTCTTCGGGATGTCAAATGGAACTCGAATAAGTTTAACTCAAAATGCTCATTTTCTCTCGAAGATTCAATCTTTATACATGAAAAAGGTCCAGTGACATAATAAGTACCTTTATTAAGGTATTTTCATTCAAAGATTCAATCTTTAGTCATTAAAACACTCTTAGCGACTTCATTGGAAATACCTCAATCGAATAAGTTCAGTTCAATCTTAAGTCGTTAAGCCACTCCTCGCGACTTCATAGGTAACTCGATTAAGTTAAACACAAAATACTCATTTTCTTTTGAGGATTGAACCTTTGTACATTAAAAAGGTCTAGTGACAAAATAGGAACCTTGAATTAGCTAATTTCATTCGAAGATTCAATCCTTACTCATTAAAACACTCTTCGGGACGTGATAGGGAACTCGAATAAGTTTAACACAAAACTCTCATTTTCTTTCAAAGATTGAATCCTTATACATTCAAAAGGTCTAGTGATATAATAGGTACCTTGATTGCGGTATTTTCATTCAAAGATTCAATCTCTATTCACTAAAACACTCTTCGGGACGTCAAATGGAACTCGAATAAGTTTAACCCAAAACGCTCATTTTCTTTCGAAGATTAAATCTTTATACATTAAAAATGTCCAGCGACATAATAGGTACCTTTATTGAGGTATTTTCATTCAAAGATTCAATCTTTAGTCATTAAAATACTCTTCGCGACTTCGTTGGTAACTCGAATAAGTTAAACTCAAAACTCTCATTTTCTTTCAGAGATTCAATCTTTATACAGTAAAAAGGTCTAGCGGCAAAGTAGGTACTTTGATTAACTTAATTTCATTCAAACATTCAATCTTAACTCATTAAAACACTCATCGTGACGTCAGAGGGATCTCGAATAAGTTTAACTCTCAATTCTCATTTTTGTTCAAAGATTCTTTTTTTATACATTAAGAAGGTCAGGTGACAAAATAGGTACCTTAATTGAGGTATTTTCAATCAAATATTCAATCTTGGGTCATTAAACCACTCTTCGCGACTTCATAGGTAACTCGAATAAGTTAAACTCAAAACTCTCAATTTCTTTCTAAGATTTAGTCCTTATACATAAAAATGGTCTAGTGACATAATGTTACCTTGATTGAGTATTTTCATTCAACGATTCAATCTTTACTCAGTAAAACACTTTTCGGGACGTCACAGGGAACCCGAATAAGTTTAACTCTTAAAACACTCTTAGCGACGTCAAAGGGATCACGAATAAGTTTAACTCAAAACTCTAATTCTCTTTCAAAGACTGAATCTTTACACATTCAAAATGTCTAGTGATATAATTGGTACCTTGATTGAGGTATTTTCATACAAAGATTCAATCTTTATTCACTAAAAAACTCTTCCGGATGTCAAATGGAACTCGAATAAGTTTAACTCAAAATGCTCATTTTCTTTCGAAGATTCAATCTTTATGCATTAAAAAGGTCCAGTGACATAATAGGCACCTTTATTAAGGTATTTTCATTCAAAGATTCAATCTTTAGTCATTAAAACACACTTCACGACCTCATAGGAAATACCTCAATCGAGTAAGTTCAGTTCAATCTAAAGTCATTAAACCACTCTTCGCGACTTCGTAGGTAACTCGATTAAGTTAAACACAAAATACTCATTTTCTTTTGAAGATCGAATCTTTGTACAGAAAAAAGGTCTAGTGACAAAGTAGGAACCTTGAATTAGCAATTTCATTCAAAGATTCAATCTTTACTCATTAAAACACTCTTCGGGACGTGAAAGGGAGCTCGAATAAGTTTAACTCAGAACTCTCATTTTCTTTCAAAGATTCAATCTTTATACATTAAAAAGGCCTAGTGACATAAAAGGTAACGTGATTGAGGTAATTTCATTCAAAGATTCAATCTTTGGTCAGTAAAACACTCTTCGCGACTTCATAGCTTACTCGAATAAGTTAAACTCGAAACTCTCATTTTCTTTCAGAGATTCAATCGTTATACATTAAAAAGGTCTAACGACATAATAGGTGCCTTGGTTATGGTAATTTCATTCAAAGATTCAATCTTTACTCATTAAAACACTCTTCGTGACGTTAAAGGGATCACGAATATGTTTAACTCAAAACTCTAATTTTCCTTCAAAGATTGAATCCTTATACATTCAAAAGGTCTAGTGATATAATAGGTACCTTGATTGAGGTATTCTCATTCAAGTATTCAATCTTTATTCACTGAAACACTGTTCGGGACGTCAAATGGAACTCGAATAAGTTTAACCCAAAACGCTCATTTTCTTCCGGAGATTCAATCTTTATACATTAAAATGGCCCAGTGACACAATAGGTACCTTTATTGAGGTATTTTCATTCAAAGATTCAATCTTTAGTGATTAAAATACTCTTCGCGACTTCGTTGGTAACTCGAATAAGTTAAACTCAAAACTCTCATTTTCTTTCAAAGATTCAATCTTTATACAGTAAAAAGGTCTAGTGGCATAATAGGTACCTTGATTGAGTTAATTTCTTTCAGAGATTCAATCTTAACTCATTAAAACACTCATCGTGACGTCAAGGGCATCTCGAATAAGTTTAACTCTCAATTCTCATTTTCGTTCAAAGATTCAATCTTTATACATTAAAAAGGTCTAGTGGCAAAATAGGTACCGTAATTGAGGTATTTTCATTCAAATATTCGGTCTTGGGTCACAAAACCACTCTTCGCGACTTCATAGGTAACTCGAATAAGTTAAACTCAAAACTCTAATTTTCTTTCTAAGATTTAGTCTTTATACGTAAAAATGGTCTAGTGACATAATGGTACCTTGATTGAGGATTTTCATTCGAACATTCAATCTTTACTCAGTAAGACACTTTTCGGGACGTCACAGGGAACTTGAATAAGTTTAACTCAAAACTCTCATTTTCTTTCAAAAATTTGATCTTTATTCAGTAAAAAGGTCTAGTGACATAATAGGTAGCTTTTTTGAGGTATTTTCATTCAAAGATTCAATCTTTACTCATTAAAACACTCTTAGCGACGTCAAAGTGATCACGAATAGGTTTAACTCAAAACTCTAATTCTCTTTCAAAGACTGAATCTTTATACATTCAAGAGGTCTAGGGATATAATAGGTACCTTGACTGAGGAATTTTCATACAAAGATTCAATCTTTATTCACTTAAACACTCTTCGGGATGTCAAATGGAACTCGAATAAGTTTAACTCAAAATGCTCATTTTCTCTCGAAGATTCAATCTTTATACATGAAAAAGGTCCAGTGACATAATAAGTACCTTTATTAAGGTATTTTCATTCAAAGATTCAATCTTTAGTCATTAAAACACTCTTAGCGACTTCATTGGAAATACCTCAATCGAATAAGTTCAGTTCAATCTTAAGTCGTTAAGCCACTCCTCGCGACTTCATAGGTAACTCGATTAAGTTAAACACAAAATACTCATTTTCTTTTGAGGATTGAATCTTTGTACATTAAAAAGGTCTAGTGACAAAATAGGAACCTTGAATTAGCTAATTTCATTCGAAGATTCAATCCTTACTCATTAAAACACTCTTCGGGACGTGATAGGGAACTCGAATAAGTTTAACACAAAACTCTCATTTTCTTTCAAAGATTGAATCCTTATACATTCAAAAGGTCTAGTGATATAATAGGTACCTTGATTGCGGTATTTTCATTCAAAGATTCAATCTCTATTCACTAAAACACTCTTCGGGACGTCGAATAAGTTTAACCCAAAACGCTCATTTTCTTTCGAAGATTCAATCTTTATACATTAAAAATGTCCAGCGACATAATAGGTACCTTTATTGAGGTATTTTCATTCAAAGATTCAATCTTTAGTCATTAAAATACTCTTCGCGACTTCGTTGGTAACTCGAATAAGTTAAACTCGAAACTCTCATTTTCTTTCAGAGATTCAATCTTTATACAGTAAAAAGGTCTAGCGGCATAGTAGGTACTTTGATTAACTTAATTTCATTCAAACATTCAATCTTAACTCATTAAAACACTCTTCGTGACGTCAAAGGGATCGCGAATAAGTTTAACTCTCAATTTTCATTTTTGTTCAAAGGTTCTTTTTTTATACATTAAGAAGGTCAGGTGACAAAATAGGTACCTTAATTGAGGTATTTTCAATCAAATATTCAATCTTGGGTCATTAAACCACTCTTCGCGACTTCATAGGTAACTCGAATAAGTTAAACTCAAAACTCTCATTTTCTTTCTAAGATTTAGTCCTTATACATAAAAATGATCTAGTGACATAATGGTACCTTGATTGAGGATTTTCATTCAACGATTCAATCTTTACTCAGTAAAACACTTTTCGGGACGTCACAGGGAACCCGAATAAGTTTAACTCTTAAAACACTCTTAGCGACGTCAAAGGGATCACGAATAAGTTTAACTCAAAACTCTAATTCTCTTTCAAAGACTGAATCTTTATACATTCAAAATGTCTAGTGATATAATTGGTACCTTGATTGAGGTATTTTCATACAAAGATTCAATCTTTATTCACTAAAACACTCTTCGGGATGTCAAATGGAACTCGAATAGGTTTAACTCAAAATGCTCATTTTCTTTCGAAGATTCAATCTTTATACATTAAAAAGGTCCAGTGACATAATAGGCACCTTTATTAAGGTATTTTCATTCAAAGATTCAATCTTTAGTCATTAAAACACTCTTCGCGACTTCATAGGAAATACCTCAATCGAGTAAGTTCAGTTCAATCTAAAGTCATTAAACCACTCTTCGCGACTTCGTAGGTAACTCGATTAAGTTAAACACAAAATACTCATTTTCTTTTGAAGATCGAATCTTTGTACAGAAAAAAGGTCTAGTGACAAAGTAGGAACCTTGAATTAGCAATTTCATTCAAAGATTCAATCTTTACTCATTAAAACACTCTTCGAATAAGTTTAACTCAGAACACTCATTTTCTTTCAAAGATTCAATCTTTATACATTAAAAAGGCCTAGTGACATAAAAGGTAACGTGATTGAGGAAATTTCATTCAAAGATTCAATCTTTGGTCAGTAAAACACTCTTCGCGACTTCATAGCTTACTCGAATAAGTTAAACTCGAAACTCTCATTTTCTTTCAGAGATTCAATCGTTATACATTAAAAAGGTCTAACGACATAATAGGTACCTTGGTTATGGTAATTTCATTCAAAGATTCAATCTTTACTCATTAAAACACTCTTCGTGACGTTAAAGGGATCACGAATATGTTTAACTCAAAACTCAAATTTTCCTTCAAATATTGAATCCTTATACATTCAAAAGGTCTAGTGATATAATAGGTACCTCGATTGAGGTATTCTCATTCAAGTATTCAATCTTTATTCACTGAAACACTATTCGGGACGTCAAATGGAACTCGAATAAGTTTAACCCAAAACGCTCATTTTCTTCCGGAGATTCAATCTTTATACATTAAAATGGCCCAGTGACACAATAGGTACCTTTATTGAGGTATTTTCATTCAAAGATTCAATCTTTAGTGATTAAAATACTCTTCGCGACTTCGTTGGTAACTCGAATAAGTTAAACTCAAAACTCTCATTTTTTTTCAAAGATTCAATCTTTATACAGTAAAAAGGTCTAGTGGCATAATAGGTACCTTGATTGAGTTAATTTCTTTTAGAGATTCAATCTTAACTCATTAAAACACTCATAGTGACGTCAAGGGCATCTCGAATAAGTTTAACTCTCAATTCTCATTTTCGTTCAAAGATTCAATCTTTATACATTAAAAAGGTCTAGGGGCAAAATAGGTACCGTAATTGAGGTATATTCATTCAAATATTCGGTCTTGGGTCACAAAACCACTCTTCGCGACTTCATAGGTAACTCGAATAAGTTAAACTCAAAACTCTAATTTTCTTTCTAAGATTTAGTCTTTATACGTAAAAATGGTCTAGTGACATAATGGTACCTTGATTGAGGATTTTCATTCGAATATTCAATCTTTACTCAGTAAGACACTTTTCGGGACGTCACAGGGAACTTGAATAAGTTTAACTCAAAACTTTCATTTTCTTTCAAAAATTCGATCTTTATTCAGTAAAAAGGTCTAGTGACATAATAGGTAGCTTTTTTGAGGTATTTTCATTCAAAGATTCAATCTTTACTCATTAAAACACTCTTAGCGACGTCAAAGTGATCACGAATAAATTTAACTCAAAACTCTAATTCTCTTTCAAAGATTGAATCTTTATACATTCAAGAGGTCTAGGGATATAATAGGTACCTTGACTGAGGAATTTTCATACAAAGATTCAATCTTTATTTACTTAAACACTCTTCGGGATGTCAAATGGAACTCGAATAAGTTTAACTCAAAATGCTCATTTTCTCTCGAAGATTCAATCTTTATACATGAAAAAGGTCCAGTGACATAATAAGTACCTTTATTAAGGTATTTTCATTCAAAGATTCAATCTTTAGTCATTAAAACACTCTTAGCGACTTCATTGGAAATACCTCAATCGAATAAGTTCAGTTCAATCTTAAGTCGTTAAGCCACTCCTCGCGACTTCATAGGTAACTCGATTAAGTTAAACACAAAATACTCATTTTCTTTTGAGGATTGAATCTTTGTACATTAAAAAGGTCTAGTGACAAAATAGGAACCTTGAATTAGCTAATTTCATTTGAAGATTCAATCCTTACTCATTAAAACACTCTTCGGGACGTGATAGGGAACTCGAATAAGTTTAACACAAAACCCTCATTTTCTTTCAAAGATTGAATCCTTATACATTCAAAAGGTCTAGTGATATAATAGGTACCTTGATTGCGGTATTTTCATTCAAAGATTCAATCTCTATTCACTAAAACACTCTTCGGGACGTCGAATAAGTTTAACCCAAAACGCTCATTTTCTTTCGAAGATTCAATCTTTATACATTAAAAATGTCCAGCAACATAATAGGTACCTTTATTGAGGTATTTTCATTCAAAGATTCAATCTTTAGTCATTAAAATACTCTTCGCGACTTCGTTGGTAACTCGAATAAGTTAAACTCGAAACTCTCATTTTCTTTCAGAGATTCAATCTTTATACAGTAAAAAGGTCTAGCGGCATAGTAGGTACTTTGATTAACTTAATTTCATTCAAACATTCAATCTTAACTCATTAAAACACTCTTCGTGACGTCAAAGGGATCTCGAATAAGTTTAACTCTCAATTCTCATTTTTGTTCAAAGGTTCTTTTTTTATACATTAAGATGGTCAGGTGACAAAATAGGTACCGTAATTGAGGTAATTTCAATCAAATATTCAATCTTGGGTCTTTAAACCACTCTTCGCGACTTCATAGGTAACTCGAATAAGTTAAACTCAAAACTCTCATTTTCTTTCTAAGATTTAGTCCTTATACATAAAAATGATCTAGTGACATAATGGTACCTTGATTGAGGATTTTCATTCAACGATTCAATCTTTACTCAGTAAAACACTTTTCGGGACGTCACAGGGAACCCGAATAAGTTTAACTCTTAAAACACTCTTAGCGACGTCAAAGGGATCACGAATAAGTTTAACTCAAAACTCTAATTCTCTTTCAAAGACTGAATCTTTATACATTCAAAATGTCTAGTGATATAATTGGTACCTTGATTGAGGTATTTTCATACAAAGATTCAATCTTTATTCACTAAAACACTCTTCGGGATGTCAAATGGAACTCGAATAAGTTTAACTCAAAATGCTCATTTTCTTTCGAAGATTCAATCTTTATACATTAAAAAGGTCCAGTGACATAATAGGCACCTTTATTAAGGTATTTTCATTCAAAGATTCAATCTTTAGTCATTAAAACACTCTTCGCGACTTCATAGGAAATACCTCAATCGAGTAAGTTCAGTTCAATCTAAAGTCATTAAACCACTCTTCGCGACTTCGTAGGTAACTCGATTAAGTTAAACACAAAATAATCATTTTCTTTTGAAAATCGAATCTTTGTACAGAAAAAAGGTCTAGTGACAAAGTAGGAACCTTGAATTAGCAATTTCATTCAAAGATTCAATCTTTACTCATTAAAACACTCTTCGAATAAGTTTAACTCAGAACTCTCATTTTCTTTCAAAGATTCAATCTTTATACATTAAAAAGGCCTAGTGACATAAAAGGTAACGTGATTGAGGTAATTTCATTCAAAGATTCAATCTTTGGTCAGTAAAACACTCTTCGCGACTTCATAGCTTACTCGAATAAGTTAAACTCGAAACTCTCATTTTCTTTCAGAGATTCAATCGTTATACATTAAAAAGGTCTAACGACATAATAGGTACCTTGGTTATGGTAATTTCGTTCAAAGATTCAATCTTTACTCATTAAAACACTCTTCGTGACGTTAAAGGGATCACGAATATGTTTAACTCAAAACTCTAATTTTCCTTCAAATATTGAATCCTTATACATTCAAAAGGTCTAGTGATATAATAGGTACCTCGATTGAGGTATTCTCATTCAAGTATTCAATCTTTATTCACTGAAACACTATTCGGGACGTCAAATGGAACTCAATTTAAGTTTAACCCAAAACGCTCATTTTCTTCCAGAGATTCAATCTTTATACATTAAAATGGCCCAGTGACACAATAGGTACCTTTATTGAGGTATTTTCATTCAAAGATTCAATCTTTAGTGATTAAAATACTCTTCGCGACTTCGTTGGTAACTCGAATAAGTTAAACTCAAAACTCTCATTTTTTTTCAAAGATTCAATCTTTATACAGTAAAAAGGTCTAGTGGCATAATAGGTACCTTGATTGAGTTAATTTCTTTCAGAGATTCAATCTTAACTCATTAAAACACTCATCGTGACGTCAAGGGCATCTCGAATAAGTTTAACTCTCAATTCTCATTTTCGTTCAAAGATTCAATCTTTATACATTAAAAAGGTCTAGTGGCAAAATAGGTACCGTAATTGAGGTATTTTCATTCAAATATTCGGTCTTGGGTCACAAAACCACTCTTCGCGACTTCATAGGTAACTCGAATAAGTTAAACTCAAAACTCTAATTTTCTTTCTAGGATTTAGTCTTTATACGTAAAAATGGTCTAGTGACATAATGGTACCTTGATTGAGGATTTTCATTCGAACATTCAATCTTTACTCAGTAAGACACTTTTTGGGACGTCACAGGGAACTTGAATAAGTTTAACTCAAAACTCTCATTTTCTTTCAAAAATTCGATCTTTATTCAGTAAAAAGGTCTAGTGACATAATAGGTAGCTTTTTTGAGGTATTTTCATTCAAAGATTCAATCTTTACTCATTAAAACACTCTTAGCGACGTCAAAGTGATCACGAATAAGTTTAACTCAAAACTCTAATTCTCTTTCAAAGACTGAATCTTTATACATTCAAGAGGTCTAGGGATATAATAGGTACCTTGACTGAGGAATTTTCATACAAAGATACAATCTTTATTCACTTAAACACTCTTCGGGATGTCAAATGGAACTCGAATAAGTTTAACTCAAAATGCTCATTTTCTCTCGAAGATTCAATCTTTATACATGAAAAAGGTCCAGTGACATAATAAGTACCTTTATTAAGGTATTTTCATTCAAAGATTCAATCTTTAGTCATTAAAACACTCTTAGCGACTTCATTGGAAATACCTCAATCGAATAAGTTCAGTTCAATCTTAAGTCGTTAAGCCACTCCTCGCGACTTCATAGGTAACTCGATTAAGTTAAACACAAAATACTCATTTTCTTTTGAGGATTGAATCTTTGTATATTAAAAAGGTCTGGTGACAAAATAGGAACCTTGAATTAGCTAATTTCATTCGAAGATTCAATCCTTACTCATTAAAACACTCTTCGGGACGTGATAGGGAACTCGAATAAGTTTAACACAAAACTCTCATTTTCTTTCAAAGATTGAATCCTTATACATTCAAAAGGTCTAGTGATATAATAGGTACCTTGATTGCGGTATTTTCATTCAAAGATTCAATCTCTATTCACTAAAACACTCTTCGGGACGTCGAATAAGTTTAACCCAAAACGCTCATTTTCTTTCGAAGATTCAATCTTTATACATTAAAAATGTCCAGCGACATAATAGGTACCTTTATTGAGGTATTTTCATTCAAAGATTCAATCTTTAGTCATTAAAATACTCTTCGCGACTTCGTTGGTAACTCGAATAAGTTAAACTCGAAACTCTCATTTTCTTTCAGAGATTCAATCTTTATACAGTAAAAAGGTCTAGCGGCATAGTAGGTACTTTGATTAACTTAATTTCATTCAAACATTCAATCTTAACTCATTAAAACACTCTTCGTGACGTCAAAGGGATCTCGAATAAGTTTAACTCTCAATTTTCATTTTTGTTCAAAGGTTCTTTTTTTATACATTAAGAAGGTCAGGTGACAAAATAGGTACCTTAATTGAGGTATTTTCAATCAAATATTCAATCTTGGGTCATTAAACCACTCTTCGCGACTTCATAGGTAACTCGAATAAGTTAAACTCAAAACTCTCATTTTCTTTCTAAGATTTAGTCCTTATACATAAAAATGATCTAGTGACATAATGGTACCTTGATTGAGGATTTTCATTCAACGATTCAATCTTTACTCAGTAAAACACTTTTCGGGACGTCACAGGGAACCCGAATAAGTTTAAC
Source organism: Cornus florida (assembly GCF_030987335.1). NCBI lineage: Eukaryota > Viridiplantae > Streptophyta > Magnoliopsida > Cornales > Cornaceae > Cornus > Cornus florida. The sequence goes on along the minus strand of NW_026775581.1, from coordinate 12,339,518 downwards.
TCTTAAAACACTCTTAGCGACGTCAAAGGGATCACGAATAAGTTTAACTCAAAACTCTAATTCTCTTTCAAAGACTGAATCTTTATACATTCAAAATGTCTAGTGATATAATTGGTACCTTGATTGAGGTATTTTCATACAAAGATTCAATCTTTATTCACTAAAACACTCTTCGGGATGTCAAATGGAACTCGAATAAGTTTAACTCAAAATGCTCATTTTCTTTCGAAGATTCAATCTTTATACATTAAAAAGGTCCAGTGACATAATAGGCACCTTTATTAAGGTATTTTCATTCAAAGATTCAATCTTTAGTCATTAAAACACTCTTCGCGACTTCATAGGAAATACCTCAATCGAGTAAGTTCAGTTCAATCTAAAGTCATTAAACCACTCTTCGCGACTTCGTAGGTAACTCGATTAAGTTAAACACAAAATACTCATTTTCTTTTGAAGATCGAATCTTTGTACAGAAAAAAGGTCTAGTGACAAAGTAGGAACCTTGAATTAGCAATTTCATTCAAAGATTCAATCTTTACTCATTAAAACACTCTTCGAATAAGTTTAACTCAAGACTCTCATTTTCTTTCAAAGATTCAATCTTTATACATTAAAAAGGCCTAGTGACATAAAAGGTAACGTGATTGAGGTAATTTCATTCAAAGATTCAATCTTTGGTCAGTAAAACACTCTTCGCGACTTCATAGCTTACTCGAATAAGTTAAACTCGAAACTCTCATTTTCTTTCAGAGATTCAATCGTTATACATTAAAAAGGTCTAACGACATAATAGGTACCTTGGTTATGGTAATTTCATTCAAAGATTCAATCTTTACTCATTAAAACACTCTTCGTGACATTAAAGGGATCACGAATATGTTTAACTCAAAACTCTAATTTTCCTTCAAAGATTGAATCCTTATACATTCAAAAGGTCTAGTGATATAATAGGTACCTCGATTGAGGTATTCTCATTCAAGTATTCAATCTTTATTCACTGAAACACTATTCGAGACGTCAAATGGAACTCAATTTAAGTTTAACCCAAAACGCTCATTTTCTTCCGGAGATTCAATCTTTATACATTAAAATGGCCCAGTGACACAATAGGTACCTTTATTGAGGTATTTTCATTCAAAGATTCAATCTTTAGTGATTAAAATACTCTTCGCGACTTCGTTAGTAACTCGAATAAGTTAAACTCAAAACTCTCATTTTTTTTCAAAGATTCAATCTTTATACAGTAAAAAGGTCTAGTGGCATAATAGGTACCTTGATTGAGTTAATTTCTTTCAGAGATTCAATCTTAACTCATTAAAACACTCATCGTGACGTCAAGGGCATCTCGAATAAGTTTAACTCTCAATTCTCATTTTCGTTCAAAGATTCAATCTTTATACATTAAAAAGGTCTAGTGGCAAAATAGGTACCGTAATTGAGGTATTTTCATTCAAATATTCGGTCTTGGGTCACAAAACCACTCTTCGCGACTTCATAGGTAACTCGAATAAGTTAAACTCAAAACTCTAATTTTCTTTCTAGGATTTAGTCTTCATACGTAAAAATGGTCTAGTGACATAATGGTACCTTGATTGAGGATTTTCATTCGAACATTCAATCTTTACTCAGTAAGACACTTTTCGGGACGTCACAGGGAACTTGAATAAGTTTAACTCAAAACTCTCATTTTCTTTCAAAAATTCGATCTTTATTCAGTAAAAAGGTCTAGTGACATAATAGGTAGCTTTTTTGAGGTATTTTCATTCAAAGATTCAATCTTTACTCATTAAAACACTCTTAGCGACGTCAAAGTGATCACGAATAAGTTTAACTCAAAACTCTAATTCTCTTTCAAAGACTGAATCTTTATACATTCAAGAGGTCTAGGGATATAATAGGTACCTTGACTGAGGAATTTTCATACAAAGATTCAATCTTTATTCACTTAAACACTCTTCGGGATGTCAAATGGAACTCGAATAAGTTTAACTCAAAATGCTCATTTTCTCTCGAAGATTCAATCTTTATACATGAAAAAGGTCCAGTGACATAATAAGTACCTTTATTAAGGTATTTTCATTCAAAGATTCAATCTTTAGTCATTAAAACACTCTTAGCGACTTCATTGGAAATACCTCAATCGAATAAGTTCAGTTCAATCTTAAGTCGTTAAGCCACTCCTCGCGACTTCATAGGTAACTCGATTAAGTTAAACACAAAATACTCATTTTCTTTTGAGGATTGAATCTTTGTACATTAAAAAGGTCTAGTGACAAAATAGGAACCTTGAATTAGCTAATTTCATTCGAAGATTCAATCCTTACTCATTAAAACACTCTTCGGGACGTGATAGGGAACTCGAATAAGTTTAACACAAAACTCTCATTTTCTTTCAAAGATTGAATCCTTATACATTCAAAAGGTCTAGTGATATAATAGGTACCTTGATTGCGGTATTTTCATTCAAAGATTCAATCTCTATTCACTAAAACACTCTTCGGGACGTCGAATAAGTTTAACCCAAAACGCTCATTTTCTTTCGAAGATTCAATCTTTATACATTAAAAATGTCCAGCGACATAATAGGTACCTTTATTGAGGTATTTTCATTCAAAGATTCAATCTTTAGTCATTAAAATACTCTTCGCGACTTCGTTGGTAACTCGAATAAGTTAAACTCGAAACTCTCATTTTCTTTCAGAGATTCAATCTTTATACAGTAAAAAGGTCTAGCGGCATAGTAGGTACTTTGATTAACTTAATTTCATTCAAACATTCAATCTTAACTCATTAAAACACTCTTCGTGACGTCAAAGGGATCTCGAATAAGTTTAACTCTCAATTCTCATTTTTGTTCAAAGATTCTTTTTTTATACATTAAGAAGGTCAGGTGACAAAATAGGTACCTTAATTGAGGTATTTTCAATCAAATATTCAATCTTGGGTCATTAAACCACTCTTCGCGACTTCATAGGTAACTCGAATAAGTTAAACTCAAAACTCTCATTTTCTTTCTAAGATTTAGTCCTTATACATAAAAATGATCTAGTGACATAATGGTACCTTGATTGAGGATTTTCATTCAACGATTCAATCTTTACTCAGTAAAACACTTTTCGGGACGTCACAGGGAACCCGAATAAGTTTAACTCTTAAAACACTCTTAGCGACGTCAAAGGGATCACGAATAAGTTTAACTCAAAACTCTAATTCTCTTTCAAAGACTGAATCTTTATACATTCAAAATGTCTAGTGATATAATTGGTACCTTGATTGAGGTATTTTCATACAAAGATTCAATCTTTATTCACTAAAACACTCTTCGGGATGTCAAATGGAACTCGAATAAGTTTAACTCAAAATGCTCATTTTCTTTCGAAGATTCAATCTTTATACATTAAAAAGGTCCAGTGACATAATAGGCACCTTTATTAAGGTATTTTCATTCAAAGATTCAATCTTTAGTCATTAAAACACTCTTCGCGACTTCATAGGAAATACCTCAATCGAGTAAGTTCAGTTCAATCTAAAGTCATTAAACCACTCTTCGCGACTTCGTAGGTAACTCGATTAAGTTAAACACAAAATACTCATTTTCTTTTGAAGATTGAATCTTTGTACAGAAAAAAGGTCTAGTGACAAAGTAGGAACCTTGAATTAGCAATTTCATTCAAAGATTCAATCTTTACTCATTAAAACACTCTTCGAATAAGTTTAACTCAGAACTCTCATTTTCTTTCAAAGATTCAATCTTTATACATTAAAAAGGCCTAGTGACATAAAAGGTAACGTGATTGAGGTAATTTCATTCAAAGATTCAATCTTTGGTCAGTAAAACACTCTTCGCGACTTCATAGCTTACTCGAATAAGTTAAACTCGAAACTCTCATTTTCTTTCAGAGATTCAATCGTTATACATTAAAAAGGTCTAACGACATAATAGGTACCTTGGTTATGGTAATTTCATTCAAAGATTCAATCTTTACTCATTAAAACACTCTTCGTGACGTTAAAGGGATCACGAATATGTTTAACTCAAAACTCTAATTTTCCTTCAAAGATTGAATCCTTATACATTCAAAAGGTCTAGTGATATAATAGGTACCTCGATTGAGGTATTCTCATTCAAGTATTCAATCTTTATTCACTGAAACACTATTCGGGATGTCAAATGGAACTCAATTTAAGTTTAACCCAAAACGCTCATTTTCTTCCGTAGATTCAATCTTTATACATTAAAATGGCCCAGTGACACAATAGGTACCTTTATTGAGGTATTTTCATTCAAAGATTCAATCTTTAGTGATTAAAATACTCTTCGCGACTTCGTTGGTAACTCGAATAAGTTAAACTCAAAACTCTAATTTTTTTTCAAAGATTCAATCTTTATACAGTAAAAAGGTCTAGTGGCATAATAGGTACCTTGATTGAGTTAATTTCTTTCAGAGATTCAATCTTAACTCATTAAAACACTCATCGTGACGTCAAGGGCATCTCGAATAAGTTTAACTCTCAATTCTCATTTTCGTTCAAAGATTCAATCTTTATACATTAAAAAGGTCTAGTGGCAAAATAGGTACCGTAATTGAGGTATTTTCATTCAAATATTCGGTCTAGGGTCACAAAACCACTCTTCGCGACTTCATAGGTAACTCGAATAAGTTAAACTCAAAACTCTAATTTTCTTTCTAGGATTTAGTCTTTATACGTAAAAATGGTCTAGTGACATAATGGTACCTTGATTGAGGATTTTCATTCGAACATTCAATCTTTACTCAGTAAGACACTTTTCGGGACGTCACAGGGAACTTGAATAAGTTTAACTCAAAACTCTCATTTTCTTTCAAAAATTCGATCTTTATTCAGTAAAAAGGTCTAGTGACATAATAGGTAGCTTTTTTGAGGTATTTTCATTCAAAGATTCAATCTTTACTCATTAAAACACTCTTAGCGACGTCAAAGTGATCACGAATAAGTTTAACTCAAAACTCTAATTCTCTTTCAAAGACTGAATCTTTATACATTCAAGAGGTCTAGGGATATAATAGGTACCTTGACTGAGGAATTTTCATACAAAGATTCAATCTTTATTCACTTAAACACTCTTCGGGATGTCAAATGGAACTCGAATAAGTTTAACTCAAAATGCTCATTTTCTCTCGAAGATTCAATCTTTATACATGAAAAAGGTCCAGTGACATAATAAGTACCTTTATTAAGGTATTTTCATTCAAAGATTCAATCTTTAGTCATTAAAACACTCTTAGCGACTTCATTGGAAATACCTCAATCGAATAAGTTCAGTTCAATCTTAAGTCGTTAAGCCACTCCTCGCGACTTCATAGGTAACTCGATTAAGTTAAACACAAAATACTCATTTTCTTTTGAGGATTGAATCTTTGTACATTAAAAAGGTCTAGTGACAAAATAGGAACCTTGAATTAGCTAATTTCATTCGAAGATTCAATCCTTACTCATTAAAACACTCTTCGGGACGTGATAGGGAACTCGAATAAGTTTAACACAAAACTCTCATTTTCTTTCAAAGATTGAATCCTTATACATTCAAAAGGTCTAGTGATATAATAGGTACCTTGATTGCGGTATTTTCATTCAAAGATTCAATCTCTATTCACTAAAACACTCTACGGGACGTCGAATAAGTTTAACCCAAAACGCTCATTTTCTTTCGAAGATTCAATCTTTATACATTAAAAATGTCCAGCGACATAATAGGCACCTTTATTGAGGTATTTTCATTCAAAGATTCAATCTTTAGTCATTAAAATACTCTTCGCGACTTCGTTGGTAACTCGAATAAGTTAAACTCGAAACTCTCATTTTCTTTCAGAGATTCAATCTTTATACAGTAAAAAGGTCTAGCGGCATAGTAGGTACTTTGATTAACTTAATTTCATTCAAACATTCAATCTTAACTCATTAAAACACTCTTCGTGACGTCAAAGGGATCTCGAATAAGTTTAACTCTCAATTCTCATTTTTGTTCAAAGATTCTTTTTTTATACATTAAGAAGGTCAGGTGACAAAATAGGTACCTTAATTGAGGTATTTTCAATCAAATATTCAATCTTGGGTCATTAAACCACTCTTCGCGACTTCATAGGTAACTCGAATAAGTTAAACTCAAAACTCTCATTTTCTTTCTAAGATTTAGTCCTTATACATAAAAATGATCTAGTGACATAATGGTACCTTGATTGAGGATTTTCATTCAACGATTCAATCTTTACTCAGTAAAACACTTTTCGGGACGTCACAGGGAACCCGAATAAGTTTAACTCTTAAAACACTCATAGCGACGTCTAAGGGATCACGAATAAGTTTAACTCAAAACTCTAATTCTCTTTCAAAGACTGAATCTTTATACATTCAAAATGTCTAGTGATATAATTGGTACCTTGATTGAGGTATTTTCATACAAAGATTCAATCTTTATTCACTAAAACACTCTTCGGGATGTCAAATGGAACTCGAATAAGTTTAACTCAAAATGCTCATTTTCTTTCGAAGATTCAATCTTTATACATTAAAAAGGTCCAGTGACATAATAGGCACCTTTATTAAGGTATTTTCATTCAAAGATTCAATCTTTAGTCATTAAAACACTCTTCGCGACTTCATAGGAAATACCTCAATCGAGTAAGTTCAGTTCAATCTAAAGTCATTAAACCACTCTTCGCGACTTCGTAGGTAACTCGATTAAGTTAAACACAAAATACTCATTTTCTTTTGAAGATCGAATCTTTGTACAGAAAAAAGGTCTAGTGACAAAGTAGGAACCTTGAATTAGCAATTTCATTCAAAGATTCAATCTTTACTCATTAAAACACTCTTCGAATAAGTTTAACTCAGAACTCTCATTTTCTTTCAAAGATTCAATCTTTATACATTAAAAAGGCCTAGTGACATAAAAGGTAACGTGATTGAGGTAATTTCATTCAAAGATTCAATCTTTGGTCAGTAAAACACTCTTCGCGACTTCATAGCTTACTCGAATAAGTTAAACTCGAAACTCTCATTTTCTTTCAGAGATTCAATCGTTATACATTAAAAAGGTCTAACGACATAATAGGTACCTTGGTTATGGTAATTTCATTCAAAGATTCAATCTTTACTCATTAAAACACTCTTCGTGACGTTAAAGGGATCACGAATATGTTTAACTCAAAACTCTAATTTTCCTTCAAAGATTGAATCCTTATACATTCAAAAGGTCTAGTGATATAATAGGTACCTTGATTGAGGTATTCTCATTCAAGTATTCAATCTTTATTCACTGAAACACTATTCGGGACGTCAAATGGAACTCAATTTAAGTTTAACCCAAAACGCTCATTTTCTTCCGGAGATTCAATCTTTATACATTAAAATGGCCCAGTGACACAATAGGTAGCTTTATTGAGGTATTTTCATTCAAAGATTCAATCTTTAGTGATTAAAATACTCTTCGTGACTTCGTTGGTAACTCGAATAAGTTAAACTCAAAACTCTCATTTTTTTTCAAAGATTCAATCTTTATACAGTAAAAAGGTCTAGTGGCATAATAGGTACCTTGATTGAGTTAATTTCTTTCAGAGATTCAATCTTAACTCATTAAAACACTCATCGTGACGTCAAGGGCATCTCGAATAAGTTTAACTCTCAATTCTCATTTTCGTTCAAAGATTCAATCTTTATACATTAAAAAGGTCTAGTGGCAAAATAGGTACCGTAATTGAGGTATTTTCATTCAAATATTCGGTCTTGGGTCACAAAACCACTCTTCGCGACTTCATAGGTAACTCGAATAAGTTAAACTCAAAACTCTAATTTTCTTTCTAGGATTTAGTCTTTATACGTAAAAATGGTCTAGTGACATAATGGTACCTTGATTGAGGATTTTCATTCGAACATTCAATCTTTACTCAGTAAGACACTTTTCGGGACGTCACAGGGAACTTGAATAAGTTTAACTCAAAACTCTCATTTTCTTTCAAAAATTCGATCTTTATTCAGTAAAAAGGTCTAGTGACATAATAGGTAGCTTTTTTGAGGTATTTTCATTCAAAGATTCAATCTTTACTCATTAAAACACTCTTAGCGACGTCAAAGTGATCACGAATAAGTTTAACTCAAAACTCTAATTCTCTTTCAAAGACTGAATCTTTATACATTCAAGAGGTCTAGGGATATAATAGGTACCTTGACTGAGGAATTTTCATACAAAGATTCAATCTTTATTCACTTAAACACTCTTCGGGATGTCAAATGGAACTCGAATAAGTTTAACTCAAAATGCTCATTTTCTCTCGAAGATTCAATCTTTATACATGAAAAAGGTCCAGTGACATAATAAGTACCTTTATTAAGGTATTTTCATTCAAAGATTCAATCTTTAGTCATTAAAACACTCTTAGCGACTTCATTGGAAATACCTCAATCGAATAAGTTCAGTTCAATCTTAAGTCGTTAAGCCACTCCTCGCGACTTCATAGGTAACTCGATTAAGTTAAACACAAAATACTCATTTTCTTTTGAGGATTGAATCTTTGTACATTAAAAAGGTCTAGTGACAAAATAGGAACCTTGAATTAGCTAATTTCATTCGAAGATTCAATCCTTACTCATTAAAACACTCTTCGGGACGTGATAGGGAACTCGAATAAGTTTAACACAAAACTCTCATTTTCTTTCAAAGATTGAATCCTTATACATTCAAAAGGTCTAGTGATATAATAGGTACCTTGATTGCGGTATTTTCATTCAAAGATTCAATCTCTATTCACTAAAACACTCTTCGGGACGTCGAATAAGTTTAACCCAAAACGCTCATTTTCTTTCGAAGATTCAATCTTTATACATTAAAAATGTCCAGCGACATAATAGGTACCTTTATTGAGGTATTTTCATTCAAAGATTCAATCTTTAGTCATTAAAATACTCTTCGCGACTTCGTTGGTAACTCGAATAAGTTAAACTCGAAACTCTCATTTTCTTTCAGAGATTCAATCTTTATACAGTAAAAAGGTCTAGCGGCATAGTAGGTACTTTGATTAACTTAATTTCATTCAAACATTCAATCTTAACTCATTAAAACACTCATCGTGACGTCAAAGGGATCTCGAATAAGTTTAACTCTCAATTCTCATTTTTGTTCAAAGATTCATTTTTTATACATTAAGAAGGTCAGGTGACAAAATAGGTACCTTAATTGAGGTATTTTCAATCAAATATTCAATCTTGGGTCATTAAACCACTCTTCGCGACTTCATAGGTAACTCGAATAAGTTAAACTCAAAACTCTCATTTTCTTTCTAAGATTTAGTCCTTATACATAAAAATGGTCTAGTGACATAATGGTACCTTGATTGAGGATTTTCATTCAACGATTCAATCTTTACTCAGTAAAACACTTTTCGGGACGTCACAGGGAACCCGAATAAGTTTAACTCTTAAAACGCTCTTAGCGACGTCAAAGGGATCACGAATAAGTTTAACTCAAAACTCTAATTCTCTTTCAAAGACTGAATCTTTATACATTCAAAATGTCTAGTGATATAATTGGTACCTTGATTGAGGTATTTTCATACAAAGATTCAATCTTTATTCACTAAAACACTCTTCGGGATGTCAAATGGAACTCGAATAAGTTTAACTCAAAATGCTCATTTTCTTTCGAAGATTCAATCTTTATACATTAAAAAGGTCCAGTGACATAATAGGCACCTTTATTAAGGTATTTTCATTCAAAGATTCAATCTTTAGTCATTAAAACACTCTTCGCGACTTCATAGGAAATACCTCAATCGAGTAAGTTCAGTTCAATCTAAAGTCATTAAACCACTCTTCGCGACTTCGTAAGTAACTCGATTAAGTTAAACACAAAATACTCATTTTCTTTTGAAGATCGAATCTTTGTACAGAAAAAAGGTCTAGTGACAAAGTAGGAACCTTGAATTAGCAATTTCATTCAAAGATTCAATCTTTACTCATTAAAACACTCTTCGGGACGTGAAAGGGAGCTCGAATAAGTTTAACTCAGAACTCTCATTTTCTTTCAAAGATTCAATCTTTATACATTAAAAAGGCCTAGTGACATAAAAGGTAACGTGATTGAGGTAATTTCATTCAAAGATTCAATCTTTGGTCAGTAAAACACTCTTCGCGACTTCATAGCTTACTCGAATAAGTTAAACTCGAAACTCTCATTTTCTTTCAGAGATTCAATCGTTATACATTAAAAAGGTCTAACGACATAATAGGTACCTTGGTTATGGTAATTTCATTCAAAGATTCAATCTTTACTCATTAAAACACTCTTCGTGACGTTAAAGGGATCACGAATATGTTTAACTCAAAACTCTAATTTTCCTTCAAAGATTGAATCCTTATACATTCAAAAGGTCTAGTGATATAATAGGTACCTCGATTGAGGTATTCTCATTCAAGTATTCAATCTTTATTCACTGAAACACTATTCGGGACGTCAAATGGAACTCGAATAAGTTTAACCCAAAACGCTCATTTTCTTCCGGAGATTCAATCTTTATACATTAAAATGGCCCAGTGACACAATAGGTACCTTTATTGAGGTATTTTCATTCAAAGATTCAATCTTTAGTGATTAAAATACTCTTCGCGACTTCGTTGGTAACTCGAATAAGTTAAACTCAAAACTCTCATTTTCTTTCAAAGATTCAATCTTTATACAGTAAAAAGGTCTAGTGGCATAATAGGTACCTTGATTGAGTTAATTTCTTTCAGAGATTCAATCTTAACTCATTAAAACACTCATCGTGACGTCAAGGGCATCTCGAATAAGTTTAACTCTCAATTCTCATTTTCGTTCAAAGATTCAATCTTTATACATTAAAAAGGTCTAGTGGCAAAATAGGTACCGTAATTGAGGTATTTTCATTCAAATATTCGGTCTTGGGTCACAAAACCACTCTTCGCGACTTCATAGGTAACTCGAATAAGTTAAACTCAAAACTCTAATTTTCTTTCTAAGATTTAGTCTTTATACGTAAAAATGGTCTAGTGACATAATGGTACCTTGATTGAGGATTTTCATTCGAACATTCAATCTTTACTCAGTAAGACACTTTTCGGGACGTCACAGGGAACTTGAATAAGTTTAACTCAAAACTCTCATTTTCTTTCAAAAATTCGATCTTTATTCAGTAAAAAGGTCTAGTGACATAATAGGTAGCTTTTTTGAGGTATTTTCATTCAAAGATTCAATCTTTACTCATTAAAACACTCTTAGCGACGTCAAAGTGATCACGAATAAGTTTAACTCAAAACTCTAATTCTCTTTCAAAGACTGAATCTTTATACATTCAAGAGGTCTAGGGATATAATAGGTACCTTGACTGAGGAATTTTCATACAAAGATTCAATCTTTATTCACTTAAACACTCTTCGGGATGTCAAATGGAACTCGAATAAGTTTAACTCAAAATGCTCATTTTCTCTCGAAGATTCAATCTTTATACATGAAAAAGGTCCAGTGACATAATAAGTACCTTTATTAAGGTATTTTCATTCAAAGATTCAATCTTTAGTCATTAAAACACTCTTAGCGACTTCATTGGAAATACCTCAATCGAATAAGTTCAGTTCAATCTTAAGTCGTTAAGCCACTCCTCGCGACTTCATAGGTAACTCGATTAAGTTAAACACAAAATACTCATTTTCTTTTGAGGATTGAATCTTTGTACATTAAAAAGGTCTAGTGACAAAATAGGAACCTTGAATTAGCTAATTTCATTCGAAGATTCAATCCTTACTCATTAAAACACTCTTCGGGACGTGATAGGGGACTCGAATAAGTTTAACACAAAACTCTCATTTTCTTTCAAAGATTGAATCCTTATACATTCAAAAGGTCTAGTGATATAATAGGTACCTTGATTGCGGTATTTTCATTCAAAGATTCAATCTCTATTCACTAAAACACTCTTCGGGACGTCGAATAAGTTTAACCCAAAACGCTCATTTTCTTTCGAAGATTCAATCTTTATACATTAAAAATGTCCAGCGACATAATAGGTACCTTTATTGAGGTATTTTCATTCAAAGATTCAATCTTTAGTCATTAAAATACTCTTCGCGACTTCGTTGGTAACTCGAATAAGTTAAACTCGAAACTCTCATTTTCTTTCAGAGATTCAATCTTTATACAGTAAAAAGGTCTAGCGGCATAGTAGGTACTTTGATTAACTTAATTTCATTCAAACATTCAATCTTAACTCATTAAAACACTCATCGTGACGTCAAAGGGATCTCGAATAAGTTTAACTCTCAATTCGCATTTTTGTTCAAAGATTCATTTTTTATACATTAAGAAGGTCAGGTGACAAAATAGGTACCTTAATTGAGGTATTTTCAATCAAATATTCAATCTTGGGTCATTAAACCACTCTTCGCGACTTCATAGGTAACTCGAATAAGTTAAACTCAAAACTCTCATTTTCTTTCTAAGATTTAGTCCTTATACATAAAAATGGTCTAGTGACATAATGGTACCTTGATTGAGGATTTTCATTCAACGATTCAATCTTTACTCAGTAAAACACTTTTCGGGACGTCACAGGGAACCCGAATAAGTTTAACTCTTAAAACGCTCTTAGCGACGTCAAAGGGATCAACTCGAAACTCTCATTTTCTTTCAGAGATTCAATCTTTATACAGTAAAAAGGTCTAGCGGCATAGTAGGTACTTTGATTAACTTAATTTCATTCAAACATTCAATCTTAACTCATTAAAACACTCATCGTGACGTCAAAGGGATCTCGAATAAGTTTAACTCTCAATTCGCATTTTTGTTCAAAGATTCATTTTTTATACATTAAGAAGGTCAGGTGACAAAATAGGTACCTTAATTGAGGTATTTTCAATCAAATATTCAATCTTGGGTCATTAAACCACTCTTCGCGACTTCATAGGTAACTCGAATAAGTTAAACTCAAAACTCTCATTTTCTTTCTAAGATTTAGTCCTTATACATAAAAATGGTCTAGTGACATAATGGTACCTTGATTGAGGATTTTCATTCAACGATTCAATCTTTACTCAGTAAAACACTTTTCGGGACGTCACAGGGAACCCGAATAAGTTTAACTCTTAAAACGCTCTTAGCGACGTCAAAGGGATCACGAATAAGTTTAACTCAAAACTCTAATTCTCTTTCAAAGACTGAATCTTTATACATTCAAAATGTCTAGTGATATAATTGGTACCTTGATTGAGGTATTTTCATACAAAGATTCAATCTTTATTCACTAAAACACTCTTCGGGATGTCAAATGGAACTCGAATAAGTTTAACTCAAAATGCTCATTTTCTTTCGAAGATTCAATCTTTATACATTAAAAAGGTCCAGTGACATAATAGGCACCTTTATTAAGGTATTTTCATTCAAAGATTCAATCTTTAGTCATTAAAACACTCTTCGCGACTTCATAGGAAATACCTCAATCGAGTAAGTTCAGTTCAATCTAAAGTCATTAAACCACTCTTCGCGACTTCGTAAGTAACTCGATTAAGTTAAACACAAAATACTCATTTTCTTTTGAAGATCGAATCTTTGTACAGAAAAAAGGTCTAGTGACAAAGTAGGAACCTTGAATTAGCAATTTCATTCAAAGATTCAATCTTTACTCATTAAAACACTCTTCGGGACGTGAAAGGGAGCTCGAATAAGTTTAACTCAGAACTCTCATTTTCTTTCAAAGATTCAATCTTTATACATTAAAAAGGCCTAGTGACATAAAAGGTAACGTGATTGAGGTAATTTCATTCAAAGATTCAATCTTTGGTCAGTAAAACACTCTTCGCGACTTCATAGCTTACTCGAATAAGTTAAACTCGAAACTCTCATTTTCTTTCAGAGATTCAATCGTTATACATTAAAAAGGTCTAACGACATAATAGGTACCTTGGTTATGGTAATTTCATTCAAAGATTCAATCTTTACTCATTAAAACACTCTTCGTGACGTTAAAGGGATCACGAATATGTTTAACTCAAAACTCTAATTTTCCTTCAAAGATTGAATCCTTATACATTCAAAAGGTCTAGTGATATAATAGGTACCTCGATTGAGGTATTCTCATTCAAGTATTCAATCTTTATTCACTGAAACACTATTCGGGACGTCAAATGGAACTCGAATAAGTTTAACCCAAAACGCTCATTTTCTTCCGGAGATTCAATCTTTATACATTAAAATGGCCCAGTGACACAATAGGTACCTTTATTGAGGTATTTTCATTCAAAGATTCAATCTTTAGTGATTAAAATACTCTTCGCGACTTCGTTGGTAACTCGAATAAGTTAAACTCAAAACTCTCATTTTCTTTCAAAGATTCAATCTTTATACAGTAAAAAGGTCTAGTGGCATAATAGGTACCTTGATTGAGTTAATTTCTTTCAGAGATTCAATCTTAACTCATTAAAACACTCATCGTGACGTCAAGGGCATCTCGAATAAGTTTAACTCTCAATTCTCATTTTCGTTCAAAGATTCAATCTTTATACATTAAAAAGGTCTAGTGGCAAAATAGGTACCGTAATTGAGGTATTTTCATTCAAATATTCGGTCTTGGGTCACAAAACCACTCTTCGCGACTTCATAGGTAACTCGAATAAGTTAAACTCAAAACTCTAATTTTCTTTCTAAGATTTAGTCTTTATACGTAAAAATGGTCTAGTGACATAATGGTACCTTGATTGAGGATTTTCATTCGAACATTCAATCTTTACTCAGTAAGACACTTTTCGGGACGTCACAGGGAACTTGAATAAGTTTAACTCAAAACTCTCATTTTCTTTCAAAAATTCGATCTTTATTCAGTAAAAAGGTCTAGTGACATAATAGGTAGCTTTTTTGAGGTATTTTCATTCAAAGATTCAATCTTTACTCATTAAAACACTCTTAGCGACGTCAAAGTGATCACGAATAAGTTTAACTCAAAACTCTAATTCTCTTTCAAAGACTGAATCTTTATACATTCAAGAGGTCTAGGGATATAATAGGTACCTTGACTGAGGAATTTTCATACAAAGATTCAATCTTTATTCACTTAAACACTCTTCGGGATGTCAAATGGAACTCGAATAAGTTTAACTCAAAATGCTCATTTTCTCTCGAAGATTCAATCTTTATACATGAAAAAGGTCCAGTGACATAATAAGTACCTTTATTAAGGTATTTTCATTCAAAGATTCAATCTTTAGTCATTAAAACACTCTTAGCGACTTCATTGGAAATACCTCAATCGAATAAGTTCAGTTCAATCTTAAGTCGTTAAGCCACTCCTCGCGACTTCATAGGTAACTCGATTAAGTTAAACACAAAATACTCATTTTCTTTTGAGGATTGAATCTTTGTACATTAAAAAGGTCTAGTGACAAAATAGGAACCTTGAATTAGCTAATTTCATTCGAAGATTCAATCCTTACTCATTAAAACACTCTTCGGGACGTGATAGGGGACTCGAATAAGTTTAACACAAAACTCTCATTTTCTTTCAAAGATTGAATCCTTATACATTCAAAAGGTCTAGTGATATAATAGGTACCTTGATTGCGGTATTTTCATTCAAAGATTCAATCTCTATTCACTAAAACACTCTTCGGGACGTCGAATAAGTTTAACCCAAAACGCTCATTTTCTTTCGAAGATTCAATCTTTATACATTAAAAATGTCCAGCGACATAATAGGTACCTTTATTGAGGTATTTTCATTCAAAGATTCAATCTTTAGTCATTAAAATACTCTTCGCGACTTCGTTGGTAACTCGAATAAGTTAAACTCGAAACTCTCATTTTCTTTCAGAGATTCAATCTTTATACAGTAAAAAGGTCTAGCGGCATAGTAGGTACTTTGATTAACTTAATTTCATTCAAACATTCAATCTTAACTCATTAAAACACTCATCGTGACGTCAAAGGGATCTCGAATAAGTTTAACTCTCAATTCGCATTTTTGTTCAAAGATTCATTTTTTATACATTAAGAAGGTCAGGTGACAAAATAGGTACCTTAATTGAGGTATTTTCAATCAAATATTCAATCTTGGGTCATTAAACCACTCTTCGCGACTTCATAGGTAACTCGAATAAGTTAAACTCAAAACTCTCATTTTCTTTCTAAGATTTAGTCCTTATACATAAAAATGGTCTAGTGACATAATGGTACCTTGATTGAGGATTTTCATTCAACGATTCAATCTTTACTCAGTAAAACACTTTTCGGGACGTCACAGGGAACCCGAATAAGTTTAACTCTTAAAACGCTCTTAGCGACGTCAAAGGGATCACGAATAAGTTTAACTCAAAACTCTAATTCTCTTTCAAAGACTGAATCTTTATACATTCAAAATGTCTAGTGATATAATTGGTACCTTGATTGAGGTATTTTCATACAAAGATTCAATCTTTATTCACTAAAACACTCTTCGGGATGTCAAATGGAACTCGAATAAGTTTAACTCAAAATGCTCATTTTCTTTCGAAGATTCAATCTTTATACATTAAAAAGGTCCAGTGACATAATAGGCACCTTTATTAAGGTATTTTCATTCAAAGATTCAATCTTTAGTCATTAAAACACTCTTCGCGACTTCATAGGAAATACCTCAATCGAGTAAGTTCAGTTCAATCTAAAGTCATTAAACCACTCTTCGCGACTTCGTAAGTAACTCGATTAAGTTAAACACAAAATACTCATTTTCTTTTGAAGATCGAATCTTTGTACAGAAAAAAGGTCTAGTGACAAAGTAGGAACCTTGAATTAGCAATTTCATTCAAAGATTCAATCTTTACTCATTAAAACACTCTTCGGGACGTGAAAGGGAGCTCGAATAAGTTTAACTCAGAACTCTCATTTTCTTTCAAAGATTCAATCTTTATACATTAAAAAGGCCTAGTGACATAAAAGGTAACGTGATTGAGGTAATTTCATTCAAAGATTCAATCTTTGGTCAGTAAAACACTCTTCGCGACTTCATAGCTTACTCGAATAAGTTAAACTCGAAACTCTCATTTTCTTTCAGAGATTCAATCGTTATACATTAAAAAGGTCTAACGACATAATAGGTACCTTGGTTATGGTAATTTCATTCAAAGATTCAATCTTTACTCATTAAAACACTCTTCGTGACGTTAAAGGGATCACGAATATGTTTAACTCAAAACTCTAATTTTCCTTCAAAGATTGAATCCTTATACATTCAAAAGGTCTAGTGATATAATAGGTACCTCGATTGAGGTATTCTCATTCAAGTATTCAATCTTTATTCACTGAAACACTATTCGGGACGTCAAATGGAACTCGAATAAGTTTAACCCAAAACGCTCATTTTCTTCCGGAGATTCAATCTTTATACATTAAAATGGCCCAGTGACACAATAGGTACCTTTATTGAGGTATTTTCATTCAAAGATTCAATCTTTAGTGATTAAAATACTCTTCGCGACTTCGTTGGTAACTCGAATAAGTTAAACTCAAAACTCTCATTTTCTTTCAAAGATTCAATCTTTATACAGTAAAAAGGTCTAGTGGCATAATAGGTACCTTGATTGAGTTAATTTCTTTCAGAGATTCAATCTTAACTCATTAAAACACTCATCGTGACGTCAAGGGCATCTCGAATAAGTTTAACTCTCAATTCTCATTTTCGTTCAAAGATTCAATCTTTATACATTAAAAAGGTCTAGTGGCAAAATAGGTACCGTAATTGAGGTATTTTCATTCAAATATTCGGTCTTGGGTCACAAAACCACTCTTCGCGACTTCATAGGTAACTCGAATAAGTTAAACTCAAAACTCTAATTTTCTTTCTAAGATTTAGTCTTTATACGTAAAAATGGTCTAGTGACATAATGGTACCTTGATTGAGGATTTTCATTCGAACATTCAATCTTTACTCAGTAAGACACTTTTCGGGACGTCACAGGGAACTTGAATAAGTTTAACTCAAAACTCTCATTTTCTTTCAAAAATTCGATCTTTATTCAGTAAAAAGGTCTAGTGACATAATAGGTAGCTTTTTTGAGGTATTTTCATTCAAAGATTCAATCTTTACTCATTAAAACACTCTTAGCGACGTCAAAGTGATCACGAATAAGTTTAACTCAAAACTCTAATTCTCTTTCAAAGACTGAATCTTTATACATTCAAGAGGTCTAGGGATATAATAGGTACCTTGACTGAGGAATTTTCATACAAAGATTCAATCTTTATTCACTTAAACACTCTTCGGGATGTCAAATGGAACTCGAATAAGTTTAACTCAAAATGCTCATTTTCTCTCGAAGATTCAATCTTTATACATGAAAAAGGTCCAGTGACATAATAAGTACCTTTATTAAGGTATTTTCATTCAAAGATTCAATCTTTAGTCATTAAAACACTCTTAGCGACTTCATTGGAAATACCTCAATCGAATAAGTTCAGTTCAATCTTAAGTCGTTAAGCCACTCCTCGCGACTTCATAGGTAACTCGATTAAGTTAAACACAAAATACTCATTTTCTTTTGAGGATTGAATCTTTGTACATTAAAAAGGTCTAGTGACAAAATAGGAACCTTGAATTAGCTAATTTCATTCGAAGATTCAATCCTTACTCATTAAAACACTCTTCGGGACGTGATAGGGGACTCGAATAAGTTTAACACAAAACTCTCATTTTCTTTCAAAGATTGAATCCTTATACATTCAAAAGGTCTAGTGATATAATAGGTACCTTGATTGCGGTATTTTCATTCAAAGATTCAATCTCTATTCACTAAAACACTCTTCGGGACGTCGAATAAGTTTAACCCAAAACGCTCATTTTCTTTCGAAGATTCAATCTTTATACATTAAAAATGTCCAGCGACATAATAGGTACCTTTATTGAGGTATTTTCATTCAAAGATTCAATCTTTAGTCATTAAAATACTCTTCGCGACTTCGTTGGTAACTCGAATAAGTTAAACTCGAAACTCTCATTTTCTTTCAGAGATTCAATCTTTATACAGTAAAAAGGTCTAGCGGCATAGTAGGTACTTTGATTAACTTAATTTCATTCAAACATTCAATCTTAACTCATTAAAACACTCATCGTGACGTCAAAGGGATCTCGAATAAGTTTAACTCTCAATTCGCATTTTTGTTCAAAGATTCATTTTTTATACATTAAGAAGGTCAGGTGACAAAATAGGTACCTTAATTGAGGTATTTTCAATCAAATATTCAATCTTGGGTCATTAAACCACTCTTCGCGACTTCATAGGTAACTCGAATAAGTTAAACTCAAAACTCTCATTTTCTTTCTAAGATTTAGTCCTTATACATAAAAATGGTCTAGTGACATAATGGTACCTTGATTGAGGATTTTCATTCAACGATTCAATCTTTACTCAGTAAAACACTTTTCGGGACGTCACAGGGAACCCGAATAAGTTTAACTCTTAAAACGCTCTTAGCGACGTCAAAGGGATCACGAATAAGTTTAACTCAAAACTCTAATTCTCTTTCAAAGACTGAATCTTTATACATTCAAAATGTCTAGTGATATAATTGGTACCTTGATTGAGGTATTTTCATACAAAGATTCAATCTTTATTCACTAAAACACTCTTCGGGATGTCAAATGGAACTCGAATAAGTTTAACTCAAAATGCTCATTTTCTTTCGAAGATTCAATCTTTATACATTAAAAAGGTCCAGTGACATAATAGGCACCTTTATTAAGGTATTTTCATTCAAAGATTCAATCTTTAGTCATTAAAACACTCTTCGCGACTTCATAGGAAATACCTCAATCGAGTAAGTTCAGTTCAATCTAAAGTCATTAAACCACTCTTCGCGACTTCGTAAGTAACTCGATTAAGTTAAACACAAAATACTCATTTTCTTTTGAAGATCGAATCTTTGTACAGAAAAAAGGTCTAGTGACAAAGTAGGAACCTTGAATTAGCAATTTCATTCAAAGATTCAATCTTTACTCATTAAAACACTCTTCGGGACGTGAAAGGGAGCTCGAATAAGTTTAACTCAGAACTCTCATTTTCTTTCAAAGATTCAATCTTTATACATTAAAAAGGCCTAGTGACATAAAAGGTAACGTGATTGAGGTAATTTCATTCAAAGATTCAATCTTTGGTCAGTAAAACACTCTTCGCGACTTCATAGCTTACTCGAATAAGTTAAACTCGAAACTCTCATTTTCTTTCAGAGATTCAATCGTTATACATTAAAAAGGTCTAACGACATAATAGGTACCTTGGTTATGGTAATTTCATTCAAAGATTCAATCTTTACTCATTAAAACACTCTTCGTGACGTTAAAGGGATCACGAATATGTTTAACTCAAAACTCTAATTTTCCTTCAAAGATTGAATCCTTATACATTCAAAAGGTCTAGTGATATAATAGGTACCTCGATTGAGGTATTCTCATTCAAGTATTCAATCTTTATTCACTGAAACACTATTCGGGACGTCAAATGGAACTCGAATAAGTTTAACCCAAAACGCTCATTTTCTTCCGGAGATTCAATCTTTATACATTAAAATGGCCCAGTGACACAATAGGTACCTTTATTGAGGTATTTTCATTCAAAGATTCAATCTTTAGTGATTAAAATACTCTTCGCGACTTCGTTGGTAACTCGAATAAGTTAAACTCAAAACTCTCATTTTCTTTCAAAGATTCAATCTTTATACAGTAAAAAGGTCTAGTGGCATAATAGGTACCTTGATTGAGTTAATTTCTTTCAGAGATTCAATCTTAACTCATTAAAACACTCATCGTGACGTCAAGGGCATCTCGAATAAGTTTAACTCTCAATTCTCATTTTCGTTCAAAGATTCAATCTTTATACATTAAAAAGGTCTAGTGGCAAAATAGGTACCGTAATTGAGGTATTTTCATTCAAATATTCGGTCTTGGGTCACAAAACCACTCTTCGCGACTTCATAGGTAACTCGAATAAGTTAAACTCAAAACTCTAATTTTCTTTCTAAGATTTAGTCTTTATACGTAAAAATGGTCTAGTGACATAATGGTACCTTGATTGAGGATTTTCATTCGAACATTCAATCTTTACTCAGTAAGACACTTTTCGGGACGTCACAGGGAACTTGAATAAGTTTAACTCAAAACTCTCATTTTCTTTCAAAAATTCGATCTTTATTCAGTAAAAAGGTCTAGTGACATAATAGGTAGCTTTTTTGAGGTATTTTCATTCAAAGATTCAATCTTTACTCATTAAAACACTCTTAGCGACGTCAAAGTGATCACGAATAAGTTTAACTCAAAACTCTAATTCTCTTTCAAAGACTGAATCTTTATACATTCAAGAGGTCTAGGGATATAATAGGTACCTTGACTGAGGAATTTTCATACAAAGATTCAATCTTTATTCACTTAAACACTCTTCGGGATGTCAAATGGAACTCGAATAAGTTTAACTCAAAATGCTCATTTTCTCTCGAAGATTCAATCTTTATACATGAAAAAGGTCCAGTGACATAATAAGTACCTTTATTAAGGTATTTTCATTCAAAGATTCAATCTTTAGTCATTAAAACACTCTTAACGACTTCATTGGAAATACCTCAATCGAATAAGTTCAGTTCAATCTTAAGTCGTTAAGCCACTCCTCGCGACTTCATAGGTAACTCGATTAAGTTAAACACAAAATACTCATTTTCTTTTGAGGATTGAATCTTTGTACATTAAAAAGGTCTAGTGACAAAATAGGAACCTTGAATTAGCTAATTTCATTCGAAGATTCAATCCTTACTCATTAAAACACTCTTTGGGACGTGATAGGGAACTCGAATAAGTTTAACACAAAACTCTCATTTTCTTTCAAAGATTGAATCCTTATACATTCAAAAGGTCTAGTGATATAATAGGTACCTTGATTGCGGTATTTTCATTCAAAGATTCAATCTCTATTCACTAAAACACTCTTCGGGACGTCGAATAAGTTTAACCCAAAACGCTCATTTTCTTTCGAAGATTCAATCTTTATACATTAAAAATGTCCAGCGACATAATAGGTACCTTTATTGAGGTATTTTCATTCAAAGATTCAATCTTTAGTCATTAAAATACTCTTCGCGACTTCGTTGGTAACTCGAATAAGTTAAACTCGAAACTCTCATTTTCTTTCAGAGATTCAATCTTTATACAGTAAAAAGGTCTAGCGGCATAGTAGGTACTTTGATTAACTTAATTTCATTCAAACATTCAATCTTAACTCATTAAAACACTCATCGTGACGTCAAAGGGATCTCGAATAAGTTTAACTCTCAATTCTCATTTTTGTTCAAAGATTCTTTTTTTATACATTAAGAAGGTCAGGTGACAAAATAGGTACCTTAATTGAGGTATTTTCAATCAAATATTCAATCTTGGGTCATTAAACCACTCTTCGCGACTTCATAGGTAACTCGAATAAGTTAAACTCAAAACTCTCATTTTCTTTCTAAGATTTAGTCCTTATACATAAAAATGGTCTAGTGACATAATGGTACCTTGATTGAGGATTTTCATTCAACGATTCAATCTTTACTCAGTAAAACACTTTTCGGGACGTCACAGGGAACCCGAATAAGTTTAACTCTTAAAACGCTCTTAGCGACGTCAAAGGGATCACGAATAAGTTTAACTCAAAACTCTAATTCTCTTTCAAAGACTGAATCTTTATACATTCAAAATGTCTAGTGATATAATTGGTACCTTGATTGAGGTATTTTCATACAAAGATTCAATCTTTATTCACTAAAACACTCTTCGGGATATCAAATGGAACTCGAATAAGTTTAACTCAAAATGCTCATTTTCTTTCGAAGATTCAATCTTTATACATTAAAAAGGTCCAGTGACATAATAGGCACCTTTATTAAGGTATTTTCATTCAAAGATTCAATCTTTAGTCATTAAAACACTCTTCGCGACTTCATAGGAAATACCTCAATCGAGTAAGTTCAGTTCAATCTAAAGTCATTAAACCACTCTTCGCGACTTCGTAGGTAACTCGATTAAGTTAAACACAAAATACTCATTTTCTTTTGAAGATCAAATCTTTGAACAGAAAAAAGGTCTAGTGACAAAGTAGGAACCTTGAATTAGCAATTTCATTCAAAGATTCAATCTTTACTCATTAAAACACTCTTCGGGACGTGAAAGGGAGCTCGAATAAGTTTAACTCAGAACTCTCATTTTCTTTCAAAGATTCAATCTTTATACATTAAAAAGGCCTAGTGACATAAAAGGTAACGTGATTGAGGTAATTTCATTCAAAGATTCAATCTTTGGTCAGTAAAACACTCTTCGCGACTTCATAGCTTACTCGAATAAGTTAAACTCGAAACTCTCATTTTCTTTCAGAGATTCAATCGTTATACATTAAAAAGGTCTAACGACATAATAGGTACCTTGGTTATGGTAATTTCATTCAAAGATTCAATCTTTACTCATTAAAACACTCTTCGTGACGTTAAAGGGATCACGAATATGTTTAACTCAAAACTCTAATTTTCCTTCAAAGATTGAATCCTTATACATTTAAAAGGTCTAGTGATATAATAGGTACCTCGATTGAGGTATTCTCATTCAAGTATTCAATCTTTATTCACTGAAACACTATTCGGGACGTCAAATGGAACTCGAATAAGTTTAACCCAAAACGCTCATTTTCTTCCGGAGATTCAATCTTTATACATTAAAATGGCCCAGTGACACAATAGGTACCTTTATTGAGGTATTTTCATTCAAAGATTCAATCTTTAGTGATTAAAATACTCTTCGCGACTTCGTTGGTAACTCGAATAAGTTAAACTCAAAACTCTCATTTTCTTTCAAAGATTCAATCTTTATACAGTAAAAAGGTCTAGTGGCATAATAGGTTCCTTGATTGAGTTAATTTCTTTCAGAGATTCAATCTTAACTCATTAAAACACTCATCGTGACGTCAAGGGCATCTCGAATAAGTTTAACTCTCAATTCTCATTTTCGTTCAAAGATTCAATCTTTATACATTAAAAAGGTCTAGTGGCAAAATAGGTACCGTAATTGAGGTATTTTCATTCAAATATTCGGTCTTGGGTCACAAAACCACTCTTCGCGACTTCATAGGTAACTCGAATAAGTTAAACTCAAAACTCTAATTTTCTTTCTAAGATTTAGTCTTTATACGTAAAAATGGTCTAGTGACATAATGGTACCTTGATTGAGGATTTTCATTCGAACATTCAATCTTTACTCAGTAAGACACTTTTCGGGACGTCACAGGGAACTTGAATAAGTTTAACTCAAAACTCTCATTTTCTTTCAAAAATTCGATCTTTATTCAGTAAAAAGGTCTAGTGACATAATAGGTAGCTTTTTTTAGGTATTTTCATTCAAAGATTCAATCTTTACTCATTAAAACACTCTTAGCGACGTCAAAGTGATCACGAATAAGTTTAACTCAAAACTCTAATTCTCTTTCAAAGACTGAATCTTTATACATTCAAGAGGTCTAGGGATATAATAGGTACCTTGACTGAGGAATTTTCATACAAAGATTCAATCTTTATTCGCTTAAACACTCTTCGGGATGTCAAATGGAACTCGAATAAGTTTAACTCAAAATGCTCATTTTCTCTCGAAGATTCAATCTTTATACATGAAAAAGGTCCAGTGACATAATAAGTACCTTTATTAAGGTATTTTCATTCAAAGATTCAATCTTTAGTCATTAAAACACTCTTAGCGACTTCATTGGAAATACCTCAATCGAATAAGTTCAGTTCAATCTTAAGTCGTTAAGCCACTCCTCGCGACTTCATAGGTAACTCGATTAAGTTAAACACAAAATACTCATTTTCTTTTGAGGATTGAATCTTTGTACATTAAAAAGGTCTAGTGACAAAATAGGAACCTTGAATTAGCTAATTTCATTCGAAGATTCAATCCTTACTCATTAAAACACTCTTCGGGACGTGATAGGGAACTCGAATAAGTTTAACACAAAACTCTCATTTTCTTTCAAAGATTGAATCCTTATACATTCAAAAGGTCTAGTGATATAATAGGTACCTTGATTGCGGTATTTTCATTCAAAGATTCAATCTCTATTCACTAAAACACTCTTCGGGACGTCGAATAAGTTTAACCCAAAACGCTCATTTTCTTTCGAAGATTCAATCTTTATACATTAAAAATGTCCAGCGACATAATAGGTACCTTTATTGAGGTATTTTCATTCAAAGATTCAATCTTTAGTCATTAAAATACTCTTCGCGACTTCGTTGGTAACTCGAATAAGTTAAACTCGAAACTCTCATTTTCTTTCAGAGATTCAATCTTTATACAGTAAAAAGGTCTAGCGGCATAGTAGGTACTTTGATTAACTTAATTTCATTCAAACATTCAATCTTAACTCATTAAAACACTCATCGTGACGTCAAAGGGATCTCGAATAAGTTTAACTCTCAATTCTCATTTTTGTTCAAAGATTCTTTTTTTATACATTAAGAAGGTCAGGTGACAAAATAGGTACCTTAATTGAGGTATTTTCAATCAAATATTAAATCTTGGGTCATTAAACCACTCTTCGCGACTTCATAGGTAACTCGAATAAGTTAAACTCAAAACTCTCATTTTCTTTCTAAGATTTAGTCCTTATACAGAAAAATGGTCTAGTGACATAATGGTACCTTGATTGAGGATTTTCGTTCAACGATTCAATCTTTACTCAGTAAAACACTTTTCGGGACGTCACAGGGAACCCGAATAAGTTTAACTCTTAAAACGCTCTTAGCGACGTCAAAGGGATCACGAATAAGTTTAACTCAAAACTCTAATTCTCTTTCAAAGACTGAATCTTTATACATTCAAAATGTCTAGTGATATAATTGGTACCTTGATTGAGGTATTTTCATACAAAGATTCAATCTTTATTCACTAAAACACTCTTCGGGATGTCAAATGGAACTCGAATAAGTTTAACTCAAAATGCTCATTTTCTTTCGAAGATTCAATCTTTATACATTAAAAAGGTCCAGTGACATAATAGGCACCTTTATTAAGGTATTTTCATTCAAAGATTCAATCTTTAGTCATTAAAACACTCTTCGCGACTTCGTAGGAAATACCTCAATCGAGTAAGTTCAGTTCAATCTAAAGTCATTAAACCACTCTTCGCGACTTCGTAGGTAACTCGATTAAGTTAAACACAAAATACTCATTTTCTTTTGAAGATCGGATCTTTGTACAGAAAAAAGGTCTAGTGACAAAGTAGGAACCTTGAATTAGCAATTTCATTCAAAGATTCAATCTTTACTCATTAAAACACTCTTCGGGACGTGAAAGGGAGCTCGAATAAGTTTAACTCAGAACTCTCATTTTCTTTCAAAGATTCAATCTTTATACATTAAAAAGGCCTAGTGACATAAAAGGTAACGTGATTGAGGTAATTTCATTCAAAGATTCAATCTTTGGTCAGTAAAACACTCTTCGCGACTTCATAGCTTACTCGAATAAGTTAAATTCGAAACTCTCATTTTCTTTCAGAGATTCAATCGTTATACATTAAAAAGGTCTAACGACATAATAGGTACCTTGGTTATGGTAATTTCATTCAAAGATTCAATCTTTACTCATTAAAACACTCTTCGTGACGTTAAAGGGATCACGAATATGTTTAACTCAAAACTCTAATTTTCCTTCAAAGATTGAATCCTTATACATTCAAAAGGTCTAGTGATATAATAGGTACCTCGATTGAGGTATTCTCATTCAAGTATTCAATCTTTATTCACTGAAACACTATTCGGGACGTCAAATGGAACTCGAATAAGTTTAACCCAAAACGCTCATTTTCTTCCGGAGATTCAATCTTTATACATTAAAATGGCCCAGTGACACAATAGGTACCTTTATTGAGGTATTTTCATTCAAAGATTCAATCTTTAGTGATTAAAATACTCTTCGCGACTTCGTTGGTAACTCGAATAAGTTAAACTCAAAACTCTCATTTTCTTTCAAAGATTCAATCTTTATACAGTAAAAAGGTCTAGTGGCATAATAGGTACCTTGATTGAGTTAATTTCTTTCAGAGATTCAATCTTAACTCATTAAAACACTCATCGTGACGTCAAGGGCATCTCGAATAAGTTTAACTCTCAATTCTCATTTTCGTTCAAAGATTCAATCTTTATACATTAAAAAGGTCTAGTGGCAAAATAGGTACCGTAATTGAGGTATTTTCATTCAAATATTCGGTCTTGGGTCACAAAACCACTCTTCGCGACTTCATAGGTAACTCGAATAAGTTAAACTCAAAACTCTAATTTTCTTTCTAAGATTTAGTCTTTATACGTAAAAATGGTCTAGTGACATAATGGTACCTTGATTGAGGATTTTCATTCGAACATTCAATCTTTACTCAGTAAGACACTTTTCGGGACGTCACAGGGAACTTGAATAAGTTTAACTCAAAACTCTCATTTTCTTTCAAAAATTCGATCTTTATTCAGTGAAAAGGTCTAGTGACATAATAGGTAGCTTTTTTTAGGTATTTTCATTCAAAGATTCAATCTTTACTCATTAAAACACTCTTAGCGACGTCAAAGTGATCACGAATAAGTTTAACTCAAAACTCTAATTCTCTTTCAAAGACTGAATCTTTATACATTCAAGAGGTCTAGGGATATAATAGGTACCTTGACTGAGGAATTTTCATACAAAGATTCAATCTTTATTCGCTTAAACACTCTTTGGGATGTCAAATGGAACTCGAATAAGTTTAACTCAAAATGCTCATTTTCTCTCGAAGATTCAATCTTTATACATGAGAAAGGTCCAGTGACATAATAAGTACCTTTATTAAGGTATTTTCATTCAAAGATTCAATCTTTAGTCATTAAAACACTCTTAGCGACTTCATTGGAAATACCTCAATCGAATAAGTTCAGTTCAATCTTAAGTCGTTAAGCCACTCCTCGCGACTTCATAGGTAACTCGATTAAGTTAAACACAAAATACTCATTTTCTTTTGAGGATTGAATCTTTGTACATTAAAAAGGTCTAGTGACAAAATAGGAACCTTGAATTAGCTAATTTCATTCGAAGATTCAATCCTTACTCATTAAAACACTCTTCGGGACGTGATAGGGAACTCGAATAAGTTTAACACAAAACTCTCATTTTCTTTCAAAGATTGAATCCTTATACATTCAAAAGGTCTAGTGATATAATAGGTACCTTGATTGCGGTATTTTCATTCAAAGATTCAATCTCTATTCACTAAAACACTCTTCGGGACGTCGAATAAGTTTAACCCAAAACGCTCATTTTCTTTCGAAGATTCAATCTTTATACATTAAAAATGTCCAGCGGCATAATAGGTACCTTTATTGAGGTATTTTCATTCAAAGATTCAATCTTTAGTCATTAAAATACTCTTCGCGACTTCGTTGGTAACTCGAATAAGTTAAACTCGAAACTCTCATTTTCTTTCAGAGATTCAATCTTTATACAGTAAAAAGGTCTAGCGGCATAGTAGGTACTTTGATTAACTTAATTTCATTCAAACATTCAATCTTAACTCATTAAAACACTCATCGTGACGTCAAAGGGATCTCGAATAAGTTTAACTCTCAATTCTCATTTTTGTTCAAAGATTCTTTTTTTATACATTAAGAAGGTCAGGTGACAAAATAGGTACCTTAATTGAGGTATTTTCAATCAAATATTCAATCTTGGGTCATTAAACCACTCTTCGCGACTTCATAGGTAACTCGAATAAGTTAAACTCAAAACTCTCATTTTCTTTCTAAGATTTAGTCCTTATACATAAAAATGGTCTAGTGACATAATGGTACCTTGATTGAGGATTTTCATTCAACGATTCAATCTTTACTCAGTAAAACACTTTTCGGGACGTCACAGGGAACCCGAATAAGTTTAACTCTTAAAACGCTCTTAGCGACGTCAAAGGGATCACGAATAAGTTTAACTCAAAACTCTAATTCTCTTTCAAAGACTGAATCTTTATACATTCAAAATGTCTAGTGATATAATTGGTACCTTGATTGAGGTATTTTCATACAAAGATTCAATCTTTATTCACTAAAACACTCTTCGGGATGTCAAATGGAACTCGAATAAGTTTAACTCAAAATGCTCATTTTCTTTCGAAGATTCAATCTTTATACATTAAAAAGGTCCAGTGACATAATAGGCACCTTTATTAAGGTATTTTCATTCAAAGATTCAATCTTTAGTCATTAAAACACTCTTCGCGACTTCATAGGAAATACCTCAATCGAGTAAGTTCAGTTCAATCTAAAGTCATTAAACCACTCTTCGCGACTTCGTAGGTAACTCGATTGAGTTAAACACAAAATACTCATTTTCTTTTGAAGATCGAATCTTTGTACAGAAAAAAGGTTTAGTGACAAAGTAGGAACCTTGAATTAGCAATTTCATTCAAAGATTCAATCTTTACTCATTAAAACACTCTTCGGGACGTGAAAGGGAGCTCGAATAAGTTTAACTCAGAACTCTCATTTTCTTTCAAAGATTCAATCTTTATACATTAAAAAGGCCTAGTGACATAAAAGGTAACGTGATTGAGGTAATTTCATTCAAAGATTCAATCTTTGGTCAGTAAAACACTCTTCGCGACTTCATAGCTTACTCGAATAAGTTAAACTCGAAACTCTCATTTTCTTTCAGAGATTCAATCGTTATACATTAAAAAGGTCTAACGACATAATAGGTGCCTTGGTTATGGTAATTTCATTCAAAGATTCAATCTTTACTCATTAAAACACTCTTCGTGACGTTAAAGGGATCACGAATATGTTTAACTCAAAACTCTAATTTTCCTTCAAAGATTGAATCCTTATACATTCAAAAGGTCTAGTGATATAATAGGTACCTCGATTGAGGTATTCTCATTCAAGTATTCAATCTTT
Organism: Cornus florida; assembly: GCF_030987335.1. NCBI lineage: Eukaryota > Viridiplantae > Streptophyta > Magnoliopsida > Cornales > Cornaceae > Cornus > Cornus florida. The sequence goes on along the minus strand of NW_026775581.1, from coordinate 12,309,541 downwards.
ATTCACTGAAACACTATTCGGGACGTCAAATGGAACTCGAATAAGTTTAACCCAAAACGCTCATTTTCTTCCGGAGATTCAATCTTTATACATTAAAATGGCCCAGTGACACAATAGGTACCTTTATTGATGTATTTTCATTCAAAGATTCAATCTTTAGTGATTAAAATACTCTTCGCGACTTCGTTGGTAACTCGAATAAGTTAAACTCAAAACTCTCATTTTCTTTCAAAGATTCAATCTTTATACAGTAAAAAGGTCTAGTGGCATAATAGGTACCTTGATTGAGTTAATTTCTTTCAGAGATTCAATCTTAACTCATTAAAACACTCATCGTGACGTCAAGGGCATCTCGAATAAGTTTAACTCTCAATTCTCATTTTCGTTCAAAGATTCAATCTTTATACATTAAAAAGGTCTAGTGGCAAAATAGGTACCGTAATTGAGGTATTTTCATTCAAATATTCGGTCTTGGGTCACAAAACCACTCTTCGCGACTTCATAGGTAACTCGAATAAGTTAAACTCAAAACTCTAATTTTCTTTCTAAGATTTAGTCTTTATACGTAAAAATGGTCTAGTGACATAATGGTACCTTGATTGAGGATTTTCATTCGAACATTCAATCTTTACTCAGTAAGACACTTTTCGGGACGTCACAGGGAACTTGAATAAGTTTAACTCAAAACTCTCATTTTCTTTCAAAAATTCGATCTTTATTCAGTAAAAAGGTCTAGTGACATAATAGGTAGCTTTTTTGAGGTATTTTCATTCAAAGATTCAATCTTTACTAATTAAAACACTCTTGGCGACGTCAAAGTGATCACGAATAAGTTTAACTCAAAACTCTAATTCTCTTTCAAAGACTGAATCTTTATACATTCAAGAGGTCTAGGGATATAATAGGTACCTTGACTGAGGAATTTTCATACAAAGATTCAATCTTTATTCACTTAAACACTCTTCGGGATGTCAAATGGAACTCGAATAAGTTTAACTCAAAATGCTCATTTTCTCTCGAAGATTCAATCTTTATACATGAAAAAGGTCCAGTGACATAATAAGTACCTTTATTAAGGTATTTTCATTCAAAGATTCAATCTTTAGTCATTAAAACACTCTTAGCGACTTCATTGGAAATACCTCAATCGAATAAGTTCAGTTCAATCTTAAGTCGTTAAGCCACTCCTCGCGACTTCATAGGTAACTCGATTAAGTTAAACACAAAATACTCATTTTCTTTTGAGGATTGAATCTTTGTACATTAAAAAGGTCTAGTGACAAAATAGGAACCTTGAATTAGCTAATTTCATTCGAAGATTCAATCCTTACTCATTAAAACACTCTTCGGGACGTGATAGGGAACTCGAATAAGTTTAACACAAAACTCTCATTTTCTTTCAAAGATTGAATCCTTATACATTCAAAAGGTCTAGTGATATAATAGGTACCTTGATTGCGGTATTTTCATTCAAAGATTCAATCTCTATTCACTAAAACACTCTTCGGGACGTCGAATAAGTTTAACCCAAAACGCTCATTTTCTTTCGAAGATTCAATCTTTATACATTAAAAATGTCCAGCGACATAATAGGTACCTTTATTGAGGTATTTTCATTCAAAGATTCAATCTTTAGTCATTAAAATACTCTTCGCGACTTCGTTGGTAACTCGAATAAGTTAAACTCGAAACTCTCATTTTCTTTCAGAGATTCAATCTTTATACAGTAAAAAGGTCTAGCGGCATAGTAGGTACTTTGATTAACTTAATTTCATTCAAACATTCAATCTTAACTCATTAAAACACTCATCGTGACGTCAAAGGGATCTCGAATAAGTTTAACTCTCAATTCTCATTTTTGTTCAAAGATTCTTTTTTTATACATTAAGAAGGTCAGGTGACAAAATAGGTACCTTAATTGAGGTATTTTCAATCAAATATTCAATCTTGGGTCATTAAACCACTCTTCGCGACTTCATAGGTAACTCGAATAAGTTAAACTCAAAACTCTCATTTTCTTTCTAAGATTTAGTCCTTATACATAAAAATGATCTAGTGACATAATGGTACCTTGATTGAGGATTTTCATTCAACGATTCAATCTTTACTCAGTAAAACACTTTTCGGGACGTCACAGGGAACCCGAATAAGTTTAACTCTTAAAACACTCTTAGCGACGTCAAAGGGATCACGAATAAGTTTAACTCAAAACTCTAATTCTCTTTCGAAGATTGAATCTTTATACATTCAAAATGTCTAGTGATATAATTGGTACCTTGATTGAGGTATTTGCATACAATGATTCAAACTTTATTCACTAAAACACTCTTCGGGATGTCAAATGGAACTCGAATAAGTTTAACTCAAAATGCTCATTTTCTTTCGAAGATTCGATCTTTATACATTAAAAAGGTCCAGTGACATAATAGGCACCTTTATTAAGGTATTTTCATTCAAAGATTCAATCTTTAGTCATTAAAACACTCTTCGCGACTTCATAGGAAATACCTCAATCGAGTAAGTTCAGTTCAATCTAAAGTCATTAAACCACTCTTCGCGACTTCGTAGGTAACTCGATTAAGTTAAACACAAAATACTCATTTTCTTTTGAAGATCGAATCTTTGTACAGAAAAAAGGTCTAGTGACAAAGTAGGAACCTTGAATTAGCAATTTCATTCAAAGATTCAATCTTTACTCATTAAAACACTCTTCGGGACGTGAAAGGGAGCTCGAATAAGTTTAACTCAGAACTCTCATTTTCTTTCAAAGATTCAATCTTTATACATTAAAAAGGCCTAGTGACATAAAAGGTAACGTGATTGAGGTAATTTCATTCAAAGATTCAATCTTTGGTCAGTAAAACACTCTTCGCGACTTCATAGCTTACTCGAATAAGTTAAACTCGAAACTCTCATTTTCTTTCAGAGATTCAATCGTTATACATTAAAAAGGTCTAACGACATAATAGGTACCTTGGTTATGGTAATTTCATTCAAAGATTCAATCTTTACTCATTAAAACACTCTTCGTGACGTTAAAGGGATCACGAATATGTTTAACTCAAAACTCTAATTTTCCTTCAAAGATTGAATCCTTATACATTCAAAAGGTCTAGTGATATAATAGGTACCTCGATTGAGGTATTCTCATTCAAGTATTCAATCTTTATTCACTGAAACACTATTCGGGACGTCAAATGGAACTCGAATAAGTTTAACCCAAAACGCTCATTTTCTTCCGGAGATTCAATCTTTATACATTAAAATGGCCCAGTGACACAATAGGTACCTTTATTGAGGTATTTTCATTCAAAGATTCAATCTTTAGTGATTAAAATACTCTTCGCGACTTCGTTGGTAACTCGAATAAGTTAAACTCAAAACTCTCATTTTCTTTCAAAGATTCAATCTTTATACAGTAAAAAGGTCTAGTGGCATAATAGGTACCTTGATTGAGTTAATTTCTTTCAGAGATTCAATCTTAACTCATTAAAACACTCATCGTGACGTCAAGGGCATCTCGAATAAGTTTAACTCTCAATTCTCATTTTCGTTCAAAGATTCAATCTTTATACATTAAAAAGGTCTAGTGGCAAAATAGGTACCGTAATTGAGGTATTTTCATTCAAATATTCGGTCTTGGGTCACAAAACCACTCTTCGCGACTTCATAGGTAACTCGAATAAGTTAAACTCAAAACTCTAATTTTCTTTCTAAGATTTAGTCTTTATACGTAAAAATGGTCTAGTGACATAATGGTACCTTGATTGAGGATTTTCATTCGAACATTCAATCTTTACTCAGTAAGACACTTTTCGGGACGTCACAGGGAACTTGAATAAGTTTAACTCAAAACTCTCATTTTCTTTCAAAAATTCGATCTTTATTCAGTAAAAAGGTCTAGTGACATAATAGGTAGCTTTTTTTAGGTATTTTCATTCAAAGATTCAATCTTTACTCATTAAAACACTCTTAGCGACGTCAAAGTGATCACGAATAAGTTTAACTCAAAACTCTAATTCTCTTTCAAAGACTGAATCTTTATACATTCAAGAGTTCTAGGGATATAATAGGTACCTTGACTGAGGAATTTTCATACAAAGATTCAATCTTTATTCACTTAAACACTCTTCGGGATGTCAAATGGAACTCGAATAAGTTTAACTCAAAATGCTCATTTTCTCTCGAAGATTCAATCTTTATACATGAAAAAGGTCCAGTGACATAATAAGTACCTTTATTAAGGTATTTTCATTCAAAGATTCAATCTTTAGTCATTAAAACACTCTTAGCGACTTCATTGGAAATACCTCAATCGAATAAGTTCAGTTCAATCTTAAGTCGTTAAGCCACTCCTCGCGACTTCATAGGTAACTCGATTAAGTTAAACACAAAATACTCATTTTCTTTTGAGGATTGAATCTTTGTACATTAAAAAGGTCTAGTGACAAAATAGGAACCTTGAATTAGCTAATTTCATTCGAAGATTCAATCCTTACTCATTAAAACACTCTTCGGGACGTGATAGGGAACTCGAATAAGTTTAACACAAAACTCTCATTTTCTTTCAAAGATTGAATCCTTATACATTCAAAAGGTCTAGTGATATAATAGGTACCTTGATTGCGGTATTTTCATTCAAAGATTCAATCTCTATTCACTAAAACACTCTTCGGGACGTCGAATAAGTTTAACCCAAAACGCTCATTTTCTTTCGAAGATTCAATCTTTATACATTAAAAATGTCCAGCGACATAATAGGTACCTTTATTGAGGTATTTTCATTCAAAGATTCAATCTTTAGTCATTAAAATACTCTTCGCGACTTCGTTGGTAACTCGAATAAGTTAAACTCGAAACTCTCATTTTCTTTCAGAGATTCAATCTTTATACAGTAAAAAGGTCTAGCGGCATAGTAGGTACTTTGATTAACTTAATTTCATTCAAACATTCAATCTTAACTCATTAAAACACTCATCGTGACGTCAAAGGGATCTCGAATAAGTTTAACTCTCAATTCTCATTTTTGTTCAAAGATTCTTTTTTTATACATTAAGAAGGTCAGGTGACAAAATAGGTACCTTAATTGAGGTATTTTCAATCAAATATTCAATCTTGGGTCATTAAACCACTCTTCGCGACTTCATAGGTAACTCGAATAAGTTAAACTCAAAACTCTCATTTTCTTTCTAAGATTTAGTCCTTATACATAAAAATGATCTAGTGACATAATGGTACCTTGATTGAGGATTTTCATTCAACGATTCAATCTTTACTCAGTAAAACACTTTTCGGGACGTCACAGGGAACCCGAATAAGTTTAACTCTTAAAACACTCTTAGCGACGTCAAAGGGATCACGAATAAGTTTAACTCAAAACTCTAATTCTCTTTCGAAGATTGAATCTTTATACATTCAAAATGTCTAGTGATATAATTGGTACCTTGATTGAGGTATTTGCATACAATGATTCAAACTTTATTCACTAAAACACTCTTCGGGATGTCAAATGGAACTCGAATAAGTTTAACTCAAAATGCTCATTTTCTTTCGAAGATTCGATCTTTATACATTAAAAAGGTCCAGTGACATAATAGGCACCTTTATTAAGGTATTTTCATTCAAAGATTCAATCTTTAGTCATTAAAACACTCTTCGCGACTTCATAGGAAATACCTCAATCGAGTAAGTTCAGTTCAATCTAAAGTCATTAAACCACTCTTCGCGACTTCGTAGGTAACTCGATTAAGTTAAACACAAAATACTCATTTTCTTTTGAAGATCGAATCTTTGTACAGAAAAAAGGTCTAGTGACAAAGTAGGAACCTTGAATTAGCAATTTCATTCAAAGATTCAATCTTTACTCATTAAAACACTCTTCGGGACGTGAAAGGGAGCTCGAATAAGTTTAACTCAGAACTCTCATTTTCTTTCAAAGATTCAATCTTTATACATTAAAAAGGCCTAGTGACATAAAAGGTAACGTGATTGAGGTAATTTCATTCAAAGATTCAATCTTTGGTCAGTAAAACACTCTTCGCGACTTCATAGCTTACTCGAATAAGTTAAACTCGAAACTCTCATTTTCTTTCAGAGATTCAATCGTTATACATTAAAAAGGTCTAACGACATAATAGGTACCTTGGTTATGGTAATTTCATTCAAAGATTCAATCTTTACTCATTAAAACACTCTTCGTGACGTTAAAGGGATCACGAATATGTTTAACTCAAAACTCTAATTTTCCTTCAAAGATTGAATCCTTATACATTCAAAAGGTCTAGTGATATAATAGGTACCTCGATTGAGGTATTCTCATTCAAGTATTCAATCTTTATTCACTGAAACACTATTCGGGACGTCAAATGGAACTCGAATAAGTTTAACCCAAAACGCTCATTTTCTTCCGGAGATTCAATCTTTATACATTAAAATGGCCCAGTGACACAATAGGTACCTTTATTGAGGTATTTTCATTCAAAGATTCAATCTTTAGTGATTAAAATACTCTTCGCGACTTCGTTGGTAACTCGAATAAGTTAAACTCAAAACTCTCATTTTCTTTCAAAGATTCAATCTTTATACAGTAAAAAGGTCTAGTGGCATAATAGGTACCTTGATTGAGTTAATTTCTTTCAGAGATTCAATCTTAACTCATTAAAACACTCATCGTGACGTCAAGGGCATCTCGAATAAGTTTAACTCTCAATTCTCATTTTCGTTCAAAGATTCAATCTTTATACATTAAAAAGGTCTAGTGGCAAAATAGGTACCGTAATTGAGGTATTTTCATTCAAATATTCGGTCTTGGGTCACAAAACCACTCTTCGCGACTTCATAGGTAACTCGAATAAGTTAAACTCAAAACTCTAATTTTCTTTCTAAGATTTAGTCTTTATACGTAAAAATGGTCTAGTGACATAATGGTACCTTGATTGAGGATTTTCATTCGAACATTCAATCTTTACTCAGTAAGACACTTTTCGGGACGTCACAGGGAACTTGAATAAGTTTAACTCAAAACTCTCATTTTCTTTCAAAAATTCGATCTTTATTCAGTAAAAAGGTCTAGTGACATAATAGGTAGCTTTTTTTAGGTATTTTCATTCAAAGATTCAATCTTTACTCATTAAAACACTCTTAGCGACGTCAAAGTGATCACGAATAAGTTTAACTCAAAACTCTAATTCTCTTTCAAAGACTGAATCTTTATACATTCAAGAGTTCTAGGGATATAATAGGTACCTTGACTGAGGAATTTTCATACAAAGATTCAATCTTTATTCGCTTAAACACTCTTCGGGATGTCATATGGAACTCGAATAAGTTTAACTCAAAATGCTCATTTTCTCTCGAAGATTCAATCTTTATACATGAAAAAGGTCCAGTGACATAATAAGTACCTTTATTAAGGTATTTTCATTCAAAGATTCAATCTTTAGTCATTAAAACACTCTTAGCGACTTCATTGGAAATACCTCAATCGAATAAGTTCAGTTCAATCTTAAGTCGTTAAGCCACTCCTCACGACTTCATAGGTAACTCGATTAAGTTAAACACAAAATACTCATTTTCTTTTGAGGATTGAATCTTTGTACATTAAAAAGGTCTAGTGACAAAATAGGAACCTTGAATTAGCTAATTTCATTCGAAGATTCAATCCTTACTCATTAAAACACTCTTCGGGACGTGATAGGGAACTCGAATAAGTTTAACACAAAACTCTCATTTTCTTTCAAAGATTGAATCCTTAGACATTCAAAAGGTCTAGTGATATAATAGGTACCTTGATTGCGGTATTTTCATTCAAAGATTCAATCTCTATTCACTAAAACACTCTTCGGGACGTCGAATAAGTTTAACCCAAAACGCTCATTTTCTTTCGAAGATTCAATCTTTATACATTAAAAATGTCCAGCGACATAATAGGTACCTTTATTGAGGTATTTTCATTCAAAGATTCAATCTTTAGTCATTAAAATACTCTTCGCGACTTCGTTGGTAACTCGAATAAGTTAAACTCGAAACTCTCATTTTCTTTCAGAGATTCAATCTTTATACAGTAAAAAGGTCTAGCGGCATAGTAGGTACTTTGATTAACTTAATTTCATTCAAACATTCAATCTTAACTCATTAAAACACTCATCGTGACGTCAAAGGGATCTCGAATAAGTTTAACTCTCAATTCTCATTTTTGTTCAAAGATTCTTTTTTTATACATTAAGAAGGTCAGGTGACAAAATAGGTACCTTAATTGAGGTATTTTCAATCAAATATTCAATCTTGGGTCATTAAACCACTCTTCGAGACTTCATAGGTAACTCGAATAAGTTAAACTCAAAACTCTCATTTTCTTTCTAAGATTTAGTCCTTATACATAAAAATGATCTAGTGACATAATGGTACCTTGATTGAGGATTTTCATTCAACGATTCAATCTTTACTCAGTAAAACACTTTTCGGGACGTCACAGGGAACCCGAATAAGTTTAACTCTTAAAACACTCTTAGCGACGTCAAAGGGATCACGAATAAGTTTAACTCAAAACTCTAATTCTCTTTCGAAGATTGAATCTTTATACATTCAAAATGTCTAGTGATATAATTGGTACCTTGATTGAGGTATTTGCATACAATGATTCAAACTTTATTCACTAAAACACTCTTCGGGATGTCAAATGGAACTCGAATAAGTTTAACTCAAAATGCTCATTTTCTTTCGAAGATTCGATCTTTATACATTAAAAAGGTCCAGTGACATAATAGGCACCTTTATTAAGGTATTTTCATTCAAAGATTCAATCTTTAGTCATTAAAACACTCTTCGCGACTTCATAGGAAATACCTCAATCGAGTAAGTTCAGTTCAATCTAAAGTCATTAAACCACTCTTCGCGACTTCGTAGGTAACTCGATTAAGTTAAACACAAAATACTCATTTTCTTTTGAAGATCGAATCTTTGTACAGAAAAAAGGTCTAGTGACAAAGTAGGAACCTTGAATTAGCAATTTCATTCAAAGATTCAATCTTTACTCATTAAAACACTCTTCGGGACGTGAAAGGGAGCTCGAATAAGTTTAACTCAGAACTCTCATTTTCTTTCAAAGATTCAATCTTTATACATTAAAAAGGCCTAGTGACATAAAAGGTAACGTGATTGAGGTAATTTCATTCAAAGATTCAATCTTTGGTCAGTAAAACACTCTTCGCGACTTCATAGCTTACTCGAATAAGTTAAACTCGAAACTCTCATTTTCTTTCAGAGATTCAATCGTTATACATTAAAAAGGTCTAACGACATAATAGGTACCTTGGTTATGGTAATTTCATTCAAAGATTCAATCTTTACTCATTAAAACACTCTTCGTGACGTTAAAGGGATCACGAATATGTTTAACTCAAAACTCTAATTTTCCTTCAAAGATTGAATCCTTATACATTCAAAAGGTCTAGTGATATAATAGGTACCTCGATTGAGGTATTCTCATTCAAGTATTCAATCTTTATTCACTGAAACACTATTCGGGACGTCAAATGGAACTCGAATAAGTTTAACCCAAAACGCTCATTTTCTTCCGGAGATTCAATCTTTATACATTAAAATGGCCCAGTGACACAATAGGTACCTTTATTGAGGTATTTTCATTCAAAGATTCAATCTTTAGTGATTAAAATACTCTTCGCGACTTCGTTGGTAACTCGAATAAGTTAAACTCAAAACTCTCATTTTCTTTCAAAGATTCAATCTTTATACAGTAAAAAGGTCTAGTGGCATAATAGGTACCTTGATTGAGTTAATTTCTTTCAGAGATTCAATCTTAACTCATTAAAACACTCATCGTGACGTCAAGGGCATCTCGAATAAGTTTAACTCTCAATTCTCATTTTCGTTCAAAGATTCAATCTTTATACATTAAAAAGGTCTAGTGGCAAAATAGGTACCGTAATTGAGGTATTTTCATTCAAATATTCGGTCTTGGGTCACAAAACCACTCTTCGCGACTTCATAGGTAACTCGAATAAGTTAAACTCAAAACTCTAATTTTCTTTCTAAGATTTAGTCTTTATACGTAAAAATGGTCTAGTGACATAATGGTACCTTGATTGAGGATTTTCATTCGAACATTCAATCTTTACTCAGTAAGACACTTTTCGGGACGTCACAGGGAACTTGAATAAGTTTAACTCAAAACTCTCATTTTCTTTCAAAAATTCGATCTTTATTCAGTAAAAAGGTCTAGTGACATAATAGGTAGCTTTTTTGAGGTATTTTCATTCAAAGATTCAATCTTTACTAATTAAAACACTCTTGGCGACGTCAAAGTGATCACGAATAAGTTTAACTCAAAACTCTAATTCTCTTTCAAAGACTGAATCTTTATACATTCAAGAGGTCTAGGGATATAATAGGTACCTTGACTGAGGAATTTTCATACAAAGATTCAATCTTTATTCACTTAAACACTCTTCGGGATGTCAAATGGAACTCGAATAAGTTTAACTCAAAATGCTCATTTTCTCTCGAAGATTCAATCTTTATACATGAAAAAGGTCCAGTGACATAATAAGTACCTTTATTAAGGTATTTTCATTCAAAGATTCAATCTTTAGTCATTAAAACACTCTTAGCGACTTCATTGGAAATACCTCAATCGAATAAGTTCAGTTCAATCTTAAGTCGTTAAGCCACTCCTCGTGACTTCATAGGTAACTCGATTAAGTTAAACACAAAATACTCATTTTCTTTTGAGGATTGAATCTTTGTACATTAAAAAGGTCTAGTGACAAAATAGGAACCTTGAATTAGCTAATTTCATTCGAAGATTCAATCCTTACTCATTAAAACACTCTTCGGGACGTGATAGGGAACTCGAATAAGTTTAACACAAAACTCTCATTTTCTTTCAAAGATTGAATCCTTATACATTCAAAAGGTCTAGTGATATAATAGGTACCTTGATTGCGGTATTTTCATTCAAAGATTCAATCTCTATTCACTAAAACACTCTTCGGGACGTCGAATAAGTTTAACCCAAAACGCTCATTTTCTTTCGAAGATTCAATCTTTATACATTAAAAATGTCCAGCGACATAATAGGTACCTTTATTGAGGTATTTTCATTCAAAGATTCAATCTTTAGTCATTAAAATACTCTTCGCGACTTCGTTGGTAACTCGAATAAGTTAAACTCGAAACTCTCATTTTCTTTCAGAGATTCAATCTTTATACAGTAAAAAGGTCTAGCGGCATAGTAGGTACTTTGATTAACTTAATTTCATTCAAACATTCAATCTTAACTCATTAAAACACTCATCGTGACGTCAAAGGGATCTCGAATAAGTTTAACTCTCAATTCTCATTTTTGTTCAAAGATTCTTTTTTTATACATTAAGAAGGTCAGGTGACAAAATAGGTACCTTAATTGAGGTATTTTCAATCAAATATTCAATCTTGGGTCATTAAACCACTCTTCGCGACTTCATAGGTAACTCGAATAAGTTAAACTCAAAACTCTCATTTTCTTTCTAAGATTTAGTCCTTATACATAAAAATGATCTAGTGACATAATGGTACCTTGATTGAGGATTTTCATAAAACGATTCAATCTTTACTCAGTAAAACACTTTTCGGGACGTCACAGGGAACCCGAATAAGTTTAACTCTTAAAACACTCTTAGCGACGTCAAAGGGATCACGAATAAGTTTAACTCAAAACTCTAATTCTCTTTCAAAGATTGAATCTTTATACATTCAAAATGTCTAGTGATATAATTGGTACCTTGATTGAGGTATTTGCATACAATGATTCAAACTTTATTCACCAAAACACTCTTCGGGATGTCAAATGGAACTCGAATAAGTTTAACTCAAAATGCTCATCTTCTTTCGAAGATTCGATCTTTATACATTAAAAAGGTCCAGTGACATAATTGGCACCTTTATTAAGGTATTTTCATTCAAAGATTCAATCTTTAGTCATTAAAACACTCTTCGCGACTTCATAGGAAATACCTCAATCGAGTAAGTTCAGTTCAATCTAAAGTCATTAAGCCACTCTTCGCGACTTCGTAGGTAACTCGATTAAGTTAAACACAAAATACTCATTTTCTTTTGAAGATCGAATCTTTGTACAGAAAAAAGGTCTAGTGACAAAGTAGGAACCTTGAATTAGCAATTTCATTCAAAGATTCAATCTTTACTCATTAAAACACTCTTCGGGACGTGAAAGGGAGCTCGAATAAGTTTAACTCAGAACTCTCATTTTCTTTCAAAGATTCAATCTTTATACATTAAAAAGGCCTAGTGACATAAAAGGTAACGTGATTGAGGTAATTTCATTCAAAGATTCAATCTTTGGTCAGTAAAACACTCTTCGCGACTTCATAGCTTACTCGAATAAGTTAAACTCGAAACTCTCATTTTCTTTTAGAGATTCAATCGTTATACATTAAAAAGGTCTAACGACATAATAGGTACCTTGGTTATGGTAATTTCATTCAAAGATTCAATCTTTACTCATTAAAACACTCTTCGTGACGTTAAAGGGATCACGAATATGTTTAACCCAAAACTCTAATTTTCCTTCAAAGATTGAATCCTTATACATTCAAAAGGTCTAGTGTTATAATAGGTACCTCGATTGAGGTATTCTCATTCAAGTATTCAATCTTTATTCACTGAAACACTATTCGGGACGTCAAATGGAACTCGAATAAGTTTAACCCAAAACGCTCATTTTCTTCCGGAGATTCAATCTTTATACATTAAAATGGCCCAGTGACACAATAGGTACCTTTATTGAGGTATTTTCATTCAAAGATTCAATCTTTAGTGATTAAAATACTCTTCGCGACTTCGTTGGTAACTCGAATAAGTTAAACTCAAAACTCTCATTTTCTTTCAAAGATTCAATCTTTATACAGTAAAAAGGTCTAGTGGCATAATAGGTACCTTGATTGAGTTAATTTCTTTCAGAGATTCAATCTTAACTCATTAAAACACTCATCGTGACGTCAAGGGCATCTCGAATAAGTTTAACTCTCAATTCTCATTTTCGTTCAAAGATTCAATCTTTATACATTAAAAAGGTCTAGTGGCAAAATAGGTACCGTAATTGAGGTATTTTCATTCAAATATTCGGTCTTGGGTCACAAAACCACTCTTCGCGACTTCATAGGTAACTCGAATAAGTTAAACTCAAAACTCTAATTTTCTTTCTAAGATTTAGTCTTTATACGTAAAAATGGTCTAGTGACATAATGGTACCTTGATTGAGGATTTTCATTCGAACATTCAATCTTTACTCAGTAAGACACTTTTCGGGACGTCACAGGGAACTTGAATAAGTTTAACTCAAAACTCTCATTTTCTTTCAAAAATTCGATCTTTATTCAGTAAAAAGGTCTAGTGACATAATAGGTAGCTTTTTTGACGTATTTTCATTCAAAGATTCAATCTTTACTCATTAAAACACTCTTGGCGACGTCAAAGTGATCACGAATAAGTTTAACTCAAAACTCTAATTCTCTTTCAAAGACTGAATCTTTATACATTCAAGAGGTCTAGGGATATAATAGGTACCTTGACTGAGGAATTTTCATACAAAGATTCAATCTTTATTCACTTAAACACTCTTCGGGATGTCAAATGGAACTCGAATAAGTTTAACTCAAAATACTCATTTTCTCTCGAAGATTCAATCTTTATACATGAAAAAGGTCCAGTGACATAATAAGTACCTTTATTAAGGTATTTTCATTCAAAGATTCAATCTTTAGTCATTAAAACACTCTTAGCGACTTCATTGGAAATACCTCAATCGAATAAGTTCAGTTCAATCTTAAGTCGTTAAGCCACTCCTCGCGACTTCATAGGTAACTCGATTAAGTTAAACACAAAATACTCATTTTCTTTTGAGGATTGAATCTTTGTACATTAAAAAGGTCTAGTGACAAAATAGGAACCTTGAATTAGCTAATTTCATTCGAAGATTCAATCCTTACTCATTAAAACACTCTTCGGGACGTGATAGGGAACTCGAATAAGTTTAACACAAAACTCTCATTTTCTTTCAAAGATTGAATCCTTATACATTCAAAAGGTCTAGTGATATAATAGGTACCTTGATTGCGGTATTTTCATTCAAAGATTCAATCTCTATTCACTAAAACACTCTTCGGGACGTCGAATAAGTTTAACCCAAAACGCTCATTTTCTTTCGAAGATTCAATCTTTATACATTAAAAATGTCCAGCGACATAATAGGTACCTTTATTGAGGTATTTTCATTCAAAGATTCAATCTTTAGTCATTAAAATACTCTTCGCGACTTCGTTGGTAACTCGAATAAGTTAAACTCGAAACTCTCATTTTCTTTCAGAGATTCAATCTTTATACAGTAAAAAGGTCTAGCGGCATAGTAGGTACTTTGATTAACTTAATTTCATTCAAACATTCAATCTTAACTCATTAAAACACTCATCGTGACGTCAAAGGGATCTCGAATAAGTTTAACTCTCAATTCTCATTTTTGTTCAAAGATTCTTTTTTTATACATTAAGAAGGTCAGGTGACAAAATAGGTACCTTAATTGAGGTATTTTCAATCAAATATTCAATCTTGGGTCATTAAACCACTCTTCGCGACTTCATAGGTAACTCGAATAAGTTAAACTCAAAACTCTCATTTTCTTTCTAAGATTTAGTCCTTATACATAAAAATGATCTAGTGACATAATGGTACCTTGATTGAGGATTTTCATTCAACGATTCAATCTTTACTCAGTAAAACACTTTTCGGGACGTCACAGGGAACCCGAATAAGTTTAACTCTTAAAACACTCTTAGCGACGTCAAAGGGATCACGAATAAGTTTAACTCAAAACTCTAATTCTCTTTCAAAGATTGAATCTTTATACATTCAAAATGTCTAGTGATATAATTGGTACCTTGATTGAGGTATTTGCATACAATGATTCAAACTTTATTCACTAAAACACTCTTCGGGATGTCAAATGGAACTCGAATAAGTTTAACTCAAAATGCTCATTTTCTTTCGAAGATTCGATCTTTATACATTAAAAAGGTCCAGTGACATAATAGGCACCTTTATTAAGGTATTTTCATTCAAAGATTCAATCTTTAGTCATTAAAACACTCTTCGCGACTTCATAGGAAATACCTCAATCGGTAAGTTCAGTTCAATCTAAAGTCATTAAACCACTCTTCGCGACTTCGTAGGTAACTCGATTAAGTTAAACACAAAATACTCATTTTCTTTTGAAGATCGAATCTTTGTACAGAAAAAAGGTCTAGTGACAAAGTAGGAACCTTGAATTAGCAATTTCATTCAAAGATTCAATCTTTACTCATTAAAACACTCTTCGGGACGTGAAAGGGAGCTCGAATAAGTTTAACTCAGAACTCTCATTTTCTTTCAAAGATTCAATCTTTATACATTAAAAAGGCCTAGTGACATAAAAGGTAACGTGATTGAGGTAATTTCATTCAAAGATTCAATCTTTGGTCAGTAAAACACTCTTCGCGACTTCATAGCTTACTCGAATAAGTTAAACTCGAAACTCTCATTTTCTTTCAGAGATTCAATCGTTATACATTAAAAAGGTCTAACGACATAATAGGTACCTTGGTTATGGTAATTTCATTCAAAGATTCAATCTTTACTCATTAAAACACTCTTCGTGACGTTAAAGGGATCACGAATATGTTTAACTCAAAACTCTAATTTTCCTTCAAAGATTGAATCCTTATACATTCAAAAGGTCTAGTGATATAATAGGTACCTCGATTGAGGTATTCTCATTCAAGTATTCAATCTTTATTCACTGAAACACTATTCGGGACGTCAAATGGAACTCGAATAAGTTTAACCCAAAACGCTCATTTTCTTCCGGAGATTCAATCTTTATACATTAAAATGGCCCAGTGACACAATAGGTACCTTTATTGAGGTATTTTCATTCAAAGATTCAATCTTTAGTGATTAAAATACTCTTCGCGACTTCGTTGGTAACTCGAATAAGTTAAACTCAAAACTCTCATTTTCTTTCAAAGATTCAATCTTTATACAGTAAAAAGGTCTAGTGGCATAATAGGTACCTTGATTGAGTTAATTTCTTTCAGAGATTCAATCTTAACTCATTAAAACACTCATCGTGACGTCAAGGGCATCTCGAATAAGTTTAACTCTCAATTCTCATTTTCGTTCAAAGATTCAATCTTTATACATTAAAAAGGTCTAGTGGCAAAATAGGTACCGTAATTGAGGTATTTTCATTCAAATATTCGGTCTTGGGTCACAAAACCACTCTTCGTGACTTCATAGGTAACTCGAATAAGTTAAACTCAAAACTCTAATTTTCTTTCTAAGATTTAGTCTTTATACGTAAAAATGGTCTAGTGACATAATGGTACCTTGATTGAGGATTTTCATTCGAACATTCAATCTTTACTCAGTAAGACACTTTTCGGGACGTCACAGGGAACTTGAATAAGTTTAACTCAAAACTCTCATTTTCTTTCAAAAATTCGATCTTTATTCAGTAAAAAGGTCTAGTGACATAATAGGTAGCTTTTTTGAGGTATTTTCATTCAAAGATTCAATCTTTACTCATTAAAACACTCTTAGCGACGTCAAAGTGATCACGAATAAGTTTAACTCAAAACTCTAATTCTCTTTCAAAGACTGAATCTTTATACATTCAAGAGGTCTAGGGATATAATAGGTACCTTGACTGAGGAATTTTCATACAAAGATTCAATCTTTATTCACTTAAACACTCTTCGGGATGTCAAATGGAACTCGAATAAGTTTAACTCAAAATGCTCATTTTCTCTCGAAGATTCAATCTTTATACATGAAAAAGGTCCAGTGACATAATAAGTACCTTTATTAAGGTATTTTCATTCAAAGATTCAATCTTTAGTCATTAAAACACTCTTAGCGACTTCATTGGAAATACCTCAATCGAATAAGTTCAGTTCAATCTTAAGTCGTTAAGCCACTCCTCGCGACTTCATAGGTAACTCGATTAAGTTAAACACAAAATACTCATTTTCTTTTGAGGATTGAATCTTTGTACATTAAAAAGGTCTAGTGACAATATAGGAACCTTGAATTAGCTAATTTCATTCGAAGATTCAATCCTTACTCATTAAAACACTCTTCGGGACGTGATAGGGAACTCGAATAAGTTTAACACAAAACTCTCATTTTCTTTCAAAGATTGAATCCTTATACATTCAAAAGGTCTAGTGATATAATAGGTACCTTGATTGCGGTATTTTCATTCAAAGATTCAATCTCTATTCACTAAAACACTCTTCGGGACGTCGAATAAGTTTAACCCAAAACGCTCATTTTCTTTCGAAGATTCAATCTTTATACATTAAAAATGTCCAGCGACATAATAGGTACCTTTATTGAGGTATTTTCATTCAAAGATTCAATCTTTAGTCATTAAAATACTCTTCGCGACTTCGTTGGTAACTCGAATAAGTTAAACTCGAAACTCTCATTTTCTTTCAGAGATTCAATCTTTATACAGTAAAAAGGTCTAGCGGCATAGTAGGTACTTTGATTAACTTAATTTCATTCAAACATTCAATCTTAACTCATTAAAACACTCATCGTGACGTCAAAGGGATCTCGAATAAGTTTAACTCTCAATTCTCATTTTTGTTCAAAGATTCTTTTTTTATACATTAAGAAGGTCAGGTGACAAAATAGGTACCTTAATTGAGGTATTTTCAATCAAATATTCAATCTTGGGTCATTAAACCACTCTTCGCGACTTCATAGGTAACTCGAATAAGTTAAACTCAAAACTCTCAATTTCTTTCTAAGATTTAGTCCTTATACATAAAAATGGTCTAGTGACATAATGGTACCTTGATTGAGGATTTTCATTCAACGATTCAATCTTTACTCAGTAAAACACTTTTCGGGACGTCACAGGGAACCCGAATAAGTTTAACTCTTAAAACGCTCTTAGCGACGTCAAAGGGATCACGAATAAGTTTAACTCAAAACTCTAATTCTCTTTCAAAGACTGAATCTTTATACATTGAAAATGTCTAGTGATATAATTGGTACCTTGATTGAGGTATTATCATATAAAGATTCAATCTTTATTCACTAAAACACTCTTCGGGATGTCAAATGGAACTCGAATAAGTTTAACTCAAAATGCTCATTTTCTTTCGAAGATTCAATCTTTATACATTAAAAAGGTCCAGTGACATAATAGGCACCTTTATTAAGGTATTTTCATTCAAAGATTCAATCTTTAGTCATTAAAACACTCTTCGCGACTTCATAGGAAATACCTCAATCGAGTAAGTTCAGTTCAATCTAAAGTCATTAAACCACTCTTCGCGACTTCGTAGGTAACTCGATTGAGTTAAACACAAAATACTCATTTTCTTTTGAAGATCGAATCTTTGTACAGAAAAAAGGTTTAGTGACAAAGTAGGAACCTTGAATTAGCAATTTCATTCAAAGATTCAATCTTTACTCATTAAAACACTCTTCGGGACGTGAAAGGGAGCTCGAATAAGTTTAACTCAGAACTCTCATTTTCTTTCAAAGATTCAATCTTTATACATTAAAAAGGCCTAGTGACATAAAAGGTAACGTGATTGAGGTAATTTCATTCAAAGATTCAATCTTTGGTCAGTAAAACACTCTTCGCGACTTCATAGCTTACTCGAATAAGTTAAACTCGAAACTCTCATTTTCTTTCAGAGATTCAATCGTTATACATTAAAAAGGTCTAACGACATAATAGGTACCTTGGTTATGGTAATTTCATTCAAAGATTCAATTTTTACTCATTAAAACACTCTTCGTGACGTTAAAGGGATCACGAATATGTTTAACTCAAAACTCTAATTTTCCTTCAAAGATTGAATCCTTATACATTCAAAAGGTCTAGTGATATAATAGGTACCTCGATTGAGGTATTCTCATTCAAGTATTCAATCTTTATTCACTGAAACACTATTCGGGACGTCAAATGGAACTCGAATAAGTTTAACCCAAAACGCTCATTTTCTTCCGGAGATTCAATCTTTATACATTAAAATGGCCCAGTGACACAATAGGTACCTTTATTGAGGTATTTTCATTCAAAGATTCAATCTTTAGTGATTAAAATACTCTTCGCGACTTCGTTGGTAACTCGAATAAGTTAAACTCAAAACTCTCATTTTCTTTCAAAGATTCAATCTTTATACAGTAAAAAGGTCTAGTGGCATAATAGGTACCTTGATTGAGTTAATTTCTTTCAGAGATTCAATCTTAACTCATTAAAACACTCATCGTGACGTCAAGGGCATCTCGAATAAGTTTAACTCTCAATTCTCATTTTCGTTCAAAGATTCAATCTTTATACATTAAAAAGGTCTAGTGGCAAAATAGGTACCGTAATTGAGGTATTTTCATTCAAATATTCGGTCTTGGGTCACAAAACCACTCTTCGCGACTTCATAGGTAACTCAAATAAGTTAAACTCAAAACTCTAATTTTCTTTCTAAAATTTAGTCTTTATACGTAAAAATGGTCTAGTGACATAATGGTAACTTGATTGAGGATTTTCATTCGAACATTCAATCTTTACTCAGTAAGACACTTTTCGGGACGTCACAGGGAACTTGAATAAGTTTAACTCAAAACTCTCATTTTCTTTCAAAAATTCGATCTTTATTCAGTAAAAAGGTCTAGTGACATAATAGGTAGCTTTTTTGACGTATTTTCATTCAAAGATTCAATCTTTACTCATTAAAACACTCTTGGCGACGTCAAAGTGATCACGAATAAGTTTAACTCAAAACTCTAATTCTCTTTCAAAGACTGAATCTTTATACATTCAAGAGGTCTAGGGATATAATAGGTACCTTGACTGAGGAATTTTCATACAAAGATTCAATCTTTATTCACTTAAACACTCTTCGGGATGTCAAATGGAACTCGAATAAGTTTAACTCAAAATGCTCATTTTCTCTCGAAGATTCAATCTTTATACATGAAAAAGGTCCAGTGACATAATAAGTACCTTTATTAAGGTATTTTCATTCAAAGATTCAATCTTTAGTCATTAAAACACTCTTAGCGACTTCATTGGAAATACCTCAATCGAATAAGTTCAGTTCAATCTTAAGTCGTTAAGCCACTCCTCGCGACTTCATAGGTAACTCGATTAAGTTAAACACAAAATACTCATTTTCTTTTGAGGATTGAATCTTTGTACATTAAAAAGGTCTAGTGACAAAATAGGAACCTTGAATTAGCTAATTTCATTCGAAGATTCAATCCTTACTCATTAAAACACTCTTCGGGACGTGATAGGGAACTCGAATAAGTTTAACACAAAACTCTCATTTTCTTTCAAAGATTGAATCCTTATACATTCAAAAGGTCTAGTGATATAATAGGTACCTTGATTGCGGTATTTTCATTCAAAGATTCAATCTCTATTCACTAAAACACTCTTCGGGACGTCGAATAAGTTTAACCCAAAACGCTCATTTTCTTTCGAAGATTCAATCTTTATACATTAAAAATGTCCAGCGACATAATAGGTACCTTTATTGAGGTATTTTCATTCAAAGATTCAATCTTTAGTCATTAAAATACTCTTCGCGACTTCGTTGGTAACTCGAATAAGTTAAACTCGAAACTCTCATTTTCTTTCAGAGATTCAATCTTTATACAGTAAAAAGGTCTAGCGGCATAGTAGGTACTTTGATTAACTTAATTTCATTCAAACATTCAATCTTAACTCATTAAAACACTCATCGTGACGTCAAAGGGATCTCGAATAAGTTTAACTCTCAATTCTCATTTTTGTTCAAAGATTCTTTTTTTATACATTAAGAAGGTCAGGTGACAAAATAGGTACCTTAATTGAGGTATTTTCAATCAAATATTCAATCTTGGGTCATTAAACCACTCTTCGCGACTTCATAGGTAACTCGAATAAGTTAAACTCAAAACTCTCATTTTCTTTCTAAGATTTAGTCCTTATACATAAAAATGATCTAGTGACATAATGGTACCTTGATTGAGGATTTTCATTCAACGATTCAATCTTTACTCAGTAAAACACTTTTCGGGACGTCACAGGGAACCCGAATAAGTTTAACTCTTAAAACACTCTTAGCGACGTCAAAGGGATCACGAATAAGTTTAACTCAAAACTCTAATTCTCTTTCAAAGATTGAATCTTTATACATTCAAAATGTCTAGTGATATAATTGGTACCTTGATTGAGGTATTTGCATACAATGATTCAAACTTTATTCACTAAAACACTCTTCGGGATGTCAAATGGAACTCGAATAAGTTTAACACAAAATGCTCATTTTCTTTTGAAGATCGAATCTTTGTACAGAAAAAAGGTCTAGTGACAAAGTAGGAACCTTGAATTAGCAATTTCATTCAAAGATTCAATCTTTACTCATTAAAACACTCTTCGGGACGTGAAAGGGAGCACGAATAAGTTTAACTCAGAACTCTCATTTTCTTTCAAAGATTCAATCTTTATACATTAAAAAGGCCTAGTGACATAAAAGGTAACGTGATTGAGGTAATTTCATTCAAAGATTCAATCTTTGGTCAGTAAAACACTCTTCGCGACTTCATAGCTTACTCGAATAAGTTAAACTCGAAACTCTCGTTTTCTTTCAGAGATTCAATCGTTATACATTAAAAAGGTCTAACGACATAATAGGTACCTTGGTTATGGTAATTTCATTCAAAGATTCAATCTTTACTCATTAAAACACTCTTCGTGACGTTAAAGGGATCACGAATATGTTTAACTCAAAACTCTAATTTTCCTTCAAAGATTGAATCCTTATACATTCAAAAGGTCTAGTGATATAATAGGTACCTCGATTGAGGTATTCTCATTCAAGTATTCAATCTTTATTCACTGAAACACTATTCGGGACGTCAAATGGAACTCGAATAAGTTTAACCCAAAACGCTCATTTTCTTCCGGAGATTCAATCTTTATACATTAAAATGGCCCAGTGACACAATAGGTACCTTTATTGAGGTATTTTCATTCAAAGATTCAATCTTTAGTGATTAAAATACTCTTCGCGACTTCGTTGGTAACTCGAATAAGTTAAACTCAAAACTCTCATTTTCTTTCAAAGATTCAATCTTTATACAGTAAAAAGGTCTAGTGGCATAATAGGTACCTTGATTGAGTTAATTTCTTTCAGAGATTCAATCTTAACTCATTAAAACACTCATCGTGACGTCAAGGGCATCTCGAATAAGTTTAACTCTCAATTCTCATTTTCGTTCAAAGATTCAATCTTTATACATTAAAAAGGTCTAGTGGCAAAATAGGTACCGTAATTGAGGTATTTTCATTCAAATATTCGGTCTTGGGTCACAAAACCACTCTTCGCGACTTCATAGGTAACTCGAATAAGTTAAACTCAAAACTCTAATTTTCTTTCTAAGATTTAGTCTTTATACGTAAAAATGGTCTAGTGACATAATGGTACCTTGATTGAGGATTTTCATTCGAACATTCAATCTTTACTCAGTAAGACACTTTTCGGGACGTCACAGGGAACTTGAATAAGTTTAACTCAAAACTCTAATTTTCTTTCAAAAATTCGATCTTTATTCAGTAAAAAGGTCTAGTGACATAATAGGTAGCTTTTTTGAGGTATTTTCATTCAAAGATTCAATCTTTACTCATTAAAACACTCTTAGCGACGTCAAAGTGATCACGAATAAGTTTAACTCAAAACTCTAATTCTCTTTCAAAGACTGAATCTTTATACATTCAAGAGGTCTAGGGATATAATAGGTACCTTGACTGAGGAATTTTCATAGAAAGATTCAATCTTTATTCACTTAAACACTCTTCGGGATGTCAAATGGAACTCGAATAAGTTTAACTCAAAATACTCATTTTCTCTCGAAGATTCAATCTTTATACATGAAAAAGGTCCAGTGACATAATAAGTACCTTTATTAAGGTATTTTCATTCAAAGATTCAATCTTTAGTCATTAAAACACTCTTAGCGACTTCATTGGAAACACCTCAATCGAATAAGTTCAGTTCAATCTTAAGTCGTTAAGCCACTCCTCGCGACTTCATAGGTAACTCGATTAAGTTAAACACAAAATACTCATTTTCTTTTGAGGATTGAATCTTTGTACATTAAAAAGGTCTAGTGACAAAATAAGAACCTTGAATTAGCTAATTTCATTCGAAGATTCAATCCTTACTCATTAAAACACTCTTCGGGACGTGATAGGGAACTCGAATAAGTTTAACACAAAACTCTCATTTTCTTTCAAAGATTGAATCCTTATACATTCAAAAGGTCTAGTGATATAATAGGTACCTTGATTGCGGTATTTTCATTCAAAGATTCAATCTCTATTCACTAAAACACTCTTCGGGACGTCAAATGGAACTCGAATAAGTTTAACCCAAAACGCTCATTTTCTTTCGAAGATTCAATCTTTATACATTAAAAATGTCCAGCGACATAATAGGTACCTTTATTGAGGTATTTTCATTCAAAGATTCAATCTTTAGTCATTAAAATACTCTTCGCGACTTCGTTGGTAACTCAAATAAGTTCAACTCGAAACTCTCATTTTCTTTCAGAGATTCAATCTTTATACAGTAAAAGGTCTAGCGGCATAGTAGGTACTTTGATTAACTTAATTTCATTCAAACATTCAATCTTAACTCATTAAAACACTCATCGTGACGTCAAAGGGATCTCGAATAAGTTTAACTCTCAATTGTCATTTTTGTTCAAAGATTCTTTTTTTATACATTAAGAAGGTCAGGTGACAAAATAGGTACCTTAATTGAGGTATTTTCAATCAAATATTCAATCTTGGGTCATTAAACCACTCTTCGCGACTTCATAGGTAACTCGAATAAGTTAAACTCAAAACTCTCATTTTCTTTCTAAGATTTAGTCCTTATACATAAAAATGATCTAGTGACATAATGGTACCTTGATTGAGGATTTTCATTCAACGATTCAATCTTTACTCAGAAAAACGCTTTTCGGGACGTCACAGGGAACCCGAATAAGTTTAACTCTTAAAACACTCTTAGCGACGTCAAAGGGATCACGAATAAGTTTAACTCAAAACTCTAATTCTCTTTCAAAGATTGAATCTTTATACATTCAAAATGTCTAGTGATATAATTGGTACCTTGATTGAGGTATTTGCATACAATGATTCAAACTTTATTCACTAAAACACTCTTCGGGATGTCAAATGGAACTCGAATAAGTTTAACTCAAAATGCTCATTTTCTTTCGAAGATTCGATCTTTATACATTAAAAAGGTCCAGTGACATAATAGGCACCTTTATTAAGGTATTTTCATTCAAAGATTCAATCTTTAGTCATTAAAACACTCTTCGCGACTTCATAGGAAATACCTCAATCGAGTAAGTTCAGTTCAATCTAAAGTCATTAAACCACTCTTCGCGACTTCGTAGGTAACTCGATTAAGTTAAACACAAAATACTCATTTTCTTTTGAAGATCGAATCTTTGTACAGAAAAAAGGTCTAGTGACAAAGTAGGAACCTTGAATTAGCAATTTCATTCAAAGATTCAATCTTTACTCATTAAAACACTCTTCGGGACGTGAAAGGGAGCTCGAATAAGTTTAACTCAGAACTCTCATTTTCTTTCAAAGATTCAATCTTTATACATTAAAAAGGCCTAGTGACATAAAAGGTAACGTGATTGAGGTAATTTCATTCAAAGATTCAATCTTTGGTCAGTAAAACACTCTTCGCGACTTCATAGCTTACTCGAATAAGTTAAACTCGAAACTCTCATTTTCTTTCAGAGATTCAATCGTTATACATTAAAAAGGTCTAACGACATAATAGGTACCTTGGTTATGGTAATTTCATTCAAAGATTCAATCTTTACTCATTAAAACACTCTTCGTGACGTTAAAGGGATCACGAATATGTTTAACTCAAAACTCTAATTTTCCTTCAAAGATTGAATCCTTATACATTCAAAAGGTCTAGTGATATAATAGGTACCTCGATTGAGGTATTCTCATTCAAGTATTCAATCTTTATTCACTGAAACACTATTCGGGACGTCAAATGGAACTCGAATAAGTTTAACCCAAAACGCTCATTTTCTTCCGGAGATTCAATCTTTATACATTAAAATGGCCCAGTGACACAATAGGTACCTTTATTGAGGTATTTTCATTCAAAGATTCAATCTTTAGTGATTAAAATACTCTTCGCGACTTCGTTGGTAACTCGAATAAGTTAAACTCAAAACTCTCATTTTCTTTCAAAGATTCAATCTTTATACAGTAAAAAGGTCTAGTGGCATAATAGGTACCTTGATTGAGTTAATTTCTTTCAGAGATTCAATCTTAACTCATTAAAACACTCATCGTGACGTCAAGGGCATCTCGAATAAGTTTAACTCTCAATTCTCATTTTCGTTCAAAGATTCAATCTTTATACATTAAAAAGATCTAGTGGCAAAATAGGTACCGTAATTGAGGTATTTTCATTCAAATATTCGATCTTGGGTCACAAAACTACTCTTCGCGACTTCATAGGTAACTCGAATAAGTTAAACTCAAAACTCTAATTTTCTTTCTAAGATTTAGTCTTTATACGTAAAAATGGTCTAGTGACATAATGGTACCTTGATTGAGGATTTTCATTCGAACATTCAATCTTTACTCAGTAAGACACTTTTCGGGACGTCACAGGGAACTTGAATAAGTTTAACTCAAAACTCTCATTTTCTTTCAAAAATTCGATCTTTATTCAGTAAAAAGGTCTAGTGACATAATAGGTAGCTTTTTTGAGGTATTTTCATTCAAAGATTCAATCTTTACTCATTAAAACACTCTTGGCGACGTCAAAGTGATCACGAATAAGTTTAACTCAAAACTCTAATTCTCTTTCAAAGACTGAATCTTTATACATTCAAGAGGTCTAGGGATATAATAGGTACCTTGACTGAGGAATTTTCATACAAAGATTCAATCTTTATTCACTTAAACACTCTTCGGGATGTCAAATGGAACTCGAATAAGTTTAACTCAAAATGCTCATTTTCTCTCGAAGATTCAATCTTTATACATGAAAAAGGTCCAGTGACATAATAAGTACCTTTATTAAGGTATTTTCATTCAAAGATTCAATCTTTAGTCATTAAAACACTCTTAGCGACTTCATTGGAAATACCTCAATCGAATAAGTTCAGTTCAATCTTAAGTCGTTAAGCCACTCCTCGCGACTTCATAGGTAACTCGATTAAGTTAAACACAAAATACTCATTTTCTTTTGAGGATTGAATCTTTGTACATTAAAAAGGTCTAGTGACAATATAGGAACCTTGAATTAGCTAATTTCATTCGAAGATTCAATCCTTACTCATTAAAACACTCTTCGGGACGTGATAGGGAACTCGAATAAGTTTAACACAAAACTCTCATTTTCTTTCAAAGATTGAATCCTTATACATTCAAAAGGTCTAGTGATATAATACGTACCTTGATTGCGGTATTTTCATTCAAAGATTCAATCTCTATTCACTAAAACACTCTTCGGGACGTCGAATAAGTTTAACCCAAAACGCTCATTTTCTTTCGAAGATTCAATCTTTATACATTAAAAATGTCCA
This sequence comes from Cornus florida, assembly GCF_030987335.1. Lineage (NCBI taxonomy): Eukaryota > Viridiplantae > Streptophyta > Magnoliopsida > Cornales > Cornaceae > Cornus > Cornus florida. The sequence continues at coordinate 12,282,832 of NW_026775581.1, read as the reverse complement.
GCGACATAATAGGTACCTTTATTGAGGTATTTTCATTCAAAGATTCAATCTTTAGTCATTAAAATACTCTTCGCGACTTCGTTGGTAACTCGAATAAGTTAAACTCGAAACTCTCATTTTCTTTCAGAGATTCAATCTTTATACAGTAAAAAGGTCTAGCGGCATAGTAGGTACTTTGATTAACTTAATTTCATTCAAACATTCAATCTTAACTCATTAAAACACTCATCGTGACGTCAAAGGGATCTCGAATAAGTTTAACTCTCAATTCTCATTTTTGTTCAAAGATTCTTTTTTTATACATTAAGAAGGTCAGGTGACAAAATAGGTACCTTAATTGAGGTATTTTCAATCAAATATTCAATCTTGGGTCATTAAACCACTCTTCGCGACTTCATAGGTAACTCGAATAAGTTAAACTCAAAACTCTCATTTTCTTTCTAAGATTTAGTCCTTATACATAAAAATGGTCTAGTGACATAATGGTACCTTGATTGAGGATTTTCATTCAACGATTCAATCTTTACTCAGTAAAACACTTTTCGGGACGTCACAGGGAACCCGAATAAGTTTAACTCTTAAAACGCTCTTAGCGACGTCAAAGGGATCACGAATAAGTTTAACTCAAAACTCTAATTCTCTTTCAAAGACTGAATCTTTATACATTGAAAATGTCTAGTGATATAATTGGTACCTTGATTGAGGTATTATCATACAAAGATTCAATCTTTATTAACTAAAACACTCTTCGGGATGTCAAATGGAACTCGAATAAGTTTAACTCAAAATGCTCATTTTCTTTCGAAGATTCAATCTTTATACATTAAAAAGGTCCAGTGACATAATAGGCAACTTTATTAAGGTATTTTCATTCAAAGATTCAATCTTTAGTCATTAAAACACTCTTCGCGACTTCATAGGAAATACCTCAATCGAGTAAGTTCAGTTCAATCTAAAGTCATTAAACCACTCTTCGCGACTTCGTAGGTAACTCGATTGAGTTAAACACAAAATACTCATTTTCTTTTGAAGATCGAATCTTTGTACAGAAAAAAGGTTTAGTGACAAAGTAGGAACCTTGAATTAGCAATTTCATTCAAAGATTCAATCTTTACTCATTAAAACACTCTTCGGGACGTGAAAGGGAGCTCGAATAAGTTTAACTCAGAACTCTCATTTTCTTTCAAAGATTCAATCTTTATACATTAAAAAGGCCTAGTGACATAAAAGGTAACGTGATTGAGGTAATTTCATTCAAAGATTCAATCTTTGGTCAGTAAAACACTCTTCGCGACTTCATAGCTTACTCGAATAAGTTAAACTCGAAACTCTCATTTTCTTTCAGAGATTCAATCGTTATACATTAAAAAGGTCTAACGACATAATAGGTACCTTGGTTATGGTAATTTCATTCAAAGATTCAATTTTTACTCATTAAAACACTCTTCGTGACGTTAAAGGGATCACGAATATGTTTAACTCAAAACTCTAATTTTCCTTCAAAGATTGAATCCTTATACATTCAAAAGGTCTAGTGATATAATAGGTACCTCGATTGAGGTATTCTCATTCAAGTATTCAATCTTTATTCACTGAAACACTATTCGGGACGTCAAATGGAACTCGAATAAGTTTAACCCAAAACGCTCATTTTCTTCCGGAGATTCAATCTTTATACATTAAAATGGCCCAGTGACACAATAGGTACCTTTATTGAGGTATTTTCATTCAAAGATTCAATCTTTAGTGATTAAAATACTCTTCGCGACTTCGTTGGTAACTCGAATAAGTTAAACTCAAAACTCTCATTTTCTTTCAAAGATTCAATCTTTATACAGTAAAAAGGTCTAGTGGCATAATAGGTACCTTGATTGAGTTAATTTCTTTCAGAGATTCAATCTTAACTCATTAAAACACTCATCGTGACGTCAAGGGCATCTCGAATAAGTTTAACTCTCAATTCTCATTTTCGTTCAAAGATTCAATCTTTATACATTAAAAAGGTCTAGTGGCAAAATAGGTACCGTAATTGAGGTATTTTCATTCAAATATTCGGTCTTGGGTCACAAAACCACTCTTCGCGACTTCATAGGTAACTCAAATAAGTTAAACTCAAAACTCTAATTTTCTTTCTAAAATTTAGTCTTTATACGTAAAAATGGTCTAGTGACATAATGGTAACTTGATTGAGGATTTTCATTCGAACATTCAATCTTTACTCAGTAAGACACTTTTCGGGACGTCACAGGGAACTTGAATAAGTTTAACTCAAAACTCTCATTTTCTTTCAAAAATTCGATCTTTATTCAGTAAAAAGGTCTAGTGACATAATAGGTAGCTTTTTTGAGGTATTTTCATTCAAAGATTCAATCTTTACTCATTAAAACACTCTTGGCGACGTCAAAGTGATCACGAATAAGTTTAACTCAAAACTCTAATTCTCTTTCAAAGACTGAATCTTTATACATTCAAGAGGTCTAGGGATATAATAGGTACCTTGACTGAGGAATTTTCATACAAAGATTCAATCTTTATTCACTTAAACACTCTTCGGGATGTCAAATGGAACTCGAATAAGTTTAACTCAAAATGCTCATTTTCTCTCGAAGATTCAATCTTTATACATGAAAAAGGTCCAGTGACATAATAAGTACCTTTATTAAGGTATTTTCATTCAAAGATTCAATCTTTAGTCATTAAAACACTCTTAGCGACTTCATTGGAAATACCTCAATCGAATAAGTTCAGTTCAATCTTAAGTCGTTAAGCCACTCCTCGCGACTTCATAGGTAACTCGATTAAGTTAAACACAAAATACTCATTTTCTTTTGAGGATTGAATCTTTGTACATTAAAAAGGTCTAGTGACAAAATAGGAACCTTGAATTAGCTAATTTCATTCGAAGATTCAATCCTTACTCATTAAAACACTCTTCGGGACGTGATAGGGAACTCGAATAAGTTTAACACAAAACTCTCATTTTCTTTCAAAGATTGAATCCTTATACATTCAAAAGGTCTAGTGATATAATAGGTACCTTGATTGCGGTATTTTCATTCAAAGATTCAATCTCTATTCACTAAAACACTCTTCGGGACGTCGAATAAGTTTAACCCAAAACGCTCATTTTCTTTCGAAGATTCAATCTTTATACATTAAAAATGTCCAGCGACATAATAGGTACCTTTATTGAGGTATTTTCATTCAAAGATTCAATCTTTAGTCATTAAAATACTCTTCGCGACTTCGTTGGTAACTCGAATAAGTTAAACTCGAAACTCTCATTTTCTTTCATAGATTCAATCTTTATACAGTAAAAAGGTCTAGCGGCATAGTAGGTACTTTGATTAACTTAATTTCATTCAAACATTCAATCTTAACTCATTAAAACACTCATCGTGACGTCAAAGGGATCTCGAATAAGTTTAACTCTCAATTCTCATTTTTGTTCAAAGATTCTTTTTTTATACATTAAGAAGGTCAGGTGACAAAATAGGTACCTTAATTGAGGTATTTTCAATCAAATATTCAATCTTGGGTCATTAAACCACTCTTCGCGACTTCATAGGTAACTCGAATAAGTTAAACTCAAAACTCTCATTTTCTTTCTAAGATTTAGTCCTTATACATAAAAATGATCTAGTGACATAATGGTACCTTGATTGAGGATTTTCATTCAACGATTCAATCTTTACTCAGTAAAACACTTTTCGGGACGTCACAGGGAACCCGAATAAGTTTAACTCTTAAAACACTCTTAGCGACGTCAAAGGGATCACGAATAAGTTTAACTCAAAACTCTAATTCTCTTTCAAAGATTGAATCTTTATACATTCAAAATGTCTAGTGATATAATTGGTACCTTGATTGAGGTATTTGCATACAATGATTCAAACTTTATTCACTAAAACACTCTTCGGGATGTCAAATGGAACTCGAATAAGTTTAACTCAAAATGCTCATTTTCTTTCGAAGATTCGATCTTTATACATTAAAAAGGTCCAGTGACATAATAGGCACCTTTATTAAGGTATTTTCATTCAAAGATTCAATCTTTAGTCATTAAAACACTCTTCGCGACTTCATAGGAAATACCTCAATCGAGTAAGTTCAGTTCAATCTAAAGTCATTAAACCACTCTTCGCGACTTCGTAGGTAACTCGATTAAGTTAAACACAAAATACTCATTTTCTTTTGAAGATCGAATCTTTGTACAGAAAAAAGGTCTAGTGACAAAGTAGGAACCTTGAATTAGCAATTTCATTCAAAGATTCAATCTTTACTTATTAAAACACTCTTCGGGACGTGAAAGGGAGCACGAATAAGTTTAACTCAGAACTCTCATTTTCTTTCAAAGATTAAATCTTTATACATTAAAAAGGCCTAGTGACATAAAAGGTAACGTGATTGAGGTAATTTCATTCAAAGATTCAATCTTTGGTCAGTAAAACACTCTTCGCGACTTCATAGCTTACTCGAATAAGTTAAACTCGAAACTCTCGTTTTCTTTCAGAGATTCAATCGTTATACATTAAAAAGGTCTAACGACATAATAGGTACCTTGGTTATGGTAATTTCATTCAAAGATTCAATCTTTACTCATTAAAACACTCTTCGTGACGTTAAAGGGATCACGAATATGTTTAACTCAAAACTCTAATTTTCCTTCAAAGATTGAATCCTTATACATTCAAAAGGTCTAGTGATATAATAGGTACCTCGATTGAGGTATTCTCATTCAAGTATTCAATCTTTATTCACTGAAACACTATTCGGGACGTCAAATGGAACTCGAATAAGTTTAACCCAAAACGCTCATTTTCTTCCGGAGATTCAATCTTTATACATTAAAATGGCCCAGTGACACAATAGGTACCTTTATTGAGGTATTTTCATTCAAAGATTCAATCTTTAGTGATTAAAATACTCTTCGCGACTTCGTTGGTAACTCGAATAAGTTAAACTCAAAACTCTCATTTTCTTTCAAAGATTCAATCTTTATACAGTAAAAAGGTCTAGTGGCATAATAGGTACCTTGATTGAGTTAATTTCTTTCAGAGATTCAATCTTAACTCATTAAAACACTCATCGTGACGTCAAGGGCATCTCGAATAAGTTTAACTCTCAATTCTCATTTTCGTTCAAAGATTCAATCTTTATACATTAAAAAGATCTAGTGGCAAAATAGGTACCGTAATTGAGGTATTTTCATTCAAATATTCGATCTTGGGTCACAAAACTACTCTTCGCGACTTCATAGGTAACTCGAATAAGTTAAACTCAAAACTCTAATTTTCTTTCTAAGATTTAGTCTTTATACGTAAAAATGGTCTAGTGACATAATGGTACCTTGATTGAGGATTTTCATTCGAACATTCAATCTTTACTCAGTAAGACACTTTTCGGGACGTCACAGGGAACTTGAATAAGTTTAACTCAAAACTCTCATTTTCTTTCAAAAATTCGATCTTTATTCAGTAAAAAGGTCTAGTGACATAATAGGTAGCTTTTTTGAGGTATTTTCATTCAAAGATTCAATCTTTACTCATTAAAACACTCTTGGCGACGTCAAAGTGATCACGAATAAGTTTAACTCAAAACTCTAATTCTCTTTCAAAGACTGAATCTTTATACATTCAAGAGGTCTAGGGATATAATAGGTACCTTGACTGAGGAATTTTCATACAAAGATTCAATCTTTATTCACTTAAACACTCTTCGGGATGTCAAATGGAACTCGAATAAGTTTAACTCAAAATGCTCATTTTCTCTCGAAGATTCAATCTTTATACATGAAAAAGGTCCAGTGACATAATAAGTACCTTTATTAAGGTATTTTCATTCAAAGATTCAATCTTTAGTCATTAAAACACTCTTAGCGACTTCATTGGAAATACCTCAATCGAATAAGTTCAGTTCAATCTTAAGTCGTTAAGCCACTCCTCGCGACTTCATAGGTAACTCGATTAAGTTAAACACAAAATACTCATTTTCTTTTGAGGATTGAATCTTTGTACATTAAAAAGGTCTAGTGACAATATAGGAACCTTGAATTAGCTAATTTCATTCGAAGATTCAATCCTTACTCATTAAAACACTCTTCGGGACGTGATAGGGAACTCGAATAAGTTTAACACAAAACTCTCATTTTCTTTCAAAGATTGAATCCTTATACATTCAAAAGGTCTAGTGATATAATACGTACCTTGATTGCGGTATTTTCATTCAAAGATTCAATCTCTATTCACTAAAACACTCTTCGGGACGTCGAATAAGTTTAACCCAAAACGCTCATTTTCTTTCGAAGATTCAATCTTTATACATTAAAAATGTCCAGCGACATAATAGGTACCTTTATTGAGGTATTTTCATTCAAAGATTCAATCTTTAGTCATTAAAATACTCTTCGCGACTTCGTTGGTAACTCAAATAAGTTCAACTCGAAACTCTCATTTTCTTTCAGAGATTCAATCTTTATACAGTAAAAGGTCTAGCGGCATAGTAGGTACTTTGATTAACTTAATTTCATTCAAACATTCAATCTTAACTCATTAAAACACTCATCGTGACGTCAAAGGGATCTCGAATAAGTTTAACTCTCAATTGTCATTTTTGTTCAAAGATTCTTTTTTTATACATTAAGAAGGTCAGGTGACAAAATAGGTACCTTAATTGAGGTATTTTCAATCAAATATTCAATCTTGGGTCATTAAACCACTCTTCGCGACTTCATAGGTAACTCGAATAAGTTAAACTCAAAACTCTCATTTTCTTTCTAAGATTTAGTCCTTATACATAAAAATGATCTAGTGACATAATGGTACCTTGATTGAGGATTTTCATTCAACGATTCAATCTTTACTCAGAAAAACGCTTTTCGGGACGTCACAGGGAACCCGAATAAGTTTAACTCTTAAAACACTCTTAGCGACGTCAAAGGGATCACGAATAAGTTTAACTCAAAACTCTAATTCTCTTTCAAAGATTGAATCTTTATACATTCAAAATGTCTAGTGATATAATTGGTACCTTGATTGAGGTATTTGCATACAATGATTCAAACTTTATTCACTAAAACACTCTTCGGGATGTCAAATGGAACTCGAATAAGTTTAACACAAAATGCTCATTTTCTTTCGAAGATTCGATCTTTATACATTAAATAGGTCCAGTGACATAATAGGCACCTTTATTAAGGTATTTTCATTCAAAGATTCAATCTTTAGTCATTAAAACACTCTTCGCGACTTCATAGGAAATACCTCAATCGAGTAAGTTCAGTTCAATCTAAAGTCATTAAACCACTCTTCGCGACTTCGTAGGTAACTCGATTAAGTTAAACACAAAATACTCATTTTCTTTTGAAGATCGAATCTTTGTACAGAAAAAAGGTCTAGTGACAAAGTAGGAACCTTGAATTAGCAATTTCATTCAAAGATTCAATCTTTACTCATTAAAACACTCTTCGAGACGTGAAAGGGAGCTCGAATAAGTTTAACTCAGAACTCTCATTTTCTTTCAAAGATATAATCTTTATACATTAAAAAGGCCTAGTGACATAAAAGGTAACGTGATTGAGGTAATTTCATTCAAAGATTCAATCTTTGGTCAGTAAAACACTCTTCGCGACTTCATAGCTTACTCGAATAAGTTAAACTCGAAACTCTCATTTTCTTTCAGAGATTCAATCGTTATACATTAAAAAGGTCTAACGACATAATAGGTACCTTGGTTATGGTAATTTCATTCAAAGATTCAATCTTTACTCATTAAAACACTCTTCGTGACGTTAAAGGGATCACGAATATGTTTAACTCAAAACTCTAATTTTCCTTCAAAGATTGAATCCTTATACATTCAAAAGGTCTAGTGATATAATAGGTACCTCGATTGAGGTATTCTCATTCAAGTATTCAATCTTTATTCACTGAAACACTATTCGGAACGTCAAATGGAACTCGAATAAGTTTAACCCAAAACGCTCATTTTCTTCCGGAGATTCAATCTTTATACATTAAAATGGCCCAGTGACACAATAGGTACCTTTATTGAGGTATTTTCATTCAAAGATTCAATCTTTAGTGATTAAAATACTCTTCGCGACTTCGTTGGTAACTCGAATAAGTTAAACTCAAAACTCTCATTTTCTTTCAAAGATTCAATCTTTATACAGTAAAAAGGTCTAGTGGCATAATAGGTACCTTGATTGAGTTAATTTCTTTCAGAGATTCAATCTTAACTCATTAAAACACTCATCGTGACGTCAAGGGCATCTCGAATAAGTTTAACTCTCAATTCTCATTTTCGTTCAAAGATTCAATCTTTATACATTAAAAAGGTCTAGTGGCAAAATAGGTACCGTAATTGAGGTATTTTCATTCAAATATTCGGTCTTGGGTCACAAAACTACTCTTCGCGACTTCATAGGTAACTCGAATAAGTTAAACTCAAAACTCTAATTTTCTTTCTAAGATTTAGTCTTTATACGTAAAAATGGTCTAGTGACATAATGGTACCTTGATTGAGGATTTTCATTCGAACATTCAATCTTTACTCAGTAAGACACTTTTCGGGACGTCACAGGGAACTTGAATAAGTTTAACTCAAAACTCTCATTTTCTTTCAAAAATTCGATCTTTATTCAGTAAAAAGGTCTAGTGACATAATAGGTAGCTTTTTTGAGGTATTTTCATTCAAAGATTCAATCTTTACTCATTAAAACACTCTTGGCGACGTCAAAGTGATCACGAATAAGTTTAACTCAAAACTCTAATTCTCTTTCAAAGACTGAATCTTTATACATTCAAGAGGTCTAGGGATATAATAGGTACCTTGACTGAGGAATTTTCATACAAAGATTCAATCTTTATTCACTTAAACACTCTTCGGGATGTCAAATGGAACTCGAATAAGTTTAACTCAAAATGCTCATTTTCTCTCGAAGATTCAATCTTTATACATGAAAAAGGTCCAGTGACATAATAAGTACCTTTATTAAGGTATTTTCATTCAAAGATTCAATCTTTAGTCATTAAAACACTCTTAGCGACTTCATTGGAAATACCTCAATCGAATAAGTTCAGTTCAATCTTAAGTCGTTAAGCCACTCCTCGCGACTTCATAGGTAACTCGATTAAGTTAAACACAAAATACTCATTTTCTTTTGAGGATTGAATCTTTGTACATTAAAAAGGTCTAGTGACAATATAGGAACCTTGAATTAGCTAATTTCATTCGAAGATTCAATCCTTACTCATTAAAACACTCTTCGGGACGTGATAGGGAACTCGAATAAGTTTAACACAAAACTCTCATTTTCTTTCAAAGATTGAATCCTTATACATTCAAAAGGTCTAGTGATATAATACGTACCTTGATTGCGGTATTTTCATTCAAAGATTCAATCTCTATTCACTAAAACACTCTTCGGGACGTCGAATAAGTTTAACCCAAAACGCTCATTTTCTTTCGAAGATTCAATCTTTATACATTAAAAATGTCCAGCGACATAATAGGTACCTTTATTGAGGTATTTTCATTCAAAGATTCAATCTTTAGTCATTAAAATACTCTTCGCGACTTCGTTGGTAACTCAAATAAGTTAAACTCGAAACTCTCATTTTCTTTCAGAGATTCAATCTTTATACAGTAAAAGGTCTAGCGGCATAGTAGGTACTTTGATTAACTTAATTTCATTCAAACATTCAATCTTAACTCATTAAAACACTCATCGTGACGTCAAAGGGATCTCGAATAAGTTTAACTCTCAATTGTCATTTTTGTTCAAAGATTCTTTTTTTATACATTAAGAAGGTCAGGTGACAAAATAGGTACCTTAATTGAGGTATTTTCAATCAAATATTCAATCTTGGGTCATTAAACCACTCTTCGCGACTTCATAGGTAACTCGAATAAGTTAAACTCAAAACTCTCATTTTCTTTCTAAGATTTAGTCCTTATACATAAAAATGATCTAGTGACATAATGGTACCTTGATTGAGGATTTTCATTCAACGATTCAATCTTTACTCAGAAAAACGCTTTTCGGGACGTCACAGGGAACCCGAATAAGTTTAACTCTTAAAACACTCTTAGCGACGTCAAAGGGATCACGAATAAGTTTAACTCAAAACTCTAATTCTCTTTCAAAGATTGAATCTTTATACATTCAAAATGTCTAGTGATATAATTGGTACCTTGATTGAGGTATTTGCATACAATGATTCAAACTTTATTCACTAAAACACTCTTCGGGATGTCAAATGGAACTCGAATAAGTTTAACACAAAATGCTCATTTTCTTTCGAAGATTCGATCTTTATACATTAAATAGGTCCAGTGACATAATAGGCACCTTTATTAAGGTATTTTCATTCAAAGATTCAATCTTTAGTCATTAAAACACTCTTCGCGACTTCATAGGAAATACCTCAATCGAGTAAGTTCAGTTCAATCTAAAGTCATTAAACCACTCTTCGCGACTTCGTAGGTAACTCGATTAAGTTAAACACAAAATACTCATTTTCTTTTGAAGATCGAATCTTTGTACAGAAAAAAGGTCTAGTGACAAAGTAGGAACCTTGAATTAGCAATTTCATTCAAAGATTCAATCTTTACTCATTAAAACACTCTTCGAGACGTGAAAGGGAGCTCGAATAAGTTTAACTCAGAACTCTCATTTTCTTTCAAAGATATAATCTTTATACATTAAAAAGGCCTAGTGACATAAAAGGTAACGTGATTGAGGTAATTTCATTCAAAGATTCAATCTTTGGTCAGTAAAACACTCTTCGCGACTTCATAGCTTACTCGAATAAGTTAAACTCGAAACTCTCATTTTCTTTCAGAGATTCAATCGTTATACATTAAAAAGGTCTAACGACATAATAGGTACCTTGGTTATGGTAATTTCATTCAAAGATTTAATCTTTACTCATTAAAACACTCTTCGTGACGTTAAAGGGATCACGAATATGTTTAACTCAAAACTCTAATTTTCCTTCAAAGATTGAATCCTTATACATTCAAAAGGTCTAGTGATATAATAGGTACCTCGATTGAGGTATTCTCATTCAAGTATTCAATCTTTATTCACTGAAACACTATTCGGAACGTCAAATGGAACTCGAATAAGTTTAACCCAAAACGCTCATTTTCTTCCGGAGATTCAATCTTTATACATTAAAATGGCCCAGTGACACAATAGGTACCTTTATTGAGGTACTTTCATTCAAAGATTCAATCTTTAGTGATTAAAATACTCTTCGCGACTTCGTTGGTAACTCGAATAAGTTAAACTCAAAACTCTCATTTTCTTTCAAAGATTCAATCTTTATACAGTAAAAAGGTCTAGTGGCATAATAGGTACCTTGATTGAGTTAATTTCTTTCAGAGATTCAATCTTAACTCATTAAAACACTCATCGTGACGTCAAGGGCATCTCGAATAAGTTTAACTCTCAATTCTCATTTTCGTTCAAAGATTCAATCTTTATACATTAAAAAGGTCTAGTGGCAAAATAGGTACCGTAATTGAGGTATTTTCATTCAAATATTCGGTCTTGGGTCACAAAACTACTCTTCGCGACTTCATAGGTAACTCGAATAAGTTAAACTCAAAACTCTAATTTTCTTTCTAAGATTTAGTCTTTATACGTAAAAATGGTCTAGTGACATAATGGTACCTTGATTGAGGATTTTCATTCGAACATTCAATCTTTACTCAGTAAGACACTTTTCGGGACGTCACAGGGAACTTGAATAAGTTTAACTCAAAACTCTCATTTTCTTTCAAAAATTCGATCTTTATTCAGTAAAAAGGTCTAGTGACATAATAGGTAGCTTTTTTGAGGTATTTTCATTCAAAGATTCAATCTTTACTCATTAAAACACTCTTGGCGACGTCAAAGTGATCACGAATAAGTTTAACTCAAAACTCTAATTCTCTTTCAAAGACTGAATCTTTATACATTCAAGAGGTCTAGGGATATAATAGGTACCTTGACTGAGGAATTTTCATACAAAGATTCAATCTTTATTCACTTAAACACTCTTCGGGATGTCAAATGGAACTCGAATAAGTTTAACTCAAAATGCTCATTTTCTCTCGAAGATTCAATCTTTATACATGAAAAAGGTCCAGTGACATAATAAGTACCTTTATTAAGGTATTTTCATTCAAAGATTCAATCTTTAGTCATTAAAACACTCTTAGCGACTTCATTGGAAATACCTCAATCGAATAAGTTCAGTTCAATCTTAAGTCGTTAAGCCACTCCTCGCGACTTCATAGGTAACTCGATTAAGTTAAACACAAAATACTCATTTTCTTTTGAGGATTGAATCTTTGTACATTAAAAAGGTCTAGTGACAAAATAGGAACCTTGAATTAGCTAATTTCATTCGAAGATTCAATCCTTACTCATTAAAACACTCTTCGGGACGTGATAGGGAACTCGAATAAGTTTAACACAAAACTCTCATTTTCTTTCAAAGATTGAATCCTTATACATTCAAAAGGTCTAGTGATATAATAGGTACCTTGATTGCGGTATTTTCATTCAAAGATTCAATCTCTATTCACTAAAACACTCTTCGGGACGTCGAATAAGTTTAACCCAAAACGCTCATTTTCTTTCGAAGATTCAATCTTT